>NC_140776.1:154155325-156867363 GCF_044657685.1 Stegodyphus dumicola
AGAAAAGAAGCAGAATGTCCAGTTGAATCACATTAGTTGAATTAAATTTGATGCCCATGTTGCAACCAAACATTTTCAACCGACATTCACGTTCACTTTTTCCAGAAAATAATAGCAAAAATCAGGGATATTAATTAAACCACAATTTTCGCCCACATTGTTTCCTAGTGGCAACAGTCTCGCAAGCTGGAGATGAAATTCTGCTTTATCTCGAAAGTTGTTGCCACTGCTCGCTTTCAAATCCTAAAATTCGTTAATAAAAAATTCTAAGTTTTACGATGAAATTAAAATAGCATTGCCAAACATTAAATACATTATTCCCGATTAAAAAACTTCGTGGGAAGCCATTTCGACTATTCCCATCTTCGTACGACTTTAATCAACCGAAACAGTGATTAAAAACTCTGAATGCGCTAATTTTTGCACTTATTTTTCAGAGTGGCAACAGTTCTGCGTGTTGGAAATTAAAATTCTTCATTTCGAAAAGTGTTACTACTGCTCACTTTGAAATCGTAGATTTTGTTAATCAAAAATTTGTAAATTTTACAAAATCTTATACACATAAAAGAAGACTGTCTGCTTGCGTGTTTGTTGTTTGTTCGTGTTATTGATTTCTGATCAATTATGATAAACTAGAAAGCCCGGCGGTCATACGTAATGACCGCTGTTCTAGACATTATAAATTGTAAATAAAATGATTTGTGCAAAGGTGTCTGCTAATTCAAACTGAATAACCCAGGGCAGGCGGCGAGGGCGCCCATTTGCTTACTGCTCCACGGGGTTTCCCCCTTCTACTTGCTTAATTGCTTACAGTAGAGTGCATTGAAGGAAACCACTGGCAGTGCATTTCTTAAGAGCCACCGCTAGCTCAATAAATAAAGGTGATTTTAAATAATAAAATGTTAATTCACATGTCAAAGATCTCTTTGTACACAACATTTCTTGTATAGATCTTTCCATCATTTTTAAGCTCGGCTTGCAGAGGACCATCCATTATTTTTAATTTTACGTCCATTTTTTTACGAACTCTTGAACAGGCAACATAAAGTTGTTTATGAGCGTTTGGCTCTGAGACTTATGGATGGTCATAGCAAAGGCAAGTTTTACAGGACATTGTATACATCTCAATTGAAACGGCAACCCTGTGCCCTGGCAACCTCACCCCATTGGCTAGTACAGTTACGCAAGCAACCAGTAAATTATCGGCGACAAACAGACACTTAAGCCGCACTTATATATATGGGATGAAGTAACATCATCTCCTCCAAACCTGCTATTTTCCGGGCTTAGCGAAGCACATCGTTGGATTTCGCAGGTCCGTGGCATGCCATTTTAACCATTTGCGTCTTCGTGGGACTTTAATTAGCCGAGATATTAATTAAAAACTAATTTCCCCCTACGTTATCCCTACATTTTTCACTTTCTTTCTTGGGTTTTCTCTAATAGAGGGATTTAGCTACGTGCCGAATTCTTTTTTTCTCGAATATCTATGGAACGGCGCCGAGTTGAAGTTCGAGACGCGTATCTTCCGATTCCAAAAAATTCTCCAAATCCATCGATACCGTTCTCATCTTCGTACGACTTTAATCGGCCGAGATATTAATTAAAAAATGCGGAAACGTTAATTTCTGCGCTCGTTTTTCCCAGTGGCAACAATAAACTATCGGCGACACACACTTTAGCCGCTTATATAATATATAAAGATTTTTTGCCACATTTAACCGACAAAAATTGAATATAGGTGAAATATTGGATGGAATTCGAGCTTTTTCGACCATTTGATTAGAAAGACAAAGATCATTAAAACTGCGTGCCATTGTTGCTGATATAATGAGAGAGAATTAGCTTATTTTTTATGCGGGTTCCATACCGCATCAGACTGAAAAGTGTATGACCATGAATTGTATTTTTTGCATCGTTATTAGAGAAGGATTACAGCGGTACCATTCTCTCTGATGTTAGATGCACTACTCTCAATCTAACTTAACTGGCATCTGTTATTTCCGCTAGTTCTAAATATGCTAAAGGTTTATCAAATTGTAAGGATAAATGAGAAACTCACGCATCTTTTATGTGCTTTTAATAACTGCCTGACATCTGCTTGAGATACCTAATGTCGTGCTAGATATGGTGTGGGTTGAAACAATACTATATCTAGTTATGTTTATATAGTATGTTAAAACACAATATACATTATAACACATATAACACATACCATGTATTAAAACGCCTGCATGAAAACCTAGAATAAATTATAAAATGATAATTTTGAATAAATATCTCTTTTCTGATTTCCATAGCTGCATATTAGAAACCCAAAATTACTTTTATCGAATGAGAACCTGGGTTTAGCCATTGTAAAATATTTTAAAAAGTCAATTAAGAATTTAATGAAGTCATTCCGATTTACCTCTTTAATAACACTTATATAGCATGAAAATTAAATTTATAATTTATTATGAAAGAAATATTACGAGCAGCAGATACAGTTTTAAGTACCTATATTATATTTATTCCGTTTTCCTCTTAGGAAGAAAGTTACACATTAAAATGCTGTTTAAAGAATATCGTATACTTTTGTTGCTTAGTTATTCCTGAGAAGCAGGCTAATTCTTTTCCCAGCGTTCCTCATGACAGATCAGCCATTTTCTTTATTCCCATAAAAATAAATAAATAAAAAAGAAATGCATAATGAAAAGAAAATTTGAGAAGATAAATGGGAATATATTAAAAAGAAAAAGAACTCTTTGGTGGTAGAAAGTATAATACTTCAAGAGTAAATTCCAGTTTGAAACATTTAATAAAAGCTCATTCTGATAACTGCATCATTCACTAGCTTCTTGTTTATAATTTATTTTTTATGCACCTTTCATTCATTCACCATTTATATTCCAAGAGATCATTAGAACATTATTTCGAAGAAAATTTCTTTGTCCTTATACCCTTCCAAATCTCATTCTCCACAACTGTTTCTCATTAACTACAGCATGCATTGTTACTCATTACTAATTAACGTCTTCCCTGTGTTCATGATACCTTTCGCAATAAAAGAATATGAATTTTCATAACTTTTAGCAGTTATTATTGTTAAAGTTATTGAAGAATCAGCCTTCTAGAAAAAAGAAAAATGTGATTGACAAGGTTATGTTCAACATCTACCAGTCTTCCAATTTCAAAGAAAGTTCAGATAATTTATTTTAATTTTTATTTCCTTGTATGAAGTAAAGGAAGTATGGTTAACCATTTTTACTGTTCAGAATCCATATGTACGATTGTTTTGCATCTGTATGTATGGACAGAATAAAGGACTCTTTTCTCCAAAATGGATTGTAAAACGGTGTCAAAAGCTATTTTTAGGGATGTCTGTATGTACAATGCGGGGAAAAAAAAAAAAAAAAAAAAAAAAAAAAAGTACAGTTCTATATCTCCCGTTCTACTGGGCCGATTGACAAAATTGAAATTGCCTTTTTCATGTCTCGAAAGCGCGATTTAGGATACATGTTAAATTTATGTATAGCATTGTTCTAACATAGACATTTTGACACAAAATCGGACTTTTTCTGAAATAACATATCAACGTTTTTTCCATATTTTAATTCTACGACTCACATTTTGCCTAGATATTAAATTTTGTAAAATTTGGCGCGAAATTTGCGGAAAAATTCACAAATTTTCCTTGGCGCCCTTTTTTCAGTTTGCGCCAAGAATAATTCACTTGGCGAACTTCTTAATATATCGCAACCAATTTTCCTTCCTTTCCATTATGCCGGAGCGGAAAAATGGTACCTCGTTCCTATCTTTTTACATTGTGCATAAACGAAAAAAAAAAAAAAAAAAAAAAAAAAAAATCACATCGTTCTATCAAATAATTTTAGCAAAGTCTCTAAATCACATTTGATGTTTTATCGCTTTCAAGAAACATGCCAAATTTCAAAACGCGCGAATATGTAAATTCACGTATATCTTCGGAAATTTAGAATAAAAAACTGTAATTTTTTGCATGTATGCTTAGAAATACATCTACTTTAAGATGATGGTAAAATTGTTATAGACTATAATTCAAAATGTTTTTAGAAAAAATTATAAAAATTATTTAAATTTGCAAATTTTAAAAATAAATCATCAAAAAAGGGCGAATTTTATTTGGAATGAACCTGAATTTCGAAATGGAAAGGAAGAATCAAATAAGTTTAATAAAAAAAGAGAGATTAATAAATATATACCAAACTCAATTAACATTGAGGAGCTAAAATTTTGAGAGCTAATTTTTTAAAAACTACTCGTGCGACGTTTACAAAACTTGGTAGTTTGGCTTAATTTGAGTCATAGAATCGAAACACGGAAAACAAATTGGTATGTTATTTCAGAAAGAGTCCAATTTTTTGTGTCAAAATACCTGTATTAGAAGAATGCTATATACTATAAATCTAATACCTATCCTAAGTCGTTCTTTCGAGACATAAAAACGCAAGTTGATTTTCGTCAATTGGTAGAACTAGTAGAACAGGAGATATAGAAATGTCTTTTTTTTCGCAGTGTGTATGTATGTATGTATGTATATATACCACCTAACGCCCAAATGATTAGCCGCATACCGTTGAAATTTTGTACATAACATCTAGTTGTGCACCTCCCTTTTCTTGTTGCAATCGACAATACTAAATATGTATATAGTATATATCACACTCGGCTTAAAAATCCGTACCCATCCTTTATTTTCGCAATCGTTGGGCCTAATTGTATACTTCCAATTAGAGAAGTGTTTTGAATAAGGAAAGTATTTATGTTTTGCAATGTCAAATTTAGAAATAAGTTTAATTTTGATAAATAATGAAATTTATCTTTTAATGTGGTTTCCCGGTTCCTAGACTTATATTTGGGAACGTTTTATACTCTGTACGAAAAATTAAAATTACACGATGTTTAATTCTCTTACGACTCAAACTGACCGGGCCATTTCATTTCAAAATTAGCACTTTTTTATGCCATTCCAGTTTGTCTGAAGTGTTCGGTTTATTAAGATAGAATAATTCGAAGAAATAAGTTTCAATAAAATCTGTATAAATAGCATAAAAATCTCTATAAACTAATAAGCCGTGCTAGAATGTCATAATATGGTATCCACATCAGATTTTATTATTAGTAACTTGATTAATTTCTAGTTCAGTAGACTAAAGGCTTAAAACGCAGTCCGTAAAACTGAAATATCAAAATTTTTCGTTAGAACAAATTCTTTCAAAAGTTTTTTTTTTATCATCCTAAGATGTCGTATTCTTTTGATAAAAGTTATCTTAAGAATAATGTGCTGTTTGCTTTTCCTATTTTGCCTGAAATCATCATAGTTTGCTTCGAAGGTTTAAATTCATTCTTTGAATTAAAAACTTTTGCGTCCGACAATGAGAAGCAAGTGCCATCCATTAAAATGTGTTTAATCACAATTATACACCAAAGTATAATTCCGTTCTTGATGTATTCTATTATATTTCATTTTATGTAAGTATTTCATTGGTATTTACACATTTTAAAAATTTATATATGCCAATTTTTCATCAAATGTTTCCTTTTGTTTCCACTACATATTTTTCGAAAAGGAGAAAACATTTTCTTATTACAGTTAGCCCTCTAAGTACCAGATTCACTCCGCCCATATGTCGAATAAGTTTAATACAGAATTAAAGCTGCTCGTTTTGACTATTAACACCTTTATGTTCGATAAACAGCACTCGATATTAAATTTGCAGCTGGTTCAGAGAAAATATTAATCAAGCGTACCTCTTTAAATTTTTCATATGAAGGTATAGAGCATATTAATATTTTCCGTGTAAGGAACACAGAAAATCAACTGTTCCATCATCTGGACTCGCAATATTGATCTACCATTTGCTAGTTGGACGTGCACCACAAAAGAACGACCGCGATAATTCCAAACATTCTCCATTGAGATAGATAAGTGAGATAACACTAAACAGAGATATTCGAAGAAATCGCATTAGTGATGTGTTATCATTTATCATAATTTCAGTTTGGACACCAATGGGTAGATTTATTGGGCCAGCAATCATGAGGAATCACATGTGTACTCAACGGAATTCTGTACACGGATAATTCTGCTTTCAGAAGTGGACATTCAAATCATTTGAAACACTGGCGCACTCATGAAAGGATATCCGATTTTTTTATGGTATATGAAGATATATAGCTGTAATTAAATATAAAAATCAGCTGATGCTTTACGTAGAAATTATAATAAATGGTCAAATTAAGAGCCATTTTCTTGTTTGAAAAGTAAACGAGATGACGCATATTGGGGGAAAAAAGTCGCGACATTTCTTAAGGTTTTCTAGCAGTTTCTATATACTTTGGATATTATTTGAATTTAATCCCTATTCTAAGCAAGTTTAAAAAATCTGTTGTGTACATCACATGACTTCCTTGTACGGAATATTAAATTATACGCACTTTTTCTTGCATTTCATTTAAACTTATTGGATTGAATTAAATTTATTTCGTCGATAGCGCTTAAACCACAATAGAATAAATGCACTCTTTAAAATTCCCTATAGTTGTTTACCATGGCGACACTCTGGCCCTAGGTTTACTTAACAGCGTTACATTTCATTCATTTTTTAATTCAGAATGCACAAAATTTATATAATCTTAATTACCTAATCGTTGCCACGTGTTCTATTCAAATACTATAATAAATCTAAAACGATGTATAAAAGAAATTAAGAAAACAACAACAACAACAACAACAACAAAAAGTTTTTTTGCAGACGATTTAGTATTACTCATTCAATTAATTCAGTTCTCACTTCGCGACAAGGCAAAAATACATAAAAACTCAAAATATCTGTATTGAAAATTATGAAATAAACCTGAAGCACTTATTTCTCGAGTAAATTCCAGAATGGATTAAGCGCGATTTAATTCGCAATAATAAAAGAAGGCGTTATCTTTGTTATTGCGAAGCTTACTTTCTCTAGATTGGAAACAAATCTGCTATTCTGCTGTTTCAAATGTAAACAAACTTTGCCGCCATTGCAAAAATAATTAGGCTTAGTGGCACTTAAACAACTTTTAAATTGTTAATCATTCTAATATATATATATATATATATATATATATATACATATATTTATGTACTTTTGGTGCGGCCGATTGCAAAAAACATACGATGTGCACATCTACATACTATTGCAGTCCTATATACAAAATTTCAACGTTCTGAGGCTAAACGTTTTTGAGTTTTGCGAGATAGATACGTATGTACGCACAGACGCCATGAAAATTTTTCTTCAGAATTCATTTTACGTCAGTTTTATAATTTTTTGGGGGGGGGGTGAAGTGTCTTTTATTCAGTCCTTACGTACGGATTGCATTTGATAGCGGTCAAAGTGGATATTTTCGTTGAAATATGATGCCTGAAGTATTTCGCTATTATAATACTTCCTTCTTACTTCGTACAAGGAAGTAAAATAGGGGTGAAAACTTAGATGTGTCATGCAAAATGATCAAGAATGCCAGAGTTCCTTAAAAATCTTCGACACTGAAATTGTACATTCTGTTTCGAAACGGGGCGATATGCGTTCAGTGGCACGATTTTGTTGAAATATGTTAATTTACAGATAATTTTAGAATTTCCATGTTATACTCATTTTTACTTCCTTGTAAGAAGTAAAAAGGAAGTATTGTAATCGCGAAAAGTTTCAGGCAGCATATTTCAACGAAAATATCCATTTTGACCGCTATCGAATGCAATTTAACGATGTTTTTGCGTGATATCTGTACATAAGGACAGAATAAAATACTCTTTTCCTTCAAAAAAATTATAAAACTGCTTTAAAATGAATTCTGAAGAGAATTTTTCGTGGCGTCTAAACGAACGTATGTACGTACGTGCTTACGTACGTACGTATCTCGCATAACTCAAAAACGAGTAGCCTTAGAACGTTGAAATTTTGTATATAGGACTGCTATAACATGTAGATGTGCACCTCGTATTTTGGTTGCAATCGGCCGCACCAAACGTATATAAATATATATATATATATATATCCACGCTGTTACCCGGCTCAGTGATCTCAGTTTCTTTACTCTTTATCTTCCGGTTAAGGATTTTATGCCTTTAGTAAATCTGTGTGCAATATTTTTAGAATTATCAGCAATTTTGAAGTTGTTTAATTGCCGCTAAGCCTTTTTTAATGGCGGCCATTGATGTTTACATTTTAAACATGAGACTAGTGGATTTGTTGCCAATCTAGAAAAACTTAGCTTCGCAACAACAGAGATAACGCATTCATTTATTATTGCCAATTAAATCATGTTTAATCCTTTCTGAAATTTTTTCGAGGACATAAGTGTTTGAAATTTACTTCGTAATTTTTAATATAGATATTTTGAGATTTTATGTATTTTTGCCTTCTCGCGAAGTGAGAACTGAATTAATTAAATGAGAAATACTCAATCGTCTGTGAAAAACTGTTTCTTTTTTGTTTTGTTTACTTAATTTCTTTTATAAATCATTCTAGCTTTATTATAGCATTTGAATAGAACATGTGGCAACGATTAGATAATTCTATTCTTTAAATGACGTAAATTTTGTGCATTATGAGTTATAATATGAACGAAATATATACGTTAACTGTTATATAATTATTGGATTATATAACAGTTAACTTAGTTTCCGTTATATAATTATTATATAAGTTAACTGTTATATAATTATTAATACTGTTAAGTGAATCTAGTGCCAGAGTGTCGCTATGGTAAACAAATACTAGAATGAATTTTAAAGAATGCATTTATTCTATTGTGGCTTATGCGCTGTCGGCGAAGTAGATTTAATTCAATCCAATAAGTTTAAATGAAATGCAAGAAAAAATGCGTATAATTTAATATTCTAATTTAATATTCCAATACAAGGAAGTCATTTGGTGTACCCATCAGATTTTTTAATTACGAGTTCACTAATGAATTTTTTATAGTGTTATTTGACAATTTATGGATAAAGCTAGATTTGAATCCCTTACAGTTCCATAACTTTGGCTATACCGTATTCATTCTGTTAATGATTTCATTAACGTCTTATATAAATCTAAATATTGTGCAATAAGCGGTGCAGTTAGGAAAGGTTTTAAAATTTACTCATTTACTTCAAAGTACTTTTTAAATATTTATTCATTTAGATTAAAATTTGTAATATCCTAGCTAATATAGATTTCTTTGGCAGTTGCAATACTGCAGAACTAAGTAAAGATTATTCGCTGAGTTCTTGTATGTAAGAAACAACTTCGGAAAAGGGATAAAATACCCTTTTATTCTAATTCAAAATATAATTACAGAGGACTCCTCTTGGACTCACAAGAAGCCTTGGGCATTAACTCAGAAGAGAAAATATAAAACTAACTAATACTAAATGAATTTAATTAGCCGAAGGTCAACAGAATCAAACTCGCAAAGTTTGCTCTTGATTAAGGATAATCGACGTATAGTAGCAGGCATATATTAAGTACGACCGTAGAATAGCTTTAACTAAAAGCAACAACGTTGCAAAAGGCAGAACACATTTTCTACTGAAGTAATTCAGCCCTCAACGTAAATAGCCATTCCTACATATAGTGGTGACTGCTAAGAACTGGAAAGTAGACCAAAGTCTTGAGAAGGGTTTAAATCCCTTTTTATTCAACTTTAGAAATTACAAATGCGTGCTCTTGAAGACGCTCACAAACTTCGCCGACCCGGCGGTTAAAATAAAAAAATAAGAACCTGAAAAGAAATAATAACAAGAGACTAACTACGAGGCTCTCGAAACGTAACTAACCTCACCGCGTTTTACAATACCGCTGCTAATTCAGCAAACTTTGAATATCACCTTGAACGATTAACAATTGGCCGAGACAAGCACACAGGCCGAAACGCGTGGTTCTTCAATTTCTGGCTAACTACCTCCGCGCTCGTGAAGTAAGAACAGCACACCTTCGAACTCGTTTCCCTGGTATTTAACTCAGAATACTTCCGCTGACAATTTGAATCCTTGCGCGTTCTACTAAAATTTACATACTCTGGCATTGGCAATTCTAGGGGAAAGTAAGGCTTAACAGGAAAGATAGTTTAAACTTAAAATAAATGTTAGTTAAAATAAATATAAACCCTACAACCTTATTTGCATAGATCGTAGTAAGGATTATATTTATTTAGCTAAAAGTTAAATTTTGAGTTAAACTTCCTGTCCTATCGCTTCTTAATTTCAACTTACCACTTCCGGCCAGAACGCAGTTTTAGAATCATGTTTAGATGCAAATCGAGAAAGAGTGGTATTTAAGAGGACTCATACACCTTAAAACCCATAAGATGTTCGAATAGGTGACTGTTGCAAGAATTGGGATAACTTATTTATTTTAAAAGCAATTACTACCAACTTTTCACAGCTGACTACATAATATAGCTGCTTTCTGAAATAGTAATCAGAAAGTTTGTGTTGCACCAAATATTTTTATAATTTAATCCGTTTTGTGACAACATTTTTCCTCATGCTTCCAACTTGCGCGCACAGTTTAAAACATTCTGTTTCATAATTTAACTCCATATTTAATATATAGCTTTCATAACATTTGGAAACTACTGTAAACCTAAAATTCTAAAAATTTCACGTTAAATTTTTATTTTATTTTGAGTTGAGTTTATAAAATGTATTTTATTAAAAAAATTTTTTTAATGTTTTCGTCCATAAAATTTTTCAATACTAAAATATTCATCAGATTGTTGGTTCAGTTAGAAAATAATGCCCATATAAAGAATTCCATCAAACTTCAAGTATGTACCATTAGCCATTTTTAAAATATCATGCGCGCAAGGTGGAAACATGGCGAAATATTTTGTCACAAAGAGGATTAAATTACAAAAATATTTGTGGCAACACAAACTTTCTGGTTACTAGTTTCCAAAGCAGCTATATTATGTAGTCAGCTGTAAAAAGTTGGAAGTAATTGCTTTTAAAATAAATAAAATATCCCAATTCTCGCAACAGTCACATATTCGAAGATCGCGAGGGGTTTAAGGTGTACGAGTCCCCTTAACCGCGAAGTTCTACTGTCTTAGTCAGAGAGAACCAGAGATTCTGGCTAGCACGCGTTCGCTTTTCTAGACTACTCTCTCTTAAGTTATTATTACGCTCGGCCGTACTTTAGGGCCTTAATACCTTTGCAGTCAATTAGCGTTAAGGGGCCATCTCCGTTGCCGTATCTTGATAGTTTTAGCTGTATCTTTTTAGTTAAGATTAGTTAAGTTTTAATTCTTAGTTCTTAAGTTTAAGCTCGAGTGTCGGCTTTATTGTAAGTCTTTTAACCCAAGTTTTAATTACTGTCTCACGATCTCAAGCGATTATTCGCTTACTAGTTCTTAAAATTCTTCACATTCAACTATAACTTAAAATACACAGTGGAGAATCTTACATCGTAATACTGAAAACTCATTCTGGCAGGGAAACGTAGATAGAAAATTAGAAGCTAAAGGAAAGGATTGTTCCAAAATAAAAATATCTATTAGGAAAATAAAGTAAAACTATATAAAATTAAATTTGTAGAATAATGCAAAAAAGGTATTTCAAAATGAAATTTTTAAAAGCTTTTAAAGCTCGGCTTTTAAAAGCTTTTACAGACTCAAACAGATTAATCACGACTTCTGTGAAAATAAGACCAATCTGATACAAGTTGAATAATTTTTACTAATGCATTATCCATACGTAAGTTACGTTTGCTAAATATCATTTTACATTTAAAGAGATTTATTTTGAAGAGTTGCGAAAGTATAACATGGATCGAAATAGCAATCAAGTTAAACTGGGTTATTCATTTAATTTAAGCAAACCACTCAATATAATTAAGATGGAAACCGAAGATGATTTTTGTAAGAGATTTTGATAATTTATACTCGGAAATTTTGAAACAGTTGTAAAATTTATGAGATAACCACTTTCTATTTTGCTGAAGCATGGTCGTATGAATGATTACAAGAACTTTAAACTCATAGTGAAAAGAGGTTATTGTAACAGGCCAAACCTAATTGAATTATGGAAGAGAGTTTCGTTTTCATTTATTTAGGGTAACTTATTCAAACTCTTCTTAAACAAAAGCATAAAATTTGCGTTGAAATCCTCAGAGAGTGTCATCATTAAGGCTCTTTCGCAAACAAGCACATTTGGGGAATACGAAAATCTTTTATGCAATTAACCATTTCCTATGCAAATGGAAATAACGATCGAAACAATCAGCATTTTGTGGTTTATACTCTCAACCACCAATGTAATTGAAAGAGAAGAGAAAATTTAATTTTGTTTCAGAGTCGTAAATCAATTTCTGGCTGCTAAGAACAACTTAGCGCAGAATTTGTGTTGAAACATCGAAAAGGCTTTGAAAGTCACCAACTCCTCCACTTGTTTATTGATACTAATTTGGAAAATTTGCTTAGAAAAGATGAAGTAAAGCTTAGAAAGATCTATTTTCTGAGCTAATTTAAATCTTATTTGAGCAGACAAGTACTCTCAAATATTCTGGGAATAAGATAAAAATATTTGTAAGATTTTGAAATTTCGTTTTCTCATTTTCCTCTCTTTCTGTAGTAGGCTAAATTTTTAGATTTCTAAGACTTGCAATAACTTTTACTTTTGGCTTGACTTATCCTGTGCCACATCCACGTCACAAGAAACAATAGACTTCTGTCTTGCGCCCTTCCTGCTTTAGGTTTTAAAGCCTGGACGAAAAATATTTTGCTTTAAATTGTGTTTCTTCTAGTTATAGTATCTAAATACAGAAGAATTGCGCTCTTTTCACTTTAAAATAAAACAGCAAATATACCGCGCTATCATTTTAAGAAAAAACAACATATAAACTGCACTTTTATTTTAAGATAAAAACAATCAGTTTTTTATAAACAACTGAAAAAAGTATATTAGCTGATTCGAAAGCGAAAAATCATAAACTAAAAGATGATTGGTCATAAATATTGTATTCTTTCTTTCTGTAAAATATATTTAATGCTGAAATAAAAAATGTAAAGCTTTAAGCAAATTTTTATTTAGTTAATATTAATACGTTCATGAATAAAATGTGTAGGGTTATAAGGTATTTCTCCCGCCTTCTTAGCATGCCTTCGTGGTGTGGTGGTCTGCACGCTGGGCGCGTATTCCAGAGGTCCCCGGTTCGATTTCCGACGAAGGCATTGCTCATTTTCCATGACTCCGGCTCCGAAATAACCTAATGTCTCTACAGTGGCGCCCGAGCTAAAAGGGTGGTGGATGAAGTTTAAAGTTTACTATGTGCAATAATTTAATAGGTTACATATTTCCTCTATGTAGGACCAACGACTTTACAAAAGTCTCATAAATATAGGACAGTTGTGTCAGGATTAGCATCCGCATGTAGACATTTAGCAAGTCCAGAAAATCCACGGCTGTTAATTTTTCAGGCAGAGTCCTCCTTTCTTTACTTTATCTAACACGAGTTTCTGTCTATTCTAACAGCGATTCTTAACAGTCTTTTAATTGCTTCTTTGCTTAATTTTAAGTAGTTCCTAACAGAGCACTCTATCCTCGAACAACAACATCCACGCTTACATGTAGACTTTATGAGGCTCTTAGCCGTCTATTCGGCTGCGTTCCCGGATCAGGGTGGAGCAGAGAGTAGATGGTTCCTGCCATGAAGATAACACATTGTGAGGCTAAGGCAAAGAAAGTCTATGTAAAGAAGGAAAGGCTCCATAGACGTAATGTAAACCAGTTTGTCTTCTACGCCGCTAGAAAGAAGAAGAACAATTCGCCAAGGGATTTGGCGACGGAACCTGTTGGCGAGAATTTTCCCCTTTGTGATGTACCTGGCCGAGATTTTACACCTCCGCCACGTGTACAGGAAATTGAGGAACACGGGTTAAGATGAATCGTTCTTTGACTTTTCGCGATAATTTAAACTCGAATTTTCGTGGTTTTTTGCTTTACCAGTTGAACTTGTATTATCCATATCGCAGTTTGATGTCTGATTTTATATCTGTCAATATGTAGGGGAAAAAAATGGAGTCACGCAGCTTTAAACTCTTGATAAACGTGACCGTCGAACCTGTTCGAACTTCGACATCAGCTTCGAGCTTTGGTGACAGATATTTCACGCATGCGCAGTTGTGTCCCTTTTCGTTCGGAGGGAGCTACTTCTGCTGCTGCGAAGCTTTCCTTCTTAACAATACATATTCTTTGGCTAAGGCAGGTCAGTGGTCTTCCTTGGTGGCGCTCACTCACTCACTCACTCCACACCTAGGATTTGGCAATTGGGTCCCCTAAAAATCCCAGTCGCCCTTTAAAAAGGGGGAGTATATAAGGTATTTCTCCCGCCTTTCTAGCATGCCTTCGTGGTGTGGTGGCCTGCACGCTGGGCGCGTATTCCAGAGGTCCGTGGTTCGCTTCCCGGCGAGGGCGTTGCTCATTTTTCATGACTCCTACTTCCAAAAAATACCTAATTTCTGTGCAGGGTTATTATTATTTTAAGGAACCAGTTATTTATCATTTCAGCTTTACTATCACTTTTGATCTCCGTTTCCTCACCAGAATACATATTAGTTTAAGAGTATTTAAGTGGAGAGTTTGGACTGTAAGAAAGAACATGTTTCTGCCTCTCGAGGCCACATTACTAGGTTAGCCTGCTCAGATAAAATTTTAATTCTTCGATTTTGCGATATTGCTGCGACATTTAGATTTACGCTAGTGAGTTCTGAGCCAAATTAGAATTTAAAGTCAATTGACTACTAGGCTTAATTATCCCATCAAATACATAAAGTTGTACAATTTCTTCTTTAACTGGCTCGTAATTCATATTTAAAGCTGAAGACTTTAAAATATACGACTCCTGCGATCTGGTATGAATTAACGTAGGAACATGACATTTACATACTAACGAGCGTCTGTAGAGAAACTTCAGGATTCGAAAACAAATTTGAATGTAAAATATCAATGCATTGGAAAGAGGGTCGGTTTGAACGCCTACCAAGCACCAGACCACTATATCAATAACATTGTGTCGATTCGGACACATTATCGAAAAATGTCTGTTTGAACGTAACATACAAGTTACAGTTCCTTGCATTATAAGCCCTGATTCCAGACAATACAAACAACATGTTTCTATCAAACGCATGTTTTTTTCCTTTTATGCCAGTTACATATATTTAGCTTTAAAACATTCATTACTTTTATGTTTAGCCTTACAAAATAGACATGCATTATCAAATTATTTTCTTTAACGACAAGTAAAGTAGTAACACAAGTAATTTCCTTAGTTACTTTCGAATTTACCATTTTGTTCTATTTGGAACTTCGTTTCGAATAAATTTAATTGAATAATCAAGGCGATCTTTTAGTTCAATTGATTGCCTTTGGTAGACTCTTTGGCAGAAATTGACAGACTTTGACAGAAACAGAGGATTCTATCAAAGGAAACAGAATTGCATTACGTGTTTCAGTTGTTACATCTATAGATTCTAAAGCTGTCAAATGAGATGCTAATCTGTCATAGAAAGTTGAAAAGTAAGAATTTGGAATTTGGGGTGGTATTTTGAACGACTAATGACAAAAGTTCTCTAATATAAACTTCTAATAATAAATCCGTGTTTGGCCAAATCTCAAACTTAAAGCTTCTATTACATTTGGATAACCGTCTGCAGTAGCAGGATAACTAACTACTAATTCCCTAGCGCGAGAATATATTAATTGGATAAGATACTGACATTTATCCGCGAGATCTGTATTATCATCTTTAATTTCTTAAACAAGGTCCAAAATAGCAATAGTTCATTAATATTTGCATCAGATTTCTATACTCGTAGACGTTAAACATTTCGTTTTTGCGAAATATTTATAAGATCAGAAGAATTTGCTGAACTACCAACATTAGTTTCTTTACTTCTTTTTATCTAGAATATTTTTAATCTTAAATTAATTGTTAAAATAATGTTCGACAGAATTAATTTAGTTTTCTAGGTTTTCTTTTGTCTTAAAAACTTCAAACATTCTATCCATTATTTGATTATCCAAGTTTTGCAATTCTTCAAATGGTTTTTGCAAAATCTGAAATTTTAATTATACTTCGGTAATATTATCGAAAGCCTCTTTGTTTATGTCTTCATATAACTCGTAAATAAACCGCGTGAATGATTATTCTTGCCACTTTCTTCGACTAGATGATCTTTTCCTTGTTTAGAAGCATTCACCTGCCTCGGATACCAAATGTGTTTGAAAACTACGATCATTCATTTTCATTAAATAAAACTCTACCTAGTCATATTACGCGATAAGAAAAAGTAATAATTTTTTTACAGAAAAACTACAGGTTCGTTACTGTTTTACATTCCACTATTTTATGCAAGAATAATAGAATTATTGCCAATCCTCTGCACCTCAATATTGACATCAAAATGTGTGGGTCATGAATAGCTAACGGTCCATCACCATATTGAAAAATAACATTATTATTAAAACTGATAGAAACCAGAACGAATCGTTTCAATCTTTTCGAACATTTAACGATTTATAAAATATTATAGATGAGTAGTTATAATATTTTAATATGTCAACTTTGCAGGCTTTCTTTTTCTTAGCACTCTTATAGATATCTATTCGGACTTTTAACTACCAATATTAATTACCATAATATGACTGGAAAAAAGTCTATATAAATTCTCTCTCACCGAGGTAATTTAGCCATTCAAGTGGGTTTATTTAGTGTGTTCTTCTAGGTTTAAATAAGATTAGTCTAATATAAAGATGGAACTCAACCAAAACAAATATTGAAATTGCGTTGTTTCTAGCCAAAGCTTCATTTCTCTCAATGACAGGCGTGTACTTCACTGCGCTCGATATCAATGCGCTATTTGAATAAACAAGTGTTTCAGAGTTCCGACTTTTACACAGCAGTCAATGACCTCATAAATTAAGCAGTAATTTAACATTCGATTGTTAAACACCAGAACTTTTATCTATCTAGAAAGAATGGGATCCCTGTTTTGGATAAGCGTGTTTATACTGAACACTCATCAACTTTAAAGGAGTGTTTCTCAGCTGGATTTACTCCATGAACCGGTAAAATATTTCGGTACGTTCTTGCGGACCGGTAACTTTAATAATTCGAAACAATTGGCAAAATTTTTTCAGATAAATGAATCACGAAGAGTAAAATAACAGGCAACTTCGAAAGGACTCTTTTTCCCCAAAAAAATTATAAAACTGATTTAAAATGAATTCTGAAGGGAATTTTTGGTGGCGTCTGTGCGCACGTACGTACGTATCTCGCATAACTCAAAAATGAGTATCCTCAGAACGTTAAAATTTGGTATATAAGACTGATATAACATGTAGATGTACACTTCGTATTTTTGTTGCATTCGGCCGCACCAAAAGTATATAAATATATGTATATAATTTAAAGTAAAGTAAAACGAACAAACGATAAAAGACCTATGTGGTCAAAAACTTTGCGCATTGTGCTTCAAAATTTAGAAAAAGTTTAAAGAAAAATCCTAGTTCGTACGCTAAAAAGCTGCTGAAATACTGTGGTTCCATGAAAACATTAACATAAGCAATAAGCAAAATAAGTTGCAATGAAATGTGTTATATGAGAAAAAAAAAAACAACATTTGAATATTTACAAGTAAAAATCAATACCAATAGTAAGCAATATGCTAATCTAATGACGGTATATTTAAAACATTAGTAAAAGTACTAACAAATTTTTTGAGCAAAAATATAACTAAGAAGCGGTAAATGGCAGATTAGCCTAATTCAAATCTCATTATGGCTCATCAGGGGAAATTATATTTTAATGCATTTCGAATCAGGCTAACTCCATATGCGAAACAGACAATTGAAACTTTACGCGACACATTTTTTAATTAATAAATAAACTTTGTCAATATCTTTAGTCTCAATTCTCTGTTCCAATTTCCCGACGCGTCCGCTTGAAGAAACACATTAATGTGTAATGAACAATAGATAATTGAAGGTAATGCCGATGTACAAAATAAAATAAATAGCGATTTGCTATTAGTAAAAATATACAAGATTTTATGGAAGGATCTACTAGCTTAAAGTTTTAACAATTTGTAAATGTACCAAACATTAAATTTAAAATTTAAGTAATAATAAAACAAAGGAATTGAAGTAAGGGTCTTGCCAAGACCAAAAATTTTTACAAGAGAAAAAATATTGTTAAAAACCAGACCTGGAGAGGCGCCGTCTTCATCGTTGAAAGATTAAACTCAAAAGGAGGGTGTCAGCCCCGAGCAAGCATACTGCTAACCAACAAGGCAAGATGATGTAAAAAGGGGAAAAAACGTCAAGACGAAAGGGCCAATGAGAAGTGACTGACCGTTGACAAAAACCTGACTCAGTGCAAGGGGGGTCAATGTGTCAAAATATGCTAAAATGGTTCAAGATGGCGTCTTGCTTTAGGAGTTTGAAGAAATTTGGGCTAGGTGAAAGAAAAAAATGGCTAATTCAACAAAATGTTATTAAAATGGCCACCAAAGTAAGTAGAAATAATGAAAAATAGCTATTCGTTAATTAAAGTCGAAATTCTTCAAGCTAGAGGGCGTTCAATTTACTAGAAACGAAATGGCACATAAATTAATGGCAGGAAAGAATTGGCCAGCAAATGCTTAAAACCTATTTAAGAATAGAATTAAAAGTATTGTGCCAAATTTTAAGAGGAAAATTGAAGCTGTGACAGGAACTATTTGTACATTTATACATTAGATCTTCTGAATCAGCCATCCACTTTACACCGTCCCATAGGACTTTAAGCATAAAATTTCATTATCTAAATCAAAAAATCTAAAATATAATGTTAATGCCAGCTTTTTTTAACGTTTTTTAAATTACGTTTTTAGGAATTAGGTTATTTTTCAAAATTGTTACAGGGTAAAGTACTTCTTCTTGAAGGTGTTTTGTTGCATTGCAGATTCTTTTAATTCTAAGCAGCTGTTAGTAAATTGTATTGAGGACACCTCTTTTGAAATATTGGAATTCCAGTTGGTTAATTTAAGTGTTGGGCAGTTGAATTCTCTTCATTTACCATAGATTTTCAAAAAATTGTAATCTATAATATGCAAATCAAAGTAGACAATATCATGTTGCACTGTATTTGTAGTACTAAGTTTTAGGCATGAGGGGTAGATATTAGCATTTTCTATCTTGTTGAAGTTGTTGAAGGCTATTACATTATAAATATAACGAAAGATGTGTTGGTAATATTTATGATCTTCATTATTGAGCGAACGTATAAAAGTCAATTCTTTTGTAAAAAGGAATAATTCACAGACTGCACTTGAAAAATTGCCTCCCATAGCTATTCCCTGTATTTGTTTAAAGATGTTGTTATTGAATTGAATATAATTATTGAATTGAAAGAACAAGTTGCCATTTTTCAGCATTTAATATTGTAGATATATGGTGAAACAATTTAAGGAAGAGCAAGTAAACTTCTATAAATTTCTTCAAGTGGCAAAGTAGTATAGAGGTTCTCAAAGTCATAGCATTGGATATGTTCTATTTTAAGTGAATTTAAGGTTTTTAGAATTTGTTCATTGCTTGATATCACCCAGTTGCAATGTAGATCTTTAAAATCATAATTATTGATGAAGTCACGTACGAGATGAAGTTTTTGTACAAAGAGATAATCTATTGCCTTTAAATAACTTTTGGTACTATTGGCAATGGACCTAAACTTGACCGGAGTCTTATGAAATTTTGGAACTGCATAAAGATTAGCAAACCTGTTATTATATTTGCAAGGACGGATTTTAAGTTTTTTATGAAGTGCATTAAATTTATTGAGAAGAATCTTAGCGCTGGTAGTGATTTTTTGGTAGGTGCAAGTGATTTTCAATTCTTTATGCAGAATGTCGAAATAAAATTTTTTTACAAATGACACTGAAATTGTTGCTAGCTTTGACAATCTTTGTGATGATAAAGTTATCTTGCTGTTTCTGAATAAGAGTTTCTAGATGCCTTTTATTGTGTAAATAATTGAAATTGGGTAACTTGAAAAGCATAAGTTGAAATTCTTTAATTAGTGCAGCTTTCCATTCAAGAAAAGTAGTCGTAGGCAACCGTCGTTGGTTCTATTACTAGCTAAAATTATAAATTTATCAAGATTCATTACTGAATTGTTTAAGGCAAAAGTGCTGATTAATACTGAAAGTTGGACGAAATTTGGTACTAGGTTGCATTAGTTCTCGCAGCTGCACATCTTCAATGATATTGAGATCTCCTGTGACAATATGCTGGTGAAACGGATCTAAATTTTTATTGTAAACAGGAAGCTTGCAATTAAAAATGCTATCATCTATTACATTGCGGTGGTTAATAATCAGCTGACCTACAGTCTTTTCAAATTTAAAACAGGGTTTGACCTGAAGTAGTTGGTCAGGGAGCAATTGTTGACATTTTTTAAAAATGCTTGGAATTTTTAACTGATCATAAGAAGGGTGCTTGAATTGTACTGCACAAAATATTTTTTTGTGATAAAAATTACTATTCTTTAATTAAAAATAGCAAAAGTCTATTATCAGATTTTTGACTATTTGGTAACATTGAGACTGTTGATTAAATATTTTAATAAGATTCCATAAGGTGACATTCTTAAAATGCCATTAAACTTCTGCATACTGTTATCTGAAGAGAAATTTTCGTGGCGTCTGGTACGTACGTACGTATGTATCTCGCATAACTCAAAAACGAGTAGCCTCAGAACGTTGAAATTTTGTATATAGGGAATGCTATAACATGTAGATGTGCACCTCGTATCTTGGTTGCAATCGGCCGCACCAAAAGTATATATATATATATATATATATATCCACTGTGTCACTCGGCTCAGTGATCTCAGTTTCTTTGTTCTTATATGTTTGTAAACTGTGCATTTCTTGCTTTAAAAATGATTAAATTTTGCTTTTCTTATCTTCTGGTTGAGAGTTTTATGCCTTTAGTAAATCTGCATGCAATATTTGTAGAATTATCAACAACTTAAAAATTGTTTAAGTGCGGCTTAGCTTAATTATTTTTGCCATTGCGGCCATATTTGTTTACATTTGAAACTTGGCAGAATAGTGATTTGCTGCCAATCTAAAGAAAGTAAGCTTCGCAATAACAAAGATAACGTCTTCTTTTATTATTTCGAATTAAATCATGCTTAATCCATTTTTCACTTCCTGTAATTGCATTACGTCAAATAATTAAAACGAAATCGAGTGATTTTCGAAAATTCTATACAAAATTAGAAATTATACCAGAAATTTCATATAAACTTGATTTAAAAAAATTTATATGCTCTACACCATGAATGATATAATGTGCAAATAATGGAATTCTGTGATTGTAAGTTGGTTCGTGAAAAGAAGAGATGATCGAAAACTCGTTTTGACATTTAATTGGAAAAAAAGGTATAAATCGTCTTTTTACACATGTTGCTTCATCAAATTGTTTTGTCATCGATAGTGAGTATTTATGCGTAAAACTAGGGCTCGATAGCTTATTAGGAAGTAATTTAAAGGTAGATAACAAACTTATGACCATAGCAACAAGCAACATGATTGTGCTAAATAAAAGCTTATAATATATATTATTGTATAATATATATCTATGTAATAATTTTGAAACATAGAAGAGGAATCAGCTTGCAGTCGTTGTGGCTTATGGTGAAGGCCTAACAAAACATGAACTTGAAGAATTTTCAGTCTTTATTTCCACGCATATAAAATCATCTCCGTAGATATTTATCCACTCATAATGAAATCCGATACGTTTCTATGATTGAATCAAAGGAATATGATAAATTGGTTTCATGATATGATAAATAAATATGATAAATTGGTTACACTGGTTTTTAACAAAAAATGACGCAGGCCTTTAGCAGAAGCGAAGCGAGAAGATTTTTAGCAATGTAAAAGCTAGCAGAATAATGACGTAATTAGCTCACCAGAGGTATTTATACCAAAGTAGGTGCGATTCTAGAGACAAGCTATGATTGGTTAATATTAGTTTTAATTGCCTTTTTCCAGTAGCGTTATATAAAATAGAAAAATCTCGAATTTGTGAGAACAAATGAATTTATGAGGAAGGCACCAAATCTAGGAATGTTAATTTTGAGGTTGCCAATTAGTTTTAAAGCAGCTATCGTATTTTGTTATATTTTACACATATATATTATATATAATTGCATAAAATATATTATTATATAATATTATGATAATAAAAGTGAAACAATTAACAGTTTGTTGGTACAAATAGATTACACATTGGATGTATGTAGTGTTAGGAAATGTACAGACGCGGTAAGATGGCTTCTCCACAAAGTAGGGTTAGGGTTGCCATAAAATGAACAATGGGAGGCAGGGTTGCCACATTTGGCGAGAAATCGTCAATTTGGCGACAGAATTGGCGACATTCCATGGGCAGATGGAGAACCTTCTAGAACGAATTCTTACCGGTTTAGTCCAGAATGTTCTCTAACTACACTGGTGTGCAAAAATTAAGGACGAAGTCGAAAAATTAGCTCATCAGCTGAACGAAAAGGCAGAGCGGACAGAAAGACCAATCAGGAGATTAAGCAAGATGATGTACGGTAGCACATGCGCAGATATGCAGGTAGACGTAATGGGGGAGTGTCTGAGTAGTATAAAGCATGTTATCGGTGTAAGATCAGTATTTCTGGCAAAGAGATTGCACGCCGTATAGCAGTTAAAATCACACCGAGTTGCTGCCTCAGCTAGAAATGGCGAGTAATCAATCTGTTAGACGACATCTGGATGCTTTTACACGAGGTCGAATCATTGGGAAGTTGGAGGAAGGCCGCAGTGTGACAAGTGTGGTTGCAGAGTTCGGAATTGCTCACAGCATCGTTTCACGACTTTTAAAACAATTTCAAACTACAGGAACAGCTATCCGGGGGGTTTAGTAGTGGTCGTCCACGAGGAACCACACCCGCAGATGACCGGTATATTGCCTTACAGGCCAGAAGAAACAGGCGGCAGACAGCGGGAGAAATCGCTAGACACACGACGCAGGCGACTGGACGACCGATATCGCGTTTTACCGTGGCCAGAAGACTGCACGGTGGTGGTGTGTTTGCACGACGCCCTGTACGGTGTGTATCTCTAACGCCTGCCCATCGGAGAAGGCGTTTTCTGTGGTGCCGGGAACACCGGAATTGGAGAGACAAAGAATGAGGACGAGTACTCTTTACAGATGAGAGCAGATTCAGTCTGAGTAGCGATTCTCATCGCATACTCATCTGGAGAGAGCGGGGAAGCCGCAATCATCCCTCTAACATCACTGAAAGGGACAAGTTTGGAGGTGGCGGGGTGTTCTCGTTTGGGGAGGCATCATGCTTGGTAGTCGTACAGACCTTCACATCTTCGACGCAGGTTCAGTCAACGGGACCCGTTATTGTAACGAGATTCTTCTTCCATATGTGCATCTTTTTAGAGGCGCTATGGGTCCGCAGTTCCTTTTCATGGACGACAATGCACCATGTCATCGCACAGTAGCTGCCGAACAGCTCCTAGAGAGTCAGGATATTGAACGTATGGATTTGCCGGCACGATCTCCGGATCTCAATCCCATCGAGCATGTATGGGATTTTTCTAGGCAGACGCTTGGCAGCTCGTACTTTACCACCAGTAACGATTCCGAGTAAGTAACGAGTACCACCAGTACGATTTACCACCAGTAACGAGCTTCGATTGGCGCTGCAAGACGAATGGGCAGCAATGTCTCAACAACTCATTGACACCCTCATTCTCAGCATGGGCAGACGCTGTGAGACCTGCCTAGCAGTCAGGGGAGATCATATCCCGTATTAAAGACCGGATGTTTCTTGCTGGACACCCATTACAGGGATGTTTCGGCCTTCAGTCGCATTGCGCTCCATGCTACTTTTTCAATAGAGCTTCTTTTTATCCCTCTGATTTCTCTTTTAGTAAGTGTTGCTTACATTACTCATGTTCTTACGTATTGGGGATCTTACGGTATTAAATGTGTTGATTTGGTAAGCTTTTGTACAAAGTTATATTGAAAAAACCGTCTCGTCCTTAATTTTTGCACACATGTGTATATAAACCCTGCCGAGAGTTAGAGTTAGTTAGTTAGTATCTCGAGTTAGTCCGTGCGGGTCGAGTTGACAGTCGGTCAGCGAATGCCGAGTGGGTCTTCGAGTGCATTGAAAGAGTCTCTTATGTATCGCGGTTAGTGCATCATCGAGAGAGTGTGTTGAGCTCCGGGAACGACTGAACCGAAGAGTCAGGAGCTGTGCTCTTTGTGTCGTCGAGTGCATCGCGAGTTCTCGAGAGTACGTGGAGTTCCGATAACGATCAAGCAGAGTCGGGAGCTTTACTCTGGTGTTTTGCAGTGAAGCTGTCTCCACCGTGATAGCCTGATAACCTGAAGGCTGTGTCGCTGATTGTTCCTGCGAGTGTATAGTAGATCTTCGACGACTGTAAAACCTGACTTTGGAGCTGTCCTGAGAATACTGGCCAATAAAGTGTGTTTTGATACTTCATTAAGTAGTGTCGTCATTAATTCCTCACGAACCCCGTACGAACGTAACAGTGTTATGAAGAAAATTTGCAGTCAGTAAACTCAAGCGGGTGAAAGATTTCTTTTTTATAATAGTGCTCAGATTACATTGAATATTATGCGTTGATCATTAAATTGCGTGAAGAAATTGCTGCAGCGTGAAGGAATGCAGTTCACAGAAACATATTTATTTTACAAATGTATTATGTGGCCCCTGTATTAAATTCGAAGTAATTGTGTTTTACTGGAATCGCTGCCCATCAGTGCGGGAGTTCTGACATGTGCCAATAATTCTCACATTCGTATTTTTCATTAAGTGAAGAGAGTAATGAAGTGTAATGTTCAGTCAGAGAGAATGAGAGAATAAAACCATATTAGCTTTAATAGTTCTCCAAGATCTTAACTTAAAATATTTTGCAAGAACAGTCTGCTTGTCTGAACATTAGTTGTAGAATAAAATTTTAGCCTCGAAGAGTTTACAATGCAGTTTGATGAAGAAGCCCTGATTTTTTCACGGATTGTAGTGAGCTTAAAAGTTCAATTTCTAGTTTCCCGTGTGGACTGGATGGACAAAACCGCTTCTTTAAATGATCAGATCGGAACCTTTCGCTCCCTGAAGTGAATCAGTTCTTTTTAACTATTCTCCGCTCACTAACAATGACCTTGATGAATGCGTTCAGAACTGGTGTGGATCAAGATCAGTGTGCAAAGATAGGGGAAAAGGAGAAAGAAATGTACAAAGAGTGAGATCGCCGAAATCAACTCAAACAAACCGCTTACTCCCTGGACTGATTTCTTTCAACTGTGCTTGTGAGATTCCCTAAAAAACACATTTCTACAAAGAACAACAGTAAAATTCTGGAATAAAAAAATTCTAAAAGTTAAAGACTAAGGAAAACTAAACTCACTTTTGTTGATTATATTATTTTATTCCTATAATTGATATTTTGTTGCTACTTCAAAGCACAGTGTAACAATAAATTTTTAGATTGGAGGCAGATCCCAAAAGCACAGGAAACTGTCCGCTGACAACACCGGCATTTTTTTTTTTTAAATCTAATTTGACAAAATAATTCCAAATATCGCTCGAGGTTCTTCTATTCGGTAGGGTCCACATTTTGTTCTGCAAACTAGATTAGATGGAAAAATTTATATTTATATATATATACTAATTCTAAAGAAGGTTAAAGAGAAATTCATTGCTCTTGATTACAAGACGGTAGTAAAATAAGCAAATAAATAAAAGAAGAATTTATTATTTTACATAAATATTAGAGTAATATTGTATAAAAGAGGTAATACCTAATATACGTAGCTATAGCATGACACAGTATTCAAAGAATTAAAATGAAACTCAAGGGAACAGCTCCGAGGAAGCGAAAAGAGCAAATAATCAAGACTTCATAGGAGCCAGATCCGCAGCTAGAGCAGGAGCGATGAAAAAGTGAATAATCACAACTCCAAAGGACCCAGATCTGCGGCAAGCGCCCCAGCTGGAAATCCCGAGGAACCAGTTTCTATAATCTATGTACTTGAAACATCTCCTCGCATTGCCAGATGGGGGGGGGGGACTCCATCCGTTTGCAAACAGGAGAGGCTAGTTTCGTTGAGATTCATCGGTTTATTTAACGTTTTGTTTTTTAAATACTAGATGGAACAGAAGCAAACCAGAAACACGCGTATATGCATACATAACACACATAAAAATTAGGTCAGAGATGTTTTCGGTAAAAATAAAGGAAATAATGCTAATGTTTACATTAAAAGGAATCAAATTTTTTGGCACGCTTCCCAATATCAGTTCTCGGTGAACTGTTAATAAACTGACTGCTGTTTCGTTTTCTTCGAAGCGTTGATCATTCGTTAAGCAAAGTGAATCGGTTCCGGAGCGGATCGACCATCTGTCATTTGGAGAGCTAATTCGATGGACTCTTCTAGGGTTACCATCAGACATTCCTCAGCAGCTACGCGGCTATATTGTCCTCGCCCACTCACATGCTCTCGCTCTACTAAGTTTCCATTAATGTTTTATACGCCTACGCTTGCATAATATAACATAACTTTATGGAAAGTAATGCTATATTATGTAAGTTATGCATAATCTACATAACGTTTGCAAATTAAAATAATTTGTTTGCTAAATAAACTAAATTAAAATAATAAAAAACTAAATATGGTAGAAGTACGAAATGATAAAACATTTAGATAATATTGAGATATAAAACGCTCGCAAATCAACATCAGTTTAAATCAATTGAAATAAACTTTGGGTTTCCCGAATTCATGCAAATATTCCAAAAACGTGAGGTAACGTTTTATGAAATGTGAAGAGAAATTCTGACAAAGAAATGAAAAATTGCATGATTTGAGAAACCTTAGAATCTACCTATATAATTAATCACTGTGTTTTTTATTTTTGGGTAGCAAAATCTAAAAATAAACATCTGTTCTTTATAAAAAATGTTTACTGATTCTTGCTAATGTTGTTTTGATATTAACATGTTTTGTTTCGGAATTCTTTTATTACATTCTTTGAACAAGTCCTTTCTAAATGGATTTCTGAATTATTGACTAGATACTTAGACAAAAAGCATAAATGTTCTCATTTTACGACTCCAGAACACGAAATTAGCTCTCCGCAGAGGAGCGTGCCATTAGTTGTCGTTATCTTAATGACGCCGAAAGCAATCTAGTACCTCTATCTGTTCATTCACCGATGCAACGCTCACATCTGTCAGTACCTTGTTAATGATTTGTGATCCAGTATGAATGGTAACATGGACAGACGCAAGCCGAAAACAGGTTGTTGATTGTGTCAACGGCACCATTTCAAAGAATCCACACATATTCTGATAATTCAACTAGTTACCGACTTTTCATTTATTAGCATTAAAAATATATTCAGGCGTAGCAGTTGTTTAGGGTCTAATAAACATTTATGTATAATGTTTCAGAAACGCAGTTACATCAGTTTGCCTTTTTATTTTCATAATCAAGTTTTAATATTCCTATCATATGATTTTTTTTAGTCCAAAGGGACTGTGTCCCTGAAGGACTATTGTTTTCGTTTTGCGATTTTGCGTTGGTTCACTATAAATGTCCGTTTCAATTTTCAAACTGCTGCCACCAAATATTAGAGTCCTGCATTATATTTGGAGAAATTAAATAATGAAAAATCTACATAAATGGATGTATATTTCTCGCATTGTAATAAAACAACGGTACACAGAGTCATCGAGTTTTGAATGACGTAATCCTACTGCGAATATGGTCATATGGAAGCCCAAATTTGAAATTTGGAATTTGTTCTATTATCGATTTCATATTTTATAAGACTTTAAAGAATTTTTGATTAAGAAAAGTTTGAAAGCGAGAAAGGCAACATTGTACAGAAAAAAAAAAAAAAAAAAAAAACCTTTTTTATCTCCAGCGCATCGGAAATTCTAAAGTTATGATCATTTTAAAACTATTTTGCGATATTGCTGTTGAACTAAATTTTATGGTTTAAGTGCGAAGAACGTGATATTTAATAAATAAAGGTAACACACAAAATGTTAAATAAACGCCCCTTTGGGACGTAATTTAAAATCTGAAACCGTTCAGATTTTTTTAAAAATTTTAATTAAGCAAACAGATACTCGTGTTCCGCAAAGTATTCCACGAGGCTTACAGATGTAAGTAAATAACTCACAGTACAAGGAATTCAACAATAAAATCATAAAACGTAGGCTTGGAGAGAGTAAAGAATAAATATATATAACTAAAATACACCATGAATACTTAAACTATGTTAATACTCTTATAAAAGAAAATAAACCAACTTAAATGAATACAGTACTAATAAAAATGAAATAATACTTGAAAAAATTTTTACATTTCATGTATCACAGCTAATAGATTATTTTTCTCATTTCTTAGCACATTTATTCAAAACTGCTTAATTTGAAAATTTTCTTATACATTTTATTTAATAATATCTAACCTACAAAATGTAAAAACAATAATAAAGAAAAAAAAAATGTCTGAAAGTTTTCAGATTTTAAATTACGGCCAAAGGGGTGTTTCGTAACGTTTTGTCTGTTATCTTTACTTATTAAATATCACGTTTTTCGCACTTAAACCATAAAATTTAGTTCAAGAGCAATATCGCAAAATAGTTTTTAACTAAGCATATGTTTAGAATTTCTGATACGCAGTCTCACGCGCTGGAGATAAAAATGGTTTTTTCTGTACAACGTTACCATTTCTCGCTTTGAAGTCCTTGAGTTTGTTAATGAAATATTCGTTAAAGATTAACAAAATATAAAATCGATAATAAAGCAAATTTCAAATTTCAAATTTGGGCTTCCACATGCCCATATTCGCAGTAGGATTACGTCATTCAAAATTAGATGTTTCTATGTACCATTGGTTTATCACAATGCGAGAGATATACGTACATTTATGAAGATTTTTCATTATTTAATTTCTTCAAATATAATGCAGGACTCTAACATTTGGTGCCAACAGTTTGAACAGTGCAACGGACATTTATAGTGAACGAATGTAAAATTGAAAAACGAAAAAAATAGTCGTTCAGGTACAAAGCTCCTTTGGACTAAAAATAAGACTGATACAGTACATCATCAGCACAAAACATCAATACACAGCGTAATCATACACAGACAATATGCAAAATAATACAATGACACATAAAAGATAAAGATCTAATTATATAAATAATAATACTAAAAGTTTAAAGAACAAATAAAGTCGCGCAAGACTGCAAAGGGCTCAGAGCTTCTAGGAAGATCATATCCAGACCAGGAAATATAGAGATGCCCTATACTCCCTTTAAATGCACTTTTGGCAGTCTCACGCAATCTAGAATGCAATAAAATTACACATCTTCCACAGCACTGCCGCAAACACAGAGAACACTAGTAACAATATTGAAACGAAGTAAGTTAAGTTTCAAAATTCCCATGACCGGTCAAAAACTGAGTAAGTCTGTAATCCAGTAAAAATGCCTACATTTAAGTCGTTACAGCTATTTAAGTGCATCATTATATTCACTACCATATAAAGATCTGCTAGTTTTTGTTTGCTTATGTTTTTTGAAAATATTTCAGCGTGATGTTGTAGCTTATATATGTTCTAAATTACCAATATAATTCACTAAAAGAATTCAGAGTTATCTTTCGCATCACCTTTGTTCATTGGAATCAACTTGAAAGGCTTCAGACTTCTTTAAATGTTAATTCTAGAAACACAGACCCACAAAGGGCTTATTATCCCGGCATACCTTATTAGTAGGATCAAAACAAACTTATATGAAGGTTATAGAAAAGGTTTGTTCTTGTTGACAAATATTAAAGAACCTTTTTGACATTTGTCAGCATGAAGGTTACGGAAGTTGCCCAATAACAGAAAACGGAAAGCTGCATCTTCTAAGAAACGTCGAACAATTGCCAAAGTCAAATTAAAATATTAAACAGAAAGTAACACGAGCACCAGTTAGCTTTGCTTCTGTTCTCATTATTTTACTAAGCTAAATACGATTAGCTAGCCGCCAAGACGGTATCTTGATTAGGGGAGCAGACTGCGATATTAAAAGGTCCCGGAGAAGCCATGATTGTTACTGCCCGTCCCTTCACAGGTGACGACCTCACAGGTGACGACAGCACTTGATAAAATATCGAAACACACTTTATTTTCCAATATTAATCAGGACAGCTCCAAAACACTTTTACAGTCGTCGAAGATCTACTATAAACTCGATGGAACAATCAGCGACACATTTACAATATCAGGCTATAACGGAGGAGACATCTTCACTGCAAAGCACCAGAGTACAGCTCCCAACTCTGCTCAATCGTTCTCGGAACTCCACGTACTCTCGAGACTCTCCACGCTACAACTCGCGATGAACTCGACGACATACAGAGCACAGCTCCCGACTCTTCGATTCAGTCGTTCCCGGAGCTTAACACACTCTCTCGACGATGCACTAAGAAACTTCGATGCACTCAACGACCCACTCGGCACTCCCTGCCCGGCTGTCAACTGGATCGACTTCGCGCAGACTGACTAACTGGAGACTAACTATCTCGCACCCACTCTCCGCGTACCAGCAAGGTTTATATAGTTTTTGGCTTGTGTTCGAGAACATTCTGGGCTAAACCGGTAAGAATTCGTTCCTGAAGGTTCTCCATCCGTCCATGGCATATCGCCAATTTTGTCACCAAACGCGCGATTTCTCGCCAAATGTGGCAACCCTACCCTCTCTTGCCATTTTATGGAAACCTTAAATCTGCTTTGCGGGGAAGCTATCTTACCGCGCCTGGACATTTCGTAACAATACATAAACAGGGATGTAAGCGAATGATGTAGGTGCATTGGATACATAAGTGCATTGATCTATGTAGTTAATGACTTAAGTAATGGTATGCAATAATTGTTGATGATGCATTCGTGAAGTAATGAATGACAATTTATAAAAAGGGAAAGAATGAGTGACAATTAGTGAAAGCACAATGTCATGTGTTGCCCTACATGGCTATACATACATGAATAGAATTGAAATACTTGGCAGGGATAACTTTCAAAAGCCTGAGATAGGTCCATTGGATTCATAAGCACATTGCCATGGGTACATACACGTTGGTTATGTGGAAAGAATAGAGTTACGGTTAGGATGACTCACACAAGTCCTGGCCTAATGCCTGCAGTTTGTCCATAATACATTTAAATTTTTTAATTACTGCTGGTTGGCGAATAAAGAATCTTTTATATGCTAGATCTAAGTTGTTAAACGGCATGTGCCACTCTCGTTTTAGTGGGCAGAGAGGCAAAGGTGGCCTACCTATTAGGTGCATTAAAATGAAGTGACCACCACTTCTTGCCTTAATAGTGGCCAAGAATTACTATTACAGAGAACTAGAGATGTAAAGATTAATTTTGAAAGCAATTTATGTACGATTTACAAAAATTCATATAAGGGTAAAATGTTCATGCTTAAATTTTCTACAATTTTAGGATGCCAAGGAAAGGCGAGACCAAAAGCTTAAGAACAAAAAGCAGAGAACAGGATTATAAACCGGATAAAAAAGGTGAAAAAGTAGAAAATTTACAACTCAGCAAGGCTATCAAAAGCCGGGATATTGCCGCTTGTGTGAACTAGAATCCCAAATTGAACGTCAAAGATGTCAAGATTGCTGTTGTGCCATAATGTACCACTGCTTCAGGTGTTGTGCTTGTGGTATTGAATCTGAGTCCACGCGAGCTTTTCTTTTTGTAATAGTAATTATTGGAAAGTTGGTCAGTAACAGCTGCCAAAGGCTCTCTCTCTGAAACTAAAAAAAATATTCACTTAAAAAATACATTAACTAATTTAATTCCACTTAAAGTGTAGATGTGAGAGTAAAGACGAAATAATAAGTAACTGAATTATCATATAATCATTCAAAGTAACATTTTTGTCATTTGAAGTCATGAATTACGTTTCATTTAGAGTGTAAATATTTTCTCCTTACTTTCCGTTATGCCTTTATTATGTAACTCGAAGCACACGACGCGTATTCAAAAGGTCCAGAACTCAAGTCCGGGATAGGGCATTGCACATTTTTCACGTCTCCAGCATCAAAACCCTAATGACTTTGCATAAGAATGTAACTCAATTGATGCATTCTACTGGAATTTAACATTTTCACACAAAACGTCGTTATAAAGAGAATGCAGTTTGCAAATGACTCTTCCCGAACATTGTCTCATAACATATTTCCTTTTGTATTACAATTATTTCGAACCATCGGTTTTTCTATTTTAACCAGGAAGAAATTGCAAAGGGAATCAATTTACCTCCTCAGAAGAACGTAATATTCCAGGAAGAAAATAATCTGAGACATTTTTAAAAGGCCATTTTGTTTTTGGATTGGATATAGGCCAAAATTTAATGACATACAGGAAAGAATGTCACAGAAAGTAAATGTTATCCAGAGGCTGAGACTTATTTAATTTACAGCAAAACTGAATATGCTTCACACAACTCGTAGAGAATTTTCTGCTGAGACGAGGCCGCTTTGTTTTTAAATCTCAGTCTAGAGAAAAATTATACTGAATGAAGATTAAATAATATTTGCAGCAAGAGTTGAAGGAAATTTAAATTTGACATTCACCAATAATTCCTATAAACTTATGGAGCTTTAGTTCGGTAAGCTGAGTTCATTAAACCGATTCTCCTATATTTCTGCAGAAGAGAATGAATTGAGTTTTCCGAGCAGCAGCACAGCGTAAATGTTAAAACTGATCAATAAGGAAAAATGGGTAAGTTCATTAGAAATACAGTGTATCCATTGCCATAGGATACTATCACTGATGGGCCGTTCAAAAATGCATGAAGTTCTTTAAGAAGACCTCGTTTCGAGCTTGAAGGCCCACCAGTGGACGAGTAATATAACCTCTGAATGCTGATGTTTAGATCCGGGTTCATATCCTATCGAATGGGCTGGCTACATATGAGAATATTCTTGGCTACGTGTCCCCTCCACCGAAATGAATAAGAAGTAGTTTTCCTTTGTACATCCTCCATAGAGGCGTTCTTCTTCTTCGGTAGGTATCCTTTGCAAACTTTGCCACAAAACAAACAATTCAATCCTATTCAAGCTAGACTGAATTTGAACTCAACAAATTGAAAAGAAGAAAGATATGTTGAAAACCTTAAATTTAGGGAAAAAACGGGAAAAAGAGGAAAAAAAAAAAAAAAAAAAACAGAAAAAAAGGAGAGAAGAAAGGAGAAAGGCCGAAAAATCTAGTGTCTCTCGTCTTTCATTCGAAGCTTTACTTTCTCAAGAATGAGACTATTCAATTCATTTGGGGATTAAACTGATAACACAACGGAATCTACAGACAAAGGAGATACTATCTGAAGTGTAGAAGGAACAATTTATAAGTGCGTCACTAAGAAAAGCGAAGACAAATGCATAAAATACGATGTGTTTTTCAAGAAATAAAAATTAGACAAAAATTAATGGCTTTTGTGATCAGAGAAATGGTGTTTTTTGATATAACTTCTTCAGGCAATTCCACTAATTCCGCAAATGCATTTTAAAATAATGGATTGGCAAATAACATATGGCAAATAATGCAATGAAAGGGTCATTAATGTACACGCAGTCTCAAAACATTTTCCCGTTCTACTCTACATTTTGAGGAAATTCAACTCGCGTTTTGCATGTCTTAAAAGTGCAACTTAGAATATGTATATGAGATTTATATATAGTGTTGTTCTAACATAGTATTGTGAAACAATTATAGAATTTTTGTAAAATAACATGCCAGTTGGTGTTCACTTTACGGTTCTGTAACTCTAATTATGCCTAAAAACTAAATTTTTTAAACTTTTGTGTAATTTAACCAGTAATTCGGAAATTCTTCTTGGCGTACGTTTCGTACTTTGCCAAGACAATTCAATTCAACTTCTTTGTTTACGGCAACCTATTTTACTGTTCTTTTTATTCTCGACAGCAGAAAAAAAGCATTGTTTTTCTTTCTTGCATATATTTTTACTTCATATTACATTTTTTATTCTCATTTGTTATTTTTAATAAAGGTAACACACAAAGCGTTAAAAAAAAACGCCCCTCTGGGCGTAATATAAAATCTAAAAATATTCAAATTTTTTTTGGTCTGATATCGTTCCAAGTATAGCGAATCAGAGAATGTACAATACAATAGAAAACGAGGACTATAATAAATGTTCTATGCTTTCCATGAATTATATAAAAACTTCTCGCAATTGTAATAAATATGTTTTCAGTTTAAAATGCATTAATTATTATGCAATCTCACAAATTTGCCAATCATTATACGGAGTCAGATGCACTACCTGCCGCCACTCAACTCTGTGGCAACCCATGAGTCATTCCGCAATGTTATTCAAAACTAGATGGCCCTAGGTACAGTCGTTTGTTTACAGTACGAGAACATATTAAATACATGCATACTTCATTATTTAATTTCTTTGAAAAGAATGCAAGGCGATAATATTTGTGGGCAACAATTTGAAAAGTGATTCGCCATTTATAGGGGACGGTGCAAAATCCCGTTTCTATACTCACAGCTAGTTCAGGCTAAAAATGAGTTTTGTAATTCACCTTACTGAACATTGATATAATAAAGTGAAAAAAAAAAGAAAGAAAAATGTATACCAACACTTTAACACTGCATCATTCTAAACGTATTCTAAACGTATTGCTTTAGAAATCTTTGCGATTTTGCTGCTGAAACGTATGCGGAAAAAGTGCGAAGAAAACGATGCTTAATAATAAAGCTAAAATGACAAAAAAATGAGTTAGCAGGAGTGAGGCAGATTGCGAACTCAGCGAGAACGTAAAAAACATTAACAAACTCTTCTTAGCGACCTATAAAATCATCTTTGGCGATTTCTTTTAACTTTTAAATTGCACTAAGTTTTAAAATCGCTCTCTAATATACTAATGAAATACGCTTTTAAGATTCCCTTGAACAATTCAAAGTCATAGAGGTCACATTCTTATGAAACAAATTGTTAATTTAGTTTTTAATGTTGCCAGCGTTTTGTGAATTTACGGAATCTAATAATAGTAATTTGAAACCTAGAAAATAAATCTGTTATTCAAATTAGCATATATTTAATTTAAATAAATGCAAACTCCTTAAATAACGAAAAAAATTTAATTGTTCGGGAAATGAAAGCTTAATCTTAGTAGCATTATCTTATCTTTTTAACAGTTTCGAAAATAAATTGGGAAGTAAAACAAAGAAAAACTTAATGATCTGAGATAGCTTAGAAATTTTAAGCCTAAAACATTGTGAAAATAATTTAAACACTTTAAATTCACTAACAGGCTTTAGTATTCGTTATGTTACTTAATTTAGAAAACAGATTTCTCGTTAACTTCTTTTTCGTATCAGCTGTCATGATAATCCGATAACGATTTCGCCATTTTTTTTTCAGAAATAAGTCCGAGCTTATTTTTGAGAAAATTGCGAAATGCTTTTGGGAGATTTATTTCATCGTTTATTTCTTTCGCAGACTTATTCTTAAGCTGTTATTAAAATTCGAAATATTTTTTATTTGCATTCAAATTTTAGTTGTTTTAAGCTTTAACAGATGGTGCATTTTAAAATATTATTTGTCACAAAGAAATCATTTTAAGCAAATGTAAAATTGATCGCCTGTTTTCACGTTAGTTAACATTTTTAAGAATAAAAAGAAGTCTAAATCTCTTCTCTACATATAATAAAACAAAAAGTCTGTGTGTGTGTGTGTGTGTCTTTCGTTTAAACATTATTTATGGCTGTTAAATGTTAAAATATACTTTAATTTTGCATTTGTTTCAAAAATGATTTTATTATGAATGATTATTTAAATAATTTTAATTATATGCGTGATGTAATCAGCCCCCTGATTGGTTACTGAATATTTCTGCATTACCGCGCCGTTTATTATTCATCTCTTCGAATTCCTTAGATTCAAAGCGAATGGATATGTCCGTTTCGAAGATGAATGTTGTTATTGGTAATTACCAAGAATTATCGGTATTGGAATCAAAAAATTGTCCTTTGAGACCTTATTTCGGCCAACCTGGCTTTCCTAATCAAAGATTTATTTATAAATTGTTAATAGCGTCAGAGGAAATTTATTTTAAATTTTTGGAGAAAACCTCGCTAATTGCTTCTTCAATAAAGTGCGAGAGATGTGGATCACAGATGAAGATCGTTAGAGGACAGTTTTTTTTTTGGTGGTACTTATCAATATACGACAGGTAAAATACTTTAAAAAATGTAAGTACATAATTTTCTTTTACTTTATAATTGTATACTTCAACTTTTATTAAAAAATTAATACAATGTTTTCAAAAATTCCTGAGATATTTATTGCCACATACTATGTTTTAATGTTAAATAATGATATCCTATAAAACTTATTTTAAAGTATTTAAGTAATATTTTAATTCCTTTAAAGGTTGGTATGATGTTTTTAATTCGATGTTCAATTTAAGTAATATTTTAATCCAATTAAATGTTGGCACAATGTTTTTATAGCGGTGTTTTTATTCTATTATATGAAAGTAATAATTTAACCTTACTTTAGCATTTTATACTCTTAGTAAATGTATTTATTTACATTTGCCAGCCATCTTAAAAAACAACGTTTTCAACAAAAACTTAATCCATTATTTTTAACGATATATTTTTTTAAAGTTCTAATACTTTACGATATGCGTAAAATACGTAAAAACAGTATTTTTCAAGATGGCTGATGACTGTAAAAACCGCGCCAACAATTGCGCCAATGTAAATCGCCAAAAATCCGTGCAATCGTCTACCAAAAGTAGAACCTAATTTTATTCTCTTGAAAATATAAGATAAAATATCATTAATTATACTTTGCTTTTCAGAATTTTTTCTATTCTTTTATGTTATTTATTGCTCATTTCACTGTTTCTAAGATATTGAAAAGTTTTGAGTGATTTTTTTAGGAAACAAAGTTCTTAACCTCCTTCATACCATTTGAGTTCTTAAGATTTTGCAAAGGGAAGTTGGTTAATTTATTTATTAGGATAATTAATATTTGTATTAAAAGATATTGCTTATTTCATTGTAATTTTGTTTTACGTAATAACTTATTTTTATGAAGTTTTTCTGCAGAAAAAAAATTCTATGCAGTTTTTAAATCTTTTTATAAACTTTGAAACTTTGAAATAAAAATAAAACTTTGAAATATAATATAAACTTTGAAATAGATAATGAAACTTTATATATTTTATAACTTAGATATATATAACTTTGAAACTTTGAAATAGATAACTTTGAAATAAATAATGAACTTTGAAAACTTTGAAATAGATAATGAAACATAAACTTTGAAATAGATAATGAAACAAATTCCAAATTCCAGATTTGGGCTTCCAGATGCCCATATTCGAGTGGAGGACTACATTATTCAAAATTTGATGTCTCTAGGTACCGTTGTTTTTTTCACAGTGCGAGAAACATACATACATCCATTCAAATTCTTTATTTTTTTTAAATTTAAATATAATGCAGAGCTCTTATACTTGGTGGCAACAGTTGAAAGGTGAAACGTTGGTCTATAGTGGGCGACGCAAAATGCTGAAACGAAATTAATAACCCTTCTGGGCAATTTGCTCCTTTGAGCTAAAACGAATGTACGTTAAATGGTCCTTCTGTGCTACAGCAAAATATAACTCATTTGATATGCAAGTGTACAATTAGGTATTGAATTATTGCAAATTAAGTTGCCAATTTCATAGTTATGTAAAAAAGGAAAAGATTTTAACTATAAAACTCAGCTAAGAATGGAAGCATGAAATCTGTTAAATCAAAGTAATAATAAGTAACCTGAGTACATTATTGGGAATTCGCAATACTCGGAATAAAAGGGCAGGAATAAGAAATCTAAAATTTCAAAGTTTCGTTTCTAAAAACTTTTTTAATTAAATTTCTTAAAAATTTTTCTTCTTTCTTTAAATAAATAAATCTTTCTTTAAATTCTTCTTTTTCTTCTTCTCTTTTTCTAATTTCTACTTTTTCTTTTCTTCTTCTTTCTTTAAATAAATAAATCTTTCTTTAAATTCTTCTTTTTCTTCTTCTCTTTTTCTAATTTCTACTTTTTCTTTTCTTCTTCTTTCTTTAAATTATTCTTTTCCTTCTTTTCTTTTTTTCTCCCTTCTTTCTTTAAATTATTTAATCTTTCTTTAAATTCTTCTTCTCTTTTTCTAATTTCTACTTTTTCTTTTCTTCTTTCTTTAAATTATTCTTTTCCTTCTTCTCTTTTCCTAATTTCTTTTATTTTCTTCTCCCTTCTTTCTTTAAATTATTTAATCTTTCTTTAAATTCTTCTTCTCTTTTTCTAATTTCTACTTTTTCTTTTCTTCTTTCTTTAAATTATTCTTTTCCTTCTTCTCTTTTCCTAATTTCTTTTCTTTTCTTCTCCCTTCTTTCTTTAAATTATTTAATCTTTCTTTAAATTCTTCTTTTTCTTCTCCTCTTTTTCTATTTTCTACTTTTTCTTTTCTTCTTCTTTCTTTAAATTATTCTTTTCCTTCTTCTCTTTTCCTAATTTCTTTTCTTTTCTTTCTTTAAATTACTTAAAATTTTAAAATTTGGTTTCTTCTCTACTATACAGTGTTTCTCACTGCCATAATTTACACTCCTCATTTCCACACATCTTATAATCGGTGCAATTACAGGATTATAACTGTCTGCCTTAGACAGTAAATACTTAGAGGAAGATAAATATATATATGTCTTTGGGCTAAAGTTGGAATCTGAGACAAAACATGGACAACCGTAGACTTTGCAGAATAATTATCAATCCAAAACTACTCTTGAGAACGCTAATTGTAGAAGAAAAGAGGAGTCAAATTTCATGGTTTTGAGTATTGTGGATTAAAAGTAGGATTTGGTACGTATATGTTACATATATTATTCTGAAAGACAGCTGCAGACTAAAGGCAAAGATTCAGTTCTGCTAAAAAAAACGCTGATCTTTTTAGCCCAAAGAGGCATTAGCCCGGAAGAGCTATTATTCTCGAAACGGCATTTTGTGTCGAATCACTATAAACGGCTGTATCACTTTTAAAATTGTTACCACCAAATATTATCGCCCTGTATTGTATTTAAAGAAACTGAATGATGATTGCATGTATGTATGCATGTTTCTTGCATTATGAGAAATCTGCGATACCTAGAGCCAACGAATTTTGAATAACATAGTCTTCTACACGAATATAGACACTTAGAAGCCTGAATCTTGAATTTCGAATTTGTTATTAACTCAACGATTTCAAAGCGGGCAGTGGCAACACACTGAGCGGACTAAAATATTTTTAAGTCTAGCGCGCGAGACTGTCTATTGCAAATTCTAAAGATATTCTGTTTTTAAATATTTTTAGTCCAAAAGCTCTCGAAAATGAATGGATGTGTAAAGGAAAAAACACTCCTTTAGCGTAATATAAAATCTGAAAGCTTTCAGAAATTTTTACACTTCTTGAAAACTTTTTTTTTTTTTTTTAGTTTCAGTACCACCCCCAACGGAAAGTGACTTTCGTACCGAAAGGCCCGGTTTCAAATCTCGGATGAGGCATGGATGTAATTTGTCCATCCCTTCACAGGAGGCAAAGGTAGCACCCCATCCAGTCCAATAATAATGAAAACACCGCTTCCGGTAATGCAGCGCCTATAAACGGCTAGATCCCGAAATTGAGAAAACGAAATTATGTCAATAGCCAGCTACGTTTCTTGCACTTGAAAGAACATTATAACTGTTTGTTTAGTTTGATAGCCATCGTTTCCATTCAATCAGTTTTTTTTCCAGAGAGCGGGTTATAAGGTATTTCTCCCGCCTTCTTAGCATGCCTTCGTTGTGCAGTAGTCAGCACGCTCGGCGCGTATCGAGAGGTCTGTGTTTCGAGTTCCGGCGATGGCATTTCTCATTTTTCATGATTTCTGCTTCAAAAATATCCTAATGTCGCTATAGGGTGTTGAAATGTTTTCCATAAATGACGATTGATATATTGAGTCTACATCAAAAACATTCATGTAAACTGACATTCTCTTCCCTATGTTTAAAATAATGATAGCAAAGAAGATGAACGTTTTCAGCAGCGTTAAATTGCATGGCTTAATGTTTAGATGACGATTGTGAAATTTTAACTTTTTAAGCAGTCTATTGGGAAGTTTTATTAAAAGGTTTTATGAAGCATATTATACGGGTAAAAATATATTCACGTGTACCCCTTGGCGAAAATTGGCGATTTTTGGTGGTACACTGATACTGAGTTTATGCAATTCTTTGACTTGTTGTTTTGGCTTGTGTAGCGGCGACTTTGGCGCAAAAATCGCAACTAGACAAAGCCAAATTAACAAGACAAAGAACTGCACAAACTCGGTATCCATGTACACATTGACCTATTTTCAGTTAAAAAACATCAAAGAATTGCACTAAGTAGGCATTGCGAACTCCCTTGACTTTGTCCGTGTACAGATGGAACTGTATTCACTTAAAAAGTTAAACGAGCAGCCAGAAACAAATATATAATCTGAATAAACTACATTTTAAATCAAACAATGAAATAAAAAAGGAAATTCCTCTTTGCACTACACAAAGGAAATATCCACTTACCTTATTTACGAATTAGCATGCCTTCAATCAAACGAAATTCCTTAGCAACATCAAAAAACTTCCTAAGATTATCTGAACTAGAATCTGTATACTGGCGTCGCCACATAAATTCGAAAATAAGAGTAAAAAATATCCTCCTAGCGCCGTTATCGTCCCCCCCCCGATGTTCAGATATTCGACGTCGACGATTTCCTTCTTACAAACAGAACACTTAATAATGGCAACTAAGTAAACTGTCATTTAAACACCAGTCAAGTAATACTGTTTTCTCCTTTCTTTGCAAATCGTACAGAAACTTCAAATTAATCTTACCACATTCAGCCATTTTACCGTCCAAAGTACAAAACAAGCAATATACTTCCTAACCAAAACACACACAAAGGCCCTTACGAATTTACAGCAATCATGCAACCGATTACGTCATAATAGGGTTTCCATAACATTCAACTACTCAGGCTACCATAAATGAAATAACAACTTGGCGATAAATGAAACAACAACTTCGCGATAATACAAGGGGTAACCTTCTCTACACTCTAACCATTTTATGTATTCGTGCAATTATAATATCATAAACATCACATCTAGTATACCCTAGGGTTTACATATTTAGAGTTTTAATACTTGGATTACATAAAAATTATATTTAAAAGAATGCACGAATTAGCAGATAAGTCAAACTGAACTGTCAAAGAATAATTTTGTTACATCGTAATTTTCATTTTTATTTTAACGAAGCTTTCTCGTTTTTTAATTTCTACATTTATTTTTCTTTTTTCAGTGTAATACAAGTTTTTGCATTGCAATTTTTTGTTTTTTCTTCATTATTATACACATTAAATTAACGAAGAGTCTGAAGGAAATTAGCCGCCATTTGTTGCTTTAGTAATTATCTAGAATTATATAATCGCGTAGAGTTTTTGCTTATTAAAATTCGTGCAAAAGTTACTAAGCTGCAATGTTTATGAGACTTTTATGCTATTTTTCTGACATTGCTGACTGATGACAGCATTTTTGTACAAAGTAATGCATTATCTGCGGCCTTTAATCAATACATACACCGAGACTGTTTAACATCAGATTTCTGATAAATTTCATTCTTTTTCATGTTAGCGTTTTTTCAGGAATTAACGAGTTTTTAATTATTTATTTTTATTACTAGGTTTGACTTCTCGCTTTTGTGAATAAAGCTAACATTGTTCTTTTATGTTTTTGCAGGGAGCGGTATGTAAATAAATTTCTGAGGAAATGTTTTTAATCTTTTGCTTCATGATTTGCTTACCGGTCACTGTGAATGAACATAGAAGTCTTTAAATAATCTTTAAAAGTTTGACAAAATCTGAACAACCCATCAATAAGCATTTGTCCGTTGTTTATCGAGTCCTTTTGCAAATGTGGACTAGGATCTTCATTTCGCACAAATTAAGACACTCATTCTTGTTAGACATTAAGGCGAGAAGTGTTTTATAAGAGGAAGAAATGTATTCATTTTATTAAAAACTACATTTTTCTTAGCAACATGGCAAAACAGTAATTTAATAAAAACAATTATAATTTAATTTGATCTTAAGATAAATTTTCAGAATTTCGTGGCAGGTACCGCTTTGAAAGTTGCGCATAACTAAAATACACCTGCTTTTTTATAATTTTATATGCATTTTGGTAATGTACAATTATCAAAGATTCCAAATAGGGTCGCCCGAGGGCGGAAGAGACGATGCTAAAAAAAAGAAGACGGTAAAGAGGACCGTAACCTCAGAAATGAAACATATATATGTTATATATAAAATGATCCTAAGCAGGAAATCCAAGAGGAGTACCTCGACGCCCTCGACGGGAGGAAAAAAAAGAGAGAGATGCCTTCGTGGAGGACTTTCTAAAGAAAACTAGCTCGTATACTTATTACGCATGAGGAAAAGACACGAAAACGCCCATGCAGCCAGCCCGTTTATGGAATTCGAACCTACCAGTTTCAATCAATCTACCAGTTTTCAGCGACTTTACCACTCGCTCGCTGGGAATAAGTCATTGAATAAATATTTATAAGAATTCATCACCCATGTTATTATTATAAGAATATCCATTATGAACTTTGCAATGAATTTTCGAACTTGTAGAGACATTAGGTAATTTTTGAAAGCAGGAGTAATGAAAAATAGCAATCGCCTTCGCCGGGAATCGAACCACGGACGTCTGGAATACCGGCACAGCGTGCTACCGTTACACCACGAAGGACGCTGGGGAAGTGGGAGAAATACCTTATATACTCCCCTTTTTAAAGGGCGATTAGGGTTTTAGGGAACCTAGTCGCCAAATCCTGGGTGCGAAGAATCATCATTCACAACCCTTTTAGTTCGAACGCCACTTGTAGAGACATTAAGTAATTTTTGGAAGCAGGAGTGATGAAAATAGCAACCGCCTTCGCCGGGAATCGAACCACGGACCTCTGGAATACCGACCCAGCGTGCTACCGTTACACCACGAAGGACGTTGGGGAAGTGGGAGACCTTATAAACTTACGTAAAGTTATGAGCTTTGGTGTTCCTAAAATTCGATGAAAATTCATAATGACAAAATTTATTCACATAGCCCTCTTTTTTTATGTCGCTTACATTCATTCATAAATATTTTTTCATTGCTTACTGAAAATTAAAAATCTAAGCATTTTCTCAATGTTTGCAAGCCATTTAATCAGACGTTAACAGAATTACATATTTTACTTTTTGCGAATTAAAAATCTAAACATTTTCTCAATATTTTCAAGCCATTTAATCAGACGATAACAGAATTACATATTTTACTTTTTTCGAATTATTTATTATTTTGCGGTTTGAACAATAACTAGTAAATATCATAAAAAGCAAGTTGCAATCTCCTATTTAGAATCTAGCTTTGCTTGCGATATAGGTTGATGAAGACATATTTGTATGCATTTGAGATCTAAAATGTGTTAACAGACACTGCTATTAAGACAGTTTTAAACGCAACTTGAATGGAGGGAAGACAGGTGTGTGGCAAGTCAAGTAAGCACTTGCCTCATGTGTTCAAATAGAAAGGGCACCAAAAAGAAGAAGGAATAAATTTTAAGAGCAAATAAGCTATATTAACAAAATATATTTAAATATGAAATTAACCGAGTAAATGTTTTTCCTGTCTTAAAATCACTTTAAATTTTAGGGAATTTTTTGCCGTCTTAGTACATGTCTTCGTGGTGTAATCAGATGCCCTCTGAACAAGAAACGTCAGGTCCGGAGTTCGTGTACCCGGAAGGACACTAATGTTTTCCTTCTGTCTTGCTTCGAAATAAACCTAATGACTTATAGTGTACCTAAAATCAACTGAATTAGTATATTTCCTGTCTTAGAAATATTTTAGAAATCTGAAATAACATTTTTTAAAGTATATCCGGTTGATCGTAATGTAGCAGGCGATTGGGACAGACAACTTCAAATAAAAATGAAAATTTCCTTAAATTTAATTGTTAACATAATGTTCGCAATACATTCAACACAATCTGCTAATCTCGCAGAAAATTGTCATCATGATTTTAAAATATCGTTTTAGTGTTTACAGTAAAATATTCATTTTGTTTTTGATTTCTGGCTTACTATAGACATCTCTGCGAACAAAAAATACTGAAGTACCTTTAACAGATAATATCTACATCTTAAACGGAGGAGTAAGAATCATTCATTATTAGGCTTTTGTTGCGTCATTTTTGGTGAATGCTATTCAGAATTATCCTGCGAAGAATTATGTCAGTTCTATTGATTAATACGTGTTAGTTTAGTTGTTGAAACACATTTCAAATGCTGTAATTGATCATAACAAATATCTACATTAAAGGTTATTTTCTGTTAGTTTGAAATAAATCGCATTTTCTACATCCACATACATCAAATCTTGCTTGAACGCAATTTAGGATTTTCTCTGAGACATGTCATTTATGATCTGAACTTTATGGTTTTCTTCGATTAATACATTAGCGTAAAAGAAAGTTTTTCTTTTTTTATACCGCCAGTCACGATGCATTTTACATAAGTTCTTCTGAACAGGGCTATGTAAATCAACGCTCGTTGTTGATGCGTTTCGGCTGAGTTTCTATGAATCGTAACAGAGCTGCAGAAATAAAACCTAATGACAAGAAACCAAATACCACGCTGTAGATACAGAAAATCTGCAGCACTACTTAAGCCAAAAGAAACAAGTGCATTAATTAGACACAAGTGTCTTAATGCCATCAGCCAACGCATGGTATAAACATGAAAGCTTTTTTTCGCGAGCAAAAGATTAAGTAATGTTTTGTAAATAACTTTGGGAAATTTTAGTGTATGGAGTTTCTGCGAAAGTAGTCACCATGTTCTCCACAACCTCGGCATTGCGCACAAAATCAACAAAATCAACTAAAATAACTAAAATAAATTACAAACAATTCAAGAAACAACAATAATGACAGAATTCATAGTAAAAAAATGAACATAACATTCTACAAAATAAGAACATCATAAAATGCAATGCACATTATGAATGCTTCTTCAAACACCAGAATTATCAATTTCAAACATAAGCAAAACTCATCAATTTCCACCACTTTATCCTTCCCGCCCCATCTTCTGAGACACGTATCATATAAAGTCCAGCATACATTTGTCATTTCTGAGTCAAATGAATTCCTTTCATTAGCTAACTGTTATAATAAAATGCTTTTTATTGTAAAATGCTTTTTTATTATAATACTAGAGAAACATAATATTGATGAAATTAGGGAGCGTAAGGCACTGAATATTGCTTTATGCAAGCTTCCACAAGCAGAACATTGCCACATAGTCATCAAAAAAGTGAAAAGTGCTTTTTCCTAGAATTTAAATATGCATTGCAATTAATAAATATAATTTAAAATCTCACTTTGCATAGATCTCTTGAAGATTTCCAACTGTTTCTTTAATAATTTTCGCACCTATTCCTTTTTGCGCATATATTTATTTTATCATCTGCGTGCATGTAAAATACAAAAAAAAAAATCTTCGGTGATACTTAAAAAAAGTCTCTAATGCTCTGGTAATGAAAATGTCCGCTCATCGTGCATCTTTTCCAAGACAGGAAATCTATCTTGTTCAGTTCTTTGCCAAAATGTGCCTGCAAATATATTGAATTCAAAGATGATGGTCACATTCCCTTTACAGAATTCTACACATGCAGTACCAGAGCACTTAAAATGGGTTTCAGTACACATAATTTTGATACAAAGACATATAATACTTTGGATTCATGAAGACAGTTATTCCGCTCCTGTCTCCATCGAATGGATAGTATAATGGTATACAATGGTATACAATTAAGTCAGTCATTCTAAATTTTTCCTCCGTTTAGAAAGAAAAATAATAATCTATGGATTGTTAAAATTAAAGTATGGATATATTTTTCTATCACTTTATTTAAAAGGTGGTTAAAACCACGAAATGCTAACAGTTTGCTGTGAATTCTCTTTAGACAATCGAATGTGCTGGCTGTAATGAGGGTTTCATGTTTTATCTAATGTGTCAGTTTAATATCTGCCATTCTTTCCGTAAAACTTTCCCCACGAAGGCATCCTTCTCCATAGAGCCTTGTGCATGCTTTACCAATATTACGCAGTCTTATCTTGGCTCCGTTTTACAGACTTTTATTCAGCTTCTACTTTTATGCAAGTCTGATCTTTTATATATGTTGCACAAACTGCATAATTAATGATCAGTTTCAAACGCTGCTTCAAAATTTCCAGACACAAATTAATTATGAATTTTGACATTTTGAAGAAAATTTATGAATGCAGTTTGATTTTTTTCCGATATAGATATGGAAATTCCATTAAAAGTATTTTAATGTTACTAGCTTTGTTGAAGCTACTACAAACAAAGAAAAAAGAAGCTGGTGAAACTTAAACTAATCAAGCATTATTTATGTTCACTCTGGGAAGACCACACAAAGCTTTAGCTATAAACCAAATCAACGTAATCAAAGAGATTTTAAAAAAAATATGTTGATAATAGTTTTCACTGTAAGAAGAAAAACTTTATATAAATGATGTTTAAACACTGGACTTTTTGTATTAGTTATTTTTTATTTAATATAAATCTTTCTTATTAGGTTGAATTGGCAGTAACAATTGTTTTTTCAAATACCTTTTTACTTCCTTGTACAAAATAAAAAAAGAAGTATTAAAATCGCGAAAAATTTCGGGCATCATATTTCAACGAAAATATCCATTTACGCAGCTATCAAATGCAAGTTAACGATATGTTTGCAAGACATCTGTACGTAAGGACAGAATAAAGAACTCTTTTTCCCCCAAAAAATTATAAAACTGATTTAAAATGAATTCTGAAGAGAATTTTTCATGGCGTCTGTTCGTACGTACGAATCTCGTATAACTCAAATACGAGTAGCCACAAAAAGTTTAAATTTTAAATACTGAACGGCTATAAAATGTAGATGTGTACCTCGTATTTTGGTTGTAGTCGGCCACACCAAAAGTATATAAATATATGTATATATATGCACTCCAATACTCGGCTCAGTGATTTCAGTTTCTTTATTCTTATATGTTTGTAAACTGCGCATTTTTTGCTTTAAAAGTGATTGAATTATGTTGTTCTTCTCTTCCGATTAAGTTTTTATCCCTTCAGTAAATTTGCAGGCAGTATTTGTAGAATTATCAACAATTTAAATGTTTTTTAAGTGCCGCTAACTCTAATTATTTTTGTCATGGCGGCCATCTTTGTTTACATTTGAAACTCAGCAGAAACTAATCTAGAGAAACTAAGCTTGGGTTAGCGTGATTAAACAATTTAACTATCAAATAAGTAATTAATAATTTTTGTCTCAAGTACCATAAAAATATTAGGCTATAAGAAATTGTCTCCCTTCTTTCCGTATGCTTTCGTGGTGTAACTGGAAGCAAGCTCGACGCATATTTCCGAGATCCGAAGTTCGAATCTCGGCAGGGATTCGAACTTCGGATCCCTGCCGAACAAATTATAATATGTATTATAATTTGTTTATGACCTAAATAAAATAATTAAATATAAAAACAAATTATTAGGGCTTTACATAGTTCATTAGCTATATTTTTGATAAATAATATTACCATATTAAGAAATGAATTAGAGAGTATACATGAAAATGTAATGTCTCAAAATAAAAATATTTGCCTTATTTCTTCCTCAGTTGAAGGTTACACAAAAGAAACAGGCATAGTGTCAAAAGTATATTGTTACTAGTTTTTAAAGGAAAATTCAGATAAAAGTAAACGTTTCAAAATAATTTTTTCAAAAAAATGCATAAATACATTTTAAATCAAGGGACCATTTTTGGTCCAAAGGGACTTTGTCCCTGAAGGACTATTGTTTTCGTTTTGCGATTTTGCGTTGGAAACTTTAAAAGGCTGTATCACTTTTGAAATCGTTGCCACCAAATATTATCGTCCTGTCTTATATTTGAAGTAATTTAATGATGAAAAATCTGCATAAATGTATGTATATTTCTCGCATTGTGATAAACCAACGGTACATAGAACCATCCAATTTTGAATGACGTAATCCTACTGCAAATATGGGCATGTGGAAGCCCAAATTTAAAATTTGGAATTTGTTTTATTATCGATTTCATATTTTGCAAAACTTTAACGAATTTTTTAATAACAAACTTAACGATTTAAAATCTTTTTATCTCCAGCGCACGGAAATGTGTATCAGAAGTTCAAAAGATAGACTCATTTTAAAATTATTTTGCGACATTGCTGTTGAACTGAATTTTATGGTACAAATGCAAAGAACATGATAATTAATAAATAAAGATAACACACAAAACGTTAAAAAAAAACGACCCTTTGGACGTAATTTAAAAATCTGAAAACTTTCAGACTTTTTCCCCCCTTTGCATTATTATATAAGACAAAATTAATCCATTTTTTCCTTTTGAGCAACACTCAATGGAGAGATTTATAAAACTACAAAACCGCACATACTTATGATTAAATCAGTCATTTGAAGAAGCGTATGTGGAAATATGAGATGCACACCAAATGGAAAAAGAAAGTTTAAGAACAATGCTTTTGGACAAGTAAAGATTTCTTCTTAAAATTTAATTAGTTTAAAGATTTCGGCTTTCTAAAGGATAATAACTTTTGAGAGGCGATGTTTTTATTTTACTATTCTTCGCAATCATTTCTGGTCAATCTCAGGAGTGGCTGTATAAATTAATTAATTAATACATTGTTGGTTGTTTAATTAATTGCATCGAAGCGAGGTTTTGAATTTCAGCTTCAAGTGTAGAATACGTGGAAATTTATGTTGAGTTAGTTAATACTTTATTGTCATAAAACTGTATCAAAGGATTTTGAAGTTCAATTAAATATATCTTGAAGTTCAATCTGAGCCAACTAATAAGAAACCATAATAGATGACAGATGTTATAAAATGTTACATAGCTTTCATATAAATTAATTGGTAATTATTATGTTTTAAATTAAATATTATTATGTTTATTGCGTATTATCAGTAAAATGGATTAATTTTACTTTACTAAAACATTTGTTTTGAAAACAACCTTAAGGCTGCCGCCCAACCGGTATTAGTGGTTAACGTCGCTGACTGCTATGTCGAAGGGCCCGGGTTCGAATCCCGAAGAAGGCATGGATGTTTGTAAACGTATAGTGTCTGTGCGGCATGGCGGCCCTCTAAATATGCGGCGAGCCAAAAGTCCTCTCGTGTGGTTTAGTGGAAAGGAAAAGGAGTGGGAGACCCTCGGACCCGTCTTCCCGTGGTGCTCTTCATCAAAACTGGGGTCGGAACTGAGCTAAATCGCACTGTCACTAGAATGGTGCTCAAGGCTGTTGCCAACGGCAGGCGTAATCTAGCGCTTCTTGCCACGAGGAATTTTATAGTTTTGAGCTGATTACGTTAGACAAGTGAGCATACGCAACAACATACTTTAAGACTTATAGCGTCTTTTTTTTTTTTTTTTTTTTTTTCGATTTGCTGTATCGGAAATAAAGAAAACTATCTAAAAAGAATAAAATCTGAAAGGTTTCAGATTTTAAATTACGTCCAAAGGGGCGTTTTTTTAACGTTTTGTGTGTTACCTTTACTTATTAAATACCATGCTCACCATAAATTTCAGTTCAATAGCAATGTCGCAAAATAATTTTAAAATGACCCTATCTTTAGAATTTCCGATACACAGTTCGGCGCGCTAGAGATAAAAAGGTTTCCCCCCCCCATCCAGGTAGATTGTTGCCATTGATCGCTTTCAAATCGTTGAGTTTTTTGCTCAAAAATTCGTTAAAGTTTTACAAAATATGAAATCAATCATAAAACAAATTCCAAATTTAAAATTTGGGCTTCCACATGTCCATATTCGTAGGAGGATTACGTCATTCAAAATTCGATGGTTCTATGTACCGTTGTTTTATCACAATGCGTGAAATATACATAGATTTATGCAGATTTTTCATTATTTAATTTCTTCGAATATAATGCAGGACTCTAATATTTGGTGGCAACAGTTTGAAAAGTGAAACGGACATTTACAGTGAACCAACACAAAATCGCAAAACGAAAACAATAGTCCTTCACGGAAAAAGCACCGGTGGACTAATAATCTTATGCTGTTTCTTAGATAGGACAAATTAAATCTACCGTAAAATCACTGAAGAAAAAGTTAAGATTTCTAAAATTTTATTATTGAAAATTATAAAAGTGAGCGCGTACGAGAACATTTACAGTAAATTAAATCAAAGATCACTAAATCATCCATCATGAACTAGCCATTGTGCATAGCATCATTTCTCATAGCTCCCGAGAGAATTCTTAAGGCACAGTAAAAATGAATAGTTATTTTTTATGAGAAGTATATGCTAAAAGTTTAGAGAATGAATGCCAACAGATGATAAACTGCCAGCGATTCAATTTCGAGAGCTGGTAACTAAAACCTGCGCTTTTGATTGATAAAAACTATATATCATATAATATGCATTATCTTATTTTTTTTAATGGCGGGCATAGTAATTTTTACGCTTTCGCCATTTCTAAAGCTAGAAATGGCTGTCACTTTATTATGGAGGCACCTAACAGGCGGTCACCGTTACCTACTGTGAGAGGACAGACAATGTACATCCATGCCTTCTCCGGGATTTGAGCCAGCCTCTTCGGTATCACAATCGACTTCCCTAACCATTTCTGATTCTCCACCTAGCAATCAGAGCAGCTCTTCTCCACCTGAAGAATAATCCCACTGTGCCAATATCATCTATACAGACTCAGCCTCAAGCCTCGCTGTGATAGCTGGAATTCGTTCCGCAGTCCTATCGTCAGCAGCATTAGAGACATTCTAACACACAAGCCTGCTTCGCAAAGACCCTCACTCATCTGGGTGCCCGTTCATACGGGAATAGAAGGAAATGAGAGAGCAGATGTTCTCGCAAAGGAAGCAGCGGATTCATCCACTTTGCGAGAAGTCCTGACCCTTAGACCAGTCTCGGACCTAAAGAGTTGGACATTCCATCAGCTCCTAAGAATATGGCAAGAACCTTGGGATCAAGCTTCCACAGGGAGACGTGTTTACAATCTCATTCCCAAGGTCAAGACAACAATCCAAACTAATAGCAATTACATGACGTATTTCCTCACTGGTCATGGGCCCTTTCTTTCATACCTCTGCCGTTTTGGCTTGAGAGAGAATGGTAACTGTGAATGTGGGGAGGAGGGTCATCCAGATCATTTTGTGTTCTCCTGCCTACACACAGCACTTAACAGCCTCAAGCAACCAGGAGCCAGATTCTGGCCAAATTGGTTCCAGAATCTACAAAGTGACAGAGTTTACCAGCGGAAACTGAAAACAATAATTAACTACTGTACCAGCAATTATTCTTCTGACACTGGAAGATAGTAGTCATAAATGTCTATATAAGCTAGTTCAATATGTCAGCAACACTGTATGTGATACGTATGTACAATATGTAATTTTGTATTTATGCTGTGCCAGGTTTTCATAAATAAAGTTCATACTGTATCTGAATGCTGTAATGTGTCTGTACATGTTTATATCTTTTATTTATGGTACCTAATTTATACGAAGTACCACGCGTACCTCAATGGCATGCTTCTTGTAAACTTTAACTATCGTGGTAACGTATATGTCTGGGTGTATATATCAATATGAGTAAGAGTATGTATACTTTTATTTGTTTCGGTATATCTATTTATGTAAGTGTGTACTATATATCTGTATATGAGTTTGTATTTATATGTATATACATATACTTTGATCGTATTCTTCTTCAAGTGCCTTGTATGCACATGTATATGTTTCTTTGTACATTGTTGTACTCTTCTTGAAGTGCCTTGTATGCATATGTATATCTCTTTTTTGCATTTTATAATTGTCGTCTGCTCAGCCGGGGGTGCCCAGAGCTGCGGCCTGGTATGTAGTGGTTGACTCCCGCCGAGTTGGTAACCAATTCTGCATGGATATATCTATACCTGGGTCGGAAGCCAACTCAGCGGTTTACCTCCCCTAACCACTATACCATCTGCCAATATATGCGTGACCGGGATTGATAACAATGCTGGATACGGTTATGGTTAATAACAATTGAATATTTGAACGCAATGAGTGATTGTTGTTTGTAAGGTTATTTTTAATATTCTCTGTGTTAAAACGTTTTAATTTCAGAGGAAAAGATTAAAAAAAAACCTGTGGTTTAGATTTATAATGTTAAGAGGAATATTGCTTACAAATATTAAACGAACGTTGTTTGTGAAATATATTTTACGCGCAAGAATAGTACCAATAAAAGATAATGTTGAATAATATTAAAAACAAATTCAGCTGGCAGTAACTGAAAAATATTAACCTTAAATGCAGCTGTGAAAGGGAGAGAGCAGGAAAATTGAACAATCAAACAAAAATTGCTAAAACGTGTTTTACAAACTAGTCGAAAAGTATTGCAAGGATTATTAATAGATGTGTATATGTGGATATTAAATTATTATATGCTTACAATTTTATTTGTATAAAGTGGAAGTAGTTGAATTTAGTAAAGAAACACCAAAAACAGAACTTCTTATTCCTATTTCGTAGCCATTTGATTAATAGCCAGTAAACACTATTCAAATAGCCCTATGGACGAAGCCCGAGCAATTTGCAAAAATGTTATCAACGTAGAAGTTTAGTCACGTAAACAAGATCCTAATTTTTAACAATTCAGAAAGAATAGCCGGACTATCAAAAATGTATGCAACTGTCAGTAGTGTATCCGGGTAGTTATCAAAATTTCTCTAGGTTTTCCGTCCTTCTATGTCAATATACGATCCTCTGTGTTAGTCAGTTCTAAGTTTGACCGTGGTTTTCATTATAAGTCGATCTTCATTGATGTTGCGGATCTTGTGTTTTATTACAATTTAACGTTTCTTCAATTTGTATTTGCCCACGATATTTGAATGCTATCTGAGATTTGTTTGACTGTTTAAAACTGTGTAAAAGATTTTCGTTTCTGAAAATGAGTTCAAAGACAAAGCATTGAGTTCATTGAAATCGGTTTGAATTAATATGAGCTAAACACAGACTTGACAATAAATTTACTCTTCAAACGAAAACTGAAAGATTGAAAAATCTCTAAATGAATTTTGTTGTTCTGAAACTGACGAGATTTCTCCTTCGTTAGCGAAGTGAATTCACAAAATACCTAAGAAAATAATCCAACTTCAGTTTAAAGGATACTCCATTTTAGAGGACATATTCGATAAACGAAAAACTCTTGACTCATTTCAAGACTAAGCCCACCAGCGGCCGAGCGGTAAAGTCGCTGAACGCTGGTAGTTCGGTCCGAGGTTCGAATCCCGCGAACGGGCTGGCTGCATGGGTGTTTTCGTGGTTTTCCCATGTGTAACGTGTATACGAGCCAGTTTCCCTTAGAAAGTCCTCCACGAAGGCATCCCTTCCCTTAGGCAAATAGCCCTAGCGTGCTTATTTCAAGACCATTTTGCTTCCATTTAACGGATTCTCAATGGTAACAAATGTGTGTGTGTGTGTATTTAATTATGGCAAAGCACATTAGGGCTATCTGCCTAAGGGGAGGGATGCCTTCGTGGAGGACTTTCTAAGGGAAACAGGCTTGTGTACACGTTACACATGGGGAAAACCACGTAAACACCCATGCAGCCAGCCCGTTCGCGGGATTCGAACCTCGGACCGAACTACCAGTATTCAGCGACTTTACCGCTCGGCAATGATAACAAATGAAAACTTTAGCTCCGTGAGGGTCCACTAAAGGGAGGTATGCCTGTGGTAGTCGCAGAACAAAATATAACTAATCAAGCCTTTGTTGGTCCAAACCATATTACCCTTTCACCATTACATAAAAAACGAAGGCTTAGAAACAATTTATGGCATTTTTGAATGAAGAAAGTCAACGATTTCAATATTTATCTAATAAATTTCCGAAACTGAGCGCGAAAAGCTAATGGGAGGAATTTTTATTGCTCCCTTGTTAAAACAACTTGCAAAAGGCTCACATTTCATAAACTCAATGAACAGGATTTACGTCTTCTGTCAGCTTCTGTTTTGTTTAAAGCAGTTAAAATCTTTTTTCGCGAACGTCGGAACAGACGTAGTTTCATTTAGTAAATGACATGTTTTCTAATTTCAGTAATCTTAGATGTAATATGCATTTTCATTGCCTATTTATCCCCTTCGATCGTTATCCAAAAATACCTTAGTGATTTAAATAAATGTAGAGAGAAAAGATTTAAGCAGAAAATAAAGTTTATGAAACTGAATAAATATGGAATCAGAAACTAAGAATCTGTATTATAGAAATGAGGACAAGGTGTTCTGATTTTCAAAGGGACGGTCTTGGGAAATGTCTCTAGAAGATATTTATGAAACACTTTTATAAAAAAAAAACATTTTATGACCTGAATAACTGATTATTTTTGTGTAAAATGGCATTTCAAATAGTATGAAATGTATCAAAAGTTAAAAATCTAAATTAGCAATAAATTACTATTTTATATTACAGAGTGTATAATATATATATAATTAATTCAGCCATTTTAAGTGTTCTTTGATTTGATTGATAAAAATAATAAATCTTATCAATTTATAAAATTTAGTATTACACATATTTTAATAAATACTAGCTGGCAAGCCCGGAGAAGAACTGGCTGCTGCCAAAGCAAAATTTATAAGTTCTATGTACACCTAAAAAGCAAATGTATAAAAATATTTCAGTATGAAGGAAACCAGTTCCTTCTTTCTAAGTAACAACCAATATGTAAATATTTTTTTTATATACCAAACCGGGAAACGAAACATTTTCACAGAGGTTAATACGTATGACGCTATGATTTTCATTAATATAACAACATTTACTCGACATCAATTAAAGAATTAAGGTAGGAAAAAAATATCGTATCAATTATGCTAACCTGAAACAAAAAAACTGGCAACGGCAGCTATTCATTTAAAATGCTCACATTAGCAAAAGATTTTCGATATACAATGACGTCACATGCAATCGCATGCTTTCTTCAACGTCAGAATATGACCTTATATTATAATAGTATTGTTACGTTATTTTCTTCCTTTACATTCGTACGGGGTTCGTGTGGATTTGGAGTGAATAACGACGACAGCACTTAATGAAATACGAAACACACTTTATTTAGCCAGTACTAATCAGGACAGCTCCAAAATCACGTTTCAATCGTCGAAGAACTAATATAAACACGCGGACACAATCAGCGACACAGCCTTCAAGGTTATTAGGTTATAACGGTGGAGACAGCTTCACTGCAAAGTACAAGACTACAGCTCCCGACTCTGCTTGGTCGTTCTTGGAACTCCACGTACTCTCGAGACTCTCGACTCTACAACTCGCGATGCACTCGACGACACACAGAGCACAGCTCCCGACTCTTCGATTCGGTGTACGCCGATAACATCGCGGCGAAAACATCGCGGACGAAAACATCGCGGAGAAAACAACGCAAAGCGTAAACGTCGTGCTACAAAACATCGTGGGAGAAAACATCGCAAAGAGAAACATTGCAGCTTATAGATTATACTTTTTGTGAAAAATTACCAGTAAAAACTTTATAAAAAATGATTTATTAATGGCCTTTGTTAGTTAACTATGTCGGTTTAAAATTTACTAACTGCTATAAGTTGCATTAATTTTCTATGCTTAAGTTTCCATCTTATTTTCTCAGAAAAAAATTTATTAGTTAATAAAAAATATGAATCCTTCTTTCCATATTGCGTTCACAAATTATTATGGGAATATCCATTTACAGTTATGAAAGCCTGAAAAAAGCACGTCTGCGATGTTATCGTCATGCGATGATTTGTAGATACTTTATTTTTTACCACGATAATTTCGACGACGATGTTTTTAAACTGCGAAATTTTTGAACCACTTTATTTTCGACGACGATGTTTTGTAGCCTGATGTTTTAGAACTGCGATGTTTTCTCCCACGATGTTTTGTAACACGACGTTTTCGCCTTGCGTTGTTTTCTCCGCGACGTTTTCGTGCGCGATGTTTTCGGCTGTAACCCTTCGATTCAGTCGTCCCCGAAGCTCAACACGCTCTCTCGACGATGCACTAACCGCGATGTACGAAAAGACTCTTTCGATGCACTCGACGACCCACTCGGCACTTGCTGGCCGGCTGTCAACTCTATCGTCAACGGACTAACTAGATGAGACACACACTCACTCGACTGCGGACCAGCAGGGTTTGTATAGCTATTATGTCGGCAATTATGTCGCCAAATTTCGCCAAATGAACGATTTCTCGCCAAATGCGCCAACTTTGCCATTTATTGTCATTTTATGGCAACCCTAAATCTGCTATGCGGAGAAGCCATCTTACCGCGCCTGGACATTTCGTAACAATATGTTTCATGTTAGCAATGCTATTTTTATTTCATATTTTGCAAAACTTACAAATTTTTTATTAACAAACTGCACGATTTGAAAGAGAGCAGTAGCAAGACTGTTTAAAAATAAACAGATTTTTATCTCCAGCCGGAAAGACTGTTGCCACTGGGAAAAATGAGGGCAAAAATTAGCGTTTTCAGAGTTTTTAATTAATATCTCGGCTGTACGAAAATCAGAATTATCGAAATTGCTTCCCATGAAATTTTGGAATCCGGGGGGTACCTCTCGGAGCTGAACTCCCCACCGTTCCGGAGGAGATAATGGCACAAACAAACAGACAGACGAGCATAGATTTTAATAGTATAGATTAATCTAGGGTTGTTCTAGGGTTAACGTGTTTTAAAATACTTTCATTTCCAGCGCATCATGTATGATACGCTTTAGACTCTCTTCATGTATTATACGGAAACGGAAGTAAAATATCGCTGTTGATCTACTGTATCATACTTGATATGTTGAAACGAAATGTTTTATTTGAATTTTAGAGCTTTTAATGTAAAAAAGTCACGAAACTTAACTAAATGGATTATTTTAAGTGTCAGTCTTTCTGTTGTAAGTATTATTTCTTATTTATTCTATGAATGTAAAGTTCGTGACGCTGATTAATATGCTATCAAGAAAACGTTTCACACATTTTTACGCTTTTAGATTTTGTATAAAGGTGAACAGGTTATAAAATATGCACTGATCTTTTCAGTTTTTACGTTTACTGCTGTATTAATGTACATTAGAATTTTAATGCATAAATACGATTGTTATAAATTAATATATTGCTTTTTATTTAATTCTAAATTTTATTTTAATTGTTCAAGTTTATTCTTTTTGTTTATGCATTCGTAAATAAAGTTTAACGAATTAAAATATTTCTATAAATAAGAAATTTTATCAAAAATTATTTTGCATATTAGGTTTAATAGCAAAAGGTTCTTGGCACAGTGTACGTAACCACTCCAAGGTTACGGGAGCAAAGGGAAGATTCATTTTCCCTGTGCTTCACTGTGGTGCAAGAGAGGTAAAACTTGATCTTAATTCGTCGACGCCCTTAAAGGCTTATTTAATACAATTAAAATAATTTTGAATAGTATATTACCTATAAATAATTTTGAATAGTATATTACCTATAAAACTTGATCTTAATTCGTCGACGCCCTTAAAGGCTTATTTAATACAATTAAAATAATTTTGAATAGTATATTACCTATAAATAATTTTGAATAGTATATTACCTATAAAACTTGATCTTAATTCGTCGACGCCCTTAAAGGCTTATTTAATACAATTAAAATAATTTTGAATAGTATATTACCTATAAATAAAGCAAGTAAGACTATTTTAAAAGGCTTATTTTGTATATAATCTAAATTTCTGCTCACTGATAATTGGTACAAAACAGAAGTCAATCGAAAAGAAGCCCTTTTATTCATTATATATACAGTGTCAAGATGTTATTATCTATGTTAATTACTAATAACAGAAAATAAATTTTTACATACATTATTACATAGGAAAAGTATTACACAGTTTACCTATAACACAAAACAGATGCGAACAGAGAAAAATCGTCGTTATCATCTTCATTACTACAATTATTCTTGGTATTTAGTTCACACAATAAATAAGGTGGTTACGTACTGTTATCTCTTAAACAGAAACTATGAAAACAAACATAATGTCAGTTTTAAAATTAGTGCCATAAATACATGGCTATGTGCGTACAGATACGTAATGGATTGAATGCACACAAAACAGATGATAGCCTGATAAAATCTACGAGTGGTGATCCATAAAAACGTTTACAAGGCAAATGAAAAAGTATTTATTAACAATAGAAACAAGATACAAATGGGAATCAAGAGACACATCTGGCCTTCACTTTTCCGCATAGTCGCCAAACATGTTTAGGCATTTGTCAGAACGATCGACCATCTTGTTTATCCCGTCTTGGTAGTAATCAGGGCTCTGCTCATTGAGCCATTTCTCGGCAGCTGTTTTCACTGCATCATCTGAGGTGAACCGTGTTCCGGATAAGTATCGCTTCAACGTCGGAAAAATGAAATAGTCACTTGGAGCCAAATCGGGGCTGTATGGGGGGTGATTCCAGACCTCCCACTTGAACCTTTGCAGCAATTCCTGAGTCTGGCGAGCTGTATGGGGCCTGGCATTGTCATGCAGAAGAATGACACCTTTGATCAGTAATCCAGGCCGTTTGCGTCGGATGGCTTTATGCAGTTTCGTTAAGGTGGAACAATAACGATCGGCTTTAATGATATGGCCACGCTCCAAATACTCGATTAGGATAACACCAGTCGTATCCCAGAAAACGGTTGCCATCACTTTACCGGCAGAGGGTGTGACCTTAAACTTCTTCCTCGTCGGTGATCCAGCGTGTTTCCACTCCATCGTGGCTTTTTTGGATGTGGGGGTGAAGTGATGAAGCCATGTTTCATCATCGGTAACGATGCGATCAATGAAGTGTTGGCCATCTGAATGGTATCGCTGAAGAAATGTGAGGCTGCACATCATTCGAGTGGCCTTATGCTACGCTGACAACGCTCGTGGAACCCAGCGGGCACAAACTTTGGAATATCGCAACATATCGGTTACGATACGCTGAACGTTACCATAACTCAGGTCCAACTCTAAGGCAATCTCACGCACGGTTACTCGTCGATCCCTTTGGATGATTTCTTCAACACGTGCCGTTTTGATATCCGTCCTTGAAGAATTTGGACGGCCGCTCGCTTCCATATTGCGGTTTTCCACATGCTCCCTGCCCGCTTGATAAGAACGACACCATTTCGCTACCTGTTGTCTACTCATTGCTTTGTCCCCATATACCTCAACGATTTGTCTGTGAATTTCGGATGCGGCCACATTCTTGGCCCATAAGAATCGAATTACGGCTCGCACCTCTATGCGAGACCACTTTTCTAGACGTCGTGCCATTACTGTCGCTCTTAAGTGTCTGCGTAATGACGCTACTTACTCGTAGAACCGCTGTAGGACAACTAGCCCCATCTGTCAACCACCCTGGGTGCAAATATTCGCTTCATAATTATTACGTTTCAAATGCTTCTGCTTTTTTTTGGATTAACTTTCGTACTTTCCCAAAAGAAATGTTTTCAATTCAAACTACTAAGAACGTTAAACACATTAGAATATAAAAAGGCCTCAATGCGTAAGTTCGCACAGTGGTCGCTCAATCCTCTGATCTAAATTCTAAATTCAACTCTCAAATTAAACTAAAGCTGATGACCTTTACAGTGTTACATACAGTTGTGCCCCATCCGCCGAGAAATTTTGGTGATTTTTTGCCAAATTTGCCGAAAAAAAGTAATTGCCTAATTATTGCCAGCTTCGTGTAATCTCCCCAGCTAGGCGAGATACCTATTTCTCTCAAAGTTAAATAGATTTGCTCTTGTAACCTTATTTTTCCGACGAAGTTTTGCCCTCTGGAGAACTTTTCGTGTTATATTATGCAAGAAATACTACAATTTCCATGTAGTTTCACTAAAATTTACATATATGCTAAATTCGTAACAAATCCTTAATTTTGTATAAATTTTGGCATTGGCTAGTGCAGATCACTAAAATAGATATTTTATATTTTACCGTAATCTAGCATTCCAACTTATTTTATATGTACATATTACAATCTGAATAGTTGTAATCCAAAATAATAATTACTTACAAAATGATAAAAATGTATGTAACTTGCCTATTAATATTTTTTTAATCTAATAGCGGGCACTTGCCTATTCAGTACCAACCACTCCTAAGGCCAGAAGTGGCTGTTATGTTAATGTGGAGAATCCTCATAGGCGCATACTGTTAACACGGTGCTTTCTTCGGGATTCAAGCCGGGAACCTCGGTATCGCACTAGGCTCCCTAACCAGTATACCGTCTGGGCTGCATGCCTAATAATACAGAAGTATAGAGTAGTTCTAATGCGGATACTAAGTTTGGTGACAATTGATTTATTTTAATAATAATATCCCCTGGTTTTAAGGACTTCTAGCACTTAAAATTAAGGAAAATTCAACCTCACATTGATTTTACAAGACTTAATTTTATACGAAAGCTCCATGCGTTTACAGAAGACTGTCTCAGACTGTCTGGGAAATGTGTATGAGTTTCATATCAAAGTTGAACTTGCCTAACTTTATATATGAGTTTCATATCAAAGTTGAACTAGCCTAACTTTAAATTTCAATCTGGCAAGTTTCCCTTCTATTAATATAACATTATAAATTAACGTTGATATGTATGTGCTTGGCTTTGTTAAGTTCTTCTAATAGTAAAATTTAAAAAGCTCAACAAAAACGTAGAAATTTTATCTTACTTTATGGATAATAATATCTCCTTAAGGAAAGGAAATAGTTCATTTACTATAAAGTTCATTATTTTGATTCCAATTATAGTCTGCAGTGGCTTAGCAAGGCTTAGTGTCACTAATGATATGGCAACCATAATATCTTTTAAATACCTAAAAATGTGCAAGTGAAGGGATGTGTTTTTATTTTATATATGCATCATATTTGGAAACTTAACAGGAAATTATTTTTATTATGAAAGGGAAAAAAGGAAGATGAAAAAGGGAAAAAAAGAAGATGAAAAAGGGAAAAAATAGTTTACTTTCGCAGCATAAATGTGATTTTGCATAATAAAGGCTGAATTCAATGATTTAATGTTTTTAAATGCAACATAACAACATTTTTTTCTAAACATCTGTTAGAATATTTTTTCCGTATTTGGCATCATAAGAATAACTCAAAGGAAAAATTTGCTCCTAATAACGGTGTAGTAATTTAGCTTCCAAATATTCTCCTATTTTGAAAGAGTTTTGCATCGAAATAACTTTTCTAAGGTTTCTTTTATTTTTTTTTTTTTCAAAGATGTTTCTGTAAATAAATGGAAACCTTAAGAAAGTATTTCCGCTTTTCATCTTCGCGAAATACACTAAAGAAGTTACGAATTTTATCTTTTAACTCACCATAGGAAAAAACGTTTTTATTTCACTTTCGTATCATTAAAACTGCAACTCTCATTATATATTTACATACTTAAAAATTCCTGAGTAATTTATGCTCAGTCTCCCTCAACGTAGTTTTAAAATCTCTTTAAAATAGAAGTAATCTCTTTAAAATAGGAAAAGTAATTTAAATAGTATAGAAGTATAAATTATAAAACTAAAATCGATTAAAATACAGGGTGCGGCAGGAACACTATGTTATTTTAAAAAGGAATAAACCAAATAGTATAAGTCATATCAGTTTAATTTTTAATAATTAAGTTATAGAGAGACACTTAAAGTTTTTCTTTAATTATGGTTTAAAAATAATATCATTAAGGTGGCCTCCGTTCTGGTCAATGCATTGAGATAGCCGAGGTTTGAAGTTTCATTCCACTTCTACCAGCATATCAACGGGTATGCTGTCGATATAAACTTGAATATTGTTCTTCAACTGAGCCAGGGTCTTTACGTTAGAGATTTCAGATAGCACCACAAAAAGAAATCACACGGGGCTAAATCAGACGAGCGCGCTGGCCACTGAAGATCGCCCCGTAAGGACATAAGGCGTCCAGGGAAAAGTTTTCCAAAAATCATGGTCCGATGATTCCTAATCTGGGCAATGTATATCAACAAGTCTTACGTTCTGTATGGAGCTCATGAAGATCTCGGGGATTCGTGCCACTTCAGTATCGCATATTTTGCTTATCCACGCAACCGGAAAGGTGAAAATGAGCCTCATCGCTAAAGAACACAAAGACATCATGAGACATATAGTCAAGAATGGCTTCGCATGCATTTTTTCGTGAAGGAAAATCGCGCGGATTAAATTTTTATACCACTTCCAATTTATATATAATACAGTACGTCGTTGAAAAGTAAGAGTCCAAGGCAAAAGCGCGCTCCCCTCTCGTCCACTGCATGATCGATACTAAATCTACATGACATAAAACTTTAGACACCGTTCTTTTCAATGACAGCCACTCCACCCTTCTCGGAATAAATATCGCTAGATGGCGCGCGTTTCAAATAAGGAAGTTTCCCTGCCGCACCCTGTACTTATCTATGAATATTACATTAATATTTCTCGGAACTCCACGTAATCTCGAGACTCTCCACACGATGCACTCGACGATACACTAACAAAAGACAAAACTCGACGATGCACTAACTTGTGATGCACTAAAAGACTCTCTCGATGCACTCGACGACCACCTCGGCGCTAGACTTCGAGACACTCGCTCAATGACTGACTATCAGCTCGCTAGACGAGGCACACACACACTAACTGACTGCGGACCAGCAGGGTTTATATAGCTTTTGGCTTGTGTTCGAGAACATTCTGGGCTAAACCGGTAAGAATTCGTTCCAGAAGGTTCTCCATCCGTCCATGCTATATCGCCAATTTTGACGCCAAGTTTCGCCAAATGGGCGACTTCTCTCCAAATGTGGCAACCCTGCCTCCCTTGCTATTTTATGGCAACCCTAAAACTGTTTTGAGGGGAGGCCATCTTACCGCGCCTGTATATTTCGTAACAATATCCATAAACTACAACTCCCAAGGCTGGAGACATTCTGTCATAAATTGGAATGCTCGACTGGAATATATTTTTCCGCCAATTAGGCGAAAGACTTAGTATTTCATTACTTAAGTAAAATATTTTTAGATATAAAATCGAAAATTTCAGCCAGTAGGAAATAGAATACTGACTAAAGGAATCCAACTCGATTTTCTTGACGTATGCTTTAAAGCAGCTTTTCTTAAACTGTGGCTCGTGCTTCTAAATGTGGTAGCAAATCGATATGTTCGGGTTTCTAAAATTTTATTATTATGTACTAAGTCATCATTACTGCACTTGCTCGGAATTTCGACACAAAATTATTTAGTGCATTTATAAAATTAAATAATAATTAACTATTTTCTAAAATATTTCTGTATTAATAAATATCATTATGAAAATAAATATAAATTAATTTATCAATATTCTGATTAAAAAGCTTAATTATCAGCAACCCATTTTTTCTGCAATTTGGTACAAGAAAGGGGGGGCTGATAATCTTTTAAGTTTTTATGTATTTTTTTATGCTTTTAAGCTCTAGTTTTTGTTATTTTAATCCTTATTTTCAAGACATAAGCACATTTTATGGAAATCAGCTAATGGTTATTCTTAAGGGCCAATTCAATCTGCTTATTCAATATCTTTTTTTAATTCTTATATTTCAAAGCTTTTTTTTTTCGTTATATAATTATTTCGAGAGGGTATTTTTTATTTTTTATATCAGGAAAAAATTGAACTCTTATAAGATTCATTTTCAATTTTTCTGAGACTAGAAATGACGGATAGAATAAAACTAATAAACTGTGATAACTTCGTTCTGTCTTTGATTATCCGAAATAAGTTGGTTACATGACTGTTTCTGTTTTCTTATGCCACGTAAATACAATTTAGCTTTACTTAAAATGTCTTTAACTAAAATACCCTCAAAGCAGATCGCTCTCGTTTAGGCTCTTGAATTCTTCTTAACTTTCTAGAAACCTTAGGCATTACGGATTTAGAAACCAAAAAAAAATATAACCGTGTCATTTCTAGGAATCGATTAACTGAATTTCTATTGGTAACTGAATTCTATTGACATTACCTTATTTTTAAAGCAAGAGATGTGAAAAATGAGCAACGCCTTCGCCGGGAATCGAACCACGGATCTCTGGAATACACGTCCAGCGTGCAGATCACCACACCATGAAGGCACGCTAAGAAGGCGGGGGAGAAATACCTTGTAACTGGAGATATTAATTAGTTACCCCACAACAGAACGCCCGGAAAATGCGAGGATTTCCTTACATTGTCTCACAGACGGTTAGGTGTTCTTCAGTCTGTTGGATCTCGTCGATGGAATTAAAGGAAAAATGCTTAGTGCTGTGTCCTCCGGGAATTGATTATGTTAATTGAAGTGTATTGAAAGAAGAACTAGAACATGAAAAGAAAGTACATAGTAGGAACTGTTGAGACTAAGGCGAAACCTTTTCAATAGTAGCGTGTATGCTAGGCATACAAACATGACAAAGTACTGAGCTACAGATGTAAAGATGAAATCTGAACAAATTCATTACAAATCTTGAAGTTCATTAAATGAGTGATGGGTTAATCGTAATAGTAAACAGCATTAAAGACATAACAAGCAAAAACAAGACATTAAGTAAATATACGTACAGATCGGGCTGCTGACGGCACGGTGTCAAAGGAACGAAGTTACTCTAGGCTGTCGCCAATACTCTTAGCAATGTTAGTGCAGTCTCTACAGCTGATCGCATATTTATTCTTTATTGTGTTCTTGATCCATGCTGACATTTTGATGACAGCTGATCGTTTTAACCTTTAACACTGTTACTTAAATTGTCGCATAACTACTGTGAGCGGTCTCTCAGACCGCTTCTGCTAAAAACAAAAGACGATATTGTTTTATTTTTCTTATTTGAATAAATGTTATTTAATTTCATATATTTAACTTTTTCATGAAGCTATAAAGCAATTTTTATACTTAAATCAGTTCATTAAAATAAAATATATACTATGATAATAATTTCTTCGCTTACCTATCTGGATGAAATAAGTAAATTTTAAAATTCATTTTTTTTATTTTACATTAAAATTTGCAATAAGAATGCTTTAATAAGAATATAATTATTAGAATATAAAAATTATAATTCGAGCTGCATTTTATACATGCTTTTCTACTGCATTGTAGACACTGGTTCTTTGCATTCTATACATTTGTAAGCTGTTTTCCTTTTGTTTGCTCGATGGACAAATATAGCACGTTCGTTTTTTATCTAATTTATCGTCTTCGATCGCAATGTTTTCTTCATCATCATTTATTCCGAAAAATCTTCTTATTGTAAGTTTGAGTTCTTTAGGTAAAAATGATGAAGTTATCCTCCGTTTTACATGAGACTGTACCAATTGAATTGCTAACGAAATCCTGAAATCTTTTGTTTCATTTACGGAGCCAATGGATAAGACTGAAACAATACGAATGCATTTATTGGCCATATAATCCAAGTTTCTGAAGAATATTGCCATAGGCCAACGTCGGGTTCTACGAGCAGTTGTATAGATTGAACGAAAAATAATATTGTGATTACGAGTTCGAACACCCTTGTTGGGCTCTTGAATAAACCATTTGAATTCATTTTTTCCAATAAAAAATCTCTTGTAGAAGGAGAACATGGATTTTCATTTTCATCGGTAGATATTTCTGAATTTGTGTCATGGTCGCTCTCAATAATTTCATTATGGGAACTTTCATCAGAGAACTCTAAATTAGACCAATTTCGAACTATTTATTCAATTTGGTCTTGGGTAAGATATATAGAACGTTTCCTGCACGCATTTGAAGCCATTTCAAGAATATTTATAAAAAAAATTAAATATGTAACAACAACGAAAAGTGAACTTTATCGGGCCGAAATTTGAATCGTATCTGCTGTGATCGGTCCTACAGACCGCTGAGGGGGGGGAAAATTTTTTTAAAAATAAAAGAAGAAATAGAGCTAGCTAAATGCAACTTGGTATGTGACCCTGAACAACTGTTTTAGGAAGGTACTAAGAATGGCAATACCCATTAATTATTCCAAGAGATGGAAGCATTTAATGGAAAATGTCGCGCGGTCTGAGAGACCGCTCACAGCAGTTAAAGGTTAAATGCGAGTTCGGTGTGTGCGGGCAGTTTTACAGACAGAGATCTGAGTCACCAGTACTGTAACAAATACACTGGTCGCTGTTCTCCTCATCCATTAAAAAAGACTGACTAGAGGCACATGACCGTGTCCACTAAATCCAGAAGTGATTAGTTAGCGTCCTTCAAATTTTAATTCGGGCGCTGCTGTAAAGGTTATTACACTTTTAGTGTAGGAAATGTAAAAATAAACTGTGCCTCCACCCGGAATTACAAAATAGACCTCCCTATATCTAATTACTTCTGTTAAGCACGTGCAGAAAAATACGATAATTCCTGACACCTGCACACGATTTGCGTCATTTTGTCACAAAGATTTTGTAATTCTTTACCTGATAATCTTACACACTTAAGAATTTTTTTTCATGGTTACGTTGAATAAAAATAAAAAATTTATATTAATATTTGTAATAGGTCTTTTTTAAAATCAGTAAAATGACATTTAAGCAACTTGAAATAATTATGTTTATTTGTAGTTATGTGTATCGTATTTCAAGGAAAAACAGAAATTCATTTATTTGCAAAAGAAGGCATATTTGCAATTTATTAACATTCCTAAATGTTATTACGGTCCTCTCTAGAAAACGTTTTTTTTTTTTTTTTCTTTTTTTCTTTTTTCAAATTTCATTAAGCGTGCATTCCTTAGTTTCTTTTTGTCAGTAAAAAGGAAGAAGGAAAAAGTCACTTCACACACATACGCCCCTTCCCTAACAAATCTGTCATTGTATGGGATTACTTCTCTTATTGAAAGCTAAATTGAATAGAAATGTCTGCTACATGCGCGGAGATTTAAAGATTTTTTTTTCAAAAGAAAAGTTTTCTTTCATATCGACGTTAGAAGGGTTTGGATAATTTTTGTGTTTATTTTTCTGAGCTCAAAAATAAATTTTTCGCAACAATATGTTTACTTATTCTAAGCAGAGAAATATTTTATTGAAACATAAGCTTCTTTAAAAGAAATATCACTTGAAGTTTAGAAATACATGTTTGTATTTTGCGCTATTATACAAAAGTGCATATAAATAAATCAGAAGCAAAAGAAATACTGCGATATTATTTCGCGTCATCTTTTCAATAAGACCAGCTTCATTGTGAAAGACGTATCCTGTCGTATCACATTCACTCACAATGTTGAACACTTTTTGATCACATTCGTAAGGAAAATTGGTTCAATAAGTTCTTCGATGCTAATGTTGATTTAAGCAGGTACCATTTGAAGGTGCTTGTTGGCTTTAGTACCTCAAAGATAGATCATTTCTCTGAGAACTCGATACGATCCTAGGTTCGATGTTCATAACTTAAATGCACAAGCAAATATCCAAATGGGAAATAACATTAATTGTATAATAAAAGCAAACTTTGTAGCAATCGTTAAGGTTTTGCGGAAACGGAAAATTTTAGAAATAACATACGATTGTACCGGGATTCGAACTACGGAACTTATAATTCTACACGGACTTGCTTACTTCACCAAAGCACGAAGCGGAGAGTGCAATAATTACTTACATTCCTGGCCACATAAACGGAGAAGGGCAGAAACACAAAATTCAGTTCACCGAACTCAGATCATGAAGAATTACTGTTCATCTAATTTTAGTTCGTGTACCATTGTAAAGAATGTTTAGTTTTTACGGAGCAAGTAATGTGGGACATAAACCTTCTTGAGGAAATGTGTTAATTACATATATTCTGATGTTATCAAAGATCAACACTGTTTTTTTTTACAGTTTTTGAAATTCTGAAACCGAGCACATTCCCTGCAGAAAACGTTGTGCTATACAGAAAAAGTTGTAACAGGATGCCATTTGAGTCTTACAAAAAATTTAAAAAAAATCTGATGTGTACACCCCAGGACTACCTTGTACAGAATATTAACTTATACACAATTATCTTGCATTTCATTTAAACATATTGCAGTAACAGTTAATGAATTTTGAATTAAATCTACTTCGTCAATAGCGCATAAACTACAATAAGCTGCATATTAAATGCACTTTTCAAAGTTCACTATATTTATTTACAGCCCACTAGCGGCCGAGCGGTAAAGACGCTGAACACTGGTATTTCGGGTCCGAGGTTCGAATCCCGCGAACGGGCTGGCTGCATGGGCATTTTCGTGGTTTTCCCCATGTGTAACGTGTATACGAGCCATTTTCTCTTAGAAAGTCCTCCACAAAGGCATCCCTCCCTTTCGGCTGATAGCCCTCGTGTGCTTTGCCATAATTGAATAATCCAATCCAATGTTTATTTACCATAGCGACACGTTCACTTAACAGCATTAACATTCAATTTATAACTCAGAGTACTCGAAAATTATATCATCTGAAGAATTACTACAAGTTCTATTCAAATATTATAATAAATCTAAAACAATGTGTAAGAGAAATTAAACAAATAAAAAAGAAACGGTTTTTTCACAGACGATTCAGTGCCGCTTACCTAATGCGCATGCGCCACTAATTAATTCAGTTCTCACTTCGTGGCAAGGCAAAAATACGTAAAAATTCAAAATATTTTCATTAAAATTTGAAAGCCATAGAAAAACATAAAACACCAAATGCAGTTAAACCAATTAAAAAAAACAATTTTACAATTAAAATTACAGTTTCTACTCCAAAACAAGCTAATAACTTAAATGTTAATTCCAGAATGAATTAAGCATAATTCAATTCGCTATAATAAAAGAAGACGTTACTTTGTTGTTGCGAAACTTAGTTTCTCTAGATTGGCAACAAATTCATTATTCTGCTAAATGTCAAATGTAAACAAATATGGCTGCCATGATAATCAGAAATTAGGCTTAGCCGCACTTAAAAAACTTTCAAGTTGTTGATAATTCCACAATTATTGCACGCAGGTTAACTAATGGCATAAAAGTCTTAACCAGAACAACATAATTCAATCATTTTTAAAGCAAAAAATACACAATTTACAAACATATAAGAATAAAGAAACTGAGCTCACTGAGCGGAGTAACAGAGTGGATATATATATATATATATATATACACATATAGTTATATACTTTTGGTGCAGCAGATTACACCCAAAATCGGAGGTGCACATCATATTATAGCAGTTCTATATACAAAATTTCAACGTTATGAGGCTACTCGTTTTTGAGTTATGCGACTTCCTTTTTACTGCGTACAAGGAAGTAAAAACTACGTGCATATAATATTATTACTCTTGCATATTTTCAATCAGTAATCCTCATATAAAGTTAATTTCGATTAGAATCCTTAGTTTTAAGAAAACTTTAAATATTAAAAAGTAACATTTTACAAGCAGACAGCTCCAAATTTTAGAGTTTGAAAATGAATATGCTCATTCATCTTAAACGTTTACACATATTGTTTTTTTAATTACGCACGAAAAAAATAAGTTTCCATCACTTCTTTTCTGCTTTTACGTACATGTTTTCAACCATTCTCAAAAATATTCACTGAAATGCTTTGAAGAATTCAGTTTTATGTTTTTATTTTGTATTTTTTTTTAACTTTTTCGTCCGAGAAGTTTCAGTTATATGCATTTTATAAATATTCAAGTGAACTCAAAAATAGTTCCGACATAACATATTAGCTTATTTTTATCTTGATTTTTTTTTAAGAATAGCTTCTTATATCTAGATCTACAATGTTTTCAGGATCTTTCAGGATAAATTTTTCAAGTGGATGTATAGGCATTATGTTATTCTTATGCATCTACTTGAAAGGTTTAAGTCTTGTTATTGGTATCAATGACTTAGACACTATTATTCTAGTATGACGTCTTCTTTTATGCCCTTTTATTACTAAGCAAAACTAAAAGCAAAAACGGATTTTACGCTTTCCTGTATAAATGTTATAATTTAATAATTTTTTATCAATGCATGCTTATCAAAGAATGAAAAAATTCAATTAAACTGTGCTTTTTGTAAGATATTATAAACATTATTTGATTTTTATTAGGATTGAATATGATTTTGAATAATTTCAATTCAATTTGGGAAAATGATTAAAAAGTGTAAATAGCTGATACTTCAGTTTGCACATTAAGTATTATACTAGTAGATAACAAAAAACGTCTGTATCACAAATAGCTGAACAAAGGTCATCCTTTTTCCTGTCAGTTTCTTCGTTTTCAAGTAGAAGAAATTATGAACGGGAAAAACTGCAGGTGTTAGATTATGGTAAAATTTACTGCGAATACAGGTCTCCTTTTGCTCTTTGCAGCGAATTTTAAAGCATTGAATTAACAGTATATAGATTGTAGAACCATTACGTTACTTTGATGCAGGAAACTTGAAAAATGAGCAATGTCCTTGCCAGGACTCGTACTTGGACCTCTCGAATACGTGCCGAGTGTGCTACCGTTACATTACAAAGGCATGTAATGTTACCGTTACATTACAAAGGCATGTAATGTAACGGTAAACGATCTTAGGGAGAAACTATCTTATATACCATCCCTTTTAAAGGGCGACTGGGGATTAGGAGACCCAATCGCCAAATCCTGGTGGTGAAGAATAATCGTCCACCACCTTTCAGTTCGTGCGCCACTGTACTTTCATTAGGTTGTTCTAAAAACATGAAACATGAGGAATGCCTTCGTCGGGATTTGGATTATGGACCTCTCGAATATGCGCCGAGTGAGCTACCGTTACAGCATGAAGGCATGCAGAAAGGAGGTAGAAAATACCTTCTAAGGTTAACAAACAGTAAAAAGAATTTTTTCATTTCGATAACAAAAATAAACAAATAATTTATTTTCAAATGCGCCTAAAATAGCTTCTTAATTTAAATCTTTAAAAATACAGTGTAGATTAATGATATGACGCCAACAAAGCGAACCAAGATATTATTAAGAAATATAACTACCAGTATTTGTCATTAAGCGTTTTCTTAGAAATTCGAATTCGAATTTTTTTTATTTTATGTTTTGTGACGAAATCGCGTCATTTTAAGACATAATGGGCTATAGGAAAGCGATATTTTACTCTACACACTCCATTTTCACATCGTCATGAAACGTACGCACTTAGCTATTTTACGAACTTAAAAAAAAATCGTGTTTCAATAAATCGATTCAATACGAATTTATTTAACAAAGGGAGCTTAACACCTTTTCAGCGGGATTTTTTCTAAAAAAGTTTATTTTTAAAAATGTGCAGTTTATTTTTCTTTGATTTTTGGACACGTTAAACTTTCATCCTTGCGACTGCTTTTACAAAAAGAATTTTGGAAAAATGATAATATTTTGTATTTTTAAAAATTTTTTAAATGAAGCTTCCGAGTACACTTCTCACATCTCACATCTTTAAAAATGTGATTTTGGCATTTCCTTTCTTATTGCTGTTTGTAAGATATTGAATGTGATTTAGCACAATTTTGTGCTAAACAGTTCAGTTGTTGTCGGAGTACTTTTATGTGAGGTTGTCATTGCATTATGTCAGAGTTAACAGACTTCGAACGTGGGCAAATTGTTGGAGCACGTATGGTAGGTACTTCCGTAAGCAAGGTAGCCGAGGTGTTTAGTGTTTCAAGAGGTACTGTATCGAAGATTTATTCCGCATATTTGAAAAGCGGAAAAACATCATCTGCTAAATCACAGCGCGGACGAAAGTGTGTCCTGAGTGATCGTGACAGACGATCATTAAGGGCAATTGTGACGAAAAATAAGAAGACCACAGCTGCAAAAGTTACTGCTGAAATGAATGTTGTGTTACCGAACCCTGTGAGTACCAAAACAATTAGAAGGGAGCTTCATAAACAGAGAATTGCTTGCCGTGCTGCAATTGAGAAGCCACTCATCAGTGATGCTAATGCCCGTAACAGGAAAAGGTGGTGTTTAAGTCATAAAGCCTGGACTATAGAGCAGTGGAAGCGAGTATGGTCTGACGAGTCTTCTTTCACATTGTTTCCCACTTCTGGCCGAGTTTACGTCTGGAGTACGCCATCTCAAGCCTATAATACAGACTGCTTGTTGCCAAGAGTGAAACATGGCGGGGGTTCTGTTATGGTTTGGGCAGCCATATCGTGGTTCTCTGCTAGCCCCATGATAACTGTGTCAGGGCACATGACTGCCAAGACTTATGTGAACATTTTGGCCGATCAAGTTCATCCTATGGTACAAACTTTGTTCCCCGATGGTGATGGTGACTTACAAGACGACAAAGCCCCTGTTAACACAGCTCACATTGTCCAGGACTGGTTTTCTGAGCACGAGGATGAGTTGTCCCATCTCCCCTGGCCACCACAGTCACCAGACCTGAATAGTATTGAACCTTTGTGGTCTACATTGGAACGGAAAGTGCGTTCTCGTTATCCACCGCCAACATCGTTATCTGAACTTGCCACCGTTTTGCAGGAAGAATGGTATAATATTCCTTTGGCAAACATACAGGAACTGTATTTATCCATTCCGAGAAGACTGCAAGCTGTTTTGGATGCCAACGGGGTTCCTACACCATAGTAAGCAAAGAAACATGTTTTTTAAAGGCGTTTCCATATTTTTGTCCAACCCCTGTATATATATATACATATATAATACATTTTTATTGATTTTTTTTTTTTTTTTTTTTTTTGTTAAAGCTGTTCTGTAGAGTAAAATTCTGCGCGGAATTTTATGTTTTTTGAGTTGCTTTCATGTTATTTTTTTTGCTTATTTCACTGTTTGTAAGATATTGAAAACTTTCGCATGATTTTTTTTCTTCAACGGAAAGTTGGTTAATTTATTTATTAGGATAAATAATAATTGTATTAAGGGATATTGCTTATTTCATTGTAATTTTGTTATAACTTAATAACTTTTTTATGAAGTTCTTCTGCAGAGTAAAATTCTACGCAGTTTTTAAATTTAACGTTTGGTGTTCCCTTCAGCCATTTTTCCGGTACATTTAAGGGTCTCGTATTTACAGTCTTAAACTTTCAAACTGGAGATTCAAAATTTCTAATAAAAATGAGACTTTACAGAGGAGTCGAGATACTGGAAGGCAAAAGTGCTCCTTAGGCAAAATTAGCCATTGAAAAAAAAAAAAAAAATCGGGATCCTCGAAAAAATTATGAGAATATACTCTCTATTAAAGAATTATTAATAATCAATTTAGGACACCTCGAGAAAATTCAAAGATTTCCGTAAAAACGCCTAAAAGTAAAGTATTAATAACGTCAACAAAGAGTTTTATTAAAAAAATGAGGACATGCATAAAATGAATGTTTTTAACCAAACGGTGATTTCCTAAAACGACGAGGACAGATTATACAATAAAAATATTTTTTAATGGATGGAGTTAAAAATATAAATTATTTTGAAGAATGCAAGATGTCATAAATTGTCATAAATGTCATATTTTAGACCTGGATTAGGAAGAAAGGAGGAACAGTTTAACGTAAGTTTAAATTATTAATTCAAAATGGCAAAAATGAAATCTACAAACCTTGTTTCAAAGATTTACTAATGATTTAAGACATAAAGAGACGGAACATGTTGATTTATCAGAGAGCAAAAATTTTTTTTAACGCTAACTACTTTTAATAGCATTCTTAAGCAGTTATGTGTTTTAATAACAATTTGAGACAATTTAAAGGGGTACTGTGGAGTTAATTATCCTTTTACTGAAAGAGAAGAAAATTCGAAATGTGCGTGTTGATTTTTCCGATAATAATCCTATGTGCTATATCTGACTTCGAATCTAAAATTTTCTGAAGAACACAAGAACCTTGTCTAAAACTTAAAGGTTTATTTAACTGGAACTTCAACACTGATGAAAACTTAACATCATAAACGAAAACGTAACATCTTGGGCGGAAAAACATTCAAAGAGCTTTAAAGTAACAGCTATGCCGGCACGGTGAAGAAGACTTTCCTTTAAAAGACAGAATCCATCTAGCCCTTTCGGCGTATACCTCCATTCGCTGGATTCAGACATTCGCTCCTACGTGTTTTGGACTTAAACGGCCAGGCTGGAACTGGAATAGGACTGGATCAGGACCGGAACAGGACTGGAACAAGACGGGAACCGGAACAGGACTGGATCCGCAACAAGACGGGAACCGGAACAGGGCGGGAACCGGAATCTCTCATCCCCTGGCTTCTCCCCGGGCAGGTCTATTCTGGCTCGAACTAAAAGGAACTGCGGTGCCACTAAGGGAAGCACCTCCTTTTATTGCCGGCGGTTGCCATTACTACAGGCGATTATGCAAATATTTAACATCCTTCCACCTAAGGAAAAAAAAGAAAAAAAAAAAGTGAACTTTCACATCAAAGTAAAAGAATGCCAAAGAGCCTTAATATGCCAGTCTGTCCGGCGGAGTTACAGTTCTACCAGATCGTGTTACAGGCCTGACAGATTTATCATCTATGTTGAGTTTAAGTTCAGACAACGAATCTTGTTTTTCATTCTGCAGCTTCACGAGTACATCATTTTGCGACACGAACCGATGAAAAGCCTGAAGAAACACTTCTGTAGATAGAGAAGTCAGCAACTCCAAATGGACCGCTCTGTAAACGGCGCATGTAAAAACACAAATCCATGCCTTTTCTTTGTTTCTCAGCAATAAAGGACCACAAAGGTCTGTACCCGTGACTTGAAATACTGCTGAATCATTTACTCGCTCTATTGGCGGTGGGGCTGATATGTTGTCAACAGGTACAGCAGAATATCTCTTGCAAGTAATGCATTTACTCAAAACAGAACGCACAGTTCTTCTGCCAGATAACTACCAAAACCTTTCCCTTAAGGTATTCAGTATATATTGTACACCTGCATGTCCTTTCTTTCTATGTTCTTCCATAATTAAATTCTTAACTAATGGATGTTCTCCTGGTAATATTATAGGTGTTCTAAACTCTAACGTGTCATCTCTTCGAAACGCACCAGTTTTAATTCTTAGAATTCCCGTATCATAAAATGGACTAAGAGTTCGTAAGCGTGCGTCTTCTATATCCTGAAACGATTCCGATTGAATCAAGCGAATAACAACCTTTTCTGCAAAATCAATTTCATCAACAGTGAGTTCACCTTTCCTTTTTTTTCTTATTTCTGCAATTAAAGAAAAATCGTTGAATCCAACCAACAACTCGGACTGTTTTTTGATAGCTAGAAAATCGCTTACTCAAACCAAACCTTTCAGTAGACACTAGAGATGAAACCACTGCCTTTTTTTCTCGCTGGCTATTTCCGCTTCATCAGTTATAAATTCGGCACTCGGCCAATTTTCTTGGGATTTTAAAAGCCAGCTCGGACCCTCCCACCATTTTGACCGGGAGAGTTGGCGAACTGAACACCCTCTACTTGGAAGATCTGCAGGGTTAAGGTGACCAGGTATATGCCTCCAATCCTCCACACGTGTCAAAAGCCTTATTTCCTGTACTCTATTTTCTACAAATGTCTCCCATAGTTCTTCCCTTTTTATCCATGCAAGGACAGTAGTTGAATCTGTCCAGAAAAATGTACTTCTGACCTCAAAGTCTTTTAGAACGTCTGCAGCAAGACATAATGCAATAGTTGCTGCTAACAATTCTAATCTTACAATAGTCGTTTCCTTTTTACCACAAGGGGAAACTCTAGACCTAGTCTGAAGCAACTGGACTTTAACTGATTCAGGTTCTTCTACACGAATAAAAACTACTGCCGCATACGCTGCTTGACTGGCGTCACAAAAAACATGGATTGAACACTGTTTTGGCTGATATCGTATCCACCTTGGAATTTTAATGTTTTTCAAAAGAGAAATGTCTTTTACCCATTTCAAAAATTTACTTTTAATTTCGGTGTTAACTTCTTCGTCCCATTTTACTTTTGTTTCCCATGTACGCTGTAATAACATCTTAGGTAATATAAGGACTGGACATGTTATACCGATGGGATCAAATACTTTATGGGCTATTGCCAAAATACTTCTTTTCGTAACTTTCTCGAAACAAAGATTTTGTAAATTAGCAACATTTATTTGAAGAGTATCGCCTTGTCTTTCCCATAACAAACCTAATACATTCGCAATAGTTTCCGTTTCTAAACTACAGTCGGTATATTCCCAACCCCGTAATTCAAATTTTCGTTCTGCCATAACATCTGAAGATACTTTCATGAAGCACTTTCATGAAGCGCTGTAATTCATCTTCACTTCCGACACTTGTTACACAGTTATCAACATAGAAACTATTCATTAATTTAACAATAATGTTGGAAGGATATTTTACATCTGCATCATTTTTCTCCAAAATTGAATTTAAGTGATATTGAATAACAGCTCCAAGTAAAAATGGACTACTGGTTACACCAAATACGACTCGACAATGACGAAAATGCTTCAAGCCATCTTCACCCTTTATCCAAAGAAATCGGAGGAAGTTTCTGTCACTAAAATTCAGGCCAATTTGTAGAAAGGCCTTACAAATATCAGAAATCACCCCTATTTTTTCTTGGCGAAATCTATTTAAGATTGTAGGAATAAATGCAATAAGGTTTAACCCCTTTTCAAGACAATCGTTGAGACTCGGAGAATCTTTTGCTTTAGACCAAGCGTCAAATACTGGCCGTAACTTCGTAGTACTATGTTCCTTAACAACATGTCTATGTGACAAATAATGATGGGGTAAATCTAATTCATTTACGGGTACTTCCTCTATTATGCCCTCTTTGAGCCATTCTTGGAATATATTTTCATACTCTTGGCGAAAATTATCTATTTCAAGTTGCCTAATCGTACCGTGCAACCTTTTAAGCGATAACTCAAAATTATCCGACAGGGGAGGATGCCCTTTCAACCAAGGCAAAGACACTACAAAGCGGTCATCTATTTTTACAGTATCAAGAAAATGTTGCCTGGTAGCTTCATACAATTCCAATTTACTCTTTTGTTCGGATGGGTCCGTAATACCAAGCGAGTCGAGGGCCGATAAATAAGAAATACAAGCTTCTTTATTCAACATTGATGTAACTAAGAATGTTGAACCTTCACTATTCAACTCCCCGGTTTTTCCCATAACCGTCCATCCTAACTTTGTTTCAATAGCTACAAGACCGTTTGAAATTTGTTTACGATTCCCCGTTAATAATCGTCCTGCAACATCGGCTCCTATTAAAATTTCTATGGGTCCTTCTAAACGATCTGTTAAACTTATTCCACAGTCAGAAAGCTCTTTAAGCCATATTCCTTGTCCAATAGAAGGTATACTATTACAAATAACAGGCTGACTTAACGCATCAAAATTACAACTGTAAGAGCCAAACATATTAGATAAATGAATTTTGTAAACTTTATGTTCACACAAACTGGTCGTTGTACCGCCAAATAATGCGTGGCTAAGGTATTCCTTTACCGTATACCTGTAACCCATATCTTGAGCTGCGCTTTGCAGAATATATGACCTTTGAGAACCAGTATCAATTATAGCTCGAGCCGAACGAGATTTTTTATCTCCTTTAATTATTACTCTTATTGTTTGCTGCAAAACTTTAGGAGACCTTGAAGAAATGTTGGCGAGTGTTTCAGCCTGATTTGGAGGCTGTTCCGTTGCCCTTGTCTCACTCATTTGTGAATGGCCCTTACATAGAAAAATATGATGCCTTTTGCCGCATGTAAAACAAACTGTTTTTAATCTACACCTCCTGACAGAATGTCCAGATTTCAGACACAGATAACAAGAGCGTGTTCTTTGGACCAAAACTTCTCTTTCTGACAACGATAAGTTACGAGCCTGAAAACATTCCGCAGAACCATGATGTATACTGGAACAAAATATGCAGCCTTTTCTAGCTTCATTAGAAGAAGTAAACAGTTCAGCTGCCGTAGGTTTTAAGTGAGGTTCTCTTATCTTTAAACCCGAATTCCCTTTCTTATTACCGTGAACCAATCGATCGAAAACATTGAAAGATTTAGCTGCTAAAGAAATTCTTTCCTCACTTTCAACTTCACCGCGCAAGAAACGTAAAAGACGCTCAAGGTCAGATTCCCTTTCTCTTAACTCGGCGTTCTCGCCGGTTAAACTTTCTTATCCTTTACGCGAAAACCTAAGTCTCTCCCACGTTTTTAAGACTTCATTCGGCAATGCTGATTCTACCAATGGATATAATATCGCGCAATATTTGCCTCTATTTATTCCCAATATCTCCAAGGCTCTTAGATTAGATTCGAGTTCATCGTATAGTTTCCGCAAAGACTGTGTACCTTGTTTTTGAATAACAAGGGTTAGCAAATCACGAATATAAATCTCCGTTAATAATTCTTTGTTACCAAAACGCGTTTGCATTGCTTCGATTGCGCTCTTGTAACTATCGCCAGTTGGCGGAAAGTTTTTAACTATTTCATCTGCGGGAGAATTCTTCTCCATAGCCTGTGCCAAATAAGCAAATTTATCATTATTATCTAATGTAGGATCTTTATCAATCTTTTGGAATTGCCCCCAAAATCCTAGCCATTTCTTCACGTTGCCGTCAAACATAGGCAATTTAATCTTCGGATAATGTAACATTTTATTCTGAATAAAGGACGGATCAATTAAAGTTACATTCGGGGTTCCAGAAGTAAGATCTTTTACTTTACTTTCCAGAAGTCTCCACCTATCAAAATATAATTCAGATTCATCTATTTCCTTAATAAGTAAAGTCTAATCTGTAATTTCTTTAAACATTAATTCTCGTATTTTCATTTCAGTATCAAACAAAACTTTAGCTTTCTCGGCAATAACTTTTATTTTAATTAATTTTTCTTCTTGATTAAATTTAGTTTCTTCATTGTCAAATTCATTACACGCTTTACTGAATAGTCTTCTATATTGAGTTCGTGCTAACTTTAAAGCTTCCATGATTCAAAAATAAAAATGTCGCTTACCTTTCAGATAATATCCTGTCGCTTGATGCCAAATGTTGATTTTTTCGATAATAATCCTATGTGCTATATCTGACTTCGAATCTAAAATTTTCTGAAGAACACAAGAACCTTGTCTAAAACTTAAAGGTTTATTTAACTGGAACTTCAACACTGATGAAAACTTAACATCATAAACGAAAACTTAACATCTTGGGCGGAAAAACATTCAAAGAGCTTTAAAGTAACAGCTATGCCGGCACGGTGAAGAAGACTTTCCTTTAAAAGACAGAATCCATCTAGCCCTTTCGGCGTATATCTCCATTCGCTGGATTCAGAGATCCGCTCCTACGTGTTTTGGACTTAAACGGCCAGGCTGGAACTGGAATAGGACTGGATCAGGACCGGAACAGGACTGGAACAAGACGGGAACCGGAACAGGACTGGATCCGCAACAAGACGGGAACCGGAACAGGGCGGGAACCGGAATCTCTCATCCCCTGGCTTATATATCCCCTGGCTCCCCGGGCAGGTCTATTCTGGCTCGAACTAAAAGGAACTGCGGTGCCACTAAGGAAAGCACCTCCTTTTATTGCCGGCGGTTGCCGTTACTACAGGCGATTATGCAAATATTTAACAGTGCGTTATAAAAAGTACAAAACGTATTTTAACAGATTACAATTTCAGTTGTGGGAAGAAATAAATTGCCTTATATTTGCTTTATTTTACATTTGAATAATTTTTCCATTTAGTGGAAATTTTAAGCAAAAATATAGCTTTATATTACATCTTTAAATGCGTTTCTGCAACCAGAATGTATTGCCTTGTCAAAACTTTATACTGCATATTTTAGTACACTCATCGGAGTAATTTAATAAATATGATGACGTGACTTAACGTAAATAGTTTGCTAGCCTTATAAAATTACAATAGTTGAGAAAATTCTATAATTTAAAATTAAATTATTAAAAACTAACGTAGTTAAAAATTAAACAGTTAAAAAAATTAGTTAAAAATTAAAATAATTAAAAATTAAATAGTCATCAGCTTAAGACAGAAGTAATATAAATAAGAAATGTAACCATAAAAATCTTTATTTTTATGAGATTAAATCTGTTTTTTTTTCTTTCTATTTATAGCGAGTTCGAATTCCTGCCTTTGTAATATTTTATAATATTGTTCAATGTGCTACAGATTGTCTTTCGGAAAATATATTGAATGAGTCAGAATGCTGATAATTATAACAAATATACAATATATTTTTGTATTTGTTCATTATTTTACAGTGGATTTTAGAAAAAAGGATTACCTGGTACATCTTATAAAATTTAGTTGGACTGAAACAATATTTTAAATTTCTCTGTTTAGAGATGAAACCTATGTTTTTATCCTTCCTTCTTGTAATCTCTTATGGATCAAGACATGTATTTTCAGGTCTAATAACAGATCGAGACAGCTGAGCACTGCTTATTAGACCTAGGGTTTCATCTCGGCCAACAGTTTGACTGCATACACCTTTCCATGATTTTTTTCCATCAATACCTTCCTCTCTTAGACAGGCCCACCAGCGGCCGAGCGGTAAAGTCGCTGAACACTGGTAGTTCGGTCCGAGTTCGAATCCCGCGAACGGGCTGGCTGCATGAGTGTTTTCGTGGTTTTCCTCATGTGTAACGTGTATACGAGCCAGTTTCCCTTAGAAAGTCTTCCACGAAGGCATCCCTCCTCTTAGGCAGATAGCCCTCGAGGCTTTGCCGTAATTAAATAACCTAACCTAACCTCTTAGACAGATTGAATCCCAGTGTAGTTCGCAATGTTTTTACCAAACTCAATAAGCACTTTTATACAAAGCTATTGAATTTCTAGAGGTATTAGAGTTTTCAGGAGAACAAAATAAGAAAAGTTAACTCTGTTCTTGCGGGTATTCGAACTAGGATCTTCCAATGCTAAATTGTTTTGCTGTTCCCTTAATATTTGCTTTCGGCAAGAAAGTGACTATTATTCTAATATTTTTGCTTCACCAGTTGGTTAACCAAACTATTTAAATTATATTATATCAAAACGTTCAATAGCCATTGAAAAGTACTTTGTATTCTTATTAAAGTAAAATAGTGTTACGGATTTGGCATTTAAATAGCTAATGTTAGTAGAATTATAAATTAAAATGTTTTATTCTCCGGGCAGTGCAGCACGTGACGAATATTAGGAGAAAGCTAAGGCGGAAAATTAAAACTACAAGAGCACGTGCATTTAACGTTTGTAATAATTATATTAATTTTACTAACAGTTAAATTTTGAGTTAAAGTTCCTTTCCTATCTACCTGAATTTCAACTTACCACTTCCGGCCAAAACGTATTTTTAGATAACGTCTGAATGCAAATTTGAGTAGTAGTATTTAACAGCGACGTTCTACTGTCTTAGTTAGAAAGAACCAGTGATACTGGCTAGCACGCGTCTGCCTTTTTAGGCTACTCTCTCTTAAGCTATTATTTCGCTCGGCAGTACTTTAGGCCCTTGATAGCTTCGCAGTCAATTAGCGATAAAGAGCCAACTCTGTTAGAGGTTTGATAGCTTCGGCTATATCTTTTTAGTTAAGATTATTTTAATTTAGTTCTTAGTCTCTTAAGTTCAAGCCTGAGTGTCGACCCGTGAACTCCAAAATGGACCTCTGTTACACCTTATTGGAATAATAAGGCTTATTTCACCCTTCGTACTTGTTTTCTATATCACGAACTCAAGCGATTATTCGCTTACCTGTTCTTAAGATTCTTCAAATTCAACTGTAACTTAAAAGTACACAATACAGAATCTTACACATATAATAAATAAATATCTCTTTTAATTTGTATCTACTTCAAATAAATGTTAATTGACTAGCCGTAACCGTAATTCTGCTTTCGAGGAATTGCTAGAACAATCTCGTGCGCCCGATTTAAAAAGATATAAAAGCCAGAGAGAGAACATCTCAGTTCAGTTGTTTTATGAGTTTTGTTTAGAAAACTGTTGTTGTTTATTGTAGCAAATTCGCGGTGAAATGCGATTAGCTTTCTCTATTTTGAATTAGTTATCTTGAACATTTTAGTAGTAAAGATAACTACTGCAAGATATGGTACGAATATCTGAGGAAATTTAAACATTTTGGTTTGACTTGTGATAAAAATAAATTGTATTTACTTTTCATCGGACTTGTGCCTTCAATTTATTACGAACCTGTAAGCACGCAACAATATATTGTGTTTGAATCTTAGAATGTTACAAATATGTAAAAGTTTGAACAAGTGCTAAAGAATGCATTTTATCATTTGAAGAAAATACGCGTGGCAGCTGCTGGCTACTGAAAGTAATTTGCCCCTCGTGGGAAACAAATACACACAGGCGTTAAATAACATTCTGTAACACGTATGTCTCCACAACTGAGTAAAACTTCCTGAAAATATGTGCAGTTATGGATGTTTCGCTGTTTTTCCTTAATTCAATAACTCTTGATATGTCAGAGAGCTGGATAACATCAATGAGAATTTTAAGCATAAGAATTCGCCTTACTAAGAAAAAGTAATTATTAAGCAGCTACTTTTAAAAACATTGCGTATGACAGATTTAATTTAAGATTTAACTTCTTTTCAGATTTTATAATGCGCCCAAACGGGCGTTTTTACTTCCTTGTACGACGTAAAAAGGAAGTACTGCAATCGCGAAAAGTTTCAGGCAACATATTTCAACGAAAATATCCATCTTGACCGCTATCGAATGCAATTTAACGATGTTTTTGCGTGATATCTGTACATAAGGACAGAATAAAATACTCTTTTCCTTCAAAAAAATTATAAAACTGCTTTAAAATGAATTCTGATGAGAATTTTTCGGGGCGTCTGTACGAACGTATGTACGTACGTGCGTACGTACGTATCTCGCATAACGCAAAAACAAGTAGCCTCATAACGTTGAAATTTTGTATATAGGACTGCTATAACATGTAGATGTGCACCTCGTATTTTGGTTGCAATCGGCTGCACTAAACGTATATAAATATATTTATATATATATCCACTCTGTTACCCGGCTCAGTGATCTCAGTTTCTTTACTCTTATACGTTTGTAAATTGTACATTTTTTGCTTTAAAAATGAATGTATTATGTTGTTTTTATCTTCCGGTTAAAATTTTTATGCCTTTAGTAAATCTGTATACAATAGTTTTACAATTATCAGCAATTTCAAAGTTGTTTAATTGCCGCAAAGCCTGTTTTTAATGGCGGTCATGGATGTTTACATTTGAAACAGAAGACTAGTGGATTTGTTGCCAATCTAGAGAAACTTAGCTTCGCAACAACAAAGATAACGCATTCATTTATTATTGCCAATTAAATCATGCTTAATTCTTTCTGGAAGTTTTTCGAGGAAATAAATGTTTCAGATTTACTTCGTAATTTTTAATATAGATATTTTGAGTTTTTATGTATTTTTGCCTTCTCGCGAAGTGAGAACTGAATTCATTAAATGAGAAATACTCAATCGTCTGTGAAAAACTGTTTCTTTTTGGTTTGTTTGCTTAATTTCTTTTATACATTGTTCTAGCTTTAGTATAGTATTTGAATAGAACATGTGGCAACGATTAGGTAATTCTTTAAATGATGTACATTTTGTGCATTCTGAGTTATAATATGAATGAAATATAATACCGTTAAGTAAACCTAGCGCCAGAGTGTCGCTATGATAAACAAAGTGAATTTTAAAAAAATGCATTTATTCTATTGTGGTTTATGTGCTGTCCGCGAAGTAGCTTTAATTCATTTTAATAAGTTTAAATAAAATGCAAGAAAAAATGCGTATATATATAATATACCGTACAAGGAAGTCATGTGGTGAACACATCAGATTTTTTAATTTACAGACACGTAAACGTTTCGAGATCGTTTGGGCTAACGCCCCATAAAATCATTTAAAAATAGCATATCTTGAGAATTTCCGATAGAAAGCCTCGCCTGTTACTGATAAAAACGTTTTATTCCTTACAGTGTTGCCACTGCTCGCTTTGGAATTGTTGCCTAAAGGGGCGTTAGACCAATATAGCTTCTAATGTCGTTTTGACATTTTGTAACGAAAACTTTAAAAGTCTGAATCACGTTTCAAATTGTTGCCACCAAATATTATCGCCCTGTATTATATTTAAAGAAATTAAATGATGAAGAATCTGTATAAATGTATGTGTGTTTCTCGCATTCTAGTAAAACAACAGCATCTAGAGCCATCAAATTTTGAAAAACGTACGCCTCCACGCAAATATGGCCATCAGGAAGCCCAAATTTGGAATTTGGAATTTGTTTTATTATCTATTTCATGTTTTGTAAAGAATTTATGAGTTTTAAATTAAGAAACTAAACGATTTCAAAGCGAGCAATGGCAACACTGTACGGGAAAAAAATTATCTGCAGCGCGCAAGACTGTGTATCGGAAATTCTAAAGATATGCTCTTTTAAAATTATTTTGCGATAATGCTGATGAATTGAATTTTACGGTTTAAGTGCGAAGAATATTATGTTTAATAAATAAAAGTAACACACGAAACGTTAAAAAATCGCCTCTTTGGGCGTAATATAAAATCTGAAAGCTTTCAGATTTTTTTAAGTTTTTAAATCATAAATTTATTAAAGTTTTACAAAATATGAAATAGACAATGAAACGAATTCTAAATTCCAAATTCCGGCTTCAAGATGCTTATATTCGAGTGGAGGATAACATTATTAAAAACTGATGACTCTAGGTACCGGTGTTTTTTCACAATTCGAGAAATATACATATATTCATGCAGATTCTTCATTACTTAGTTTCTTTAAATATAAAGCAGGGCGATAATATTTGGTGGCAACAATTTGAAAAGTGATGCAGCCATTTATAGTAATGCGACGCAAAATGCTATTTCGAGTCTAGCTTAAAAATACTTAGTGCTATTAGAAATGTACTGTTTTATAAAATTCAAAATACGCAAACTTTAATGCAAAAATTTCGCATAAGTAACATCTTAAGAAACAATCTTTCATATTTTAATCTGTTTTGAGAGCTACCTATATTTTTAGAAATCTCTTTATTTCAGAGCTTTTTAAAGTATATTTGCATATTATTCTTTCGGAAATGCCACCAACTCCCATTCCATTATTCATGAGCTTTTCATTTTCCATGTTAGGTGTCTGAATTTTTTGAAGGCTTCGAGAATATATTTATATCTTTGCAGTGACTAGTTTGAACCATAAGAAAAATAGCATTTTGCGTTTTTAAATCAGTCTTTGTTACGTATTTTGCTCAGATTTTCAACGTATTTATTTTATTATATTTTATGTCAGCATATTTTCAGAATTTGAATTTCGTTTCTAAGGAAATTCAGCGGGCGATAATTTGCATTTACATAAAACGATAACACTTTTTTCCCTGAAATAATCGATATATGATGAGACTGCTAACTTTCGAAGATGAACAAAGTTTGAGGGCGAGGAATCAGTGAAATATCAGTTGCGTTGTATTCCAGGTATTCGAATTATTTATTACCCGAACGATATGCTAGCTACACTACTAGAGTGTATGGAAAGTTATTTTGTAAAAACTCAGAACTTATGTCACAGTCAAGCTTATTACTGTTGTTACAGAATATGACCTGAATCTCTGTCTTTGCTTAAAAAAGCAAAGGTTTACTTCTCTATTTTCTTTAATGCGTCTGCTGAATGCGTTGGTGTAGCAGCTTAAATTTGTTCTGTAATTAAGGAAGCTACAACGTGTAGTATGCAGTCGAATGGAGATAACCCCATTTTATGCACAGGAGAAAAAGTAATGGATCTCAGTTTATCGGGCAAAATTTTGGCACTCACAGTTGTGTCGTTTGGTACCATTTTTCTAGGAACTAAGCGGGATACGACTTTCGTACCCCACCAGTGGCCGAGTGGTTAAGAACCTTGAATAGTGACAGTTTGAACTGGGTTCAAACCCAGGTGGACGGAGTGGCTGCATAGTTGGTTTTTGTGGTTTTTCTCTATGTGTAACATAAGTGACATCCAGTTTCCATTACAATGTCCTCCACGAAGATATCCCTTCTCGGTGTTCGCCGAAAACATCGCGGAGATAACAACGCAAGGCGAAAACGTCGTAGTGCAAAACATCGTGAGAGAAAAGAAAGCAAAGAGAAAACATCGCAGTTATAAAACATCGTGGTAAAAATATCGTGGTCGAAAATAAAGTGGTGCAAAAACTTCGTAGTTTGAAAACATTGTCGCCGAAAATATCGGGGTAAATACATATCATCTCATGACGATCACATCGTACATATGAGATTTCAGGGTTTAAAAAGTTGTAAGTGCATTTTCGAATAATGATCTAGGAGCGCAAGAAGGAAAGAACGAAATTTTAGTTCTATATTTCACACTTTTAAATGAACTGATAAATTTTTGCTGAACAACTAAGAAGGAAACTTAAGCATATAAAAATTGAAAATGAGCTGAAAATTAATGCAATTCTATAGCACTTAAAATTTACATAGTTAATTAACAAAGGTTATTAATAAATTAACCTTTTTTTACAAAGTTTTATTGATAAATTTTCATGAAAATAGTCTAAAAATGTTTAGAAAAAAGAAGATGAGAACTGCATGAGGTTACTTCTGTAAAAATTGCTTAGTTAATTTTCAGATTATTCTTTTTTACGTTTGTTAATCTGTTATTGTTTTAGTGAAAATTACATATTGTTTTAATTCCATTTATTCTTAAAGTGTCGTTAACATTTTCCCCCTTTGTACTTCTCGTGATTTAAAATCATTATAAAAAAATGTGTTTACAACTTTTAAAACCTGAAAAAACGCATGTATGCGATGTTATCGTCATGCGATGATTTATAGGTACTTTATTTTTACCACGATGTTTTAGAACTGCGATGTTTTCTTTTTGCTTTTTTCCTCTCCTGATGTTTTGTGTCCCGACGTTTTCGTCTTGCGTTGTTTTCTCAGCGACGTTTTGGGCTCTAACCCCCTTCCCTTATACAGACAACCCTGTTCGCTTTGCAATATCAAAATAACCTACACTAATCTAGTATTCATCAAATCTAACTTCTAGTAGTAGGTGGTTTCTAGCTTGTAGCAGTAACCTAGCTTCTAGCTAGTAGCAGCTAGCTTCTAGTAGTCGCTTCTAGTAACACAACTTTGTTGTGCAGATCAACGATGTGTCCCAGATTAAGAAACGGAAGGAATGGCGTACTTCAGTCTTTCGGCGCCATTTTACAAACCATATTTACGCGTTTCATGTCTTTTGCGTTACATTCTGGCATTTTACCCAATTTTTCGCTCATTAACATATTGCTTTAAGAACAATGTAGGGAGATTACCGTGATTATCGGAGCAAGGCACAGGATATCAGCGACACCCTTTCCGGAATCCGAATTCCAGACCTTCGATTTCTAGCCAGTCCTGCTTATGATTCCACCACCAAGCTGTAAGCTGTGGGGAAGAAGGAAATCCCTTATAATATCAACGCAAGTAGTCAGATTATAATGATTCTTAAACGTTCAATAAATAATATAGCGTTTTTCAATAAATAATACGGCATTTTTATTTATTGTTAAGGCAGAAGTGAAGTGACACCACGATCGAATGAGACTATTGTTTAACTACAGTAATCTGGCAACCACGAGTAGAAAAGAATAATATGGAAAGCTAGCGGCCATTGATGGAGTGTGTGCTGGTAGCTCAGGTTTGTAAGTGTACGTATATGGATGGCAAGAGTGTCCATCCGAGTAAGAATATGTAAGTTCTCATGTATGTGTTGTAGAGTCATTAGGTTAATTGGAAGCAGAAAAGATGAAAAATATGCAATCGCCTTCGCCGGGAATCGAACCACGGATCTCTGGAATACCGGCCCAGCGTGCTACCCGTTACACCACGAAGGCACGCTAGGAAAGTGGGAGAAATACCTTATAGTGTAATATCTGTTAACAGAAGTAAGATAAAAAGATTATACAGTCCACTTAGAAAATTTCGTGAATATTTGTATGATTAAATTCTATTCTCGAACACTTATGTTTTCATACGATCTTCATTTAATGTACCTAACATTCAAATTACCCGTAATAGAGAGTCTTCTATTCCCGAGAAGAAATATTATAATGTTCCAATAAATTCTGATAATTCTACCAATATTTCAAAACTTTTCATTAATACTACGTGGAGATTAAGAATTTCAATAAGCAAATAATACTCTCACACAAAAAATGGCGTCTCGCTTTTAATTTAAAAGCTAGAAATTTTTAATCTTAGATAGAAGGAAATTTCTAAGGCTGAAAGAGAACAAATTATAGTCCATTTGAGGCAAACCATTACTCGAATTGTGAGCGGTAATAAAAAGTTCTCAAAATAAAATTTTAAATTTTGTTACGTGTATGACAGTAGAAAAAACGTATTATTTTATGGACTACAGAGTAAGCATAGTATCTTCTGTAGGTTGCCGGAGAGAAGAATATTTATATGATGCTTTTTATTGCGATATTCACAATATTCGATAATATAATATCGAAATCCCATTGACATAGCTTGAAAATAGAACTATGCCTGCATTTTCAAGGATACTTAACGGTATTGTCAGTTCCTTCTTTTGCCTTTCTTCTTCGCATTTTCTCGGAGTTCCGTGTTTATGCTCCTTCAATTCCCCTCGTGAGACTAAAAAATAACTTCTATTCTGTACTAGAAAACAAATTATTATTCAAGGGGCAAAAATAATATGTACCACTTTTACGAGTTTTACTGCATTACGTACAAAACAAAAGATATGGTCCATATGAAATTGCAGGCGAAATGAAATATATTCTCCAGAGAACATATTTATGCCATGAGGACGACAAGTATTTACCGAAGAAACGGACTCGAATTCAAATCACTATATAATATTGACATTAAATATCGAAAGCTTAAGGGAAATATAATTCACCAAATGAAGATACAGTTTAGAAGTACTAGCGAAAGAAAAATTAGTGAAAGGGAAAGATTAGTATGGAAGGACTAATTATTTCCATTTTTCTAACTCAATATTCGTGATATTCATTTCGATGAACATACACATCTACGCAAATGTGATGCTACTTATGTTATTATATTAAAATGCAAAGACGAAGTTAAATAAACAAATTCATTCACTATATAATCAACTTCATAGACATCATTTCTAGAATTTGTATTGAAGCCCTCGATCTCCATGTTAGTAATATTTACCTTTAAAATCGTCGGTAGGACTTTTTACTCATGGAAGAAGTAAAATAATATTACAAATATTGTATATGCAAATAACTTTTAGTCAAATTATTATTAAAATTGTAGTTTCTCTTGTATAATGTAACATGAAATATCTCAAGTGTGAAGCTTCGCTAGAAAAATAAGGCTACAGGGGCAGGTCCATTTAACAAATGGTAATGTGAAGCTAGCGATGATTTTGGCGACTAATTTTTATCGCCAAAGGTCTCCAGACTTGGCGACCATTTGGTCTCCATTTTTTGGCACCATGTTCGTTTAGTGCCTGTATAACTTTAATTGGTAGTGTAATTCAATAACTGTAATTGATCTCTATGTGTAACTGTAACTGTATTCGACCCTTATATGCAACTGTAACTGTTTCTGACCCTCATATGTAATTGTAACCTTATATGCCATCCAGAAATTTGGAGAAATGGAAGGTACAGTAAGACCCCGCTTAACGCTGTTTTGTTTAGCGCTCTTTTATTTCAACCCGGGGATTCCACGAAATCGCTCGCAGCATACGGTGATTCCCCGAAATATTATTCAGCGATAGGTTTCAAATACATATCCGAAAGAGTGTACTTGTATTTCTTGTTTGGTGCGGTATTGTACAGACATATTTTGAAGGGGTAAATGTGGAAGATGTCGAAGAAATAATTCAAGAAGCAGCGGCTAGTCTTTCTAATGATGAGCTCAAGGAATTAACTGAACAAGAAGAAAACAAAAATGTTGACAGCAGTGATTCAGAAGAAGAGCAAAAAGAACTTTCGATGGCGTTTGTAAAAAGGAGTTTGTCTACCATAACTGAAATAATGGATCAATTCATTGAAAATGATCCGAATTTTGACAGGAGCTCAAAAGTAAGGCGTGGTGTTAGAGATGCTCTATCAGTTTATGAAGAACTTTTAAGAGAACAACGCAAAAGAAAAAGGCAAACAATGCTTAGTCACAAAAAGGCAGAACTTTAGTTAGTTAGATGCTTTTGTCACAAAAAGGCAGAACACCGAAAACGCGGAAGGCTAACTAAATATGACTGACTTAGAATTTTATTTGTTTTTTTTAAGAATATTCGTTTTGTTATTTATATTTTGTTTTTATTTTTGCAAGAAATAATAATGTGGTATTAATTTGGGCTTTAAGAAATAAATGTTTGGTTTTATTTTTATTAAAAAACATACTTTTTAAATTTAATTCCTAACCAATTTCCTAGCCATCTTCCCTAACCCCAATATTTACATGTAAAGATAGCCTCGTTTAGCGCTGTTTCGCATTACGCTCTACTTTGATGGAACGTATCCCCCGCGTTAAGCGGGGTCTTACTGTACTGAAAATTTCTCAGCGACCGGGGGGAAATTATATTAGACCGGAGAGAGTCTTAATTCTGAGTTTTTAGTTCAGAGTTTGGTGACTTCGTTGAGAGATCTCCGTGCGAGCTTCACTCTTTAGATGTGCTTTGCATTGAGTTCGGTTTAACGTTCACAGGTGTTTAAAGTTGTAACTGCTGATTATGTTCTATCATACTGAGAAGGGCTATGCGAGTACTTCGTATATTACGGAAAGTTCCAAATCTGTAAAATGTTTGTTTGGGGAAAATAAATCAGGCTATCATCGGTTCTGGGTGCATTCAATCCATTATGAACTCTTCGCACGCAATAATAATAACTAATTAAATGAATAAAAATTAAAGATTGACACAGTCTCGAAAAGTATAATTTACCTCTTAGCATTTTCACATTAAATTATAGCATCATACTATCAAACAACATTAGCAAATAGATAGTAATACTTTTTAGTAAATATTTCCTATTTTGATTCTCGGCTGTCTGAACCGAGATTTTATTATTATTATAGTTATTTCATTAGTATTTTGCTTATTTTTCATAGAAAACGGCATTGAAAATATTTGTACAGTTCAAATGCCTTCGCATGAGAACAACACTAAAAAGAAATAACAATACAGATAATGGTAAAGTTGCTATTTTTGTTCAGGTGGGTGAAGGCATTTACACAATATTTAATATACCTTATCATTCACCCCATTCTAAAAATAAACAAATTTGAGACTGTAATAGTACAAATTATTCTTTAAAATAAATAAAGCATCTTTTGGTGCCTATTTAAGAACTGTTATTGTTTTAATTCTAAAATACCATTTATGAATGCAAGATTAATGCATTTAATGTTTCACAGTATACGATAGTTATTGTTTATGGCTTCAAAACGTTTCTTAAAATATTTCATAACACGATGCATTTTTGTTTTCACAGCACAATGTGTGCACAGCTCTCTTTGTTGTATCAGATCATTGTTTGAGATATATTTTTTGCATTTATTCAAACAAAGAAGGTTTTACGAAACATATTATGGATTAATAAAAAACAAATATGAAATATGAGTCACGATGTGTATATTTTGAGTAAATTTAGCCAAACATTTCATAGCCAACGCATCTGATAGAAGTTCTGATGAAAAATTAATTTATTAAGCGTAGGTTAAAACGTTGCGTGTTACATAGTAAGGCACAGACAAAAAAAAAAAAAAAAAAAAAAAAAAAAAGAAATAAAAAAAAGAAAATCTGAAATGTTTCAGATTTTAAATTACGTCCAAAGGGGCGTTTTTTAACATTTTGTGTGTTACCTTTCTTTATTAAATATCATGTTCCTCGCACTTAAACCATAAGATCCAGTGCAACAGCAATATCGCAAAATAGTTTTAAAACGAGCATATCTTTAGAATTTCCGATACAGAGACTCACGCGCTGGAGATAAAAATGTTTTTTCTGCGCAACGTTGCCATTGCTCGCTTTGAAATCCTTGAGTTTGTTAATCAAAAATTCGTCAAAGTTTTAAAAAATAGGAAATCGATCATAAAACAAATTTCAAATTTCAAATTTGGTCTTCCACATGCTCAAATTCGTTGGAGGATTACGTTATTCAAAATTCGATGACTCTATATGTACCGTTGTTTTATCACAATACGAGAAATATACATACATTTATGCAGATTTTTCATTATTTAATTTCTTCAAATATAATGCAGGACTCTAACATTTTGTGGCAACAGTTTGAAAAGTGAACCGACATTTATGAGTCCGACGCAAAATGCCAAAACGAAACTAATAGTCCCTCGGGATTCAAATCCCTTTGGACTAAAAAAAAAAAAAAAAAAAAAAAGTAAAGCCATAAATTTTAATTCGAAACATAATTAGCTTCTCCTCTTGGAAAGCACTATTGCATAGGAAAGTGAACAAAACTGTTTTTTTTTTAAACCAACATTATAATTTTGGTTTCATTATTTATTTCAGGAAGTGTCTGTAACATGCCGTCTGCGCGCCACATGCGGCTCAGAAGAGATACATTCCGATCACCTCATTGATCACGTGACTTATGCATACCTTTTGTAAACAAACAATGCAGATGACCTCAGAGATCACGTGACTTATGTACAGCTAATATAAACAAGCCAGGTCATTCTTTCTCTTCTTCTCTTGCGGAATGTATCTCATTATACAGTTATTGGAAATACTGTGTTGCAAAGATTTCAATTGTTTCAAGTTTAAGTTTACATTATTTTCATTACGATTAAGAACTAACGTGAATAACGGCAAAGAAAAATTACTAATTGAGCTAATTATTTTACACTGTGACATAAATCTTATTCAGAGATTTGAAGATACAGATTTGATTTTTATTCATACTTGTAAAAAAATAAGTATACTCATTTATAAATTTTTGCATAAATAATAATCGCGTTGTTTGGAGATATATTTGTATCTGAAAAGCATATTTTTCACAGTTGAAAATGAATATGAAAAGAACCCAACTGTCCGATCAGTATGTTAGTGATAATACGTGATGAAGATAATTTCCAGTAATTTTTACCCAGCGCACGAACACTGCATAAACAAATTTTGTATTTTCATACAAAATTTATAATTATTTACATATTAACTAACGTATTATAATTTATGCAGAGAGAAAAATTTTGTGGGTAAGAGAAAGAGGCTAAGTTATTACTAATGTTTTTCTCAACTTTTTTCCAACTTAAAATATTTTTGGCGTAAAATTTAGAAAGTTTTCATAATTTCTTTATTTTTAATTTAAATTAAATAATTTAATAATTAAATAAGCATATCTGAATTATTAAAATAACTGTCAGTATATAATATTAATATTAAGTTGTCAGTATATTTCAGTTACAAAATGTAACCAGGAAAAATGTATTATAAGTACAAAACATTTTTCAGATAAAAAATTAGAATGGTGATGAGACTGTCTAAGTCCAAGGATTTGCCGACGACTTTCTGCTTTTGGACACTGAAAGACATGGGCTCCAGGAAAATGTACAGCTTGCTCTGAAACTCTTTTCACAATAGGCAGCAGATCAAAAATTGGAAATTTCAGCCTCCAAAACTAGCATATTACTCATAGGACGTAATGGTCCGAGGCGGAACGCAACTATCAGATTATAAGATCATCCAGTCAGGAATGTTTCCCACTTGAAATATCCAGACAACTGGTCATCATAGACAACTGGCTACCACATTTGCAAAGTATACACCAAAAGTATTATCTCTCACCAATACCATGAGACGAACTACTGGCATGTTGGGGCATTAGACCAGACATGTTGAAGATCTGGTATCGCACAATAGTGGGGAAATTGATTTTGTACGGGTCTTCAGCATGGGTATTTATATCATTGGACTTGACACCTGAGGAGGAAGCTTAACTCTCTTCAGCGTCTCGATCTCCTAATGATTATTAAAGCATATAGGACCACCTCGACAGATTCATTGCAGGTGCTCGCGGTGTTATCACCATTTGATCTTGCGGCTTCTGATTGTGGTAATCTCCATGCGAGGTAATACTATCAGCTACACCTGGTCACAGAGGCTGTCAGAATTCAATATCGTATTTCAGGCGAACTTGTAGCAATTAAGGCTGCATTAGATTATATTAAGCAAAATCTAGCAGAACCAGTCAGAATACTGATTCAGCATCGAGACTAATGGCCATAAAAGAACTCAATAGCAAAGCGGATTCTGTTCACATTATTAGGGATACTTTGCTTCAGATCCCTGAGCTCCCAACAACCACATCTGAGCTGCGTTACAACGCATGTAGGCATTTCTGGAAACGAAGAGTCCGATAGGCTTGCCAACTCACCTCTCCGGGGTCGACGTAGAGAACTCTGCGAAGCTACTGGCTAGGATCTGTACCTAGGCAGTCTCGGCCACGGGGGGTATAAAATTTATGAACTTGGTTGTTCTGAAGGACTTGGAAAGGGCACTCATTGGCCGGCCCGGTGGTCTGGCACGTCCTAGCGCGGCGTGTACTAGTATTCCGGAGGGGTAGCGTCCCCGGGTACGCTGGGTAATGTACCGCTGCGACGGGCAGCCCAAGCAACTAGTAGGTAGCAAGTTAACGATCACTGCCTCTGGGAGATGTCTCGGGCGGTGTGCCTTTCTCTCTGAGGGGCCAGAGCGGTGGTTGAATATCCGCGCCTGGTTCTGAGGTGTGGAAGGACTTGTAGTGGGATTACGTTTACGCAACAAGGAAGCCCAAATTGTTGTTGTTGATAGGCTTGCCAGTCTAGCAGCTAACGACTCAAATATTCCTGAAACACCCCTCAGAGCACCAGTTTCCTATTTAAAAAACATTACCAAACTCAAAATGTGAGACGTTTGGCAACAGAAATGAAACAGCTCCACCACAGGCCGCGCAGCCTTTCGTTTCTTTCTTAAAGTTGATCTGAATCTGGTCACCAGTAGTGCTCATCTTACACACTTCTTTACAGGACACGGACCATTTGCAAGCTACTTACGGCTCTTCATCTTAGTTACTTCAGACAGCTGTTAGATGTAGAAAACTAAGTGATACAGATCACTTTGCTTTTGAATGCCCTCTCACGACACCATTTAATATAAAAAACCACTTTATGTAGCCAAGCAAAAAAAAAAAAAAAAAAAAAAATTATCTCTTTCCATTGCTAGTCTTGAATTTTATTGTGTTTTACCCAAACCAGTTTTGCATCCATGCAGCTCTGTGCTTCTAAGTATTTCTTTTTTTTTTAATCTACGCAATCAAAACTGTCATATGTAGACAAGATAGTCCTTTATATCCGTTATCTAGACGTGACTCTGTAACTTTTTAAAAAAAAAATTAGACTCAATAAATGCTGTTATGTCTTCTGCAGGGCTGAGCTCATACTGCTGCAAGGGCTTATTCCCGGCCAGTAGTCCTCCTCAGCAGTGTGAAATTAAAAATAAAGTGGCTCGCATTTGTTTTCGCACATTTATATTTTTGAAATTTATTTGCATAGATCAATTTTTCATCATTCGACGAAGCAGTTAAGATCAATTCCCTGTAGGTTTTTGTCTGATATTTGTTTTAAATTCTGGTATAGTTTGCAATCTGTCAATGTGCATCCTTGCTCTTCATAAATCCTCAAAATCGCATGCTGACAAAACTGGGATCTTGCAGGTCACAAGATGTCGCCAATACAGGTCCGTCCGGGAAGACTATTTTTAACGCAAAACCAATGGACACACGAGCAATATAAGTGGTGGCCCCATCCTTGGTGGAAAAAATTAATTTCCGAAATTTAGGCCGCTGATGCATCAAAACTGTCCTGGTAATGTGTTGTAACGAGCTTTCCTGTACTGACATTTGCGACCTTTCCTCTGTCGTCTTGGAAAAATATAGCTCCTTAAAGCCAGATGATAAAAATGCACACCTCATAGTAACTTCGAGACTATATAATGGTTTTGCATGCAACTCATCTGAGGTTTCATCATTTCAATATCGGCTAAAGACGCACAGTCATCATTCCTATAAAACAATTCTCACAGGAACCACGCAGTACACAGGACCATTGTTTGTTGTTTAAAAAATGGCATTATATATCAAATAATAATCCAAAATCTCCACTCCCTCTGCTGAGTAGAAGATGAACTTTGGGACATTTAAAGTTTCCCGCTTCAATGTTCGACCCGTTATTTTTTTTCTCCATTTAAAGATACAGTAAGACCCCGCTTAACGCTGTTTCGTTTAGCGCTGTTTCGGTTTAGCGCTCTTTTATTTCAATCCGGGGATTCTCCGAAATTGTGCGCAGCGCTAGGTTTCCAAATAACATATCCGAAACAGTGTAGTTGTGTTTCTTGCTTGGTGGACGCATTTTTATCATTTGAAACATTTGTTGACATTATTGTAAGTTTAAATTTGTATAATACTATAACGATTAATACAGTGACAAGTATTATGATCTTTAGTTTTTATCATGGGTGATAATAAAAAAACAAGAAAAGAAAGCAACCAGAAAAAGCATTTCACTGGAAACTCAAATGCAAGTGATTAGAAGATTAGATTCTGGTGAAAGTCAATCTCAAATTAGCGCTGCATTGATTTTGGCAACTTCAACAATAAGGACAATTCTTAAGAATAAAGAAAAAATACTGTCATCGGCAACTGCAACTACTTCAAGCTCTGCAACTAGAATTACCCGTTCTAGAAATAACATTATAGAGGAAATGGAAAAACGACTGTCTATATGGATTGACGACGAAATTGAACGCAATATGCCATTAAGCCAATCTATCATAATGCCTTCTTGACAAAAAGGCAGAAAATTGGAAACCCAGAATAGACTGAATGATCTGACTGAGAATTTTATTTGTTTTTAAAAGTATATGCGTTTATATTGTTTTTATTTTTGTAAGAAATAAATGTTTGATTTTATTTTTATTTAAAAAAGTATTATTAAATTTAATGCCTAACCATTTTTTATCCGTCTTCCCCTAACCCCATTATTTACATGTTAAGATAGCCTCGCTTAGCGTTGTTTCGCATTACGCTCTACTTCGATGGAACGTATCCCCCGCGTTAAGCGGGGTCTTACTGTATGTTTGTCACAAAATAAATATCATCAAAAAATTCGTTGCAATAAAATTATTTATTCCAAAAATATTAAAAAGTAACTCACAAAATAATTCGGATACTCGAAACTTATGTTAAGATGTTTTGGAGGACGAAGTTTATTGTCATATTTTTTGTTTTAAATAAAAATACTTCACAACAATTATAAACTGCACTTGGAAATCACTACTTATTTAGCAAGGTTTATTAACAATTCCATATCTGGTATGAACATGATAAGACGCTACAAATTAAAGACTAGTTTTTCTAGAAAATTAATAATTCATTATATGAAAAATGATGAAATATTCAGAATATCCACAAAATCCTTGCTGTAAAGGGTTCAACGATTTTTAATGCATTAAAAGGAGCAGCAGGAATTGCGTGGATTTGTTCAAAATGCGTTGAAATCTGGATCACATTCCAAAGGATCACGAGGGAATTGCAAATTTATTCGATAAAAAAATAAGCAAAATCCACAACTTAGGGCGATAAAACTTGTAGCGGATTCAGGAGAGTAGCAGGCAATAAAAGTTAACCTTAAAAGAAGAAAAAAAAAAAAAAAAGCTGTTAGATGTTAGAAGTGTTTTTTTGGGCACATGAATGCAAATGAAATCAGCACGAAACAAAAACTTCGTCAACAAGAAAACAATGGAAATTTGTTTGAGCACGCCTTGCTGCTTCTGAGATGGAAATTTACTTTTTGTAGAATTATTATGGATCAATATATATATATATATATATATATATATATATATATATATATTATTTAATATATATAAGTAGATAGAAAATGGGGGTTCACCCACACGCGGTGTGCGGTGTGGGCGTGGCCAATGACGTCACACAGAAGGCTGGGCCAAAGGCAACGTCATCACACTAGGAGGCGTGGTTTCGAGTGGAGTTGAGGTGTTTTTAGATTGCTGATTGAGTTGTAGACCTCCTGCTTTTCATTTAAAGTTAGTTTTTTTTTAATTGGCAACGGGGTCATGGCGTCCTCTAGGGACGAAAAAAGAAAATAATTTATTTTAGAAGTTTCTTTTTTTTTTAAATGTTCTATGATTCAAAATATAGGATTGATCCCTGAAACAAAATATCTCACCAGCTGAGTAGTTTGAAGATTTTAACCACTAAGCTGATGGGATACATTCAGATTTAGGTAAAAAAGCCTATATAAGAAAATGGAATTTGAATCAGCACATCAATTGCAATTATGCCTGCTCCAGGAGAAGCCACCGTTGCGGTGTGTTTATACACTGTTTTATGCGTTATTTTATCATCCATCTATATTTTTACAGAATTTCATAAAATTCCTATTGATTTTACGCTACGTCTTAACGACAGTGGGAACTTATCGTTATCCATATGAAGAATAATTCAATAGGCTATGAATATGAATTTATCGTATCAGGATCCGGCTCATGTTGCAAGTTTTGGTGGTGTTGAAGCTTTACATCGTGCTGCAGGAGGTAAAGTTTCCAGGAAAGAGATTCAAACATGGTTAGAGGGAGTAGATGCGTACACGCTTCACAAGCCGATTCGCCGAAAATTTCCAACGAATAGAGTAATCGTGTATTCTATAGATCAACAATGGCAAGCTGATTTAGTGGATGTTTCACATTTACGTGATCATAATGATGGTTATCGATATATATTAACCTGTATTGACATATTATCCAAATATGCATGGGCTATTCCTCTGAAACAAAAGAGAGGAGAAGATATTGTGAAAGCGTTTCAAAAAATAATGAGCCAACGTAAACCAAAATTACTTCAAACGGATCAGGGCACCGAATTTAAAAATAAAGTGTTTATAAAATTTTTAAAAAGAAATCAAGTTAAACTTTTCAGTACATTCAATACTACTAAGGCATCCGTGGTGGAAAGGTTTAATCGCACTTTGAAAACAAAAATGTGGAAATACTTTACGACTCGAAATACATATAAATATGTAGATGTCTTGGACAAATTAATAGAAAGTTATAATGCTACTTTTCATTCGAGTATAAAGTGAGCTCCCATAGAAGTCAATTCAGAAAATGAGAGTGATGTATGGTTTACCTTGTATGAAGATCATCCTTCTAACGTTTCTAAATGTATATTCGCTGTAGGAGATGTGGTACGTGTTTCCAAACTAAAGCTTACTTTCGAAAAAGGCTATGAAACCAATTGGACGGAAGAACTATTTGTGGTGACAGAGTGTGTTAAAAGACATCCAGCCGTGTATAGAATTAAAGATTTACTTGGAGACTCAGTAAAAGGAACGTTTTATGCACAAGAGTTGCAGAAAGTGAGACTGAAAGAGGAATATCGCATTGAAAAAATTTTAAAGAAACGTATGCGTAAGAAACAGACAGAATGCTTTGTAAAATATCGCGGTTATCCCGACAAATTCAATCAATGGATTCCAGCTTCTAATTTACTGTCGATATAAAGTGTGAGAAAATACTGTATCCGAATCATTTGTGAAAATGAGTTTCTACGTAACACTTCCGAGCGATAGCTCTATGAATTATTTCCCCGAAAATAAAATTTCACATTTTATAACACGTTTACCTGTTCCCATTGAATTAAAAGGTATGTGGGAAGTTGGTTTGGTTGAATTGCTATATCCGCACACATGTCACAATGTGAATGCAGACAATAACTTAATTGGATTTGTTTTAGAGAAAGATGGTGAAATGTTAGGTCGTAGATTACCTCCAGGATGTTATGAAACAGTACCTGATATTTTAAAAGCTATTTATATTAAAGAACATCAAAACAAAATAATTTTTAATTATAACCCAGTAACAAAACGAGTGAAAATCAAAGTTAAAAATAACGCTAAAGTGATTTTACATGATGGGTTAGCACAAATGTTAGGTTTTGAACCTATGGAAATTACATCTACAGATGATAGTTCCGAAACTGTTGTAGAAAGTCCTTTTGCAGCCGACCCCTGTGCACATTATCGTGTATTAATGATATATACGGATATTGTAGAACCTCAAATCGTAGGAGATGTTTTAGCTCCTCTACTTCGAATTGTAAGAGTAACTGGTAGCGATGGAGAAGTGGTGAGTGCACTATTTGATAGACCTCATTATTTACCTGTGAATCGGAAAATGATAGACACTTTGGAAATCGATATAAGAACGCATATGGGAGCATTTACGCCATTTGAACGAGGAAGGTCATACGTGAAACTTCATTTCCGTCAAAATACTTGTCATAATGTATGTACCTTATCAGTGTTGTCAAAAATCTTTTGAAGATTATTATGTACAACAAACAGGACATGGATTGCATTATTATCAAGGTAATCTTTATCAGAGAGGATACGGATTAGGGGGTCTATTCAGATCCTTCTTTCGCGCTGCCGTACCTCTTATTAAATCAGGAGCCAAAGCAATTGGAAAACAAGTATGGCATAGTGGACTGAATTTGTTAAATGATGTATCACAAGGACAAGATGTAAAAGAGGCTGCTAAGCGTCGACTGAAAGAAGCCGGAAATATATTAACGGATAAAGCTGCTACTAAAGTGAAGAACATGATTGGTTCTGGACGAATCAATAAAAAGCAGAAACGTAGGAAAAAGCGTACCATTTCTCACCGATCAAAGAAGGTGAAAGCACAGGATATTTTCTCTTAAAAAAAAGTATGACTTCGTATATACATCGAGACTCTCCCGTTTGCGTCAAATCTGAATTAGATTTATTTACCATTCCTCCTACGCAAACAGCTATAGAAAAAGGACAGTTTGTGGAATATCACCCTCTCGCAAATATACGAGATGGAGGACCTATCGAATTTAATATTTCTGGCAGTGGTGAAGACTATATTGATCTAGCTGCTTCTTATATACACGTGAAAGTTAAAGTAGTTAAGGCAGACGGATCCAATGTAACAGACAAAAAACCGGTTGCCCCTGTAAATTTATTTTTACATTCTCTCTTTTCGCAAGTAGATGTAAGTTTAAATGAAAGAAACATTTCATCTGCAACAAATACCTATCCCTATAGAGCCTTCATCGAAACATTATTGAATTATGGGGAAGATGCAAAGAAAAGTTTACTCACCTGCGAAGGATTTTTCCAAGACACTTCACCTAATAAAATAGATGTCTTAGCTCAAGATGCGGATGCTGGACTAAAAGCTCGCGGTGAACTTATAAAAAACAGTCAAAGTGTGGATTTGATAGGACAATTACATTGTGACATTTTTCAACAAAATCGACTCACGTTAAATTTAGTTGATGTGAAAATTAAAATGGTGCGTAGTAAATCTGCTTTCTGTCTAGTTTCTACTGAGAAAGATGCCGATTATAAAGTGATCTTGGATCATGCTTCTTTGTTTATCAGAAAAGTAAAAGTAAACCCTGGAGTCTCTCTCGGACATGTAAAAGCGTTGGAAAAAAGTTCTGCTAAATACCCTATAGATCGAGTATTATGCAAAACATATTCAGTATCTAAGGGAAGTTGGTCTTTTATGCAAGATAATGTATTTTTAGGATTGATGCCCAAGCGAGTCATTATTACTTGTGTAGAAAATGCTGCAATGAATGGACAATATTCAATGAATCCCTTTCTGTTTGCCCATCATCATGTCAACTTTATATCGATTTATGTAGATGGACAACCCGTTCCATGTAAACCAATGGACCTTGATTTCGAATCTAATCATTATGTGCGTGCTTACCACAGTTTATTTTCTGGATTTAATCGCGACAAAGGCATCTATTTATCTCGAGAAGAATTTGCGAAAGGACATGTGTTATATGCTTTCGATTTAACTCCAGATATGTGTGATGGATCTCATTTTAACTTACAGCATCAAGGTAATTTGCGAGTAGAAATTAAATTTGCTAAAGCTCTCTCTGTGACTCTCTCGGTGCTAGTCTATGCAGAATTTCAAAACGTGATTGAAATAACAAAATCTCGTCATGTACTATGCGATTCTGCTAATTAAGCAATGGACAGCCTTGAAATAAACAGAGCACTCTCTCAGAATGCAAAGACACGAAAAGCATTTCTGGGAGTTTTTGCAAGTGATCAACTCCCTGTTGAGATCAAGAAATATCCAAGTTGCTTTATAGCTAATGTAGATCGTGCATCTGAATCCGGTAGTCACTGGTTAGCCTTTTACATTTCATCCCCACAGCATTTGGAATTTTTCGATTCCTATGGACATGACCCATCCTATTTTCCTGGACCGATAACCAAGTATGCAGAACGATTTCCACAGATGGACTTTAATTCGATGACTCTCCAAACTAATGTAACAGCAGTATGTGGTCAATATTGCATATACTATTTACATTGTAAATGTCGTGGACAATCTCTCAATGATATATTGTTATCTTTCATACCTCAACATATATCTAATGATATTAAATTACATAATTTTGTAATCAAGAAATTTCATGTAAGATCTTCTTTCTATCAATAAATACATTTAAACTTTATACATTATGTGTCTTGTCTCATTTAATATGGAATTTCCAAAGCTACAACATCCTTTCACAATGGTGATTTCGGGACCCACTGGATGTGGGAAAACCTATTTTGTACGAGAACTGTTAAAGTATAAAGAGGAAATGTTTTCAACGATTCCCGATAAAGTAGTATGGTGTTATGGAATTTACCAACCACTGTATAATGATATACCGAATGTTACTTTTGTCGAAGGTTTACCAATTAAATATCAAGAATATTTAGGTTCCAACACATTATTAATCATAGACGATTTGATGAGTGAATGTGGGAATGATAAACGTCTGACTAACTTATTTACAAAAGGAAGTCATCATTTAAATTTAAGCGTTATTTTTATCACACAAAACTTTTTTCACAAGGGAAAAGAAATGCGTGAAGTGACTTTAAATGCACACTATTTGATTTTGTGTAAAAACAGAAGAGATGTCAGTCAAATCGTACATTTAGGAAAACAGCTCTTTCCGCGTCATTTAAAGTTTTTTCAAGAAGTATATGAAGATGCAACCAAGAAACCTTTTTCTTATTTATTCATTGATCTGCGCAGTGAAACTCCGGAAGAATTACGTTTACGCACCCAAATTTTACCTAACCAAGTACAGTATGTTTATCAAATGAAACATTATTAAAAAATAATAAAAACAACAGCTTTATAAAATGCATCATCATTTTATAAAATGACGCTGGTCAAGAAACAGCTAAGACAGTTACAGCTGTTAAACATTTGTCCGTTAAAGTTACGGAAACAGCTATTAAAGAAAATTAATATCAATTGCATAAAAGCTATATGCGAATGTAGTTTAAACATACTCAAAGGAAACGTTCCATTGTCGGAGCAACAAAGAAGTCTCTCTGTAAGCATAAAACAACTTTACGAAAATTAGGAAATCGTAAGATTTCTCTTGTGAAGAAACGAAAATTAATTTTACAAAAAGGAGGTTTTCTAAACGTTTTGATTCCTGCTGCTCTCAGTGTTCTTACAGGACTAATCAATGGAGTTCGCTAAGAAATATGTGTTAGTTCCAGAAGAGATGATGACAAAGCATACCATTTCTGATAAACAGTTAAGTGAATTGGATAAAGCCATGATGCATATTTTAAACAGTTCAGTTGACGATCGTGAGAAATTAGTGCGTTATTATGAACTTTTACAAAAGAAATTGAACTTAAAGGAATACAATTCACCCTTTAAACCTCCTAAAGACGACTCACAAAATTCTTTAGACGATTCAGCTGAGATGAAGAAAGTGAAAGAGGAAGAAGCCCCTTCATCTGTGACAGACGGCGACAAACAGATGACTGTAACTGATTATTCTACTGTTATCTTAGACAGTGTACCTTTACGAATGAGAAGAAAAGCACAAAATGCATTAGCTATTTTAAAGCGACATCCTGATATTCTTAAGTGGAATGATAAAGGCGAGGTACTTTATCATAAGGAAAAAATTAATATTATAGACTTATTCAATATCATTTTTACAACCAAAAAGAAAAAGATTAATATTCCTGCTAAAAACAAATTTTTAAAAGCCTTGACTGAAATCAACATGCCAATGGATTATATCAAAAATGAAAATTTACAGAATCATGATGTTAATATGAAAAAAAAAATATTGCATGTTAAATCTGTAAAACATATACGTTCTCCACGAAAATGGGAACCTTATTAAATGAATAAAATCATTATTTTTATATATGGACTCTTTCTTCTCTCTACAATCAATATTTGTTTTACATCGTTTTTAAATGCTATGAAAAACATTCATTTCACCAAGAAGCTTTTACCTTTCAATACATTTATTTTCAAAGAATAAATTTCTGTATTATACATAAAATATACTTGGAATTTTCTTTCATTAGTTAATGTCAAATTAACAGCAATATCCATTTACTAACATTTGATATTCACGTTTGCTTTAAAATTAAAACTAAAATTTCAGTATATTTCTATTAAAAACATAAGGGAAAAAAATAGTCATAACATCAACCAAACACAGAAATTTAAATAGAATAGCTGTACTTATATTAATGCATTTTTATAATCTTCATAACATTTCGATTCAAAAAACCTATCACAAAATAAATGAACAATTTTTTCCTGCCTTAAAGAATCTCTTATATTTTTAAAATTAATACATAAAAATATATCTTCACCAATATAATTCATCAACACTTATCGTAATACATTCTTGTCTTTTCTTGTTTGGGAAGGACAGTCTGTCCGGCGTCATTATATTATTGCGTTATCATGGTAAGATAGGTTAATGGAAAACTCTGATAATCACTGAAAACTTATTTGAAAGAGTTGTTATTCTTAAGTTTGACATTACTTATACATATATGCATAAGGGTAATCTTAAAAGCATCATCCACTTATCATGATAGAGTAATGGAAAATTTCTAAAACTCTGATAATCATATGTGAAAGAATGTATTATCTTAAGGTTGTTGTTGCTATTCCAAGTTTGACAATACATACAGAAGTGAAGGAAGATCCTTGATAAGCGTTGTAGACTTCACGTTATCATGATAAGGGTTAATGGAAGTTGAAGTTGTATTCGAAAGAAAGGGTTATCCTGGTTCAGATTACACAAATCTGGAATGTTGGAGAACATTCTTTAATCCCTATAAAACGCTGTGTCAGAAATGGAAGAAGTCAGTTCACTCGACAATCTCGGAAAGAGCAAGTCTTCCTGATTAATATTTTCTAAATTGAAAATGTCAACTGTTGAAAATGATGTTGCTGGAGATCTGATAATCAGTATGGTTCCGGAACATGTAAGTTTTTTTTTTTTTTTTTTTTTTTTTTTTTTTTTTTTTTTTATAAAATATTTTATTTTGCAAAAATTATTTTAGGGTGGATCATTCTTTCAGGACCTCTTATGTGAGGGAAAAGTTTTAAAATGGATTATTACAGATTAAGTTTTTCAGTTTGTTAGGTATGTTTTACATGATTTTACGGTGTGAATTTTTAGTATCAGTGTATGTTTTGAAGTTTTAGTACCTCATTCGAAAGTTTAAACTTATAACGTGAACTTAGTTAACGCTGATAAATGTTTCTTGAAGAGGTATTGATATTTAATTACATATGTATAGTTGTGATTTTTGATATTACATTTTCAGTTTTATGTATTGCATATAATTTGCAAAGTTGTTGTGTTTTAAGAAAGGTAGCGGTACGGTATCAGAAAATGTAGTATGTTAACAATAATCCTTCTCCGTTACACGCTTAAGACATGAATGAATCTTAAATTCCGAAATAACTATGTTTCTCAGTACTTGAAATGCAACGTAAATCCATGTATACATTAAATGTTAGAAAAGAAAAAATATCGGTAGTTAGTTAAATATTTTAGATACACACTTTCTATTGAAAATATATTCTTGTTTTGGGGTAGAAGAATTCTATTTGTTATCTTTTAAGTAACGATACAATTGGCAATCTTGCTTTGTGACTTTAACCAGCTTTGCACACGTGACCCTTTTGTGAAGAGTTTCTACCTGATCATTATCAGCGATCGTTTCCGTATTTGTAAAGATTCTCACTTAACAGCTCGCTTTCAGGGTATTATTCACTTCATGTTTTTCCGTATCTTTGAGTTAAATGCGAAAGGATTTAAATCTTGAGGAAACTATGTTTAGTTATATCTGTTATGTTTAAGCGCGTTATGTGAAATAGTTGGGGTAGATGAGAAATTTTTATTACACTTTGCGTGACGCATATTTATATAATATGTAACATACACCTTGAAAAGATGTATACTTATAGGGTTTTCCCTTTAATTTTCCTAGGTCTGTACCATCTGTTCTAAATTCTTTACCCGCAAGGAGAGTTTAACCAGACATATGAAAACTCATACCGGAGAAAAAAGTTTTACTTGCAATGTTTGTCAGAAAGCATTTGCAAGAAATTCTGACTTGAAACGTCATGCTTTGACCCATATCAAGCCTTCTAAAGAACACTCTTGTAATATTTGCGACCAAGTGTTCACTCAAAAGAGTGAATTGCTACAACATGTGCGCACGGCTCACTGCACTAAAAGGAAGGTCGATGCGCTCTATCGTCCCGTGAAAAAAATGAGGAAAGAAGGTGCTTTAAACGTATTTAGTGTACATACGTTTACACCCTCTGAGGAAAATGCGTCCGACTTTTTGTTATGTTTTGAAGAGATGCGCCCCCAAATTACATCAAAATTACAAGAAGAATTAGCCGACAAATCCACTATTAAATGGTATGTCGTGGCAAAAGTTCATTTAACACGCACAACACGGGATGGGGAATTAGATGCTATTGCTCCCCATTTCCGATCTAAATGTGCTATTGAATTAATGGAGGAAACTGTGGAAGGTCATGTGGAAGAGGGATTTAAAAAAATTCTAAAGTCCTTCGAAGCATTTACTCAGCGGGGATCGGGATGGATTCTCGATAAAATAAATCAATTAGATTTATGTGTGACAAAATATCATCCGCTCGCCCCGAGTAGTTACATCCCCCTTCCCAAAAAGCTGGCTGATAAGAAAGCCATTTTAAATATCCAGAACTTGGACTTAAAATGCTTCGTATGGTGCCTACTAGCACATAAAATGAAGATTCACTGGAAAAATGCCCCTGAACGTGTCAGTCATTACATACCCTATGAAGCAGATATTAAATTAGGCAAGATCCAGTGCCCCGTTCCAGTCACGAAAATACCAGTCATTGAAAGACTGAATAATATCCGTATTAACGTCTTCGGATATGAAGATGATGAAGTGTTCCCCCTCTATGTATCCCCTCAAGAAAATGAGGACTGTATTAATTTGCTCTACATTTCTAATGAAGGAGGCAGTCATTATTGCCTCATTAGAAATTTTTCGCGGTTAATGGGAGATTTAACACGTCATAAGACATGCACCTTTTACTGCTATCGCTGTCTCCACAGATTTTCAGAGGAGCGAAATTTAAAAAATCATATGACTTTCTGCAAAGAACACTCACCGCAGCATATTAAAATGCCTTCAGAGGAAGACAAATTTCTTTCATTTAGAAATCAACATTTCCAACATCCAATTCCATATATCATATATGCTGACTTTGAGGCTATCGTCAAAAACGTGCATACGTCGGAACCGAGTCATGCTACCTCATACACACAACCCATTATGAAGCATGAAGCTTGCAGGTACGCTTACATCATAATAGGTCCCGATGGCAAGAGTTTAAAACCTGCTCACGTGTATCGAGGATCAGATGCCGTAGATAATTTTCTGCAAAATATCATCCGTGAAAAAGATGAACTTGCGGAAACATTAACTCACATCGTTCCATTAATTATGACACCACAACAAGAGCAGGACTTTTTAACGGCTACGATTTGCAATCTGTGTAAGAAGCCTCTTTATAAGGATCGCGTTCGCGATCACGATCACTTGACGGGACATTACAGAGGAGCATTACACAGTTTATGCAATCTGAAATATCGCTTGCAGAAAAAGATACCGGTGGTCTTCCATAATTTGAAGCATTATGACGCTCACCATATAATGCAGGGACTGGGAAAGATCGAAGACCATCAAATTGAAGACGAATATGGAAAAATATATCACTTTTGCCCTTAGCAAGAAACACAATAAGATCAAAGTTTCTTTACAATTCATCGACAGTTTCCAGTTTTTGAATACATCTCTTGAAAAACTGGTACAAAATCTGCCTGCAGAAAAATTCAACATTTTAAAGGAAAATGTAAGAGAAGGGGATCTTTCTCTTCTTTTGAAAAAGGGCATTTACCCTTACGATTACATCCAGTCCTTTGAGATGCTTGAAGAGACGGCGTTACCACCTCCTGCCGCCTTTCACAATAGTTTAACGGACGAGGAGATTACGAACATGCACAGGCAGTATGGAACAACTTCAACATCCGTACAATGGGGGAATATCACGACTTGTACGTGAAATCAGACGTTTTACAACTGGCAGACGTATTCGAAAATTTTAGGAAATTGTGTTTGCAATTTTATGAAATCGATTGTGCTCATGTAATGACATCACCCGGTCTGTCCTGGCAAGCATGTTTAAAAATGATTGAGCAGCCTCTAGAACTTTTAACCGATGTAGATATGCATCTCTTCATTGAACAGGGGATACGAGGGGGAATTTCAGTGATTACAAATCGGTGGGCGCAGGCAAATAATCATTATATGCCAAATTACGATTCAACAAACCCAGAGAGCTATATCATGTATCTAGATGCAAATAACCTGTATGGATGGGCGATGTCGCAAGCATTACCCTATGGCGAATTTGAATGGATTTCTGAGGAAGCTGTAACCCCTGAATGGATTCTTTCCATTAGTGAAAATTCAACAGAAGGTTATATTTTAGAAGTTGATTTGGAGTATCCTCCTGAACTACATGACGCTCATAATGATTATCCTCTCGCACCTGAAAAGTTAAAAATTAATTTAGAAGATCTTTCTCCTTTCTCTCAGAACATCCTCCCCTATCAAAATTTCACTAGCCAGATTAAATTAATCCCCAATTTGAAGCATAAACAAAATTATATTGTGTATTATAAGAACTTACAATTTTATTTAAAGGAAGGTTTGAAATTGACTGCCGTACATAGGATTTTGAAATTTAAGCAGAAGGCCTGGCTAAAACCATATATTGATTTTAATACAGAACAACGCAAGAACTCAAAATCTGCTTTTGAGAAAGATTTCTTTAAACTACTGAATAATTCCATCTATGGTAAAACTATGGAAAATATAAGAAACCATGTTAACGTGCAACTTGTGAATGAACGGAAAAAGGCAGAAAAATTGGTAGCATGTCCCACTTTTAAACGGTTCGAAATTTTCAGTGAGAATCTTGTTGCAGTGGAGAGATTGAAAAACACCCTCACTTTGAATCGACCAATCTATGTAGGTTTTGTGATTTTGGAATTAAGTAAAATTCTGATGTACAACTTCCATTACAATATTATAAAGAAGGAGTACGGAGAAAATGCGTCATTGTTATTCACTGACACAGATTCTCTCACGTATGAAATTCGTACGAAGGATGTATATGAGGATATGAAACATCGCAGCGACATTTACGATACATCAGACTATCCCCCTAATCATCCTCTTTACAGTCAGAAAAACATGAAAAAAATTGGATGTATGAAAGATGAATTTTCATCTAAATTGGTTTATGAATTTGTGGGTCTGAGAGCAAAAATGTATTCCTTTTTATCGGAGACGGGGGAGAAGAAGACGGCAAAGGGCGTTTCACGTCACGTCATGCGAAGTAAAATCCTGCATGAGAATTACAAGCACTGCCTTCAAAACCTTCAGTCTAGACGTGAGATTCAATATAGAATTGCAAGTGAAGAACATCATCTTTTCACTCTTCGCCAGAATAAATTGAGTCTCTCCCCATTCGACGATAAAAGGTATATTTTGGAGGATGGCATCCATACATTAGCGTACGGTCATTATAAAATAGAGGCTGATAAAGAAAAAGTAAATTAATATTTTTTGAATGTTATCATTGGTCAATGACTTCACAGTGGAGTTGTGGGAAGGGGCTGGCACCTGGGAATTGAAAAAAACCCCATGACTGTGAAACTGTGAAGAGAGACCCTCAGGTGTCAGAAAGCTGAGGCTTTCGATAAAAGCCCATGTGTATGTGTGTGTGTGTGAAATTTTAATGAGTATTATGTTATTCTTTGCAATATTTTTAACAGTTATTTCTTTGCAGAAAAGCAGATATTTTGTTTCAGGGTTCGATCCTATATTTTGAATCATAGAAAATTTTTTAATAAAAGAAACTTCTAAATAAATTATTTTCTTTTTTCGTCCCTAGAGGACGCCATGACCCCGTTGCTAATTAAAAAAAAAACTAACTTTAAATGAAAAGCAGGAGGTCTACAACTCAATCAGCAATCTAAAAACACCTCAACTCCACTCGAAACCACGCCTCCTAGTGTGATGACGTTGCCTTTGGCCCCGCCTTCTGTGTGACGTCATTGGCCACGCCCACACCGCACACCGCGTGTGGGTGAATCCCCATTTTCTATCTACTTATATAGATGTGATGTGCCAGCTTTTGTCCGGAATAAATAGATTGGTGAAGAGTTATAGACTTAGTCGAAGCTCAAAATATCAGATGATAAGTTTATAAAACAGGATCCATTTATTATTATTCAGGAGAAATTGCAGTTACAAAAATCAGATCTCCGTAGTAAATAAAAAAGAACTACTAATAACTTTTTTATGATGTTTATTGCATCGTTAAATTAAAGAAAAGACCCCGATATTCCTTTGCGAGTCCTTTTATAAACTCTGGGCAGGCGGAGCTTCCAAGAAATGACGTCAGTCTCGTTAGCCATTCCAATTCGCTTTAAAAATCTCCAGAACATTCTATAACTGTACGTGTAGAAAAGGCGGGAAAAACAACTTGACTACGGGGCTGTGGATTTAATTCCACGTACTTTCAAATAAGAGACCGTCGCCATTAAAAATGAAAAGAACATACAGTTAGAATTTTAAGTGTATTTTTGACTATGGAATTTTATTATTACATATATATAAATATTTTTAACGAATCCCTGAAAGCATCTGCAAGAAAACAGAAAATGCAAAATGTATTCAATTTCTACCAAGATAACGATTCTAAAAAATATGCCTAAGCTTTACCTTTTGTTTATTATTAGACAACTGTCTTGAAATTGTCGAAATTCCTCCATATTCTTGGGACTATACTATTCAAGATGTATGGAGTCAGCTAGAGAAAAGAATAAGTAAACATGACATTTCTTCGACAGCGATATTGAAATTCTTAAGGAGGACAAAATGAAACATTCTTACTCCACCCTAAAAAAAAAAAATCAACTCTATGCCAATATACATAAAATGGGAATTTTAGCTAAACAATATCTAATAAAATATTGGATTTGAAGTCACTTTGACGTTTTTATTAAATATAAACTTTTTTAAAGTGTTTCATCTTCATCATTTCAAAACGTCTCGAATAAATTTTAGCACAAAAAGCAGTAGCCCAAAAGGGCTATTAATTTCCTTTTAGCATTTTGTGTCGAATACATATAAACGGAGTATCACTCTTCAAATTGTTGCCACCAAATGTTAGAGCCCTGGACTATGTTTAAAGAACTTAAATAATAAAGAATCTGCATAAATATATGTATGTTTCTCGCATTGTGATAAAACAACGATACCTAGAGCCATCGAATTTTAAATAACGTAAACTTCCATCCGAACATGGGCATCTGCAAACCTTAATTTGAAATTTGTTTTATTAACTTTTTCATATTTTGTAAAGCTTTAACGAATGTTTTATTAACAAACTCAACGATTTCAGAGGGACCAATGGCAACACTTCAAGAAAAACAATATGATCTCCAACGTGCGAGACTGTGCATCGGAATTTCTCAAGATATGCTCTTTTTAAATTATTTTGCGATATTGCTCTTAAATTGAATTTTATGATTTAAGTGCGAAGAACATTATATTTAATAAATAAAGGTAACTTAAAGTAAGTTAAAAAATGCCCTTTTGGGCGTAATATAAAATCTGAAAATTTTAAAATTTTTTTCTCCTTTAACCAAAAACATTTAAAATAACCTTTTCGAAAACAAACAGGTTTTAAAAGAGATGATTCATAGTATGCGTGGAAGAAAACCAATGTTATTTGATAATATTTAGTAAGTAAATATTTGTAAATTAACCTGAAAAACGCTAAGGGCTGAGAATAAATGTGAACCACCGTATTTTGTCAGTATATTTTTGTTTGTCTTGCCGCAGTTTTCTAAGAAATGTTGCTGAAAGAGCTATAAATTACAAAAGTTCTATTTCTCTTCAAAAATTTACAAAATTTTTTGATAAATTCAGCAAATTTTGAAATCAACTTTCTTCACTCGTAGTCAAACTCTGAAAATAAATAAATAATAATTTGTAACTTTCTCCCCTTCCCTAGGAATTTCAAACGTATGTATACATTCCCGCTTTTAAAATACTATACTTTTTTACTTACGCATGACTACTTCAGTGATACGTGCTTTATTTCTATTCGCTGAATACCTTCAATGCTTTGTATTAAAAAAAATAGATAATTACATATACAAAATTTGAAAGCTTTCAGATTTTACGTTACGCCCAAAGGGGCGCTTTTTAAATGTTTCCTGCGTTACCTTTATTTATTAAATATCATGTTCTTCGCACTTAAACCATAAAATTCCATTTAACAGCAATATCGTAAAATAATTTTTAAATGAGCATATCTTTAGTATTTTCGATACACACTCTCGCGCGTTAGAGATAAAAATGCTTTTTATTTTCGTACAGTGTTACCATTGCTCGCTTTGAAATCGTTGAGTTTTTTTAATCAAAAATTCGTTACAAAATATGAAATAGATAATAAAACGAATTCCAAATTTGGGCTTCCAGATGCCCGTATTCGGAGGAGGATTACTCCAAAATTTGATGGCTTTAGTTACCGTACATAACATACTTTTACGCAGATTCTTCATTATTTAATTCCATTAAATATAACACACGGCGATAATGTTTGGCCGCAACAATCGTATTTCTTATGTCGCTGTTTTTAAGAGATTGGCATATTTCATTGTTATTTATATATATATATATATAATACAATTTTATTGATTTTTTTTATAACTTTGCTCTGCAGAGTAAAATTCTATGCGGAATTTTATGTTTTTTGAGTTGCTTTCATGTTATTTTTTGCTTATTTCACTATTTATAAGATATTGAAAAGTTTTGCATGATTTTTTTTTTTCTGGACAAGTTATTTATGGTAACCAATACTTTATTGTCATTTTATTTAAAAAATAATGAGTTTTATTATGCATAAATTCCGTGTTTTAAATATTAGTTATAGCTTCTAAATATTAAAAATCAATTTAATTTTGCATTTTTATTTGAAATAAAAATTTTATTGTTTATGATATTTTATATAATTTTATGCTGTGAATGATGTAATGAATGACGTCACCTTACTTTAAGAGTAATTGTTTTTAATATCTGTAAATTTAATCTAATGTTTTAAATATTTATGGCTGTTAAATATTAAAATACAATTTAATTTTGCTTTTTTTTAAAAAATGATTTTATTATGTATGATTATTTAAATAATTTTAATTCTATGCGTGATGTAATCAGCCCCCTGATTGGTTACTGAATATTTGTACATTACTGCGCCATTTTAAAATTTTATTATTCATCTCTTCGAATTCCTTAGATTCAAAGCGAATGGATATGTCCGTTTCGAAGATGAATGTTGTTATTGGTAATTACCAAGAATTATCGGTATCGTAATCAAAAAATTGTCATTTGAGATCTTATTTTGGCCAACCTGGCTTCCCTAATCAAAGGTTTATTTATAAATTGTTACAAGGGTCAGAGGAAATTTATTTTAAATTTTTGGAGGAAACCTCTCTAATTGCTTCTTCAATGAAGTGCGAGAGATGTGGATTACAGGTGAAGATCGTTAAAAGAGCCGATTCTCAGGACGGACGTGTATGGTATTGTGGTCACGGTGGTAGAAATAACCGCTGTAACGGTTAAAAAAGTATTAGACATTCCTCCTTTTTTACCAACAATTTTTTTCATTTATATCTAAATTATGATTCCTATTTTTTTGTGGTAGTTATCAATATACGAGAGGTAAAATACTCAAAAAATGTAAGTACATATTTTTCTTTTACTTTATAACTGTATACTTCAATTTTTATTAAAATATTAGGTACATCTCTGATATACGCTCTAATTTCACCAAATGTGGCGATATGTGTTTTGCGCTGGTTTTTGGCGCGATTGCGTGTTGTATGGCAACCCTGTTGACGTTGAAAAATCTTTCGCTGGAGTTCGTTGGTTCCCGTCATGCTTTGTGTCCGAGAAGCTAGGGGGGAAAGATTTAATGGTGAAAGTTGTTGAATTGAAGTTCGGCATAAGGAAATATCGTCGACGCCATCCTGTTGAGGGGCAATGGGTATTTGGAGGTGTGGAAAGAAGGTATGGGAGATTATTTTTAGTGGCTGTGCGTGATAGAAGTAAAGATTTGTGATTATTTTTTATTTTATTTATTTGTGAACCATAGTATGAATTTTCTGGATAGTGTGTCTGGCTGTCATATAAATACGATAGTGATTACGTGGCGCATGTTAAAGGCGGTATGAAATTGGTATTTCTGCTGTTCGAAAAAGCATTAATGGTAAGTGCATTTTATTTTATTCTTGTTCTTATTTTGTAGAATGTTATGTTCATTGTTTTTTTAGTATGAATTTCTGTCGTTATTGTTGTTTTTCTGAATTGTTTGAAATTTATTTTAGTTATTTTGTTGATTAGTGCGTACCGTCTAAATTGTGCAATTCGTAGATGCTTTTTAAAGTTGAAACAGGACGCTGTGTACATGGTATTCTTTGAAATTTATTGTTGTTATGTTAATTTATTAAAGTGAGGTGTGCACAGTTCGTAGATTCTTTTGTTGCCTAAATTGTGCAATTCGTAGATGTTTTTTTAAGTTGAACCGCTGAACAAGCTGAAGGATGCCGTGTACATGGTATTCTTTGAAATTAATTTTTGTTATGTTAATTTATTAAAGTGAGTTGTGCGTAGTTCGTAGATTCGTTTGCTGCCTAAATCGTGCAATTCGTAGATGTTTTTTTAAGTTTAAACAGGATGCTGTGTACATGGTATTCTTTGAAATTTATTGTTATGTTAATTTATTAAATCGAGGTGTGCGTAGTTCGTAGATTCGTTCGTTGCCTAGATTGCGCCATTCGTAGATGTTAAGTTTAAACAGGATACTGTGTACATGGTATTCTTTGAAATTTATTGTTATGTTAATTTATTAAAGCGAGGTGTGCGTAGTTCGTAGATTCGTTCATTGCCTAGATTGTGCCATTCGTAGATGTTTTTTTTTTTAAGTTAAAACATATCGATGTGTACATGGACTCTTGTCAAATAATTTTGGTTAGAAACGTCACGGTTTTGCTATCTAAATTTTTTGTTTTTGTTTCGGATTTTTAGGTTAAATTGTGTGTTCAAAACGTGACCGTGTTTTTGGAGACATTTTAGGCTTAAAGTTCGAAATGTAGACAAAAAATTTAGATAGCAATATGGCAGCGTGGAGTTACTCGCCAAAAATATTTGGCGCCTTGAGGGCGCATATCAGAGTAGTTCCAAAAATTAACATACTGTTTTCAAAAATTTCTGAGATATTTATTGCCACAAAGGTTTAAATGTTAAATAATTATATACTATAAAACGTATTTAAAGTACTTGAATTTAAGTAATATTTTAAATCTGTTAAATTTTGGTATGATGTTTTTAATTCGATATTCAATTTAAGTAATATTTTAATCAAATTAAACGTTGGCGCAATGTTTTTATATCAGTGGTTTTATTCTATTTCTTTGCTATATGAAAGAATTAATTTAACCTTACTTTAATATTTTATACTCTTAGTAAATGTATTTATTTACATTTGCCAGCCAACTTAAAAAAACAACGTTTTCAACGAAAAGTTAATCCATTATTTTAAACGATATTCATTTTTTTTAAATTTCAAATACTTTACTCTGCGTAAAATACGTAAAAACAGCTTTTTTCAAGATGGCTGACGATTGTAAAAACCGTGCCAACAATTGCGCCAATGTAAATCGCCAAAAATCCGTGCAACTGGTCTACCAAAGTAGCGCCTTATAATTTCAAATTTAAACGCATCTTAACCCAGGTAATTGGTTAATTAAATTTAAATTTACGTCATCTAACAGTCTCAAGATGAACAAACATTTGAAAATACATCAGTTTGAAAACACAGGAGCAGTCCTACGGTGACAACGTCTGGAGCTCCTTCTGGTGCTACTTTGGTAGACGGTTGCACGGATTTTTGGCGATTTACGTTGGCGCCATTTCTTACAATCGTCAGCCATCTTGAAAAACGCTGTTTTTACGCATAGTAAAGTATTCGAAACTTTAAAAAAATAAATATCGTTAAAAGTAATGGATTAATTTTTTGTTTAAAATGTTTTTTAAGATGGCAGGCAAGTGTAAATAAATACATTTACTATGAGTATAAAATACTAATGTAAGGCTATTATTACTTTCATATAGCAAAAAAGAGAATAAAAACACAGCTATAAAAACATTGTGCCAACGTTTAATTAGATTAAAATATTACTGAAATTGAATATCGAATTAAAAACCATCCTACCAACATTTAAAAGAAATAGAATATTATTAAATTCAAATACTTTAAAGTACGTTATATAAAATATAATTAACATTAAAACATATGTGACAATAATTATCTCAGCAATTTTTGAAAATAGTGTATTAATTTTTTTTAACAAAAATTGAAGTATACAATTATAAAATAAAACAAAAGTGTGTACTTAAATTTTTTTGAGTAATTTAACTCTTGTTTATTGATAAGTACCACAAAAAAAATCGAAATCATAATTGAATCGGCTCTTTTAACCATCTTCATCTGTTATCCACATATCTCGCACTTCATTGAAGAAGCAATTAGCGAGCTTTCCTCCAAAAATTTAAAATAAATTTCCTCTGATGCTATTAACAATTTATAAATAAATCTTTGATTAGGAAAGACAGGTTGGCCAAATAAGGTCTCAAAGGGCAATTTTTTTATTCCAATACCAATAATTCTTGGTAATTACCAATAACAACATTCATCTTCGAAACAGAGATATCCATTCCATTTGAAATCTGCCGAATTCGAAGAGATGAATAATAAAATTTTAAAATGGCGCGGTAATGCACCAATATTCAGTAACCAATCATTGAGTTGATTACATCATGCATAGAATTAAAATTATTTAAATAATCATTCATAATAAACTCATTTTTAAAACAAATGCAAAATTAAATTGTATTTTAATATTTAACAGCCATAAATAATGTTTAAAACATTAGATTAAATTTATAGATATTAATAAAACCAATTACTTTTTAAGTAAGTTGACGTCATTGATTATATCATAAACAACATAACATTATATAAAATATAAACAACAAAATTTTTATTTCAAATAAAAATGTAAAATTAAATTGATTTTTAATATTTAGAAGCCATAAATAATATTTAAAACACGGAAGTTATGCATAATAAAACGCATTATTTTTTTAATAAAATGACAACAAAGTATCCGTTACCATAAATAACATATCCAGCAATGGGTTTACCATAAGTTTTATTACTCGCCAAAAGAAAAATCGCCAAAATCCGTGCAACCGTCTACCAAAGTAGCACCCTCCTTCGTAATTTCCTGCGCCCACAAGATTTTCTTCGACGAGACTTTCCTCTTTTAGGACATGCATTCCTTCTCCTACGCCTATGGCCTTTTGGAGCCCCTTCCAATTTGGGGCCTCTCCCTCGTCTTCTTCTGCGAGAACTTCTGCGACGTCTTCCACTTTCCATGACTTTGTAATGTCCATATAGCTTTGATAAAATGCCACAATCTAAGGCACTCTTCAGGAATAATTTAAGTCTCATCGCTGAATCAAAGAAGTAAGACTTGAGATCCCGAAGTGTGGCGCCTTTTGTGCCTTGAAGTTTGCGGATGACATTCAGAAGCATACGTCTCAGTCCAGTTTGAAGTTGGGCATTCTTCTTCCTAACCATTCCTGAAATTTTTTTTTGGGCTTGTTTAAGGAAATGAACTTTGTTTTTCTTCACATTCATCATTTAAATAAGGAAGTATTGTTTATTATAAATTATTGAAGTGGTTAATTAAAATGTTGATGCGCTGAGATAAATTTCAGATGACAAGTTGAAAATGGCGACTGAATTGGCGAGAAGAATTTCATATAAACGCGAAAGCGATCTCGTGGATGAAATATGTGCATGATTTGAGGTTTAACAAGGAACAGTTGTTAACTAATATTTAATACAAGAGGTTTTAATTCATCAAATAAGAAAATATTTTAAACCGCGAGAAATATTTAACTAAAATTTCCTTTTTAAAGTATTATTATTTTAACTTTAAAGGTTTGATCTTTATGTTGGCAAGAGTACCATAATTAATAAACTGTCTAGTGTGGTAAATCATATTGATGAATTACATCTTTGAGAAAACTGGTGATTTCAAATACTGTTGAAACATTCGGGTAGTACGTTGAAGCAGCCATCGCAAAGTCTTTTGCGGGATCTGAAATATGACCATTTTAGATTAGACTATCAGAGTATCAAGTTTCCGTGTTTTTGGCTACTGTTTTAATGATAATACAGTAAACTCTCGCTACAACGATACCCGATACAACAATAACTCCCTCTACTACAATAATGTTTTGTGGTCCCGGTGATTTTGCATATAAACTAATGTTAATTTCCCCTCAATATTGCTATATTCTCTAGAACAATAAACCTCTGTAAAACGATTTTTTCAAACTAAATTTCAGTATTATTTTCTCCCTTTATAATAATATTTTGATTTTCAAATGCTTTTTTTTTTTTTTCGTTTTCTTTTGTTATTTTTTCCGTCTATTAAGACTCATTGTGGATATTCAACTTATCCCTGAATAAATAGCTATTGTTCAGATTTCAAAACAGATGAAGACCACCCTTTTGGGAATTGGAGTGGGTGAGGGGGGTGAAGTGTAAATATATGCCTAGTCTCATTTCCCAGTAAGCTTTGGAATTCTGATAAGGTTTAAGGACATCTAGACCTGTCTGGTCACCTTGTCACAGAACAAGTGCCCTTTGTTAGAGGAACAGGGGGAGATGAAGGCGGGGTGTTGTTAAGTAACGTACTGAAAAGTGAGTTCAAAGGTTGTTTTATAGTCTTTAACGATTTTGAGTTCTACGCGAAACATTTGGTTTAAACTTTTCTTTCTTTCACGCAATATTGTTCCCTAAGATGGCAGGGCGAAAGCAACTATCTTTTCGACATAAACTGAACGTTATCAATGATATTGATGAGAGAATGAAGCAGATTGATGCTGCTAAGAAACATGGATTATCCCAATCTACAGTTGCAACGTTCCTAAAGAAGAGAAAGCAAATCAAAGATGCTGTAACTTCAAATGAAATTAACCCAGAGCGAAAACGACTGAAAGTTGCGACAAATGAAAACATTGATGCTGCTGTTTTAAAATGGTTTCAAGAGATGAGAGCAACAAATGTCCCAATAAATGGGCCTTTATTATGTGCAAAAGCACGGAAATTTGCAGCAATGCTAGGGAACGAAACTTTCAAAGCTAGCAATGGTTGGTTAATGCGTTTTCGAGATCGTCATGGAATAACTTTCCAAGAAGATCACGGAGAGAAAAAGTCAGCCCCGATAAACGACGCAAATGAATGGCGGCAAAATAAGATGAAATAAATCTTAGAAAAGTATGCTCCAGAAGACATTTATAATGCAGATGAACCTGGGCTGATTTTCCAACTCCTACCTGATCGAACATTGGCATTCAAGGGTGAAAAGTGTTATGGAGGGAAGTAATCAAAGCAGAGACTGACTGTTCTTCTGTGTACAAATAGCACAGGAACGCATAGAATACAACCTCTCGTCATTTGTATATCATTGAAGCCAAGGTGCTTTAAGAACGTGAAAAGTCTTCCCGTGGAGTATAAAGCAAATAAGAAGGCTTGGATGACGTCTAAATTTTTTTCCGAATGGTTACAGAAGTTAGACAATGAAATGAAGAAGAGAAAGAAAAAAATCGTTTTGTTGATAGATAACTGAGGTTAAGACACAATAACACGCCGAATAAATACTAATTCAGAAGTCAAACAACAAAAATCAGCGTTATATTTACAAAATTTTCACAGGACTAGATTCGATGGTTTTACCGAACCACCATCCTCAGCTGCAAAACCGCAAATGAACAAAATAGGAAATAATGATTAGATAAGAAAGCCTGGACAAGAATAAGCAAGTGGCGCCATCTGTTGGTGAAACCAGAACTAAAACATAATTTCTTTAAAGGCCGAAGGCAAATTTGGATTGGAATTAGGATCGTTAACTAGAACAGAAAGATTTTTATGAATGTGAAATGCCTCTAGAAAATCCAGTTCTCCAATGGAAGATGTTTTTTGAATAATGTTAGCAGCAGAAAAATTGAAAGTGTGGTTTTTCGGACCAACAATGTTGAGCAACAGAAGACTTCTGTGTTTCCTTTTTTCTAACATATGCCTCATGTTCCTTGACGCGAAATTTTAAGGCTCTCTTAGTTTGGCCAATGTAAATTAAACCACACTGGCAAGGAATCCTATAAATACCCCAGGAATTCATATCAGGAATGGGGTCCTTGAGTATCGAACTCGGAATTTTATTGATGGGAGAATAAACAACCCGAAAGTTAAATTTCTGCAAAATATGTGCAACCCTATAGCTAATTGATGGAAAGAAGGGAATAACAACAGAATTTTTATAATCTCCTAAAACAAGAGTGTGTCTTTTAGTGTGTTGAGATGAGAATTTTTTAACTGCTTGATTAATAATGCTGGGTGGAAAGCCCCTGTCAATAGCTATTGCTTTTAAATAATTTAGTTCTTCATCAAGGGCTAGTTTAGAGAAGCAAACTTGAAGAGCACGGAAAACATAGGAATAAAATGAAGCTAACTTTTGTTTAGTCGGATGACATGATTTAAAGTGTGGTGAAAGGCAAACCGAGGAAGGTTTACGGTAAACCGCAGTACTGAAGTTGGATGTGTTACGTGTGACCAGAATGTCGAGAAACGGAAGAGAATTGCAAGTCTCAAGTTCAAAAGTGAACTGAATAGCAGGATCAAGAGAATTCATTGTTGAAAGAACTTTATTTAAATCATCTTTATTACCTTCAAACAGAGTAAAAGTATCGTCTACGTAGCGGAACCATGCCGGGAAGTTTAAAGTTTCAAACAATTTTGATTCATAATAATGCATGTAGATATCAGGCAGGATGGGACTGAGGGGGCTTCCCATGGCTAATCCCTCAGTTTGCTTGTAATATTTATTTTGGAAAACAAAATGTGTTTGTTTCAAACAGAGTTGAGTGAGAGAAATTAGCTCATTAATTTCGATGCACCAGAAATGAAATTCGCGAAGTCTGGTTTCTAGACATCTTAATGCACCCTCAACTGGGACATTGGTGAATAATGATTTTACATCAAAAGAAATTTATATGTTTGTAAATAATTTTAGTGAAATTATATGTGAAAGATTAGTATCTATTGTACAATGTAACATGAAGCGCCTGAAGAGATCGAAGCTCTTCCAGATAAATAAGATTACAGGATCAAGTCTATTGAACACTGAGGTAAGTAGCTATCTCACTACACTGGCAAGATATCGCCAAGTCTTGGCCGCTAATTTTTGTCGACAAATTTTGCGGGAAAAAAACCAAAAGCTGAAAATTTTCGTTACCATTTGGCGATATTTTTATCTATCGCCTGTATAACTGTAATTGAATAATTATAATTGATCCCTGTATGTAACTGTAACGGTATGTATCCCTTATTTGTAACTTTACCGTATAATTCCTCCCATTAATTTCGAGAAACGGAAGGTGCTGGAGATATCTCGGCGACCGAGGTAAAGCCCGAAGAGATTATTATTAGCCCGAAGAGAGCACAAGTTCTCATTTTTTAGCTTTTGGTTCAGAGCTGACTTTGGGGTATTCAGAGAGAGTTTGGCCTTTTAGATGCGCTTTGAATTGTGTTGTTTTAAACGTTCTTAGTATTTTGAAGTATAACTACTGATTGTCTGTGATACTGAGAAGTGTTGTACGAGTACTTTTGTGGAAAATTTCCAGAAGTTCCTTCCCATTTGTGCAAACTTTATCAAGCTATCATCGGTTCTGCTTGCATTTAATTCTTTGCGAACCCGTACTCAAGTAACAATATTCATTGAGTAGAAAGTTAAAACAGGGTCGCCCTCCTGTAATGGATAGTGAGAAAGATTTAGTACGTAGTGAAAAAAAAGTTAGTTTTTTTGTTTGATTTTGTAACTGTATATACTTCTTTTACATTAGTAACCAATTTAGTTAATTGTTAATGAGTATACAATTTTATTTGTTGTTAGGTAATTGGAAATTATTTTCTTCAAAGTTGGCTCCTTATATCCCTCTTTTGTTGAGAGATATGAGCATTTGTGTCATTGCAACTTGCAAATACTTGTGATTGTTTTGCCAAAACGTTTCGAAACATTTCCGCAGTGAAATCTCAAAGAACGCTTTGATGCCAGAAGGACAAGTGGTGCTGGTTTTCCCTTCTGTACCTTAAGGTGGCTTTGGAATTGCTCTTTATTGCAGTAAATGCCCACCGATTACACTTTCCTTCGTAACACCTCCCTTCCTTCCTAAACTGTCTGCCGGCAAGACCATATATATGTGAATAGCAGGAGTGAGACAACTCAACTTGACTAACTGTATTGCATAAGATGGACGATGGAAGAGAAGGATAACAGTCATGCTTTCGGCTAAGACAAAATGATGTATCAACAATGATGTAACTTCTCAATCATCACTCTTTTGTTTTTCATTTTGTAAATAGTTATTAATGTAGCTCCATCAATACTTAAATACAATAATTTAGTCACCTAGATGTCATAAATTAGTCACTAGATGTGTGTCGTCATAGATCCCCTAGACGCCGAGTTCACATGGTATCAGAAGTTCGCCAGTATCGAGTTCACATGGTATCAGAAGTTCGCCAATACCGAGTTCACATGGTATCAGAAGTTTGAGAATTGGAGGCTCCCTTCAGCCCACCTGGACACAAGTGTCCCCATAGCTCAAAAGAAGGGGCCCCCGAGTTCACATGGTATCAGAAGTTCGCCAATATCGAGTTCTCATGGTATCAGAAGTTCGCCAATACCGAGTTCACATGGTATCAAAAGTTCGCCAATATCGAGTTCACATGGTGTCAGAAGTGACCGGTTCTTCTTCAAGGAAGGTAAGCTAGTTTTTAAGAATCAAATAAAGAGTCTTTAGAATTCAGTTTTGATGAAGTAAAACTAAAAAATCTTTTGAATTCAATTTTGATGAACTGAAACTGTATTTTTGCCATCCGAACTTACTGTGTTAAAACCAGAACTTTTGTTTTGAATTCGAAATGGATCAATTCGAAAGCCGATCTCACTGCGAATTCGCTACAATTAATAACCGCACTAAGTAAATAACTATTAAAAAAGGGAACTGAGATGTTTTGATCCGGCTTTTATAAGATTTTTAATCATGGACGAGAACATTCTGGTATTTTCTCGAGGTTTCTGGAAAGCAAAAGAGTACAATTACGAGATATCTATTTCTTAAATGTTAAATGGAGTACACCTGTATTTTTGCATTTTAGACGTAGCTTTGTCTTAAAACTAGTCACGCGCTGCATTGCATTGGAAAAAAAATATTTTAAATGCAAAATTCATAACAATATCAAGAAACTATTATTTTTATAGGAAAGTATATACTGATGGCTATCATGAAATGATTTTTCAATTTAATTGTGTAAGATTTGTTTCAATTGCAATAACAGAGCTAAATGTCTGTTCGTCTAATTTCAATATTACATTTTTCTTCGATCATTAACATCTAGGAAGAAAAATCCTATGAGGATCAATGAAAAATTATTAATTCTGAAATTAGGATTTACAGTTATGATTGTAACTTTATTTCAATTTAAATTCCGTAAAAAATATCTAATTTAAATCTTTTGCTTGGCTATAGGAATTTTGCCCTACGTCTGGGAAGACTTCAAAAGTTTTACATGAACTGTATGTATTATAATTAAATACTCTAAAATATTTCATCAGTTAATTTTGGATACAGAAACGCAGTGGTTTTGAAATGGAAGGGGGATTTTAAACGAGTGTGATGTATCTTCCTCTTAATAACGTTATATCAGATTTAATTGAATTTCTCTTCTTCTATGATTTAAGTTTTTTATTTCGAGCTTCTATAATTTTTAGATTTTTTTCCCACATATCTTTAATTTTTATTTTGCATATATTTGTAGGATATTTTGAAATTTATAGGTATGAAAAATACACCCTGGAATTTTCTCGAGGTTCCTGGAATGCAAAAGTGTACAATTACGAGATATCTCTTTATTAAATGTGATTAAATGTTAAATGCGCGTATTCCTGTATTTTTATTTTTTTGGCGTAGCTTTGTCTTAAAACTCGTCACGCGGTGCATTGCACAGGAAAAGACAGCAGAAAAAAAAAAATAAATAAATGTAAAATTCGTAACAATATCAAGAAACTATTGTTTTTATGGTTATGTATGTATTGATGGCTATCGCGAAATGATTTTTCAATTTAATTTTGTAAGATTTGTCTTAAAACGTGTCAAGCGCTGCATTGCACCAGGAATTGAACTAATTTTAATTACAATTCTATTAAAAATAGCAAACTAAATACAAAGACCGCTACAATAATATGAATTTTATGCATTGTAAACAAAAAAATATTTTTTCAGTAGCATTATTAATTTTCTTCTTTTATACATAATAACAGATTATGTACCGCATTAGAGGCTAATTATAAATGCTTTAAATGAATTATTAACTTCTCTTTTGTATGAAAATCAATTTGAATTTTTTGTTACCAATTATGTCCAAAAGTTCTGAAATTTAATATTAAAGCTCTACTGATAACTTTTTCTTTTCGGCAGTTATGGGCAGAAATAACATAGCATTTTAAAAATTCTTCAACATAATCCATAAAACAGATTTTATTAAAATCAAATTGGCAACACTACGGTTATTTTAAATTAATTTCGTTACTTAAGTATTATCTAGTCAATCGCTGGGGGAATGGTGGGGCAACGTTCGTCAGTGGTTACAGCCGAAAACATCGCGGCAAAAACATCGCGGACGGAAACGTCGCGGAGAAAACAACGCAAGGCGAAAACGTCGTGCTACAAAACATCGTGGGAGAAAACATCGCAAACAGAAAACATCGCAGTTCTAAAACATCGTGGTACAAATCATCGTCGTCGAATAAAATAAAGTAATAAGTAAATAGATATTCCCATAATGATTTGTGAGCGCAAAATGGAAAGAAGTATAATTTTTACTTTCACATTTTTTTATTAACTAATAAATTTTTTCTGAAAAAGTAAGAAGGAAACTTAAGCATAACAAATTAATGCAACTTATAACAATTAATAGAATTTTAAACCGACATAGTTAACTAACAAAGGCCATTAATAAATCATTTTTTATAAAGTTTTTACTGGTAATTTTTCATGAAAAGTATAATCTATAAGTTGCATTTAATTTTCTATGCTTGAGTTTCCTTCTTACGTTTTCAGAAAAAAATTATTAGTTAATAAAAAATGTGAAAGTAAAAATTATCCTTCTTTACATTTTGCGCTCACAAATCTTTATGGGAATATTCATTTACAGTTATTAAAGCATGTATGGAAAAAGCATGTCTGCAATGTTATCGTCATGCGATGATTTGTAGATACTTTATTTTTTACCACGATATTTTTGACGACGATGTTTTTAAACTGCGAAGTTTTTGAACCGCTTTATTTTCGACGACGATGTTTTGTACCACGATGTTTTAGGACTGCGATGTTTTCTCTTTGCGATGTTTTCTCCCACGATGTTTTGTAGCACGACGTTTTCGCCTTGCGTTGTTTTCTCCGCGACATTTTCGTCCGCGATGTTATCGGCGGACACCTCGTCAGTCGTTACTGTGGAACTCTAAAGGAAGAGATCATTCATTAACTGGAGCTAAACTACGCCACTTGACCTGTGGACGAGATAATACAAATGTACATTAATTTGAATTATTCTATGTTAAAAAATTTATAATTATTGTAGTTATGAATTACATACACATTTAGCGTAAACTGGTTTTGTTTAGCATAGATAATCTGAGTGTATGTTTTTAAGAATTTGATTTAATGATAACAAAATAATATATTGAGATACATCTGTTAGCGTTCTAAAGGACCTCTCTTAAAATTGAACTATGTTTTTACTCTGCAAAATTAAGAGATAATCATAAATATTCTTACTTCTTGCATACTTTGCATTATAACCTTGTAACACACTTTTATTTTAATGGAACTTGTTTTGATTAAACAGTAAAATTCGCTGAAATATTTCTTAGAACTTTCAAAATTTCTAATTTTTCCCTCAATATAATTATGATTTAATATTCCTTCTCACCTGAGCCGAGGCAGCTGGTTTTGTACCTTTAATGACGCGATAATTGCTTGCAAATATTTTTATGTAAACTGCACTCGAAACAAATTACAAATCTCGTACTAGTTTGCCTAAAGTAAAATACCTTCATTATCTGTTAAATTTAGCTAATTATATACATCAGTTATTAATATTAAAAAAAAAAACCTTTTCACTTATTTTTTTTTTGTATCAAAATATATTTCCAGTCCGAATTGTACATTTGATGTGATTCTATCAATTGCATTTCAAATTATTATAACGACTTTGGAATTTGGGTTTAATTATCCTGAATTGCAAAATTATATATACTTTTAAATTTCTGTTGTCTTTTCTAGTTTCATAATAAAATAATAAGTCATTTAGGTTAGTCTGGAATTTTCATGACTGAGAAGGAAATAATAATAAATAATGCAAATTTTGTTTTGAGATTTTAAGACAATTTTCTCTAAACATAACACTTTATTTTAACACTGATTTTTTCAAAATCTTAATGTACTATTATTTTCAGAAAAATTGAAGTTAAATTTAAATTTATGTCAGCTAACAGTCTCAAGATAGACAAAATTTGAAAATGCATCAATTTTGCGTCTGGAATTTTCTCTCAGTTTTCATCTTTGCTGATTTTTGTTACAATGCAGTGGCCTTCAAACTTCTTCGGCAGGAGCAGTTCTACGGCGACGACGGCTGGAGCTCCTTCGTGATTTCCTGCGTCCAGAAGATTTTCTTCGACGAGACCTTCCCCTTTTAGGAGATGCACTCCTCCTCCTGCGTTTGCGGCTTTTTGGAGCCCCTCCCGATTTGCCTCGTCGTCTTCTGCTAGAACTTCTGCGACGTCTTCCTCTCTCCATGACTTTGTAATGTCCATCTAGCTTTGATAAAATGCCACGATCTATGGCACTCTTCAGGAATAATTTGATTTCAGCGTCATTGGAATTGACATCCATCTTCTGATTGCTGTGTAAGTAAGTCTTGACATCCCGAAGTGTGGTGCCTTTTCTGCCTTGAAGTTTGCGGATGGCATTCAGAAGCATACGTTTAAGTCCAGTTTGAGGTTGAGCATTCTTCTTCATACCCATTCGCGATAATCCTTTCTCGGTTTCTTTAAGGGAGTGAACGTTGTTCTTACTCATATTCATCATTTAAATAAGGTAGTAATATTTATTATAAATTATTGAAGAGGCGAATTAAAACGTTGATGCACTGAGAGAAAATTAAGCTAACAGTTTGAAAATGGCGATTGCAACGGTGAAAAGAATTTCATACAAAAGCAAGAGCGATCTCGAGGATGAAATATGTGCATGATTTGAGGTTAACCAACGAATAATTGTTAGCTAATACTTTTACACACGAGCTTTTAATTCACCAAATAAGAAAATATTTTAAGCCACGAGAAATATTTAATTAAAATTTCGTGTTTAAGCTATTATTATTTGTAACTTTATAAGTTTGATTTTAATGTTGGCAAGAGCACCATACTTAACAAACTATGCAGTGTGGTGAATCATATTGTAGAACGACATATTTGAAAATCTGGTGATTGCAAAAAGTGTTGAAACATTTGGGCACTACTTTGCTGAAGCGGACAACGTCAAAGACTTTGGCTGTATCTGAAATATGTCCATTTTAGATTAGACTACCAGTTTTGGGCTAATAAATGAAGAATCGCTTTAGTAAGGAAGTACAATTGCATTTTTAATGATAATATTGCTACGAAGTGTACAGGCGTGGTAAGACAGCTTCCCACAAAGCAGTTTTAAGGTTGCCATAAAATGGCAAGTGAAGGCAAAGTTGCCACGTCTGGGGAGAAATCGCCCATTTGGCGACAAATTTCGCGATATGCTATGGACGGATGAAGAACCTTCTAGAACGAATTTTTATCGGTTTTTCCCAGAATGTTATCGAACACAAGCCGAAACTATATAAACCCTACTGGTCGCAGTCAGTTAGGGTGCCTCGTCAAGTGCGAGATAGTTACTGTCTCGAGTTAGTCAGTCCGTGAGCAGTCGATCGAGTTGACAGCCGGGCAGCGAGTGCCCAGTGGGTCGTCGAGTGCATCGAGGAGTCTTTTAGTGTATCGCGGTTAGTGCATGGTTAGAGAGTGTGTTAAGCTCCGGGAACGACTGGACCGAAGAGTCGGGAGCTGTGCTCTGTGTGTCATGGAGTGCATCGCGAGTTGTAGCGTAGAGAGTCTCGAGAGAACATGGAGCTCCGAGAACGACCAAGCAGAGTCGGGGGCTGTACTCTGGTGCTTTGCAGTTAAGCTGTCTTCACCGTGATAGCCTGATTGCCTGAAGGCTGTGTCGCTCATTGTTCTAGCGAGTTTATAGTAGATCTTCGACGATTGTAAAACGTGACTTTGAAGCTGTCCTGAGTAAATTGGTAAATAAAGTGTGTTTCGGTACTTCATCAAGTGTCGTCGTTATTCACTCCAAATCCGCACGAACCCCATACAAACATGAAAGAAGAAAATAACGCAACAACTGGTGTCAGAAAAAAAAACGGAACAATATTTAACTTTTATTAACTTTATTAAACTTTTAAAAAATTTTAATAAACTAAAAATTTTTAATTTATTAAACTTTTAAAAATCTCGCAATTTCCTTTTTGTGCTGTTTAAAAATTTAATGTAACAAACATAATAATTCCTATAACTTAAATTATTTTACGTCTAAGAACATGTAACATGCACAAGATTTTTATTTTGCCATTCTTAACATGTCTTCAAAATACAAAATTCGTATTTCTGCAGAAAATAAATCCAACAAGAATATAAGACATATGATATGAAGTGGGGTGGTGAAAAGTTTTTGTTGCAAACTTTTAGTCATACAAAGAAAGAATTAATATCATATGTGTTACAGTAATGCTAAATACACACATGATAGTTTTATCAAACAATTTATTTTAAAATAAAATAAAACAGAAAACTAAATTGAATAAAAGTTTCTTTAGTTAAACTTAGAAAAGTTAAAAAGTACATTTCACTAGTGGAACTAGATTTTACTTTAAAATGTAATCTAGGAATCCCTTCAGTTGGGCACAAATATTATCATTCTTCTTTTTTGAATATTTATTGATTATGAACTAATAGCACCTACCAACGGCCGAGCTTCAAAACTGTAAACGTTGGTACATCGATGCGGTGAAGGAGTTGACTGTTACGGCAAACGAGCTGGTTGCTTGTAGGTTTTTGTGGTTTTACCATGTGTAGTATGAAATACCAGCTCTTTTACCTTAAAGAATTTTCTTCGAAAACATTCTTTGTCATAGGTAAATAAACTTCGTATATTTTACTATAATCTGAATAATGCTAAACCTGATCTGTAAAGATAGTTGAAAGTAATAAATATATTTCGAAGTTGAATTTATGAAGTTATTATTAATTAAAGGAAAATGAATTTGAAATATTTTAAACATAAATTTTTCAGACAAAATGAGCTTCAAAAACAGATATTTAACAAATAAATATAATAAAATGCAATAAATAGCATATTTAAAAGACAGAGATCTATATTAGTATCATATTAAATTTAAATGAATCACAATAAATAGAAAAAGAGAGCTAAAAAAATTTTATATTGTTAAACAACTAAGCAGTGACACGCCTATACATTGTTGCAAATTTTGTATGTATGTAAATAATTTGAGTGAAATTATAGTATCTTTTCTACAATATAACATGAAAAGTCTGAAGAGATCGGAGCGCTGCCAGAAAAATAACATTACAGGGGCAAGTCGCTTTAACACTGATGTAAAACGGCTATCTCGCTAAACTGGCAAAATTTCGCCAAGCTGGCGATCGTTTCGGTGGCTAATTTTTTTCGCCAAACATGGCGAGAAAGCCCTAAAAGTTGAAAATTTTGGCTACCATTTGGCGACATTTTGGTCTGGTTCCTGTATAACTGTTATTGGTAGTGTAACTGAATAACAAAAATTGATCCCTAATATGTAGCTGTAACCGTATTCAGCCCTCGTATGTAACTTTACCATATATAACTTTCAGTAATTTCGAGAAGCGGAAGGTGCTACAGACTTCTTGTCGACTGAAGTAAAACTTCCTAAGCCCGTAGAGAGCACTAGTTCTCAGTTTTCATTTCAGAGTTGACTTCGAAGCATTGAGAGATCTCCTTGAAAGCTTCGCCTTTTAGATGCGCTTTGCATTGCTTTGTGTTTAACATTTTTAGCAGTTTGTAGTGTAACTACTGATTGTGGTCTGTGATACTGAGAAGTGCTAAACGAGTATTATTGTGGAAAGTTCTGGAACTATAAAGTGTTCCTTTGGTAAAATGAATTCCCTCAAGCTATTATCTGTTCTGCGTGCATTCAATCCACTATCCGAACGCACGTAGCAATGTTCATTGAGATCATGTTCATTGATCAGTGATCAATGTCACTGATCAACCACAGAATGTGAAAATTAAAACAGGATCGCCGTCCTGCAGTGGACGGTGAGAAAGTTTCAGTGCGTCGCGAAGAAAAGTTAGTTTTTTAAAATTTTATAACTATATATATTTATTTTAAATTTGTAATCAATTTAGTTAATTTTTAATTGTTAATACAATTTTTCTTGTTGATAGTTAAATAATTAAAAGATTATTTTCTTCAAAGTTTGCTCTTTATATCCCTCTTTCGTTGAGATACATGTGCCATTCTTGTATGGTAACATGAAAACACTTATGGTTGCTATATCAAAACGTTTGGAAACATTTACGTAGTGAAATCTTTAAGGAACTTTTATTGCCAGAAAGACGAGTAGTACTGTTATTCCCTCCTGTACCTTAAAGTGGCTTTGGAATTGCTCTTTTTTGCAATTAATGCCCACCGATTACGCTTTTTTTTGGTAACATCTATCTTCCTTCCTAAAACCTTATCAGCTTTAAATGATTATTTTCCTTTCCGCTTATTTAAAACTATCTTCTGGAAAGGCCATATATATTTGGTCTACAATACTTCTGTAATGCCTTTAAGAAAGAATATATACATGGATCTTGAAATATGTCGAAGAAATTAGGGAAATATATTAAGAATACATAAATCCGGGTACAAAGTATTAGGGGGATTATTTGGGAATTAAAATCGTGAAAATACCACTTCCTCTTCTTCATAATTGAAAGTTTAGTTTAAGAAGTTTTTATGGAAATTATGAAAACTTTCTAAAATACTGTTATTCCATTTGCATAATAATTTAAATGTAAACTGCCATAGGTTTATTTTAATTGTTTATCTTGAGTAAAAAAAGATTCTGTTCCATGAAGGTATTAATATTGTTGCGAAAAGCCCAGCTGCAGCAAGATGGCTTCTCTTCAAAGACGGATTATGGTTGCAGAAAGTGGGCCAGAAAAGGCAGGGTTGCCAGATTTGACGCAAAATCGTCTACTTGGCGACACAATTGTCTGAGCCAGGATATTCTAGAAAGAATTCTTACCGGTTTTCCCGAAAATGTTATCGAAGGCAGGTCAAAATCTATAAATACCCTGCATATATACGGAGTAGCAGTTTATCATGAAAAGTATTTTAAGTTAAATAGTAGTGTTTTGAGTTCCGGATAAGCGTGAGAGCGATAGAACCGAGTCGGGAGCTGTACATTAGAGCTTTGTCTTGAAGCAGTTTTCACCGTTATAGCCTGAAGACTGTGTTCCTGATAGTTTTAGAGTGTTATCGTAGTTTTTCGACGACTGTAAACGTGTCTCTGGAACTGTCCTGTGTAATATTGGCGAATAAATTGTATTTTGATGCTTCATCAAATGTTGTCATCAATCATTCCAAATCCACGAACCCGTAGATGGCAACAATATAATAATAGATGAAGATTAAATTTTTTAAATAAAATATCTTCAAGTTTTATTTGATATTCCATTTGATTTTAAGCCATGCGTAAAACTCTATTGAAATAAGTTCTTGTATAAGTGTCCGACTAGAACCGTAATAAATAAAATATCAACGAAATTTAAGTGGTATAATTTTTTCATTTTCTTCTTCATTCCCGCTACTTAAATGTTTATTCAAAAATCTGCCTTTAATCAGTTTTGCGAAAAGTTTGAAATCAATGTTTCGTAGTCATTGTAGCTTACAGAGGCCCCAAAATTAATGTTTGCATTTAGCAGATTGTATCTTTCAGCTATTTTCACAATTTCATTTTCATTTCCGCTACTAACGGTCTCGTTCTAGATTTAAAATCCTGCTTAATAAACTTTTATCTTTGTTTTTACTTCCTTGTACGAAGTAAAAAGGAAGTATTGTGATCGCTAAAAGTTTCAGGCAGCATATTTCAACGAAAATATCAATTTTGACCGCTATCGAATGCAATTTAACGATGTTTTTGCGCGATATCTGTACGTAAGAACAGAATAAAAGACTCGTTTCCTCCAAAAAAATTATAAAACTGCTTTAAAATTAGTTCCGAAGAGAACTTTTCGTGGCGTCTGTACGAACGTATGTACGTACGTATCTCGCATAACTGAAAAACGAGTAGAATCAGAACGTTGAAATTTTGTTTAAAAATGATAGAATTATGGTGTTTTTATCTTCAGGTTAAGGTTTTTATGCCTTTAGTAAATCTGTATGCAATATTTTTACAATTATCAACAATTTTAAAGTTGTTTAAGTGCCGCTAAGCCTTTTTTTATATGGCAGACATTGATTGTTTACATTTGAAACAGCAGAATAGTGGATTTGTTGCCAATCTAGAGAAACTTAGCTTCGTAACAACAAACATAACGCCTTCATTTATTATTGCCAATTAAATCATGCTTAATCCTTTCTGGATTTTTTTCGAGGAAATAAGTGTTTAAGATTTACTTCGTAATTTTTAATATAGATATTTTGAGTTTTCATGTATTTTTGCCTTCTCGCGAAGTGAGAACTGAATTAATTGAATGAGAAATACTCAATCGTCTGTGAAAAACTGTTTCTTTTTTGCTTTGTTTGCTTAATTTCTTTTATACATCATTCTAGCATTATTATAGTATTTGAATAGAACATGTGGCAACGATTAGATAATTCTATTCTTTAAATGATATAAATTTTGTGCATTATGAGTTATAATATGAATGAAATATAATACTGTTAAGTGAATCTAACGCCAGAGTGTCGCTATGGTAAACAAATACTAGAGTGAATTTTAAAGAATGCATTTATTCTATTGTGGTGCATGCGCTGTAATCGAAGTAGATTTAATTCAATAAGTTTAAATGAAATGCAAGAAAAATGCGCATAATTTAATATTCCGTACAAGGATATCATGTGGTGTATTATACATCAGATTTTTTATTTTAATGTCAACATTACTATCTTGGTTTCAAGCACGGTTTTATAAGTATATCAGAACCGCTAAGGTTATTTACTAGAATGCCTAAAGAGAAGAATAAAATAAGATATTTGAGACTATTAGGATGCCACATGTCTTTCTGAAACTAATAAAATTGATATATTTAAGAAATTTAAAGATATACTTAAAATAATATAATAATGAAATAAACGTTCAGTTTGAAACTGACGCCTTAGGTGGACTTTCTCTCTTACACAGTTATGGAAAAAACGCTCTCAGTTATAAGATGAATAACTTTCATTCAGTATACCTGTTCTCTTAAAAATATTGTGTTCAAAATCATATTCTGTACGTCTAGCACACAAACAAATTAAAACAAAAAAAAGGTTGCATTAAAAGATTTAAGTGAATCTTATAAACTACCTTTCTAAAAATATTCCTGAATCAAGCAAAAAAGTTTGTTTCTCATTGCAAAAGTAAACTTTGTGCTTCCCTTCAGAAGATCAAACAATTTACTTTCTGAAGTGTTTCAAGCAAAATTAAATTTGTTTCTTTCCTTCATTGATTCCCTTGGAAAAGTATTGAGGCATCACAGTAGTTTCTGGTTTTTCCCTTTTAGTCTCAGCTTTCAGAGCTGAAATTAAAACCACTCTCTTTTTGATTGCACTCAGCACTCTAGTTATAACTTAATTCTTTGAAATGTCCAGTGTTTTATCTTCTGAAAAGATTTCAGTATTTCTGACATACAATTTAAAAAATATAAAAACAATATTCTCTCTAAAAAGAATTTTTCGTTAATTGCAAAGACTGGTATGATTTTCCATTACAGATGAACTGTAGCTTTTGAACTGAATGGATTTCAAGTTGTATAATAAGGGGAAAGTGACTCAAAAAAATGTATATAAAATAGCAAACGTATTGCTAATGAAATGCTTTTATTCATGTCTAAAACATTTGCATTAACCAGGTCATGGTAAATGCAAATTCAGTATATAAATAAGAAGTAGATTCAGAAGATTCGAGTGCCTTGAGGATCCAAGTCTGACTTTGCCTTTAGCTAAGCATATTGGATTTGCTTTCATACCTAGGGTGAACCTACCATGATCTAGGTTCCTGATTAATACGCCCTACATTTCCCTTCGCTTCGATAAGGCAGCACTTTAAGGGCCTTCTTTGGAGATGTTCCACATCAAACCAGAATAGTGTTGACCTCCCAAATTTTACGAATGGCAAGGATTCTTGCTTCCTGAACCATGGAACACAACATACTGCTATTATAGTTATATCAGCCGCAAGCTTTTAGTTGCATATTTATTTCGCTTGTACCTAAAGATGATTGGGGGTGATCACGACCCTATAAAAGTTGAGCAGCGAAATTTTCATAAAACATAAAAAATTGCATAAACATTCTTTTTTTTCATTCTGTTGTAACAACGAATCATCACCAGGATATGCATGCGTCATTTATTGGATTTAAACAAATGGTTATGCTGGATAATGCGCTATATTTCAATAAGTTGGAAAGCTCGGAAGATCCGTTTATGTGGAGTAACTCAGCTTAGGATTAACACCAGCCAAAATCTTAGGTCTTTTAAAAGGACAAGGAAAACACTCAGTCAAAATTGTATATGTTGAAATTATTTCTTTTTCCCTCCGATGGAACTAATTTTTCTTTTATTATTTATCGTCTGTCGCCGACTAGGTCACGTGACTGGCGGCAGAGAAAGAATGTAATAACTCTTTTAGTTAAGCTTGAGTGCGACGCTTGAAATGATCTGTTCTTGGCCGCATAGCGGGAATCAACAATTATAATAATTGTTCTTGATAACCTAATCTTGGCCCTATGATGAGAAATTTATATTATATGCAAATTTTGTGTTTTGAATAATGTAAGTAATGTACATAAGCTCTTCATTAAATATTTCTGTGTTTCAACTGGAAGTTCTTATTTTCAAGTTGAGTCTTTACGTGAACATGGTATATTGACTCTTGATTATACTAGTATATTCTTGATTAATTTGATGCTCTCCCAACTCGTGAAAAATAGAATCGTGAATTCGTGAGCATAATCGTGACAAGGTTTTATACAGTATAGGCTTTCCTATCAGAATAGTTCCTCATGTTTCATTCACATCAGAATTGTCACCGTTGCAGTTGTTGATTTCTTCCAATTTTCTAAAAGTATTTGTAACTATGCACAGTGAAAAAGATTCAATTTTATGTATACGACGCTGAGCATGTTTCGTGGCTGATATTTTCACTGACTCTAGAACAAGTATGAAGTATTTGATTTTGCTAAAGATTTCAAATAGGTCAAACAGACCACTACGATTTCAACGGGTAACCGTAATTTGCTTCCTCTTGTAAGGTCTTTAATAGTACCTCAGGAATTTGTGGTGCTAGAAAAAGGGTCATACTATAGAATAGTAAAAAAATAGAGAAAGGGGCTGAATAATCATAAAAAGTGTGAGGTGTTTAAGAAACTGTCCAGCACCTCGAAAACAAAACGAGGCTCACTATAGTGTCTCTAGCCTTTTTTGGTAACTTAGTAAGTGTAGCTCAGATACCTCCTAATAGCTATATTTTTAAAGGTGCTTAAAGCTTAAAATACCTTTCCTAATTATAAAAACTACTTAAATAAATGTTAATATAATGATACTCTGATTTAATAAAAAAAAATAAAAGTCGGAGCAAATAATAAAGTTTAATCATCTACGGAAAATTATATGAATTGGTATTAAATGCGAATTATTTATACTGAAATCAAATAGGTTCACTAATTATTTTCAGTCTTCTCAGTATAATAAAGTTATCCAAGTCTTTCAAATAACTGGGACCATATTTTATTCGGATAAACTAAATGTTCAGGTAACTGATTTACAATTCGTTTTGCATGCGAGATGCATATTTACTGCAGCAAAAATAAAGAAATTAAGCTTTTTCATTTCTTGCATTTAATTATTTCAATAACTAATCCATTAAAACGAAATATTGTTTTTTTGTTATTTCTCTGAAGATTTGAAATAGTAAATACAAACCTTCGGGCAAAATAAAATTGTGAAATTATTTTTGACTTGCCTGTACACGTGGCCCATTCCCTTACTTTGCAGAGTCATAGATTATATCGAAGCAGAAACATGAAAATTGAGCAATACTCTCTATGCAATTCGAACTCCGGATCTCTCACGCCTCAAGCATGCTTCCAGTTACACCACGAAGGCAGGCGAGAAGCAGGGAGAAAATACCTTACATACTTACCTTTTTAAAGGAGGATTGGGCATTGGGGGCCCTATTGCCAAATTCTGGTGCTGATGAATTATTATCCACCGCCTTTTTAGATCAGGCGCCACATGTAGAGTTTTCTAGAATTTTCGAAGTCAAGAAACTGAAGAAATTCCACGTGTTCTTATTGTTTTTGCTTTGCGATTTTGCGTTGAATCACTATAAATGTCCGTTTCACTTTTCAAACTGCTGCCACCAAATGTTAGAGACCTGCATTATATTTGAAGAAATTAAATAATGAAAACTCTTCATAAATGCATGTGTATTTCTAGCATTGTGATAAAACAATGGTACATAGAGCCACCGAATTTTGAATGACGCAATCCTCCTACGAATATGGGCATATGGAAGACCAAATTTGAAATTTGTTTTATTATCAATTTCATATTTTGTAAAGCTTTAACGAATTTTTGAGTAGCAAACTCAACGATTTAAAAGCGAGCAAGGGCAACACTCTACAGGGGAAAAAAACCTTTTTATCTCCAGCGCGCGGAACTGTGCATCGCAAATTCTAAAGATATGTTGATTTTAGAATTATTTTGTGACATTGCTATTAAACTGAATTTTATGGTTTAAGTGCGAAAGAACATGATATTTAATAAATTAAGGTAACACACAAATCGTTAAAAAAACGCCCCTTTGCGCGTAATTAAAAATCTGAAACCTTTCAGATTTTTTTATTTTTTTTCACTTCTTTTCTATGAATCGTGATGACATTCGTTCAGACATCGCAACAAACGTTGACCAAGTTATCATATTATTGAATTCAAACTCATTTTGTTCAAGAATAAAATCTAATAGATCGTCTTTCTTTTCCTTTGCCCCCAGTGTTCACATCTTTACTACGAATGTTATTCTTTTCGCTCCTAGCAATCTTCCTAACAATCTAAAGACTGTTATTCATTCACTTTTACAGTCATTTCACTTCAGTCACACAATAAACAATGCTTTGTAGAGTCACTTAGAATTTTCTTAGGAAGTCAGAAAACTGAAAAAATCCGCAGTGACCTTACCGAGATTCGAACTTCGGACCTCCCGAATACGGGTCGAGTGTGCTTCCAATTACACCACGAAGGCATATGGAAAAGACGCAGCAAATACCTTTTATAACCTACTAAAACGAAACACGGAAATTTTTGAATTAGCTAAACACATAGTTTTCTTTCTAAATTTTTTATCACTGAAACCTGACAAGTAATTTATTTGTTTATTTTAATGTATTTTATTTATTTGTATATTTATTTTTAGATGAAAAAAACGCTTTCGTCACCTTCTGTTTAACTAAAATGAAACCAAGCAGTTATTTTTTATTTTTCAACAAAAAACAAAAAATAATAAAATAAACAATATAATGTGTATATTAAAGTTTATGATATATTTATTTATAATTATAATAAAAGATTTCATTTAAATCGAAGCAAATATTAATCATATTAGTTTTGCTTTTTGATGAAAGATCAGCAATCAATTCGGGTTAATTGTAATTTCGAATATCTTGAGTCCTGGTAATAGGTATCTTCTCTTCTTATATTATTAAACTAATTAGATCTGCTAATGAATGAGTTTCTCTCCTGCATTATCAGTAGAAACGAAATGGTGCAAACAAAAGCTCTAGCTATAAATGCGAACGCAATATGGATTACGACCTTTTCGAAAATCGAAGAAACGAACCGCACGTCATAGAATTGTGACGTAGCAATGAAACTTCCTTTTTACATGCGAGACTTTAAATCTCTTCTCGAAATTGAAATCTGTATCTGAAAAAATAAAAGACATAAGCATGAAAAGGGCGAAATGTTGAAGATGTTATATGAGTGAATTTGTAAGATCTGCGGTTTACGATTTCTCTCTGTCTGGCGAAGTTTGTACATCTATCCATACAGTAGTAAAATATATTGGTTTGCTCCGTAAAGGGCGCTGCATAGGGTTTAGCTTTATAGATGGAGATGCATAACATCAAGGATTTTTTTATACTAAAATGGTAGATGTTATGTAACTGTAATATATTGGTTTTCCGTACATAAATTTAGGTGTCTCCACATACCATTTAAAGCTAGTAAGAAAAAGTATTTCATCACAATATAAATGACCATAGGATTTATATGATACGTATTGTATATTTCACAAGTTCTCTGATGCATTTAAAAAATTAATTACGAAAAAAAATCAAAATCAAAATCTGAAAGGTTTCACATTTTAAATTACTTAGAAAGGGGCGTTTCTTTTAACATTTTGTCTGTTACCTTTATTTATTATATATCACGTTCTTCGCACTTAAACCATAAAATTCAATTCATAAGCAATATCGCAAAATAGTTTTAAATTGAGCATACGTTTAGAATTTCCAATACAAAGTCTCGTGGGATGGAGATAAAAATGTTTTTCATGTACAACGTTGCCATGGCTCGCATTGAAATACTTGAGTTGGTTAATCAAAATTCGTTGAAGTTTTACAAAATATGAAATCGATAATAAAACAAATTTCAAATTTGGGCTTCCACATGTACATATTCGTAGGAGGATTACGTCATTAAAATTCGATTGCTCTATGTACCGTTAGTTTATGACAATGCGAGAAATATGCATACATTATGCTGATTTTTCATTATTAATTTCTTCAAATATAATGCAGGACTCTAACAATTGGTGGCAACAGTTTGAAAAGTGAAACCGACCTTTATAATAATTCAACGTAAAATCGCAAAAGGGAAACAGTAGTCCTTTAGGGAAAAAGCCCCTTTGGACTAAAACGTAAACCAATAGGAAAATAATGCTTTCAAATTGCAACAGTAATTATTATTAGAAGTAATAATATTTCTCCTTCGAATTTTCTTTAACACCTTACTATCGCAAGAAAAATTTATGATGAAATTTATAATTCCTCAAATTTTTCATTTGGTTTTAAATATTAGTTGGTACCATATGAAGTACAACTTTGTAAACGTAAAGTTGTTTGATACTATCTGAAGAACGAATTTTTATGCGTTTAGATTCTGTACTATAGGAAAGATCGTTAGATTTTATGGCTACGCCTTTGCCCAGTCAATATATTGTTTAATCGCTTATTTCGGTTGTATGTTAAAATAACAAATGCATTTATCTCAGATAACAAGCACTGTAGAACTCTAAAGTGAATAAATTAGGCAATCAGGAATTTTTCTTTGGTTTTCTTAGACTATATATAGCCCTGTTTCGAGCAGAAAAAAATTCTGTAAGGAAGGTTAATTTCTTGGAATCAAAATCATGGAAAATTAGCTGTACCCTCGTGGGATTCGAAGCACACTTTTTTCATTTATTACCATTTACACCATGAAAACATGCATGGGCTAATACAATAATTAATTATATTACCTTCTAATTAAAGGATGAAAAGGGAAAGACACGATACCCAAAATATAGGTGATGACGAGTAAATATAGTTGACGACGAGTCATATTTCACAATATTTTAGTTCGGATGCAATTGCAAAGATCATTAGGACATTTTGGATTAGGAAATGTGAAAACATATAAAAACTAACTCCAATAATATGATAAAAGAATTATTATTTCTTGTAAAAATATTGCAAATTTTATATTTATGCTGCTCATACATTTTTCGTATTTATGTCCTTAAATGAGCCAAGAACGATAAGAACATCACAAGGCTATTTTCATTTATAACTTCTTTATTATTTCTATTATTTTTATAAATATATAATCTTGGCAACATAAAAATATTCCTAAATAATGTAATTTTAAGATTTCGGATTTTTAATCCGAGCATCTGAAACAAATATAAGACTGAAAATCTTGCTGGATGTAACTTATCATTTTACTGGAGAAATGAAGTTCAAATCCGTTCAATCGAGGGATTATATAGCACAGCTCTGCCAAAATCTGGTCATTTTAATAACACTTAAATGCACTTTGTTAGTTCGAAAGGGCGTTAGCCCGAATGGGTTATTAGTCTCGAAACGGGATTTTGAGTCGTCCATCATAAACTGCGAATCACTTTCCAAATTACTGCACCAAATATTATCGCCCTGTGTTATTTTTAAAGAAATTAAATTATCAGAAATCTCCATGTGTGAATGTATGTTAAAAAATCGACAATATTTAGAGCCATCAGATTTTGAATAACATAGTCCTCCACCCGAAAATGTGCACCTGGAAGCCCGAATTTTGAAATTCGAAGTTTATATTTCCTATTTTGTAAACTTTTAATGTATTTTTATTAGTAAAGTCATAGATATGAGAACGAACAGTAGCAACATTGCATGGAATAAACATTTTACCTCCAGTGCGCGAGACTGTATATACAAAATTCTAAAGATACTTTATTTTTAATTATTTTGTGATTTTGCTGCAGAAATGAATTTTATTAAGCGCAAGTATGAAGAACGAGATATTTAATAAATACAGTTAACACACTAAAGGTTAATAATATTAATAAAAAAAAAGTTTTGCAAGCCATCTTCTTAAGAAAACTGAACACTGATATGATGAACTGAAAAAAAGACTTGGAAATATTCTCGGATATTCTAAACTTAAGCTGGTATGCCGCTTTTAAAATTTTTGTAATTTTGCTGTTGAATTGCATACGACCAGAGTTTGAATTGCGCCGGAGCCTGGCTCCGGTACTTCTCATTTTCCCAGGTAAATCGTAATTCAAGCCAGAGCGCAACGGATCCCTAAATAAAAAGGTTCCAGTATTTCTTTTATGTAAATGAAACACAGTTTTAGCAGAAAATTTTATTTTAAGAGTAAATATACCTTCAGGATTGATTACAAGTTCCGAATTCATGCCAGTCTTTCTCTGGGAAACAAACACTTTGACGGAAGTTAAGACTTATAAGAAAAGAAAAGCCCCATCTACATGTCAAAAGCTTATTCTCCGATTAGTACACTAAATTTTAAGAAATCAGGTAAAATGTTTTATTTCCGAAAGTATTAACAGTGATTACCTTGGTCTTCCACGTCCAGTGCTTGTGACCTCTCACAGCAGATCTTCTGCAGATGTAACCAAATACGGGGAACAGAAATTGTCATTTAATGCACACCTTACATTTATTCTCATGTTGCCAGCGGATCGGATTCGGGAAAAATTTTGTCGATTTATATTTTACAATATTGGCAGCGCATCGCCGTCAGAAAGCATAGGACTCTTCTCTGTTTGCTTTCGAAGCTACAATACTCCATTAAACTTTCCATTAAATACTCCATTTAAATTACACAATACTTCATTACTCCATTAAATACAATACTCCATTAAAATTTCTGGCTGTAGCCATTAAAATTTAATTTTGCCAAAAATTGTAGCCATTAAAATTTAATGGCTACAATACGCCATTAAAATTTCTTTCCAAACTCTCATAGTGTTCCTAACATTCTCTCTATTTTCATTAGTGTCGTTTTATTTGTTTCCATTGGTGTGCAAGTAAAACAATAATCCCGCCTTATTTAAATAATACATATTATACTGTATATTTAGGGCCTAACTCCAGCCGGAGCTGGATGAGCTATTTGTTAGTTTTTGTATGAAACTGTAAATCCAATCAGAACCCAAATAATACGATACCCGATATTTCATTTAACTTGTAGAGACGTTAGGTTATTTTAATGCGGGAAATGCGAAAAATGATCAATGCCCTCGCTAGGACTCGAACCTGGACCTCGCGAAATAAGCGCCAAGTGTGTTAACTGTTAAACCAGAAAGGCATGCTGGAAAGAAGGAGACAATACCTTATATACCTTCCCTTTTAAGGGACGACTGTGGAGTAGGAGACCCAATCGTCAATCATGGTGGCGAAGAATCGTCATCCACCACCTTTCAGTTCGTGGGCCACTGTAGAGTCATTAAACAATTTTGAAGCAGGAGACACGATAAATGAGCAATGCACTCGCTGCAGGGACTCGAACCTAGACCTCTCAAATACGCACCATGTGAGGTACTGCTACACCACGAAGCCATGCAGAAAGGAGTGTAACAGCTTTAAATAATATTAAAATCTTGTAGTTTAAATAATTTAAATAGATGAACATTAAGGTATTTGTGAATGGCAATATTTGAAACCAGACTCGAGTGCCTCGTGCGACTCTCGCACGAAGAATGTAATTTTTTTTTAAATGTTAGAATATGTTTTCTCTTCTTGTTTGTATGTCGCCATTTTTTTTAGTGTTAAATAAAAGTTATTGCTGTGTTCCATTATTGGAGTTGCTTCATTTCGTCAAAGAAGCATCAGTCTTAATTAATTTGGAGGCACCGACCAAGATCGAATAATCGTGCGTATTTTTATTTTATTAGTTCATCACTGAACGCAATATTAGTGATACCAGGTTATCACTTCCTGTTGATATTGAATTGCTTTATTTTATTAGTTCATAACTGAACATAATATTAGTGATACCAGATTATTACTTCCTGTTCATATAGAATTGCTTTATTTTATTAGTCATCACTGAACGCAATATTAGTGATACCAGATTATTACTTCCTGTTAATAATAAATTGTCTTATTTTATTACCGTATTTGATATTATATTTAATATTCATTTTAGTTGTCCATACGGTAGATATATATATTGCTCTATGTTATTATTCTTATTTTAATCACAATTAATGTGGTAGAGAGAATGAACTTCATATAATTTAAATATTTCATTTTTGAGCTATTTTGAGGAAATATAGGAACACAGTGTTCGTTAATTTTAAACATAGAAACAATGTCTTACTTAGGAAGAGCTCGTAAGGAAGATTTGCAAAATCTCGCAGCTGAACTGGGAGTTCATGTGACTGCAGATTTGAAAATAGTCGATTTAAAACAGAAAATTGTTTAAAATAGAGATTATGATGAAGTATTCGTCAAAGGAGTCTTAGACACAATAATAGAAGAACGGAAAGAGAGGGAGGAAAAGGAAAGAGAAGAAAGGAAAGAGAGGGAGGAAAGAGAAGAACGTAGGAGACAGGAAGAAGCAGAAGAGCGGAGAACAAACGAACAGTATGAATTAGAGAGATTAAGACTTGAAGCAGAGACAAAGTCTCAAAATACCGGACAGATCCGGCCGAAAACGGAGCTGCGTCACCTTATGCAGAAATTCGATGACAAGAAAGGAGATATCAGTCTATATTTGCTATTGTTTGAAAGGCAAGCAGAATGGGCTAAAATTGATAAAGAAGAATTTGTATCTCATTTACTAGGACTACTTCCTTACGAAGTAACCCAGTTAATAGCTAGAGAACCCTCCGATAAAGCTAAAGACTATGAACACGTGAAAAATTTATTGTTAAGACGGTTTAAACTAAGCCCGGAAAAGTTTAGGCAGAAATTTATGAAACATCAAAAGAGTACCGAATCCACATGGGTGGATTTCAATTATGAAATAGAAAATTATTGCAAAGAATGGGTGACTGGTCTAGGAGTTAAGACTTTTGATCAGTTGCTAGATTTGATGGTGCTTGACCAACTTAAACGTCGAGTTCCTCCTGAAATTCGAGATCATTTTCTTGATGAATGGGTAGAGATGATTTCATCTAAAAAATTAGCTGAAAAACTTGATGCCTATGAAAACGATTGCGGAAACTTTCAAAAAAGGCCTGTAGTGGATCGGCAGAAAGAAAGATACAATGCACTAACTCATGGTAAATTGAGTTCAGATAATAAAAATAAAACTGAAAAAAAAAAAAATGTCATCAGGATTTAATTCGCAAAGCTGGTTTCATAGACCTAGAAGTCCACGTCCAGATGATAAATATGAAAAACGAAAAACGCCACAATGCTATCAGTGTGGGTCCTATCAACATTTAAGACCCCAATGTCCAAAACTTAAGAATAGTACTGAATCTCCTGCTAATCTTAACAGAATTAGTGCAAAATCAGAGGATAAATTTCTATTACCTTATACTAGTATAGGTTACATAAATGGTCATAAAATTCCTATATTAAGGGATTCAGGTGCTAGTATTGATATAGTTTGTCGCAAATACATCACGCCGGAAATGCTGACAGGTGAAAATGTGTGGGTGCAACAGCCATTAGATTTGAATCCAACCTGTTTACCATTGGCTGAGATCGAACTAAATTGCGATCTTGGGCGAGTAATAACTAAGGCTGCCATTATTAGAAATGAACTCGACAAAGGGAGGTATTTATTAGGCAATCGAACTTTTGCACTGTTGAATAAACAAAGAAAGGAACCTGATAGTCATCCTTATCAGGTTAATGCCGTCTCTACTAGATCTCAAAGGAAAAGAAAAATAGCTGAAGAGAAGATCTTGGAACCGATGAAGGAAGAAAATAAAGCATCCAGAGATGTCTTTGAAGAAGTAAAATCACCGGAATTAAACGTTGAAGATGTTCAAGAAAAACTGGAAAACGATAAAGAAATTAATATTGAGAATTATTTTGCAATGCAGCGTTATCATCATCTTTCGGCTTTTGATTTAATATCAAAGCCGCTACTAATAGACGAAGAAAACATTTGTCGAAAGCAAATGACAAATGAATATTATCCGAAAGGCACAGATGAACTGAGGAAAGGCTTTGCTGTGAATTATAGCCGAGGAACTGGTCCACCATGGAAGAGATCTAGGCGCCGTCAAGGAAAAAAAGGAAGACTAATTTGAACACTGTCCATTTTCTATTTAAATGTGGTATAAAAATATTTGTTTAAAATTAAAAATTTTCGGCCTGAAAATTTGGAAACTTATGAGAGAAGTTATCTTTTCTCTTTAAGCAATTGAGCAAGACGAGCTTATAAACTTTCGAAATTTACAGAACTTCTCCCTTCGGTAAAAGTGTCTCCGTTGGGGGAGAGGTTGTAACAGCTTTAAATAATATTAAAATCTTGTAGTTTAAATAATTTAAATAGATGAACATTAAGGTATTTGTGAATGGCAATATTTGAAACCAGACTCGAGTGCCTCGTGCGACTCTCGCACGAAGAATGTAATTTTTTTTTAAATGTTAGAATATGTTTTCTCTTCTTGTTTGTATGTCGCCATTTTTTTGAGTGTTAAATAAAAGTTATTGCTGTGTTCCATCATTGGAGTTGCTTCATTTCGTCAAAGAAGTATTACAGGAGTTAGAAAATCTCTTTATAAACTGCTTATCATTAATTTATGAAATTTTTATTTATATCTTTATGTTTATTAGTCCAAAAGGCCAAATTGCGCAGAAGGGTTATTAACTTCACTTTGGCATTTTGCGTTTGATTCACTATAAGCGTTGTTTCACTTTTCAAATTGTTGCCACCAAATATTATTGCCCTGCATTATATTTGAAGAAATTAAATAATGAAAAATCTGCATAACTATTTCTCTAATTGTGAGAAAACAACGGTATATACAGTCATCGAATTTTGAATGATGTAATCCTAATGTGAATGTGGGCATGTGGAAGCCCAAATTGGAAATTTGGAATTTGTTTTATTATTGATTTCATATTTTGTAAAACTTTAACGAATTTTTGATTAATAAACTCAAGGATTTCAAAGCGAGGAATGGCAGCGCTATACAAAAAAAAAAAAAAAAAAAAAAAAAAAAAAAAAAACTTATTTTATCTCCAGGGCGCTAGGCTGTATATCGGAAATTCTAAAGATATGCTCATTTTAAAATTATTTTGCGATACTGCTCTTGAACTGATTTTATGCGTTAAATGCGAATAAATTTATATTGACTAAATAAAGATAACAGACAAAATGTTATAAAAAAGCCCCTTTGGACGTAATTTAAAATCTGATACCCTTCAGATTTTATTTTGTTTTCAGTTGTTTAATTTTAATTTAATTGTTAATTATTATTTATTTTATTAATTTATTTTTGCCCCTTCTTCCTGACGGCGTTATAGAGAGCTCCGGTACTTCTGATTTTAGAAATTAAGCCCTGCATATGACTTAATTGCTTAATAATGAAATGATGCTTAAATATAAAACTAAAGAAACAAAAAGGAATGGGTTAACAGAAGTGAATGCGAAAGCAGACAAGTAGATTGTGAACTCAGCGATAACGTAACAAAGCTTAACAAGTCCTTCATTTCATATTTTGTAAAACTATAACGAATTTTTAATTAAGAAACTCAAAGTTTTGAAAACAAGTAGTGGCAACATTTACGGAATAAAACATTTTTATCTCCAGCACGCGGAACTGTGTATCGGAAATTCTAAAGATATGCTCAATTTAAAACTATTTTGCCATATTGCACTCGAACTGAATTTTATGGTTCAAGTGCGAAGAACGTGATATTTAATAAATAAAGGTAACAGACAAAAATGTTAAAAAAAAGCCTCTTTGGACGTAATTTAAAATTTCAGATTTTCTTTTTTTTATTAGTCCAAAGGGATTTGAATCCCGAAGGACTATTAGTTTCGTTTTGGCATTTTGCGTCGGACTCATAAATGTGGGTTCACTTTTCAAACTGTTGCCACAAAATGTTAGAGTCCTGCATTATATTTGAAGAAATTAAATAATGAAAAATCTGAATAAAGGTATGTATATTTCTCGTATTGTGATAAAACAACGGTACATAGAGTCATCGAATTTTGAATAACGTAATCCTCCAACGAATATGAGCATGTGGAAGACCAAATTTGAAATTTGAAATTTGTTTTATGATCGATTTCCTATTTTTTAAAACTTTGACGAATTTTTGATTAACAAACTCAAGGATTTCAAAGCGAGCAATGGCAACGTTGTGCAGAAAAAACATTTTTATCTCCAGCGCGTGAGTCACTGTATCGGAAATTCTAAAGATATGCTCGTTTTAAAACTATTTTGCGATATTGCTGTTGCACTGGATCTTATGGTTTAAGTGCGAGGAACATGATATTTAATAAAGAAAGGTAACACGCAAAATGTTAAAAAACGCCCCTTTGGACGTAATTTAAAATCTGAAACATTTCAGATTTTTTTTTCTTTTTTTTTTAAATGTAAATAAAGTCTTATACGTCACTTGTAAATGTGCGTGAAACGTACGTAACTAAACGTTTTCCATATAAAAGGAGAGTAAAATAGATGAAAAAGGCTTGTGTGATGAACTTGACGAAACAAACAAAAAAATTTAGTTGAAAGTTAAAAGAATGCATGTTCGTCATAAGATATTTTCAAGCTATTGTTGTTATTACAAGACATTTTACTTGAAATATTTCTAAAACATTCGTTATTACGAGTAAATGTTTGCTATTAGTAAGAAGACTTTACTATTAAAAACCGAACATCATTCATATTTCTTGCCAACCAAAAGATTTTTTTGGATCAATCAAATTTTATTTGTAAATATTTTACTGTGATTTTATCTGTCTAGGCATTAAATGAAACTGTATGAAACCTCCTTTCTGTCAGCGAAGTTCATTTCAGTCTGAACTGCGATGCTCTCAATAAAACATGTTACCAATTATACAAATATTTAGCTCGCATTTTGCCGCCTCCTTTAACACAAACAATTTGAGCCGTATCCCCTCCTAACGCAATTCTGAACCCATCCAATGCGATTTCCGGGAGCTGGACCTTTGACATTTTCCTCAAATAAAAGGCAGAATTTTCGCTCCAAGACGAAGCGTACGGGACATATAAGCTCGCAAATAGAACTAGTTAAGGAACGGATTAAGTTTCGAAACTGTCATCCTAAAAGATCCAAATTTAGCAACCCTCATTAAAATATCAGGCAGAATCTCAGAAGACCCCGGAAAGGTATTAAAATACTGTTCAAGTTATTACTGTAGTAAGTTGTATGGCGACATCCGAACAAGATGATAGAAATAACTATTATCTCCCCACTCCATGATTTGCGACACATACGCTAAGCGCCTGAAGACAATGTTACAGGACTAAATTAAAATTTGATGTCAAATAGGGTGGCATAACTTGGAAGCATTAGACACACAAATATTTAAATTACTTTTAAGATTTCAGTAATGAACACGTTAATGATTAATACAGACCATCTTATTTTTTAACAAAATTTGTTATCGTTAAGTAATGAATCATCTGCAATTTCATCTGCGAAATCAAGCGCCTGTAAATATACACTGAATTCTCCTCTTTGTTCTAGAAAAAAAAATTCTAAGGAAAAACTGACATGCAAATTTAAGAAAGAAGATGTATTGAAATAAAGGAGTCTGGTACTATAGCTGATACAATGACAGTCAAAATTAAAGCTTAAATTCTATTCCTTTTAATAATATTTTTCTTAGGTTACAACAGATTCTGACAGTCGGTTAACTGCTTAAGGCAATTAATCGATTGTCAGAGGCAAATCACACGGGGACAATCTGCCTAACAAAATGTACTTTTATTCTAGAACTTTCTAAAGAACATTAGATCATATTTACATTACCTATAAATGCGTTGTAAAGTATTAAATATAATATGTAGACAAACACACAGTAATTTAATAAAATGTTAATAATACGTATATGTTTATAATTTTCGTGTGTAATACGTCAGCAAACCCTCACGCAGGTAGCAGGTTAGCCGGAATACAACCCTCATCAAACTACCATTGTTCAACGGTGCTGTCCAATCGGTCATTGATAGGCCCAAGATACTGGTAATGTTTAATTTAAGGGCTAAAATTATCTAAGACGATTTATTATGATTCCTAATTCATAACTTCGCAGGTTAAGATTTATGCTCTTACAAATGCGTATTCTTTCCAAATGCACTAGCTATGTTCTTAAAATTAAAAGCCAGTCTAAGATAGAATTTTGCCAATTTTGAAATTGTAACAATTATTAAGATTTCCTAACTAATTATTTTTAAATTTATCACTCTATTCTTTCTAAGTAGCAGACCTATCAGCGGCAGGACAGTAATGTCGCTGAACCATTTGGTGGTTCAGTCAGAAGTTCAAATCCCGCGAACGGGCTGGCTGTACGAGTATTTTCGTTGTTTTCCTTATGTGTAATTTGTATACGAGCTAGTTTCCTTTAGAAAATCCTCCGCTTAGGCAGATAGCCGCGGCAGATATTACTTTGCTGTCTCTACATATAATAAATGAAAGAGTCTGTGTGACTTTCGTTTGAGCTGCGCATAAGCTAATAGACCCAGGGCTACGAAATTTCGTATGTAGGTGCATCTAGACAAGAGCCAGGACACCTTGAAGCTATTTTTTCAAAATTCGAATCAAAATACTTTTAATTTTATTTTTTAGATTTAATAAATTAGATTTAATAAATTTTAGATTTAATAATTAATAATATTTAAAATTAAAGTTAAATAATACGGATAATTTTAAATGTTTTTATATTTTTCCGTACTTTTTGATGACATATTTCTATGTGCATTACTCCTTAGTACAGAGGCTGTTTACACATTTTTTAGGCGATGTATACTGTATTCACAAAATTAAATTACATAAAATTCTTGTGTTTTAAATGTTCTATTTGACATCCCTTATTCTGAACTATCTTTCGATACCGCGATTTCCAGGATAATAATGCCTTTTGAAGTGGCAGAAGAGATATTCTATCCCATTCCTTCCGAACAGCTTTCCAGAGTCTTGTTAGGGTTTTGGGACAACGTTTGGATAATGCAGTTTCTAATAGTCCGAAAGCTCAAAATTCCATAGGTGACATATTGGGAGATTTAGTAGGGATATCAGGGAAGGGTATGGCCTTGATACCACTTTTTTATTCCACTTCGTTTAGGAAATTTACAGTGGATTTTGATGTGTGACTGCTAGCTTTGTCCTGATGGAGTCTCACAGATTTGATGGCACTATGAGTAAAGTGATGGTATTTCATTCAGAAAAATTGGCAATAAAATATGTTCCTGATAGTATTTGGAGTTAATCTTGACATTTTTTTGCACTCTCTTTATTTTTAACTTCCCATTATAAGAAAAACCAGCAACAATCATGAATCTCTTAGAAAAACGTTCTTTCGATTCTTTGAACCATGTACTTAAATGTTTTCTCCCCTTTTACGATAATAAATGGCTCTTTTTTTTGTTACAATCATTTAATTACACGCATGCGTCATCTATTGTGACAATTGTTTTCCATTTTTCTTTGGATAAGTGTTTCTCATGTAGAATTCTGCAGCGTGTCCTGCGTTGAGCGATATGCTTCGGAAGAAGACGATGCACATTGCGTTTTTTCGCTTTCTTAAGATTTAAATCAACGTTTATCATTTTGTTTACAGTGGGCACCAAGCATTTTAATGATTTTGCAACTGTCCTTTGACTAGGGAAATTTTCTTTAAACATTAAACAACGTACCTTTGCATTAGTCAAAGATGTCCGTTTTTTCCTTGGATACTTGTTTGGAATTTTTGTCCCACTTGAGGCTCCAATTTGACGTTTTTCCCCATTCTTGTTGATGATATTACCTATCGACGCTTTAGATATCACAAAACCATGACTCTCACATCGTTTTTGGATAACGGAGTATGCATATTTCCCTTCAGAAAGAGCGCAAATTTAGCCTTCGAACCACTGCTTTGTTAAATTCGCCATTTTTAATAAAAACAAAACTTTCAAGCCACAGACGATGAGTTTGACTTTTAAAAACATAGTACAATTGCAATTACTTCTTTTGCAGCAAACGAGTTTTTATTACTGCTTACTAAATTCTTCTCAAAAATGTGCGAACAGCCTCTGTACTAATTGATGTTCTACGAGACGAATTATTTTTCCAACGGAGATCATATCATAATGGAACTTGATGGTGAAGAAGGAAATTGTAAGCATTAGCTCATACAGTAAATGCACAAAATCAGAATATGTATTGAAAAAAAAAATAATAATTCAAAATTGACACAGATGAATAACTTTAGCAAACCTCTGAGGAATTTAAAATTTATAGAAATAATATTTTTTATCAAAGCATTCAATACTATCATCGATCATCTTCAAATTTATACATTGCTAGATTCTGCGGCTTCCGTACGTTTTCCTTTTTGAACCTCCAATTCTAGGGAACGTGGGGTTAAATTTTCTTTCGTCATGATTTCTACATTCAAGTGAATACCATTACACTCAGCGGCAACGCTGCATGTCTTGGATCATGTAGACACCCATATATTTTTATTAGAACATTACGACTATTTTACTGATAATTATGTACTTCAGCTCATTAAATAATATAAACAATTTCACATGATCTATCGATCACATGATCTATCGATACTTTTATTTAAAACTCACAAAATACATTTGTATTTAATTAATTATAACGCTGCACTTTCAGATGACCATTTTCCGATTTTAATGATGAAAAATTTAAGTAAAACTTACTACGAATAACAATTCATAGTAACCATTTATAATTTCATGAAAACAAATAAAGCACCTAAAAGAGAAAATCTAATCAATGAATATATGTAATTTGAAATCAGTTTTCTGCTCATCACGTTGTCGAAAAAGATAACGTTTCCTTTCGAATTAATTGCATTTTAGTTTTGATTTATCTCTGTAGATGGTCGTAAAAAATTTGATTAAACACTATACTTCTTAAAGACCTTAATAATAAACGTGTTGATGTTATCTTTTCTCATGTACGTGGCCACACTGGCAATCTAGGAAATTAAAGGGCTGATTGGTTGGCAAAACAAGCTACACATCTTTAAGTAATTACTCCAATGATACTTCCCAAGTCATTTTACAAGAACAAAAGTAGGGATGATACAATACTCAAGTGGAATAAACTATGCAGGAATTCTACCACTGCCTCTTTGACTAAACTATATTTTCCTTCCATTCCTCACAGACTGAATAATAAACACTTTTTCTGCAATTTTGAAGTTACTCAATTTCTAACTGGACATGGTAAATTCAATTTATATCTGGAGAGATTTAGATTATCTAGTACAGACTTGTGTTCATGCAATTTCGGAGGAGTGCAAAATGTCGAACATTTGTTGTCCATTGTTCAAAGCTCAAGGAAGGACGAAAGGAACTCATTTCTAGGTTAAACTCTGTGATTATTACATTTTCTCCCCCTCTTCACGTATTTGTCCAACATAAAATGGTTTTCTCTTTCTTCTGTAAATTTATCTCTTACGTGTCATCTGTGAATTTGTAAGTTTATTTTATTTTGTGTTGTGTTGTTGTATTAGTTTTTTTTTTTTTTTTTTTTTTTTTTTTGTTACTTACCTCTGTAAGCCTTGTGTAATACTATGTGGTGCACAAGGATTTAAAATTTTCAATTAAAAAAAAGACGAAAAAAAAACTCCCACTATAATATATGTAGCCTCGCTATTTGTCAGCATCACAAAGGTAAAAAATGACATTTTTTAAACTAATGAGTAATATACATATTAGAACATTGCCATGCAATAAAATGAAGAAAAACCCGGATTTAAAGAACTGGTTATAATAAACGTTGCGTTTAATATATCATAACAGACATTTGGCTTTGACACTTATTTGGTTTCTGTATTAATTTTCTGGAGGCATAAAGTATCTACAGAATGCATTTAATTCGTATTAAAATAGAGAAAAGTATATTCTAAATTAACACAGTATTATACTGTAGCGATTGCTTTAAATTTTACTGACAATTAAGTTTACAAATTTTCTTAAACTACCTTGTAGAGATATTAGGTATTCTTTTTAAGCAGGAAAGATGAAAAATGAGCAACGACCTCGCCAGGAATCGAACCACGGACCTCTGGAATATGCGCCCAGCGTGCAGATCACCACACCACAATGGTATGCTAGGAAGGCGGGAAAAATACCTTATAACCTTTGATTTATATAAAAATTATATTTGCACAGACTGCAAGGTCAGAGCTGACCCTAGTCCATCAGCCCCCCACTAGGAAATTAAAATTGGTCGCCCTTTTTTACAGAAATATAATATGTTTTATAATTATTTCACCGTCCACGTGCTGTGCACCTCTTGCCCTCCCCCCCGCTAAATTCGGTTCTGTGTAAGGGTATGCAAACCAAAGCACATGAAAAGAGCTAAATAGTAGGCGAAATTTATAACTTCAAACTGTCCTTTGATGACTTACATAATGCCTTGTTGGTAACAGCTAGGATTCATCTATTTGGAAATCTATTTTGGTGGGAGGTCACAAAAATTCAAAATCCTCTCGAAGTGAGTAAGTGGTTCAATGATTAGCCGAGAATAGAATTACATTTGTCGTTAAACAGTTTTTTCTTTTGATAACTGTTAATTTAAAAAAACTAAAACTGTAAAAATTATTAAAATTAATTAATTAAAACTGTAAAAATTACTAAAATTACTTATTGAAAACTGTAAAAATTACTAAAATTACTTAATTAAAACTGTAAAAATTACTAAAATTACTTAAATTACTAAAACTGTAAAAATAAATACGTTGTTTTTCCTATCAATCTCACTTGTCTGACAATGGTCAGCATAAGCCCACGACATTCATCGTGGCAAAGAGTCAAATGCGCCTGTCGTTGACAAGAACCTTGAGCACCACATAGGTGACAGCCAGACTTCGTCCCCAATTCTGAGAGAGAGAGCACCTTAAGGAGGGACGGATTCGAGTGTCTACCACCCCTCTTCCGCTATCATCGTTCTGTACGGAAGACTTTCGGCTCGCCGCATAGTTAGAGTGCTTCCAAGCCGCACAGACACTATACATTTACAAATATCCGTGCCTTATCCGGGATTGGAACCCAGGCGCTTCGGTACGGCAGTCAGAGTCACTAACCACTATCCCGGTTGGGTGGGGGGAAAATAAAATAAAATAAAAAACATATAAGTAAAAAAATCTGAAAGATATCAGATTTTAAATTACGCCCAAAGGAGCTTTTTTTTAACATTATATTACAGTTACATAACAGCTACCATTTTAGTATAAAAAAATCCTTGATGTTATGCATCTCCATCTATTAAACTAAACCCTATGCAGCGCCCTTTACGGAGCAAACCAATATATTTTACTACTGTATAGATAGATGTACAAACTTCGCCAGACAGAGAGAAATCGTAAACCGCAGATCGTACAAATTCACTCATATAACATCTTTAACATTTCGTTCTTTTCATGCTTATGTCTTTTATTTTTCCAGATACAGATTTCGATTTCGAGAAGAGATTTAAAGTCTCGCATGTAAAAAGGAAGTTTCATTGCTACGTCACAATTCTATGACGTCCAGATCGCTTCTTCGATTTTCGAAAAGGTCGTAATCCATATTGCGTTGGCATTTATAGCTAGAGCTTTTGTTTGCGCCATTTCTTTTCTACTGATAATGCAGGAGAGAAACTCATTCATTAGTCGATCTAATTAGTTTAATAATATAAGAAGAGAAGATACCTATTACCAGGACTCAAGATATTCGAAATTACTATTAACCCGAATTGATTGCTGATCTTTCAGCAAAACGCAAAACTAAGATGATTAATATTTGCTTTTATTTAAATGAAATCTTTTATTATAATCATAAATAAATATATCATAAACTTTAATACCCATTATATTGTTTATTTTATTATTTTTTGTTGAAAAATAAAAAATAAATGCTTGGTTTCGTTTTAGTTAAACAGAAAGTGACGAAAGTGGTTTGTTTCATCTAAAAATAAATAAACAAATACATAAAAATAAACAAATAAATTAGTTGTCAGATTTCAGTGATAAAAAATTTAAAAACAAAACTATGTGTTTAGCTAATTCAAAAATTTCCGTGTTTCATTTTAGTAGGTTATAAAAGGTATTTTCTGCGTCTTTTCCATATGCCTTCGTGGTGTAATTGGAAGCACACTCGACTCGTATTCGGGAGGTCCGAAGTTCGAATCCCGGCAATGGCAATGCGGATTGTTTTCAGTTTCTTGACTTCTAAGAAAATTCTAAGTGACTCTACAAAGCATTGTTTATTGTGTGACTGAAGTGAAATGGCTGTAAAAGTGAATGAATGGCAATCTTTAGATTGTTAGGAAGATTGCTAGGAGCAAAAAGAATAACATTCGTAGTAAAGCTGTGAACACTGGGGGCAAAGGAAAGAAAGACGATCCATTCGATTTTATTGTTGAACAAAATGAGTTCGAATTCAATAATATGATAACCTTGGTCAACGTTTGTTTTAATGTCTGAAGGAATGTCATCACGATTCTTAGAAAAGAAGTGAAAAAAAATAAAACATCTGAAAAGTTTCAGATTTTAAATTACGTGCAAAGGGGCGTTTTTTTTAACGTTTTGTGTGTTACCTTTATTTATTAAATATCATGTTCTTTTGCACTTAAACCATAAAATTCAGTTCAATAGCAGTGTCACAAAATAATTCTAAAATCAACATATCTTTAGAATTTGCGATGCACGGTTTCGCGCGCTGGAGATAAAAAGGTTTTTTCCGCCATATATTGCTGCCCTTGCTCGCTTTTAAATCGTTGAATTTGTTACTGAAAAATTTGTTAAAGCTTTACAAAATAAGAAATCGATAATAAAACCAATTCCAAATTTCAAATTTGGTCTTTCACATGTCCATATTCGCGGGAGGATTATGTTATTCAAATTTGATGGGTCTATGTACCGTTGTTTTATCACAATGCGAGAAATTTACATAGAAATTTACATACATTTATGGAGATTTTTCATTATTTAATTTCTTTAGATATAACACAAGGCGATAATACTTTATGGCAACAGTTTGAAAAGTGATTCTCCGTTTGTAGTGAATCCGCGCAAAATCGCAAAACGAAAACAATAGTCCTTCAGCGACAAAGCCCCTTTGCACTAATGAATACTGAAAGGTATTCGACATTTTAACTCGAAATTTTTCATTTTATCGGTAATGCATCAAATGTGGGCAAATAATTACACAAAAGTTTAAATCTGTGCATATGTAAGTGGAGTTTAATCAAGGTGAGGACTCGCCCCCGATTTAAGAAGTAATTCTTCGTGAAGTACCTTTTGGCCAACATAATTTTAAAAGCAGGTTTTGTAGACGAATTACAATGTTACTCAGAAAATTATTTAATGTAGTATTTAAAACAATATACCTGAAAATGTTGCCGTATTGGAGAATTGGATGCATTGCTATAAAATTCTCTAATCCGAACATCATAATGATGATGCATACTAATGATGAGATTTGTGGAATGTGAATTACATGCGCTATTAAAGGTCCACTCTCAGATTGTTAAGTGGTTCCAATGAAAACCACCGAATGAGAAGTTCTAGTGATTGAACCGAAATGTTAAGCTGCAATATACTCAAAGATTAAATTTGCATTTACAGAGCTTGCTATGATCTTCACATTTGAATGATACGTAATATCTAATAAAAGCTGCTTTCCTATGAATGTAAGAATAGGAGACATATCTTCTTAATTTTAAAGTTTTCAGATATTTAAATACTATATTAATAATTTCAGTCTTTGGATTTAAAATAAAATAATTTTAGAGTTAAAATAAAATATAAGCAGGAGAAACAACATATTAATTTGCGCACTTTGTTACATTTTTTGATAAGATTACCTTTAAATATTCTTTCTTCATCTTCAAATTTCTCTTAATGTTGCACATTTGTCTGAATAGACTTAAAGCTGATCACATGATTGCAAGCTATGACTTGAATGCAAACAATTCATGTTTCCAAACCACCAAGTATCTGAAAAAATTATTTATTAAACAAAATTTGGCTTAACATTTAATAACCATTTTTAAACATCTTTTCTTTATAAGTAGATGGCATTTTAAAGAAAAAAGTTAAGATTCGTAAAACCCCTCTACCAGTAATTTACGTTTGGTAATTCAGCTGACCTATGTTGAAGTATTTAGTTGCTAAACTTGCTAGATTGCTAGACGTAATGTGTGTAAAACATATGTTACCTTGAAAGACCGAAATTGAAAAATGTCGATTTTCACCGGAGAATGTCAACATTCACCAAATACGTCAGTGAAAGATCGAATATTTCTTTACATTCTTGTACATTCGGACCCTCACCGGCGTATGTCGACAATCACAGATATGCTGTGGTGTAGGTCGAAAAGAGAGGAGTATATGTACACGCTGCCATTCCAAAAGGAAGTGTTCCACAAATAAATGCAGTTATAAAAGCAAGGGCCTCTTGTGCAATTCAAAGTGTCATAATAGTGTAAGTTGTTGCAATAAATAAGATTTGAATCACATAATTTGGTAAGTTTATAACTTCATTTATTTTTCTTTCTCATTTTGAATGTACTGTGTGTGAAGTTCTTATGTTCTTAAGTTCTTATTCTGAGTATCAAGTGCGTTTTTTCCCGAATGAATTACGGAGAAGGAAATATGATATTCTTATATGTTTAACATTCACCATTAGTACATGGTGAATGTCGACATTCACCGGTGTAAAACAGAAATAAGAGTATTTGGAAAATATTTCGGACATACACCAAGCGACTATGTGAATGTTGACATTCTCCAGATTTCGGTGTTTCACCGTAACATATATACCGAACACTTTGAACTTTCTCTGTTTTACAGAAAGTAGCTCTTACTAGATACTGGACATAACTGAAGCTGGTACAAACTGAATTTTTGATAATATTTAAGTCTCATGTTCAACTCTGTTGACTTTTAGCTGGATAGTGTTGATCATAGTCTTTAATGGCCTGTTTGTGTAACATGAGTTACACATGAGGTTGAAGTTTTCCAGATGTTTAACGTTAGCTTGTTTGCTGTTTTATAGTTATTATGTTTATATAAGATCTTTCCCAAAACGTGTATCATAAAGTGACGCTAAAATGGAAACGCGTTTTGTTACGTGCTGCATTTGATTTACATCAGAAGTAGTACATCACGGTATTTCAAAAGATAAAATAGTACTTACGTATTAACGCATTCACCTTAATGTAAGCCGCCAAATTTTCATAATCTTCAAAACCCTGGCAACCATGCGAGTTAGCATTTTTCCGGCAACCATGCTCATAACAGTCATTAATTCAAGCAATGCCGCCATTTTAGTATGCATTCTCTTTTGCTTTGTTGCAAGTTCTAACAGTTTTTATAAACAAATAATGATATTTTTTGCGTAAAAAAAGAGCTTACTTGTAGAATTTAACAGCAGTAGAAGAAACTGCAGTAAAAGTTTAGTTGAATCTTCGCAATTCCATGATACGTTTTCCAAGCGTAAACAGATTGCTCTGTACTACGGGAGAAGAATAGCGCCAAAAAAATAAAGAAAAGTTGGAAGAGGAATGTTAAGTGTTTTAATTAAATTCCTACTATTAGCTCTCCCTATATCGTGTTTAAATTTTCAGTCGTTAATAAAATACTTCTTATTCATCTGCTCAAGTTCAAATACATTTTTTAAACTTGTAGTGGACGACACGAGATGTTAATACAGATTTTTCACATATTAAAATTTTTTAAATTTTAAATTGAATTTTTTTTTGCAGTTTTAATTTTTTTTCTGACTTAATCATTTTAAAGTCATTTCCTACAAATGATTTAAAATTTTTTCATATTACTTGTTAGAATGTAATTAGAAATCATTTTTTAAGAATTCAAATTTGTATATTTTAAATTGCTAAAGTATGCTCTCTTTTCATATGTTGATAATGTTTACCGACTTATAATAAATATTGATAGTTTCGAAACCTTTAAAAAATGGATAAAAACCACCAACTTTGACCCAATAAGTAACTTTTATCTTTTCATCTGTAAATAATCACGAAGTGCTACAAGCGTTAATACATAAGTGCTGATTAAACATAGCCTCTTCTTTCAAACTATTGCATTCCAGTTTCAAAGCCACTTTAAAGAGTAACGCAAACAAGCAAAAAATGCTAGTAAGTAGTTATGATATCGATAGAAGTTTTAAATATTATCATTAAATTAAGAGTGCAAGCCTTTACACATAAAGCTGAATTCTTTGAAAATCTAAAAACTAAATTTAAAATTGGTAAAAAGAAAGGTAGCGGGGAAAATGCAGGAGATTTCAGAGAAAAGTTAAATTCACTTAGAGGGGATGATCAAAGCCGACTGAGAACGCAGGAAGCAATAAGGAACAGTAAAAAAGAACAAAACAGAAATCGAAAAGAAGTTAAATTCTACTGGAATAGACTAGTCCAAAACTAAACCAAAACTGCAAGAAAATCTAAAGGTGCATTTAAAGATTTAGTTTTCAATTTCGCTAGCTTAAAAGAAGGAAAAGAAAAAAACCTCTGGATTAAATGGAAATGTTTATCTTATCTCTTGTTTTAGTTAGTCTTACTTTGATTAAGATAAGGATTGTAACTTTTTGAGTATGTTTCAGCCAGGTGGTTCTGAACTTTTTTCCCCCAAGCACCCATTTCACCGTTGTTAGACCATCATTCCTCTCCCTCTTTTTCTAAACTCGAAAAATACATATACATTTGCTTAAATTTAGATTTTTTAAACAATGTTTGCAAATTAAACAAAAAAAGTATAGAAAATGTTGATAAATACGAAAACATGAATAGGAGCAGTTTTAGTATTCATCAATAACTAAATGCTAAGAGGTAAATAAAAGTTTGACCATGCACCCCTGATTCTATGAATTCCCCCCCCCCCTTGATTGAGAACTCCTGTTTTAAGCGATAAGCAGATTATGTTCGCAGATTATGATCTGTTGTTGCAATTTTATCGGATCAGCTTGAAATTTTTTTAAAATTTTAAATAGCTTTATGTTTTGGTGCTTACTTTTTAAAAATTCCTATAAATTCCTACTATTAGCTCATACTCTTCCTATATCTTGTTCAAATTTTCAGTCGTTAATAAAATACTTTTTATTCATCCACTCGAGTTCAAATACATTTTTTTAAACTCGTAGTGGATGGCACTTGATGTCAATACACGTTTTTCACGCATTAAAAATTAAAAAAATTTTAACTTTAAGGTATGTGCAAAGTTATAGTATAAAAAGTAAACCGGAAGTGAATTTTTGAATGCCGGAAGTTGGCATTTAAATGGTCGTAAAAATGTAAACAATAAGTTTAAACAACTATTTTCTAATTATTAAACAATATAAAAGCTGTAAAAACAATACATCTTTCACTGTGTGACACTTTGCTGATAAAATGCCTACATGGGAAGACCCAAAACAATAATGAGTATTCTAATAACCTTTTGAGGTATATTTTACCTAAAGAAACTTTTGTCCAACTGGAAACGTTGCTTTTAGGTGCACATATTTTTGTATTATTATTTAATTCAAGATATTTAGGACTTTTACCTATTTTCAGGTATATAGAAATAGAAATTAATCCCATTATGCTTGAAAGCTACATGGGAATAGACAAACAGCGAATTCAGAAATAGAAACGCCAATCTCTACAAGCAACAAACTTAACCAGAAAAATGCTAAAAGAAAGTCAAAATTAGTTAAGAAAGAAGTAAAAGAGGGCCTAACCTACAAATACGGTGAGTTTTAAAGGTCTAAAGTGACTACAAAATTTTTTGTGCTGTATTAAAATCTTTAAATGCATTTTCTGAGAAATTGTGTTTTTCGTTACTTTTGATTGCGATTACATTAATTTCTCAAAATGTATTTAGAATATTGAAATGAAATTTTGCCAAAATGTTTTGTTCATCTTTATCTGTGTTCTGTAGCAAATTCTGACCTCTTTGTATTTATTTATTGATTTTATTGACAGTATTTGAAAGAAAAGAAGATAGATTTTTTTGTATTAATTTTGAGTTTTTGTACCAAGTTTTGAATATTTCAAAACATTTTATAAGTACTGCAAATGTTTTACTTCAGAACACAGGTAAGTATGTTATTTATATACTGCGTAAGGATTATTGAAGTATATTCATTAGAATTTATTTTAGGAGATCTGGCGTAAATGAAAATTTTCACTAAAATTTTACTAAATATTGCCTATATTTGAAAAATTAATGAAACGTTCTATAAAATTCCATTTAAATTCATAGTTTAATATCCCATCTTACTCAAAAACATGTGTGTTTAATTAAAATTTTATGTATTTAAAAAAAATGCTTCGTATGTAGGCACATACCTTAAAAATAACCTTTTTGTTTAAATGTTTTTTTTAATTTTTTTCGAGGGGGTCGACCTTTCGGGGGGTCAAAATTATTTATTTATGTTTAATATTACTTGTTTCAGTTTGGTACAGAAAAACAGAAGTACAATTTTTTTTTTTCCTTATTTTCGTCAAATATTTTATTTGCATTTGATTACTACTCAAACGGAGAATTTTAAGTGTCCAAATTTTTCTTGTGATTTCGTTATCAAACTCTCAGTTATCAATGCAACCTACGAACCTCCTCGTGGCAAGAAATAAGATTGCGCCCATAGTTGGTAAGAGCCTCGGATACCATACAGATGACAATACGATTTTTGCTGAGTTCCGCGCACAGTTTTGAAGCAGAGCACCTCGGAAGGACGGGTTTGGAGTCTAATTCCCCTCTTCCATTTCCACCAACTTTCTCAGAGGACTTTCGATTCGTCACATATGAATGCCCCATGCCGCACACGCACTATATATTTACAAACATCTATACCATCTCTGATAGTCGAACCTGGGGCCCTTCGGTACGGGAATCAGCGTCGCACACGCACTATATATTTACAAACATCTATACCATCTCTGATAGTCGAACCTGGGGCCCTTCGGTACGGGAATCAGCGTCGCACACGCACTATATATTTACAAACATCTATACCATCTCTGATAGTCGAACCTGGGGCCCTTCGGTACGGAATCAGCGTCGCACACGCACTATATATTTACAAACATCTATACCATCTCTGATAGTCGAACCTGGGGCCCTTCGGTACAGGAATCAGCGTCGCACACGCACTATATATTTACAAACATCTATACCATCTCTGATAGTCGAACCTGGGGCCCTTCGGTACGGGAATCAGCGTCGCACACGCACTATATATTTACAAACATCTATACCATCTCTGATAGTCGAACCTGGGGCCCTTCGGTACGGGAATCAGCGTCGCACACGCACTATATATTTACAAACATCTATACCATCTCTGATAGTCGAACCTGGGGCCCTTCGGTACGGGAATCAGCGTCGCACACGCACTATATATTTACAAACATCTATACCATCTCTGATAGTCGAACCTGGGGCCCTTCGGTACGGGAATCAGCGTCGCACACGCACTATATATTTACAAACATCTATACCATCTCTGATAGTCGAACCTGGGGCCCTTCGGTACGGGAATCAACGTCGCACACGCACTATATATTTACAAACATCTATACCATCTCTGATAGTCGAACCTGGGGCCCTTCGGTACGGGAATCAGCGTCGCACACGCACTATATATTTACAAACATCTATACCATCTCTGATAGTCGAACCTGGGGCCCTTCGGTACGGGAATCAGCGTCGCACACGCACTATATATTTACAAACATCTATACCATCTCTGATAGTCGAACCTGGGGCCCTTCGGTACGGGAATCAGCGTCGCACACGCACTATATATTTACAAACATCTATACCATCTCTGATAGTCGAACCTGGGGCCCTTCGGTACGGGAATCAGCGTCGCACACGCACTATATATTTACAAACATCTATACCATCTCTGATAGTCGAACCTGGGGCCCTTCGGTACGGAATCAGCGTCGCACACGCACTATATATTTACAAACATCTATACCATCTCTGATAGTCGAACCTGGGGCCCTTCGGTACGGGAATCAGCGTCGCACACGCACTATATATTTACAAACATCTATACCATCTCTGATAGTCGAACCTGGGGCCCTTCGGTACGGGAATCAGCGTCGCACACGCACTATATATTTACAAACATCTATACCATCTCTGATAGTCGAACCTGGGGCTCTTCGGTACGGGAATCAGCGTCGCTTACCACTAGCCCGTTTGGGCGGCACGTATGTAAATATATTTTCCAAGTTGTCTTAGAGATTTTTCAGAAATGTTGCTGAAGGGAATATGTCAATTAAATTAAAAGCATGAGAAGCGGTAGAAATATTAACGCAGTGGTGAGAATAGAATCTTCTTCAAAAAGGGCTTTTAAAGAGACACTAACTTATATTACTTTAGGCACGGAGAAAGCTGCTTAAAAGCAGGTACCTGGCTTATTCACCCATGGTCATTGTATCAGGGAGAGCGTTCTATAATCCTTTTCAGTCGTCAACTAGTAAATTAATATTGCTGATTATACATAATTAGCGATTTTTAATACATATGAAAAGGGCAAAATGCCGTTTAGCTTTTTTATTTTAACTGTAATATCTTTTAACGAGTAATTTTATGAATTTAACAGAATGCGACTTATTTGCAGTCTGTTAGGAAAGGCCAAAATAGAAGTTTAGCACATTATCATAAAACTGTGAGATATGAATTTAGAGTTCTGTTACAAATTTTTTGTCAAACCGTCAAACCTAGGCAAAAATATTTTGAAAAAATCTTTAAAATTTAGTATTTACACTGTCAGTCATGAAAGTGAAGCAACAAGAATTGTGTATTTAGATCATATACAGAGGCTGTTCGCACATTTTTTGGACGATTTTGGTAAGCGGTAATGAAAATTCGTTTGCTGCAAAAGAAGTAATTGCAATTGTACTATGTTTTTAAAAGTCAAACTTATCGTCTGTGGCTTGAAAGTTTTGTTTTTATTCAAAATGGCGAATTTAACAAAGCAGTGGTTGGAAAGCTACATTTACGCTCTTACCGAAGAGAAATATGCATACTCCGTTATCCAAAAACTATGTCAGAGTCATGGGTTTGTGATCTCTAAAGCGTCGATAGGTAATATCATCAACAAGAAAGGAAACAAACGTCAAATTGGAGCCTCAATTGGGACAAAAATTCCAAACAAGTATCCAAGGAAAAAACGGATATCTTCGACTATTGTAAAGGTACGTTGTTTAATGCTAAAAGAAAATCCCCCTAGTCAAAGGACAGTTGCAAATTCATTAAAATGCTCGGTTCCACTGTAAAGAAAATGATAAACGTTGATCTAAATCTTAAGAAAGCGAAAAAACGCAATGTGCATCGTCTTCTTCCACAGCATGTCGCTCAACGCAGGACACGCTGCAGAATTCTATATGAGAAACACTTATCCAAAGGAAAATGGAAAACAATTGTCACAATAGATGCAGCATGGGTGTATTTAAATGATTGTAACAAAAAAAGAGCCATTGATTATCATCAAAGGTTAGAAAAAATTCAAGTACATGGTTCAAAGAATCGAAAGAACGTTTTTCTACGGGATTCATGATTGTTGCTGGTTTTTCTTATAATAGCAAGTTAAAAATAAAGAGAATGCAAACAAAATGCCAAGATTAACTCCAAATACTATCAGGAACATATGTTATCGCCAATTTTTCTGAATGAAATACCATCGCTTTACCCACAGTGCCATCAATCTGTGAGTCTCCATCAGGACAAAGCTAGCAGTCACACATCAAAATCCACTGTAAATTTCCTAAAAGAAATAGAACATACCTAAAAGAAACATACCCTTAACTGATATCCCTACTAAATCTCCCGATGTGTCACCTATGGACTTTGTGTTCTATTATACATCATTCTAGCTTTATTATAGTATTTGAATAGAACATATGGCAACGATTAGATAATTCTATTCTTTAAATGATATAAATTTTGTGCATTATGAGTTATAATATGAACGAAATATATACGTTAACTGTTATATAATTATTGGATTATATAACAGTTAACTTAGTTTCCGTTAAATAATTATTATATAAGTTAACTGTTATATAATTATTAATACCGTTAAGGGAATCTAGCGCCAGAGTGTCGCTATGGTAAACAAATACTAGAGTGAATTTTAAAGAATGCATTTATTCTATTGTGGTTTATGCGCTGTCGGCGAAGTAGATTTAATTCAATCCAATAAGTTTAAATGAAGTGCAAGAAAAGATGCGTATAATTTAATATTCCAATACAAGGATGTCATGTGGTGTACACATCAGATTTTTTTATAGTATTATAATGTGTGTAATGTAATAATGTATTATGCATATCTCTTTCTTTATTGCTTGAGAGAAAAACTAGAAAAGTGTATTTACCCTAATGCTATAAAAAACAGCGATATTTTGCTATTAGAACAATTTGAGAATAAAACCTGTTGTGAGAAGTGCAGGACAGATGTTTTAACCCAGATGAATGCCTAAGTTTCAGGATCAATTCAAACCTTTCACTTGAAGTAATTATTAATAATTAATATTGGTGGTAATGATAACAGTTATGTACGGCCCAGTTGTCTGATTAATATCACGCGGATTATATCCAGCATTTGTTTCAGTATTATTACACTTCCTAATTAAATGAACATTTACCTTAGATTCTAATGAAAACTTACTGAATATTTATCTTAGATTATTTAAAATAACGATATTACGCCTAACAAACTTTTTCATAAACAGCAGTAATTACGCTTACGGGATTTCAAGTATATTAACCGAACTTAGTGTTATTTGTGTATATTTGAAATTCCAATCTCGATTCTTGCATTTGCTATTAGATGCAAGATATGTTTACAAGATTTTATATTAGTTTGCTTTACTACCCAAAAAAATTCATATTGTAGCGTTTTGCATCAACTGAATTGGAGAAATGGGTTTATATTTAACAATATTTAGGTTACCGTATACCTTACGAGTTAGTCATATTCTATCTACGTGTTGTATTTAAAAATCTGATATGGACACTTCCTGACTTCCTCGTGCGGTCTGTTAAATTGTGCACATTTTTTTCACTTCATTTAATCTTATTTCCTTGAGTTATTCTAACTAAATTAACCGATTCCTCAAGGCAAGTGGAAAAAGATATCAAAAAAAGTGAAAATTTTGAAATTAAATGTTCTGCTCAATTTTTGTCGTACGAGAGTCAAATTTTTCGGATTTTTATTTATTCATAACGAGTATAAAAATTTCCCAAATATAAGTATTGGAACGGAAAGACCGCATTAAAGTTAAATTTCGTTATTGATACAAAATTGATTTTTTTTTTTTTTTAATTTGGCCTTTCCTCAACGAAAATCACTACTCTAATCGGAAGTATATGTCCACCACCAAAGATTGCGGAAATATATATACCACGCTCTTTCTGTTCATCATACGAGCTATATATATGTGAAATTTTAGCTGTCTGTTACATGGAGCTCGGCAATCAGGCGGTCACATCATAATTCCATTGTGCTTGAGTGTTAAAGCGGCATCCAATAACGACACAATAGGATTTAAGTTTATAGCTCCATGCTTTATTTCAATTCAAGAAGCAGATCAATATTCGTCACTAAATAAGATTACATTCAATTTACTGCGTCATACTTTGAACAATGAAAGGCAGAAGAGCAGCAGCACAGGGAGGAGAGGAGTTTCTGACGCAAAATGGCGCGAGTTCTCTATTTACAGAAGCGATTACGTAATAAGCTCGAATGTTCTGGAAAGTACTGGTCTAGGGGGAAGATCCTGAATTGCAGAAAATTAATTAAAGGTTGCTGGTTCGCATAGAGCAAAGCCCTCCTATTTTTTTATATTTTACACACACACACACACACATATATATATAATGTTTGGCAATCTTAAAATTGACTATTTTAATTTGGTGTCCCCCCAAGGTGATCTGTTCTCCTAAATTCCAGATCTTTCCACGTTACATAATCATCTAAAATCAACCATTCGCAGCTTAGTTATACTCAGCACCCATTTAGTATAAATACTGCTTCGCAGGGAACTACGTCATTCCGTTTCTTAACTTCTACCGTGCCGACATCTCCACGCTGCTTATGCTTTTTCTGTATAAGATGTTTACGTTGTACAGGCATTAGGTATTTTTTTGGAAGCAGGCAAGGTGAAAACTGAGCAATCGCCTTATCCGGGAATCGAACCACGGGCCTCTGGATACCAGCCCAGTGTGCAGACCACCACACCACGAAGGCTCGCCAAGAACGTGAGAGAAATACTTTATATACTTCCCCTTTTAAAGGGCCACTGGGATTTTCTAGAGGACCCAATCGTCAAATGTTGGGTGGAGAGAGTCATCATCCACCATCCTTTTAATTCGGGCGCCACTGTAGAGACACTAGGTATTTTTTTGGAAGCAGACAAGATGAAAACTGAGCAATCGCCTTCGCCTGGGATCGAACCATGGACCTGTGGATCCCGGCCCATTGTGCAGACCACTACACCACAAAGGCCCGCCAAAAAGGTGGGAGAAATACCTTATAACGTCATACTTTTAAAATCAGTGTACATAAAAATTATGGTATTCAACTATGACTGAAAAGTAATTTGTCTGAAAAAAATGATTTGGATGTGCTTTAAAATAAAATGGTGATTCGCCGAGATTAGTTTTGTCAACATCGTCTTCCTGTTTTTTCCACTCAGAGCCCACCAGCGGCCGAGCGGTAAAGTCGCTGAACACTGGTAGTTCGGTCCGAGGTTCGAATTCCGCGAACGGGCTGGCTGCATGGGTATTTTCGTGGTTTTCCCCATGTGTAACGTGTATACGAGCCAGTTTCCCTTAGAAAGTCCTCCACGAAGGCATCCCTTACCTTTAGGCAGATAGCCCTAGTGTGCTTTGCCATAATTAAATACACACACCACCCTTTTCCACTCAGCCATCACGACTATGCCTTAAAATATTACATATATACTTTTGGGATTGCCTGTTGCAACAAATGGAAGGTACACAACTAGATATTACAGCAGTCCTATATGTAAAATTCCAATGCTCTACGGTTAGTTGTTTTTGAGTTATGTGAAATATATACATGCATAACGAAAAATCCCTTTTGAATACACTTTAAACCAAGTTTGCAATTCGTTTTGGAGAAAAATAATCCTTTACTCTGACCGTACAAACAAACGTTAGGCAAAAAATAGTCAAAATGGCTTCGAGATCGAGAAAAATTGTATTTCAGTTGAAATAAGATATCCGAAATCTTTTTCAATTACAATACTTCTTTTACTTTGTACAAGTAAGTAAAGACCTTTGAATCCTGCTAAATGTTTTATGTGTTAGAATGGCACAGATCAGTATCGAATAATTATCATTTTCATCTTATCGTCCAGATAAGATAGTCTCAGAACTACTTACGCTTTCTGTTGCAACGAAGCGTCTGTTTTTAGACTGAATATCCTGCATATGTGGACAGAATATGATGTTGATGATATATATGCAATTATATATATTATTTGTATGCATTACATTGAGAAGAAAAAGTAAGATTCTTTTCAGTTTCTTCTGCAATGTGTGTTGCTTTGGAATGAATGACTTACTTGAAATGAATTGTATAAAAGGATTTTGTTGTTCATTGTTGAAGACATATGGATATCAAGATCTTCAGATCTTGATTCTATTAATCTGTAGCTGCAGTTATCTGGATTAACAGTTCTTTTTAAATTAAACAAAATTATAAGTATTCCCTGGTTTGCAGGTCAGTGTAAGATGCAGATACCAATATCTTGTCTAGATAATCTTGCCATAATAGATTGTATTATAAATTATTTCTCCCGGCTTCCTAACGTGCCTTCTTGGTGCGGTGGTCTGCACCCTGGGAGCGTATTTCAGCGGTTCGTGGTTTGATTCCCGGCTAGGGCGTTGCTCATTTTTCATAACTCAAGCTTCCAAAAAATACCTAATGTTTCTACAATGACGCCCGAACTAAAAGGGTAGTGGATGATGATTCTCCAAACCCAGGATTTTGCTATTAGGTCCCCTAAACACCAGTCGCCCTTTAACAGGCGGAGTACATAAGGTATTTCTGCCACTTTCCTAGCATGCCTTCGTGGTGTGGTGGTCTGCACGCTGGGCGCGTATTCCAGTGGTCCGTGGTTGGTTTCCCGGCGAAGGCGTTGCTCATTTTTCATCTTTGCCGCTTTCAAAAATTACATAATGTCTCTACAGTTTATATTCACTTCGTAAATTTTCAAATATATTTTTATTTATTTTTAAAGTATTAAATAATAAATAACTTATTCTAATATCACTTTACTTTAGATATAGGTAAAAGGAAAATGACTTGTCAATTGCTGTTATTCGAATTTATAATTTATTATGAGTAAAACGATGTTCAAATGTAAAACCATTAAGTGTTATTTCATATTTCAGAAGATTAAATTCAACTTATGATGAGGAAACAGGGAAAGATCCCGAAGCACCTGCTATGTCTAATGCATGTCTTACGTGACAGTTCTGTAATGAAAGAAAATTACAGGAAATTTTTATCACTTAAACTATAATGGTGTAATGTTACTGAGTGCATTTGAGATAACGTGAAGTAAGCTTCAGACATTAAGCTTTCAAGATACAATGATATGCTTTTAAAACGTTTTGAAAACTAAAGAGGAAAAATCGATGAAAACTAAAACTATGCAATTGATTAACTTTTAAGAAGCTGATATGTTGGCAATATATAAGTTAATTATCTAAGAAATGATAAATATTAAAAGGAATAAGAAACTGATGCTTTATAATTTTAAAAGTAAATTTACGTAATGAATCAAACACTAGTGACATTTGAAGTAGTAATTACTAAGAAGCATGAGCTTTCTTAAGCTGAAATTGAACCTAAAATATTTAGTAATAAATTCAGCATTACTTAAAGCGAACAATTTAGAATTAAGCTCAGCAAATAATGAAATTAAATGTAGTAACTTTTAGTATTTATATATTATTATTATTGACATTTTTATGGCTATCAAACCAAGATAAAATATCTTACCTAATGCAACTGATTGTTGAAAAATGTCAGCTTCTATTTTATTTTTAACTAATGGTTATTTGAGCTTTTTTATTGACTTCCACCCTTCGGAAAGTTTGAGGGCAGATACAGATGATAACTTGAGTTTTGTATTTGAAAACAAGTTGTCAATTAAAAGTGATTTTTCTTAATTTGTTTTGCGTTTAAATAGTGTTAAAAGTTAATAGTTAAACTAGAGTTGCGCCTTGTATTTGTAAACAGTCTGTGCTGCATTGTCCATTCTGAAAGTTTCTCAGAAAATTTTAATTTTGTACAAATATTTGTTAAAATCCATGATGATGAAAGAAAATTTCAGTTTCATCATAATTATTTTTTTCGTATTATTTAATAATATGGCTGAAGTTTATTTTAAACCTTACTGAAGACAAATACGAACGAAAAGTCTTGAAATACTGAAAATTCGCCACATATGAGTTAAAGCTAGATATTACAGCAGCAGTTTATTGAAAAGATAACTATCTGACGCTAAATATGTTTAAAAATATATGTTATGAAAATGTCTTCAGCTAGCATACAATAATGCATCAAATTCAAAATTGGAATAACGGACGTATAAAGAAAGTTAAGAAAACAAAACCGCATGTAAGAAGGTATTTTGATTCAATAGCCACAAAAGAAATCATAAATCTTAATCCAAAGAGACAGCAGAGAAGAGCATTAGTTAATTTTGAAGCAAATACATATAAGCGAGAATATGATTCGAATGAAACTAATTTAGAACACTAGTTATGCAGCCAGGAATTATAACACTCCCTCCGTGAATGCTCTAGGAATACAATCAATCAAATTTTTACTACTTTCCTGCGTCCCGAAAACACAACTGGGAAACTAAAAGCCCTACTAAGACCTTTCCATCTTAGGCAGCGGGTAGGTCACAGCAGGTGTGTCACCACTTTGAACTCCCTCAATGGGCTGGAGCACTGGGCGACAAACTGCCCCATATCTACGAATTCCATTTAGGAGGTTTGAACAAATTCACTTGTGTCTGAAGAACCGAGTCCCACACCGGCTCTTAGCCTCAGACGAGATAACTCCACAAACCTCCGCTTATTAGGCCGGGCTCGAGGGATCACCACTCCCTGTTCTCGGCTTTTCGACGGAGGCGTGACCTGATAACTTGAAGGACTGACTGGTCGTTTAAATGCTCCCACCAGTACTACGCGGGCAGTGCATCCCATCAGGACATTACCATGCAAACTTAGTGCCGTCCAACACCGTGGTGCCGTTGCACACCAGGCTACAGAACCATCTGGTATAATATATAAGTATTCGTTCTTTCGAATATGCTGTGGTCATATAAGTAGTTAGTTAGCATTTGGAAGATCCCTAATCCGAATCCCGGCGTGGGCGCAAAAGCTTACTCATATCCCCAAGTTAAAAACAAAATATAGAATTGTCTCAACAGCAGAGCTTGAAAAAAATCGATAATTCGTCATGGTGATATATAATTCTTCCAATAATCTGTCCAACGGATGACTGAAACACCAATAAGTTTGGTAAATTTACCAAAATCAGAACGATAATTCTAACAACTGAATGTGGTTGACTGAGTATGTCTGTCCAGCCGGTCCTTTTAGTTGAAGAAGAAAGCCAAATGCAAGAAAATGATGCTAAGAATTATTGTACCCAAACGCTCATTGCCTTCTGGTGTAAGTTCTCATAATGGGCATAGTAATAATGTGTACATATTCCGATTTGATAGTCACTACACGGAACAACATATAAACAACCTTGATATCAGACACTATCAATCAAATCAAATCCAATCAAAGGCAATCCAATCAAAGGCCACCTTGGAGATAATTATTCTCATTTTCTGTGACCCACGTCCCACCTCCAGGAGGAATAGTCTTTAAAAGCTCTCCTAAACCTACCGCTGAAATATTCAACCAGGGTCACCATTCCCGGTTACCAGAGACCACTGGAGAGTTGGAGCTATATCTCTGAAGATCTGGCTAGTCATCAAATTGCTACCACCAGTACTACGCGGGTTAGGACCTATTACCTGTGGACCAGCCGCCGCTCGAAGTGCTGACTTATTACCTTAGGATATCAAAAGCTCCATCTCTTCCTCACACCATCCGCCATCAGTATAGAGTTCCCACCTATGTCTACACAACTTCAGAGTCAGTGCCAATCCCTCTTTGGCCAGCCGTATGAAATGATCTTCATTTGAATTCTGGAATCTTCACGCTCTTGGTTTTTGCCCACAGAGTCACTAATGTCTTAGTAAAATTCTATGGGTACGTCCAAAAAGGGATTGGAAGATCCGTAGTTTGAATTTTGGTTTAGGAAATAGCTCAAATTTGACTTAATTGTTAACTTTCTTGTTCAGAAAAATGTAACACTTTTCATAACGACATTATATATGTAGTTTGCAATGCCAAGCAAATTAGTAGTGTAAAAGGAAATTGCAACTGTACAATATCTAACTGCTTAATTTTACTTACAAGATTTGAAACACACCGTTACGAATAGACGGAATACAGTAACTACTTTAAATGGGATTAAATGCCTTTAATTTTTGTAGACAAATCGGATGACCTGCCATCCATTCTTAATCTCTCGGTAAAGTACTACCACCGTAGAAGTAAGTTTGAAATAAAAGTATAAGGTATTTCTCCCGCCTTCTTGGCATGCCCTCGTGTTGTGGTGGTCTGCACGCTGGGCGCGTATCCAGAGGTTCATGGTTCGATTCTGGCGAAGGCGTTTCTCAGTTATCAAGTCTCTTGCTTCCAAATATCCTAATAGCTCTACAGTGGTGCCCGAACTAAAAGGGTGGTAGATGATTCTCCTCCACACACAGGATTTGGCAATTGGGCCCTTTAAAAAACCCAGGCGTCCTTTAAAAGGGGGAGTATATAAGGTATTTCTCCCGCCTTCTTGGAATGCCTTCGTTGTGTGGTGGTCTGCACGCTGGGCGCGTATTCCAGAGTTCCGTGGTTCGATTCCCGACGAAGGCGCTGGTCATTTTTCAAGTCTCTTGCTTCCAAATAACCTAATAGATCTACAAAAGTTTAAAATGAAAATCCTATGCACTTTGGGCACCAGTGCATTGGACTGGTGAATCAAATCACTTTAAATTTTTTAACTCTGGCTCTGTGAGGACAATCGGGTGCCTAATCTCCCCGTCTTAATCTCTCAGTAAAGTGCCACCAATACAGAAGAATGTCTAGAATAAACCTTTTTATTAGTTTTTCAGCCTAACAATTTACACAGGCTTTGCAGTAACAGAAGAAAACTCTGCATCTTGCAATAATAACAGAAACGAAGTTATAATTTAAATATTAAAAAGTGAGATTTAGAAGATAAAGCGCTCTCATAGGTTTTAGGTCAGTCTCTGTACTGGCCTGAGCGATTTTCGCTAACAAGCCGATTCCGTTGACGTGCAGGAGCGCTGGTGGCGCAACTTTATTGTAGTGCCCCACCTCCAGCTGATTGGTTAGCGTTTATGTTGTCCTCTGTATTAAACTGTTGCGTTAGAGAATCGACGGGGGCACTCCCGGCGTTCTGACTAGGGCCTGTACGTAGACAGACTCGACTTGTAGGGTAAATAATCTGTCTTCACAGTGACAAGTACCATCCTTTATTCAGTAGTAGGCTCAAGCTCGACAGGGACCGTATTGGTACTGTTTTGTCTGTCTCTTGGTTGTGAGGACGTTACATGGTTTGATATCGAAGGTTGTCCTTGAGATTTGGCTGCCTTTGGTCAACCCTGTCTACGACTTATCTATGTTCTCTTTGTTGCTGGATGCTTGCCGTCCACCTCTGACATGTGTTCTTATTCCCAGACTGTGTGCATCAAAACTGTTTCCCTGGATTGACCGGGGGTTTTATGCCTCTTTGAATCGCTTCTATGGGTTGCGGTAAATCGTGTAGGTCAACTTAAGTGAAAGTCACGTCTGGAAGCCCCTTCGCCTTAATGGGCTACTGTGTATTAAACTGCACTTTGATTGCGAGCTCTGTCCATTGATGTAATTGACCACTGCGCCGGTGAGCTATAGCTCCAGTTCGTAGGCGTGCCTAGTTAGACTCTTTGATACTCTGGAGAGTATGTAACGTAGATTCATTTGCATTAAACTGCACATTGAATTAAAATCCATTTATTATAAATCTACGGAAAGCTCTATTTGCATATCATAATGAATTGATTATCAAAATCAAATGCATAGAAGCAATGATTTAGAAGGTACTTTATTATCATCATTATGTGAGGAAATTTCTAGAAGGAAAATGCGTATCTAGACGAGAGGTTCAGAGCGCCTTGAGTATTTACTCTGTCTGGAACATTTGCAGCATCTCAGTGATTGCTCTGTCTGGAACATTTGAATTGGTCCCGCCCTTTTATATTTTCCGTAGTATTTTACGTATTCTAATTAATTAGGCGATATCAGAAGAACCTTAGTCTTTGGTTGGTCAGCTGAAATCGAGAGGATTTGATGACAGAATTAATGCAGATCCCTAAAATCTTCTGACATTTTTCGTTACGTTATGGATTCTATAATATTAAGTGGATGTATTATTTATACTGAACAAGTTATTACTTCTGTAATGTTAGTGTATCAAATCAAATCGAAATTTTTACGCCAACATCCTACAAATTGATGCAACTAAGGGAGACTAAGTTCCCAAATGAAGATCCATATTAGGCAGGAGTTGAAAACCAGTCTTAATTTCCTTATTGTCTTCCAAGAGGACAGAAAAATTTCTTTATTGCTAGGAACAAGGGCCCCCAATCTCGGAATGAAATTTACTCAAAACGAACTCTTTGAAAACTTCTTTGCTGAACAGGCGTAACGGGCCCCTTGTAAACCTGAGAGGCTGGAGACTACGACGAAGGTGTCAGGTAGTAAAGCTAATAGTACCGTGTTCATGGCCGTCACTCTACCTACTCGGATGTCCGAAGTCACTACGGTCCTGGACAGCATAGGTTGTCCTTTCTGTCAGTAGGAAACCGATTCGTGTTATTTTGTCCTCACAGCTGCTACTGTCATAGTAAATTAATAAACCAGTGTATACAACGCCGGGGGAAATGTTAGAGTATGTCGTCTTATACCTCAATATACTTGTGAACTACTTAATATGTGTTCTAAACTGTGCAAAATTCTTTTTCATTTCCGTACCTAATTATTGATGAATGTCCGCTTGCTAATGAAATACTGAATTCATTTTCTTTCTAATGATTGACCACTGGCTGCTTACATTTTTTCAGTTTTTCCAGAATGTAAATTAAATATGATCCAGTTTTTCTCGTCTTTTGCAAAAATATTCTTTTCTAATTCATGTAATATTGGAGTGTTGCTCTAACTATTAAATCCAGTGCTTGAAAAATGTCTCAGATTTCAGGACGACTTTCATTTATATTGTCATGGTACCACGGCTCTCCTTATTAGCCTTTTCGGACACTTGATAATGCTAGATACAATTTACAGAAAACTTCTAAAGCAATATATGTCTCCTCTTTTCATTTAAGATTATAGCTACGTAATATTACCACATTGTTTAATACATTTGAAGTGACCCTTTTACCAATGAAGGATTACTCTTTCATGAAAGCTTAAATTACATCAACAAAAAGACAGGTATAAAATCAAATAAAAATATATAGATCAGTGGAGCGTAAAATAAGAAGACACCTCTTTAAATCCTTTCCAGATATTTTTGGAAAGTTTTGATGAAATAATGTTATCATTCCAAGATCGATCCAGTAACTGTAATCGAAACTAGAACGGACTGATATGGAGTCGAAATTAGTCTTTTTCCGTCACATTACTTTTTCTTTAAGATCAAATATCGTTCGTTTACTTACAAAAATGCTGAAAACAAGAAGGAAGGATGAAAAGCAAAAATTTGATGTATGTCCTCCAACATTATTATCTTGCAGACACAGGAATCACAAATAATTTAAGAGAATAAACTGAATTTTATCAGAAATGATTTCTTAGCTATGAAACTTTATAGTCAATGTAATAGCTTCCAGTAACGAGTTTTGTGAGAGCTTTGTGCATAATTCTAGATCAGGGGTTCTCAACCGGGAGGGATTCTCCCATTGAGGGGGTTTCATAGTTTCAGGAAGCAATGCGGTCAGCCTTGTATTTATCTGCTAAGTATTAAATTTCAATTTATGAATACAGAAAAGTACTTTTATTCAAGTTTTGGTATTTCTCAACATTTTCCACAGTCTCCGTTGTTTAATTTATAAAACAAGTTGAACATTCATCTAAATTTAGATAAATGTACACATTTATTTTTCGACTTTTTCGAAAGGAGGGTGAGGAATGATCTTCTAGTTACAGTGAAAAGGCGTACATTGTCCAAAAGTGGTTGAGAATCCCTGGTCTAAATAGCTTGAAGCTTACTACAAATCAATATGGAACAGAGTACCACGTAACTCTGTTCCATATTGATCTGTCAGAACTATGCAGTTCTAAATTATATTTAATAAAAATTATCTCCAGTTCTTAAGATGAATTTTTTTTTTTTAAATATCCAAAGACGTGGTGACATAAATGAATTGCCTTTCGTATATCCTGTTGAAGTTTATTGTATGTATTCATAATTACTTACACATATCATTACATATCCACCGTAGTTGTTTATTGTACTGTTCGAGATCTATACTCTGAAAGCCTCGGCTCTGGAGGCTGTAGGATGTACTGTATACGATGATGACTCTATTTCTGGTGAAAGTTTTCCTCCTGCTTCATATGGAGCTCAACCTGAAACGCTGCCCGAAAGGTCCCTTTAATTAGTAGATGCGGGTGAATAAATTTAATTAAAGTCATTACATTTTGTTGTTTTACCATTTGATGAATGTTCTTCTAGAGACAACAATAAATTAATAAGCTTAATCATAACTGAAGTTTTCAGAAATTTTAGAATTTCATCAAAGAATTTAAAGCGTTTTAATCCATTTATATTAAATATTTATGTCACGGGACTGGATAGTGTAACCGATCCCATAATCAGTGATTTGAGCAATTAACCTTTAGTTCCTGTGCTTAGATTGTAATACACAGAGGAATGAAAATATAAAAAAAAAATACTGATGAAACAAGAAGGTACTTCCATTACGGAATTATTACTTGATATTACCGGATCTGCAGGATAAATAACTTTGACTCCAAACAAACCTTTCATTTCCAAAGACCTTGCAGATCTAGCTTATATGAGATTAGTATTTAATTTGAGATAACATTGCAGTAAGTTTGTAATTAATTATATACCTTTAGTTTTGGTGCTGTTACTTTTTAAAATTAGACACACATTTCGTAAGGGTTTAATTATAAATCAAAGACGAAACAAATTAAGCTTTTTTATCTTCGAGTCACTACTCGAAATTAAATCGGAGACATGTAATACAAAGCTCTCTTGCCTTCGAATCGCGTACTATATCTTAAAAGCGATAATAGATATATACAGTATTGATTATTGTGCAAGAAAACGTACCACAATTTTCAGAAAGTTAATCAGACTGAAGTACGAAGTGCTCTTGAAACCATATTATGACTTTAGAATTGCTTAAAGAAAAATTCAAATTATCTTTCATCTTACACCCCAGAAATTTTTTTATCACAAAAGAGAAAACACTTTCATGAAAGAAAATCTTTCTATGCATTTCATTCCATTAAATATTCTAAACTTTAAGTTACAAAATTAAATTTACAGTCAAAGAGATATTATTGACTGTCTTACTTAAGTGATGCTACAGTTATTTATTGAAAGAATGTAGGCCTAAATTTTAAAACGAATTATAAGAATCCTTATTCTAGATTCACCGCGTAATCACAAGTATTTATGAATGATATTTTGCTATACATAGTTTCAAATCCCGTCAAATCTTAATAAGATTAAATTTTCTTCTTTCTCGAACAAAATGTTTTGTATAACTCATTTTCGGATAATGTTCTTATTAGTTCGTTGTAGTAAAACGTTAAAATTTAGCAAGCTATTTGTATTTTTATAATTTGCTTGGTATTATGTCTACAAGTGTTTCTATATAACCGAGCTGAATTCGAAATCACTTCATCATTTAGAATGAAGGGTACCTTCCCCATGAAAGTATACAGAGTGATAATAAAAAATCGTGAATCTGATGTCTTAAGTTAAAAAGGGGTGGATCATTAAATATAAATTTATAGTAAAACATCTTTATTTAAAATTCATTAAATGAACATCAAAAAACGCATGATAGAAGCATGCAACTTTAAAGCTCACTGTTTTAGCTCTTACAACATCAAAGTTTTATAACCGAAAGGGAAAAATAGAGGTTTCAAATTTTGTATAAATTCGAATGCTTATAATTTGTCTTATATTGTGACATAAATATTTGCGTAGTCTCTCAAATACTTTGCAGTTCAGGAACGTTTCAAGGCATGGGGCAAATGGGCTTGAACCCAGGGTTTCGGGGTCTCCTTATTGACTCGGCTTCAATAAGATAATGATGCGAATAATTTTAATCGGCAAATGTTATTCTCGGACATTTTCTACAAAAAACAAGGAATTTATAACTATATGCTAATTGCCAACAGTGACGAGACAGCATTATCATATCATGTTCATCGTCCTTGTCTAAAACCAAAATGCTGTGAATTCCAGCCACATGATGCATTTAAACTTATTCCATTATGAAATTTTAAATGAAAAGCGCAATCTTCAACCTTATGCTGCATTCCTCCTTACAGACAATAAGGACTTTTTTGTGTTTGTTTTAAACTTGCAAAGTTAAGCAGCTCTGCAGTTGCATGATATGACAGATGAAGATTATCTAAACTCAAGATTAATTATTTTATTTAATTATGCATGAAATTTTGTGTCCTTCATCTAATTTTAACAGATAAGGACCCAGCCAATCCAATGTCACCATATGCTCACGTGACCATGGTCATTTTCCTTTCTACACTTTCGACAGTTCATATTGAACACAGCTTAGGTATCAGTCTACCTCCAGGCCCACAGTGGAGCACCACTTCAGGACAGGCGGAGCATGTCGTGCTTTACTTGCACGACAGTCGCGGCATATCAAGGGTAGTTGGAGTCTAAACCTATTGATACCGCCATACACCATCATTAAGTATCTAATCACAAAGTGACAGTCAGTCGAGTCCGTTTGTGCCTAGGTTTATGTTATTGTAAGTGGAGCACATTTATTACGGGCAATGTTTGAACGAATATTTGACAGCGTTTCATATTGTAAACAGATTCAAAAAAAGTACAAAGAAACGTTTTGAAAGTGGTGGTACGAAACTAAAAAAAGCGATGGAAAAGAGTATAATTGCCGAAGCTGTCCGAAGCGAATTGCTATTGATAAATTGCCGAAGCTGAACCAGTTTTTCATTAATACAAATTCTGCATTTACATCTACCTCTACCACTTCTACCAGGCCCAACAATGTATGTCCAACAATACCCAGTATGTCCAACAATACACCTATGTTAAAGGACAGGAATAGTGAGAAACCGAATATTTAAATGCTCAAGAAGAAACAATAAAACCTTCTGAAATACGCACAATGACTGATAAGATTATAGGCGTTTCAAATATTTTTTCCTGAACGTGCAGATCTAGGGATGTGGCCTTCATATATCGACAATCCTTTCCAATCGTACTGGGTTAAGAAAGATCCTTCAGTTTATTCCAATAACATAATGATTTTGAAAAATCAGCACGTATATACAACGAATAAAATGATGAAACTAAAACAAGATACCTTTCTGCGATGTTGTTTAAGAAAGCCTTACGTAATGTTCAAGTGGTAGACCACGAATGGCTAACATATTCTTCATCATAAGGAAACGTGTACTGTTTCGTATGTAAATTGCTTTCATCTACCAATTCTACATTCAACACTACAGAATTCAATGACCGGAAGCATGCGAATACGGCCACTTCACAACATGAAAACTCACCTGAACACAGAAAGTGTATGATGAGCTACCACAGTCGTTTACAGTTATCTAGTCGTATAGACAGGCAGCTTATCATACAATTCAATAATGGACGTTATTACTGGAAAGAAGTGATGAATGGTGGCTGTTAACAACTTTTTAGCGTAAAGCAGACTGTCTTCCAGAGTGTAAAATGAAGCAATTGGTTCAGTGAAAAACGGGAATTATTTAGATGCTTTGAACTTTAAATAAGATTGATCCATTTTGGGATGAACATATAAAAAAGTACGACAATTATGGAAAAGGTAATCTCTCTTATGTCTGCTACAACTTGTGAGGATTCATAGAAGTCATGGCGTCAAAGGTCCTGTTAACTATCGTCTCTGAAATACAGAAAGCTAAGTATTACTCTGTTGATTCTACCCCAGATGTCCATTCATGGCGACTAACATTTATTACATGATATATCCGAAATGGTGCATAATTTGAGAGATTTTCGGTTTATTCATATTTATGGACATACTTCAGATTGTCTGACGGATGCTTTCGTTTCATTTTTGGAATATGGCTACATTTCAATCAGTGATTATAGATGTCAGTCATACGACAATGCCTCGAATATCTCCAGAAAATATTCAGGATTTCAAGCTCGACTTCAAGAAAAAAATAAATGTGCTGTATACGTACCACGTTCAGAACATTATTTGAACGTAACTGGCGTTCAAGCAGTAGAATGTAACTCTAATGCAACTATTTGCTTCGATTTTGTCCAAAATCTCATTAGGTATTTTTCATCGTTCACACATCGTTAGGATATACTGACTTTAAACTTGAATTCCGGTATAAATAAAAAGGCATTGTAAAGCTTATCAAAATCACGTTGGTCTGCACGCACAGATGAAATTAAAGCTTAGAATATGCATAAATTGTCTTGAGCCGTGATTATTTAAATAATGATGCATCACACTCAGTGCATACTGAACTTTCTGCAAAGAACTTGAAAAACAAGATGAATGAACTGGAAACTATATTTTAGCTATCTTTTGAAATGACACTTTGACTTGTATTGACAAAGTGAATGTATTTGTCTAGAGTAAAAATATGAATTCGTCGAAAGCAGTGAAATTTTAAAATCTTTAATGACGTATATAAAAACAAAAGAGATTCTTTTGATTTTTATGGGTCAAAAGCCAAAGGAATATAATTTATAAAAGAGTATCAATGTGTTCACAAGCGTGTAAGACAACGCACTGCTAAAGTAACTTTCCTTGAAAGAGATAAAAACACAGACGTAACTTTTGAAGGAAACCACAGGCAGAAATTTAGAGTAAAAACCTTTTTACCAATAATCGACTGTCTAATTTATAACATCCAAAACGCAGTAAAAAATACGAAAAGGTATTAAAACTGTTTCTTTTTTTTTTTTTTTTTTTTTGAAAATATTTGTAATTTAAATGAGAGCGAAATTAAAATAGCATGTAGAGACATTAGGTTAATTGGAAGCAGGAAAGATGAAACATATGCAACCGCCTTCGCCAGGAATCAAACTACGGACCTCTGGAATACCGGCCCAGCGTGCTACCGTTACACCACGAAGGCACGCTAGGGAAGTGGGAGAAATACCTTATATACTCCCCTTTTTAAAGGGCGACTAGGGTTTTAGGGGACCTAGTCGCCAACTCCTGGGTGCGGAGAATCATCATCCACAACTCTTTTCAGTTCGGGCGCCACTTGTAGAGTCATTAGGTTAATTGAAAGCAGAAAAGATCAAAAATGTGCAACTGCCTTCGCCGGGAATCGAACCACGGACCTCTGGAATACCGGCCCAGCGTGTTACCGTTACACCACGAAGGCACGCTAGGGAAGTGGGAGAAATACCTTATAATCATGCTAGAAAATGTCGAAACTGCATGATATACATGTTCATGGGAAGGAACTGGACTTAAAATATCAACATTTAAACGCATTTCTAATCAATGATGGTGAAAAATTAAATTAAAAACAAAGAGAAGACATAGAAAAAAGGAAGATTCATAAGAAGTGTCATTTAATAAATGCGGTTATCCACAGAGAACGTTATTCAAAATTTGATGGCTCTAGGTACCGTTGTTTTACCACAATGCGAGAAACATACGTACATTTTTGCTGATTCTTCATTATTTAACATTTTTTAAATATAACGCAGGGAAATAATATTTGGTGGCAACATTTCGAAAAGTGAAACACCGTTTATAGTGAAACAACACAAATGCCAAAAAGACATTAATAGCTCTTCTGGGCTAACACCCTTTGGGTTAAAACAATTTTTAGCATTTTTTGATTTTAAGTAAATTTTTTAATTTGAAAACTCAACCTTAGATTTAAAATCTTGAGAACTATTTTATTTAAAAATCATTAGAACATCAAGATTCCGATTAGTAACTGAAGCAATTAAGACGAGTTTATTTGTGAACAAAATTTTTCAAGACTAAATTAAGGCAGCCTAACTTTTCTAGGCTCTTCCACCACAATATACTCTATTATTAAGATCATGCCCGTTCGCGTATGATTTATTCAAACTTGAAACAAAAGTCAGTTACGTGTCTCTCAGATTTCTAGATAGGGTGCCACTGCAATGACAGAATGCCGTTCTGCTTAATTTTTTATTTGAAATCAAAAAGCAAAGCAACCCGGCTTTGATCATGACTAATTAGAGTATTATCTGGGATAATTAGAGAAGCTATTCCTATTTATAAACCTGAAATCAATTTTACAGCGATTTCTGAGCGAAAGAAAAAAGTTGCACTCCTGGCCATGGGCGGTCATTGCTAAAACTCCCTGGTTTCGATCGGAGTTAGCGCAGGCGCAATCCTACCAACACGGAGTGTACGTAGGTAAAGCGGGAGAGCCCAGACACCATTCGAACAGTCCGGACTTTCTCATCCACCTGAGTGGGTCGACCATCTCTTACTTTTTGGACCAAGTTATTATTAAAATGAGGCACAAAGCTACCCCAAGAGCAGCGCGATGAGATCTCGAAAGCTCAAACCGCGTTGGCCTACTAAAAAATTATGTCACGAGGTAAGAAAGATTTTATTTTACAGATTCTTAATCGTTGCAGATACTAGCAAAGCGTGGCGCACAATTCCCACTTTTTTTAAGGTTTCTAATTATAGCTTTCGTGTTATTTTCAGCAATTATTTTCCGGCGCAAAATTACATGCGGTAAAAGTTAAATTTTTAAACTTAATAGTAGTAATGCTACTTGTGTAAAAATTAATTAAGTGATTTGAGGATTTTGAGATACAAACAGGCATTGGTTTTAGCAATATGTATATTTGTTAATTAGCTTCATTTAGAATAATTTGCTGCGCTGGAAAAACGTTATGTACCTGCCTGCAACTTTATTCTGTTTCGAAAAGAAATCAACGTGCAATGTTTTTTCTCCACTTTGTCATTCGTTAAACTTTGAAACAAAATAATTTGCATTAGTCAATTTTGCAAACCTTTTAAGTCTTTTTAAGAAATAATGATACTGATGATAAATCGATATTTTTTCACAAAAGATGTTGTTAATGATAAAGATATTCATATATTTCAGGAATATATGAGCTCATTTTGCAATTTTTTTTTAAGTTCTTGCTTTCTAAACGAATTGGTTTCTTGTTACAGACAAGAAAATTGTTTCTAATTTTTCGTTAATAGCTGTCGCTATACATGGAACAGAATGATAAATTCGATCATTAGTATTATTGCCCAAAAACCGAGGAATATCTTTCATTCTTTTTTAGGGGGGGAGGACAGAATTTGAGATGTTGGGGATAATTTACTTATTTTGTCAAACTTAATGTTTCTAAAAGTTCTATTATTTTTCATTTCATTCTACAATTTAATTTCTAATTTTCTTGCATAATTTTTAATGGAACTTTAAAAATTTATTTCATTTTAACGCAGTATATATTTTAGAATAATACACTGCTTTCAGATTCATAGCTTCAATAATCAATCTACGCTTTTAATTAATTAATCTACGCTTTTAATAATTCAATTAATTCCTTAAATATGAAATAAATTTGATATTTACCCTAAAATTAAAATTTAATGTTAATTATTTTACCGCGAATGTTCTTTGATTTAATTAAGAATGTTCTTTTTATAGCAGAGACTTACTTTCCATATTACTTTCTCTGATTCTTTTTCTATATTTGCTACTGAAAGCATTCTACCATAAAAAGTTCTTTCAATTCTTTCTTTTCGGTTTATATTAATATAATTTCATATGTAATATATTCTTATATGTGATGATTTTGATTGCCAAGAAGCTATTACTCGATATTATTTTACATGGGAACAGGAATGAAGTAACTTTACTCAGTTTAGAAAGGAAACAGATAAAAGCCAACGAGTAATGTGCAACGGGAATTGAAAAGCGGAACATACATTCTAAGATTTCAAAAAAGAATAATCTGACTAACATTTAAGTGTATATTCAATTTAATTTTTATATTCCTTGAGTTTTAAGAACAATTTTGAATTGAATTATTTATGAAACTATTTCAGTTTATTTCGTGGCATAAGTGAATTTCATGCGACAATGATAATTAATTTCATGGTGTAGTTAGAAGAAGTAGTACAGAATGGTATCATTATTTCAAGTTTATTCCAAAATTTTATTTTAAATACATGGTTCTGAATACTATTCACTGAAATATATTCGTAGAATTTCATACCTCTGTAATTTAGAAATTAACATGCATTTAGAGTATGCTCGTGAGTGGAATCATGCACAGTTTTTGGTTTTTTCTTAATTTCTTTGAAGGAAACTAAATCTAGAATGGTTTTAGACTTAATGGACTTAATGGTTAAAATGGTTTTAGACTTAATGGACTTAATGGTTAAATGGTTTTAGACTTAATGGTTAAAATGATTTTAGACTTAATGGTTAAAATGGTTTTAGACTTAATGGTTAAAATGGTTTTAGACTTAATGGTTAAAATAGTTTTAGACTTAATGGTTAAAATGATTTTAAACTTAAGTTATTTTGGAGAAACAAGACACAGTTTTTAAATCCTTGTGCGAAGTAAAGAAGTTTTGTAATCGCTAAAAATTTCGGGTATCATATTTCAAAGAAAATATCCATTTTGAGCGTTAACGCGTGGCATCTGTACGTACGGATAGAATAAAAAGCCTATTATTCCAAAATGGATTTAAAAGGCATTTAGAAAAGGTTTTTTTTTTTTTCGTGACGTCTGTACGAACGGGAGTACGTATTTGTGTATGTATGTATGTATGTATAAATGAATATATCTCATGTAACTCAAAAACGTTTAGCCGCAGAACGTTGAAATTTTGTATATGGGACTGCTATAATATCGAGATATGCAACTTCCTTTTTTTATTGCAATCAGCAATGACAAACATATATGTATAAACCCGGCTTAAAAGGCTTAAAACCCGGCTTAAAATTTCTTACCCGGCGTTTATTTTAGCAATCTTTGGTCGTAGTCGTTAACGTTCCAGTTACAGAAGTATTTTTTGTGATGAATATATTCATGGTTTGACAATGCCTAATTCAAAAAAGAATAATTTTCGACGAATAACGAAATATAATTTTAATTGCAATCTCCTGCGTCCGATATATATATTTGGAAAAGTTTATAATCGTTATCAAAAAATAAAACTATAAGAAGTTTGATTCTCGTACGACAAAAATAAAATGAGATGTTTAATTTCAAAATTTACAATTTTTGATATTACTTTCAACTTGCCTTGAGCGATCGGTTAATTAAGTTAGAATAATTCAGAGAAATAAGTTTAAATGCAGTACAGTAAAAATGTGTATAATTTGTTATTGTGGTTGTCGTAACTTATCTCACCTGTCTGACAGTAACATAATAACAAGCCCACGGAATTCATCGTTGCAAGAAGTGCAAGACTGCCCCTGTCGTTAGCAAGAGCCTTGAGCACTGTACATGTGACACTACGACTTTGCTCAGTTCCGCCCCCTATTTTGATGGTGAACAACCCTTAGGGGCAAGTCCGAGGGTCTTTCACCTCTCTTTCCCTACTACCAAACATTCGAGAAGATTTTCGGCTCGCAGCATATTTAGAGTGTCCCCACAAACACTATCCATCCCTTCTCCGGGATTTGGAACAGGGCTCTTCGCTACGACAGGCAGCGTCGCTAACCACAATCCCGGTTGGGCGGCATGTGCATAATTTAATAGGCTAACCATGTATACATGAGATTTTTTCATATAGTTTTCTGGTTGCATACCGTATCTCAAACAGCAAGTGAAACGTTTGTTAAATGTTATATTTGAGGTGGGGCATCTAAATGTCACAGAGGTGATATAAATGTCGCAGAGTATAGGAAAGGGGGTAGGTGGTTGAGAGCAAGACTTCTGGAAAGGTGAACTTATGAGATGGCAGTTGTGAGAAGCATCGCATTTCATGGAGTCTCTAAATCATTAAAAGATATTTAAAGAAATAAAAATACTTTGTCATTTACTATTTAAGTTTAATAACATATAATTTTATGTTATTTTTTGTCGAATGTTTCATGTGTCATCTGATGTCGTTCCTTGTGTTGTTCTCTTTCAAACCACAGGTTTTATTGCAAGTTTTATAACTGTAAGCGGCATATAGCAATACCTCGATTTGCTTAAATTTGCACTTAGGCAACTTCCCAAAAACTATAACGTTCAAACTGAAGCAAACTAATTAGAAAGACGGATTCCCCACTAAATAATTCCTCATATTCCTTACCTGCATTTTTTGCATTGGAACAATAGTCGTACATCGCATATTTATCACTTTTCGTTGTCTTTGTTATTTACCTTTTTTGCCGGCGTATAAGACACACTTTTTGGTCTTTGAAAATAAGTCTGAAACACGGGGTGCGTCTTATACGTCGATACTCAGTTTTTGATCACCTTCTATTCTAGAAATTTCCTTTATTTGGAGTTAAGCGATTTTTTCTTGTCTCCTTGTAGAGTGTGGGAATATTACAATTACTTAGAGATCTGTGAATGTGCATGCGCTGACAAAGACGATCACACTGGATGGTACAGAGGACAGTTTGTTGTATGAGGACTCAGATGTTGGTTTAGATGAGGATTAAAGTGACTTTCCTGTTAGCTCTGGAGATGAGTGTCGTAATTTGACGAAGAAGATTAAAAGGTGTTCTTTCCCAGATAGACTGGGTATTTGAAGAAAGAATTACATTGGATTTGTGTTACTTGATATTTAAATACTTTAAATTCTTTATAATGATCAGTAATACAGTTTTATCCTTCAAAAGTGTGTATAGAAAAGGAGGTGCGTCTTATAGGCCGGTACGTCTTATACGCCGACAAATACGGTACCTTCAAATTGGATTCAAAAAAGCAAAATTTATAACAAAGGGATTAGCTAAGGATTTCAACCTGATGGACATGGCACTAGTCATGGCGTTAGTGAAATTGGATTTGATCGATTCTAACACAAACCATTGGAAAATATTACTAGCCTTAAACATTCCGATATGTCTAGCTACATGGTTATCCGAAATGAAAACAAGCATCTGGCCGTACAAGTTTTAACGTGCTTTCTCCCTAAGGCACGCCTTTGTAGCGTAATTGGGAAAGGTGCCCGGCTAGCAATCAGAAAATTTGACAATAATTTGCCACCTCTAGGATTTGGCGATTGGGACCTTTCCTCCCCAGTCGCACTTTAAGTGAAAGAGACTGTAAGGTATTTTCTCCTGGTTTAGCATGCGCCTTCGCGGCGTAATTTGAAAGCACATCTGGCTAGCATTCGGAAGGTGTGGAGTTCAAATCCTGGTCCGCAGTTGATTCGTCATTAATATATTCTTATGAATATATTATAAGATACCAGAACTGAGCGCAGCCGACCCTCCTCACCAAACAATTTGGTCCCATGGTCATAACAGACAACGCATTTCCCCCCTTTACGTATGCTTTCTTGGTCTAATTGGAAGCATATTTTACGCGTGTTCGATAGTCCAGGATTCAAATCCCGGCGAAGGCATTGCAAATTTTTCACGTCTCCTTCTTCAAAAAGTCATACTAACTACAATATAATGGCCCTGGAAATCTGAGTTAGAATATTTATGAAATGTGGCTCACAATAACATCAGGATGACAACTCAGACGAGCCCGACTACTATCTGCTTTCAATATCAAGAGGAGTAGCAGTTGGAAAAAAGAACACCATTTTTTTTTAAATTTCACAATCACCTACGTCAAGCACCAGCTTTCCCATTGATGACAAATGTTCGCTGCCGCAAACTTCTTTTTCTTTTAAGTTTATTAGTTATTTTAGTATTTTTATATGTTTTGTAGTCTATATTCAAATAAATACTGTTTCATGATGTGCCATTTATAAAATAATATTTAAATTTATACATTAGATACAAACATAATAAAATAAAAAACTTTTAGTTTCTTAAAACGATGAGTTTTAAACAGTATACAAATTCGACTAGAATTCAAGATAAGTACAAGTTTATGTTACGCAATACTTACGTACTTCGGTAACTATTGTAGTTTAAATGGGAAATGGAGTCTTAACCGTGTATCGTTTGAAGTTTATTCCATGTCTCCAGCTCGTAGAAAACCCTTACAGAGGACTAAAAACGTTGCTCGAGAAGGTTCCTGAGCTCAATAATTGTTAAGAAAATTAGTAGATGGCACAATGATAGGTCATTGGATTTCTTATACAAATTTCCGATAATGATCCTGAAATTGGCAGTATCGGGTTCACTCTTTCTGCAGTCCAATTAATTCCATTAGAACTTTTGTGAAAAAAAAAAAAAAAAAAAAAAAAAAAAAAAGCAGCACGGTTAAATGGCAGAATACCTCGACTTTGCCATATTTCAGGCTGCTAAGAGACTGTATTACTCTTTCTGAGAACAACGTATAGCGATTTTAACAAACAAAAAAAAAAAAAAAAAAAATTTAAATACATCCATAAAAGTTTATGTTTTTTTAAAAGATACGTTTTTGTACTCTAAAATGTATTAAGACAAAAATGTAGAAAAACATGCCAAAGATACAATAGAAAATCCGCGGACGCAGAAATGAACTGAGTCTTCAAATGCATCTGCAGCAATAATAAATGAAATAATTAGCTAACATTTACAACTTAAGAAACTATAGAAATTATATTCACCATCTTTTGCCGAGGCATGTGGCTAAATGCAAAACAATTTATAGAACACTGTGTGAAAACTATTTAGCAGGAGATAAATGGAAATACATTGTGGTTCTTGATGAAGCACCTAAATGACTGCAACAGAAAAAAAATCTATTTGCTATCGAAAGCGAAGAGGGAAAGATATATAAATCTGGTTCCGTCATAACAAAGAATGTTTCAGTAAGGAATTTATGATTCTCGCAGAATTCTCTTACAATGATATATTAAAAATATGAAGAGTGGGAAAAAGTTTTAAATCAACTCAGTATGTGACAGGGCATTTTCCTGCTGAAAATTGAGCTGAGGATTGGGATAATGAATGAACTATAACTATCCTCAGAATATCATCCATATATGATGCAACGATAAATATAAGTAGGCCTATCAGGGTCATAGAACAAAATTTTCTAGCCAGTCAATAATATAAAGTACGAATGATGATTGGCCTTAATTGAAGTCACAACCCACACGCTGTTCTACCCGACTTCATTCTGATGGACTTCTTATGTAAGGTAACTTCATGAGTTCTGATGTAAAGTTCGAAAGGTGACTGATCATTACAGACCACGTACACTTCTAACTTTGGGCATATAAGAAACAATTGCAAAAAATGCCAGCTATGTCACTGGCGATTTCAAAGCGAAAAATGGCATACTTTGGTTGAATGTAAAACATGATATTGTCTCTCTTGGATAATATATCCAGACTTAAAAATGACGTTATTTGCTGACAGAGAGCTTGAAGCAAAATGATTATTTGAATTTATATTTTTTTCAAGCATCTTCATGTTCACTTTCTGTCGTTTTTTCTGGACCTTCAATGACTGCATGACTGGATTGTATATTCGACAAGCCACTGGGAATAAAATTCACTCGGAATAAACGCTCACTGCAGCCCATATTCTAAGTGACGGATCCAGATCGATTAATCAACTTATTTCAGCCATATTATAGATCCATTCAAACTTGCCTCTGTGATCCATATTCTTAAACTCAATGTCAAGACATTTCTACACTCTTAAGGTTTCATTTAGGAGATACATTTTTCTAGCTTTATAAGCCTATTTTTAAAGCATACTTTCTGGTGCGTTTTTGGCCATCAGCTCTGATGGACTACTGTTGTTCTGGCATTGATAATTTTATACTAGAACCAATATTTAGGTATTTAATCTTATAATACCTAAATGTCACTTTTATTCCGATCTCATGAATTTACCGGGAAGCTTTGCTTCTTATGTTAAAGCGTATAGTTATTTAAACTAACCCATTTTGGCATACCAATGTTAACAAAAATCATTCCTTTTGAGATAGTATTTGGGGGTATGTTTCGTTAAAATAAATAATATGGCATTGTCACTAAAACTCTGAAAACACAGTAGTTAAACTATAAGGCATTTTTTTATTCCTTTCCGCATGCTTTCGTGGTGCAATTGGAAGATCCCTCGATGCGTAATTCAGAGGTGCAGCTTCAAGTCCCAGAGAGGCGTCGCTCATTTTTCATGTATTCTGCTTCGAAATAACCCAATGACTCTACAAGTGGCACCAGGACTGAAAGTTGGTGGACGATAATTCATCACCAGCTGGATCTCCTAATTCACAGTCGCCTTTTAAAAGGGGGAGCACATTCAGAGCGTATTCGAGAAGCTGAGGGTTAGAGTCCTGGTGCAGGAACTGAATAATTTTCACGTCTCCTGCTTAAAACAAATTCTAATTACTCTACAAAATCTCAAAGAATATTTTATAGAAACTAATCGATGAATACAAACAGAGAAGCATTGCCAATATCATGGACGTATCATATGATGCCTATAATTTCTCTAATTCTAAAAAATTCAAATTCTAAATTGTAAGATTTATATAAAAAATAATGATTTGCAACATCGGGCAGCTTTCCTCTAATGTAAAAGAAAGTTTAGAATTCGACATGACGTCTAATGTTTAGCTTCTCAAATTTTAGGTTACATAGCATGTCCTTATTTATCACATTTAACCTACAGTCTTGTAATTCTGTTTCTATGATTTTAGTTATCGAGAAGCCAGACAATCAGTAATAATTAAATTAATCCTTTTTCAAAAGTTTTTACGCACTGCTCTTGCAAAATAAGATTATTATTTAAAAGCATTTGAAGTTGCTTTTTGAGAACCTTTCCAGTTCCTTATGTTTCTAATTTAATAAAAGTTATGCCAAATAGCTAAATTTAACCTTAAGTTGATATTAGTTTCTACAAGAATTGTCTAGATATGTATGAAACTAAATCTTGGTTTTCTTAGGACAGCAAAACGCATCTAACTACTTCTGCGCCAAAATTAATTGGATTTTGCTATTCATCATATTTGGAAAGGCCTTCTTGCATTTATAATAAATTTATATTGGAATATTATTCAGATTGAAAAGAATGAATGTGATTTAAATAAATTACACTGGAAAATAGAAATTAATATTATGCATGAGTGTAGCTTTTGTTATTAAAGCTAGACATTTTAAGTAATATTTTTCAATGGAATTTAGACTGTAACATTTCGACTGCATATAAAGTAATGCAATTATGCCATTTAATTATCTTGCGTACTTGACAATGACTGTATATGCGAGTGAATGAAATTTTATTAAGAATAGCAGCTAAAAATTCAATTAACCTGAATTTGAACAGATAAACACATTATTGATTTCGGTACTTTTCTGTTTTGAGGGCCGTAAGAAAATTGCAGCGAAAATGTATGCGCAAAAGCGCCAAATCTAGCAAACGCGCCAATTTAACAGCGCGCCAAATCTAGCGTACGCGTTGATTTCAGATTGCGTAAGTTCTGAAATCAACGCGTACGCTAGATAGTTCTATATTTCTATATTTCTTAAGACGCCATTGAAATACTAGTTTAATTTTTTAAATCCTTTTTTGATATCCTATGGATTTAACAATTTGGGAATTGCGCATGACGACATGTCGGCAATAGAATTTTGAGTAAAGTGCAGAATCACCCACTGCTTGACGCGTTTTAAAGAATTGCACATAGTCGGTATCCATGTGCACATCGACCTATTTTCACTTAAAAAAAAATCCTAGAATTGCACAAAAATGGCACTGCGCACACCCTTTATCTATGTAAACATCGATCTATTTTCACTTAAAAAGTAAAAGAAAATTGACAAAAATCCAATTGTTTTTACCTTTGTAAAAAGCGGCAAACAAATAAGTGAGCGATTCTGCACTTTACCGAGAATATTTTCAAAGAAAAGACATCATTTATTATAGAAAATTACGTTTGAACAACCAACGAGATGAAATTATGCTTTAGCGATAAGTCGGTAGCGAAATAGCGATGCAGGCATCCATTCAGTTATGTTTAGCAATTTTTATATAAATTATAATAATGATCTGAAATAGTTAATTACTCTTATGCTTCCATTCAGTCATGTTTAGCCTTTTTCATATAAATTATAATAATAAAAAAGTATTATATGAAATTAACCTTTCATCTAAATTAAAACATCTGTCTTAGATAGTTATTTGCTATTATACTTCCTTTCTTGCCGCAATTATTAGGGTTGCCACAATTCTTTTTGGCAGCATTGGCATCAACGATAATTTGGCGATTTTTTACGGCTCTCGAAACTGAATAGTACCTTGATTTGAATACAAAATTGTCATTATCATTTGGATGAATGTTTTATTTGGTTTGCTTTTGATTTGACATTAATCACTGCGTACCAAAGCGCTATAAGGAATTATTGCATTCCCTTACCTGTACTTTCGGGTGATTAGCATGCCCATCGAATAGTGATTAGCATGTCCATCTAACAGTTTTACGTTCCGTCCTTCGAATCCCATCGAGAAACCAACTGAGTTTTTATGTATCTTTTTCCGATAAACTTTATAGGCTTTACAGTTGTGTTCGAACGATATCTCGACATCACCAACTAAATTTAGCGTCTCTCCTTAAAGCGTTTTAAGTGGGGAAGACTATGCGAGTTATTCTATTCCCTATTCGTTTTTTCATGGATATAAGTGTTTAATACGTCCACCTAGCAGTTGGGAGAGTTGTGGTTGTAATTTCGGTAAGGGCACTGCATAAGAATTACAAATGAACAGCCAATTTCAAAAAAAGAGCTGGAAACCAAGATTGAAATAAAATAGGTTTTTCTATTTATAGATTTGGGGGGGGGGTTAATATTTATGCCAGTTAAACGAGAGAGAGAAAATTTAGCTTTGTTTTGTTTGGTTTAATTAAATCATAAAAACTACATTTTCTGTCTGTCATTCTTTGTACAAATGTGTTTTCTTAGCCTGTTAACTTACATGTATTCTTGGCCTATCACGTTTCGTACATTTGACAAAGATAGAATCTAGTAATATTTCCAATATTCTAACTCATCAATTTTAGCAATACATAAGGCAGTGACTGCTGCAGACTACATTTTGTTGACTAATAATGATATTTTTAATGAAATTTCAAAACAATGTACATTAATGATTTCAATAATTTGTATTAAATCAATAATGCAGTCATCGATAACTCTGCTACCTTCGACACTGAAAGGGAGGAAAGGAATGAAAACATACAGAATTGCTGGTCTAATGCTCTAACCTTTTAAAATTTTAAGATATTTTTACAAAATATTCATTTTCCTTCCAGAAGCCAAACAGCCAACTTCCTGATTTTCAACAGGCCTGTATACACGAAGCGACAAAGTCGCTTTGCAACGCAATATGCTTGTCTAGTAAACTTGTTGCCTGTCTAGTAAACTTGTTGCCTGACAGCAGTTCGTCTACAGTAGGCAATTTTACTCTAAAGTTGCTCTAAGTTACTAAGGCAGTCGGAGAAATCAAAACGGGTGACGTGAATTATATCCAAATGAGAATCATCCTTCGCTCTCACAACAAACAATAATTTGCAAAGATTTCAATGCTTTTATTTAATCAGGACTTAATTTTTAAAACAAGTAAATTTTAAAATGGTTTATAACCTCAATTTAAACGTTGGCTATCTAATTTTCATTCTGTTACATATAGGAAAAGGGGAAGTTATAGTAAAAACCGAAATCATAAATACTGGTTAATTTAAATAACAACCTTACAAGTTTAACTAAAAAAAAAAAAAACATTTTCTCTTTGCCAAGTTAATTTTAGACATGCACCTTAGATAAAGTTTCTTATGTGCTTGAGGGCAATTGTATTCTAGAAGTTAAGTAAAGGGAGACTAGAACCAATGATAAAACGTGACTGGCACACTTTCATCTTCATCGCCTCGTTGAACTATTGTCCATTGTTTCGAGCTCCTGGGTCAAACCCTATCCCAATATAGCAGACTAATCATTTTCCGAATACAGTAGTCATATCGTTGTGATGACATAATTTCAAGAAGAGAGGTGATAACAATTGAATGGTGAAGTCGGAAGAATGACAGTTATGAAGTCGAGAACTTGTTTCATGGCATATCAAAGTATTTCATCTTCATGAAGGAGAATCAGTTGCAAATCATAGCCAAAAAAAAGGCGAGGATGAAATTTCTGGGTTAAATAAGGCTGTATTACGTGCACAAATATTCACACTATTTTAGATTTAAATTATATTTTAGACATCCTCGCAGTAGAGATGAGACGGAAAGGGGGTGGAAGAGAGGTCACCCACCTCGCTACGGTCGTTACAGAATTTTTGGTGAATTTGCACCAATAGCAATTTACGACAGCGGATTACACAAACCGTAGTCCCGATTAAACATTGAAATTTTAATGCGCAAACCGAATTTGCTTTGAAATTTTAACAAACAAATGTAACACTGCAATTTTCATGCGCAAACCGTAGTCATGATTAATCGTTGAAAGCAAAACACACTTTCCGATAGTCCAACGCAGGAATGTCCAACGCAGCACTCGTAAGAGGAGAGACGTTATATCAACTTAAAAATGGTAATTATAGGTAAGAGAGAAATCTACCAAACGATATAACGATTTTGAATCTGCGTGATAGCCAATTTGCATTCTTCTCATTATGTTTAACTAGTTACAATATATTTATTGCGATGCGTTCTCGTAAAACATTGGGCAAAATAAATGTCATATTCGAGGAGACATTTCATGTTGTGGATCATTTAATCATTTTAAATTTAAAATAAGGAGATCTAAAGTACTGCCAGATGATTAATTTTGATTTAAAGTAATTATAAAAATTTCAACGAATGCTTTTTCATTAAATAATATAAAAGATTCTTTACAATTTGTGTTATTAGCGCAAAAGGGAAATTTAACTAGAAGGGCTATTAATTTTGTTCTGGCATTTGGCGTTGGTTCACTATAAACGGCTGCATCATTTTCCAGATTGTTGCCACCAAATATTAGAGCCCTACATTATATTAAAGGAAATTAAATATTGAAGAATCTGCATAGATGTATGTATGTTTCTAGTAGTGTGTAAAACCAACGCTACGTAGGGACATCAAATTTTGAATAACGCAGAATATGGGTATATGGAAGGCAAAATTTCAAATTTGGAATTTGTCTTATTATCTATTTCACATTTTGGCAAACTTTAACAAACTCGATGATTTCAAAGCGAGCAATGGCAGCACTGTACAGAAAAAAATATTTTTATCTCTAGTGCGCGAGACTGTGTATCGGAAATTCTAAAGATACCATCAATCACTTTAAATTATTTTGTGATAGTGCTGTTGAAAGGAATTTTATGATTTAAGTGCGAAGAACATGATATTTAATAAATAAAGATAACGCACAAAATGTAAAAAAACGCTTCTTTGGGCGTAATTAAGATCTGAAAGCTTTCAGATTTTTTTAACGTTTGCTTTTCAAAATTATTTTATATATGACTGTATTTAACTTCAACCGTAACATTCTTATAAACCCACGCATTTATTTTATTTTGCAACTGAGCCCAGTCTAATTAAAAGCGTAAGGAAACGTTTTAATTGGACACATATCCGCGTGATAGCCAATTTGCTAATGATTGTTAGGTTATTAGAATAGTAGATATGTTACCGTGAAAGACCGAAATTGGAGAATATCGACTTTCACCGGAGAATATCAAAATTCACCAAATACGTCGGTGAAAGACCGAATATTTCACTACATTCTTGTATATTCGGACTCTCACCGGTGTATGTCGACAATCACAGATATGCTCTGGTGAAAGTCGAAAAGAGAGGTCATAATAGTTTAAGTTGTTGCAATAAACAAGATTTGAATCACATAATTTAGTAAGTTTTTTATTACTGTTATTTTATTTTCTCATTTAGAACGTACTGTATAATTAAGTAAGTTTTTTACGTCTATTATTTTCCTTTCTCATTTTGAATGTATTGTGCGTTTTAGGTTCTCATGTTCTTAAGTTCTTATTTCAAGTTTCAAGTGCGTTTATTCGCGACTGAATTACGGAGAAGAAAATATAATATTGTTATATGTTCAACATTCACCATTAGTACATGGTGAATGTCGACATTGACCGGTGTAAGTCAGAAATAAGAGTATTTGGAAAATATTTCGAACATACTCCAATGTTGACATTCACCGGTGAAAGTCGACATTCTCCAGATTTCGGTGTTTCACCGTAACAGATACATAGAATGGCAGCAGGTTAATTTGTCTAAAGAATTTCATTTTCCATTTTAAAAGAATTCGTTATCAGTTGCTATTTCTTAATATTACATTCCACCCCAACAGTGTACTAATGAATGAGTTATTTCCTATCAAAGGATACCTTTAATAAAGAAATGCTAGCCGAATTTTCTACCGCAGTTTTCATATATTTTAATTCGCAACATTTCATGTATCTAATCATGTAAGTATACGCTACAAAGAAAATTAAATATACTATAGCGAAGAACTAAATTGTTATAATATTCTACTTCATTAAAAATCTTTGCTAATCTTTTCTAATGCCATTTTCAGAAAGAAATCACAATCAAAGTTTGAAATTTTTCAATAGTTTGAAAAATTATATCTACTCTTTCTGGAATCAGAAAAGAATACTGTAAAATCTGTAAAAAACTTTAATATAAAATTTCCAAGTCAGAGTTATGACTTCTAGTTATTGGAAGTACAACATATATTTCTTAGTTTAATTTCTTAGACCTGGGATAATAATTCTCCTAAAATTTATCTTTAATTCATTTTTACCTATTTTATATCATATAATATAATTCTTCATTACGTTTCATTTAAAAATTAATGAGAGATAGCAAATTTTATTTCTTTATGGGTTATGTAGCTGCTTTATTTAATCTTACAAATAAATAACATAATATTTTATTGATAATAGGAAATAAATGTTTATAATTCCATATGGATCCCCTTAAGTTTTATATGAATTTTTTTTCTTATTCCCCTCCCAGTTTCTCGCAAAAAACAGGACTTTTTCAGGCTTAGATTTTGGAAAATAAATTTATTTTAAATTAAAGTGTTTTAAGACAAAGTGTTTTAGGAATTATTTAAAACATATATACAATTTAAAAAAATAATGGAAATTTTACTGTATTATAGTGTAGTTCTATTCTTAATAACTGAAACCTGACTTGATGATATCTTAGGGTGACGATATTTCAAAATAAATAGTTTTAGTACAAGTTTTATGGTAATTTTTTATTCCCTTGGTTAGAATGAATAAAAAAGAATTTTAATATAGTTATAGTTTTGCAAAAGATCTATTGTAAAGACTTTGTTCTTTAATCTCTTAAAAGAACGTGAAATTTCACCAAATAAGACTTAAACTAACTAATTAAGTAGACTTAATTCATCTCTGATGACCTATCTTTTGTATATGTTCAATAAGTTTGTTTAGATAGTATATAATCCAGATCAATACAAAACACGATTTAAATGTCTTCATCATCAATACCTAGGCCTTAAAATGCAAATTAATTTAGAAGCGCTTCTTAAGTTTATTATAAAACAACTGACAATTTACCAAAAATAGAATTGTTGTCAGTTGCTTGGAAAACAAAGTGTCTACTTAGACGTGTTGCTGTTTTATTTAATTTAAAGTGAGTAAATTTTAAAATTTCCCTTACAGGGTTATCTTTTGCTTTCATTAGCAATCCGACAAATGGCATCAGCCGCTTGAAACTCCAAGCAACTAGCAGTAAAGAGTACCAAAATAAATTCCAATAATAATAGTAGCTCTGCATTCTTAAATCTTTAGACTGAAAATTTCATTCTTTTGAAAACTGATTATGATTAAACACTTCTAAAAGTCAAAACACATATCTTATTCTTCTGTATTAGTGAAACGTTTTAACAATTACTTACAAGTGGGAAAAATTGAGTCGAATTGTAAAGGTGAAAACGTGATTTCACACTTTTCAGACTGAAGAATCACGAAGTAACTTTAAAAAGCAACGAATCTTCTTTACTTTGGTAGGAATTTAATTTACATTTTTGTAGAGAAATGAATGCTTTAAAATTAACGACATCACTAAGAATGGAATCTAGTAAAAAAAATTAAATCCTATGAAATTAAATATACTGAATGTCGCAGTATGGCAAAACGAAGTCCTCATGACCGTAAAGGTGACTTAAATCAATTTTAGCTAGCAATTTATTTCCGAATCCTATTTCTGGATAATAAATTAATACATAAAGCACATTCTGCAATGAAGTTTTCCCTCTCTTTTTAATAAAACGCTGTTTCTTCCCTGATACTTATGCTTGTTCTTTTTTGTATATATAACTTAATTAGTTTATGCATTAATATTTATATAAAATATTTCACTTACATTTTTCTAAAGGTTAAACATAATTTTATCCATAAAATAATAGTACTACAATTAATTAGAATATTAAAGATATTTAACAGGTAACAGGGGAGGTGAAAAAGTTGAACATAACAGGCAACGTGCGGTCTCAGAGACCGCGCATTATAATAAATTTTTAAAAATCGTCTAATTAAAATATCATCATGATATTTCACTTAGATGTTCTTTGAACATTTTACTCTGAAAAGAAAATATGTTTTTACACTTTAAAGTGAAACTCAAGTTTTCCCAGAAAATTTCCCCATAGCCTCAAATTTTTCGATGAAAATAATATGCTGCACTAAATTCTATAAAACTAAAAATAAGAATGCATCTATTTTGAATTAACTATTTTATCTATATTAGTTAATTTTCAAAGCAAATTTTAACCGCAGAAAATTGTATGTAGCACAATACAGAAAAATTTTGACAGTACCTAAAATATCAGTATCTCACTGATTTTCTGATAGTAAACAATTTAGTTTTCGTCTTCTTTAGCATATTCATTGCATAACTTTTGCGTACATTCCAAACAAACAGGATCTTGGCAAGATAAACATAAATATACTGTCTTTCTTTTCTTGCTCCGGGGGGGCACAGACGACATGCTTTCCTTGATTTTAATTTTGCTTCTTTTGTGCACTGCTCCACATCCTTAGACTCAGCTTCTTTTCCTAAAATCCGCTTTATCGTCAGGCGCAATTCTCGATTTATTCTTGGATTTTTCCCTCTCGTGTGTAGTAGTGGTTGGACTAATTCTGGTCATTAAAACACCATTCTGGTCATAACAGGGTTTTGGTTATAACCTTGGTGCAAATGTATGCGTTTACTGTACTCATATCTACTAACCGGTAGAAAAGAGCCATAGGCCAACGTGTTGTTCTCCTACTACAGGAATGGACAGAACATTTTTCATCTAAAGCATCAACACCACCTTTGGTTCTGTTATAAAAACCAATTATTTCAGGTTTCTGTGTTTCCGAGTCTGTTTCTATCGAATGATGCAATGATGACATCAAAAACCACTGCTCGCCTTTTTTTTTTTTTTTTTTTCGCAGAAATTTTCTTCACAGTCATCTTCTTCACTAAAATCCCTTCCAACTTCGTCTAGAATTTTTTTCAGTTCTTCTGCATAACGTGGATCAGAAGGATAAATGAATCTCCACGGACCTAACTTCAGAGCCATGTTTTCACTACTGCCGAAAATTGTAACACTGAGAGGGAGGTGAGGTCTCACAGACCGCTCTAGAAGAATTTCAACATATACACTTGCCAAAGCATTCCGATAAGAAGGGGTCAGAAATAAGGTCACGAAACGTAAAGCTAGGGGAAGAATCCATTCACTTGGACAAAGCATGCAATAGGGGTGATGGGAGGAACATGTGGCGCGGTCTGTCAGACCGCACGTCCCCTGTTATGGGTTAAATACATGTAATGAATGTTATGAGTGTTTAGTTTAGTTTTATTATGACAAAGCATACTAAAGATATCTGCCTAAGAAGAGGGATGCCTTCGTGGAGAACTTTCTAAAGGAAACTGGGTCGTATGCACGTTACACATGAGGAAAACTACGAAAACGTCCATGCGGCCAGCCCGTTCAAATGGATTCCAACCCCGGTCGGAACTAGCAGAGTTCAGCTATTTTACCACTCGGCTGTTGGTGGGGAATTATGAGTGATAAGTGGGGATTCTTTTTAACATTGCAGATATTTGTTGTCCCATCACACAGCTCATATCATTGGTAAAAAGTAGTGAAAATGCAACCTTAGATTAGCATGGATTTTACTTGAAATTCAATCAAAGATTCTTTTTTTACTAATTTTAAATTTCACATTGGTCTGTCTCTCTTCCAAGTATATCACTTTATTTACGAAACGGTGATGCTAATAATTCGTTCTTGTATTTTAGTACATTTTAAAATCTTAAATATTAAGAAATTGTTAAGGAATTTATTTTTAGCACAAACGGGCCATTTTTCCAGAAAGGCTTTCAGTTTCGTTTATCTATTTTGTGTCGTCCACTATAAAAGGCATTTCACTCTTCAAATTGTTGCCACTAAATATTAGAGCCCTGCATTACATTTAAAGAGTTAAATAATGAAGAATCTAGATGAATGTGTTTAAAAAAACATCTGAAAGGCCTTTCTTAATTCTTTCTTACTTTTTTATTCAAATTGTATTCTCTCATATATTTTTCTAAGAATAAACGCAGAGTTCTAACAACAAACATGTTTTCGACGTAATTCATATAATAACAAAAGAAAGCAGCAGCAAGTGGACACCATTCTCAAAACAGTACTTGCATGTTTTTCTAAATATACACATTACCTTACCAATTTTAATACTAAAGTGATAAATGCGTGACAAGTTTTAGTATTTTTAAGCAGCTTGGTTAATGATATCTTTTAACACACGCACTGTAGCTGACAGTGCTGACAGGTGAAGCCGTTAATGCAAATATCCGTCACAAGGAAATTGACATTTTGTTTTGTCACTGTTAAGACTTTCTTATTTAACTTCATAACACGTAAGGTTATACTTCATTATGTCGTTTTCCGTCACGCTATTTTGCTACATTAAATTGCATGAATGAAGGCACATAAAGGAAACCCATTTTCTACTTCGTAAATTCAATTTGGAAGATTTACTCGGCCAGCATATTACTTCTTAAATGTAGAGACATAAATATAAATTGTTTTTAATAAAGAAACGTAGCAATCGAATAAAAAAAAAAACAGTCCATCCAATAAAAAAAAATCTGATGTGTACACCATGTGACTTCCTTGTACGGAATATTAAATTATACGCATTTTTTATTGCATTTTATTTAAACTTATTAGACTGAATTAAACCTACTTCGCCGACAGAGCATAAACCACGATAGAATAAATGCATTCTTTAAAATTCACTTTGTTTACCATAGCGACAGTCTGGCGCTAGGTTTACTTAACAGTATTATATTTCATTCATATTATAACTCAGAATGCACAAAATGTATATCATTTAAAGAATTACCTAATCGTTGCCACATGTTCTATTTAAATACTATAATAAAGCTAGAACTATGTATAAAAGAAATTAAGCAAACAAAACAGAAACAGTTTTTCACAGACGATTGAGCATTTCTCATTGAATTAATTCAGTTCTCACTTCGCGAGAAGGCAAAAATACATAAAAACTCAAAATATCTATATTAAAAATTACGAAGTAAATCTCAAACGCTTATTTCCTCGAAAAAATTCCAGAAAGAATTAAGCATGATTTAATTGGCAATAATAAATGAATGCGTTATCTTTGTTGTTGTGAAGCTAAGTTTCTCTAGATTGGCAACAAATCCACTAGTCTACTGTTTCAAATGTAAACATCCATGACCGCCATTAAAAACAGGCTTAGCGGCAATTAAAAAACTTTAAAATTGCTGATAATTCTAAAAATATTGCACACAGATTTACTAAAGGCATAAAATCCATAACCGGAAGATAAAAACAACATAATTCAATCATTTTTAAAGCAAAAAATGTACAATTTACAAACATATAAGAATAAAGAAACTGAGAACACCGAGCCGGGTAATAGAGCGGATATATATAAAAATATATTTATATACGTTTGGTGCTGCCGACTGCAACCAAAATACGATGTGCACATCTACATGTTATAGCAGTCCTACATACAAAATTTCAACGTTCTGAGGCTACTCGTTTTTGAGTTATGCGAGATACGTACGTACGCACGTGCGTACATACGTTCGTGCAGACGCCACGAAAAATTCTCTTCAGAATTAATTTTAAAGCAGTTTTATAATTTTTTTGTAGGAAAAGAGTATTTTATTCTGTCCTTACGTACAGATATGACGCAAATACATCGTTAAATTGCATTCGATAGCGGTCAAAATGGATATTTTCGTTGAAATATGCTGCCTGAAACTTTTCGCGATTACAATACTTCCTTTTTATTTCGTACAAGGAAGTAAAAACAATCATTACATGCTTTATCGTATCTAAAGAACACAAAAAATGTTAGACTTAACCCATTAGCATCTATCAGTTGACGCTGGTGACGATTTTTGAATTTTTGAACAAGTTCTCTTTCTCTGTCTATCATTCCGACGTTAGAAACAGCCTTACCAAAATCATTCCAATATTTTCGTGCATATACCTAGACTTTATCAATACACACGTTACATTAGCGTGCATGTATCCATTAAAATCCCTTTGCTGCGTTAACTTTCGCAACCGTTTGTCATAGGCGGTCAAAATGCATTGTCCAAATGCAAAAATGCTTTAAATAAGGAAAAAATTCATTTTGTAGTATTTCTTGATTTAAAAATTAAATTTATAAGCATTTCGGTATCTAATTTGTTGTCCATGTTTATTGACCCTAAAGTTATATCTAGTAAAACATTACATAGATTTCAAAAAATAAAACAAACAAATGATTATATTCATTTTTCAAAAAATGAAGCAGAAAAAGGTTTGACCAGTTAAATATGGAGGGAAAAAATCGCAGTTCTATATTTTTCGTTCTACTGGGCAGATTGACAAAATTCAAATGTCATTTTTCATCCCTTGAAAGCACAAGTTAGGATATATATTAGATTTATATATAGCACTGAACGTAGGTATTTTTCAGGTATGCTCAGAAATACGTCTAATTTAAGGTGATGGTAAAACTTTTATACATTATAATTCAAAATGTTGTTTGGAAATTTATAAAAATTATTTTAAAATACAAATTTTAAAATAAATCATAAAAAATGGGCGAATTTTAGTTGGAATGAACCTAAATTTCGAAATGGGAAAGGAAAAATCAAAATAAGTTTAATAAAAAAAAAAAAAAAAGATTTATAAATACGTATATACGAAATTGAATTAACATTGAGGAGCTAAAATTTTGAAAGCTAATTTTTTAAAAACTACTCTTGCGAGTTTTACAAAACTTGGTAGTTTGGCGTAATTTGAGGCGCAGAATTGAAATATGGAAACAAATTGGTACGTGGTTTCAGATAACGTCCGATTTTGTGTCAAAATACCGATATTAGAACAATGCTATCTATAAATCTATTACATATCCTAAGTCATGCTTTCGAGACATGAAAATCACAAGTTGAATTTCGTCAATCGTCCCAGTAAAACGGGAGATATAGAACTGCCACCCTTTTTTTTTATTTATTAATTTTATTTTTTTATTTTTTTTTTAGTGTACATCTATATAAATATTTAAAATTTCCAGTGTCTTAAATATGGATATTTTTAACTCTAAAGTAAATTTTAGAGGTACAGTAAACTTGCATAGTATGTTTTCTCGAAATAAAATTAAACAATATTTTGTATCTTAACATAACATGTAAGATATATTTATTGCATAATTTTCAAATTATGATAACATAAAGCGTCAGTTTTTACATGTTAGCATAATGAAAATATATTATCAGTAAAATGTTAGCATAATGTATACCAATGATGTAAAGAAAACGGATGATTTCCAAATATTTTTCTATTAAATTAAGGAAATTCTATATAATTTAATACAAGCGGTCTGTAGGAACATCTTCGAAATGAAATACATTTTTTAAATTCTTCCTTTCTTTTCATCTCTGTACGTGTGCAAATTAGCATTTCCTGTTCATAAAACACTGAAATATGTACAAAGAAACTGAAGGGTGAACTTGTATTTTATTTTGACCTTAAGACTACATCTTTCCATTTGCTGTTAAAATGATCAGACGGGGATTTAAAATTAACTAGTTAGCCACTCTGTTGTCTATTGTTGTTATCAGACGTGGACGCCATATACCGAATACAATGACGGATACCCGGCCCTGGATACGATGACATTTATAGTTATCTATTCCTCTCTCGCAGTGTAATATCTGTCCTTCCCTGTAGTATTCTCTGGGCAATGATTTCAATGAGCAAATGGTTAAAATGACCCATTGCTTTGGCCATTACCTACGAATGCTTAATGAGCAAGTATGGGACCGTTTTGAAAAAAATTAACATAATACAATTTTTATAATAACAGTAATAACAATTACAAATGCAAATTGCCTTGTCTCGAGGTTATTCTATTCACATATATATGCATCATTTAATCCAAAGTCTAATAACCGCTGATTTAGTTCATAATTTCTGAGTTAGGTGAATTGTTCTAAATATTTATGTATAGCATAGGCGTCTGACAAATGTTAACATTTCTAGTAACTTAATGTGAAAGTAATTATTGTACCCAATTAAACTCATTATGCAGTATCTATTGATAATATCCAATCCATTCTCATTTTAGCGCAATCATTTGGAGAAGTTTCGAATATAAAGAATCAAATCAATTCTAAGGCACAATTTTCATTCTTGGTGTTACATTTTCTCCCTCTTTTCCGCATGCCTTCGTGTTGTTATTGGAAACTCGATGCGTATTCGAGAGGTCCAGGATTCTAGTCCGGGCGAGGGTAATGCACATTTTTCACGTCTCTAGCATCAAAAATTGTAATGTCTCTCCAAGTGGCGCTCGAACTAAAAGGTGGTGCATGATAATTCGTCACCATTAGGATTTGGCGATTGTGTCGCCTAATCTCCAGTCGTTCTTTAAAAGACGAGAGTACATAAAGTGTTTCCTTCCTCCTTTCCGCATGCGTTAGTGGGGTAACTGGAAGCATACTCGACGTGGATTCTGGAATTCCAGGGTTCGCGTCCCAACGAGCATTGCACATTTTCACGTTTCCTACTTACACAAAAAGAGAAAAAAAATAATTCTGCAGTGTAAAAACAATTGTAACTACGCACCATAAACGTATTATTTTCGCACGAAAATATGTTTAAGACAAATTCCAACAACAAAAAGAAACCTGGCAGAAATATCAGTAATCAGTCTCTGAAATTAATATCACGTGAAAGTTTCTGTGTTTACCGTAATGAACGAAGACTGGTGGTAGTTGGTGATAAATGTGTTTTAACCAAATTACTGCATAATATTTCTATTATTTATAAATCTTTACCAAAAACAGTTAACAATTTTAAGTCACTAAATAAAGTTTAATATCATTTTCTTATGATTTGTAATTTTTATTTTTAATTATAAATTATATGTTATACTAAATACAAAAATTGCAGAGTAATGCCTTTGTTTTGAACTGATATGAGTTAATTTTCTCCCTCTTTTCTGCATGCCTTCATGGTGGAATTGAGTTTAGAGCGCGTTCTGCATATTAAAAAAAGCGACTTGATTCTGTGGCGTTGAGTGCTTCTAGCCATTAAGTTTGTCTCGCCAGTTTCATAAAACCAGAGCCTTCCTGAGCTTCACTTTATCCTGTGGGCCGTTAGGTTAACCTAACTGCATTTGATTTTAGTTCAACGTTACTCGTTTAATTTAAGCCAGACGTGTTAGCTTGTGTAAACCAAGTTATTTTAGTGTTACTTCTTTGTGATCAAATACATAAAAGGGCTATTTGCACCCTTCTTATGACTTTCTCTGTCCACAGTTAAGACAGGGAATTATCCTCCTGTAGTCTTTCTAGAGCTTATGAGTTTACTTTACTTACAAAGAAAGTGAGACTCTATATACTCAACTACTGAACGTGAGAGGGAATCCTACCAATTTAAAATTTAAATTTAGGCAATACTCACCATTCTGCTAATGATGGTTTTTCAGAAACGTGTTGTGCATTTCAAGGAAAGCAGCTGCGGAATATCTCGGAGCAAAAATGGGAAAGAAAAGAAATAAATAATAGTTGCTATTTACTGAAAGAAAAAGTTGCCAGCTTTTGAACGCTATGAATTTTTATATAAAATTCATGCCAGTCTTATCCTGAGTTTAACTGAATTTAAACTTATCTTCAAAATATAGCCATATTCTAAAGGAATAATTCATGAAACCACATAACAGCAATTTAGTAGTGTTTTCATAATGCACCGAAACTACTATGCAGAATGTTTTACTCATACGTCCAGTATCAAGAACGTGTAAGCTAGCCCCTTGTAATCGTAATTCAGCATGCAAAGTGAAACACAATAAGATCCAACAAGTAAAATATTTCCGCATGCTTCGAGAAAGATATCTTCGCTTTTAAAGACAACTTTTCCTTACTAAAACTCTATATAATGATAAAAGAAAGTAATAATAAAATCCATGGCAACTCAGATTATATGGAATGGAGCAGAGGATTCCAACTATTCTTCTTTCTACTTATGGGATGGATTTCTTTACTTCAATTCACAGAAAAGAGAAGTAATTCGGAAGAAAACCGTAAACCACTGTCAGCAGAAATAATGGAAATTGCTCCGCGGTGCTGTATGAAAACATAACTCTCCTTCTGCACTTGCTTACGCTCACATCAATGTACTCCCAAGACACGAAGAAATATCTTCCCCTTCGGGGATGCTATTCGCTGAACCAGCTCTTCTTTCACATGGTTTGGTACATTGTTATATGCACGTATTTTAACATGCTTCGGCAAGTTCGGTATTGGAAAGCCTATATTTAAATATTTGGTATTTTGTTTGTCAATATAGGATATATAACTGAAAATAAAAATTCCCACGAGAAATGGAAGTTGAAGCAAATTCCTAGACAGCATTTGTTAGTATGCAATAAATATCGTTCTATTCTGTGCCTATTCTAATGCAATAGAATTATAAATATCCTAACTAAATGGGATCACAATCCGTGAGAAAATTCGAAAACTCACAATACGTGGATTGCCTTTCTTTATATATGCGTTGGATAGCTGTTTAAAATTTATCCTTCATTGATCAAATATCCTTTCTTCCTGGCAGTATATTAACTACGCAGATATAGACAAAAAGAAGAAGTACTCTTTAAGAAGAACTTTTTTATTTTTCTGAGCATTATAAGTAAATTTGTGACTTATACGTATTCATTTAAATAAATTCAATATTTTTCTTAAAAATACTCATTTTAGCATGTTATTTTTTAATTCTTTTAATCAATGAGATGATTAAAATACATGAATAAATCAACAAAACTTAATTTTATGTTTTTTAAAAATATAAAAAAGAAAATTTATCTGTTAATTAACTATAAAGCTTCCATCATCAGGAATCGCGATTGCTGGAGCTACGATATTTCTAATCCGATTTATTGTACTTCTGGTGAAGAAGATTTTAACAGCGTGTTGAAATAACAAAATGATGCGAGATTAGAATAGAAGGGAATCTATTATTAGAAAGTCAAAAAAGTGTTATTTTTCATACCATCAGTTTCCACAGAGAAAAATTTAGTATACTCGTTTTACCAATCATGTGTGAAACATTGATCGCTAATCAAAGTTTGTATTTCCCAGAGTAATGGAATTTTGATGCTCCAATGCCGATACCAGCTATTTTCACTAGATTTTGCGACATTAATTAATCAATAAATGTTTGCGGGGCACAACGGATAGTAACTTGCAGTTACTTACTGTAACTGAAAGGTAATCAATAGTGTACTAATACAACTTGTCAATAAATAGTCATATTTAATTTACAGGTTTAAGGGGACTCATACACCTTAAAACCTATAAGATGTTCGAATAGGTGACCGTTGCAAGAATCGGGATAACTTATTTATTTTAAAAGCAATTACTACCAACTTTTTACAGCTGACTACATAATATAGCTGCTTTCTGAAATAGTAATCAGAAAGTTTGTGTTGCCACAAATATTTTTATAATTTAAGCCGCTTTGTGACAACATTTTGCGTCATGTTTCCACCTTGCGCGCACAGTTTAAAACATTCTGTTTCATAATTTAATTCCATATTTAATATATAGCTTTTATAACATTTGGAAACTACTGTGAACCTAAAATTCTAAAAATTTCATGTTAAATTTTTATTTTATTTGGAGTTGAGTTTATAAAATGTATTTTATTAAAAAAATTGTAATGTTCTCGTCCATAAAATTTTTCATTATTAAAATATTCATCAGATTGTTGGTTCAGTTAGAAAATAGTGCCCATATAAAGAATTCCATCGAATTTCAAGTATGTACCATTAGCCATTTTTAAAATATCATGCGCGCAAGTTGGAAACATGGCGAAATATTTTGTCACAAAGAGGATTAAATTACAAAAACATTTGTGGCAACATAAACTTTCTGGTTACTAGTTTCCAAAACAGCTATATTATGTAGTCAGCTGTAACAAGTTGGAAGTAATTGCTTTTAAAATAAATAAAATATCCCAGTTCTTGCAACAGTCACATATTCGAAGATCATGAGGGGTTTAAGGTGTATGAGTCCCCTTAAATGTGTGATGCCTTCATTATTTTGCATTCCCAGCGTTACACAATATTAGGTTCACCCATCTGTTTATTATCAGCGACTACTCAGGCTGTGGCTTCAAAGGTTTTTCAATGTATTGTAAATGGAGCGGATTTAACAACATATTCAGTCATTAATATTTCAGTATACAACTGTAAATCAGGAAATTTCCAGTTATATGAAAAGGAAATTCTAACTCCTGCAAGAATGAGATTAGAATATACTACATCAAAGTGAGAGAGCAATTAAAATATTTAAATATATTTCTGGTGATTTATAAAAGAACGTTATATTTGCTTAGATATGGTCTGAACATCTGTATTCATACAGAATATTTTTGTATGTTCGTTTTAAATGTTTTAAGTAATAAAATGTACTGTTGACATTTTGAAGGATGATATTTCTGGATGCCGTTTTAGAACCTTTACTTTTACAGGGATGCTGTTTAACTACTGTAATTAAATATACAAATCAGTTTCTTTCAAATCTGCTTATGAATTTCTTATAGCCGTACAGTCGTACCTGCAGCCAAATGTTCAAGTGAAACAAAGAGCTCTCTTTTGCAAATTAAAAGCTAAAAACCTTTAAGTTTAGTACGAAAATTATAAAAGATGCTGAGATGTTCATACGTCAAGCGTTTACTGAAGTTGTGAATACACTAAATGTTTTAAAGAAAAGTGTTATTACAGAAAATACACAACTATAAATACATGCCCGGACACACAAGTTTAAAGACCAATAAACGTACAGCCATACATTTAAGTTCTTACATATGCGTATATCTACGCAGCCATACCTTTAAGTGCATTTCCAGCGAAATAAATTTAGATGTTTCTTTCACAACTGTTATCGCGATGGGCTGAAATCAAACCCTAAAACGATACAAGCGTTTTGCTAGTGCGTTTTGCAAGAAACTCAACGTTTTTTAGTGGCTTCAAGCATATTTATTAAAGTTTTGTTAAACCCAGTGATTCTATATATGTAGATTAAAAGAAAGCAAGCAGATTTGTAGATATTAGGAAAAGAAAACATTTCTTCTCAATAAGACTTTGTGATGGGATGAAACTTAGGCTTGGGATGAAAGTAAAGCCTCAAAGGAAATGGGATTAGACCAAAAGTTAGGAAACTAATCTGTTTTTGGATGTAGTTCCGAAAACAAAACTTCGATCTATAATAACATTTTGTGATGAAATGAAACCAGTACTTAGCTGTTCTGATTTACGCAAAATCACATGCTTACAAAGAGTTGGCCTTTTTTTTTTTAGTCTTATACAGTAAACCTGCAATTATCCGAACTATTCATCTTACTGGACTTGTTATTAAATTAAGTTCAGGGTTAGTATGTGTTTAGGTAATGGGATTTTTCTTTGGTTAATTACATAAAAGTATTAAAATATAATATATTACTGTTCATATTTTTAGAAGGTGATTAAGTTAATTTAGAAGAATGGTTTTGGCATGCAAATTCGCTGACAATCTCCTGCAAATGTAAACGCATAAATTTTAATGTCTAAGGGCATATTTATTTTTATCTAAATAGTTATTTTACGTTAAATAGCTTTGTTTTCATTTTCCTTATATTTTACCTGCCAGAATATAAATTTGTAGTTCGCACTCACTCAAATGAGGTAGAAAGAGATAGTATTTAAAAGGAGGTTTTAGATTGTTTAATTGGAGCGTTTTCTATAAGCTGAAGGCCACGTTACTACTTCAAATCTTCGATAACAATCTGCCTGCTGTGTTAATTTGAAATAAATCCATTACATAAATAATCCATTACTTTTCAAGTTGCGCCATAAAGGTTGGTTGGTCTTGTAAGCACAACGAATGCCTTCCGTTAGTTTACTATTGAGTTTTTATAAAAGGGTCTTTTACACCCTTCTTAAGTTTTCTGTCTGCTTACTGGGCACAGCGATAATTCGCTTATGTTCAACTTGAGTGTCGTTTAGTTTATATGCTTTCTAACGAGATGCGACTTTGCAAATAAAATAAAAAGCTACGTAGTGTATATGTTACCGTGAAAGACCGAAATTGGAGAATGTCGACTTTCACCGGAGAATGTCAACATTCACCAAATACGTCGGTGAAAGACCGAATATTGCACTACATTTTTGTATATTCGGACCCTCACCGGTGTATGTCGACAATCACAGATATGCTCCGGTGAAAGTCGAAAAGAGAGGTCATAAAGTGCCATATATGTTTAAGTTGTTGCAATAAATAAGATTTGAATCACACAATTTAGTAAGTTTTTTATTACTGTTATTTTATTTTCTCATTTAGAACGTACTGTATAATTACACTGGTGTGCAAAAATTAAGGACGAGACTGTTTTTTCAATATAACTCTGTACAAAAGCTTTCCAAATCAACACATTTAATACCGTAAGATCCCCAATACGTAAGGACATGAGTAATGTAAGCAACACTTACTAAAAGAGAAATTAGAGGGATAAAAAGAAGCTTTATTGAAAAAGTAGCATGGAGCGCAATGCAACTGAAGGCCGAAACATCCCTGTGATGGGTGTCCAGCAAGAAACATTCGGTCTTTAACAGGGGATATAATCTCCCCTGACTGCTAGGCAGGTTTCACAGCGTCTGCCCATGCTGAGAATGAGGGTGTCAATGAGTTGTTGAGACATTGCTGTCCATTCGTCTTGCAGCGCCAATCGAAGCTCCGGAATCGTTACTGGTGGTAAGGTACGAGCTGCCAAGCGTCTGCCTAGAAAATCCCATACATGCTCGATGGGATTGAGATCCGGAGATCGTGCCGGCCAATCCATACGTTCAATATCCTCACTCTCTAAGAGCTGTTCGGCAGCTACTGTGCGATGACATGGTGCATTGTCGTCCATGAAAAGGAACTGCACACCCATAGCGCCTCTAAAAAGACGCACATATGGAAGAAGAATCTCGTTACAATAACGGGTCCCGTTGACTGAACCTGCGTCGAAGATGTGAAGGTCTGTACGACTACCAAGCATGATGCCTCCCCAAACGAGAACACCGCCACCTCCATACCTGTCCCTTTCAATGATGTTCGAGGGACGATTGCGGCTTCCCCGCTCTCTCCAGATGAGTATGCGATGAGAATCGCTACTCAGACTGAATCTGCTCTCATCCGTAAAGAGTACTCGTCCCCATTCATTGTCTCTCCAATTCCGGTGTTCCCGGCACCACAGAGAAAGCCTTCTCCGATGGGCAGGCGTTAGAGGTACACACCGTACAGGGCGTCGTGCAAACAGACCACCACCGTGCAGTCTTCTGGCCACGGTAAAACGCGATATCGGTCGTCCAGTCGCCTGTGTCTAGCGATTTCTCCCGCTGTCTGCCGCCTGTTTCTTCTGGCCTGTAAGGCAATATAGCGGTCATCTGCGGGTGTGGTTCCTCGTGGACGACCACTACTAAACCCCCGGATAGCTGTTCCTGTAGTTTGAAATTGTCTCCAAAGTCGTGAAACGATGCTGTGAGCAATTCTGAACTCTGCAGCCACATTTGTCACACTGCGGCCTTCCTCCAACTTCCCAATGATTCGACCTCGGGTAAAAGCATCCAGATGTCGTCTAACAGATTGATTATTCGCCATTTCTTGCTGAGGCAGCAACTCGGTGTGATTTTAACTGCTATACGGCGTGCAATCTCTTTGCCATAAATATTGATCTTACACCGACAACATGCTTTATACTACTCAGACAATCCCCCTTTACGTCTACCTGCATATCTGCGCATGTGCTACCGTACATCACCTTACTTAATCTCCTGATTGGTCTTTCTGTCCGCTCTGCCTCTTCGTTCAGCTGATATGCTAATTTTTCGACTTCGTCCTTAATTTTTGCACACCAGTGTAAGTAAGTTTTTAACTTCTATTATTTTCCTTTCTCATTTTGAATGTATTGTGTGTTTTAGGTTCTCATGTAAAAAAATAATTAAATATAAAATATGGAAAACAAGAAACAAGATAGGAAAATAAAACTCGAATATAGAAGTACCAAGAAATAGAAAGCATCGAATAGATAGAATTCGAAGCATATTTTTGAAATTGTCGAAATCCAAAATATACTAGTATCTCCGAAATGTTATGACCTATCTCACTAGCTCCTATAAAAAAACAACCTCCATGAAAGTACCTTAAATCATGATAACTTGCTCTCTTCTCTGGGTAGTCAACCCTGCAAGCTCACATTGACTTTGCCGTTATAAAATATACGCATTTTTCAGATGACATCATTTACAATATTGCTGGATTCCCTGAATGGGTGCTGCTATATATTCCAAAATGGAGTCATTTATTTAAGTTTTTCTCTCAATGCAGCAAAGCAGGAATATTTGGAATTCTACCGTGTGAGCAAATGTCGACAGCATGTCACTCTCAGGATTCATTACACACGAAGTAATAAACAGATGGCTTCTAAAGTCGAGTTTAAAAAACAAATTGAATTGTGTTTTAAACTCCACAAACATATTGTTCTCCAGACCTAAAACTTAATGTGTGGAAAGAAGTAAATATTTTGTTTACTTATTTAATATTTTATTTTAAAATAACGCTGAATTCAATTTTGGTTATATTCACACATTTGGTTAAAAATAAAATATTCCTTCAAGTCATTTCTTCGCACAATAACTAAATTAATTAATGACAAAAATAACAACTAATAAAAGATTTACCGTATTCTTACGTCACTTTAATTATAACATAGTAGAGTTTTATGTTTTTTAAACAATTATTTTATTCTTCTTGCCTTTTTTGTCACTTCCAGTTTTGCCTGCTCGCTACTAAATATAAGCTGATACCAGTTAGAATAGAGTCTTTCAGCTTAAGAAAGAGCTTTTGGCAGAGAAAGCAAATTAAGTCGCTACTATTATCCTAGATTTTGAGTTACTTTAATCAGCTTTAGCTTTGCTAGCCATATTTCTTCGCATAAATTGAGGACCTCAACGGAGCTTGTAGGAGGAGCGCTTTGTTTTGCAAAACTCAGATTTTAAATATAACTTCTTGAGTCCTTGATTCAAGTAAGTCTCGGAGACTATTACAGCTGTTGCACAAGGTGTGGATTGTTTGGCTCATGAAATAATAAAAACGTTTATTTTAAGCATATTTTCTATTGATGTTACTTTACTCATAGATTAAGAGGAGGCTATTAATCGCCTCCTCTTAATCTCTGAGTAACCGTGCAGAGACATTAGGATTAGTTTGAAGGCCGGATAGATGAAAAATGAGCAACCGCCTTCAACGGGAATCGAACTACGGACCTCTGGAATACCGGCCCAACGTGCTACCGTTACACCACGAAAGCACGTTAAGGAAGTGGGAAAAATACCTCATATACTCCCCTTCTTAAAGGGCGACTAGGATTTTAGGGGACCTAGTCACCAAATCCTGGGTGCGGAGAATCATCATCCACAACCCTTTTTTTTAGTTCGGGTGCCACTGTAGAGACATTAGGATTTGTTTGAAGGCCGGAGAGATGAAAAATGAGCAACCGCCTTCGCCGGGAATCGAACCACGGACCTCTGGAATACCGGCCCAGTGTGCTACCATTACACCACGAAGGCACGCTAGGGAAGTGGGAGAAATGCCTTATAACCATTCAAAGAAACTAGATTCTGAACATTGGAGCCCAACGTGCGCAGTTGAATGGGCGGGGAGACAGAGCAAGTTTAATTTAGCTCCTGCAAGGTTACAAGCTGGTAAAATGCCCATAAGGCCCGATTATAAGTTTACGCATCTCGTAGGTGCTATGAAAGCTTCAATGAAGCCACTCGTCAGTTTTGGTGGCAGATCTGTCGTAAGTTTTGTGGTAAAGCTAGAAGACTTCTTCCTAGTATATACAGTTTCTGAGCAACAGAAGTTTACGACAGCAACGTCCGTTTAAAAGGGAAATGTAATTAGCGGCTTAAAGTCATCGTAAAAATTTTGATTGGTAAACACGGCAGGGAGACATACAAGTTTGACGTTGCGTTAATTAAAGCATTTAACCCAGTAAACAGAGTTTGTTTGTAGTTGGGATTATTCTGAAAATATCAGGTTGGGGGGGGAATTGCGTGTTCCTCTTAAGGGAAATCAGGAAGTGGAATGTCTCGGATTACTACATGGAGAGAAACCCGATACAGGAATCATACAAAAGGATAATGTCGAGGTTGCTACCGCAGATTAAACTAAGGAATCTAGGTACGTTGAAACAATTATCGGAGTTAGCTGCGGCATACGAAAGCTCTAGGATAGCCGAAAATAGCTTTATGCAGAATATGATCGTAGATTTCTCGATAGCTTCAATAATAAATTTGACAAAAGAAGAAACAAAAGATCCAGCCAGAGAATTACGAATAAATATGGGCAAAATAATTGATAAAGTAAGCAAGGCCAGATCTGAATGAGAAACTCCAAATAACTGCAGACACGTTGACAGTAAAAGGTGGGCTTATTCAGAATTGTAAGCTGGTTGCATATATTAGCCGATTTCTTAATGTAACTCAAAGAAATGACACTGCTACCGTGAAAGAGTCTCTAGGTATTCTTTTTACTGTTTAGAAGTTCTCGGTGTGTTTCGGTAAAGAGCCTGTATCAGTGTATACCTATCATACCGTGATCCTTTGCGTGTATTTTTTTTTTTTTTTTTCGGAAAAAAGTCATCGTCACATTTATGAGAGGGGGACTAAATTTGCAGGAACATAATCTAAAGAATAAACCTGAACTTGGGGAAAAAAAGGTCATAGTTTTAAATATATTAGATCAGTACTAAAAGTTCACCTCTACAAAAGAAATGCTTTATTGAGGTATTTTTAAAAAGTTCCCTTTTACAAGGTAACTGTTAATTTCATAAAATTATGCAAATTCAAAATTACCTAAATATGTTCTTTATTTTATCTTATATACCAGATAAAATTTCAAAAAGTTAATTTGTTTAGGAATAATTTAATATTTATCTCATGTGACTTTTTCTATAACATCATTATAAATGTGCATGTTGATGTGGACATACCAATTTTTTTTTTTTTTCATCAAATAGCTTTATGGTATTAAATGATTTAAAAAGAGGCAACTGGACAAAAGAAAGCAATTAGAAGTTGGCTAATTTTTTATTAATTTGTTGTCAAACGCTGTGCATTTTAGATTATGCTCATATGATGACAATGAGTTATTTAAATTATAAAATTATTATGAACATATCCCACATAAATTAACAAGTATAAAATTTCAAGTTGTTTGAAGTATTATGAACTGTAATACTTGCAAAAGAAATACACATGAAATTAATTTAAGAATTAGGTTTATTTTACAGGTATTCAAAAACTGCAATTACTGTTAAACAATGAAAATTAACATTAAATCTGAAGAGTATATTTTTTTCAATAATAAAATTCAACAGACTTCATGCAGCTTCGCCATATTTTTTCTATAGTTCGCTGTCTTTAATATCCTGCTCGATTTTTGTAAAAGTGAATTCTTTGTCACCCAATGTTTTGAGAACAGCTCCTAAACAAGAAAAAGAAAAATTTGTAATAATTTCACACTTCAGATGTTTTCAGTTTTTAAATATAGTTGAAGTATTAAAAGATGCATATAAAATGCACTGAGTATTTCATATTTAAAAATTTACATTTAAGTAATTAAAAATTTAATTTCACACTATCACACAGTAAGCTTCAATTATATACCTTACACAATGCCTATAATTTCAAGTGAAAAATACTTAAGATTTGTTTAGAACTGCAAGGTTGAGAAAGTCTTTAATGGCTATGTTTGTATTTAAGTACATGAGAAAAAACTTAATTTTGTATTAATTATATTGCATTAGCCTTTTCAATTTTACTCCTACATATAGTAAAGAATATTCGCTTTCTTACAGATAACTTTTTCTTAAATAAAGAGTAAGCAGAAAACTAATCACAACACTATATACATATAACAGAATACTTCATAAACATATACATGTCATTAACATACGTATATGCATTAACAGGCTATTTTACACATTTCAATAAACCAGAAACCAATACACAATCAAAAGTATTATCAGTAAATTCCTCCAAAATCAGAGCAAAAATCTTTAATTATGATAACAATGGCATCTCAGTTTGCAATATAAAATATTTCAAGTCTACATTCATGTGCATTCTAAGCAAACAGAATGCTGAATAACAATAAAATTATAAATACCATAAAAAAGTTAAGAGCCATGTAGAATGATAGCAAGACTAAATAAGTCTTCCTTCAAAAATCAATTTAAATTCAAAAATTTGCCTTCCTGTTTAACATCTCAAAATAGGGTTACTGCTTTCACTAACTAAATTTCCTGTCTTGGCAAAATAAAATTTGTCACTTCTGTTGCAGGAAATATTTGCTGCAAACTTTGTATGCAAATAATCCAGTGAAAAAATTTTAATTGTGGCTTGAATATTTTCTTTATTAAATAAATGAAAAATTGCCACATAATATTAATTTATGATCCACATGAAGCTTTTTACCTCTACCATATCATGCAGCTATTTTAAAATATATACTCTCATATAAAAGCCACAGAATTTTTTTACCAATATTAATATAGTATAAATCATTAATAAATCTTCTAAAAACAGCCCCAAATTTTCTGAATTTGATACCCAAAACATAATTCTACGTAACTGTTAATGTATGCATTTGCTTGCACATACTTAAAATGAATTATACACACAAAAACTTAACATATTAACTTTAATAAATTCTTAATTAGCAGGATGACTCAATTAAGGCAAAATATGAAAGAAATCTACCTGATGGAATAGTTGTAAAAGATATATTTAAAAAAAGCTAATATTGTTTACCTTACACATAGCAGAAATTGAGTAAACTGTATGCAGCTGGATTATTTATTAGGAATAGAAGTTAAATCAAAGTACCAAAGTCACACTAGGGCTTTAACCATTTGGGTGCAAAGAAGCACCTGAATTTCAAAAAGAATAATTTAAAAAAGCTAATAGAATTATATAACTTTTACAATCTAGTACAAATATTAGACACATAAACAACACTAAATGCCATTATTTACTTGCATATTTTCCTTCTTTGTGTACTTTACTCCTTAATTTTTCAGGATATGATTTAGAAACAGAGTTATGGTAAAAATGTATACTGGTAAAAAAAATATTGCTGAAACTGATAAGTCCTTTAAATTATATATTATAGTGCAAAGAGGGATGGAATATGTGACTAAATATGATAAATTAGATTACAATAACATTAAACAAATAACATGAAAAACTGAAAAAAAGAAGTTTTATTTGAAATTATTTTTTAACTCATGGAAAGACAGACAGTATTTCCAACTTATTAAATTCAATTATACTTTACCTTCGTCAAACCAATATTGGTAAGAGAGTTGTATTTAAAATCGGTGCTAAGCTAAAACTGCTTTCTTGCCTAATTTTATACTATTGAAAATACCGGTAATTGTCAAAGTTATTCGTACTCAATATGTGTAAGATTATTAATGAGTTGCCAAACCTCAGTTAACCATCTAATATACTACATTCAACATTATTATTTTTCTTTTTGAATGTCAGGTTTTCATTATTTCTGCCAATATATCTGTAACAGGACAAAGATTGAGTTAATGTAGAATAGAAAAATTACCTTGCAAGTTAGCACCTTTACCTTAGTGGCAGTACTTCATTCTCTAGAAAAAACATTTTAAATTATTATACTTAAACAAAAAATTCATATTTGTTACAGCAAAACATCATTAATACAATAAATTAGAGTTGAATGCAAATCTAGTTTAACTCCATTCTTGAAAACTAGTTTATTACTTTCAATTTAATTTAAAAATAATAAAAAATATGGTACGTATTATGATGACTACCTAGATATCTCGCCTAAACTGGCAATCCTTGTAGGTTATACAGGTTAACCCTAACATAGGTTATAGAGGGCACTAAGATAGAGAGTATTAATCCCACACTAGGGACTCTAACATTTGGTAGGAACAGTTTGAAAAGTGAAACAGATATTTATAGTGAACCAATGCAAAACAAAAACAATAGTTCTTTAGGGACAAAGCCCCTTTGGACTAATAAATCCGAGTAAATTAACAGCTTTTAGCTATTTTTTCCTTCTTGTAAAATAGACATACATAATATTTTTAGAAAATAACAGTACTTTAAGCATGCAATTTCCACATATTTAACACAATAATTCATTCTAGCTCTGTTGCAATACTGGCAAAGGTACTCCTCCGTTATTAGGATGGGATTCAGAAATGTACAATGAAACCTCGAGATACGAGGAAAGTATGAGCAAAATACGAGATTAATTCGAGTAACAAGCAATGAGCCAGGCTGTTGGTATGGGTGGCGCCATTTCCCTATCCGGCTCAACTCGGGGAATCCCCTCATCAGATCACTCAGTGTTCTTTTATATACGTGTTTGTGCACTTGCAAGTTAATTGTTTTGACATTTAACGTGAAAATAATTATTTCAAGATGCCTCGCAAGAAGATTGTTGCCTCAGATAATGTTGCAAAGAAAAATAAGGAGGCCATGGCCGTCGATATCAAGAAAGAAATCGTAGATAAACATAAGCATGGTGACGGAATTGGCGAAGACTTGCGGCCTTTCAACATCGAAAATCTATACTATTCTGAAGAAGCAGGAAGAAATTAAGAAACCTGATGTAGCCAAAAGAATTATCGTTGCTTCCAAGCACCATAAAAGTACTCCTAGATGTTGAGAAGCTGTTGTTGGTGTGGATTAATGAGAATGAGTTAAAATGTTGGTAACAAAGTTAAACTATTGTTATATTATTTACCAGTGTTATTTATTAGGAAAAATTGACTTGATATTAAAATGTTGATATTTTTTGGGGTGTGGAACGGGTTAACTGAATTTCCATTATTTTCAATGGGGAAGCTTGTTTCTAGATACGAGAAATTCGCTATACCAGTTGAATGCTGGAACGAATTAAACTCGTATCTCGGGGTTCCACTGTAGATATGTAAGCATGTGTATATGCATGTATGCGCATATACACATACATACATAAAGAATATACACATGCACACACGAGCACCTACATTTAAAAATGCATGCATATAAACACACATTTCTGAATCTCCTGATAACAGAAGAATACCTACATGAATCATAGGATTTACATTATTCAGTTTCATTAGAATTCTTAAATGCAGAGGATTTACATTAATCAGTTTTATTAGAATTCTTAAATGCAGAGGATTTACATTAATCAGTTTTATTAGAATTCTTAAATGCAGAGGATTTACATTAATCAGTTTTATTAGAATTTTTAAATGCAGAGGATTTACATTAATCAGTTTTATTAGAATTCTTAAATGCAGAGGATTTACATTTAATCAGTTTTATTAGAATTCTTAAATGCAGAGGATTTACATTAATCAGTTTTATTAGAATTTTTAAATGCAGAGGATTTACATTAATCAGTTTTATTAGAATTTTTAAATGCAGAGGATTTACATTAATCAGTTTTATTAGAATTTTTAAATGCAGAGGATTTACATTAATCACTTTTATCAGAATTCTTAAATGAAATCTTCACTATCCGAAAATTCAGTTTCATTTCCAGCTGAAACTGTATCAGGACAATCTCATTTATATTATTTCCCTCTAACAACTGAACATTTTGAAAACCTTTTCTATTCCATGGAAAACTAATGCTACATTAAACATACATTTTCTAAATCTGAAAATTTTAAGTTAGCTTAGAAACTGTAATCATTCTTAAAAAAGTTTGATCAATAAAATTACTTTCCTGTGAAAAAGTAATATGGCATTGAACAACACGATTTTACACATCAAGATATACTGAGTGAAAATTCCTGAAATGTTTTATTTCTTGGTATCTCTGCAAGAATTGTATAAATAAGACTACCTCCCTTTTATATAAACAAAAAAAATATTTAGTAAATATACCATGAAGAAAATTGGTTACATTATTTACAGTTCATAATTAATAGAAAATAAATCATTTATCTTATCAGAATTTATTTTTATCACATTCATAAACAGTACTAATTTAAACAAACATACCATTATGATTTCAATAACTATGAAATAGAAAATCCAAATCTGCATCTTTGATGGTCTAGTAGATTGGACGTCTCGTTTACTACAATTCAGCAGGGTGCTGACTCCCCAGACTGTAATATATATATATAATTAATTTACAAGGGAAAAAGCAACAAAAATATAAACAATTTCTTGGTTTTATATAAGCATTTCTGCACATTTACAATTAAAATTTTTTTAACTATCTAGTTATATCAAAATACATGATTTAGTAAAATATAATTCAAATAATTTAAGGTATTTTAGATCAAATACTAATTTTTCAATAAATTTTTTCATGCAAGTCTAATAATCAACATAACTATCAAGTTTTGACTTCGAAAATTATGTTTAGAGAAACTTGAAGCTGCAGTAAATAGTAATAAATTTATTCAAAACTGAAAGTAAAGCATTCTTACTTTATTTTCTTTCTTTAACTATGGCAGATCTTTTAAAACAACAAAATCAAACAAACAAAAAAGAAATGCATTCATGAAAGGACTTAGGACTTACTTATTATTCATGAAAGGATATATTTCAGTAATTACTAGTGCATAAAAATTCAGTATATATATAAAAAAATGAACACAGATTTGGAACAAAGTACCTGTGTTTCTACGGCATAAAGTTTCCTTTTTTAATAGCACAATATCTTTGAGTTAAAGATTATATATTAAAGCAAATTTATAAAACTAAATTCAAAAATAAGAAATTAAATTATTTTTAGGGAAAACACTAAGCAAATAAAAAATTTTGAATTTCATAAATAAATGAAGGTTACATGCTTTATTTTTTGGCATAAGGTAGATAACATTTCCATAACAGATTTCTGAACAATTATTCATGTTAATATTGCCTTTCTTTTTCCATTAAAAGCTATTTCCTGCTTAATTACAGTATGCTTTAAGATAAATATTAAAACGTTTGAGTAAAAATAATATAACTATAAAAAGGTGAGACACATACAAAAAGGAGTGACACAAACAGTAAGAAACAGACTAGTGCAAAATTTAACAGTACCAAATCCTGAAAATGAATCATTAGGCACGTACACAAAAGAACAACACATGGAAAATCACATTTCCTACACAGACGCTATTTATAAAATTTTATGTAGGTGAAAAAAGTACGAGTATTAAACACTGAAAATATAAAATATTCACTTACTTTCTTCAAATAATTAGTAACTTCGATGGATTCTGTCACAAACGCCAATCCACGAACAAACAGCACTCTGCGACTTTACCATTCTTTTCGACCGCCATTGCTGAGTGCTGACTTCACAAATATCCCGCCACAACCGGAAGTAGAAAGTGTCTGCTTTGCCATTGGTCAGTGAACAAGAATTGCAACGCTTTTTTTTTCTTTATAATTAAACATATTAAGAAAGCCTCTAAATTAGCATATGAAATAAACTTACTTTTGCATTATATAAATTTATATTCACAGCATCTCTGTATTAAGGTAATAATTAAATTTTTCTACGAAAAATAGAAATGTCTGTATATGCGCATGCTCAGTGTATAATCGTAAATCCGGTTAATTTTTATAGCGTAAAATTAACTATGCAAATTTTGAGTTCATTTAACTGGACCCTTGTACTTATTCTGTAGATCTCCATATTAAGAATGTCTTTAACTGTTTCAGGAAAAATATAAAATATAATATAATTATTTATTTACATTATTTATTAATTTTTTCCTCATATAAAAATTATTAAAATCGCTATATCATTTTTTCCGTACATTAAACAAAATTAAAAAAAATTAGCCTCATATGATTTTCATAACAAAGATTAAAGGAACTGAAATATATGTAAAATATCAGGATTCAGCTTGCAATTTCGTAGAGTTATTATTATTATTATTAAATAAAAATATTAGTATATCTTTGATTATAATTAATGATCCTTTGGTCTACATTAAACTATTGTTCAAGAAGTTAAACGTTTTCGAGCATCTTCTGCTGTATTTATTATTCTATTCCTCGACATGGAAGATTTGCTAGTCTTATTCCAATTCAATTGCCCACGTTTGCTAAATAAAATAAGAAGAGTATTGTACCAAACTCAGTAAGTACACAAATTTAATATACAGCTTATTCCAGTTAAATGGGTAATAGGATTTTCATAAAAGAAATTAAATTGTGTAAATTAATATAAGTGTTGATATGAATAAAAATAACAAATTTGATATAAGAAAATAAATAAGTTATTTTGAAGATGTTTGAATTAAGAAAATATAATTTTTTGCAAAAATGCACGTAAAGATTTAGCTCACATGTTAAAATTTATAGAAAAATTTTAGCCTCATATATGAATGCCCCTTTTTTCATGTTCGTGGACAAGGAAAACAAAGTGAAATGCCAGAAATACACTAAATATTTTGAATTAATAAACTTCATTTTCAATCTTTTTAGACTTCGTATAATATCCGTAAAAGTGACGAATGAAATATACCATAAAGGCAGTAGTTTCTTTCAGAACATTCGGATTCGTATAATATGCGTAAAAGTGACGAATAAAATATACCATCATGGTGGTAGTTTTATCAGTACATTCGGATTCGTATAATTTTCGTAAAAATAACGTGTGGAAAATAACGATCAAGAGTTAACAGTAACTTCAGCCTTTTTCATTCGTATAAATTTCGTAAAAGTAACGTGCAAAAAATACCATACCCTTATTTCACCAAAATTATACGTATATTTTTGGAGACGTGCTGCCTGGGTTGGTGCACCAATCAAGAATGTATAGTTTCCTTAATAGTCTTCTATGGAGTATTTCTTCCCATGTATTACATAATGTGCTAAGCAGTTGCGTTGTGAATACGTCTAGGACTTGCGGAATCTGGTACGATTGCGGAAAGATTTTGCCGAATGCAATTGAAGATAATAACGATTTTGCTACCTGGGAGAATGTAGCGTTTGCTTATAGTTGCGGAAGTTGGACGATTTATTGTAAAGTTGATGTAGTTGTGATCGGAGAGATTCCTTTCTTCACCCACTGCTCAATCTTGAATGAAATTGCTGTCCTGCTGTGTGGAGATGATAAGATCTGGCCAGCCTCTGGCATTACGCTCGATATTATGGTGCGAATTTACGGTGTTATGCAACGTCAGATTATTGGCATCAATGTAATCCTCAAGCTTTTGACCTTTTAGATTGGTAACGGAGTATCACCAGCTTGAACTGTGTCCATTATAGGCTTCTGTGTAGATTTTTAAAGGGGCTGAATATATTAAAATTACCTTTTGAAATTAAGAGCAGGATCTATTTCCTTAGAAGCAGGTGAGTAAATCGAGGTAATGGCTACTGCGAGATGGTTTAATTCCAGAAGTACGGCTACATGCTGCGTTTTGCAATGATGGTGAGAGGACAACGTTTAGGTTGCAACAGATAATGGTTGACCCAAGTGCTTTGGTCGGGGCATCATTGATGCACTCATAGATGTTCCACTGCAGAGGAAACCCGAAAGGTTTGCCGTTTTATGATAAATCACTTGCACAAGGCTTACATCTTTTTCTTCGATTGCATAGGCAACTGCATGCACTGTAGATTTCCGCGTCTATTGCAGGTTTATTGCAATGCATCTAATATAATCAATTTCAGATTTTGTTGTAGCGACAATATTAGTATGCTGTGATATTTCGACGAAATATATATAGGAGATAGAGTAGGACGGATGGTTCGCTGAGAGGAAGTTGCTTATTCTGTGATTCTTGTCTGTTCAGCTGATCCAGCTTTGCTGTGTGGCTTTACATTTGTCTGTCTTGTGTTGGCCACAGCCGTATGTTCTATTGCTACACATCTGTTGGGTGCTTCCGAATTCTTTAAAACTGTAGTCCCTGTTGGTGCCAAATAACTCTGTGACGCGGTGTGCGTGCAACCGATGAAGCTATGGCATTGCTGCATGACGGTGCTGAATGCTGTTGGCTAACATTCCACATCTACTTGACATTGCTGTTTTTTGTGATCAATCTGTAAATGCATTGGCATTAGGTTTGGTTGTGTTAAATTCAGCGGAAAAGATTCTAGAATTGATGTCGTGATTTGTTCCCCTGGACAGTCTTTTTGCAGGGAGATTGTTTTGCACGAATGTTGATGCCTGTCATTGGCGTTTTGTTTCCAGATTCTTTGTCTTCTGTTGTGTTACATACCACAACAAAAACCTTAGAAAATCCATTGTACAACTCGATAAACTGTTCAAAGAAGAGAGGTTAACTTAAAATAAAATACATTTAGAAGTTAGTCGATGTAACGATCAGTTATTCAGACAAGAACCACCCCACAAAGAAACACTAATGTGATAAAAAATAGGCTTAAGGAAAGATTTAATGTCATGGTTAGAGTATTCAAAGTTAAGCATTCATTATCTTCCTTACAGCAAGTCAAGGCTGGAAAATTTTGTCAGAAGTTTAAACATACCTTTATGACTGGAGGCGGGGGTTAAGCGGGAATTTATATAAAAGGAAAGGGTATTCCGTAGTCGCCGATAATGTCGTCCAGATAAAATCCATCTATGGGCGGTGAGACAGGCAATTAATAAGGGGAGTTTTGAAATTAACCTCTGAAGTTAGTCGTCCAGGCTTATCGGATGTAAATCAGGCCAAGGATGGACCATATCAAACAGCGAGTGTACCTACGCTTGCTGCGGACGCATCAAGATTGAGAAATCAGGCCGACTCGAAAAGAAGTGCAAAACTGCTAGGATTGAATAAGGACAGAGGGCAAATTAAAAAGACTGAGCGGATCCAAAAGACTAACGGAGCAGGAAGTACGAAAAAACACCACGGAAATGAAACAAAGCAGTATCCAAAATAAAAGATATCAATTAACAAGTTTGAGAATTGAAGATAGGGCGAACGATTCCAAATTAATTTTCAAAGTAATTAGCTTCTGCACAAAATGACCTGATTAATAATATTTAATTTCAAACAGCCAAAAAAAAAAAAAAAAAAAAAAAAAAAAAAAACAGGAAACTGAATTTCAAAACGTAATATTTTCTAGAAACAGATATCATTCCCATGAGAGAATTAAATTGCTTCTTTTAAAACACATCGCTGACATAAAAGTTGCTTTCGATATCCACTGGATTACATTCATCGAAAATAGGGATAAATCCTACAGAAAAATAGATTTCGAATACTAAATAAATTTTCCAAAAGGAAAATAATAGTACAGAAATATATTCTTAAAATGATGTATAAACGGAATATTTACCATGAATAGGGACTGAATGCAAATAAATACGAGAAGCGGGATGACGTTTAATCCAGCTTACGGTTTAAACAGGCTTATCCGCATATAATTTATCGTCCTTCTGAAAATACTTCTTACTCCTATTTCGTTATTCTTGAAATTTCAGTACATATATACGTCTGCTCTGTTACTACTACAAATATTTCTCATTTTTTAAATCTATAGCAGTAAATCCTCTTTAAGGCATCGGTCGAAAAACACGTCACTTTGATACGTCACAATTTCAGAGTAGCAAAATATGCAACTTGCCTCGTTCATATATTTTACTCAGCTCTTGAAGATCGTTTTCAAAGGGATAACTCACTTTCTTGTGTCATTTTGCGTTTGCTCTTTCAATGCATTAGCACTTTCATTCTATCAAAATGATTTATTTACAAAACCTGTTTTACTAATAGTTTTTAACCAAGTATGAGACAGTATCATAAACATAATTCCCTTACTTTCTTCCTGACCAGACGTTGTCTAGTCAGAATCTAAAGTAACTCTAAAGTAAAGAGAAAATAAATGAAGTCTGCCTCTTTTTTTTTTTTTCCTGCGTGTAACATGCTCTTCGAATTCCGTTGTATTAGGCTGAAAGACTATTTAATTTTTCGCTGTTTAAATTGAAAATTTAGCTTAGTATTTTACTTCTGTGAAATATATCAAAGCACATGCGGGATATTAGCATGAGGAAAGCTGAACTTTTCGCTTCTAATTCTACATGGATTTCAAGCAAGGAGAAAACAATAATAAGTCAGTAAAAAAATTCAGTCTAAATTCTGAATATTCCGAAAATAGTGTCATAACTATGATATATATTTTTGACATAATTTTATATCAATTTAGTTTTGATATGTGCACGACTGGCTATTAAAATTGCTTAGCCTAGAAAGGAGAGCAAATAGTTAAATCTTATTTATTGTACGTATAAATTATTATGGGGGGGGGAGGACACATGATCTACAGGTCGTTTGGAGTACAAAGCGTGAGGAATTCAGTAGGAGAGCTCTCACCTCTGGCAGTAATAACGGCTGTACAAATTGAGCTTGGGTGACAGGTACGGGTATTTAATTCCAACGTCAACTCTATTCCAGAGTTCACCAACCGCAGTAGCTGGCGAGTAGTGGCATACTAGTATCGCAGCAGCACATGACCAAATGTTCTCAGTGGTGAGAGCTCTGAGGAACGTGCTAGCCAGGAAACAGTTGAACATCCTCCTTAATGACAATGGTCAGGACAACCCGGGCAAAGTGCGAATGGGCATTATCTTGCTGAAAGATGGCGTCACGTAGACTCGAAGATAGGGCCCAGTCACTTACCATGTCAGAAATGTAACGGAAGCTGACATTACTAGCTATGCGAACAAGAAGTGACCGAGGTGTATACCTAATTGCACCCATAACAGCAAGCCAGGTGCTGTGCCTCTATGACGATGACCAATGCTAGCTGATAGTAATGTTTGTTCTTCTCGATGCCTTCACACACAATACCTTCATCATGATGCCTTACATAGAACCGAGATTTGTGTGAAAAGACGACGTGGTGCCCCTTCTGTGTCCAGTGTCATTATTCGTAGCATCATTGTAGGAAAACCTGTGTTTGCTGCATTGCAGACGTTTTCTACTGTCCGGCGTGGACACTTCTCATCCTGCACACGAGCCATGTTTCTGACTCAGGATATGTGACACGGTTGCAAGATTCCACAAGGCCGACATGAAAACTTGTCTGTAATTTCAAGCGTTAGTGATTCTGTGCTGCCTTCGGGCTATGTGGTCCTGCGTGAGCTCCAATATGTCCTCTTAGACCATCGATTCCATATCCTCCTGATCGTCATGAGATCTCATCCAACACGAAAGTCATGTCGCGGAATGATGAACCGCAGTCCCGCTAGGTCACTTTGTTGCTGTCGAATTCTGATACGTGCTGGTAGTATGTTTCTTGTTATATAACGTATAACAAGACCTTTACACAAAGAACCAACGTTCAAATGCGATTTCAAATGAGAAACCCGCGTAACTTCTCATTTATATTTAATGCAGATACCGTTACTCACACCTGCTTTCAGGGCATGCACTGGAATGCAGACATCACAGCATAATAACTTTGATGCAAATTTGCCATACATTGCATGCTTGCTTCATGCTGCAATAATTTTAATAGTCTGCAGTGCATACTTTGCTTTCTAGTTTGAAGGGGAAAACCTTAAATCACGAACCTGCATTTGTTTTCAGATATTTTACTTTAGGAGCCATCCCAATGAATAACTCACATTTTAATCAATCCCAGAAAAGGCATATGATTATATCTTGGTTGTATAATGCTAGTCCAAATTTCGGTACAGTGGAACTAAACATTTTTCCATTTTTCCCTAAATGAAATTAAAGCCCAACAAGATACCTCTAACATGTTGCATTTCATTTGACCTGTTTAAAATTGCTACGTACACACGAATATATTATTTGACTTATTTCATAAACACAGTTTATAACTATCAAATTTTTCTATCATTAACCTCAATATGTTTAAACAATGTGGCAATATAGTACGGAAATGTTACCGCTTAAACACTGATATAATATAAAACTACCATAAAATTCTTCAGTAGTCTAATGTAGAGCGTAATTCGAGGAAAAGACTGAAAAGCAAAGTATGCACATCAGAACTAAAAGCATCTAAAAATCTGTCAAGAATACATGTCAAATATGCATGTTCATGACACTGTCTTCACAATGATTAATGGGTCATAAATATAAAACTATTTTTCAGACAATGAATGATTTGTGCAGCTCAGTTATAGATACAGGGGAAATACAAATTACGGAACACATTACGAAGATTAAACTCGTCTGAATGGAAATGGTGAAGCTTTATAATACAGATATTATTCCATGAACATTTTCTAAAACTAAAAAAAAAAATACTGCCATAACTGTCATATCATAAAATAGAGCGACCTAAGTTCCTTTTCTCCTTCCGTGGAGTGTGCGGCCGTTTTTCTTTAAAAATAAAGCTAAGCAATAAACTACGTGGTACTGACATGAGCTCTTGGAATTTCCGAAGCAAGATTACTTAAATCTTTCCAGATATTGCAAAAGTAATTGATTTCATTTACATTTTGCAGTGGCCATTTCTACTTTTCAGCCATTTCTGAGTTTTTTTCCCGATAGCATACTTTAAAAAGGTAAAAATCGTTTGCATCTTTATAATGAGGTAAACTGAAGATAAATTTCGATAAAGTCTTTATTCGTGAAAGAATTCGGAAACAAGAAACATTTCCATGGAATGCCTTTATTTTTCTTTATTTATGTTTTACATCGGCATAGTCAGTAATCAAAGTAAGAAAATAGAAACTGTGTCTGATATCAAAGGAAAATCGCATGTACTTAGTAAAGGAAGTTTCATTTGAAAAGTTAAGAATGAAGAGGGGGGTCAGCAATATGACTCGGAGACAGGAAAAGCCGATGAAAGAAAGGTTATTTTCAATGGCACAGTGTTGTCGTTTTTTGCTGTTCCAGATGCTCTCGAAGTTCTCTTGTAAATGCCAATAACAAATAAAATTACAGACGAAGGAAATCGTCTGAATCATTCAATCGATCACACGCCCATTTTTAAGTGCAACATCCTGATTTCAATTCTTAAGTAAAGTGGAATTTTCACATCGTTTAAAATGTTATTGGAATTCTCATTTTTGATAAGAAATGTCTCCCTGAGAAATGGAATGATTACATTTTAATGCAGATTTTTTTTTTCAAAAGACTGTACAGTATTTCTCTGCTTTAAATGAAACTTGATTAATTTCTGAAGAATTTAAATTTATAATAAAACAGTATAGTAAACATGAATTTTCGGAGAATAAACACAAAAGTTTTAATCTAGAAGTAGATTTTATTCATTTAAAACAGCAGAAAGAAAGACAGGAAGGTTTTGTTACTTTCTTAAGACGCAATTCGCTGTTATTTCTTTAAAAATTTCACAATATCTCATTCTATTTCACGAGCTATTTTTTAGACCAGTATGCTCTCCATCAGATTAATAAACACTTTGGATATATCGTCAATGATAAAGGCATCAAAAGTCATGATACTGGTTGAACACTGCAGTTTTCAGAAAATGAAATGTCCAATACGTCACGAACAGAAATTTGTGTACAATATTTAAGATTTGAAAATCTTCAGGATTTTTCATATTACTTTTTTCTTTTTAGGAATGTTTCGATGCCTCCTATGTGTTTGCAGAGATCTCATTAATAAATTGCCCGATGAGCAGGAAGAAACTGACACTTTATTTAAAAAAAAAACAGCTTTATAAAAAGTAAACAGACTCACTGGTAAAATAGCTCAGAAGATATATGGCAAGGTTTTCTTAACACGCAAAGAACATCGCTCACAGGGCAAAGGGATTAATCATTGAGCAAGATGTCATACAGTTGCAGGACTCTGAATAAATAGCATAATTGACTGAGTATCGAATAGAACGGTCGTTTAGGATATACAGGGGTTGGACAAACATATAGAAACACCTTTAAAAAAACATGTTTCTCTGCTTAATATGGTGTAGGGAACCCGTTGGCATCCAAAACAGCTTGCAGTCTTCTCGGAATGGATAAATACAGTTCCTGTATGTTTGCCAAGGGAATATTATACCATTCTTCCTGCAAAACGGTGGCAAGTTCAGATAACGATGTTGGCGGTGGATAACGAGAACGCACTTTCCGTTCCAATGTAGACCACAAAGGTTCGATAATATTCAGGTCTGGTGACTGTGGTGGCCAGGGGAGATGGGACAACTCATCCTCGTGCTCAGAAAACCAGTCCTGGACAATGTGAGCTGTGTGAACAGGGGCTTTGTCGTCTTGGAAGACACCATCACCATCGGGGAACAAAGTTTGTACCATGGGATGAACTTGATCGGCCAAAATGTTCACATAAGTCTTGGCAGTCATGTGCCCTGACACAGTTATCATGGGGCTAGCAGAGAACCACGATATGGCTGCCCAAACCATAACAGAACCCCCGCCATGTTTCACTCTTGGCAACAACCAGTCTGTATTATAGGCTTGAGATGGCGTTCTCCAGACGTAAACTCGGCCAGAAGTGGGAAACAATGGGAAAGAAGACTCGTCAGACCATATTACTCTCTTCTACTGTCTATAGTCCAGGCTTTATGACTTAAACACCACCTTTTCCTGTTACGGGCATTAGCATCACTGATGAGTGGCTTCTCAATTGCAGCACGGCCAGCAATTCCCTGTTTATGAAGCTCCCTTCTAACTGTTTTGGTACTCACAGGGTTCGGTAACACAACATTCATTTCAGCAGTAACTTTTGCACCTGTGGTCTTCTTATTTTTCGTCACAGATGCCCTTAATGAACGTCTGTCACGATCAATCAGGACACACTTTTGTCCGCGCTGTGATTTAGCAGATGATGTTTTTCCGCTTTTGAAATATGCGGAATAAATCTTCGATACAGTACCTCTTGAAACACTAAACACCTCGGCTACCTTGCTTGCGGAAGCACCTATCATACGTGCTCCAACAATTTGCCCACGTTCGAAGTCTGTTAACTCTCACATAATGCAATGACAACCTCACATAACAGTACTCCGACAACAATTGAACTGTTTAGCACATTTACGAAGTTGTATAGGTGGCGTCAGTAGTCAAAAACGCCAGCGCCACCTACATATTTCATTAAAATCAATCTTTCTTTTCAAACATGCATTTCACAAGGTGTTTCCATATTTTTGTCCATCCACTGTATATATATATGGTAAAAAGTAAAATAAAAGGCTTTATGATATGCTTATAAGATTACCATGCACTTCTAGAAGTTTGGGCTGAAATTGTTTCAAGGACATTTTACCGGAGCCTTTATAAATACCGCTAAAACAGAGAAAATTCTTAAACATCGTCGAAGCCGTTAAGAGACATTTTGCCCATATATTTGGTTCTAACTGATCTATCTTAATAATTCAAACGTTGATCGAATTAGAATTGTAAGTTCTGCAAATTAATACAAAAGAACATACAAGCACACTTACGGGAGCAATAAGTGGTGCAAATTAAATTAAACAAAACTGTACAAAAAATTATTACTTGGAATAAACTAAAAGTAGTTAAATAAACAAAACGCATATATGACAGTGTAAAACACTTTATCTATAATGCTATAAAAACACACAAAATCCAAAACGCAACCAAATAAACATAAAGGTTTACATAGTAATGTTACAATTGCAATTTGCAGAAAAGTAAAATTGAAAAGAAATCATTACGATCCTAGAGAAATTTGCCCTGCATATATCACCTTGAATTTCCGTTTCAGTAAACTCTCAGTGTAACTTAGAAACGTACAGGAAATATGTAAAAAATATGTAAAAAAATTTCTGCTTAATGGAAGAATTAACAGCAATGTATTTTATACAAATTATGTACATTAAAATATTTCACGTAACTATCTCCCTGGAAATGTGAACGCCAATCAATTTCTGCCCCAGTTTTGTACCAACGAGAATAAAATTGTTCAACCATGGCAGCTCTGTGTCAGGGTCGATATCCAAGAAAGAAAAAGCTGACTGTATAAAGTTTCCGTGGCTTTCTCCAAATTCTGCGTAAATTGGAGGCAATTCTCGTGGGAAGTGGTCCACTAAAATTTTCTTTCTTGTTGTAGATAGAAATTCAATGCTTTTTCGTACCTCAGAATAAGGCAAACGTTGTTTTAGAATTTGTTAGAAACTTAATTAATCACTTATTTAAGAATAAATCGCTGTCATTAGACATATGTTTTTCACCTCTTTAGTAGCTTACTTCTAAAAGTGATAAGCACTGGACACATAGGAGTCCTTCTTTTATTCAAGAATTTAGGTGCCAGAATGTCATAAAAAATATGAACATCATCCAAATGTAAATCCAGATTTTTTAGTTTAAAAATATAGCTTGACTTCTGAGAATTAACGCTCTCTGTCAGAAAGGAGAACTAAATGTAAGTTTAATTTTACAGAAATAGCATATATATATATACAGAAATTTTATAACTAACTTAGTTCTTCAAATAATTACTATGATCACGATGGATTCCTCGTTAATCATTTTCCGAAAATCAATCTTTTTTAGTTATTCAGTCCTTTTGCGATTTCTTTCGTGGCATCATCTCGGTTTTGAAGCTTGTATGAAAACAGGAGTTTTGGGATTCTGTTCCAGAAAATTGTAAATTGCCCACTTCAAAGTGCAGCGAGGGGATCATCTTCCGGTAGCACCGGTAAAATAATTTTCCAATAAAATGGTAAACAAAGTGCTTCATAGTTTAGCGCAGCGACTGGAACATGTGCCGGTAAATCACATTCCAATAGCATGGTAAATTAATTGCTTCAAACAGTAATAAGAGGAAAATTTTCCAGAAACACCGGCAATTAGCTATTTAGTTTATGAAGCATTTTATTACGAGACGGCTTGTTTCCATAAATCTCTCTAACTAAATAAATATTAATTAAGTAATTTTTATTTCAAAATTCGTTTTTGGGTAACGAAAATTTTGCTTAAACCTTTTATAAGCTGTATTACTATTAGTATGAAAATGTAATTTAGTTTTGAATCACGGACCTCTTTTACTCCACAATGAAGTAAAAGAGCCACAAACTCTCTCATCGGTCCACTTTTTATTTCAGGCCAGTACAACGTTTCTTACCCTACACATTTAGCTGATCTTTTCAGAAATGAATCATCTAACAGATAGGAGAAAACTGTATCAGACTAAGCTTTTGAAACAAACTTAGAAAAAGAGGAAATAGAATTATCTTCTAGACTTGCGGCCTACGAACAGTATTCTCAGTCCATCTCCTGAAAGGAATCTTAATAAGGGTGATGTTGCATTGATGCAGCGGCGACGAAGTCGAAATTACACTGGTGGACAAAATTAAGAGATGGAACACTTTTTCCCTAATATCTCGAGAAATACTGGATAGAAATAAATGAAATTAGGTATGGTTTTAGTTTATTGTATGACAGTAATGTGTACAAAACAGCAAAGAAAATGCCATTCATTATCATGAGTTATGGCCAAGAGTCGAATGTGATCCAAACTTGAAGTTTAAAGATGACAGTGAAAAGGCTAGTATGGTACGTGGTCAATTCAGACAGACAGACAGCATGCAGAACGAATAGCTATGCTGTTAATAAGAGAATTCAGGAGTGCCTTGTAGAAGTCGCACCCACTCCTCCACTATAGCCATTTTTAACTTCTGAATGGTTCTGGGATGGGGATTAATGTATTGCAATAGCCTTCCTCAGAGCATTCCAAACATGTTCAATAGGATTAAGGTCAGGAGATTTGGCTGACCAGTCCATTCGTTGAATGTCCTGACTTTCCAGTTAGTCATCAACCAGGTGAGCCCTATGTGGTCGTCCATAAAAATGGACTCAGCGCGAACAACAGCCCTGAAAAGTCGCGTCTAGGACTCTAGGATCTCCTGCCTGTACCTCTGGGCATTCCTGCAAACAGTGACCGTCATTCCTCCACAACCATACTGTTTGCTTTCCATGATGTTCCTGGGATGGTATCGAGTCCCAGGTTCCCTCCATATTAATAATCGCCGACAGTCAGGTTGTAGACTGAATTTGGACTCATCTGTGAAGAGACTGTTAGCCCATTGAAAGATGTGTCCAGTGTTGGTGTTGTATGCACTATTCTAAACGCTCTCCTTTGTAGGAGGGAGTGAATGGGATGCAAATACCGGGCTTTCTGGCATTCAGTCCTTTCTCATGGAGTCTTATGGCAAATGTCTTCCATGAAACTGATATTCCTGTTTCAGTATCGAGGTTACGAGACAGTTGTGCGAGTGTAGACGTCATCTGGTGCTTGGCTGAAAGTACCAAATACCAGTCGTCCTTCATCATTGTGGCTGTTACCGGTCGTCATTCATCACTGTGGCTCTTACTGGTCGTCATTCATCATTGTGGCTCTCGGACAACCTTGTTCCAGTGTTCTGGACACTGTGCCGCTGTTTTTAAGCAGATTACACATATTAGAGATGGCGTGTTACATCCAGTTGTCATGCAACATGAACTTAGGACTGGCCCTGCCTTAAACATACCTACGATTCTCCATCTCATACTACGGTCTACGCGATGATGTGTACTTATTTCACCTAAAAAATAGCAGAAAACAACAAGATTATTCAAGAAAAAATCGATAAAAATTATTTCTGTGTTGCAGGGCGGAATAAAATGATCAGCTCGACGCGTACCTTTATATCGCCTGCTGGCGTAGCGATGCTCACAGGAATACGTAAACTCATCTCAGTGACACCAGCGCCACAATGACATTATGTGGCAAACAATTGCCGAAGTTCCGCGTGGTATTTTAGAAGAAACTAAGAAAAATCTTTACCAGCTCTTAATTTTGACAACCAATGTATTACAGCCTCTTGAAATTACTGAAAACATTTAGGAAAGTAGAGATGGGTATATGCGTTCATGTTCGAATCGTACTGCTCAAGAACGTTTTCGAATGCCAATCCAATTGATCTATCTATTCGAAATTTAAAGGTAGTCGTTATGTCATTAATTCGCAAAGTAATTTTCAGTATTGATCTATATTTATATTGATATTTATCATACCGATTTATATTTGTTTTAAACATTTATCGTTGACGAGTAAACAGACACACTACAGATGGGGTGTGTTTCGACGTTTCATCGTAAAGGGCGCTATGACGCCGAAAGACAATAGATATTATATGTATTTACTTTATGTAACATTTGAAGCACCTTTGCGTTGTTGTTGCATTGCTGTTATTATCTTGTTGATGTTTTTCATTAAAATATAAAAGGACAATGTAGTCTCTAAATTTGCTTGCACCTAAACAGGATCAATTTGTTTAGAAGCCACCGACGTCAAGTCGCCTTTCTTATTCGATTCAAGTGTTGCAGTTGGAATTTCGAAATCGTAGCAACAATAAATAGGAGTATCTTAGTTACGTGATTTACCAATATGTCCACATATAAAATGCATTGCCCTTGGCAGCAGTGTGGTTGCAAAATACTGAATAACTGCACTTACAGAAATGTAAAATTCAACCAGTTATGTATTATTGAAACAGGAAATGATCTTTGGGATCTTCTCATGTGTTATTATATAATGCTTACAAAAGATATGCAATCATCAAGTAAACAAAATGCAATAAAATGAACAAAATTTTAAATTGTAAAACACTAAAATGAAATGATGGATTAAGCAAATAATGGATTAAGCATTGGTGCACTACTTTTACATGAAACAAATCGAAGATCTGAATCATCAGGAAAGCGGTTATGCCTTTAATAAAACAAAATCTCAGCATATAACGATAAGGAACAATATGCATATAACGCAATATTGATCGCACTTATTGGTTCTTGCTGTTTTGATATCAATCATTTCAGAATCTCTCCATGTATAAGAAAAGTAATTTATTTTCGGATACAAGCTATATCTAGCTTAGGTTATATCATTTCGGTGACTTATTGCTGTTAGCTGTAATATTTCAGTCACCAGGTAAGCCACACCTAGTAATTACTGAGGGAATGTAAATGTCTTTCTGTCGACAACCATATCTTCATTCAACATTTTATTTAAGTACTGAATGGCACAGATATAACATTACAATTTAAATAAAGAATATTTTTTTTTCCTTTCAACTATGTTATATTATAAGAGTAATATCTAGCAAAAGGCGGCCGTTGTGGATCTCAGTTTGACGTGTTTAATCCAGGAACTACATTATAAATCATTTTAGAATTTAGGTGTAATTTTTATGAGCATGTTGAATATGAAAATCTTGTACGGTTCGTGGTTTACAACATCCCCATGAGGAAGAAACTGGAGCCAACAAATCTGGCGATCGCTATAGCCACATAACATCTAAGAAGCCTAGAAATCAAATAATTGCCAGATTTATCTGAAGAGAGCTATAAAAAGTTTTCTTTGAAAACGCTGAATCAACTTGTAAACGGTCGGTGCATAAGACATGTTTAAAAACATTAAATAAAGTACCATGTGACTGGCAGCGTCAAAACAATGAACTGTTGAATTACGGAATAAATTTGAGTTATATTTTCAATCCTTTTTACTTCCTTGTACGAAGTAAAAAGGAAGTATTGTAATCGCGAAACGTTTCAGGCAGCATATTTCAACGAAAATATCCATTTTGACAGCTATCGAATGCAATTTAACGTTGTTTTTGCGTGATATCTCTACGTAAGGACAGAATAAAAGACTCGTTTCCTCCAAAAAAAATTATAAAACTGCTTTAAAATTAATTCTGAAAAGAATATTTCGTGGCGTCTGTGCGAAAGTTTGTACGTACGTATCTCGCCTAACTCAAAGACGAGTAGCCTCAGAACGTTGATATTTTGTATATAGGACTGCTATAACATGTAGATGTGCACCTCGTATTTTGGTTGCAATCGGCCGCACCAAACGTATATAAATATATATATCCACTCTGTTACCCGGCTCAGTGATGTCAGTTTCTTTACTCTTATATGTTTGCAAATTGTATATTTTTTGCTTTACAAATGATTGAATTATGTTGTTTTTATCTTCCGGTTAAGGGTTTTAGGCCATTAGTAAATCTGTATGCAATATTTTTAGAATTATCAACAATTTTAAAGTTGTCTAAGTGCCGCTAAGCCTTTTTTTTATGGCGGCCATTGATTGTTTACATTTGAAACAGAAGACTAGTGGATTTGTTGCCAATCTAGAGAAACTTAGCTTCGCAACAACAAAGGTAACGCCTTCATTTATTATTGCCAATTAAATCATGCTTAATCCTCTCTGGAATGTTTTCGAGGAAATAACTGTTTAAGATTTACTTCGTAATTTTTAATATAGATATTTTGAGTTTTATGTATTTTTGCCTTCTCGCGAAGTGAGAACTGAATTAATTGAATGATAAATACTCAATCGTCTGTGAACTGTTTCTTTTTTGTTTTATTTGCTTAATTTCTTTTATACACCATTCTAGCTTTATTATAGTGTTTGAATAGAACATGTGGCAACGATTCGATAATTCTTTAAATGATATAAATTTTGTGCATTATGAGTTATAATATGAACGAAATATAATACTGTTAAGTAAATCTAGCGCCAGAGTGTCGCTATGGTAAACAAATACTAGAGTGAATTCTAAACAATGCATTTATTCTATTGTGGTTTATGCGCTTTCGGCGAAGTAGATTTAATTCAATCCAATAAGGAAATGAAAGAAAAATGCGTATAATTTAATATTCCGTACAAGGAAGTCATGTGGTGTACACATCAGACATTTTTTTATTAAATATCACGTTCTTGTAGCTTAAAAATCGTTTCAACAGCAAGATCACGAAATAATTAAACAGTATATCTTTAAAATTTATGACAGACAGTTTCGCGGGCAAGCGATAAAAATTATTTATTCCTTACAGTGTTGCTGGCTTTGAAACTGTTAAGTTTTTTATACAAAAATTTTATTAAAGTTTTACAAAATATGAAACAGACAATAAAACAAATTCGAAATTCGGCTTTCAGGGGCTCATCTCTGGGTGAAGGGCTACATTATTCAAAATTTGATGACTTTAGTTTCCGTTGTTTTTTCACAATGCGAGAAACATCCATACATTCATGCAGGTTCTTTATTATTTAATTCCTTTAAATATAATACAGGGCGATAATATTTGGTGGGAAAAATTTGAAAAATGTTTCAGACTTTTATAACGATTCAGCGCAAAATTCATTTTCGGACTAATAGTCTTTCTTGGCTAACGTCATTTGGGCTAAAAAAACAATTGAGATCATTGAAGTTCAAGATAAATAGACTTCAGATAATTGGAGTTCAACTGTATGGATCAAAGCATAAAAACTCTTAACTGCAATTGTAAGTAGTTCTGGTAATACTAGGGCTAATGAAAGGATATTCAAGAATGGTTACTAAAACGATGTAAAAATCCATCCTCCTACTTAGCAGGAAACTGATTTTTTGTAAATCTTCTGTAAAAGAACTTTCGCATTTTGGAGCAGTAATTTAAATAATATTTTCTACCTGAAAAAAAAAAAAAACTTTTATTTATTGTCGACTTTCCGCCTGTGTGCTTTAAGCAATTAATTCTCTGATGCTTTTTCTCAAATCTGGACTCGCGTTCCTATTCCTTGTGAAAAAATGTGCATCAAGAAAATTAAAATTTACAAACGTAAAAAGCACCTGTTACTCTTTCATGATATTCCTGCCAAATTACATCACTGTTATACATGCTCACAATGCGAATTTAACAAGCTGTCGACTTGTACCATTCCTAACAATTTGAGAAAGTTTTTTTTTTTTTTTTTTTTTTTTTTTTTAAGGCACGCAGGTGCATTTTTTTAATTAAAGGGTCGAGAAATTTTATTTTTATTTTGTGTGTGTTTTTTCTTTAATTTTATTGCTGTTTTTCTTCCGTAATTTTTTATGGGTGTGCCTCTCTAGTAAAAGAAGGGGACATCGTACAAGTAATACAACATTCAAAGACAGATTTATTCAAAACCTGCTGTCATAAAGAATAAATATTATTTTTCAAACACATATTTATATAATTCAGGATTTTAAGTGTTTTCAAAATTACTAATATTTTTGCGAATTTCGGAATAGTATATACTTATACTGCAGATACTAGAATTTGTTAAATATGATTATTACCCGAATAACAGCGTTACCATGATCCTAACTACTTATTCTTAATGAATGAAAGACGAGTATTTTTGATTAATACAATAATTGTTCACATACCTGAGATATTTCAGATAATTTATATAATATTATTCACATAAACCTTATTTTGTGATATTTCATTTGAAGGAAATATATTTCAGAATTTAGGTCTTATCTATTATCTAACATTTCTGATTAATATGTGCATAACATTGAAAATTGTATTATTTTACGTTATGTAGAAAATAATGTTATGTATTATTTTTACGGTAATATTTTATTTTTATTTTTGCTTAGTTGTATTGATAAAATGTATTACTGCTTAACAACTGAAGACTGAAAATCAAATGGGGGTTTAGGGAATTGATCAACATATATGGAGGCTTAGCAAACGGTGCAAGGACTGGCAAATACCGTAATTCCATGTAGCATGAGTTTATTTAACTGATAAAATGAACGGTACGGAAAATACTTCTTCTCATCCATTTTGCTTTTCATGTGGCATAAGATCTTTTATACATGTTTCGAACTAAAACTATGTTTCTCTTAATAAATAAAGTAATTTAAAATACTATTTTATACATGGCAAAAAACAGTACTTGCGACATTCACGTGGCGAAAAACACGAAACCAGCTATTTAATCAGCCCTTTCACCTGGATTCGAAACCAGACCGAACTCTCAATGTTCAGTGACTTTATCGCTCGGCCGCACTATAAGATCGGTACTACCGGAAATACTGGCAAATAATATACCGGCAAAGGCACAGTTGAGTTTCAATGTCTCCTGCCTCAGCAAACCTGATAATCTGTAGAGCAACTTACAAACTAAAATAGTAACACGTCATCGTGGATTTAATCAACTGTGTCTCAAGCTTTTCCCCAGCCATTTAAGTGAGCGAGAATTTAAGGAGCCATCGCATTCTCTACATGTGCCGCATAGTGGAAGGTACACGTAAAACTAGCACATTAGCTGGAATCTCAGCGATAGTACAGTTAATTTTTCACGTTTCCTAATCCTTAAAATTTAATTATATGCCAAGCTTATCCGATATAATTTATAATAATTAATTTTAAATCTAATTCAGAAATTTTATAACTATTTACTGGATCATTATTTGCTTTTGATCCCACATATTATGTATTTCAGTGCAAAATATATATCTGGATGCTCCTAATATCCGTTTATCCAGCCCATATTTTTGCATAAGCGCGCGCTGGTGTTCTCTTGTAAAGAGCAAGGTCAATAGACAAAAAGGTTATGTTCTCTTCAACAATCGAGTTCTGTGACGTTCCTCATAGAAACAACTGAGACGGAACCGCAAAATAGTAGACGTATGAGTCAGTGACGTCACATGCTGAAAGGTTTCTCGTCGGGAGAGTGTATCTTATTGTGTAAAGAGGATGCTGTTATCGCAACGTGGCTGACGTTCTGAAGCATAGCGCGTATAATTGAAATCCTCGAGTTGGACAAATTAAATGGGGACGATTAAGAAAACGCGTATACGTAAAATCACGCTTAACAAGTTCGAGCTCGGCAAGGGTATATTGTATTGCATTCCTCGATGTGTGTTATCGTGATATAAGTGGTAAATATTTCAGATAGCAACTGCAAGGTCCATGGTTCTCGTCCGGTGATGGGCAGAGTTAATATTTTACATTTCTCGTTCTAAAACACCTACTACAGTATAATCGCTACACCTGAACTGAAAATATGACGGATCACATATTTTTTTTTTTTTTCATATGATGCGGGATGGTGAATTACAGAAGTCTTATATGATGATATTGGAACTCTGCCAATATTTTGTCTAACCCAAGGGTTCTCAACCGGTGGTACGCAAGAGAAAAATAGATACAAAGTACTTTTAACTATTAAATTCAAAAATTAAAACCCCAACATCCTGTTTGAGTTTTTTTCTCTAACACTCGTAAATTTATGCGATCTGATCTACAGGTTTTCAGTTTTTGTCTAGATGGTACGCTTTAGTCAAAAGGTTGAGAACCGCTGGTTTAACCTATTGATGATCATCAGCGAACCACATGATCGCACAGATCGAACCGCGTGAGCGGAAACGGCCAACTCCGCATTATAGATTTACGACTACTAATAACAATTTTGGAAGAAAGGAATTTCTTAATTTCGTAACCGTCGAAGAAATAAAGAAATAGTGCAGATTGCCAAATTGCTCTCAACTATTTAGGCTGAAATCAAAATATGAATTCAAATTCATTTAACGCATTAGCACACACGAAAAAATGTTCCATTGCAAATTTTTACCACTTCTTTTCAGCAGTACTTAAAAAATATTTTGAAACAATATTCCAATCATTAAACTCATCTTTAAACCATATTGCATCAGTTTATATTGCGAGCTGTTTCTATAATAGTGAGTCCAAGTTTCTTCATGACGGAGGATCTTTTAATCCAGAGATAAGCTATGTGGACACACTAGTAAGTATATTTTATTTGAATAACTATTATGACATTTAACAATAAATAATAATGATTATTAAGTAACACCTTCAGAATTACTATGTACCTTCCGGTTTTTAACTGCATTCTTTCTTTACAAAATTAGAACGTATTTTGATAAAAAAAAAAAAATACCAAAAGTGCCATTTAACAATTGCAGGATTAACTCGTAACAATTCCGTAATGTGTTATTAAGTGTTACTTTTGAGGTGACATGCCATAGCGACTGTAAAACAACTTGTTTTATTTAATACTTGTTGTTCTGTTTGTTACTAAATAACTCAGCCTTTACGTTAAATTCAAATGCAACATAGTAATTTGAAAACAACTGAAAGGAAGATAGAGGTAAAGGTCACAGCATCGTTCAAGCCGAAAGTGGAAAAGAAAGGATTCCGCAGATCATTAATCTAGCGGAAAAATCTGTGTTATTAAACTATTCATCTTCACTGCAGTCTCCGCGGGCTCTCAAGTAAAATTTAACTGGCATTTCGACAGAGTGGGGTTTGTGAGAAAATAATTAATCTTTGTCTTAAAAACTTCTCTCCTTTGTGAGTAACAGACATCTGCTTAGATCGTCGTAGAATATTTCCTTTAGTGTCCAACTCCTGCTTGCTTAAGAACGTTTTTTCCTTTAAACAATTTGTTTCAGCTATAAAGTTGTAAAATTTCCAAAAGTAACTGTCGTAACTTTAAAGTTGTAAAAGAATCAAGTTTTAACTTTAAAGCTGTAAAAGTTTCAATAGTGTAATACGGCTGCAAGTGAGAATGAAAACAAATTCTGATTGTAAGACTAAGTCTTCATATCTTCCGCATAGTGATCTTACGTGCTCATTTTACGTCTTGGTGAGCTTTTGACGTTTGGTAAGTTACTTTGTATAGCTTGACATCAGCCTCCCTATACGGTATAGAGGTTAGCGCTCCTGGCTGCACGTTGATTTTGGGCTTGAATCCCGGAGAACCGTTTGGATATTTGTAAGTATATGGTTGGTGTCTCCGCGGCGTAGGTCACACAAAATAGTGTCAAGGCTAAAGTCTTTTAGAGAGGTTTTGTAGTAGGGAAAAAGAGTTGAGAGACACTCGCATTTGTGCCGTTTGGATATTTTAAGTATATGGTGTCTCCGTGGCGTAGGTCACTCAAAGTAGTGTCAAGGTTTAAGACTTTTAGAGAGGTTTTGTAGTATGGAAAAAAGAGTTGAGAGACACTCGCATTTGTGCCCCCATCGATAGGAGTTCTCTATCAAAACTGGAAAAGAATTTCTTCCTTCTCTTGGGTGTGAATCTGTTTTCCCCCTGTGGCTTACTTTGGGCAACATTCCCTGGTGATGAAGCAACTGAATGACCGATGGTGGCTGGCCATTCTTGATGAATTCATTAATTATCTGGCCATGTGGACCTATGAAGATATACCAATAGATCAGGATTAAGGTTTTTCCGTTATGCGAGTGTTTCCCCCTCCCTTTTCCCGGGATATTTCACTGATTCTATAATATTCTGCAAATGATTCTATGAGCTCATGCATTCAACATGACCATGCTCCCGACATGCTTATAAATAGAAAATATTTTTAATGTATAAACTAATTATATACAAGTATATCATAATCTAGGAACAAGAATCCAGGACAATGGTTATTTATGAATTGGGAATAAGGCGCATGATGCCTATCCCACAATCGTCAATACCATGATCCTCGATTCTCTGGATCGGTAACAATGCACGTAAAATATGTCTGTATATAATACAGGCGGTTGTTTTGTTGATGTGATGCTGTAGTATATTTGCTTCCACTTCAATAAAATTTAAAAAAGTATATTGATGGATTTTTTACCTCTAATTTTCTCTGTGTCCTTGAAACTTTTCTGCGGATGTTCATGTGCGCTTTATGAAAAATTAGTTTCAGTGACTATCAGCGGCATAAACATGTACATTATATGCCATGGTATGTAAATTATATGCATGCCAATACGACTGACGAAAACTGGGAGAAAAGAAGAAAATGAAATCCTACACCAAAGATTAAAATGTGTTTAAGATCTGAAAAGTAGACTGCAATTTTTTTGCAATATGTCTACTCGAAGAAGATGTGGATGGCTCAGGTTCCTCTTCCTGTTTTACTTCTGCATATTTTTGATTAAATAAATGTTTCTTTAAAAATCTTTGTTAGGTTTCATAAGTTCATTAAAGTCACCACATCACTATTCAAAATTCTCTTTTAAGTTTAAAAACTCCTTTACTATAAATATCCCTAATCGACATTCTTTTTTAAACCTAATGTTATTCTCAGTTGAAAAACATTTTTCTACGGTAGCTGATGAAATTAACGGAAAAATTGATGAAATAGACAGACAACTGCTTTTACTTTAAATTCTTAAATTCTTAAATACAACGCTTTGCATTTTGTTTTTAGAACTAAAATAAATCCATCAGTAGCTGAGCTGATGAAGAACGCTGAATACTCGTACATGTATATATTAATTAAGTTATAGCATACGAACTGGTGTCTCACTTACACGAGGCGTAATGAATACTTGGCATATAAAATAGGGACATAAATCATTTATTATCTAGTACTTCAAGAAGATTTTTTCTCTTATATAAAAACGGTAAGAAAAATAATGTGAGCATGCGACAGAATCTTACTGTATGCTTTGCAAAATCTCTGCCGATTTTATTTTGAAATAACTTAGATATTTTATATAGAATTATCCGTAAGCTTGGGGTGAATTTTATCCATTTTTAGGCAATCCGAAGAGAGATGAAACGATCCAAAAGACGTTTTACAAAGTTACGTAAACAGTGTTATGCCGAAAGTTTATTTAACTTCAGAGGAATAATTTAGAAGCTAATTTAGTTTTTTTTTCCTAACATCATTATGATACTTTTCAGTTCAACGTAATCTCAAGTAGGTGATCTAGATGCATTTCCCTATGTATTTCCTCAGAAAATGTATACAGGATAGTTTTAAAGCATGGGCCAACTGGGCCCAGGCTCAGGGCCAGAGCTTCATCCTCAGAAGGGCCTTGTCTCGTTCTTGACTCGCCTTCAGTAAAATCCTGATAGAAATAATTTTAATCGACAAATGTTATTCTCGGACATTTTCTCCAGAAATTAGGAAGTTCCAGCTATAGGCTAATTGGCAACAGTGGCAAAACTGCATTATTATGCCATGTCCGTCGTCCGTCTTTAGGCCTATTCCTACCGTCATACGCCATCTTTACTCATTTTTTCGAAAAGTGGCAGTCAGTCGAGTCGATTTGTGCCTAGGTTTGTGAGATTGTCTGTCACGTACATTTATTATGGGTTAGGCTTTGTACGAGGACTTAACAGCGTATAATATTGTCTACTTAAAATCGATAGGTAAGAAAAAAGTTGTAAGTACCTATTTTAATCCATCACAATTCCTTTCAACATTTATTTCAGTTATTCCAGATTCATAAAGTGTCAGAATGAAACGTTTTGAAAGCGGAGCTACAAAACGTAAAATAATCGATAGAAAAGATTATCTGTCAGCTACAATTTGTCAGGAATTCATAGAGGTCTTGGAAACAAAAGTCCTGGCCTTCATAATAAATGACACTGAGGTCGGGGTTTCAGCACAGTCGGCATATATATATATATATATATATATATATATATAGCGGCGGCTTAAATGTTTGTCGCCGATAGTTTATTGGTTGCTTGAGTAACTGTAAATTGTTTTATTCCCCGTGCAGTGCAGCGCATAACGAATATTATGAGAAAGCTAAGCCGAAAAAATTAAAAATTCAAGAGCACGTGCATTAAACATTTAATAAATAAATTTAACATCTATATATAATAGAATTCGGAAATATGCAACCGGCAAAAACCGGCAACGATGAAAAAACAAATAAAATAAAATAAATAAATAGCTTTATTATATGCGGCTTAAGTGTCTGTTTGTCGCCGATAGTTTATGGGTTGCTTGCGTAACTGTACTAGCCAATGGGGTGAAATTGCCACGGCACAGGGTTGCCGTTTCAATCGAGACGTAGACAATTTCCTGTAAAACTTGCCTTTGCTATGACCATCTTTGCTAAGTCTCAGGGACAAACGCTTAAGCGTGTTGGCATTTTTTTACCTGAGCCTGCATTTGGACACGGTTAACTTTATGTTGCCTGTTCAAGAGTTCGGGAACGAACGGACGTAAAATTAAAAATAATGGATGGTCCTCTGCAAGGCGAGCTTAAAAAGGATGGAAAGATCTACACAAGAAATGTTGTGTACAAAGAGATCTTTGACATGTGAATTAACATTTTATTATTTAAATCACCTTTATTTATTGAGCTAGCGGTGGTCTTAAGGAACGTACCGAAAGTGGTTTCCTTCATTCCACTCTACTATAAGCAATTAAGCAAGTAGAAAGGGGAAACCCAGTGGGGTAGTAAGCAAAGGGGCGTTCTCGCCGCCTGCCCTGGGTAATTCAGTTTGAGTTAGCAGACACCTTTGCACAAATCATTTTAATTACAATTTATAATATCTAGAACAGCGATCATTTCGTGCAACCGCCGGGCTTTCTAGTACATGTATAATGAAAGAATATTCATAGTGTTTCGAAATATTGAAATAGTAATGAGAATTTTCTTGCCGATGATGACTACTAACGTGAGTGGTGAGCGTTCATTTTCAGAACTAAACTAGTCTGAAAAGAATTGAGAAATCCTGTGACTCAGTCTCGTTTGAATAATTAATTTTAATGAGTATTGAGAAAGAAATTATTATTAGCAGTTGATTTTGAATAGATAATTAATGATTTTGCGAATTAAAATATAGAAAACGAATTTTCTATTAAAACTTCATTTTGTTATGGATTTCTTTTATTAAACCTTACATTTAATAAAATTAAACGAACGCACGTGAGGCCTAATTTTCCATGGGGGGCCAGGGCTTCAAGAAATCTTAAGATGTCCCTGAATGTATCCATTGTCTGTAACATTCAAGAAAAATATCTTGTGTTTCTTATCAAACTATTTGTGGTCTACACTGAGAATATTCTTTCAGGCCTCTGTACTTTACTGCAGTATTTTCCCTATATTTTCAGCAAAAACGAAAAACCAGGTGGTATTACATTATAAATATAAGATGGATCGTAAGCCACAAAGCCATATGAAAGATTCTAATACCTGATTTGAAACCTTGAATTGTGTTATGAAGAAAGTTTCGACACCAAGGTTAAATAGTTTTACTTCTAGGTACCATGTTATATCTGAAATTCCTATATTGTTAAATGTTAAATATGAAACTACTTGCCGTTAAAGGGAGTGATCGTATAGTGAAACGTGTACAGCATTTTTGCGTTGTGAAAAAAAAAAGGCATTCCGGGACCGCGCCGTGAGAGGATCGAAAACATAAAACATATACAAGATATAAAGGAAAATTTCATATTAAATATATAAAGAAAACATACTGTAAGAGGTTCCAGATTAAATATCAGTTTATTCAATTACAACACAATAAGAAAAATCTTAACCTCATCTGAGAGTCTGTTCATTTAAATTCATAAAAAACTTAAGGTTTGTCTGGTGATTTAAAAGAAAGGAAAGGGAAACAATTTAAGGCCTGAGAGTTAAATTTTAGATTTGACTTTTTTTTTTTTTTTTTTTTTTACTGCTAAGGACGTTTTTGAAAAGCTTGCCTAAAGTTCAAACACACCAAAAAAAAATAAACTTATCTTGAGGGGACATCTTGAAGCGGAGGACTCTTATCTTATCCAGCGTTGATGTCGGCCGGGCTCATCTTCACACTGGTTCTAAAAATGTAGACTCCACTTCACTACTGTAGAACAGAAACAGGAGCACTGCTGCCCAGGACGGCTATCCGCTTGGTCCTGAAAGTCCTATGTCAACACGCAAGTAACTCGTTCAAATTTCGCCTCTTTACCAGCACGCCGCAAGGAAGAGGGTTTTTCAGCCTCAGGTCAGAAACGTTGTTGCTAGGCAATTACGGCTCGCCTGTTCTTACTCATCCCAAGAGCAAGCTTCACGGGTAACGTCCCAAGTAAGTTCCACCCGCCAGTCAGTAAGAGAGAGTCCTACCTCTTAAGGGGACAGTACACCTTTAACAATCCGAAAATGTTCAAAATTTGACCAATGTTTCTCATTTTTTTAAAAAACAACTATTCCAGTTATATGCATAAAACTTTCAGAGTATGTAGATCCATTATTTATAATAAAATAAAAAAATAATTAATGAAGAAAATTTAATATTTAGATACTTAAAAATTATCTTAAATAAAATTATGTTTTCATTTTTCGAAAATTCAACTTTTCACTGCGCGCCAGATATTTAATTTTATACTTATTTTTAGTAATAAATTTAATGCTATATTAAAGAAAAGATTTAGTTTCTAATTTTGTTCTATTATATATTAATTATTTTAAAATTTTTATTCTTAAATATTACAATATATATATAAAAATTAATTTTGCATAATTTTTGCTTTTAAGATGGTCATAAAAGTGTTAATTTACAATGTATATCAATGTCAGTAGAACACAAGGGTAATCATAATTGTTGTTAAGTGTTTACAAATTTGCAAAAGAGTTACTTAAATAGTTTTGGAAATATCCTGCGCGCAAGTTGTAAAAACAGCGTTTTGAGATAAATGCAATTAAAGTATAAATTTATGAATAAAGTAATCTATTTTGAACTTTCATGAAAAAATACATTTTATACATGTAACTATGACTATTTGCCAGTGTATTAATAAATTTTGGAATGAAACATCAAAAAATGACAAAAATATGACTTCTTATGTATACTTACGTGGCACAAATATCTTCGAAAAAAAGCTAAATTCTTTAAAAAAATACAAAATTTGCAAATTCACTTAAATAAAAGAAGAAAATTTAAGTGATAGTTAAAAGTTGATCATAGTCTATATAATAGAGATCTATATAATACAAGTGTTATAGAATATTTTAATTTATTAAAGAAAATATAAAGCAGCTTTAAAATTTTCCAGCTTCATATAGAATGCCCTCTATTTCTTTCTGAGTTTCAAATTTTACAGAGTTTGCCATGCGTTTTGCTCTGCGACTTTCTAAACTCATAGCTGAACTACTAATTTCTGCATCAAAAATTCGACTTTTATCAGCTTTTTTTGCTGATTCAATTGCATACTGTCCTACACGAAAGCCCATTCTTTTTATACATTCAAGTCGACCTATTCTCCCATCATTGAATGATATAATTGCTTCATATGCAGCAAGCTGTGCGATAAGTTTACTCGATCCGCTTGTTTTGGGGCATAGTTTCCACACAAGGGAATTAAATGATTCATTGGAGTTTTGTGTTTTTGCCCCAAGGCAACGTTTCAAAAGTTTGGGATCTGAAAGATCTTTAAATATAGGTTTTATACAGTCCATCACTGCAGCTGGCATGCTGTTTTTGTGTTGGAATCCTTTCTCAGAACCAGCAGCTTTTGCTCTTTGGAACGCACACCATGAATTCTCACCTTGTGGACAAAATTCGTGAAGAGGTTCATCATCGGTAGAACGTTTATGATAGAATATAGCCCACACAGCTTTACGCATATCCATGCATGATCCCTTGTTGCTCCTAATAGCATTACCATAGTATGTTGTGATTTGATCTATAACTTTATCTGTTAATCGACCTTTTCCACTTAGTGGCTTATGATCAGCCATTTGTTTTCCTCTCATATTGATTTTTAATTGTCGCAACCTATTACCCATTCGTTTCTGTACATGACCAACACATTCGATTTTTTTCAACACAATATCACTTCCATAGTTATGATTTTTCTGCAATTCAGAAAATGTTTTCGTATCACCATCCCCAATATAGCTGACATATTGGACACTGTGCTTTTCTATGGAACGATTGAATATTTTACATATTCCATCAACTTCCATCTTACCTGCAGATCCTTCGTGATTTTTTATACATTTTTGTTCATGATTTGCTTTCCATAAAAGATATTGTGCTCCATACTTTGGCCCTTTCCAAGATTCACAACCTTTACAGTATGATGAAAGTACCTCAATGTCTAAAATTTTACCAGTTTCTGCACCAATTACACTCGCAAATCCCACGCGTGATGAATGGCCGCGCGTTTTCCATGATCCATCCCCACTAACTGTGAGGTCTGAGCAGCCAGTTGCTTCGATTTCTTGTTTCGCAGCATACGACATAGACATTTCAGCAATTTTTGAAGTTGTCGACAGCATTTTTCTTAATTTTCTACAATATGCAGATTTTTGGATAGGTGGTGGTAAGTCCATTACACCACAAAATGTGCGCATACCTGCAAGACCTTGACTAATACATCTCATTCCATACATAAATCTTTCATTAATTTCTGGAATGTTTTTCTTGTCACCCATCATAGACGAAGAATAAAAAGAAGTCAGTTCACCACAAGTATCACAAAGCAGAAAAAATTTTGAAGATAATCCATTAGTGTTGTTTTCGCACACTTGTACATCTGATCCACATTGTTTACAACACAGATACTTGGAAATATTACTGAATAAAATTTCGATATCCAAAATTCTATATCCTTTAAATTTAGAATCAACAATTACGTTTTCAAAACAACTAGAATTAAGTTTTCTTGCTGAAGCACTCACAAAAATGCTTTGCTTGTCTGGTGTTGTGAAACGATTACCATGAAACTTTCGCTTCTTCTGACGCTTGCCAGAAGAACGTTTAGGAGTTTCACAATCCATATTCATAACTAAATTAATAAAGTACTTGTAAAGAGTATTTAAAGTGTACTATTTAGTTAATATAATCAGTAAATACACACAATAAACCACGGTAAAATCTTATAAACAAGGCAACAAACTTCAAACGAAATCACAGTTCTTAAACTTAGCTCTCATTTTCTACTACAACGTGATAAGCAAGCGATAACGTATCAAAACAAAATTAAAGTAGAAGTAACGTTTCATCTCGTCTTCTTCCACTGGCATATTTTTATTTAAAAATAGCAATGGCTGGCTTTCAGCACACGAAATCCAAACTGAGGCCCTTTAAAACTATAAACAAACACTACAGCAGCTGCCACGATCATTGCGGGTGTAAGAAAAACAGCTGCTTCGATATTTACATTATTTTCAATATCTCGCAAACTAATGAACGTATGAAAAAAAAATTGCGTCAAATTACTCAGAAATGATTGGGCTATAAAAATATCAGAAAATTGAAAAATCGAATTTTTGAAAATTTTAAAGGTGTACTGTCCCCGTAACCCAAAACGCGGCCGGGGAGCATATTTGCCGCTCCCCGCCGGGAAACATCTCTCGTAATGAACTACATATTGTCGATCTCTTTCCAGCCGGTTTTCAAGAGCAACGTCCACAAGTCCAGCAAGCCCGAAAGTCAGCGAGTCCAAGCGTGAGTGCCTAAGCGAGTCCAGAGTAAGAGTGTCCCCAATTCGAATTTCCTTCGTCTCCTTCACAAAACGGGCTCCCACTATGGCTTCACTTATCGCCCCCTTAATTATGGCAAAATCTTCGTTTTCAACTCCAGAATGCGGAAATAAGGGTGATCGCGCATGCGCGCCCTTCTTAACTTAGCCAACAACCGGACCCTCAATCGCCAAAAACCTGAATGACTTACATTGAAAGACAAGTAGCAACCTTTGACCTTTCCGTCACGTACTTTCCTCTCTTAAGGTCTACTAACAATGAAAATTCTTTCTCGAACATTCTAAAGGACAAAACGCGCGAAATCATGACTTGGCGAAAATTGCCTCCCTTTCCCTGCTTCTTTCACAATGAATAAAAGTTTGTACAAGATTTGCAAATAGAGGAAAATAAATAATACTCTTTTATACTAAATAATATTTCCCGAAGCATCTGTTTCTCCCCAAAATTAAAGCCTTAAATTAAATAATTCAGAATCAAAATAAAATTTAAATTTCCATAAATCATAAAATCATTCACATAGTTTTTACAACGCTATCAGATAATTTCTCTACATAACATTCCTTTCCCCTAAGGAATTAAATTTTGGTTTACCAAAATTTAGCAGACAGACACTTCTTGAAATACCATGACTCATACTGTGCAATAAGGCTAAAGGATAACATAATGTAACAATATTTCACACGACTACTTGGTACAGTGACATTACTGACACATTAAATTTAAAGTCCAAAATGTGCAAGTAAAACAACAAGATTAATCAAAGCAATTACTAATTAAATACTCAAGGAAGATCATTAAAAAACAATTAATCAAAACATCAATTAAATCACTTAATTAATTAAACCTAGAAATACTCAGAACACATACAAAAATAAAAATAAAATATAAGGTGTTAATCACAAACAAAATATGTCTAAGATCAATCAATAATTTTATGACAAAAAGAATTTCTCTTTTTTTTTTTTCAGTTCATTCCATCACATTAGTGTTGCAGTCTCTGTGTGGCCACATTTCTGAACGTTTATTTATCTATTCATTCTCTTTTTCAGTCCATTAATGTAAGCAATTTCACCTGAGGTCGAACACATTCTACTATTGCGACAATTTCTGCTGAGCACAATCATGGAGTACATTAAATGAGTACGGAGTTGTCAATGCAATCGAGGGAAAACCCTGTAGTTAGAAATCATTGTGTTAGCAACTCCCCCCTGCAGCCTTCAACGCGAGAAAATGAAAGCAACCAACCCCGGAATGTGAACTCAGCACCACAATACTCCTTAGTAGAGGAACTTGACCTTAAAAGAAACCAGATTTCACCCTCCTACGTCTCACCTTCGACCAAGGAAGAACAATCACTCTTTCAAAGTTGAAGAAGACTTTATCTTTCAATTTTTCCCTCACGATAGATAAGCCACTGAATGTGTTCGGATACTCACACCCGAAGAAAGAAATAATCTAATCCAATTGTTCACACCAAAAAAAAAAAAAAAATGAAATAAATAAAAATAAGATAATTAACGCGCAGCAGATACATAAAATACATTCCTGAGAAAATAACACACTAATAATTCAAACAATTCCAAATAAAATATGTCACATGAACGTATTCAAACAAAGAGTAAAGATCCCCCTAAGTACTACGAAATTAAATAACTTCCAAGAATGAATCCCAAACAATCACGTCTAAGAACAGAAGCGGCCTGATCAGGGCCAAGCATTAGAAAAGAAAAGAACGTTACAACACAAGGAACCTCGGAACCAGCCGAAAATACCCCACACACAAAAAAATCAGAAAGAAATAAAACGTGATTGTCCAAAAATTCAATCCAACCAAAATCAATTCCGAGAATGAACATAACGAATACGCTGTACAAATACCAATTAGAATTTTATCCAAAACACACAAAAATAATACTAATACAACCCAATGCATATACAAAATAACGTTTGGCCAAACTGAAAAAGTCAAACTATATACAACAAAAAAAAATATATATCTATATGTATATATTTCGCTAAAGTCTGATTTACTGAGTCCAAAAATAAATGTTTGCAATTCCCTACATTAGTAAGCAACAAAACCCTGCGAATCCCTACGTCTCAGGTTATGAGGAATATCAGCACATTGATTATGAATTCTCTCTGGAGCATCAGAGTTGCACGCCTGCAATGAAGGAAAGTTTATACGTTCAGGTACCTTTGTCAATCTATCCACATGTACTACCTGCGACTGCTGTGGGCTCCTAACTGACTCAATTTTAAAATTCACTTTGGTGACCTGTTCGACCACTCTAAATGGACCCTTATTAAACTTCGCAAATTTCTTAGTCAATCCAGGCCGCAACACAGGAGTATAAAGATACACCATATCCCCTATTTTAATATTTTTTGAAAAAACAACCTTGTCTCTAATCTTTTCCTGTCTTTCAGCCGCTTAAGTTTTTATTTACTAAAGAGAAAACCCTGCGGAGTCTTAAAATTAAATCCCTTGAATAAGTGTCTGTGTCACGATAAGTCTTAAAGTCTGTTTGTGTCAACAAATCAATAGGTAAATTTAAATCTCTTCCATAAAGAGAAATGCTGGGCAGTCCAGTAATGCGCCATGCCGTCCAGTTCTGTGCGCTAAAAGTGCGAAAGGCAAATGTCTGTCCCAATCTTCCTGCGTCTCACTCACAAGGTGGCTGAGAGAATTTATTAGAGTAGCATTTAAGCGTTCAACGACTCCGTCAGACTGCGGGTGGTAACTGGTGGTGGTGTGCTTAGTGATGCCTAATTTCTGATATACTTCTTTTATTGCATGTGAAATAAAATTCGAGCCCCTGTCAGTAACTACGTGTAAAGGCACACCGTGAGCCGAAATAAAAAGTTCCAGTTTTTCTATGATAGATTCAGAAGTAAAGTCTTTCAAAGGATAAGCCTCGGGCCACCTCGTAAAATAATCAGTGATAACTAAGATGTATTTATTTCCCTGTAAAGTAATGGGTAAGGGACCAACAATGTCCATGGCTATTCTTTCTATCGGACGGGAAGCCACAGGCATTCTCAGAAGAGGAGCCTTGTGAGAAGGCCGGTGACCCCTCCTTCCGATACAGGAGTGACAAGATTTTACATAATTATGAATGTCCCTATACATGCCTTTCCAATAAAAGGATTTTTGAATACGTTGCAGTGTGCGATGGAACCCGGAATGCGCCGCCACCGGCGAATCGTGGTGCTCTTGCAGAATACGTGAAACTAAAGATCGTGGAACAACCAACCTGTGCAGTTTTTGCCAACGGGTACGTTGCTTAGCATATTCACAATATAAAATGCCATTACGCATAAAAAATTTCAAAAAACGAGGACTAGGAGTCAAATTTTTTTTTATATCTGAAATAATCTGCTTACAATGCATATCTGAACCCTGCTCTTCTTTGAACGTCTGTAATAAGTCTGGACTGACAGAATTTTGAACAAGGTGCGTTACATTTACTGCTCTAGACAAGAAATCAGCTGTTACGTTCAATTTCCCTGGTTTATGTATTATTGTATAGTCAAATTGGGACAAGCCCATAATCCACCTAGCTATCCGAGAAGTGGGATCCTTCAATTTTAGTACGTGGGACAGCGACGCCTGATCTGAATAAATTGTGAACCTTTTCCCTAAAAGGTACTGGCGAAAAAAGGCAGTAGCCCAAACTACTGCTAAAACTTCCCTTTCAACTGTACTGTATCTGGTCTCCGGATCTTTTAACTTCCGGCTTGCGTAACAAATTGGATGCAAGAACCCAGTATCATCCTCCTGACAAAGAACAGCTCCTAAGGCTAAATTGGAAGCGTCCGTACAAAGCGAAAACGGTTTGGAAAAATTGGGTAGAGTTAAAATAGGTTCCTTTAAAAGTTCATTTTTAAGAGTGTCAAAGGAATTTTGAGCTTCATTGGTCCATTTAAATACAACTTTGTCTTTTGTTAGCTGTGTAAGAGGAAGAGCCTTCTGTGCGAAATTAGGTATAAATCTTCTATAAAACCCTACAAGCCCGAGAAACCTTCTAACTTCTTTTCTATTCCGAGGAGGAACAAATGCTTGTACAACTTTTAAATTTCTGTCATCTGGTTGTAAGATACCTTTTGATACCTTAAATCCTAGATAAGTTATTTGGCTTTTGAGAAAATGACACTTGGACGGTTTCAACTTAAGATTATGATTTCTGAGTCTGTCAAAAACTATTTTAAGCTTTTCAAGGTGTTCGTCAAAAGTACTCGAAGCTATCACAATGTCATCTATGTATATGCCTATTTTTAACGGGGACAGATTGGCTAAGACAACAGACATGAGCCTTTGAAAGGAACTGGGTGCATTGCGCATTCCGAAAGGTGTCCGAAGCCATTCGTAATGCCCGGAAGGGGTCGAAAAACCACTTTTAAATGTGTCATCCGGGTGGATCTTCATTTGGAAAAATCCCGAAGTTAAGTCCAACGTTGAAAACAAATTCGCATCACCCAATTGTTCCACAAGCTCGAGCATATTAGGAAGAGGAAATGAATCTTCAACAGTTTTTTCATTAAGTTTCCGAAAATCCGTCACTAATCTATACGTATTATCAGCTTTCTTTACAAAAAGAACCGGCGCACTATATGGACTATCGCTTTCTTGAATAATATTGGAATCCAATAATTCTGTTATTTGCCTATCTAATTCCTCGCGAAGATGAAAAGACACTTTGTATGGCTTTTGTCGAACCGGAATACTATCCTTAAGGTTAATATTGTGTAGAATTGTATCGCACCCCGTTAGCTGAGTTACAGAAGAAGCGAAAATGTCATTGTAATGGCTTAAAAGCTTAGTCAAGTGCTGCTGCTGATCCGGTGACAAGTGAGAAAGGTCAAATTCTCCCCCCCCACGACTCAAAATCCTCTCCTTTCTCCATGGTCGTCGTGTTATTCACGCAAGCAGTTTCTATTGAAGACACAGTAACAGGAAGAATAGATGCTAACTTAGATCTTTTGTTAATATGAATAGTCTGTGGAGTAAAATTTGCTATCTTAACGTTAAAAGTCTTAGAATCATTATTTAAATTAACTGATCTTGCCACAGAGAATTTACTATGAGAGTTTTTATCAATCGGCTCTAATAGGACTGTGTCATGCGAATCATTAAACGTAGGAGCAATTACCTTTACTATATTCTCAGAAAACGGCAAAAGTTTATGTTTACGAACTGCATAGCAATAATCCAAGGAATCTATCGGTCTCGGAAAGAGACAATTTGAACTGTCACACCAACGTAAAGCAAAATTTTGCCCAAGTAATTGTTTAGTGCTAAAATCCAGCATGAGTGCATTATCAAGTAAAAACTGTGTTCCTAAAATGGCACCATAGTGCAAAGAAAAATCCTTGTCCTTAATGAGAAATTCAACAGGAAAAATCCTGCCTTGCAATACTACGGGAAGTGAAACTTTTCGTGTGATTAGAACATTCTGATTAGAAATTCCTTTTAAATAAAGTTTACAAGGAGAAAATGAAACTTTATCCCCTAACCCTGCAATAAATTTTTCCTCTATAATATTAACCGTTGCCCCCGAATCTATCAAAAATTTAATTTCTGTCTGTAATATAGAACCCTCTACTATTGGTAATGAAGACTCTCCTGTAGTGACTACAAAGACGGATGGCACCTCCAAAAGGGCATTCGAGGAAGAAATGGAAGCGTGTTTCTCCACACCCTTTTCTAGTTTAAATTAAATGTCTGAGCTTGGTGATTCAATTTGCTACCAGTTGCACCTCGATCCTGAGATGCTACCTTCAAATGTTCGGGTGCCATATGAGAATTAAGTGTATTCGCCGTTCCTGCCTCTCTTTGTCGAAATCTGTGATCTGATCTACCCTGCTCGTTATTAGACCTGCCATTTACATAACAATTTCTGCTTATGTGTCCTACCCAGTTACAACGGAAACATCTAGGCTGTAAGGATCTCGACCGAGGATTATGCACCATCAAAGATTGCATTTGGCTCTGCAAAGTATTCATCATCTGTGTCAACTGGGTTAAGTTCTGTTGTTGCAATCGAATAGCCTCTACAAGCTCTACATTATCACCCGAAACACAAAGAGTGTCCTTGGAATTTTCCGTACCCGTAGTATGGACCGCCTTAACTTCCGCTGACTGAAAATCTGCCTCAGCATGGTTTTTTATCCACATCTCTTCCTCTAAAACTGCGTGGTTTTTCGCTGCTACAAATGATTTATGATTATGGGGCAAAAGCAGACGTCTAAGGTGCAAATGCAATCCTTCTAGAAAAACAGATAATAGCAATTCCTGTCTCTGAGTCTCTGCTGCCGGATCGCCCATCCTTTCTACTGGCACTGTTTTATAAGATAAAGCCTCGATACGCGCAGCGAATTGTCTGACAGACTCCCGCGGCTTTTGAAATGCCTGTATAAGGGAGCGAATATGGGAATGTAGACTTTGAACTGTTGTAAACCTGTCCTTCAAGGCACCTACCAGGTAGGAAAAATCAGCTTCGCTCCTCAAACGCGGATTATTCCTAACAAATTCCGCGGCTTCCCCCCCCCAAGTTTAACCCGAATTACCGTAACTTTATCTGACTCCGTCCATCCTACATGTGATGCTATCAGTTCGAGTCTATCTAAAAAATCAGCTAGGCTAATGCTATTTTCTCCTCCCGTAAAAATAGGAACTGACTCCAGTGGGTCCAAGCCAAAAACTGAAGTACCCTTTACGCCCAGGGCTGTCTCTTCCAACATCTCTACTGATGGGTCAGGCTGTCTAGTAGAACGGCGCGTTTTCTTCGACATATCGCCCTCTAATAGTTTTGAATCATTCAAAAAGTTTCCAAATTTCAAGCTAATTTAATCAGCTGCCAGTTACGCGCAAAACTTAAAAGAACCTCCACTCATTGACAACTCCGGTACTTTTACAGAAAACATAAGTATCGATCATTACATCTAAAACATACTGAGTATTTCGAAAGCCTCAAAATTTGAAATTCACAAGCCTTCTTAAAACCTAATACTTTTGTACTAGTAAACAACCTAACATGCACAGTATGAAATCATTGAATCACACGTACTAAAACACTATCTTTTTGGTTAATATTATACCAAAACAGTTTAACTAATCTTAAATTCAAGTCTTAAATTAAATTAGAGAATTAACATCCTGCAGCAACCAGTAAGCAAACATAATTCAAAGCAAAACCTTAATTAGTCCTCACACATAAAATTTAACACTTTCATAAAACAGTAAGTTATACAAAGTAAACAAATTCAAAAAATAAGTTACTGATTCGATCCTTCACTAAGCAGAGGTCACGGCACCAATGTTATGAAGAAAGTTTCGACACCAAGGTTAAATAGTTTTACTTCTAGGTACCATGTTATATCTGAAATTCCTATATTGTTAAATGTTAAATATGAAACTACTTGCCGTTAAAGGGAGTGATCGTATAGTGAAACGTGTACAGCATTTTTGCGTTGTGAAAAAAAAGGCATTCCGGGACCGCGCCGTGAGAGGATCGAAAACATAAAACATATACAAGATATAAAGGAAAAGTTCATATTAAATATATAAAGAAAACATACTGTAAGAGGTTCCAGATTAAATATCAGTTTATTCAATTACAACACAATAAGAAAAATCTTAACCTCATCTGAGAGTCTGTTCATTTAAATTTATAAAAAACTTAAGGTTTGTCTGGTGATTTAAAAGAAAGGAATAGGAAACAATTTAAGGCCTGAGAGTTAAATTTTAGATTTGACTTTGTTTTTTTTTTTTTTTTTTTTTTTTTTTTTTTTACTGCTAAGGACGTTTTTGAAAAGCTTGCCTAAAGTTCAAACACACCAAAAAAAAAAAAAACTTATCTTGAGGGGACATCTTGAAGCGGAGGACTCTTATCTTATCCAGCGTTGATGTCGGCCGGGCTCATCTTCACACTGGTTCTAAAAATGTAGACTCCACTTCACTACTTTAGAACAGAAACAGGAGCACTGCTGCCCAGGACGGCTATCCGCTTGGTCCTGAAAGTCCTATGTCAACACGCAGGTAACTCGTTCAAATTTCGCCTCTTTACCAGCACGCCGCAAGGAAGAGGGTTTTTCAGCCTCAGGTCAGAAACGTTGTTGCTAGGCAATTACGGCTCGCCTGTTCTTACTCATCCCAAGAGCAAGCTTCACGGGTAACGTCCCAAGTAAGTTCCACCCGCCAGTCAGTAAGAGAGAGTCCTACCTCTTAACCCAAAACGCGGCCGGGGAGCATATTTGCCGCTCCCCGCCGGGAAACATCTCTCGTAATGAACTACATATTGTCGATCTCTTTCCAGCCGGTTTTCAAGAGCAACGTCCACAAGTCCAGCAAGCCCGAAAGTCAGCGAGTCCAAGCGTGAGTGCCTAAGCGAGTCCAGAGTAAGAGTGTCCCCAATTCGAATTTCCTTCGTCTCCTTCACAAAACGGGCTCCCACTATGGCTTCACTTATCGCCCCCTTAATTATGGCAAAATCTTCGTTTTCAACTCCAGAATGCGGAAATAAGGGTGATCGCGCATGCGCGCTCTTCTTCACTTAGCCAACAACCGGACCCTCAATCGCCAAAAACCTGAATGACTTACATTGAAAGACAAGTAGCAACCTTTGACCTTTCCGTCACGTACTTTCCTCTCTTAAGGTCAACTAACAATGAAAATTCTTTCTCGAACATTCTAAAGAACAAAACGCGCGAAATCATGACTTGGCGAAAATTGCCTCCCTTTCCCTGCTTCTTTCACAATGAATAAAAGTTTGTACAAGATTTTCAAATAGAGGAAAATAAATAATACTCTTTTATACTAAATAATATTTCCCGAAGCATCTGTTTCTCCCCAAAATTAAAGCCTTAAATTAAATAATTCAGAATCAAAATAAAATTTAAATTTCCATAAATCATAAAATCATTCACGTAGTTTTTACAACGCTATCAGATAATTTCTCTACATAACAATTGTTTCCCCTAAATATAATTTTTACTAATTTTCATGTGAATGCATACTTTATTAATTTTTTTAGTCCCCTTTTGTTTTCCATCCAAGGCAAATACTACATTCGTCCCAACGAATAGATAAATTTGATTGATATCCTAGACTTTCAACAGGCAAAATATCCATGCCTTCAAATAGATATCTTCAAGAAACAAACCCATTTACTGAAGAAATGCATCAAGATTTGTGGCAGTTTTATTGAACAACCAAGCTTTCAAATGAAACCGCTGTCTAAATTTAGTTTGTGAAATTAAAGGGGATTCAATGACCCCTCCCCCACACAAAGTCTGATTTTAAGAGGCATCTTTCTTTAATCGGCAACAGGCTTCTAAATGAAGGTAAGAGCGTTGATGTGACCGCACCATACGAGTTGCAGTCTAAAGGCCGTTACCCAAACTGTTAAACCATTAAGAAGGTTGAAACGATATACTTAGACATTACACAAGTAATAACTACCTCAGTAATGTCTCCACTTGCCATCATAAAACTCATAATTATCCGCAGCGTGTCTGTCGCCAAAACAGCTCAAATTTTGTGGGGTTGATCAAACAATGATTTCGCAAATTCTCTGATAGTGTCTTAGTATGCTATCCTGTTTGATATTTACGGTTAGTTATGTTAGATTGCTTGAATGTCAACAGATCACACGATAGGTATCTGCCTACAAGCCTATGAATAAAAGGACGTAAAATACACGATAAAATTTAAAGCTATATGAAATACACAAGACAAAAATATGCTGACAGACTGAAAAAAATATACAGACTGCAAAACATACAAGACAGAACCAATATTCTAAATGCATTTTCAAATCCTCAGAAAGAACTGTCCCTAGAGACATAAAACTCTGAAAAACTTAGTACTGCACTCGAATCCCAAATTCTCTATTTTCATTTGGAATCCCGAATTTTTTTATTATCTATTTACTAATTTTCGATTAGCAAACTCATTTCGAAGCGAACAGTGACAACACTTTACAGAAAAAAAAAAACCTCTTTATCTCCAGCTCGCGAGACTGTATGGGGAGTTCTAAAGATATTCTCTTTTAAGACATTATGTGATATTACTGTTAAATTGAATTTTATGGTTTAAGAAGGAAGAAAATGATATTTGATAAATATAGTAGCAAACAAAAGGTTAAAAAACACACCTTTGGTCATAATATAACGTCTGTAAATTTATAATGTTGTATTTCTTAGTAATGCTATTAAAGAATATTACGTTTTTTGTAAATTATTAATAAATATGTTAGAGTGAAGTTTTCATGACCTACAACGTCCAACTGAACTTCCAAATGAACTTCCAGTCGTCACAAATATGTAGAGCATTAAATTGTAAATAAAAAGTTTTCTGTTAACGCAAAAATCAATTTTTCTAACTTTGCTTAGAAGATTTTACAACTGCATTTAAAACTAGATAGAAAGGAATGTATTACAGGCTTAAGCTCTTCATATGAAAGCACTTTCTACGCCTAAAGTAGCAGTTTTATTAAACAGGCATTCACTTCTTTACATAATGGAAAAAATGTAAGAACCTCTAAGCATCTCTTGTGTGAAAGTGGTAGCAATAAAATGCTCATCCTTACTAAATATATTTTAGAATACTAAAGGAAGTTTCTTAAGAAGCTCCCAAATGGTAATCGTTATCTTTCTGATAAAATAAATTCTTTTTGTACCTTCTTGCGTTTTGTTAAAATCTGATTCCTTTCATCTAACTGTCCCAATTTTTCAGTCAAATCACGTCTTACAGAGCCATTACTTAAATTTTCGTCATTTTCTCGTTTGCAAAAGAGCTTCGCTGTCGTAATTGGAGCTTTAAGCTGTCTACGAAGTCATGTTATTGCACAAAGAAGGGCTATGTGAAGAAGATTGCTTACTTGATGCTTTTGCTTTCTAAAACACTTTTCAATATTCAACATGTAACATCTGCACCAAGATACTATTTTATACCAAAGTGATTTTAATGCCTTTATCACAAGACTGAAAATATGATTATGATTACTTGAAATCCTATAGCAACATGATTCTGCAATGAATAAAAGCATAATATAATAATAAGAAAAGATAATGTCTGGAATTCCCTCATCGTTTTTAAAAGTTTAAGAAAACGTTATAACCTTAAATATACTTGCAAAATGTAGAAAAGTTTTTTTTTATTTCTGTTAGAACTCTATATAAATAGACTAATTCAACTAATTGATGTAAACAAACGCATTAATTAAAAAATCTGATGTGTACACCACATGACTCCCTTGTACGGAATACTAAATTATAAGCATTTTTTCTTGCATTTCATTTAAACTTATTGGATTGAATTAAATCTACTTCGCCGACAGCGCATAAACCACAATAGAATAAATGCATTCTTTAAAATTCACTCTAGTATTTGTTCACCATAGCGACACTCTGGTGCTAGATTCACTTAACAGTATTAATAATTATATAACAGTTAACTTATATATTAATTATATAACGGAAACTAAGTTAACTGTTATATAATCCAATAATTATATAACAGTTAACTTATATATTTCGTTCATATTATAACACATAACGCCAAAATTTATATCATTTAAAGAATAGAATTATCTAATCGTGCCACATGTTCTATTCAAATACTATAATAAAGCTAGAATGATGTATAAAAGAAATTAAGCAAACAAAACAAAAAATAAACAGTTTTTCACAGACGATTGAGTATTTCCCATTCAATTAATTCAGTTCTCACTTCGCGAGAAGGCAAAAATACATAAGAACTCAAAATATCTATATTAAAAATTACGAAGTATATCTTAAAAACGTATTTCCTCGAAAAAATTCCAGAAAGAATTAAGCATGATTTAATTGGCAATAATAAATAAATGCGTTATCTTTGTTGTTGCGAAGCTAAGTTTCTCTAGATTGGCAACAAATCCACTAGTCTCCTGTTTCGGTTACAGCCGAAAACATCGCGGCAAAAACATCGCGGACGAAAACGTCGCGGAGAAAACAACGCAAGGCAAAAACGTCGTGCTACAAAACATCGTGGGAGAAAACATCGCAAAGAAAAAACATCGCAGTCCTAAAACATCGTGGTACAAAACATCGTCGTCGAAAATAAAGCGATTCAAAATCTTCGCAATTTAAAAACATCGTGGTAAAAAATAAAGTATCTACAAATCATCGCATGACGCAGACATGCTTTTTTCATACATGCTTTTTTCTTACATGCTTTTCGCAAACATGCTTTTATAACTGTAAATGGATATTCCCATAATGATTTGTGAGCGCAAGATGGAAAGAAGGATAATTTTTACTTTCACATTTTTTTATTAGTCCAAAGAAGCTTTGTCCCTGAAGGACTATTGTTTTCGTTTTGCGATTTTGCGTCGGACTCATAAACGTCGGTTCACTTTTCAAACTGTTGCCACCAAATATTAGAGTCCTGCATTATATTTGAAGAAATTAAATAATGAAAAATCTGCATAAATGATTGTCTATTTGTCGCATTGTGATAAAACAATGGTACATAGAGCCATCGAATTTTGAATGACGAAATCCTACTGCGAATATGGGCATCTGAAATCCCAAATTTGGAATTTGTTTTATTATAGATTTTATATTTTGTAAAACTTTAACGAATTTTTGATTTACAAACTCAATGCTTTAAAAGCGAGAAATGGCAACGTTATATATAAAAAAAAAATAGTTTTATCTCCAGCTCGCGAGACTGTGTATATCGGAAATTCTAAAGATATGCTTAATTTAACATTATTTTGCGATATTGCTCTTGAACTGAATTTTATGGTTTAAGTGCAAAGAACATGATATTTAATAAATAAAGGTAACACTCAAAACGTTAAAAAAACGCCCCTTTGGACGTAATTTAAAATCTGAAACATTTCAGATTTTTTTTTTCTTTTAATTAATAATTTTTTTCTGAAAAAGTAAGAAGGAAACTTAAGCATAGCAAATTAATGCAACTTATAGCAATTAATAGAATTTTAAACCGACATAGTTAAGTAACAAAGGCCATTAATAAATCATTTTTTATAAAGTTTTTACTGGTAATTTTTCATGAAAAGTATAAGCTATAAGTTGCATTTAATTTTCTATGCTTAAGTTTTCTTCTTACTTTTTCAGCAAAAATTTATTAGTTAATAAAAAATGTGAAAGTAAAAATTATCCTTCTTTACATTTTGCGCTCACAGATCATTATGGGAATATTCATTTACAGTTATTAAAGCATGTTTGCGAAAAGCATGTATGAAAAAAGCATGCTTGCGATGTTATCGTCATGCGATGATTTGTAGGTACTTTATTTTTTACCACGATATTTTCGACGACGATGTTTTTAAACTGCGAAGTTTTTGAACCGCTTTATTTTCGACGACGATGTTTTAGGTCTGCGGTGTTTTCTCTTTGCGATGTTTTCTCCCACGATGTTTTGTAGCACGACGTTTTCGTCTTGCGTGGTTTTCTCTTTGCCATGTTTTCTCCCACGATGTTTTGTAGCACGACGTTTTCGTCTTGCGTGGTTTTCTCCGCGACGTTTTCGTCCGCGATGTTTTTGCCGCGATGTTATCGGCGGACACCCCTGTTTCAAATGTAAACATCAATGGCCGCCATAAAAAAAGGCTTAGCGGCACTTAGACAACTTTAAAATTGTTGATAATTCTAAAACTATTGCATACAGATTTACTGAAGGCATAAAAACCTTAACCGGAAGATAAAAATAACATAATACAATCATTTGTAAAGCAAAAAAATGTACAATTTACAAACATATAAGAGTAAAGTAACTGAGATTACTGAGCCGGGTAACAGAGTGGATATATATATAAATATATTTATATACGTTTGGTGCGGCCGATTTCAACCAAAATACGAGGTGCACATCTACATGTTATAGCATGCCTACATACAAAATTTCAACATTCTGAGGCTACTCGTTTTTGAGTTATGCGAGGTGCGTACGTACGTTCATACGTATGCCCGTACGTACATACGTTCGTACAGACGCAACGAAAAATTCTGTTCAGAATTAATTTTAAAGCAGTTTTATAATTTTTTTGAAGGAAAAGAGTATTTTTTTCTGTCTTTACGTACAGATATCACGCAAAAACATCGTTAAATTGCATTCGAGAGCGGTCAAAATGGATATTTTCGTTGAAATATGCTGCCTGAAACTTTTCGCGATTACAATACTTACATTTTACTTCGTACAAGGAAGTAAAAATATTAAATTTTAAAACTGAACATTTTCTTCGTATTTCCTGCAGTACGCGATATTTTTCCCTATGCTTTACATAAGATTTGTCCCTTCTTTAAAGCTGTTAAAAATATTAAACAAAAATCACGTTTTTGTGTTACTACTGATAATATTTAAGGCTTTTGAGAACAAACGCAGCAGCCAAAATTTCGTGATTGTTAATGGCTTCACGTAGAATAAAAACACCATTCATTTTTTTTCATAGAGCTTTGAAAATAAATCTAAAATTTATGTTCGTGAATTTTTCACCTAAACAAATGGAACTTTAACAGATTAAATATGAAGAATATTTTAGTGATTGGAAAAAAAAAATAAATAAAATACTTTAAAAAAAAGCTTTATATTAGACACTTCACGTACATGGTGCTGAAAAGATTTTCGTTAAGTTCCTCCCTTCGATTTTAGAAACTTTGTAATTGAGAAGATTAATATTTAAAGAAATAAAAGAGCTCTTTTTAGTAATTTAAGTCCATTAATGTAGGTATTTTTTAGCATTAGAAACTAATCTGCAAAAAAGCCGGGATCATTAAATATTTTGTTTTTTTTGGACAATGACCAACATGTGTAAAGGTCCTGGTCAATGTTGCCAGAAAATTTTCAACTAAAAAAATCGCGAATGACGTCAGAGATCACGTGTTTTGTGACGTCATAGTTATGCATGCTCAAGTGTCCTCTGACGTTTTCACACATTTACCGTCTATTGGTTCTGTTAAGTTACAGACTGTATTCGATTCTTAGTCCTTTTTAACTACATATCCTAGCTTTAACGAAAATTTTATAACTATATTGCTCATTTTAAATTGTTTAAACATCCATTTTTTTAATCAATTCTCATTTAATTTCGGTTTAAATTTTAAAATTAACTTGCGGATATCCATTCTTAAGCGATTCCTCACGTTTAGACTGTTAGCTCTTTTGTACTAAATTTTTTGAGTTGGCAATTAATTTTTTCAATTCTTTGTTTTATTTTTTTTTCCTTAATTGCGAACATTTTAATCGAGGAATGCTTTTCAGTGAGTTTTACGTTCTGTGTATTTGATCTGTTTCAGATCCGGATTACTTAAGAAAGACTTGTTCTTTCACTGTTAAAATTTATTTGTGTTTTTATTTAGAAAAATGCGTTGCTTTGATTTTTAAATCATTTCCATTGCTTAGTTCTTAGCATTATTATAAACAGGAGTACGAATTTAATTTCTTCCTCTGTTTGGGCATCCAATATATGGCGCGCAAGCTGCAAGTTCTTTGGTTTGATTCAATATCACCATAGAACTGGGGTGGACTGACTGAAAAACAAAATGCATAGGGGACGAGCGAGGGGGTGAGAGATCACGAAGCCTTTTTTTTTCTACCTTTTTCACTTCCCTTATCCGTTTCTCGTTATACCGACGTCTTGCAGCTATGAAAAAGAAAGCACACATGTAAACCAAATTGCCAGATGCCAACTTCTATTTAAGCCTAAATAAACTGTTTTTTTTTAATATAAATTATTTTTAATTGATACATTATTTTAACATGAAAGCATTTTAGTACATATTTAAAAAAATCTTCGAAGCCGCAAAATGTAGCATAAGAAAATGATGGATGCCGCAAAAATTTCGAAAAATCACAAATGGTAAAATTTTAGTAGCACAAGTTTGTCAAAAGTCGCAAATTTGCGAAAATCGCACGTTCTGGCAACACTGGGCCTGGAACCTTTTACCTGAGCATTCTTATTAAGCAAGCCCGTAAGATCTAAGCTATTCATAGAGTGCGTTCAGATGTTGGAACAGCTGTCATTACTGTCATAATCATAAGACATGAAAGTTATTAGTTTCTTTCATATTTGAATGTGAAGCTTTTCATGAATGTGAAGCTGATAAAGCTAAATGTTGATCAGATGTCAGTTCCCGTTTGCTTAGCTGTGTTTCATCGGTTTTTATACCAGGCTGGTGTAAACTTTAACAGTTAGAACATTTACATGAACTATACATGTAAATGTATAGTTCATGCAAATGTTCTAAATGTTCTAACCAGTTTACACCAGTTAGAACATTTACATGACGTAACAGTAATTGCTTGACTACAACGGAAGTTCCACTTTTGCAAGTTAAAAGAGTTATTTCACCGTCTCAAGATCACCGGCTCCTTCATAAGAAATTATCTCATTCTGCCATGTGTGCTGTTGGAACATTCATCAGTTGAAACATTCGTGGTTCGCTCCTCAGTAAATGAGGAAACTATCTCGATAAAAACTCGGCAAAAGCACAATTTATTTTTGAAGTTCCTTCCCCAAAATACTCAATAGTCTCCGTAGTAGCACTATGTGAACGATGATTTGTCACCACAATGGACTTAATGGATTTGGAATGGCACTGTTTTGTACCTCTCCTCAATCGTCTGTCCTAAGAATATAAGAGATCACTGAATGATCAAATCTTGGTGCAGAAGCTGAATTTTATGTTTTTTAGTCCTAAATATATAATGGTCACTGAAAAACAAATATTTCAAAGTTTTTAAATAAATAGCAAGATGATTTACTTTTTGTACTTATTATTATTTTGTTTTTCGCAATAAAGTGAAAAAAAGAAGCCGTTTTACTTTTTTTACTTTTACTTTTACTTTTATTCATGGTTCAACATATTACCAAACATTGGTTCACTCAAAGGACCAAATCATGGAACAATATTTTACCATCTTTTGGTTGCACCTTTTTTGGTACCATAATTAGGTGAAACCTCGAACCAAATTTTTTACAGTGTATTTGTGCAATCGATTTTTCTACAACATCAATACTTCTTCTTTGCGTCCATTACTTATATACATATATATTTAAAATCGGAGTTTTCTTTAGTCTAATATGAAGAAGATGGAAAGCCGCTTAGCATTTCACACAGTATTCTGCAACAGCCAGAAACCTGACAGCCATAAATTAGAAAAAGTTTGCTATTTTTAAAAACTCTTGTTCTGGAATGTCAAGATTTGTGAAGCTTTTTACCTTGCGATTGTGAAGTGTTAAGAGATAGTTTCATCATTTATCATCATCGTAATTACTTGCATCAGTTTTAAGAGAAAAATTGTCATCGGAAAATAGTTATTAAATTTGATGAAGCTGCATGCTTTATACCAGCTAATGACTGCAATATCGCTATGTCTAAACCGTCTTATGTTGTTTGTATTCTTTAACAATTTGAATGTAGTTATATTTTTAGGTATAATCACCATTCTCTTTAATTAAAAAACCGCATAGTGTGTAAAAGTCTCTAAAAATAATAAAATGTATTGAATTATACTGCCTCAGATACGAAATCGGGTAATAGAGCTACAAAATATATGTCATTAGAAATGTCTTTTACCATTTTTATTAACGATATAAACAATGAGCAATGTATATTCAAAATAACGTATATTTGTAGAGTTTATGCGTTTCTTCAGAACTGGAAAACTGGAAAAATCATTCGTGCCGTGTTTGGGATTCGAACCAAGGAGTTTTTAATTGCTATCTGAATGTGATCACGCAGAGGGAAAGGCATTACATAATGTTTTAAAATCTCCGCGTTGAAAGGTACATGATATTAATACATTTGAACACAGGTAAAGTTAATATCATACGCGCACAGGCAATTATAATTGGCAAATTGCTAAATTTTATGGATGATACGAATGGACGCTTAAGACTGAGAGTTTGCCAGGCCACTTAGAAGAACTGACTGGATGTTTGTTTTCTAACTTAATGGAACATGAAAGAAGCCAATGTGTGAACATATCAAAATTGATTAATTACGTGTAGAATCTGAATTCATAGTAATACATTTATTTTTGTAACACATTTTTGCACTTCTTTCAGGCCCTGCTTTCTCTTTCATTCCTCAGAGGCCAGCAATCTACTGTTCTAGAGAATCCACATCTACTAAATTTTCACTCCAGGTTTTTAAAGCATTCCATTTAGTTACACTAGAATGCGCTCATAAGTATAATTTAGTATTATAGCTCTCTTTCCAGGTATCAAAATTAAAAATTCGCCTACTAAGCACCTACTCCATTTGTTCACCACCAGCGAACTAGTCTTTACCATAAAGCAAAATTAACTAACCACGTTTGTTGAGCAGTGGTTAGGCACATGGCTCTAAAGATAATCAGATAACTTGCTGTTGCTAAAATACACGAAATAAAATATTCTTTTCACTTGATAATTGAGCAAGGTAATTTACATCTTGTTGAAATCTCTGGAAAACAGAAGGTACAGAAAATTGTTAACATAAAATAACCTCCTGGTAAAGTGAACTTTACACATTTATGTTAGGATTTAGCTACGTAACTGGCCTACGTAAATAAAAATAATTTCGAACTTTTATTTTAATTCTAAGATGAATATATTGCATTAATTGACAAATAGAAAATTCTAATATTATTTTTTAATTTTATCGGGGAAAAAGAGTATTTCCTAATTTTTTCTGGAAACGTACAAATATATTTTCTAATTGTACACAAAATCTTTCTTAAAATAACATGAACTATATGAAACTAAACTCCTTTACTTTCATCATAATAAGTTCCCATTTTGTCCATAGGGAAAATATGCGATTCGGGTATCGAATTTTACGAATTTTTCATGTTTAGAGAAACCTGTTAATATAAGTCTTTCGAGTGTTGCTATAATAGCAGATTACTGAGTTCAAATGACTTTCATAAAAAAGGCTTAAGGATACTTTAATCCCAGATACTGGTAGAATATGAAATAAAAGATCTTCCATCCAACAAACTGGATTTGGAGCAAATGGGCTGGCTTTCCTGACTAAGTTTGTTCCAATCGGTCTTTAATTATGTGTAGTATTCACAAAATGTAATTAAGCAAGAACAATCCGTAATATTCCAAGAGTTATGTGAGATGTAATTGAGTAATTATAATTAGCAAAATGTTCCTAATTTTGTATTATTCATCTTTTCGTTTTTTGCGATGTATTGTTCCTGATTGAACTCACATACCAATTAACTTACTTCTCTCTCCTAACTGTCGAATTATTATTGAATGAAAATACGTACATGTTCATTATCTTGCTTTAAGAGCCTAATAAAATAAATAGCAAATGCACTCGAATCGCTTCCATTTCAAGATTGATGGCGAAGAAATTAATTACAGTAACACTGATAACGCATATCGCGGTTGTATGGAACTTCAGAAAATTAATTATGTAGATTTCATTTTCATGTGCGTCTAATAAGAATATTAGGAAATGGATTTTAATTATGCTTAAGCGTACAGGATAAAATCTTACACAGTAAAGGTACATATTTTTGTGAATGGTTTCTGTGTTTATCATGCCTTTATCTTAGTTTATGGAATTACAGAATGATGGCTAGTGATCCTTAGGAAATTTTATAAAGTCAAAAATAATATCCAGAAAAATAATACCCAGAATAATGCCCAAAAAAATAATACCCAGAATAGTCAAAATAATACCCATAGAAAGTAAATCAATGAAATCAATGATTCAGGAACTGGCTTAAAACGCAGATATATAAAGGATGAATTCCTATATCTATATTTATAGAATTTAGTACTGTATAAAGTATAATCCTCTTCAGTTTTATACTCTTGATATTAACGTATTAATTCTTCTATACAATGCACACAATCGTAAGGCAGTTTTAGCTTTCTAACAATTTAATGTTTGTTTCTTTTTTGTGAAGATCAGCTGGTTCTAGAAATGCATAAAATAATTACTAAATAAAAGGAATGAAAAAGAGAGAGCGAGAAAGATTCATGCAGTTTTTAAACTTAATTCATTGCTACTTTAGAAAATTCACATTTATAGAAATATATATAAGAAATATTTCAAAAATTAACATGATATTGCAAAAACGATCAACATCACATGGCTGTGTTAAGGGTATATTATTTCTGCTACAAATATATTAGATCTAATGAATATAAAAACAGGAGAGAATGTTATGCTGCAAAAGAGATCCAGTGCAATAGGAGATCATTATTATTTAAAGCTTTTCAAATTAATCTGAATTTTGTCTTGTCCAAAGGACTGATATGAGAAATTTGTAAATATACATCTTATATGTGTGTGGAGTAACTGCGGTTTTTAGCGGTCATAAGAGTTACTGCAATCGGACTACACTGACTACCAATAAGTATTTGGACACTGTGATAGAGTCCCAGAGGTTCTCGATAGGGTTCAGGTCTGCACTCTGGACAGGCCAGTCCATTCGATGAACTCCATTGGCACCATACCAAGCCTTGGCTAACGTCGAAACATGACAACTGACATTGTCGTCCTGAAAGTAACAGGGGTCCAACCCGTAAAACTGCCACAACGTAGGAAGTACATTGTCATCCAAAATAGTGCAGTAGGCATCAGAGTTGAGCTTACCATGAACAGGGACCAAGGGTCCCAGCCCATACCAGGAGAAACACCCCCAGACCATAATTCCACCTCCGCCGAACTTGACTGTTGGCACAATGCATTCAGGCAGGAGACGTTCTCCAGGTAGACGCCAGACCCAGACCCTGCCATCCGAACGGTAAAGGGTGAACCTTGATTCGTCACTCCAAAGAACCCGTTTCCACTGATCTACGGTCCAATTTCGATGTGCTTTGCACCATATTAAGCGAGCAGCGCGGTTGAACTTTGTGATCAAAGGCTTATGGGCAGCAGCACGACCATGAAAACCAAGCAGATGTGCTTCCTTACGGATGGTATTCTTTGAAATATTTACTCCCGGATGCCTGTTGAAACTCCTCGCGGGTGAGGGCCATCCATTGGGTGCGGTTCTTCCGAATTTCTCTGGACAGCAGTCGTCGGTCTCTATCTCCAAGTTTCGTTGGTCTGCCGACTCGGGGCATATTCCGACAATCATCTCTCACCTTCCACCTCTTAATCACATAGGCCACTGTCGGTTTTGGGTACTTCAGATCGCTAGATATGTCCCTTAAGGATCGGCCACATTTGTGATACCCGATAATTATACCTTTCTCGAAATCAGAGAGCTCCGAACTGCGAGCATCTTGCATGCGACTAAAGCCGATGCTGTTTCCTACACGATATATACCGGTGGAGTCCATGACGTACCTTAAGACCGCAGATATCGTCATTTGCATAGGTGTCCACATACTTATTGGTAGTCAGTGTATAAACATTTTACCTATGTTTAAGCATTGAGTGTCCACTATGCTTCAACCTGACCAGATTATTTTATTTATTTATTTATAAAAAAATCTGGTAGCAAGCATTTTATTATACATTTAGTCTGTGTGTAGTTTCTCTACAGCGCTAATAAGCCAGAAGCGTTTGCTTAGTTTCGTATGGTAGTTTATGTTAAGTGTTGCAAAATTTGATCAATCATAGCAACATTACCCTTAACGTTTGGATATTTTCAATAATTACAAGAGCTCTTTATACGCATGGCGAATAGTTCCTTTAAAAGCTAAGTATTTGTTTATTTAACAATTTATTTATGTTAGAAGTTAATTAGTGTTTAAACTGCTTAGGCTTGTTTTTCAATGATTTTTCTTTAAATCGTGATCTCATTATTAATATGAATTGAACAAGTTGCATTTTGTTTATTATTAGAGTCTCTTAATATCAAGCCTGCCTCTGTGAGGAATTATGATTATCATGTGTACCTTTAGATTTACCATCGTTATAAAGTAGAAGTTTGCATCTAGTCTCATAATAACAAAATCATATTATTGTCCTACATTTTACAAAAATAGCTCATGAAATGCACTCCTAAACATTCTTTAACCAGGCCAAAGAAAAATTAAACAATCAACTGAGCATCATAAAGAAACGTCATGGAAGTTCGCCTGAGTCAAACTGACATTTTTTTGAAGCTTTCAGACATTTATTGCTCTCAGTACTTCATGGCTACAGAATCGACTTTTTAAGAATAGATTGTTATTCTGTAGAAACATTTTTCAGGAATAAGGCATTACAGAAGTGTGCAAGTATACTTAATCTGAACTTGTAGAGACATTAGTTTATTTCGAAGCAAGAGACATGAAAAGTAATCAATGCCTTCACCGGGACTCGAACCTCAGACCTATCGAATACGCGCCGAGTGTGCTGGCCATTACACCTCGAAGGCATGCTAAGAAGGCGGGTGAAATACTTTAGAAACTCAGCTTTATCTTTTATTTTTTTTCTGTTCTTTCAAATCTTATTGCATTATCTCAACTAGATATTGGTGAAGGGGGAATCCGAATTGCATCTTGTCTGTACCCATTCTTTCGAGCAGTATGAATGATCTTTTTCATACAAATGAATTAAGCCTCCATGATCTTTTAGTGGCGGAATTGTTATTATACCATTATCGTCATCATCATCCCCATCATTATTAGTCCAAAGGGGCTTTGTCCCTGAAGGACTATTGTTTTCGTTTTGAGATTTTGCGTTGAAGCACTATAAAGGGAGAATCACTTTTCAAACTATTGCCACGAGATGTTAGAGACCTGCATTATATTTAAAGAAATTAAATAATCCAAAATGTGCATAAATGTATGTATATTTCTCGCATTGTGATTAAGCAACGGTACATAGAGCCATCGAATTTTGAATGACGTAATTCTCCTACGAATATGGGCATGTGAAAGACCAAATTTGAAATTTGGAATTTGTTTCATGATCGATTTAATATTTTGTAAAACTTTAACGAATTTTTGAGTAACAAACTCAACGATTTAAAGCGAGCAATGACAACACTCTACGGAGGGGGGGGGGGATCGTTTTATCTTTAGCGCGCAGAACTGTGTATCGGAAATTCTAAAGATAGGCTCATTTTAAAATTATTTTGCGACATTGCTATTGAACTGAATTTTATGGTTTAATTGAAAAAATAATGATATTGTTACGAATTTGGTATTTAAATAGCTTATGTTAGTTGAATTGTAAATTAAATCGTTTTATTTCCCGCACAGTGCAGCGCGTGACGAATATTAAAAGAAAGCTAAGCCGGAAAATTGAAAATACAAGAGCGCGTGCATGTAACATTTAATAAATATATCTTTTTGATTTCGAGAAAGTACTAGAAAATTCTCGGGCGCGATTTTAAAATCTTATAAAAGGAGGAAAACCTCTTAGTTCGTAGTAGTTACTTAGTTTGTTGTTGTTTAGAAAACTGCTTATGTTGACTGTAGCGAATTCGCGGATTAGCTTTCTCTAGCTGTTTTGAATTAAGTTCTCTTGAACGTTTGAGTAGTTAAAAGATAACTACTGTGAGATATTGTAATACTGAAAGAATATCTGAAAAAATTTAAGCATTTTTGGTGTGATAATAATAAATTTTGTTGATTTTTCTTCGGACTTGTGCATTCATTTCGTAACGAACCCGTAGGAACGCAACAATATTTAATAAATAAAGGTGACACACAAAACGTTAAAAAAAACGCCCCCTTGGATGTAATTTAAAATCTGAAACCTTTCAGATTTTTATTATTGTTATTATTATTATTGTTATTGTTGTTACCATTATTATTATTATTATTATTATTTTCATGACTATTAGAATTTCTCTTTTAATAATATGAAAAACGTACCTCTTGTATTTCTTTATCTCAAAGATTTTACGAAAGCGCGTTTTTATATTTGACATATTTATACTCAAGTCATCTTCATGACATGCCCTTCCTGTCTTTTCTATTTTGTAACAGGCTTAATTATTTTCCATTATAAATGTTCTAATTATAAAAGTGCTTGATAAATTTAATAATTCACTTTTCTCATCAAAAAATACTTCATCTGCATTTCGGATTATTTTTCTCTGCTAGATATATCACACAAAAAACTTATTTATTTCATCTTTTAAAGGAAGGAGGTGTGTGTGTGTGTGATTATGGCAAAGACTCGAGGGCTGTCTGCCTACGGGGAGAGATGCCTTCGTGGAGGACTTTTTAAGGGAAACTGGCTCGTATACACGTTACACACGGGGAAAACCACGAAAACACCCATGCAGCCAGCCCGTTCACGTGAATCGAACCTCGGACCGAACTACCAGTGTTCAGCGACTTTACCGCTCGGCCGCTGGTGGGCCAAAGGAAGGAGGAAAGTATTTTATTATTGAGGTTTATTTAGATAACATATTATTTATTTGCTTTTGGTCATTTCATATTTTCTGTAAATAATTTTCAGTAGCTGGACTTGTGCTGAGTTTAGGTTTTGGGAAGCTACATCTAGTTCATTTATTGAAAATAAAAGAAAAAGAGTTAATCTTTTGTATTGACCTTCCTGTTGCAGGTTTTGAATCTTTTGGCACATAGCCCAGATTAAAAGGTGCACAAATGCTATCGTGGTGGCGAATATACTACTATAAATTTCATTTATGAATGCATAATTTCTGAATGGCAAAATATATTTATTTAGTAGCAAAAAGTTTCGCAGCAGAGCTCATAGTGCTGTATATATAATACGTAAGTGTGTTACGACACCAGCTGGGAAATGTTCTTTTTTGCATTAAAGAACTTTTCATCGCAAGAAAGATTTCCTTTTCTATAGACCGATATTTTTATCAAGCATATCTTGGCTTAGAAAGAAACAATTCGCAAAACCTTTCGGAAGATTGCGAAACTCGAGAAATACTTTGTTTTATATATTATTCCAAGAATTCAATGGAAAAATTCTAATTAATTTAATTTTTCATATAACACGCATATATATTATTTTATTCTAACATAAAATGCTAATCAAAATTTCTTATTCAGCTTCCAGGAAAGAATAGTTATCAAATTGATTACCCGTTCAATTCGCGATGATGCAAAGTGGACACATAAAATATTATTAAATATTTTTTTTTTTTATGTTTGTAATTATTAACTTATTTCAATTATCATTTGAGAAAAAATATTTTCTAAGCAAAGTTTTTTCTGCAAAGTATATTATTATTTATTTAATGTGAAAAAATATTTTTAGCACTTCTAATGTCTTTAAAATTTAATAATGTGAAGAGTATATAAAAGTTCAAACAAATTAAAAGTCTAACATTGTATTACTTTGTAGAAACATTAGGTTATTTCGAAAATAAATAATGAGCAACGCCTTCGCCGGGGCTCGAACCACGGGCCTTTCGAATACGCGTCGAGCGTGTTGACCAGCACATACGAAGGCATGCTAAGAAGGCGGGAAAAATACCTTATATACTACCCCTGCTAAAGGCCGACTGGGGTTTTAAGGGACCCAGTCGCCAAATCCTGGTGGTGAAGAATCATCATTCACCACCTTTTAGTTCGGGCGCCACTGTAGAGACATTGGGTTATTTCGAAGCAGAAGAGATGAAAAATTCTTCGCCGGAACTCGAACCACGGGCCTCTTGAAATACGCACCAAAATTTCAAATAAATAAAAATTAAACAAGTAAGTTCATTTAAGCTTTTACACTTTAACTTTCCATAATACAAACTAAAGAGTATGCATGACATATATGTAACATTCTCAAATGGAAACCCTTAGAAATCTATTTCAAATTATTTATCTTTAATTGTTTTACTCTTTTCATCTAACATAATAATTATATTTGTTTATTTATTTCTCTGAATGCGTCAAAGTAGATAGATATTTATCAAGATTTTGGAAGATAGGAGGTATATAATAATAATAATATTTTTATACTTGTCCCGTTTATATTAAGGATATTGCTGGGAGATAAATTTAGATATCTCTTGCCGAAGAAAATGGCGAAACAAATTACTGGTCGTACCCTAGTACCATGCGGCCTGATAAGGGTCGTTCCCACTGGGGTTTATCCAAGCTAACGGACACAGCTGATGTAGCCGATCCATCTCCAAAACCAGTTTTTTCCCATAGGGCTGCAAGTTGAAAATTCTGAACTGCAGGCATATCGGAGCTAGTTGACACATAGAACTGGGGTTTAGCTGACACCTTTAGCTCAGATAAACCCCAGTGGGAACGGTCCTTTAAGGTTAAGGGCGTGCCGGATACGTCACATCCCTAATTGAAAGACTTGTCAACCTCAAGCTTGTAATAAAGGATACTTATATGCTTGTATGCTTGTAATAAACGACCAGTGGGCCTCAATTTTGGGGCTCACTGGTCCTTTATTACAAGTATATAATACAAGTTATACAGAAAACAATGCAAAGCATACGCACAAAATTTACAGTGTAGAGTCCACACGATATGTTACGGTTGTAGAGATGGGAAGGTTTTTCTTCTACAGTTCTTGGTTACACAGATGTAAAGTAAAATCATTCTACAAATGTTATAGTTGTACAGATGTAAAGTTCATCGTCTCTCTACAAGTTATTTGTCCTTGTTTTTTAAATTTTTCTCATTCCACCTGCACATTTAGGGCTGTAGAACACATCCTTCTTGGGAATTACGTTTGCAAAGCTCCTGATTGATCAAAGCAGGGGCAGTTGTTGAGTAGTGCCTTGGATCAGCTGTCTCAGCCTCCTCTCCGAATCCCTATTTGACGTTTCTTTTGAGGAAATGCTTAAAATAACTTAAAAATTCCCCACGATTTGTTGTAGCTATCACCAGGAGAGAGTCCGTCCATAATCTCTTCAGTGGAACCTTTGAGTAGTATTCAAATGTAAGCCATCCCGTATTTGATTCATTCCATCGTTCTTGTCATTTCTCTGTAGCTTCTTTTATAAGTCTGTTCTTTATTACCAACTTTGATTTCGAAGTCAACGATTTGCTTTCATGAGACATGCTTCACTGCTTGCTTCCTTCTGGAAGCTCTTTTTGCCACTTTATTTTTTCTTTTTGAGACGAAAGCCGTCTCATCCTAGCTGTATTTTCTTCAGTCTCCATGCCTAAGATAACACTATCTCTGAGCGCCACTTCTTCCTAATAATGAGTCCGCCTAAATATTTTTGACTTTTGATCTGCATTGAGATATAACGGAAGAGCCCCTACTAGTACTCGAAGTGCTGTTGTCGGCGTGGCGCTGAAAGCTTTTGTAATACTCAATAATACATTCTTTGTTTTTACAGCAGCTTATTTGTATTTCTTACAGTCTTGCTGTAATGCTATTAGATCAGGTACCCATAGAGAATAAGTTTTTCTAATGTCTTAGCATAGAGCTGTTTCATTACTTTGCCTTTCAGTTCACATCTGTGAGCCATGAAACGAATGAGATTATTCACTACAGCATGAGTATGATTCCCCATTTTTGTCAAATATGGTATTCATGTATGTGATGGCCACGAACCCTTTTGTCCAGAACGAAACCTAAATATTTTAAGGTGTCTTGTTTTGGATCGAAGCGTTCATTCACTTGAGCCTCGGCTCCGAATGGGACGACAATCGGTAGAAGTGATGTACATGTACAGAAAAAATTATTACAGTTTGAGAAACATTGGATGATTTTTTGAAGTGAAAGAGCTTCACAAAGTGAAAAAGTCAGTAACGCGTAATGCTCCAAAAATGCTCAATAGAAGAAAGATTCGGCAACCTTGCTGGCCAAGGTAATGTTCGGCAAGCAGTAGAAAGACAGACTAAGGCAAGCAGTAGAAACATGTGCAGTGTGGGGGCAGGCATTATCTTGCTGAAATGTAAGCCCAGGATGGCGTGACATGAAGGGCAACACAACGGGCTTTAGTCCTTCGTCGACGTACCGCTCTGCTGTAAGGTTGCGACGGATGACAACCAAAGGAGTCCTACTATGAAATGAAATGGCACCCCAGACCATTACTCCTGGTTGTCGGCCTGTCTGCCGGAAGACAGTCAGGTTGGTATCACACCGCTGTCCGTGGCGTCTTCAGACTCATCTCCAGTCTCTGGTCATCGGGGCTCAGTTCAAAGCGGGAATCATCACTGAAGACTATTCTACTCCAGTCAGTGACATTCCAGTGCGAATGAGCCCGACACCACTGCAAACCGGCTTGACGTCGTACAGAGGTTAATGGTAGTCGGCGCAAGGGGCGCCGTGACCTCAGCCCCCTTTCTGTGAGCCGTCTATGAATGGTCCTTGCGGTCACTGAAGCACTAGTTGCACGTACAATCGATGATAATGATGCATCTGGGGCTGTGAATGCCGCTCTGACGATTGCTCGGTTTTCACGTTCTGTCGTTTCTCTAGGCTTACCGCTTCCTTCTTAATGCTGTGTGCGGCCATGGTTCACCCATTTCTGCCGACATCGTCTAATAGTGGTATCGCTCCTGCTCAAATGTCGAGCTATTAGCCGATAAGACTTCTTTAAGCCCAACTACACGACTTCTCTCAAATTTTGACATCTGCGCATATCGTTCGCGTACCTGTATGCGAGGCATAGTTACTGTCTACCAAAATACACGGAATGAAATTCGTGAAGAATTTATGACCTGGAATCGTATTTTCTCCTCCTAAATACCCTGCCAGTTGCACAGATCAGATGCGCTATAGCGACAACCGTGCAATCATTAGCTGTCTAAATGTTAAATTTTGCATTTTCCGTCGAATCCTGTATGCATATCAATTTGTGTGCAATTTGCCTTATATGCTCTCGATGCGTCGTAGTGCGTCGTTTTTTTTTGTCTAAGAGTGTATTAGTTTTCTCCGTACTGAAGTTTAACTGGAACCTCTTACACTAGATCTCTAGGATATCCAAAGTAAGTTTTGATTTTTTAAATATGGTACTATTTTCGTTTCCAATTATGATTACAAAATCATCCGCGTAAGCCTGCAGTTCTGAATGTTCTCCTAAATCAAGATTTAGGGCCGTATTCGCTTGGGTCCAGATTTGACCCAAGGTACGTTTTGTAATAGTCTTTAGTGATATTCATTCCTAACGATTATTATTTAAGTAATATTTTAAAAGAAGGAATACGGCCCTTGAACATTTCAGCTCTATGAGTTCTGATAGGAGACTTTATCAGGTTCTGTGTTTCTCCTTACTTGCTTGGGGAACATGCAAAGACCTAACTCGGAACAGGGAGCTTACTAAAGCTATGTTCAATAAATGTGGGAAGTAGACAAGATACACAGGAAGGGTATACGTTCACTCTTTACAATAATTTCCGAACTTCGGAATACAGAGACCAACCACTTGTGGTCTGAACGTAAGAATATAAAAATATTAACTAAACTCTAACTTAACTTTGGAATAATAAACAAGGGCCTACGTGGAAGATTTTCCGTATATTAACAGGAAGCCGTATGTACTACAGAGAACTGTTAACACTACAATACGTTTAAAATTATCAAGAGGATTAAACCTCTGGTCTCGAAGGCAACCAGCAACCGAGTAAAAACTGCTAAGGCAAGCGGCCTGCTTCTACTAACTCCTTCCTCTCTCGCGCTTGGCAAAAAGCCACAACTTAAGTACTTAGCGTTCGCCAGACAAATTTGCATAAATAAGTTAAAGCTTTTAATTCTGGCCGGAAGTAGAAAATAAGAAGTGATAGTAAAGATTTAAAATAAAATAAACGTTAGTAAAACTTAAGATCCTTACATACTTCCCGCCAGAGTTAATTAGTTTGAAACTGAGGTCTAAAACGACCTTGTTGAAAACTTTTAGCTCTAGAATCTAACGCGAGGCCAATCTTTTACAAACATTTCTCACTAGAAACTAGAAATTTAAAAAAAAATTGTTTTTACATTATCAACTCCATGGACAATTACTTTTCATTTGTACTGCATCTAAACAGGAGCTTTTAGTTGAAATCTGGTTCCTTCCAGAGATCTGGAAGGAAAACTAGTTTAATGCAATGTTACACAATTAAATGGCAAGTCACATGAATATTTATATTTCTCCTAACATTCTTATTTCATTCATGACTTTATTTAATTATTTCTCCCCGTGCTCTCTGACATGTGTTGTAAAAGAAAACACCGAACACGAATGTGTTTATGTACCAGTGTTCAACACTACCGTCTACCATCAAAACACTAATGTGTTAAAATTCAACATAACAAGACCTCGTAACACACCCTATCTTCATCTCTAAACCCTGAGGTACTATTCTGAAAGTGGCTAACTCTGAAGTGTAGCGTCAGAGAGCCTAACTACATTCATTCAACCTTTAACACATATTCACAATACTTTTCTCTTTTTTTTTCAGTCACACGAATAAGTTTAAAACTTTTGGCATTGCTTTCACTTTTACCATATCACAGTATTTCTTAACATTTAAAATAACAGTTCACATTGTATATAAGAACATATTAACATGCCGTTAATTTTACGCAATTTAAAACATACATTAGTAGTACATTGTTAACTTCTATTCTTTTCCAAGCAAGTGCCAAATCTTCTACATTGAAACACTACATTTCAAAAGTCTTTCAGACCAAAACTTCTTTCGTGCCAGAATCTTTTAAATAAAATTTTCTACAATAACTTTTACAGTAGTCAAGTATTTACACATTCCGATTATACATCAACTTTAGTTTTACGCGCGAGTAATTGAAAAACATAACACCAAAATCGGTAACAACTCATTTCTCGCCTTTTTGGCGATAAAGGTAGATCTCACATGAGGTAAAACTTCTTGAAATCTGCCACTTACAGTAAGAATGAAAGATTAACTTAAGTTTGCAAAATAACATAAAATTTTACTTATCTTTGTGATATTCGGGCATTCTTTTCTCTGCCCAGTCCTGGAAGGTAGCAAAGATTCGTGTTTGATTTATCCTCCTTCTTGTGCGGGCTCGCCCTTCAGTACCTTCCTCTAGGAGCTTTCTTTTCCCTCCAGTTCGGTCACCCTTGAATACCTTCTTTTTCGCCTCTGCCTGTGGTCTTGGCCGTTTGATGGCCGCTGGTCTTGGCGGAACCGGGACACTTCTCTCTCGTTTCTGCTTGGATCTCGTTCAAATTTTCCTTGTATCTTTTCCTCCGCCGCTGGTGGTCTTTCCGCAATTCGGCGACATTTGCTGCGTAGAATCCTATCTGATGAGTAGATCTTCCGTTTGGGAGCCGGGTTATAGTTGCCGTTATTTCTCCTGGCTCTCTTTGCATTCGTCGTACTTCTCCCTTCTTCATTCTGGGGGTGGTCGTGCGCTCTCTTTTGTGGCTTCTTTTTCTTGTTACCTTCAATTTTCCAACGGGGAAACTTTCTTTTCAATTGCTCCTGCCTCCTAATGGCTTGCCATTGTACTTGTCGTTGTTCCACTTCTGGAGCTTGTGCCTGCCGTGCCTGCCGTGCCGGATCCTGCAAAAGATCTTTAAATATTTGCATTTTATTACGGTCATAGTAAGGTTTCATCTGGTCAATGTTTGCGGAGCATGTTTCACCATTCCTGGCTTTTAACACCACTACAGCCTGAGTTAGTTTTTCTATGACATATGGTCCTTCAAATCGTGAAAAAAATTTGGCGGTTTTATCTTCTGGTGCTGAAGAAAGTGAATGCTTAATTTTTAATACTTCATCTCCTACTTTATAAGTTACTCCCCGTCGTTTCATATCATAATAAAGTTTCTGTTTTCTCTCTGCTAATTCAGTGTTCTTTTTTGCTTCTTTAATTAATTATTCTATATCACCCATTTTAAATTCTGGGGCTTTTTGTTGAACATAAAATAATTTATCTAACGGCGTTATAATCTTTCTGCCTAAAAATAACTCAGCAGGAGTTTTGCCCGTTGTATCATGTTTTGCGGTCCCAAGGGCGAAAGCAAATTCATTGACATAGTTATCCCAGCTTTTATGAAAATTTTTAACATAACTACGGATAATTTTCACTATATTTCTATTGACCCGTTCCGCTATATTTGATTGCGGCCGATACAGGGACCATTTTTAAATGACGTATGCCCAGTTTTTTGCACATGTCTTCAAATATATTACTTACAAATTGAGGACCATTATCCGATATAACTTTTATGGGCGCCCCGTATTTTAAAATACATTTATTTAAAATAGAATCAGTAACTAATTTCGCGGAGGCTCGTTTTAAGGGAACAATTTCGGTCCACTTACTAAAATGATCAACCATAACAAGGAGATAGCGACTTTTATTTAACTGACTTTTTGGGAAAGGGCCCAATAAATCGATGGCAATTATTTCATTTGGAAATTCGGATTTAATACCATTTAGAAACCCGGCCGGGCGGAAATTAATATAATTAACTGCTTGACATGTTGGGCAGGACTGGACATACGCCCTTGTTAACTTTTGCAGTTCAGGAAAATAGACTGCATCGCGTACGCGTTGGATAGTTTATCGAATACCAGCATGAGAAGCTAAAGGGCTGTCATGTAACTCCTGCAGGATATTTAATCTAAGACTAGCTGGGATAACAGGTCGAAATTCATTGTTGGAATTTGTAGTTTTTGTATAAAATAATAGACCGTCTATTAGTTCGTAATGTGCCGCCCTATCCCTTATCGCCACAATATCTTGGTGGCTAAAATTTTCAGGATCCTTTAAATACTCATAAATGTTTCCAAACTCAGGATCCTTACCCAGTTCGGTTATTACAGTTTCTCGGGAATTTATTGTACATGCTGTGAGCATTGCCACTTTTACAGTATTACTTTCTTCATCTATTTTTATTCTGGATAGGGCATCTGCTACGATATTTTCCTTTCTGGGGGTATGCTTCATTACCAGATTATATTCTTGTAGCTTGAGAGCCCATCTTATTAACCTTGGGGATAAGTTTTTCCCTGAGTACAATCTAGTTACCGCCGCATGATCAGAATACACTGTTATTGGCGCTCTTCCAAAATAGACTCGGAACTTTTCCACTGCTAACAGAACTGCAAGTGCCTCTCTCTCAGTCACGGAATAATTTCTTTGTGTTTGATTTAAAGTTCGACTAAAAAATGCCACGGGCTGCTGATTTTGCGAAAGTACCATTCCTACCGCATAATCCGAAGCATCCGCTGAAATTTCTAAATTTTCATCCTTTTCAGGAAATTTCAAAACCGGCGCTTGCGTTAACGCTTGCTTTAATTTTTCGAAAGCACTATTGGCTTCGGCCGTTCACGATAATCTTGCTTTTTCCTTTTTAATTTTAACAATGGTTCAGCAAGAGCTGCAAAATCTTTTATAAAGGACCTATAATATGAACAAAGTCCTAGAAAAGAAGAGAGCTTCTTCGCCGTATTTGGCGGCGGATACTTTTGTACAGCGATTATTTTTGATTCGTCTGTCTCGATTCCTTTCTGAGATATTCTGTAATCTAAGTATTTTAATTCAGGGGCTGCAAATTTGCACTTTTCGACATTAACTTTTAGACCGGCCTAATTTAATAATGAAAACACCTGTCTTAAATCCTGTACATGTTGGTCCAGATTATCACTAGTAATAATGATATCGTCTAAGTAGATAAATGTGGACTTTCCAAGAACAGGCCTTAGCACAATGTCCATACATCGCTGAAATGTTGCCGGTGCCCCTGAAAGGCCAAACGGCATACGCAGGAATGCATAAGTGCCAGACTTGGTTATAAAAGCAGTCTCAGGCACGTCCTCCGGTCTAACCCCTATTTGAAAATAACCAGTCGTTAAGTCTAAAGTCGTCATATATTTGGTAGACGTTATGTTCCTTAGAATTTCTTCAATAATAGGTAACGAATATACCGGATATTTAGTTATGGAGTTTAATTTACGATAGTCAATCGCGAAACGCCACCTTTTTGGATAAGTTAATGGATAGTCATTGTTTTTCTTACATAAAACCACCGGGCTAGCATAACTACTTGAGATGGGCGTTATGATCTTTTTACGTAGCATATCGCTAATGTGCCATTCTATAATTTTTTCTTTATTCTTATCATACCGGTATGCTTTGTGGCGAACTGGCATTGAATCTCCGGTGTCGATACTATGGTTAGTAACTTGAGTAAATCCTGGAATATCACTAAATAACGAAGCAAATTCACTTACCACTTGTCGGATTCTTTGTTGCTCTTCCTTAGGCAGGTGGTTAAGGTTTAACATTGGCGGTTCCGTTTTTTCCTCTCGAACTGGTTTCATCGTCAGCTTAAGGGACGCTTCATTAAAATCCAGCGTTGCTTCTGCCTCTGAAAGAAAATCTATCCCTAAGATAATATGTGCTTGCAGATTCTTTACTATAAAAAACATAACCTTTACTTGTTCGTCCTTGATACGAACGTATAGCGGTAATTTAACTATGCACTTGCATCTTTCTCCTTGCGCAGCTAACACTGTCGTATTATCCGAATTATATATGCGGTATTTCCGAAAATACTTCCTAAAAAAATCTCCTGCCACACAGGAAAACTGCGCGCCTGTATGCAGGATTGCGGTGGCTGGGATGTTATTCACCAACACTTCAATCTTCGGAAGAGTCAAATTTTTCACCATTACTGTATTTAACTTGAAGGAAGAGGGGTTTTCTTGGCCTTCGGATTTCCGCACCCTCCCGTCAGCAGAAATCCGTTTTAGTTTAAATCTTTTTTTCTTTCCATGCTTTCCTTCTTTTTCCACTGGCCTTGAGACTTTTTTCCTGGATTGCTATTAACTGTCGACGTTCGCCGGCTGTTTTTGGATGCTCGGGTTTCCTTACCCACTGATTCGCTTTGCTTCCGTAGCCGTGTGCTTGACTTGGCTGTGGTGTTTCCTCACCAAATTGGTTTCGTTGTTGATATTGGCGTATTCTTTCAATGTCCGCCGTTCTTCTACTTTCAAACTGGATTGCTAGCTCAAATAGCTTTTCCAGTGTAGTCGGATTCCTTAATTCAATAAAGTCTTTACTTGTGGAAGTAACCTCGGCAAAATCACTTGAATTATCTCAGGATCCGGACGGTTTCCATACAAGAGTTTGAAGACGTGAATTTTTCTTAAAATAAAGCTTGAGAGATTTTCAATTGGTTTCTGGTATATGCTGAAAAGTTCCGCTTCTAATTTCGCACGATCCCTTACGACAGGGAAGGCTTTTACTAAGGCAGTCTTGAAATTTTCGTAAGTATAGGTGGGACTTCCTGCTTGACCCAAGAGACTTCTGTCTATACATTTGAACCAGTTAAGCGCTTGGCCTCTCAAAGCGCTGGTAGCTAAGGTGACTTTTTGGAACTCATGCACGGGATACATAATGAAGTGGTCATCTATTTTTTCCAAAAAACTGGTTACCGGTGACTTTCCATTAAATGTTGCTTCTGGTTTCATGGCTGCGCGCATGGTCTGGACGATGTAATTAAATCCTTCCAGGGCGACAGCTGGCATTTCTGGATTCTGAGCCGCTTCTGCAGGCAGCACAGGTTCTTCTTGAAACTCGGCCATGGTTATTCTTCTTCGTCGGGCGCCACTATCAGGTTCTGTGTTTCTCCTTACTTGTTTGGGGAACATGCAAAGACCTGACTCGGAATAGGGAGCTTACTAAAGCTATGTTCAATAAATGTGGGAAGTAGAAAAGATACACAGGAAGGGTATATGAAACCCTTTATTTTTCACTCTTTACAATAATTTCCGAACTTCGGAATACAGAGACCAACCACTTGTGGTCTGAACGTAAAAATATAAAAATATTAACTAAACTCTAACTTAACTTTGGAATAATAAACAAGGGCCTACGTGGAAGATTGGACGTATATTAATAGGAAGCCGTATGTAGTACAGAGAACTGTTAACACTACAATACGTTTAAAATTATCAAGAGGATTAAACCTCTGGTCTGGAAGGCAACCAGCAACCGAGTAAAAATTGCTAAGGCAAGCTGCCTGCCTCTACTAACTCCTTCCTCTCTCGCGCTTGGCAAAAAGCCACAACTTAAGTACTTGGCGTTCGCCAGACAAATTTGCATAAATAAGTTAAAGCTTTTAATTCTGGCCGGAAGTAGAAAATAAGAAGTGATAGTAAAGATTTAAAATAAAACAAACGTTAGTAAAACTTAAGATCCTTACAACTTGACCACCACAAGTTGTTAAATGCTGAGAGTCAGCTCTCGAGTGTATGGGTTAAATTTACTTATAATTTAAACTTGTTGGAATGGAAATTAAATGGATTAGAGTTATTTATTTAATAGCGAAACACATTATAGCTGTCTAACTAAGGAAAATGAAATTTTTTATACAATACTGTTAAAATACGAGTAAAATTGGCCCCTTATTTCATGCTGAAAAATTAAAAAATACCCATGATATATTTCTACCTCAGAATTTGTATTCGATTCGATTGTTTATAAATAATATGCTAAAAATTTCTTTGCCAAAATTCTGATTGTCTCTTTGAGAGATTTTAGTGATCCTATAGCTGCTTTTTGAAGCTGAATTGAGTCCGAAGATGGTCAGAAAAGAGACGAGGTAAATAGTTTGAGATATGTTATACTGAATATTTAATTTTTAATAATGATCACACATTGCCTGCTAATATTGTACTCAAAGAAATTACAGCTTATTTTACCTAAGAAATTTTATGTGATGACTAAATAAGCATGTAATAAGAAAAATAATTAACCATAACGACCAGCATTATTATATGTTTCGTCATTTTTTGCGATGATATATTGGTAACAAAATTGTTCCGAAGGTAAAAAAGAATTAGTAGGAAACTGACAACTGTAGACAGAGCGTACCCTTTTCTAACGTTATACACTATATATAACAATGAAACAAAAAAGAACAGAATGTTTCGCTGCAGAAATTTTAAAAAATCCTCTTTTCATTATGGATGCAGCTATGCCTTAACTCAAATTCTTCTATCCATTCCTTAAATTTTGGAAATTCTGCATTTTGTGACTTGACAGAAATCCTTATTTTTGTTTCCTCTTCTTTTGAAGGATCAAAAACAAGAGGATGTGGAAATCAGCAGACTGCAAAATCTCATGCTCCGCTGCCATTTGATATTCTTTGTATTTGCTTTTGGAGTATGTATGTGCTAAGAATAAGAATATGAAGATACCAGACAAATTTTGAATTTCTTTGAAAAATACATTTCTTTTCTCCTGGCAACAGCTGCCGAGAATTTTAAAAAAGAAGACTTACAATTGCCTTCCAGTATCTCAAAACTTTACGTTTAACGTATTGTCTGCTTCCTTTTCTACATGCCTTCCTGGTGTAGTTGCAAGCACGCTCGACGCGTATTCGGGAGCGCCGGAGTTCGAATTCTGGCAAAGGATTTCGAAAAATAATAAAATGACTCTACAGTGGTTCCTGAACTAAAAAGGCAGCAGATGAAAATTCGTCACCATAAAAATTTGGCGACTGGGTTCACTCATCCCCAGTCGCCCTTTAGAAGAAGGAGTGTAGCAGATATTTTCTCCCTCCTTTACGCATGCCTTTGTGGGGTAACTGGAAGTACGTTCGAGAGGTCCGGAGTTCGAATAACGGCAAGAGAGCTGCACAGTTTGTACGTCCACGCATCGATATGACCTAATAATTCTACATGTTTCGAGATGAATATACATCACATTACTAGATTTCTTTAGCATAATAAGCTATTAAAATAAAGCTATCAAATACACAGTTATTAAATACTCATTAGTTAATACTGTGATTTAAAGCAGGCAAATAACGCATATTTCCCTCACACTTGATTGAACTCAAGTAGCAGTTCAATGTCACTTCGAAATTTTCTAACAAATGAGTACGAATACTGAAAAGGCCATGATTTCTTTTTTGGTTGGGGGGGGAGGATGTTCTGGAGCATATAGGTATTAAGAGTGTCAATAGAATGCAGATTTGCTGATAAATAGTAACTCACTAACCTCAGAGTTTTAACTCTGTTTTTTGAATTCAGAGTTTGACCTCAGAGTTTTAACTCTGACTTTAACTCTGACTGAAAGTCTGAACTTTAAATAGTCCTCTCCAGAATTAAATACCCAGTAAAACTAGCTTGGTGTATTTTTAACCTTCCTAAATCATAAGAAAATAAAAGTTCCTTTATAAAACTCTTCACGGAACGGACTAATAACCAGGCATATAACTCTCGACTATTTTCGCATAACCAATTAGTTTTCGAAATATATGTAAACGATTTTTACGTTTTCTCTAATTTTAGAACTAAAATTTCCTAAATATCAATCAGCATTTTAAATAGTTTCACAACTTTCAATTAGTGTACACTAATTATCGACTTTTGGAGCATACAGGAAATAACGGGTGTCGATAGATTGTGGAGATTACTTAAAAACTGGTTAAACGTTATTTATATCAGTAGATTTAAAACTTGAACTTCATTAGTCTCCTTCCAGTAAAATAGATTTCCTGTAAAAGTAGGTGTCAGCATAATTCTTTCTGTACTTTTACTATTCCTAAAACATAAAAGGACTAGTTTCTTTGAGAATTTTTTATTAAGTTCTCTAATCTCTAAGGACGTAAAAGAGTACTTTTTTTAACTAATAAATACATTGTCTTTCATACTTGAAATTGAAATTACCAAAATTTTAATTAATAGTTTTTTTTTACCCACATTTAGCTTCACATCTTGCCTTTAAAATACGCAGAATTGTACAAATAACTTTTATCTTGTCTCGCGGATTTCCGTTAGTGCGCACAGAATTTTATGCAACATAACACGATAAAAAGTAAATTTTCAAAAAAATTGAGAGAAACTGATTTGTATTAAAAAGTCGAAATTCGTTCTTTTTTATTATAATGAGCAACAGCGATGAAATGAAGAGGAAATTAAGGATGTTTGTTCCTTATTTATACTTTTAATATTTTTTTACTGTGCCGTAATGTAGTGTTTTTTAGAATATATGTTTAATGTAATTATTACTGAATCCCTTACAAAGTACGAAATCTTTTATTCTGAGAATGCATCTATTTATACACGCAAATGTATAATGTTTCAATGAACTCCTAATATCAATTCTTTAAGAAGGAGATGATATATCCACATATGAAGGGACTTTTCATCTTTAAACTGGAGATATTTCACCCCAGACAAAAATTTTAAATATAGCTTACTTATTTTATTGCATAGGGCCTTCGTGATTTTAAATAATTTAATATTTGAAATAAATTAGCATTTTAATATTTTGTGTCTTAATTATTGTTATGTGTTCTAATAATACTAACTCCTTCTGTTTTTGTTTTATCTCTTTAAGAATCTTCGATAAAATTATGCATAAAATCTCCATAAAATTTATTAACAGATATTCTTTCACAAAATTAGAAATAAAAATGTAAAAAAGTTAAATAAATTAAATTTTAAAAAATGTGAAAGCTTTCATATTTTTTATTAACCTCTTCGTCGTCCGTAACGCGTCTAGCGCGTTGAAGTGAAACCTCCGCAGGGTAGCCGTAACGCGCTGCAAGCGTTCTACATTTTAAAACTTTTAAACGTTTAAAACTCTTTCTAAATGTTTACCTGTTTGAGTTTTTACTTTTGTTTGTTCTAATACTTTCTAGAGGGAAGCACTAATCAGGTATTCTTTTTCTAATTGAATTTGCTACCAGTTTTATGAATATTCGCGCCATTTTACTTAAGATAAAAGACAGTGATAGATGGCTTCAACGTCTACTCAGCAGAAAAAGAGAAAAAATGAGGTTGTGAATTGGAAAGACAAGAAAGATATACGTTTGATGAGTACAATCCATAATAACTGGATGATTAATCTCGAAACACGGAAAAGAACTGTAAAAAAACAATAATTGTAAAAGATTAAAACAAAAAATGGGAGGAATGGACAGCCTGGAACAGATGTTATTAAATTTCCCTGCTGTTAGAAATAAACAGAGATATTATTTTTCCATTATGCTTTATTTCCTTATAATATTACTTAATATTCATTGACATTCATTCACTACGAAAGTTATATATGGAAAGTTATGGTGTACAGAGAAAACAACATTACACGCTATGAAAAACAGACGGCCGCTGGGGAGAAATTTTCGCGAACAGGAGAGGACGGTGAAAGGGGCGTTTTTCTTACATTTTGGGTGTTACATTTATTTGTCAAGTATCATGTTTTTCGCACATAAAAACATAAAATTCAATTCAACAGCAGTATCACAAAATATTTAAAAACAGCATGACTTTAGAATTTTCGATAGATATTCTCGTGCGCTAGAGACAAAAATGCTTTTTTTCCCGTACTCTGTTGGCATTGCTCGCTTTTAAATCGTTGAAATTGTTAATAAAAAATTCGTTAACGTTTTACCAAATATGAAAGAGATAATAAAGGAAATTCGAAAAGCGAAATTCGGGCTTCCAGGTGCCCATGGTCGTGTGGAAGATTACGTTATTCAAAATTTGATGGCTCTAGTTACCGTGATTTTTTCACAGTGCGAGAAACATACATACATTCATGCAGATTCTTCGTTATTTAATTTCTTTAAATATAATGTAGGGAGCTAATATTTAGGGGCAGCTATTTGAAATGTGATTGAGACTTTCATACTGATTCAACGCAAAATGATTTTTTAGACCAATAGCCTTTCTGGGCTAAATATAAAAATATTTTATTTTCCAAATATTAAGAGAATAATATCGCAATATTAAGCGCATTGAGTGAAACATGGGGAAATGAATTCTCTGAAATTAATAAGCATTTTCAAACATTGAAAAATCAAATTAGAATACTACAATTATGGCTAATCTTGGGGTGATTCCTAATACTATTTGCTTGGGCAATCTTTGCAAAATCTTTCTTATTAATTACGATTATATGAAATTTTTCGAGATAAATGAATTATCAAAGAAAACATTTTCTTCGTAAAAAAAAATAAACTTCTTTCTCAGAAAAACCAAGTATTTTTTATTTCGCTAACGTAATAAACTCTTTCTCCCTCTCAGCTTGAGAATAATAATATTAATCGCAGTCAAATAAAAATCATCTGATTCCATTCTTCTAAGCTGATTAAGTTGATTCTTTTTCCCTTATATTAGGTAAAACTTTAAAGATCATTATTATAATCGGATGAATAGTCTTGTAAGTTTCATTTTTTTTATTTCTGTTTTTTTTTTTTTTTTTTTTTTTTTTTTTTTTTTTTTTTTAATTTGATGGAATATTTGCTTACGTGTAAAACTCATTCTCCAACATCATACAACTGAAAATTGTTTTTGCCTGCTTAATTTTACATCCATTCTTGTGGAAAATGTGCAGAGGCATTCGAATATTTTTATAGCAGGAGTGATGAAAATTGATATATTCATGCCCTCGCCGGGAATCAAACCACGGACATCTGGAATACGCGCTCAGCGTGCAGACCACTACACTACGAAGGCATGCTAGAGAAGGCGGGAGAATTACCTTATACACTCCCCCTTTTAAAGGGCTACTAGGAATTTTAGTGAACCCAATCACCAAATCCTGTGTGTGGAGAATCATCATCCACCACCCTTTTAGTTCGGGCGCCACTGTAGAGACATTAGGTTATTTCGAAGCAGAAGAGATGAAAAATGAGCAACGCTCTTTGCTGGGAATCGAACCACGGACCTCTGGAATACGCGCCCAGCGTGCACACCACTACACGACGAAGGCTTTGAGAAATACCTTACAAATGTTCTAATAGTTCAAGCATTTTGTGCAGAAATTCAATAAAATTATGAGATCATTTTTATGAATAAATTTAATCAGACTGAGGCCCAGTAGCGCAGTGGCTAGCGCGTCTAGCAGCAGCATCACAGGCCTGGGGTTCAATCGCCGGGCTGGGCAAGGTTGACTCAGCTTTTCATCCGTTGACAGGGTCACTAAAATGAGTACCAAGTTCCCTTGGCGACCAAACATCGGGGGAGAAGCTAACCACCTGTCCAGGCAATATGCTCATGCACCCCGGCGCCGATGGTCTAGATAGCAAATATCAGGTCACTGCCGGCCATGGCTCTCTAAGGGCTGTTTGTGCTCCCGAGTTAAGTTTACTTAACTCGAGTGAAGTTTACTTAACAACCGAGTTACTACCGAGTTAAGTTTACTTAACAGAATAAAGGATTTCGTTTTATACATATTATATAAGCCTGAATCTACTATAATAGTACTATACAAATTTCGTTTCATTTTGAAGCTTCATTATACGGAATTTGCTCTTGGAGTGTTAGAATCCTAGGATAATATATTTGTAGGGTATTTTATTTAACACAAAACTTTGCTCTGTTTAATAATTTTTATTGTGCAGCTAATTACTATAGAAATTGAATTAATTTACTATAGAAATTACATTAATACAACAAAATTACCCATTTAAACATAATGTGAAATTAAATTCCTTAATTTACTATAAATAAGAAATAAAACCACAAGCAGTTTTATATGTACGGAAGTTTGAACATTCATAATTTAATAAATCGCTTCGCATGTAAAAATGAAATTTCTAAAAATAACTGTATGAGTATTAAGCGATAAGCAACGGAGGACGTGGGCACTGTCCCTTTACCAAAAGGTTAATCGGTATAGCACCACGTCCACCTATATCTAGAGCCTAAAGAGGAATCACAAGACGCCACGCACCGGGCTCCCAAACCCAAAGCCAAATTCAACCCGGGGGCAGTCCAACAGACCAAATGCCCACGAAAGACAGTCCCAACAACCGCCCAGGCCCCACATTTATTAAATAAAATAACAAAAGCGTGCAGGGCCAAAAAGGGCGAGTTTTGACAATAAGCAAAAATTTTACAAAGGTGTAATACACACAAATATAGAATATACATAAGCTAAAGTACAGTCTGATGTTGAGCAGCCCAATAATATACAATGAGTAAAATATAGACAGTAGAATTAGACTTAATGACAATATAACATAAAAATAGAGAACATAGTGACATAATGAATGTAAATGATTACAGCAATACACAGAGGATATACCAAAAGAAATAAAAATAAAAGAATACAATAGCCATCAGTGTGTGACTGGAAGTACTGATACATGGGAAATGCGTAAAGCATTCAGAATTCGACTTAATTCAGAAGACTAACAACTGGATCGGGATACATTGCATAGCCAAGTACATATATTTCACAAAGCAACATATTGAAAGTCAGTGTAATATACTAGATATTCGCTATGACAAAGTCATGTTACAATACCGCAGGTAGTGATGTGATACAGAAGAAGTAGGTAGCGTACAATATAATTTGATCTCGGTACGCATTCAATCCCCATAGTACAACAATAGTTAGGAAAAGGGAATATGTTATACAAAATATATTTAGCATGCAACTGTATGAGTATTAAGCGCAAGCGCAGGTACTCCACCTTTTCGGATAACAGATAACCGTCCATCATATTTTTTTTTTTTTTTCTAATGACGGGCACTTGCCTATGCCGGCATCGGCCATTCCTAAGGCCGGGTGTGGTGGTCTCTTTATTATGAAGTCACTGAAATAGGTCGGCCACCATTGGCCTCCTATGAAGGCGCAGACAATTTTTACATTTATGCCTTCTCCGGGATTCGAACCCGGGCCCTTCGGTATCACAGTCAGGCTTCCCTAACCACTATACAGTCTCGGCGGCCCATCGCATTTTTGTTCACTCAACTAATGCGGAGACTTCTTTTTGTTTTTGAAGCTGAAAATGTGGAAGATCAACTACCTTTCTCATGACTCAAGCCATGCTCTCCATTTGTTAAACGGAAATAATAACTTCTTACATGACAACAACACGCATTAAGGATACTCAATTCTCCTTACAGAACATACATTGGAAATAAGAAAGAGCTCCCAATAAAAGAAGGCTTTTTTTAGTCCAAAGGGATTTGAATCCCGAAGGACTATTAGTTTCGTTTTGGCATTTTGCGTCGGATGGATAAATGTCGGTTCACTTTTCAAACTGTTGCCATAAAATGTTAGAGTCCTGCATTATATTTGAAGAAATTAAATAATGAAAATCTGCGTAAATGTATGTATATTTCTCACATTGTCATAAAATAACGGTACATAGAGTCATCGAATTTTGAATAACGTAATCCTCCAACAAATATGAGCATGTGGAAGACCAAATTTGAAATTTGAAATTTGTTTTATGATCGATTTCCTATTTTTTAAAACTTTGACGAACTTTTGATTAACAAACTCAAGGATTTCAAAGCGAGCAATGGCAACGTTGTGCAGAAAAAACATTTTTATCTCCAGCGCGTGAGTCTCTGTATCGGAAATTCTAAAGATATGCTCGTTTTAAAACTATTTTGCGATATTGCTGTTGCACTGGATCTTATGGTTTAAGTGCGAGGAACATGATATTTAATAAAGAAAGGTAACACACAAAATGTTAAAAAACGCCCCTTTGGACGTAATTTAAAATCTGAAACATTTCAGATTTTTTTTTTTTTTAGTCCAAAGGGATTTCAGTCCCGAAGGACTATTGCTTTCGTTTTGGCATTTTGCGTCCGACTCATAAATGTCGGTTCACTTTTCAAACTGTTGCCACAAAATGTTAGAGTCCTGCATTATATTTGAAGAAATTAAATAATGAAAATCTGCATAAATGATTGTGTATTTCTCGCATTGTGATAAAACAATGGTACATAGAGCCATCGAATTTTGAATGACGAAATCCTACTGCGAATATGGGCATCTGAAATCCCAAATTTGGAATTTGTTTTATTATAGATTTTATATTTTGTAAAACTTTAACGAATTTTTGATTTACAAACTCAATGCTTTAAAAGCGAGAAATGGCAACGTTATATAGAAAAAAAATACTTTTATCTCCAGCTCGCGAGACTGTGTATATCGGAAATTCTAAAGATATGCTTAATTTAACATTATTTTGCGATATTGCTCTTGAACTGAATTTTATGGTTTAACTGCAAAGAACATGATATTTAATAAGTAAAGGTAACACTCAAAACGTTAAAAAAACGCCCCTTTGGACGTAATTTAAAATCTGAAAAATTTCAGATTTTTTTTTTTTTTTTTTTTTTTTTTTTGAAGGGTCTAAATAAATTTGTGAAATTGTGAAAACAGCGTAAAACACTCAGCTTGAATCACCACGAAGGCATTCCTCCCCTTAGGTAAATAGCCGTTGAGGCTTTGCCACATAAACAACCATATTTCTTCAGTTTTCGCTTGTATCTATTCAAACAGTTTTCTAATATGAAAATCCAATTGCACAGATCAACTGAGGTACCTTTAATTTTGTGTAATTAAGTGCAACGTTTTCCATAAAATGTTTTTGTAAGGTTTATTTTAGCTAACAATTATTTTAGTGTGAGTTCTTTCTTTTGCTTTATATTTCTTCTGTCAGATGTCACTAGAATGCAAATCAAGTTTAAATAGCGATCGGTCGTTTAGATCGGCGTAGAAGAGAGCTGTGGCAACCGGCCAGTATGGCTCTTTAGACTGAGAGGGCGTCCTAACTGAACTGAGCGAATTTTGTGCTTTTTATCACAGATAATTGGAATCGCCCTTTAACTGGAACTTGCGTTAGGAGTAAGTTGAAAACTAATATTTGAAGGTTATATTTAATTACGTATTTGAATGACAGAGAGCCCGCAAGTAGTAATGGCTAGTATTTGTTAATCTTTTGCTGTACTGTAAAACGTAATAGATGAGTAATATAAGATCTAATAATTCGGCTAATCTTTGGAATATGGTAATAGGTAGTTTGGCGACATTTTGGTAAGGCGATAAAGGTTACTAGCTAGGACTTTAGCAATAATCTGAGAAGTACACAGTTCGAATCACAGATTATTTTGTCTAAGAGAAATGAGAGATCATGAGACATGTCATGTGATATTTTCCAGAAAATTCCAATCGAGATTTTAGCTAATAAGCACTTAGAAACAATTTCGCTGCTAAAGTGCAGAATCGCCCACTTATTTGTTTGGCGTTTTTTACAAGAGTAAGAAGAATTGGATTTTTGTCAATTTTCTTTGAGTTTTTAAGTGAAAATAGGTCGATGTGTACATGGATATAGTCAAGAATGTGCACAATGCCATTTTTGTGCAATTCTGGGATTTTTTTTTTAAGTGAAAATAGGTCGACGTGTACATGGATACCGTGTATGTGCAATTCTTAAAAACGCGGCAAGAAGTGGGCGATTCTGCACTTTCTCCCAATTTCGCACATAATCTTCGTCATGATTAAGCACTTTTGCTCCATAAAAGTTCTAGCATAAGCGTAATTCGGCTAGCAGATTGTTGGAAAAAATTGTTGAGTTAAAAAAAAAAAAATGCCTTTACTTCGTGAAAACAAAATGGCGTCCAAACAAAAACTAGCAGGTTGCTGTTGCAGGGTTGGTAGCCAAATTTTCGCCAAAAAATCGCCAAGTTACAATAATCCGAAGATTCACCAATCTTTCAATTTAATTTTACTGCTTATCTGTGTTATCGCAGTTCTATTAGACTTCTGTTTAGATTGACGATGAAAATTCGTCAAAGCAAGCGTGGGTAAAACAAGTACAAAAAAGTTGTTAATTAGATTTAATTTTACGTTATAATTCCCTTAATAAATCCTTTTAAAATTATGTTTTAGTTGAAAATCATTTAAAATTTTGTATATAAAAAATAATTATCATAAAATTTGTTTTATCATTAACAGATGAAATATGTCATAATCTCCCTATGTTACCTTGTAGAGAGAAAAATTAGGTTATTTTTGAAACAGGAAGAAGTGAAAAAATGAGCAACGCCTTCGCCTGGAATTGAACCAAGGATCTCTGGAATACGCGCCCAGCCTTCAGACCATCACACCACGAAGGCACGCTAAGAAGGCGGGAGAAATACCTGATATACTCCCCTTTTAAAGGGCGTTTGGGGTTTTAGGGCACCCAATCCCCAAATTTTGGGTGTGTAAAATCATCATCCACCGCTCTTTTAGTTCGAGCTCCACTGTAGAGACATTAGGTAATTTTGAATCAGAAATTATGAAAATTGAACAATGCCTTCGCCGGGAATTGAACAACAGAACTCTGGAGTACGCGCCCAGCATGCAAACCACTACACCGCGAAAGCACGGTAAGAAGGCGGCAGAAATACCTTATTATATTCCCCCTTTTTTTAAAGGGTGAATGGGGTTTTAGGGAACCCAATCGCCAAATCCTGGGTACGGAGAATCATCATCCACCACCCTTTTTTAGTTCGGGCACCACTCTAGAGACAATTAGGTTATTTTTGAAACGGGAAGAAGTGAAAAATGAGCAACACCTTCGCCGGGAATCGAAGCAAGGAACTGTGAAATACACCCCCAGCGTGTAGACCACGAAGGCACGCTAAGAAGGCGGGAGAAATACCTTATAACCTGACACCTCAAAACATATAATAATAAATAAACAATAAAATATAAATCATAATATTAGTAAAATATCTGAGAAATATATGTAAAAGAGTAAACACGTAAATCAATTTTTTGGTAAATTTTGGAGCTGGCAACAGATGCATGGATGATATGGTAATTTAATTATGCACTAAGAGTCATGTTCAAATAATCTCAGTTTGGAAATAAAATCAAATCACTAAGCATCTAAAAGCTAGTTGCGTTCCAGATCATAGTTATTTCCCCAACGTATACAAAACATCCTATATCATGGCATTTCCATAATGCTAAGCACCAGAGGAGAGAGGGAAACACGCTCCATGAATATTGAATCGGGGATCAAAGCAGTATGTGATGCGGTTCCTAGAAATTCGCCACCTCGTCTGCTAGCATATGAGTTAATTCCTTCATTTGTTACCCATCAGTTGCATCCCTGTGCTTTGCTCCCTCATTATGCTCTCTCATCCCGAGGTAAACATGGGAAACAGGAGACTTGGAATAATTGGGGGGGGGAGGGTCCCAGAAATGCGGAATAAGCATCAAAGCTGGGTTAATTCTCACGCTGCGAGTTCCCAAATTTAGCTTTCGGGTAATTGTTGGAGGACTCGGAAGTATTCCGATTTATGACAGTAATAAGAACATTTAAAGTCAAGCAATACTTGTACAGTAAGACCCCGCTTAACGCGGGGGATACGTTCCATCGAAGTAGAGCGTAATGCGAAACAGCGCTAAGCGAAGCTATCTTAACATGTAAATAATGGGGTTAGGGGAAGACGGATAAAAAATGGTTAGGCATTAAATTTAATAATGTTTTTTTTAATAAAAATAAAATCAAACATTTATTTCTTACAAAAATAAAAACAATATAAAAGCATATACTTTTAAAAACAAATAAAATTCTCAGTCAGATCATTCAGTCTATTCTGGGTTTCCAATTTTCTGCCTTTTTGTCAAGAAGGCATTATGATAGATTGGCTTAATGGCATATTGCGTTCAATTTCGTCGTCAATCCATATAGACAGTCGTGTTGCCAAAATCAATGCAGCACTAATTTGAGATTGACGTTCACCAGAATCTAATCTTCTAATCACTTGCATTTGAGTTTCCAGTGAAATGCTTTTTCTGGTTGCTTTCTTTTCTTGTTTTTTATTATCACCCATGATAAAAACTAAAGATCATAATATTTGTCACTGTATTAATCGTTATAGTATTATACAAATTTAAACTTACAATAATGTCAACAAATGTTTCAAATGATAAAAATGCGTCCACAAAGCAAGAAACACAACTACACTGTTTCGGATATGTTATTTGGAAACCTAGCGCTGCGCACAATTTCGGAGAATCTCCAGGTTGAAATGAAAGAGCGCTAAACCGAAACAGCGCTAAACGAAACAGCGTTAAGCGGGGTCATACTGTATTCATCTATCACAGCTTAAATGTGGTGACCTGATGTTATATCAGATCGGGGGGAATCTTTTATTTACCTTATAAAGTAGTTCGCTAGCCATCTTATCATGCCTTCGTGGTGTAGTGGTCAGCACGCTCGGCGCGTATTCAAGAGAACCGTGGTTCGAGTCCCAGCGAAGGCTTTGCTCATTTTTCATCTCTCCTGTTTTCAAAATAACAGTGGCGCCCGAACTAAAAATGGTGGTAGATGATGATTCTCTGCCATCTGGATTTGGCAACTGTGTCCCCTAATCCCCATGTGACATGCGACATGCGACGGGGGACGTGGGCACCACCCCTTTAACGTCGGAATTGGTGTAGCGCCACGTCCACCAATATCTAGAGTTGAACCTTGAGTCTTTCAAAAGAGCAATTACATGGCCATACAAGGGCTGTTAATATTTAGTATTACATTCTTGTTTGCTGGTTAACATATTCTATGGATAACGTGATTTACAGAGTTACATACTGACTTTGTCTCTCGTTTCCGGCATACAATGCATATGCATTACCTGAATTACATTAATCTTACATTGCGTTGAATTACTTTTGTGTACAGTTACAGTTTTTAGCTGTACATTTCAATAAATATACCTACATTACTTGTAGATTGCATACAGATCCAGTTTGCATGTACAGTTACATATGCCAATATTACATGTGCCTTACGTTACATTATTTTTATATACATACATAGTCAGGCACGCCTGCTTCACATATTACTTAATTTTACCTACACTGCTTAACTTTAGGTTACATATACTTGCAGTTGCATACAGATACGTGCAGATACATTCTGATTAATTTTTAGATACAAATATTTACAAACATAATAGTCTTACAGGTTACTTATATTACATGTTATTTGGGTACTTATTGCATAATTTTCCAGTACATGAAATAGACATTCCAATATATACATTGCTTTGCGTTAGACATCCTATATCCCTTATTCATAATACAAAACATATATGTTACCCATGCATCTTTATTAGACATTTCTGCATTTATATTGCATTACTTTAAATTGCATATTTTACTAATACATAGCTTACTGATACACAAAAATATTTACTTATTTACATATATTACACTCCCTTACATTACATTGCTTACAGATATATGCACTTTCATACATTCGTTATGCCTACATTATATATCGGTTATTATATATGGACTTACGGTATAATTTGCCGAAATTTATTTACACAGTACATGCACATTGTTAAATGCAACTGACTTTCCAGGTATGAATACAAGCAGTCTTTATACTGTGAGTTTCTAGTCTACATTATAGTTTCTTACAATTCGCTTGAATGACAGTTTTCCTACATTGCAATACATGCCCTTTTTAAAATGCTTAATTTGTTTTTACATGCTGAGTTGTTCTATGGCTGACACAAGTCTGTATCTAAGTCGGACAGTCTTTCCATCAACTGTACCAGCTTTTTAATAAAGTGCCGCTGTTTTATCATATGTTTACAGAACGGCTAGCGATTTGTTTCAGGGAGATTCATATGCAGTCCTTCTGTTAATGGGCATGACGTTAGATAGTGCTCTTGTGAGCCTGAGTCGCCGCATGCACATTGACTTGTGTGACTTATGCCACGCTTGAATAAATATTCCGGGTAGGGTCCATGCCCGGAAATGAACCTTACCAACTGTGCGTTCGCTACATTTCGGCTAGTGTCCACATAGCCGATGAAGTAGTGGGTCTTTCTCCCTGTGGTGCTTTGGTCCCATTCGTTCTGCCACATGCCAGTAGCCCTTAGGCGTAGTGTCTTCTTTAAATACGAATGCGGCCATGGGATGATAATTGGTGCATCAGGCGGGTCAGTTGTTGCCTCTTTGGCGAGTTGGTCGGCAAGTTCATTGCCATAGTGGCCAACATGAGCCTTTATCCACTCTAATTTTGTGCGGTACTGGGGGTTACTTCTAAGATCTCTCTGGATTCCCTGTATAATCTCCGAGGAATGATCTGCATTCCAAATGGCATATAACGATGATAAGCTGTCCGTTTTAATGGTGACATGGCTATGCTGGTGCGAGTGCAGGTAGCGAATCGCTTGTGCAATTGCCACAGCTTCGCTTTGAAAGACACTGTTATGTTGTCTTAACTGTTCCTTCCATTTCTCGATTGCGTTTTCTTGTTTCGTGGCGACATAGGCGCATCCCACTCTTTCGTCCAATCTAGACCCGTCTGTATAGATGGTCATTTCCCTTGAGTGATGAGTTGCATCGCCCTTTAAAAGGGGGAGTATATAAGGTATTTCTCCCGCCATTTTAGCATGATTTCGTAGTGTAGTGGTTAGCACGCTCGGCGCGTATTCGAGAGGCCCCTGGTTCGGGTCCCGGCGAAGGCATTGCTCATTTCTCATCTCTCCTGCTTTCAAAATACCTAATGCTTCTACAACCTGTTAAGATTTAGGTTTAGTTTATGGATATAAAGAACTACTTTTATTCAAGTTTTAGCATTTATCAAAATTTTCTATATTTTTTCTGGTTTAATTCATAAATCCCTTTAAAAATAATCTAAATTTAAACAAATATTTATGTATATTTTTTGAGTTTGGGCAAAGAGGGGGGTTGATCATCTAGCAACGGTGAAAAGGGTGCATGGAACAAAAAAGATTGAAAACGATTCTGATAGAAGATTTTAGTCTTTAAGTTTGTGAAACTTCGTTAAACGCGAAGGATAAATATTTACTTAAAGTTAAATGCTGTAAAAGTCACGCTGGGTGACTAAAGATATCTCTTGCAGCTCGACTAGTAACGAAAAAGTACTATTTTTATGGTATTAGGGGAATCCATTTTAAAAGTTATAAATTAATTGTTGTTTTCTATAAATCAGTATATTTTTATTAACGTTATAGCTGTTTACTTTTTTCTACATTTTTACGTGTATTTTTTGTAACTCCATTATTTCACAAAGAAAATATAGTTCAGTATAAAGAGAGAAAGTTTTGAAATATCGCATACTGTTTGGTGCTTATATTTGCGAAAAAATATTGAGCTTAGGGTAAATTTGATTCCACATTAATAAACCATCACTAAGTAAAACAGGTAGGACGTATTTTTATTTACGCCGTTATTAGACCGGAACTATTTTTTATTTACAGCATCTGGTAAATGACTTCAGAAAGCACTCTGATAGCAAAGGCTGTGGGACATATGTTCACTTTTTTAAAAATCTTTTTTTCGTTGAGGTAGTGTTTATTCCAACGCACGTGTGGTACTTTCTTTTTAATCACTGAATCGCTTAGACTTTCGGTTAAGTTATTTTTGGCAATGATTTTTGAAGTTTTTAATTGTATTCAATTTGGGAAGGGCAATATGCTCAAACATCCAGGTATGTAACCCTCCCTATATTGCGAAGGAAAAGAATGACTCAAGCGTGTGCTATGTAAATTCTCTTAATTTGCGGCAGATATTTTTTTCGCAAGGATTAACTGGCGATAATTATCGTTTTAGAGATATTTGTAAATCTACTGCTGTTTTATGCATTTCAGAAAGGATCTGCTTTTAAAGAAATTCCCTCATTTTTCGTTTTCGTGATGTAATCGGTTTATATATCAGACTTGTAATAACATATCCCCATGATTCGAATTCAGGTGAAGGTATAGTAAATTTTTATTTTACTATCTTCTAAAAATCTTAGATCCTCTACATCTGATCTGGAACTATGAAGATCTAATACTGTAGTCGCTGGTAACTCGATAATTCTTACATTTGGTCAACTTGATCTGTTACTTCTAACCCGGTTTGAAGATGGAAATAGTCACCACTTTGCAATCTCATATTAAATAAAGAATACTCTGTTAATTAAACAAAATTTTGCAAATTTCTGAAAATTATAAAAAAAAATTTCATCGTTCTGCTGTTCTTTTGGCTTTAACGTACACTGCTGGATGCTTCTCTGGATGTTGGCTAATGATACTTAAAGGATGCTCTACTGCACAATTATGTATTACCAGAGCGCAGTTGATTTTTCGTAATTCCTGCTCCTAAGAACCTACTAGTTTAATATAATTGGGTAACATTACATAAATATAAAATTTAGTGAAAGTTTTACGTATCTGTTAATAACAAATTAGACATCTTTTAAGTCCAAAACCGCCTCTGTGAAATGCAATTAAAACCTGTGGTGAATGTACACAACCTGTGCTTCTCCTGCTGTTTCATATTAACTTTAAGAGCAAGAATATGTTGCAACTTGTCAGAATGTAATAGTATCTCTTGTGGATTTATTGGTAATCCATAACTGATTGAGATCGAGTAACTATTAAAGAATTACTACATTGGTGAAATGAATGCAATCGAATAAAACGTTACGTTACGTTAAATGGCGTATCGCTAGTTGTAGAGAACAGAAACGTACAACTGTACAAATAAACAAATAGCATATAGAAGAGGAATGGAATTTGTAGACTTCAAACTGTATATTAGAATAGTTTACCATCACCATTTCAAAAAATCATTTAAAATCTAAGAAAAATACAAAATTTCATAAGGATTTGAAACAGCAAAGTTTATATTCTGATTACATATAATAGTATACCAGGGACATCTTTCATTAATTTGGATGAAGCAGCAAACATTCATGCAGTTAGCATTCAGATATATTATATATTAAATATATTATTCGAATTTTGTACATATGTAAATAATTTTATTTATTTCATGTATAAATGTGTAGTATCTCTTGGATAATATAACAAAAAATGTCTCGAAAAGCATAGCCTCGACAGGAAAATAGCATTACAGGGGCAGGTGTATTTAAATAAAGGCTGTCTCACGAAATTGGCGAGATAGCTCCATAGAGCCACGCTGGAGATTGTTTTGGAGACTAGACAAACTAGGCGACCATTTGGCGGTAGTTTAGTTCTATCCCTGCATAACTCAAACTGGTTCGATCCCTTTATGTAACTGTAACCATATCCGGCCTATGTAACTGTAACTGTGTGTGCTTCCCAGTAATTTGGAGCAATCAAAGGTCCTGGAAATTTCTCGGCGGACGAGGCAAAAATATGCAAGACCGTAGAGAACGTCAGTTCGGAGTTTTTATGATGATTTCGGAGTGATTTCGGAGAGTTGATTATGAGTTGATTTCGGAGTATTGAGAGATCTCCGTGTGAGCTTCTCTGTTTAGATGCGCTTTGCACTTTGTCGCGTTTAACTTTCTCAGTAGTTTGAAGTTGTAAATACTGATTGTGCTCTGTGATATTGAGAAAAACTGTACGAGTACTGTAGGGTTTTCCTTATTTTGACTAACAAAGTTATTTTAAGTTGATACTTTGGCTGAACTTCTCAACTTCCCCTCACATTCTCTCGCCAGGATGTAAATTTAAAGTTAAGTGAATTGCATATTTAAACTTGTAAATCTCTGAAATAATTCAGAGCTTGTTTTCGCTAGCCAGCGCACGTTACGTTGTTGCTTCGCTGTTACGCTAGTAAGCCTCTTGGCCATATCGGAATTATCATCACACTTGTTAGGTTTTTGTGTGTCCACGTGTTAGGCGTAACTTAAGTGTTATCTAGCACTACTTATTTTAGGTTTGATTTGAATTATTTTCTACGCTTTTAGTTTTCACCTCAAGTTTGACGGTGCCTTTGTAACGCACGAAGAACGTGCCCTTCTGTTAACTATTTTGATTTAATAAATGTTTTTTTTCACACTTCTTCTGTTGGTAGTTTCTTCACGCCTGTGTGAGAATTTGCGAGGTGGTTGTAGGATCTAATCTAGTTTATGTGGAACAACAGAGAACGACCCTACAGTACTTTGCGAAAAGTTCCAGATTTGTAAAATGTTCCTTTTGGAATTGTAAATTTTATAAAGCAGCCATCGGATCTGTGTGCATTCAATCCATTACTAACCCGTACGCACTCAACAATATTTTAGTTTTTGTCTAATCGACACATTAATAAAAAGTATAATTAATTAAGGTTTAAAATATTAAAAATCTCCTTTTTTTGCTTTTATATCAATGTGTTTATTCATAAGTAACAGGGGCCTTGCGGTGTTGCACTAAATAAATGCCGGATCCGGGAAACACCGGATTAGTGTATGGAAGCCGCTCGGGTGTCCGGACCCGCTTTCACTTGTCACCTCTAGTGTAAAACATTTTATCTTAAGAAGATGTGTAACACTGTGATTACTTTCAGCACCTTCTCTATATAAGTCTTATTTGTTAAAATTCCATTGAAAATGTGGAGAAGTTCTTAATGGAATTATGTTCGTCGTAGCTAAAAGAAAGTTCTGTTCCCGTTTAAAATACTGGCATTTTTTAATACAGTCACTTTGTGGAATGTGGCTATATTAAAATAATCCTGACGATGTACCTTCATTTAGAAAGCTTTATTTCATAAAATACGTTCAACATCTATTGCTTCACAACAGAATTCCCATTTACATTATTTACATTATTATCTTTAGCAACATGTCTTATCATTTTCGTCGAAGAGTATAATTTAGTTGTACCAGAAAGAGCTTTAGAGTTTTAATCAGTGTAACTCATGTTAAGAAGAGGTTTTAATCAAACTGTCAACGAAAGTTACTTTGTCCGTTTAGATATAATTTCAGAATTAAAGCTGTTTGGATATAATTTCGAAAAAAAAGGGTTTTGAATATATTCTAAAGTCTATATAAAAATGAATTCCTTCAAAATTAAAGTTTGATTTTCTTTCTATCACAAAGAAGCGAATGAAGTTCTAAAACTACTACTTTAAATAATTTTACTTGCTTTTTCTAAGAATCTGACAGATTCACATACGTTATTAAATCATATATTTGTTTCAAAAAACTGAGGACATTTTAAACATTTAATTTTCTCTCTCTAGCTGAACATTTCTGAGATGTAATATCAAAGTTCCTCTGACAGCAGAGCTTTATTTAACATCTGCTGTACAATTTAGTATTGTTTTTAAATAATTTTCTGTTTGTTTTTCAAGTTTTGGTGATGTTGAATTACAGGTTTGTACAAATGTTTAGTTAAACAGAATTTGTTTATTTTAGTTTAGTTTAAAGGAAAAACTTTTGAGACTGTAAAATATCGCAATTAATTATTCCTTAGTCTGAATTGTGATTAATGAATTACCGACTGACGTACTATTATTATACTACAACAGCATGTGGGAGAAGCATGTTTACTCCTTCTGAACAATCTCCTCAGACCTAATAATTATAAGTTCATAAATTTAATAAAGCCTTTATCTGACTGTAGGGAACATGTTTCTCTTTGCAACGCCTTTTGAAATAAATTTTTAAATAAGATTTTCAAAATCAAACTTGAGGATTTATTTTCTAATTACCGCGGAAAATATTTTAAATAATGTAGGAAAAGAGATGACCAAAGGGGCCTTCGAACACATTTATGTTTTAATTTTTGAGTTTATACATTTATTTTTGGCTTTAATATAATTAATTGTGAAAAAATGAAGAGGCTGAGTCATTTAATTACCATCCAGTTTGTATTCCTGTAGTAAAGTAAGCAACCAAGCAAAAAAGTCAGCAATATTTATAATAAATTATAAACATCATGATAAAAAATATATGATATTTTGTAAAATGTGAGTCTATCAGAATGATATTCTCAGAGAGGTAGACTATTATTTTAAAGCTAAGAAATTATTTAAAAATTTCATAAGCTATAACGAGCAATATAACAAAAAATATTTTCTCGTTAAAATTCATATTTAACACATAATAACTTTATAAAAATATATTTATCAGTTAGTAAATAGTTTATCTCCTTACTTGACGTGTTTGAAATATGTGCACCGAACCTGATAAGATTTCAATTATAACTTTGAAGACATTCTGTTTCTTGTTAGCATTACAACACGAAAATGGAAAACTAGATAAACGAATTTAAATAATTCAAACATTGCATTACTTATTTTTTAATGAGTTTGTTAACTTAAAATATACCCTGACCTATTAACTTAGGGCCTTTTTTGTTTGGAATTTACATTATTTTGCTTTCTCGCAACATTAAAAATTTTTCTCTGCTTTTTGAAGCCAATCATGGAATCTCGTTTTGCACTTTCGATACGATTACCATCAAACTTTTCGTACTTGTTTGTAATAAAGTAACCCCAATATCTATACTTAAATGACTAAAGATATTAAAGTTATAGCTTTATAGCCATCCTTGAATTATATGACGGCATCATATACCCCAAATTCCATAGTTTTCAGGCAGACGAATACTTTTTTCGGTACTCTTTGCCAAATTAGACAGTTAAAGCTCTGGTTTGCATTTGTTTTGTTGCCACATTAATAGTAGGAATAATAGAATAAAATTACTTTATAACATAAAAATAATTTTTGGACTTTAAAATGCAATTAAATAAAGTTTTAATCCCCCAAAATAAAAATAAACAACTCTGACACACTATTTCGGCCTTTGAAAATTCTTCGTCCGGCACACTTTCGGTATGATTTTCAGCGACAAGTTGTCAAATGGATTATCATAACTCCGGTTGAAATGAACGTAGAAACAGAATTCAAACAATTTTGGAAACGTGACAAATAAGACTTTCATCGAACGTAAGAAAACACAAGGAATGTTTTACCAAAACCTCGATTTCTAAGGTACAGAGTGTCCCTTCAGAGATCTAGTAGAACTTACAGAGCAGTTTAGGCGAAGAATATCTTTATTTTTCAATAGCTCGGTGATAGATGATGTCCAATGAGAGAACAGCGTTTCATCCGCAAAAAATTTAGGACCCGTAGAATTGAAAAGGTGAAAGTGAGGATGGAGATTTTCAGTACAACAACTGACATCAGAAGTTAGCCTTTTCAAAAATGTTGAGCTCATCACACAAAAGTATGCGCACTAAATATTTTTCTCTTCCCAAAGCCAGCTCCAAACCGATATCTTGTTGGGCGGTTTGCCATAATGCGCCCCGGGGTCCGGATCCGCTCTGACCTGTCACCTCATCGGCCTGCTGTTATAGTAACTACACACCATTGTACATTTAAGTGTCTATATGATTTAGCCACTGTTGAAATTTATTTCTTTTGCCACATACAATTTAATTAATGTTAACTGTAGTAATTAATTAATATAATCTGCAAAAGATATGAAATATAAACACAAAATACAGTTTAATTCTCAACACATTTAAATTTGCATTTGCCTGTTATGATACTGTCATGCACAACTTTTATTAATGAATCCAAGTTCCCAAAGTTGAGTAATTTAATAACTAATATTTATTATTATATACTGTTAATGTGAAGCAAGAATTCTTATTAATGTCTTCAATTAAATACATAGAACAGAAACATTGATTTATTTTGTAGAATATGTTTGCTCTTGTAATAGAGGGGCCACTCAAAATCTTTCTCGACATTCATGGAAGTTTTCTATAAAATAAATAAACCAGAAATTAAATTTTTCCTAAACTGAAAAGCAATCAAATCCTTTAGTGTTGGTCATTAGAGAGAAGGCATCTTTGCTTAAATACTTTTTGACATTTTTATAAGTGCTTCGAAAAATTAGATTATACGCCTTTTATCTGTCCATCTATTCATTTTATTCAGACTGTACGTGAATCGTTATCTTCTTGAGATTATTATGCTTTGAAGAGTGATTTTAAAAAAAGCAAACATCTAAACCGAAATGACAGTTTAGCATCCAATTTTACAAGTTAGAAATACATAACGTGAACCAATATTTATTGTAGCTTTTCTACAATTCTTTAAACCTGGTGCACATTCTTGTGCATGTATGAGATTTCCAATACCACATTTCAATATCGGGGCTCTTTTTTGATTTACCCGAGGCGAAATGTTTGGTTTCGAAGGCTCTCATTTGCAAACAGTAAACATTATTTTCCTTTTAAAGGCCATCTTATATTTTGCCAGCTGCAAAAATTTCACTTTCATATTTATTCTTGGATCTTACTGCCATCGGGATATTGATTTATTCGACAATTTACCTTCCTCCTTTCATGCATCTTGTAGCCTCAGAATATAAATCTCGGCTCAGGCTGGGAGAAAGAGAAAGAAAAAAATGGCAAAAAGTAAAGAAACAAAGTTTGCGCTTCGTGTTATATCGCGATTACAATCAACTTCTAAATCTTTGCATGCCTGAACCATCCTTTTTGAAAGAGCTGGATGCAGCTGCTATGGGAACAAGTCTTCACTAATAAGTATAAGAGGATGCTTTCATATTTTTATTCCAAGCGTGAATTCCTTTCCTAGCTGCCATCTTCTTATCAGCCAGTCCAAAATGTAAACAATTAATTGTTTCTCAGTCAGTACAGAATATAAACAATTAATTGCAGAATATTAGTTGATTGACTATGATATTTGGTTACAAAAGTATATCTTGCTTTGCAGGTCTTTTATTTTGCTACAACATTTAAAATGTGTTTAGCTGAATTTTTCAATAACTTAATTTGAGTAAATCTTGATCAAATAAATGTAGTTATATAGCATATAAACAATTAATGCGTTTTAATAACCATTTAATACATATATACGAAGCATAGTATTTTCATTTAAAAATTATGTTTATAAACATCAAAAACATTTCATAGTACACTGACTACCAATAAATATTTGGACACCTATGCAAATGACGATATCTGCGGTCCTAAGGTACGTCACGGACTCCGCCGGTATATATCGTGTAGGAAACAGCATCGGCTTTAGTCGCATGCAAGATGCCTCGCAGTTCGGAGCTCTCTGATTTCGAGAAAGGTATAATTATCGGGTATCACAAATGTGGCCGATCCTTAAGGGACATATCTAGCGATCTGAAGTACCCAAAATCGACAGTGGCCTATGTGATTAAGAAGTGGAAGGTGAACGGTGATTGTCGGAATGTGCCCCGAGTCGGCAGACCAACGAAACTAGGAGATAAATACCGACGAGTGCCGTCCAGAGAAATTCGGATTACGGGTTGGACCCCTGTTACTTTCAGGACGACAATGCCAGTTGTCATGTTTCGACGTTAACCAAGGCTTGGAATGGTGCCAATGGAGTTCATAGAATGGACTGGCGTGCCCAGAGTCCAGACCTGAACCCTATCGAGAACCTCTGGGACGAGTTTCATCGCCGAATTCAGGGGTGCACTACCCGTCCAAAATCGGTGAAGGAACTTCTATGTCTTCTTCAAGCCGAGTGGAAGAAAATACCACTAGCTGTCATACAAAATCTTGTGGAAAGTATGCCCTGGAGGGTCCACGCTGTAATTACCTCTCGTGGAGGCTCTACCAACTAGTGATTTTGAATAAATTTAGTTTTTCTTTTCTATCACAGGTGTCCAAATACTTATTGGTAGTCAGTGTAATGCGAATCAGTTTATTGACATTGCTTTCCCAAAATTGTAAATACATTGTGTAAATAATTAAATAGCGAGCTCATCCGTTGATTTCATCGAGCAAACCTTGCTGCTGTCATCAAAGGAAATATACAAAATGTCAAACTGTTTATACAAAGTAATTTCATCTTTGAAGAAATATGCAAATTTGGAATGGTGGGAAAATGATTTGTTTGTGATTATGAATTTCGATGCCTAAAAAAATTTGGAATATCCTTAATTTTGCTTTTGGTTTTATTAAACCACAGTTAAACGAATAGGTTTAGAAGAATGTCAACGGAGTGCTCTTGGAAAGTTTAAGCTGAGGCAGTCTATTAAGAAAATGGTGCCCAATTACTTTCTTTTACTCGCTGCTTTTTTAAAACAATTTCAGAACAGTAGAAAACCTGTTCCAGATAGTTATAAGACTACAAGATTCTCTGATGATCATTATACCGCAATGCTGTGCGAACTCAAGCAAGCGTACCCAGTCTTCGAATAATGGTTGCCAACAGCAGTATTAAATTCGATATATGTAAATACTGTAACGAAAATGCTAAATGGCAAAGAACGTTAGATCTTAGCGAAACAAATTTGTGTACCTCTGAGAATTGCAGTCAGAAAATAGCGATTAAGAGTCGTCTGCATGAAACTTAAGCTTAGTGGTCCAATGTAATCTTTACGGATAAGGGAAAATTACACCAACCATTAAATGTCTTATGTAAATTTAACATAGTAACCATTAATTATGCTTTGATGCAGTTCTGCCTTAGTAGAATATCTTAGCAGTCTTGAAGTGTTATATAACGTTCCATAATTTCATGTTAAATTCGATAAATATTGATAGGCTGCTTGTAAGCCACTATTTGAATAAATCCACAGTCTACTAGCTCATCTGCAGTTATCATACGTAAATTGAGTTGTATCTAAACAAAAGAATTAATTGTTAATGAACTGCAAAATGAGTATTAAATAGCGTTGAATAATATTAAGTAGGGCTGTTTAAGAGCAGTTTTAACAGAATGACAGATATCTATATTGAAACCAAAATTTAATTTTTTAAAATTTAAAGTATTGGAACCTTTTAGAAAAGTATCAATAAATTTTTTTTTGAAAATGAACAAATAATATGATTAATTAAAATTAAACAGAACTGCTAATAAATCAAAATAATGATTAAGTAGATAAATGATTAGTTAATTTGAAAAGTAAATATAAATAAAACTAAAATCAAACTACGAGGCAAATGAAAGATGAGTAAAATCCCGTTGTTAGGAAAGGATAGCAAAGATAAAAGAAAATCAAATATCTTGAACGTTATTTGAGATCAGATCAAAAGTTGCTCCACAGTTTGGCTTCTAGTGAATGCAAACCTTCTGTTACCTACGAATAGTGTATAAATATTTCGCTACCTAACAGGATAGGGTTTCGAAGTAGGATGTTTATCCTCCAACTGCTCAAAATTTCCCTTTATTTTGCTTTCTAAGGGAAACAGGAGATCAGTAAATATAATTCAGTTTTATAAACGATTAAAAAGTACTGCAGGGAGAATACAATTACTCCTAATATTGTGATTCATTTATACAACACAGTAACGAAACTCATAATATTTGGGGTCATATTTGAAATATGATTTTTCTAAAAAAAATGTGGGGTACCGGAGCTCGAGTTCATTGTAGTTTCGGCTACGTTTGAGCCCAATGACCATAACTCATCAGACTAATTTACTTTATTTTACTTTACTCCACCGACAGAATAGCTGGTCCACTTGGAGATGGAGCTTACCAGTCTGTTCCTACCGTACCAGTGATTCTAATTTTGTTCGCTGATAGACCACTGTATTGAGAAAATATGCATATTATGAATTTTTCAAGTTTATGGGATTTCGTTTTATTGTTCATAGGTATAGTAGGATGCCGTCTAGTTCTTTACCCGACTGGAGATTCCAAGAGCTTATTTCAGCGAATTTCTGAATACGTCTCAGCACGTATGTTTTGCAATAGATGTTATTTGCCCATACATGTTTATTTTCAGCTGATGTAATGCAGAGATGATAAGCACTTAGTTCTGGACATTCACAAATATAATAATCAGGATCTCCAACCCCTCCACATATGCACATCGTACTATTCCGAAAGCCGAAGTGAAATAAACAGTTTAATGTTTGAGCCATATCTCGTCAGGAATTGTATCGGCTCAGAAGTGCCACAACCTAACTTACCTCTGATCTTGTGATGGTAATTACATACTCGCCTGGCAGTTATCCGAGGAATTTTGCCACTGCTCCATTAAAAGAACCCTAATAATCGTTTTCATGTGCGACAATGTATGTATGGTATCCGCGTATATTTTTCCGTGACAACCAACTGCAATTTCATCTGCTTTTCCATTGTAAAAGAATATTCCAAGCTGAGCTTGCAGCACTTGGAGCAGCAATTCACTATAACATTCTAGTTGGTCACGAACTAACCATATATTCTAACTCAGCATCAAGTCTCCATTCTATACGGGATTGGAAAAGTCGGAACACAGTATTCAAGGAGATTTAGAGAATGTTACTTTCCTTGCCGACAAACATCACACCAAAGCTCATCAAGCCGGTACTCGACATATATTTTATCTTTGAGACTGGGCGGAAAGAAACACTTACTCAAAATGTGCAAAAGGAACTATTTCCATGCAGACAGTTGCTCAACGCTGACCATTCAAATAATAAATCACTACGTGTGATTCTTGTATTATTGCTGATTATTGCATTTTTGAACACCTGTTGCTAAAAGCTAAGTCATTAGAAGATTGTCGACCTGTCTTTCTTACTTATTCATATCTGTCTACATGCCAGCACGTAAATACCGCATTCGTGTATGTATGGGCTTTTAAAACTGTGCTTACGTCGGTCACCAGTGTCGGCCTTTGCACGTTTTGCCAGATATTTTAGAATCACCTTGGTTATTGATTCGCTTTGGATTGCTTGAATAGGCTGAAAGATTTGTCCATCATAAAAACATCTAGATGAGAAAGAATAATATCATCAGAGAAATTTCGCAAGTAGGTGATTATGACAAATAAGGTGATTTGTTTCTGATCAACAAACTCTATTTTTTGCTGAAATTGGGCCATCTCGCTGAACAGGTCGAAGGATGTTTTTTTTTTTTTTCCATTTCCTCTACAGCATGAATTATGTTATTTCGAGTGTTGTTACTTATGCATTTCTTCAATAAAAAGTATATAAATATCCTCCAAATGTCGAATTCAGTTACTGCACGTTTCACGCAGGTGGCATGAAATTTCCCTGAACGTTTCGAAAACAGGAGAATAGATGTAAGCCAAAATCCTCCAAAACTTATAGATAATATATTTATTCCGTTTCCAATTAATTTTCTCAAACATTTTTAAATGTACATTTATATTGTTGTAGTGGAGACAGTAAACAGCAAATTATTATTGGTTTTACGGCATAAAACAGTTCTTATACTTACCCATATAGGTATCCTCCTGGTCCTATTGCTAAAATATGTGCAATAAAACGAAAAATCGGGGATCTTTTTCAATCCTACCTCAAGCAGCGGTAATAGAAGGCGACAATTCATCCGCAGTGATTTAACCATTAAATTGCCTCCTTCATTCTATAACAAAATATGACACCAGTCTCGCAGCATCCTCAAAATTGAAACAAAGAGCTGCCACAAAGTTTTAGTATTTTATTTGTAAATTTACAAGAATAATATAACAGTGATATTTTATAGCTCAAGGAAAACTTTCATGATTACGAAAAGTTCTGTACTCGACGTACTCTTTATTGCTATTATCTACAAAATATTGATATTTCAATAAAAATTTTGTGATAGCAGAAGGTTTGATACGCAATAATTGAATGGAAGAAAATGATGGAATGGAAATGGAAGAAAAGAATTTATGCGGATAAGTACTGGATCAGTACTATGGTACATATGATATATATATATGGTATATATGCTATTAAAGACATAAAGTAAGAAATTTAGAACAAATATTTCACAGAAACCAGAAACTGAAATTCATAATTAATAAATTTCAAATAATCATATAAATGCAACAATGTGTTATATACATTCAGCTTTTCCGAATGTATATTAGAATATAGAATATATATACTACGGAGAATGCATAATGAAGAAATGCATTCAAGCATATTTAGAATATATACTACGGTATAAGTATTCAGCTTTGAAGAATATATATAATATTGTGTATACAGTCAGCTTTGACGAATATGTCTAAAATGGTATATATATTCGGATATAGAACAAATATATACTAGCATATATATATTCAGCTTATAGACTATGGTATTCTGCTGTTTTTCCAATTAAGTATTTTTCTTTACAGAGTTTTATGTTTTTTAAAGCAATAGAGGTTTAGACAATACTAATTTAAAAATCTAATGACTATGAAAAAAAATAATTTTCATGGTTTTAATTGAATTTCTGTTCCTTGTAGATAGTATATGAAAAGTTTTTTTGTTATAAATTATATATATATGTAATATTAAAAACACAAAGGAAAACGTCGGAGCAGTGTCGATGCGTGCTTAGATCCATATTGAAGACGAAGTAATCTGATTGCGTCGTAAACTAATGAATGTGTTGACTTCGTAAATAAAACTTGGCAGTAGAAGCGATTTGAATTCCATTTGTATTTCCAATTGATATTTGTGGCCACAATCACTTGGCACTCTAGTCGTGCCTTTCCACAGAAGATTTACATTTTTGATATTGTTGGGATAGAAAGCAAGCCAGAGAAATCACATCTTAGCATAGAGCGAGCAAAAGCTGAAGTGCGCAGTTATGAAAGATGGAAGCACGCGAAGAGAAAAGTTTTGGTTTACAAGGTCAGTTTCAGTTCTTAATTATTACGTCATCAGAGTTGCGCGGGCCATAGAGTGATCTAGAAATGACGCAATGCAGAGAAGTTATTACGATTTTAGAATAAAGAGGAAGAATTAATGTTTTTAGTTATTCTGATTCATATAATTTTATCTTACATATTCCTCCCTTCAAAAAGAAAAAGGCGTAGCGACAGAGAAGCCTTTTTAAAGAGAGAGTTAAAACACTAGCAAATTAAAAAAAATATAAATAAATAATAAAATTTTGATCCTGTAAAGTATTATTTATAAATATCATTTTTTTTAAAAAAATAGATTCTTAATTTTTTAGCTATTGAATTCCTATTGAATTTTTCAACATTTCAGTCCAAAATTCTTTTTGTTTGAGAGTTCACATAATCATTATTCATCAGGGAAGGTTCTTGTTATTACAGAATATCACAAAAACTTTTACATAATCATTTCTTATAATTAAATTTAATGCACATAAATATTTATGATACTTATTTCCATACTGATAAATTATAATTTAACATCATAAATAATAGGATTAAGGTTTTCAGAATTTATGGTTTCACCGTTATCATCTTTCATTTACAATTCCTGATTTTACCAAACTGGAAGCCTCGCAATACTTCTAAACAAACATATCCATCAATAGGGCTGTCCTCTTGAGCTAACCAGTGTGTTCTCTGCACTGGTGGCCCAGGGTGCCTAGACAGTTACTTGAAAAGGCCTCCGTTCCTTGCATTAATGTAACTGGCCTTTGAGAACTGCACTAATACATTCCATAATAAAAAATATAATAATAATAATATAAAAAATTTACATGCATTCATAAAATGAGAGCCTCCAACATTATCTTTCATGAAGAGGGTAAAAGGAACAACTGTACAGAGGTAATAACAGGCCTCTGTTGAAGGAACCAGTACTCCCTCGACATACTTAACATACAATCACCCATAAATTTAACATGCATTTACCATAATTTCATATTACGTATCTGTAATAATTTTACTTATTTTTAACATCTTTATTTTTAGAATAATTATAAAATTCGTATTCAAAATTCTCAACAAAATTTCAAAAACATAAAAACTTATATTTCAAAAACATAAAAACTTATCTTAATATCCTTCCCTATGAATAATTTACATAGCTTAAAATTCGTTACTTAATTTGCTCACACATAATTATGAAAAATTAGAAAAATCAATGAACAAGAATTTCAGATTTTCCCAAACAAATTGCAGAAATTTTAACCACAGTTGAAATGAAAACTATACAATCCGCAGCACATTAAATAATTTAGTTAATGAGCTAGATTCACACGAATAGAATAATTTTTGAGCTGTTGAAAAAGAGGAAGTGCAAATAATTTTCTGTCGCACATACTTGCAAACACTAACTCGGATCGACCTTGAACCCGCTGTAATGCTGAATTCCTAAACGGTAATTCATTGATGATTTAAAGCACTTTTTTTCTAAATATTGTAGAGATCGGCGAAGCAAATTCAATATTCCTTTTCACTAGGCAGTCGAACTTCTCAATTTATCGAGATATTACTTTCAATCTGTAAACACTACGCGTGATTATTTTTTGAAGCACTTGCAGAACACCACAGCAAAAGAATGATCTGTTATTTTTTAAACACTGAAAAAACAAATTTGATGATTCACTTCTTTCACATTATCTTGGATTTATCACAAAACGATGATTTAAAGAGCTGAATTAAATTTTCCATTGAGGTTTCAGGCTGCAGGAAACTATCCTGCCGGCTTAATTGTCATAATAAGAGCAAAGGAAAGTGAGGTAGCACTGTAGATGCATAGTTATCCTATATCGAAGAGGAAGAATTAATGTTTTTAGTTATTCTGATTCATATAATTTTATCTTACATATATATATATATATATATATGATAATTTTGAGTGAGAGATTGGATGAATTAAAAAATCGCAGCGCAGATTTAAAGATATAGCCGTTGAACAACGAGGATGCTTAAATGCGTCATAATTTCTTGGAGTGATCCGAATGTGTAGATTCACAACAAGACGTAAGAGAGACAGCGTTGACGAAGATAACACATCAATTTTTTCGCGAGCATTCTTGCTGTCTTTATCATTCTTGAGCGCGTGATACACCCCACAATTTTTGCATTTAGCAATTTACATCTTAGCGATGAACGAAGCAGAGCACTACGAAGCATGTTTTTAGCAATAAGCAAAGCGGGGAAAAAAAGGGAAGGTGCAGTTAGCAGCAGTGGTATTTATAATAAAAATTTTATTTAATCTGATTGTGTGAGATTTCATCGTATTGAGGCATGATTACATAAACGTTTTAATTTTCAGAATTAATTTCAGATGACGCAATTTAGATTCAGGGACAGGAAGGTGTCTTAGCGAAATTAAAAACAGGTATTAAAGGAACTATTGCTAAGGATAGTAATTTTCTTTCATGTTTTATACCTAACATATTCAAGAACAAATATACATTTAAACATTCCTCTAAGAAATATGTTTATTGTTCATTAATAATCAATTGACTATTTACTATGAAGTATTTAAATACTGAACAGCATTTTATAACAAGGCATATATTTCTGTCGTAGAAAATGAACGATGCATTTATATGGAGTAACGGGAATTCTCTTCTTCATCTACGTAACAACAACTGCTCAGATATCCCTCTGAACGTTTATTATTTTTTGTAATCCCTGTCATAGAATTCCTTTCAAAGCTGCCTTCCTCTTTAAATTACGATACGCTTCTCAGAAGATATTGCAATTTCAAGTTGCATCTGGCTTTTTGATTGGCTATCTAAGATCAGCTGTTATCGCTCTGGGTGTAACCTAACCACTGACGTCAGAAATCCCCAGAAGCGATGCCATTAATAGCGTGATATTTGATAACAGGGATTACCCGTTCAAAATGCCTTCGTAAAATGATAATAATGCATATATAGTTAATAAATTAATGGCCATTGTACAGGAAGGATTCGACAGAGTAAATTGAAACAGGACACAAAAGCGAGAATGCCGAGTTTGACTAATTATTTAGTATCAGTTTCCTCTTTATTTATTGCATATTGCTGTTATGGCTCTATTATGTTAAACAGGAATTATTTGTAGTAATTGAATACGCTTCTTTCTTTTGCAGTTGCCATTAGTTTGTACGCTTTTTTTTAAGCTAAGCATCTAAAACCAAGTTAATTTTTTTTTTTTTTTTTTTTTTTTAATTTTACATCTAAAATTAGAGTTTCTACGGAAAAGCAAGCAATTCGGCTAACGGACAGGAAGACAAATCTTCTTTGCACAAAATTGAAAGCTGACTTTTAGTTCCACTGGACAAAAGTGAACTTTCCGAATTTGCATTTCTACACATTTAGAGTGTTAAATTTCACATTAATAACTGTTCATTCTTAAATGCATTGCTTTCAGAAGAAGTAATATTCAAACAGAATGAATTTATCTTATTCGGAATTAATATATTTAAATTATTAACTCAAAAGTCAAAAGTTCCTAAGAAGATTTCAAAATCAAAGTTGAAAACTTATAACGTATTTCTATCGCCTTCTTAGTGTGCCTCAGTGGTGTAGTGGTCAGCACACTCAGCGCATAATTCAGAGGGCCGCGGTCCGATTCCTGGCGAAGGCTTTGCTAATTTTTCACTTCTCCTGCTTTCAAAAAATACCTAATGTCTCTACACTGGCGCCCGAACTAAAAGGGTGTTGGATGATAATTCTCCTCACCCAGGATTTGGCGATTGGTTCCCCTAAAATCCCCAGTCGCCCTTTAAAAGGGAAATTATGTAAGATATTTATCCTACTTTCTTAGTGTGCGTTCGTGGTGTAGTGGTCTGCACGCTGGGCCGGTATTCCAGAGGTCCTTGGTTCGATTCCCGGCGAAGACATTGCTAATTTTTCATCTTGCCTGCTTCCAAAAATATCTAATGTCTCTACAAACTAATAGACGATCTGCGCAAATTGCTGCAGTCTCGAAAACATGCAATTTTTTAAAAAGAAGAGAAAATTGTCTTAGCTAAAATGAAAATATTTAATCCATATTTCATGCTGGTCCTAACCTGTTTTTACCTCGATTTGAAAGTCGTATCCAAAGGTAGTGCACGAAAAATTACAAATTAAAAAATAGAAAGCTTTAAAATTTCATTAGAGTAAAAAATGAAAATAAATAAATAAATTTTAAAAATTATTAATATATATAACTTTAAACGTTAATACCAGATCATTCACAATTCATACTTCGATCTTGCATTTTCTATATCATAGAAATGCAAGCAATGAAATAAGAAAATACTAGATTCATTATAATTATAGTTATTCTCAGCTTAGTAAAAGAGTTATTCATTTTAATTTTCGCAGTCTCCAGGTGTTGGTATAATAAATGCATAATATTCCAGGCTAACAGTAACTTGAAGGCCCCTCCACATGAGTACGCTCGCAACGTACGAGTTGACGCAGTTTTTTTCGCCGTCGTAAATTCGCATTATGAGTATTTTCTCTATATAAAGAGCGATGATATGCCATAAACATTAATCCAAATATTGATGCGTGATAAGCTTCGCGAAAGTGAAATGTTGACGATTAAATAAACTTATAAAATGAAAAGCACTTCTATTAAAATTTTTATTACAATGATAGCATCGTTTACGAGTTAAATCGTTAAAATTGGAACTAACATTTATAACTGAGAAACAAAAACAAAATAAAACGTAAAGAAAAACATGTGCTCATATGTAGAGTTTCTAAGATTCAGCATCACAAGACTAATAGCAACTCACTGGTCTATTTTTGAAACCCCTACCTCAGCAGCGGTACTGATATTGCAATTGTAAATTATGCCCCGGTTCATATTCTAGTGAAAATCCAGCAACATAGGTATTACCGTGGTTCTGTCCATGCATAACGCGAACTTGAGTCATTTTCCTTGCAATGAAAATCTTCCCACGGACTATTTTTAAAAAAATGTACGTGAATCTATTGATCCAGAAATGAATAACAGTAAAAGATCATTTGCTAATATTTTTAGATAATAAAAAAAAAATATTAAATATGGAGTTTTTGATCCCCCACGGCGCAATTCATGGAGAAAGCAGCGGAATTGTAAAATTTCGTTTAAATCTCCCAAAACAGTCATTGTCTATAACCACATTGTCAAATAGCGTATCTTTTGACATTAACCTTTCGTATCTTTTGAAATTAATCTTATCGTATCTTTTGAAATTGAGATTTGAAATTACTATTTACATCGCAATGCAGGGTGATTACATTATCAAAATTACTATTACAATTAGGGCAGATAGCCCTAAATCTGCTTTGCCTGAATCAATTAACCTAACCCCAGTACTGACTTGGGGTTAGGTTAGGCTGCCAAAACTGATTTTAAAATTATTATTATTTTTTTTAAATTCAAAAGGTACCTTGGATTTTAAAATGATTCGGCAATAAAGAACACAGCTGATTACACTAACTCAAAAATACATATGTAAGATTAAAATTAACTGACTGTTTAACTTAGAAGTCAAACAACAAAAATAAGCGTTATATTTGCAAATTTTCACAGGACTAGTTTCAATGGTTTTACCGAACCATAAGCCTCAGCTGCCGAAGTGCAAATGAACGAAATAAGGTATAGTGATAAGAAAAAATAAGAATGGCTGGACAGGAGTAAAGCTACTGGCGCCATCTATTGATGAAACAAGACTGAACATAATTTCCTTAAAGACAACTGAAACATAATTTCCTTAAAGGCTGAAGGTAAAAATGGATTTGAATTAGAGTCGTTAACTACAACACAAAGATATTTTTGAATGTGAGACGCATCTAGAAAATCTAATTTACTACCTGTATGCAAATTATTAGCAAATGCAGGGTGATTGCGAAATGCACAATGTCACCAGAAGACATTAAGCGTCCTTCTCCCTGGGCATAAAAAAGGAACGTAAAGGAGTTATGCCTGTGCTTAATCTGTTGCTGTCGGACGCGCTTTCACTAGGCATGCCCTTATGCCGCCACTGAAGACAAAATAATTAGCTGTCAGAGTTCGAGCGGAGGAATATCATCGGAATGGTGGAAGTTGGATGGTCAACTCAGCCCCTGACGTAAGCTGTTTCAACATTTTGCGGTAGGGATTTGATATTAGCAGAATACGGCTGTCAACCTCAGGACACCTTCAGCAGACCAGTTAACGAGAGTACCTCACATCATCCGACACCCACACACATCACTTACTGCATCATTGCCCGTTATTCGAGCACAGAAAGGACTTTCATTACGGGTCCTCGTATCTGTCTGTACAATCACGAGGCTTCTGGCTGAAGATTTGGCATCGTGGCGCCCATTATATATGCTGCCAATAACACCCACACACTGTCACCTTCGTTTGGAGTAGTCATGCGCTCGGCAGGGTAACGAATCGAGAACTAGTTTGGGCAATGATAACAACCCTGTACGTGTGTGGAGATCTTTGGCTTTATGGCGGCACACCACTCTCGCAGGTACTATGGTGATACTATGGTGGGCCATCGCATGCGACACCAGATCACCTGTAACATTTATTCACGTTTATCATGATGGACTAGCAACACGTTCGTGATATATTTCTGCCATGTGTGTTACCACTCATGGCAGGGCTCTTAAGAAGCATTTTTCAACGGAACAACGCTCAGCCGCGTAGAGCAATGTATAGCACGAATACTTCCGCCACATTGCCCGCCTTTTCTGACCTGCCTGAGACCTAGATTTGTTACAGATCGCGTGCGTCTGGCGTCATTTGGGAAGGTTAATTGGGCAGACTGAGACTTTTGTCGAACTAGGGATACACTAATAGTAACTATGGATTGAAATCACCCAGTGCTTTGATTTTGTAATCACTTACACCACCGTTGCACTCACATATATAATAGTTTTCTCAAATCCGACAATTCTCGTTTGGTGTTTTCAAATTTTATGCCAATGAATGTATTCTAGCTTAATTTTATGAGGATTAATTTCCCTTCAGTTATCACCATCCTTTTACTTTAAATTATGTGACCCCTACTTTTTATCTTTTCATTTATCATTTTATATTTTTTTTGTGTGAATCTATCAGCTAAGGGACTTTTAAAATTTTCAAAGCTGCATTTTGGGAACAGTCGTGTGCTCTGATGGAATGGATTAACCCAATAAAAACTCTACACTCTTTTCTTAGACTCTTTTACTGCAGAAAAATCTTTGAGCATTTTTGTACCTCTGTGTCCTTTCCTGTCTATTTCAACATGGCAAAGTACATGAGAGGTTATCTACCTAAGTGGACGGATGCCTTCGTGGAGGATTTTCTGGCAAACTTGCTCACATTCACGTTACACACAAGAAAACCCCAAAAACCAATCATGCAGCTGGACACTTCACCTGGGATTAAACACTAACCAAAGGTCTTAATAATTCGCCCACGTATGGAGCCTTCCATTCTTTGTATATATGTTTATAAGGTATTTTCTCTGTCTTTCGTGGTGCAACAGTAGCACACACGACTCGCATTCCAGAGGACCAAGGTCGAGTCCCGACGAAGGCAATACACATTTTTCACATCTTCTGCTTCAAAATAACCTAATGACACTACACGTCATTAAGAATTTTATTATTTACAGCTTATTCTATTTTTCCATATATTTTTTCTCTATAATCTCATCAGTTTTGACGAAAAATAAAATTTATTTCACCGAACCAGAAAATAAAGTAATTTACTCCGAAGAAAAGATATTCTTTCTGATGAGCGTTGAATTTCATTTTCTTAACAAATTAAAAGTGACAGTTAACAGTTATTAACTTACCTCGAGAATAAAATTCAGATTTTCATCCAAATGCAAGTTCGTAACATATTCGCAATATTTGCATTTGAATAAGAAAAGCAAACCTGCAGCTTACTAATCCCCACCAGTAACTCCCGTTCGTTCGAAAAATATGTAGAAAATAATTTATATATGTATAGCGTATATTTTTAATGAAGTTATTTTATAGAAAAGGAAACATTTAGATGAAAAATACGAATTCGTTTCCTAGAAATTTCATAAAAGGATTAAACTTTGTAGAAGACAAAACCCTTTCGAGAATTTTAAAACTTATCTGCAAATCAAAAAAGCTATGAAGGTTATAAGAGAAGACGCTACGCACGAAATTGGTATTGGCATAGTGACTGAAATATATGCCATCTAATTTTAGATATAAACCTGACACTGTGTAGCTCCCAAATCAAATTTCAGTGACTCTGGCGAAATAAATTCGTCTACAAGTAATTTAGTTTAGTGTCAGTATGCTGTCTTTTGTAGTATCATTCAAGCTACTTCGTAATGCACTTACGAACTCCAACAGTTTCTGAGGAAATTGCCTTTTACAAGGCATCAGTCTTCATCTTCTAGGAAGAAAGGAATTGCCTTTCTTTAGAAAGAGACTTTTCCGCCTTTTTCTTATCAAATGAAAATGCTTTTTATGCGCTTTTACGTAGATAGCATAATTGGCACTTGAATCTTTCATTTTCTCATCAGTGCTGAAAAATGAACATTACAATAAGAATGCTTTGATTTATTTGCACTCGAGGGCTATCTTCCTAAAGGGAGGGTTGCTTTCATGGAGGATTTTCAAAGGGAAACTGGTTAGTGGGCCTATAATAAGGATAAAGAATTACATTCGATGTGTTATTGATAGAATAACGTTTCCTTTCATTAAATCATTAATGTTCCTTTATGTCAATCTAACCAGTTATTATAATCTAGATCTCTACTTTCACTTTTCTATTCCATTTGTAGTGTCATTGGGTTATATTCGATGTCAGAAAACTGAAGAAATCCGCAATATCCTGGATGCGATTCGAACTCCAGCCCTCCGGAATACGTGCCATAAGTGCTTCCAGTTACAACATTGAGGCATGTGGGAAAGGAAAGAAGAAATACCTTACATGCTCCCTCTCAACCCAGGCGACCTGAGATTAGGGAGCCTTGGGTTAAGGGGATGATGATCCCTTAAAACAGGTGCTAAAAATTCTGGTGGTGTCGAATTATCGTCCACCACCTTTTTTATTTCAGGCGCCACTTGACTTGGAGTCTTTTCAGAATTATTTGATGTGAATAAACTGAAGAAATCTGCAAGGCACTCGCCTATATTCTAACTCCTGACCTTCCGAGTATGCATCGAGCGTGCTTAGACAACGAATGCTTGCGGAAAGGAAAGAGAAAACACATTATATATTTCCTCACCAGAATACAAATTAGTTCGAGAGTATATAAACAGTGATGTTCGGATTGCAAGACAGAGTGTGTTTCTGCCTCTCGTGGCCACGTTATCAGTTTTCACTAGCTCAGATAACATTGCACTATTTGGCTTTGCAATAATTGCCGACATCTAAATTCTTACCCAGGGGAGAAGTTTTTGAACCAACTTCGCGTTAAGCCAATCTGTGCAGCCCTTGGCGACAAAGTTTTAAATTGGAAATTTGCTGTTATTTTATGTTACGCAGCTACAAATGGTTGGCTGATTTTGTCAAGCACGAGTCGTGCATTTATGTTCAAGTTCTGATTTAATAAAACCTTCTTAACACTTTGTAGCCCTTTTCAGATGAAGAAATAATTCTGTCCAAGTCTGTTAGGAGTTTGGACTTAGTTTATGTTACCAAAGAAGACTAAACTCTACAAACCTAACTGTAGCATTTCGACAACCTCTATTACAAATAAGCACTAGAAAATGTTTATACAAATCTTCCTGAAAGTCGCTTTGGAAAGCTGGAAAGTCCTTTTGATGCGAGCTTTTTTGTCGGTATAATGATTAAAGAGGCACTTTACAGAATTATGGACCCGGATTCAAATTGCAGCTAAAGCAGAGCTGTCTGTCTACCATGGTTATTCCTATCTCGGTTCTACCATGGTTATTCCTATCTCGGTTCTACCATGGTTATTCCTATCTCGGTTCTACCATGGTTATTCCTACCTCCATGAATATCAGTGGTAGCTGCTGTGACGTATAATAGATAACATCCTATTATATTTAATGTTCCTACGTCAGGTCAAGGTACGTGCTCCTAGAAAACAGCAGTAAAGCCTAGATTAAAGTGAAGGACATCTTCAAGCGAGTGCATTGAAGAAATTATGCCTATTTGTGAATCTAAAGGCAAAGACACATCTAAACAAGAGGCGTAGCTATGGTTTTCAGCGCCTACGGACAGCTGAAGATTTTGCGCCCCTTTCTGTGTGCCACGAATGGAAAACACTTCATTCTAAAATTTCGTACCATCAATTTGGCGCCCCTTGGATGCTGCGCCCGGGGACATATGTCCCTCATTGCCCCACCTAGCTACGCCACTGATCTAATCTTACTTTGATTTCGTGTTGAGCACAATAAATCTGTTATCTTAAGTACCGTTAAATGCTGCCCTCTTTATATCAGTTTATGAATTTTCTCGAATAAATTCCTAAATTTACTTTAGTCAAAGACTATCAGTTCTTTCAAACGTCCTGTTTTAGACAAATTTAACTATCGTTGAAGGGATGTTTATTTTCATACAGTAGATAAAATTTTATGTCTTCACCATCTTAATCAGTTGCTTCCAGGAGTAAATTTTATAAACTGCTCTTTGTGGCGTAGTTTACAAAATATGACTCAGCTATTAAAGTTCTTCACGAGATAATGCAACGTTTTTATTCTTCATTTGACTAAAAATCTTATCTAAATTAGCATACAAAAATTTCAGCACCTTGGATACAAAATTCAACACTCTTGACACTTCTGATGAAACATTCGACCGTTATTCCAACAGGTACTTTTTTTAGATTGCCAATATTTCATGAATTATCACGAAGTACTAAAGCTTATTGTTGAGATTTTTGTCCATGTTCTAAAAATATCTTAAAATATGTCACATTCCTCAAGAAATTTAATCGTACATTTTACAATGTTGTTAAAAATTCCCTACACAAACTTTAAAAAAGTCTTTTTTTTATTGGCGTGTTAAAGACTTCATATATCAGGCTGCGAGCCAGTTTTCCAAAGCCTTTACAGAAACTAGTAAACGGGAAAGGATCGTAGATTTATTTCTGTGCTCCAAAGGAAATCTAATCATGATATATAACAAATGGGAGCAATAAAGGAACAATTTCTAACTCTGAAAACTGGCTCAGAAATCCTATCTGTGTCACAGAGTTAGGTCTAGGTCATGGTAATGCTCGGTCGATATAAATGAAGATTTGGGCAATACGTCACCTAAAATCAATAAAGGACGAGCGAGGCGTCAAAAATTTATGTAATTATCGCTGGTGAAAAATGTTTTCCATTATTTACCTTATAGTCATAAAACTTTTGATACTTTTCTTCTTTCGTAAGCTGCTCTTACAATTTATTAAAAAGGAACTTTAAAGTAAGTAATAAGATACAAGCATTAATAGCTTACATACTTATTATCACATCCTTATGTATTCTTAAAAAGGCACATGCGACATCTCGACTGGCCAAATGCAACTATGTCGAGACCAAAGCTATTAGAATACAACTTTTCTCAAAACGAATTTATACACTCAGTTCTTTTATTTGATAGATTGTAGATTATTTAAAATACATAAAATAAAAATTAAATATCTAATGTTTTTTAAAACCACCTGTTTAATTTCACTTACTTTTAACGAATTTCTTGTGACAGTGTGCTAGTTTGGTACACTTTTCTTAAAAACATTTCACCGAATTTCTTCCAATGTTGCATGATAGTTAAAAACATTTCACCGAATTTCTTCCAATGCTACATGATGGTTAAAACCATATCATGCAAGAACAATAAGCAGAGTTTTAGATTTACTTAAAAAGAAAATATATATAAAAAATCAATAAAAAAATCTGAAAGGTTTCAGATTTTAAATTACGTCCAAAGAGGCGTTTTTTAACATTTTGTGTGTTACCTTTATTTATTAAATATCATGTTCTTCGCACTTAAACCATAAAATTCAATTCAAGAGCAATATTGCAAAATAATTTTTAAAATAAACATATTTTATTTTTAGAACTTCCGATGCACAGTCTCGCGTGTGCTGGAGATAAAAGTGTTTATTTTCTGTACACAATTGCCATTCATTTTCGTTTTGAAATCGTTGAGTTTGTTAATAAAAAATTCGTTAAAGTTTTTACAAAATATGAAATCTATAATAAAACAAATTCCAAATTTCAAATTTGGGCTTCCAGATGCCCATATTCGCAGTAGGATTACATCATTCAAAATTTGATGGTTCTAGGTACCGTTGGTTTATCACAATGCTAGAAACATACATACATTTATGCAGATTCCTGATTATTTAATTTCTTCAAATATAATACAGGGCAATAATATTATTTGGTGGCAACAGTTTGAAAAGTGAAACGGACATTCAGAGTGATTCGACGGAAACTATAGTCTCTCAGGGACAAAGACTAAAAATTAGTAAAATATATAGAAAAATCACAAAAAAAGAGTATTAAATTTTTAGTATATCCAATATCGTAAATTTTAAATCCTATACAGTTTGAAAGAAATAGATAAGATAAACAACTGGAAGAAATTTAAACCTTCCAGGTTGAATAGTTTTCAAGAAAATTGTACGGAAAGTTTAAAAAAACACATTTTGAGAAAAATTGAAAAAAAAAATTAAAAATTAATAATTTATTAAAAAGATCATTTTATACTTTCCTGCGCTATAATCATCTTGAACTGACATTTTCGCATCAAGATTTTTTGTTTTATTAATTTATTAGTCCAAAGGGACTTGAGTCCCGAAAGACTATTACTTTCGTTTTGGCATTTTGCGTCGGACGGATAAATGTTGGTTCACTTTTCAAACTGTTGCCATAAAATGTTAGAGTCCTGCATTATATTTGAAGAAATTAAATAATGAAAATCTGCGTAAATGTATGTATATTTCTCACATTGTCATAAAATAACGGTACATAGAGTCATCGAATTTTGAATAACGTAATCCTCCAACGAATATGAGCATGTGGAAGACCAAATTTGAAATTTGAAATTTGTTTTATGATCGATTTCCTATTTTTAAAAACTTTAAACTAACGAATTTTTGATTAACAAACTCAAGGATTTCAAAGCGAGCAATGGCAACGTTGTGCAGAAAAAACATTTTTATCTCCAGCGCGTGAGTCTCTGTATCGGAAATTCTAAAGATATGCTCGTTTTAAAACTATTTTGCGATATTGCTGTTGCACTGGATCTTATGGTTTAAATGCGAGGAACATGATATTTAATAAAGAAAGGTAACACACAAAATGTTAAAAAACGCCCCTTTGGACGTAATTTAAAATCTGAAACATTTCAGATTTTTTTTTTTTTTTTGTTTTTTTTTTTTTGTTTTTTTTCTTTTTGACCATTTCAGAAAGCTTATTTTCACAATGACTTTACCACATAAAATCCTGTTTGTTTTCCTAATATTTCCATTACTTTATTGCGGTATACCATTGTTAAAACATATCACCACATCTAATAAATCTAATTCTAATGTGATGACACTCACAAAAATAGTTTTTGGTGCGCGAGTCCAAATGCAGTTATTAAAATTTTCATTCGGTTTTTGAGGTTTTCGTTTGACAGTAATTTTTTTGTCAGAGAGACTTCTAAACACACTATTAACAGCTAATAAAACAGGCTCTGCAAGGAATGTTTATGGACATATTTTTTTACCACCGTTGTGGGTGTGGCTTTATTATAATGACACTAGACACCAATCACTTTTAAACCGGTAGGCGTGCCATTTCTTGTTTATATTTTTAACGACAGATTTTGGTCGTCTGAAATTTCGAAAGCATGCATAAATTTTACATTTTTGGTGTCGTGTCAGTCTAATTTATTTGTTTAGCCCAAACCTGAAAAGTTGAAATTTTTATGTGCTATGTGTCCTTAAGTTGTACCTGTAAAAATCATCTATAAGATAATAAATAATTGACTTAAAATGTTTTCCTTCTTGCTAATCCTTATCTCTTACCATATCTATCTGTTGGAAAAAAACGCGTGTTGAAATTGTTTTTAAAATAAATTATTCAAACAGTGATAGAAATTAACTTACACTTAAGTAACTTAAGTAATCTCTACATATAATAATAGAAAGAGTCTGTATGACATTCGTGCTGCGCATAAGGTAATAGACCCAGGACTACGAAGTTTGGTATATAGGTGCATGTAGACAAGTGCACCTCGAAGCGACGTTTTCAAAATTCGAATTAGATTTTTTTTTTTTATTTTATCTTTTCGATTTGATCGCATCATTTTGAATAGTTTCATTCTTTAAGAAATGTGACTTTGGCAACAGTTTTTCATTCAATTGTACATGGACTGTTGACTGTTGACAATCAGAACTGCTGCCATTTGCGAAAATGAGGGTGATCATTCTGTGCAGTTTTTAAATTTAAAGTTTTTCTTGGATACTAGACGTTTGTTGAGAGAAGGCAACGAAAAGTTGGTTAATTTATTTATTAGGATAATTAATATTTGTATTAAGGGTTATTGCTTATTTCATTGTAATTTTGTTATAACGTAATATATGTTTTATTTATTTATTTATTTTTTGAAGTTGTTAAATTTAACATTTCGTCTTCCTTTCAGGCATTTTTCCGGTACATTTAAAAGCCAGACGAAGGCTAGCAGCGGAGCTGGTAGTTTAAAAATAAAACACGAAAATAATTCTTACTTAATTGTTTAAAATAATACAATATGTAAACTTTAGTTAGATATCCTTTAGCTGAAATTATATTTTTATGCTTTTAACGTGGATTATTTTCTCCTCAAATGGAAGTAATAATTTCATTTTTTCTCCTATTCCGTATTGAAGTTCTTTTTCAGTTAGGTTTAGGGTTTTAAAGAAAACGTAGATCTTATTGTTTTTTTCTCCAGCTCTTCATCCATGGTTAGTAGAACCGGATTTCTGATAATATACAGGCATTTTGATAATAGACTAGAAGAGAAACACACTAATGTGACAATCAAAATCGTAAAAACAACCTTGCATTTAGCGTAAGTAAATTGAAACTCTCCAAGTGTTTCAATTTACTTAAACACATTGAGTGTTTCAATTTACTTACGCTAAATACAAGGTTGTTTTTACGATTTTGATCGTTTTGATAATATCAAGTTTTAATATGTATTTTAATAATACGTTTGATAATGCCAGCTATAAGCCAGCATTTAGAATCGCTATTCTAATAGAACTTAAGCATATTCTGAATTTTAAGTTTTTCATAGATATTTTCAGGTTTCCATTCAGAATATTTATATTTGTATAATGTCCATGGTGCCGTATTCAAAAGTTTTCTACCAGAAACAAAACAAAATACTCTCAAACCACTATACTTCAACCTTCCTGTTTAACTGTAGGTAAAATGTTTGTTTCCCTGCCCAAAAGTGACCGTTAGTCTCAAATGGGATTTTGTGTCGGTTGACTGTAAACGGCAAATCATAAAATATATATGATTCGCCGTTTATAGTAAAACGATTGTTGCATGAACATATTTTTAAATATTTTGTGAGTTTGCTCTTGAATTTTATTTGGAGTAAGTACGTAGAACAACGCACAAAACGTTAGTACTAAAAAGACAAAAAAAAAAAAAAAAAAAAAAAAAAAAAGAAAGAAAAAAACGCAATCCATCATGCTAAGAAAATTTAACATTCATGCAATGGACTGAAAAATAGAAAAATGTATGGCAGCATTTAACACTGCATTGGGAATTCTAAAAATATGCTCCTATGCTACTTTTAAACATCCTGCTATGTTGCTTTTAAAATGTTTGCTGCGATTTTGATGTTTGAACCCTTTCAGATTTTTTTTTTTAATTTCGTTTCAACTTTTCAATGAGATTTCACCACGCAGAAATTCGTCCGTCATATCCAATTATGTGAAAGTTCTGTTTCCTCTGCAAACATGAAAACATGCTGGTTAGGTAAATTTTTGCTTACCAAAGCAGGTATTGTAAACTCCGGATAAACTTCGTTGTTTTCTTCTTCAAAAATATTTTTTTTTTAACGTTCATATGTTGCTTCCGTAGACTGACTAACTGATAACTTCAGTATGAACCTTTATTGAGAATTATGTCTGAAATTCAACAGCGAGTTTTATTACACTAAGCTTTGTCTTTTGCTTGAACTTCCGCAAGATTAAAACTCTTAATACGTTGATTGTTAACCTGATGTACTCTGATGATAGTAATGTCGGTCGAACTGCTGCATGCGATATTCATCATTTTATAACATCATATACAAATGAAATGTTTTGACTGACGATTTAAGTGATGCTTTGAATGCTTTGTTTATTTTTTGAACGTAGAACAGTTAAATTAATGTGAGAACGTTTTAAACAGGTAGATTGTTATTTTGCAGTGTGTATTCCTTACCAGTATAAATTGTTAAAATTATTTAGTGGTGGTATTATAGTGTAAATATGAAAATGATAATTATTGAAATTCGTTTATTTTAATAGCAACAAATGTAAAAAAAGACATTATTTGCATAAAATCTGTGGGTTCCGTTTTAGCGCCTTTTCAATTGTAAGATTCCTGACAGTGTAATGCTGAGTTACTGTTGAACGTGAAGAATCTTAAGAACTGATAAGCGAATAATCGCTTGAGTTCGGTGACGGGAAAGAACAAGATGGAAGGGTAAATAACCCTATATTATTCAAATAAGATTTAGCAGAACTCCGTCTTGGAGTGTACAATAAAAGCCGACAATTGGGCTTGAACTTAAGAGACTAAGAATTAAACTAAAACTAATCTAAACTAAAAAAAGAGATATAGCCGAAGCTATCAAGATTCTAGCCGAGTTGGCCCCTTAACGCTAATTGACTGCAAAGCCCAAAGTACGACCGAGCGTAATAATAGCTTACGAGAGAGTAGCCTAAAAAGATGGACGCTTGATGATAGAATACCTGGTAACTCTTCTAAGACCGAAGAACTTCGCGGTTGGGAAGTAGTAAGTTAAGAATCGGCAGGAAAGGAACTTAAAATTTAACTGTTAATAAAATTAACGTAATCCTTACACAATATTTTACTTTCTTGTAAGAAACGTTTTGAATGTACTCAACAACAAAAATTTTACGAACAGATGAATATCATTATATGTGAAAAAAACTGAAATTGATTCTTTAATACTCAAAAAATGTTAATACGCAAAAAATGTTTCTCGCCAATAATTTCTTGAAATATAAGGGTCCGAAAATAAATCTGAGTTCACTGGACTTATTATAAGTTAATATATCAGATGTAAAAGTATGAAATCATGTATACACTGCACACAAGAAACAAAGCGGAATAAATACGATATCTTTTTAGCCCAAAGAAGCGGTAGCCCAAAAGGGCTATTAGTCTTAAAACGGCATTTTGTGGCGTATCACTTGTTTAATTGTTGCCAGAAAATATTATATCTTGTTTCATATTTAAGGAAATTAAATAATGAAGAACCTACATGAATGTATTTATGTTCCTTGCACTGAGAAAAACGGCGGTACTTAGAGCCATTAAATATTAAATAACGTAATCCTCCACTCGAACATGTGCATTTGAAATTTGATTTTTGTTATTTGTTTCATATTTTGTAAAACTTTAACGAATTTCTGATTAACAAACTCAACGATTTCAAAGCGGGTAATGGCAACATTGCATGGGGGAAAAATATTTTTCTTTCCAGCGCGCGAGGCTGTCTATTCGAAATTCTAAAGATATACTGCTTTTAAATAATTCCTGATATTGCTATTGAATTGCATTTTATGTGGTTTAATTTGAATTGCATTTCATGTGTTTTAAGTTAAATAGAATTTTATGTGGTTTAAGAACATGAAATTTAATAAATAAGTGTAAAACGAAAAACATTAAAAAAAGCTCCTTTATGCGTAATATAAAGTCTGAAAGCTTTCAGAATTTTTAAAATGTTTTTTTATTTATTTCTTTTTGTATCTTTAGAACTGAATTCTTCGCTCTTCATTTTCAATATATTAATTTCCATGATAGCATTTGTAGATCATCTACAGCGGTAGCAGATATCCTGACACTTGCTATTCTACTCTCAAAACTGCTTACTATAACTTAAAAGTACTTTTGTAATTAATCACTCAGTTTTTAATGTTTCTCTTTTATAACTTCGTGGACTAGATTTAACTATTACATTCAGTCTGCATTTGTGAATACCTCTGTTATTTTCTTTTCCCGTAAGGGAACACATAACAAGAAAAGTGCATTTTTATTAAAAAGATGGATTATTATTACTAAGATTTTTTTACTATTACTTTTACTCTAAATTGGCGGAAATGGGAAAAACATCACAGACACTTTAAAGAAGTTTTGTTGGCTCTGCTTTTAAATTCTTGTTTCATTTTTAATGAAACTGGATTCAGCATCTAGTAAAATACTAGTTCGTATATATAGTAAAGTTAATATAGCATCTTTTCGTCTGCAGTCTTAAATAAATATTCTAAATAATAAATAATAATAAAACGAGATAAAAATAAATAAATAAATAAATAAATAAATAAAACGAGAGTAAAAATAGTAATTAAATGCACTTAAAGGGGGTTTCCAACAGTTTGAAATTTTGCTTTTTGAATCATTAGCGCAAAATAAATTATTCCTGTTCTAATGGTTTTCTACTTTCTATTTTAATATAGTATATAAAATAAAAGTTAAATTGATCTAATTTATTTTACTTTAGAAAAATACATAAATTTAAAATGGAACTTAACTAGTAAAAATGTAGATTAGATTCATAAGAGTTTGACAAAATTGAATTTTCTTATGGATTAATTAACAAGATGACAAAATTTATTTTTAACGTTAGAGTTTTTAATTTCAGATTTTAGACATTCAGTACCTCATGACATATTTGATACTAAATTTTATTTACACACAAAATTACACAAAGGCAGGTACATTTTTTATATTCCTTAAATCTGAAAACGAATGTGTAAGCCGAAACTGAAAATATCCTTTTCAGCCGACTAGGTCGGCTAGCTGCCATATCTTTGAGTTCGTGTTCGAGTCCCAGAAAAAGCATAGACGTCTGTAGTTGCCTATTCTTTCTTCTGGTGGGTGTGATAACAATCTACTGTTTTAGGTTCATCCTTGGTAATGTTCTTGAGGGTAAATTGGCTAAATGATCAATATGTTTGGCTGTTCCTGACCAATATTTAAAAAGAGCATGAATCGGCCGTTCTTCTGCTTCTTACGCTTACCTTGTCTTTTTAGTTAGATTGAAATTTTATTCCCACACATCTGATTCCAAAATTTCTGTAGTTAGTTCCATAAATCAGATGTTTTCTTACAGTTATGATGCTGGAGCATACCCAATTCAAAACCTTTAATTTTTCAACAATATTTTTCTGTTAAGCCTTTTAACCCTTTGCGGCACAGTGTGTCCGGTCTGGACACACCTAAAAATTTCCTTCTGTACGCACATAAAAATTGAACGAAAAAGGATTTATAGGTTACTATAGGTTACTCTGAACCTTCTTTATTGATAGTAGATGGCAGCTCAACACAAATCAGTCCATATATTTTAGCCATGTTTAGTTTTTTAAGACCCTCATTTTTCAAAGAAATCTTCCAGTTATTTTTTAAGGTATAAAAGGAATTGTTTGAAAAGAAATTTCTATGTTTTTTGTGGCTGTATGCTAATCTTCTTATTCTATATTAGTTTTAAATTTTTACCTTAAAATCTTGCCAAAAATCAAACGGCGAACCCTAGACCGGGCTCACCGATAATCTAGGACAACTGAGAGTCTGCATTCTTTGTTTCTCCGCATCTCATCGGTCAGTTCATTGACAACAATGCTCCATACGGATTGCTGTTTTCGGTGCAAAATTTCCTCCAACTGGTAATTTTGGCCGCTAGTATGTTGTTTTTGTAAAGAGCTCGCTCCTTGCGGAATGTCGCCAATAGTTGGATTTTTCTGTCTTCTTTGGTGGTGGAACGTATGCGGCGTCTGATAGCTCTGCATTTTTGCCGTTGTTGTCTGAGCTCTTTCGTCCACCACTTAACTCCTTGTATTTTCTTCGCTGCGCGTGTGGGGAGTAGTTCACTACAGGCTGCTTTAAGGTTTTCAAGTAGTCGGTCTGTGAAAATCTCCATGCCTTCTGGGCTGTTGTGAAGCGCAAGGTTGTTTTCCTCATTACTTAAGATGCGTGTGAAGGAGCGACTGAGGGGGCGGATCTTGTTGCCTGGAAGCCTGTACCTACGTAGGACTGTGATTTTCGTGTCACAGTTTATGAGAAAGTGAAGGTATTTGTGATCGGAGCAGCTCTCATCATCGACCACAGTCCAGTCTTGCACTAGGTTTGCGATGCTGCTTGAACAGAGGGTGAGATCTGGCCAGCCCACATGATAGGTATTATCAAATGTAGGTGGGGAATCGGATGTATTTAATAGATGAATGTTATTGGCTGCCAGAAAGTCCTCAAGCTCCTGTCCCTTCGTCGTAGTATCTGCATATCCCCATATGGTGTTATGCGCATTAAAATCACCACTAAGAAGCAGAGGGGTTGAACGGCATCGTTGTATGGTGTCAAGAATGTATGAGGTGGTGCCAGTGATACTGTCCGTTGGGGAAGAGTAAATTGAAGCTATTATGTACTGTGCGTTATTGAATGCTAGTAAGATGGCAACGAAGTCTCGTTCTTGCTTGATGACTATTGGAGACCAGGATGGGTTGGTGCATGCTATTGCGGCTCTGGGGGATTTTTCGTTAGTTTCTGATTTACGCTGATAGACTTTCCACGATATGGGAAGGCTTGCTACTTGACCCTCTCTACAATAAGGTTCCTGTATCAGGAGTAGATCTGCATCGTAGGATGTTGCATGAATGACTGCTTGAGATGTCGCTGCCTGCGCTCTTTGTAGATTAATCTGGACGCATTTTATGGGGCTAAATGTTACTTGGTTGTTGTGGTCTCTAGGCATAGATTGATGGATGTCTGCAGTGCTATTACTCATAGGTTGTGCTGCGTTTGATTCTTTCAACGTGCGTTTGATTCGTTGATTCGTGCTGCGTTTGATTCTTTCAATGTGCTGCGTTTGATTCTTTCAATCCTCCACAAGCTAGCCTCAAGTAAAATATATCAGCCAGTTCAAATCTTCATGCAGCCACCAAATACAAGCAACGACAATCCAGTACAAAATACAGCCACCACAATCCTCAACGAAGTCTTCCCCACAGACAACGCGGAGGAAGATACGCCAGCACAGAAAATTGTTCGCATGAATACCACCATCCCACCGACTCCACATGATATACCATTTAGTGACAAGGAAGTCAAGCAAATTTTCCAACACCTACCCCTGAAAAAGGCCCCCGGTCCAGACGGCTTGGACTATAGCATCATCAAAGTTGCATACAAAGCACGTCCCTCCTTCTTCTACAAATTCTTTAACCAACTGTTTGACAACCAAATATTCCCGCAGGCATTCAAGAAAGGACAAGTTGTCCTATTCCTGAAAAAGAATAAAAGCCCGCAAGACCCGCGCTCTTTTCGCCCGATATGCCTTTTGCCAACCCTGGGCAAAATTTACGAGAAATTAATTGTTAACAGACTAAAATATCATCTCCATAGCAACAATCATCTCAGCCCCAGGCAGTATGGCTTTCGCACTGGTCTGTCCACTACGCATGCCCTCTGCAAAATTCGTGAAACAATTCAACGCAATAGCACCACAGGTTTCCATACAGCTTTCATATCCATTGACCTCCAGAGTGCGTTTGACACACTCTGGTGGCCAGCGATAAGACAGGCCCTCCGAGACGCACAGTGTCCATCCAACCTCTTCAGCGTTTTTAGTAGTTATCTAGAGAATCGTAGTCTTCTCATAGCCATCAACAACGACACTACCTTCAAAGTGCAAGAAAGAGGATGTCCCCAAGGCTCTTGTGCTGGACCGATTCTCTGGAATTTAACATTCAACTCTGTACTGGATGCAAACTGGCCACGACATACAAGTGTCATCGCCTACGCAGACGACGCAGCTCTTCTTGTCAAAGGTCGCACTCGTGCGGAGCTCGAGAAAAACGGCACCGAAGTCTGCTCCCTCCTCGCCAATATCTGCAGCAACTTAAAGCTTACAATCTCTACCGCAAAGTCATCAGCAATAATAATACCCAAAGCAGGCACGAATCCAACGCGCCGCCCCTGCATCAAACTACAAGGAGCCAACATAAAGATTGTCCAAACGCTAAAATACCTAGGTGTAATCTGGGATAAAAAACTAACCTGGATCCCTCACATCCAAGAACTAAAAAACAAAACATCAGCTATTTCCAGAAAGGCCCGCGCCTTCCAAGGTAAAAACTGGGGTCAGAATCATCATATTCAGAAGATCCTCTATCATGTGGTAGCTGAAAAAATAGTCTTGTATGCTGCTGCCGTATGGGCCCAACCGATGGGAGGACGAAAGATCAAACATCTTACATCTCTTCAACGACCATTCGCCCTGAATCTCTGTAAAGCGTACCGCACCACAGCCACCAGCTCAGCGACAGTCCTTGCAGGGCTCATTCCACTCCACATACGGGCAGAACAAGAGGCAGTGTACACCACCCTCATATACCTCCGCAAAGATGCAACATTTGGCAACATAACATACAGCCCTCTGCAATTTCAAAGCCCAGGTAACACTCTTCACACTCATCCTGCATGTAAAGGCACAGGAATAAGAATTAACATCTCACGGATACAGCCACTGTCAATGACGCGAGTTTCAAGGGATACGCAAATATACACCGACGGCTCTAAGCAGGAAGATGGAGTAGGCAGCGCCTTTGCACACTATGACAAAGGAAGAATCATCCATGTATGGAAAGGACGCCTTGACTTAAACAACAGTGTGTTCCAGGCGGAGGTGCAAGCAATTATAACCGCGGTAGATTACATTTTCAATAATAATATAGAACGGGCGAAAATTTTCACTGACAGTATGTCAACGCTTCTAGCACTAGATAATCACAACCAAACCTCGCCCTTGATCATCAAATTACAACAACTTTTACATCGCAACCCGCAGAAACATCTCTCCTTAACATGGATCAAGGCACATGCAGAAAATGAGGGGAATGAAGCAGCTGATAGCCTGGCCAAGCAAGCAGCCACTGATCCAGAAGCTGAAAAAATCACAATCCCAGCCCCTCCTTCCTACCTCAAAGGGCTATTACGGGGTCAAGGCCTAAATCTTTGGCAGGAAGACTGGACGCACTGCACAACTGGAAGACGTACATACAGCTATCTCCCGAAAGTCAGCACTGAACGCAACATTGCAATAGCTCCTCTTACGGCTTATATTACGGGACACGGCCCATTCCCGACCTACTTCAATAGACATGGCATAACAACCACGGACATATGCGCCTGCGGAGTGGAAGGCTCCCCAGACCACTATGTTTTTGAATGCCATCTGACAGCAGGAAATCACCTCCCTCTTCCTATCAACAATAGTGAAGCTTATCACCGCTTCCTTATAAAGCACAAACCGGCAGTAAATACAATTTGCAAAGTTGTTAACAAGCTCAAGAGAATGGGCCAAGATTTGTGCTCTCCTCATTAACCAAAACTCTCAAGACATGATACACTAACTAAGTCAGCATGCAGTTCCACATTCTCAGACACATAAGACTACTCCTAAAATTTACATAAGTCCCTATTACAGACACCTTTCAAATAATGCACAATCAAATGTATTTAACATTTCCTCTTCTGTATATGCATAATACTAATTTTTTTTAATTTTTATTTATTTATTTTATTTTATTTTATTTTATTTTTTTTATTATTTTATTTATTTATTTATTTATTTTTTTATTATTATTATTAATTTTTTTTTTCCCTATGAGCCTGTATTTTGATCCTATTATTTTGTAACTGTATTTTTGTATCTGTATATTTAATTTGTATTTTATTAGAATTTTATTGTGAATGTGCAAAATTACCATAGCAAATTGCAACAACAAATGTCAAAACGGTAAAACAAATGCAATCTGCCCTTGTATGGCCATGTAAATGATCTTGTTAACATCCTAAAAAGCTCCCGAGGCGGCCTCTTGAGGCCCCAGGGAGTTGTTCCTGGTTAGTGGAGGGCGCGGGACACATGCCTGTTTACCTCTGTTAGACATCAGGCGTCCCCGTCCTCCGTTACCAACCAACCAACAACAATGCTCGTTTCAGCACTCTTTTCGAAGCTCTATTCAATCAGTGTGCCCACTTTGGGCACACCCACAAAATTAAACGATAAATGCTATCTTCACAAAATTTTACTTGTGTACTCCTCTAGGCCTAAATAGACTGCCTACGTTTTTTTTTCTTTTTCTTTTTTTTTTTTTAATCAAAACTTCGACTTTAAAAGGTAGCGTGCCGGAAAAGGTTAAAGACTTTTAAAGTACATTTTGAATACATTTCGGAAATTCCTGTACTAGTTTTGGATGTTTTTATCTCACCTTTTATATCTATTTTTTGCTTACATGCAGAAGTAAAGAAGCTGTCGTGGTTCTGTGTAAGGCTCGTTTATCTTGTAACATGGAGCACAAAGAGGTAATTTTTGCACACGTATTAAATTTATTTTGTTTCAAAAAGCATCATATGCAGTCATCTTTAAATTATGCTTGTCTAAAAAGAAGCAAAGGACTGGTAAGTGGCTTTCTGTTTTACAATGCAGCTACCCCATACATAAAGCGAAGGAAAAAAACAGGTCTGCATTTACTGTGGAGTTGCCAGTCGTCTGTCTTTATAATTTAAGTTATTCGTAGATTGTATACTTCCACGCAGCACGAGGCGACCAGATATATCCTTTCCTTTTAAAGTGTTGGGAAAACTACCGGGTACTAAAACGTTATGTATAGTAAACTGGGTTTACGACCCTTATATTTTATTATAAGCTGAACTGAATTTCGTAAAATATAAAACAATAAAATTAGTAATACAAATATCGGTGTCCTTGCAGCTCCGTCACGATCTTGATTTTACAGTGGTTTCCTGCGTGAGTGGACAATCAGCCAATATCCTTTTCTGAATTTTGTCATCATCTCTAAAATAATATTCCAAATATTAATGCCAGTCTTAAGGTTTTCGAACGTGACAGACTGTTGTTTCCACTAGCTTAATTCAAATTATTTCGTGGGTTTGGATATTTGTCGGAGAGTACAAAAACATTATAGTTTTCGCGTTGTTTAACTAGTGCTTTGTTTTGACATATTGTCAGTTGTAAAATACCTGCTACAAAATATTAAGTAAACTTGATATGTAATTGGGTGGAACTGGCCCTGTACGCAAAAGAGGACCGGAGTAAGGTGTTATTTTAGACGAGGAGTCAAAATTAGGCGATTACAATCATTAAGATGGGAAAAGTGTACGCAGTGAGGAACTATGGAACTTCCATAAATAGATCTTGTGCTTTAAAATTCTTCTGAGTAAGAGCATTAATTCCCAAAGAGTAATTAAAGCAAAACACATATTTCATAATATTTTAGAAGCAAGGGGATATTTTATTTTCATTTGTAACTTTCGTTTGTCTGTGTGTGGAAGAGTACGATATTTTATTGCTTCATATAAACTCTGTATAGTTTTGGGACTTATAAACATGAGCGAAAGAGTGACATTTCTGATCATCTCCTGAGCAGCATCTTTGCATATATTAGTGTAGTAAAGAACAAGTAAATAACCCATGAAAGTCAACCCAACATTTACTGTAAGTCAGTAAAAAATTCAATACCGTTCGATTGACTGCATTTTTGTTGGAGCTCAGTCTAATTTTAACGAATCGTTGCTTCTATGGTGAACGCAGTCATAGTAGCAATGTTTTTTGATAAATTGAACCTTATCTTTTATTTGTTAGTAAACTGCACAAAAATTGATTTCTTTACTTTTTTTCCCCTCAAATAGAGCTATAAATATATGGTGTAATAGTATAAAATCTCGCAGTGCTTTCGTTTTATGAGTTTAATGAATCGCTGACATTTTACTTTCGCGATTTTTATCCCGCATTAGTATTTGGATTGATATTCACGGCATATTATCGCCCTTTACATAGAGAAAATGTACTCAAGCATACAAATACTAGCGTTTCTTTTTCTAAAATACAGATATCTCTGATGATATGTTCATAAAATGACTAGCATTTTAAGAAAAGTAATTAAGTAACAATATTATTGCCGGTAATTTTTATGTCCTCGAAGATAATCTTACAAACAGAAGAGCAGAATTACCTAGAACAGTGGATGCTCTAGGACAATTTCAAAAGAAATAATTATTTGAATCGAAATCTAACGTCATTTACCTATTAACTGATCTCTATGGGATTGTACTTTCAGCTGGACAAACAGATTAATCAAAATGTGCATGCTAAACAGCTTCTGTAGATTTTAATTGGGTTTGGTTCGGTTAGGTTTGTTTGTTTATGGCAAAGCACTCCAGGGCTATCTGCCTAAGGGAAGGAATGCCTTCGTGGAAGACATTTTAAAGCAAAATGGCTCGTATATACGTCAGATATGGACAAAATGACATCGTGTTCCGGAGGGATCTACGTAACCAAGACCTGCCTATAATAGATAATTTTTCATTTTAACTGAGCTTCTCTCAGCTACACCACACACAAATACTCTGGCATACATCGTTAGAAAATCGCCAACCTGTTACTCCAGGATAGCAGTACCGCGCGGGTGCCTGTTTTCTGCGAATTGTGTTCGCCTAATTCGACGGAAACGCCGATGCAATCAGCCCATTAACGGAATTCGAAGTACTAGCGTTCAGCGACCTCCCGGCCGCATATTTCACAAGTGAACATCAGCGTAGCCACTGAAGAAGGGGTTTCTAAAACGGACCCATGAGCTTCCATTGTCTTTGTGACGTTCTAAATCTTCGTGCATGTGAGCGTACGTTGTTTACGTTTTATTTTGCATTTGTTTCACAGCTATAACTATATGGTGTAATAGTAGGAAATCTCACTGTGCTTTCGTTTTATGAGTTTAATGAATCGCTGACATTTTACTTCCGCAATTTTTATCACGCATTAATACTTGGATTAATATTCACGGCATATTATCCCTCTTTACATCGAGAAAATGACTCAAGCTACAATTAGCCTCGAATATTATGCATTTACTAACACCTGTAGATTAAGAGAATTCAAGTATATAATTTTTTAATTGATCTGAGAAGAACTGGGAGTGTAATATTGAATGTAGTGTTTTCTTATTTCAGTGCTTGCATTCTTTTGATTTTTAAAGTGTAAGGTTCAGAATACATATTCTGTATAACCTGATTATATCCATTGTTAGCATTAAACGTTATATATGAATAAACTGAATATATTCTTTGTGAATAAGATAAATTCTTTCGGTTTGATGAGTATTTCTCGTGTAGACAGTACATTTAAGAGTGAACAATTATTAAATGTGAAATTTAACACACTAAATGTATACGAATGCAAATTACTAAAGTTCACTTTAATACTTCTGCATTGGAAATTATTATAGAACATCTTTTTCATATAGATTGCAACAAAAAGTGCTGACTTCCTTTTACACATATAGTTGGTGTAAATATTTTTCTCATATGCATAGTTTTATGTAAAGATAGCATCTGGGCTGAGATGCTTATCACATATTTTCTTTCTTCATTTATTTACCACTTATTAAGTTATATTTCACACGGATATTTTTGCAGAGTGTCCAACATGTATTTGTATTTATTTCAAATTCTTTCAACCAGGTAATGAAATCTTCATAATTGCTTATATGTGATCTAACTTCGCAATGCAAATTTTCAGAAGAAATCGACGATGCTTTAATTATTTTGTACAGAAAATTGTGTGGTAAAATATTTTCAGCCATCTTGGTTAAATCTTAAAGCACGCGAAAAGTCATGTAACATAACAGAAATATTACTGGATGCCCAATGGTCCATCCTAGAAGCCACTCCCTCGGTGGCTATACATATGTGCACTTGTGAAATATGCCTCCCGGTGGCTGGTAGCCCAGATTTTAATTACGATTGAAAATTGCTGATTAAGTATTGGATGTAGGTATTTAATAGACGTTTATTAATTAGTTAAATTTATTATTTTTTTGGTAATGGTAAATGAACTGTTCAATATACCTCATCCTCATTTCAGTGCTTAACGTGTTCGTTTCTATTATTAAAGTTCAGAATTTCATATAGACATTAAAGAAAAATCACAAGAAATAAAAGAAGTCTTATTCTATGTGAGCTGCTCTTCAGAAAGCAATTCACATGCTGTTACCACTAACTGGATCTTAAGCTTTAAAACTGTCAAGCCTACGATTACTTACTTCACATTAGAACAAAGGAATATTTTCTGTCTGTGTAGCGGCTGCCACGAAACTGGATACGGAAGAAAATGTTTACGAAAATATGTTCGGATGAAATCACACTGAATAATGGGAAGTTCAACATGCGGTGTTCAGTGCCTGACATCAATTGTCCATCAACCAGCATTATAAAGAGCTGCTTAAAATTTTCCTTCTCGATAACGAAATTTCTCAGTAATTCAGTGTAAGAAAATCTTATAAAGCAAACTATAAAACTACCTACAATTGTGCACAGTTATACAGTTTGAACTCGAAAAGAATACAGTTACAAATACAATAAAGTTATACTACTTAAACTCTAAATAATTAACATCAAACTGAAATTATGAGACAGCTAAATTCATTTAAATCTCAGTAACAAATTTTTTGTCATTTTCTTAAATATTATTCTCTTTTTCAAAGCGCACTATTATACCAACATCTTGATTTCATTAAAAGAATATTTTGGGTTGTATCTGCAACTAGAAAAAATGCACTTTTCTTTGATTGTTGCATCACATCGATATCATTGTCTTCCCACAATAGTTTTTTTTGAGATTCGACGATTCGGTCCGGTAGCTAATATGATAATCCCATTACCAAATCCTATACTGAGTATCAAATCAGTAGGATTATAAAAGTTAACTAGAAGAGGATACTGTATACGTTCAAATTTTAATTTTGAAATGATGGTAACAATTAAAACAATGATTTTGTGCTGTGTGTGGTTATGAAGTAGAAAAATGCCTTTAAAATCCCTTTACAACTGCTGAGTTGTATTTGCTTGAGCTTTTCCTTCGATTGCAATTTTCGGGTTTTTTACATTGGTTTGAACTTTTTGAGTTCTACAAGTTATCCAGAATAAGTTCATTAATAAATCGGAACAGAACTGACTTGACCTTGTCTGCAAAGGCTAGGAACTTCATTGAGGAGGAAGATATATGCCGCTATTCTAAGCACTACTCTCAATTAAAGTTATAGTGACACACCAGTGTTTTGTCTCCTAAAAAAAGAACGAATCATAAATAAAAAATTTAGTGCAATGATCAATGAATTTACTAATCATTCCGTTAAATTAAAAAATTTGATAGAAAGTAAAAATTTCACGGTATGGAATTTCATTTAGGAAATCTTCCCTTCAGCATTATATTACAACAAAAACGCTGATGAAATCTAGATCTTTTGCTCTGCATTCAGTATTAAGTATGCACCATTCATATTAATTGTGATGCATCATAGCCTCAGTGACAACGTTATAAGTGGATCTAGCATTAAAATACAGTTTGGGGACCCGAATGTCCAATTGAGCGTATTCTTCCAAATAAATGGCGTTAACTGAACTCATCGTGAGATTATGGGGCATGTTTCTTGCTCGATATCCCTTTTTGAACGCTTCTGTCGTCGTCCTTTTTTAAACATTTCTGCTCACTCAAACACTGTCCTTTTTTCTGCATAGGCATAATAAGAATAGTCCAATATTCTTCGATGAACTCCACGAAATTGTGTAGCCTTTGACCACAAGAAACCTAATAGCAGCTCGCTGTTCATGTACCATTATGTCGGCCACTTGAGCCATCATAATCTATGATATCCTTGAATTTTGCTCTCTGTGGTCTGCAGGTTTTACAGATCTTCAGGTCTGAGAGCATGGCATACATTTTACATTTTTACTCGTATCCATTATGTTTTCACTACAGAAGGTGTAGAGACGTTAGGTTATTTCGAAGTAGGAGGCATGAAAAAGGAGCAATGCCCTTGCCAGAACTCGAACCACGGACCTCTCGAATACGCGCTGGGTGTGCTGACCACAACACCACAAAGGCATGCTAAGAAGGTGGGAGAAATACCTTATATACTCCCCCTTTTAAAGGGCGACTGGAGAGTAGGGGGACCCAGTCGCCAAATCCTGGTGTTGGAGAATCATCATCCACCACCTTTTTTTTAGTTCGGGTGCCACTGTAGAGACATTTCGTTATTTCAAAGCAGGAGGCATTGAAAATGAGCAATGCCTTCGCTGGGACTCGAACCACAGACCTCTCGAATACGCGCCGAGTTTGCTGAGCACTACACCACGAAGGCGTGCTAAGAAGGCGGAAGAAATACCTTTGTCTTGTGGGATTTTGCAATCCCAATGAACGTTTTCTGAGTCGCACAAAAATTTATAATTCATAATTCTTTTGTATAATGGTGTAAATAAAATTTTAATTTCAAGAAGATTATTTGCTGCAGTGAAAAAACGTTGTTCGAAATGTTTTAACTATATACAAATGCTTAAATTTTCTTTTTTTGTTTTGTACATTTAAAACTTTATGTCTGTGCACTCACTCTAAAACGCATTTTGGTGTACTTAACATATGCTTGTTTTTATCTTTCAGATCCCATGTCACCTGTTTTAACTTGTTGTCTTAGACAATGGAAGACGTGATAAAAAAAATGTATATTTTCCACTAAAGAAAGTTCGAATGTCGTCGGCAGCACTTTTCTTGAAATTTTAAAGCAGACTTGAGAAGACTGAAAATCAATCAAAAGTTCTTTCCAGCAACTAAAGAAATCCCTAACTTTCGTCAAGAAATGTGTCATACGAAGGATGTTGGAAAATTCTTCCTCTATGGCAGGTGAATATGTCAGTTTCCAAGATGATGAATGCTTCGTCTGTGTATAAATAGCTTCGTTCTTATTACCTTTTCGAACCCAAAATGATTTCTAGAGTGAATTCTTAAGGGAGAATTAAAAGTCAATTTACGTTGAATTGCAACCTCATGAGATGGGCAAGTTTTGTGATCGTTAGAGTTTCATCTTAAACTTCAGAAACAGTTGAAGCAAGAAGGTTAAGGGGAAGAAAATGTGTATTAGTACAGTTGCTAAAAAAATATTCTTTAAGGATTCAAAGCTAAAATTTCTGCTATAAATACGTTTGCATATAATCATGTAATATTATTATACATTATTAAATAAAATTTTTCTGTATGTTTAATCGGAGCTAAAGAAACAATTTCAAAAAACATTCAACGCAAAAAGGCGGGTTTGTTTTGAAAGAATCTCTCTGAACCGATTCGTTCAAAAATGTTTCTTCTGAAAAGGAAGTAACTAAAACATAGAATACAAGTATCTGTGCACTTATTGGTTCCTTCGTACGCTTACCGTTCTGATTAATTGAGTTGTACAGAAGACAAATCAAAATCAATCGTTACCATGTACCGAACTTATAAAAAAGCGAAAAAGAAAGGCGCTTGACGCTACTGTGACGTCATTCGGCTAGAGAATGAATTCCTTGCCAATAAATTTTAACGCAAGCACTACGGCGATGACGTATGTGTCGAGCTCCACTCCTATTGGGCCATTAGGGAGGTACAATAAATCCATATTTCCCGCAGGAAAACTTCCACCGGCGAGACCCACAGGTAAGACAAATCTGTACTTTATTTCATAATACTTATTACTATTATTATTACTTATTTGTTAATGCTAATTAATTCATTTTAGTTATAATTAACTGTCACGAGGTAGGAACTGGCTTATTAACATCAAGTCTTAATTATAAGGAAGATAGAGGCATCATCATCCTGCGTCTTAGATATCCTCGTATAAGTTTCATCTCCAAAATCTTAAGTTTCAATACTGCTGTCGACTAGTTTTTTTGGGTCGACACATTGATAATTCAACAAAAGCGTTTAGCGCATAATTTTTATACTCTTCTTATCTGCTGTACTGTTATCATAAAATGTGTTAGGGAACCGAAACTTTTTAAGAGAGGAAATTATTAGATTGAGTCTATTACATACTGAGACATTAGGTATTTCTGGAAGCAGGCAAGAGGAAAAATAAGCCAGCGTCTTCGCTAGAATCGAACCGCGGATCTCTAGAATACGCGCCCAGCGTGCAGGTCACCACACCATAAAGGCATGCCAAGAAGACGAGAGAAATACCTTATATACTCCCCCTTTTAAAGGGCGACTGGGGGGTTTTAGGGGACCCAATCGTCAAATCTTGGGTGGGGTGAATCATCATCCACCACCCTTTTAGTTCGGGCACCACTGTAGAGACATTAGGTATTTTTGGAAGCAGGCAAGATGAGAAATCAGCAATCGCCTCCTCCGGGAATCGAACCACGGACCTCTGAGTGACCTGCCCAACGTACAGAACCACTACACCACGAAGGCACGCTAGGAAGGCGGGAGAAATACCTTATAAGCTTTATTTCATAAAATGCTTCCAACCGCTATTGCTTCACAACAAAATTTCCATTTACATTATTTCTTTAGCAACATCTGTCTTAACATTTTTGTCAAAGAGTATAATTTAGTTGTACCAGAAAGGGCTTTAGATTTTTAATCAGTGTAACTCATGGTAAGTAGAGGTTTTAATCAAACTGTCTACACAAGTTTGTCCGTTTTGATGTAATTTCAGAATCAAAGCTGTTTGGATATAATTTCGAAATAAAAAAAGGGTTTTAAATATATTCTAAAATATATATAAAAAGGAATTCCTTTTAAATTAAAGTTTGAATTTCTTTTTATCAGAAAAGTTCTAATACTATTATTTTACTTGCTTTTTCGAAGAATTTGACACATTCTCGTACATTATTAAATCACATATTTACTTTTAAAAAAAGCTAAATTGAGCACATTTTGAACATTTAAGTTTCTCTCTCTAGTTAAATATTTCTTAGATTTAGTATCTAAAACTTTATTTCTGAGTTTCTCTGATAGCAGAGTCTTATTTAACATCTGCTGTACGATTTATTATTGTTCTTCAATAATTTTCTGTTTGTTTTCATGTTTCGGCGATTTTGAATTACAAGTTTGAACAAATGCTAAATTAAACGAACTTTGTTTATTTCAGTTTATTTTAGTTTAGAAAAACACTTTTGGGACTGTTTACTTCAGTTTATTTTAGTTTAAAAAACTTTTGGGACTGTTTATTTCAGTTTATTTTAGTTTAGAAAAACACTTTTGGGACTGTTTACTTCAGTTTATTTTAGTTTAAAAAACTTTTGGGACTGTTTGTTTCAGTTTATTTTAGTTTAGAAAAACACTTTTGGGACTGTTTACTTCAGTTTATTTTAGTTTCAAAAACTTTTGGGACTGTTTACTTCAGTTTATTTTAGTTTAAAAAACTTTTGGGACTGTTTACTTCAGTTTATTTTAGTTTAAAAAACTTTTGGGACTGTTTATTTCAGTTTATTTTAGTTTAGAAAAACACTTTTGGGACTGTTTACTTCAGCTTATTTTAATTTAAAAAACTTTTGGGACTGTTTATTTCAGTTTATTTTAGTTTAAAAAACTTTTGGGACTGTTTACTTCAGTTTATTTTAGTTTTAAAAACTTTTGGGACTGTTTATTTCAGTTTATTTTAGTTTAGAAAAACACTTTTGGGACTGTTTACTTCAGTTTATTTTAGTTTCAAAAACTTTTGGGACTGTTTATTTCAGTTTATTTTAGTTTAGAAAAACACTTTTGGATTGTTTATTTCAGTTTATTTTAATTTTAAAAAAAACTTTTGGGACAGTTTATTTCAGTTTATTTTAATTAAAAAAACTTTTAGGACTGTTTATTTCAGTTTATTTTAATTAAAAAAAACTTTTGGGGCTGTTTATTTCAGTTTATTTTAATTTTAAAAAACTTTTGGGACTGTTTATTTCAGTTTATTTTAGTTTAGAAAAACACTTTTGGGACTGTTTACTTCAGTTTATTTTAGTTTCAAAAACTTTTGGGACTGTTTATTTCAGTTTATTTTAGTTTAGAAAAACACTTTTGGGGTTGTTTATTTCAGTTTATTTTAATTTAAAAAAAACTTTTGGGACAGTTTATTTCAGTTTATTTTAATTAAAAAAACTTTTGGGACTGTTTATTTCAGTTTATTTTAATAAAAAAAACTTTGGGGGCTGTTTATTTCAGTTTATTTTAATTAAAAAAACTTTTGGGACTGTTTATTTCAGTTTATTTTAGTTTAGAAAAAAAAATTTGGGGGACTGTTTATTTCAGTTTAGAAAAAACTTTTGGGACTGTGAAATATCGCAAATAATTAGTCCTTTCTTTGAACTGATATTAATGAATTACCGACTGACGTCCTTATCATTAAACTACAACAGGAAATGGGAGGAGGTTGTTTACTCCTTCTGAATAATCTCCTCAGATCTGACAACTATAAATTCATAAATTTAATAAAAATCTTTATCTGAATGTATGGGAACATGTTCCTCTTAGCAACGCCTCTTGAAATAAGTTTTTAAATAACATTTTCATAATAAAACTTGAGGATTTATTTTCTAATTACCGCGGAAAATATTTTAAATAATGTAGAAAAAAAGCTGACCAAAGGGGCCTTCGAATACTTTTTTTTAAAATTGTGTTTGTACATTTATTTTTAGCTTTAAAATAATTAATGATGAAAACTTGAAGAGGCTGAGACATTTAATGAACATTCATTTTGTATTTCTGTAGTAAAGTAAGAAATCAAGCATAAAAATCAGCAATATTTATAATAAATTATAAACATCATGATGAAAAATGTACGATATATTTTTATATTTTGTAAAATGCAAACTCATCAGAATGATGTTCTCAAGGAGAATGTCTTATGTACTCATACCTTATATACTCATACTTTATATACACCTACCTTATATATATTATCATACTCCCCCTTTTAAAGGGCCACTGGGGCTTTTAGGGTACCCAGTCGCCAATTCCTGGGTGTGGAGAATCATCATCCAACACCCTTTTAGTTCGGGCGCCACTGTAGAGGTATTTTTGGAAGCAGGCAAGATGAAAAATAAGCAAGCGCCTTTGTCAGGACCTCTGAACCGCAGACCTCTGAACTGTGGTGATTTATTACTCGTGGAACTGTGGTGATTTATTACTCGTGGAACTGTGGTGATTTACTGCTCGTGGTTGTTCAGTTTTTTGGTATTCAGTGGAGGGCTTTGGTCGTGGCGACATCCATAAGTCGAATCGGAAATGCGTTGCGAGAGGCCGTTTGGCCTTGGGGACAGAACTTGAGTTCGTTTCGTGGATGTGAAATACTCTGCCTAGCCGCGATAGAGCTCTTGCTGTCGAATTCAAGTAATTCAACTTTATCGAATATGAAACCGTTGGCTGGCTGCCAACGTTGGCTTTTACAAACATAAAATTTTCAAAATATACGATCACTATTATAATATGTAATGATCTGTGAATGCTAAAAGGCGTGAAGAATATTAAAAACAAAATAACATAAAGAGTTTTAACACTAAACTTTCGATATTCTGAAATTTTTATTTATAAATTTATTGTCGAATGTTTTTCTCACTGATATGTTTTTCAATATATACTTTTTGTGTTCTTAAGTAATATAATATGGCTCTAATGAAATCAAGATGCAATCCTGTCCATAATATGTAGATTATTTTTATGAAGTTATTGATGGCGAAATGTACTTTTAAAGTGCAAACTAACGCTATGTATTAATTTATAAAGTTAAAATATTTATAAATTTATGTTTTTATAACTACATAATCAACAAACAAGGGATTACCTCACGATGGTCAAAATATTAAAACATCTTAATTCAATGTAATGAATAACTAAAACAAAGCAAAAAAAGTTGTTAATTGGGCCCCTTGGAGCACTAGCAGAGCATGGCGACGTGCTAATCTTTACTGAAAGAATATTAGACTAACTTATAATAAGAAGAAATGTGTATATGTGTGCATATGTATTATCTATCTATCTATCTATCTCTATATAAAACTTGGCATTTATTCATACAATTCTAGTATGAGTAATCTGATGTAATCTTTTTTTTTTTTTTTTTTTTCTGCTCCTTATTTTATATTTTAACATGAAAAACTGCAAAATAGGTCTTTCGGAAAAGGTTTGATTAAGTAATGACTGCCCATAGCTAACTACATCAGATTAAAATTCTAAAAAGTGCTATACATAGGTGTAATTTCTACTAATTTTCAGATTTTTAATGCTTCTCTTTCATTTTTCTCAAGAAGCAATTATAAGCTAATAAAACATTATACGTAAACATAGCATTTGTTTCTCTTCGTACTCACACATCCTCACATATTGAAACTATATACAGCAACGAATATATAATATGACTATGCATTTGAAGCTTTATAAAATCTGAAACATACAGGGTATCCAGCATATGAGTTCTTGATTTCAATATTAAAAATCTCGAAAACAATGATTGATAGAGGAATACAGCAAGAAGAATATTTATTGCGAAAGCTGTAAGATTGTTATAGAAAAGTTTCCAAATAATAGTTGTAAAATATGCAAACAGATGGCGCTGTAATCGCAATAAGTAGTAAATATGAAAAGCGCTTCAAAAGACTTGAGAGTAAATATAATTAAAGCAGTCTCATATTAATTAATAAGTAAATATTCTTTACATCTATACATTAATTAAATATATGAAATTTGTTTATCTGAGAGTGAGAGGAAAATATCTACATTAAATGTTAAAGAAATATTTTGAAGTAAAAGCTTTTTCAAATTAATATTAGAAATATATTTTCTCTTTTCTTTTATGTAATCTGGTCATTGAGAAACTAAGCCATTAAATTAAAAGACACATTTAATTAGTTGCAATTACAAAACTGAAGTACTTATGAACATATTTAATAAGCATAAAGGTCATTAAATATAATTATGCTGGTTTTTGTGCTGACTTTTTAAATTTTAACTAGGTCTAAGTTATTGAATAGAGACCTCAGTCTGGCAAAGAACTTTTTTAATCAGCTCTTTAGTTTTACCACCCTTATTTTAATAAAACAATAAAAAAAATATCGACAATGGGGAAGATATCATTAAAGTTAAAAAAAAGAACTCGAGTAAATCTCGTTATTCACGTCTAGGAGAACACGCTTTAGTGTGTAGAGTATAGGATATGCAAGGGAAATGACGTTAGGAGGGCCTAATTAAAATTCCAGAGTGCCCAATTCCTAAGCCTAATTGGAAAGAAGACTGGTATTTTCGAGCTGAATTTGACAATTCAATAAAACACCTAATTTAGAACAGATACGTTTTAATTTTCCTAAATTAACGGCTAAGCACTTATAAATATTTTATTTATATGCATACAGTAAGCAAAAAGTAGTAAAAAAATTCTCTAAAATGGTGTTAGGGGAGATTGTTTCCAGTCGGATTTTTTTTTTCAGCGCAAAGGAGATCTTGATAGGTTTGTAAAATAATAGGCTATATAATAACATACAAACAAGCTATTTGTATGGAGCAGATAATATGTATTGTATACAGACCTTTCCAAGGCAATTGGCCTTTTTATCTTGCACTTCAGGAATCATAAGTTAATATAAGTTTTAGGAAAATAATTCTGTGAATTTATGTATATTTAACTCTTTTTTTGGAATAAACTGGAATTTAATTTATTAAAAGAGATAAATTCTTGTTTTCCCAGGATTTATGAATTCTTTCGTGATTGCATGACACCATTGGCAGCGTTATTAATGCTTTTAAACTATGCATGCATTACTTATTATAAGTTTCTTCATAGGTAAGTACATGATTTAAAACTTGATTTGTTGTTAATTTAGCAAATTGATATATAACAGAAAAAAAGAATCAAAACGGTTTTTAGAGACAAATGAAATATGCAATTAATTTCTTCCTTAATGATGTACTCTTCACAAATATCTTGTTTAGAAACGTCGGAATGATGCCAAAAATCAATAAAGAGTTTACAGAGTTCCAATCTCACACAATAACTTTTGTATGAAAGTGATATTAAAGCTTTCATCTTCTATTTGCTCTTCTTTTTAAATAAAAAGATTGAATCTTAATCTACTTTCGTATTCTACGTGTATCCTAAGCATTTCAGCACTTTTCTGAATGTGTTATAAGGTAGAAAATGTTCCAAAATGCTATTATAATTACACATTTTCTTTCTTTATCACAAATGTACCATGTAATGTTCTTGGGGATTGTTATCTTTCAATAAGTTTTCCAGTAGAAATAAATTTGCGCATTTTTATACCATTTCAGTATCTAATGAGAGGCTAAGAAACTAATAATATCCAAGTTGGTCCAAGTCCATTTTAATTGATTGGTAATTTTTGACTATTTCATTTCTTTTATAGTCAATAATAAATTTAACTTTCGTGTTCCTCTACATCTATACTCATTAATATGTAAGCCATAGAACCCGGCATTAAAATAAAATGAGTTTATCAACAGCGGCATCTATACATTGAGTTAAAAAAAACTGAAATACGGTTTTTTTCTATTGAACCAAATATCCAACCTTTCTGAAAGCATTATTTAGTTTTCAACCTAAATGAATTCTTTTAACTTTGCAAAACAATCTGTTTTGCGTTCCTTAACTTTCTAAATTAAATTTTGTACAGGGAAGAAGATATCATTCTGTACTCATGTACGTGTATTTATTAAAAAAATTGTTTTTAAATCAAAATTTATCTTTAATCATGTCTTGTTTTAGGAGACTTTTTACAAGTTTCTTTTTCTGCTACGAGCATCACTATTGCAAACTCAAAGTCTACAATTACACTATACTCTGAACGAATGGCTACACATTGATTAAAAATAAATTTCAGCGTATAAATAGCACATCTTACCTAATTATAAATATATATTGTTTTGACTTCAGACTACCTAATTATTCAGGTCTTCTTGAACCTTCAGTTCATGCAGAATTTATTTGAATTGTCTCAAAATGCATCAAGTATACAAATATATACTAAACACTGTCGTTAATTAGAAACGTGAAAATTTTAAAAGCAGCTATTATCCTATTTGCATTTGCTGTAAAAGAAAGAGAATACAAACAACAAAACTTACCTAGAATTAAGATGTGGAAGCTAAGCATATTCCCCTTTGCGGCAGGCTTAGAAATTAAACAGACTAACGTATTTCCTCCAAGTCGTTTGATAGGCAATTTATCTTATCAAGGGAACTAAAGTTCCACATGCACGACTAGTTTATAATAGATTCTTGCAAATCATTAATTTAAGCTTGTCCAGTTCTAAACTCGCTACCGCGTTTCGAGCATCTAATATTGTATAAATCGGAAGGACTAATGTTTAGGGAAACATGTGGAATCATAGACGTGAATAATGAATACGATGGTAACTTTAAAATGATAGATGTATTAAATCAGAAGTGCAAATGTCTCGCTTAATTGCCACGTTCTTTTTCGTGGCAGAGAAGAACTCTGCCACGAAGACTCTGAAAGTTATAAGAAAAGAATAAAAGAGATAGGAAATTGATATAGTAATAATGAACAAAACAGTCAGTATGTATGCTTCCATTTGAAAATCATCCAGGATGGTCTGAAGATGTAGGATGCGTCTGAGAGGAATCCTTAAGGAAACGAAGGAACAGCTGGATTATGTTGAAATGTTCAGCTGGGTGTTCCACAGGAATATTCAGTTGGCTAAAGTTGATTTATTCCGATATTAAATTTAGACACAGGATTCGCAGTATTCAAAATTCCTCAGGAAGAAAATGGTCAAAGAATAGAGGAACAGAGCTTAGTAATATGGCTTATGGCAAACTAGAGAAGATGATTATACTTCAAAGGTTTATTAGGTTTGTTATCAAACTCTAGACGAATGTATAAAAAGAATAATGAGGCTTTGCACAAATATATTATTTGATAAAATGCGAGTTGACATCGATTGTGATAGTATTAAATCTAGCAGAACTCCAAACGGATTAAGTTCAAAACTCCGAGAGGATTGAAATCAGATCTCATCCGTGTATTCGAAAAATCCGAATAATTGGATTATTATTTTTACGTAAGCCAAATTCGTATTTACTGCTAAAACAAGAATTTTATTTTTTTGTTATAGGGCATCCGAATGAATATGTCATTCTGCCACAGGCTGAGAGAAACGTTTCTTTCAAACAAATAACTGCTAATTTTAATATAGCTTAAGTTACTTCTAAACGTTTATAAGATATTTCTCTCGCCTTCTTAGCGTTCCTCCGTGGTGAGCACGTTCGGAGCGTATTCAGGATGTCCAAAGTTCGTGTCCCGGCTATGGCATTGCACATTTTTCATGTCTTCTGCTTCGAAATAACTTAATATCTCTACAGTGGCGTCAGAACTAAAAAAAAAAAAAAACAAAAGGTGGTGGATGTTGCTTCTCCACAACCAGGATTTGGCGACTAGGTCCCCTAATCCCCAGTCGCCCTTTAAAAGGGGAAGTATATAAGGTATTTCTCCCGCCTTCTTAGCATGCCTTCGCGGTGTAATGGTCAGCTCTCTTAGCGCGTATTTTAGAGGTATCAGGATCGACCCCCCCCGAGGGTACTGCACATTTTTATTGTCTCCTGCTTCGAAATAACCTAACGTCTCTGCAAGTTATTTATATTAGTGTAACTTAAAATAGCAGTATTCATGTATAACTCCCATCCTATCAGTAATATGATCTTCGCGACTGAATATTCATCATATTATCTGGAGTCTTAATAGTCCGCACACAACATTTGAATGCGGTTACATTGAAGACTCACTTCTATAATTAGAGAGAAAATTTCACTTCTTCATACTAATTCTGATAGTTAAAATTTGTAATAAACTTTTCCTTTAAATGTGTTAAGAGGAAACTGACATAACGCTCATTACTGAAAAGGGAGTAACTCTTATGAATAAGAAATAACTCTCAGAATAAACAAAGAACAGACATGTAGTCTACAAAGTCGTATAGTATACAGCAAGTAGACATACAGACTGCAACAAATATAGCAGGAAATAGCTTTGATGTTCTGTTAAAGACTATAATATACATATTTGCGAAACAAGATGTCATCTACTTTAATATATTATATAATAATAAAAATTCAAATGTTGATTAATTCATTTAAGATGTTTTTAATTGTATTATAATGGAACCTATTAAATAACTTTTATTTTGTAGCTGTTGGTTCCTATTTTAGGTTTTACATGTTGTTTCGTAGTTTTCTACCTTTATTGTCTTCACATATGTTGTCTTTCACTGCGTCGGGGAATTTCTTTCTCACTTATCGAAAATCAAAAATCTAAATTCAAAATATATATTACTTTACATTTTGGTAGGCGTGTTGTACAAAAATTCAGAGAGACAAAACGGGTTCATATTAAATTGTTGGTGATTTTATTGAAAGGGATTAGTTCTCCTTGAAAAATAAGGGTCTTTCTATGGAATCGGCTGCAGCTTTTCTTGCAAAATATTTTTAATATTTTTAATATTTTTATATATACAACTTTCATTAAATTTAATATATATTACAATTTTGTATTTCCACAATGCGCACTACCTTTGATAAGTTTTGAACATTTCAGAAATCTCCCATTTTAATAGTTTTTCAATTAAAAATTTATATTTATAATTTCTTAGCACATAACGAAATTGAATATATATATATATAGTATTTAATAGTTACTGATGTTTTTATTGTATATATATACATATGTATACAATAAAAACATCAGTAACTGTGAAATACTCACACACAAACAGATAAAAAATGTGATAGCAAACTTCTAATTTTAATTGTCTATAACCTATTTAATTTGGAGACCTCCTCTCTCTGACTAAAAATAACACCATAAGTCTAAACTGCGTCATTCAAATTAATCATGTGGTCTTACGTAACGCTTAGTGCAGATATCTCTTGCCCAATCAAAGTAATTTGTAAACCAAAAACCTTTTTTGACTCCCTCCCTTCTTCCTCTGAAGTACTGCGACACTCTTCCCTTTTTCGCTTGCGCTTTCCTCGTGGCGAGACACTTTGCTGCAATCCTCTATGTGTCGCAATGATCGTTTATATCACAATAGTATCAAAATTCTTCTCGAAATAGGCACGTTTGGAGTGCCAAGTAAATTGTGGCCACAAATCTGAATTGAAATAAATATAGAATTTAATCCGGCTCAACTGTTTATTCTTCAGAATGGGTAGAAGCTCTAGGCATCAAGTATCTACGGCATTAGTATTTTTCATTTCCACGTCGTAGTGTTCCTATATCAATGCTTCAAATAGGTTGTACAATCATTACATATATATATGTACAATAACAATGTTAGTAACTATGTATACATAGTAAATATAATTCTTTAATAAAGTCTGTTTAAATCTTTCGCTTAATGACGTTCTACAACATTCAATAGATGTGAGCGGGGAGAGAATTCAGGACTAGTGTTTTCAATAGATTCTAAAAACGCACTCACACACTCTTTCTTCAACCAATCACGTTATGATAATCTTCTTGCAATTCTTCACCATTATCATCTGATGTGGATTCTATGTATGCCACAATTTCGCCATTTGCGAAGTTTCTGTATGCCTCAGTTGAATTATAGACTATATATCAGAGAAACATTTTCAAGCGAAACACTTGCAAAGCTTGGATGTTTTATCTTTTGAAACACACACAAGCGAGCCCCCCAAAAAATCAATTCCCACCGATATAAAACCTGCGAACTGCTGACGGAGAAGTCTTTAGGTCGATAGGGACTAGTCAGTGTTTCCGAATATTGAGGGGTAAAGATTAAACAACTAATTCATTAACTCCGAGACAGAATTCGGAAATTTGGGGCATTAAGGATTTCAAAATAAAAGTTTTCAGATTTTAAATTACGTCCAAAGAGGTGTTTTTTTAACATTTTGTGTGTTATCTCTGTTTATTAAATATCATGTTCTTCGCACTTAAACCATAAAATTTAGTTCAAGAGCAATATCGCAAAATAATTTTAAATTGAGCAGATCTTTAGAATTTCCAATACACAGTCTCACGTGCTGGAGATAAAAATATTTTTTCTGTACAACGTTGCCATTGCTCGCTTTGAAATCCTTGAGTTTGCTAATCAAAATTTCTTAAAGTTTTACAAAATATTAAACTGATAATAAAACAAATTCCAAATTTCACATTTGGGCTTCTAGATGCCCATATTCGCAGTAGGATTACGTCATTCAACTTTTGATGGCTCTAGGTTCCGTTGTTTTATCACAACGCGATAAATCAGACTTTTCTTTATTTAATTTCTTCAAATATAATACAGATCGATAATATTTGGTGGCAACAGTTAGAAAAGTGAAACAGACATTCAGAGAGATTTGACGCAAAACAAAAACAATAGTCCTTCAGGGACAAAACCCATTTGGTCAACCACCATTGTCCAAACCCATTTGGACAACCACCATTTGGACTAATAATAATTTGAGATAACTCCGAGAAATTACATTGCTTTAATGTTGAAAATTGGCTGAAAAATTTTCTTTTACTCCGACAGACCGACAGATACGAAACAAAGACCTACCTCGTTTTACGAACAACCTACTTCAAACATACAAATTAACCCGCGGGAACGCGCGTGAGGTGTATCATACCCCAACCCTACATAAAAGTGGAATATTCCTAACTTGTGAAACTGAAATTCTGTGCTGCTTTCAGTAGCTGAGTTTCTAGTTGTGGTTGACTTTCAAAACCGCTTTTTCTTTGCCTGTGTGTTTCAGAAAAAGATTTATCGGTATTTTGTTGGAACTGAGGTATGACACACCCCACGCGCCTGTCCGCGTAAGTGTTTTTCTGACTGAATATTTAGTTCAGAAATTTATTTCTAGAGTGTAACAGTAAATATTTCTACTCGCAAGTGATTTTAAAGTACTTGACATTAAATTCTTAAAAATTTCTATCTGCCTTATAGTAAAAGGAATGAGTCTCTATGAACTGGAGATGCAACGCATGTGAGATTTATTAGAAATATTTGAAAGCGATGAAGATTTCATTTCGGAAACTGAAGATGAAACTAAGAATATTTTCTACAATGTTTTGGTTTCGAAAAACAAAAAACATTAATTCCTGATGTCCCTAAAAAACGAAAAACTGTTCTTTCAACATTACGTAGCGATCGTACTATAGATGATACTATTCGAGAAAATAAAATATCAGAAATTATATGTTTTGACTAATATAATAATGACTAAAGAAGCAGTGGATATGGGGGATGAAATGTCTGCCAATTATTCAATTGCCAGAATAACAAGGAGGTGGCCAATGGTAATTTTCTTTCCTGCACTGAATGTTGTTGTAATAAATGCTTGAATTACATTACATTCAACAGCCAGAAACAGAAGTCTGTTTTTGAAGGACTTAGCATTACAATTAATTAAAAAAAGTATTGAACAAAGAATCAGAGATTAATACCTTTCCAAGAAATTGACGTACTGCATGCAGAACAAAAGCAGAAGTTTCGACGAAGAATTAAAACGAATGCATGAAATTCGAAACAACTAAGTATGAAAGATGTGATAAATATTTTGCCCCCGCGCCAAGGACAGAAGAACATGAATGCAATGTTTAAAATGTGAAAACATTCTTTGCCAAGAACACATGAATATATTTCGTTCAAAGTGCGAAAAAATGAAATACGCATGGTGTATTAGAGATGCAATGAAACTTAGAGACATGATGTTTATTTTTTATTATTTTCATTTATCTTAATTCTAACTCTAAGATTATTTCGGAAATTAATTTTGTGAAACCCAATTATTATTCACTTATTTAAATTACACGAGAACACACACAAAAAATATTTTAAAACTAAATAATACTATTTTTATTGTATTTTAAATATTGGGGTATGTGATACCCCACGCGCCCACTCTAGTAACTTTTCTTGGTGCGACTTCCGCCGGGTTAAATTAATGCTTATGAAGCAGCGTTCTCAGGTATAGCAGTGAAAGCTGCTCGCATAATAAGGCATCTAACGTATATGTAGAGAGACATGTCTGCCTGTATTAGGATGAGAATCTAAAATTATTATCAGATGTAGAATTTAATTTATTAAATTTAGCATAGCATATGCAAATGACAGCTGTCAAATGGGTATTTTAACTAGATCTTGTGCTTCCTTCGGCTAAAGGTTCACATCTGTGATGCATTTCAGGTTGTTGGAGTTTAGATTTTACGGTAAAACTCTTGTTATTTGGATTCTATATATCTAGAAATCTAATTATATGGACCACGTATTATTTTTCCTGTGTCGAGTAAAATTGGACTTGTTTTTAATTTACTTCGGTTTTTTACTTCTTTTTACTTAAATAATACCGAAAGATACTGCATTATATTCAATGCTACACAATTTTTCAAGAATTTATTATCAGATATAGAATTTAATTTATTAAATTTAGCATAGCATATGCCAAATGACAGCTGTAAAATGGGTATTTTAACTAGATCTTGTGCTTCCTTCGGATAAAGGTTCACATCTGTGATGTATTCCAGGTTGTTTGAGTTTAGATTTTACAGTAAAACTCTTGTTATTTGGATTCTATATATCTAGAAATCTATTATATGGACCACATATTATTTTTCCTGTGTCGAGTAAAATTGGACTTGTTTTTAATTTACTTCGGTTTTTTACTTCTTTTTATTTAAATAATACCGAAAGATACTGCATTATATTCAATGCTACACAATTTTTCAAGAATTTATTATCAGATATAGAATTTAATTTATTAAATTTAGCATACCATATGCCAAATGAAAGCTGTCAAATGGGTATTTTAACTAGATCTTGTGCTTCCTTCGGATAAAGGTTCACATCTGTGATGTATTCCAGGTTGTTTGAGTTTAGATTTTACAGTAAAACTCTTGTTATTTGGATTCTATATATCTAGAAATCTATTATATGGGCCACATATTATTTTTCCTGTGTCGAGTAAAATTGGACTTGTTTTTAATTTACTTCGGTTTTTTACTTCTTTTTATTTAAATAATACCGAAAGATACTGCATTATATTCAATGCTACACAATTTTTCAAGAATTTATTTAATTAATTTAGATGAATGTCTATCGCATATAGATTTTCTGCTGATCAAATATTGGCCCTAAAAGCTAATGTTAAATCAGTTTAGAATTCGGCTTCGATTTGCTGGTCTTTGTTTACTCTTTAAGTTATTCCTTAGCTATAAGAAGAGCTTTTTTTCTAGAAACAAATTAAATAAATAAAATAACATTACGTCTTATTTTTGCTAGCCTTTTTCCTTTCCTCTGTTTCGTTTTTACTACATGCTACATCAATGTTAGTGACTGACGTTTTCCTGCTGGCAATAAATAATATTTGCCTTTTTATTTAGTTTAGCATCTTGCAGGAATTGTTAATCCTTGATGAAATAAAATGGGATCAGAGAAACTATAAAATTTCCTCACAGGTATACGCGAAAGAAGAATTGAGACGCACATGCGAACACACACAAACAAACAAAAAAAAATCAGAGTTAAAAAAAATCAGTTTCAAAACGTTTTGCGTGTGATTATGGCAACGCCTCGAGGGCTATCTGCCTAAGAGGAGGGATGCCTTCGTGGAGGACTTTCTAAGAGAAACTGGCTCGTATACACGTTACACATGTGGAAAAACACGAAAACGCCCATGCAGCCAGCCCGTTCGCGGGATTCGAACCTTGGCCCGAACAACCAGTGATCAGCGATTTTACCGCTCGGCCGCTGGTGGGCACTCAAAAAGTTTTGAGATTTTATATTAAGTCCAAAGGAGCTTTTTTTAATGATTTGTGTGTTACATTTATTTATTGAATATTATGCTTTTTGCACTTAAACCATAAAATTAAATTCAACAGCAATAACACATTTACATAATAATTTAAATAATAATTTATATTATTAAAATAATAATTAATTACAATAACATAATAATTTAAAAAGAGAATATCTTTAGAATTTCCGATACACATACTCGCGCGTTGGAGATAAAAAAGTGTTGCCATTGCTTGCTTTGAAATCGTTGAGTTTGTTAATAAAAAACTTTACAAATTATGAAATAGATAATGAAACAAATTAAAAATCAGGGAATCCAGATATTCACATTCGGCTGGAAGATTACGTTATTCAAAATTTGATGGCTCTGGGTACCATTGTTTTATCACAATGCGAGAAACCTACATACATTTATGCAGATCCTTCATTATTTAATTTCTTTAACTATAACACAGGGCGATAATATTTGGTGGCAGCAATTTGAAAAGTAATACTGCCTTTTAAAGTTCTTAACGCAACATGTCAAAACGAAAATAATAGCCCTTCTGGGCTAGCGCTCTTTGGGCTAAAGAAAAAAAAAAAAAAAAAAAAAAAAAAGAGATAGAGAGAGAGAAGAAACGGAAAAGACAATTCCTTTATCCAAGCATCTGGATCTCACAGACGACTGATGGCACAGTTATTTACCAGTTTTCGTGATCACTGTGGAGTGTTGCAGAATTTGAGCTGTAAATTATTATCAACTATACTACTTTCAGTATAGCTATCAATAAAATTGTAACCATATGTCATTTTATTTAGTTTTAATATTACTATGGCAATTTGTCATATGCATTTTAACGCTAGTCACATTAAAAAAGATAGATTAAGAATTTTAAAAGTTTTACTATACAAATCAAGTTTCTTTCATTGATAATGTTGAAGATTTTTCCTGAAGATTTGTGCCCTACCTATTTACACTTTGCTTTTTATGTATTATTAGTTTGCCGCTTATTTGTTCTTTTTTGTGTATTTATTGCATTTTTAGTGACTTTAAAGTTATTTATTGTATGTTTAATTTAATTTTGAATCTGAGGCCATTCATTTTATTTGTAAATGTCTATTTCAGATATTGTATTTATGTTATTTTTTAATTCTGAGTCGACTAACATTGGCATTATTAGGACAGCTCAAGTAGAACCAGAGATACAGTGTCTCACAAAAGTGATGGGATACTTGTGCTTCACAAAAGGAAACTGTAGTAAAATAAATTAAGAAAACACGTAAAAAAATTTTTTGTAAGTGTGTTTCATACTTAAATTTAGTAACAATTATTACATAACATAAATTTTCTCAAAATATTAAACTATTAATTTAATAAAAATACAATTGTTTAGAACGGAGCAAAAAAATGGCTCACATAAGTGATGGGACACTTACTTTTCCATCAAATGTTTATCCAAAAATTTTACTTTTTAAAAATGTTTTAATATTTTGTTGGATTTTCTTTTACTTTTAAAACACGATTTAATCTTCTTGGGATGGATTCGACTAATTTTTCTGTGATTTCTGGAGTGATTTTACCCCATTTTTCTTGAAGCACCGATTTTAATTGCTGTTTTGAAGAAATGGTGTGTCTGCGAATTCTTGCCAAATATTCTCTATGGGATTTAAGTCTGGAGATTGTGGTGGTGTTTTTATTATTTCAGGACAGTTATACAGCAGCCAGAGTCTAACGTTCAAAGCAGTGTGCTTGAGGTCATTGTCCTGGTAGAATTTAAAATCGTTATGAAGGTTCAGTTTTCATGCTGAAGATTTCAAATTTTGATTTAAAATATCAATATACTTGTACTGATCCATTATACTGGCAATAAAAACAAGATTACCAACTCCAGCGGACGACATGCACCCCCATACCATAATTCCTCCATGTTTTACTGTTGGCACCAAGTTCTGTTTGCGAAATTCTTCCCTGGGTTTTCTCCACACCAAGATTCTACCGTCAGAACCAAATATATTAAAGTTACTCTCATCAGCAAATATAACTTCATTCCAGTAATCAGAATGCTTATTTATGTTGGATTTTGCGATAGCTAGTCTGAGTTTTCTATTCTTTTCACTTACGAAGAATTTTTTTCCTGGCTGCTCTACCGTGATATCTAGCAGATCGAATTACTCTTCTAAGAGTCTCAGGATAACAATTACTCCATTTAATGCTTGTAAATCAGCAGCAACTTTAGGAGCACTCATTCTTGGATTTTTTTTTTAATATTTCGAACGATAATTCGCTTTATTCCATTGGATAGGTTTGATGGTCGGCCAGGTCTTCTATTATCCTGAATAATATGATTCTTTTTATATCGTTTAATGATATTGAAAACTGTTGAATGACTCAAGTTAACTGTTTCAGCAGTTTCTCTAATAGATTTTCCACGTTCAAAATGCAAATTAATAACTAATTTTCGAATTTCAGGCAAAGTTTCTTTTCGTTTAGCATTCATGGCTGCACAGAGCTAAAAAACACAAAAATTCCAAAACAAACTGGAGAGAAAGACTGCAGACGTTTTATAAATTACTGCCAATTGCTTTTGAAGTAAAAATAAAAACCCCAAAAAATATTTTTATTGTAGTACGTAGTAGTATCTAATGGTGTCCCATCACTTATGTGAGCCATTTTTTGCTCCGTTCTAAACAATTGTATTTTTATTAAATTAATATTTTAATATTTTGAGAAAATGTAAGTTATGTAATATTTGTTACTTAATTTAAGTATGAAACACACCCACAAAAATTTTTACATGTTTTTTTTTTAATTTATATTATTACAGTTTCCTTTTGTAAAGCACAAGTGTCCCATCACTTTTGTGAGACACTGTATATTAGAAAAAGCCTCACTCCTATTGGGGCTTGGCAACTATTGGTCGAACTGTGCTATTTTACATTTTAAAATTTTCCACTTGGTGATCAATACTTCAGATTTTGCTCTGCGAGTAATTTTTACAATCGGTGATATTCCCCGTGTGTTAATAAAAATATATCCTTACTTATTGTTTTTCTGGGTTAGGTATAATTGCTTATCTTGGTTATACGAGATATTATTTGTTTTCAATAAGGTCTCAAGTTTTCCTGTTCATCTAGCTTAATTAATTCTGGATTTCTCTAAGAGCTCTTAACACACAACAATACATATAAATATATGCACTAAATTTTAATTTACCATCTAACTCTGATTCATGCTTCATAGTTAATTTAGAATCTCGGTACTTTTTATTGGGTTCTATTCTTTGCTACAAGTTTTCTTCGCTTCATGAAAACACTTTATAGAATTACGTTTTGATAATTAGCATTGAAATTCAATGCGTTTTTAAGATATTTTTCCATTATTTTACCTTTAATTAACTCTAGATTAACTGCAAAACTTTAGAAAGAGTAGAAATTTTAAAAAGCAATACGGACGCGATAGTAGAAAAAAAATATAGTAGCTGAAATGAAGCTTTTAAAAGCATTCATAGCCCCAACTGCAAACATGAATCTTATTAACACTTATGAACGGATATTTCAACGCACTTTTTTAATCGCTGTTGTTACTTAATAGCTTGCAATATCACGTTAATTTTATTCTACGCTATTTTAAGCAAAATATTAAAGTTTTAATCAATATCTTCTGACGCATTTACTTTGTTCTTAAATGCAATATTCTTTCAAAGTGTTTGTTTTGGGATACTTAAAATTACAGGGATTAGCTGTAATGCGTAATTTAAAGAAGCGTAAGTAAATAAGTTAATAACTTGTTAATTGCTTACATGTTTGTTAAACATTTTAATTTCCATTCTTACTCTTTATTTGTGTTTGCTTCATAAACACTGTAATGTCTGACTATGTAAGAAACCTTATCATTTACATTTATTCCTATTTTCTTTTCTAAATTAGAGGTGTGTTTGGTTAGTTATCTGTATTATAGTTTGTCTCTTTTGAATTATTAACCAAGAAAAACGTTAGTCCAAATGAGCTGTTATTCTCGAAACGGCATTCGGTGGCGTATCACTTTAAATCCCTAAATGGCTTTTCAAAATTTCGCCACAAAATATTATCGCCCTGTATTACTTTAAAAGAATTTATTACTTTTAAAGGTTTGGTTTGGTTTATTTAATTATGGCAAAGCACACTAGGGCTATCTGCCTAACGGGAGGCATGCTTTCGTGGGGGACTTTCTAAGGGGAACTGGCTCGTATACACGTTACACATGGGGAAAACCACGAAAACGCCCATGCAGCCAGCCCGTTCGCAGGATTCGAACCTCGGACCGAACTACCAGTGTTCAGCGACTTTACCGCTCGGCCGCTGGTGGGTCCTATTACTTTTAAAGAACTGCATGAATGTACTTATGTTTGTCGCACTGTGAACAAACGACGGTACCTAGGGCCGCCTAATTAACGCAGTCCTCTACTCGAACATGTGCACCTGGAATCGAATTTTGAATTTAGAATTTTATATTTCATATTTTGTAAAATCTAAATAAATATTTAAAAAATTCAACGTTTTTAAAGCAAGCAGTAGCAACACAGTATGGATTAAAACATTGTTATCTTCAGCGAGCGAGACTGTGTATCGAAAACTCCAAAGATATGTTGTTTTTAAATATTTTGTGATTTTGCTGTTGAATCTAATTTTATGTGGCGTAAGTACCTAGAACGTGGTACTTAATAAATAAATTTAATGCACAAAATGTTAATACTAAAATGACAAAAAAGTTTTCAAGCCATCTTGCTAGGAAAATTATACATTAATGTGACAAACTGAGAAAAGAAAAAAGGAAAGAAAAAGTGCATGCTAACACTTAATACTTCATCGGAAATTCCAAACATATGCTGCTTGTAAAACTTGTGTAATTTTGCTTTTGAACTGTTTGTTGCGTAGGTGCGAATAAGATGATGCTTAATAATAAAGCTAAAAAGACAAAAAGAAATGTGTTAACAGGAATGAGTGCAACAGCAGACTGGTAGACTGAGAGCTCAGCGAGAGTGTAGAAAAACCTTAACAAACCCTTTTGGGCGACTGTTAAAATATGAAATCGTGAAATGAGATACTTTTTTTCTGTCTTGTGCCAAACATCTTTATCATAATGCTATTATTATAACTATTTTACTTTTGTTTATATTGTTCTTGAATTGTTCACTTGTTTTAGTCATTATGGCCTCCAGCATAACCATAATGCATTAACTTGAACAGCTGCAATGTTGCTATATTTATGTCAGTGCTGTTTTCATGTTGTCTTTTTCTGACTGTCCAAAGTGGCGGATGTCTTAAATTTCCTGTTCAACGTCGTATGCTCCTGTTATAAACCTGCTGCAATGTCGTCAAATGCCCTGCATTGCTTCTATTGTCCTTGTACATGATAGTCCTGGAAATGTCCCTGGAATGATGACTTAACTTGGTTAGCTAATGTCTTTACCTCGGATAGTTAACACCTAAAACAAAGTCGAACTGAGGCGGTGTCTACTCTGAGCAGATGACCTGAGAAAAAGCTCTGAATACAAATGTAATTTATGTACATATATATATATTTGTAATAATAAAATTCCATAGTCAAGAATACACTTAAAATTCTATCTGTATGTTCTTTTTATTTTTAATGGCGACGGTCTCTTATTTGAAAGTACGTGGAATTAAATCCACAGCCCCGTAGTCAAGTTGTTTTTCCCGCCTTTTCTACACGTACAGTTATAGAATTTCTGGAGATATTTAAGGCGAACTGGAATGGCTGACGAGGCTGACGTCATTTCTTGGAAGCTCCGCCTTTCCAGAGGCTATAAAAGGACTCGCAAAGGAATATCGGCGTCTTTTCTTTAATGTAACGATGCAGTAAACTTCATACAAAAAGTTATTAGTAATTCTTTTTTATTTACTTCGGAGATCAGATTTTTGTAATTGCTATTTCTCCTGAATAATAATAAATGGATCCTGTTTCTTAAACTTATCGTCTGATAATTTAAGCTACGACTACATTTATTATTCTTCACCAATCTATTTATTCCGGACAAAAGATGGTACATCACACATATATATATTATGTATTTATAAATGCATTTTTGTTAAGTGTTCCCGAAAATACAGCAAGCAAATAGTGAATATTGCTGCTTGATGAGAGTTCATAGAGATTTCTTAAAATAACTAGGCTTGTTATTTAAGGAAATCTCCTAGAATAGGCAGACTTTAAGCCTTATTGAAAATAAATAAATAAATAAAAGCTCACACAGAGATAAAAATAACAGGTAGGTAAGGCGAAAGGAGGAATTTTCCTAACCACGCGAGAAATGACACACATCACCTTCACTACTCGAATTAAAATATCTAACGCAGCAATTACAGAGTGGAATACTCAGTAGTATAAGACAACGAAGAATTTTCACCCAGATGGATTCACGACTGCTCACAAATTCCTGTTTATACGGTTGCGCAAAGAATAGGATCAATATTTCTGGAAGTGTTGAGACATATGTTTTTGAAGAATTCGGTTTCCGAAAACTTACGAAATGACCAAACTAACAAAACATTTTCCAAAGTAGCCAACTTGACATCAAACTGCATTGCCGAGATCCAAAAAGAGGTTCTTTTCACATTTACTTACATTTTTGTCTGATCTATTCCTAGAATTCCAACGTATATTGGGTTGCAAATAAATGAGGTACTGCACAACCAAACCGCTAATAATCCATTAATTCGAAATTTAAAAAAATGCTCGTTGAAGAAACAAAATATCTTTTATATATCTTATACTAATTAAATAAGTAATAATTAAATAAATATATAATAATGTGAAATGTATTTAAACAAATTATATACAATGAAATAATAATACTTTTAAAAAGCGTACAACATAAATTAAAATCTTTATTTCAATCAGCGAAAATTCAGAACTGAATCATGCATGTTTTACTGCATCTCAAGCCATCGCATACATCTTAAGTTTATATATTGTTGTAAATATATATTTACTGGATTTAAAGCTATCATACATTTTCGTGTAATATCTGTATACAGGGTGACTGATAATTCATGGTACAAACTTTGAAGGCTGGTACAGGACACTGTAACAATCACATTGTAGAGTTCCTCACTTTGTAATTCTAAGTTAATGTTGGAAGTGAAGAATCTTAAGAACTGATAAGCGAATAATAGTTAAAGTTCGGGTGAGAAGAAACAGCAAGATAGAAGTTTAACTAACCCTTTATTATTCCAATAAGATTTAACAAAACTCCGCCTGGGAGTGTACAAACAAAGCCCTCACTTGGGCTTGAACTTAAGGGACTAAGAATTAACTTAAACTAAGATTAACTAAAGAAATATAGCCGAAGTTATCAAGATTCAAATCGAGTTGGCCCCTTAAGGTATTTGACTACGAAGCTTAGCAAGGGCCTGAGTACGGCCGAGCGTAATAACAATTTTGAGAGAGAGAGTGGCCAAAAAGGCAGACGCGCGTAAATCGAGAAACTCTGATTCTCTCTCTACCTCTGTAAGTAACTTCGTGATTTAAATACCGCTCCTGCTCATTAAATATTCAACAAGATTCCAAAACTATGTTCTGGTCGGAAGTCTTGGTGGCAACAGTTTGAAAGTGAAACGGACATTTATAGTGAACCAACGCAAAATCGCAAAACGAAAACAATAGTCCTTCAGGGACAAAGGCCTTTTGGACTAATAATAACAATAATAATAATAATAAAGCCAAAATGGTCTTTATTCAAGATTCTTGAAACCAAAACATTTGTGACTGTGATGAACTTCTCCAAACCACGCAGACGATTGTCATTTGATCTCCGGGTCATAAGCAAAACGCCAGTTTTCCTGGATCAAAACAAATGGTTAACTATATAGAACCATCTTGAGATATCATTATAATAAATAATGCCAGTCATTAGTCCTAAAATTTTACAGTTGTTAGTGCTTCTGCGTAACTTGATCCAAATAAATAACTTTTCATTTTCTTTACATATGTTCTTAGAGTTTTTATATTTGAATTTAAAATAAAGTAATGATTCAAATATGCCATAATTATAATGGACTTGCTTTTGTTCATGAAGAAACTTTAGTTCCATTTCTGTAACGAGCTTCTTTTAGTGCAATTTTTGCATTAATTTATCTGATCCGCTGTTACACAAAACTTCTTACTGAAGTTAAGTGTTTAATAAGTTCGCATCTGGATACTTTCTTTGTGTTGACTGTCGTCAAAGAAATTATTATACAGGAAATTAAAAGACTCTATCAGAAATTTTGGTATTGCATCTTTCTTCACAGAAGATTTATCGTCGAATGAATCCGGGTTATTTTCTGAGAATGAAGCAAAAGGACTAAAAGCAGTAAATTGGAACGCAGCTAGCCGGTAAGAACAAAATAAATTGATACCTCTGGATGTCTAAGATGATTTCCTATTGCTCCATTTTCGTCATACGATAAGATTTCATCTAATCATTGCGGATACATTTTTTCCTTTTCTTGGATTCTTTTCAGTTCTTTGACTTACTCAAGATTAGAAGTATTTCAAAAAGTAGATACATGGATCTTTCGAAATGATATAATAAATTATAAAATTCTAATATCTTTTAGGTTAAAAATACAATTTCTTTTTCAGTCGCCAGATACTTGCTCGTTACGCAATCCTTCCATTCGGGATTGATGTAATCATCAGTCATTTAGTTGACTCGAGCACTGCAAGGGGCGACCGATATTACACTCGCGAAGAGTAGGTAAAGGAAGACAACACAGCCACTGTTTAGCCTTTTGGCTGTTGTAGAATACATACTCTTAATTTTGGACTAGAAATCAGAATCTCCCAGCCATTATAAGGTCCAGGATGGCTTAACAAGTTATATAATAAATTTCAACACCATTTGCAATCAAGTGGATATTTTACATCGTAAGGCTTTTGAGCCCTATCCTGATCTGTGCTCCTCAAGAAACATTAATTGCTGTCAAAGGAAGAAAAAAATTAACAAACGTTTTTACGTAAGCACTTTCTGGGATTCAAAGTATTATTTTAGAAACCAGCGCCTTCAAAATGTGTTCTTATTTAGAATAATGTCTCACATACCGAAATTAATTAAACTCAAGCTAAGAAAACTGATGTTAGATATTTTAGAGAAATTACTGAAAATGCCACAAAAATAAATAAATAAGTAAAAAAAAAAATCTGAAAGGTTTCAGATTTTAAAATACATCCAAAGAGGCGTTTTTTAACTTTTTGTGTGTTACCTTTATTTATTACATATCATGTTCTTTGCACTTAAACCATAAAATTCAGTTCACGGCAATGTCACAAAATAATTTTAAAATGAGCATATATTTAGAATTTCCAATACACAGTTCTGCGGCGCTGGAGATAAAAAGGTTTTTCCCTGTCCGGACCTAGAGTGTTGCCACTGCTCGCTCTTAAATCGTTCAGTATGTTAATCAAAAATTCGTTAAAAATTTTACAAAAAATATTAAATCGATAATAAAACAAATTCCAAATTTCAAATTTGGGCTTTCAGATGCCCATATTCGCAGTAGGATTACGTTATTCAGAACTGGATGGCTCTAGGTACCGTTGTTTTATCACAATGCGAGAAACATGCATACATTTATGCAGATTTTTCATTATTTCATTTCTTCAAATATAATACAGGGCGATAGTATTTGGTGGCAACGATTTAAAAAGTGATACGCCGTTTATAGAGTTCCATCGCAAAACGAAAACAAAACCCCTTTGGACTAATAAAGCTGACAGAGTTTTAAAAGCCGGTAATAATATATCTAACTTCCCTTTAATTTTAAGCAAATTTAAGCATTTCAATATTCTTCTAATTTTAATCTCACACTTCTCATTTTAGTTTAAATACATCGTTTATTTCAAATATTCACGAAATGTTATTGTTTTAGTTTGTAGAATCATTGGGATTATTTATGCTGGAGACGTGAAAAATAAGCATTGCCATTGCTGGGACTCGAATTGGATTTTTCGAATACGCGTCGAATGTTCCACACTACGAAGGCACGCTGGAAGGAGGAAGGAAATAACTTATATGTTCCCTCTTTTAAAAGGCGACAGAGGATTATGGGACCGAGTCGCCAAATCATGCTGGTGGCGAATTATTGTACACCACCTTTTAATTTCGGCGCCACCCTTTGGAGTCATCAGAGGCAGAAAACTGAAAAATGTGCAATGCTCTCGCCGGGACTGACTCAAACCAGGAACTTTCGAATAAGCGCCGAATGTGCTACCACGAAGGTGTGCTGGAAGAAGGAAGTCTGTTCTCGTACATCTTAGCGAGATACATTCTCATCAAAAGATCTAAATAAATTTAGTATAATAGGTGATCCAAGTGAAACTAGTTGATTACTGATTATTACTTCTGCCTTTGATATGAAAAGAGATAATTAAAATCATACGATGCTATTACCATATTTATATACTATACTCCGAAGATGACATCCGTCCTAGTTCGTGCCGTATACGGAATTTAATGCTTATATACTGGAATAAATTCATAATTGTAAATAAATTTTAATAACGGTATTTTAGTGATGTAAAAGTTAGTACGCCCAATTCAAATAAAAGCAGAGAGACGATATTGCTACCTATGAAAATAAATAGTTGCAAACTACTTATTAGTAAATAATTTTTATATATTTGTAATCCTGCTAGGTTTGAATTTGTAATTGCTTTGCGACTACCTTTAAATTCTGATTGCTAATAAAGTTATATTTTATTTTAGTTCATTGTTTTTGTAAAGTTGTCCCAAGTAATGTTAAAAGAAAAACTTAACCTAAATAGCAGCAATCTCAGGAAATAGTAGCAGAGCATGATGAATATTATAATTTTCCTCTCTATACGCAATTTAGAATAAGTTTATTGATTCAGATAAAGCATACAAGGACAATCTACTTGAAAGGATTGATATCATTAATTAATCATGGCTTAGAGTACTTTCTGCATGTAATTAGTATAAATACCGCTCGCAAATAAGCTGCCTAATCTTCTCCTAGCTTCCGCCACGCCGAGATCCACCCTATATTGCTTGTCCGACTAAAATGATATCGCCCGTTAATCTGTGTATACGAGAAATTATTGTAATTGTTTATGATAAAAAAACATATTGTCTACGAAGAATTATTATAATATATCTGGAAATAAAGATGATAATTAGCTGAACTTTATATGGTATCAACATCTTTGTCCTGTCTTTCTGCTTTGATATCACGACCACGCATCAAAAATATTACATATATATATATATATACCCACCCTCTTACCTGGCTCGGTGAACTTTGTATTTTATTATATAAATGTAAACTGGGCATGTTTTGCTTTAAATGCGATTGAATCATGTTGTTCTTTAGTTAATCTGCATGCAATAGTTACAGAATTATCAAGTGTGTAAGTGGAGCTAATGTGGCTCGAAATTTGTTTACATTTGCAAATCTTAGTAGAATAGTGAATTAAGTGAGCTGGTGCACAACTTCATTGTCGTTTTGGTCAATGGGACGGAAAGTTAACTTTAAATTTTGCTGCATCGAAAATTCTGTCTTTTCGCCTGTTGGCCGATTTGCTTGGTTTTGCTAGAAACTCATTCTAGTAATTGAAAAAAAAAATTAAAGGTTTCGAACTGTACTCAGGGTTTTATATATTTTTAGTCCAAAGGGACTTGAGTCCCGAAGGACTATTGCTTTCGTTTTGGCATTTTGCGTCGGACTCATAAATGTCGGTTCACTTTTCAAACTGTTGCCACAAAATGTTAGAGTCCTGCATTATATTTGAAGAAATTAAATAATGAAAATCTGCGTAAATCTATGTATATTTCTCACATTGTCATAAAATAACGGTACATAGAGTCATCGAATTTTGAATAACGTAATCCTCCAACGAATATGAGCATGTGGAAGACCAAATTTGAAATTTGGAATTTGTTTTATGATCGATTTCCTATTTTTTAAAACTTTGACGAATTTTTGATTAACAAACTCAAGGATTTCAAAGCGAGCAATGGCAACGTTGTGCAGAAAAAACATTTATATCTCCAGCGCCTAAGTCTCTGTATCGGAAATTCTAAAGATATGCTCGTTTTATAACTATTTTGCGATATTGCTGTTGCACTGGATCTTATGGTTTAAGTGCGAAGAACATGATATTTAATAAAGAAAGGTAACACACAAAATGTTAAAAAACGCCCCTTTGGACGTAATTTAAAATCTGAAACATTTCAGATTTTGTTTTATTATTATTTTTTTTTTTTAGTCCAAAGGGATTTGAATCCCGAAGGACTATTAGTTTCGTTTTGGCATTTTGCGTCGGACGGATAAATGTCGGTTCACTTTTCAAACTGTTGCCATAAAATGTTAGAGTCCTGCATTATATTTGAAGAAATTAAATAATGAAAAATCTGCGTAAATGTATGTATATTTCTCGTATTGTGATAAAACAACGGTACATAGAGTCATCGAATTTTGAATAACGTAATCCTCCAACGAATATGAGCATGTGGAAGACCAAATTTGAAATTTGAAATTTGTTTTATGATCGATTTCCTATTTTTTAAAACTTTGACGAATTTTTGATTAACAAACTCAAGGATTTCAAAGCGAGCAATGGCAACGTTGTGCAGAAAAAACATTTTTATCTCCAGCGCGTGAGTCTCTGTATCGGAAATTCTAAAGATATGCTCGTTTTAAAACTATTTTGCGATATTGCTGTTGCACTGGATCTTATGGTTTAAGTGCGAGGAACATGATATTTAATAAAGAAAGGTAACACACAAAATGTTAAAAAACGCCCCTTTGGACGTAATTTAAAATCTGAAACATTTCAGATTTTTTATTTTTATTTTTATTTTTTTTATTTTTATTTTTATTTTTTTTTTTTACAATTTTTACTGAAGAAGTTTTGAGTTTTTACGCATTTTTGCCTTGCCGCGGAGTCAGAACCGAATTGACTGAATGAGAAAATATTTCTGATGAAATTCGAGGGCATAAGTCTAAGTGAAGTGCAGTAAAAAATTGGTATAATTTAACAGGCCGTACAGGGAAATGACTGCGTTTTCCATATCAGGTTTTTTATTTATAACATTGTACTTTATTTATTCTAAATTACCATCGCTGAAATATGATACCCGAAATTTGTCACGATTGCAATACCTGCTTTTACTTCATACAAGGAAGTAAAATTTTTCTTTAGAATTTATTACTGCGTAATTAAAGGTCATTGCAGTGTACATGAAGAACTAAAATGTTGAATGAAGTCTCTAAATGTGCGACTTTAACTAAACGTCAATGCAGTACCACAATCAAATGTTGGTAAGTTTACCTAAACTGTTACTAGTTATCTCGAATGCTTTACCCGCTATGTAGAAGACTGCTTACCACTAGATCATACTACAGTGGGTTTAGTTTAGAATTATGCTCTCCAAATCACTTGATGCACAATAATCAGGGGACTGACATATGCAAATATCAGTCGCGGGCTATATTGCTGTGATCTCCAATCTGCTCAAGCTGGTTTTGACATTATATCAGCGTCCTATTTGCCAAACTGCTGCAGCATTGTTCAAGCATTAATTAAACAGACAGATGCTCTTAAAAAGTGCTAAAGATTAACAACACCGGCAATACCGCTTCGTTAGGTACATAATAAGGACAAAATATTGAACAATGCAATAATAATTCATGAAATTAACTATAGATGCCTTGAATGACTGAATATTTTGCACGTAACTGACAAAAAAAACGAAAATATTTAACTGTTCCAAAAAGGAGCGAAAATTTTTATTTTGATGCAAACGCGATTATTTTTTGTCTTCAAAAATATTTTGTGTGATAATGTACTTTTTAAATTATAATATAAAAGAATAAAGAAATCTTGCATTTCAGGGCAAAATCGTATTTAATACAGTCAGTGCATCATGTTAGAGTAATACTAATGCAAGAGATAAAAATACTATACGATTAAAGAAACATTTAAGAAGCAATTGCTCGATTACGTTAGCTATTTCGTTTTGTCAATTTGCTTGCATAAGATTTGTAAGGATTATGTTAATTTTATTAACAGTTTAAATTTTGAGTTAAAGTTCCTTTTCTGTCGATTCTTAACTTCAACTTACTACTTCCGGCCAGAACGTAGTTTTAGAATCACGTCTGAATACATAATGAGGAAGAGTGGTATTTAACCCGCGAAGTTCTTCGGTCTTAGAGAGAGAGATACCGGGTATTCTGGCTGCAAGCGTCCGCCTTTTTAGGCTACTCTCTCGTAAGCTATTATTACGTTCGGCCGTACTTTAGGCCCTTGATAGCTTCGCAGTCTATTAACGTTAAGGGGCCAACTCGGTTAGAATCTTGATAGCTTCGGCTATATCTCTTTAGTTTATATTAGTTTAGTATTATTCTTAGTCTCTTAAATTCAAAGCCCAAGTGTCGGCTTTATTGTACACTCCAGTACGAAGTTTGTTAAACTTTAGTTGGAATAATAAAGGGCTAGTTTACCCTTCTATCTTGTTGTTTCCTGTCACGCGAACTCAAGCGATTACTTGCTTATCAGTTCTTATAACTCTTCACGTTCAATAGTAACTCTGCATTACACTTTGGGAAATCCTACAAATTGTTCTAAAAATATAAATAGCTATTATTTTAATTATAAAAATAAGTTGTTCGAACTTAATATAATGCGAGTTTCATCGAATATTGGATATTATAATTTTTGCCATTTGTTTACCATAGCAGCTTATGTTTGTGTATAGCATCTTAACACACCACACTCTTCCTGCATGCCTTTAAGTTACGTTTTTCTTTCATTCAAATCGCAGCAACACGAGTACGCAAATTTACCTTATACTTTATTTACTGTATGTATATCTATATAAATTTTAACTATTCGTTAGATGTTTTCTTTCATCCATCTCTTTCTTAAACAGATTAGGACACTTTAGTTAGTTTGCCTACAAACACACATATACATATATAAGACATAAAGTAAAACATTTAGAACTTATGTTTAACAAAGACGAAAATTTTGAAATTCATAATTAATAAATTTCAAATAAATGCAACAAAGAATTTAATAAATGTTAAAACCTAAAGTAGCAAACAAGCAATACCTCAATCCCCCCCCCCCAAAAAAAGCCTTAAAGAAATTAAAAGAACATAACACAAGAGTAATTCAATCAACTTCAATGATACTTTACAGGAGAAAGCAACATTGAAATTAATTGAAATCTCTCTTCTACAGAACACCTATCTATCTATCCTTCTATATATTTATATGTGATGTACCAGCTTTTGTCAGGAATAAATAGATTGTTGAAGAATCATAAATGTAGTCGTAGCTTAAATTATCAGATGATAAGTTTAAAAACAGGATACATTTATTATTGGTCAGGAGAAATAGCAGTTACAAAATCAGATATCCGGAGTAAATAAAAAAGAACTACTAATAATATTTTGTAGGAAGTTTACTGCATCGTGACATTTAAGAAAAAGCCCCGATATTCTTTTGCGAGTCCTTTTATAGCCTCTGGAAAGGCGGAGCTTCCAAGAAACGACGTCAGCCTCGTCAGACAATCCAGTTCGCTTTAAATATTTTCAGAACATTCTAAAACTACGTGTAGAAAAGGCGGGAAAAACAACTTGACTACGGGGCTGTGGATTTAATTCCAGGTACTTTCAAATAAGAGACCGTCGCCAGTAAAATGAAAAGAACATACAGTTTAAAAATTAAGTGTATTCTTGACTATGGAATTTTATTATTACACACACACACACACACACACACACATATATATATATATATATATGAAATGTAATTTCTCATACATTATTTGTTTTGTACAGCCGGGGCAACAGGAATGAGACAAATTTTGGAATATAAAGTACTAGGTTTATTTTAGCATCCATCTCACAAGCGTTCTTTTTGTACCTTGAGCAGAAGCCCTATTTATACATATGTGTGCGCCACGAGGCCCATCCAATCAGCGATATTAATTGAAATCACGAGGTGACGCTATCTTCTCATCAGGAGTGTTCTTAAGGACTTTATGTAATATGACAGATTTATGAGTTTGGCGATTTGGCGGGCGCCAACAGGTTAATATATTTTATACTAAAGAAAGGATTTCGCCAAAATTTAGGAACAGGGATGCAATTTAGGTAGAGAATCGCCAACACATTATTAAGCAATATTATTAGAATTTAATTTAATCAATTGATTTAAAAATATCATTACATACATATATATATATATATATATACTATATATAGAGAGAGAAAGAGAGAGAACTATACAAACATTTTGTTGATAAAGATTCAATCTATTGCTTTACCATTAATTTAAAGGATCAATGCAATAGTTTATTATGAGCTCTGTTCATAATATCAGGACAGTTCGGTTACATGATATGTTTGAATTTCTTCATGCATATTTATATAGATAGAGAGAGAGGCAGTAGAGTCCCGATTATCTGATATAAACGGATGTAGCTTGGTCGGATAACCGGAAAAATGGGATGACGCGGAAATGAACAAATACGACTTTATTTATATAGATAGAGAGAGAGAGAAGTAATAGAGTCTCAATTATCTTATATGCACGGATGTGACTTGGTTGGATAACGGGAAAGTTGGGATGAGCGAAAATGAACAAATACGACGTTTTGAGCTACTTATTTATATCTATATGTACCACAAGAAACAGTCTCCAAAGGACTACAAAGGACGATGAAACCTGATGAAAAATATTGGTATATGGCTTTTTTTCGGTTATTTTACCTTTTCTTTTAGCTAAATCTTGCAGTCTGCGCAAAACTTAAACCCCATTGATGACGTTTCCTCCACCTTCTCCATGTATTTCAATTCTATGTCTAGGGTTTTGTATGTTTAGGAGCGAAACATTCTGTCCACGCTTTCTGCCACCATTCGTCTGTGAACATGTTGTAGAGACGAACCACGGCCCTCTGGAATACCGACCCAGTTGCAGACCACCACACCACGAAGGCATGCCAAGAAGGCGGGAGAAATACTTATAATGTTAATCCGAAAACAGTTTTCAAATCATTCGTAAGAAAAACTATAGTAATCTACTTTTAATACAGAGCAATAACTTTGAAGTAATGTTATATTAATGTAGAAAGTGATGAAATTTGAGATAGGTATTTATTTGTTTAAAAATGTATTTTAGCATATTAGGTAAACTTAAAAAAAAACGCCAAAATTTTGTATTTAAATATTTCACAAACAAAGTACAATTGAATTATTCACAATACTTATAATTGTTATATGGTACAAAAAATACCAAAAATAGATACGGACAGAAAACACTTCTTTTATTAGGAACATCATTTCCGGTTACAGTTTTAATGGGCTTACATTTTTTAAAATTTTTTATTAAATTAAATATTTGATCGAGAAATTACGACATTTTTTTGAAAACATTTGGCATTTGTTTTAAAATGAATACACAAATCTCTAGACTTTGCTCAAACACCTATATTGATCCTATGGCTTCTTCATCTTTTCGATCCTTAAAATCGAAGCAAAATACTCCTTCGACCTAAGCTAGACAAAATCTCTTTTTCCCATATCTCCTGCCAAGAGATAATGGTTAAATCAATACTATCTTAAAACACCAAGTGCATCCTGGGAGTAGCCAAAAGCTGAAGCTTTCTTTTTTTCTTGGGGTTATGCTAAATCAGGGATACAAAACATTACATTATTTATTCTAGCGTTCTTAGTAGTCGGTAAATGTATGAGGCTTTATCATTTTAACATATAAATGAATCATGTATTACTAATCCTATTATAGTATATTTATATATAATTATATCTTTAATATGATTTAGATTTTTAAAATCGCTACTTGCATATGAGTTGCATTCATTGTAGGTTTCGAACTTTTCTTTATTGCTGTTTTTGTTTAAGTAAGTATGAGAATTCTACGCTTGTACGCTTTTAAGTTCGGTAATTTTCGCAAGAAAACATGATTCTTAAATGATAAGAAAGTTTATATTCATTATTTCATAACGCTTTATAGATACCCGTGTTAAACATTAACCGAAATTATAATTCATTACATGCATTTATTTTGTTATCATTTTAAAAAACAAGATCACACCAGGTGGCGCTGTAAGAGAATTCATCTTGGTAGTGCATAGCTTCTTTACTATACTCAGATACCACTTTTATGACTATAGCTGCAGTAGTTCGGAAGTTAAACGGACGTCACCGGATTTTATTGGGCACCTTTCCTTTTGTATTCATAAGAAAAAAAAAATCAGCAGTTAGGTTTGAGAGTGTTTTATTTTCCTCACATGCCTTTGCAAATAGTTCATACACTCGACCGGAGCGACAGTTCCTTTCCATAACCCGAGATATATTGCCACCACATGTCTCACCATCAAAATAGAGTAAGGCCCACCAGCGGCCGAGCGGTAAAGATGCTGAACACTGGTAGTTCGGTTCGAGGTTCGAATCCCGCGAACGGGCTGGCTGTATGGGCGTTTTCGTGGTTTTCCCCATGTGTTACGTGTATACGAGCCAGTTTACCTTAGAAAGTCCTCCAGGAAGGCAGCTCTCCCTTTAGGCAGATAGCCCTCGTGTGCTTTGCCATAATTTAATAATTCAAAATAGAGTAAGCCCGGAGGCACAGAACTAATAGCTAAATTGTATTAAACCTATTTCATAAGCGCACAGTTCAATTGCCAGCATTTATGCCGCTTTCCCTAAATTAGATATTTTTAATAATCATTTGAAATAAGCGTTTTTGTATTTTGGAATCATATGGAACAGGATACAGTCACATTTAAAAAAAGCTGGTTAATAACTTGAAATTAGCGCAATTTACAATGCGAACCCTTGCAATTTCTTCCACTCTATAAGCTTGTTTAAATTCGTTTATTAAAATTAATGAAAACAGTCTAGCAGAGTTGTAAGGCTATTTTCATTAATTTGAACGAACGTTAAATCAAAGGATTTCCGTTTGCATTTTAATAAGCTTCGGTAATTTTATAAAAGATTTTATGAATCATAACGTGTTCATTATATCATTACGCCGATTGTTCATTCATTTTGTACATCAGGTGAAAAGCAGTGTTATTTAATCAGTTTTCCTTGATATATTCTGAAATGATGAGTATGGGTCAAGTTTACTTCATTCATCATTCGTTAAAAGGATAGAATTTTGTCTTTACTTCATTTTTCACAGTACTAAAGAGATCTCCTTAAGGTAATACATTTATTGATTGGTTGTTGTCAGCTCTGTAAGTTTCTTTTCAAACAGTTTAACTTATTAGTTAAAAGGAAAGCGGACCTGAACTTTAAAATGATGAATGAAAGATTTTTCACCTGCCTTTTTGCGAAGAATTAAACTTGCATTAATCATTTACTTCTCATTATCTATCGTATCTTCGTATTATCTATTCTATCATACAGTTTAACAAATCATGATTAGAAACCTATCTCTAAAAAAGTGTTTTCATTTATATGCCCTAGAAATATAGTAAAACTTATTCCCTCAATAACACGAATCATTTTCCCATTAGACGCATTACGTGTGCAACTGTTCATCTTGAATTGTGTGTGTATGTGTGATTATGGCAAAGCCTCGAGGGTTATCTACCTGAGGGATGCCTTCGTGGAGGACTTTCTAAGGGAAACTGGCTCGTATACAAGTTACACGTGGGGAAAACCACGAAAACGCCCATGCAGCCAGCCCGTTCGCGGGATTCGAAACTTCGAAACTCGGACCGAACTACCAGTGTTCAGCGACTTTACCGCTCGGCCTCTGGTGAGCCCTTGAATTGGGAATTGTGTAACATTAGCGACTAAGACCTGATGTACTTTTATTGAGGTGGCGATTAGTCTAAGATTTCTAGAATAATGAACACAAAATTCGTTTTCCAATAACTTTTATTCGATAATGCTCGTGAGCTGCTGAGGTCGGCTTTCTTTGATAAAGTTTCGTCAATTTAAAAAAGCTATCGTTCAGTCTGACATCTTTAAGATCGCAGTAAATAATAGCTGCTAAAAGCTGCTGATAATAGCTGCAAAAATAGCTGTTAAAAATAATAACTGCTAAAAATAATAGCTGCTAAAAAATAGCTGTCAAAAATAATAGCTGTAAATAATTTGCTAAAAGGAATCCCGACTACGAAACTTGGTCTGGTGAAAATTGAATAGATTACGTACATCCTTTATTTAACTCACTTTACTTGCATCCTGTACCGACCACTAATAAGAGGTAACTGGGTTCCGTACCTGATATCTATAACGTACTACAAGTAATTAATCCCCCCCATATGACTGAATTTACCGTCCTTACTAATATTGCCCGGTTCGGTGATGCTTAACTTTTGTTGTCAGGTTATCCCCTTCTCTGCATATATTGCAGTGATCTTCCATTCCCTAAGGTTTATTTCCTTGCGTGCCACATTTTAAACACCAGGTAAAATTGAAAATTGCAAAATTTTATTTTTTGTGCTATAAAAGTACATGTAAGTTTATCATTTGCCATTTTTTAATGAATGCACATTGTTAAAGAAATGTTTGTTTCCAGTGATTTTGCTTTATATATATGTTCTTTAAGTTTCTTCTCTGCCCCTTCCTCAGTCTTTTGAATTACTTAATTTAATCCTGCCTTTTCTGTTCTTTACAAGGAATTTATATAAATATATATAGCTTATTATGACATATATATATATATATGTCATAATAAGAGCAAAACAAGGAAAAGCCGGAGCAGTGTCGATGCGTGCCTAGATCCATATTGAAGAATTTTGATTGCGTAGTATGCCAATAATGCTAACTTGGTAATATCTAAAGAACTTGGCAGTCGAGGCGATTTTAATTCCATTTTTATTTCCAATTGACATATGTGGCCACAGATCACTTGGCACTCTAGTCGTGCCCTTCCACACAAGATTTACATTTTTGATATTGTTAAGATAGAAAGCAAGCCAGCGAAATTACATCTTAGCAGAGTAAAGAGCAAAGCTGAAGTGCGTAGTTATGAAAGATGGAAGCACGCGAAGAGAAAAGTTTTGGTTTACAATTCGGTGATTGGTCGTCAAGAGGCATCTGGTATTAATGTTTACGTAAGATCGCATGATTAATTTGAATGACGCAATGCAGAGGAGTTATTACGATTTTAGAATAAAGAGGAAGAATTAATGTTTATAGTTATATTATAATTCTGATTCATATATTTTTATCTTACATATCCTATCGACTAATTAATAACTGTAATGTTTTCAGTTATTCCAACACATCTTTTTTTTTTAACAGCAAGCATATCTTTATTTTATTTTAGAGCAGTATTCAGTAATTGAATTATTAGATACGACTGACTTTAAACTTTAATACGTTCTAACAAAGCGTTAGCAGGTCGAAGGCGAGAAGGCATCTATCTAGGAGAACTTATGACGCAGCATTTATATGAGGAGGTTATGTAATAGGTGCGAATGTTCTAGAAGGTAATGGTCTAAGGGGAGATGCTGAATTGCAGAAAATTAATTAAAGGTTGCTGGTTCGCAAAGAGCAAAGCCATCGTATTTTTTTTTATATTTTACATCTCCCCCCCCCCGTCAAAAAGAGAGGCCGGGTTGAGAAAAGCATTAGTACAGGAGTGAAGCAAAAGTATGAGAAAAGACATGAAAACATCCAGAACATAGCGTACAAGCTTTAACTATGGCTTATCATAGTTCATGACTTTCTCATATAAAATTTTGACTTTATAGCATATGAAATTTTGAACATTAAAACAATGAGTTATAAATAAATATACAATATATGACTAATTTTAAGACTATAACATAATAAATATGGAATACTGATAAATAAATAAGTGATAATTACAAAAGTCCTCAATTTTGTTAAAAATGTCCATTTTGTTTTTTGAAAGTCCTTTTCATAAAAAGAGTTCGAATAGAATGAAAATATCTGGTAAAATATCTAAATGCCAGATAGTCCACAAATATGATGCATGTTGATAGTTCACAAATATGATGCATTTTTGTCGCTGAATATGTTTTCATAATAATAAGCTTTCATTTGAAAATATTTAAAATTTTTCTTCCTTCAGATAAAACTTAGAAAAGAAATAGATTATACAATTTATGAATAATATATTATGTGCATTTTTTCTTCTCATCGTAGACAACTAAAGATTGACATATTTTACACTTCAATACAAAATATTATAAATATTCAAAAAACAATTCAGTAGAAATAATACAATTATACACTAGAACATGAACACTTTTACTTTAAAACTATGGCATGTCCTCGCCAACAGATCAGCGTGATTACTTGCTGATGGTTGGGGGGTGCTAGTTACAAATATCGAAAAACCTACGATTTTAGAATAAAGAGGAAGAATTAATGTTTATAGTTATATTATAATTCTGATTCATATAATTTTATCTTACATATGTATATAATTAAATCTCATCTGAGACCGTGAAATCCCCCCCCACGCTTAGGAGACAATGTCTCACTGATTAAGAACCACTTATATAGTTTTATTTTAAACCAGAGAAGATACGTTTGATAAACTTAAGTCTTAAATTATAGTTCATGTGTAATACCATACCTATTTTACGAGAGTACAAAAAGACCACAAGATTTGTAAAAATATATGTTTACGTTATCGGACACTAGTCGTTATTTAAGTTAATTTACCTTTTTTCGCTAAACCGCCAGAGGTCATGTTTCTTGTTCTAACACATGTCACATATATTTTATTAGGTTGTAAGTATTATGTTAATTTTATTAACAGTTAAATTTTAAGTTCCTTTCCTATCAATTATTAACTTCAACTTACCACTTCCGGCCAGAACGTAGTTTTAGAATCATGTCTGAATACATAATAAGGAAGAACGGTATTTAACCGCGAAGTTCTTCGGTCTTAGAAAGAGATATATATACCAGGTATTCTGGCTGTACGCGTTCGCCTTTCTAGACTACTCTCTCGTAAGCTATTATCACGCTCGGCCGTACTTTAGGCCCTTGATAGCTTCGCAGTCTATTAACGTTAAGGGGCTAACTCTGTTAGAATTTTGATAGCTTCGGCTATATATCCCTTTAGTTTAGATGAGTTTAGGTTAATTCTTAGTATCTTAAGTTCAAGCCAAAGTGTCGGCTTTCATTGTACACTCCAAGACGGAGTTTTATTAAATCTTATTTGAATAATAAAGGGTTATTTACCTTCTATCTTGTTGTTTTCTGCCACACGAACTCAAGCGATTATTCGCATATCAGTTCTTAAGATTCTTCCCTTCCAACAGTAACTTCGAATTACAAAGTGAGGAACTCTACAAGGTTTATGTTTGGGGGTGCTATTTTGACTTCGTTCTTTGATTAGAGCGAACATAGGGAAGGGCAAAATCATTGAATGAAACTCATTTCTGTTTGGTAAGAAATTATATGAATATGCTCAGATATATACCAAGGTTCATTTACCTTGGTACATACGTTTTGGAAGAAAGCACTTCCAACACGGAGGTATTATTACAAGAAATGTTGTATCTTCTAAGTTATAATGTTTAAGTAGATCGTGGAAATCAAAATGACTAGATCATACACGAATGACTAGATCTGGGGATTCTCTATAAAACACTGCGTAGAGAATTAAACTTATCAATAACGAGACTTGAGTCATTCGGGATAAGTAACTTCAATTTATAAGCCGTAAGTTATGTGACAAGTACCTTTGGCTCATAAGTTGTAAAATGTGGTAAAAGGCAGGAGCTGCGAGCAAAGTGTTAATACCAGCACTAGACATAAGGGAAGATAATTTCGCGTGAACTAATAGGAGGAAAACACTGTGACGCTAACGGCTAATTGTTGTGCAGTTGATAATGGGAAAAATATATTATAATAGTCGCTGCATTCATTCTTTACTAACTTGCACCAGAATGAATAATCATAACTCCAAAATTTTTACAAGCGTTGCTCAATACCAGACGTCACATTATAAAAAAAAAGTGTGACAGGACGATTTCTTTTAGTCATAAAAGAGGTTTAGTTTTGAGGTTCATTGCAGGCATTTTGGCATAAACCAAAGTAAATGTGTATTTCTGAAGAAGCTTGAGACTACACAGACAAACTTTTGCAAAGACTGAATGCGCTGTATATAGTTATATATTATTCCTATCAGCAACTTTACAAAAATCACTCGTCAATGCAACAGTGATTTTCTCCCATTATTTTTTGCCAAATTATCTTCCCTCACGTCTAGCTCATGGCTTTTACAAACTTTTAAACTTATGAGCGGAAGGTACTTATGATACTGTGTGCTTACGACTTATGAACTGAAAGTACTTATTACGAATGACTCAGGTCTCGCTGTTTTAAAAGCGTTCTAACGCAGTTAGGTAGCCATCACGATTTCTTCCTTGATAGACTTCTTTAAATCCACAGCATATTCCATCTGAAGAACAGGAATAACAATGATTGACATAAGGTGGTATTTATGATTTTATAAATCTAAAATGTAACGGCTTCCTGATTAAATAGTTGGGATCTTTCAGATGGAACAATCTTATTTTAAACCAGTTATCTTAAAAAAAATATTTTAATGCACGCGTTCGTGTATGCATGAAAAATACAATTCTATTAAAATTTATCTTCACAAAGCTCGAATTTATGTTGATTAAGTTATCATTAATCCACTTCTATTAAATTCTATTAAAATTTATCTTCACAAAGCTCGAATTTATGTTGATTAAGTTATCATTAATCCACTTCTATTAAATTCTATTAAAATTTATCTTCACAAAGCTCGAATTTATGTTGATTAAGTTATCATTAATCCACTTCTATTAAATTCTATTAAAATTTATCTTCACAAAGCTCGAATTTATGTTGATTAAGTTATCATTAATCCACTTTAGCTTCCTTTTCAGGGCTTCCGCAAAATTTCTAAACATGTAGGAAAACATTTTGCGAGATAATAATATATGTTTCAAACACTATGACAAATGAAAGCGAAATGTTTAATGCATAATTAATTATACCCAAAGCTTTCAGAGGAAATATGGTGAAATCGAATATCTTTCTAGCAGTGCTTTATAGTCGACCGAGTTTCTTACATATAACAGTTGACGATGCATATTAAAGTTCATCTCAGTAAAAATGAAAGAGCAATGAGTAATGCGAATAGAAAAAAGAAATCTGGCTTTCTGTTTTGATGTCTTTTTTTTTATACTTTTATATATTTCATAAAAAAACGCAGCAAAGGGTCTTTTAATCTTCGCTTTCGTGTTTCGTTTCTAACTTTCGCTGTAGTAGTCTTTTCTGCAGCTGCTCTTGGGGAAGCCACTTTCAAAATGAATAATGAAAAAATAGCTACATCTTGAGAAAACGTAACATTTTCTTCCCTTTCAGCGAAGTAGTAATAAGCGGTTCTATTTCTATTCTTTGAGCAATTTTCCTTTCTTTACCCCCCCCCCCCCTTATTGTTTTTGTGTTTGTAAATCCTTACTAATTTTTATTTCTTTTGCCTTTCGACTTTTGGCAATCTTGTGCTCACGTCTTCAGTATTTGAAATTTAAATTTATATTTTTAACATATAATAGTAGTTTAAATACTTTTCTTTTCATTACATAAGGCACGTAATATTAAATACAAGAATTTCAAATAAAGTGAAATACAACAACTAATTTATATTTCTTATATTCTTTATATTTCTATGAAACTGCATCATGGCCTTCCAAAATGGAAATGTCTTATTAAAAGAGTAAGGCGTTTTTGCTCACTGCCTTTGAGATCTTGTGATGGAGGTAGTTGACATGCCTAGTTAACAAAGTTTAGTTCAAATTCTGGCACAGTTTATTTGCGCCTGAGCAGAAATGCGGTGGGCCAATTAGAATTGATAAACTGGGTCTCCCTTCCTTCCCCTCGAGCCTTTAGTAGGAATGAATGTAATTATTACGTCCCCCATATTTGCTCTTATGGTGTAAACAGTTAACAAGCCACCCAGCAAGTGGAAGACCAGTAGTTTGAATGCCGCTGAGGACGAGGTTGATTTTTCACGTTTTTTGGTGTCAAAAATCTACAATTTTCTGCACATGTATAATAAAATACATTGAAAGGATTGTATACTCTATTATGGGTCACGCCTTCAAAAGAAATTACTAACACAAATATTTATACAAATAAAACGCTTATCAATAATTCTCTCTCTCCTTTAAATACAATTAAAAAAATCTTAAAAATGAGGAATTTTGTACCAAGAAGTGACCTTTCACTTTGTGATGTTTTGCATCCCAAATAATAGGTATAATTTCTGAATACTAAATTGGGAAATTGGTTGTAATGTATATCATTTATATTGTTACGAATTTTTGTATATGTAAAAATAATTTTAGTTAATTATTTAACTTAATTAGTAACTTAGTTTTAGTTAATTAACTCTAATTAGCATTGACATAAATGGCTATTTCGTTAAAATGGCGAGGTGTCATCAAGCTTGCGATAATTTGCGACGTCGCCAAAAGTGACCAAATTCGGCGACTATTTAGCGATATTTGGGTCTAGTCCCTGTATAATTAATTAATACTGTAATTAATCCCTGTATATAACTCTAACCGCATACGGCCCTTCTATGTAATTTCTAGTAATTTCGAGAAATGGAAGATACTAGAAATTTACGGCAGCAGGGAAAAATTATATAAGACTGCAGGGAACATCAGTTTTCTCAGTTCAGAGCGCCTACGGAGTATTGAGATAGCTCAGAGTGAGCTTCGCCCTTAAGGTGCGCTTTGCACTGCGTTGTGTTTAATGTTCTTAGCAGTTCGAAGTGTAATTACTGAATGTGTTCCGTAATACTGAGAAGAGCTGTACGAATATTTTTGTGGAAAGTTCTAGAACTGAAAAGGGTCCTGTTTGGTAAAATAAATCTTGCCGAGCTGTCGTCGATTTTGTGTTGCATTTAATCTACTACAAGCCGTACGCACGCAATAATATTAATATTAATTATTTAAGCTACTATTTATTTTTGAAATCAAGAGCAAACTCTAGAACTATGTGACTATAGACTACGTTTACTGCAACTCTGATATCTTTAAAGCTACAGTAAAATTAACCAAGTAATAAATGAAAAAGTCCCTGTTGTCGCTATAAGAGAAATAACAATGCAGTGTTCCTCCCTTTTATCTAATACCTAAGTGTGGAGGAACCTAGTGAACAGCTAAGCGAATAATCGTTTAAGTTTAGTAAGAGAAACGTAAAACGCAAGAAGGGTTAATTACCCATTATTGCTCAACGATTCCCCTTTCTCAGGACGTACAACAAAGCCTCCACATGGGCTTAAACTCAAAATTATAAGAAATAAGAACTTAACTAATGACTAATTAAAGAGATTTACTCGAAGCTAACACAGTTCTAAGTAATTGGCCTCCAAATATTGAATGGCCCACCAGCGGCCGAGCGGTAAAGACGCTGAACACTGGTAGTTTAGTCCGAGGTTCGAATCCCGCGAACGGGCTGGCTTCATGGGCGTTTTCCACGCAAGGAAATAAACCTTAGGGAATGGAAGATCACGGCAAAATATGCAGAGAAGGGGATAACAGGACAACAAAAGTTAAGCATCACCGAACCGGGCAATATTAGTAAGGACGGTAAATTCAGTCATATGGAGGGGGGGGAATTAATTACTTGTAGTACGTTATAGATATCATGTACGGAACCCAGTTACCTCTTATTAGTGGTCGGTACAGGATGCAAGTAAAGTGAGTTAAGTAAAGGATGTACGTAATCTATTCAATTTTCACCAGACCAAGTTTCATAGTCGGGATTCCTTTTAGCAAATTATTTACAGCTATTATTTTTAACAGCTATTTTTAGCAGCTATTATTTTTAGTAGCTATTATTTTTAGCAGCTATTTTTAGAAGCTATTATCAGCAGCTTTTAGCAGCTATTATTTACTGCGATCTTAAAGATGTCAGACTGAACGATAGCTTTTTTAAATTGACGAAACTTTATTAAAGAAAGCTGACCTGAGCAGCTCACGAGCATTATCGAATAAAAGTTATTGGAAAACGAATTTTGTGTTCATTATTCTAAAAATCTTAGACTAATCGCCAGATCAATAAAAGTACATCAGGTCTTAGTCGCTAATGTTACACAATTCCCAATTCAAGGGCCCATCAGCGGCCGAGCGGTAAAGTCGCTGAACACTGGTAGTTCGGTCCGCGTTTCGAAGTTTCGAATCCCGCGAACGGGCTGGCTGCATGGGCGTTCTCGTGGTTTTCCCCATGTGTAACGTGTATACGAGCCAGTTTCCTTAGAAAGTCCTCCAGGAAGGCACCCCTCCCTTTAGGCAGATAGCCCTCGTGTGCTTTGTCATAATTGAATAATCCCAATCCCAAATATTGAAATAGCTAGCGAAGCTCTCAAGGGCCCATTACTCAAGGGCTGAGTGTAGTAACAGCTTAGAGAGACATGGCCAACAGACAAACGCGCACTAGTCAGGAACTCTGCTTCTTCTCTCTCGAAGTCAGTGGAACTTCGACTTAAATACTACTCTTTCCCATTTGCAGTAAACACGATTCTAAAAACACATTCTGGTAAGAAATTTATAAGCTGAAATTAGGAGAGATAAGAAAGGAGCTTAATAATAGCTTTAATAAATTTAGGATAAAACTTACAACTGTAAAAAGCGTTCTCAGTAGTACACTACTGAGAAACATAAATATTTACTTCTATTTTTAGCCGGATAGCTTTCCTACGCATGTGTAGCAAAAGCTGAAAGCGTTTGAAATATTAACTTTTATCATTCTTATTATTAGGTAGCCTCTGGATTCCATACAATCTATTTAACTAAGAAGATGCTATTTTGCTAGACGGTTGCACGAAGTTTTGGCGATTTACTTTGGCGCAATTGTTGGCGCGGTTTTTGCAATCGTCAGCCATCTTAAAAACGCCATTTTTACGTTATAGTAAAGTAACGTAAAGTATTCGAAACTTGAAAAAAATAAATATCGTTAAAAATAATGGATTAATTTTTTGTTGAAAACGTTGTTTTTTAAGATGGCAGGCAAATGTGAATAAATACATTTACTACGAGTATAAAATACTAAAGAAAGGTTAAATTATTACTTTCACATAGCACAGAAGTAGAATAAAAATACCGCTATAAAAACATTACACCAACGTTTAATTTGATTAAAATATTACGTAAATTGAATATCGAATTAATAACCATCATACCAACGTTTAAAAGAATTAAAATATTACTTAAATTAAATACGTCCTCAGAATCGGTTCTCCTAACGATCTTCATCTATGATCTACATTTTCGCACTTCATTCAAGAAGCAATTAGCGAGGTTTCCTCCAAAAATATAAAATAAATTTCCTCTGACCCTTGTAACAATTTATAAATAAATCTTTGAATAGGAAAGCCAGGCTGGCCAAAATAAGGTCTCAAAGGACAATTTTTTGATTCCGATACCAATAATTCTTGGTACTTACCAATAGCAATATTCATCTTTGAAAGAGACATTTTTGAAGGAATTCGAAGATATGAATTAAATTTTAAAATGGCGCGGTAATGCACAAATTTTCAGCAACCTATCAGGGAGCTGATTACAGCTCATTAATGCACAAGTTTTCTATAACCAATCAGACAGCTGATTACATCACGCCTAGAATTAAAATTATTTAAATAATCATACATAATAAAATATTTTTAAAAATGCAAAATTAAATTGTATTTTAATATTTAACAGCCATAAATAATGTTTAAAACATTAGATTAAATTTATAGATATTAAAACCAATTATTTTTAAAGTAAGGGGACGTCATTGATTACCATAAAATTTCATAAAATATCATAAACAATGAAATTTTTATTTCAAATAAAAATGCAAAATTAAATTGACTTTTAATATTTAGAAGCCATAAATGATATTTAAAACACGGAATTTATGCATAATAAAAAGCATTATTTTTTAAATAAAATGACAACAAAGTATCGGTTACCATAAATAACTTATCCAGCAATGTGTTTACTAAGTCGTATTATCGCCAAAAGAAAAATCGCCAAAATCCGTGCAACCGTCTATCAAAGTAGCACCACTGGGAATTTTCAGTTAAATCTATGAAAATATTAAAAAGTTCAAAATGACTTCTCAGTAGCTCAACACTTAGTAAAACGCTCATCAAAATGCAGTACTGATGTAGATTAAACTGTTGATTTGATTAGAGTTAACTACAAATAATATTTCATCATCGCGAAAAAATGCAATTTATATACTTTTTAAACCGTGTCTTTGAACATTCTTTATACCAATTGAAGATTTAATCATTTCCATACAAATAAAAGAATGTGTATATACCATCGATGCGTTACGAATACCGAACATAAAATTCGGAATTATTTTATAACTTAGTCAATACGGATTTTCGTAGCTTAAATATTTTAAAATTTGAGGCTATACTACATTTTTAAGTACTTTATATATGTTTAAGTACGACTTCTGAGTTATCCTCCTTTGTCTTGCTAACACAATTTCCATTCTCCATATTTATTCTTTTCTTTGCTCGGGGAAAAGTCAGGGTTTCATTACCGGAGATGTTCAATAAATAATCCATTCTCTAGCCTTTTCTGAATTTATTTCATAAAATGTTCAAAAGGAACTACCATGGTGCTGATGTTTTGTTGTAGTAGTAAAGAATTACTTTTATTGAAAAATTGTGCGCGACAGCAATGTTTCCAGATTACTTAATCTTCTGAAAGAATATTAGTAAAGATATAAACAATACTATTTTTTTATCTATCTAGACGGCGCATAAATAAAAGTGACTTGCAGTCAGGACATCAACAATGCTTCATTGGAGAAATGTAGCATTTGTCTATGTTACGGCAAATGACCTTTTACGTATCGTTTAGTTTGCCATTTATTCCGAAGATTAGCTGTATCTTCGTGCGTTTAAGGTGCTCGAGCAAACAAGCGTGAAGAGAAAGATCCAGAAAGGAAAGACAAAAGCTTACTGGATACCATGCGGAAAATGCTTCGCATTTATTGTCCAACATCTGAGAGCGTTCTCACTGAGATAAGGCAAGAATGTTTACTGAAGGATATCTGCGGGACTTGAAGCAAACTTTAGCCGTTTAAATTTATTAAAATTTAACAAATTAAGCCTTATTTTATTAAAACACTGGTTGCTATATCGTAAACCGGGATGCTGCCTAGATATTGCTCAAAACCGCATAAATGTTTTGTGTGAAATAACGCGTTTAGCAGGTGACAGGTTACAGCAGGGCCGGACACCCGCATAGTTTTCAAAGACTAATCGGGTATAGTCCGGGACCCACTCCATCTAGAGCCATAACATGTTTACAACATAAAATACCTAGCGTTGCATTACCTACACGAAAGTTGGACATTGCATGGCGACATAGCATAGCTCAGCATAGACATGACATGGCATAGCATTTCGAAGTGACATAGTATAGAATGTAGTCATTGTATAGCTACATAACATATTTACAACATTAAATACACAACGTAATGTGACTTACACGACAGGTGGACATAGTATAGCGACATAACATAGTTAAGCATAGTGAAGAAGACATAGCGACATAACATATTGAGGTTACATATTTACAACATACAATTCGCAGTATGGCATGACCTATGCGACAGGTGGACATTACATGGTGACATATCATAGCGTAACGTAGACATGACATGACACAGCATTGCAACGTGATATGACATAGCGTAGCATAGGGATTACATATTTACATCATTAAATAAATAACGTAACTTAATTAAATGAGAGCTGGATATAGCGTAGCGACATACCATAGCATCTCATAGACATAACATACATAGTATTACGACATAGCATATTTGCGTCACAAATTTACAACATAAAATACACAGCGTCACATAGCCTACACAGCATACAGAACATAGCCTTGCACATGAACATAGCATGGAGGCATAGATATTGACAAAAAATTAAAACAAAAATCTAAAAGGTTTCAGATTTTAAATTACGTACAAAGGGGCGTTTTTTTAACGTTTTGTGTATTACGTTTATTTATTAGATATCATGTTTTTTGTACTTAAACCATAAAATTCAGTTCAGTAGCAATGTTGCAAAATAATTTTAAAATGAACATATCTTTAGAATCTCCGATACACAATTCCGCGCCCGCTGGAGTTAAAAGGGTTTCTTTTTCTCCGCCGTAAAGTGTTGCCATTGATCGCTTTTAAATCGTTGAGTTTGTTACTCAAAACTTCGTTAAAGTTTTACAAAATATGAAATCGATAATAAAACAGATTCCAAATTTCAAATTTGGTCTTCCACATATTCGTAGGAGGATTCCGTCATTCAAACCTCGATGGCTCTATGTACCGTTGTTTTATCACAATGCGAGAAATAGACATACATTTACGCAGATTTTTCATTATTTAATTTCTTCAAATATAATGCAGGACTCTAACATTTGACGGCAACAGTTTGAAAAGTGAAACGGACATTTATAGTGAACCGAAGCAAAATCGCAAAGCGAAAACAATAGTCTTTCAGGGACAAAGCTCCTTTGAACTAATAAATAAACAGTGTAACATGACCTGTACAACAGGTGGGCATAGCATAGCGTAGACAACGCGTTTAGTAGTTTAGTTTAGTTTAGTGACGGAGGACGTGGGCACCACCCCTTTACCATTATGGTTAATTGGTTTAGCGCCACGTCCACCCTTATCTAAAGCTGACTCATGTTAGAGCCACACGAGATCCACTCATAGGGCACATTGATTAGTGTTACAAAACATAGATATTAAAAATGGTTACATCTGTGTGAACACAGTACTTATGAACAAAACTTTAGCAAGTGACACATAAGATTACAATTCAATACCCTAGCAAGTAATTTTAGCAAGTTACATATAAAGTTTACAATTCAATACATAAAGAAGATATATCATACATAATAATTATATTATACTGTTGTGATTGATAAGTGACGACATTGTTAACATGAATTTACTAATGCAAAATTCAACATTTAAACTCAGTATACAAAAACCCAAGAACATACAAATGCTTATATTTCATACATTGCCAGCTTAAAAAATTTATAGTGGAGAAGTATAAAAATACTTAGATCTCACATAAGTCTCTAATATTCTGAATGTCATTGTTAACTTTTATATTACAGCTTACTACTAAAGACACAGTTATTATATTAAAATTGGATATTAATACAGTTAAATGAATTATTGCACTTAGACTATAAATACACTATAAAAACATTAATTCTTTACAATTTCTAAAATGCAATGATTCAAAACAATGATTATATGCGAATATTAGAACAATGATTCACTATAAATATACAATGATTCAATACTATTACTTAAATTAATGATAATACTATTCATTTTATTAATCATATATGCCATGTTGACATCAAAATAATATTTTTTTTTCATACAGGTGCTTATTACTGAAATGATGTTACATATTACTACCAAGCAATTCAAAAATAAGATATGTACAGTACAATAACGCGTTTAGTAGCAACACAAGTCAAATTATAATCTAAGATATTTCATGTTTTAAAAAGTCTGGGTGAAGAGCAGAAGTAAGACACAATGCCATACGGCGCCCAATTGGGGTAGTGGTTAGCTACCTGACTGCCGTACCGAAAGGCCAGGGTTCGAATCCCGGAGAAGGCATGGATGGTTGTAAAATGTATAGTGTCTCTGCGTCATGGAGGCGCTCTAAATATGCGACGATCCGAAAGGCCTCTGAAGAGGTTGACGGTAGGAGAAGAGGGGTAGGACACCCTCGAAGCCGTCCCCCGGGTTCCTGTCCATCAAATTTGGGAGCAGAACTGAGCAAAGTCGTACTGGGTGTGGTCTCTTGAGGCCACAGGGAGTTGTTGCCATTAGATAGTGGAAGGCGAGGAACACGTGCCTGTTTATCTCTGGTAGCCACCAGGCGTCCCCGTCTTCCGTCACCTACCTACCTACCTAACTGTCACCACTATGGTGCTCAAGGCTTTTGCCAACGATAGGTGCAATCTTGCACTCCTTGCGGCGACGAATTTCGTGAGCTTCTTCTGATGTTATTGTCAGACAAGTGAGATAAGTCACAACAACAACGATATCATACAAAATTCACTTTTCAATACTAATTAGTATGTAGTAAGGAGTAGTAGTAGTAACATCTTTAAATACTAATTTTTTGTCACTTTTAACCAAAACGCTTAAAAGCATTTTGGTTAAAGTGGCAAACACACTCAAGCAGTGGATTAAAGCTCCAGTTTCCATAAAAAACATGAAACCATTCTATTCGCAAATCACAGCGTTAAATAACCTATCTGCTGAAACAGTAGTAAAATAGTAAGTAAAGGAGTATAGGAGCAAGCGAAACAACAGTAAGCAAACGCAACAGTGAAGAAAAGGGAAATATTTCCCTTTTTCGACATAATTCCTTAAATGAGTTTTTATCGAAGACGCTTTAAGTCATTTTGAGGATTCAGAACTTGAGTTGTTAAGCTTCTTTCAGAAAAACAAATTGCATTTTTTAGCTCTCAAATAACACAAAACACATCAATGAGCTTCACTTATTGTAAATTGTTTTACTAAATCTAATGTTCTGGAATATCATGGATTTATATCCATGTAATATAAAGAGCAGAAAATTTTTATAAAAACTCAAAATTTTAACAGAAATTCTCTAAATATTTTTCCCGGAAAGATAAAGATCACGCAAATAAAAACACTGTAGAAATTTTAAACAATCGTAAAGAAGTATAAGAGCGATAAACCCAATGTATTAAATTAGAAAAATAATTGATAATAAAGTTCTGAACGAATGGTATCCTTTTTAAAAAATAACCCCAACTGTTTCACATAATCTACAAATTTTGATGAGGAAGCCTTATTTTGCAAAGCATATTCAAGCATTGAAATGTTATATTCATTGGGAAAGCAGCATAATTTGATATTAGCTAACGATAATGTATTTAATTTAGCTATTTATTTAGTCCAGAATCTGCTTGGCGAAAGAGGTACTTATTACTGCAGCTCAGGACGCAGATGAAGGTTAACTAGATATTAAAACAGTGTGTGTGTGTGCGCGTTGACAGCTAGCCGACAAGCTTTTATCAACACATTAAACATATGAACATAGTTGAATAGCTTTTATCAACATATCAACATAGTCGAAATTTCGAAATATAGTAGCGTTCAGATCCACTTCAACTCTAAGGGAATCCTTGAATTCCATAATTTAAATTAGCCCAGTTAATGGAGTAGAGACTTTTTTTGGCTTATTTGCATTAAGTCGACGTATCTCTTTGAGATTTCTGTTAGATTGAAACCGATTCTAAATGCCAGAATCAATTTCAATTAAACGTTTAGTTTTACTTCTTTCGCTTTGTTTTTTATGGGATTTCAAATATGATACTGTAATAAACAAGCAAAAGCTTTAGATAAATATATATGTAAGAAAAATAAAAAAAAATATGTAAAAGATTAAATTAGCAGTGTAAATTAATTTCCCTTCTCTATTCTAAAAAAAAAAAAAAAAAAAAAAAACCTCCATTTGCACTTCGTCATTTCGAGGAAATCTTTGTCATATGACTCTTAGGCAATTCTGGTAATTTAAACTCAAGCAGCCAATAATAATTTTACAGCAATATTAACTATCCAATCAAAATGCTTTAAGAACCAAAACTAGCTCAGTTTGACTTACGATTTCATCCTGAACATTACGCACTTGCTTTCTACGCTTTGCATTAGCTGGACTGTAGTTTGTCTGTTTCTTCCTTTTTGCTGCAAATCTATCAAAAATGTAAGCCCTTTGGAACAATTTAATGTGCCGACTTGTGTGTAGCCGCAGCATGTTGCTGAAAATAAAATTGAAGATTTAATCTGCCTTCGTCTCCAATTTCCTAGTCATTATGGATCAAAACTTCTACGCCATCAAAATTCCTGCTCCTGAATATATTACATATATATATTGTTGCGTTATACGGGTTCGTGGATTTGGAGTGATTGATGATACTTTATGAAGAATCAAAACACAATTTATTAGCCAGTATTACTCAGGAGAGGTCCATAAACACGTTTACAGTCGTGGAAAAACTACGATAAACACGCTGAAACAATCAGCAACACAGCCTTCAGGCTATCAGGCTACAACGGTGAAGACAGCTTTGCGGCAAAACACTAAATACAGCTCCCGACTCGGTCGATCGCTCTCGGAGCTCATCGTATAGTACTCAAGATACTCTTCATGATAAAACTAACGACATACTCGACGATACACTCCGCGTACAGGCAGGGTTTTAGATTTTTGACCTGCCTTCGAGAGTACTTTGGGACAAACAAGTAAGAATTCTCTCCGGAATGTTCTCGCTCCGTCTACAGCTTATCTCCAATTTTGTCGCCAAGTGGGCGATTTCGCGCCAAATCTGGCAAAACCTGTCTTTTCTTGCCACCATTTTCTACAACGCTGAACCCACTTTGGGGGGAAGCTATCTTACCGCAGCTGGGCTTTCGTAACTATGCGATGATTTGAGAATGTTAATTGCGACATTGCAACAGATATTGAAACACAAAATAGTAGAAGCTCGCAGTCACGGAAAATTTTGAATATTTTGTTTATTTTGATTAAACATTTTGCGGCCAAAAATAATTCGGCAGATTTATCATGCCTATTTCAGAACATAGTATTCCAATAGTAAGAAAACAGCGCGGCAGATTCTTAGTAACAGCAGAAGCAGACGCAAACTGTGTATTTCAAAATGAAATCTTAATTCAGACATGGTTAGTTTCATTTTCGATTTTCTTTAAATTGGATATAATAAATTAATAAAATAAAAGAATTTATTATTGGTTGAAAGCTTCGGTAACTTTTTTTGTCAGAGGGTTGAGTAAAAAATCATCGGATGTGGAATAATCTAGAAATGACGTAGTCCAGGAAAGTTTATTATTATAATCAGTTGCTATTTTTGGAACAGAATTGAGAAGTACCCAAATTAAAATGAAGACTTAACAGGGTATAGCTAATTTAAATTATAATTTTTGATTTACATAATTTTTACTTTATACACTGACTACCAATAAGTATTTGGACACCTGTGATAGAAAAGGAAAACTAACTTTATTCAAAATCAATAGTTGGTAGAGCCTCCACGAGAGGTAATTACAGCGTGGACACTCCGGGGCATACTTTCCACAAGCCTTTGTATGACAGTTAGAGGAATTTTCTTCCACTCGGCTTGGAGAAGACATAGAAGTTCCTTCACCGATTTTGCACGGGTAGTGCACCCCTGAATTCGGCGATGCAACTCATCCCAGAGGTTCTCGATAGGGTTCAGGTCTGGACTCTGGGCAGGCCAGTCCATTCGACGAACTCCACTGGCACCATACCAAGCCTTGGTTAACGTCGAAACATGACAACTGGCATTATCGTCCTGAAAGTAACAGGGATCCAACCCGTAAAACTGCCACAACGTAGGAAGCACATTGTCATCCAAAATAGTGCAGTAGGCATCGGAGTTGAGCTTACCATGAATGGGGACCAAGGGTCCCTGCCTATACCAGGAGAAATACCCCCAGACCATAATTCCACCTCTGCCGAACTTGACTGTTGGCACAATGCATTCTGGCAGGAGATTTTCTCCAAGTAGACGCCAGACCCAGACCCTGTCATCCGAACAGTAAAGGGGGAACCTTGATTCGTCACTCCAAAGAACCCGTTTCCACTGATCTCTACGGTCCAATTTCGATGTGCTTTGCACCACATTAACCGAGCAGCGCGGTTGGACTTTGTGATCAAAGGCTTATGGGCAGCAGCACGACCATGAAAACCAAGCAGATGTGCTTCGTTACGGATGGTATTCATAGAAACAATACTCACGGATGCTTGTTGAAACTCCTCGCGGATGAGGGCCATCGTTTGGGTGCGGTTCTTCCGAATTTCTTTGGACAGCACTCGTCGGTCTCTATCTCCCAGTTTCGTTGGTCTGCCGACTCGGGGCACATTCCGACAATCACCGCTGACCTTCCACTTCTTAATCACATAGGCCACTGTCGATTTTGGGTACTTCAGATCGCTAGATATGTCCCTTAAGGATCGGCCACATTTGTGGTACCCGATAATTATACCTTTCTCGAAATCAGAGAGCTCCGATCTGCGAGGCATCTTGCATGCGACTAAAGCCAATGCTGTTTGTTTCCTACACGATACATACCGGCAGAGTCCGTGACGTTCCTTAGGACCGCAGATATCGTCATTTGCATAGGTGTCCAAATACTTATTGGTAGTCAGTGTAAACGACGAATGTTTAGTTTCACATTGTTGTTGGTAACTAAGCTAAGCTGATGACGTAATTGTATGATTTTACCTGATAAAATTGTTATGACTAATTGATATAATTCTTTGTTTTTTACATAATAGTTTTGAGGTAATTTATAGGTGAACAATAGCAAACCCGTTATTCAATTATTACAACTGTACCTCTCAATTTTCACGGCACTACAATTGAAAAGAAGCACAGGCACAGACTACATGTCAGCAGGACAGAACTCAAGAACCGTGAAGAAACTATTTTTTTTAGCAGAGCAAAATGTTTTCGCTTTATTATTGTTGGTCTAATGATTTTTTTATTTTATTATAATTAGTTAAAAGATTTAAAGATTATGTTATAAAGTTTGGTAATGGTCTTATCTATCATGCATTGGAATCACAGACTCACAGCGAATTATCGCTAAGTCTGAAAGTTAAAGGAAGAGTCTTAAGAAAGTTTTAACAAACCTTTTTATTGAATCAGAACTTGAACATAAAATGCACTTCTAATGCTTACATCTCAGTCAGCACTTTTCGTGAGGTACCTTAAAATCACAGTCAAATGTAAAATTTCAATTTAAATAAGCTAGTAGCCAAGCACATCAATTAACGCGAAGCTGGCTCTTAAACCTAACCAGCATAAATATTCAAATATCGGGAGTTATAATGCAAGGCAGAAGACTGAGAAATCTTATCTTAGTGACCTAGTAACGTAGCCTCAACACGAAGACTTTGTCTTAATCTAAAAACCTCAGTTTAAACACACATAATCTAATTTGCATTCTGGCGAGAAATCTGAACGGAGAAATAACAGTAAAGATTCAAAACGCAAAATAATTGGACATGTTAATATAATAGAACTTTACAATGTAATAACTTGAGTCATCAGCGTTAATTAAAAATCATATTAGAGGTATTAATTTTGCGTACTTCAGGAAGATTTATTATGAGCATATTACTGTTTTTACATATGTTTTTGAGCATATTACTAGACAGGGGAAGTAAGAAAATTAAAAAACAAAATTAAGTGGCTGGTACAAGTTAAATTTAGAGCTTTATCTTTTATATATATTTATTTTAATAGTCACAGCCTATTATAGTGTTTAAATTATACTTAATAATAAAGAAATAGATCTTTGCTTAGTTCAAGTATCACAGTAATAAATATAAAACGTAAAAATAGCGCAATGACTCAAGTCTGCTGCGAGACTTTTGAAAGAAACTTCAAAATATTGGAGCTCACTATCAATAACCTGCATAGTCTTGACAAGAATTTCAGCATAAATATTGCCATCTGAGACCACAGATGTTAGCATTATAGAAGCAGGGATTTTTTTAAATGCATTTCCTTCAAGGAGAAGGAAATATCTTTCCCTTTCCCTTTCGAAAACCAAGAATTTCCGACGGGTATCTTCAGGATACCTGTCAAGGAAGAATGTTCAAACAAGAAAAAAGGGGAAAAAAGTTCAGCAAACATTTTTCACTTTTGTTCGCTCTATTTGTATACGTGTGTGAAATCTCGGCATTTTATAAAGCTCAGCATGAAAAAATTTATTTTTCCATTTGGGATATATCTTAAAATAAGCCATTAAATAAAATCCTTCGTCATGCAGCACAAAGTAAAATAATATTAAGAAACTGGCGATTTTGGAACGTAAAAGCACTTAGTAAGAATAGTTACATAAGTTAACAATAGAAATTCTTTTGGAAAGGATTGGTTGAGTCACATTTAAGCTCTTCAGAAATAATTTCCTAGACAGGTTAAGTAGAAGAGATACTTGGTCGCGTTTAAGAGGTTTTATGCTTACGTAATTCTTGGTCGCATGATGAAACATGCTGAAATGAGTGCATCATCCTCTGAGGAATGAAAACGCACGAAGCCCGTTTCGTTATTTAATTTTTCAGAGAATGTTAAACCATACCAGTCAGTGATTTCTAATAATAATGAAATTATCAAGCACCAATTGGGGACTGAGTTTTAACAAAAGAATATGCAACACTAACAAATATTCATGAGCAAATAATTTTAATTTATTTATAGTTATTTACAGTATTTTCTTATATCACCGTCAAATAATGAGCTGCATAATTTAGGTTTAAAATAACATTGCGAATAATGATTATTGGAGAAGTCAAACAAAAGGAATCAGTGTAATATTTGATTTTTGTTGTTTGACTTCTCCAGTTAGCTGCATATTTAAACAGATAAGAGTATTATTTAAAGATGACGTCACACCAGGAAGCAATGGGAATGCTACCATTGAATAAATGCGTGCTAAATTAGAGAAATGTGAATGGTAAATAGATGCATGACAGTTTCTGAGGTTACAGAAAGAAGTATTACGTAGATGAAACAAAACAAAAAAAAAAAAAAGAACATTCTTTGAATACTAGGGATGCCGATGGTCTGTACCAGATGGATACCCATGATGTTGATATCCAAAATGAAGATAGTACATCGATCTCTAGAAATGCTGTCCATGATAAATGCTGATAAAAAGCTTCATTCACAGCTAATGATAGGACATGAATCATGGCTTCACTACTGTGATCCACAAAAGGAACAAGAGACCATGGTGTGGAGCAACATTGAGTTCCCAGCGATCTAACAAGCTCAGATCCCATAAATTTTCAGGACTATTTTAGGTACTATGCTATGGGATGAAAACACGTTATGTGACACATAATTCCACGATAACATCGCTAACATGCTGACTCAGCTCCGACATGCTACAAAGGTAAAGCGCTAAAGAACATTCTTTGAATACTAGGGATGCCGATGGTCTGTACCAGATGGATACCCATGATGTTGATATCCAAAATGAAGATAGTACATCGATCTCTAGAAATGCTGTCCATGATAAATGCTGATAAAAAGCTTCATTCACAGCTAATGATAGGACATGAATCATGGCTTCACTACTGTGATCCACAAAAGGAACAAGAGACCATGGTGTGGAGCAACATTGAGTTCCCAGCGATCTAACAAGCTCAGATCCCATAAATTTTCAGGACTATTTTAGGTACTATGCTATGGGATGAAAACACGTTATGTGACACATAATTCCACGATAACATCGCTAACATGCTGACTCAGCTCCGACATGCTACAAAGGTAAAGCGCTCTGGTAAAGTGAGCGTTGCTTTCACATAAAACCACATCCACATACAAAGATCAGATAGACTGTTATTCAACAATGAGAATTTCAGTGTCTTCTTAATCAACCACGTTCCTTAAATCTAAGCATTCCTTTAGGGCTATTTTAGTGATTCTTTTCTTCCAAGTGATCTAATTAATTAGTCTTCGTCTAATTTCATTTTGCTTTACAAATTCGAAATATGCAAGTACTTCACTTTACAGTAATGATAATTGTTTGAATTATACAATTTAGGTACAGTTTGAAGAGCATTTTTTGAAGCTGTAATCTAATTATTAACGGATCGTTCAGCTAAGCTCTTTGAAGTCAAGGTGAACTATTTAGAAAAATGAGAAAGCAATTTTAGGCACTTATCTCTAGAGCTCCTAAAACTTACAAAACGTTTAGTAGCTTTCAAATTTTCAGTTAGTTTCTTTTACCGAGTTAGAATTAGCTTGATTACAAGTTGATTTCTTAATATTATTGGAATAAGCCTCGGCTGATTCTAACCAAGGTGTATTCCACTGAAGTTTCAAATTATTATTTTTTTTTAATTTCGCTTTATTATTTACTTAAATGATAAAAAATAAGAACATTTCAAACTTACTACAAAGGAGACTACATAGTAAATATTTAATGTAAATCCATTTGAACAAAACATTTAGGAAGGAAAGCTATTTAATTTGAAATTAACAGACTAATTCTTTTACGTGTCGAAGTTCGAAAGAAGTTAACTCGTATAAACTTTGTCTCCTGACCGTAGTTTAAATAACATTTAAGTATCATTTTTGCTAACATCGCCAAAATTTATTGCTTCTCACTCATATATCCCATATTGATTGAGAAATTAAATGCTATAAATGAGCATGATGTTTCATGAAGCATCTACACACGAGATAATAAAACTTCAAGACAATTACTTTTGAGAATTCGTTTAGTACCTGCTAGTATTCTATTCCGCTTTACGTGAAATTTTGTACCTGGAATACTTGTTGTTGTTATGACATATCTTACTTTGTCTGAAAGTAACATCAGAAAAAGCCCGCGAAATTCATCATGGCAAAGAGTGTAAGATTGCTCTTCTTGTTGGCAAGAACCTTGAGCACCATGTAATTGAGAGTACGACTCAGTTCTGCCCCAATTCTGATGGACAGCACCGCGGGAGGACGGGTACGAAGGTCTCCCAGCCCTCTTTGTACTAACCTCTACAACCCTAGCAACCTCTCGTGAGGACTTTCGACTCGCCTCAAACATCTATTCCTTCTCCTGGATTCGAAACCCGGCTCTTCGTTACGGCAGCCATCGTCGCTAACTTATATCCCGGTTGGGCGGCTTGGAGTACTTAATATAGCTAAGTCACAGCTAACCAGTCTGGTCAGGAATAAGATGCAGAATGCAATAACGAGTATTCCATAATTTTTAATTATTCTGTGACAGACAAGCTGAAGTAATACGTTCTTAGGTACTTATACGAATACTTTTTATACACTTTTCGTTTATTGCATTGTAAGAATTATGTTAATTTTATTAACAGTTAAATTTCAAGTTAAAATTCCTTTCCTGTTAAATTCTTAACTTCAAATTACTACTTCTGGCCAGAACGTAGTTTTGGAATCTTGCTGAATATTTAATGAGGAGGAGCGGTATTTAAACCACGAAGTTACTTGCTAAGTCAGAGAGAATCAGAGTTTCTGATTTACGCTCGTCTGCCTTTTTGGCCGCTCTCTCTCTCAAAGCTGTTATTACGCTCGGCCGTACTCAGGCCCTTGCTAAGCTTCGTAGTCAAATAGGTTAAGGGGCCAACTCGATCTGAATCTTGATAGCTTCGGCTATATTTCGTTAGTTAATCTTAGTTTTAGTTTAATTCTTAGTCTCTTAAGTTCAAGCCCAAGTGTCGGCTTGGTTTGTACACTCCCAGGCGGAGTTTTGTTAAATCTTATTGGAATAATAAAGGGTTAGTTACCCTTCTATCTTATTGTTTCTTGTCGCCTGAACTTAACCGATTATTCACTTATCAGTTCTTAAGACTCGTCACTTTCTACAGTAACTGAGATTTACACAGTGAAAGTCTTACAGCATACATAAAATCATCAGAAGAATGTTAGGTACACTGACACTAAGAATCCCAGAGACGCAATAGACAAAGGCAGAATAAGTAGTGTATTCTAAATTTGACATTTTGTGTATTAAATCTGCTACCTTTTAAGCCTTTAGTGACATTTGAATTTTCCTGCGACTAAGGGATGTGACCATTTTAACATTGTGTAATGTAATTAATGTTAATAGCCAGTTATGTTATTGCTGCATTCAATGAGTTCGTGCATTTCGAGTAATTGATGATTAACTTGCCGAAAAATCAAAACACAATTTATTCACCAATAAGCACTATTACACAGGACTTCCAAAGACACGTTTACACTCATCGAAAAACTACGATAAACACGCTGAAACAATCAGCAGCACAACCTTCAAGCTTATAACGGTGAAGACAGCTTCACGGCAGAGCGCTGCTCCCGATTCGATCGATTGCTCTCATGCTAATCTCTGAACTCAAGGCAGTATTTTATCCCCATACAGTGAGGGTATTATTTAACCCACCTTCGAGAATATTCTCAAAACCGTTAAAATGTGTTCTAAAATGTTCTCGCTCCGTCTATGACACGTCGCGAATTTTTTGCAAGGCAATTTTGCGCCAAATATGACAACCCAACTTTTTATGGTTCTTTCTGGCAACCCTAAGGCCACCGTTGACTCACGCTGATCAGCCCGCAGACTTCTTTCTCTGCTCCGTTGGAGAAGCTTTCTTTTCCCACCTGCTTTGGAAGTTATCCCACCGCTCAGCCGCTGGGCATTTCACAACATTATGTTTTGGATCTTTACTGTCACTTCTCCCTTCCGTTTTTCTGCCAGAATGCAATTTAATTCGCGTGTATTTAAGGTTAGAGTTTTGGATTTTAATACAGAGCGTGTTTTGCCTCTCAATACCACATTACTAAGTTGCTAGATAGGATAAGAATTGCAGTCTTCGGCCTTGTATTATAACTGTCGATAGTAAATATCTATGCCCATTATATTTTGAGACAACTTCTTGTTAAGCTGTTTAGTGTAGACTGCGGCTACCACCTTATTTGAATTGAAATTTTAAAATCGACTTACTGTACTTAAGTTATCTCGCCACAAACCTGAGTTGAAAGTACAAAGTGGCCTTCTGTTCTTATTTAATTTTAAATAAAGGTTCTTTCACACACTTCTCAGGTTTCAGTTTCTCAACTTAAGACTTAGCTATGATTCGCTGCCAGTCTGTCTAAAGTTTAATTATAGTTTATGATAGCCACATCAATGGATAGTATTTGTGTCTGCAACTAAAAATGTTTCGTTGCCAAAATAAGTTTCTAAAATCTAGATCTGTTTTAAACTTTTTTTAATATTTATGCCTTTTTTGAATTGCACGTACTACAAGAAAGAAGATCTGCGTGATCTCTTTTACAGAGATCCTTTATTTTTTTAATGTTTTTCAAAAACTAGGGAGTCCAATTCGATCAATTAAAATTTGTAGTAATATAAATAAAGTAAGCTTATCTGGTAAACCGACTTACAAAGTAAGTTCAATCTATTTTAAACTCAATATTATGTTTCAGAAAGAGTAAACTGTAGTAAAGAGTAAATTTCTGAGAATAAACTGTAAACAAATTTGACTGATGATTCTGTCAGTAGATCTATATAAAATCTTACCGGCGTAGTATTAAATAATAATTAACTTCGCCTAGTCAACTTCTTAAAAAAAGTAGTTGGACATTTGGGAAGTAAATTTCTTCTTTAAACTAATCTCATTATTTATCTGCTGAAAGATATGAGAAGTATAGATTACATTTGCTTGTAAACGTATGAGGTTGTCAAAAATTTCTTTTTATATTTGTTTACGATAATATAATAACAAGCAGAAAAGTGGTAGATACTTTTTTAAGTCTTAGGAAGTCAGATAATAGTGATGAAAAATATAGAAAACGCTAAATGTGTCTTTTATTGTATATTCTGTTTATTAGTCAAAGCTATTAACGATTCGGAAAGCACATTTGACAGGCAAAATAATTATTTGAAAACTTCTATACAGGTGATAACCAATAGCATTGGTAGCAATTATTATACAGGTGGGTAACCAATAGCACCCAATATGAAATAATGAAGCTCATTAACGGGAATATTCAAATGTCATTAACAATCGTCTAAACGAGCCGTTTGCGTCCAAACTGAAAATTAAATTGTTACATCTTATGTACAAAATGTATGTGATATTTAAACAAAAGCTTTGAGGCCAGTTATTATTTTGGCTAATATTTTTTTTTTTTTTTTTTTTTTTTTTTTTTTTGGGCGTCAACATAAAATTCTGTCAAAATGCTGTGGTTTACAACGAGCGAAAAATAATAATCAGAAATTTCAAGAACAATTTATTGTTAAACACAACGTAAATAGCATAAATGTCAACTAGGAAAAAAAGAAAAAAAAAAAAAAAAAAGAGAGGCATATTTTTTTTTTAATTTTTTTATTTATTCTGACCCTTTTAATTTGAACTAAATATAGTCAAACAGGTCACAGTTCCATCTTTCTTTATATCTTTTCACTTTTTATGCTTTTAATTCTTATTTATTGTATTTAATTCGCAATACGTTATAAGCTTGGCGATATTTGCACCGATTTGTTTAACTTAACAAGAATAGATCACTCTGAGTTTTCATTAGTAATCGCAACTGACGAACTAACTCTAATATGGATTCTTCTGAACTGCCTTCTGTGTTCGTTTAACCTTAACTTGAGATAATTAGAAATCGATGACGCAAATATTTGGTATGCAATGTACATAAAGCTTAATGGTTTTCGAAGTCAGCTGATTTCTGTTTAATTAAACACAACTCCCTTGATTTCAGAAACAGCTTTCAACGCAACAGCAGATCAAACATCATAGGGTCTGATAGGGTTACTCTTGAGCTGATCTCGGTATTCATTTCAGCTTAAAACTAGACAGCCAATTGAGATAATGATAGTTGGTAAGGGCAATGACTTTTTTGTTCGCGTTGCTGCAGTTAAAATGATATTGACATGTACATGTTTTAAATTTTGTAAATAAATGCTTTATATGATAGTGTAGATTAAAATCGGACGTTCGAATTGTAGAGTCATTAGGTTTTTATGTGAAAAATGTGTAATATCCTCCCTGAGACTCAAACCCTGAACCTCTCGAATACTCATCAAATATGCTTCCAATTACGTCACGAAGCCATGCGGAAATGAGGAAGAAAATAACCGGTGCTACTTTGGTAGACGGTTGCACGGATTTTGGCGAGTTTTTGGCAATTTTTCTTTTGGCGAGTAATACGACTTATGGTAAACCCATTGCTGGATAAGTTATTTATAGTAACCGATACTTTGTTGACATTTTATTTTAAAAATAATGCGTGTTATTATGCATAAATTCCGTGTTTTAAATATTATTTATGGCTTCTAAATATTAAAAATCAATTTAATTTTGCATTTTTATTTGAAATAAAAATTCTATTCTTTATCATATTTTATGAAATTTTATGCTGTGGATGATGTAATCAGTGACGTCACCTTACTTTAAAAGTAATTGGTTTTAATATCTATAAAATTAATCTAATGTTTTAAACATTATTTATGGCTGTTAAATATTAAAATACAATTTAATTTTGCATTTCTTTTTTAAAATGATTTTATTATGTATGATTACTTAAATAATTTTAATTCTAGGCATGATGTAATCAGCTCTCTGATTGGTTTTAGAATCTTTGTGCATTAATGAGCTGTAATCAGCTCCCTGATAGGTTGCTGAAAATTTGTGCATTACCGCGCCATTTTAAAATTTAATTCATATCTTCGAATTCCTTCAAAAATGTCTCCTTCAAAGATGAATGTTGTTTTTGATAAGTACCAAGAATTTTTGGTTTCGGAATCAAAAAATTGTCCTTTGAGACCTTATTTTCGCCAGCCTGGCTTTCCTAATCAAAGATTTATTTATAAATTCTTACAAGGATCAGAGGAAATTTATTTTAAATTTCTGGAGGAAACGTCGCTAATTGTTTCTTCAATGAAGTGCGAAAATGTAGATCACAGATGAAGACCGTTAGAAGAGCCGATTCTGAGATGGCCGTATATGATATTGTGGCCATGTTGGAAGAAATAACCGCTGTAACGGTAAGAAAATTATTAGACATTCCTCCTTTTTTACCGACAATAAACTAATTGCTGTCATTTTAGGTCTAGTGTACGAAGCGTTCTTATTTACTTATTTTAAAGTATTTAATTTAAGTAATATTTTAATTCTTTTAAACGTTGGTATGATGGTTTTTAATTCGATATTCAATTTACGTACTATTTTAATCCAATTAAACGTTTGCGCAATGTTCTTATAGTGGTATTTTTATTCTATTACTATGCTATATGAAAGTAATAATTTAACCTTTCTTTAGTATTTTATACTCGTAATAAATGTATTTATTCTATATAATATATATATATTATATTATATATAACGTATTTTAAAGTATTTAAATTTAATAATATTCAAATTCGGTACTTTTCCGTTTCGCCGGCGCAAATCTCGCCAAGCAGACTTTGTTGGCGACAACATACAGTATACACATAAAAAATAGTTATTCTAAGAATTTTTTTATTTTTTTTATTTTGAAGGCATAAACATTTTAATATGATTTAAAATTTTGTAAAAAGCCAATAAATAAAGACAATAAATTTGTAAAAAGACATTAATTTAAGAATTTACTATGATTTCATGGTTCAAAATCCTGATTCGCCGGTTCGTAAAACGTGACCCCAAGTTATCTCATCTCACGTAAACTACGCTACTAAAATCTAATTCTCTCAGTAATTATCTACATTAATTTCAAGTTAAATCTTAATTTGGAATACAAGTTTAAATGCAAGAATTATTTCAATTCGTACGAATAGCTTACTCAGAAATTATGTAAAACCGCAGTGCTTTACTTCGCTAGTGCATTCTCATTAGAATTGATGAATTTAACACTTGATTTCGCCTTCGGATGCGCGGTGTAATTGCGTTCTAATTGACTTAATTACCGTGAATTGTCTTAGGGGATAAAATTTAAATATCGTGTAAAAATTCTATATTATTGTATGCCAGTATTGAAAGAAACAATCTGATAAGAAATGGCTTCAACTTGTTTTGAAACTGAGGCGTAAAAGGTTACCAGCGAAGATATTCCGCCTGGCATCAGTTAAACCATTATTGGCGACTTTATTGTTTGCGCCGGCAAAACGGAAAAGTACCTCTAATTCTTTTAAATGTTGGATGATGTTTTTTATTTCGATATTCCATTTCAGTAATATTTTAATCTAATTAAACGTTGGCACAATGTTTTTATAGCGGTGTTTTTATTCTCTTCTTTGCTATATGAAAGTAATAATAACCTTACTTTAGTATTTTATACTCATAGTAAATGTATTTATTTACACTTGCCTGCCATCTTAAAAAACGACATTTTCAACAAAAAAATTAATCCATTATTTCTAACGATGTTTATTTTTTTTTTTTTAAAGTTTCGAATATTTTACTATGCGTAAAAACAGCGTTTTTCAAGATGGCTGACGTTTGTAGAAATCGCGCCAACAATTGCGCCAACGTAAATCGCCAAAAATCCGTGCAACCGTCTACCAAAGTAGCACCGTTCGAATTGTATTTACAACGTTCGAATTGTAGAGTCATTAGGTTTTTATGTGAAAAATGTGTAATATCCTCCCCGAGACTCAAACCCTGAACCTCTCGAATACTCATCAAGTATGCTTCCAATTACATCACAAAGGCATGCGCAAAGAAGGGAGAAAATACCTTATAGAATTTTTTTGAACTGTGGTTAAAAATAATCAAGATTAGATAACTCTAATCTTTGCAGCATATTCCGAATATTTCGAATCTTCACATAAAAGAAATTAAACCTTTTAACTCAGAACCTTGTTAAGATTAGACTTATTGACATCCCAAGTAAGAGCTCATTAGAAAAGGAACCTCGTCGTTGAATTTCCAATAGTACTTGGGTTACCAGTATCACACTTACATACTACAGGCTTGTATATCCCACTCTGAAACTGTTTAGAGTTTATGTATGTTGAGTCACTTTTATACTTGCTTTAACTCAAAAAGATTACCAAAAGATGCAAAACCTGATTTACTTCCCAAACATCTTATGTCAAATTATATAGACGAAATCGACCGGAAGAATGTCATTTATATACTTCATTTATTACATTTCATTCGCATTTTTTTTAATTAAATTTAAGTTATTTTTAAAACTTGGACTCTTAAATCTGTCTTACTTTAAATGCAAATTTAAAATTATGTTTTATTTAAAAACTTGTAATGTTAAGTATTTTTTCTAATGTTCCTTTTACTGTTATTAAACAAATAATTCGAAAAACCTCAGATTCGAAAGATTCGAAAAATGTTTCGGACTCAGATTCGAGAAAATTTTAAATTCTTCCATCTTTTGTAATTAAACACTGGAAAACGTATTGCCGTTTCTACCCTTCATGAAATTTGTTTCCGTTTTATGTATAGTACATACTTTGAATATTTTCCTGTCGTTCTTTCTTTAGTGATCCGGAAACAATTCTCATGATTTATAGCCCATATAAGCAAAGCAAATAAATACACGAATCTAGGTAACAAATCTAATACAAATACAACATTTCCTGAATAAATCTGCAAAGCATTCTTTATTAAACGATTGTTTATTAAAGTTTTATAAATAGAATAATTCACTAGTGGTATATTTATATGTCAAAGCTCTTCAAAATGATGTAGACAAACACCCATATATTAAAATATAAAAACTATTTATGCGTAAAGAAATTGTATGCTTTAGTTTCATCTATTTCTATGCTGGTATGAAAATTTATGTGATATTATTTAGCGATTTAAATTATTTAGACATGCTATTCATACTTTATGAATTATTTTCATCACGTCTTGAATCAGTTAATCATAACTAAAGCTTTATTACTTTTAGCATGTTTTTAAACTGAAGGAAAACTGCAAGCAGTATATTTTATTTTACGTAAAAGGGCAAAATATTTGCATTTATAGTGAACGTTATGATTTAATTACTGAACATCGTAAAATATTTTAATATTTGAAACATTACGTTTTTAATCATAAGAGATCATTTTACTACTAGACATTTATATTCAAATCACTAAACTTAATAGATTTGGAGATAAAAGTAGCAAGTCATGGCTGCCGTTGCAAATCATGCATTATGGGTAGAAGCACTAAGGAGGCATGACCGTATCCGCAGAAGGCATCATCCAGAATTTAGAAAAAGCGTTAAACGTGGGTAAGGCATTTTACGAAATCGTTTATATATATTAAGCTAAACTGCTAACCTTATAACTTTTTTATTAAATAATATCAACTACTTCCATTTTTGTATCATTTTAAAAACCTTATTTGTTAATAAGTTTGATTACTCTAAAATTCGACTTCCACATATCGTTACTAATAGTAGAATATACCATTCACAAAATCAAATATTTTCGAGACACACGGAATTACACGTCAGTACGCGCCTCTGTTGACGAATAAGGTCCTAATCACATTATGTTTCAGCTACGCGGGACTTGACATCGAAAGGAACAATTCTCAGAGCGCACACAATTCCAGGAAACCCACGTAGCTAAGTTACTATTTTCACTTACTGCAAAGACTTGAACACCAAACATTAATCGATTATCGCTCAGAATGGGATCACGTGATCATTCAGAAGTAGAACTTTTGTCTGATTGGTTGTCTCTATCCAGGATAGAGCTCTAGCCGAGACATTTTCGGTGAGGTTTGAAAAAAAAATTCCGGGAAGCTACAACATCGTTTCCGTAGCTAGGCGGGACTTCGCTTCAAGCGTGGCTCTTTTTTCTAGAAATCCTTCCGTTTCAACCAGTGCTACTAGAATCGTATTTCTCAGAAAAGTTCTGTCTAGCAGAGATTGTATCCATATGTGATAACCTCTTAAGAAGAGTTGATGAGAATCGTTAAATTGAGGAGTTGGTATACCATCGATTAACATCATCAATCTCTTCAAATTCGCATCAGTACATCGAATGCATTTAATTGCCTTTTTCTTCGAACTGTTGAGTTTATATATAATTCATTCTTATCACAGCTTTCCAAGTCAATCTCTTTCACCAGTTGCCATTTTATTGTTTCAAATTTAGATGATGCCGGACAAAGGCGTTACCAAAATGTGAAGAATTTAGAAATTTTCACGCTAATCGTGAAAGGTTTCAAATCGAAAATCGTCCATAGAAGAAAGAAAATTAACCTTACTTCTATATAATCATAGTCAACTTTCGAATCTTATTTTTGAGTATATGTAATATAAAGCAAACTTCCTTTTAAATCATAATTAAAGCTGAAAGAAATGGATGTTTGCGAAACGGTGTAACAACTAGCCATGACATTTTATATGAATTTTAAAATGTATACATAAAACATTCTTTAATTGGGATGTTTTGAATGAACTACTTCTTTCAACTGGAATTCTGTAATTTGTAGCATTATAAATCATAAAACGGAAAATATTTTTGAAAATTATTAAGGAGTCAAGAAAAATAATCCAAAATATTTTTGACAGTAATCTAACTTGAAAAAAAAATGTCTCTGGAAATGTATTCGAAATTAAAATCAACAGAATAGGAGAACATAATTGTGCGGAATTAATAAATTAGATTTCTTCTGCAAAGACATAAGGTATTTAAGTTCCTTGGGTAAAAGAAAATGTGGAAAAGTAATATGTTAATTCCATTTCAATAACACAGTCAACAATCGGAGCTTTATCACATGTTCCTAGAATTTATTATTTGATTCTGTAGAATTTATTTCTTCCCCCAAGAACTACATTTTGCCACTGGCTCGCATTTCAAAACTTTGTTATTTTATTCACTTTGATTTTCACTTCCGAATTTATACGAATTTATTCCTTACAGATATTCGAATGAATTCTAAGTAACCAGGGTTTAATAAATTAACCAGGGTTTAATAAATTAATTTTTTAATTTTCTGGAACTGGGAATATAATTTTTTTATTTTACAATCCGCGATTACTTTCTGGCTTGACCCTGTTTACAAAACGCATTTAAAAATTTCTGTTAATTGCTTATATTCAATTTGAATTCATTCTGCTTCTTATCTGATAAGATTTCCGCTTCAGAATATGATATAAACAAATTCTGTGCATAATCGTAACACCGAAGATGATTTTTTATGGGAATTATTTATTATTTAAAGAAAATTTAATACATTTACTGTTTCTGTCTACCTTTTTTTGGCAAACGGCTTGTTCCTGCTCGAGTAGACCCTTGTCTCTATTTAAATTTTGTAGCATATCATCTGCCTAATACTTGGGCAGGTTTCATATGTATGATATATTTCATGATAGGTTTAATATTTTAGCTATTATGGAATTGGAGTTAAACAAAGCTAAAACAGACCCACTATAGTAGCATTTTGGTTTATTGCCTAAGTATGGGATTTCTTTATTCTGATAATAGGCTGTTTGAAACAAATTTTCGATCTTGAGCAATGCTGCTTTGCAGAGCTCTTAAGGAAAGTAGAATCTTTCCAAAACATACTGAATCGATCAGAGGAAATGCAAAAAGAAGAAAAACTGTCTAATTCTCAAGTATATGACTCCACTTGGAAAAATACACCGCAATAGAAACTTCACTTATTCAAAACATCAGGTATCACGTACTGCAATAGCCTAAAAGGTGCTACTGTTGGCTGTTCTGATTCCTACATCGTCTTTAAATTGCTTCAGGTACACTTTTCTAAACTTCTTGCCATTTGACACTTAGTTCTTATGATTTCACTCTAAGCTTTCACTACAACTTCTTTGGTTATTGCCCCGCTTTTGAAAATTTTATATTAAACTCTGACTCTTGTTGACTTGACGCACTGCTTCCTCTCGTTTTGAATAAATTCCGCTCTTTTGCTATTGCACCCAATTACGAAAAAAAGGTTATGGGTAACAGGTACGAGTCTTGTTATTATTATATATTATGCATAACGGTCTTCATAGAGATCTTTTCTTTTTTCAGTTTTAATGTCAACTTTTGTCAGATTTAAAAGTATGATGTGTTTATTGTTTCGGTGTTGAAACTCTCCATTTTTTATTTTCTGATAGCTTCGATCGTAACATGGAACTCACAATTACCAGTCAGAATGCTATTACTACAGGCAGATCTGAATTTGTAGTTAAGCTTTATTTTTTAAACATCTCAGTTTACAGATGCCAAGAATTTCGATTTACATATATCTACGAAAGGCTAAAATTTTGTTTCATTATGCCATCTCTTGTAAAACTTAAATTGTCGAGATGCAAAATTTTCAGCTGTATGTAAAGTTTTGCTTCATCTACCGCTTGGGATCTTAATTGTTTCAATACATTTACTTCTTTGTGTCAAAACATTCCTCCGAGATTTGTTTGTTACTTGAAATTAATTGCTTATTAAATTAAAGTTATTTTTCTGAATAATATGAATATGAATGTCAGTGTTAATCATATCAGACAAATCCAAGAATTTTTTAAACAAACATATCTCGGTACTTTCTAATTATCTGTACCCCCTCGATAGGTGTCCGCCGATAACATCGCGGAGAAAACTACGCAAGGCGAAAACGTTGTGCTACAAAACATCGTGGGAGAAAACATCGCAAAGAGAAAACATCGCAGTCCTAAAACATCGTGGTAAAAAACAGCGTCGTCGAAAATAAAGCGCTTCAAAAACTTCGCAGTTTAAAAACATCGTCGTCGAAAATATCGTGGTAAAAAATAAAGTATCTACAAATCATCGCATGACGATAACATCGCAGACATGCTTTTTCAAAACATGCTTTAATAACTGTAAATGAATATTCCCATAATGATTTGTGAGCGCAAAATGTAAAGAAGGATAATTTTTACTTTCACATTTTTTATTAACTAATAAATTTTTGCTGAAAAAGTAAGAAGGAAACTTAAGCATAGAAAATTAAATGCAACTTATAGTTTATACGTTTCATGAAAAATTACCAGTAAAAACTTTATAAAAAATGATTTATTAATGGCCTTTGTTAGTTAACTATGTCGGTTTAAAATTCTATTAATTGCTATAAGTTGCATTAATTTGCTATGTTTAAGTTTCCTTCTTACTTTTTCAGAAAAATTTATTAGTTAATAAAAAAATGTGAAAACAAAAATTATCCTTCTTTTATATCTTGCACTCACAAATCATTATGGGGATATCCATTTACAGTTATTAACGCATGTTTGCGAAAAGGATGTATGAAAAAAGCATGTCTGCGATGTTATCGTCATGCGATGATTTGTAGATACTTTATTTTTTACCACGATATTTTCGACGACGACGTTTTTAAATTGCGAAGTTTTTGAATCGCTTTATTTTCGACGACGATGTTTTGTACCACGATATTTTAGGAATGCGATGTTTTCTCTTTGCGATGTTTCCTCCCACGATGTTTTGTACCACGACGTTTTCACCTTGCGTTGTTTTCTCCGCGACGTTTTCGTCCACGATGTTTTTGCCGCGATGTTTTCGGCTGTAACCCCCTCGATACCCGCCAACTAATCGGCTACTGCATGAATTGGGAGAATCATTTGTTTGATTACGGGGGGGGGAGCACAAGTTACAATTCTATTTCTAAATAATAACAAAAAGAAGCATTTTTTACAAAAACAAGAAATTTTATAAAGTGCTTACGTATTAGAGCAACCACCTTGGCGTAGTTTCGCGATTTTTTACAGAAATAAAGGTGAGTCAGTAAATTTTCGAAAGCAGCTTACAGTAGATATGGTTACCTAAAGAACTGTTATGCGCATGATTGCTACAGTTTAGTGATTCCTGAAAATTTGGCGACTTCTACTAAGGTGTCTGCAATAATACGTAAGTAACTTTTATAAGAAAAAATAAAAATCCATATCGATTTTTATATTTTTACTAATGCTGGTCAGTGACATAACGGTTAAAAATAAACCACTTTATATACGTATTACTCAAACATGGTTCATGTTACGTTCATGTGTACGTAGATATTGTTGTGTGTATGCTCGATAATACACCAGTAACATGGGAATGCTATAAAATCTTGAAACCTAATTGCCAGCTGATAGCCAGCTGAACACTCACAGCTCAAAAGCCCAAAACAGCCCCGAAACTGCTTATGGTACTACAATGGAAGCAGTTACTCAGAAAATACCTATTTCTGTACACAATGATTCATTTCAATATTTTGGTGTGTAGAAAATAGGTGTATAAAGTATGTACTAAAATCCTACATTTAATGCAGAAGTCACATTAATAAAACCGAGAGATTGCATGAAGAACGTTGCCATATGTTTAACAAATGTATTTGATTGGGAATTAAACAGAGATTTTTAATCTTAATAAAAAGTCGTTCTTTATATTTAATGTAAACGTGAATTCTTAATTTAAATGTTAGAGACTTATTACTTAAATTATTTCAATTAGACATTTTACTTAAATTATTACTAATGTTATTGTGCTAAGTTTTGTTAATTTCTGTTACGTTTAATGCTCAGTCTGGGAATTTTTATTCTTTGAATTGAATATAGTATCGTTAGGTTATATTTAAAAATACTTTTCAAACTTTTCATTTATAAACAGGGACAGTACATTAACCAAAAAGGCAACTAAAGAGCCTAAACGGAAAGTATCACCACCGCAATTACCATTACAGTTGTGTTTCGCTGGTATGAATCAACAACCATTTTCTTCGCATGGCGATACTCTTGTTGACTTCAGAGAGGATCGCTGTAAAGAGTGTGGTGGCAATTTAACAGTGTTTTGTTACACGTGTTGCCAGTGTGGCTGTAGACCAAGTAAACCTGAAGAGATAACATCCCATCAACAAGCAATCATCTGCTGTCCAGTAATTCCACCAGTAAACAGCAACGTATTGCTTAAAAGTCATTACTTATGCAAGATGGGATGCGTCTGTAAGAACTGTCCAACTGAAAGAATTCCATCTTGCATGTGTGGATGTAATTCTAAAAGAGGTGAGAGAGCTAAGTCTTACTTGAATTACTGATTAGAGAAAATTCTTTAAATCTTTTACTGATATTTATGCACCAAATTGAATTGAATTTTAATTTTGTTTCCGATACATTTGGTTCAAGAAAGTATATGCTTGGTATGAAAATAATATATCAATATGCACAATATTTGATAATGAGGACATTTCTTTTCGGCTTAAGAATTCATACAGTATTTCATGCACAAACCAATAAAATTGCTCATATGATAACTAAAGTTTTAGAAATTAGCTTTTACGTATATTATAAGTGGAGAATTACAAACTGTTTATATTTTATAGTTTTAACAATCCTTGTTTTTAAATTTATAAAACAAAGTAGAAGCACTGTTTATGACAAACATATAAAAAAATCTTTTATTAGAAATGCATAGCTTAAAAGTGTTTACTGATTACATTTTATTAAATTAAAATGAAATTCCTTTTTCTAAATTCAAATGCGACATAAATTGCCATCTATTTGCTTTCGATTAAATAATTCTAAAAATTAAAAAAGATATATTTACTTAATCTAATTAAAAACACTTGCACACATTTTTATAGATTTCAGTCGAAGGTTTTAAAAAGGAAATCTTTATTATCTTTTTATCAGTCTAATATTTAACTTCTCAAATGGCTATCCAATTAGCATCTCGGATCATTACACTCATATGCTTTGAATCAGATTTTATAATTACAGACACTGTAAAGATTATTAGATGTTTGGAAGCAGGTAATTTAAAAAATCAGATGTTCCATCTGCCAAATTCAGATCATGAGTCTTCTAATTTTTATCTTCTAATTTTTAACCAATTGCACCGAAATAAAACGAATGAGAGACATCATAATTCTTTACATTCTCCGCAATCAATGGGCGAATACACAGAGCCACGACACCCAGTCAACCAGATCGAAATGTTGACAGGTTATTGTCTATCGCAATTTTTAAGAAATTTTAGGCTTATTTGGAAACTGAAAATATAAGACATTAATTCTACCCTGTCTGAAATTCGAAATAGGATATTTCAAATTGCCAGCTGAATCTGCTAACCACTTACAGTTCAAAAGCCCAGAAACTGCTTATGGTACTACAATGGAACTTTGATTATCCATCACTCTCAAGATCGTCATCGTGAAGGACAACATAAACCCCTCTACTAGATATGGGCAGTCTTACAATTGGAAAGCGTGTTATCCCTTACCTCATAATACCTTGTTTAGTTTAAGTAAAAATCATTATTAGATTTAGAAACTGGTCACATTACAACTCCCTAGCTTGTAGTAATGCATAACGTACTTAAATTAAATTCAAAAGTGTCCATCAACCGCAATATAAACATCAAATGCTCCCACAATATTATAGTTTTCAATTTAATTTAAAATAAAATTGTTTTACAGTTTTTTTATTTTTTTTTATTTTTTATTTTATTTATTTATTTTTTTTTTGTTGTTGTTATTGTTGCTTTACGATATATACACTTTGTAGCATAAAAGCTACGCACAAGGCAGAAGTTATCCAAAATGCTCGAAAATCGGTAGATGTGATGGCTTTGATGCAAGCTTTTATTCGGTTGTACAAAGAGTCGTAAACTTGACGGAAGTCCTGCGAGACAGCTTGCCATATACATTCCAGTTAACAAGTTAGATCGGCACGATCCAGGAATGGTCAGAGACGCATGCTCATCTCAGCCCAAATGCCTACTGGGAAAAGATCTGACGATCGCACCGGCCAGGAAAACATTGGAAGAAAGTATTGGAGAAAGTGTTGGCGAGAGGGCCGGATAGGAAACTGTTGGATCACGACAATAAGCAGTCGAAAGGCATATTGTGTACGGCTGGGGGTTATCCTCTTGAAATAAAAGCACAGGGGTCTGTAAAAGAAGGAAAACACTACGAGATGTAAAATCTCATAGACGTACCGCCATACTGGGGTGCCACAGAAGACAACCAAATGAATACGGCTATCAAATAAAAGGGCTATCTGTATCGTGACTCCTGGTTGTCGGACGGTGTTACGGACGACAGTCCCATTATCATCGCACTGATATCTTGGAAGTCTTCAGACACGTTTCTGCTGGTCATTGCGGTTCAATTCGAAGCGGGACTCATTGCTAAAAGCAATTCTTCTCCAAGCTGCAAGATCCCAGGTCGAATATGCCCTGCTGGCACATTCGACTTGGCTGTGTGCAACGTGTCTGCCAGTATGCAACGGTGAAAGGTAGTCGGCGCAATGAGCTCCGTGGCCGCAGCGTGCTTTCGCTGAGTCTTATATCAAAGGTCATTGCAGTCACTGGTGTCGCAGTTACCCGTCGGTTCGTTGATAAGAACGCAACAGGGGCTGTGAATGCTGGTCGCTCTCTGCCGACCGCTACCTTCTTGACGCTCTGTACGCCATGGTTCACTCATTCCTGTAAAAAGCGTCAAATTGTAGCAACGATTCAAAAGTGTCTAGCTATCTTGCGATTTGATCACTCTGCTTTAGTCTAACTGCACATCTGCGCATACTGCTCGCGAAACACTGGTACAATCCATGTGGGTCAACGGAACCCTATTCGTTTGGAAATTATGCATTAGCATTGGAATGCCCTGTGTTTTATACACCACCCGGACGCTTCATTGCAGTGCCTGGAGCTACAGCTAGTTAGTCATTGGCCGCCAAAAGTTAATCGTTTGCATAATTTATCATAATTTATGAACATACATAATTTCGTCCCATTTGGATAAATCCTTCTTGGTGGTTCGATTTTTATGTTATAGGGTATCTATTTATAATATACATATATATACATAATTAAAAAACAATTCTTTTGAAAACAAAACACACACATGGTTTTAAAAATTTGAGAATTGTCCATGATGAAAAGTCTGCAATAGAATTTTTTCGAAAATGCATCATTCATTATAGAAAATTATGTTTGAAAACCAACGAGATGAAATTAAGTTTTAGCGATACTTTGGTAGCGAAATAGCGATGCAGGAATCTATTCAGTTAGGTTTAGCCTTATTTTTATATAAATTATAACAATGATCTGAAATAGTTATTTACTCTTATGCTTCCATTCAGTTATGTTTAGCCTTTTTACTTCCTTGTACGAAGTAAAAAGGAAGTATTGTAATCGCGAAAAGCTTCAGGCAGCATATTTCAACGAAAATATCCACTTTGACCGCTTTCGAATGCAATTTAACGATGTTTTTGCGTGATATCTATACGTAAGGACAGAATAAAAGACTCTTTTCCTCGAAAAAAACTAAAAAACTGCTTTAAAATGAATTCTGAAGAGAATTTTTCGTGGCGTCTGTACGAACGTATGTACGTACGTACGTATCTCGCGTAACTCAAAAACGAGTAGCCTCAAAACGTTGAAATTTTGTATATAAGGCTACTATAACATGTAGATGTGCACCTGGTATTCTGGTTTCAATCGGCCGCGCCAAACGTATATAAATATATTCAGTGTTCTCAGTTTCTTTACTCTTATATTTTTGTAAATTGTACATTTTTTGGTTTAAAAATGATTGAATTATGTTGTTTTTATCTTCCGGTTAAAGTTTTTATGCCTTTCGTAATCCTGAAAGCAATATTTGTACAATTATCAACAATTTAAAAGCTGTTTAAGTGCGGTTAAATTTTAAATAACATGGCGGACATATTTATTTACATATGTATTTTTGCCTTGTCGCGAAGTGAAAACTGAATGAATTTAATGAGAAATACTCAATCGTCTGTAAAAAACTGTTTCTTTTTCATTTTGTTTGCTTAATTTCTTTTATACATCGTTCTAGCTTTGTTATAGTATTTGAACAGAACATGTGGCAACGATTAGATAATTCTTCAAATGATATAAATTTTGTGCATTCTGAGTTATAATATGAACGAAATATAATACTGTCAAGTTAACGTAGCGACAGAGTGTCGCTATGGTAAACAAAGTGAATTTTAAAGAATGCATTTATTCTATTGTGGTTTATGCGCTGTCGGCGAAGTAGGTTTAATTTAATCTAATAAGTTAAATGAAGTGCAAGAAAAAATGCGTATAATTTAATATTCCGTACAAGGAAGTCATGTGGTGTACACATCATATTTTTTATATAAATTATAATAATAAAAAAGTATTATATGAAGTTAACTTTTCACATAAATTAAAATAGTAATCTTTAGATAGTTATTTCCTGTACTTCCCTTCTTGCGTTAGGGTTGCCGCAATTATTTTTGGTAGCACTAGCATCAACAATAGCTTGGCGATTTTTTACGGTCCTCAAAACGGAATAGTACCTTAATTTTAATACTTCTGAGTTCTTGAAATCCTTGTTCGGCTATCATTATGTAATTTTTATAGTCATTCTCTTGATAGTCTTTTGAAAAACTGCTGTATTTAATATAAAACCAAAAATATTTCCTTTACATATCCATAGAAATTCTTTTAAAATTAGTTATTAACTCATTATAAAACAATTCACACTTTCTTATTTTAAAGAAATGTAAATAGATCTTTAGAAACCAATAAAGTAACAAAAGATAGTGCCATAAGAAAATATGATAAAAAAGAGCAGGGTCTTTGCAAGCGAATTACACAAGCGAAAGACAGTACAACTGAAAGACCGCATAACTAACTTACTACTTGCTTGTGTAGACAGCGTAACTAACTTACTACTTAAATAGAATATCACATAAAAGCTTCCGTTCTTACACAAGATAACTAACTGGCCTTTAGAACTAGATTATCTAATCATACGAATCTTCTAACTCCCTGCAGACTTTTCATGTTACATCACACAAAGTTCGCAACAATTTGGTTTACGTGCAGTTGCTTTTACAACTCATATTTTGAAGCTGTTCAAGGTTGACAATGCAAAAGCATGGTGAGATCCATAAAATGCTATTCTGCTGATAATTTGGACGCATTACGGAATCCATGAATAGATGTCGTTCTCACAATCCGGAAGCACTGTAGAATTTTTCATCAACATTTCGGTTGGTTCTATACGAATTTGTTTGGCTGTTCTACGACTCTTGTCTACCAAGTATATGGTTAAACAGATATAAATCCTGAAATTTGTTCATAAATCCTAAATATCCTGAAAATTGTATTTACTCCTTAATATAAATCCTGTAATTAAAATTACTGTTCTTACAACCGTATCAATTGAAACTGAATATGCCATTTTCAGCACAGCCAAATTTCATGAAAAGAATTTGCAGAGCCAATATATATATATATATAAATCCGAAAGCTTTTAGATTTGACATTACGCCCAGAGGGGTGTTTTTTTAGCGTTTTGTGTGTTACATTTATTTATTAAATATCATGTTTTCGTATTTAAACTACAAAATTCAGTTCAACGGCAATATTGCAAAATAATTTTAAAATGAGCATATCTTTAGAATTTCCATACACAATACACAGTCTCGCGCGGTGGAGATAAAAATGTTTTTGTTGTCGCACAGTGTTGCCGTTGCTCGCTTTAAAATCGTTCAGTTTGATAATCAAAAAGTTGTTAAAGTTTTACAAAATGTGAAATAGATAATAAAGCAAATTCCAAATTTGGGCTTCCAGATGCCATATTCGGGTGGAGACGTACGTTATTCAAAATTTGATGGCTCTAGGAACCGTTGTTTTATCACAGTGCGAGAAATATACATGATTTATGCAGATTCTTCATCATTTAATTTCTTTAATACAGGGCTCTAATATTTGGTGGCAACAATTTGGAAAGTGAATCAATGTTCATAGTGAATGAACGCAAAATGCCAAAGCGAAATTAATAGCTTTTATGGGCTAACATCCATTTGGGCTAAAAAAAATGGCTGATCAGTTCTACATTTTCAGACTCACCGAGCTTATGTTTCTCCTCTATTTTTGTGATTTAAGCTTTGCTATCATGTTTCTGATAGTGATGACTTCTTTTTGAATACACTAGTAAACCAATGGATAAACCTATTCTTTACGTAAGCCAATGGGTAAACCTATTCTTAGACATCATATAATACTGTTAAGAAATGTACAGGCGCGGTGGGATAGCTTTCCCGCAAAGCAGGTTTAGGGTTGCCATAAAATAGCAAGGAAAGGCAGGGGTGCCACATTTGGTGAGAAATCGCTCGTTTTGCGACATTTGGTGACCAAATTGACGATATACCATGGACGGATGGAGAACTCTAGAATGCGAGATAGTGACTCTCGAGTGAGTCAATCCCTGCGGAGTCGATCGAATTGACAGCCGGGCAGCGAGTGCCGAGTGGGTCGTCGATTGCACCGAGTGTATCGCGGTTAGTGCATCGTCGAGAGAGCTTGTTGAGCTCTGGGAACGACTGAGCCGAAGAGTCAGGAGCTGTGCTCTGCGTGTCGTCGAGTGCATCGCGAGTTGTAGCGTGGAGAGTCTGGAGAGTACGTGGAGTTCCGAGAACGACCGAGCAGAGTCGGGAGCTGTACTCTAGTGCTTTGCAGTAAAGCTGTCTCTACCGTGATAGCCTGATAGTGTGAAAGCTGTGTAGCTGATTGTGCCAGCATGTTTATAAAAGTTCGACAACTGTAAACGAGATTTTGGAGCAGTCCTGATTAATACCGGCTAATAAACATCATCAAGTAGTGTCGTCATTATTCACTCCAAATCCCTACGAACCCCGCACGAACGTAACAGAAGAAAATAACGTAACAACTGGTGTCAGAAAAGAAAAAAATGTAACAATACTAATATGCAGAAAAGCGAAATTTCGAATTACGATGAAAATCTTTTTTAATAAATTTTGCATTTCCAAACCTTATTCAGAGCGTCGAAAACAGATTCATATCTGTCCCTGAACTATTCATTAAAAATACAGTTTTCTTTTTGTACGGTTTTAGTATAATCTGAACAAAAGATGACACTTGGAAAAGACAACAGAAAGATGATTTTATAATTTTACTTTTATTACATTCTTTATCTAATGGAAATTTTATTCTGTTAAGATTGATAATGTTTAGATAGTTTTGGAGGTTTTGTAGGATTTTATTTTGTTCTAAAATTGTACTATAATGAGATACTTTAGTTATTTTTGCGAGAAAAAATGTAATAATAATGTTACGTTTTAAAAGTAAAGTTGTTATATGTTCCTTAATTTTTTTTATTTTTTGTTTTTGTTTTTTTAGGTTCATAATACATATTTACAAGTAATAGAAATTAGTCATAAATTATTTTTAACATAAGAATAATTAATAGTTAAAATTTATGTTTTAAATATATGTGCATACGTGAATCATAAAACAATAAATTTTACACTTTTCGCAGATTCCTCGGCAAGACAAGAACAACATCAAAGAGCGGTAAGGTCTTGTAAATGCAAGTGCAGATGTAAATAAATTTTCACTGACGCATAAAATAAATCTATTTTTTTACTTATTACTCGTTGTTACACTGTATAAAAGCTAAATGGTATAGGGAACGAAAAAAAAAATTACTGATCATGAAACTTTACTCATCTTTACTGGCCATGAAACATAACTAAGTCCGATAATGTGGAAATGGATTGAGATCGTATTTTTCTGCAAAACATATGCTTTTATCATATTTTTATTGTAAATAATACAACTGTATCATTCTATCTGGAGTCGTACTAATTAGTATTGTAGATCTTCAATTCCATACAGTTCGTCTGGTATTATTATGTTAATGATCTTCTTTCCTTACATTCGAATACAATTGATAGAAGCAGAAAATTATGAACATTAGTTACGTGTTTGGTGTCCGCCGATAACATCGCGGCAAAAACATCGCGGACGAAAACGTCGCGGAGAAAGCAACGCAATGCGAAAACGTCGTGCTACAAAACATCGTGGGAGAAAACATCGCAAAGAGAAAACATCGCAGTTCTAAAACATCGCGGTACAAAACATCGTCGTCGAAAATAAAGCGGTTCAAAAACTTCGCAGTTTAAAAACATCGTTATCGAAAATATCGTGGTAAAAAATAAAGTATCTACAAATCATCGCAGGACGATAACATCGCAGATATGCTTTTTTCAGGTTTTAATAATTGTAAATGGATATTCCCATAATGATTGTGAGCGCAAGATGTAAAGAAGGATAATTTTTACTTTCACATTTTTTTATTAACTAATAAATTTTTGCTGAAAAAGTAAGAAGGAAACTTAAGTATAGAAAACTAAATGCAACTTATAGATTATACTTTTCATGAAAAATTACCAATTAAAACTTTACAAAAAATGATTTATTAATGGCCTTTGTTAGTTAACTATGTCGGTTTAAAATTCTATTCAGTGCTATAAGTTGCATTAATTTTCTATGCTTAAGTTTCCTTTTTATTTTCTCAGCAAAAATTTATTGATTAATAAAAAATATGAAAGTAAAAATTATCCTTCTTTCCATCTTGTGCTCACAAATCATTACGGAAATATCCATGTATAGTTATTAAAGCCTGAAAAAAGCATGTTTGCGATGTTATCGTCATGCGATAATTTGTAGATACTTTATTTTTTACCGCGATATTTTCGACGACGATGTTTTTAAACTGCGAAGTTTTGAAGCGTTTTATTTTCGACGACGATGTTTTGTACCACGATGTTTTAGAATTGCGATGTTTTCTCCCACGATGTTTTGAAGCACGACGTTTTCGCCTTGCGTTGTTTTCTCCGCGACGTTTTCGTCTGCGATGTTTTCGGCTGTAACCACGTGTTTTGGTAACCTATAGCCTGGAACTAATTAATAAAATAACCAAAACAAAAATATTGATACTGGGGGGCCAAACAAACATCTCCGTACTTCAAATATATATTGAAATATAAAGTAACTTAAAATAACTAATTGAATTATTGAAAGGGAAAAAGGCCTTGATACATATTTATTCTTAACTACTAATGAAAAAGCTGTTTTAAGAAGATTGTGAAGAAAAGTTTTCATTTCCCCTAATATAGTTTACTTATAATTGTGATATTGTAAAAAATGAAAATGTGTAACTCGTAAATGGGAATTTGTGGTTTGAAAAATTGTGAAAAATTTTGAAAAATGTGCTGAATATTAGTTCAAAGTTATAATACCCTATGTCATCGAAGTGAGCTAAACCAACAAGAGGAAAATGTGAGTACAAATCAACAACGTAATGCCCATGTAAGTTGAAAAAATAATTTACATACTTATAAACGAATTATGAAATTACTGAAGAGAAAAAATAATTTGATCTATATCAAATTTTTTCTTTAATTATTATACCATAACGTGTTTTACTCATTGAGATAAAAATTAGCATACTAAAATAATGCAAATATATAATCAAAGCAAAAACAAACAAAAAAAAAAAGAACTTTAATCCAGAAATTCAGTTGGATCTTTTTATTTTATTTAAACCTGGGCTAGATTGCAGGTGAACAGGCTGGCTGCATGGGCGTTTTCGTGTTTTTCGTTATGTATAACGGTGCATACAAGCCAGTTTCTGTTAGAAGGTCTTCCTCGAAGGCATCGTTTCCCTTAGGCAAATAACCTTAGTGAGCTTTGTCATAATCTCCAAACCAACCATATCTTTTTTTTTCACCTTGTAAGACTTTCACTGTGTAAATCTCAGTTACTGTAGAAAGTGATAAATCTTAAGAACTAGATAGCGAATAATCGCTTAATAATCGGATGACAAGAAACAACAAGATAGAAGGATAACTAACCTTTATTATTCCAATAAGATTTAACAAAACTCCGCCTGGGAGTGTACAAGTACTGCCGATACTTGGGCTTTAACTTAAGAGACTAAGAATTAAACTAAAACTAAGATTAACTAAGGAAATACAGCCGAAGCTATCAAGATTCAAATCGAGTTGGCCCTTTAACTTATTTGACTACGAAGCTTAGCACGGGCTTGAGTACGGCCGAGCGTAATAACAGCTTTGAGAGAGAGAGAGTGCCCAAAAGGGCAGACGCACGTAAATCAGAAACTCTGATTCTCTCTCACTCTGTAAGTAACTTCGTGGTTTAAATACCGCTTCTTCTCATTAAATATTCAGCAAGATTCCAAAACTACGTTCTGGCCGGAAGTAGTAAGTTGAAGTTAAGAATTTGACTTTAACTTGGAACTTTAACAGGAAAGGAACTTTAACTTGAAATTTAACTGTTAATAAAATTAACATAATCCTTACAACCTTTTGGTACTTTTATCAAGTGCTAGTTATAAGTGTAATGTTTAGTGATTAATCTAAAGCGTTATAGGACAGATCAATTTTTTTTATATCTCATAAGACTACGATTTTTGGTGTATATGATATTTCATCTAAGTTTATCAATAAAATTCGATATGCAAAGCGTTTAAATGATATAACTCGAAAACTAATTATTCTGTTATTTTTAAAAAGACATATTATCTCTGAACTTCAAATAAATTCACTTATTTCAAGCTATTGAAGAACACTTCGTACGCCTTTGTCAGCAGCTGTCCCGAAAACTTACTGTTTGCTGCATATCAACGTATTACATTTTCAATCCTTAACCATATAAGGTATTTCTCCCTCTTTCCTAGCGTGTCTTTGTGGTGTAATGGATCTGCACGCTGGGCCGGTATTCCAGAGGGCCGTGGTTCGGTTCCCGGCGAAGGCGGTTGCTAATTTTTCAGTTCTGCTTCCAAAAAATACATAATGTCTCTACAACCATTAAACAATTATAATGTATTTTCTTCCTCTTTCCAGCATGCTTTGTGGTGTAATGGTAGCACACTCGGGCGTATTCGAGAAGTCCCGGTTCGAGTCCAGGTGATGGTATTGCATATTTTTCACATCTCCTGCTTCAAAACAACCTAATGTCTCTATATAGTTAAAGGTTTTCATGCGATATAATTGGAGTTTTACTTCACAAATACTATCTATCATTATAATTGATCAACTGAAGGAAAGTGTTAAGTACCTAAATGCCATAAAAATAAAAGACTAAGCAGGAATAAAGTCAGATTTCACCAAGCTAAAAGCAGCATTGCTTTGAAAATGACTAACAGCCATTGCAAAGAAACCAGCTAGTAGGGTTATAGCCGAAAACATCGCGGCAAAAACAACGCGGACGAAAACGTCGCGGAGAAAACAACGCAAGGCGAAAACGTCGTGCTACAAAACGTCGTGGGAGAAAACATCGTACTTCTAAAACATCGTGGTACAAAATAAAGCGATTCAAAAACCTCGCAGTTTAAAAACATCGACGTCGAAAATATCGTGGTAAAAAATAAAATATCTGCAAATGATTGCATGACGATAACATCGCAGACACACTTTTTTCAGGCTTTAATAACTGTAAATGGATATTCCCGTAATGATTTGTGAGCTCAAGATGGAAAGAAGAAGAATTTTACTTTCATATTTTTATTAACTAATAAATTTTTGTTGATAAAGTAAGAAGGAAACTTAAAAAAAATTTTAAACCGACATAGTTAACTAAAAAAGGCCAGTAATAAATCGTTTTTTTATGAATTTTTACTGGTAATTTTTCATGAAAAGTACAATCTAAAAAGGATTAGAAAAAGGAAGGGAAGTAACAAAAAATTGCTTCTGTAAAAAATAAAAAAACTTTATAAGCAAAAATTTATTAGTTAGTAATAAATATGGAAGCAAAAATTATCCTTCTTTCCATCTTGAGCTCACAAATCATTATGAGAATATCCATTTACAATTATTAAAGCCTGAAAAATGTATTTCTGCGATGTTATCGTCATGCGATAATTTGCAGATATTTTATTTTTTACCATGATATTTTCGACGACGATGTTTTTAAACTGAGAAGTTTTTGAACCGCTTTATTTTCGACGACGATATTTTGTACCACGATGTTTTAGAAGTGAGAGGTTTTCTCTTTGCGATGTTTTCTTCCACGATGTTTTGTAGCACGACGTTTTCTCCGCGATTTTTCCGTCCGCGATGTTTTTGCCGCGATGTTATCGGCGGACACCGCTAGTAGATAGTCTTCGAAACACCTTAAGCATTAATTATTACTTTCACCATAAGCATTAATATTTCATATATGTGATTGTCATTGTATCGTCGATTGGTTCGACAAAAATACAATGGCAGTTGCTGCACTATTAAGGGGTTTTCTTATATTAGAGTGGTTTAAAATGCAATTATTTGCCTGTTTCTGATGACTTTCTTTCTCGTTCAAGTTTAGGATATTTCGCATTAGGGAACAAATATTTTCCCCATTTTCCATATTAAATAGTTTTTTCTGCCTTTATGTATAAATTCCTTATTTGAATAATTTTACTTTATATCACAAGTCATGATACCAAAATCAAATCGGAAGACCTCAAAATCAAATCGGATGTTTGCATTAAAACGCCTGATTAAAGCCTATAATGATTTGTGCGGCTCCATTAAGAAAGTATATATACATGCATCTTGGAACCTATCCAAGAAACTAAGGCAATATGTCATAAGTACATAAATCCAGATATAAAATACCAGGGGCATTTTGGCATTAAAATCATGAAAATATCTCTTTCTCGTGGCAGATTTCGGAAATCTGAGCCATAACTCCATGCCGGTCAGTGGGGTAATAGCTCCTGCTAGAAAATAAACAGTGCTAATAAAAGAAAACGCTCTAAGGAGTTGATGCGAAAGTGCAAAATCAATGAATTTCTGAAAGTAAGAAAAACATTCTCATCATCCTATGAGGAAGAAAGTTTCATTTCTCCTCAATGCCAACAATCCTTCTTTGTGGACACTGCCATCTACGGTATCTCGCTTTATTCAATAGAAATCAAGAAGCAAAGAAAGACTATTTGTCCTTCGTTTTTATTGTTAGTAGATCAATGATTTGTAGCCTTTACCGCGCAGTCTATCTATAGTTCGTGATGAGAAAGTTTAAAAATGCTGTTGTAATTTGATTTTTAAAAACTCAATTATTGTAGTGAAAAGGTTTTCAAATCGCAGTATTGACCTTTGCGATTATTAGCAATTAAATGAATAAATGCTATCAGTAAATTTTATTAATTAAAAATTTTATTAAATTTTACATTAGTTCTATAATATTAATTTATACAGTCTTATTTTGAAGATAAGAAGTTCATGCTCGAGAAGAAACTCTGTTGCCTTTAAAACAAAAAGGTGCTTTTTTCTCGCATAAAAAGTGCGTCTATATCTAAGGAAATGTTGTTTATATCTAAAACCAATGCTAGTCATTTTTGTATTAAAATCCACTCTACTGTATACAGCTGTAAGCATTATTGAATTTTTAATTTGTGCGCGTTTCTGCATGTTCTACATAAATGCTTTTCGTTTTAAGCTTATTAAATTCAATGGAAGCGCATTTTACTTTCTAATTTATAAAAAAAAATTATCAAGGCCAAGTTAGGCTTTTCGAACCGAGAAACGAAAAACTTTCAGGCCTAATTGGAATTCGATCCACGGGTCTTCCGCATGCTATTTTATATTACAAAAATACTGCTAAACACTGACGTTACAAAAATAGAGATAGCGAGAGGGAAGGCATAATTTTTCGCGTTCTGCCTCACATTAAATACGAAGAGAGAGAGACAAGACTCTCTTCAACAAATCAGGAATCTAAATCTAGAGCGCAAAATTTATCAACTTAATAGAAACATGATTCACCAAAATTAAGCATTTTCTGCACCTTTTCAGAGATAAAAATGTATGAGAACTTTCTGTTTCTTACACTGTAATGGGACTGGCTTATCTTAATACTTATGTTAGATATGGTTATTTTTTAGTTAAATATGTTTCAGAAAATTCCAGACTCCAACAAAAAAGGACTCCGTCTCATAGGTAAACTGAGATACGTCGCTACTTGAATGATGATTTCCCACATCACTGAAACTGTTCGACATATAGAAGATGAAACCTGAAGAAAGCAACAATCTGGGCGGATGATGCAAAAGAACGAGACATTCCCTACTTCACAGACAGCAAGAACGTGCTGCAAGTTCTTAATAAAAGAGGTTCGAAGATCCCTCACATCGAATCACTTAAAAAGATCCTAATTACCATCCAAGAGAAAAACTCCCGTTCACTTTTATTTGGCTCAAGGAGTACACTGGAGCTAAGGGAAACAAGCGAGCAGACACTTTAGCCAAAGAAGGGACGCTCAAACCTTCGATAGATTTCACTCTTCTGATCTCTGAAGAAAGAGCGATAGGCAGCATAGGCAACTGAGGTGGCACGAAGACGATACAGGTCCGTTACACTTTCAGAATGTTCCGTACCATCAGCACGAAAAGGGTCGAACTGGGCCATTTTTTGTACAGGCATATATTGACCACGGGAGATTCCCCGCGACTCAAATTAGGTTCCAAAGAAAGCATGTGGCCTGCTCATGTGGGACGGAAGGCGTTCAAGCAGGAGCCCTCCAGTACATTCTAATCTGTTCACTAACACAAGACCTCAGACTCAAACATTCCCCATCCAACTTCCGGAACCTCACACTACCAGTGTTGTTCAACCATTACTACAATAGATGGGGAATTGCAGCGTTCCTATCACAGATCGAATAAGACAGCTTCATTGTGGAGGCAAAAGATTAATGTAACAGTCACAAGCTTGGCAAAGACACATCTGCAGGTTGGGCCCTACCTGTTACTGTCAACTTTGTAAAGATTGTAAATATTACCTAACATTACGCTAAGTACTAACTAACATTTTTGTAATATTATTTAGAATTACTAAAGGGCAGAGGTCCAAAATAGGGCGGTTTGTCGGTTCGCAAACAGATTTTCTAATCAGAGTCAGAAAAGAGCAAAGATGCTGGTTAATCGACAAGATTACTAATGCAACAACTGGAATGATATTACAGCCTTGTAGTGGTTTTATTCTAAGTGGCGGAACAATCTAGAGTAAGTCACTTGCCTCGTTAACTAGTAATTTCGCTAAACAACCATCTATCTGTCAACCTAAACCACAAGTTAAATAAAAAATTCACCTAACATTCATGGAGAGTTATAACTGAAATTGTTATCACAACTGGAACCGATGACTTACCATTTAAACAGCATTATAAGATGTGGTCACTTGCCTTGGTCTTAAGATTCAAATTATATACAAATTGGTTTTAAACTCAAAGCTAAGCACGTGGTCAGGTACACTATATCTAAATTCGCAAAGCACTTACTGACGACACAGCAGTCACCTAAGCAAAAGCCTTTCACTAATACAGCAACGGTGTGACGAAAGCTACAATAGCCTAACGTTTTGAAACTAACTTCCTACTTTTAAGTTCTATCGTATGCCATTAAATTTTCAAAACTCTCCAGTCTGAACGGATATTATGTCAATATCAAAAAGCACAGGATAGCGCTTCGTTCAGATTTTATTATTATAATACTTAAAAATCATTATGGCAGTATGAAGATTAAGATTTGAAAGTCTTTATTTCATTCCACATAGAACTAATATTTTTCATTTTCAATATTTTACAAAACGTTTTCAATAGTCCTTTACTTTATTCCTACTTTAGTTAGTTCTTCATTGTAAATAACTTGATCTACCTAAAAATAAATAAATAAAAATAAATTAATCTTCACCTCTGGCTCTTTTTGTAAACCAATTATTTTCATATAAACATAAATTTTAGGAAAGCTAATGAAATAATCGAGTTTTCGTTGAATCCATTTCAAATAAACAATCATGTTCTTTGCAATTTCTATGAAGGATAAAAGAATTTATTTTATGTTAGCATTTTTCCAGCTTTCCCCACACAGTTTATCATCAAGTTAAATTTAGAATTTGATACTCAACATTCTTTAAAAATGAAACACAAACTTGTTGCAAACTATATTAATGTCAAATGATTATGCCATCAGCCATTAATGTAAGAAAATCACTGAGAAATCCGATTTCTGTTATGAAAAATTTAAGTACGCAAAACGTAAAAAATATTTATAAAATGGCGAAGTGCTTCTCTTTAACCTTTTATAGCAAATGTTTTACTTGCAATCTTCGATAAAATTTACATTCAGTATGGAAATGACACTACCTTCCCAAAATTAATGCATTAATGTAACTTGCAAAAAATAAAAATCTTTTAAACTTACAAAAAGGCCTGGCTTTATTAAATTATATACCAGTCTAAAATGTCGGTACTGAGAGAAGGCCAACCCTTGAATACCGAAGAAGGGGGAAACAACATATTCGAAACCTTTTCAAAAATAGAGAAATGCTTTTCAGTTAAAGAGATAAAAGTGATGTTTTTCCATACTCAGTTGCACGTGAATGTAACTTATACACCAGAAACTTGAGTAAATTTGAAAAGAAAATTTCGTCTAATGATTACGTCTAATGGAATTAAAGTACCACCCTCTCTTGGAAGGGCTTTCCTATCATGCGGTACGTCAAACAATAATACTTATTAGCAGATGCATTTAGATTTTGACGATCTCCCTTCCTTTTTATTCCATTAGTAAACTACTTGTTCTTTTGTTTCGCAAATTCGACCAATGTACACTGCTCAAAAAAAAAAAAAAAAAAAAAAAAAAAAAAAAAAAAATGGGACAGTCCTATATCTCCCGATCTACTGGGCCGATTGACAAAATTCAAATTGCGTTCTTCATGTCTCGAAAGCGCGACTTAGGATATATATTAGTTTTATATATAGCACTATTCTAACATAGGTATTTTGACACAAAATCGGACTTTTTCTGAAATAACATACCAATTGTTTTTACATATTTCGATTCTACAACTCAAATTACGCCTAAATATGAAATTTTGTAAAATTTGGAGCGAAATTTACGGAGAAATTCACAAATTTATGTTGGCACTTTTTTGTCAGTTTGCGCCAAGAATAGTTCACTTGGCGAACTTCTTAATATATGGCAACCTAGTTTCCTTTCCTGTGAGCGGAAAAAAAGTCACCATCGTTCCTTTTTTCCAAATAACATTCTTTATATTATATTTTTAATTATAACTTATTATTTTAAGTAATTTTTTCTTTTTCGAATTTCATTTTAATTGTTTAAGTTGCATGGTTTTTTTTTTCGAATAACTATTTTAAAAATTTCTACTTACCTATTCGAACTGCGTAAATAAAGGTGCAGCGTTTATTTTTTTTCAAATAGTTTTCTTTATATATATTTTTTGTCATAGTTATTATTTTAGGTAATTTTTAAATTCTTAACTTTTATTTTAATTGTTTGTGTTGCATTGTCTCTTCAGATAATTGTTTTAAAATTTTCTATTTATTCCTTCTAATTGAGCATTTTAAATATATTTATTAATATAAATTTTCCAGAATTTGATTTTATTTATTTGAATTGCGTTTCTTTCGGAGGAATACTTTGTAACCCAGACTACGATGCGTTTGAAAACTGCATATATTAAAAGAGAAAATACAGTAAAGCACAGTTAACACGCCTTTCAATGTTCCGTTCAGAAAAGATATATATAAATAAGAGAGCCATTTAACTTAGGATTGCGACATTTTAACTTAGGATGACTTGCATACACTGCTTTAAACAGTTTTATCATTGTGCCCATTGCTTTACACGATTTTATCCTACATTTGGCTTTTTAAATGTTATTCATATTTTAGTCGAATATTTTATTTTTGAAATCGTAAAAATCAAATATCATAAGATTAAAAAGTTTTAAATTAAAAAAAAAAAAAAATACAAATACTAAATTTTACCGTAAAATGTATTTTTTCTTCTCTTTTTCTTCAGGCATTCTACTTTATTCCTGCTCTTTTTCTTCATTCTACTTTATTCTTGCTCTTTTTCTTTAGGCATTACGCAAGTATATTAAAAAATATCCAATTTTCGAAATATCTTGATATTTCTGACAATCATTTTAAATAAAGTTATCGCCTTTCATTTCATAAAGGCCCACAAACGGCCGAGCGGTAAAGTCGCTGAACACTGATAGTTCACTCCGGGGTTCGAATCCCGGTAAACAGGCTGGTTGCATGGGCGTTTTCGTGGATTTTCTCATGTGTACCGTGTATGCCAGCTGATTTCCCTTAGAAAGTTCTTCACAAAGGCATCCTTCCTTTTAGGCAGATAGCCCTGCTTTGACGTAACTTAATAATTCAATTCAAGCCATTTTATCAATATTTGGTCAGAGCTTTTATCAGTCTTTAGAGGCTAAACATTTTGAAGGTATGAGATGAAAGGAAAGACTGGTTTCATCAAGAGGTTTTGGTTTATTTAATTATGACAAAGCACACTAAGGCTATCTGCCTAAGGGGAGGGATGCCTTCGTGGAGGACTTTCTAAGGGGAACTGGCTGGCATACCCGTTGCACATGGGAAAAACCACGAAAATGCCCAAGCAGCCAGCCCGTTCGCGGGATTCGGACCTCGGACAGAACTACCAGCGTTCAGTGACTTTAGTCGCTCGGCCGCTGTTTCATCAGGAGGAAAAAAAAACATCTTTAGGTGACATCCACATACATCACTGGATAAACTTCTGAATCTTCAAATAATTCGAATGAGAAAATCATGGGATTCTCCATTTATGATACGATATGATGTTCTATAACGTAATTCAAATTTATACAACCATACAGTCTAAACCATATTGTCTTTTCTGTTAACCACAAGCTCAATTAATGGTATTTGCTGGTGTACACGTCCAAGTGTTTTTTCTTTGAACACCTAAATTCATTGAAGTATCCTGAAAGTATCTTCAAAAGCGTCCAACTTTTTGAAACATCTTGGTATGTCTGAGAGCCAAATTTCCAAGCAAATTTTTGCTTACTTTTCTCCCTAATTTTCTTCTTTCCTTCTACAGTTATTTTCAGTGCACACACAAGAAAATTAAGATTTTTCTATTGCTAGACTTCCATATATTTTGCTTTCTTGTCAATTTTTTAAAATATCAATTACATGAATTGCGTTTCAGCTGAAGACAGCTTTTCATTTTCTAGTCATTTTAACTATAAATAAAAAAAGCGAAGTCCAAAGGATAAATATTTTAATTAAAAGATTTTTGCTAAATGACAAAGAAATAAAACAGTCCAGCAGGGTTAATTCTGTACCACCGAGTTACCCGATTCTTATATCGGCTGAAACAATCTAAATCATATTAAAGATCATGTTTTTTTATACAATCTATAACGCGAGAGAAAAATTAGCTTCTTAAAACATTCTTTCTAAGAGGATTAATATAAAAGATTATATTTATATATATATTTTTAAAGCTGGAACTTGAACCAAACTGTAAAATTTTTATAGTTTAATTTACATGGTGGTTATGATTAAAGTTCCAATTTGAAATGGTCATAAAAGGAAAACTACCGTACCAAATGTTATCAAACTTGGGAATCGTGTAAAGGAGGTTATGAGAATTTATTTTCAGCGAGGAAAAAAATAGTTAAAAAAACTCATCACCAGGGGGACAATGACGCTGTATACAAGATTCTTAAATGAAATAAGACACGAAAACATCTGTTTAAAATGTGTTTAATATTTTCCGAAACGTGTTACAAAGCATGTTCAATGTAGCGTCTAGCATTTTCCGAAAGCAAGTTAAATCCTGTTACTGCATTTTCAACAGCAGCTCTTAGCATATCGGGAGGAATGTTACGGACATGTCAGTGTTTAACATTTTTCATTTCTGCCAAATTGTTTAGATTATCACCATAAACAGTGCTTTTGAGAAAACCCCATAGCTAAAAGTCACAGAGGTTGAGGTCTGGTGGGAAGAGGGGAAGTGTTGGCCTATAAGACGTTCATTCGTGAAATGTTGCCTAAGTAACTGTGCGACACACGTGAGGTGGGGCCCAGCCGTGCATAAAAATCGTAGTATCTAAAATGCCACGTTACTGCAGTTCATGTATCACGAAACATTTTAACATTGACTCTAAATGAGCTGCAATCACAGTAGTCCAGCTGTCGACTGTTCTTCAGAGAAAAATGGTTCAGTTATAAAACTAGCTGTCATTCCACACCAAACGGTGTGGAATGACTGCTATGCAATCGAATGCAGTAGGAGAATGCAATGGAACTAGACAGATAACATGAGGGATTTTTTTTGGCCCAAATCGATTAAAAGCGTTTTGAATCAGTATCTTCATGTTTTAGGGCCGAATTCAGGCTTCAAAAATTACAAATTAGCGATCTGTAAGAAAACGATTTCCAGATTGTACGCACTTGTGCGAGTGATTTGCGATCTCACATTTTCTAATCGCTAATTCGTGGTTTTCACGGACGAATTTCTCACTTACACGGATGGCGCACTCGACGTTTATCGAATTTAACGCCTTTAAATGGTAATTTTCTTACTTCAAAATTTCTTAAGGGTATGCAACATATTAAACCCGTGTAACAAAAGGTTAAGTTAGATTCCGACCCATATTTCGTTTAAAAATATTGCATACAGCGCCATTTTCGCCCTGGTGGTGAGGTTTGGAACTTCCCTTTTTTCGCGGAAAATAAATTCTTATGATCTCTTTTACACGATTACCAGGTTTGATAACATTTGATCCAGTAGTTTTTGTTTTATGACCGTTTCAATGTGGAACTTTAATTATAAACACCCTGTATATTATTAAATTTTAATTGAAGCTATGTGTTATATGTATACCATGCGTAAGATTTCCGCTTTTATAGAAAAAATAAAGAATCGAAGCAAATATACTTAGGATAATGGAACAAAACTGAAAAAAATTCCCCTCCCTCCGAAAATAAAATATTGAAACTTCGACCTTCAATTTATTGGATTATCGAAATATTCAATATGACCTATCTTCTAAGTCCTAGTTCCGACAACAATTCCGTCAAAAATTCCGAATTACTTAAGCTGATGTAAAAGATTTAGTATATATTCACTGTATGTTAGTAAAGTAATCAGAGTGTAATAAAAATAGATTATAGAATTTACGCCATTATCTTTTTGTCTGACTGCACAACATGTAATGGAAGAGAAGGCTTGTAGAGATCTGTTTTTGATATGCCTCTAAAAGTAGATGTCATACTCCGTTTGTCTCTTCAATATCAAAAAACTTTCCTTTGAGAGGCAACTTTAGTTTTTGGGAAAGAAAAAAATCACAAGAAGACAAATTTGAAAAACATGCAGGACGATTCAGTACACATACTTATTTTCGGAACACAAGCGGTTCTCCGACTGGTTATTGAATAATGAAAAGATGCATTATCATGCAATACAAAACATTTGGAATACGTTGTCTGACTGAAAACGTAAGATTAAAAGTCATCTGCTTAATTCACAACCATTTACAAGTCAACTAATGGGGCAATTGCAGAATCGTTTTGATCCTGAGCTTCTAAGACAAACTTTATATCACTGGATTTAATCACTTCTTTAATCTTCCGAGAACGTTCCATCTTTAGCTCATATTCCAAGAATATTAAGCGAATACAATTATTGCAAAAGAAAATGAATATTCATTTGCACTACGGCTTGGTAGTTCTGCTTTTTATGTCTAAGTATACAACAATATTTTAAATATTTACAAATAAAATATTAAATTGGAGATTTAATTGGAGCCTCACCAGTTGCCTAGCATTTGAAGATTGTTAAATACTAACTGTTTGTTGCGAAGTCTAACCCAGGGTTTTGCATGGTTGGTTTTCGTAGTTTTCTAGGTTCTCTTTACAAAGGTTCTCTATGAAAGCATCTTAACCAAATAGCTCCCACATTCTTTCTATGTTCAAATAACCAAATAACCTAGTTTAAGCGCGATTTCCAAATGAAGTTACTAGCAAAACCCGAATACTCATTAAAAATCATGTAGCTTGCCAATCAGGAGTAACATGAAAGATACGGCGCCAATAATTGAATTGCTGTTACGGTACGCTGTTTCTAAATTTAGATGGCCATTCCTTAATTAAATAGCCTACCAGCGGCCGAGCGGTAAAGACGCTGAGCACTGGTAGTTCGGTCGGAAGTTCGAATCCCGCGAACGGGCTGGCTGCATGGGCGTTTTAGTGGTTTTCCCCATGTGTAACGTGTATACGAGCCAGTTTACCTTAGAAAGTCCTTCACGAAGGCATCCCTCCCTTTAGGCAGATAGCCCTCGTGTGCTTTGCCATAATTAAATAATCCAATCCAATCCTTAATTAAATATAATTGATTTGTAACTTCTACTAGAGCTGACGGTAAAAATTGAAGTGCAAATAAATAATATCGTGTGCAATCTTGATTAATATAAATTAAAAATTTTGCATAGAAAAATATTTGCATTCAGACAGAAAGTTTTTTGAAATATTTGCAATTACTTTATAAGAAGGATTTATTAATAACCGTAATAATTACTTATTATATTACTGATGATTAGATTCAGTTCTTGACAATTACATTCTAAATTAGAATTTTAAGGATATAATGAAAATGAGCTACGCACAAAAATACATTTTTACAGATTAAATTGACATTAAATACAAAAATACAGAATGTTGGGTGTCGTTTATATAATTATTCTTGCTTGTCCACAGAATCTGCTGACTTATCCAGCCATTAAGTAGCTGCAGATCATTTCTACATAACCATTGAACTTCCATTAATTCAGTTTCTACAGGGTTGTATGTTTATATCATAATTTGGCTTTTATAAAAATGATTATTCAAAATCTTATATTTCTATAAAAATATACTATGCCTTAAAAATATGGATGATAGTATCTGCCGCTCTTTCAGCCACTTCAAAAGCAACAGTTTGTTTAGAAATAAATTATGCAGTTAATGTCATAAAATATTTTCATTAAATTCAAATAAACATTAAACGAAAATTCTCAGTTTTAGACAATTTGATTTAAACGAAGTAAAGTAGCAGACGATAAAACGCCGGAGGTAAAAATTTACTCTTAGAAAAACGTACTCTTATTTTTTTAGAAAAAGGATGAAAGAGAAAAATTTTAAAAAATTGTTAAAAATTTGAATAATATCATCTATAATTTAAAAAATAGATTTTCATATAGTATTAATAAATATTTATTACGTCTTATTGTGGGAAAAATTTTCATATAATTAATTCTCCGTAAAATTTTACTTGAAATTTAAGGTTAAAAATAGCTGTGGCAATTCAGTGTAACAAAAATCCATAGACCACATTTGGCGTTATTATCGCTCAAAAAAAAGATGACAAATTTCAAAACGCGAAAATATGTAAATTCGTGTATATCTTAGAAAATTTTGAATAAAAAAGTCTAATTTTTTGCAGATATGCTTAAAAATACACCTACTTTATGATGATGGTAAAAATTTTATAGGTTATAATTCAAAATTTTTTTCGAAAAATTTATAAAAATTATTTAAAAATAGAAATTAAAAAAATAAAACACAAAAAATGGGTAAATTTTATTTGGAATGAACCTAAATTTCGAAATGTGAGAGAAAAAATAAAAAAAGTTTAGTAAAAAAAGAGATATTAATAAATATTTGCCGAATTCAATTAACATTGATGAGCTAAAATTTTGAGAGCTAATATTTTAAAAACTACTCGTACGAATTTTACAAAACTTGGTATTCTGGCATAATTTGAGCCGTAGAATCGAAATATGGAAAAAAATTGGTATGTTATTTCAGAAACGTCCGATTTTGTGTCAAAATACTTATGTTAGAATAGTGCTATATATAAATCTAATATATATCCTAAGTCGCGCTTTCGAGACATGAAAAACGCAGTTTGAATTTTGTCAATCGGCCCAGTAGAACGGGAGATATAGCACTGTCCCATTTTTTTTTTTTTTTTTTTTTTTTTTTGAGCAGTGTACATTGCGTACTTAAATTAACCTACTAAGGATTAAAGAAGTTTGTTATATTTTAAAAGAGTTTTTGATGATTAATGAACATCTCTAATTGATGTTACGAGATCTATAGTAACAACTACACTAAATTTTATCTATAGGAAGTATTCTGTTTACAGAAAAAAGGTATAAGATATTTTAAGTGAAAAGCCTAATATAAAAGTTTAAAGCTCGTTAAAAGTTAGACGCATGTATTAAGGATTAAAGAATGAAATATCGCAATCTTTATGCAGGACAAATGACAAATTATGTCAAATATGGAAGAAACTGCGGCTTGCAAAATAGCTTAACGTTTGGCTATCAATCAGATGATTCATGCCACAAATGCTGGAAATGTTTTGACATGCGCAATGAGTGATTTTATCAATGGCCTTGCTGCTCAGATTATATAGAGGTTAAGGGAGCCTACTACGATACCAAAGGACCTGGGTTTGAATCCCGGGGAAGGCATGGATGTTTGTAAATGTAGAGTGTCTTTGCGGCATGGTGGCACTCTAAATACATGGCGAACTGGAAGTCCTCTCGAGAGGCTGATGGTAAGAGGAGAGGACCTATACTCCTCGGGGTGCTCTTCATCAAAACTGGGGCGGAATTGAGCGAAGTCATACTGTCACCCTTTTCCGCACTAATCTCGCACCTGCAAGAAGTCCTCCGTCTACAAGAAAAGTCAATGAGAATCCAAATTTCCTGAGTGAAGGCGCACGCCGGAATCCAGGGAAATGAAGCAGCAGACGCTCTTGCCAAGAAGGCTGCCCAAAATGAGGAAACGGAGCAGATTCAGGTGCCCCTGCCCCGGTCATGCCTAAAGAGGCAAATAGAGGAGTCCGCCATTGGAAACTGGCAGAATGAATGGGACCAAATCCCGCAAGGCCGCAGAGCATATGAGTTCCTGCCCAAGGTAGAGGTGGACCGGCTCATCTCAGCACCCTACCTCACGCGATATATAACAGGCCACGGCCTCTTTCCGACGTATTTTGCAGAAAGGTGTCTAGCAACAACTGATATGTGTGTTTGTGACAACGTGGGCTCACCAGACCATTATGTCACGGAGTGCCCCTTAACAGCAGAATGGCACATAAAATTCCCAACTACCAATGTTCTGCCTTTCAAACGCCTTCTCGTAAAACATCGAGGCACGCGGAAAAAGCTTAAAAGCATAATGGACAAACTAGAAAAAATGGGCATAGACCTCTGCAGGCCGGAATAGGGCACATGCAATAAACACAATTGGTATAAAAGCGTCTTACAACTGTGAAGTCTCTAGATGGTTGCAGGGCCAGGGTAATACCCGAGTAGTCATAGAAAGCCGTCCGGGTGCCCTGTCCTGCTGTCACCTGTCACCTGTACAGCGCTCAAGGCTCTAGCCAACGGAAGGTGTAATCTTGGCTCTCCATGGTACGATGAATTTCGTGGGCTTGTTCTGATGTTATTGTCAGACAAGTGAGATAAGTCACAACATCAGTGGCCTTTCTCTGGATTTATTTGTGACTCATTTCCGCTGTTGGAAGTAATAAATGCAGCGTATAAGTGTGCGGCACGAGAACGTTAAAGTCTTTTAATAACTCTACATTGAGCTAATTAATGGGCCTGGAGTAACTCAACCGAGAGTTTACGATTAATGCTGATTGACTGCTAAAGAAATGATACCAATCTTCTCCATGCGACAAGTATAACAATACATCGAAATGAAATCATGTTTGAATACTTTTTATTCATTCACTAGGACTCGAGTAACGCACTCCGGATCCCGAAGGAACATGTTCTTTCAGGGATCACCCCAACGTTTACTTTCCCTGTTTTAGCTAAGGGGAAAACAGAAATGATGAAGAATTATAGGATAGTTTTGGTGGTTTTCGGAAAGCCTAGAGCATTAAACTTGGACATTGTTCTCCTAGGCAGTAGTTCGCTAATGCAAAAAATAATTAATAATAAATTATGCAAATCCTTCTTGCTGTGTTATGGTTTATTTCAAAATTTGATTAACAAAGAAAATTCCTTTCGGGGATGAAATCAACAACGTGGTTTAGATTTTTTCATTCTTGTGATGCTGCTCCCTGATGACGAACAAAAAAGCATTGCAAAGTGGATTTTTTCAATCGTTTTTTTTCCACTCTTTAATCTGAATTAATGAGAGCACTTTTTATGCTGCGGTTTCCAAGTTGAGAAAAAAAGTCTTTTCAGTCCCCGAGAGGCAATGAATTTGATTTAACGTTTTAATTTTGTCTAAGCTTTTTTATGTATCTATCTATAAACAAGGGTGCTGTTTCTCGTTCTCGTTTCTAATGCTATCAAGGGATAAAAAAATAATAAATGCATGTATTCTTGGTATTAATATACCATGAAGATAAAATCGATGTTAATATAAAAAATTGTACAAGTAAAGGACAAATTACAAGAGCCCATAGTACTCTGCATATTTGATCTGGAGCATATGGCTCGATTTTTCTATTTTAAGCTTTTGAAATTGTGGAAAAATGAATACTATCGCAATTATCTTCTCTTCGTTTGAATCCCTCCTACCTACGTGCAACACAGATGGATTTCTGTTACCAAGGCAACAGTAAAAGGCTTCAGATTTCGTGTATCCCCCAAGCCTCGATTAGTTCGCCTTTCGGATTCCTTTTCATTAGCATCCGAGCATAAAATCTTGCAGTTGCTATTGTTATATAGAAAGGCACTTGAGGGTTACGTCTTGCTTCATTAGTTGTGTTGCGTGTCTGGAAGAAATTATGAAGAAAGACGAGAGAAGAAAGTTAGATGTTTCGGATGTCGCTAGATGCAATGAAATAATCTTAACTTCCCCCTACAGAAAAGGAACTGTACGAGCTGGAAGTTTCAATTATACTCGCGTATATTGCCTTTCCTGACAATTTTTGTACTTGCGCTGATATTGGAATAAATATAGTAGTTTTCTGCACGTAAAGAGTCTTGGAAGTCTAAGTTTAGAAGCACCTATTTTCTTTCATAAGTACCATTAGTTTAGTAACAATTGCGATAGTCTTCATTAAACTCATATATATTGCTTTCCTGGCAATTTCTGTACTTTCGTTGATGTTGAAACGAATAGTATACATATAGTAGTTTTCTGCACGTAAAACGAAGCTTCGAAATCTGAATTTAGAAACGTCTATTTTCATTTAGAAGTGCACTCAGTTAGTAATAGTTGAGATTAAATATTCAAGTAGTTCTTAAACGCGACACGACTTAAAAGCATCTAACCGAATATTTTATGTATACATGTCTACTGCCGTAGTGTCATGGTGGTAGAGGGAAACAGCTAACAAAGTCTAGGACCAAAAACGTCTTCTTTGGTTCGAAAGCGAAAGAAAGCACTGGTGTCCGTAAATGTACAGTGCCTTTGCCACATGACAGCCCTTAAAACACGTCAGTTAAAAGTTCTGAAAAGGCTCGTGGCTGGAAAAAGTTGGCTAGGTTATGCTTGGTTCCGTCATCCCCCTCAAACGTTCTCCATTGAAATTATAACGGACCATCATAATCCATGACGGGGCTAAACAGTAGACATGCTGAAATCTCAGTCGACTGGCCATCCTTTTGCTATAGAAGTCCTTGAGGATTAGGCAATAGATAGTAGGCAAGATAGAGATAATTGACCAGAGTCCTTGAGGATTAGATAGTAGGCAATATTATTTAATGAACTCGTAGAAAAATTAAGAGCCTCTCCGGATTACAAATCCAATCTATATTGAGACTTTCATTTTGGAAGATATTTTTTCTTTGTTAGTGCCGAAAGTTTTAAAAAATTATCCATAAAGGGCAGAAAGAAGTTGCTGATTTGCTTCAAAGAATAATGGTTTGGAGCGGTTGGATCAATATATAAAAGATGGTAGTTCTTTCATCAATACTTGAAAAGGACCATAATCCGACGGTGAAACTCAACAGACAACGAAATTCTTGTAGACTGGCTGTCTCGTCGTCGGCGCAAAAGAGTATAAACATATGCATACAAAATGAAATGCACAAATGAAAGTATTAAATATACTTAATTATAAAACACTACATGTAAGTACAGGACGTATATATTAGTCGCACAAACTTTGTCTTCAAAAGAGTCATAAAATGAAAAATTCATTTCAATTCCATTTTAACAGAGAAAGTGTTTAGTATTTCGTGATTTGCAAATAATGCTGGGAAGCAAGTCCACAAAGTAAAAATTTAGAAGCTGTAATACGTTAGATGCAGGAAATAGAAAATAACTAAGATACGATATTCATGGAAAATATTTTAACATATTTCTCAGAAAAAAAAAGCAACCTAGTAACACGATATTTTAAAATCTGAGGATTCACTTTCCTTAAATACAAATGAAAATCCAATTTTACGCAACTAAGAAGATATAGAAACATTTTAAAATAAATCTACTGTCACTTCATAATAGACGTAACAACAGGCAGAAAGCAATTTTGAATCAATGGAGCGGAATGATTTTTTTAAAATAAAAAATTTAAAGTAATAAATTAAGAATTCGTATTAAATGCTTGAGAAAAACCTGTTAATTTTGAGACACTCTAACAATTTTCGTATACCAGCAGTGGTGGCCATTTTATTAGCAGTAATTATAGTCGCTGGTAATTAAGTACATAGACTTATCTGTAACTCAAATGAGCAGGCAATGGCTAGTGTTACGAAATGCCCAGTCGTGGTAAGATAGCTTCCCCGCAAAGCAGGTTATCTGTATGCAGACAGGTTACGCATTTTTACGGAAATAAATATCTTTCTTTTTATTTGCATAACCAGCTTTCTTTATTTAATTTTAATGCAGAAAATATAGAAAAGAGATTATACGTTTCCTTTTAGTAGCTACGTAAAAAAAAAAAAAAATTTCATATTTTTTTTAGTTTAAATATAAAGAGATTTCAGAGAAAAGCACATAAAAAAATTTCTGTGTAATTTTGTTAAAAACTGGATAAAAAGTTTCGCCCACTTTATAATTATTCTTGAAGTTTTTTTAATGGCCGGGCTAAGGTATGTGTCTACCCTAAAATCGTTGGTTTGGTGAAAATTTTCGAATTTTTTTTTATTTATTCATTTTATAGGCCACACATTTCGAGTTCTAAAAATGCTTTATTTTTGTTTTTACGATAACTAGAAGCAAAGTTGTAGTAGAAATAATAAACCGGAAGTGAAGTTTCGGATTCCGGAAGTTGGCATTTACAGAGATGTAAAAATGTAAACAATAAGTTTAAACAGTTTAATTAAGTTTTAATTATTTAATTATTATTTAGTTTAGTTAAGTTTTAATTATTAAACAATATAAAAGCTGTAAAAGCAACATATGTAAAAGCTGTAAAAGCAACTGTGTGACAAGAATATGCTGATAAAATGCCTACATGGAAAGACTCAGAACAATAATGAGTATTTTAATAACCTTTTGTGGACTATTTTACCTAAAGAAACTTTTGTTCAAATGAAAACATTGCTTTTAAGTACACATATTGCTGTATTGTTATTTAATTCAGGATATTTAGGACTTTTACCTGTCTTCAGGTACCTAGAAATAGAAATTAATCCCATTATGCTTGAAAGCTACATGGGGAATGACAAACAGCGAATTCAGAAATCGAAATGCCAATCTTTCCAAGCAAGAAAGCTATCGAGAAAAAAGCTAAACGAAGGCCAAAATTAGTTAAAAATGAAGCAAATGAGCGCCTAATATACAAATACGGCGAATTTTAAAGGTCTAAAGTGGCTACAAAATTGTTTGTGCTGTATTAAAATCTTTAAATGCATTTTCTGAGAAATTGTGTTTTTCGTTACTTTTGATTGCGATTACGTTAATTTCTCAAAATGTATTTAGAATATTGAAATGAAATTTTGCCAAAATGGTTTATTCATTTTTAGCTGTGTTCTATAGAAGAATCTGACCTCTTTGTTTTTATTTATTAATTTTATTGGCAGTATTTTAAAGAAAAGAGGATTTTTTTTGTTTTAATTTTGACTTTTTTGTACCAAGTTTAGAATATTTACAAATATTTTACAAATTTACAAATTTTTTGTACCAAGTTTAATATATAAGTTTAGAATATTTACAAATATTTTAAAACTACAGCAAATCTTTTGCTACAGAACACAGGTAAGTATGTTATTTATATACTGTGTAAAGATGATTGAAGTATATTCATTAGAATCTATGATAGAAGATGGTGCGTAAATGAAAAGTTTCACTAAAATTTTTCTAAATATTGTCTATACTTAAAAAATTCATGAAAATTTCTGTAAAATCCCATTTAAATTCATAGTTTTCTATCCCATCTTCCTCAAAAACATGTATATTTAATTAAAATTTTATGTATTTTCAAAAGAGTGTTACTTATATAGACATATAACTTAATAGCGATCAGACCTGCGCCATTACAAGGACCAGCAGTGGTGGCCATTTCATTATGGAAGTAGTTATCTACTATGAAGGGACGGACAATTACAACCATGCCTTGCCCGGGATTCGAGCCCGGGCCCATTGCTACGGCAGTCTGGGTAACTAACCAATACACCGGCGGCTCCGCGGTGAAATAAAATATGTTAAATGAAAATCTATTGGAGCTTCAGCATGAACAAATTTGGCCTGCAGAAAATAAAAACCATTTATCCGGATATACTCTCGTTAAAATTTCTGCAGATATGCGGATTTTACTTACGTTAAAATAAGAAAAAATTATTATTCGATGCATTTAAATTAGAACTATCTTATTTTAAACGTTTAATAAGTAATCCCGCTGCATTACATTTACACAAAAGCATTTACCTTCGCCTGAAATAAAATATAGATATCAATTCAAAGCAATGTTTCCTCTCCTTAAGGAAATATTTTTAGTGTGTATGGAGAAAAATGTGAAAAGAAGTCACGTCATTTACTTGATCGCGACTTAATGAAAGGGCCTAGTGCTCTTCTATAATGAAAGACAACAGGAAAGACATATCACATACGTAATAAGATTATTGCTGCTGACAGATGAGGAGGTTATTATCTAAGAGAAACGTTATACGCCTATTAACCAGTCACTAAATAAATAGACTGAAAGCGACAGAACTTGAATGGATGTCAGTCAGTTGTGCTTCGTTTATTGAGGTTCAGACGATTCGATTCATCTGTTGCGATGCATCTGGCTTATTAAGTAAATCTAAAGTAATTTGCGATTCAGAGTTAAGGTATCTATCTACCTACGTTAAAAAAACGATTTCGGCGAAAAAAATTCGATTTTTTTTATTGCCCAGTTTGAAAGGTCAATTTTGTAGGATTCCGAAAATGGTTCATTTTTACGTTTGTGATAATTAGAAGAGAAGGTATAGCCAATTAACTGCACTGGAAGTGAAACAGAAAGACCGGAAGTGCCATTTAAAAGGCTCAACTTAAAGGTAAACAATGTTGTTATCCGTGTTTTTTTTTAACTGTTTGTGTGTAAAATTGTGCTAAAACATTTCATTTTAATTCTGGGTACTTTTTTTTTGTTCTGGCAATAGTTATTTGCCTTAATTCTTTGAACTGGGACTGGCAACATTGCGGTTTTTTTAACTGGGTTTGGCAACATTGCGATTAGGTATAAAGACTATGTTGCTGGGTGCATATATAGCCGTTTTAATTTTTAATTCAGGGTATCTTGGATTACTTCCTGTGTTTGAACATTTAGGCATATCAATTGAACAAGAAATGATTAAAAATTACTTTGGAATTGATAACGAAAGAATAAAGAACTCGAAAATTCATTCGTCGCTCATTTCGAAAATAGCCAGAAAAAAATTAAAATCAAATAGGAAATCAAAATTACTTAAGTATAAAGATATGGAGGGTGCGATGTACAAATGGGGAGAATTTTAAGTGTGTAAATACAACAGAACAGTTTTTCTGTTAATGTGAAATCTTTAAATGCGTTTTCTGAAAAACTAATTTTCTAGTGTTTTTACATACAAGAAATGTAATTACTCAAAATGTTCTAAAGATATCTCTATTAAATTTCACTAAAATGTTTTCTATATTATTTATTAGGTTTTAAGCTACAATCTAAGTGATATTTATTAATTTGATTGTTTTATAAGTATTTCTATATAAAACGATAAGAAATATTTTACAAAAAACTGTGTTTTTATGTAATTACACATATTTTAGTAAATTTTAGAAATATATACATTTTAGTTCATAACACAGATAAGTGTTGTAGTAGTATACAGTATAAAAAAATTAAATATATGCTGTGAGAAAAAATATACGGCATTTAACGTAAGTGTTAAATTCTCCTAAAAATTTGCATAAAATTGCATATATTTCAAAAATTTATAAAAATATTCCTAAAAATTTACCTATTTTCATGATTTGATATCATATTTTGACTAAATAAATATATATTTCATCAGAATTCTATGTTTTTAAAAAAAAGTGCTCCGAACGTAGGCAGATACCTTAATCTCCATTAGTAGGTCTAACATATTAATATTCCAATAAGCTAATTCGGAATTTTAGGATTGATGTAACGGAATAAAAGCGAAGATTTTTTTAAGCCTTTTTATAAAACATCTAATTTAGATTTGCTTACTTATTTAAAATAATTTGTAAATTTCGTTGCACTTTTATTAAAGTAAAACAAAACATGTTCTGTCACGAATTCAATGGACATGATTTTTAAATCCTGCCAACAACTCTATTATGATTCTCAGTAAATGTTTGTCCGTAAACTATGAGGATCTCATACGTTCTCAAAGATTCAAAAAAGAAAAAATCATTAAGATTGATTTTTTCTGTAAATGTATTTTATGAATAAAGTTATGAAGCGCGGCGCGCTAAAACTCATTTCTATATTGCTGAATGCTGCGAGTTAGAAGTGCCTTTGAAAACTGCCTTTGAAATTACCTCAGATGAACAGGAAGAAATTTACATTGTATTGAAATCAATAGCAGCTATCCCAAAGAGAAAAAGAAGATAAGGATAATTCACATTAAAACGTGCAGATTCTGGCAGATTACCAGAATCAGTTATCATGAACAGGAGTTCAATGCATTCGCATGATTCTGAACTGTAAAATTGAACTAACTGTCTCACTGCCATCGTTCAGAGTATTGTAAGGAGAAATAAGGATTTCCAGAAATTTCGAGCAGAAGCTTTTTCAAAAACGCGTTTTCATAAAACATCTAAAATGCCGCCAAGTTGGCGAGAAATCGCCAAATGTCTTCAACTTGTCGAAAACAACTATCGCCAAAGTGCATTCTGAGAGTTTCTACCAATATCTCTTATTCTCTAACCGCTCTGTTTTGTAAAGTCTAGCATTATCCGAAATAAAACTTACAAGCACAAGAAATGGCGGCAGACATGATTAAATAGAAGTGCAAAATAAAATTATTATACAAAGTGCTCAAAATAAATAAATAAAAACAACACGTAACACTATACTAACATGCGAAAACTTAAATGCCATCAAAGAAAGACAGCAATTGTAGCGAAGCGGTATCTTAACTTTAAATTAATAAACCTAAGAATACATCACTGCGAGTGGACTGTAAATTTAACCTTTATTCGCGGTTTGAACTTTCGAACACAACACAGCACAAAGTAAAACGACAGAGTTACAATTAGCGGTTTTTAAGAATGCAAGAAACAAAAATGCGAGCTACGCATACAATCTGCGCATTGCGAAATAATATCTAACAGGCAGGCAGAGAGCTCTGGTGGCCGAAACAGCAATTGACCACACTGTTATTATGATTTTATTTGCATCGTGCTACTATGTTGTGATGTATCATTGTGATGTATCATTGTGATGCATACTTGCAAAATATGAACTCAAAACCAATCACTAGTAACTGTGAGAAGGCGCTTATAAGTCCCAAAAGAACAGAACACATAGTATAAGACTTCTCGTTGAAAACAAAGGAATTTACAAGAAGAAGCAGAGAAGATGTGATATATGCTTGCAAAATATAAATTCAAAACCAATCATTAACAAAGGTGAGATGGCGCTCATAAGACCGAAAAGAACAAAGCACATAGCACAATAGCTGAAAAAAAAATTACGCGAAGAGGCAGATGATTTAGTTTCTGAAACTGACTTAATGAGACACAGGAATAACAGCTGCAAATTACTAACTAATTATTTCAGAGGTCTTTTGAAGATCATCAATTATCTCACCTTCAATAAATATTTCTTCACAGTATTGTTATATATATAGAGAGATAAAATTTTTAGAAATTTTTTAGTTAATATTGCCCCTTTCTTAAAATTTTTTGGGTGAACAATTGAATAGTCACTTTTCGTTTAACATGGCAGCAATCAAAATTCCTTATAATCATAATTAATCATATGAGCGATGAACGTTTATAATTGGAACTTCTTATTCAGTTTTACATTATTTAGGTTAAGTAACTAAATAATGTTATTTAACTTCTTGCGTTCTTATACAAAAGGAACAGTTTTGTAAAAATGAAGAAAACATTATACTACAAAAATTTAACTTTAGAAACTAATAAAAATATACTACCTCTGATTGTTTGAGACATTTGTCATAACTGTTGTAAGGATAATGTTAATTTTATTAACAGCTAAAATTTAAGCTCCTTTCCTGTCAAATTCTTAACTTCAACTTGTAAAGACATTAGGATATTTGGAAGCAGAAAAGATGAAAAATATGCAACCGCCTTCGAACCACGGACCTCTGGAATACCGGCCCAGCTTGCAGAACCACTACACCACGAAGGACGTCAGGAAAGTGGGAGAAATACCTTATATACTCCCATTTTTAAAGGGCGACTAGGGTTTTAGGGGACCTAGTCGCCAAATCCTGGGTGTGGAGAATCATCATCCAAAACCCTTTTAGTTCGGGCACCACTGTAGAAACAATAAGATATTTGGAAACAGAAAAGATGAAAATTATGCGACCGCCTTCGCTGGGAATCGAACCACGGACCTCTGGAATACCGGCCCAGCGTGCAGAACCACTACACCACGAAGGACGTTAGGAAAGTGGGAGAAATACCTTATAAACTTACTACTTCCGGTCAGAACATAGTTTTGGAATTTTTCTGAATACTTAATGAGGAGGAGCGGTATTTAAACCGCGAAGTTACTTGCAGAGTTAGAGAGAATCGGAGTTTCTGATTTACGCGCGTCTGCCTTTTGGCCACTCTCTCTCTCAAAGCTGTTATTACGCTCGGCCGTACTCAAACTCTTGATAAGCTTCGCAGTCAAATCAAGTTAAGGGGCCAACTCGGTTAGAATCTTGATAGCTTCCGCTATATTTCTTTAGTTACTCTCAGTTTTAGTTTGATTCTTAATCTCTTAAGTTCAAGCCCAAGTGTCGGCTTTGTATACTCCAAGAGAGTTTGTTAAATCTTATTGAAATAATAAAGAGTTAGTTACCCTTCCATTTTGCTGTTTCTTGTCATACGAACTTGAGCGATTATTCGCTAACTAGTTCTTAAGATTCGTCACTTTCTACAGTAACTGAGAATTACATTAGTGAAAATCTTACACTGTTAATAAATTATACTGAAGAAGTATAGGTACTTTTAAAAAGTTTTGAGTTGCTATTTTGATCTCTTTTCGTACCGAAGAACAGATTTATACGCTTGTTTGATATTTTATATTTGTACGTTATTTATTATATTTTGTTTTCCTTTGAGAACATACAGACTCCCAGTGCACCACATATATACAACACGATTATTTATTATATTAATTAATAAACTTCAACATTTCTTAACATCTTAATTTAAAAGGGATAAAAGAAGGTATATGTATATTTTAATTATGGCAAAGCACACGAGGGCTATCTGCCTAAGGGGAGGGAGGCCTTCGTGGAGGACTTTCTAAGGGAAAATGGCTCGTATACACGTTACACATGGGGAAAACCACGAAAACGCCCATGCAGCCAGCCCGTTAGCGGGATTCGAACCTCGAACCCAACTACCAGCATTCAGCGCCACTTTACCGCTCGGCCGCTGGTGGACCCGGATAAAAGAAGGAATATAAGCAATATTTTTCCTCGTTTCACCTCTTTTCCTATACATTTTTCTTCACTTTTGCATTGTTAAACCAACTGAGTTTTGTATTAAAATTATAGTTTTTCATGATTTTTTTGCGTTCTTTATTGTATTTGGTTATTATTTTGATAGATTCATTGTTTACATTATATGGAAATAAACGGAAGTGTTTGCAAAATATAGCTATAAATTGTCTTTCAAACACAGATCTCAGAAAGAAGTTCAGAATAAGTTCTTCATGCAAAACATAAAAACTGATCATAAACGAAATCTGGAATCAATGAAGTAATCAGAGTTTTTTACTTTGCTTGCAAGAGAACGTTTCAACACCGGCATGTGTTTATTCCGTAACGAATATTTGTTTTGTTTCGATGTAATTTTATGTGTTTAGAAATACCGTTTTCATACAAAATTTATTTTACTTTTCAAATTACTTAATACCTAGAAGTCAGTCAGAAGAAAAGTAATTCAAAGTTACATAAACAATGGAGATATAAACTTTCAGTATTAAACTGAATATTTTAAAAACCATAAATGAGGATTTTTTTTTAAAAATAAGGCAGCATTTTCTTCCTCCTTTCCGCATACTATCATGTTGTAATTGGAAGAATACTCCACGCGTATTTGAGATATCCAGGGTTCGATTCCCAGCCATGCCACTGCACGTTTTTCACGTCTTTTGCTTCAGAAATATATATATATATATATATATATATATATATAATAATTCCACAAGTGGCGCCCGAACTAAAAGTTATGGGCGATAATTCACAGCCACCAGGATTTGGCTGTTAGGTCCCCTCATCCCCAGTCGCCTTTTAAAAGAGGAATGTATAAGGTATTTTCTCTCTTCTTTCCGCATGCCTTCTTGGTGTAATTGGAAGCAAACTGGGCGCGCATTCGAGAGGTCCAGTTTCGAGTCCCGACAAGGGCACTGTACATTTTTCATGTCTCCTGCTTAAAAAAAACTGTAATAACCCTACAAGGTTTCTAGAAGAAAGAAATGTAAACTAAGCATTACTCTGTAAGGTGCTCGAAAAAGATGACTACTGGCGTTATTTGCTAAAATAATTAGTTCCAAATGTGTACTTTCAATAAGCAATTTGTTAATATAATTAAGAGAATCCTATAAAAAAACGTTCCAATAGTGTCTGCAAGGTGTTTACAAAATCAAATTCGAATTTTTAAATATGCGCTTTGCTTCTGTGCTAAAATAAGAAAGTCCCATACTTTAATTTTAAACTCCAGATATTAAATGTTATTTATGAGTTAAAAAGTTCCATACATTTACAGAGGAAAGTTGTGGCATAGCTCAATTACTTCCTTGTACGAAGTAAAAAGGAAGTATTGTAATCGCGAAAAGTTTCAGGCAGCATATTTCAACGAAAATATCCATTTAGACAGCTATCGAATGCATATTAACTATGTTTTTGCGTAATATCTGGACGTAAAGACAGAATAAAAGACACCTTTCCACCAAAAAATTATAAAACTGCTTTAAAATGAATTCTGAAGAGAATTTTTCGTGGCGTCTGTACGAACGTATGTACGTACGTGCGTACGTTCGTGCGTACGTACGTATCTCGCATAACTCAAAAACGAGTAGCCTCAGAACATTGAAATTTTGTATATAGGACTGCTATAATATGTAGATGTGCACCTCGTATTTTGGTTGCAATCGGCCGCACCAAACGTATATAAATATATTTATATATATATCCACTGTATTACCCGGCTCAGTGATCTCAGTTTCTTTACTCTTATATGTTTGTAAATTGTACATTTTTTGTTTTAAAAATGATTGAATTATGTTGTTTTTATCTTCCGGTTAAGGATTTTATGCCTTTAGTAAATCTGTGTGCAATATTTTTAGAATTATCAGCAATTTTATTTGTTTAATTGCCGCTAAGCCTGTTTTTAATGGCGGCCATTGACGTTTACATTTGAAACAGGAGACTAGTGGATTTGTTGCCAATCCAGAGAAACTTAGCTTCGCAACAACAAAGATAACGCATTCATTTATTATTGCCAATTAAATCATGCTTAATTCTTTCTGGAATTTTTTCGAGGAAATAAGCGTTTGAAATTTACTTCGTAATTTTTAATATAGATATTTTGAGTTTTTATGTATTTTTGCCTTCTCGCGAAGTGAGAACTGAATTAATTAAATGAGAAATACTCAATCGTTTGTGAAAAACTGTTTTTTTTTTTTTTTTTTTTTTTTTTTTTTGTTTGCTTAAATTCTTTTATATTTAGTTCTAGCTTTATTATAGTATTTGAATAGAACATGTGGCAACGATTAGATAATTCTTTAAATGATATACATTTTGTGCATTCTGAGTTATAATATCAATGAAATATAGTACTGTTAAGTAAACCTCGCGCCAGAGTGTCGCTATGGTAAACAAAGTGAATTTTAAAGAATGCCTTTATTCTATTGTGGTTTATGCGCTGTCGGCGAAGTAGGTTTAATTCAATCTAATAAGTTTAAATAAAATGCAAGAAAAATGCGTATAATTTAATATTCCGTACTAGGAAGTCATGTGGTGTACACATCAGATTTTTTTTCCATGATTATGACTGGTTTAAACCGAAGCCTTTTGAACAAATTAATGCAGTAGTCCAAAAGATTTGGTTTTGTAATCTCAGATGAGCCAGAACTTGTCATTAAATATGTAGATTCGCCCTTGAAATTAAGAACTAAGTAAGTAATTGTAAATTTTCACGTAAATTTTATCTAACTTTTGTTTCAACTCAATAGATCAAAATGAATATTTGACTAACTGGAGTATTTATTCAACAAGCACCATATAAAAAATAGAATTCTGTTTTTGCAGAACCTTCTCGTCTAGCGTGTTGAAATCCCTTTGATGAAATGGTTTACTTGAATAAATTTTGTGATTGAAAACGTATGTTAAGTTCCGTATCTAACGAACTAAAGCCTTTTTATCACTGAACAGCCTGCATACTCTTTTTTCCGTTTGGTTCTTTTAACAAATATCAAATGTTAAGATATTTTAAATCAAATTCGCAAGTATGGGATGTCCTATTAACCCAGGTTTTAAGTTAAAGGAAAACTCAAGTTCATTAGAAAACTATTTTAATATAAAGCCATACCACTTTTACTTCCTTGAAAACGGATTGAAAAATAGATTGAACATTGATTCAAAAGGTATTTTTTCTTGACGTCTGTACGTACGTATGTATGTATCTCGTCTAACTAAAAACCCTATTAGCCGCAAAATGCTGAAATTTTGTGTAATGGGACTGATATAATATCCAGCTGTTCCTTTCCCTTTGGAGCCCACCAGCGGCCGAGCGGTAAAGTCGCTGAACACTGGTAGTTCGGTCCGAGGTTCGAATCCCGCGAACGGGCTGGCTGCATGGGTGTTTTCGTGGTTTCCCCATGTGTAACGTGTGTACGAGCCAGTTTCCCTTAGAAAGTCCTCCACGAAGGCATCCCTCCCCTTAGGCAGATAGCCCTAGTGTGCTTTCCCATAATTAAATACACCACACACCACACCACACCTTTCCCTTTGGTATTGCAATCGACAGAACCAAACGTATGGGCTTCAAATAGAACTTTTCAAAGGATAAATCTGTAAAATATTAAACCTGGTATTTTAATACCTGGTAAACGTTAAACCCGGTATAATGTATTTAAAATTTTAATTTTGTACATCATTTTTTAATTTAAAGAAAAATTAATAATAAACTTTGAATCATTTTTGCAATTGTTGCTACCAAATATTACCGCCCTGCATTGTATTTAAAGAAATTAAATAATGAAGAATCTGCATAAATGTATGCATGTTTCTCGCATTGTGATAGAGCAATAGTACCTAGAGCTATCAAATTTTGAATAACGTACGTCTCCCCCCGAATATGGGCATCTGGAAGTCCAAACAAGGAATTTGTTTTATTATCTATTTCATGTTTTGTAAACCATTTATGAGTTTTTCATTAAAAAAATCAACGATTTCAAAGCGACCAATGGCAACACTGTAAGGAAACAAAAACATTTTTATATCCAGCGCACGCGAGTGTGTATCAGAAATTCTAAAGAGATGCTCTTTTAAATATTTTGCTATATTGCTGTTAGATTGAATTTTATGGTTTACGTGCGATGAGCATGAACTTTAATAAATAAAGGTAACACACAAAACGTTAAAAAAAGCCCCTTTGGACGTAATATAAAATCTGAAATATTTCATATTTTTATTTTTATTTTTATTAAACTATACATATATATATATATATATATATATATATATATATCCACCCCCTTACCCCTTTCAAATGTATTTATCCTGCCTTTGTTTTCGCAATCGTTGGTCGAAGTCACATACTTCCAATTATAGAAGTGTGTTTTAAATGACGAAAATATTCATGTTTGGGCAGTATCAAATTTTTAAAAAAATTAATATTTTTTAAATAACGAAATCTAATTTTTAATGCCGTCTCCCATTTCCTATACTTATATCTGGGAAAGCTTTATATTCGTTATAAAAAATAATCTTAGAAGACGTTTAATTCGTACGACAAAAATTGATCCAAATATTTAATTTCACAATTTGCAATAGTTTATATCACATTCAACTAGCCTTGACAAATCGGTTAATTAAATTATAATAATTCGAGGCATTAAGTTTAAATAAAGTGCAGCAAAAAATATGTATAATTTAATAGGACGAACAAGGAAGTTCCGTGGCTTCCGCGTCAGGTTTTTTATGTATTGTATCATTAACAAACAGTAGTGTTTTAAATATTCTAACACTTGTTAGAACTGCTCTGGAATCTCTTTTTTCCTGATCTCCATCAAGTCCATTAAACTTAGTTCTCTTACAACAATCCTGTTACGTTTTCGAAAAAGACCGATAAAACTAGACTTTTTAAATATACCTTAATAAAAGAGGTGCTTAATGCTGCATTCTCGACGGTAAAGCATTTACTTTCACGTGACTATTTCCATTAGCTGAGGAAATAAGGCAACAAAATAACTTATTCGTAATTCAAAAATACTACTAGATTCATTAAAACCACTTTGCGTTGAAATTTTGTTTTCTTTTCCTCCACTTTTCTATTTTGAGTGTTACAATAATCACCGTTTCAGAAGAGTAATAAAAAATTTATTTTCTTTCTTTAGCTGAAAGCCATACTCCAAATGATCTCGCAAATAATATGATGCAAATTTTAACCCAGTTATGTAATCTTGTATTCAAAATTTTATTTCGTTTATGCCTATACTTGATTGTATGTAATCTGAAAAACCTGTGATATTAATTTGATATTTTCAAATAATAAACTATTACAGAAAATAATACTGGGAGAAGCAAAAATCTTCTTATAACCATAAAATCTGTGAATATTAATTTTTTTTATTTAATTACATATGTGCTTATGGCACACGAGTTCCTAAATTTTCAATTCGCATGTAACATCACACATTTATAATATATATATATGTAATAATAAAATTCCATAGTCAAAAATATACACTTAAAATTCTAACTGTATGTTCTTTTCATTTTTAATGGCGACGGTCTCTTATTTGAAAGTACGTGGAATTAAATCCACAGCCCTGTAGTCAAGTTGTTTTTCCTGCCTTTTCTACACGTACAGTTATAGAATTTCTGGAGATATTTAAGGCGAACTGGAATGGCTGACGAGGCTTGGAAGCTCCGCCTTTCCAGAGGCTATAAAAAGACTCGCAAAGGAATATCGGGATCTTTTCTTTAATGTAACGACGCAGTAAACTTCATACAAAAAGTTATTAGTAATTCTTTTTTATTTACTCCGGAAATATGATTTTTGTAACTGCTATTTCTCCTGACTAATAATAAATGGATCCTGTTTATTAAACTTATCGTCTGTTAATTTAAGCTACGACTACATCTATATTTCTTCACCAATCTAATTTATTCCGGACAAAAGCTGGTACATCACACACACACACACATATATATATGTGTGTGTGTGTTATATATGTGTGTGTGTTACCGCTAAAATCCGGAAATCAGTTATTCTGCAGGTTATCTAGCTAATCTGCAGGTTAACTATAGGCTGATACGTTAAAGTGCGAAATATAGATTCATTTCTCAAATTACCTAGATAATCTGCACATTACCTACTAGGCAGTCGTTAAAGTGAAAATAAGATCTCTGCAGGAACAACAGCAATGTTTCTGTACAGCACTTATAGTTTTACAGCCGCCACTTATAGTTTTAAGTAATTGATCGGGTAGGGTTATAAGGTACTCCCGCCTTCGTGGTGTCGTGGTTGCACGCTGGGCGCGTATTCCAGAGGTCCGTGGTTCGATTCCCGACGAAGGCGTTTTCTTATTTTTCATATCTCTTGCTTCCAAAAAAAAAAAAAAAAACTAATGTCTGTACAGGTTTTCAGGAAATGTTACTGCAAATCTAAATGTACCCCCAAATAGGTGTGCTTGTCACAAAATCCAGTTGCTGTGTAATTCAAAGTGTCACAGATCTTTAGATTGCACTAATAAGTGAGCATAATTTTATCAAATGTTTTGGAAATTTATTCCAATAATATTTTAAACCGTTTTGTTCTTTGTATTATAGTTTTTTAATTGATTGATGAATGAGGTCTTTCAATTAATTTGTTGATTGTTCGTCTGAATTAACATGATTTTTCAGATATCAAAAAATAAATAAATAACATTATGTTAGTTCAAGCGTACAGAAATGTTGCTTTTGTTCCAGTAAAGATCTTATTTTCACTTTAACCCTTTCACCGTAGTCTCCTGTCCGTGAAAATGTCTCCCCAGCGGCCGTCTGTTTTTCGTAGCGTGTAATGTTGTTTTCTCTGTACATCATAACTTTCAATACATAACTTTCGTAGTGGATGAATGTCAATGAATATTAAGTAAAATTATAAGGAAATAAACCATAATGGAAAAATAATAATATCTCTGTTTATTTCCAACAGGAGAATAATTTGATAACATCTGATCCAGGCGGTCCACTCCTCCTATTTTGTTGTTGCAATCTTTTACAATTATTGGTTTTTTTACAATTCTTTTCCGTGTTCCAACATCCATCATCGAGTTATTATGGACTGTACTCATCAAACGTATATCTTTCTTGTCTTTCCAATACACAACCTCATTTTTTCTCTTTTTCAGCTGAGTAGACATTGAAGCCACCTCTCACTGTCTTATATCTTACGTAAAATGGCGCGAATATTCATAAAACCCGGGGCAAATTCAATTAAAAATAGAATGCCTGATTAGTGCTGCCCTCTAGGATGTGTTAGAACAAACAAAAATAAAAACTCAAACAAGTAAAACATTTAGAAAGCGTTTTAAAATGTAGAAGAACGCTTGTAGCGCGTTACGGCCGCCCTGCGGAAGTTTCACTTGAACGCGCTAGACGCGTTACGGACGACAAAGAGGTTAACGATTGTCTAGTAAGCAATGTGCAGAATAGCAAGTGCCTAGTAGGTAATATTTAAAGTGGAGGGAAAGGAAATGAGAGAAACAAAGTTTTGAACTTTAACGATATGAAAGCCGTTACTTTACCTAGATAAAAAAAATTGATTTGCTCCGTTAAAGTTGGGAAACTCTAGATTCCGCACTTTAACGGAGCAAATCAGTTAATCTGTAGATTAGCTAAGTAATGTGCACATTTACAACTTTTGTACATTAGCGGTAACATACACATACACACACCCAAACATACACATAGATATAATTTCCTATTCCATGAGGATATTATCTTTAAAATCTATAGTCACAAGGTATCATGCTGGTTGAAATTAATTTTCGTTCAATGAAAAGTAACACATAATATGCAACATTATGAAGCTTGTCTACTTAATGTAATATAAGATCAGTATGCGGTGGATGTGAGTCTGGAAAATGAGATAATGAACGATAAAAAAGCTTTACCTTAAGCTTAGGTGGTTTAGAGTAGACATACAACCTCAAAAGTTGAATTTTGTTTGCGAAAGATGTGTTTTATATTTTGTTTCGCGGAAATAAAAATATTTTATTTTTTAACACTGAAATCTTAATTAAGAAAGAAAACGATAAACTGAAAAATAAAATTCTCTCATTAACTTATAGTTGCTAAATACGCATTTACGTAGGCTGAGATTTCAGTTTGTTCAGATATTTAAAATTCTGCCTTCCTTTTCTGTAATTTGAACAATCACTTCAAGAAAGTGAAACGACTTAATTTGACAAATATGTTTCTGAATTTATTTTATTCATTGACGTCTGGAGAAGAGACGTCCTACCCGGAGTTGAAGAAGGAGCATTTGAATGGTTATTTGACATCTTTTTTTTTTTAAATTCTTGATAAAATTATTCTGTGTATTTTTCACTAATTTTAGTTATATTATTAATTAAATATTTTTATATCAATAAAAAATAATGAGCAATGTTAAAAATAAATTTGAAATTATGAGTTGTTACCTGCACCTGTACTTCAAAATAAAAAGATATTTTGCTTCAAAATACTTAATTTTGATTCTAAGTACAATAGTATTTGAAACCAAAATCTAAACTAAAACTATTATATAATTATTATACGTTGACCAAATCTAAAGTTTTGTGATAGTTTATTGCATGCTTATCTCAAAAAAATAAAAAGTACCAATAAAATACCGAAATTTTAAATCAAATTATTTGAAGAAACATAATAATAATAATAAGTAAACTTCATGAAGATATCCAAAAAAGAAATTTTAAAATCCTGCTCGAGAAACTAAAATCCTTTTGAGATAACGACGTTTAAACGCTTTCTTGCTTTAAAAACCATCATCGGCATTATCATTTTATGATATTAGAATTCTTATTATTTGGGCTACTATCTTGTAGTTTAAGCTGTTTTCGTGTGTTTTCAATCAAGTTATTAAAACGCAATATATTCATTTCTCTTTAATACAGTTGAAACTATAAGGTATTTTCTCCCTCCTTTCTGCATGCCTTCGTGGTGTAATGGTAGCACACTCGGCGCGTAGTAGAGAGGTCCAGGTTCGAGTCCTGGCGAAGGAGTTTCTCGTTTTTCATGTCATCTGCTTTAAAATAACTTAATAGACTCCACAGTGGCGCTCAAACTCAAAGCTGGTGGACTATTCACCACCAGGATTTGGCGATTGGATCTCCTAATCCCCAATCGTTCTTAAAAGTAGGAGCATATATATTTCTCCCTGCTTTCTGCATGCCTTCGTGGAGTAACGGTAGCATCCTCGGAGCGTATTCAAGAGCTCCAGGTTCGGGTCCTGGCTAGGGTATTGCTCAATTTTCAGCTTCTTGATATCGAAGAAAAACCTAGTGACTCTACGAAACAAGGGAATGCAGAATCTATACGTCATTGTTTATTGGCATTCAGTTCCTTTGAGGGATTCATTTAACCGCGACGATTTCTTTTTGTCTTATCCTTCGCATCGAAATGGCCGAATATTAATATTATTTTCATACACCTATTCCAAATATCGAACCTATTCGAATCTAACTAATTCTAATGTAACTTATTCAAAATATCAAACAAACGTGTCAATTTTTATTCAGATTTTCGTTGATATATAAATGCGCATTTTCTTTTACCAAATTTTTAAACTAAAATTGTGTTTCCTTAGTTCCAGTACACTCTGATTATGTTCTGATATATAATTCTGATAACTGAACATGAATTATGGTCCACTGTCTATTAAAAAAGCAATACTGATCGGAATGTTTCTTTTGCTTTAATCATTTCAAAACATTTTCATAACTTTCTTTTATCTTCTTTTCCTAACTGAGAAGTTACAAGGATAAACGCTTTACGTTATTGCTGATATCCGAATCACTTTATGCATGTGAATTTATATTAGAATATATATTATTTTTGCGATATATTGAAATACGACATGATGTTTTGATATACATAATACTGAAGAGGTAGCGCATGCAAAATAAATCCAGCTAGGGAAAATATATGTAAGATAACGGGAATAATATTGTAAATTTCAAATATATTTTATCTAAGAAAAGCAATAGAGATGAGAAAATGCGGATTTTCCTTTAAAAGAAGTTTAGTAGTATCTCGAAGTATGTATTACACGCCGTTTGGTTGGAAAAAGAAGAAAAAATACGATAAATATTTTCTTCAGAAAAGTATTTTTAGCAGAGATACAATTTGTTGGATTTGCGCCAAAGGATGTTTGTTACCTAGTTACCTCCAGGAAAAAGAGATAAAATGTATTTTTGAAAATTATGTTACTAAAAGCGATAAGGGAGTAAAATAACTTTTCAAAATTCGGACCATAAAGCTGTTTTTAAAAAAACGCAACTCATATTGTGGTGCAAGCAACATTCTAATTTTATGACCAGTAGTTATTTACGACTTGCAGAGCAGCTTGGGTATTAATTATAAAAAATAACGGCAAAATTACATTAATGGAATACATTGAGTCAGCGCAATAGCAAAATGTATCCAATGTCCATCGAAGACTTTATTACAGTGCAAGAAATTATCGCATTTTTTCATACGTGCTCTCACTGCGTAAATAATAAGTACATTCAAGGAACTACTGGAGACACTGACCAGGAGAAAATCCTTGGTTCGAAGCCCATTAAGGGAACAATTTTTTTTTTTTTTTTTTTTTTTTTTTTACGTTTTCGGGCCCGAGAAAAGTAATATTCTTTGTTGCTGTAACTCAAATGTAGTTGATGATCGTCACGGTCTAAATTTGGTTGGCTGCGTTTCATACTTCTGCAATAGTCGCCCTATAAATAGTGGCTCTACCGAATTAATCGCATGTCCAACTGGAAGATTTACTTTGGATCGGAGAGGGCACAAATAAATTCTCATATCTTTTGGGTTTCAAACACCTGAGTCTCTACAACAGCGTCCGAATTAAAATGAAGTGAACGATTGTCACATTGTCACATTCTATAGACATATTCTCGCAGTAAAGAGGGAGAGCAGGCCCGGCTGAGTATTAGAAGATACGCAACTGAAATCCGAAAACGGAATAAATGAATTATCATGCTTCTTGAGTCCCCCAAAAAAATCCAATAGCATTCTTATGAAATGCCTAGCTATGGTAAGATAGCTGACCCGCAAAGCAGGTTTAGGGTTGCCAGAAAATTGCAAAGAAATGCAGAGCTACCAGATTTGGCGGTAAATCGCTTACCTGGCAACATATTGACGACAAAATTGGCGATATGCCATAGACGGAGTGAAGATATTCTAGAACGAATTCTTTCCGGGCTTTCCCAAGAATATTCTTGAAGGCAGGTCAAACGCTATAAATGCCCAGCCTGTACGCGGAGTAGCAGTTTATCGTGAAGTATATCATCGTGAGAGAGTATGTTGAGTACAGTAGTAGTGTCTTGAGCTCAGATATTAGCTCGAGGGCGATCGGACGCAGTTGAGAGCTGTATTTTACTGCTTTGCCGTGAAGCTCTCTTCACCGTGACTTAGCTTGATAGCCTGGAGGCTGTGTTGCTCATCGTTGTAGTTTGTTTATCGTAGTTTTTCGACGTTTGTAAACATATGTTTGGAACTTTCCTGTGTAAAACTGACGAATGAATTGTGTTTTGATTTTCCATCAAGTGTTGTCATCAGTTTTATTTATCAGTTTAATTTAGGGCGAAGAGCGTGATATTTACCAAATAAAGGTAACACACAAAAAAGTTAATAATAAAAAGACAAAAACAAAAGTTATATAAGTTATCTTACTAAGAAAACTGAATATTGACATGATGTACTAAAAAAAGACAGAAAAAAGAAGAGAAAAATCTATGGCGACACTTATCACACCAAATCCACGTCACACCAAATCCACGAACGCAACAATATGTATACTGCTTACAAAGCGTTCAAAACTGAACCTCCTCATTTTTAAATAACTTCATCGAAGAACAAATAGTTTTATTCTTCAGTTTAAAACTAGCTAACCAGCAGCCAAGCAAAAAACCGCTGAACACTAGCAGTTACCCAGGCCAGTCTTTGCTGGCTTGAATGGGAAGATTTACGATTTTCTCCATATGTAACGTCATTATGAACTTGTTTCCATTAAAAAGTCCTCCGGGAAGATATCCTGCCCATAGGCAGATAGTCCATGTACGCTTTCCCATAACCTAAATAATTCAATCCGAATAACATTGAAAGGAAACATAAACTATTTTTTATTTAATTCTTTTGGAAGCTAGAACCAATTAAATTCATACGCTCTAACTTCTCTAAAGCTATCCTTAGAAGATTGCTCTTACTTAGAATTTCGTATGAATTCTGTCATAACTTAATTTCTTTCTCTTGATATATAAAAATGTTTCTAAGAAATATTTTTTATTTAATATAGGACTTTTACTAAATTTATCATGCAGCTTACTATAATTCAGAGCAAAATACAGTTTTCATCCTTTGTCTTTTCTCAGTATTCGATATAATGCATTAATAATGGTACAAATACGCTAGCAGAGCAATATGGAATTCAATTTAACTGAAAGGGTTAACTAATTTAATTATTTTATACATCTAATATTGTCCCCTCGTCGGCGATTTGTAGTTTCATAAAAGCCTGGATTCGCTCTATGACTGTATCGAGTACAATACATGTAGGGATTACATGAGTACCTGTTATGAGGATTTAGATATTTACTGTGCTTACAGAGTTTATATAACCCTGTAATGCATATTAAAGCAGACATTCTTCCTAAAGCGGTAGATTAATTTAATTAACTTTAGTAGTCTTTCAGCTGCTCAGTCGATGAGAATTCAGCCGTAAATATTATTCAGCCGCAAATCCTTTGTAGCAGCCAAACTAAAATAAACATGAAATATTGTTGCATTTCGGGAAGGGAAATGTATTCATCATGATGTCACTAATTTATAATTTTGTACTATTTCGAATGTAGAATGGCTTTCCACGTAAAATACTTTTTTAACTGTTTTATAGTGTTCATAAATCAGGAAAACCTAGTCTCAAGAAAAATTACTTCTAAAATATGCAGAAACTGAATGATTTTTCACTTTTACTTGCCTACTTTAAAATGTTATTCTAAAAAAAAATTAAATATATATATATATATACAGAGAGAGAGAGAGAGAGAGAGGTAAAAAAGTCGTCGCACACGTCTCCTAAATGTTTAGCACAAATGGGACTGTAGTCTTGAAGTGGAATTTTGTGTTGGTTCACTCTAAACGACGAATCAGTTTTCAAATTGTTACCAATAATCATTCTGCAAGCAATATTTGTACAATTATCAACAATTTAAAAGTGCGGTTAAGCCTTAAGCTTTAAATAACATGGCGGACATATTTGTTTACATTTGAAACAGCAGAATAATAGATTTGTTGCCAATTCAGAGAGACTAAGCTTCGCAACAACAAAGATAACGTCTTCATTTATAATTGCGAATTAAATCATGCTTAATGCTTTCTGGAATTTTTTCGAGGAAATAAGTGTTTAAAATTTACTTCGTAATTTTTAATAGAGATATTTTGAGTTGTTATGTATTTTTGCCTTGTCACGAAGTGAGAATTGAATTAATTCAATAAGAAATACTGAATCGTCTGTGAAAAACTGTTTCTTTTTTGTTTTGTTTCCTTAATTTCTTTTATATATCGTTCTATATATATTAGAGTATTTGAATAGAACATGTGGCAACAATTAGATAATTCTTCAAACGATATAAACTTAAATGCATTCTGATTTATAATATAAACGAAATGTAACGTTATTAAGTGAAGCTAGCGCCAGAGTGTCGCTGTGGTAAACAAATATAGTGGATTTTAAAGAGTGCATTTATTCTATTGTGGTTTATGCGCTATCGGCAAAGTTGATTTAATTAAATCCAATAAGTTTAAATGAAATGCAAGAAAAAATGAATATAATTTAATATTCGGAAGTCATGTGGTGTACACATCAGATTTTTTAAAAGAAGTTAAATGATGAAGAATTTGCATGAATACATGAATGTATGCTTCCCGCATTTTGAAAAACAGACGATACATAGAGTTATCATATTTTGAATAATGTAGTCCTCCACCCGAACATGTTCACTTGGAAGTCCGAATTTTGAATTTCGAATTTCTTTTACTATCCATTTTATATTTTGTAAATCTTTCATGAATTATCGATTAAGTTTCAATGAATTGAAAACGAGCATTGGCAAATACTGTACGAAATAAAACATTTTTATCGCCAACCAGCAACACTGTCTATCAGAAATTCTAATTATGTGATGTTTCTAAACATTTTGTGATTTTGCTGTTGAATTGAATTTTATGTGACTTTAGGGCGAAGAGCGTGATATTTACCAAATAAAGGTAACACACAAAAAAGGTTAATAATAAAAAGACAAAAACAAAAATTATATAAGTCATCTTACTAAGAAAACTGAATATTGACATGATGAACTAAAAAAAGACAGAAAAAAGAAGAGAAAAATCTATGGCGACACTTAACACTGCATTGGTAATTCTAAATATATTCTGCTACGCTGCTTTTAAAATAATTGTGTTTTTGCTGTTTAGTTGTATACGGCGTAAATGCGAAGAAAATGACACTTAATAATAAAACTAAAAAGACAAAAAAATGGTTAGCAGAAGTGAGTTTAATAGCAGACTGGTAGACTGCAAGTTCAGCGGGAGCGTAAAAAACCTTAGCTTGACAAACCCCTTTTGAGCAACCATTAATCTGAACCTTTTCAGATTCTTATTTTCCTTCTTCAACTTTTTCAACCCTGCGATCTTTTCTTTTCTGTGAAGTTATCCAAGGAAAGAATCTAAGAATTGTAATAAAAAATAATAAACCCAAGCGATAATGAAATATTTGTAATTTAGGAAATTCTCCTTGCAATATTGCAAAGAGTGGCCTCCAACATGTGCTGTTGTGCACTTCTTTATATCTAATAATAATTGCAATAATTCCAGAACTTTGACAGAAAATATCAGAAATTTCCTGTTTAACTCACAGAAGTACTTATTAATGAACTAAAGAGGCAAGCAGATCACTAAGAAAATTTTTGAAGTTAGGATTGGTGACTCACTTTGGCAACACCACATGAGGAATATCTAAGATCTAGGTCTTGCAGAGTTCTTTTATTAATCCTTTACACTTATTCAAAATATTACGCTTTTGGGAGACAAATGCGTAAAAACTTATAATTAATTGTACCCTACCATACATCCGAACGACGTATGTTTCAAGTGTGCGAACACTTTACAAAAGAAAATATGTAGTAAACACATTAATATAAAAAAGTTATTTATATTTCCGCGAAATGAAATGCAAAAGAATTTTTTCGACAAAATTCTATAACGAAGGTAATATTTAACTTGTTTCTGTTTCAAAAGAAATAAAAATGAAATTAATATTTTCGAAGGTCCTAGAATTAGACACACTCTCGTATTTCTATGTCTGTGCATTAAAAATAAAGAACTTGTCAGGATTCATTTATTTATTTTGACTAATAGTTAAAGCAACCGTACTTTTTACTCTCCTTTTCATCCATGCTTTCCTGTCAGAATGCTAATCAGTTAGCGCGCGTTTATTCAAATTAAGGGAGAAAGAAGTGCTATATATAAGCGAAAGTTTCGGAAAGTTCATCTTAGAACGTTGTATCCTTGCCTGAAGGTCACATTGTTATTTTGATTTTATAGCGATTTCATTCTGTGGCGTTGAGTGCTTCTAGCCATTAGGTTTGTTCCGCCGGCTTCTACGAGTCAGAGCCTTCCTGCGCAATTAAATTATGCTGTAAGCCGTTCGGCTAGTTGAATTACATTTGACTTTAAGTTCAGCATTTCTTATTACGTTAAGCCAGAAATGTTGGTTTATGTAAACCTAAATACAATCGTCTGTGAAACTCTTTGTGTTTGAATTAAGGGTCATTTACGTCCTTCTTCTGACTTTGTTTGCTGCCAAGACCCGAAAATAATTCCTCTATAGTCCTCCTAGAGCTCATTAGTTTATGTTTCCAAAGAATAAGAGACCATATAAACATTTTTCTTATTTACCTAAATGCTGCGCACTGATTATCATGCATAAACATCTACGTAACTTTAATAAGTTCTTAGTGTATATATTGTATTGTATTTTGTAATTATCAAAACCAGCAAAAAAATTCAAAACACGTAAAAACTTAAACATAAAATTAGTTTTTTTTAAATTTAATTTACTTAATTTCATTTTAGTCAAATACTAAAAACTTGCAACAAGAATAACTGGAGTTCCAGATATCTAGAATCCAAATAACTAGAGATCTAAACAGCTGAATTCCCATATTTGGAGGTTTATTGCTTTATAAATCTAATAATTTTATTTTTATCACTTTGAGGAACCAAGGTCAGCTCCTTGAAAGGCAAACCAGCATTCACTTAAGTAACCAGTAACGCTACCAAGTTGGGTGGTGTCATTTACTACTATGCATTCACTAAGTTTTAGTCCATGCTATATTACAATGCATTATTTAATACACATTATCTTTAAAATACACTGGATCGTGTTAGTTATTATGCTACATTCATTAAGTTTTAATCCACTAATTAATTAATTTTTAATCCACGATAACATTAGGCATTATAAACGGATAAGACAGGCAAAAATTATCAGTCATTTAACAAATAATGGCAACGCATTCCCCCCCCCCTTTTTTATACTAAATATTCTTCCTTTTTTTCTGGAAAGAATGGCATGGCACAGAAATATAGCAGTAGTTGCACGTGTTTTGTTAGAACTTTAGTGTTTAAGTTACAGAGTATCTTCAGTTTTGAAACACACGTTTTTCTTCCTTTGAATGGCAACACGGAAATCAGTAAAAGCTCATTGATTTAGAGAACGGTAAGTGGCAGCAGTGTGAACATTAGAACTTACTTCCGATTTATTTGATGTAGCTCGAATGCTGCTTATGAGATACTAAACAGATTCTAGATTAGATTAATTTGTTTGGTATTCTAATTAATTCCCTTTTAAAGTAGACTGAACGCTGATTTAGATAAAAAAAACACCGCTCAACCACCCACATATAGAAATTTAGATGCGTATTTAGATTTATTGTAAATCTTTGTTAGCTATCTTGCGCCATTATTATTATTATTATTTTATTTTATTTATTTTTTTTTTAACACAGTCATTCATTTATATGGTTTCTGTTTCGCCAGCGCAAATCTCGCCAAGCAGACTTTATTGGCGACAACATAGATTATACACATAAACAATTTTAACAAATGTTAGTTCTAAGAATTTTTTATTTTGAAGGCATAAACATTTTAATATCGTTTAAAATTTTGTAAAAAGCCAATCAATAAAGACAATAAATTTGTAAAAAGAGATTAATTTAAGAATTTATTATGCTTTCATGGTTCAACAAGGTGATTCGCCGGTTCATATCCCGTGACCCCAAGCGATCTCATCTCACGTAAACTACGCTACAAAAATCTAATTCTCTCAGTAATTATCTACATTAATTTCAAGTTAAATCTTAATTTAGAATACAAGTTTACATGCAAGAATTATTTCAATTCGTACGAATAGCTTACTCAGAAATTACGTAAAACCGCAGTGCTTTACTTCGCTAGTGTATTGCTAGAACTGATGAATTTAACCCTTTGCCTTTTCTATATTTTCGCCTTCGGGTGAGCGGTGTGATTGCATTCTAATTGACTTAATACCGCGAATGACCTTAGGGCATAAAATTGTACTATCTGGTAAAAATTCTATGTAATTGTATGCCAGCATTGAAAGAACTAATCAAACTGATGAGAAATGGCTGCGACGTGTTTTGAAAATGAGGTGTAAAAGGTTACCAGCGAGTATATTCCGTTTGGCATCAGTTGTACCATTATTGGCGACTTTATCGCCTGCGCCAGCAAAATGGAAAAGTACCATTTATATCTATGCAGGAGCGTGAAAATTATGCAATGTCTTCCCCAGGATTCGAACTCCGGACCTCCCGAATAGCCTTCGAGCGGTCTTCCCGTTATACCACGAAGACATGCGGAAAGGAGGTAGAAAATGCCTTGCACAGTTAACTGAAGCTTATTTGCAGTATAGTATGCAGTTCACTAAACAGCTCTCTAACTCGACACTCAACTAGAACCTAAAAAAGCAACACCACAACACTAATTGCATTCAAATTTATACATGCGGTAGCTCACTGAATTCACTGAATTTTAAAATACGAAATCATACTATTAATACAGAAAATACTGAGTGTGCGATTATATCCACAACTTTAATATTAAAACAAAATCTTATGTAGTAAATATCGTATCATAATGTGAATAATGATACATTACTACAACTTAAGTCATTAACTACGTATAGAAAACTCAGAGTTGTTAACTGCATATAGAAAAACTTAAATAATCACTTTTAAAAGAAAGCAGCTGAGCACGAATTTTCATTTTCCAACCACAGCAAATGCAATCTATTTCATGAAGAGCTGCAATGCGTGACTTGAGTTTTAAATTTGCTGAACGAATTTCCACAGAAAAATTTAACTTCATTTGCATTTTTGTAGCATTTTCCTGCTCTATTTAGATCTTAAACCTAAGAATTAAGAAGGTAGCGATGATAACACTTGTATAAATATATAAAAAAAACATTTATTTTATTTATTTATTTAATTTTTTAAATAGTTTTGCGCCTGAGGATTCCAATTAATCGACTGCTAATGTCTAAAGCTGCAATCTACAAAATGCAGATTATAAATTTCCAGATAGCATCACACATTCTTTAAATATGTTTGTTCACTATGCGTTGTTGATATTTCAAGTGATTTAATATAATTTTAAGACGACAGTTAAAAATGCATATAAATAAATGTTAATCATTAATGCAATAAATGAAAAGTAATATGTAATACATTTACGTATATAAGTTGTAATGGTATTGCACTTTACATAGCTAGGATTAAAGGTTTCATAAAATCCTTTTAAGGACTGTATATTCAAAAGTCTTATCCCTCAAAGGGGCGAGTGTGACACACTTCGTTTAGGTCGATTAGCAGTTATGTTACCTTGACTCTTTCCTTTATACTACGTTTCATCACATACTCGCTCAATCCAGGTTATGCAAATTTTAAGAGAAGATGAGAAGAAGAATTGCAATCGAATGATTATAATAGATATTTGTGTGCTGCTTGTTTAAAGAAAGAACGCCGTTGATCAGGGAAGACGTGAACACCTGACATTGGCACTGTTGGTAAGTATTATGAGCTTTGTTCGAGAGCTATGCAGCGCAAACTAGCTGCTCAAAAAAGTGCTTCAGTAACAGTGAATCAAAACAATTAAACACATAATGCAATATTTGAGCTTGCAACTCCACAGAGAAGCAATAAACACCGCTAACAATATGAAATAGGACATAGAGAAGTCACAAGTAGTTCAAGGTTACAAGTACCTTATGTATCTTTAAGCAACGAATGGCCAGGTGTGATGAAAATGCAATCATTTTGTACACAGTTAAATACCATGCCGCACCATTCCAAGCAGGATAAAGTATTCCTTAACAAACAGCAATGTACTCCTTTTATATATATATGTAAACAGCAATGTAGCCATTGTTATATATATGTAATCTAGGCGGCATTATAAAATTATGTAATCTAAGTGGCATTGTTAAAAACTCTAAGCGGCATTGTAAAACTAAACTAAACTAAACTCAGTGGCGTAACAGCCCTAATGGGCCAAGGCCTGCAGTGTCCGAAAATCTGCTTTCTTGACCGTGGGCCACGGGGTGCGTAAGCATGTGCCCTGAACAAGTGGTCAGCTTGTCTCAGGACCCCCAGTGTTTAATCCCCAAGCGAACTTGGTACTCATTTTATTGACCCAAGTGATGGAAACCAAGGGCTGAGTCGACCTTGTCCAGCCTGGGAATCGAACCCCGGACATGCGGTGCTGCTGCATGATGCGCTAGCCACTGCGCCACCGGGCCTCAGGCGGCATTGTAATCTAGGCGGAAATTGAGCGGTCTCACCTGCCCAAGTTCGAACATAAAACGGGACAACTGATAACACCGCCAACAGGGACAATTTGCAGTTTCGGTTACAGCAAACAATAGTACCACTTCGGCATGAGAACGGCACTGTGGGCCTCAGGATGATGATGTTCATCTGGAAAGATAGTGTTAGAGGCCTTTAATTACTTACTCAGGGTAAATGATAGGTTGCCCTTCAGTTATACTTAACCTAACTTAGTGTTATACTTTCGCGTAGTTTTACTCGGAAGGTTTAATATATTGTAAGTTCCAGCTAACATTTATCTCAAAAAGACTTTAATTTTAGGCTGTATTATTTTAAGTTAAACTCATCAAGTGTGAAAAAATACTGATAACTCTTATGTTTTGTGTTGTAGATTGTGTCCACAGTCAGAATTAAACAAAAGTTATAACTTGCCTACACGCATAGAGTTAACTTCTAAGAGTGAGCAGTTAACAAACGTGCACACCAGCGGCCGAGCGGTAAAGGCGCTGAACACTGACATTTCCAACCTAGTTTCAAATCCAGGCGAACAGGCTCGCTGCATGGGCGTTTTCGTACTTTTTTCCATGTGTAACGTGTGTAACAATTTCCCTTAGCAAATTCTCCACGAAGGCATCCTTCCCCTTAGGCAGATAGTCCTAATGTGCTCTGCCATAATTCACTAAACGAAACTAAGGTAACAAACGTAGCTAATTTGGTAGGTAGCTACTCTTTACGTTCTAAAATTTTGCAAAATGTTTGTTTGTATAGTTTTAGTGGTTTAAATACTTTACAGATGTTTTAAGTTTAATTATAATTTTCAACAGACGAGTAATTGCTTATTTCAAAGTCATCAAGAGAAATTGGAGCATTTTTAAAATACCTATGTTTGATTTGGGCCATGGGAAATAACGATGCGAATTAAATTCTAGATTGCATAAGGGTCATTTGAAACCATCTTCTTCTGAATATATTTTACATTTAATGCAAATATTGTTTTAAATAATGATGTTTCAGGTTTAAAAAAAATATATTTCTTTACTTTTACAGCATCGAATTCCATTCTACTTGAACCCAGATTGGTGAATCCCTTTGTGATGACAACCTTCAAATTTGTATTCTTATTGTCACAGCTGATAATTATTCTGGCCACTAATGATACCTTTCGTGGAGTGAGCCAAACTGTATACAATGCAGAGGGTTAGGTTAGGTTATTTAATTACGACAAAGCCTCGAGGGCTATCTGGGAGGGATGCCTTCGTGGAGGACTTTCTAAGAGAAACTGGCTCGTATACACGTTACACATGGGGAAAACCACGAAAACACCCATACAGCCAGCCTATTCGCGGGATTCAAACCTCGAATTGAACTACCAGTATTCAGCAACTTTACCGCTCGGCCGCTGGTGCGCCTTACAATGCAAAGGGAAAAATGCTGCGAAATGAAAAGAAAATAGGATGGGGAAGGGAAAATACTGCGCAGTTTAAAACATTGCTTTGTAAAACATTTCTGCAGCATAACTCCTCAGTTTAGAAACATCATTATGTAAAACAACTTAGTAAAAACCAAGCTTATTTTTACTCATTTATATCTTTTTAGACACTCTGTATTCACGTTATATTTCAACGTTGCTTTTAATTTTGCTAACTTTGAACGATGGTGTTTTGAATTAGAAAGTTTTGTTTGCTATGTATTCTCTTCTCGCTGCTTTCATCAAAAGTGCCTTCTACGAAAATTGAGCCAATTATATCCAGAAGATATAGCATATCATATGATATAGCTTTTTGGATGCATGGGTACTTTTGGTGCATGAGATAGAGATTCTTATGCCGGTAGTTAGTGTAGACATAACCTTCGTTAATTACGTATTATCTCGTTGACCAGCTAAATAGTACGATTTAATGCCAATTATGGAAGACTCACTTCCTTTAGAATTCCACAGTAACGATTCTCGATTGGCCACCGAAGGCGAAATTTCCGCCAACGGTTGACGGGATAATACATAAGTACTTAACCTTTAATCTTGAAGTGGAATTTGTCCTTTAACAAGGTATTTCAAACTCTAATTTACCTGCTTTTCATTTGGTTCATTAAATTTGTAAAACAGAACACTTTCCTGTATGTTATCTCTTGAATGTCGTTTAAACGTAGCACTTGCTACAAACGTATTACAGATATTATGCAAACATAGTACCATGAAAACACTTCGACAACTTTCGGTATTCTTTGAAATTAATCAATCTTGATGCCTGTAACTGTGATGAAGTATTTCGTGCGCAAACAAGTGACACAAGTGGCTTTCCTTCAACAAAATTTCTCTCACATTTTATTCTTTCATAAAGCAGGTTTATGTTTTGTGCTGCACGATTTTGCATAACAAAACATAGTGATACATTTCATGCCACTAAAGTGGGAGAAAGGAACTAGAGCGAATTCGTAAACGTTGACGAAAATAGGCCAATTAAAACGTTAGAAGAATTTGAAACTTTAGTATATTATCCAATTATCACTTCAACACGATCTTTCTTTATGCAGAAATTTTCGCTTGACTTAATGGGAACTATGATATTTTTTACTTTATTTCATTAAACTCTTCTTGTTTTTTGTTCTATGAGGTTAAGGAGTCTTAATTCTTTTCGAATTAAGAAAGAAAGCTTGTTGAAAATTCAATTAATTAACTGTTATAGAAGTAACAGAGCAGCATATAGTTATATAGTATAAATGGGTCAATGAATGCTATAGAATACAAATGGCTCAATAAAATTTCGGTCTCAGAATAAAAGGCTATAGGTAAAAGTAAGGTACCCCTTGGCGAAATTTGGCGATTTTTGGCAATTCTTTGACTAGTTATTTTGGCTTGCGAAGCGACGATTTTTGCGCCAAAAATTGCCGCTATACAAAGCCAAAATAACAAGACAAACAATTGCACAAACTCGGTATCCGTGTACACATCGACTTATTTTCACTTAAAAAAAATCCCCGAATTGCACAAAAATGGCATTGCGCACTAGTTTGACTTTATCCATGCACACATCGACCTATTTTCACTTAAAAAACAATCCCCGAAATGCACAAAAATGGCATTGCTACCTCTTTTAACTTTATTCATGTACACGTCGACCTATTTTCACTTAAAAACATCCCAGAATTGCACAAACGTGCATTGCGCACTCCCTTACTTTGTTCATGTACACATCGATATATTTTCACTTAAAAAGTCTAAGGAGCACCAAATTCTACAATATAGGCAAACAAAAAATACATAATCTCAATAAAATAAAGGTTGATCTTTACATTATGGTAACTTGGCGATTTTTGGCGAAAATTTGGCAACGAACTCTCCTACAGCAACCCTCTATTTTTTTCCCCCGCCGCCATTTTGTCTTCACGAAGTAAAGACATGTTTCTTTTCTTGTTATCTACTGAACACTTCTTCCAACAATCTACTAGCCGAATTACACTTATGCTAGAAATTTTATCTAACAAAACTGCTTAATCATGACAAATATTCACTGCAAAATTGGGAAAAAGTGCACAATACCATACTCCTTACGCGTTTTTCAAAATAACACATACACATAAACCATGTACACGCCGACTTATTTTTACTTAAAAAAACATCCCAGAATTGCACAAAAATGGCATTGCGCACACTCTTCACTATATCCATGTACACTGCTTTTTTCTCATAAATTAGAAAAATTTCACGAAAATACTTGACAATTTTCTCAATCTTTAAACCCGGTAAAAAGAACATATATGAAATTACCTGATCGCGAAAAAGTATTTACCCTTTCCAAATATGAACATTTCTATATATAAAATAAATAAAATATCCAAAAACTTTTACCTCTAAATCATCTATTATATTATAAACGTCACCAACGAATTCATACCGCAACCATTACAAATACTTAGTGTCAGATATTTAAATTATTTCCATGCACGTTTACTTCAACTAAAACGTATACCAAATTCCTACAAACATAAAATTCACAAAATAACTATCATTTCATTAAAATATAATTAAATTCAAAAACACTACTTAAAATATAAATGAGCACATACATTAAATTAATAAAAATTACCTTACAATCCTAATTACTTTAAACTAAATCACTGCTAATAACAATTTTCCCAATAATACCAAATTCCTTTCCACCTTACATTTAGAACAATGCATAAAAATAATATCCTCAAATAATTAAAAATACTAACTTACCTAATCTTCTTCAGAATCTTGATTACGTGGCGGATACACTTTTCTAATTCATTCAATAAAATTATTGAAAGATTTTTTCTGCGAATTTTTCCTCCATACTTCCTCCGCTAAATAAAAAGCAAACTTCTCTTTATCACAATGCCTAAATACCCATTTCGAATTCACTTTAGTTAGGGCCATGGGATCCAAAAATTAACCAACACTGTTTCACACAACACAGAATAAAGCTAAATACAAAATTTCCAGATTTTTTCCCGATTTCCCCCCTTTTCCGATTAAAGAACCGTAATTCGTCCATTAATATCACATGACATATCCCATGATCTCTCATTTCCCTCACGCAAAATAATGCGTAATCGGAACTGAGTACTGCTCACATTATTACCAAAGTTTCAGGTAGTAACCTTTATCGCCTCCAAAATGTCGCCAAACTACCAGTTACCATATTGTAAAGATCAACCAAAATAAATTTTAAACCAAACACTAAAATAACATAAAAAAGGAAAAACATGTTATACATTTAAGCACTACCAAAAGCAAATATTCACTTACCATGATTTTCGAATTCGCTTCGTACACCCAGAGCCTCGTAAAAATCAAAATATCAATCATATTCAAATGACTTTTTTCAAACCAGGTACTCTTTCTGATCTTACGCTTCACATAGTGACCATCTGAACCTTTCTTCCTACAAACCCATTCAAATCCATCTAAACGGTTTTTACGTTCGACTAGAGGCATATGCTTCCTACATACAGGACACTTATAATAGCTACCAAGTAAACCTTCATTTACACACCAGTTAATTAAAGCTCTTTTTCCCTTTCTCTCCAAATTGTACAGAAACTTCGAATTAATCTTACTACCGTCTAAAGAATAAAGGTCATTCTACCGTCTAAAGAATCAAACCTCAAACCAATACACACCACAAAAACGCTTACAAAACATCCCATGATTCAAAATTCCCAGAATCATGCACCCGATTACGCCACAATAGGGTTTCCATAACATTCAACTACTCAGGCTACCATAAATGAAACAACAACTTGGCGATAAAACAAACAACATCTTCGCCATAATACAAGGGGTACCTTAAAGTCTACTCTACCCAGACTATAATACTAAACGGTATTCAATACACTGCGATTGCATTTGCTTTGAGTTACAGCCATTGCTTTTTAATATATTTTTATTGCTGTGAATGCTTTTGAACTGAATTTAATACAAATTTCATGATTCCAGTTGCATTTCTGTTGAATTTTTAATACGCAATTGCATTTTTATTGAATATCTCATTATTATTTCAAGGCTGAAATTCATATTTATATTTTTTCAAACTGAGGTGGGAAAACTTAAAATTTCAATAGAATAACTTTTATAATAGCGCAGTTGTGTATAAGATTCAACAGAAATCCAGTCGTAGTTATAAAATATTCTTTGTAAATATTTTATTTGGGCTAAACTGTATTTCAATATTTTAACTGAAGAACTCGTCAATATGGAAAAAGTTCCGATAGAGTAACAGTTAATTATAGAAATAAATTCAAGAACATTTGAACATTTTTCTTCGCTCTCTCTTTAAATTGAACCAACAGAGAATAAAATAAAAATATGTTCTGTACATTACCTTGCCTTTCTCTTTGCAGAAAGAAGTCTAGTCCTATGCAAATTAACCTCGAAAGAAGTGCAGAACAGAAACATCCTCAGTCATCAACTTTATGCTTCGCTGGGAAAAAGATTCCAAATTTTCATTTTAATTCTCCGCACTTTAAGCACATAAGATCGGCAAATATTTATTCTCTTTTGACTTTTGGCGGCGTTCCAAGTACCTATGAAAAATTTAAGATTCTAAGAATCAATAGTTAGAAGTTCTAGGTCAATTCCATCTTAAAAGCAAAAATGAAAAGAATCATGAATGTCATCGTTTTCTTTAGCACTTCATTTTGTTGATAGATGTTTAAATGTTTGAGCAATAAAAAATGTTGAAATATGTTCCCAGTTAGGAATAAAATGGTATGCAATTAGATGTCACTGAAATTTTAGAGAACTGCCGAAACGATTAAGGAATATCCGTACTTTTTTCTGGGATATTTTTCAATTCTTTAAAAGTATATAATGAGACTTAAGTAAATACGGGAAGTCTCACGCGTATTTGAAATACATGTTAACAGTATTTACACAAAGGAAGTAAAATTGGTAAAGTCATGATTTGCATTTATATTCCAAGTTTGTCTTTGCATAGTTTGTGTCCTTAGAAATTTGAAACACTTTATATTTTCACTTCCTTGTACGAGGTAAGAAGGAAGTATTGTCATCGCTAAAAGTTTAAAGCAGCATATTTCAAAGAATATATCCATTTTGACCGCTATCGAATGCAATTTAAAGATGTTTTGCGTGACATCTGTACGTAAGGATAGAATAAAAGATTCTTTTCCTCTAAAAAATTATAAAACTGCTTTAAAATGAATTCTGACGAGAATTTTTCGTGGTGTCTCTACGTACGTACGTACGTATGTATCTCCCATAACTCAAAAACGAGTAGCCTCAGGACGTTGAAATTTTGTATATAGGACTGCTATAACATGTAGATGTTCACCTCGCATTTTGGTTGCAATCGGCCACCAAACGTATATAAATATATTTATATATATATATATATCCACTCTGTTACCGGGCTCAGTGATCTTAGGTTCTTTACTCTTATATGCTTGTAAATTGTACATTTTTTGCTTTAAAAATAATTGAATTATGTTGTTCTTATCTTTCGGTTAAGGTTTCTATGCCTTTAGAAAATCTGCAAACAATATTTGTAGAGTTATCAACAATTTAAAAGCTGTTTAAGTGCGGTTAAGCCAATCTTTAAATAACATGGCGAACATGTTTGTTTACATTTGAAACAGCAGAATAGTAGATTTGTTACCAATCCAGAAAGACTAAGCTTTGCAACAACAAAGATAACGCCTTCATTTATTATTGCGAATTAAATCATGCTTAATCCTTTCCGGAATTTATCCGAGGAAATGAGTGTTTAAGCTTTACTTCATAATTTTCAATACAGATATTTTGAGTTTTTATGTATTTTGCTTGTCGCGAAGTGAAAACGGAATTAATTGAATGTGAAATACTGAATTGTCTGTGAAAATTGTCTGTTGTTTCCTTAATATCTTTGTACATCGTTTTAGATTTATTATATAGTATTTGAATAGAACATGTGGCAACAATTAGATAATTCTTCACATGATATAAATTTTGTGCATTCTGAGTTATAATATGAACGAAATATAACGCTGTTAAGTGAACCTTAGCCAGTGTCGCTATCGTAAACATAGTGAATTTTAAAGAGTGCATTTATTCTTTTGCATCGTATGCGAAGTAGATTTAATTCAATGCAATAAGTTTAAATTAAATGCAGTAAAAAGTGCGTATAATTTAATATTTCGTGCAAGGAAGTCATGTGGTGTACACATCAGATGTTTTTAAATGAGAAATAAAAGATCTCCGTCTGCCAAACGGTTATGCGAACCAAAGTATCAGATGTCCTGGATTGTTCAGACAATCTCCCTTTAGGGTATGCCTCGGAAAATGTTCCACATTCTGCAAATATGCTCGGATTTAGCAGTATAGTTGACATGATATAATTACGGCTGTCTCCTACAGTCACGATGATGACTGTATAGAATTAGAAATGCATTCCACAATTACGTAATCTTGTACTATATATATGTGGTATGAGGTTTAGAGAGTTCACGAGCAGCGCAGAGAGAGGGTGGCAATTGCCTCAGGTGGACAATTATAAGAGGCAAAAAACTTGCTAAGAAAAAGTGGAAATTCATTTCAAAAAAATCTGATGTGTACACCACATGACTTCCTTGTTCAGAATATTAAATTATATGCATTTTTTGCTGCATTTCTTTAAAGTTATTTCCTCGAAATACGCTAAAGATATATTTCTCATTCGATTAATTCGGTTCTCATTTCGCGGCAAGGTAAAAATATCTCAAAATAACCTCAAATTATCTTCATTAAAAATTGAAAAATATGGAAAAGCATAAGACACCAAATACAGTTAAAAGAATTTTTAAAAAATTTTAATTAGAGTTTCTACGCAAAAGCAAGCAATTCGACCAGAAGGCAAGTAAGCAGATTTTTCTGCGCACAAAACTAAATGTTTACTTTTGATCTCATTCGGCAAAAGACACTGAAAGTGCAGAAAGTGACTGAACATTAGATTCAAATGTAAACAAATATTAGTTTGTTTACATTTATATTAGTTTATTACATTACCATTACTCTTACATTAGTTTCAAATGTAAAAACATGACTGCTATGGTAATAAAATCAAGCTTAGACGCACTTAAACACCTTTTAAATGTTGATAATTCTGCAACTAATGCATGTAGATTAGCTAAAGGCATTAACTCTAACCATTCTAAAGCAAAGAATGCACAATTTACCAACATATATAAAAAAATCTGATGCGGACCCCACATGACTTCCTTCCACGGAATATTAAATTATACGCATTTTTGCTTCATTTCATTTAAACTTACTAGTGCTACTTTGGTAGACGGGCGCACGGGTTTTTGCGGATTTTCCTTGGAACAACTGTTGGCGTGGTTTTTAACAATTGCATAGTATCTTGAAAACGCCATTAAGCACAGCAAAATATTCAAAACTTCAAAAATGGGTGGTGTACTTGAAAATAATATATTAATATTTTGTTGAAAACGTCTTTTTTCAAGATGGCAGACGATTGTAAACGAATGTAAAATACTAAAGTAAGGTTAAATTACTGCGTTTATGGCAATGAAATACAATAAAAGAACCTCTTTAAAAGCACCTCATCAACGTTTAATAATACTAAAATATTACTTGAATTGAAACACTTTAAAGTGAAGTACAAAAATTTAAAATAAATTTCCTGTGATCTTTGCAACAATTTACATAAGTTACACATATTCATAAATAAATAAATTTACATTAAATTACACATATACGTAAATTACACATGTATATTAATTAAGCAATTTACATAAATTACACATTAAATAAATAATTTACTATAACTATTAAAGGTTATACACACTTTTGCAAAAATATCGAAGCATCATGAAGGATGTGGTTGTTTTTGATGAAATTGAATATGTGTATAGCGCATACACACATAATAAAATGATTAAAAAGTCAAGGCCATAGTACCTGTTCACGGCTCACAATCACCCACTGAGTGTTCAAATTAATAGTTGGTCGAACCGCCCCTGGCGGTAATGCATGCTTGAATTCGTCGAGGCAAGAAGTGGTAGAGGTTCCTAATGTCATTCTGCGACACATTCTGCCAGGCATTCATCAGTTGTCGCTCCAGATCTGCGATATTTTGTGGTGCCCCAATCTGACGGCCTACCATGCCCCAGACATGCTCAATTGGTGAAAGTCTGACAACTTTGCTGGCCAAGGAAGAGCATCAACCGCACGGAGACAGCCCAGAGATATGCGAGTGGTATGTGGCCTGGCATTATCTTGTTGGAGAATGGCCCCAGGATGATCGTTGAGCAGTTAAAGATGTACAGAGGATGACTAAAGATGACCTGCTGTCATAAAAAATAGCGCCCCACACCATCACACCAGGGGTTATGGCTATACGCCTTTGTAAAACAAAGGCTGATTGGGACCGCTGGTCCCGTCCTCTCCAGATACGAACATGGTGGTCATCTGCTTCAAGACTGAAGCGGGATTCATCGCTGAACACTATACGACGCCAGTCTAATGGCAGCCATGATGATCGGCTTCGACACCCCTCCAGACGACTCCGCCGATGTTGTGGGGTCAAAGGCAAACGAATGATACCGTTGGGGCGGTTCGGGCCTGGCGAACAATCATTCTATCTTTCCTCGCATTTGTGCTCTTTGCTCTTCCAGTGACTTCATTTCGTCGGCAGTTTCCTTGTAGCAACCATTGCTGCCAGCATCTTTGCACAGCAGTGTCTGTACGCTGCAGGTGGCGGTTTATTGCTCGATATAACCACCAAGCTTCACGAACCCTACAATGCGACTGCGTTCGAAGTCGTTTAGTTGCCTGTAAGGTCTTCGATATCATCGTAATGGCATCTTTTAGTTGCTTCTTTACGGAATTACAATGGCAGCAACAAAAAAAAATCTCCTATTCTGTTACTGGTTCTATACTTTAAGGTTCTGTTACTGGTTCTATACTTTAAGGTTCTGTTACTGGTTCTATACTTTGCGAATTGCGCAATAGATATGCATGCTATGATCGCAATTCCTATTCATTTGCATGTATAGTTGACATGATATAATTATATGATATATTATCGATCACATGATATATTATCGATCAAGATGTTTTTGCATACCAAATTTCATCAAAATCGCAAAAGTCCTTCTTGGTGCTTCGATTTTTTTTTTTTTTTTTTTTTTTTACAAAAGAGTGTATTAATACTTTTATAGCAAAGAAATACAATAAAACCACCACATTAAAAACATCGTGGCAACGTTTAAGAAGATTAAGATATTACTTCAATTGAAACACATTAAAATAAAAAACAAAAATTTTAGATAAATTTCCTCTGACCCTTGCAACAGTTTATAAATGAACCTCTGATTTCGAAAGCCCGGTTTGCCAAAATAAGGTGTCTGACTAGATTCTGATGCCAATAATTTTTCGTACTTACCAGTAAAGACATTTATGGGTAAAACTGAAATCATTGCAGATATCGAGTTTATCCAAATACGCAGTAAATGCTACAAATCCACAATAGAACGAACTATAAATACTGCGCTTACGTATAATGGAATAAAAGTCCTAAAAATAGTGCGATAATGCACTAATGCACAAATATTCTATAAACAATCAGCGAGGCAATAAACTAATCCATTAAAAGCAATCATAAGCAGATCACGCCATACGGCGTAGAATTGCATGTTCCTTTTTTTACGCTTATTCATGGTTTAGCTATAGTTATTGCTAGAAGTATTAAGTAAATCAGTACCTTAATTGAATTTTCTGTCAAGAATGAAATGCAAAGCCATAAAAGAATGATATTACTTCTCTTTTAAGCTTCTAATTAATTAATTAAAATTTTAGAAAAGTTTAAAATATGTATTTTTGTCGTTCAAAAATTAACATAAATCATTAATTCTAATGTAACTGAGTTTAAAAATAGTAAAACCAAAATTGATAATATTGGTAACCTTTGGCAGTAATATTATCAGGTTCAATGTTCCGTCTTACTTTCTTTGGGAACATGCAAGGACCTGACTCGGAACAGAGAGCTTACTAAAGCTATGTTCAATAACTGTGGGAAGTAGACAGGATACACAAGAAGGGTATACAAAACCCTTTATTTTTCTCTCTTTACAATAATTTCCGTACTTCGGAATACAAAGACCCACTACTTGTGGTCTAAACGTAAGAATATAAAAATATCACTAAACGCTAACTTAACTTTGAAATAATAAACGTGGAAGATTGGCCTTATATTAACAGGAAGCCGTATGTAGTACAGAGAACTGTTAACACACAATACGTTTAAAATTATCAAGAGGATTAAACCTCTGGCCTGGAAGGCAACCAACAACTGAGTAAAACTTGTAAGGTAAGCGGCCTGCTTCGACTAACTCCTTTCTCTCTCTCGCTTGGCAAAAAGCCACAACTTAAGTACTTGGCGTTCGCCAGACAAATTTTGCATAAATAAGTTAACGCTTTTAATTCTGGCCGGAAGTAGAAAATAAGAAGTGATAGTAAAGATTTAAAATGAAATAAACGTTAGTAAAACTTAAGATCCTTACATACTTCCCGCCAGAGTTAATTAGTTTGAAACTGAGGTCTAAAACGACCTTGTTGAAAACTTTTAGCTCTAGAATCTAACGCGAGGCCAATCTTTTACAAACATCTCTCATTAGAAACTAGAAATTTAAAAAAAAAAAAAGAAATTTGTTTTTACAATAGCAGCTCCAAGGACACGCAATTTTTCATCTGTACTGCATCTAAACAGGAGCTTTTATTCAAATCTAGTTCCTTCCAGAGATCTGGAAGGAAAACTAGTTTAATGAAATGTTACACAATGAAATGGCAAGTAACATGCATATTTATATTTCTCTTAACATTCTTATTTCATTCATGACTATTTTAATTATATCTTCCCGTGCTCTCTGACATGTGTTGTAAAAGAACACCAAACACGAATGTGTTTAGGTATACGTGTTCAACACTTCCTCCTACAATCAAAACACTAACGTGTTAAAATTCAACATACCAAGACCTCGTAACACACCCTAACTTCAACTCTAAACCCTGAGGTACTATTCTGAAAGTGGCTAACTCTGAAGTGTAGCGTCAGAGAGCCTAACTACATTCATTCAACCTTTAACACTTATTCACCATGATTTAGTCTTTTTACAGTCACACGAATAAAAAAAATTTTAACATTACTTTCACTTTTACCATACCACGGTATTTCTTAACATTTAAAATAACAGTTCACATTGTATATAAGAACATATTAACATGCCGTTAATTTTACGCAGTTGAAAACATAGTAGTACATTGTTAACTTCTATTCTTTTCAAAGCAAGTGCCAATTCTTTCTACATTGAAATACTACATTTCAAAAAGTCTTTCAGACTAAAACTTCTTTCTTGCCAGAATGTTTTAAATAAAATTTATACAATAACTTTTACAATATTTAAGTATTTACACATCGCTCTTATACATCAACTTTAGTTTTACGCGCGAGTAATTGAAAAACATAATACCAAAATCGGTAACAACTCATTTCCCGCCCTTTTGGAGATAAAGGTAGACCTCGCATGAGGTAAAACTTCTTGAAATCTGCCACTTACAGTAAGAATGAAAGATTAACTTAAGTTTGCAAAGTAACATAAAATTTTACTTATCTTTGTGATATTCGGACATTCTTTTCTGAGCCCAGTCCTGGAAGGTAGCGCAGATTCTCGCTTGATTTATCCTCCTTCTTGTGCGGGCTCGCCCTTCAGTGCCTTCCTCTAGAAGCTTTCTTTTTTCTCCAGTTCGGTCACCCTTGAATACCTTCTTTTTCGCCTCTGCCTGTGGTCTTGGCCGTTTGGTGGCAGCTGGTCTTGGCGGAACCGGGAGACTTCTTTCGCGTTCCTGCTTGGACCTCGTTGCTGGCCGTTCAAATTTTCCTTGTAACTTTTCCTCCACCGCTGGTGGCCCTTCCGCTGTTCGGCGACATTTGCTGCGGAGAGTCCTGTCGGATGAGTAGATCTTCCGTTTTAGAGCCGGGTTATAGTTGCCGTCATTTCTCCTGGCTCTCTTTGCATACGTCGTCCTTCTCCCTTCTTCATTCTGGGGGTGTTCGTGAGCTCTCTTTTCTGGACGGTGGAACGGCTTCCTTTTCTTGTTACCTTTAATTTTCCCGCGGGGAAACTTTCTTTTCACTTGCTCCTGCCTCTTAATGGCTTGCCCTTGTACTTGTCGTTGTTCCACCTCTGGAGCTTGTGCCTGCCGTGTCTGCCGTGCCGGATCCAGCAAAAGATCTTTGAAAATTTGCATTTTATTACGATCATAGTAGGGTTTGATTTGATCAATGTTTGCGGAGCAGGTTTCCCCATTCCTGGCTTTTAACACTACTACAGCGTGAGTTATTTTTTCTATGACATATGGTCCTTCAAATCGTGGAAAAAATTTGGCAGTTTTATGTTCTGGTGCTGAAGAAAGTGAATGCTTAATTTTTAATACTTCATCCCCTACTTTATAAGTTACTCCCCGTCGTTTCAAGTCATAATACAGCTTTTGTTTTCTCTGTGCTACTTCAGTATTCTTTTTGCTTCTTTAATTAGTTTTTCTGTATCACCCATTTTAAATTCTGGGGCTCTTTGTTGCACATAAAATAATTTATCTAACGGCGTTATAATGTTTCTGCCTAAAAATAACTCAGCAGGAGTTTTGCCCGTTGTATCATGTTTTGCGGTCCTAAGGGCGAAAGCAAATTCATTGACATAGTTATCCCAGCTTTTACGAAAATTTTTAACATAACTACGGATAATTTTCACTATATTTCTATTGACCCGTTCCGCTATATTTGATTGCGGCCGATACGGGACCATTTTTAAATGACGTATGCCCAGTTTTTGGCACATGTCTTCAAATACATTACTTACAAATTGAGGACCATTATCCGATATAACTTTTAGGGGCGCCCCGTATTTTAAAATATTTTTATTTAAAATAGAATCAGTAACTAATTTCGTAGAGGCTCGTTTTAAGGGAACAATTTCGGTCCACTTACTAAAATGATCAACCATAACAAGGAGATAGCGACTTTTATTAAACTGACTTTTGGGAAATGGCCCAATAAATCGATGCCAATTATTTCATTTGGAAATTCGGATTTAATACTATTTAGAAACCCGGCCGGGCGGAAATTAATATAATTAACTGCTTGACATGTTGGGCAGGACTGGACATACGCCCTTGTTAACTTTTGCAGTTCAGGAAAGTAGACTGCCTCGCGTACGCGTTCGATAGTTTTTCGAATACCAGCATGAGAAGCTAAAGGGCTGTCATGGAGCTCCTGCAGGATATTTAATCTAAGACTAGCTGGGATAACAGGTCGAAATTCGTTGTTGGAATTCGTAGTTTTTGTATAAAATAATAGACCGTCTATTAGTTCGTAATGGGCCGCCCTATTTCTTATCGCCACAATATCTTGGTGGCTAAAATTTTCAGGATCCTTTAAATACTCATAAATGCTTCCAAACTCAGGATCCTTACCCAGTTCGGTTATTACACTTTCTCGGGAATTTATTGTACATGCTGTGAGCATTGCCACCTTTACAGTATTACCTTCTTCATCTATTTTAATTCTGGATAGGGCATCTGCTACGATATTTTCCTTTCCGGGGGTATGCTTGATTACCAGATTATATTCTTGTAGCTTGAGTGCCCATCTTATTAACTTTGGGGATAAGTTTTTCCCTGAGTACAATCTAGTTACCGTCGCATGATCAGAGTACACTGTTATTGGCGCCTTTCCAAAATAGACTCGGAACTTTTGCACTGCTAACAGAACTGCAAATGCCTCTCTCTCGGTCGCGGAATAGTTTCTTTGTGTTTGATTTAAAGTTCGGCTAAAAATGCCACAGGCTGCTGATTTTGCGAAAGTACCGCTCCTACCGCATAATCCGAAGCATCCGCTGAAATTTCTAAATTCTCATCCTTTTCAGGAAATTTCAACACAGAAGCTTGCGTTAATGCTTGTTTTAATGTTTCGAAAGCACTATTGGCTTCGGCCGTCCACGAGAATCTTGCCTTTTTCCTTTTTAATTTTAACAATGGTTCAGCAATAGCTGCAAAATCTTTTATAAAGGACCTATAATATGAACAAAGTCCTAGAAAAGAAGAGAGCTTCTTCGCCGTGTTTGGAGTCGGATACTTTTGTACAGCGATTATTTTTGATTCGTCTGTCTCGATTCCTTTCTGAAATATTTTGTAACCTAAATATTTTAGTTCAGGGGCTGCAAATTTGCACTTTTCGACATTAACTTTTAGACCGGCCTCATTTAATAAAGAAAACACCTGTCTTAAATCCTGTACATGTTGGTCGAGATTATCACTAGTAATAATGATATCGTCTAAACAGATAAATGTGGACTTTCCAAGAACTGGCCTTAACACAATGTCCATACATCGCTGAAATGTTGCCGGTGCCCCTGAAAGGCCAAACGGCATACGCTGAAATGCATAAGTGCCAGACTTGGTTATAAAAGCAGTCTTAGGCACGTCCTCAGGCCTAACCCCTATTTGAAAATAACCAGTCGTTAAGTCTAAAGTCGTCATATATTTGGTGGATGTTATGTTCCTTAGAATTTCTTCAATAATAGGTAACGGATATACCGGATATTTAGTTATGGAGTTTAATTTACGGTAGTCAATTGCGAATCTCCACCTTTTTGGATGTGTCAATGGATAGTCATTATTTTTTTTACATAAAACCACCGGGCTAGCATAACTACTTGAGATGGGCGTTATGATCTTTTTACGTAGCATATCGGTGATATGCCATTTTATAATTTTTTCCTTATTCTTATCATACCGGTATGCTTTGTGGCGAACTGGCATTGAATCTCCGGTGTCAATACTATGGTTAGTAACCTGAGTAAATCCTGGAATATCACTAAATAACGAAGCAAATTCACTTACCACTTGTCGGATTCTTTGTTGCTCTTCCTTAGGCAGGTGGTTAAGGTTTAACATTGGCGGTTCCGTTTTTTCCTCTCGAACTGGTTTCATCGTCAGCTTAAGGGACGCTTCATTAAAATCCAGCGTTGCTTCTGCCTCTGAAAGAAAATCTATCCCTAAGATAATATGTGCTTGCAGATTCTTTACTATAAAAAACATAACCTTTACTTGTTCGTCCTTGATACGAACGTATAGCGGTACTTTAACTATGCACTTGCATCTTTCTCCTTGCGCAGCTAACACTGTCGTATTATCCGAATTATATATGCGGTATTTCCGAAAATACTTCCTAAAAAAATCTCCTGCCACACAGGAACACTGCGCGCCTGTATCCAGGAGTGCGGTGGCTGGGATATTATTCACCAACACTTCAATCTTCGGAAGAGTCAAATTTTTCACCATTACTGTATTTAACTTGAAGGAAGAGGGGTTTTCGTGGCCTTCGGATTTCCGCACCCTCCCGTCAGCAGAAATCCGTTTTAGTTTAAATTATTTTTCATTTCCGTGCTTTCCTTCTTTTTTCACTGGCCTTGAGACTTTTTTCCTGGATTGCTATTGAACTGTCGACGTTCGCCGGCTGTTTTTGAATGCTCGGGTTTCCTTGCCCACTGATTCGCTTTGCTTCCGTAGCCGTGTGCTTGAGTTTGCTGTAGTCTTGGCGCACCAAATTGGTTTCGCTGTTGATATTGGCATCTTTTTTCAATATCCGCCGTTCTTCTACTTTCAAACTGGATTGCTAGCTCAAATAAGTTTTCCAGTGTAGTCGGATTTCTTAATTCAATAAAGTCTTGCACTTGGGGCAGTAACCTCGGCAAAATCACTTGAATTATCTCAGGATCCGGACGGATTCCATACAAGAGTTTGAAGACGTGAATTTTTCTTAAAATAAAGTTTGAGAGATTTTCGATTTTTTGCTGATATATACTGAAAAGTTCCGTTTCTAATTTCGCACAATCCCTTACAACAGGGAAGGCTTTTACTAGGGCAGTCTTGAAATTTTCGTAAGTATAGGTGGGACTTCCTGCTTGACCCAAGAGACTTCTGCCTATACATTTGAACCAATTAAGCGCTTGGCCCCTCAAAGCGCTGGTAGCTAAGGTAACTTTTTGAAATTCGTGCACGGGGTAGAGCATGAAGTGGTCATCCAATTTTTCCAAAAAAAAAGTTACCGGTGAGTTTCCATTAAATGTTGCTTCTGGTTTCATCGAAGCGCGCATGGTCTGGACGATGTAACCAAATCTATCCAGGGAGGCAGCTGGCATTTCTGGATTCTGAGCCGCTTCTGCAGGCAGCACAGGTTCTTCTTGAAACTCGGCCATGGTTATTCTTCTTCGTTGGGCGCCACTATCAGGTTCAATGTTCCGTCTTACTTTCTTTGGGAACATGCAAGGACCTGACTCGGAACAGAGAGCTTACTAAAGCTATGTTCAATAACTGTGGGAAGTAGACAGGATACACAAGAAGGGTATACAAAACCCTTTATTTTTCTCTCTTTACAATAATTTCCGTACTTCGGAATACAAAGACCCACTACTTGTGGTCTAAACGTAAGAATATAAAAATATAACTAAACGCTAACTTAACTTTGAAATAATAAACGTGGAAGATTGGCCTTATATTAACAGGAAGCCGTATGTAGTACAGAGAACTGTTAACACTACAATACGTTTAAAATTATCAAGAGGATTAAACCTCTGGCCTGGAAGGCAACCAGCAACTGAGTAAAACTTCTAAGGTAAGCGGCCTGCTTCGACTAACTCCTTCCTCTCTCTCGCTTGGCAAAAAGCCACAACTTAAGTACTTGCCGTTCGCCAGACAAATTTTGCATAAATAAGTTAACGCTTTTAATTCTGGCCGGAAGTAGAAAATAAGAAGTGATAGTAAAGATTTAAAATAAAATAAACGTTATTAAAACTTAAGATCCTTACAATATAAGGCATTTTCTCCCTCCTTTCCACATACCTTTGTAAATTGTGATGTAATTGGAAACATATTAATATTTTTACTGAACCCTGGACCTCTCGAATTCAAGAGATCTAGGGTTCGAATCCCGGGGAGGGCATTGCATATTTTTACGTTTCCTGCATCAAAAAAACCTAATGACTCTACAAGTGGCGCTGAACTAAAAGGTTGTGAACGATAATTCGTCACCACCAGAATTTGGTGATTGGGTCATCTCATCCCCAGCCGCCCTTTAAAAGAGGGAATATATAATATATTTTCTCCTTCTTTTCCGCATGCCATCGTGGTGTAATCGGTGTTGGTGTATTTAATTATGGCAAAGCACACGAGGGCTATCTGCCTAAGGGGAGGGATGCCTTTCGTGGAGGACTTTCTAAGGGAAACTGGCTCGTATGCACGTTACACATGGGGAAAACCACGAAAACGCCCATGCAGCCAGCCCGTTCGCGGGATTCGAACCTCGGACCGAACTACCAGTGTTCAGCGACTTTACCGCTCGGCCGCTTGTGGTGTAATCGGAAGCACATATATATATACTTTTGGTGCTTTTTATTGCAATAAAAAAGGAAGAAGCACAACTAGGTGTTATATCAGTCCTGTATACAAAATTTCAACGTTCTACAGTTAAACGGTTTTTATTTATACAAGATACATTCATACATAAGTACGTATAGACGTCATGGAAAAAATACCTTTTTAAAACATTTTACAATCTGCTTTTGAAAAAAAAAAAAAAGTCCTTTATTCTATCCGTACGGATGCGACGTAAAAAAAATCGTTCGTCTGTATGGATTCAGGAACGATGAAAAGTGATATTTCCGTTTAAATATAATATCCAAAATTTTTCGCGATTACAATACTTCCTTTAATTCGTACAAGGAAGTAAAAAGGAACAATGCCAAATTATTACATTTTACTCCAAAAAAAATTAACTGGTTATATCAAAATACATATATAACACATGTGTTATATTTGTGGTAATTCGCTCCTATAACTCGTCCGCTTTTTCCTAAATCTGGCAACAGCGGCAGCAGCGAGATATCTCAAGGAGGTTAGAACCTCTTCAAGCTGCGTGAGGAAATGAAAGGAGACTTCCATTCCGATGAGGTTAAGATGTGGCGTTGGATGTAACTGAACTATTCTGCCCGACGATGTTGATTGATGATATAATTTCCTTTCATGATGAATAGAACTTTTTTTTTATCTTACTTCCTTTCACTCTGTACATACCATAATCATGTTCATTCTTTCATCATTAAATACCTTTAAAATGGCCCACCAGCGGCCGAGCGGTAAAGACGCTGAACACTGGTAGTTCGGTCCGAGGTTCGAATCCCGCGAACGGGCTGGCTGCATGGGCGTTTTCGTGGTTTTCCCCATGTGTAACGTGTACACGAGCCAGTTTCCCTTAGAAAGTCCTCCACGAAAGGCATCCCTCCCCTTAGGCAGATAGCCCTAGTGTGCTTTGCCATAATTAAATACACCACACCACACCACACCTTTAAAATGCCACTGCCTTCCTCTATTTTAATCCTAACCTCATCCCACATATTTATACAGTGTATAAAGGTATTTTGACACAAAATCGGACTTTTTCTGGAATAACATGCAATTTTTTTTTTTTTTTTTTTCTATATTTTAATTCTACGACTCAAATTATGCCAAACAGCCCCGTTTTGTAAAAATCACACGAGTAGTTTTTAAAAACTTAGCTCTCAAAATTTTAGCTCCTCATTGTAATTCAATTTGATATATATTCATTAATATCGCTTTTTTATTAAACTTATTTGATTCTTTCTTCCATTCCGAAATTTAGGTTTACACCTGCAAAAAATGAGTTTTTTATTCAAAATTTCCTAAGATAAACGTGAATTTGCATATTGGTGAGTTTTGAAATTTGGCATATTTGTTATAAGCAATAAAAACGCCAAATGTGGTTTAAGCACTTTGTTACAATTATTAGAAAGTATGAACAATAACTTCTTTCCTCTCGTGTACAATAAAAAAAGGAAAGGAAAATAGGTTGCTATAAATTAAGAAGATCGCCAAGTGAATTTTTCTTGGCGCAAACTGAAAAAATTCGCCAACATAAATTTTTAGATTTCTCCATAAATTCCAAAAATTACAAAATTATATATCAAGGCATAATTTGAGTCTTAGAATCGAAGTGTGGAAAAACATCATTATCTTATTCTAGAAAAAGTCCGATTTTTTCCAGACATCTACATTAGAACAAAGCTATATATAAATCTAATATATATCCTAAGCCGCGCTTTCGAGGCACGAAGAATGCAATATGAATTTCGTCAATCGGCCCAGTAAGACGGGAAATATACTATCTTTTTTTTTTTTTTTTTTTTTTTTTGCTCAGTGTGCATCTTACTATTTCATCGTCCATTTGTTTAGACTGTAATACCATCTGAAATATCTTGGGACTGAAAGAATTAAACTGAAAATCTTAATGTTTTCTTGACTTCTGGAGCAAACATAAAACTTGTTAATTTAAGATGACGGAAAGCTGATGGCTGTCAAAATTAATTCGAATACTGAAATTCCTTGAGAATACCACAGCATGGCAGCTCCATGTTTCTTACAACTGTTATTTTTTTAATATCGTATTAAAAAATCGAATCATTATTTCGCTTAAAATGTCCATTTGAAAATCACGTCTGATTTAATTGCGCAAACTTATATTGGAAAAAATAACAATTTAAGTTATCTTTATTTCTTAAAACCTACACAAGAAAACGTGTTAGCTTAGTTCTGCCAGAAGATATGACATTTAGATTATTTTATCTATATTTTTAATGCATTAAAATATCAAATTCGTATGCGTAAAACCGTCTTATACGCAAATCCGTTTTTTATTGAAACATATAAGCCAGAAAATGTGCAACTGCGGAAGTGAATTATTTCCATGACACGAACATATTCGATGATTTTCATAGTGGAGATTTTTGAATACTTACGCGACCTTGAAATAGGCAATGCATCATGTTGAGAAAAATATGACTACTGTTGGCAATGCTTGCTGAACTATTGTGTCAAAGCAGAAACAAAACTAAAATTTTTCACTTCAATAACTTATTTTAAATACGTGAGTAGTTTACATAATGAAGAAAACCCATTTATCAGTATTTTTTAGACATCTGCTTTGGCAACAGCTCCAGTAATCTTTGTATTTCTAGTGTAGTAAAATTTTGTTATCGTAAATATTATATATTGCAAGTTTTGATAATTATATGCGTAAATATCGTACTTAAATACATAAATTTAAAACTAAATCAACATAATGTGAGAAATTTTGTAGTAAGTTTTGCGAAGACAGAAATATACAACACGCTGCACTTGAAAGTGAAAGTCAAAGAACTCTGTGCTATAAAAGAAAATATAGTTTAGGTGTATTTAAAACTTGTGGAAGAAACTGTAGCTAGACTGTGCTGGGAATGCGATTACTGCCCTCCACGACAAGCCTGAATGTTCTTTGACCAAGATAGATAGACCACCGTCGATCATCGATCACTAAGCCATCTTGTCCTTTTGAATCTTTTGAACATCCAGTATCCTGGGAAATAGATAGAGTAAAAGAGGTCTTCTAAACTTCCCTACATGACATCGAATCCTGCTCTTCTTGATAATTTTTTCTTTAGAGGTATCTCTCTAAATGGACAAAAAGAGAAGGACGTCTATTAAAAAAACTGTTGGTTTGAAGCATTGCAACTTAGTGCTATAAAAATGACTGACTGTCAGATTTAGATGCTGATTTCTGTGATGCAAGATATCAGATGTTATTTTTATGCGTTTTGAGTGACATAACGAGCCCACAATGAAATTGCATTCTAAGGTGTGCTCTAGAGAATTTATGATGTAATTAAACATCTGTTTAGCAATGCATTTCTTCTTATATTAGAACTCTAAACATCCAAATATTTGAAAACTCCAGATGATTGTTTTTAAGTCTAAAGGGATTTGAGTCCCAAAGAACTATACTTTCGTTTTGGCATTTTGCGTTGGACTCCTATAAATGTCGGTTCACTTTTCAAACTGTTGCCACAAAATGTTAGAGTCCTGCATTATATTTGAAGAAATTAATAATGAAAATTCTGCATAAATGTATGTATATTTCTCGCATTGTGATAAACCAACGGTATCTAGAGCCATCCAATTTTGAATTACGTAATCCTACTGCGAATATGGGCATCTGAAATCCCAAATTTGAAATTTGGAATTTGTTTTATTATCGATTTTATATTTTGTAAACCTTTAACGAATTCTTGAGTAACAAACTCAACGATTTAAAAGGGAGAAATGGCAACACTCTACGGCGGAAAAAACGTTTTTATCTCCAGAAAGTCGAACTGAATATCGGAAATTCTAAAGCTAAACTCATTTTTAAATTATTTTGCGACATTGCTATTGAACTAAATTTTATGGTTTAAGTGCAAAGAACATGATATTTAATAAAGGTAACACACAAAAACGTTAAAAAAACGCCCTTTTGGACGTAATTTAAAATCAGTAACACTTCATATTTTTATTTTTATTTTTTATTTTTAATTTTTTATTTTATTTATTTATTTATTTATTTTATTTTTATTTTTATTTTTATTTTTTTTTTTTTAGTCCAAAGGGATTTGAATCCCGAAGGACTATTAGTTTCGTTTTGGCATTTTGCGTCGGACTCATAAATGTCGGTTCACTTTTAAAACTGTTGCCACAAAATGTTAGAGTCCTGCATTATATTTGAAGAAATTAAATAATGAAAAATCTGCATAAATGTATGTATATTTCTCGCATTGTGATAAAACAACGGTACATAGAGTCATCGAATTTTGAATAACGTAATCCTCCAACGAATATGAGCATGTGGAAGACCAAATTTGAAATTTGAAATTTGTTTTATGATCGATTTCCTATTTTTTAAAACTTTGACGAATTTTTGATTAACAAACTCAAGGATTTCAAAGCGAGCAATGGCAACGTTGTGCAGAAAAAACATTTTTATCTCCAGCGCGTGAGTCTCTGTATCGGAAATTCTAAAGATATGCTCGTTTTAAAACTATTTTGCGATATTGCTGTTGCACTGGATCTTATGGTTTAAGTGCGAGGAACATGATATTTAATAGAGAAAGGTAACACACAAAATGTTAAAAAACGCCCCTTTGGACGTAATTTAAAATCTGAAACATTTCGGATTTTTTTTTTTTCTTTTTTTAAGACTTATTTAAGCATTTATTACAATGCAAGTAAGAAATATTTTAAGTTTTTTACGGTTATTTTATAACAGAAAAAGTTGTACTCTTAACTAACAAAAAATAAGATTACTTCTGCAACATAAAATAGAAAATAATTTTTTAATGAAATTATTTTTTAACGAGATACACAATATTTTTTTTCATAAAACAATAAATTAATTTTTTTCTTAAGTTTTAAAACTAAGCTACAATCTTGTTTTAGATTTTACATACTGAACTTAATAAGGTATTTCTCTCGCTTCTTAGCATGTCTTCGGGTTGACCAGCACACTCGGCGCGTATTCGAGAAGTCCGTGGTTCGAGTAATGGCGAGGGCATTGCGCATTTTTCACCTCTTTTGCTTCAAAATATCCTACTGTCTTTTCAAACTTAAAAAAGTTATTTTCAATTCGCTTTAGGAGAAACCCACAGTTTGTTTCTATTTAACTGTAACTAATATAATATTTACTGAAGTTAAATTGAAAACATAGCTTTATATTCCTTGTTACTAAATTCAAACTCATTATTAAAATAAAAAATCTGATGTGTACACCACATGACTTCCTTGTACGGAATATTAAATTATGCGCATTTTTTTCTTGCATTTTATTTAAACTTATTCGATTGAATTAAACCTACTTCGCCGACAGCGCATAAACCACAATAGAATAAATGCATTCTTTAAAATTCACTTTGTTTACCATAGCGACACTCTGGCGCTAGGTTTACTTAACAGTATTATATTTCATTCAAATTATAACTCAGAATGCACAAAATGTATATCATTTAAAGAATTATCTAATCGTTGCCACATGTTCTATTCAAATACTATAATAAAGCTAGAACTATGTATAAAAGAAATTAAGCAAATAAAACAAAAAAGAAACAGTTTTTCACAGACGATTGAGTATTTCTCATTTAATTAATTCAGTTCTCACTTCGCGAGAAGGCAAAAATACAGAAAAACTCAAAATATCTATATTAAAAATTACGAAGGAAATTTCAAACGCTTATTTCCTCGAAAAAATTCCAGAAAGAATTAAGCATGATTTAATTGGCAATAATAAATGAATACGTTATCTTTGTTGTTGCGAAGCTAAGTTTCTCTAGATTGGCAACAAATCCACCAGTCTCCCGTTTCAAATGTAAACATCAATGGCCGCCATTAAAACAGGCTTAGCGGCAATTAAACAACTTTAAAATTGCTGATAATTCTAAAAATATTGCACACAGATTTACTAAAGGCATAAAATCCTTAACCGGAAGATATAAACAATATAATTCAATCATTTTTAAAGAAAAAAAATGTACAATTTAGAAACATATAAGAGTAAAGAAACTGAGATCACTGAGCCGGGTGATAGAGTGGATATATATATAAATATATTTATATACGTTTGGTGCGGCCGATTGCAACCAAAATACGAGGTGCACATCTACATGTTATAGCAGTCCTATATAAAAAATTTCAACGTTCTGACGCTACTCGTTTTTGAGTTATGCGAGATACGTACGTACGCACGAACGTACGTACCTGCGTACGTACGTACGTACGTTCGTACAGACGCCACGAAAAATTCTGTTCAGAATTAATTTTAAAGCAGTTTTATAATTTTTTTGAAGGAAAAGAGTACGTTATTCTGTCCTTACGTACAGATATCACGCAAAAACGTCGTTAAATTGCATTCGATAGCGGTCAAAATGGATATTTTCGTTGAAATATTCTGCCTGAAACTTTTCGCGATTACAATACTTCCTTTTTACTTCGTACAAGGAAGTAAAAATTGAAAACACAACACATTTAATTAAATCAAGCTCAGGTTTAATTAGCCTAGAAATTAACCAATGATCCTAATAAACAGATTCTATTGTACGTTCTGTATAAAAAGATATTGATGAAACTGAGTTTCCGTTTTTCATGTCTGGAAAGTGCAACTTAGGATAGTTACTAAATTAGCATTGTTTTAATATAGGTATTTTGACACAAAATCGAACTTCGTCTGAGATGACATACGGAGTGTTTTCCATATTTCGATTCTACAGCTCAGATTCTTCCAAAATGACAAATTTTGAAAAAATCACACGAGTAGCTATTAAGTAACTATTTCTCAAAATTTTAGCTCCTCAATGTTAACTGAATTTGGTACATATTTATTAATAACTCTTTTTTATTAAACTTGCTTGATTAATTTCCTTCACAGTTTGGAATTTAGATTCAATCCAAATCCAATTCGCGGATATTTTCTAATTTAATTTTTAAATTTGTACTCCTTGTAATTTTTATAAATTTTTCGGAAACATTTTTGAATTGTAACCTATGAAATTTTTACGATAATTTTAAAGTAAACGTATTTCAAAGAATACCTGAAAAAAAATTAGACATTTTTTTCATTCAAAATTTCCTATGCTGTACATGAATTTACATATTGGTGAGTGTTAAAATTTGGCATCTTTTAAGCAATAATAATGCTAAATGTAGTTTGCATATCTAAAAATAGCAATTATGTTAAAAAATACAATATATAGAAAATTATTTGAAAGAATGAACGATGTACTTTCGTTTCCACCTTGCAAGGAAGGAAAGTAGGTTACCATAAAGTAAGAATTTTGTGAAGTGAATTATTCTTAGTGAAAACTTAAAAAAATCAGCCAAGATAAATTTTTGAATTTCTCGGTCAGTTTCTCACAAAATTTTACAAAATTTAATGTTTATGCATAATTTGAGTCCTAGAATCAAAAAGTGGAAAAAATCATTATGTCATTTTAGAAAAAGTCCGATTTTGAGTCAAATTACTTATGTCAGAACAATACTATCTATAACTCTAATATATATCCTACTTCGCGCTTTCGAGACTTCAAAAACGCAAGTTAAATTTCGTCAATCGGCCCAGTAGAAGAAATATAGAACTGTCTCCCTCCCACCTTTTTTTTTCGTGCAAAGTCTACATAATTTTTAGTGAATATGATTACCTACTATTAATATGTGCACTTGACTATTCAAGAAGGTTAACAGAGACAGATAATGATAAACTATAGCTATTACCCCAAATAAAATGATCAGATTTCTTCGAATAAAATTATGCATTAAAAAAATGAAACGAATTTCAAATTAAATGTGCAATTATTCTGTGTGAGAAAATATAAAGCCAGAAGAAAGTCAATTTCTATTTAACATTTTAAAATGCAATAGTTTTAAACAAAGATAAACTCTTTTTAAGAACGAATGAATTTAATTTCATTCACCAAAAATTTCTCACCAAGGCATTTACGCCCTTCATTAATTCAAACTGATCCAAATTAGAATAAATGAACTACATTTTTTAGCAGTGTTTGACTTGAAAACTCAAATACTAGATCTCTTCTGCCTGAGCTTTAAAACTTTCATTGTTTTACCTTAAAGCGAAGGCAGCGTTTATTTATTTAGGAGTATTTTGTCTTACGACTCTGATTTAAAACGTATGTGGAACTTTATTTATTTGTTATTCTGTTTCAAATGTATTAATGGCAAGCAAAAGAAAAAAAACTAAAAGCTATTTTCCGTTGAACTACATTTGTAGAGCATATAAAATAAAACATCGTCAATAAAAAAGTAAATAGTTTTACTTCGGTAATAGGTTAAATTTTCATTTTTCAATTTATTTATGTATTGTCTCAAAAGCTATCGAGGGAGATCTATTTTGTGAAAGTAAATGGAAAGAATATAAAAAGCGCGGTGTTTGAGAAAAGAAAAAAACAAAAAATGTACAAAATTCTTTCGCATGGGCTCTTATTTATTTTCTTTCTAATTAGAATTTCTAATCTCTATTTTATCATATTAAATTGATAGCATAATTAATTAGTATTTAAGTTCAGATATTTTCCACTGCCAAGGAAGAATGTAATAGAATCGATCAGATTCTTAATTGATTTTTCGAAAAAAAAAAAAAAAGGTTAATCTTTGGATTATGGTAACTTGGTGATTTTTCGGCGAAATTTGGCGACCAACCCTGCTACAGCAACCTGCTAGTTTTTGTTTGCACGCCATTTTGTTCTCACGAAGTAAAGTCCTTTTTTTTTTTTTTTTACTCAACATTTTTTTCCAACAATCTGCTAGCCGAATTACGCTTATGCTAGAACTTTTATGGAACAAAAGTGCTTAATCATGACGAAGATTAGGTGCGAAAGTGCAGAATCGCAAACTGCTTGCCGCGTTTTTAAGAATTGCACATACACGGTGTCCATGTACACGTCGACCTATTTTCACTTAAAAAAAACATCCCATAATTGCACAAAAATGGCATTGTGCACACTCTTGACTTTATCCATGTACACTGCTAAAGTCCTAGCTAGTAACCTTTATCGCCTTACCAAAATGTCGCCAAAGTACCTGTTACCATATTCCAAAGATTAGCAGAAAGAAAAAAAAAAAAAAAAAGGAGGTTAAACCCAACCAAATTTTGAAATTTATTTGAATCTGATTACCATTTTCTTCCAAGAGGTCCTCTTTTGCATCTATGTACGGATTTCTTCTTTTACACGACATCTAGAATTCTTCCTGGACATCATCTACTGAAGGATGTTTAGTGTCTTCTATAAGTCAGCTTCAGTACTCACTATTGAATCAGTATCTTAAAGTGCAGCAATGAGTTTCATTTTCAACTACTATTGGAAGACAAAGCAAGAACCCTTATAAAATGCAAGATATCAATTTCATTAAGATTGGAGATTTTGCTCCATTTGAACACGTGATGTAGGAAAAGACTTCCTAAAAGAAATCTAGCTCTTACTTGCATTACACTTATAAAAAGCCACAATATTTCCCTGAAACAAATACCGTCATTTACAGAGTACAGCACCGAAGGTGAACTGCCAGAGTTTCACAACCGAAACAACTTGGATGTTGGAATGGTTCTGCAACATCAAAGATGACAGGAAAAATTAGAAGGCTAGCATGAAGGGGATTGTTGACAAAGGATTTCTCCATCTCAGTTCAAAAGCCTATGAAGCGTTTTATTATGAAATTTTGCGATGGTTTGGGATAATATTTCTCCCGGTAGACTTCATTTGTGTAAGAGTGGTATTTTATTACTTCATCACTATAGCGTATGAATGCATGGTATCTACAACAACTAAAACTTTTGAGGAGGAGACGTTACACGTAGTGATACGTCATCACCACTGTCTCCGAAATTGATATCTTGAAACTTATTTATTTACCAAAGTAAAATTTAAAAAAGTTAGTAACCAATGTAAGTTAGTTAGTTAAAAACCAAAGTAAACTTTCGCCACTTTGACAACATATGGGCAAGGACGGATTTAGACTTGATAAGGCCCCTAAGCTTTTAAGATACAGAGCCCTTTATAAGTCCAGATATTATATGTCAGTGCCAAATATGATTTTCGGATGCTTAGAGGGTTTTGGATGGCCCCTCAAGAAGGCGGGGGCCCTAAACTGTAGCTTGTGTAGCTTATACGTAAATCCTACGCTTCATATGGGACATTCAGCCGAATTGCTGAAGACGACCATTAAAAGCACTTCCAGGAAGGGTTCTAACCGCTGCATAAGCACTGAAATCTGAGCGTAAATATTAAATGCGACAACTCTGAAAGAGATAAGGAGCACATTTTATTCAAACAAGTACTTCAAATAATGATTCAGCATTATTTGATGTGTTTAATCAACTCTCAGACCGTCGTTTAACCAAACCTCGTTTAATATTAACCTTTTGAAGACAGGATGGCCATTATAGTGGCCATAGAGTCCTCTCTTTGAAAAGACGGGGTTGTCCCCTTTAGTGGCCATGTCTTTTTGCCCCATTTTCCAGGCTGAAAAGTGGGGTGAAATGTGAAATTTGACGTCCCTAGGGTTTTAACCACTTATCTCTTTCAAAGGTCTTCCTTTTGCGACATAGATGCACCCCTCTGAGAATCCATTAAACTACACACAAGAATCTTTTTTGCAAATAGGAGGTGATTTCTTAAAGGGGGAAAGCATTCGGTTTAAGACTCCCCGTTCTTTGGTTGCTTTTACTGCTACCAAAGCCTCGGCCTCAAAAGGTTAAAGTCATGAAATCGATGTATCGCTATACCTTGTTAAATGCTAAAGTAAAAATTTATATATATTTCACCTTTATTACATCTCTTTATTGTAGTTTGTTTGTGTAATTCAAAAACCGAAATACATATTTAATTTTTTTATAAAGCACAGCTCGGCTGTCTTCTTAAATGCAGTTTTAAATACAGTCAAAAATCGTCAACTTTAATACATATGTCTTCCCTTCTTGTATGTATAATTTTCCGTAATATATGTAGGGTTTACTTTCAAAACATGAGGAGAGCGCGTATATTGCATTATTATGCTTTATTTTACTAAATAAAAATTAGATAATAATGTTGCGAGGCCCCAACTTGTCAGCAACAGTAGTAGTGACTGCTATGAACTGTAAATTACACAAACTCGTAAGAAGGGTTTAAATCCCTTTTTATTCCACTTTAGAAATCATAGCTGCGTTCATTTGACGCTCACAAACTACGCCGACCCAGCGGTTTAACAAAATAGAAAAGTACAACTAAAAATAAATGATAGAATGAATAAATAACGAGGTCACTACCTACGAGGCTCTATAATCGTGATTAACTTAACCGCGTTCTAAGATACAGCTGAGATTCAACAAACTTACTGATTAAGAAGTTGAAAGATTCAACGAACTGCCGAAATAGGCACATAGGCCGAAACGCGCGGTTCTTAAATTTCTACCTCGCAACCTTCACGCTCGCGATTCAAGAAGCACACCTACAATCTCGCTTCCCTTCTATTTAAACTCAATTTAGTTCTGCTAAAATTTGAATACTCTGCGAGTTCTACTACCATTTACATACTCTGGCATTGGCAATTCTAGGGGAAAGTAAATGCTTGACAGGAAAGATAGCTTAAACTTAAAATAAATGTTAGTTAAAATAAATAGAAACCCTACAAGATAAAAGTAATAAAAGGTAAGTTAAGTAAAAATTAATATTGCAGGGAATGTCATGATCAGTCCACACAGGATTCATGTAATGATGAACATTTATCACACACTATTAGTTCCACAGGCACGTAGGCTCATGCCTTGATAGAATACGTTATTCCACAGCTAGCTTTAGATAATATGATCAGTTTGGTTACAGTAACTTAAACATCGAAGGAACTTAAACATAAAAGGAAACCGTCTGTTACCAACAACCTTTGGAGGACAAGCAAGCCCTCTGCTTGCGTCTGCTACTCTCCACGTCTGGACGCTTTCTCGTGTTGGTCTCGTCTTCTCCGCACTGTCCTAAGCTGTAATGACGTCACCACGCTACGTATTCTAATTCAGCATCGGTCGTCGATGATCTCCACATATATATGTCTCGCTGCAAAGGACATGTTAACAATACTTCATCGATGTTTTCCTTATAAATGCTAATTTTATTCTTCCTTCCAGCATGCCTATTTGGCGTAACAGTAGCACACTCGACGCGTATTCCAGAGGCCCAGATTCGAGTCCCGGCGAGGACATTGCTCATGTTTCATGTCTGCTTCTTCAAAAATAACCTAATGACTCTACATTAGCGCCCGAACTAAAAGGTGGTGGGCAATAATTCGTCACCATCAGAATTTGGCGATTGAGTCCTCTAATCCCCAGTCACCCTTTAAAAGGGGGAATATATAAGGTATTTTCTCCCTCCTTCCAGTATGACTTCGGGGTATAACGGTAGCACACTCGGCGCGTATTCGAGTTCGAGTCTCAGCAAGGGCATTGCTCACTTTATTACATCTCCAACATAAAAAAAAATACTTAATGACTCTATGTGTCTGATATATAAGAATATCTGGGGTATTTCTGAAGCATCTGTTGCTTCGTCTAACTGAATTATAAATTTTGGATTGCTTTAAATTTAGTAATAAATTACTCTAAAATTTTTTGCGAATTTCAGATATTCTATTGGTGGTGGCGTTATTCGACAACGAAATTTTCTCAAATTTCATAGCGATACTAACCATTTAAATTTCAGCAGGTAATACAAGACCTTCTCCAATGATATAAGTCTATTTCGTTTTAGCAATCAGTTACAAAACTTCGTATGATGCGAACAAATATTTTTCGCTAATAATGATAAATTTCTCAAAATATCGGTTTCTTTATTTGAAGATTTTAATAGTCTTTGAAAATTTTCTTTTGGTTCATAGATGTACAAATAATACTTGAATTCAAGAGACCTTTCTAATTTTTATTATTTCATATAGTCCTAGCAAATTAAATAAAGAGGTTGTTTCCTGCCACCACAGTTGTTGAAACTTGGAGATAACTGGAAAAGTGTTTCCTGAAATTTTCGTTTTCGCATATAAGATGCCATTTTCTGGTTACTAGATTGTGTTTGAAGAAACTTTGTAGTACTGCCATTTGGGTGCGATTCGCACACTTTTTGCAATTAAACAGAAATATCAGACTGCATTGGAAAAGCATTATTACCACCCCAGTGGCGTCGACCACCACACCGATGGTGTCAACCTTATTCTTGTCACATATGCATGGCACAGAATGTTACGTACTTTGTGTTTGCAGTAAATTTAGATATTGAAATCTTTATATACGAGGGCTATCCAGAAAGTAGATTACGTTTTGGAATAAAAAAATAAACAAAGTATAGGAAACAAATTTTATTATATACAGATGAAAGCCACACTCAAATACTACTTTTCTACATAGTCACCATACAAATTAAGGCATTTATCGTAGCGATGTACGAGCTTGGAAATTCCTTCGTCGAAAAATTCGGCCGCCTGCGCCTTCAAACACTTCGTTACCTCTTCTTGCAGCTGTGCGTCGTCATCAAAACGCTGCATAGCCAGCCACTTCTTCATTGCTGGGAATAGGTGGAAGTCGCTCGGTGCCAGGTCGGGACTGTACGGCGGATGAGGAAACAACTCCCACTTAAAAGATTCAAGAACTTTACGAGTGACATTTGCCGTGTGGGGCCGGGCGTTGTCGTGAATCAACAAGATCTTAGAGCTCAACATTCCTCTGCGCTTGTTTTGAATTGCTCTTCTGAGTTTTTGGAGAGTTTGGCAATACCTTTGAGAGTTTATTGTAGTGCCTCTTTCCAGGAAGTCCACCAAAATTACACCTTTTCTGTCCCAAAAAACAGTCGCCATCATCTTCCTTGCCGACATTGTTTGCATGCATTTCTTGGGTTTTTGGGGAGAACTTGTGTGCCCCCACTGCATTGATTGCAATTTCGTTTCACAGTTCACATGTTTCACCCATGTTTCGTCACCAGTAACGATGCGATCGAGTAAAGAGTCACCATCCTTATGGTAAGCGTCCAAAAAGTTCAACGCTGCAGCCATTCGCTGATTTTTGTGGTCCTCTGTCAAGATTTTTGGAATCCATCTTGCACAAAACTTGTGGTAACCAAGCTTTTCGCTGATGATTTCGTGCAACAAACTTCGCGAAATTTGTGGAAAACTCAAAGAAAGTTCCGTTATTGTGAAATTTCGATTTTCACGGACTTTAGCATCGACTTTTTCGAGAAGTTCGGCGGTCACTATGCTGGGTCTCCCACTTCGATCTTCGTCGTGAACATTGGTTCGGCCATTTTGAAATCTTATGACCCACTGACGCACTCCACCTTCAGTGATAATGTTGTCCCCATACACTTCACAAAGCTGCCGATAGATTTCTATCGGTTTACAGTTTTTTGCAGTCAGAAACCTTATTACTGAGCGCACCTCGCAGCTCGAGGGATTTTCAATTAACGCAGACATTTCAAACCGTCACAGTATCTGAACGGAGCACAGCACGAACCTCTCACTAGCACGGCTAGATGCAGACTGAGCTGCGCAACGCTCTGACCCCAAGATGGCCGCGCTAGCCCCGCCCCTAGCGGACACAGACGGAAACGTAATCTACTTCCTGGATGGCCCTCGTATATAAGCGGCTAAAGTGTGTGTCGCCGATAGTTTAATGTTGCCACTCTTAAAAATGAGTGCGGAAATTAAAGTTTACGCAGTTTTTAATTAATATCTCGGCCGATTAAACTCGTACGAAAATGAGAACGGTATCGATGGATTCGGAGAACTTTTTGGAATCCGAGGATACGCGTCTCGAAATTCAACTCGGCGCCGTTCTGTAGATATTCGAGAAAAAAGTATTTGGCACGTAGCCAAATCCCTCTAATAGGGAAAAACCCAAGAAAGAAAGTGGAAAATGTAGAGACAACGTAGGATAAAATTAGTTTTTAATTAATATCTCGGCTAATTAAAGTCCCACGAAGACGCGAATGGTCAAAATGGCGTGCCACAGGCCTGCGGAATCCAACGGTGTGCTTCGCTAAGCCCGAAAGCCAGCCGTTTCGGAGGAGATAATATTAGTTCACCCCATATATATATGCTGCTTAAGTGTCTGTTTGTCGCCGATAGTTTATTGGTTGCTTGCGTAACTGTACTAGCCAATGGGGTGAAGTTGCCAAAGCACAGGGTTGCCGTTTCAATTGAGACGTAGACAATTTCAAAATGTAGACAAACTTGCCTTTGCTATGACCATCAATAAGTCTCAGGGTCAAACGTTTAAGCATGTTGATATTTTTTAACCTGAGCCTGCATTTGAACACGGTCAACTTTATGTTGCCTGTTCAAGAGTTCGTGAAAGAACGGACGTAAAATTAAAAATATTGGATGGTCCTCTGCAAGGCGAGGTTAAAAATGATTTAAAGATCTACACAAGAAACGTTGTGTACAAAGAGATCTTTGACATGTGAATTAACATTTCATTATTTACATCACCATTATTGATTGAGCTAGCGATGGGCTCTTAAGAAATGTAACCGCCAGTTGTTTCCTTCACTGTACTCTACTTTAAGCAATTAAGCAAGTAGAAGGGGGAAACCCAGGGGGGGGGGCAGTAAGCAATGTGGCGCCCTCGCCGCCTGCCCTGGGTAATTCAGTTTAAATTAGCAGACACCTTTGCACAAATCATTTTAATTACAATTTATAATATCTAAAACAGCGGTGCTTTCGTATAATCGTCGGGCTTTCTAGTAACTTATACGTGAATTTAATTTACATCCAAACTTAGACAGTATTACGATTTAATTGTTACACTGCATGGAAGTGTGATATATTAAATTAAAGATTCGCATATAAGACTAAAGGACTAAGATTATTGTCATTTTAAATTTTTGTATGTGAATTAAATTTTCACGAACCCAAAATTTTGCTTTGCGACTTCATTCGGGATCGCGATTTACAGTTTAAGAAAAGCGGTTCTAAAACATCATTAAATTAAGCTCAACGAGAAAGGCCTGCTGCAACTTTAGAAGCAGCAACAGAAGGTGGATGTGGAAAAAAATGTCCTTGAGAGAAAGAACAAAGAAGAAAAGACGATCCTAGTGAATCAAGAATTGTTTCCAAAAGGGACAAAATGGAAAGTTTTCACTTAACGATATTCCCCGGCTAAAGCAGTGACAGGCTACTTCAGATGCACTTTCAATGACAATGTGATGTGACACTTTAGATATATTTTGAAACGCAGGCAACAAAAAATCACAAAAAGCAAATTTTAGTGAAAAGGAAGCCTGTTTTCAAGCAACGGAGTTTCAAGCAAGAAAATAGATGCCTTAGGAAGAAAATAACCTGATGTTTCAAGAGAAAGGGCATCACTACCAAACAATAACCTTCTTCACCACTTTCTATTCGTGCCTTTCCCTCCTCTTTGTACACGTCTAGAAAATTAAATTAAGTTTTCCATTATTTTATTTGTTTAATATTGTGCTTATACATTTTATCTTTAATGATTTTCGCTCGTTGTGTGTTATGAATTCGTACACTACGTGCTAACGCAAAATTTAAATAAATAATCTACAGTGGTCCAAAAACGAATTAATCCGTTTTATGTCAATTCGTTATATTGTGAGGCTAATTTAATTTTTTTTTTTGTTTACTAATTTTTCGAATGACGAACGGCCTTTGGAAAAGAATTAAATTCGTGAATCCATGTTTCAATGTAACGACATATGTATTTGTGAACAACGCTTTTTTCTTATGATACAAAAATGTAACTAAGGAATCACTTCTTATTTATATAAAACTAAACTAATTAACCGAGAAACATCACATGGTTTAAGTAGAAAGTAGTTGTTTTCATTTGTGCTTATACTCTACATAAACTTTATATATTGTATACCAGTCTATACTTCGCCTTGCCTACTAACGCCTAGTGGTAAAATCGCTGATCACTGGTAGTTTCCACCTGGGTTCGAAACCAGGCGAACGGAGTGGCTGCATGGGCATTTTCGCGTTTTCTCCCATAACGTATAAGAGCCAGCTTCCCTCAGAACATTACCCACCAGCGGCCGAGCGGTAAAGACGCTGAACACTGGTAGTTCGGTTCGAGGTTCGAATCCCGCGAACGGGCTGGCTGCATGGGCGTTTTCGTGGTCTCCCCAATGTGTAACGTGTATACGAACCAGTTTCCCTCAGAACGTATTCCACGAAAGCCTCCCTTCCCTTAGGCAGGCAGCTCTAGTGTCCTTTGCCATATTAAACTAAAGCTAAAACTTAAACTTCGGCGTTGGTCAATTTTACTTAAATTAATAGCTTTTTAAAAACTTTGTATAATATCATATTTATATATTTTTAAATTAAAGAAAAACTAAAATAAATTAACAAAACTATTTTCGATACTGGGTCGAAAAGGAACAGGAAGCGGTGCTTTCATCGGAATTCCCGATAAACTGTGTACGGATTTCTAATGCAAAATACCCGGATTTATGTTTAAAGAAATAAAATTTGTAGCTTCATTTATAAAATATCCTGTTGTAAATTATATATGTAAATACTTATTTTTATGTTATTTCGTTCTAGCTTTCGTTTGTTTTTGTAGTGTTATATATCATTTATATTTAGTCAGTTCACTTTCTATAACAATTTTATTGAGTGTTATTGCTTAACCGTGTTTGTAGTCACTTTATTGTTTGTTTTATGAATTATTTTGCACATCTTAGAATTCTGTATCACTCGATATTTGCACTGTGATGAAAGTTCAGTCGAAAATTGAGATGGGAGAAGACATTCTCCTGAGACGTTTTGGCAAGCGTTTTGCCACTAGGTCCACAGCACTTGAAGAATTCTCGCCAACTACACGGCATTGCGTAAATTTGAGGAGAACGCGTAGTGGAAGCTCTAACAGCGAATTGTTTTCGAAGCTTCCAGAAACGTTTAGCAGTCAAAAAAACAGTCCCCGTTTTAAGCTGTCAGCTGGTTCAGTGGTTTAGTTCCGTATCGTGCAACGACGATTCGGCTTTAGATTTTGCTCTATGAGTAATTTTGGTGATTGATTAATTTTCATTCTCATTCTGGTTAAGGAGAATTTGCATTATCCGTGAAACACTCAAATTAAAATCAAGCATTAAAGGAACTAATTTAAATTATAATTTATATTTACATGTTTTAATCTTATTTATTTATCCGTCTATCTGTCCATCTATACATTTAATATTGAAGTTTAATTACTAGCTCATAGGAACATTTTTATGTATGTGTATTTATATCTTTATTATATGCGGCTTAAGTGTCTGTTTGTCGCCGATAGTTTATTGGTTGCTTGCGTAACTGTACTAGCCAATGGAGTGAAGTTGCCACGGCATTCAAATAGTCCATATACATTAATATCATACATGCAGTTATTATTGTTTTAATTAAATTATCGTGGTATTTAAGAACATTTAAATATTTTTAATTCATACAATAGTTGCTTATTACGCATGTAACTATATTTGCATATGAATTACCTAGAAATTTGCAAATGTTGAGAAATTAAAGGCGACGAAACCAACTAACGAGTTGTGCGTAGTACATCTCATCAGGTAGGTTTACCCAAACTCCTATGCTAAATATCCTTTCGCCTAAAGAGTTTAAAATTTTGTCCGATTTTACTCCGACATTGTATTTTAAACTGAATTTTCAGCTGAACGCAAATTGAGCGTGTCAGGGGGAACGTGAACATTTGTTTGCACTAGCAATCATCTGTTTAAGATCTATTTATTGTTAAACAGCGGTCATTTCGTATGCCCTCCAAGCTTTCTAGTATATATGTTACGGTGAAACACCGAAATCTGGAGAATGTCGACTTTCACCGGTGAATGTCAACATTCACATAGTCTCTTGGTGTATGTCCAAAATATTTTCCAATTTCTGACTTACACCGGTCAATGTCGACATTCACCATGTACTAATGGTGAATGTTGAACATATAACAATATTATATTTTCTTCTCCGTAATTCAGTCGCGAATAAACGCACTTGAAAATTGAAATAAGAACTTAAGAACATGAGAACCTAAAAGACACAATACATTCAAAATGAGAAAGGAAAATAATAGAAGTTAAAAACTTACTTAATTATACAGTACGTTCTAAATGAAAAAATAAGATAACAGTAATAAAAAACTTACTAAATTATGTGATTCAAATCTTATTTATTGCAAGAACTTAAACTATTATGGCACTTTATGACCTCTCTTTTCGACTTTCACCAGAGCGTATCTGGGGTTGTCCACATACACCGGTGAGGGTCCGAATATACAAGAATGTAGTGAAATATTCTGTCTTTCACCGACGTATTTGGTGAATATTGACATTCTCCAGTGAAAGTCGACATTCTCCAATTTCGGTCTTTAACAGTAACATATATATAAACTATAAAAGTTTAAAATATACCAGTATTTAATAAGAAGCTTCGAAAATAAAATAATGACAAATCTTGAATACTATTATTCATTTTCTAAACATATAATTATTTTAATACATTTGAGTAATATATTTATTATTATTATTACTTTAATAATTTGGAATAATAATTTATTATTATTTCATATAATTATTTTAATAATTTGGTAAAATATATTTTAGATTTTTACATTTCTAAAAATCTTTTCAAATCAGAAGGACTGTGTATAAAAGAGGATTACTGCAAGAGTTAACATAGTTTAACAGCAACTCGTTCCTATTCTAAGCGCTGTTTCATGGGACATCGCAAAAACTAAAGTATTAGAAGTTTTGATTTATAACATGTAACCATCTCTTAGGATTGAAATGTTAAAAAAAGAGGGGAAAGACTCGAATGTGGGATTCCCGAAACTTTTCCAAAAATTCATGGAATTCCAGATTTCGATTGTCTCACTCCTAATTAAAAGAGAATAACATACCTCTTCGAATTACTAAAAGGTTTAATTTTAGCTACTCTGCCGTAGCATTAAATAAGTTCCCAAAACATTTCAGAAGTTAATGATTTTCTATGGTAACTAACTACTCTATACTAGAGAGTTAGAGTTTTATCAAATGTTTAAGACAATTAAGCAACGAGTCCATTAATCAAATTGTCTCTCAAAATAACATTAACGATCGTAACTTCAAGTGTTATCTAGTTCATGTTTAATACTAGGGAAATTTCGTTTTTATGCCTTTCTTTCATAATGGTAAGTCTCGTAATGGGTAATTTCGGTGAACCCGATTTCCTGAGCTGAGTAATTAAGACGAGATTATACTTGTGGTTAAATAAGTAATCTAATATTACTCTAATAAAACTGAGAAAGTGGGTTTTCGGAAATCGGTTTAATGTTAGATAACAGATTAAATTTATTTTGTCGATTTAAATGGAAAACTACATTAGCTTTAAATTTTTATTGTAAATTGACTATGTTTAAGATTATGTTTTGAAACATTAAAATTTTTTCTTTAATCTAACAAGACATCTGAGCTATTGAAAAGCAACAGGAATTTCAATAAACTGTATGTGTTTTTACCCAAAAATATTTGAATTTAAAGATGTTAATATACAAATTTAACTATTATTTTTTTTAATTAAATGTATAGAATAGATGTTTAATGTTTTCAACAAGGCGATTTTGTGTCTCAGCAAACAAAGAACATTGTTGCCACTTGAGGGGAATATTTGCAGATGAACTAGGGCACAAGTGTTTGAGTGAATAAACATCTTAAATAATTAAGGTATTTTTAAAATGAGTTTACCAGTATCCACGTCACGTTAATTTACCATGAAATAATAGAGTAGAAAATTCTTTTCTTACTATTTGAATCTGAAGTATTTAAAGCTCATTTTAAATGTAAAATTATATTTTAATTTTTAATTATTGTTACGAATTCTGTATACATGTAAACTGTTTTAATGAAGTTGTATCTAAAATTGTAGCATCTCTTCTATAATAAAACATGAATTAAGAGAGAGAGAAACTCAAATACATTAAAAATAAGTTTACAGTGGCAGGTCCATTTACCCTAATATTGCTGGCGATTGTTGCTTCAGTGTTGCAAGTTGGCAAACAAGTTGGCGATTGTTCTGGCGACTAATTTTGTTGCCTAATTCTATTTCAATGTTTGCTGTTTGGTTTGTTTATAAATTTTTAACCCTTGTACTGGTTCGATTTTTTAGAAAATTTTTACCCATACATATTTTCGCCTTCACAATTTCCACAAATTTGTGAAATCTCATACGAAAATTTTCAAAATTTTCCATAAACTTATTTTAGCTTCGATTATTTCTCATAAATCCTTTTATAACAGTCAAATTCAACATAGTCTCGATCTCAATCTTTACAGTTTCAGATAGATCCAAAATAAAGGTTTATGGATTTATAAGTTTCCCAAATTTAAGGATTTTAAAAAATTGTTCAATTGATTTTACTTCTGCGGATTTTGCTAATAATGATAAATTTTTAAAGCATGATATTTAGAATTTTTTTATTAGCAATCAATTTTTAGAAGAATATTTCATCGGATCAAAAAAATTCGGCCCTGCATTATTAGCAGTCTAATGATTTTAATTCATCAAATCAGATTACTAAACCAAACAGAAATTTATATAATTTGAATCTAATTTTGCACAACTGAGTAGATCATAAGATCTTGAAAAAAAAGGTTATATCAAACATACATCATTGTTACAGTAAAAACAGTTTTTTTTGCTTTCATAAATAGTGATTTTTTTGCTTTATTACTTTTCCGTATTCTATGGACTGAAATTTTTCAAATAAAGACACAGGAAACGTAAGTTGCATTGGTTTAATTAAATATTTTAAAACGTGTAAATAATATATTTAGCTATTATAATTTAAATAATAAAATTATATATTAGCTGCATGTGTTCATGATCATGTGCAGCTGAAAAAAAGAGCTAAATTCATGTGCGCCGATAAGTACAAATTGTAAAGGGACACTGACAGAATTTCAAGCAGCATTAAGAGTAATAACATTATGATGACATACGAAGTGTGAAGATAACATGCTTAAGAATAATTACATTCTGCTTGCTTAATTTACCTTTGTCAATTTTGATTTCATATTTGCTATTGTTAGCATCTACAAGCCTTTGGTTTTAATCATCATGACCAAGAATATTACAAAATTTAAAAAAAAAGTGTTCTTTCTCTTTTCAGCGCATTTAACAACACAAAACATTTCTCTTTTTTGAATATTTTATATTAATAATAATGACTGCGATGATAAGGGTAAAAAAGTAAAAGGAAAGAAAAGGTTTCTTCACTCTGTAGAGACATCAGGATCTTTTTGAAAGCATGAAAAATGAGCAATGCCCTCGTCCGGATTCGAACCACGGACCTCTCGAATTCGCGTCGAGCGTGCTAACCACTACACCACGAAGGCGGGAGAAATACCTTGTAACTCACTGTAATCTATAAAGAAGGAAGTCTGTGTGTTTGCTTGCGATTAACTCAGTCACTACTATAGCTATCGTCAGCAAACTTTCTACACTTCTTTCCTGGGTTCTGGGAAAGGTCAACGCCCATTTTTTCGAACAACAAATAGCTAAAATCAGAGATATTAATTAAAAACTCTGAAAACGCTAATTTTTGCCCTCGTTTTCTTCCGATGGCAACAGTCTCGCATGCTGGAGAAACAAATCTGCTTTATTTCGAGAAGTGTTGCCACGACTCGCTTTTAAATCGTAGAGTTTGTTAATAAAAAATTCCTAAGTCTTACAATGAAATAAAAATAACATGCCCAAACATTAAATACATTATTCCTAATTCCAAAAATTCGTAGGAAGCCATTTCGACTATTCCCATCTTCCAATTTAACTACATTATGGGAAAGCGCCAGTACGTAAAAACTACGAAAACACTAATTTTCGCACTCGTTTTTCCGAGTGGCAACAGCCTCGCGCGTTGGAGATAGCGTAGAAGGCGCGCGTAGAGGCACCAAATTATAAATATACATAATGTTTCCTTCAAACTTGTTAACTTAGAGAAACGAATTTTAAATTTCAAATTTATTCTTTTATTTACTATTCCCATCTTCGTACAACTTTAATTAGCCGAGTTATTAAGTAAAAAATCTAATGTGTACACCACATGACTTCCTTGTACGGAATATTAAATTATACGCATTTTTTCTTGCATTTCATTTAAACTTATTGGATTGAATTAAATCTACTTCGCCGACAGCGCGTAAACCACAATAGAATAAATGCATTCTTTAAAATTCACTCTATTTGTTTGCCATTGCGACACTCTGGCGCTAGGTTCACTTAACAGTATTATATTTCGTTCATACTCAGAATGCACAAAATTTATATCATTTAAAGAATTATCTAATCGTTGCCACATGTTCCATTCAAATATTACTATAATAAACCTAGAACGATGTATAAAAGAAATTAAGCAAACAAAACAAAAAAGAAACAGTTTTCACAGATGATTGAGTATTTCTCTTTCAATTAATTCAGTTCTCACTTCGCGGCAAGGCAAAAATACATAAAAACTCAAAATATCTGTATTAAAAATTACGAAGTAAATCTTAAACACTTACTTCCTCGAAAAAATTCCAGAAAGGATTAAGCATGATTTAATTCGCAATAATAAATGAAGGCGTTATCTTTGTTGTTGCGAAGCTAAGTTTCTTTAGATTGGCAACAAATACACTATCCTGCTGTTTCAAATGTAAACAAGCAATGGTCGCCATCAAAAAAATCATTTGGCTTAGCGGCACTTAAACAATTTTAAAATTACTGATAATTCTAAAGCTATTGCTTACAGATTTACTAAAGGCATAAAAACCTTAATCGGAAGATGAAAACAACATAATTCAATCATTTTTAAAGCAAAAAATTTACAATTTACAAATATATATAAGTGTATAGAAACTGAGATCACTGAGCCGAGTAACAGAGTGGATATATGTATAAATATATTTATATAGGTTTGGTGCGGCCGATTGCAACCAAACTACGAGGTGCACATCTACAAGTTATAGCAGTCCTATATGTAAAATTTCGACGTTCTGAGGCTACTCGTTCTTGAGTTATTCGAGATACGTACGTACATACGTTCGTACAGACGCCACGAAAGATTCTCTTCAGAATTCAATTTAAAGCAATTTTATCATTTTTTTGCAGGTAAAGAGTCTTTTATTCTGTCCTTACATTACAACATTTAATCGTCTAAAATTGAATATAAATGAAATATTGGATGGAACTTGAGCTTTTACAATTATTTGATTAGAAAGACGAAAATCATTAAAAACTGCGTGGCCATTGTTGCTGATATAATGAGAGAGAATTAGTGTATTATTGTCTCGAAATTTTTTATGTGGTTTCTATATCGCATCAGACTGAAAAATGTATGACTTTGAATTATATTTTTCGCATCGTTATTAGAGAAGGATTACAGCGGTATCGTTCTTTTTGTTGTTATATACATTACTCTTAATCTAGCTTAATTGGCATCGGATACTTCCGCTAGTTTATTTATAATTTTTAACATTTCAAATTTATGTCGTAAATTAAGATACGATTTTTTACCCTATAGGTACCAATGCATCAGAATTCATCTGAAACATGATGTTTTCTTTGCTGATATGTACACACTGTAAAAAAAAAAAAAAAAAAAAAGGGGGGGAAGAAAAAAGAGGACAGTTCTATAGCTCCCGTTCTACTGGGCCGATTGACGAAATTCAACTTGCGTTTTTCATGTCTCGAAAGCGTGACTTAGGATATGTGTTACATTTATACATAGCATTATCCCAACATAAGCGTTTTAATACAAAATCAAACTTTTTTCAAATAACATACCTATTTTTTCCACGTATCGATTCTATGCCTCAGATTAGGCCTAAATATTATACTTTGTAAAGTTTGATGAGAAACATTCCGAGAAATTTAAATATTTATCTTTGTGCATATTTATTAGTTTGCTCCAAAAATAATTCACTTGGCAAAATTCTTAATGTATGGTAACCTATTTTTTAGCTTTACCAATTATATATCTTGATTTTTATCTCCTTATCAAAATCTTCTATCTTCTTATCAAAAATCTTTTATCTTTTTATCTTCTTATCAAAAACCTTTTATCTTTTTATCTTCTTATCAAAAACCTTTTATCTTTTTTATCTTCTTATCAAAAATAAGAAAACGACAAGTAAAAACTTGCCGTTTTTTTATTTTTGATAAATAAAAATCGCGAATGATGATGATTTACGATATGTATGAAAATTGTTTCTTATTTATAGATACTGACAAATCATATTTTCTTCTTTCAGTTTCTCTGGACCCACGGCCCATTGTCATTCCTATTTTGTCTTGCGTGATTTGTTTTCCAGTTCTAGCTTTTGCAGTTATATGCGCACTTCGATACAGAGCCCAGAGGCTAAGACGCAGAGATCATCTAAAGAGAGTTCAGTCGGGGTATGTATCTAAATGCCTCTCTCTTATTCAGTTTAATTCATATATATTAAATATTTGGGCACTTCCTGATTATTTGCATTCTGTAGAATCCATGTACTCACACAGACGCGCATTTCAGGACTTATATAGATTTACGCTACTTTCTAATTATCATTTCGCTGATCAATCCCCACCCGAAAGGTACACTTTTTGGTCACATTTACAATACATTTTCGTTGAGCCATGTAAAAGAGAAATACAATAAAAAGAATGAGATTGAACTAAAGCTTACGGACTTGGTCGCAGTTTTCACTGCAAAAATTTGCCTTGATGATAATTCATATAATTCGGTTACGTTACAGATGTATATTACAGACTTATTCATGAGATTTAATTTTTAATCTTGTTTTTAGCAGCAAGCTCTTTTAGTAATATGCGACTGAAATTTACAAAGTAATCGAACCAGTTGTAAAACGTAAATGGAAGAGAAGCTGTATTTTAATTTTAATGCAAAGCTTTTAATTTGCTTTTAATCTTCTTTTAATGTAAATAAAAATTGCATTAAGAAAGTTTAAAAACTAATCCGGTTCAAAATGTTACTTTATATTTGTCCATTATAAGAAATATTATTAAAAATTCTGAATATAGTAAACAAATGCACTCATACGTCCATTAAGCAGTCAATGGCATGGAAGAATTTCAAGCGAACAGTTTATTGGCAATAGGTGATCTACCAACACTAACTTTTAAGCCTTAACACTTGCAGTAAGAAGTTTATTAAATTGGCACAGAATCTACCTATCATCACATACCTAAGTAGTCGTCATTTTAATCAAACCGCAATAAAAAGCAAATAAAAAAAGTTTACTACAGCTCTCTTGATTAAAGCAATCCTTAGTTGGTATATTTTTGATGACAACAATTTTACTACTGTTATCACATATAATGCCTTGCTGAAGGCTACTGTTTCACTAGCTCACCTGTTTCACTTTCTCGCAAGCACCATCGTCTGTATGCTATATTACTGTAATCAATCGCAAGTACAGAGTAGCTCAACTGTTGAGAGAGATACGACTCAATAGTTCACCAGTTGTCGGCTACCTAGCTCTATAACATGAACTATTGGCAGTACCTTTAAAAGAATTATTCCTTTCATATTACGCTTGGAATTTTTTCGTTTGAATTTTTTAATTTGTAAAGTTCAGTTATGTTAATCTAACCAGTTATCATGATTTAGAACGTTACGCTCCGTTCAGAAGGTGGTATAAATACCATAGAGGCATAGTCATGAGGCACAAAATGCGGGAGTTTCGTTCATATTCGTGAAACACAATCTGAATAGTAGCCAATTAGAAAAGCGAAATCTACGCATGCTTGGATTATGTCTACAGCTTTCCCGCTCTGTTTTCCCACTTAATAGACGTCCCGCTTTTGCTCTGATTGGTCGATTCCTATAGCTAGTCGCCATAAAGTTGAAAATTTTGAACTTTATACCAAAACCTTTTACCCAGTTTTTGTGACGGAGCAAGGTCTGGTTACCTACCAGCGAAGCTCGGCTCAAACCAGTTATGGCATGTACGTAGGCTTTTCCTTTCCGTTTCCCTATGAGAATGTAGATCAGGATAGAGAGTATTTAAGGCGAGGTTTATCGGATTGTAACACAGAGCGTGTTTCTGCCTCTCGAGGCCACGTTACTAGCTCTGATAGATAATTATTATTCGGCTTTGAGTTATAGCTACCGACATTTAAATTGCTGGTGAGAAATTTTAGCCATCTTCGCGTAAACCAGTTGTGTAACCTTTGGCTACTAACTAGATTTAGTTTTAAATTTGAAATTGACTAGAATTTTAAGTTACCTTGTAGAGTCATTAGGTTAATTGGAAGCAGAAAAGATGAAAAAGATGCAACCGCCTTCGCCGGGAATCGAAACACGGACCTCTGAAATACCGGCTCAGTATGCAGAAACACTACGCCACGAAGGCACGCTAGGGAAGTGGGAGAAATATCTTACAACCTTGCCACAAATGGTGGTTGATTTGTAAGCACGAAACCTGCATTTTATGTTCAAATTCTGAGCTAATGAAAATGTTTGTTTTAAAACCAAGTCTTTGTTGCTAACTTCAGACACAGCAATAATTCGCTTTAAGTCTGTTAAGAGTTTAATACGAGTTTATGCTAAAAAAGAATACCAAATCTTTTAAAAGCTGGGAAAGAAAAGACAAAAAATAAAACATACATTTCATGTGATTCACGGAGTATCACATATTTGAGTTATGTACCTCAAGAACCAATAGAAAATAAACTTAACGTGACAGGAAATATTCCAGATATCATCTTATATGTGTAGTGTAGTGATTAAAAGGTAGATAAGGAATCCTCGAATAGCCATTTTTTGTTTGAGACAATTTACCCAATCAAGCTTATCTTTTTTCCAAGTTTAATATAAGATATATTCATAACCATTTGGAACTTTTGAAGCTGATTGTCCAGTTTAGAATCAGATTGGTTACATGTATCTGCATTTGACTCTATTGGCCCTGGAGAGCATGAACTGGGAAATGTGAAATTCCTTATTAGTTATCAGTTCAGGCAGAAAAATAAAAACATAAATAATTTAAAGTGTAATTAGAAGGTATATGACTGAGAGCAAAAACGTGTAAAACTACGTTTGCATGAAATAGTTATTGGAAGGAAAAGCGTATGTTAATGCAACAAAATGATGTAAAGTAAAGCAAAGCATAAGAGGCGAAAAGCAATCTAACGGAACGATTTGTCGACTCAATAAAATACTTAGTTTTTCTCTCTCGGAAATGCAGGCTTGAAGCTTAATCCAACACATTTCACAGGAATTGCTGTGCTTGCGAGACAATTCATCCGCACAGAGGATCAATTTGGAAGCGAGATCCGAGAACTTATTTTACCTAGTAACCATTTAGAAAACCAATCCTGCTTCGGAATGGGATGATTTGGATTCTGGCAGTAGTTATTACAGCTCAGTTCTGAAAGCAATATTTGCAAAATGTTAAAAACTATCGAAATTCGATACTTACGCTTCGTTTATTTGTCCGCTGAGTTAACTATAATTGCATTTTTTTAATTCCAGATTGAAATTCTTTGTTTCAAGCGCCACTTCACTCTGATTACACTAGCGAGGTGACTAACCTTTTCTGTACTCGTAACCCAGACTAAGAAGCACGAAAGGCATCAACAAAATACTTGTCTGTGAAGACAAGTAGCATGAAAATACAATTTAAGCTGAAGTATGATAAAGAAAAATTTCAAACGATAATCCAATAATGGGAATTTTAACCTTGTAGAGACATTAGGATTTTTTTTGGAAGCAGGCAAGATGGAAACTTAGCAACGCCTTCGCCGGGAATCGAACCACCGACCTCAGGAATACCGGCCCAGCGTGCAGAACCACTACACCACAAAGGCAAGCTAGGAAAGCGGGAGAAATACCGTATATACTCCCTCTTTTAAAGGGCGAGTGGGGTTTTTAGGGGACCCAATCGCCAAATCCTGGGTGTGGAGAGTCATCATCCACAACCCTTTTTAGTTCGGGCGCCGCTGTAGAGACATTAGATTAATTGGAGAGAGCCGGCGCTAGGAATCGAACCACCAACCTCTGAAATACCGACTCACTGTGCTGACTACTACACCACGAAGGCATGCTAGGAAAGCGGGAGAAATACCTTATAACCCCATTGTTTAGGAAGGAGTTTGACCCTATAGTAAGCTTTGTTGCTGAAGGGACCTTTATACGGATGGTTCCAAAACGGAGCTTGGCACAGGTAGCGGCTTCTGCGTCATGCGAGGCAATACTATCTGCCAAACTTGGTCACAGAGGCTGTCAGATTACAATAGTGTATATCAGGCGGAACTTGTAGCAATAAAGGCAGCATTAGATTATATTAAGCAAAATCTAACAGGACCAGTCAGAATACTGAGTGATTCAGCATCGATCCTACTGGCCATTAAAGAACTCAACAGCAAAGCGGATTCTGTCCACATTATTAGGGATGCTCTACATCAGATTCCCGAGTCCCAACGACCGTACTTGAGCTGGGTTCCAGCGCATGTAGGCATTGCTGGAAACGAAGAGGCCGATAGGCTTGCTAAGCTAGCAGCTAACGACTTGAATATGCCTGTAACACCCCTAAAAGCACCAGTTTCCTATTTAAAAAAGATTACCGAACTTAAAATGTTAGAAATTTGGCAACAGAGATGGAACAACTCCACCACAGGCCGCAGAACCTTTCGTTTCTTCCCCAAAGTTGGTCTGAATCTGGTCACTAGTAGTGCTCATCTTACACATTTCTTTACTGGACACGGACCATTTCCAAGCTATTTACGGCGCTTCAGATTAGCTACTTCAGACAGATATAGATGTGGAACACTAGGTGATCCGGATCACTTTGCTTTCGAATGCTCTCTCACGATACCATTTCATTTAAAAAAACCCTCTGAAGCACACTGGTCCGGGTGGTCAGACACCCTCAAGAGAAGTAAGCTTGCATTTAATCAGATTCATCGAGTAATGGACATTTGTGCTCGTGAATTCTGTTGAACAGAAGCGGTGTCAACAGCAGCTACAGCAGGCAATTCTATACCAACAACTTTCATAATTCTTACCTTACAAATTTGGTATCTTATTATATACGATAATATTCAACTACTGAAATTAGGACAATTTCAGAGACTAATGGCATGCCATTGTACCTATGTTACGTACATGCATGACAGCCATGTTTAGTGCAGTACATGAATAACTTTGCTGGAACATGTTACCTCCTAGATGCAGATTACCACAATCAATGTCTGTCTATTTGTACTTCAGTGTCGCTTCTATCCATTATTAATCTTTAAATTTTGTGTTTACTTAATTTTTGTATTGTATTCTGTGTATTTCAATTTACATATTGTCTTAGTGTATTGACCTGTTAAGTAGTAAGTGCGTTGTGTTATGTTTTCAATTAAGTTTGCGGTATAATAGTAAATACATATATAGAGCTCTCGGCTAGTACCATGAAATATTGTGTGCAAATGTTTTGTAACAGTTTCTAGTACTGTGCAAAATGCAACAGTTTATAACAAATATTCGTGGCCGCAGAACCAACTTTCTGATAAGCACATTGTATATTGATTGTTATTTTGTAGTATTCGCCATTTTATTTCAATGTATGTACAGTATTCCATTAAGTATCTTGAATAATTTTTTCTATTAATGTGGAGTATAATAGTTTAGGGTCGTATAATGATAAGTAAGTGTGATGTATAATAGTAGTATTGAATCAGACTTTCTTGGTTGTAGAACTTTGTAAATATGTATTGAAATATTTTGCTGGATTTAATGTTTTGAAATGACTCGTATTCTAACTCTGCTAGAATATATTATATTCCTAATTTCACTGTGACTGTTTCCAAAGGTTATTGTCTAGTGTTCTTTAGTTTTAGCGTTACAGAACAGCATCATGTACAGAATTGTCTACTTTTCTGATACGAGCAGTGTATATGTTGTGTTTTATTTGTAGTATCAGCTTTACTATGTCAGTGTGTACTTTTCTGATACGAACAGTGTATATAGTGTGTTTTATTTGTAGTATCAGTTTTACTATGTTAGTGTGTTTTTCAGTATTATAGTAATATATTGCATAATATGTTGTAATGTGCGGAATTATAGTAAGTGTATAATAGTAAGTCAGTGTGATGTATAACTGCAGGCTTGAAATTCCAATGTTAGTCTTAAATTTTACTGTTTTTGTTTTACCTTTACCAGTTTTGTATCAATGCAGCTTTGTACTTCTAAGTTTTTTTTTTTTTTTTTTTTTTTTTTTTTTTTTTTTTTTTGTAACCTATACTATCAGGAATGTCATATGTATTCAAGGTAGTCCTTTGTATTCCCTATCTAGATGTGACTCTGTACTCTTTTTTTTTTTTTTTTAATTTAGACTTAATAAATGTCTGCAGGGCGGACATCATACTGCAAGGGCTTGTTCCCGGTCAGTAGTCCTCCTTAGCAGTGTAAAAGTAAAAAAAAGTGTTAAAAGCAGACGTCGTAAGGGGCGCCAACAGTGCTGTGCCCATTTTGCCTGTCGTCGCTCGATGTTTCTACGCGACATCAAACGTCCAGAGATGTGAGTAGGTTCCGCTAAATGTTAGAAAGTGTAAACATTCAAGTGGTTGTGGCGACGCACATCATGGTCAAAGAATTAGAAGTTCTTTACAATGTTTCTCATCTCTGTGCATCACGTGCTCCTCCACAGTCCACCGCGGCCTTCTGCTCGTTAAGGTACTACATGCTAGTAGAACTTGTGTTGAGTACATTCCCATCTAGATCGGTACAGTGGTTAGCAACGCTGGATGCAGTAACGACGGGCCATTGTTCGAAGATATATTTATAATGCTTGTGCTGCACTGGGGCATTTAAAGTACTAGTGAGTCGGAGGAAAAATTTCTAAATAACAAAAAGAACAAATTCAACAGTCAAAGAAGGTAGCTTTTTATTAGCAATCAGAATCTGCTGAAGTGAAATAAATTCGACTTCGGTGCGAATTAACTGAAAAGCATTAAGAATTAATAAAAAGGAAGAAAAAGAATAATAAATTAATAAACCGCCAGCTCAAACGAATTAGTACAGCAATATTAACAATCTAAACCTGAGAAAGCATATGAATGAACTAACCGTAAAATACGAACCTAAGTTAGCTAAGCATTAATTAAAAGAAGGCATGAAGATTCAAGTAAAGGAAAATTAACAAGCTGGTCTTAAGATTTTCCTCAAAACTAACGTAAGTAATATTACACTGACGACCAATAAGTATTTGGACACCTGTGGTAGAAAAGAAAAACTAACTTTATTCAAAATCAACAGTTGGTAGACCCTCCACGAGAGGTAATTACAGCGTGGACCCTCCGGGGCACACTTTCCACAAGTCTTTGTATGACAGCTAGTGGTATTTTCTTCCACTCGGCTTGGAGAAGACATAGAAGTTCATTCCCCAATTTTGCACGGGTAGTGCACCCCTGAATTCGGCGATGCAACTCATCCCAGAGGTTCTCGATAGGGTTCAGGTCTGGACTCTGGGCAGGCCAGTCCATTCGATGAACTCCATTGGCCCCATACCATGCCTTGGTTAACGTCGAAACATGACAACTGGCATTGTCGTCCTGAAAGTAACAAGGGTCTAACCCATAAAACTGCCACAGCGTAGGAAGCACATTGTCATCCAAAATAGTGCAGTAGGCTTTGGAGTTGGGCTTACCATGAATGGGGACCAAGGGTCCCAGCCCATACCAGGAGAAACACCCCAGACTATAATTCCACCTCTGCCGAAATTGACTGTTGGCACAATGCATTCTGGCAGGAGACATTCTCCAGGTAGACGCCAGACCCAGACCCTGCCATCCGAACGGTAAAGGGTTAACCTTGATTCGTCACTCCAAAGAGCCCGTTTCCACTGATCTCTAAGGTCCAATTTCGATGTGCTTTGCACCACGTTAACCGAGCAGCGCGGTTGGAATTTGTGATCAAAGGCTTATGGGCAGCAGCACGACCATGGAAACCAAGCAGATGTGCTTCCTTACGGATAGTATTCATTGTGCTACCTTACGGATGGTATTCTTGGATGCCTGTTGAAGCTCCTCGCAGATGAGATCCATCTGTTGGGTGCGGTTCTTCCGAATTTCTCTGGACAGCACTCGTCGGTCTCTATCTCCCAGTTTCGTTGGTCTGCCGACTCGGAGCACATTCCGACAATCACCGCTCACCTTCCACTTCTTAATCACATAGGCCACTGTCGATTTTGGGTACTTCAGATCGCTAGATATGTCCCTTAAGGATCGGCCACATTTGTGATACCCGATAATTATGCCTTTCTCGAAATCAGAAAGCTCCGAACTGCGAGGCATCTTGCATGTGACTAAAGCCGATGCTGTTTCCTACACGACATATATCGGCCGAGACCGTGACGTACCTTAGGACCGCAGATATTGTCATTTGCATAAGTGTCCAAATACTTATTGGTAGTCAGTGTATAACGATAACAAACCGAATTGCAATCCGTAACCTACGGCAGTCTCAAACTAATGAAATTCCATGCGAGCCGAATGCAGAATCTAAAAATAGCTCGTCACGCGCATAGGGAAAACTCCGTACTTGTGATTGGACATACTTTCATATGACATCACTTTATCTTTGGCATAATGACTTTAAGGCGGGGTTCTTAAGGTTTCCTTTTCGTTGAATGACGCGCATGAGTATCACGGAATCGGGAAAATTATCGTTTGTTTTCTTTGAAACGAAAACGTTTAGCTGCAGCGTTCTGCAGATAGCTTCCTGTTTGATGGAATAATAAAATTTAAAAACTTTCAAAGATGCTGTTAATATTAGAAGAATCTTAAGCGTTTAGATTATATAAATAGTTGGGTTCGTGAATTTAGTATAAAACCAAAACACGACGATCCTGACCCAACTCTAAAGGCATTGTGTCCTAGTAAGTATATTATTAATACTATTGTAATTTTTTGCATTTTGTTTGTTTCACATTGCAGAAAATATTTCCTTTCCAAATATTATGTTATTTCCATTTTAATGTCCATGTCATTCTAATATTCTGATTCCTTAAATGAAAGAAAAAGTGCATTCAGTACTGTTACTAAATTTAATACACATGTATAAGAAAAGAAACTAAACTTCCTTCTCCGACAAACACTATTTTATGCAATGGTATAAAAGACGTTACACTACAGTGCTTGTGAAGTGTAATCTCATAGCAACAAAAATACAACGCATGTAATAATCTTTAAGTCAAGGCGTTCCTGAGGCGTAGAGAAAATGATGTCATCGGAACCCATATCCAATCAGGAGGAGGAAGTTTTTCCCTATGTGTGTGGCGCGGTACAGAATGCTTATATGCGACCGGCCCAACTTTTTTTAAATTAAATGTATTTTGACAAATTTTTAACACCATTTTAAATCTTATTTGCTACAACTGTTGTGGCGGTTTGCCACAACATAGTATATAAACGATAAGAATAATGATAGAAAGGAAAACGTTCGAATTTATATATTTTTTCTATTTGAAATCTTATATATTTTTTCTATTTGATCTGGATTTGCAAGAAATTTCTTTTGGTTACATTTGGAAATACATGGTGTTAGTAGCTAAATATTAAATTTTCAGATTCCAAATAATTCTAATGTGTAGAATTAACCACTAGCTAACTTATTTCAACTTAAGCTAAGAATAAACTAATTACGAAAGCTTTCTAAGTGAGACAAAACTTGAGAATAAATAATGATTATGGGAATAATGAGAATAAATAAATCTTTATTTTATGTATTAAATTTTTATTTGGCACAAACAAAAAAATACATCTCTTTGTATATAGGTAGTCATAAATTTCTTTATTTCTTTTTACAGCTTTTAGTACAGCATCTCTTGGCTTGTCCATTTTGATAAAATTTGTATCGCTGGAGAAAAATTAAAAGAAACTATATTTATAGACTTCTTATGTTCAACTGCGGAAAAATCTGTTCGCATATAAATGTGTTCAGAAACAAAGCAATTATTCTTATTGCAAAAATACGTAATTCAGGGTATTTACCTTTCCACAAGTACGAAGAAATGGTTAATAAAATCTGCTTTCTCAATTTTCTGTATAAGATTTACATCAAAGTTTAAATTAATTAGCTTCATTTGTAGATTTTGTAAGGCATTACTCACCTCCGTTTTATTGTAATGAAAATTAAGGACTACAAAATTATTCAAAATGATAATAATTATTTTAATGTGAATAAAAGTGTAAAAAACCATTAAAATCTTAAATCTTTGTTCTAATTCTTGCCGTAAAACAGAATGTCATAATAATTCTGATTACTTTACTGGTAACGCATTAGCAAGCCACATAAAACTGCATCAAGGGCCGCATTCGGGCTGTGAGTTTTAGACCTTTGTCCTACGGAACCCCCGAAAGCTGAATTTGAATTGAATTGAATTGGAACCCGTTTTGTCTCGAATATCGCGCGATTCGCGACGTATCTGGCTCAATAACAAATAAAGCCATATAGGCACATCACATGTAACTATCATGCCGTGAACTGAATTTATGATTGAGAGATTCTATAAACGATCACGTGATCTTTGACGCCACACGCTACTCTTTGGATCTTTTCGATTTTTCTCTTGCTATCAGTTCAAAAATTTCTGGTAACATTTTGTATATACCGCCTTGCTCTGTCCAGGGATGTTCACATTGCGGTTTATCTGATACGGAGATGTTTTGAGTACCCGATGCAACTCCAGAACCATTTTTTCCTCATAGAGAAGTGAGCTGAAAAATACGAATCTGAAGTACAGCGGAGGTAGTCGACACATGGAACTTACTCCGTTAACTCAGATAAACCCCAGTGTGAATGGCCTTTTCCGGTGCGCCTTACATGCGCTCTGTGTGGCTGCGCATAATTTAAAGACATGCATATCTGTGTTTGTAAAATAAACATCTCAAGTGCTTTATGTTCCCCTGCTTTTCCATACGCGGATTTTGCTACAGAGTGTTGTTAAATTCATAGTACGAACAATGATGGATTTTTGACATGGGGTCGGCCCTCACCTAAACTTCTGGAGGCTTTTTATCTTAAGACAAGAGATGTATTTTCGTTTTCTAAAATTCCATTACTAATTGGAAGGCCTCTTGAAACACAGAAACCTTCCTGATTATCACTGTCTGATGAATCATTTTTTGGGCATGAATACGTAATATTAAATAAAGAAATTTTCAGCTGAACATTCGCTGCATCCTAATTGGAAACTGCACACAACTTTTTTTAAAGCTGGTCTTACTTTTATATTACATTCTTCTTAAAGAGGTATAAATTAAAAAGCATTTCAATTCACAATAATAGACGAAATTGGGAAAAGAAGAATTTTTTAAACCAAAAATCGATATCAAATATCAATAGGAAGAACTTTTCTGTGTTTCCATTTATAGCATTTTATTCAGTCGGATATTTCAGCTTGCTCCAGAAATAAAACTGTCACAAAATACATGAATTCCTAGATTCCATCTGCTCGACTGACCACATTTAGCTCATGATTTTAGTTACGGAAACTGTTATAACTTCATTGAGAGATAGGGAAAATATTTGAATGAACATTCTTTATAGATTGGCAGTAAGTACGCATTCCACATGCTATTAACTGTCTGATTATATCTCTGCTCGGTCCCCAAACAGTTTATTTAATTATATTTGGGATAATTTGAGAGTAGTTTTCTTTAATGATTCCTTTGTGGCAAAAATAAATATTTTTCTCTTTGATATATGTATTTCTTAATAGGGTACATACACAATTATGCATTTCACTATAAACCTTTCACATCTCTTGTTCACAGTTTCCTGAATTTCTAACTTCCATCTTCACAAATGACAAATTTTAATTTATGTTTTCATTTAGACATTGTTATTTCTGATTGCGAGCAAAACATGCCTGAAAAAACATTTTTGCTTGATTTATCAATAAATATGTACTCCAAATATGACTTGTTTTTCTCATGTTACCTGTGAATGAATGGTTTTTCCAAAAATTCACTTAAGCATATATAGCGTTATTTGATCCATGTAAATAGACTCAATCTTTATCTTTTTTTCGGGGGGGGGATAAACTAATTTTTCCAATGCCGCGAGTTTTTCTCTTTGGAATTTTATCTACAAACGTAAACAAAAATAAAAATTCCTTATATTTTTATTAGACTTTCAAACATGACATCTCTTTCTACAAACCATTATAATTTGAAGGCCTGCTTTATTTGAGTCATTTATAACATCAGAGCGATATGTCCATAACATCAGTTAAAGACATATTTAGTCATACAAACCTTAAAAATGTAAAGCATAATTACATCAAATGTAACAAATAATTACTTTAATGTAAAACATAATTACATAAAAAATATATGATGAAAACATTAAAGGATGCTACATTCCTTTCCGTAAATGCGTGTTTGTAAATCAGAACTTTGTATGAGTACAAAAGAGCAAGACAGCTTCATATCATGAAATTGGAGATGCAGTAACATGAGTAGCTTGAGCAATAGCGATTAGACTCATGCTGCATGCAATAGCATAAGCATGGAAGAAAAGTTTCCAAATTTTAGTAGCAGAACAATAAGAAAATGGTGCTTGAGTGCAATGCTTTCTTATTTTACCTTTATGAATTTCGAAAATAATTTTTGCTTATTGTCCAAACAAACTGATTGTGTTTGCTTACTGCCTCACGAACATATACAAGACATATAAAATTTTAATCTTCTTAAATAATTGTAATTTTTGGTTAACACTTCACTTTTATAATCTAGACATAAAACATATGTATGTAACAACGATTAAAAATATCAGCACATTACGCGCGTAAAAGATACACAAGATCAAAATATAAATAACAAATGAAAACAAATTGCGTTAACAGAGTGATCTGTAAAAGTTTCAATTCAATAGATTTCCCCGCCCCCATCTGGAATTGTGAAATCGATGACCAACCTTGTTTGCTGTATTTGTGATATAAAGATCTAATTAATATACGTGTTCTTGGCACCAGAACCTTATGAAGTATCCAGCGACTATTCGCAGATCTTCCTACAAAATATAATTATAAAATGTAGGTCCAAAGAAGGGTTAAAATACCGTTTTATTCACTCAAAGAAACACTCGCTTCTGAGACTTAAAAGAAAACCTCCACCTGGGCTTTAACGTAAGATAGAGAATAAGAAACTAAACTAATTCTAGCTAGCTAAACTGTAGTCGAAGCTGTACAAAGATAACTAACTGAGTTGATCCATGCTTACACCTAACAGACGAATACTAACAGGCACGTCAGACTACCACCGTACGTAATAAGATAACCTTAACGACGTGGCCCGAAGACTGAACACGCTCTACTGAGAACTTCGGAGCTCTTCTATCGAAGTGACCGAGTTTCCCAATAAATAGTGGTTCTACTTCATTTACATAAAACGCAATACTGAAAGCTCATTCTCGCAGGTAGTTTTAGGTAGAAAACAAGAATTTAAAGGAAGTGTTTCAAAATTAAAAATAACTATTAGAAAGCTTATAAGGTATTTCTCCCGCCTTCTTATCCTGCCTTCATAGTGTAGTGGTCAGCACGCTCGGCGCGTATTCGAGAGGTTCCGTGGTTCGAGTCCCGGAGAAGGTGTTGCTCATTTTTCACATCTCCTGTTTCCAAAAAAATCCTAATGCCTCTACAAGCTAAAATACCCTCTACAGTGATTTTAAAATATAATGTAGCATTAGTATTCATCATTTTTGCTCTTTCTCTATTAATAATAGAATTACAAACTATTAATCCATTCTGCTGATGCTTTAATTTCTCAACATTAATTAAAGAGACAAAAAGCCCACTATTATATTTGATAAGAATCTTATATAGATTGTTAAATTACAGTTCAATAGATACTGAAAGAAAAAGTCTTAGACTATATTGAATAATAGAAATACGACTGGATAAAAAAGTCAAAAAGCATAGATGTATAAAGCCCATGGAGCCATAGATGCATAATGCCCATAGAGCCAGCTAACCAATGGAGAACTGTGAAACTGTTATACATCAACACGATACATGTAATTCAGAAAATTATCAACAGTTCCGGGAAATTTCCTTTGCAATGACCATGTATCTATTATCGTTGACAATAACTGCGAAACTAACAAAGAATCGCAAGCGTTACTAACCAAACAATGCAAGTGCATGAAAACGTTTCTATGAAATACGAAGAATTAGGTTGGAAATCGCAACAGTGAGCGCGTAATTTTGCAGACTGCCCGTCCTATGTTGAATTTTTAAGTCTTCCTACAGTTTTCAGATTATAAATGAACTTTCTTCTGTAAGTTTGTCCAAGGAATATATCGGGTTGGCAGGAAAATAATTTCGGCGATTTGGTGTGAAATAAAACTCAACTTTTCTACACAAAAAATTAACTTTAATCAGTCACAAATATATTCCATTCTGTTTTATGTACTGTTGCCATCTTTCTGCTAACTTCACGATTTCGCGCTCCTAAGGCCCTTATCAGCAAGAACCTCAGTCAAGTGCGATTTGAGGTCATCGTTATTACTAAACGTTTTACCATTTAAGAAAATCTGTAACATTTGAAATAAACAATAATTCCATGGTGGAATTACGGGGTTATTACGGGGTTATTCCATGGTGGAATAAGGTCGGAATTACGGGGGATACGACAACAATTCTCAACCAAGCTCCAATAATTTTGCACGAATTGCTAAATGTATGAGGCCTCGAATTGTCGTGGTGGAACACGATTCCTTTGCGATTTGTCAGTTTTAGCCTTTTCTGTTTGATTGCTTCCTCCCCTTTTCTAAGTTCTTGATGGTAAATAGCTGAGTTGAAAGTTTGGTTGCGAATAAGCAGTTTCGAATACACACTACCTTTCCAATCCCACCAAAATGAAACAAGATCGTTTTCTGATGCAGTTTAGATTTCTATATGATTTGTGCTGAATTATCATGCTTGGCCATGACAATTTTTTCGATTAATGTTATTGCAAATTATCTATTTTTCTTCACCATTGATAATTCCTTCCAATAACGAATGAATAGCATTACGCTTGAAATGCTTATCGCAAATATCGATTCGTTGTGTTAAGTGAATTTATTTCAATTCATATGAAACTTACATATTGAGCTTCTTAACGAGTCCAAGACATCTTATGTGACTTTCAATTATTGTTTGCGGCATATTTAGCCGTTTTGTAATCTCTCGCACTGTTGTATGACAATTCCATTTAATTATAGCCTTAATTTTATCATAGTAAATTTCAGAAGATCGGCCAGAACGTCGTACAACTTCAACTGAATAATCTCCAGAACAAAATTTTTTAAAAAGTTCTGACACACGCTTTCGGGTAAGCAATCAAAATATAATCTTCACATAAATCTTTGTGAGCCTTAGTCACTTTCTTGTCATTATGAAACTTTACATAAATCTTTGTGAGCCTTAGTCACTTTCTTGTCTTTATGAAAATATAAAAGAAAAATATGAGGAAAATGTTTATTTTTGCAGCCCACATTAAAATTGACCGTAAACTTACAGTTGTAAAAATACATACGGAATTTGTTTCTATGGCAACCTAAAAGTTTCATGTGCCAAATTTGAAAAGAAATAAAACTATAAGCTTGACAGGTTCAGGTTCAGGTGGAAATGTAGTGGGACACCCAATGTTTACTATAAGTAATGTAGGTATAGTCCCACTACACTTCGGTTTATTTTTAAAGTTAATATTAAAAAAAAATATATAGTATAATATAACACATAATATAACAGTATAAATAGTATATCGCTATTTTGATTGATATCATATCTATTAGATATGATTATAGAAGTTATAATAGGTATAATAATAGTAGTCTAACAGTCATAATTTATAACAGTTCATAATAGTTCCTTGAGATAAAGTTTATTATATGAATCTGTATCTTCTTCCTCTTCTTTTTCCTTTTTTTTTACTATATCAGTATTATTGCAAGGGTTTGTTGTTAAGATAATTTGATAAGAAATGTTTTAGATCATTGCAGCTTCAAAAATGAGTTTTGACATTAATTACTTTAGTGCTCACATAAATTTTTGCCTATTGAAGATAGATATTTCATTGTATTTTCTATTTTATTTTTTAAATGTTTTTTGGTAATTGCAAAACGAAGGAAGGCATTGATATTTGAATTAGGCAATTTAATATGAGTTGACTTTGTTAAGGGACATTGAGTAATATAATGGATTGGATCACTTTTATTTCCACATACACATTGCTCAGAGTTTGAGATGTTGTATCTGAAGAAGTATGTGGGAAATGGCCCATGTCCAGTTAAAAAGCGGTTTATATAACCATTGACCATTGTACATGTATCATTTACATGAGGTGCTATTTGATGTAATTGTCTTCCTATATTTATTGTTGTCCATTCTTCTTCCCACATTTGGAGACTGATTTTACATAGATAGTTCTTGAGGTATGATTTCGGCCAGGAGATTTTTCTTGAAGGGATATTATTGTTGGTAGTAGCTGATTTGGCTCCTGAATCGGCTTCTTCGTTACCAAGAATTCCGACGTGAGCCTTTATCCAATAAATGTTTGGTGAAATTTGAGGATATTGGATAGTTTTGTTAAAAATATCTTGGATTACTTCAGATGTGTGTTTGGGATTTTGTAGAGCTAGTATTGCGGATTGACTATCTGAGAAAATATTGATTTTTTGTAAATTGTTATCGATTGAGTATTATGTTGCCATTCGAATTGCGTGTAATTCTGCTTGGAAGATACTATTTTCCTTGGCGAGTCGATTTTGGAGAGTTATTTTCTGGGTTTGATCTATTTGTATTATACATGCACAGCCAACTCCTAAGTCCATTTTCGATCCATCCGTATATATTATTGGTGGAGATATATGACTGATTGGAGGTTTTATTGTGCTATATATTTTAGGATTAGAGGCAGGATGTCTTCTGTAGGAGTTGACTGAAATTTCAAAATTGTTTGGATTAAATATTTCATCATGTAATATGCAGGATTTTTTTTAATAAGCTTGACAGAAGACTAACGAAACCAACATAACGCTACCTATTTATACAAACCGAAATTATTTTCTCGACAAGCCAACAATTCAGGGTCCGCATGCTCAAGAAAGATGTCTGAATTGTCGATGGCCAGACCTTTCGAAATGATACGGTAGCCACTTTTCTTACCAAATTAACATTATAAGCTATCATTCAAGCATTAAAATTTATCCAGTACTTACATATTATGAAATAAGTTAATTTTGGAGGATTTTTTGACATTCACAATCGCTGTGTATGTGTGGCATAATTTTATTACCAATATAAACCGTGATTTTAATCGTCCATGCTTTTATTAAATAGTACTATTATGTTTCAATGGCTTACCAGTATTAACCGTGATTTTAATCGTCCATGCTTTTATTAAATAGTACTATTATGTTTCAATGGCTTACCAATATTAACCGTGATTTTAATCGTCCATGCTTTTATTACATAGTACTATTATATTTCAATGGCTTACCAATATTAACCGTGATTTTAATCGTCCATGCTTTTATTAAATAGTACTATTATGTTTCAATGGCTTACCAATATTAACCGTGATTTTAATCGTCCCTGCTTTTATTACATAATACTATTATGTTTCAGTGGCTTACCAATATTAACCGTGATTTTAATCGTCCATGCTTTTATTACATAGTACTATTATATTTCAATGGCTTACCAATATTAACCGTGATTTTAATCGTCCATGCTTTTATTACATAGTACTATTATGTTTCAATGGCTTACCAATATTAACCGTGATTTTAATCGTCCATGCTTTTATTAAATAGTACTATTATGTTTCAATGGCTTACCAATATTAACCGTGATTTTAATCGTCCATGCTTTTATTACATAGTACTATTATGTTTCAATGGCTTACCAATATTAACCGTGATTTTAATCGTCCATGCTTTTATTAAATAGTACTATTATGTTTCAATGGCTTACCAATATTAACCGTGATTTTAATCGTCCATGCTTTTATTACATAGTACTATTATGTTTCAATGGCTTACTAATATTAACCGTGATTTTAATCGTCCATGCTTTTATTACATAGTACTATTATGTTTCAGTGGCTTACCTTCAGTGGCTTATGATTCCAGAAAGATGGAATTACCTGCTGTGGGGAAAAAATTGCTTTTATGTAAAACCCTTGCTGTTGTATGCAGTAATTAAATGAAGCTGCTTTTAATGTGTTGAATAGGCTGTGCTGTTCACATTCATCGTTTACTTTTTATCTGTTTATTTGTTTATAGATGTCTCAGATATTATCCGATAATGTTGTTTATAGATGTCTAAATGCAGTGCTTTTATATCCCGCAGATGCCGCTCCGTTACATTGGAAATCCCTGCACGGGAAAAATCTTCCTTCTACTCCAAGGACTCATCCTCTGATCCCAGTTTGAAAGGCATGGGGGAGGTTTCACAGGCGATACCGGACAGTCCGCCTTTGCTGTCGGCTCCTTCCACGTCCGGCATTTCGAGCAGACGTAGCTCCAGGGCCAGCCAGCATGTCAAGTTCATGACAACCACTGCAGTACTACACGGTCGGACAATCACTGGTCTTAACGGCCGTTTTAAATCAACGGGAAAATCCCAGAAAATATTCTGGGATGAACACTCCTCTCACGTAGAATGTGCGGCAGAACTGGAAAGGGAATTAAGCTTTACTCTCAACAGCTAGCCCATGGAGAAATTAGGCGCTATAACTAAAAGAAAATCCATTGACAAAAGAGTCTGACGCAGCTAAGAAAAAGACTGTTTAAATGAGAGAATAAGATGATCGTAGAATCTGAGTGATTAATAATCTTTCCACTTTTCTAATCTGAACGTTTCAATCTACTTCATTTTGCAAGATTTACAAGTTTGGGAAGATAACGCTTATTTATTAAAAATGAGCCGTACACTTAATAATCACTCATTAAGCTACTTTTCACTATCTTATAAATTATGAAATTAATTATTTTATCACAAATCAGTGCCACAGCTAAATAAAATTGAACACAAGCTCACAATATGCATGAAATTTAATTACTCAGGTGAATAAAACCAACACCTAATTTCGATTTCAACAGTATTTGATAAAATTTTACCTGGAGCTAAAGTATTCTAAGGTTGTTAACCTGTTGAATATTATTTTTAAATATTCGTTAGGATAAACTTTATTTTGGTTTTTATATGGCTGAATATTACATGAATGATTGGTTTTCAAAAAACTATATTATGAGCTATAAATTATTCTTAAATTTAGACCTAATGTCACTGATTTTAATACAATCTTTCACTCATTGTGCTCTTTGAAACAGAGCTACTGTAAAATACAGTTTGCTGTTAGTTGTGTCATAAGAAAAGCTATAAAATTACAGAATAATTCTTTCGTTATTCATGTTTGTTCAGGCTTAAATAAGTATTCTTCATTATTCGAAAATGATATATCATACTCTTTATCAAGATAAAAGTCAACCAAAACCGAAGTAAAGAATAACAAATATGCACATAAATATTCCATGCGTTTATAAATTTCTTTACCTTAAAATTTACATCTTAAAGACATCTTACCCTTCCTTTAAATTTCTGACTCATGTTAATAGGAACGTGTTTGGTGATCTCTTGTTTGGAAGCTATTACAGACTTTATTTTAAAAGGCTGAATAAAAAGAGATCATATTATATCTAGTTTTATTAATTTGTAATGGATGGTAAACTATACATCAACTAATTAGAAGTTGCTTGTAATATCAACTAAAACACCTGATGGAAAATGCTGAGAGGCAGATTATTGCATTGCTTAATTTAAGCAAATAATAAATACTATTTTATGAAACTTTGGTACACGTAACTATGATGTATCATTATGGATACAGTGTTTATGAATACTTTTATAAATAATATGTATGCACATGTGTTGAAATATTGCGAATCTGTAAATATAAAGCATATAATTTTGTAAGTTATTGCATTTTGGTGCTTTGATGAAACATGAATATGTTTTAAGGCAATTTGGGAAACGAAGAGAAGAAAGGAAAAAAGTAATGGTAGGGTGAGAAGGCAAAAGCACTTTTCTTAAAACTGACACTTTTTTATTAACCTCTAAATAAATTTAATATTTCTAAATATCTCTTTATGTGAGTATTTAGTTATTTCATTTTTAATTGTTGATGAACTGGTATGGTTGACATTAATTCAACAAATTAGTTAAAACTTAATAGCACAAACATGTGTAACAAGTTTCCTGACAGGCTAAAGTATACTCACAATTTTGTCTATCACTGTGCACATTACTGGCTAGAGACTTAATAATATTTAATAAGCTAAGCATTGAACAATAATTAATTTCCATAAAGGATTGAGGATTTCTTAGACATCATGCAATTTTTCGCCTCATTAATATATGTAATAAATTTAGTCAGATTTACATATAATTGCTATTTACTTGTACTAAGCATCCATTTAATTTCTGGATGATGTTGTTATCACAATAGCAAAGCTGCTATCTCTTGGCAGAAGGCAACATGGTAAAATTCGTTACTATTCAGGCAAATCAAGGCGAATATGGTAAACGGAATGGATTTTAATTGCTTATTTTCGCAAAATTATTCAAGCTCCAAATATCCGGATTGCCCCATTTTGATTTTTGGATAATTAATAGATACCTTTGCTTTTAATTTATGCAAGTAGTTTTAACCTGGAATTAAGTAAAATTCCACAAAAAGGTTGTAAGATTCCTCACAGTGTAATGCTGAGTTACTGTTGAACGTGCAGAATCTTAAGAACTGATAAGCGGATAATCGCTTGAGTTCCAGGAAACAACAAGATAGAAAAAGATAGAAGGGTAAAATAGCCATCTATTATTCCAACTAAAGTTTAACAAACTCCGTCTTGGAGTGTACAATAAAGCCGACACTTGGGCTTTGAACTTAAGAGACTAAGAATAATACTAAACTAATCTAAACTAAAAAGATGTAGCCGAAGCTATCAAGATTCTAACAGAGTTGGCCCCTTAACGTTAATAGACTGCGAAGCTATCAAGAGCCTAAAGCACGGCCGGGCGTAATAATAGCTTATGAGAGAGTAGCCTAAACAGGCGGACACGTGCAGACAAGATACCTGGTAACTCTCTCACTAAGACCGAAGAACTTTGCGGTTAAATACCGCTCTTCCTCATTATGTATTCAGTAGTGATTCTAAAACTACGTGTTGGCCGGAAGTAGTAAGTTGAAGTTAAGAATCGACAGGAAAGGAACTTTAACTCACACTTTAACGGTTAAAAAATTAACATCATCCTTATAGGGTAATAAAATATATTATTTTGGAGACGTGTGAAATTATTTGAGATGAATGTGTACAACATGCATATTGACCTACAAAATTATAAAAGTATCTAGGTTATAAACCACAACGGAAATGTAATTACGCCCTGTATATAAAAGTACTTGTCTTTATGTGCTCCATCATTATTCTTCCTCTTTGTTTTTCATTTTAAGTCAGCAAAAATTATTAATTTAATTTCAGATGGAAACAAATGTTATTTTATTATATAGTTTACTTAATTTCAGCGCAGTAAAAAGAAAAAAAGTTATGCGTTTAAGATTAAGGTCTGAATAAACAGCAATCGTTTTCATCTTTTTATTTTATTTGAAACAAAAATGGTTGCATATTTAGGGCAATCAAAAAAGATTTCATTGCTTAAATTGGTCAGGGAAAAGGTTGGTTGCAGTTTCTGACTGTATTAAAATATTTTCCTTTCTAAGTGCATTTCCTTTTCGCTGTATTGTTTTCCAAATAAACAACGAGGAATATTTTTCATTCCTGAAACTTATAATAATTACCTGCGGTGTCATTTGAGTAGCAGAATTTTACAATTAAGCAAAATTCAGCTTTATATTGATGCTGATTTTAGGGAAAGACTTCGCAACTTCCAAAACTAACTTCAAGGCAACCCAATAATATGAATTTCCTATTGTCCATATGGTGCAGATACTTAGCCGTCTATTATAGCAAGCTTATATCATTATATCAAGCTTTCTTGATGAATTTTCATCTAAGTCTCTCTTTTTAAAACCTCTAGCATAAGAGATCAGTAACGAAGAGTATTTCGTAAACATTTATAGAAGAATATTACGCGGTGAAACAATGACTGTTGTTGCTGTTGCTGGCATTCTGATCTGAGTCATATCAGGTCACAAATTTACTATGGTTAAGAGCGATATAGCAGCATATGTTGTTGGTTAAGGCGTTGAGCACCTTATAACTCCAATATGAATCCTCGTAGTTAGCAGTACGACCCTTTATAGGTGGCAGCCAAGTTACCTCTCAATTTGAAAACATACTTGGAGGACAGAATCTAGAATCTAGGTTCTGGTACCTCTTACTGCTTAACACTAACCACTCGATTTCTGGTACGAGGGATTTTAATTTTCCTTACGTCTCGAGGACATTAAGTTAACCCTTTAAAAACATTCATGATTTCTCTGAGATTCTGATACGGGCCTAGCAAAGGCATAGCTAGAGGTTTTAGCGCCCGGGGACAACTGAAGATTTTACTCCCCCTTCTGTGTGCCAAGAATTGAAAACACTTCATTCTGCAATTTCTCAATTACAATTTGGCGCTCTCTCGGTGCTACGCCTGAGGACAGATGTCCTCCCGTTGCTCCCCCTAGCTACGCCACTGGGGCCTAGTGTTATGGCAATTGTCTTTACCAACTACCATACCATTCGTAGGAGGGAGAACTAATTATTGAGCTTTAAATAGTCACGCGGAGAAAGATTAATTAGTGTAAGTTACATTTTTAATACTACGTTTTATGTATATGTTCCATAATAAGCATAAGAAATCCACGTGCATTTTATTTGCAACTAGTTCTTGATAATTAGGGATTGCATTGTGTAATTCCTTTCAATAATTAATTTACCTTATTTTTAATCCATGTCCAAAAGAATGTAAAATTTGGTTAAATATTTGCCTGGAGAATAAATGTACAATACCGAGAAGTATTCAAACTGAGTGAGTATTTCTTTCTCCTCGAAAAGGTTGTAAACTGAAATTTATTCGTGTTCTTGTTTGTGTAATAAACGATTGTATTTATCATATTTATCATAAATGTTACGATGTTTAACCGTGTAACATATTTGTAAATTTACAAAATTTTGTCTTGTATGTAATATCGATTATTGTGTAAGAGATGCTCGCCGTTATCTATTTGTATATTCGTTATATATTTACTGATTTACTGACTTCACTTGTGATTTTAAAAAAATCGCATATCGATTGTATCAAGAAATCTTTATTTCATTACTTATTATAAACCTTTTTAAATTTTAAAAATAAAGAAAGTGATGGAATATTTAAGTATAAATATTCATGTATCGAATTAATATATAAATTGTGTGTATATATTTTAAAGCATACAAAAAACAATTCTATCTGACGAAAATGTTGGATGAAATGTCAAATGTAACTGTTGTGTGGATTTGTACGCTTTTGACATTTTAGCTATTTTTTGGCGTACAACAAAGCTTATTAAGCATAAACGCTTACTTATTTACTAATGCGTGGAAATGAATCCTTAAATAAAATGTACAGTTGTAAAAATTAGCTTTCCACAACAAAATTTTGATTTTAATCAGAGTGATGTTGGAGTATGTTCTGTCGCATAATTAGTATTTATGCATTAAACTATTTTTGATTGAGAACAAAGAATATAACTTTGGAATTGCAGAATGTGTAAAACATTTATGCTTGTTCTATGAAATTCTATTTTAACTTAGATTCTTGTTATTCTGAATGTCTGCCTATTAACATATGGTTTTATGCAATGCACGTTATTAAAAACAAACTAAATATTATATTTAATATGTGTAATATGCTGCATTAGTGCAATATAACACCTTATTAACAATCTTATTCAAGAGCACTGCTGTTTCGAATTTTTTTCAAATTTCCAATTAGTAGCTGTAGATACGAGTTAAAGATGCGTGTAAAGCACTAGAAAGTCTTTGTGTGGTTCTCAATGTGACAGTGGATTTATATGCATTTGCTAATTTTAAAAAAAAGAATGCGATATTCCTCGTCTTACACTCAACGTTTTCACATTTTTGAATCATGTGGTATTTAATGAACTGCTATGCTTACTTATTGTACAGAAAACTTAATAATTTATCACAGTGAAAATAGACTCCTGATTATCCTACTCATCAAAAAAAAAATAAATAAAAAAATAAACAAAATCTGAAATGTTTCAGATTTTAAATTACGTCCAAAGGGGCGTTTTTTAACATTTTGTGTGTTACCTTTCTTTATTAAATATCATGTTCCTCGCACTTAAACCATAAGATCCAGTGCAACAGCAATATCGCAAAATAGTTTTAAAACGAGCATATCTTTAGAATTTCCGATACAGAGACTCACGCGCTGGAGATAAAAATGTTTTTTCTGCACAACGTTGCCATTGCTCGCTTTGAAATCCTTGAGTTTGTTAATCAAAAATTCGTCAAAGTTTTAAAAAATAGGAAATCGATCATAAAACAAATTTCAAATTTCAAATTTGGTCTTCCACATGCTCATATTCGTTGGAGGATTACGTTATTCAAAATTCGATGACTCTATGTACCGTTGTATTATCACAATACGAGAAATATACATACATTTATGCAGATTTTTCATTATTTAATTTCTTCAAATATAATGCAGGACTCTAACATTTTGTGGCAACAGTTTGAAAAGTGAACCGACATTTATGAGTCCGACGCAAAATGCCAAAACGAAACTAATAGTCCTTCGGGATTCAAATCCCTTTGGACTAAAAAAAAAAGAAACTTCAGATATTCGTTGGCATTGACAAGGTCTAAAGTGCCATTTTGAGTAATAACAACAAATGCTCTCCCGTTTTTTATGTGTTAAGGATGTTATGCAATATTTGATATATTTACGCAAGAATAACAAATTTCCTACAATTGTTGAACAATTGAATTTTAATTCAATTCAATTGAACAATTGAATTTACAATTGTTCCTACAATTGAATTTTGTTTCCTTTTGCTTTAGTTAAATTTCTTTATCTCAGAATTTATTGCACATATTCTATGCTATGCGTATCTTTTAATTTTTCCTATTAACTAACTTGTATCAGATTAGTTCTTTAACCGCTGATGAAAGTCCAAAAAACTGATGTTTCAAATTAAGTAAACAATTTTAACTTTTAAAAAACGTCTTCTCTGCTATATAGGAACTATAAATACTGAAGATAATAAGACAACAAGAATAAATGTAATTTGCATAAATTTGATGGACTAGTTTCGAAGTTTGGAAATAAACTTCTTCTTCAGCTACAGGAATAAAAATGGCGAAGGTAATCCTGTGTTCATGATAGTAGACCACTTGTTTTTCTGGTCTGTTGTTATCCAGTGAGCTTAGGCGTCTTCTTTGTCATTCTTACTCTTTTAGGTTAAGAAGTCCTCCGAAACGTTATAAAACTTCTAATCTTCAAACCTTTGGAATTAACCCAACAAATTTATGCAAAATACTCTTATTCTTGTTGAGTATCTCCAGCATTTTTTCTGTGAGTGTTAAAACTTAAATGTGTAAAATGAAAAATATTTGATGTAAATTAAATTACGTCTATGAAACTACTTTTAAAATTAATAGCTTTAAAGCGTAATAGAATGGAAAATAAAACAAATACAAGGCCGAAAGCATACTGAATGCCAACTGGAAAAATTATTAAATGAATAGCTTTGTAATATTTGCTATGAAAGAAACTTTAAACACCAAATGGATCACTTGTTCAAAGTAATACAGCAATAGTAAAATTTGCATACAAGCGTACGTGTTGAGAAAAATGTCGATCTTGAAGCTGTACTTTCTCTGACGTAAAACAAAGTACAATAGTATTACTTTGCAAGACAGTGTAGCTGGATCGCAATCAACACACTGCGCATTAAGTATTACTGGCTGCCTGCGGTCCACAAAATATTATGTGTTTAATTCTTACCATTTTATATATGTTTCTGTAATAATCTCTCGTAATTATGTCATGTTTTGTATTTTATGTATATTCGTAATAAAATTATTATTAAACGTTTTGATGTAGTTGTTAAATTGTTCTCGTTTGAGTACTCTGAGACGCAGGTTTCAAGAACAGAATCTAAAAGAGTATGAGCTCTTTTAAACATTTGAGGACGAGAAAGAAAGTTCACCCTTTGCAGCTGCAAGAATGGTGGCTGAAGTAAATGATTTCACTTTAAAGAAATTATGAATTTTGTTACTAATTAAAAAATCATGCCTATGAAATATTAAATAATTTTTGTTCTTTCTGTAGAGCTTAATTTACTTATTTATTATCATAAAACATCGTACTTATTTTTGCTGCTGAATTTGAAGGTTTTGGGGAAACTAATACCACTTTTCTGAACTGAAATATTTAGTATGATACATCCTGGTATATAATGTATGAAACGTAACGTCAGAACTTAATCTCCAAACTCTTGGAAGACGAATTTGCTTTACGAAGCATTGCTAAAAATATCACTCTCATCAGTTGAAACTATTTCTAAGATATCAAACGGATATCTTGATTTGATTCAGAGATAAAAATCCACGAATTTTCACTATATATTAAACATTCATTACTTTCTGACCGTTGCCACTAATAATAAAAATTCTTCTTTCAACAAAAAAATAAATTGTTTTTAAGTCCTAACTTTATTCATTCTGATGTACCTACATTTGACCTTACCTCAAACCTGATATTCTACTAATAAAATACTATTCCACCAAAAAAAAAAAAGTAAAGAAATAATGCCATCGCTTCCGAACCTTTTGTCTCCCAAAGCATTTTTTAGAATCAACTGTTCTATCGCAACCCCTTAAACCCATCCTTTGTCTTACTAGCTAATGATATTTAACAATTGTTCCACGTCGGTTGGAAAATTTGTAGATAATAACAGAATGTAAAGTAAGAAAGTATCTAAAGAGTTGGCAATGTATATAAAATGAAATTATACTTTAAAAGTTTTAACTTTACCATAATATCTCAATTTATTCTCAATAATATACTGTCAAAAGTTAACCAAGTATGAATTTTCAAGAGTTGAATAAAACATATCATTTTCTGTTACTATAACTATTTTACATTATTGCTGACAGCATTATTAAAGTCATTAAAATAAGTTCGGTTTCCTCAAGTTAATCGTGACATGCAGCTCAGTTCAAACCCACAATGTCTTATAACTGCTATTTAAAAGTTTTATTAATCTTTACAGAAAATTACAATTCCATGTTATTTTATAACTATATTACATTATAAGCCTAAATTAAGATATAACATAAGAAAACGTAAAATTATCTAATGAGACACCTTTTGTGGCTTTTCCGTGCATGTGTCAAAGCCTCAAGACAACCATCTTGCTCCAGCGTTCAGTAAGAAGGTATTCATGGTGGCTTCCTATAATCTTCACATATTAATATATAAAGTTTCTTTTAAATATATTGTGAAATTTCGTAGGCAGTATAAGATAGTATTAGGTAAACTCTAAAGCAGAGGATTCAGTATAGCTATTAATGGATAAATATAAATGTATTAATGTGAATAAGTAGTAAAACATTTCAAATCAAGTAACATATATTTTTAAATATGGTAAATTTATTCGATATATAATCGGATAGAAAGCTAAGAATGAATTACCATAGAAAGCTTAAGATTGGACACGTTATTTTGACTGCAATTACTGACTACCATCTGTGGTGTATACATTTAACAAAACTCTCCAGGTGGGTGATTAGGTCAATCTTGTTTCTGCGAAACAACTAAGACGTTTCCATTGCTCGGAAGGGTACTGCGATTTACACAAAGGCTACCATTACCATCCTTCGGCTACAGATTTTAAGCCAAGAAAAGGCAATTTCTCGATTCAGCTGAAGAATTTCTTCTATTTGTACGTCATCAACGAAAGATATACGATGGCGATTGTATTCCCAACAGTCATCATATATCTTTCGTTCATCTATCAGCAGACATCGTTAATCCGCAACAATGAAGAAATTTCGAACCCCACTACAAAGTTCCCCATATAAGGTACAATAATCTTTGAGCAACCGTAAGTCCATACTGAAAAAATTATACATCATTAAAAACATCCTAGTCCTAACGATTATCTCCCACCTTCTATAATGGGCCACTTTAAGATTGTTTGTGTTTGCAGTCAGGTCGGTTTCATATCAGATGTATTGCCACCTAGAACTAGACCACAATTAATTTTCCTCGTAAAGATTTGTTCAGTTAGTTGGCAATCCATTTGGAGTTTTTCATAATACTAAACCATGCGGCTTGCCTTGTATTCGATCAATGGAATACACTATACCGGGCTTACCAAACGTCTGATTCAAATACCAGGACATGATCTGGGGAGATAATATTCTTACCGTAGCCGAATGCGGCTCGTTTGATAACCTTTAAACAGTTATGTGAAGACACTTTTACGAGCGATATAGCGACCTTTTCTTAAATATATTTTAAGCATTTATTACTGTACTTTTTAGTTACACTCTCGTAAATTGTTTTTATATGAACGAGACAGTACTTTGGAAAACTCCTAGCTTATTCGTACCAAAATCGCTGAGCACTGGTAGCACTATGCGGGTTTGAGATACCGGCGAACCGTTGGCTGCATGGGCGTTTTCGTGTTTTTCCTCGTGTGTGTCGTGTATAGCTTCCCTTAGAAAATCTTCCACTAAGGCATCCCTCCTCTTAGGAAGAGAGCAGCCGAGTGCTAACCAAACTTAACTTATTCGCTACATCTGCAGATGGACTGTTCTTCCAGTTTATTCACAATTCTGATGTTGGTTGCGTAGCCAGATGCATCTTTTTTTAATATCATTCCATTCGCCATGGCACCAAACGATCTTCATTTTAACATATGCTCGAAAGCTTAACTCTTATGTATACTTTCCAGTTTCATTACTTTATTGCTGTTCTGGAATCCTTTACTGTCACACAAGATTTTCCACATTTACAACAAAGTAACAACAAATCGATCATATCTGCTTTGTACATCAGATGATGCCATCAGTATAATTTCCTTAACTACCGAATGAATTTTGTTAGATATTTTAAAACTAGAACTTTCTCTCTGACTTTTAATTTATGGATATTAGTGTGTACTTCTAAATACTTTGTTAAATTTTCACAAGTCCAAAATGTTAAATTATATTATTTGCATGTAAATTAACCAGAAATATGAGATAATGAATAAATTAATTCCATAGAATAACTCAGACTACGCATATTTAATTAACGCAAATATATGGAGAGGATTTAAATTAAGATACATAAGCTGGGCGAAGAGTTTTCCTCTAATGGATGAAACCTATCTTCTACCACTTCAAAGCGTAACGTACATAAAGCTATCTTTTTCACCGTTGTTGTGAATTTCTATGAAAATATATGAAATTTGCTAACTACGAAGAGCAGTTCTAAAGTAAATCTTCTAAATTAAATCATATTTCATGCATTTAAATTAAATAACGCTCTTAAAGTAAATCATATTGATATATTTGAAACATATATAAATGCAGCCGTTCCCCCGTACGAAAAAGTAAACATGCACTACATTTTGCATCATAAAAGTACATCAAAACCTAAATTACACATTCCTTTTTTTCTTTATTCAGATTTTATTTGCTTACTCATTTGTTTTTAAATTTAGGCTAAAGTAAGCATGGCCAAGCTTACTTCTCCTGAATTAGTTACATTTTATTAAATAACAATATTTTAAAACTGTTAAATCCAGAAAACATTTAAGTTTTTATTTATTTTAGAGATTTTGTTTCATGTTAGAAAATATTTTGCAGATTTTATGTTTGTCTTAACTGAAGTTTTAAATCGTCTCCAATGTCGTATTTCTGTTTATTATTTAGCGATAATGTTAACATTTGCGGTGAAATGCTGTGATGTCGAGTCTTCGGCCCTTTACTCCACAATTCATAACCCTACGAGGGACGTCTTAGTGAGAACATAAAATCCACTTAAAACAAAAGGAAAAAATTCTTGAGCTTTAGTTGCATTAGCAGGTGCCATTTACGGCCTGGCCAAACATTTGACATGCACTGGTCCGTAGCGTAGTCTGAAGAGTTGTGCCACTGAGCTAATCTTGTTTAATCTTTTTTAGCATAGTTCATAATACGTTCTGCTACTTTAAATGCATAGTTAAGTTTTTTATGTTGAGGCGATTTGGTTTTTTTGATTCTCCGTGCGATATTTGCGATATTCTTGAATAATTTAAAAGTATCTGGATCTGTAAAGATATTAAAAATTTCTGCTAAGTCTTCTTTACTATTATTCCGTGCTTTAATTTTTTCCCTCTACAACAGACGATTTTCTGAGTTTTGTTGAAACTGCGTTGATATATAGATAAGATATACATGAAAAAAATTGACGTGAGATTGTGAACAAAAGATACATTTAGGTTTTTGATCTGGTTTTAAAATGCATGTATTTGAACGATGATTTTCTTCATGTTTAACACATCTCACTTTGTGGAAACAGCTGCTTTGTGAATGATCAAACTCCTGACAATTAAAGTATTGTATTTTTCAACAATAGCACTGAAACAAAAAATTCTATTCATGTTATGAATGGTCTCTCCTCCTTTATTTCTGGTTAATTCCTTGGAGAATACTGGTAATTTAACTAACTGGTTTTCAATCTTCTTAGTAGTAAATTGCTTGACGTTTAGTACAGGACATTTGAGTGATTCTAAATCTTCAGATATGGCAGTTTCAGTATTGGAGTTGGGAATATTCTTAAGGATGACTTTAGCTGTGTTGTTATTATTGATAGGGAAAGTATGGAAGTTTAGTTGCATTTTCTTGAACTTTTCAACAGTAGTGTAATAATCTTGAGTGGTAGTGGCTTTGAAAATAATTTTGTTAGCTTTCATATTTGCTTCGTACTCTGCTTGGCAAGTTTTCGTAAAAACTTTCTCTACTTCTAACTAATCATTTTTCACGAGATTTTTTATCTCAATTACGAACTTTGTCACGTTCGGTTAGAAAAGATATGCCTTTTTCGTACGAGTTCTAAACAGGATGTGGTTTTATCACCCGGGTGCCTGCTAGCAAGTGTTTCTAACACCTGAGTCTTCTTCTAACTAATCAGCTTCTTTGTCAGTAATGACTATGGAGGGGGGTGGATGTTTGTAGTATCATTTGCGGTCTCAGATTGTTTTTCTTTAGTCGGGATTTCCTCTAAAAGCGTAGCAAATCTATTTTTCTGAGGAGTTTCAGGTGTTGCAGTGGTATTAATCAGCGATGGATAAGTTTTAGTCGCCGTCTGTTATCCCTTTTGGGAATTTCGGGGATCCTGGGTTTCTGTACAGTTATTTGAAATTTGGTTCACGTGGTTTAGCTCTGAATTATTGTACTGGGTTTCAGTACGGTTCTCTGAAGTTTGATTCACATGACTTATATTATCAGGAGAAAATGTTATCAAATGTTTTTCATCAGGAATAGGGCAGTTTGACGCTGTTTGGTGGAGTTCAATTTCATCATCTATTTCTAAGAGAATTTGTTGTTCTATCGAACATAATTTTTCTGTCTTAGCGATTTCGTGAAGTTTTTGCTTTTTTTCTTCTAATATCTCGATTCTTTCTAATCTCCATAATGGGGAACTTGGTATAAATTTAGATGGATTCTCATTCGCTTTCTTTGTGCCTTTCTTTTTAGCCATTGCCTAAGTAATGTCGTAAGAAGACACCATTAAGCCAAAGTATACTTACGAACAATTCAAGTTGAGTCAGAGGAGAACGAAAAACCTGATCTGGTCTCTACGAGCTCAAGTGATCAATTGATGAATGATGATAATCCATGTTAACGTTTAAAAAAGACCGTAAACGAAATACTATACAGCGTGTATCAGTACAGCGGTTACAAACTTTCAGGAGAGATAGAGTATACCTAGACGATTGGAAATCACATAGACACGCTTTCCTGGCACAGTACTGACGATACAATAGTCAAGAAAGAAAGAACACGAACGGGGTGAGGAAACATATTTATAATTTGAAGTACAACAGAAACAAACAAACAAAAAAAAAAGAAAACATAAAGAGACAACGACTATCATCAAAGAAGGTGTTCGAAATTACGACTCGGAGCGCGATGCAGGAACCGTTCGTCATGCATCTTCCATTCGTGATGCAAATCTTCCATGCACCAGAGAAGTGAGGCCTGCACCATGGTCCGGGGGCGTAATTTCGAACACCTCCTTTAATGACGGTCGTTGTTTGTTATTGTTCTTATTTGTAGGTTTCTGCTGTACTAAACATAATAAAACATGTTTTGTCTCACTGTTTGAATCTTTCTTTTTTTGCGTTTTGTGTCGTCACTACCGAACCAGAAAAGCGTTTCCGACCATGCATTATGTGATTTTTCATCGTCTAGGTGTACTCTATCTCTCCTGAAAGTTTGTTATTGCTGTACTGATACACCCTGTATATACTTTGAAAGACGGATATGTGCATAAACCTTTCCATGAGTAATAAATGCTATTACAAAAGTTCTAGGGTTAATTTTATTTTTCTAATAATTATTTTTATTTTGGAACAAACGTTTCCTGTACATTCTCCTTTCCCATCCGCGTTTCCCTGACAAAAAGATTTTTCAGGATTACGATTTATGTAAAAGAGGTAGAAACTAATATTTAAGCTGAAGTCTGGGTCACTTCAGTAGAAGTGCGTAGGAGAGGGTGTTCTGCCTTTGCTGCTAGTCTCAGTTTACTGTTACACCCGTACTGTTATAAGGTATTTCTCCCACTTCCCTAGCGTCCTTCGTGGTGTAGTAGTTCTGCACACTGGGCCGGCATTCCAGAGGTTTTGCTATTAACTAACTTGTATCAGATTAGTTCTTTAACCGCTGATGAAAGTCCAAAAAACTGATGTTTCAAATTAAGTAAACAATTTTAACTTTTAAAAAACGTCTTCTCTGCTATATAGGAACTATAAATACTGAAGATAATAAGACAACAAGAATAAATGTAATTTGCATAAATTTGATGGACTAGTTTCGAAGTTTGGAAATAAACTTCTTCTTCAGCTACAGGAATAAAAATGGCGAAGGTAATCCTGTGTTCATGATAGTAGACCACTTGTTTTTCTGGTCTGTTGTTATCCAGTGAGCTTAGGCGTCTTCTTTGTCATTCTTACTCTTTTAGGTTAAGAAGTCCTCCGAAACGTTATAAAACTTCTAATCTTCAAACCTTTGGAATTAACCCAACAAATTTATGCAAAATACTCTTATTCTTGTTGAGTATCTCCAGCATTTTTTCTGTGAGTGTTAAAACTTAAATGTGTAAAATGAAAAATATTTGATGTAAATTAAATTACGTCTATGAAACTACTTTTAAAATTAATAGCTTTAAAGCGTAATAGAATGGAAAATAAAACAAATACAAGGCCGAAAGCATACTGAATGCCAACTGGAAAAATTATTAAATGAATAGCTTTGTAATATTTGCTATGAAAGAAACTTTAAACACCAAATGGATCACTTGTTCAAAGTAATACAGCAATAGTAAAATTTGCATACAAGCGTACGTGTTGAGAAAAATGTCGATCTTGAAGCTGTACTTTCTCTGACGTAAAACAAAGTACAATAGTATTACTTTGCAAGACAGTGTAGCTGGATCGCAATCAACACACTGCGCATTAAGTATTACTGGCTGCCTGCGGTCCACAAAATATTATGTGTTTAATTCTTACCATTTTATATATGTTTCTGTAATAATCTCTCGTAATTATGTCATGTTTTGTATTTTATGTATATTCGTAATAAAATTATTATTAAACGTTTTGATGTAGTTGTTAAATTGTTCTCGTTTGAGTACTCTGAGACGCAGGTTTCAAGAACAGAATCTAAAAGAGTATGAGCTCTTTTAAACATTTGAGGACGAGAAAGAAAGTTCACCCTTTGCAGCTGCAAGAATGGTGGCTGAAGTAAATGATTTCACTTTAAAGAAATTATGAATTTTGTTACTAATTAAAAAATCATGCCTATGAAATATTAAATAATTTTTGTTCTTTCTGTAGAGCTTAATTTACTTATTTATTATCATAAAACATCGTACTTATTTTTGCTGCTGAATTTGAAGGTTTTGGGGAAACTAATACCACTTTTCTGAACTGAAATATTTAGTATGATACATCCTGGTATATAATGTATGAAACGTAACGTCAGAACTTAATCTCCAAACTCTTGGAAGACGAATTTGCTTTACGAAGCATTGCTAAAAATATCACTCTCATCAGTTGAAACTATTTCTAAGATATCAAACGGATATCTTGATTTGATTCAGAGATAAAAATCCACGAATTTTCACTATATATTAAACATTCATTACTTTCTGACCGTTGCCACTAATAATAAAAATTCTTCTTTCAACAAAAAAATAAATTGTTTTTAAGTCCTAACTTTATTCATTCTGATGTACCTACATTTGACCTTACCTCAAACCTGATATTCTACTAATAAAATACTATTCCACCAAAAAAAAAAAAGTAAAGAAATAATGCCATCGCTTCCGAACCTTTTGTCTCCCAAAGCATTTTTTAGAATCAACTGTTCTATCGCAACCCCTTAAACCCATCCTTTGTCTTACTAGCTAATGATATTTAACAATTGTTCCACGTCGGTTGGAAAATTTGTAGATAATAACAGAATGTAAAGTAAGAAAGTATCTAAAGAGTTGGCAATGTATATAAAATGAAATTATACTTTAAAAGTTTTAACTTTACCATAATATCTCAATTTATTCTCAATAATATACTGTCAAAAGTTAACCAAGTATGAATTTTCAAGAGTTGAATAAAACATATCATTTTCTGTTACTATAACTATTTTACATTATTGCTGACAGCATTATTAAAGTCATTAAAATAAGTTCGGTTTCCTCAAGTTAATCGTGACATGCAGCTCAGTTCAAACCCACAATGTCTTATAACTGCTATTTAAAAGTTTTATTAATCTTTACAGAAAATTACAATTCCATGTTATTTTATAACTATATTACATTATAAGCCTAAATTAAGATATAACATAAGAAAACGTAAAATTATCTAATGAGACACCTTTTGTGGCTTTTCCGTGCATGTGTCAAAGCCTCAAGACAACCATCTTGCTCCAGCGTTCAGTAAGAAGGTATTCATGGTGGCTTCCTATAATCTTCACATATTAATATATAAAGTTTCTTTTAAATATATTGTGAAATTTCGTAGGCAGTATAAGATAGTATTAGGTAAACTCTAAAGCAGAGGATTCAGTATAGCTATTAATGGATAAATATAAATGTATTAATGTGAATAAGTAGTAAAACATTTCAAATCAAGTAACATATATTTTTAAATATGGTAAATTTATTCGATATATAATCGGATAGAAAGCTAAGAATGAATTACCATAGAAAGCTTAAGATTGGACACGTTATTTTGACTGCAATTACTGACTACCATCTGTGGTGTATACATTTAACAAAACTCTCCAGGTGGGTGATTAGGTCAATCTTGTTTCTGCGAAACAACTAAGACGTTTCCATTGCTCGGAAGGGTACTGCGATTTACACAAAGGCTACCATTACCATCCTTCGGCTACAGATTTTAAGCCAAGAAAAGGCAATTTCTCGATTCAGCTGAAGAATTTCTTCTATTTGTACGTCATCAACGAAAGATATACGATGGCGATTGTATTCCCAACAGTCATCATATATCTTTCGTTCATCTATCAGCAGACATCGTTAATCCGCAACAATGAAGAAATTTCGAACCCCACTACAAAGTTCCCCATATAAGGTACAATAATCTTTGAGCAACCGTAAGTCCATACTGAAAAAATTATACATCATTAAAAACATCCTAGTCCTAACGATTATCTCCCACCTTCTATAATGGGCCACTTTAAGATTGTTTGTGTTTGCAGTCAGGTCGGTTTCATATCAGATGTATTGCCACCTAGAACTAGACCACAATTAATTTTCCTCGTAAAGATTTGTTCAGTTAGTTGGCAATCCATTTGGAGTTTTTCATAATACTAACCCATGCGGCTTGCCTTGTATTCGATCAATGGAATACACTATACCGGGCTTACCAAACGTCTGATTCAAATACCAGGACATGATCTGGGGAGATAATATTCTTACCGTAGCCGAATACGGCTCGTTTGATAACCTTTAAACAGTTATGTGAAGACACTTTTACGAGCGATATAGCGACCTTTTCTTAAATATATTTTAAGCATTTATTACTGTACTTTTTAGTTACACTCTCGTAAATTGTTTTTATATGAACGAGACAGTACTTTGGAAAACTCCTAGCTTATTCGTACCAAAATCGCTGAGCACTGGTAGCACTGTGCGGGTTTGAGATACCGGCGAACCGTTGGCTGCATGGGCGTTTTCGTGTTTTTCCTCGTGTGTGTCGTGTATAGCTTCCCTTAGAAAATCTTCCACTAAGGCATCCCTCCTCTTAGGAAGAGAGCAGCCGAGTGCTAACCAAACTTAACTTATTCGCTACATCTGCAGATGGACTGTTCTTCCAGTTTATTCACAATTCTGATGTTGGTTGCGTAGCCAGATGCATCTTTTTTTAATATCATTCCATTCGCCATGGCACCAAACGATCTTCATTTTAACATATGCTCGAAAGCTTAACTCTTATGTATACTTTCCAGTTTCATTACTTTATTGCTGTTCTGGAATCCTTTACTGTCACACAAGATTTTCCACATTTACAACAAAGTAACAACAAATCGATCATATCTGCTTTGTACATCAGATGATGCCATCAGTATAATTTCCTTAACTACCGAATGAATTTTGTTAGATATTTTAAAACTAGAACTTTCTCTCTGACTTTTAATTTATGGATATTAGTGTGTACTTCTAAATACTTTGTTAAATTTTCACAAGTCCAAAATGTTAAATTATATTATTTGCATGTAAATTAACCAGAAATATGAGATAATGAATAAATTAATTCCATAGAATAACTCAGACTACGCATATTTAATTAACGCAAATATATGGAGAGGATTTAAATTAAGATACATAAGCTGGGCGAAGAGTTTTCCTCTAATGGATGAAACCTATCTTCTACCACTTCAAAGCGTAACGTACATAAAGCTATCTTTTTCACCGTTGTTGTGAATTTCTATGAAAATATATGAAATTTGCTAACTACGAAGAGCAGTTCTAAAGTAAATCTTCTAAATTAAATCATATTTCATGCATTTAAATTAAATAACGCTCTTAAAGTAAATCATATTGATATATTTGAAACATATATAAATGCAGCCGTTCCCCGTACGAAAAAGTAAACATGCACTACATTTTGCATCATAAAAGTACATCAAAACCTAAATTACACATTCCTTTTTTTCTTTATTCATATTTTATTTGCTTACTCATTTGTTTTTAAATTTAGGCTAAAGTAAGCATGGCCAAGCTTACTTCTCCTGAATTAGTTACATTTTATTAAATAACAATATTTTAAAACTGTTAAATCCAGAAAACATTTAAGTTTTTATTTATTTTAGAGATTTTGTTTCATGTTAGAAAATATTTTGCAGATTTTATGTTTGTCTTAACTGAAGTTTTAAATCGTCTCCAATGTCGTATTTCTGTTTATTATTTAGCGATAATGTTAACATTTGCGGTGAAATGCTGTGATGTCGAGTCTTCGGCCCTTTACTCCACAATTCATAACCCTACGAGGGACGTCTTAGTGAGAACATAAAATCCACTTAAAACAAAAGGAAAAAATTCTTGAGCTTTAGTTGCATTAGCAGGTGCCATTTACGGCCTGGCCAAACATTTGACATGCACTGGTCCGTAGCGTAGTCTGAAGAGTTGTGCCACTGAGCTAATCTTGTTTAATCTTTTTTAGCATAGTTCATAATACGTTCTGCTACTTTAAATGCATAGTTAAGTTTTTTATGTTGAGGCGATTTGGTTTTTTTGATTCTCCGTGCGATATTTGCGATATTCTTGAATAATTTAAAAGTATCTGGATCTGTAAAGATATTAAAAATTTCTGCTAAGTCTTCTTTACTATTATTCCGTGCTTTAATTTTTTCCCTCTACAACAGACGATTTTCTGAGTTTTGTTGAAACTGCGTTGATATATAGATAAGATATACATGAAAAAAATTGACGTGAGATTGTGAACAAAAGATACATTTAGGTTTTTGATCTGGTTTTAAAATGCATGTATTTGAACGATGATTTTCTTCATGTTTAACACATCTCACTTTGTGGAAACAGCTGCTTTGTGAATGATCAAACTCCTGACAATTAAAGTATTGTATTTTTCAACAATAGCACTGAAACAAAAAATTCTATTCATGTTATGAATGGTCTCTCCTCCTTTATTTCTGGTTAATTCCTTGGAGAATACTGGTAATTTAACTAACTGGTTTTCAATCTTCTTAGTAGTAAATTGCTTGACGTTTAGTACAGGACATTTGAGTGATTCTAAATCTTCAGATATGGCAGTTTCAGTATTGGAGTTGGGAATATTCTTAAGGATGACTTTAGCTGTGTTGTTATTATTGATAGGGAAAGTATGGAAGTTTAGTTGCATTTTCTTGAACTTTTCAACAGTAGTGTAATAATCTTGAGTGGTAGTGGCTTTGAAAATAATTTTGTTAGCTTTCATATTTGCTTCGTACTCTGCTTGGCAAGTTTTCGTAAAAACTTTCTCTACTTCTAACTAATCATTTTTCACGAGATTTTTTATCTCAATTACGAACTTTGTCACGTTCGGTTAGAAAAGATATGCCTTTTTCGTACGAGTTCTAAACAGGATGTGGTTTTATCACCCGGGTGCCTGCTAGCAAGTGTTTCTAACACCTGAGTCTTCTTCTAACTAATCAGCTTCTTTGTCAGTAATGACTATGGAGGGGGGTGGATGTTTGTAGTATCATTTGCGGTCTCAGATTGTTTTTCTTTAGTCGGGATTTCCTCTAAAAGCGTAGCAAATCTATTTTTCTGAGGAGTTTCAGGTGTTGCAGTGGTATTAATCAGCGATGGATAAGTTTTAGTCGCCGTCTGTTATCCCTTTTGGGAATTTCGGGGATCCTGGGTTTCTGTACAGTTATTTGAAATTTGGTTCACGTGGTTTAGCTCTGAATTATTGTACTGGGTTTCAGTACGGTTCTCTGAAGTTTGATTCACATGACTTATATTATCAGGAGAAAATGTTATCAAATGTTTTTCATCAGGAATAGGGCAGTTTGACGCTGTTTGGTGGAGTTCAATTTCATCATCTATTTCTAAGAGAATTTGTTGTTCTATCGAACATAATTTTTCTGTCTTAGCGATTTCGTGAAGTTTTTGCTTTTTTTCTTCTAATATCTCGATTCTTTCTAATCTCCATAATGGGGAACTTGGTATAAATTTAGATGGATTCTCATTCGCTTTCTTTGTGCCTTTCTTTTTAGCCATTGCCTAAGTAATGTCGTAAGAAGACACCATTAAGCCAAAGTATACTTACGAACAATTCAAGTTGAGTCAGAGGAGAACGAAAAACCTGATCTGGTCTCTACGAGCTCAAGTGATCAATTGATGAATGATGATAATCCATGTTAACGTTTAAAAAAGACCGTAAACGAAATACTATACAGCGTGTATCAGTACAGCGGTTACAAACTTTCAGGAGAGATAGAGTATACCTAGACGATTGGAAATCACATAGACACGCTTTCCTGGCACAGTACTGACGATACAATAGTCAAGAAAGAAAGAACACGAACGGGGTGAGGAAACATATTTATAATTTGAAGTACAACAGAAACAAACAAACAAAAAAAAAAGAAAACATAAAGAGACAACGACTATCATCAAAGAAGGTGTTCGAAATTACGACTCGGAGCGCGATGCAGGAACCGTTCGTCATGCATCTTCCATTCGTGATGCAAATCTTCCATGCACCAGAGAAGTGAGGCCTGCACCATGGTCCGGGGGCGTAATTTCGAACACCTCCTTTAATGACGGTCGTTGTTTGTTATTGTTCTTATTTGTAGGTTTCTGCTGTACTAAACATAATAAAACATGTTTTGTCTCACTGTTTGAATCTTTCTTTTTTTGCGTTTTGTGTCGTCACTACCGAACCAGAAAAGCGTTTCCGACCATGCATTATGTGATTTTTCATCGTCTAGGTGTACTCTATCTCTCCTGAAAGTTTGTTATTGCTGTACTGATACACCCTGTATATACTTTGAAAGACGGATATGTGCATAAACCTTTCCATGAGTAATAAATGCTATTACAAAAGTTCTAGGGTTAATTTTATTTTTCTAATAATTATTTTTATTTTGGAACAAACGTTTCCTGTACATTCTCCTTTCCCATCCGCGTTTCCCTGACAAAAAGATTTTTCAGGATTACGATTTATGTAAAAGAGGTAGAAACTAATATTTAAGCTGAAGTCTGGGTCACTTCAGTAGAAGTGCGTAGGAGAGGGTGTTCTGCCTTTGCTGCTAGTCTCAGTTTACTGTTACACCCGTACTGTTATAAGGTATTTCTCCCACTTCCCTAGCGTCCTTCGTGGTGTAGTAGTTCTGCACACTGGGCCGGCATTCCAGAGGTTTTGCTATTAACTAACTTGTATCAGATTAGTTCTTTAACCGCTGATGAAAGTCCAAAAAACTGATGTTTCAAATTAAGTAAACAATTTTAACTTTTAAAAAACGTCTTCTCTGCTATATAGGAACTATAAATACTGAAGATAATAAGACAACAAGAATAAATGTAATTTGCATAAATTTGATGGACTAGTTTCGAAGTTTGGAAATAAACTTCTTCTTCAGCTACAGGAATAAAAATGGCGAAGGTAATCCTGTGTTCATGATAGTAGACCACTTGTTTTTCTGGTCTGTTGTTATCCAGTGAGCTTAGGCGTCTTCTTTGTCATTCTTACTCTTTTAGGTTAAGAAGTCCTCCGAAACGTTATAAAACTTCTAATCTTCAAACCTTTGGAATTAACCCAACAAATTTATGCAAAATACTCTTATTCTTGTTGAGTATCTCCAGCATTTTTTCTGTGAGTGTTAAAACTTAAATGTGTAAAATGAAAAATATTTGATGTAAATTAAATTACGTCTATGAAACTACTTTTAAAATTAATAGCTTTAAAGCGTAATAGAATGGAAAATAAAACAAATACAAGGCCGAAAGCATACTGAATGCCAACTGGAAAAATTATTAAATGAATAGCTTTGTAATATTTGCTATGAAAGAAACTTTAAACACCAAATGGATCACTTGTTCAAAGTAATACAGCAATAGTAAAATTTGCATACAAGCGTACGTGTTGAGAAAAATGTCGATCTTGAAGCTGTACTTTCTCTGACGTAAAACAAAGTACAATAGTATTACTTTGCAAGACAGTGTAGCTGGATCGCAATCAACACACTGCGCATTAAGTATTACTGGCTGCCTGCGGTCCACAAAATATTATGTGTTTAATTCTTACCATTTTATATATGTTTCTGTAATAATCTCTCGTAATTATGTCATGTTTTGTATTTTATGTATATTCGTAATAAAATTATTATTAAACGTTTTGATGTAGTTGTTAAATTGTTCTCGTTTGAGTACTCTGAGACGCAGGTTTCAAGAACAGAATCTAAAAGAGTATGAGCTCTTTTAAACATTTGAGGACGAGAAAGAAAGTTCACCCTTTGCAGCTGCAAGAATGGTGGCTGAAGTAAATGATTTCACTTTAAAGAAATTATGAATTTTGTTACTAATTAAAAAATCATGCCTATGAAATATTAAATAATTTTTGTTCTTTCTGTAGAGCTTAATTTACTTATTTATTATCATAAAACATCGTACTTATTTTTGCTGCTGAATTTGAAGGTTTTGGGGAAACTAATACCACTTTTCTGAACTGAAATATTTAGTATGATACATCCTGGTATATAATGTATGAAACGTAACGTCAGAACTTAATCTCCAAACTCTTGGAAGACGAATTTGCTTTACGAAGCATTGCTAAAAATATCACTCTCATCAGTTGAAACTATTTCTAAGATATCAAACGGATATCTTGATTTGATTCAGAGATAAAAATCCACGAATTTTCACTATATATTAAACATTCATTACTTTCTGACCGTTGCCACTAATAATAAAAATTCTTCTTTCAACAAAAAAATAAATTGTTTTTAAGTCCTAACTTTATTCATTCTGATGTACCTACATTTGACCTTACCTCAAACCTGATATTCTACTAATAAAATACTATTCCACCAAAAAAAAAAAAGTAAAGAAATAATGCCATCGCTTCCGAACCTTTTGTCTCCCAAAGCATTTTTTAGAATCAACTGTTCTATCGCAACCCCTTAAACCCATCCTTTGTCTTACTAGCTAATGATATTTAACAATTGTTCCACGTCGGTTGGAAAATTTGTAGATAATAACAGAATGTAAAGTAAGAAAGTATCTAAAGAGTTGGCAATGTATATAAAATGAAATTATACTTTAAAAGTTTTAACTTTACCATAATATCTCAATTTATTCTCAATAATATACTGTCAAAAGTTAACCAAGTATGAATTTTCAAGAGTTGAATAAAACATATCATTTTCTGTTACTATAACTATTTTACATTATTGCTGACAGCATTATTAAAGTCATTAAAATAAGTTCGGTTTCCTCAAGTTAATCGTGACATGCAGCTCAGTTCAAACCCACAATGTCTTATAACTGCTATTTAAAAGTTTTATTAATCTTTACAGAAAATTACAATTCCATGTTATTTTATAACTATATTACATTATAAGCCTAAATTAAGATATAACATAAGAAAACGTAAAATTATCTAATGAGACACCTTTTGTGGCTTTTCCGTGCATGTGTCAAAGCCTCAAGACAACCATCTTGCTCCAGCGTTCAGTAAGAAGGTATTCATGGTGGCTTCCTATAATCTTCACATATTAATATATAAAGTTTCTTTTAAATATATTGTGAAATTTCGTAGGCAGTATAAGATAGTATTAGGTAAACTCTAAAGCAGAGGATTCAGTATAGCTATTAATGGATAAATATAAATGTATTAATGTGAATAAGTAGTAAAACATTTCAAATCAAGTAACATATATTTTTAAATATGGTAAATTTATTCGATATATAATCGGATAGAAAGCTAAGAATGAATTACCATAGAAAGCTTAAGATTGGACACGTTATTTTGACTGCAATTACTGACTACCATCTGTGGTGTATACATTTAACAAAACTCTCCAGGTGGGTGATTAGGTCAATCTTGTTTCTGCGAAACAACTAAGACGTTTCCATTGCTCGGAAGGGTACTGCGATTTACACAAAGGCTACCATTACCATCCTTCGGCTACAGATTTTAAGCCAAGAAAAGGCAATTTCTCGATTCAGCTGAAGAATTTCTTCTATTTGTACGTCATCAACGAAAGATATACGATGGCGATTGTATTCCCAACAGTCATCATATATCTTTCGTTCATCTATCAGCAGACATCGTTAATCCGCAACAATGAAGAAATTTCGAACCCCACTACAAAGTTCCCCATATAAGGTACAATAATCTTTGAGCAACCGTAAGTCCATACTGAAAAAATTATACATCATTAAAAACATCCTAGTCCTAACGATTATCTCCCACCTTCTATAATGGGCCACTTTAAGATTGTTTGTGTTTGCAGTCAGGTCGGTTTCATATCAGATGTATTGCCACCTAGAACTAGACCACAATTAATTTTCCTCGTAAAGATTTGTTCAGTTAGTTGGCAATCCATTTGGAGTTTTTCATAATACTAAACCATGCGGCTTGCCTTGTATTCGATCAATGGAATACACTATACCGGGCTTACCAAACGTCTGATTCAAATACCAGGACATGATCTGGGGAGATAATATTCTTACCGTAGCCGAATGCGGCTCGTTTGATAACCTTTAAACAGTTATGTGAAGACACTTTTACGAGCGATATAGCGACCTTTTCTTAAATATATTTTAAGCATTTATTACTGTACTTTTTAGTTACACTCTCGTAAATTGTTTTTATATGAACGAGACAGTACTTTGGAAAACTCCTAGCTTATTCGTACCAAAATCGCTGAGCACTGGTAGCACTATGCGGGTTTGAGATACCGGCGAACCGTTGGCTGCATGGGCGTTTTCGTGTTTTTCCTCGTGTGTGTCGTGTATAGCTTCCCTTAGAAAATCTTCCACTAAGGCATCCCTCCTCTTAGGAAGAGAGCAGCCGAGTGCTAACCAAACTTAACTTATTCGCTACATCTGCAGATGGACTGTTCTTCCAGTTTATTCACAATTCTGATGTTGGTTGCGTAGCCAGATGCATCTTTTTTTAATATCATTCCATTCGCCATGGCACCAAACGATCTTCATTTTAACATATGCTCGAAAGCTTAACTCTTATGTATACTTTCCAGTTTCATTACTTTATTGCTGTTCTGGAATCCTTTACTGTCACACAAGATTTTCCACATTTACAACAAAGTAACAACAAATCGATCATATCTGCTTTGTACATCAGATGATGCCATCAGTATAATTTCCTTAACTACCGAATGAATTTTGTTAGATATTTTAAAACTAGAACTTTCTCTCTGACTTTTAATTTATGGATATTAGTGTGTACTTCTAAATACTTTGTTAAATTTTCACAAGTCCAAAATGTTAAATTATATTATTTGCATGTAAATTAACCAGAAATATGAGATAATGAATAAATTAATTCCATAGAATAACTCAGACTACGCATATTTAATTAACGCAAATATATGGAGAGGATTTAAATTAAGATACATAAGCTGGGCGAAGAGTTTTCCTCTAATGGATGAAACCTATCTTCTACCACTTCAAAGCGTAACGTACATAAAGCTATCTTTTTCACCGTTGTTGTGAATTTCTATGAAAATATATGAAATTTGCTAACTACGAAGAGCAGTTCTAAAGTAAATCTTCTAAATTAAATCATATTTCATGCATTTAAATTAAATAACGCTCTTAAAGTAAATCATATTGATATATTTGAAACATATATAAATGCAGCCGTTCCCCCGTACGAAAAAGTAAACATGCACTACATTTTGCATCATAAAAGTACATCAAAACCTAAATTACACATTCCTTTTTTTCTTTATTCAGATTTTATTTGCTTACTCATTTGTTTTTAAATTTAGGCTAAAGTAAGCATGGCCAAGCTTACTTCTCCTGAATTAGTTACATTTTATTAAATAACAATATTTTAAAACTGTTAAATCCAGAAAACATTTAAGTTTTTATTTATTTTAGAGATTTTGTTTCATGTTAGAAAATATTTTGCAGATTTTATGTTTGTCTTAACTGAAGTTTTAAATCGTCTCCAATGTCGTATTTCTGTTTATTATTTAGCGATAATGTTAACATTTGCGGTGAAATGCTGTGATGTCGAGTCTTCGGCCCTTTACTCCACAATTCATAACCCTACGAGGGACGTCTTAGTGAGAACATAAAATCCACTTAAAACAAAAGGAAAAAATTCTTGAGCTTTAGTTGCATTAGCAGGTGCCATTTACGGCCTGGCCAAACATTTGACATGCACTGGTCCGTAGCGTAGTCTGAAGAGTTGTGCCACTGAGCTAATCTTGTTTAATCTTTTTTAGCATAGTTCATAATACGTTCTGCTACTTTAAATGCATAGTTAAGTTTTTTATGTTGAGGCGATTTGGTTTTTTTGATTCTCCGTGCGATATTTGCGATATTCTTGAATAATTTAAAAGTATCTGGATCTGTAAAGATATTAAAAATTTCTGCTAAGTCTTCTTTACTATTATTCCGTGCTTTAATTTTTTCCCTCTACAACAGACGATTTTCTGAGTTTTGTTGAAACTGCGTTGATATATAGATAAGATATACATGAAAAAAATTGACGTGAGATTGTGAACAAAAGATACATTTAGGTTTTTGATCTGGTTTTAAAATGCATGTATTTGAACGATGATTTTCTTCATGTTTAACACATCTCACTTTGTGGAAACAGCTGCTTTGTGAATGATCAAACTCCTGACAATTAAAGTATTGTATTTTTCAACAATAGCACTGAAACAAAAAATTCTATTCATGTTATGAATGGTCTCTCCTCCTTTATTTCTGGTTAATTCCTTGGAGAATACTGGTAATTTAACTAACTGGTTTTCAATCTTCTTAGTAGTAAATTGCTTGACGTTTAGTACAGGACATTTGAGTGATTCTAAATCTTCAGATATGGCAGTTTCAGTATTGGAGTTGGGAATATTCTTAAGGATGACTTTAGCTGTGTTGTTATTATTGATAGGGAAAGTATGGAAGTTTAGTTGCATTTTCTTGAACTTTTCAACAGTAGTGTAATAATCTTGAGTGGTAGTGGCTTTGAAAATAATTTTGTTAGCTTTCATATTTGCTTCGTACTCTGCTTGGCAAGTTTTCGTAAAAACTTTCTCTACTTCTAACTAATCATTTTTCACGAGATTTTTTATCTCAATTACGAACTTTGTCGCGTTCGGTTAGAAAAGATATGCCTTTTTCGTACGAGTTCTAAACAGGATGTGGTTTTATCACCCGGGTGCCTGCTAGCAAGTGTTTCTAACACCTGAGTCTTCTTCTAACTAATCAGCTTCTTTGTCAGTGATGACTATGGAGGGGGGTGGATGTTTGTAGTATCATTTGCGGTCTCAGATTGTTTTTCTTTAGTCGGGATTTCCTCTAAAAGCGTAGCAAATCTATTTTTCTGAGGAGTTTCAGGTGTTGCAGTGGTATTAATCAGCGATGGATAAGTTTTAGTCGCCGTCTGTTATCCCTTTTGGGAATTTCGGGGATCCTGGGTTTCTGTACAGTTATTTGAAATTTGGTTCACGTGGTTTTGCTCTGAATTATTGTACTGGGTTTCAGTACGGTTCTCTGAAGTTTGATTCACATGACTTATTATATTATCAGGAGAAAATGTTATCAAATGTTTTTCATCAGGAATAGGGCAGTTTGACGCTGTTTGGTGGAGTTCAATTTCATCATCTATTTCTAAGAGAATTTGTTGTTCTATCGAACATAATTTTTCTGTCTTAGCGATTTCGTGAAGTTTTTGCTTTTTTTCTTCTAATATCTCGATTCTTTCTAATCTCCATAATGGGGAACTTGGTATAAATTTAGATGGATTCTCATTCGCTTTCTTTGTGCCTTTCTTTTTAGCCATTGCCTAAGTAATGTCGTAAGAAGACACCATTAAGCCAAAGTATACTTACGAACAATTCAAGTTGAGTCAGAGGAGAACGAAAAACCTGATCTGGTCTCTACGAGCTCAAGTGATCAATTGATGAATGATGATAATCCATGTTAACGTTTAAAAAAGACCGTAAACGAAATACTATACAGCGTGTATCAGTACAGCGGTTACAAACTTTCAGGAGAGATAGAGTATACCTAGACGATTGGAAATCACATAGACACGCTTTCCTGGCACAGTACTGACGATACAATAGTCAAGAAAGAAAGAACACGAACGGGGTGAGGAAACATATTTATAATTTGAAGTACAACAGAAACAAACAAACAAACAAAAAAAAAAAGAAAACATAAAGAGACAACGACTATCATCAAAGAAGGTGTTCGAAATTACGACTCGGAGCGCGATGCAGGAACCGTTCGTCATGCATCTTCCATTCGTGATGCAAATCTTCCATGCACCAGAGAAGTGAGGCCTGCACCATGGTCCGGGGCCGTAATTTCGAACACCTCCTTTAATGACGGTCGTTGTTTGTTATTGTTCTTATTTGTAGGTTTCTGCTGTACTAAACATAATAAAACATGTTTTGTCTCACTGTTTGAATCTTTCTTTTTTTGCGTTTTGTGTCGTCACTACCGAACCAGAAAAGCGTTTCCGACCATGCATTATGTGATTTTTCATCGTCTAGGTGTACTCTATCTCTCCTGAAAGTTTGTTATTGCTGTACTGATACACCCTGTATATACTTTGAAAGACGGATATGTGCATAAACCTTTCCATGAGTAATAAATGCTATTACAAAAGTTCTAGGGTTAATTTTATTTTTCTAATAATTATTTTTATTTTGGAACAAACGTTTCCTGTACATTCTCCTTTCCCATCCGCGTTTCCCTGACAAAAAGATTTTTCAGGATTACGATTTATGTAAAAGAGGTAGAAACTAATATTTAAGCTGAAGTCTGGGTCACTTCAGTAGAAGTGCGTAGGAGAGGGTGTTCTGCCTTTGCTGCTAGTCTCAGTTTACTGTTACACCCGTATTGTTATAAGGTATTTCTCCCACTTCCCTAGCGTCCTTCGTGGTGTAGTAGTTCTGCACTCTGGGCCGGCATTCCAGAGGTCTGTGGTTCGATTCCTGGCGAAAGCGGTTGCATATTTTTTACCTTTTCTGCTTCCAATTAACCTAGTGACTCTACAAGTGGAGGCCCGAACTAAAAAGGGTTGTGGATGATGATTCTCCGCACCCAGGATTTGGCGACTAGGTCCCCTAAAACCCTAGTCGCCCTTTAAAAAGGGGAGTATATAAAGTATTTCTTCCACTTCCCTAGCGTCCTTCGTGGTGTAGTGGTTCTGCATGCTGGGCCGGTATTCCAGAGATCCGTGGTTCGATTCCCAGCGAAGGCGGTTGCATATTCTTCATCTTTTCTGCTTCCGATTAACCTAAAGACTCTACACTGTTACGTGTCTGCCAGTATACGGACGGTATAACAGTATACGCCGATGATATGAATAACAACTCCGTTAGCTGATTCTGTGCAGCTTCGGCTGGTTACGTTTAGTTAGGATTAAATTAGTTTTATATTTTCTATCTTGAGTCAAAGCCCAAGAGGAGGTTCATTGTGAGTCCGTCAAGGGGCCACCTGTTAACGTATTTTGAGTTGGAATAAAGGGTAAATTTAACCCTTCTTTGGATTTATTACTTACAAGAGCTCAGCGAATAGCCGTTATACAGTTCTTCAATATTCTAGCTCTCAGAGAACTGTATATTAGTTATTATATTATAACTGCACTAGAAGTCACAGCCTCCATAGTCATAGAAGTCATGCATGTGGTGTATTCATAGAATCACTAAATTAATCTTGCTGGATAATGTATTGCTCTCTGAGCTATGCACGTATATTTTCAAAATATGGTAAAGTACCTTATTTTCCTATTTTCAGCGTATGATATACATATCCTAGACCGCATGAATGCCTACACGCAATTTAGGCTTGCAGTTTACAATTGCGCTACTAGAAGAGATAAATTATAAGATATTTAAAACAATACTTAAAATTTTCATCTATCTTAAGAAGATTTTACTGACAATATTTTAGTCTGAGTTAAAATCGACAATAGTACAATGTGAGTACCTTATGCAGATATTTTTTAAAGTTACCTGAAACACTTAACGCTATATTTTTATAAACAAACGCTAACCTAAATAAAATATTGTACGACACAGAAACACTTTTTAAGATAAGCTAAAACACTTTTCATAAGAAAGCTAATGATTTAAAATATAACATTATATAACAAGAAACAAATAAAAAAAGAAGAATGATTTAGAAAAGGCAAAAGAAATTTTTCCTTGCAAGAGAAATACTCATGATGGGCAGTGTTTATAGTTTAATTCAGATGCTTCGTATGATTACCAAATGGAGTAGCTCGTACTTCAAATTCTGGCCAAAACAACAATCATAACCCCCACCTGGAATATAAATAAAAAGAGGTCTGTCAATTTTATACTACATAAATTATAAATTAAGTGAATATTCATAATATCCCTAGAAACTTGAACAAAATAAAATGAAAAACTTTTAAACACTAACAATTCTGTCAGATAATATCTAAATGTCCAAAGAAAACAATTTACCTTAGCAGTTCTTCCTATTATTTAATAATTTATTTCTTAAAGTAGCTTTGGCTGAAATTTTAAAAAGAATGATATTTCTAATTTTGTTACTCATTTATCGTATTACTTCATACAGTTTTTTAACTGCTTCACATTCTCCGTTTTTAAAATAGAATTATAATAAAATTAATAACTTAACGAGTTAATTAGCAGGCCTGCTTTCTGGATAAATGGAAAAAGAAAATAATTTAAAAGAAAAAAAAAAAAACGAAAGAGATGCAAGTAATACCGGGGAAAAGGAAAATTGTAATGAAAAGCTTCAAAACATAAATAAGGTCTATTTCAATTTTGAACTTCCATATTCTTAATCAAATAAACTTATTTAAATATAAGCGGTTTAAAAACGAATCTTTCTGTTTAATAAAAGGAAAACTTGAGAATAAATATTAAGTTGCTTTTTATATTGAAAGTAAAATTTAATTTATTAAATATGGAGGTTTTTATGTTTATTAACGCCTTATCATATTATTTTTATCTTTACTATCACTTCTACTTTCATGTATTCCCACCAAGATGCAAACAAGTTAACGTATAGAACAACAGAGTTTTTGAAGTTACCAGGACATTTTTGAATTGAGCGTTGACCATCTCAATTTTCGTATAACTTCTAGACATACCTGAGTCAGTTTCAATTAGCCGTGTTTGCTCATGTGATTAGAGGGCCTGAGCTAAAGCGTACAGAATAACCTGCCTTGTGAATTTATTCTTGATATGATTAGCTTTACCTTAAATTTCGTGTTTTGTTCTTTCGCAAACAGCGGCGACTTATATTACTGTTAGTTTTGAGTGTTTAGTTTAGTTAGTTAGAGCTGTTTAGTTTTGTTAAACCAAAGTTCTAATAAAAAGTTTAACTTTAAGCCTTATTCAGAGTTTACATAGTGTTGTTCATGGAAAGACTAAGAGAGGACGATAAGTCGAGTGACTATCTGTATGAATCAGAGGTTATAACATTGAAGTAGTTAATTTCTTTACACTAACACCCAACATGAATAATTAAGTATTCCTGGAGATGTAACGTTTAGTTTAGCTCCTGCAAGCTTACAAGTTGGAGGAACGCCGGAAATTGTGATGTAATGCTTCGGGTATTTCGTAGATGCCATTCGAATTCAATGAAGCCATCTGTCAGTTGATGATAAGAGTTCTGTAGAAACTTTTGTGGAAAATCCTTTCCTCTTGTATACGGTGGAAGAGCAGTAGAGGGCAACGTCCTTTATGAAAAGACAGGCCTTGAGGTAGTTCAAAGGCAATATAAAACTTTGTTTGCTGAATCCGCTAACAAGACGTTTAGATTTGATGTTTTTAATGCCGTGCTAGGTAAAGCATTCTTCGCCGTAAAGGACTGGGCTCGGCTGGAGCTGGAGATGTTAGGAAAATATCAGATACTTGATTGAATATTTGATGCCATTTGTGATATAAAAGGTGAAGACTGCGAGCAGTTGTATGAGTGAAAAAAGAATCAGATGTAAGCCACACAATTAATTATGCCAAGGTTGCTGCTACATGTACAGGATTTCGTCGGATTGAGGAATCCATATACGTTGGAAGAATCATTCAAGTTAGCTATAAAATATGAAAGCCCCATAGGGTGGACGAAAATAGTCTTCCTTATGCGACAATATGGTGATAGTTTTGTCAGTAGCTACAGAGATAGATTTTGTGGAAGAAATGACGAAAGGTGAGTGAGAGAACTTGAAACACATACCGGCAAAGTATTACCACACTGCTTCGCACATACCTACAGTTTTAGTACCCAGATGTTTTGATTTTTGGCGGTGGTTTATGTCCCAGCACATTTACCGATTTTATTTTATGTTTTGTCACCTGTGGTTGCCCGTTTCGTGTTTTTTTAACAATCTGTTATATAGATCATAATTTAAAATTCTGTGGGAAACATTCAACCATAAAATTTGGAAAACTAGCGAAGATGTTTCGAATTATTTTATTGTATTTTTCCATTCATGCTTATTTAAGTACGTTTTTAATGTTTTTTCTTCAAATACGCGCCGAATGCTCAAACTCAAGCGAATAGGCTGGCTGTATGGGCACTTTCGAGATCTTCGTCATGTGCAACTTAAATGCGAATTATTTTCTTTTAGAAACTCCTACATTCTCCTTTTAAGCTGACAGCTTTCGCTTGTTTTGCTACAATCAAATCATCCAACCAAATCTTCAAATGTGTATAATTGTTAATCATGAGTTACATTTATATGAGACATATATGAGACATATTATCGGCTGACACCAACGAGGTCACAGCCGAAAACATCGCGGAGAAAACAACGCAAGGCGTGCTACAAAACATCGTGGGAGAAAACATCGCAGTTCTAAAACATCGTGGTACAAAACATCGCAGCCGAAAATAAAGCGGTTCAAAAACTTCGCAGTTTAAAAACATCGTCGTCGAAAATATCGTGGTAAAAAATAAAGTATCTACAAATCATCGCATGACGATAACATCGCAGACATGCTTTTTTCAGGCTTTAATAACTGTAAATGGATATTCCCATAATGATTTGTGATCGCAAGAGGGAAAGAAGGATAATTTTTACTTTCATATTTTTTATTAACTAATAAATTTTTGCTTAGAAAGTAAGAAGGAACCGTAAGCATAGAAAATTAAAGCAACTCATAGCACTTAATAGAATTTTAAACTGACATAGTTAAATAACAAAGGCCATTAATAAATCATTTTTATAAAGTTTTTATTGGTAGTTTTTCATGAAAAGTATAATCTATAAGTTGCATTTAATTTTCTATGCTTAGGTTTCCTTCTTACTTTTTCAGCAAAAATTTATTAGTTAATAAAGAAATTTGAAAATAAAAATTATCCTTCTTTACATCTTGCGCTCACAAATCATTATGGGAATATCCATTTACAGTTATTAAAACCTGAAGAAAACATGTCTGCGATGTTATCGTCATGCGATGATTTGTAGATACTTTATTTTTTACCACGATATTTTCGACGTCGATGTTTTGTATCACGATGTTTTAGAACTGCGAAGTTTTCTCTTTGCAATGTTTTCTCCCACGATGTTTTGTAGCACGACATTTTCGCCTTGCGTTGTTTTCTCGGCGACGTTTTCGTCCGCGATGTTATCGGCAGACACCAACGAGAGCGCTTGAGACTTTAAACCCTTTTCAAAGTTTGGGTGCCAAAAGCTGGCTTTTCATGTATTTATGATGTTTAAATAAAACATTCTGTAGGATATATCTTTGTTTTAGAGCTCACGTATTTTAAGTATCATACTAATAACATAAAAGTTGATCTCTTTCATCGAAGACGTATCCAAATATTATTAAAGAAATTTATGTTGTTCTTAAATTATTCATTTTGTTATTTTGAAAGGAAATGAGTTATTTTAATTTAGAAGAGAAACTAAACATCCTACTGTCTACCCACGTTAAGCTGAATACCGCAGGGCTTCTATGTATAGATGAATGAAAAATCTTAATCCATATGCAGGAAAGTGCTGTCCGTTTGACAGAGGCGCATCAGTTTATTTCATGTTTTTGGAACTTTTTGCTGCAGTTTGCACTATTTTAAACGATAGATGGCATACAGGCAACCAAAAAGAGGAGAAATGGTCTGAATATTTGCAGAAAATAATAAAGAAAGAATGTTGGCGTATAAGGTATTTCTCTCGCCTTCCTAGCATGCCTTCGTGGGTAGTGAGCCGGTATTCTAGAGGTCCGTGGTTCCATTCCCGGCGAAGGCGATTGCTCATTTTTCATCTGTCTGCCTTCCAAGAAACTGCTAATGTCTCTACAAGTGTTTAAATGTCAAGGAAAAGCTTTAAAACATTCCATTCTCCCTTAAGGGAACTTATACACCTTAAAACCCATAAGATCTTCGAATAGGTGACTGTTGCAAGAATTGGGATAACTTACTTATTTTAAAAGCAATTACTTCCAACTTTCTACAGCTGACTTACATAGTATAGCTGCTTTCTGAAATAGTCATCAGAAAGTTCGTGTTGCCACAAATATTTTTATAATTCCCTCCGCTTTGTGACAACATATTTCGTCATGTTTCCACCTTGCGCGCACAGATTAAAACCTTCTGTTGCATAATGTAATTTCATATTTAATATATAGCTTTTATAACATTTGGAAACTACTGCGAACCTAAAATTCTAAAAATTTCATGTTAAATTTTTATTTTATTTTGAATTGAGTTTATAAACTGTATTTTATTAAAATACAGTGGATGGAAAAAGATATGGAAACATCTTGTGAAATGCATGTTTGAAAAGAAAGAATGATTTTAATGAAATATGTAGGTGGCGCTGGCGTTTTTGACTACTGACGCCACCTAAACAACTTCGTAAATGTACTAAACAGTTCAGATGTTGTCGGAGTACTGTTATGTGAGGTTGTCATTGCATTATGTCAGAGTTAACAGACTTCAAACGTGGGCAAATTGTTGGAGCACGTATGGTAGGTGCTTCCGTAAGCAAGGTAGCCGAGGTGTTTAGTGTTTCAAGAGATACTGTATCGAAGATTTATTCCGCATATTTGAAAAGCGGAAAAACATCATCTGCTAAATCACAGCGCGGACTTCTGAGTGATCGTGACAGACGATCTTTAAGGGCAATTGTGAAAAAAAATAAGAAGACCACAGCTGCAAAAGTTTACTGCTGAAGTGAATGTTGTGTTACCGAACCCTGTGAGTACCAAAACAATTAGAAGGGAGCTTCATAAACAGGGAATTGCTGGTCGTGCTGCAATTGAGAAGCCACTCATCAGTAATTCTAATACCCGTAACAGGAAAAGGTGGTGTTTAAGTCATAAAGCCTGGACTATAGAGCAGTGGAATCGAGTAATATGGTCTGACGAGTCTTCTTTCACATTGTTTCCCACTTCTGGCCGAGTTTACGTCTGGAGAACGCCATCTCAAGCCTATAATACAGGCTGCTTGTTGCCAAGAGTGAAACATGGCGAGGGTTCTGTTATGGTTTGGGCAGCCATATCGTGGTTCTCTGCTAGCCACATGATAACTGTGTCAGGGCACATGACTGCCAAGACTTATGTGAATATTTTGGCAGATCAAGTTCATCCCATGATACAAAATTTGTTCCCCGATGGTGATGGTGTCTTCCAAGACGACAAAGCCCCTGTTCACACAGCTCACATTGTCCATGACTGGTTTTCTGAGCACGAGGATGAGTTGTCCCATCTCCCCTGGCCACCACAGTCACCAGACCTGAATATTATCGAACCTTTGTGGTCTACATTGGAACGGAAAGTGAGTTCTCGTTATCCACCGCCAACATCGTTATCTGAACTTGCCACCTTTTTGCACGAAGAATGGTATAATATTCCCTTGGCAAACATACAGGAACTGTATTTATCCATTCCGAGAAGACTACAAGCTGTTTTGGATGCCAACGGGTTTCCTACACCATATTAAGCAAAGAAAATTTATATCATTTAAAGAATAGAATTATCTAATCGTTGCCACATGTTCTATTCAAATACTATAATAAAGCTAGAATGATGTATAAAAGAAATTAAGCAAATAAAACAAAAAAAGAAACAGTTTTTCACAGACGGTTGAGTATTTCTCCTTCAATTAGTTCAGTTCTCACTTCGCGAGAAGGCAAAAATACATAAAAACTCAAAATATCTATATTAAAAATTACGAAGTAAATCTCAAACGCTTATTTCCTCCAAAAAAATTCCAGAAATGATTAAGCATGATTTAATTCGCAACAATAAATGAAGGCGTTATCTTTGTTGTTGCGATGCTACGTTTCTCTAGATTGGAAACAAATCCACTAGACTGTTGTTTCAAATGTAAACAATCAATGGCCGCCATAAAAAAAGGCTTAGCGGCACTTAAACAACTTTAAAATTGTTGATAATTCTAAAAATATGGCATACAGAATTACGAAAGGCATAAAACCCTTAACCGGAAGATAAAAACAACATAATTCAATCATTTTTAAAGCAAAAAATGTACAATTTACAAACGTTTAAGAGTAAAGAAACTGAGATCACTGAGCCGGGTAGCAGAGTGGATATATATATAAATATATTTATATACGTTTGGTGCGGCCGATTGCAACCAAAATACGAGGTGCACATCTACATGTTATAGCAGTCCCTATCTACAATATTTCAACGTTCTGAGGCTACTCGTTTTTGAGTTATGCGAGATACGTATGTATCTATACGTGCTCATACATATACGTGCGTACGTACATACGTTCGTACAGACGCCACGAAAAATTACCTTCAGAATTAATTTTAAAGCAGTTTTATAATTTTTTTGGATGAAACGAGTCTTTTATTCTGTCCTTACGTACAGATATCACGCAAAAACATCGTTAAATTGCATTCGATAGCAGTCAAATGAATATTTTCGTTGAAATATGCTGCCTGAAACTTTTCGGGATTACAATACTTTTTACTTCGTACAAGGAAGTAAAAAACATATTTCCAAAATTTACAGTAATACGAAACGCCTGACTAACACCGTATGGGAAAATATATTAAATTGCACCGCATGACACCGCATGACTTCCTTGTACAGAATATTAAGTTATACGCATTTTTTCTTGCATTTCATTTAAACTTATTGGATTGAATTAAATCTACTTCGCCGACAGTGCATAAACCACAATAGAATAAATGCATTCTTTAAAATTCACTCTAGTATTTGTGAATCATGGCGACACTCTGGCGCTAGATTCACTGAACAGTATTATATTTCGTTCATATTATAACTCATAATGCACAAAATTTCTATCATTTAAAGAATAGAATTAACTAATCGTTGCCACATGTTCTATTCAAATAATTAAGCTAGAATGATGTATAAAAGAAATTAAGCATACAAAACAAAAAAGAAACAGTTTTTCACAGACGATTCAGTATTTCTCATTCAATTAATTCAGTTCTCACTTCGCGAGAAGGCAAAAATACATAAAAATTCAAAATATCTATATTAAAAACTACGAAGTAAATCTGAAACATTTATTTCTTCGAAAAAATTCCAGAAAGGATTAAGCATGATTTAATTCGCAATAATAAATGAAGGCGTTATCTTTGTTGCTGCAAAGCTAAGTTTCTCTAGATTGGCAACAAATCCACTAGTCTGCTCTTTCAAATGTAAACAATCAATGGCCGCCATCAAAAAAGGCTTAGGGGCACTTAAACAACTTTAAAATTGTTGATAATTCTAAACATATTGCACACAGATTTACTAAAGGCATAAAAACCTTAACCGGAAGATAAAAACAACATAATTCAATCGTTTTTAAAGCAAAAAAATATACAATTTACAAACATATAAGAGTAAACGTATAAGATAAAGAAACTGAGATCACTGAGCCGGGTAACAGAGTGGATATATATATATAAATATATTTATATACGTTTGGTGCGGCCGATTGCCTCCAAAATACGAGGTGCACATCTACATGTTATAGCAGTCCTATATACAAAATGTCAACGTTCTGAGGCTACTCGTTTTTGAGTTATGCGAGATACGTATGTATCTATACGTGCTCATACATATACGTCCGTACGTACATACGTTTGTACAGACGCCACGAAAAATTCTCTTCAGAATTAATTTTAAAGCAGTTTTATAATTTTTTTGGATGAAACGAGTCTTTTATTCTGTCCTTACGTACAGATATCACGCAAAAACATCGTTAAATTGCATTCGATAGCAGTCAAAATGAATATTTTCGTTGAAATATGCTGCCTGAAACTTTTCGGGATTACAATACTTTTTACTTCGTACAAGGAAGTAAAAAACATATTTCCAAAATTTACAGTAATACGAAACGCCTGACTAACACCGTATGGGAAAATATATTAAATTTCACGGTATGTTTATATTTTCAATACTTTAAGAAACACGATATAAAGTTTTAAACACCAGACAATATCAAAACTATTTTTTAAAGCCGTGATATATTTTTACCAGGAAAGTATATCACGGTTGATATACCAGGAAAGTATAAATTTCATGCTATATAAATGATGCCAGGAAAGTATAAATATTTTATACCTAACTCCATTTCAGCGGCTGGTAGCGTTACCTGCTTAGTAACTAATAACTGGTTTTATAAATAAATAATTTTTGAGGAAGGTGCATTTTGCTTTGTTTCAAGTTTACTGACTTTGAAAAACAAAATTTGATGTGGGCGCCAAATGACTTCCTTATACGGCCTATTAAATTATACACATTTTTTTAAACTTATTTATTTATAGATATATTTCTCGTTCAATTAATTCAGTTCTTGCTTCGCTGCAAGGCAAAAATACATAAAAACTCAAAACATATTTATTAAAATTTTAAAATATAGAAAACCATGAAACAACAAACACGGTTAAAAGAATTACATGTGAAATTAGAGTTTCTAAGCAAAAACAAGCAATTGGGCCAGCGGGCGAGAAGGCAGACTGTTCGGTAAACTGAAAGTTTAGTTTCGGTCCCTCTCGCCAAAAAGATACTGATGGTGCAGAAACTGACTTAATTCACTATTCCACTAAGCTTCAAATGTAAACAAATGGCTGCTCCGTTAGGCTTAGTCGCACTTAAACAACTTTTAAATTGCTGATAATTCCACAAATATTGCCTGCATATTAATTAAAGGCATCATAATTTGAAACGGAACAGAAGAACAACAGAATTCAATCCTATTTAAAGCACAAAAAAACTGCACAATTTACCAACATATAAAAATGAGAAAGAAACTGGGATAACGGAGGTGAGTAACAGAGTGGATATATATATATATACTTTTGATGGGACCGATTGCAATAGAAAAGAGAAGTGCACAACTGCATGTTATGGCAGGCCCATACACAAAATTTCAACGTTCTACGGCTACTCGTTCTTGAGTTATGCAAGATATATACATACGTACGTACAGACGTCACAAAAAAAACTCTTTTGAATCCATTTTAAATCCATTCTTAAATCCATTTGGAAAAAGAGACCTTTACTCTGTCCTTATATACAGATATCACGCAAAAACATCTTTCAGATGGATTCGAGAGCTGTCAAAATGGGTATTTGCATTGAAATATGATACCCAAAATTTTTCGCGATTACAATACTTTCTTTACTTCGTACAAGAAAGTAAAATAAAGAAAAGCATTCAAACAAATACGCATGTAATTGATTTGGAAGCGTTCAATGCGATAGCACACGATTTAGAGAAGCACGGAAAATGTAATGTTACAAAATTAAAGGAAAACTTAAAGAGTTTGAGAAAGGAAAATATGTTTAATGTGGTTAAACAATCGCTAAAATATATCGTGTTGAATGTATTGAAATTAATATAATCTAAAAATACATGGACAGTATTTGTTAAAGATAAGGATCTTTTTTTACTTCCTTGTACGAAGTAAAAAGGAAGTATCGTAATCGCGAAAAATTTCAGTCAGCATATTTCAACGGAAATATCCATTTTGACCGCAATCGAATGCAATTTAACGATGTTTTTGCGTGATATCTGTGCGCAAGAACAGAATAAAAGACTTGTTTCCTCAAAAAAAATTATAAAACTGCTTTAAAATGAATTCTGAAGAGAATTATTCGTGGCGTCTGTACGAACGTATGTACGTACGTACGTACGTATCTCGCATAACTCAAAAACGAGTAGCCTCAGAACGTTGAAATATTGTAGATAGGGACTGCTATAACATGTAGATGTGCACCTCGTATTTTGGTTGCAATCGGCCGCACCAAACGTATATAAATATATTTATATATATATCCACTCTGCTACCCGGCTCAGTGATCTCAGTTTCTTTACTCTTAAACGTTTGTAAATTGTACATTTTTTGCTTTAAAAATGATTTAATTATGTTGTTCTTATTTTCCGGTTAAGGTTTTTATGCCTTTAGTAAATCTGTATGCAATATTTTTAGAATTATCAACAATTTTAAAGTTGTTTAAGTGCAGCTAAGCCTAATAATTTTTTTGATGGCGGCCATTGCTTGTTTACATTTGAAACAGCAGAACAGTGGATTTGTTGCCAATCTAGAGAAACTTAGCTTCGCAACAACAAAAATAACGCCTTCATTTATTATTGCGAATTAAATCATGCTTAATCCTTTCTGGAATTTTTTCGAGGAAATAAGTGTTTAAGATTGACTTCGTAATTTTTAACACATATATTTTGAGTTTTTATGTATTTTTACGTTGTCGCGAATGGAGAACGGAATTAACTGAATGATAAGTACTCAATCGTCTGTGTAAATCTGTTTCTTTTTTGTTTTGTTTGCTTAATTACTTTTATACATCGTTCTAGCTTTATTATAGTATTTGAATAGAACATGTGGCAACGATTTGATAATTCTTTAAATGATATAAATTTTATGCATTCTGAGTTATAATATGAACGAAATATAATACTCTTAAGTGAACCTAGCGCCACAGTGTCGCTATGGTAAACAAATACTAGTGAATTTTAGAGAATGCATTTATTCTATTGTGATTTATGCGCTATCGACGAAGTATATTTAATTCAATCAATATTTAATTCAATCAATCGACGAATTATATTTAATTCAAACAAATGGCTGCTCCGTTAGGCTTAGTCGCACTTAAACAACTTTTAAATTGCTGATAATTCCACAAATATTGCCTGCATATTAATTAAAGGCATAATAATTTGAACCGGAACAGAAGAACAACAGAATTCAATCCTATTTAAAGCACAAAAAACTGCACAATTCACCAACATATAAAAATGAGAAAGAAACTGGGATAACGGAGGTGAGTAACAGAGTGGATATATATATATATACTTTTGATGGGACCGATTGCAATAGAAAAGAGAAGTGCACAACTGCATGTTATGGCAGTTATGTTATGCATGTTATGGCAATGTTATGTTATGCATGTTATGGCAATTGACTTAGAGTTAAGTTTAAATGAAATGCAAGAAAAAATGCGTATTATTTAATATTCCGTACAAGGAAGTCATGTGGTGCACACATCAGATTTTTTTATATTCATATTTCTCTTTAACTTCCAGTATAAAGCAGAAAGAAAGCTAAGTATTGCTCATTACCTACCTTTAAATTTCTTTTTCTGAGCTGTTATGACAGTATTCGAATTCAATAAGTCAATAGAAATTTATTAATTACATTATTTTATTTCAGATCTTTGCTTCTTTAAATCTTTATATAAGAGACACGTTAAAAACTTTTTATCCTAATCGAAATAAGCTGGTGACAAAAGTTAGTTTTCTTCCTTAATTATCAGTTTATAGCAGATAGATTTCTAAATAAAACTCTTTGTCACATGTTACCCTGTAACGGAAAAATTCCAAAAAAGTATCTGAAGTAGATTTCCTCTTTTCGAATTATTTCCTATAATAGCACAGCTTATTATCAAACATCCAATGAACTTGCCTTCATCTTTTAGGATGTGTGTGAAATCCTTAGCTTTCTGCTTGAGGTCTTCAGTAGTCCAAAAATATCTTTTTAATTAGTTCAAATTAAGTTGTAGGGACATTAGGTATTTTTTGGAACCAGGAGTGAAAGAAAATGAGCAACGCTCTCGCCGGACTCGAATCACGGACCTCTGGAATATGCGCCCAGTGTGCAGACCACTACACTACGAAGGCATGCTAAGAAGGTGAGAGAAATGCCTTATATGCTCCCCCTTTTAAAGGGCGGTGGTAGGTTTTAGGCGACCCAAACGCGAAAAAATCCTTGGTGTGGAGAATCATCATCCACCACTTTTAGCTCGGGCACCATTGTAGAGATATTAGCACATTTTCGAAGCAGAAAAGATAAAAAATAAGCAATACCCTCGCTTGGACTGGAACCATGGACCTCTCGAATACGCGTCGAGCGTACTGACCACTACTTCACGAAGACATGCTAAGAAAGCAGAAGAAATTTCTTATAAGTAGCCAAACAACTTGACTTAGATTTAAGTAGACCAAAGGAACCCATTTGCCAAGTTTTAGGAAGATCATTGCAATATCCAGAATTAGGGAACAACAAATAACTCATATCAACGAACAACTAATAAAGCAAGAATTATGTGATTTTTTTATGTTGAAAAATGTTTGTTGGATAAGATGTTTTAAGCAGTTTTAAACTAATTATTCGTACCTTTCTCAGATTTCATCAAAATGATTTATGCACTTACTCGTTTATCACGCTTATTTTAAGTATATAAGTTTATAAAGTATGTCTAGACACACATTTGGGAAAGCGCTTAAACAAATTTATATGCTATGCTAACATTCTATGGTTAAAATCGATATACGTTCCCTTAAGAATTCTTAAAATACACATTAAGTAGTTATATAAACTTTTCACGTAGTTTTAAACAGCCTAAAAACACTCTCAGTATCTACTATTTATAATTTTCAATACTTAGCTGAAATGTTTACTGTTGGCAGTTCAAGCCCAGTCTCTATATACACTCATGTCCATATAAATTAAGGATAATGCAAAATCAGGCAAAGGAAGAGTTAGAAGCAAAACAAATTTGACTTATTTGTAAAGCTTATTAAACAAAAGGCAAAGAGCAAAAAAAGATGCTATATGTTTGATATTGTTAAAACATTTAGCGATTTTCCCCCCTGGAGCAAATTACAAAAAAAAAAAAACCTATTTACAAAAAACCAATACTACATGGTTGGTATGAGTGTTGATACATTCTATGTCTCCCAATCGATGCAATACAGTCCGTACAATGTCTAGGCATGCTGAGTTTCAAATTATCGATCTGATCTTGGGGGATATTACACCACTCAAAAAGCAATGCTCTCCGAAGTTCCGGTAGACATGTAGGAGGAGGCTAACGGGCTGCAACTCGTCGGCCAAGCATATCCCACACGTGCTCTACTGCATTCAAGTCCGGTGAGAATGCTGGCCAGTCCACACGGGTGATATCCTCCGATTGAAGGCATTCGCTTACGATGTTTGCACGGTGAGGACGGGCGTTGTCATCGATAAACACAAATTGTGCGCCCGTGCCGCCCCGAAACAAACGTACATGTTGTTCCAGAATGACGTCCCGATAGATATGACTTGTCATGGTTTCAATTTGTACATGCAGTTCTGGAACCCAGAATAATTACACCCCAAACCAGCACTCCTGCACCACCGTAACGGTGTCGTTCAGTGATGTTTTCTTGGTGGTAACGGGTACCTGAAGCTCACCATATGAAAGTCCGGCGAGAATCAGACTGCAAACTAAACCTGGACTCGTCGGAAAACATCACACAAACCCGCTGTTGCGATGTCCACAATGCATGCTCTCTACTCCAGGCTAACCGCCGGCGACAGTGAGTTGCAGTAAGTGGAACGCATCTGACAGGTCTACGAGCATACAGACCAATCTGCCCTAAGCGTCTGTACACGGTCTCCCTTGAAATTGTCGTACCAGTGGCTGAAGAGAGCTGACGAGACAGGTCTGAGGCTGTGCTCCGTCTGTTTCTTTTGGCAGTAACTGCCAAATTCCTCTTTCGGTGTTGTAATTCTGGGGCGACCTGTGCTGTAACGTCTACTCACGTTACCATCATCTTGGAATCGTTGCCAAAGCCTGGAGATGACACTTTGGGCAATTCCAAGTTCGTCTGATACTTCCAGTTGGGTACGCTCACATTCCAGACGGCCGATAATTCTATCACGTAAAAAATCATCCAAATGCGTCCTTTGTGTCATAACTATTCGGTTATTGCACTGAAATGCTTATAAAGCGCCTGCGAACAATTTTACTTCTTTGCCTGTATTCCTTATATGCCACTCTCGCCACTCTCTTACACTCTCGTCATTGTAACGTACCATCGGTGTCATCTGGTTACTTCCTGAAATTTGCATATGATTCTTGAAGATGTGTGTAGTGATTTTACAGGTGATATATTTATTTTAGAGTTCGATTTCCGCGTGACTCCGAATTATCCTTAATTTATGGACATGAGTGTAAAAATATCCATATTTAAACACTTTCAGAACTTAATCGAAGCTGAAAAGATGCAATTCTGGTGTCTCATATTTTTAAATTTAAAGTCGCTGAACGCTGGTAGTTCGGTCCGAGGTTCGAATCCCGCGAACGGGCTGGCTGCATGGGTGTTTTCGTGGTTTTCCCCATGTGTAACGTGTATACGAGCCAGTTTTCCTTAGAAAGTCCTCCACGAAGGCATCCCTCCCTTTAGGCAGATAGCCCTAGTGTGCTTTGACATAATTAAATACACCACCACACGATACCACACCATATTTTTATTTAGAAAACTCGCCTACGCAGAAATTTAAAGAATACATGTGTATACAGTTCATGAGATAGCCGAAACTTTATTTAAATGTAATATGAAACAAACTGCTTAAAGTTTTTCTAACATATTGCAGTCTTGCTGACGTTTTTATATCGCATAATGAAAATATTACATATTATTTTCTGAGAAATTAAATTCTAGTCGTAAAGTTTGCTTTTCTTTCTCTTCGACGTATTTTGAGAAACTGAATTGCTCCTAGAATTTCCTATTTTGTTTTTAGTCAGGGCACTGTTATCATTTCTATAGTTTCTACGATCATATTTTTACATGAAGGTAAATCATAAAATGAAAGCACGCCTTAAATCTGGGGCATAGTCAGTTTTATAAACTACCTTCTAATCCGACTAGCATAGCTTATAATAAACAGTTTATACTAATCAACTGGTTAACGCTTAATTACGAAAGGTAAATGTTAACAAATATGTAATTGCTTTGCCTTTTTAATGATAAACGAATCTAAGGCTGAATATCAGTATGTTGTCTACCAGGCGGAACGTTAATTCTCAAAATGCAGCATGCAAATTACCGAAGAATGAGCAAAGCAAATAAAGAGAGCAAACAGATAATTTTATGTTTGGAAGAAATTTTATACTTCGCAAAAGCATAATTCAAAATTATTAAGTGATATCGATAAATTTAAGAATAATACCGATTTACATGATGATAAATATGAAGTAAAAAAATAAATGATTTTTTTATTCAAAGCCTCAGCAATTTATTACAGCCTTCAAATGTCTAGACACATCAGTTAGAAGAATTATCTGTGGTAGTTAAAACTAACGCTACTTCATTTTAATCCGAGAATAGAATCAATGTCCACACAGTCAGGACATATTATTGATAATTTTGGATAAAGTTGTTCTGCAGAGTAAAATTCTGAGCGGAAATTTTGTTTTTTGAGCTTCTTTCATGTTATGTTTTGCTTATTTCACTATTTGTAAGATATTGAAAAGTTTTGCATGATTTTTTTTCTTCAACGGAAAGTTGCTTAATTTTTTATGAGGATAATTAATATTTGTATTAATTGATATAGCTTATTTCCTTGTAATTTTTTCTCTTGAAACTATAAGATAAAATATCATTAATTATACTTTGCTTTTCAGAATTTTTTGTATTCTTTTATGTTATTTATTGCTCATTTCACTGTTTTTAAGATATTGAAAAGTTTTGAGTGATTTTTTTAGGAAACGAAGTTCTTAATCTTCTTTATACCATTTGAGTTCTTAAGATTTTGCAAAAGGAAGTTGGTTAATTTATTTATTAGGATAATTAATATTTGTATTAAGGGGTATTGCTTATTTCATTGTAATTTTGTTATACGTAATAACGTTTTTTTTTTTTTAAAGTTGTTCTGCAGAGTAAAATTCTACGCAGTTTTTAAATTCAACGTTTGGTGTTCCCTTCAGCCATTTTTCCGGTACATTTAAAAGCCAGACGAAGGCTGGCAGCGAAGCTGCTAGTATGCTATAAAACAATGTGCAGTTTATTCATTGATGTCAAAAAATATCTAAACGAGAAGGACCTTGATTCTTATGTCGTTTTCATTCAGTTTGTAAGGGCTTAAAATAAATAAACATCGTAAACAGTGTAAAAAAAAATCTTGGGCTATTTTATATAACAAACAAGTTATAAAAAGATTTAAAAGTAAAACACAAAAATGGTAATACACGATAATTTTATCATCTAAAAACAAATATTAATTGTAATCTATTTAATTTAATTTCTTTAAATTAATATTTGAATAATCCATATTTATATTTCAAGTTAATTTGCTTTTATGCAACACATTTTTACATTATAATTTTACCGGAAACAGCACAAAAATATTGTATGGTGATTAATGTTTTAATTATTAAAAGTGGTTTTACATTTTAATTAAAATTAATTAAAGTGACTAATTAAAGTGTTGATGGTGCAAACTTCGAGCATCTGTTGTAACATTCGTACACCATTTCTATTAATCACTCTTGCTTTTTTCCCCATCTTCTACCTCTGCTACCACTTACCCCTGGCATTTCCGGAGATGGGTTCCTAAGCAATTCTTAATCCTTATGATGTGCCCTAGAAGTTTGTCGCAAAATTTAAGGTACACCCTGTATATATACGATTAGTACAATCGATTGCAACGAAAAAGGGAGGTGCACAACTACACATTATAGAAGCTGCATATACAAAATTTCAACGTTCTACGGCTACTCATTCTTGAGCTATGCAAGATACATACATACATACCTACGTTTTTCTTTTAAATAAATTAATTCATTTTAATTTAATTAACATTGAAGAATTTGTAACAAGATGAATCTTAAAAACATTTAAGCTCTTAAAGCTATTACTCTGTGAATGTAGTTATTTAATGACAATGAACTTGACACTTTTAAAAGCAAGGAAACTGCATTTTGAAACTAATTATAAATTACTTTCCAAGAGATTCCTTTAAAGTTATATTTTAAATATATCAGTCCATCAATTTTGCTCAGCATTTTAGAACTTTTGGAACTGTTTATAGCAATGTATTTGCGAAATATTTAATAATTAAATCAATTAAATATTTTAAAACCTCAATTCTTGTGGTCGCGAAGAATACTTAATTATTGATATTCATATAATTATTAATTATTCCTAGCTAATTACTAGTTTTCTATTTTGGATGTTATTCATTTAATTTTTGCTCAATGGTTACTTGTGTACCTAATAAATTCTGTAAATTCTGTAATAATTCTGTAAAAGAACATATAGAAGAGAGAGTTTCTGCCGTCGAACAACAAATTGATGATAGGGTTTCTGCTGCCGTCGCCAAAGAAGTTGACAGCCTAAAGAAGTGCATAGCGACGGTAGGAAACAATTCTGAAGGTTTCAAATTTTTATCGATGCCTGCTCGTTCCGTTCTGAAATTATCTACATATGATGGGAAGACCTCCTGGCAGGTGTATAGGACACAATTTTCTATCGTTGCGGATGCGAATGGATGGGATTCCCAAGCTAAGGCCTGTCATCTCGCCGCTTCTCTAAGAGCAGACGCAGCGGATATCCTGCAAACGCTTCCCGAAAATCAAAGGCTAGATTTCGAAGCTCTATCCGGCGCTTTGGAGCTGCGCTTCGGCGAGAAATGTTTAAAAGACTACAGCAGGCTGCAATTAAAATCTCGTCAACAGAAGCTCACCGAAACGCATCAGGAGCTCGCCACAGATGTTGAAAGGCTGTCACATCACGCCTTTTCGGAGTGCCCGACAGAAACAAGGGAAATCCTGTCCTTGCAATATTTCATCGATGGCATCCGGGACCCTGAAATACAGAAAGCACTGCGAATGGCGGATGTTAAAGATCTGAAAAGCACTTTAGTGTATGCCATGAAATTTGAGGCAGCCCAGCAAGCCACCCGTCGAGACCGCCATCCAGTCAGAGCTGCTCATGTCCAGGAGCCAGGGGATCAAGTCACTGCTCGTCTAGACGATTTAACTAGACAACTGAACGCCTTGAGACAGAATATTGGTGACAAGAAACCGACCGTAAAGTGCTGGAACTGCGGTGCTGAAGGACACATACGACAAAACTGCAGAACACCCCAGGGCACGGATGCTAAGACCGCTCCCAACAAACAGCAGGGAAACTAATTAGTGGCCATCTCGCGGGGCGGAGGTTGCCAGATCATGAAAAGCCCCAGTTTAAAGCGCTTCAGATTTCTGCAGTGAGAGGCGGCAGTAATGGACTTTTCATAATAGGACATATTAATGGAGTTCCCTGAAATATGACGATAGATACAGGAGCCAACGTTACCATCATCCGAAAAGATTTGGCTCAACAACTGGGAAGCAAACTTATCTGGACGCCGCCCTGCGTTACCCTACAGACTGTGTCCGGTGAGAAGATCAACATCGATGGAAAAGTAAATGCTAACATCACGTTTGGAAGTGCCGCTTACCATCACACGGCATATGTAGCAGAGATCACTGATTCTTGCATACTCGGATTGGACTTTCTAAGGAAATACAATTTTTCCTTGGACTTTAAAAATAACGAATTGCATTCTACATCTGAGGACATAGCGTTATTTGGAGTCAATAATGAAGTTAAATCTGTCCATAAAATCATAGCACAAGACAATATCACAATACCGGCAAGAACAGAAATTTTACTTCCTGGATCCATAGCCGAAAACAGAAATTTCCGCTACGGCATCATAGAATATCCCAATAACTGTAATAGCCCAAAAGGAGTACTAGTAGCCTCAACACTCGTCGACCTATCCAGAACGGTTATCCCGGTGAGAGTCGCCAATGTAACTGAGAAGGGGAGAATTATTAAGAAAGGTGAAGTGGTTGCAGCATGTACTCCAGTAACCACCGTTGAAAGAAAGAGTAACATCCAAGAATCCGTGTCCTCAGAGAGAATTACATCGGAGTTATTGCAGAATGCGCAATTAAACGATAAAGAGAGGAATGCTGCCGATCGCGTCATTAAAGATCTTCGAGTTGTTTTCTCCCGCTTGTCTTCTGACGTGGGTCGAACTAGTTTGACACAACATAGAATAGATACCGGCGATCATCCCCCGATCAAGCAACATCCAAGACGTCTACCGTTTGCTAAACAGGAAGAGGTGCGAACACTGTTAAAAGATATGGAAGAAAGCGATGTCATCGAGCCTTCAGTAAGTCCATGGGCATCTCCCATCGTCCTAGTCAGAAAGAAAGACGGCTCAACAAGATTTTGCGTCGACTATCGCCGGTTGAATGAGGTAACGAAGAAAGACAGTTACCCTCTTCCTAGAATTGACGACATTCTAGACACTCTTTCTGGAAGCAAGTGGTTCTCAACACTTGATTTAAAGAGTGGGTATTGGCAGGTAGAAATACAGCCTGAACACCGAGAAAAGACGGCATTTACTACGGGACAAGGGCTTTGGCAATTGAAGGTGATGCCGTTTGGACTGTGTAATGCGCCGGCAACATTCGAACGTCTTATGGAAACTGTTTTGAAAGGCCTTTCCTACGAAGCCTGCCTCATATACCTGGACGACATCATCATCGTCGGAAAGAGTTTTGAAGAACATTTAGAAAATCTTAGGAAGGTGCTTCAGAAACTGAAAGAAGCCAATCTGAAGCTGAGTCCCGCTAAATGCAAATTGTTCCGAAAGGAAGTGACTTACCTGGGACATGTCATCTCTGCAGAAGGTGTGCGCACGGATCCTGAAAAGGTATCAGCCGTTAAATCCTGGAAACGTCCCGAAAATGTCCATCAGCTGAGAAGCTTCCTAGGGCTTTGCACCTACTATAGGAAATTCGTGAAGGACTTTTCTTCCATCGCAAGACCCCTACACAAGCTGACAGAGAGCAACCAAAAGTTCTTGTGGACAAAAGATTGCGAGGATGCATTTAACAACTTAAAGGAGGCTTTAACATCTGCTCCAATCCTGACGTATCCTCAGCTTGACCGACCATTTATTCTCGACACCGACGCGAGTAATGAAAGTGTTGGTGCTGTTTTGTCCCAAGAAATAGACGGCCAAGAACGTGTAGTGGCATACTGGAGCAAGTGCCTGTCTAAACCGGAGAGGAATTATTGTGTCACCAGGAAAGAGTTGCTCGCCATAGTCAAAGCTGTAGAACAGTTCCATCACTATCTATACGACAGAAAATTCCTGCTCCGCACCGATCATGCATCATTGACCTGGCTTTTAAATTTCAAGAATCCTGAGGGTCAAATAGCCAGGTGGATACAGAGACTCCAAGAATATGACATCACTATCCGTCATCGTAAGGGATCATCACATGGAAACGCCGACGTCCTGTCTAGAAGACCTTGCCAAGAAAGCTGCCGATATTGTTCCAGGGTGGAAGCGAAATACGAGCTGCTGACTCCGGCCGCAAGACAAATTACAACATCAACATCGGCTGATCGAGAACCGTGGAGTGATGATGAAGTCAGGAAAGACCAGCTGGAAGACCGCGACATTAAACCCATAATTGATTTAATGGAGTCATCAAACAGAAAACCTACCTGGCAGGACATTTCTATCTGTAGTCCTACAACCAAATAATATTGGGCACTCTGGGATTCACTTCACATTCGAAACGGCGTCTTATACCGGAAATTCGAATCGGATGATGGAAAGACGTTCCGATGGCAACTTATACTTCCAAGATCCCGCATTCCTGATGTCCTTAAAGAGTTACATAGCACCCCTACTGGAGGTCACTTTGGAATAATGAAGACCTTGCAGAGAGTTCGTGAGCGCTTTTACTGGAATAATGCAAAGGATGACGTGCAAAAGTGGTGCCGATCTTGCGATGCCTGTGCAGGTCGGAAAGGACCGAGGAGACGCAGCCGAGGCAAGCTGCAACGTTACAACGCAGGGGCGCCTTTTGAACGTATCGCATTTGACATCCTGGGACCTCTGCCACGAACTGCTGATGGCAACAAATACATACTCGTTGTCATTGATTACTTCACCAAGTGGCCTGAAGCTTATCCTATTCCTGATCAAGAGGCTGTCACAGTAACTGAGGTAATGATACAGCACTGGATTTCCAGGTTCGGAGTGCCCCTTCAGTTACATTCCGATCAGGGAAGGAATTTTGCCTCGGCAGTAATCAAAGAACTATGCAAACTACTCGGCACTGACAAAACTCAAACGACGCCATTGCATCCCCAGTCGGACGGCATGGTAGAGAGGTTCAATCGAACCATCCTTAATAACCTCTCATTAGTAGTTTCCAGAAACCAACAGGACTGGGACAAGAAATTACCACTCTTTTTACTGGCTTACCGCAGTGCTGTTTACGAGTATACCGGCTATTCTCCATCACAGATGCTCTTCGGTCGTGACCTTCGTCTGCCTTGTGATCTATTGTTTGGCCGCCCTCCGGATGCTCCTTCATCGTCTGAGGAATATATTCAAGATCTCCAGGCCCGGTTTGAAGTGATGCACAACTTTGCACGAGAGCGAGTCAACTTGGCGACGGAGAAGATGAAGACCCGCTACGACACAAGAGCTACTGAACATCAATTCCACGAAGGAGACAAGGTGTGGTTGTGGAATCCGACTCGACGGAAAGGACTCTGTCCGAAATTACAGTCACCTTGGGATGGCCCGTACACAGTCCTAAACAGGCTGAATGACGTCGTGGTTCGGATTCGTAAGTCTTCGAACTCTAAACCTAAAGTCGTTCTTTACGACAGGTTAGCACATTACTATGGCCATAGAACGTAATGTAAATAATTGTAAATAGTGTAAGACCATGGTCCTTTTTGCTTCTAAATGTGTATTTGTAATTGATTTGTATTTTGCATTAGATTTGTATTTATATTTGATTTGTTTTATTTACTGCATTTATTGTTCATGTTGTTTATTATTGTAATGTAATGCTTATTATTGCATTCATGCTTTAGTTGTAAGTTTGGCTTCCAGTCCAGGGATTGTACTGCCCGGGACGTGCAGTCCTTGGGAAGGGGGCAGTGTTACGACTTCGGTACTTAAAAAGCTAATGTTAGTTCAATTATAAATTAAATGGTTTTATTTCTCGCGCAGTGCAGCGCGTGACGAATATTAAAAGAAGAAAGCTAAGCAGGAAAATTAAAAATACAAGAGCGCGTGCGTTAAATAAATAAATATCTCTTTTTGATTTCGAGAAAGTGCTGGAAAATTCTAGCGCGTGATTTTAAAATCTTATAAAAGGAGGAAAACATCTCAGTTTGTAGTAGTTGCTTAGTTTGTTGTTGTTTAGAAAACTGCTCTTGTTGATTGTAGCGAATTCCCGGATTAGCGTTCTTTAGCTGTTTTGAATTACGTTCTATTGGACATTTGAGTAGTTAAGAGATAACTAATGTGAGATATTGTAATACTGCATGATAATTTGAGAAAATTTAAGCATTTTTGTTGTGATAATAATAAATTTTTGTTCATTTTTCATCGGACTTGTGCATTCATTTCATAACGAACCCGTACGCACGCAACAGTATAAAGAAACGGAGATCCCTAACCCTAGTAACAGAGTGGATATATATATTTATATACTTTTGATGCGGTCGATTGCAACCAAAATACGAGGTGCACATCTACATGTTATAGCAGTCCTATATACAAAGTTCCAGCGTTCTAAGGCTACTCTTTTTTGAGTTATGCGAGATACATACATTCATACGTACATACATACGCACGGACGCCACAAAAAATTCTCTTCAGAATTCATTTTAAATCAGTTTTATAATTTTTTTTAAGAAAAAGTGTCCTTTTTTCTGTTCTTACGTACAGGTGTCACACAAAAACATCTTTAAATTGCATTCAATAGCGGTCAAAATGGATATTTTCGTTGAAATATGATACCCGAAATTTTTCGTTATTACAGTACTTCATTTTTACTTTATAACGTTGCGCGCCTCTAACTAGCACGCAACCAAGAGTTGACTGTGAAAGCTTGTATAAACCACAGAGTCTTATAAAGGGTTTAAGTCCCTTTTTATTCAACGTACTAATTTACAATTGCGTCCTCTTGACGCTTACAAACTTTGCCAACTAGGCAGTCAAAATAAAATAATAACCTGAAAAGAAAATAAAGACAATATTCTAACTACGAGGCTCTCTAAAATAATTAACTCACCGCGTTTTCCAAAAGCCGCAGCTAATTCAGCAGACTTGAAGCTCACTGGAACAATTGCAACTACTTCCCGCCAAGCACATAGGCCGCAACGCGGGGTTCTTTAATTCTCGATTTCTACCTCCGCGCTCGCGAAGTAAGAATAACTCTCTCACCGAACTCGTTTCCTTCTATTTAAACCATACTACTTCCGCTGATAATTTGAATGCTTGCGCGTTCTACTCAAATTTACATATTCTGGCATTGGCAGTTCCAGGGGAAAGTAAGGCTTGACAGGAAAGATAGTTTAAACTTAAAATAAATGTTAGTTAAAATAAATATAAACCCTACATTTGCCGCTGCCAGAATTTGGAAAACTTGGAAGCAGGTCCTACAAACGACCTGTTGTAAGTTTATCTAATTCTGAACTAACTGGCGAAAGCCTCGTTTACACAAAAAAAAATCTTATGTAACAATTATATACTAAAATTCTTTTGCTCGTTACAAAGCTTTCTTCTTACAGCAACTTTTCCTGGACTTCATCAATCAATCTTGGTCTTTCCTTCCAGCATCTGGAAGGAATAAGTATCAGTATCTTTCTACATACATTATAATTTACACTTTCTTGACACAATAAATTTTTGTTTTTAACGATTCGTTTTTCTTAGTTATTGCTTACTTCACATTCATTAAATTTTTCAAGCATTAATTTAACTTTACCCTGGCTCTCCACCATGTGTGGTGTCAAACGGGAATATTCGTGTTTTAGTCTTACAACACTTCCCCTAACCACCATGATTTGTTAGAATTCAACAACCAAATAGACACACCTTACTCGACATTCTACAACTCAATGAGCTACTTTAATATTCTTAAAAATTCAAATGTAGGTGGAGAACCTACAAAACACATTCATTCTAACTTCCCCCTCATTCATCTTTAAACATGCAGGCTTTCGCTCTAAAGTATGACTTTACAGTTTAATACTTAAATTTTGACTTCATTGCTTTTAAGCATTCACTTTTAGCATCTACAATTTTATGCTTCTAGACTAAATTCTACTTTTACATAACATGCAAGTATTTACATACATTTACAAAAGTTTAATACCTATGCTTTTTACAATTTACCATAAAATGAATAAGGGAAAATAAATTTTTACTTTACTCATTCTTCGCCAAGCTGGCGGTACTGGAACTAAAATTCTTATTAGTACAAGAATACGAAGTTACTTTTATCTCCGGCCAAATTTTGGCTTTAACATAACATAATTAGTCTTTCGACCAACAGAAAATGCTTGTTTTTAGCTTTTACACTTAAAGAAAATAATACTTTTGCCTTAGCTAAATAAAGTAAAACAAAACTAAGTCTCAACCGAGACATATTGACTTTCGTCAAAACATAGAACTTCGTACTTATGCATAACATTTCGGAACAAAAGAGAAAAAAAAATTATAGAAGGTTTTAACTTATCTTTGAGTTTTCGATGCTTGAAACTCCGTCATCCGTTTTTGACAAAATTGATCCCAAGTTAGAGGTGTCATGGATGTCAATCTTCTCCTTGTTGATCTCCGCGTGTCGTCCCCGTTGATCTTTCTTTTGCGTCCTCTACATGCTGGCCTCTTGACGGAGTAATCGTCTGGTTGTTGGCTTTTGCGTTTCTGCCTGGGACGGCTGGTCTTGACGGCCTCCGGTCTGGAGTCCTTGAATTTCTTCTGTTCCTCGTACTTCTGTGCCTCCTGTTGGCGTTTCAGTTTCCGGAACGGCGGCCTTGCTGGCACCTGACTCTGTGGCCGTGTGCGCGTTCTCCTTGATGTGTAATTTCTCCTGCCATCTTTTATAGGTGGTGTTTTCGTCTTTACCACGGTTTCTTTACCCGGTTCATCTGTATTTTTGTTTTTCTTAAACGCCGTAGTTTGAAAATCCTTTTTTCTTTTTGATACCGACGTCCGGGTTGTAGAAGTGCTAGGTCTCTCTTCAGTTCTCCGTTTCTTGGGTGGTGGAATAGTTGTTGCAGTCTCTGGCCCTTCTATTTCGTTTAGACTTGAGTCCTGCAAGAAACTTTTAAGGATTTCAAAATCATTTGGATTATAGTATTTTTTCACCTGGTCGGGACTTGCTTTACAGATTTCCCCTCTCTCGTTTTTAAGATATAAGACTACTCCTTTGATTTCCTGAATTACATAGGGGCCTTCAAACTTTGGAGCTAGCTTTGCCATAAAATTGTCTGGGGCACTTGATAAAGAAAATTTCCGTTTCAATACTTTATCCCCAACTTTAAAATCTGCTTCACGGCGTTTTCTATCGTAATATAACTTTTGTCTATTTCTTGCCGTATCCGAAGTTTTAAGCGCCTGATCAATTAGTTTTTGCACGTCCTTTTGTCTAAATTCCTGCTCTCTTTGTTGCACAAAGAATAATTTATCTAAAGACGTAATTAACTTTCTGCCTAAAAATAATTCTGCTGGAGTTTTTCCCGTAGTATCATGATGTGCCGTTCTTAAAGCATAAGCTAATTCATTTATGTAGCCATCCCAACGCTTGTGATGTGTGCTAACGTAACTGCGAATTATTTTTACAATGTTTTTATTAACTCTTTCTGCTATGTTAGCCTGTGGTCTATACGGAACCATTTTGATATGGCGTATATCAAGTCCATTGCATATGTTTTCAAATATTTGACTAATGAATTGTTTTCCGTTATCGCTAATGACTTTTATCGGTGCACCGTATTTTAAAATGTATCTGTGTAAGAATGCATCTGCGACTGTTTTGGCTGACGCGCGTTTAAGTGGAACAATTTCTATCCATTTTGAAAAATGATCTACTATTACCAAAAGAAAACGATTTTTATTTAACTCGCTCTGGGGGAAGGGACCAAGGAGATCTATGCCTAAAATTTCATTCGGAAATGTAGCGCGAATGCTATTTAAGTACCCGGCCGGGCTGTAATTAATATCATTTATTAACTGACATTGATTGCAGGACCTGACATACGCCGTTACTATTTTGTATAATTGCGGGAAATATACCGCCTCGCGTACAGTTTTTAAAGTCTTTCTGACCCCGAGGTGGCCCGCTGTTTTTTTTTTCGTGCAACTCCTTCAAAATGCTTAATCGAAGCGAGGCTGGGATGACTGGTTTATACTCAAGATTTTCGTTTGTTGTTTTCGTATAGAATAATAAATTATCTATTATTTCATAGTTTTTTGCTCTATTTCTTATCGCATCGATATCTGTGTGCTCAAAGCTTTCGGGGTCTTTCAAATAAGCATAGATATTTCCAAATTCAGGATCAGCTTTCAGTTCAGTAATAACCGTATCTCTAGAATCTAAAATTTTTGAAGTCAACACAGCGCATTTAAGTTCATTACCTTCATCGTCCAGTTTTATACGAGAAAGTGCGTCAGCTACATTGTTTTCCTTACCCGGTTTATATTTTATTGTGATATTATATTCTTGGAGTTTTAAAGCCCATCTTATTAACCTGGGCGTTAGGTTTTTTCCCGAGTAAAGTCTACCAACAGCCGCATGATCCGAAAAGACTGTTACTGGCGATTTGCCGAAATAAACTCGAAATTTGTGTACAGCCATTAATACGGCTAATGTTTCTCTTTCTGTAGCTGTATAATTCCTTTGTGTTTGATTCAATGTTTTACTAAAAAATGCCAGCGGATGGTTATTTTGCATAAGAACCGCACCCACCGCATAGTCTGATGCATCTGCCGCAATTTCCAGGTTTTCCTCCCCCTCAGGGAATTTTAAAACAGGGGCATTAATAAGCGCTTCTTTTAATCTTTCAAAAGCTGTGTTAGCTTCAGCTGTCCACGTAAATTTACTCTTTTTTCTTTTGATTACTAAGAGTGGTTCAACAATATTAGCGAAATCTTTTATGAAAGATCGATAGTAAGAACATAGTCTAAGGAAAGACGAAAGTTTCTTGGCGGTATTGGGCGGTGGGAAATTCTTAATAGCTTTTATTTTTGAATCTTGCGTTTCTATACCCTTTTGCGAAATTTTATAACCGAGATATTTAAGTTCTTTCGTTGCGAACTTGCATTTTGAGGTGTTAATTGTAAGACCGGCCTCTTTTAATAATTTAAAAACTTGTTCGAGATCATTAATGTGTTGTTCCAACGTACTACTCGTTATAATTATATCATCTAGATAACTTAAAGTTGATTTTCCTAGGACAGGCTTTAGAACAATGTCCATAGCTCTCTGGAATGTTGATGGGGCCCCACACAACCCAAAAGGCATGCGTAAAAATGCATAAGTGCCCGATTTTGTTATAAACGCGGTTTTATGTATATCTTCGGGTCTCATAGCTATTTGATAGTAGCCAGACGTTAAGTCCAAAGTAGACATATATCTCGTCGATTTGATCTGTCTAATGATCTCGTCTATAACCGGCAAAGGGTAAACTGGGAATTTAGTTATGCTATTTAGTTTTCTATAATCGATAGCAAACCTCCAAGCCCTTTTATCCGAAGGAGGAAACTCGTTCTTTTTCCTACATAGTACGACTGGACTCGCGTACTCACTATTTATGGGCGTTATTATTTTATTCTTTAACATCTCCTGAATATGTTCTTCGATGATTAAGTCTTTTTGTTTATCATAGCGATACGGTTTAGTCCTACAAGGTTTTTCGGCATTTAATTGAATCTTGTGAGTCACGATTTGACAGTTTCCCGGTTTTTCTGAAAACAAATGAGAAAAATTACTCACCACTTGCTGTATTGCTTTACTTTCCTGGTCATTCAAATGGCTAAGGTCCAATTCAGGTGTCTCCACCGGTTCCACCACCCTCTGGTCCATCTCCGCACCACGGAACTATCTTGAAAATTTAATTTGGCCCTCGCGGCCCTTAAAAAGTCCATACCTAAAATAAGAGAGTGTTGGAGGTGTTTCACCACAAAAATTAATACTTTGAGATTTTCCTCTTTTACCTGTATGTTTAATGATACTTTCCCGATGCAGTGACATGTTTTTCCTTGCGCCGCTATAATTTCCGTATTTCTGGTTTTAAAGAGTCGTATCCTAAAATAATTCTTTTTGAAGAACTTTTCACTTATGAAATTTCCTTCTGCCCCTGTATCGATGAGGGCTTCTACTGGTACATCGCCAACCAGGACTTGTATAATTGGTAGCTGTGAGTTTTTTACGATGACTGTATTTAGATGTCTATTTGAGGGTTTTTCTAAAACTTCCGGGGTCTGGACCCTCCCTTTCACAGGCCCCTCTAGTCGTTTAAAGCTTTCCTTTCAATCTGTGTCTTCTGGGTACGCGGATGCTTATTTTCAAATTTTCTTTTTGGGCCTTGACCTTCGAGTTTCGATGCGTTAGCTTGATAATTCTTTCCCCCATATGAGCGATTTCCATTTCTGGTTTCCTCCTTCCTTCTGGTACTTTGAGAATATGTTTCCCCTCTCGCTCTTTCCGCTATTCTGCGATTTTGAAACTTCACCGCCAATTCGAAGAGTTCCTGCAATGTTCTTGGGTTTCTAATTTCAAAGTAGTCTTGGACAGCGGGTAACAATCTTGGTAATATTATTTCAATGATCTCCGCATCGGGTTTCTTGCCATACAGCATATCCGTTAGCTTGATTTTTCGTAAAATAAAGTCCGTCAATTGTGCTGTATCCCGTTGATAGAAACTATATATCTCGGCTTTCAGCCGTGCGCGATCTTTCACTATGGGGAAGGCCTTTACTAACGATTTTTTGAAATTTTCAAATGTATACGTCGGGCTTCCAAATTCACCTAGAAGAAATTTGCCTATGTTCTTCCACCATAGCGCGGCCTGTCCTCTTAGTGCAGATGTGGCGATAGCAACTTTTTGTCTTTCAGGCACAGGATAGAGCTGAAAGTGGTTTTCTATACCTTCTAAAAATACGGACACCGAATTTTTTCCGTCGAAATAGACGTTTGGCTTGATTGATGCTCTCAAAGTCTGGACCAGGTATCCAAATCCTTCTAACTGCGTTGTCATTTCTTGGTGTTGTCCAGCGGCTTCCATCCAGTTTTCGGCCATTTCAGTTCGATAAGTGTTCGGGCGCCAATATAACGTTGCGCGCCTCTAACTAGCACGCAACCAAGAGGTGACTGTGAAAGCTTGTATAAACCACAGAGTCTTATAAAGGGTTTAAGTCCCTTTTTATTCAACGTACTAATTTACAATTGCGTCCTCTTGACGCTTACAAACTTTGCCAACTAGGCAGTCAAAATAAAATAATAACCTGAAAAGAAAATAAAGACAATATTCTAACTACGAGGCTCTCTAAAATAACTAACTCACCGCGTTTTCCAAAAGCCGCAGCTAATTCAGCAGACTTGAAGCTCACTGGAACAATTGCAACTACTTCCCGCCAAGCACATAGGCCGCAACGCGGGGTTCTTTAATTCTCGATTTCTACCTCCGCGCTCGCGAAGTAAGAATAACTCTCTCACCGAACTCGTTTCCTTCTATTTAAACCATACTACTTCCGCTGATAATTTGAATGCTTGCGCGTTCTACTCAAATTTACATATTCTGGCATTGGCAGTTCCAGGGGAAAGTAAGGCTTGACAGGAAAGATAGTTTAAACTTAAAATAAATGTTAGTTAAAATAAATATAAACCCTACATTTGCCGCTGCCAGAATTTGGAAAACTTGGAAGCAGGTCCTACAAACGACCTGTTGTAAGTTTATCTAATTCTGAACTAACTGGCAAAAGCCTCGTTTACACAAAAAAAAATCTTATGTAACAATTATATACTAAAATTCTTTTGCTCGTTACAAAGCTTTCTTCTTACAGCAACTTTTCCTGGACTTCATCAATCAATCTTGGTCTTTTCTTCCAGCATCTGGAAGGAATAAGTATCAGTATCTTTCTACATACATTATAATTTACACTTTCTTGACACAATAAATTTTTGTTTTTAACGATTCGTTTTTCTTAGTTATTGCTTACTTCACATTCATTAAATTTTTCAAGCATTAATTTAACTTTACCCTGGCTCTCCACCATGTGTGGTGTCAAACGGGAATATTCGTGTTTTAGTCTTACAACACTTCCCCTAACCACCATGATTTGTTAGAATTCAACAACCAAATAGACACACCTTACTCGACATTCTACAACTCAATGAGCTACTTTAATATTCTTAAAAATTCAAATGTAGGTGGAGAACCTACAAAACACATTCATTCTAACTTCCCCCTCATTCATCTTTAAACATGCAGGCTTTCGCTCTAAAGTATGACTTTACAGTTTAATACTTAAATTTTGACTTCATTGCTTTTAAGCATTCACTTTTAGCATCTACAATTTTATGCTTCTAGACTAAATTCTACTTTTACATAACATGCAAGTATTTACATACATTTACAAAAGTTTAATACCTATGCTTTTTACAATTTACCATAAAATGAATAAGGGAAAATAAATTTTTACTTTACTCATTCTTCGCCAAGCTGGCGGTACTGGAACTAAAATTCTTATTAGTACAAGAATACGAAGTTACTTTTATCTCCGGCCAAATTTTGGCTTTAACATAACATAATTAGTCTTTCGACCAACAGAAAATGCTTGTTTTTAGCTTTTACACTTAAAGAAAATAATACTTTTGCCTTAGCTAAATAAAGTAAAACAAAACTAAGTCTCAACCGAGACATATTGACTTTCGTCAAAACATAGAACTTCGTACTTATGCATAACATTTCGGAACAAAAGAGAAAAAAAAATTATAGAAGGTTTTAACTTATCTTTGAGTTTTCGATGCTTGAAACTCCGTCATCCGTTTTTGACAAAATTGATCCCAAGTTAGAGGTGTCATGGATGTCAATCTTCTCCTTGTTGATCTCCGCGTGTCGTCCCCGTTGATCTTTCTTTTGCGTCCTCTACATGCTGGCCTCTTGACGGAGTAATCGTCTGGTTGTTGGCTTTTGCGTTTCTGCCTGGGACGGCTGGTCTTGACGGTCTCCGGTCTGGAGTCCTTGAATTTCTTCTGTTCCTCGTACTTCTGTGCCTCCTGTTGGCGTTTCAGTTTCCGGAACGGCGGCCTTGCTGGCACCTGACTCTGTGGCCGTGTGCGCGTTCTCCTTGATGTGTAATTTCTCCTGCCATCTTTTATAGGTGGTGTTTTCGTCTTTACCACGGTTTCTTTACCCGGTTCATCTGTATTTTTGTTTTTCTTAAACGCCGTAGTTTGAAAATCCTTTTTTCTTTTTGATACCGACGTCCGGGTTGTAGAAGTGCTAGGTCTCTCTTCAGTTCTCCGTTTCTTGGGTGGTGGAATAGTTGTTGCAGTCTCTGGCCCTTCTATTTCGTTTAGACTTGAGTCCTGCAAGAAACTTTTAAGGATTTCAAAATCATTTGGATTATAGTATTTTTTCACCTGGTCGGGACTTGCTTTACAGATTTCCCCTCTCTCGTTTTTAAGATATAAGACTACTCCTTTGATTTCCTGAATTACATAGGGGCCTTCAAACTTTGGAGCTAGCTTTGCCATAAAATTGTCTGGGGCACTTGATAAAGAAAATTTCCGTTTCAATACTTTATCCCCAACTTTAAAATCTGCTTCACGGCGTTTTCTATCGTAATATAACTTTTGTCTATTTCTTGCCGTATCCGAAGTTTTAAGCGCCTGATCAATTAGTTTTTGCACGTCCTTTTGTCTAAATTCCTGCTCTCTTTGTTGCACAAAGAATAATTTATCTAAAGGCGTAATTAACTTTCTGCCTAAAAATAATTCTGCTGGAGTTTTTCCCGTAGTATCATGATGTGCCGTTCTTAAAGCATAAGCTAATTCATTTATGTAGCCATCCCAACGCTTGTGATGTGTGCTAACGTAACTGCGAATTATTTTTACAATGTTTTTATTAACTCTTTCTGCTATGTTAGCCTGTGGTCTATACGGAACCATTTTGATATGGCGTATATCAAGTCCATTGCATATGTTTTCAAATATTTGACTAATGAATTGTTTTCCGTTATCGCTAATGACTTTTATCGGTGCACCGTATTTTAAAATGTATCTGTGTAAGAATGCATCTGCGACTGTTTTGGCTGACGCGCGTTTAAGTGGAACAATTTCTATCCATTTTGAAAAATGATCTACTATTACCAAAAGAAAACGATTTTTATTTAACTCGCTCTGGGGGAAGGGACCAAGGAGATCTATGCCTAAAATTTCATTCGGAAATGTAGCGCGAATGCTATTTAAGTACCCGGCCGGGCTGTAATTAATATCATTTATTAACTGACATTGATTGCAGGACCTGACATACGCCGTTACTATTTTGTATAATTGCGGGAAATATACCGCCTCGCGTACAGTTTTTAAAGTCTTTCTGACCCCGAGGTGGCCCGCTGTTTTTTTTTTCGTGCAACTCCTTCAAAATGCTTAATCGAAGCGAGGCTGGGATGACTGGTTTATACTCAAGATTTTCGTTTGTTGTTTTCGTATAGAATAATAAATTATCTATTATTTCATAGTTTTTTGCTCTATTTCTTATCGCATCGATATCTGTGTGCTCAAAGCTTTCGGGGTCTTTCAAATAAGCATAGATATTTCCAAATTCAGGATCAGCTTTCAGTTCAGTAATAACCGTATCTCTAGAATCTAAAATTTTTGAAGTCAACACAGCGCATTTAAGTTCATTACCTTCATCGTCCAGTTTTATACGAGAAAGTGCGTCAGCTACATTGTTTTCCTTACCCGGTTTATATTTTATTGTGATATTATATTCTTGGAGTTTTAAAGCCCATCTTATTAACCTGGGCGTTAGGTTTTTTCCCGAGTAAAGTCTACCAACAGCCGCATGATCCGAAAAGACTGTTACTGGCGATTTGCCGAAATAAACTCGAAATTTGTGTACAGCCATTAATACGGCTAATGTTTCTCTTTCTGTAGCTGTATAATTCCTTTGTGTTTGATTCAATGTTTTACTAAAAAATGCCAGCGGATGGTTATTTTGCATAAGAACCGCACCCACCGCATAGTCTGATGCATCTGCCGCAATTTCCAGGTTTTCCTCCCCCTCAGGGAATTTTAAAACAGGGGCATTAATAAGCGCTTCTTTTAATCTTTCAAAAGCTGTGTTAGCTTCAGCTGTCCACGTAAATTTACTCTTTTTTCTTTTGATTACTAAGAGTGGTTCAACAATATTAGCGAAATCTTTTATGAAAGATCGATAGTAAGAACATAGTCTAAGGAAAGACGAAAGTTTCTTGGCGGTATTGGGCGGTGGGAAATTCTTAATAGCTTTTATTTTTGAATCTTGCGTTTCTATACCCTTTTGCGAAATTTTATAACCGAGATATTTAAGTTCTTTAGTTGCGAACTTGCATTTTGAGGTGTTAATTGTAAGACCGGCCTCTTTTAATAATTTAAAAACTTGTTCGAGATCATTAATGTGTTGTTCCAACGTACTACTCGTTATAATTATATCATCTAGATAACTTAAAGTTGATTTTCCTAGGACAGGCTTTAGAACAATGTCCATAGCTCTCTGGAATGTTGATGGGGCCCCACACAACCCAAAAGGCATGCGTAAAAATGCATAAGTGCCCGATTTTGTTATAAACGCGGTTTTATGTATATCTTCGGGTCTCATAGCTATTTGATAGTATCCAGACGTTAAGTCCAAAGTAGACATATATCTCGTCGATTTGATCTGTCTAATGATCTCGTCTATAACCGGCAAAGGGTAAACTGGGAATTTAGTTATGCTATTTAGTTTTCTATAATCGATAGCAAACCTCCAAGCCCTTTTATCCGAAGGAGGAAACTCGTTCTTTTTCCTACATAGTACGACTGGACTCGCGTACTCACTATTTATGGGCGTTATTATTTTATTCTTTAACATCTCCTGAATATGTTCTTCGATGATTAAGTCTTTTTGTTTATCATAGCGATACGGTTTAGTCCTACAAGGTTTTTCGGCATTTAATTGAATCTTGTGAGTCACGATTTGACAGTTTCCCGGTTTTTCTGAAAACAAATGAGAAAAATTACTCACCACTTGCTGTATTGCTTTACTTTCCTGGTCATTCAAATGGCTAAGGTCCAATTCAGGTGTCTCCACCGGTTCCACCACCCTCTGGTCCATCTCCGCACCACGGAACTATCTTGAAAATTTAATTTGGCCCTCGCGGCCCTTAAAAAGTCCATACCTAAAATAAGAGAGTGTTGGAGGTGTTTCACCACAAAAATTAATACTTTGAGATTTTCCTCTTTTACCTGTATGTTTAATGATACTTTCCCGATGCAGTGACATGTTTTTCCTTGCGCCGCTATAATTTCCGTATTTCTGGTTTTAAAGAGTCGTATCCTAAAATAATTCTTTTTGAAGAACTTTTCACTTATGAAATTTCCTTCTGCCCCTGTATCGATGAGGGCTTCTACTGGTACATCGCCAACCAGGACTTGTATAATTGGTAGCTGTGAGTTTTTTACGATGACTGTATTTAGATGTCTATTTGAGGGTTTTTCTAAAACTTCCGGGGTCTGGACCCTCCCTTTCACAGGCCCCTCTAGTCGTTTAAAGCTTTCCTTTCAATCTGTGTCTTCTGGGTACGCGGATGCTTATTTTCAAATTTTCTTTTTGGGCCTTGACCTTCGAGTTTCGATGCGTTAGCTTGATAATTCTTTCCCCCATATGAGCGATTTCCATTTCTGGTTTCCTCCTTCCTTCTGGTACTTTGAGAATATGTTTCCCCTCTCGCTCTTTCCGCTATTCTGCGATTTTGAAACTTCACCGCCAATTCGAAGAGTTCCTGCAATGTTCTTGGGTTTCTAATTTCAAAGTAGTCTTGGACAGCGGGTAACAATCTTGGTAATATTATTTCAATGATCTCCGCATCGGGTTTCTTGCCATACAGCATATCCGTTAGCTTGATTTTTCGTAAAATAAAGTCCGTCAATTGTGCTGTATCCCGTTGATAGAAACTATATATCTCGGCTTTCAGCCGTGCGCGATCTTTCACTATGGGGAAGGCCTTTACTAACGATTTTTTGAAATTTTCAAATGTATACGTCGGGCTTCCAAATTCACCTAGAAGAAATTTGCCTATGTTCTTCCACCATAGCGCGGCCTGTCCTCTTAGTGCAGATGTGGCGATAGCAACTTTTTGTCTTTCAGGCACAGGATAGAGCTGAAAGTGGTTTTCTATACCTTCTAAAAATACGGACACCGAATTTTTTCCGTCGAAATAGACGTTTGGCTTGATTGATGCTCTCAAAGTCTGGACCAGGTATCCAAATCCTTCTAACTGCGTTGTCATTTCTTGGTGTTGTCCAGCGGCTTCCATCCAGTTTTCGGCCATTTCAGTTCGATAAGTGTTCGGGCGCCAATATAACGTTGCGCGCCTCTAACTAGCACGCAACCAAGAGGTGACTGTGAAAGCTTGTATAAACCACAGAGTCTTATAAAGGGTTTAAGTCCCTTTTTATTCAACGTACTAATTTACAATTGCGTCCTCTTGACGCTTACAAACTTTGCCAACTAGGCAGTCAAAATAAAATAATAACCTGAAAAGAAAATAAAGACAATATTCTAACTACGAGGCTCTCTAAAATAACTAACTCACCGCGTTTTCCAAAAGCCGCAGCTAATTCAGCAGACTTGAAGCTCACTGGAACAATTGCAACTACTTCCCGCCAAGCACATAGGCCGCAACGCGGGGTTCTTTAATTCTCGATTTCTACCTCCGCGCTCGCGAAGTAAGAATAACTCTCTCACCGAACTCGTTTCCTTCTATTTAAACCATTCTACTTCCGCTGATAATTTGAATGCTTGCGCGTTCTACTCAAATTTATATATTCTGGCATTGGCAGTTCCAGGGGAAAGTAAGGCTTAACAGGAAAGATAGTTTAAACTTAAAATAAATGTTAGTTAAAATAAATATAAACCCTACAACTTCGTACAAGGAAGTAAAAAATCCAAGGAGCAAATCTCTGTAAAATAAACACACCATTTATTAAACTTTACATAACGTAATTTGGAATAAAAGAAAGAAAAAGATGTGGACAGCAACTCTGTGCGAAGTATATACACTCATGTCCATAAATTAAGGATAATGCAAAATCAAGCAAAGGAAGAGTTAGAAGCAAAACAAATTTGACTTATTTGTAAAGCTTATTTATTAAACAAAAGGTAAAGAGCAAAAACTGATGGTGTATGTTTGATATTATTAAAAAAATAGCGATTTTTTCTCCCTGGAGCAAATTACAAAAAAACCTATTTACAAAGAAAGCAATATTACATGGTTGGTATAATTGTTAATACATTGTATGTCTCCCAGACGATGCAATACAGTCCGTACAACGTCTAGGCATGCTGAGCATCAAATTATCGATCTGATCTTGGGGTATATTACAACACTCAAAAAAGCAATGCTCTCCGAAGTTCCGGTAGACAAGTAGGAGGAGGTTGACGGGCTGCAACTCGTCGGCCAAGCATGTCCCACACGTGCTCTACTGGATTCAAGTCCGGTGAGAATGTTGGCCAGTCCATACGGGTGATATCCCCCGATTGAAGGCGTTCGCTTACGATGTTGGCACGGTGAGGACGGGCGTTGTCAACCATAAACACAAATTGTGCGCCCGTGCCGCCCCGAAACAAACGTACATGTTGTTCCAGAATGACGTCCCGATAGATCTGACTTGTCATGGTTTCAATTTGTACCTGCAGTTCTGGAACTCAGAATAATTCCACCTCAAACGAGCACTCCTGCACCACCGTAACGGTGTCGTTCAATGATGTTTTCTTGGTAACGGGTACCTGGAGCTCTCCATATGAAGGTCCGGCGAGAATCAGACTGCAAGCTAAACCTGGACTCGTCGGAAAACATCACACAAGCCCGCTGTTTCGGTGTCCACAATGCATGCTCTCTACTCCAGGCTAACCGCCGGCGACAGTGAGTTGCAATACGTGGAACGCATCTGACAGGTCTACGAGCATATAGACCAATCTGCCCTAAGCGTCTGTACACGGTCTGCCTTGAAATTGTCGTACCAGTGGCTGAAGAGAGCTGATGAGACAGCTCTGAAGCTGTGCTCCGCCTGTTTGTTTTGGCAGTAACTGCCAAATACCGGTCCTCATTCGGCGTTGTAATTCTGGGGCGACCTGTGCTGTAACGTCTACTCACGTTACCATCATCTTGGAATCGTTGCCAAAGCCTAGAGATGACACTCTGGTCAATTCCAAGTTCGTCTGATACTTCCAGCTGGGTACGCCCACATTCCAGACGGCCGATAATTCTACCACGTAAAAAAACATCCAAATGCGTCCTTTGTGTCATAACTATTCGGTTATTGCACTGACATGCTTATAAAGCGCAAAGCGCCTGCGAACAATTTTACTTCTTTGCCTCTATTTCTTATATATCACTCTCTTACACTCTCGTCATTGTGACGTACCATCGGTGTGATCTGGTTACTTTCTGAAATTTGCATATGATTCTTGAAGATGTGTGTAGTGATTTTACAGGTGATATATTTATTTTAGAGTTCGATTTCCGACTGACTCCGAATTATCCTTAATTTATGGACATGAGTGTCCAATATATAAATATGATGCTTAATTATCGCAGTTTTTTACTCACACTGAAATACATAACAAGAAAATCGTAACTATGATACTTCATTTTAAGTTAATACAGAAAATGTATAATTAATAAACAAGTTACATAAAGCCTAAATATGAGGTTTTAAAAACGAACAATATCCATATTAGCCCAAAAAAGCGCTAGCCCGAATGAGCTATTATTCTCGCAACGAGATTTAGCGGTATATCACTTTAAATATCTGAATCACCTTTCAGAATATCACCATGAAATATTCTCAATCTGCATTAATTTTAAAGAAATCAAATGAATAACATGCAGGAATATATGTATGTTTCTCGCACTGTGAAAAACGACGGTACCTATATTGCCAATAAATTTTGAATAACATAACCCTCCACCCGAACCTGTGCACCTGGAAACCAAAATTTTATATTTCATTTTTTTTTGTCAAACTTTAATTAATTTTAACAAACTCAACAATTTGAAAGCGACAATGCAACACCGTACGGATTAAAGCATTGTTATTTCCAGCGTGCGATGCTGTATATCGGAAATTCTAAAGATATACTTTTTTTTAATGATTTGTGATTTTGCTATTTAATTGAATTTTATGTGACGTCTGGGCGAAAAGCGTGGCATTTAATAAATTAATTTAACGCACAAAATGTTAATAATAAATCGACAAAAAACGTTTTGCAAGCCATCTAAGTAAGAAAACTGTACATTAATATAATAAACTGAGAACTGACTGAAAATACAAAAAAAAAAAAAAAAAAAAAAAAAAATCTGAAAGGATTCAGATTTTTAATTACGTCTAAGGGGGCGTTTTTCTAACATTTTGTGTGTTACTTTTTTTTATTAAATATCATGTTCTTCGCGCTTAAACCATAAAATTCAGTTCAACAGCAATGTCGTAAAATATTTTAAAATGGGCATATCTTTAGAAATTCCGTTACACATTTCCGCGCACTGGAGAAAAAAGTCCCCCCCCCGTAGATTGTTGCCATCGCTCGCTTTCAAATCGTTGAGTTTGTTACTCAAAAATTCGTTAAAATTTTGCAAAATATGAAATCGATCATAAAACAAACTCCAAATTTCAAATTTGATTTTCGACATGCCCATATTCGTAGGAGGATTATGTCATTCAAAATTCGATGGCTCTATGTACCGTTGTTTTATTGAAGCAGATTTTTCATTATTTAATTTCTTCAAATATAATCCAGGAATGTAACACTTGGTGGCAACAGTTTGAAAAGTGAAACGGACATTTATAGTGATTCAATGCAAAAGAGCAAAACGAAAACAATAGTCCTTCAGGGAAAAGGCCCCTTTGGACTTGTGCCAACACTCAACAGTACATTGGGAATTCTAAACACATGCTGCATTTAAAATTTCTGAAATTTTGCTGTTGATTTGTCTACGCTTAACAATTAAGCTAAAAAAACAAAACAAAAAAATGTGTTAGTGGAGTGAACTTAAGAACAGACGGGTAGACTACGAGCTCAGCGAAAAGCAAAAAACCTTAACAAAGCCTTTTGAGAGACGGTTAACATCTGAAACCTTTAAGACTTTTTTAACTCAATGTTATTTTTTTTCGGATAAAGACTCCCTATAATCATATTCGAATGTTTCACTGTTTTTCATTTCATTTCAATTTGTAAGGCTATTATTAAATGTAAGCTAAATTATGGTCAGGGAAATGCAAATGTTTGGTCCTAAACAACTTATTGTTTTCTTCCTTAATGCAAAAATAAATTAATAAACAAGTGTTAAATTTTGTGCATACCATAATCGAAATGTTTTCAATTGAATTACGCCTTATTCTAATTTAATATATAAAGAAATCATTTAGAGGTAACTTTGTTATCTTAAGCAAATCCACTCTTTTTTAACTTCTGAAAACACTAAATTTCTCTTTGAAATCGTAAGCTAATTAATTCTTATTTGCAGTTATTTGAACCATCTCGGGAGTTTTGAAGCAATAAACCAATTACGTGAAATTAACTTTTGAAATACAAAAAGGCACTGCGTAAGAAGCTCGCTCTTCAAAGGAATGGTTTTACATAAGCCCACTGTAAGAATAAAAACTTAGCATGGTAATCAGTACACGTAAACAGAAATAATTAAATCCGAACTTGAATGCAAAATGGCCATATTTACTTTAATTAAATCGCCTTTTTCGCCTAGAAAATATATGATCGCATTAAGTTTGCGAAAAGAAGTGTTTTTTCGAACATATTTTATTCAGAAATATTTCTTTTAATTTAAGGTGTAAGCTATCTTTATTAGTTTTCTTTATTTAGAGCTTTCTACATACTATGATTAAAGAATTATGTGTTTGACCTAAACGAAACCGAACTTTTAAATTCAGATAGGCGCGGCCTAAAGTGATCGCAGATATTCTTTTCAAATTGTCAAAGTCCTGAACATTTGTATACCAAAGCGTAGAATACATCACTTGTTTTGATAACGGGTCAGTTATATCAAAATATTGTAGATTAAATTTTTTAATCTGAAATAATGTAGCAGAATAAAAGAAAAAGTCACTGAATAATGTCGAAATGGAATATAAATATTGCCAAATTACATAAATATGTACCATATATATACAGTGTCTCAAAAAAATGATGGGACACTTGTGCTTTACAAAAGGAAACTGCTATAAAATAAATTTAAAAAACATGTAAAATTTTTTGTGGGTGTGTTTCATACTTAAATTTAGTAACAATTATTACATAACATACATTTTCTCAAAATATTAAAATATTAATTTAATAAAAATACAATTGTTTAGAACGGAGCAGAAAATGGCTCACTTAAGTGATGGGACACTTACTTTTCCATCAAATATTTATCCAAAAATTTTACTTTTTAAAAGGTTTTAATATTTTGTTGGATTTCCTTTTACTTTTAAAACATGATTTAATCTTCTTGGGATGGATTCGACTAATATTTTTGTGATTTTTGGAGTAATTTTACCCCATTCTTCTTGAAGCACCGATTTTAATTGTTGTTTTGAAGAAATGGTGTGTTTGCGAATTCTTGATTCCAATTCTTGCCAAATATTCTCTATGGGATTTAATTGTGGAGATTGTGGGGGTGTTTTTATTATTTCAGGACAGTTATACAGCAGCCAGAGTCTAACGTTCAAAGCACTGTCCTTGGGGTCATTGTCCTGGTAGAATTTAAAATCGTTATGAAGGTTCAATTTTCGTGTTGAAGATTTCAAATTTTTAATGATTTAAAATGTCAATATACTTGTACTGATCCATTATACTGTCAATAAAAACAAGATTACCAACTCCAGCGGACGACATACACCCCCATACCATAACTCCTCCTCCACCATGTTTTACTGTTGGCACCAAGTTTTGTTTGCGAAATTCTTCCCTGTGTTTTCTCCACACCAAGATTCTACCGTCAGAACCAAATATATTAAATTTACTCTCATCAGCAAATATAACTTCATTCCAGTAATCAGAATTCTTATTTATGTTGGATTTTGCGAAAGCCAGTCTGAGTTTTCTGTTCTTTTCACTTACGAAGAATTTTTTCCTGGCTGCTCTACCGTGATATCCAGTAGATCGAATTACTCTTCTAATAGTATCAGAATTAACAATTACTCCATATAATGCTTGTAAATCAGCAGCAACTTTAGGAGCACTCATTCTTGGATATTTTTTTTTTTTTTTAATATTTCGAACGATAATTCGCTTTATTGCATTGGATAGCTTTGATGGTCGGCCAGGTCTTCTTTTATCCTGAATCATATGATTCTTTTTATATCGTTTAATGATATTGAAAACTGTTGAATGACTGAAGTTAACTGTTTCAGTAGTTTCTCTAATAGATTTTCCACGTTCAATATGCAAATTAATAACTAATTTTCGAATTCCAGGCAAAGTTTCTTTTCGTTTAGCATTCATGGCTGCACAGAGCTAAAAAACACAAAAAATTCCAAAACAAACTGGAGAGAAATACTGCAGACGATTTTATAAATTATTCGTAATTGCTTTTGAGTAAAAATAAGTACCCCAAAAGATATTTTTATTGCTTACTTCAGACGATTTTTGTTGCATAGTACGTAGTGTCCCATCACTTAAGTGAGCCATTTTCTGCTCCGTTCTAAACAATTGTATTTTTATTAAATTAATATTTTAATATTTTGAGAAAATGTATGTTATGTAATAATTGTTACTAAATTTAAGTATGAAACACACCCACAAAAAATTTTACATGTTTTTTAAATTTATTTTATTGCAGTTTCCTTTTGTAAAGCACAAGTGTCCCATCACTTTTTTGAGACACTGTATACGTCTGTAGAGACATTATGTTTTTTGGAAGCAGGAGAAATGAAATATGAGCAATCCTTTCGCCGGGTCTCGAAGCACGGACCTCTCGAATACGCGTGCTGAAATTTATATGTAATAAATTTAAAATAATCCTATAAATGCAATAAAGAATTTAATAAAGGTTAAAAACCAGAACTCTTGACACAAGCAATATTCTAATTCAAAGCATTCAATGAAATATTATATAGATTTATAGGTTTTTAATTTAATTTTTCTCTCAATTACTATTCTATTATTAAAACAAGGGCAGCCTTGTTATGATAATTGAGAAAAATTGGTTCTAAATTTCTTACTTTATGTCTTTACTGATAATTCTTCAGCAGCTTAATGTGCGAAAATTCTAGACAAGATTATATTTTTAAAAATATTGTTTTGTAATTAAATATATATGTAATAATAAAATTCCATAATCAAGAATACACTTAAAATTCTAACTGTATGTTCTTTTGAATTTTAATGGCGATGTTCTCTTATTTGAAAAAACGTGGAATTAAATCCACAGCCCCGTAGTCAAGTTGTTTTTCCCGCCTTTTCTACACGTACACTTATAGAATGTTCTCAAAATATTTAAAGCGAACTGGATTGGCTGACGAGGCTGTCGTCATTTCTTGGAAGCTCCGCCTTTCCAGAGGCTATAAAAAGACTCGCAAAAGGAATATCTTTAATGCAACGATGCAGTAAACTTCATATTAAAAGTTATTAGTAATTCTTTTTATTTACTCCGGATATCTGATTTTGTAACTGCTTTTCTCCTGAATAATAATAAATGGATTCTGTTTTTTAAACTTATCGTCTGATAATTTAAGCTACGACTACATCTATATTTCTTCAACGATCTATTTAGTCTGGACAAAAGCTGATACATCACATATATATATATATATATATATATATATATAGCAAGACAACATGAATTAGAGAGACCTTAGTGGTCAAGAATTTCGCGCATTTTTTGCTGCAAAATTGCAAAATTTTTTTTAAGTAAGAGAAATGTTAAAAGACTAATGCTAAAAAATATATTTGACACTATAGTTCCTTAGCAAAATTTAAATTATCGCGCGTTGGAGAAAGGAGCGATATAATTGAGACTTACTAAACCTTTTAGATTATTAAGATGGATTATTCTATTAGTGAAATTACGTTTATAGTCTCAATTATTATCGTTTGACAAAACGCGCTATAGGTATTAACTTGATTCGAGTTTTGAGCTGCTTTTTCCTTGATAAATCCGGCTTAAGCCTCGAGTTAAGCTATTTACTATTTATCGCAATTTTTTGCACATATTTACCGTGTATTTGAAATGTATTTAATTTTTACAAGAGTTATTTTTAAAATTGTTTGTGCGTTAAAATTTCTTAATTTTTTTTCATCCCGTTTTAATTTTGAAGTCCTCTCGATTTGTAATTTTCACATTTAGTTTTTACGAGATAGCTTTTACTATTTTACTATAGTTTCTAGTTGTTGCATGATTTTACAATTTTGCTAAGGAACTATAGTGTCAAATGTATTTTTTATCGTTGTCCTTTTAGCCTTCCTCTTACCTTATATATATACATATATATATATATATATATACTGCTCAATGTCTTTTGCCTGTTTAGTTATAACTGTTTTTAATTCACCTTTATATATTTATATATGTGTATATGTATGCGTTTCATACTGCAATGTTGTCTTGTTATATATATATAATATAATATATATATATATATATATATATATATATATTTAATTACAAAACAATATTTTTAAAAATATAACATACATACAAACAAACAACATACAAAATTGTAACGTTCTACGTCTAAGAATTTTTCAGTTATGTCAGATACATACGAAATGCAGCTGTCGCGAAAAAGTGGCAAAATAATTCTTCCGAAGGGGTTCAGAAACGATCACAATGATATTTCTATTGAAATATGATACCCAAATGTTTTTCGATTACAATACTTCCTTTTTACTTTGTATAAGAAAGTAAAAATTTTAGAATTTTAGCATAAAATCGTAAAAACAAGATAAAACTTATATTTCTTAAAACATAAAATTAAGTTACAAGTACATGTTCAATATGACTAACGTCTCTGAACAAATTTTGTGTTAAAATTCTGTACTTTTGAAACATAAATTTAGTTGATTCAGTACGATTAGATGCCTCAAAATATCTTTACAAATGTATTTGGCAGGATAGTCAGTTAATTCAATATAAAGTCCGTATTTAAACAAAAGCTAATAAATGGACCATCTCACAGGAGAAAATGAGAAACGTGATTTACGTCCAAAAGTGAGGATTACGAGTTAAATCTATAGCTCACAGACGCTAGCTAATATACTTGGTGGAAATTCTTAGAGCAGAGAAAATGTTCATTTTCTGTGTTTTGTAAGGAAAATTAATTAGAAACTCAAAGAAAATGGTTTCTTTAAGGGAAGCCCGAGATACCTTCCTACATGTGTTTGCTCACTAAACTACCTTATAGTGCAGGTCCAATGAAAACTTTTGTGTTTCTTCTTAGCCTTATTTAAACAATAAGAAAACATTACAACGCCGTTTCGCAACAGAGTATTGAACACAATAAAGTAATGTCCTGCATCAAATACAAGATGATAGTAATATGTGAAGTACAAAATGTATATTTTTCTTCTTTTCATTACAAAGGATGCTTCCAAAAATTCTTTATTATACAAAGCGTAACATAAAAATGAGTTGCACTTCAAATAAATGGTTTGTTCCGAACGAAAACTCAAAATGTTTTTAAACGCGTAAGTTTATGGTGGTGTTTAACAAGTAGCGAAAATTTCTTTTTAAATTCAAAATGGCGACGATATAGGAAAATGAAAAATTAACATTCTAAAACAAAATTATGCCAAATCATAAAAGATACTTTCAAAATTCCTTACCAGATAAGGCAAAATAATAGTCCAATACTTCAAAGCCTATAGTTGTCAGCCAGCATCAGCTGAAGCTATCCGTAATAAAATAACATTACAATTTTCGCAAAACGATTTTCGCGATAAAAATAAAATTTTAAAAATCTAAAACGTTTCAGATTTTATATTGTGCATTTTCTAAACGTGTTGTATGCCATCTTTATTTATTAAATATCATGTTCTTCGCACTTAAACAACATAAAATTCAATTCAGCGATATCAAATATATTTAAAAACAACATGTATTTAGAATTTTGAATGAAGAGTCTCACTCGGTGGAGATAATTTTTTTCGTGCACTGTTGCCATTGCTCGCTTTGAAATTGTCGAGTATTTAATTAAAATTCATTAAAGTTTTACAAAATGTGAAATATAAGAAAGGAATATTATGAGTAATAAATATGAATATGAATAATGAATATGAATAATTAATATGAATAATAAATATGAATATGAATAATAAATATGAATTTATGAATACTAAAACAAATACAAAATTCAAAATTAGGGCTTTCAGGTGGCCATATTCTGGTGGAGGTTTACGTTATTCAAAATTTGATGGATCTAGTTACCGTTGTTTTTCCACAATGCGAGAAACATACATACATTCCTGCAGATTCTTCATTATTTAATTTTTTCAAATATAATGTAGGGCTATAATATTTGGTGGCAACAAAATAAAAAGTGATATCTCTTTTAGAGTGAATCGACGCAAAATGCCGTTTCGAGATTAATAGACCTTCTGGGCTAACGCTCCTTTCAGCTAAAAATGTACGTATTAAGTAAAATAAATGTTTATACTTGTGAAGTAAAATAACGTTTATACTTATGAACACTTTTTAAAATTTCAAGATACTACATTCAGCCTTTTATTTTTGCCATTTACTTTGGATTTCAAAGTTTTCAATTTTGCTATAGCCGGGCAGCAACTTTTGCTTACATACTTTTCCCTCATACTTAATTGAAATTTATTATTACCTTTCGAAATTTTCCCAATTCGAAAATAATTTCAGAATATTTTCATTGAACAAATTACATTTTACCATTTCTTTTTGTTTTCAAGAATGTGTCTAATTACTGATTAGTTATACTGTAATTTATTCTTCTGTTTTGTTTTTACCTCCTATCAACCCATGTAGAAAAGTAGGAAGGTAATATTTTCGGTTCAAAAATCGTTAATGAGTTTCAGTAAATAAGAACAAATTAGCCTCTCTACAACACCTATCACTCCACGAGTACACGAGAATTTTTTCGCCCACGGTAAATCTGATATCAAACTTCCAAAAATTTCTTATTTTTCGTATTTAAGATTTCTTCAATATCCTCTGTAATCCCACCGTAAATATCCTCTGTATTACAGTTCATGTTGGCGTATTTAATCATGTTCGTGTTGGCGTATTAATGGCGTATTTAATGTGTAAACAATTGTTTTTTTCATACGAACGAGTAAACTTAGAGTACACTTTAAGACAGTAAACTTTTCATTTGCTTTTTTGATATCAAATGCTTACAGCATCAGAGTGGGAAAAATACTGTAAATATAAAAACAAGAAATATTTAGAATTTTTTTTTTCTTTTAGGTACACGAGAGAAGGATATATCGCGTTTTAAGGAAAGTTTCCCGCAACCGCAAATATCATTTGCACAAACAGTTCGCGTTGACGTTTTAATCATATTTTGTCAAACGATTTTTGGAATTTCAAAGAAAGAAATTTGCTTTATAAGACTGCATTGTGAAATTTGTAAAACAAATATCATTATCATTAAGTACAAGGTGTCTGGAATTGAACTACCACGCTACCAGATTAGAACCATCATTTATTTCCAGTTCTATTGCAAAATGTCAGACGCATAATGTCACCAAATCATATGTGCAGCTTTAGGTACTAATATTGTATCATATGATACTATGAAGGTTTGGTACCGAAAGTTCAAAAATAAGGACTATGACTTTCAAGAAGCAGAATGCTCTATCCGGGCTGCTGATGTTGATGAGGCCCGCCTGCGAGAACTTGTGGAAGAAGATCAGTATGCAACCACTCGAGAGCTTTCCAGAGAGTTAGACGGTAGTTCCATGTCCATTAGTCGGGCTATACATCGCATTCCCCCCCGGGGGTCGACGTAGAGAACTCTGCGAAGCTACTGGCTAGGATCTGTACCTAGGCAGTCTCGGCCACGGGGGTATATAATTTATGAACTTGGCGGTTCCCGATGGTCCATGGGGTAGGTTTCTACTTGCTCTTCATGGGCCGGGAGGTGTAAGTCCCTTCCACCAGGGTATTGGTAGCCAAATAGCAAACTGGGCCATTGAGCGTCTGGTCCCTGCTGTCCTTGGTATTCCATGTAAAAGCCTAAGGAGAGGGGCATCCCGTGTAGGACTGGCAGGTAGCCCAATTAACGGCTGGTCATCGACCCTAAGTTTCCATCTCCCACCCCACCGTGGTCTCGGTCCGGCCGGGACGGGGGTCTTGACCGGCCCGTGTTTAGCGGTGGGCTTTTTAATCGTTGAGCGATTAATAGAGGGTTCTGTAAAATTGTTGGTGTCTCGGGGGTGTGGGACCCTGGGCCCAGCAGGAGTGGTTCTAGTTATCGGTGGGTAACGCTTTCGGGATTTTTCCCGTTCCCAGAATGTGATTAATTTCACGGGCTGCGGTAAAGATCTTAGTTAGTTAGTTATACATCGCATAAACTTGACGTACAAGTTTAATTGCTGGGTGCCGCATGAGCTGACTCAAGCAGATAAGGACAGACGTGTTCGGACCTGCACTAATCTGCTCGAATAGCAACGCAAGGACAAAATTCTGGACCGGATCGTCACTTGTGATGAAAAGTGGATTTACTTCAACAACACAGGCCGAAAACGGGGATGGCCTGCTCCAGGTGAACCCGATGGCAGCGTCGAAAGCCCAATTTGACTAACAAAAAGATCACGCTTTGTATCTGATGGGACTGTCATGGTCATTATCCACAAAGAGTATCTGGAAGAAAATAAAATCCTCGACAGTAAGGTGTACAGTGAGATTACAAGTCCATGTTGACGTTGCTATCAAGGAAAAACGTCGAACTGAGTTCCTGCGCAATAAGGTAATTTTACATCAAGATAATGCAAGACCACATGTGCCTGCATACACCGGCAGGACTTTGCACAGACTCGAATGGGATGTTTTGCCGCGCCCACGATATAGCCTCGACATTGCTCCTTCGGATTTTTACCTTTCTTTACACCTGCAGCTACATCTTGTTGGTGTTATCTTCTATTCTGCACAGGACATCCCAAATGAGATTGATCTGTTTTTAGACTTGCGGCCACCAGTTTGTTTGAAAAACTACCAAACCTTTGGCAGAAAATCATGGATTTGGGTGTTTATTACTACCCTCACTAAAGGTACAGCTTTCGAGTTTTATTTTCTAACTTTATTAAGAGCCACGTTTTACGGAAAACTTTCATTTTGACAGATATTTATCTTAAACATATTATAAGCACTTATTTTTCTTTAATTAAAAACTAAATAAATTATATCTTTTTCCACTGCCCAATAGTTGATAGTTGACGGGGGACGTGTGCACCATCCCTTTATCGTAATGGTTAATTGGCATATGCAACACGTCCACCTCTATCTTGAGCCAGATGGGCCACACAGGCGCCTCGCACCATACACCGAAACCCAGCGAGCAGGCCATCCAGGTGGCAGTCCAAAAGACCAAAGAAGCCCCCAGAAGCATGTTCACACCAACCGCCCGGGCCTAGTATTTATTGAGTCAAAGTTCAACAAATACATGGCCAGACAAGGGCTCAAAAAATAGATAAATAAAGGGTACACTGCCCAATAAAATACAGTTTTTTCTAAAACGAAATAATGAGGAAAACATTAGATTTTGCTAGTAAAAATTTACGAAAGCCAGTTTCTACAGATGGCCAACTATACCTAATAAAATATGATCCATAATTTTGTATTACGGGTTTTTCTATTTATTGAAGCAACAAATTATATCTTGTTTACAAACTATCAACCGGAAGCAATACATTAAGTAAAGTTCGCGAATATTTAAAACAGGGTATTGGTGAAAAGTCATATGCTGGCTATATCAGATGTTTTCCCTTCTAATTTAGAAACTTTCTTAGGATTTTGTTTTACGAATTCTATATTTGCAAAACTTGGTCCATTGCTTTTTTGTGGTATTGATTTTGTCTTTTTCTTGGTAGCTTGTGAGTTCTGCCTTCTGCCATTTAATTTTTTCAAATACTTTATTTTATCTTTTTTTATTTTTGACAATTAATCCATTTTTTAGATTTTATATTTCATTTTTAGTCCCTTCAAAGCAGGTTATATCTTAGTGAACGCAGTTAAATAATTTTAAACAAGTTTCATTAATTAAAAGTGCTTAGTTTCTTAAAAATTTTAATTTGTACTGATGAACTCTCATTTAATGATTTCTAGTTTTTAAATTCTTTTAAATTAAATTATATATATACTATATACAATTATAATTAAAGGGTTAACTCATATTAAAATTCTTATATTTCAAATTAATATTAAAAAATCCAATAGAGTAAATGAATTACAATTTGAAGTCTAAATAAATTCTAATTTACAAATTCGTAATTTTTAAATAAAATTTTTAAAAAATTTAAAATTTAAATAGGTTAGAATAATTTTTAAAGTATGAAATAGTGAAAGAAAATTATCATGAAAAAATTATTTTACAAGCAATGGTCAATAGCAATGGATATGCATAAAACTGTGACGCAAAAATTGCTAATAATAATTGTAGCCATATAAAGAAAATTACCTAAAAATGAATAAATTCATATAAGATAATGAAACTATACCCACTCTTCAAGGGGAATTAGCTTATATATATATATGCCATCATCATATAGATAAGCTAATTCCCCCTGAAGATCCTGATGGCCTCAAGATGCCATGAACTTCAGTCGAGATGCTTGATGGCAAGAGATGCTGAAGATAGTATTTAAAAAGAAGCTATTCAGAGATTAAAGTTCTGAATTCAAACCGGTTACCCTAAAAGAAAATTTGTAATATATTATTTTCATTAAACAGTATAAAAGTGTCCAAAACTGTTGCAAAGAAAATATCTCAGAAATTGGGAAGACACTTCCAAGTATCCTATAGCTCAGCGATTCTCAACCGGTGGTACGCAAAAAAAAAAAAAAAAAAAAAAAAAAAGTATTATCAACTATTAAATTCAAACATTTCGTGATGAAAAAGAACAATTGATAGAAATTTCCTGTAACTGAAGATTTCAAAATTAACACACTTGTTGACTTTTGGCCAAACCGAAAAAACGAATTTAAAGGCATTTCAAGTAAAGCTATAAAATTTTTATTGCCATTTTGCACAACTTATTTGTGTGAACATAGATTTTCTTCCATGTTATATTTGAAAAATAAACACAAAAGAAAATTAAGTTAGAAATAGATTCTAACTTAAGGTTGAAACTAAGTGAAATGAGACCAGACATGAACAAATTGATCTCTCTTAAAGAGGCCAGATTTCACAGCAAATTTTAAAATTAATGTATTATAACTTAAATTTTGTTAATTAAAATTGTAACCAATTTGTAATCTAATATTTTTATGTGTGCATATTTAATACAAATAGGCAATAGATTGTGCAAATTGCAAAATATTTTTTTTTTACCATTTCTATTCAGAAACTGAAATGTAATGATTGTAAAATGTAGTGATGGTACACAAAATTTTTAAAATTTTTGTTTAGTTGGTACGCGTTAGTCAAAAGGTTAATAACCACTGCTTTACTTTATGCTTTGATAGAGAACGTTAAAGATATAGAATGCGTTCAAAATTCCAAAAATTTCGGTTGTTTATCGATTAAATCAGTTATCAGTTATCAGTTAAATCTGGAACCAGACTGTAGAAGTGTTCTATAAGAGAGTGAAAAAGTCATGTAGAAACGCTCCAGGAAAATTGACTGCTCCAGAAAGTTGACTGCTCTTCAGAAACCTGAAAGCGCTTACGTTTGAGACATCTCAACTCTATCTGAAGCCAGTTGAAATTGGTCATTTTGCTGTTTGTTTATCAAAACGTCAGAGTCAATTTTCGTTTACTGAAAAGTAACTGTACCAAGAAAGTTTGTTTCGAGGTGAAACAACGTTACAACATTAAATTTTGTTAATAATTAGGTAAATCTGCCATTGAAACGTTAGAGCTGGTTAGAACAGTATATGATGATGCATCATTATCAAGAATGCATGGGTATGAGTGATGCAACCACATTAAGAATGGCCGCGGAAACGTTGAAGATGAACCAAAAATAAAACAAAACCGTTTAAAATCAAAGAATAAGGAAAGTGGGGAAAAAATTCCTTATTTGGTAAAATGATAAGGATAAGGAACGGGAGACCCTCGATAGTTCCGACTTTTCTATGTAAACCTTTGAAATGAAAACCTGTATCAGTTTCCTTTTTACGTCCTTGTACGAAATAAAAAGGAAGTATTGTAATAGCGAAAGGTTTCAGCCATCATATTTCAAAGAAAATATGCATTTCGACCGCTATCGAATGCATTTAACTATGTTTTTGCGTGACATCATTACGTAAGGACAGATGAAAAGACTCTTTTCTCCCAAAAAAATTATAAATCTGATTTAAAATGAATTCTGTAGAGAATTTTTCGTGGCATCTGTCCGTACGTACGTACGTATCTCGCATGACTCGAAAACGAGTAGCCTCAGAGCGTTGAAATTTTGCATATATGACTACTATAACATGTAGATGTGCACCTCGTATTTTGGTTGCAATCGACGACCCCCAACGTAGGATATAAATTTATTTACATATATATCCACTGTATTACCCGGCTCAGTGATCTCAGTTTCTTTACTCAGTGATCTCAGTTTTCATATGTTTTCAAATTGTGCATTTTTTGCTTTAAAAATGATTGAATTACGTTGTTCTTATCTTCTGGTTAAGGTTTTTATACCTTTAGTAAATCTGCAAGCAGTATTTGTACAATTATCGACAATTTAAAATCTGTTTAAGGGCGGTTAAGCCTAATTTTTAAAGAACATGGCGGACATATTTGTTTACATTTGAAACAGCAGAACAGTATATTTGTTGCCAATCTAGAGAGACTACGCTTTGCAACAACAAAGATAACGCCTTCACTTATTATTGCGAATCATGTTTAATCCTTTCTGGAATTTTTTCGAGGAAATAAGTGTTTAGGATTTACTTCGAAATTTTTAGTGAGTTTTTATGCGTTTTTGCCTTGTCGCGAAGTGAAAACTGAATTAATTGAATGAGAAATACTGAATCGTCTGTGAAAAACTGTTTCCTTTTTTGTTTTGTCTTTTTTACATCGTTCTAGATTTATTATAGTATTTGAGTAGAACATGTGGGAACGATTAGATAATTCTTCAAATGATATAAATTTTGTGCATTCTGAGTTATAATATGAACGAAATGTAACGCGGTTAAAGGAACTTAGCGCCAGAGTGTCGTTATGGTAAACAAATATAGTGAATTTTAAAGAGTGCATTTATTCTATTGTGGTTTTATGCGCTATCGGAAAAGTACATTTAATTCAATGCAATAAGTTTAAATGAAATGCAGGAAAAAATGCGTATAATTTAACATTCTTTACAAGGCAGTCATGTTCTGTACACATCAGATTTTTTTCTATGATATCATTTCGTTGCTACGCTTTTGTATTCGCATTTATGTACAAAGATATTTTTAGACATACTACATTGTGTCTGTATTAAAAGAGCTAAACGCCTTGTTAAGCAAAAGGTGTGCATTCTTCCTGACAGGCCTTGCAGAGACTAATTGCGGAAAGGGGAGATCCTGAAGCTGGTCGATAATGTGTTAATTGTCTATCTGCCAAACAAGCTTAACTTTAGGAACTTAGGAGACAGGAAAAAACAGAATTATGCGAGACAGGGAGTGGAATATTTAAAAGACGTCGAGCATCACTCGCGCTTTAGAAAAATCACGTCTTTACTCATTACAATAATAGTTCTGTTTTTGTTATTACAGCCTTCCGTGTAATCATTTGGCTTTTAATACTTCATTCAAGACCTTATTTTTTCAGGGAGGGGGTAAGGGAACTATCTTCCCGCTAATACTTTTTTCATGCTAATTTCATTTGATAGCTAAATTCCACAATCGTTTTTCTTTTTCCTTTTCACTGTCTTCGCTTTTTTCCTGGATTAAAAGGTATTCAAGGCAATCTAATTATGCTACCATATATGTTATTAAAATTTTACTATACTTTGGCATGTACTCATTTTCAAAGATTTTTTTATTATTGTCGATGTTGTTATGTATCTTACGCATTTTCCTCACCTTTAACACTCAATATGAGGCTAGACAATAATTTTTGTTTTCTTATTCTTAAAACCCCTTCACGTTTCATTTGCATTTTAAAAAATTTTAAAAACAATTTTTAACGTTAGAAAATTTTTTAGCTACGTCTTTCCAAATTGTTGCCACCAAATATCAGAACCCTGCATTATATTTAAATAAATTAAATAATGAAGAAGCTGAGTGAATGCATACATGTCTCTAGCATTGTGAAAAACAACGGTACCTAGAGACATAAAATTTCGAATAGCGTAGTCCTCCACTCCAATATGGGCATCAGAAATCCCAAATTTGGAATTTGGAATAAGATTTATTATTTATTTCATAGTTATTAAATTTTAACGAATATTTCATTAACAAACTCAAGGATTTCAAAGCGAACAATGGCAACTGTACGGGAAAAAAAAAAAAAAAAATTATCTCCAGCGCTCGAGACTGTGTATCGGAAATTCTAAAGATATGCTCTTTTAAAATTATTTTGTGATATTGCTGTTGAAATGAATTTTACGATTTAAGTGCGAAGAACATGCTTTTTAATAAAAAACGATAACACACAAAACGTTAAAAATCGCCTCTTAGGGCGTAACAAAAAATCTGAATGCTTTCTGATATTTTTTTTTTTTTTTTTTTTTTAATTTACCTAGATTTGTTGTGCTCAAACCGATCAAACCAACGGCTTTACGAGTTGACAGATTACTGATGGTGAGCAAGACGTTGTGTTTCTGCTTTCTGTTTTTCAGTGGCCAATTCTGCAGATCACTAATGAAGCTTTGGTGAATCTGATGTCTTTTGATTTAATTCTTAATTCCAAACAGATGTATGGTAAAGAGTGGCAGAAATATTTGTATGTACTAACAAGCGTATAAAAAAGTGTTTGCTAAAATCATTTTTACCATATTAAAAATACATTTAAAAAAATAGTGCAAGATTTCAGACTATAACGGTCGCCCAAAAGGGTTTGTTAAGTTTTTTTACGGTCTCCCTAAACTCGCATTCTACCAGTCTGCGGTTAAATTCACTCCTGTTAACCTTTTTATTTCTTTTTTATTTTTTTTTTTATTTTGTCTTTTAAGCTTTATTATTAAGCACATTTTCATTTGCACTTATGCCATGTTCAATTTAACAGCAAAAGCCACCCAGACGCTATGGTGGTTAGGGAAGCTTGACTGAGATAATGAAGGGTCTGGGTTTGAATCCCGGAGAAGTCATGATTGTAATTCTCCGTTCCTTCACAAGAGGCGATAGTGGCCCACCTATTAGGTGCCTCCGTAATAAAGAGATCACCACATCTGGCCTTGTAATAGGACTGTGTTACACTGTAACTGTTCATAATCTGCCATTGGAAAAAAAAAAAAAAAATTAAAACCCGCGAAGCAGTTTATGTTTAGAATTCCCGGTGCAGTAGTACACTGTAGTAGAAAGCATTTTTTTTTTTTTTTCAGTTCATCATATGTTCGTTCAGCTTTCTTAATAAAGTAATTTAAAAAAAAACTTCTTTTTGTCTTTTTATTATTAACATTTTGTATATTAACTTTATTAATTAAATATCACATTTTTAGCAATTATATTTGAACATATATTTGAACAAAATTTATATATTTGAACATATATTTGAACAAAACATATATTTGAACGCCACATATATTTGAATAAAATTTGGCAAAATATTTTTAAAATGCATATTTTTACAAATTTTATACATATGTAAATAATTTCAGTGAAGTTATATGTGAAATTCAAGTATCTTTTGCATAATGTAAAAAAAAAAAAAAAAAAAAAAAAAAACCTGAAGATTAGAAGCTTTGCCGGAAAAATAAAATTACTGGCGCAAGTTTATTTAACATTAATCTAAACCGTTACCTCACTAAACTAGCGAGGTATCGCTAGGATGGCGATGAATTTTTGTCCCCAAATTTGACGAAAATCGCCAAAAGTCGCCAAACTTGGTGTCGTTTTGGTCCGGCGCCTGTGTAACTGCAATTGATAGCGTAATTGAATAATTGTAATTGATTCCTATATGTAACTGCAACCATATCCAGCCTTTATATACAACATTAACCGTATATGTCTTCCATTAATTTCGAGAAATGGAAGGTACTAGAGAATTCTTGGAGGCCAGGGTAAATCTATAGAAGACCACAGAAAGCATCATCTCTCTGTTTTTAGTTCAGAGCTGACTGCGGAATATTGAGATATAGCACGAGCTTGGCTCTTTGGATGCGTTTTGCATCGGGCTGTCTTTAAAGTTATTAGTAGTTTAAAATAGTTGGTACTGATTGTGCTTTGTTATGCACAGAAGAGCTTCGCGAGTATTTTTGTGGAACTTTCTAGATCTTTAAAGTGTTTCTTTCGGGACAATAAATTTTATCAAACCGTCATGGGTCCTGTATGCATAATACATTACGAACCCGTACGCATGCAAAGATATTGTTAGAATTTTGATGGACAGTCTCGCGGACTGAAGATAAAAATGTTTTATTCCGTGCAGTTTGGTAACTGCACTTTTTTCAGATTGTTGATTTTGTTAGTCAAAAATTCGTTAAAAGTTTAAAAAAATACGAAATCGATAATAAAATAAATTCCATATTTCAAATTCGGGCTTCCAGATGCCCATATTTGCAACAGGATTACGTCATTCAAAATTGGATGGCTCTAGGTACCGTTGCTTTATCACGATGCGAGAAACATACACACATTTATGCAAATTCCTCATTATTTAATTTCTTTAAATATAATACAGGTCTCTAGTATTTGGTGGCAACAATTTGTAAGTTAACGTACATGTATAGTAAACCAACGCAAAATGCCAAAACGAAATTATATGTGCATTTTTCGGTTTAAAAATTATTGAATTATATTGTCCTGGTTAAGATTTTTATACCTTTAGTTAACCTGCTTTCAATAATTGTGGAATTGTCAACAATTTAAAAGTTTTTAAGTGAGGCTAAGCCTAATTTTTGATTACCATGGCAGCCATGTTTGTTTACATTTGAAACTTAGCAGAATAGTAGATTTGTTGCCAATCTAGAGAAACTAAGTTTCGCAACAACAAAGCAGCATCTTTTTTTATTATTGCTAATTAAATTATGCTTAATTCATTCTGAAATTCTGAAAAGCTGTAATTGTAATTGTAAAAACTGTTTTAACTATGCTTGTTTTTTTATGTTTTTCTATATCTTTCAATTTTTAATGAAAATATTTTGGATTTTTATGTATATTTGACTTCTCGCGAAGTTAATAAGTAGAGCATGCGCATTACGTAAGCGGCGCTGAATCGTCTGCGAAAAACTGTTTCTTTTGTATTTGTTTAATTCCTTTTCTACATCGTTTTAGATTTATTATAGTATTTGAATAGAATTTGTGGTAATTCTTCAGATGATATAATGTTTGTGCACTCTGAGTTATAAAATGAATGAGACATAATGCTGTTAAGTGAACCTAGCGCCGAAGTGTCGCTATGGTGAATAAATACAGTGAACCTTAAAAAGTGCATTTATTCTATTGCGGTTTTCGCGCTATCCACGAAGTAGATTTAAGTTAAAATTCGTTAACTGTTAATTGAATATGTTTAAATGAAACGCAGGAAATTGTGTGTAATTTAATATTCCGTATAAGGAAGTCATGTCGTGTACACATCAGATTTTGTTTCAGGTGTATATAGAACTGATAAATTTTGCTTTGGTCGTAGCTAGCAAGCTTGTATACAGTACACTGAATTAATATCTCATTTTATTTTAAATTTTTCAGTATATAGAACATATAAATATTGCTTTGGCCTGCTAGTATAGATATAAAACAGGTGAATCATAAATGCACAATAACTTGCCTTCGTAGCGGAAAAAAATTAGAATATTAGCCTGCATTAAAGATTATGTCTGAACGTGATCTACATTACTTCCGCTAGTCACGTTTTAAGTTTTATAAGGGTTTTGCTATAGAAAGTTGTAACATACCGTCATTCCTATACTTTCATTCCTATATTTAATGTTTACTCAAAACTGTTTATTCGTTTTCTGCACCTAGACATAACTGGAAAATTTTACGCAGAAGGCTGGTGAATTGTAAAACTACTTTAGCAATAAAAAACACTACATTTTAGCAATAAAAAAATTTATCTGACACTAGACGGTCGGCGAGAACAGATAGAGTACTGGGATTAAGAATTTATTTTACCAAGTCAAAATGACTTTATCTTACGTGTGAGTTTCAGGGAGGCAGAAAATTCTAGAAGCTACATCTTTCTTAATATAAACAAGAAAATATATAGTTGGATTAATGACAATTCAATTTGCTCTTTGCTAGAGAAAAATGCCACCAGACGGTAGCTAAAAATTACGATTTATTATAATTACTATAATATATTTTTACTCGTTTCCGTCAGGAATTTCTTAACGTTGAAAAGAAGTAATTGCTGGGACAAATTTAACTTTGAGTGAACTAAAATCAGTTATAATTCTAAAAATATCTAATGCAGACTTTACATGACTTCTTTGTACGGTCTATTGAATTATACACATTTTTGCACTGCTTTGTCTAAACTTATTTCTTCGAATTATTCTAATTTGATTAACCAAACTCTCAAGGAAGGTGAAAATGACGTAAAACGCTTGCCAAATTTGAAATTAAATATTATAATGTATATTTCTGTAGCCTTCTTAGCCTGCCTTCGTAGTATAGTGGTCAGCCTGCTCGGCGCGTATTCGAGAGGTCCGTGGTTCGAGTCCCGACGAAAGCATTTCTCATTTTTCCCATCTCTTGCTTCCCCCCCCAAAAAAAACCTAATGTCTGTATAGTGGCGTCCGAACTAAAAGGGTGGTGGATGATGATTCTCCCTCCCCCCGGATTTGGCGATTGTGTCCGCTAATCCCCAACTGCCTTTTAAAATGGGGCGTATTATAGGATACTTCTCCCGCTTTCTTAGAATGGCTTCGTAGTGTATCGATCAGCTCGCTAGGCGCGTATTTGAGAGGTCCGTGGTTCGAGTCCCGACGAGGACATTGCTCATTTTTCACATCTCTTGCTTTGAAAAAATCCTAATGTTTCTACAATATCAAGGTCACCTTGTGTCGTATGGGAGGCAAGCGTCTTCTAGACGCAAGAAAAACACGCCCACGTGAAAAATAAAACAGGCAAATCGACAATCTTGTATTCGGCGTAGATTTTGTAAAATCACAATCGATTTCGAGGACAAAATGAGTCCCCCTTCATCAGGAGCGAAAACTTCTCAAAAAAAAAAAAATCCTGTAGAATATATTGCAGAATTTTTTGCTCCTAATGAAGGGGGACCCGTTTTGCCCTCGAAATCTATTAGGATTTTACAAAATCTACCCCGAACATAAGGTTCTCGATTTGCCTGTTTTAAACTTCTAATATTATTTTTTCATAAAGGGTATAATACTTTCCTAAACATAAGTATAAGAACTGGGAGACCGCAATGACAGTAAGATTTCGTTTTTCCTCGAAATTTTTTTTTAAATTCGGCATTACTGAAGTGTGAATATTTTAGTCATTTAAAGCACTTGTGTAATTGGAAGTATATGGCTACAGTCAATTACGAAAATAAAGATCAGCTACGGACATTTAAGCCATGTGAGAGGGTGGGTATGTATGTGTACATGTTGGGTTCTGTCAATTGCATTAAAAAAGGGAAATAGACAATTACATTTTACAGTTGTCCCATGTACAAAATTTCAACGTTCTACGGCTAAACGTTTTAGAGTTATGCAAGATGCATACATACTTACATATTAGGCAGGCAAGCCTCCACATTATTCAGCGTCAGGTGTGCTAACCGCAACCGCTCAAGGACAACACGAAAAAGATTGCAACAACCGGTTTCTCGCTCTTCTGCTGCTGGCGTTCGAGGGGGTAGGACGGGCTTCGGTCTGTCTTCTCTCCCTGGCCGATGCGATGTGCCATTTTCCTGCTTCTTTTTTGCTGTTCCTTCGATGCTGTCTGCTATACATGAAAATCCTTTTCAGTGAGATTTTTGCATGAAAATTCAAGAAATTAATTACTCCTGTTTCCTGTACATTGCTGCAGAAAATAGTTTTTGGTCAGCTTCTTCCTCCTTTCGAGAACCCTTCGCGCGCACGTGCTTGTGAGATCTGAAACTCCCTGATTTAAAGAAGAAAAAACAGAAATACCATGATTAATCAAGTATGCTTAATGACTGCCATCAAAATTTGATTGTTCCTTTTACACCAAGACTTTGTTTCTAGCTGATGGAGAAAGATTGACTTTATTGAGTGCAATGTTAACTCTGGTCATGCGCATCACTCGTGCTTGATGTTCAAATTTATTCGTCTGTCTAATTGATAATTTTATTTATATTAATGCTTATTTCAATATCAAAGATGAAGAATAAAATATAATTGATTTGGTAACATACAGTTTTTATACTTTGTGGCAAGTACTTTGATTTCATATTTCCTTCTAGATCACACATTTTGATCTGCATGTGAGTAAGTATTTATGGGTTATTGCTACACAACGCGATTTACTAAGTAAGTTCATTTGATTTACATTTGTTAATCCTTTAATTCAAAAAAACGCCAAGTGACTATTTTGGAGCTCAAGTAATTCTAATTCACTACACTTAATTCTATTTCATTTTTACATTTAGCTGCGCAACACACCATATATTACAACACATATGTAGGTACTTACGTATATACATCAGACACGAGAAACTACCTTTTGAATCTATTTTAAAACGATTTTACAAAAATGTTGTAGAGTCATTAGGTATTTTTTTGAAGCAGGAGGTCATGAAAAATGAGCAACGCCTTCGCAGGGAATCGAACCACGGACTCCTGGATTACGCGCCCAGCATGCAGACCACTACACCACAAAGGCACGCCTCCCTCTTTTAAAGGGCGACTGGGGTTTCAGGGGACCCAATCGCCAAATCCTTGGTGTGGAGAATCATCATCCACCACCCTTTCAGTTCGGTCGCCACTGTAGAGTTATTAGGTATATTTTGCAAGCAGGAGTCATGGAAAATGAGCAACGTCTTCGCCTTGAATCGAACCATGGACCTCTGGAATACACGATAAGCATGCAGTCCACTACACCACGAAGGCGTGCTAGAAGGCGGGATAAATACCTTATAGTGTTTTGGAAAAACAGTCCTTTATTCTGTGCGTACATAAAGACGTTACGCAAAAAGATAGTTTAAATAAATTAGGCAGCGTTCAAAGTGCTGAAATATGACATCCGATTTTTTTTAATTGCAGTACTTCCTTTACTTCGTACAAGGAAGTAAAACGGAAAGATTTTTTTTAATGAAAGTCGAGGAGAAAATAGATTGTATTTCACTATGAAAATTCTGCTTATAATTCTTTTGGCTTTTATTGCCATAGTATGACAGTAGAATTTGCACTAAGAAAAGAATGCTGTAAAAGTAATGCGAAGAGATTTAAAATAGCAATTTTAAATGAATCGCTATTTTAAAACTCTTCGTATTACTTCAGGCAAAGAATTAAAAACTAATGGAAATATCACCTACAAGATATTTCTCCCACTTTCCTAGCATGCCTTCGTGGTGTAGTGGTCAGCCCACTGAGCCGGTATTTCAGAGGTACGTGGTTCGATTCCCGGCGAAGGCGTTGCTAATTTTTCATCTTGCCTGCTTCCAAAAATATCCTAATGCCTCTACAGTGGCGCCCGAACTAAAAGGGTTGTGGATGATGATACTCCACACCCAGGATTTAGCAATTGGATCCCCTAAAAACCCCAGTTGCCACCTAAAAGTGGGAGTATATAAGGTATCTCTCCCGTTTTCCTAGCGTACCTTCGTGGTGTAGTGGTTCTGCACGCTGGGCCGGTATTCCAGAGGCCAGTGGTTCGATTCCCGGCGAAGGCGGTTACTAATTTTTCATCTTTCCTGCTTCCAAAAAATACCTAATGTCTCTACACACTGAAGAGAGTTATTTCAAAAAATACAAATGTATGCTTAAGGGAACCATGCAGATATTATGCATTTGGGGATGATTTCGAATATTACTAGCTTAAGAATGTTGTAGAAAAGGAGGGTCCAAACAAACAGATAGATACTTTGCATTTGATGTTGAATCTAGATATTATAATTTTTAATAAAATGAGATAAATAAAATAAAGAAAGGTAAATAAAATAAATTATCTTCTGCCACACAATAACAATACGCTACAAATAAAATTTCGGCCCTTTCTAATCATGTAGAAATAATTTAAATCTGTTTTAGATTACTCCTTTTTTCATTGCATTCGAAAAAGTATCCTTCTCTATTTGGAAAACACAACAAACTATTTAAGAACTTAAGAAGTACAATGTTAAAAAAAGTTTCAACTAATATATCATTAGTACATGAAACATGAAATGTAGTATTGTAAATCACGGAGAACTGCGATCTAATTCTTTTTTTACATTATTCCAAGAATTGTAGCTATGTCACTTTTTCAAAAGTCAAAAGTATTCGTCAAAAACAAACTGAAAACAAAATTGATTATACTTTTCATTCAATAGATCTCTAAATTCATACAAATTTTCCCAAATTAAATACCCTTTTTCTCCAAATGTAAAACCGTTAGCTAATTTCAGTTAGGATGTCAGACTCATATTAGATGAGCATCTTAGCTTGCCATTCTGGCCACCTAAGCGACTTTATCAACAGTCGAAATCCGATCTTTCTTCGTTCCTATTTCAAGATAATTGATATACTTAAGAAATTGCAATGTCTATATTTATATATAACAACTAGACAGCCCGGCGGTCACACGAAATGACCGCTATTCTGGATGTTATAAATTGATTATAAACAGATGATTGCTAATGCAAACAAATGTTCACGTTCCCCCTGACACGCTCAAGTTGCGTTCAGTTGTAAACCATTTCAAAAACAGATGATTGCTAATGCAAACAAATGTTCACGTTCCCCTTGACACGCTCAATTTGCGTTCAGCTGAAAATTCTGTTAAAAATACAATGTCGGAATAAAATCGGGCAAAATTTTAAACTCTTTACGCGAAAGGATATTTAGCATAGGAGTTTGGGTAAACCTACCCGATGAGATGTACTATGCACAACTCGTTAGTTGGTTTCGTCTCCTTTAATTTCTCAACGTTTGCAAATTTTTAGGTAATTCATATGTAAATATAGTTAAATGCATAATAAGTAACAATTGTATGAATTAAAAATATTTAAATGTTCTTAAATACCATGATAATTTAATTAAAACAATGATAACTGCATGTATTGTATCAGTGTATATGGACTATTTGAATGCCGTGGCAACTTCACCCCCATTGGCTAGTACAGTTACGCAAGCAACCAATAAACTATCGGCGACAAACAGACACTTAAGCCGCATATAATAAAGATAAAACTCGAGTTTAAAAGGCAAGTAATTTTAACAATTTGTTTTTCCAACCAGAAGTGCAAAAATGTAATGAAAAGTGAAGTGTAATTAATGTTTTAGTCTAATTGCACCTATAAAAATACAATTTTTGAAACTAAGAAAATAATAAACATGAAAGAGACACTGAAAATGCCTGACAGCTGGCAATGATTTAACACTTTCCAATATCACAGTTTTACTTTTTTATTTTTTCCGTAACGTGGATAAAGACTGTTTTCCCAATTTTAACCTAGATATGTTATGCAGTGATAACAGTTTGGTATTAATAAATAATACAAATTTTGTAATCTTTGATTGCGCGCAAAACTTGAATTTTCTTTTAGATGCAGGGACATTTTTAAAAATTTTTTCTTGGAGATACCTTAAATTTTATCTCCGAGATCTCTCGGGGGACTTAATTTACTCGTGCGTAATGCGATCAATTCCTCTTGCGGTTATGGTTTTTAAGGAATTGCCTATCACAAACTGTTCAGAGTTTAACTTACTTTTCCAGTCAGTTCAGCCAATGCAATAACAGTTACGCCTTTCTTCTTTCAGCACATATATCCTATCTATCTTCCTTACTTCTAACACTTTACTGGTCTGCTAGAAAAATTACACTTAGCAGTATCTGCGCATCCGTTGTTGCAAGTTTGTTATGTCCCCCGAGTTTCGAATTTTCCTCGAAAAAGTCTTCCATTGATAGCAACATTTGTCATAGATAAGAGTGATGTTGCTTTCATTCCGAGGCGATATTTTTCCCTTTTTTTGATATATAGTGTTCAGTATATTTTCGGTCCGAAATTCGAGATATTTTTTATATTGTTAACCTTTTTTTTTTGACATCATGAAAACTAGTTCAGAATTTACATTATTTAGGAATCTATTTTAGCCAATCCTAACTTTGAACTGCTGTATTTTATTTGAGGCAACTGGGAATTTAAAGAAAAGAACACAGTCAAGTGAAATTGTCTGCTCAAAAATTCACTAACCTTCCCCCCCCCTTTTTTTAATAAGCTGAACCCTTTGGCATTTATACAGTAATAAGATCTAACAAAACGAACACGCCGAAGAACTAAATGTTAAAGAAACTAATGGGAAAAGCAATAGGAATTGCTGTAACATGAGTAATTCTCAATATTATTGTAAGATAAAATTAATGTTTCTCTTCAGCTGCGGCAGTGGAAATAAAAAGGAAACATGAGCTCATGCAAGAACGACTTTTCGAATTTTTCTCTACAGTTTTCGGATAAGTAAATGTTTTTTTTTTTTTTTTTTTTTTTTTTTTTTTTTTTCACTTTCACTCTAGCAGCAGAATAGGAAAGTTTTATTTAATTTTCGAAACAATAGTATTGAAAATTACTCAACAGATTTCTGTTGCTTATCAGTGGTTTCTTTAAAATGCGACGGATCACACAAAGATAAAAAATTTCTGTGTGCGGTCTCCCACGTGTCACAATATTCCAGCTATTGAGATGTGAGACGACAGGCTCTGGCATCGCAGAAGAAATAATTTTTCCAGTTACGGCTCCACTTGACATTGCAAGAATCATAACTTCAACGGATTTTAGTGATCTACCCTGTGACTGTCAGCAAAACTTCTTAATTTCAGGGAGGCTGACGGTCCAATGATCCTATTGTTCCTCTGATATAGCTTCAAATCTAAAGAATCAAAGGACAAGATGTAACACCAAAAAATTAAGAAGGCTTGAATAAAAGTATTTTAGACAAGGCATGAACTCAGAATGCTCTTAAATTCTGAACTAGAGAGACACTTGCAGTTGGCAAAATCCTCACATAATAAGTGTATAAGGTATTTCTCCCACCTACTTGGCATGTCTTCGTGGTGTGGTGGTTTGCATACTGGGTCGGTATTCCAGAGGTCCGCGGTTCGATTCACGGCGAAGGCGTTGTTAATTTTACATCTTGCCTGCTTCCAAAGAAATATCTAATGTCTCTACAAGTTCAATGGCCTACAGTAATTAATTCTATGTCTTCAGTACTGTTATTTGTTGTTAATGTAATTCCTCACAGATTTATATTAAATACACTTTAGTTATATATGCAGAAATGATGCATAACCTTAAAAAATGCAATCAGCATCAGTTACCACATGGAGAAGTGCCATCAGTGCAATGAACCGTCATCACCCAAAACAGAGGTAATTTCGTTGAAATTTAAAAGGTTTTACTTTAGCAAATTCACCGAAAGTGAGAGTGGATTTGATGACTGAACTGCAAAGAACAGTTTAATCTCTTTTATAAAACTTCATTAAGAACGTCTTTCTGCGCAGTAGAAATATGCATTTCTTATTTGCCGCAATGCGCAAAATGTAACTAGTTAAGTGAAAATAGCAATAACATAAGACAGTCATCGATTTTATAATTTTGGTTTCAGAAATTTGGTCCCTGCTACATATACCAGTTAATCACTACTACTTGTCAGTTCTGGTGTGGCTTTGTTTAGTGCAGTTGCTTAGCGGTATAGACTACCATTCCATCAGCTCCTTTTCGAGCCCGAAGATTACATGGGTATTCGTAAATGTATATCATTTTTGGGGCATGGAAGCACTTAAAATGCTGGTAGAGGAAAAGAGGTAATGTTATGTAGAGAAATTATCTGATAGCGTTATAAAAATTAGGTGAATGATTTTATGATTTATGGAAATCTTAATTTTTATTTGATTATGAATTATTTATTTTAAGGCTTTAATTTTGGGGAAAAGCAGATGCTTCTGGGAATATTATTTAGTTTAAAAGAGTATTATTTATTTTCCTCTATTTGCAAATCTTGTACAAACTTTTATTCATTGTGAAAGAAGCAGGGAAAGGGAGGCAATTTTTGCCAAGTCATGATTTCGCGCGCCTTGTCCTTTAGAATGTTCGAGAAAGAATTTTCATTGTTAGTTGACCTTAAGAGAGGAAAGTACGTGACAGAAAGGTCAAAGGTTGCTACTTGTCTTTCAATGTAAGTCATTCAGGTTTTTGGCGATTGAGGGTCCGGTTGTTGGCTAAGTGAAGAAAGGCGCGCGTGCGCGATCACCCTTATTTCCGCATTCAGGGGTTGAAAACGAAGATTTTGCCATAATTAAGGGGGCGATAAGTGAAGCCATAGTGGGAGCCCGGTTTTGTGAAGGAGACGAAGGAAAATTCGAGTTGGATTCACTTTTTTGACTCACACTCTGACGGACTCGCTGATTTTCGGGCTTGCTGGACTTACGGGCTTGCTGGACAAAATGTAATTACGAAGAGAGATGTTTTCCGGCGGGGAGCGGCAATTATGCTCCCCGGCCGCGTTTTGGTTAAGAGACTCTCTTACTGACTTACTTTTGATTCACTCTCTGACTGACTCGCTGATTTTCGGGCTTGCTGGACTTACGGGCTTGCTGGACAAAATGTAATTACGAAGAGAGATGTTTTCCGGCGGGGAGCGGCAAATATGCTCCCCGGCCGCGTTTGGTTAAGAGGCGAGACACCCTTACTCTGGACTCACTCACTCTTGGACTCGCTGATTTTCGGGCCGGCTGGACTAGTGGACGTTGCTCTTAAAAACTGGCTTGAAGGAAATTCGAGTTGGATTCTCTCTCTTACTGACTGGCGGGTGGAACTTACTTGGGACGTTACTCGTGAAGCTTGCTCTTGGGATGAGTAAGAACAGGCGAGCCGTAATTGCCTAGAAAAAAAAACGTTTCTGACCGGAGGCTGAAAACCCTCTTCCTTGCGGCGTGCTGGTAAAGAGGCGAAATTTGAACGAGTTACCTGCGTGTTGACATAGGACTTTCAGGACCAAGCGGATAGCCGTCCTGGGCAGCAGTGCTCCTGTTTCTGTTCTACAGTGAAAAAAATAAAGTACCAGTGTCAAGATGAGCCCGGCAGACATCAACGCTTGATAAGATACGAGTCTTCCACTTCAAGATGTTCCCTCAAGATAAGTTTTATTTTTTTTTGGTGTGTTTGAACTTTAGGCAAGTTTTTCAAAAACGTCCTTAGCAGTAAAAACAGCGTCGAATCTAAAATTTAACTCTCAGGCCTTAAATTGTTCCCCTTTCCTTTCTTTTAATTTACCAGACAAACCTTAAGTTTTTTTTTTTTTATGAATTTAAATGAAAAGACTCTCAGATGAGGTTAAGATTTTTCTTATTGTGATGTAATTGAATAAACTGATATTTAATCTGGAACCTCTTACAGTATGTTTTCTTTATATATTTAATATGTTTTTTTCTATATTTCTTGTATATGTTTTTTTATGTTTTCGATCCTCTCACGGCGCGGTCCCGGAATGCATTTTTTTCACAACGCAAAAAATGCTGTACACGTTTCACTATACGATCACTACCTTTCACGGCAAGTAGTTTCATATTTAACATTTAACATATAGGAATTTCAGATATAACATGGTACCTTGAAGTAAAGCTATTTAACCTTGGTGTCGAAACTTCTATATAACAGTAAGAGATCCCTGGATCAGTTTATTGGGGTACTCTTAATCAAAACTGGGGCAGGGCTTATAACAACGTCCAATTTGTGTGAATTCTTTTAATTCTAACGTCCAATTTATGCTTGCGATGATGCTGTCTTCAGTAGCAGTGGTCCTCTCATAGAATATGAATACAGGTGGCTGGCAATTATCATTGATTTGCATAGTGGATTTATTCTATTTAAGGGTTTTGATGTCTGCTAAGTAAAAGCGTTAGCTGCGAAATAATCGTAGAATTACGTAGCAAAAAATAGAACTTACAAAATTTATGTTATGTTTAACTTTGTGATGTACTGTGAATGAGTAATATTTTATAATATTGAATATACACAGGCTGTTTGCACATTTTAGACGATATTTATTATATTTACAGAAATATTTTATCTAAAATGTTTGTGTTTTAAATGTTCTATTTGATAATCCGTATTCTTCACTATCTTTCTGCACCGTAATTTCCAAGGCAATAGAGCCTTTTGTAGTATCGAAAGTCCATCGGAAGATTTAGTAGGGATATGAGGGAAGGGTATGCCTTGATAGCCGTTTCTTGTTCTACTGTTTCAGGAAATCAATAGTGGAATTTGATGTGTGGTTGCTTGCCTTGTCTTGATGTAGCTCTATTGATTGATGGCACTTTTAGTAAAGAGAAGGTATTTCATATTTGAAAACTGGGTATAAAATATATTCCTGATAATATGTGGAGTTGATCTTAACATTTTTCTCCACTCTCTTTATTTTCAGTTTGCCATTATATGAAAAACCAACAAAAATCATAAATCCCTTTAAAAACTTTTAGATTCTTTGCACCATGATTTAAGATTTTTCTACTCTTCTTTGATGATAATAAATGGATCTCTTTATATTACAGTTATTTAAATACACACAAGATTCATCTATTGTGGCAACATTTTCCCATTTTTATTAGGATAAATGTTTCTCATAAAGAATTCCGTAGCTAATTGTGCCTTCGTATAGATGTCGTGAAGAAACACGAGGCACATTAAATATTTTCGTCTTTTTAAGATTCAAATCAACATTAATCACTTTGTTTCCAATTGAAACTGTGCATTTTAACGATTTTGCAACTAACCATTGACTTCGGAGATTTTCTTTTAGCGTTAAAATCTTGCCTTATCCACATGTGCTAAGTGTGGAGTAATTAGGCTGCTATCACACGTCGGTTTGTTTCAGAAGAACAGCTGTTTGGAAGAATTTTTCTGCTTTGTCACAACAGCCAATTACCATAGATGGCTTTAGGGTTAACAGGGCAGAAACTGGTTCCCCATTACAAACAAGCTGATAACATTCGAAGCTGATAGCTGATTCGTTGAAAACGAACAACACAAAAAAAAATTGCCCGAAACAGTTGTTCGTGTGAAACAAACGCCGTGTGATATGGGCCTTATGAGACTGGCAAATAGTAATTTTGCGGTAGTTTACTGTGAATGGCATGTTACTTTTCGAACTTTTTGAATTAAAGATGGGTTTTAAAATGAAAAAAAAACTAAGTTATTTTGCAATATCTTTAACAAAATATTTTACTTGTATATTTATTTTCACATTTAATCTTTTTTATTTTTTTTTTCAGATTAGTGTTTGCCAGTCTCATAATTAGTCCACGCTCCTAAAAAAACATATACCTGTGTCATTCACATTACGAAATTTTGCTTTTACGAAAGACTTAACATTCGAGCCAGTTTCTACTAACCAAAAAAGAAATTCGAAGCGTATTTTTGCTTTTCCGTAAGAACGTCGAAAGTAAACGTAAAATTCATAATTCGCTTTTGAAATAATACACATATTTAGGTCATATTTTCAAACTAAATTCAATTCCTGTAAAAATTCTCTAATGGAACAATTCTTGATTACAATCAGTCATCGTATAAGGACTTTCATGCCATCTACAGCAGACGATAAGCCTCAGCCTTTGACACTGGTTTAGACTGATGCAGAAAAATATACAGTATAGGCACTGGTGAATGTCCTACCTGTATAATGCAAATTTCAGTGCCTCCCATCACTTCAGACTAACACCTTAATAAACCTTAGTCAACCAAACCTCATTTTTAAGTCACAATGAAATACACTTGCTTGTTTGAGAAACTATGTTAGATATATCAACAATTTCGATTTAAAACATTTCTGATTCTATACTGGCTGTATTTTTTGGATTTTATTCCTTTATCACTTTCCAATTTTTATGATGATTGGTTTTTTACAGAGTTCCTTCCTCTTACATTAGCTTTCTCTTAGAATTCTTGCTTTATTTGGATCATTCGGTAGTGGTCATTTTTTTTAGTGGGAGAGGAGGAAACAGGCTGTGCGGAAGAGAACTTTTAAAACTTTTTCTTGTGTAAAAAAATGGTGAACACATTTCGTTTTAGCTTAAGAAAGTTTCGTAAGCTAAGCACAGATATGATAAGCATTGGAATAATTTGAACATTTATATTATTATTCTTGAAACAGTTTTTAATGCGTCCAAAATTTCTAGGTATATTTATTTTTCTATCATTAGAATAGTTAGTAGTTTTCTCTTCTAAAATTGAGAAACTATTTAAAGCCAGAGTCGCAGTTTCAATCCTAGCAAAATGTTAAAAGGATTTTTACTTATTGAAATAAGTTTTAATTGCAAAATTTATTCTGAGTGTTTAGTTCATAACTTCAGCTTTATAAACCAGTTTCATGATAGATCTTTACGATAAACTTTCAACCTTTCCTTGCTTACTTTAACATTAAAGGTGTTCCAGTGACGTCATTTCACGTCACGATGCCGTCATCAGAAACCTGGATATATTGATTTTACGGCAGGAGTTTCTCGCTCCGTACTTTATATGTCTAGCGGAGATATGCGGACTAAAGTCCCCATTGAATACTTTTTCTTCTTTTATAGGTACTTTTCCGCTTATATCTTACACTAGTACTGAATATAGGTACGATGATTTTCACTTAAAATGAAGTTCTGAGCATCAGTAAAAATTTACGCGTTCATGAATAAAAACATTGTTCCTAGAATGCAGCGATTTCAAAAGGATTTAAGATTTTAAATAATTAAACTTCATTAAAAACATCATATTAAATATCCCTCAGTCACTTTTATATAATTTTGAGGTTGATAATTAGTGCTGAAGCATTACTAATATTTCTATGCTGGAATAATTCCACATCTTATACGGCTGTTTAATCTTTAAATCCCAACTTTTTTCAACAAATTAATGCATTCAATTTCCTTAAAGACCCCTGCAGTACACTTTTTGTATAATCTTGTCCACTCTTTTCAAATTCCTTAAATAGCGTAGTTATATCGTAGTTGTATTTATAATAATTACGTATTTATAGCCTACTTAAAATGCCTAACAAAAGAAAAGGCCTAACAAAGGCTCTTCTAAAGGCCTAACAAAAGAAATGTACTAGTACTTTTAATGTTAGGGGGACTTACACACTGCATGCAAAGGCATGGCAGTAAGTTTAATAATCTAAAGTATGGTTTGATACTTAATTTATTCATGGAGCAGTTATTTCATGCTTTACTTTTGTCATTCTGACGGACGAATTCGATATTCTGAAAATTACTGGTATCATCATCTACGTTTCCTAAAAGGAAATTTCTAATGCCACGTTTCCTTCAACATTATGTCGGTTAAAAAAGAATAGTGCTAGTTCCTAATCTCTGTTTGCCTTCCTTTCTTTAACTAAATTTTCCCCTTTTTAATTTTTTAAGATCTGTAACCGTAAAGAATTATCGCATTCTGCAGATAATTCCTTGTAATGATAAATCGTATTTGCTCTCTTGCGCTCGTGGTATATGTGGCGGCACGATGTGCACGGTCTGGCCACACCGTGCCGCCACCATCTATTATTTTGATATTATATTGTTCCATTCTCTCGTCCCCTTGCTCAGTATAGTGGCTACTGACGCTACCGCCGTATCGATAGGCCTTAGTTCGAATCCCCCGGAGGCGTAATGGCAAACCGCACATTGAGTTCATCAATGTTAACGAATTCCGCTTACTGCGCATGCTCAACGGTGTACCGTTGGCGTGGGAGGAAATACTGGAGACTAAAGGGGCATAAGCAACCCTACAACAAGCCTGTTAGTGATGTTGGTTTTACTGTTTTACAATCGGAATTTGTTTGTGCCTATTGCATGCGCTTCTGTTTCATTTTATTTTGGTTTATTCTGTTCATAAACATTACATTTAATATCGGTTATTTGGAAATAGGGTCAGTTTGAATGCCTAGCAGGCATCAGACCACATATGTGAGCTGGTTCATATGTATGGATTGATTATTCCAGTAAAGCTCACTTATTTGACTTTAATTCAGTAATTTAAACGGAATTTATGCTTTAATTTGCTAAAGTTAATACGAATGGAACGTATGATATTACTTTGCTTTTATTCCTCAGAAGTATAATTAATAAGCATTCAGCTAATATATTCTTGTCCTGCTTTGTAATCCTTCTTAAACCAAAATTTGCGTAGTTAACAATCGATAGTTACACTTTAAGCAATGAAGCAACTTACAACCTGGCAAATATTAAAACCCCGAAATGTTTACGCCCAGATAACATATCAACCGCATACCGTATTTATCTTCTTTTCAAATTGAGCCACGGTTGTAATTGCGCCAACTTCTATCCTGGGCATGCGCAGTAAATGAAATTCGTTTAACATTGATGAACTCAATGTGCGGTTTGCCATTACGCATCCCGCCGAAGGCATATAGGTTTATCTGAATGGCATAAGGCGCTCAATATACTGAGGAGCGAAAAGTCTTCTCAAGTGGTTTAATGGTAAGAGAAAAGGAAGAAAAAAATTCCTCACACTGTCCCTGTTTCCAATTAAAATTAGGGAAGCGTTATGTAATTACTACAATGGTACTATAATTTTACAACCCAATGGTGAAATTCTGGTCTCTACCCCACTTACTCCTCTCCAGTGCTCTTGCCACCCTGTAGTTGTTAGCAATGCTGATTGCATATCTTTGGTTCTGAGATTTAATCCGGGAGACGGCTTGGGTGTTTGTCAATGCTGAGTGTCTCTGCTGTTCGGAAGTACTTAAAATGCTGCCGAGAGATTTAGTAAACAATAGGAGTGAGGTACATCAAAACTGGGGGCGGAGGTGTACAATTAGTGCGACGGGGATTGTGAAATCTGGTTTTATTTTTCCTTTTCCTTAAGTTGTAGTGATAACTAACTGCACCAATCATTCCATTTTCTAACTGTATTGGTATTCTGGTATTCCATCCACTTCCTTAAGTCCTGTCTGTTGTTCAAGTAGTGTGCGACGATATAGTAAGCTCTGCTAGCAAGTGTAAGATCCTTAGTTCGAATCCCGGTAGAATACAATTAAATGATCATCCTTCCTTGCTTCGAAAACACCTAGTAGTATCTACGTGGTGTCACTGCATTCATGAAACCATTTATGCCTACACTTTGTAACCGTGGTAAATTACTACCTATTAGATTTTGATGTGTGTGGAAAGCGCTTTTAGGTTTTAAGACGTGAATGCGCTTTTCAAATTATGCAAAATATTTCTCATGTTAAAAATCATGAATATCACAAAATTAATTCCATTGTTTTACGAAACCTTTTATGCGCTTATCGTTTGTTTCGTACTTTTTCATATTGCTCGATTGAAAAAGTATGAAATTTTGATGTGTAAAATCGCAGCGATGTACCTTTTCTGTGTATCTTTTTCAGAGTCTTTAGTTAGTTTGAGGTTAAAAAGTTCAAAATCGACATTGCAATTACAATAAGCAAAAACAGCTAATGTGCAATCCCATAGAACTAATCTTAGTGTTAATGATACAAAACCTTTCAAATAATCCACTTAGTGGAATAAAATACCGATTCTGTTACATTTGTACTATATCTATGGGTCTTTATGGAAATGAAGAACTATATTTTGAAATATCCCTCTACGTGTGGGCAAAAGCTAAGCATAAATAGTAGAAATTGGAAAGTTTTAATACCTCAGAATGTAAAGAATCAAGAAATGTAGCATTCATCCCAGTACAAAAAGATTAAATTGAACTGAATTATGTCAAAGTACTCGAACGTTATCTGCCCCAGGGAAGTGATGGCGTCATGGAGAAATTTTTAAGAAAATCTGGCTTGTATTTACATTGAAAGTAAGAAAACTCCCCAGAAAATTCTATACAGCCAGCCCGTTCGCTGGTATATGAATCCAGTTTGAACAACCAGGGTTCAGCAGTTTTAACACTAGACTACTGGTACAACCAGAGTTCAGCAGTTTTTACGCCTCTTTCGAAAATGCTCAAGTTTAGAGCTTTGCAAAAAAGGTTTAGAGGTTTGTGTTTATGCTGAATATTTACCTAAGAAATAGTCCGACGGTGGAATTTTTCAGAACTAAGATAGATGTCAAAACTGTGGACTTGCCAAGATTTTGCAAGGTGAGAACCCGACAAGATTTCGTCACGAGATCTTTACGAACGTGAGCCTCGACATCAAACCGCCAGTCGTATGTCTAAAGGCGTTAATATGAGCAATTATGCAAAATAATATCATTGCTAAATTTTTGAAATCCAAATTCCTTTTTTTCTGTTCTGATGAATTCTGATCCCATTATTCTGGGCAATACATGTATCAATCTAAAATTCAATAGAAAGTTTTCTTAACAAAAGTTTCAGCCAGGCATGATAATTCTTGTATCAGACCTATATTCATACAAATGATGGTAAATATCAAATAATAAATGCATTTACAGACAAGTTTTGACAATAAATAAATGTACTATATACATACAGTTTCTGAATTAATTTATAAATGTGTTCAGTTTTTTTCTTTTTAATGATGTAGTCCCATAAAACCTATGGCGATCAAACGCAAACTATCCATTTTTTTATTTTCCGTTCTGTTTTTAGTAGTAGTCTATAAAGGGAAGGATCTTTTATTCTTAAAGAATATTGTTACGGATTTTGTATTTAGTTTGCTATTTATCGTAGAATTATAATTAAAATTGTTTTATATCCCCGTGCAATGCAGCACGAGACTTGCTTTAAGAGAAAGCTGTTAGGCCGGAAAAGTAAAAACACAGGAGCACGCGCATTTAACATTTAATAAATAGATATCTCGTAATTCTACTCTTTTGTTTTCCAGAAATCTCGAGAAAAAGGAAATTACCAGAAGCTTTTTGTGACTGGTTAAAAAGCTTCAAAAAGCCGGAGAGAAACGTCTCAGTTCAGTTGTTTACTTAGTTATTGTTGTTGGTTGCAGCGAATTCGCGCTGGGACTGGATTAGCTTTCTCTGCGGTTTGAATTGGGTTCTATTTAACGTTTTAGTAGTTTAAAATACAACAACTGCATGATATTGTGTGATATTGCCATACTGTACGAATACCTTTGAGGAAAATTCAGCGTTTTATTATATTTCTTGTTGTAAGGATTATGTTAATTAACTTAAAATTTAACTGTTAATATAACAGTTAAATTTTAAGTTCCTTTCCTGTCAAATTCTTAACTTCAACTTACTACTTCCGGCCAGAACGTAATTTTGGAATCTTGCTGAATATTGAATGAGGAGGAGCGGTATTTAAACCACGAAGTTACTTGCTAAGTCAGAGAAAATCAGAGTTTCTGATTTACGCGCGTCTGCCTTTTTGGCCACTCTCACTCTCTCTCAAAGCTGTTATTACGCTCGGCCGTACTCAGGCCCTTGCTCAGCTTCGAAGTCAAATAAGTTAAAAGGCCAACTTGATTTGAATCTTGATAGCTTCGGCTATATTTCTTTAGTTAATCTTTGTTTTAGTTTAATTCTTAGTCTCTTAAGTTCAAGCCCGAGTGAGGGCTTTGCTTGTACACTCCCAGGCGGAATTTTGTTACTTCTTATTGGAATAATAAAGGTTTAGTTACCCTTCTATCTTATTGTTTCTTGTCACCCGAACTTAACCGATTATTCGTTTATCAGTTCTTAAGATTCTTCACTTCCAGCATTAACTTAGAATTACAAAGTGAGGAACTCTACATTGTGATAAAAATAAATTTTATTACCTTTTTATCGGACTTGTGCATTCAATCTATTACGAACCCGTACGCACGCAACAATATATTGCATGCTCTTATAAATATTCAGGTAAATTTTAAAAAAAAATTCTGTTTGCAGTTTTAATGAAATAAGAAAGTTTTATATTTTTTATAACAGAAGTGATTCTTTTAAACTATGTAATCCTTGTTTATAAATGTAAAATAAATGAAAATATAAATTTCCTTCGCTTCTATTACGATAATTACATACTTGGCATAGATATGAAAAGCAACTCAATTATCCGTAATTTTCGATTATCTGAATGAGCTGTGTCACAGTTATAGTCCGGACAGCTAGAATTTCGCTGTATTTGATTTCAGATCCCGTAAAGAGTACATGTGACCTTAACTGTACATAAAGCTTCTGAAATAATAGAAATAAAATAGAATTTTTGAAAGAATGATGAGGACTAAAATGTCTAAATCCCTGACCTGTGGTTATAACTAATGTCTAAAATGAAGTACGATTCATAATAAATTCAAACAAAAACAGCAGGTTATCTTTCAAAACATTGGAGAAATATGATATTTATAACTCCCACAAAGCAGCAAAGAAAGATGAGCTTCTCTCCCACCAACAGCACCCATGTCTCAGCAATCCATTATCGTGTTAGACTTTACGGGATTTTTCCTTAAAGGATAAGTAGGAGTACTTATCCTTTAAGGAAAAATCTAATTTATCTAAAAGGCTCCTAAATGTCAGCAAAAAGCTCTATATTTCTTTTCGAACGGCAATAAGTAAGAGAAATTGAAATAAAAATAATTTCAAGATAGCGGATACTAAAATATCTACAGTTCATCATAAAAAAAAACATTATACTCGTAGTTCCTAACATGATTTTTCTAGATTAGAAAGATAAAAATTTAGTACATCCTTTATTAAACATTTTTATTACAAAGGCTATTAATTATACATCATTGGCCCCCATGCATCAAATATACATGAAATTTCAACGTACAAATAAAATTGAAATGCAAAAAGACAAAATAGTAATTAACCTCATTTCAATAACAATAACTACATCCAAACTGGTAAATGGAAAAACAAATGATTACATTAAACATTAATGATAATAATAAGAACTATAGTAATAATAATAAACCTGAAAGCTTTGAGATTTTATATTGCGCCCAAAGGGGCATTTTTTAACGTTTTGAGTGTTATCTTTATTTATTAAATGACATGTTCTTCGCATTTAAACCTCATAAAATTCAATTTAACAACAATATCACAAAATGTATAAAGCCAGCATATCATTAGAATTTCCGATAGACAGTCTCGCGCGCTGGAGATAATTTTTTTCCCTTACAATTTTGCCATTGTTCGCAGTGAAGTTGTTGAGTTTGTTAATCAAAAAGTCGTTAAAGTTTTACAAAATATGAAAGAGATAATAAAAAAGTGCCACATTCCGAATTCGGGCTTCAAAGTACCCAAGCTTCGGTGGAGAATTACGTTATTCAAAATTTCATAGCTCTAGGTACCGTTGTTTTATCACAATGCGAGAAATATACATACATTTATGCAGATTTTTCATTATTTCATTTGTTTAAATATAATACAGGACGTTAATATTTGGTGGCAACAATTCAAAAAGTGATTCACCGTTTATAGTGAAATGCGACAAAATGCCATTTTGAGACTAATAGCCCTTCCTGCCTACCACCCCTTTGGGCTAGTAATAATCATAATAATTAGTCTCTGGATGTCAACTGTATCAATTCTCTAGCCCACCAATATCGGCCTCATAGCTTTTCTTTAACGAGAAATATTTTAGCAAATGACTTCTGTCCATCTCAAAATTCTGGTTGCACAAAGTACAGAATGGACTGTGATACATAGGATAAGATTGCTGTCTATGGGCCGGCTTCTTCGTTGAGTCACCGCCATTATTTTCTAGTTGTTGACAGTAGTCGCTTGTTGTTGTTGACTGTTCAGTATACTACATGAAGCTTGAAAACGCCATCTTGACTGGAAGAAGATCCGTGCTCAAACAAGATTGCTTTACAAGAAAAAAAGATTTTTGTACTTTTCTTCTAATTCATCATCGTTCCTTCAGAATTATGGTGCCCCCTTTCTATTTGCCCAACACTCCTAGTCGTGTTTTTGATTAGACCTGTAACAATTATTCCCTTCAAGTCTTCACTTCAGTTCCACCTCCATAGCGTTATCATTCATTACGCCTACATCTTCATCCTTGGTTGAGATTATTGTCTGATGCTGGACATCATCACTAGACTCTTAATACAACGCGATATTCTTAATTCTCTATTTTTCATAAATTGAATAAATTTCGTTCATTCCGCCTTCTGCCCACTTTTTTGTATGTATGTTTTAAACCAAATACATAAACCTTTTCAATGCTTTGGCTTGACACGTCTTTCAGCTGGGACTTGTCTCTAACTGTATCTTGACTTAAAACGATTTTGAGTTCATTCCACAAACTTCTTCAATATTTTTGTTAACAAATTCTTGGTCATCAAGATCAAGACAAGACTTTACAAGATTGCATGGTACCCCAAATATTGTGAGCACATCCAGTAGATGACTACAACTTCCTCAGATCTTTCCTTTTTATTTGTTTCGTTTATTTCTTATTTTAACATTCTTATTTGACCAAATGTCGTTAAATGGTTTTAATGAAAAATAATAAACTTTAAAAACCATTTGTGATTGAATGTCAAACTGACATTTCGAATTTAATTCACTGCTTTTAACAAAATAATAATAATAATAATAATAATAATTTCTTAGAATGCGTATAAGGTCCACAAAGATTTAAATGTATTGTTATAATTCCGACTGTAATCTTATAATTTGCCTTAAACATTTTTATTTTTCCGTTTCGGCGACGATGACCGATTGAAATATAAATCACATGAATTATTTGTAACTTCTACAGGAAATAATACGGAATAATTAAGTTTTTTCCATTTTCGACTAGAATGATGAGTTTTTAATACAAACAATTCTTAAAATAACATATCTTGATAGTAGTTGATAATCTTCTGGTAATTTTATTTTACCAGAAATCTTCTCGACGCTTTCCTTATCTTTTGAAAAAAAAGAAAGTAGAATTATACTCTTCTCTTGTGTTGATGATTTTCTTCATTTTCCAAATGAGCATCCTGAAAACTGTGGACGCTTCCATCTAGGGAGGAAAAAAAATCAATTGTTTCTTTATCTGTTGCCAACATAAGGAACAGACTTGTGAGCTCCCAACATAGTATATATATACAGGGGTTGGACAAAAATATGGAAACACTTTTAAAAAACATGTTTCTTTGCTTAATATGGTGTAGGAAACCCGTTGGCATCCAAAACAGCTTGCAGTCTTCTCGGAATGGATAAATACAGTTCCTGTATGTTTGCCAAGGGAATATTATACCATTCTTCCTGCAAAACGGTGGCAAGTTCAGATAACGATGTTCGCGGTGGATAACGAGAACGCAATTTCCGTTCCAATGTAGACCTCAAAGGTTCGATAATATTCAGGTCTGGTGACTGTGGTGGCCAGGGGAGACGGGACAACTCATCCTCGTGCTCAGAAAACCAGTCCTGGACAATGTGAGCTGCGAACAGGGGCTTTGTCGTCTTGGAAGACACCATCACCATCGGGGAACAAAGTTTGTACCATGGGATGAACTTCATCGGTCAAAATGTTCACATAAGTCTTGGCAGTCATGGGCCTTGACACAGTTATCATGGAGCTAGCATAGAATCACGATATGGCTGCCCAAGCCATAACAGAACCCTCGCCATGTTTCACTCTTGGCAACAAGCAGTCTGTATTATAGGCTTGAGATGGCGTTCTCCAGACGTAAACTCGGCCAGAAGTGGGAAACAATGTGAAAGAAGACTCGTCAGACCATATTACTCGCTTCCACTGCTCTATAGTCCAGGCTTTATGACTTAAATACCACCTTTTCCCGTTACGGGCATTAGCATCACTGATGAGTGGCTACTCAATTGCAGCACGGCCAGCAATTCCCTGTTTATGAAGCTCCCTTCTAATTGTTTTGGTACTCACAGGGTTCGGTAACACAACATTCATTTCAGCAATAACTTTTGCAGCTGTGGTCTTCTTATTTTTCGTCACAATTGCCCTTAATGATCGTCTGTCACGATCACTGAGGACACACTTTCGTCCGCGCTGTGATTTAGCAGATGATGTTTTTCCGCTTTTCAAATATGCGGAATAAATCTTCGATACAGTACCTCTTGAAACACTAAACACCTCGGCTACCTTGCTTACGGAAGCACCTACCATGCGTGCTCCAACAATTTGCCCACGTTCGAAGTCTGTTAACTCTGACATAATGCAATGACAACCTCACATAACAGTACTCCGACAACAACTGAACTGTTTAGCACATTTACGAAGTTGTATAGGTGGCGTTAGTAGTCAGAAACGCCAGCGCCACCTACATATTTCATTAAAATCAATCTTTCTTTTCAAACATGCATTTCACAAGGTGTTTCCATATTTTTGTCCATCCACTGTATATATATATGTGTAAGATATGACAAAATACGACAGCTGCTTTAAGAATAATTGGCGATCTCAAAATTAACATTCTAGATTTGGTGCTCTCTCTACCTCTAAATTCATCTGTTCTCCCTAATTCGTGATCTTTCTATGTTATATAAAGCTTCTTGAAAAGGGTAACCAAAACTAAAATTAGCCAATCATAGGTTATCTCTACAGTTGCACCTACTTTCGTATAAATACCCGCTGGCGAGTTAATTAAGTCATTCCTTTCACTAGCTTCGCCACTGAACATACCGCCGCTGCTAAACCCACTTGCCTAAAATAACGTAATATCCCTCGATCTGCGTATTTAAGAATTAATGTAATTCATTATAATTAGATAAATGTTTACCAAGATGGCTTCATATGCGTGAAAATACAAATTTTGACTTCTTCAAAATATATTTGTGTCGGCGTCATCTGTTCGTGTTTTCACTCAGCCATCACGACTACGCATTATCACGACTACGCATTATCTCTCTCTCTATATATATATATAAGTTATAAATTTTAATTAATTAAAAACATAAGTAGATATAAAAAAATCTGAAAGGTTTCAGATTTTCAATTACGTCCAAAGAGACTGTTTTTAACGTTTTGTGTGGTATATATATATATATATATATATATATATATATGTTATGACTTTTAATTGATTAAAAACATAAGTAGATATAAAAAAATCTGAAAGGTTTCAGATTTTCAATTACGTCCAAAGAGACATTTTTTTAACGTTTTGTGTATTACCTTTATTTATTAAATATCATATTCTTCGCACTTAAACCATAAATTTCAGTTCAATAGGTCTCAAAATAATTTTAAAATGAGCCTATCTTTAGAATTTCTAATACACAGTTCCGCGTGCTGGAGATTTTTATTTAGCAATCTTGCTTTTAAGCAAGAAGAAAGGAGATGAGGACTTTGGCGAACGCCGTTTCCTCCAGTCCGTGAGGTCAATTATTTAAATTGATAAAAAGATAAAAAGGTTCGCGCTGGAGATAAAAAAGGTTTTTGTTTTTCCCCCGTAGATTGTTGCCATTGCTCGCTTTCAAATCGTTGAGTTTGTTACTCAAAAATTCATTAAAATTTTACAAAATAAAACAAATTCCAAATTTCAAATTTGGGCTTCCGCATGCCCACATTCGCAGTAGGATTACGTCATTCAAAATTCGATGGCTCTATGTTTGATGGACCGTTGTTTTATCACAGTGCGAGAAATATACATACATTTACGCAGATTTTTCATTATTTAATTTCTTCAAATATAATGCAGGACTTCAAACATTTGACGGCAACAGTTTGAAAAGTGAAACGGACATTTATAGTGATTCAACGCAAAATCGCAAAACGAAAACAATAGTCCTTCAGGGACAAAGCCTCTTTGGGCTAATAACTTCTGTAATTTTTTAACATTAGCACGAGATGGTAAAAAAAAAATCAAACATAAAATAAATTTAAAAGATGCTATCTAACAGACTGTTTAACATAAACTCGGCAAATAATAAACATTGATTAATGAATTAATAACAGAAAGAGACATTTTAAGCATTTTCCTTGGAATTTCACGTAATTTTATATTACTTTCGTTATATATATGTACATATATGAATCCAAAAATTTAAATATGGGAACACACCAGCTTGAAGAACATTTACAAAAACTTTGTAGACTTAGGATATTTTGAAGCAGGAGTACATGAAAAATGAGCAATGCTCTCGCCGAGACTGGAACAAGGGACCTCTCGAATAGCGCCGAGTGTGCTATCGTTACACCACGAAGGCATGCTAGAAAGAGGGAGAAAATACCTTATAACTTAAAACAGATTTTACTATTTAAATGAACACATATAACTGTTTTAAAAAGCTTAATTTTGAGTCACGGTAGTTTTGGCTGCACCCTTTTTTTTTAACTAGAACATTTTTTAGATTTAACTTCGTTTGGCTGTCGTTTCTTTCGTTATGAAAAAAAATCTGCAACTTCTTTGAAACATAATGCTTTATTTTTTGTAACTGCATAACACCCTAACATCTGTCTTCAAAGAAAGTTTGCTTAGATTGCAACTAGTCAGCGAACGTGTATGAATCATATTATATTCTTATGAATCGCGAGACCATAAATTCTAGCTGGATAAAATCATTTTTAAATAAGGTTTTAATGTAAACGACCCTGCAGGATATAAACGAACAGAAATATTTCGGTTATTGTAGAAGCTCAGTGAAATTGGGGAAGGGCCGACTAGTGTGTGAAAGAGAGATGCTAAAATAGTTTTGAAATTAGAAAATTCAGCCTTAAACTAGAAGCACATTTGCATATTAAACTTCAGTAAGTTTCAAGAATATATGACAAGAGCTGCCCAAACGGTGGTATATTGATATGATTGTATCAATATACCACCGTTTGCATTATTGTATATGATTAGCGACGCTGACTACCGTAACGAAGAGCCCGATCTTCATTTCCCGGAAAAGGCATAGATGTTTGTAAATGTATAGTGTCCGTGAGGCATGGAGGTAATCTAAATACGAGGCGAGCCGAAGGTGCTCATCTCAAGTTGTGGTGATAGAGGAAAAGAGTTGGGAGACCCTCGGAGCCATATTACCGGTTTCCTTCCATCAAAATACGGGGGGGGGGACTGAGCAAAATTGTAATGTCATCTGTATGTGCTCAAAGATCTTGCCAACGACAGGTGCAATCTTGTACTCCTTACCACAGTAAATTTCGTGGCTTATGTTGATGTTACTGTCAAAAAAGAGAGATAAGTCACGACGACAACAACAACAATGTATGACAAGAGTTCTTTTTTCTTTAATGTCTTACGTATTCTGTAAGATAATTAGAAAAGAATATATCTATTAGAGTATGAGAAAATATATGAGAAATCAGTTATATGAGAAAATATTAATAACAGAAAAGAGATATGGACAATTTCTCTAAAGTTAGTTACTGTTTTTGTAAGTTAATTCGCCTGTATTAGTTATTCTAAAATTATTTAGTATTTACATTTTAGTGTTTATGAGTAGTTGTTTAACATCTGGATAGACTTGAATAATGTAAGAAATATTATCTCTGCATTTTTTAAATATTCTCAATTAAATTTCCTCAGTATCTGGACACGGTTTAACGCAAAAATCTCTTTAGAAGCATAAAATTTATTCTCTTTGTTAATTTAGGATGGCCCAATGAATGGGCAATGAGAGATTTTCATTCTAGATTAACGTTTTTCGATTAACATCGTATTGACTAATTGCATGAAATTTTCAACACAGTATTCTAATCGTGTAAATCACTGAGAAATTGAAATTGGCATAAATTTTGTTTCTATCTTTTAAGTGCCTTGATGTTCTGCAATTTCCATTCTCATCAGAATAATATTCATTAAATTACGCAAACGTTATAAGCAAGTCTGCAATTTTTCTTTCATATTACAAAAGAGCTATTTTCTAACAGGAACAATATACTAATTCAGAAGTCAAACAACAAAAATCAGCGTTATAGTTTCAAAATTTTCACAGGACTAGTTTCGATGGTTTTACCGAACCAACAACCTTAGCTGCAAAACCACAAATGAACAAGATAGGAAATAATGATTAGATAAGATAAAAAAAAGCCTGGACAAGAATAAGCAAGTGGCGCCATCTGTTGATGAAACCAGAACTAAAACATAATGTCTTTAAAGGCCGAAGGCAAAGATGGATTGGAATTAGGATCGTTAACTAGAACAGAAAGATTTTTTTGCATGTGAAATGCCTCTAGAAAATCCTGTTCTCCAATGGAAGATTTTTTTGAATAATTTTGGCAGCAGAAAAATTGAAGGTGTGATTTTCGGACCAACAATGTTGAGCAACAGAAGACTTCTGTATTTCCTTTTTTCTAACATATGTCTCATGTTCCTTGACGCGAAATTTTAAGGCTCTCTTAGTTTGGGGAACAATATAGTTTGAAATTCTTGAAAAACGCAGAGAGGGAACAATAACGAGGCTGTGTTTATGATGTTGGAGCATCCAAAGTGCCTTCTTTGCTCTCTGTTAGAAGTATTATCTCTTGAAGTCTGGAAAGCTGAATGCTTTTATCCGATAATTTATTCGCTTTTTTAAGCTTGTAAATAGTTTATTTCCTACTGAACATCTCTCAGCATAGTTCTCTGATCAAGAATGAATATACTTTTATATATATTGCAATCTAACAAAATAGGTAAGTTCGTAACAAGGACAAGTGATTAAAAAAGAGATCTCCGCTTTTCTCCGCTATTTCTCCGCCTTCGTGGTGTGGTGGTCTGCCCGTTGGTCACATATTCCTAATGTCCGTGGTTCGATTCCCAGCGAAGGCGTTGCTCATTTTTCACATCTTCTGCTTCCAAAATACCTAATGTCTCTACAAGCCAAGATGGAATTTTCTTCGGTCTAGCTTTGCAGAATGTCCTTGTTGAATTCTAAAACTCTTCTAAGAAGAAGCACTACATCTATAGTTTCTTCCTTGGAATTCCTGAAGCTACAGTTGATATTGGTTTACGCTTATTGCCCTATAGTCATGTACTACATTAATATTCCTGTAAATGTTTTAATTGAACTAGTGAAGCAAAATATCTCGAATATGCTTTGTCATCTCCATTTAGCTTTAAAAACATAACTGCTGAAATGGATATGCAATCTTCAGACTTGCTCTCAGAATGAAAATAAAGTAAAATCACTACGTGTTTTTATAGCAAATTGATGTAGGTCTTTCATTCCGTCCCCGTCCGACTTTTAACTCAATTAAAAAAATTGCATTATTTACGGTATGGGCAATATAATGACTTATCATCCTGAGAAGCAATTACATCTAAGTATTTGAGATCTTTACATCATTTAAATATCATTTAAAGATACTTATGGCTTTGGAAATTTTTCTCTGCTGTTTTACATAAAGACATACACTAGTTTCCAAAAATTAAGGAAAAATCACAAAAATAACGATAACTTGTTCAAATACAAGCCAGTTCTTATAAATTTGAATCTACTGTCAAAAATGAATCGCTGACTGAAACTGCAGTATGCAAATTAGTGGCGCTGCAATCGAAGTATATCGTCTGCGAGAAGCATAAAACTGCGTGTTTCAGAGCAAGCCTGCAGATTGCGTTATGATACTGATAGGAGAAATCTGGGATAGCCAATTTGCCCGAAGAACTGCGATGAAGAGATATTGGGACACCAGAGGTAGGACAAAGTCAGACAGAAGGCGCCAGATGGTTAAATGTGAGTCCTTCCGTGGTTCATAGATTTTAGCAACAATTTTTAATCCCAGATTTGGCACCCAGGAGATTCAATCAAGAACTAACCGCCATGACGAGCGCTGATAATCGATATTTGTTGTTATGAGAAGGAAGGAATAAAACCTCAACTCAGGTCCTTCCTTCTTGCAGCCACTGAAAGGTTGGTGAATGTAAACCGTGTATAGAAGGCTTCATGAAGGAAGTCTGTATGCGACGCGACCTGTCATTTGTGTGCCGCTCACGTCAGGTCCATAGAAGAGAACGTTTAAGGTAGCGATGTCAACATTTCCACTGGGCAGCTGATGAATGGAGGGCTGTTCTCTTTACGGGTGAATCCAGGTTTAGCCTCCAAAGCGATGGTAGGCATTATTTGATTTATACATCTAGAGAAAAGTTATCATCCATCAAAAATCCGTGAAAGAGATGCGTACGGAGCTTGATGACACCCTTGATACTTATGTGCGCTCTTATGCCGGAGAAATAGGTGATAGTTTACTGCTACAGGACGACAACCCTATACCGAAGTGCTCGCAACGTGTATGATTATATTCATCAGCAAACAATTCAGCACATGGAGCGGCCAGCTTGATCACCAGGGACCTGAATCCTATGGAGCATATTTGGGATACTTTAGGATGACGTATAGCTGCTCTCAATCCTCTTCTTGAGACCCTTGCCACGCTTGCAGCTGCTTTGCAAGAGCAACAGCTCTCCTTTTCTACGGAGACTTCCTACGGAACTGATAGACTGCAATATTAAAAGTATCGCACATCGCTGTATGTGTTGTATTGCTTCTAGGGAAGATCATACTCCATACTTAAGGTAATCTTCCCTGCACCAAACTGATACGTCCGATTTGTGTATTTTATGTGTAAGCTAATTTCTATAACACCGTAACTATCTGGTAATTCCTTTTCATGTTTTTTATACCATACTATGTATTGGGTCAGTTACATTAAATTCTACGTGTAACATTTTAAGTAATCAGCATTTTTGTGATTTTTCCTAAATTAATGATAGTTAATGCATGTAATAAATGACTTGGTAATAGTCATAATGGATTGGCAATGGTTCTTTGCATTGTAATAACTTGGAGAGGATTTACAGCGTATGGAAGGAAAACACTTGAAGACAAATGTGGCCATAATTTTATTTGTTGTAGGAAACATAGTCCTCTTTATGCATCATCATTATGTGTGCAATATATCCCCCTATGATTCTGTACAGCTTAAACTTTCTGAACAATAGCTAGCAGAGGCTAAGCGTCTAAAAGTTTTAATTTTTGGAGGGCGCCACCTATTCATATTTCATAATCAAGCATCAAATGTCATATTGCAAACTATCGTGTTGGTATAAAACAATAAGTCCAATATTTTTCCCTATCATGGCTTGCGCATCGTCGATTGTTATTGAAGATAATTTCTCATTTGGTATTTTAGCGTCAATGGAAAACGTTTTTATTTGCACAAAATAAATCTTTTCCTCGTATACAGTCTTTAAACTGTGGGATTTATAGAAAATCTTCTTTTATGGTAAAACCGTCAAAGGCTATCTTAACACTTATTGCCAGTTGTGCTACATCTCTTTTATCTTTCTATTTGTCCAGTTGTAAGTAACAAAGTGCACATTTTTCATATCTTTTATCAGCTGGGCTTTTAGTGGCCTGCGATTGTTTCAGTTCTCTTTGTAACAGTTCTATGTGACAACTGCATGGTATTTATGGCCGAAACATTTTTAGTCCAAAGGGATTTGAATCCCGAAGGACTATTAGTTTCGTTTTGGCATTTCGCGTCGGACTCATAAATGTCGGTTCACTTTTCGAACTGTTGCCACAAAATGTTAGAGTCCTGCATTATATTTGAAGAAATTAAATAATGAAAATCTGCGTAAATGTATGTATATTTCTCACATTGTCATAAAATAACGGTACATAGAGTCATCGAATTTTGAATTGCGTAATCCTCCAACGAATATGAGCATGTGGAAGACCAAATTTGAAATTTGAAATTTGTTTAATGATCGATTTCCTATTTTTTAAAACTTTGACGAATTTTTGATTAACAAACTCAAGGATTTCAAAGCGAGCAGTGGCAACGTTGTGCAGAAAAAACATTTTTATCTCCAGCGCGTGAGTCTCTGTATCGGAAATTCTAAAGATATGCTCGTTTTAAAACTATTTTGCGATATTGCTGTTGCACTTGATCTTATGGTTTAAGTGCTAGGAACATGATATTTAATAAAGAAAGGTAACACACAAAATGTTAAAAAACGCCCCTTTGGACGTAATTTAAAATCTTAAACATTTCAGATTTTTTTTTTTTTTTAATTTTCAAAATCAGCAAAACGTATGTCTGCCAAATCCAGCATGGAATCTTTTATTATGGCTTTTTGTTTTCTTAGAAAGTATATGCGAAACTTTAATCCATGCGATTGTTGCTGCTTTTGAAGTTCACGACGGTTTGGTAAAAGTAGATTGTTGTTTCGAAATCGATGACTTTAATGATAACGTTTATTTCTTCGAAGTCGAGAAAGTTCAGGATACTCTGAATCAAACTTCGGATGCACCAAACCTTGGGATGGATAAAATTTCTCTCAAGGTTACTTTTCTTTGGAATTGCTACACTTTTGTTTCATAATAAGCATATATATTTGTCTTTAAGATTCATAAAGCAAAACTGGTGCTCCTATTCTTTATTAAAATCAGATGTGCGTGCTCGCTTAGCTTTGTCCATCGTGGGTTATTACATTCATCAGTTTGTAAGCAAATCAATCTAAGGAAACATACTGGATGATTAGAGGGTAAATAAACGAAATTAACAAGAAAGCAACGATAGAGTACATATATATAATATATATTCTAATTATTGATTTAATTGCCCATCTAAAAGTAGAGAATTCGGAGTATGTTTACGAATTAATCCAAATTATCACTAACAGACAAACAAAATGGACAGTCTTGCTTTGCACCCGCTAAGTCTTTCTGCCCGCAGGTACTGACGATTGCGTCAAAGAGGTTAGTGTTAAATGCATCAACCACGCCACGCAGCGCCGCCCTGTCGGTTCGGTCCGATTTTAGTCGCCTCCGCTCGACAATGAAAAGTGTCGATCAGTGGCGATGCAATCAATTGCCTTTGACGCATAGATGTAAAAGTATAGAATTTTAATATGTGTTATATAAAAAAAAACCGAAATCTGCAGACTTGCACACAAAGCAGAATAATTTAGCGCGAATGCATTGGCGGCGGGTGCCATGTTGCCGACCCCTGCACTTTACCACAGTTTCCAAACAGCTACGCAGCAGTTTTTTCGGCCATGACTGAAAAGCGGATTGGTGCCTTACCTAATCAAACTGCCGTCTAATATCAAGTTATCTACAATGAAATAAATCATCATATATATGTGATAATAAAAGCACAAGGAAACACCAGAGCAGTGTCGATGCGTGATTAGACCCATACTGAAGAAGATTTTGATTGCGTAGTATGCTAGTAATGCTAACTTGGTAATATCTAAAGAAGTTGGCAGTCGAGGCAGTTTTAATTCCATTTTTATTTGCAACTGATATTTGTGGCCACAATCACTTGGCACTCTAGTCGTGTCTTTCCACAGAAGATTTACATTTTTGATATTGTTGAGATATAAAGCAAGCCAGCGAAATTACATCTTAGCACAGTAGAGAGCAAAAGCTGAAGTGCGTAGTTATGCAAGATGGAGGCACGCGAAGAGAAAAGTTTTGGTTTGCAATTTGGTGATTGGTCAAGAGGCCTCTGCATTAAGGGTTACGTAAGATCGTGTGATTAATTTGAATGACGCAGTTTAGACTAAAGCGCTATTTTTAGGACAGATAGATGAAGTTCCCAAATTATTACATCAACAGAGCTGCGCGGGCCATAGAGTGATCTAGAAATGACGCAATGCAGAGAAGTTATTACGATTTTAGAATAAAGAGCAAGAATTAATGTTTATAGTTATAATTCTGATTCATATATTTTTATCTTACATATATATATGTGTTTGCGTAAGCTAAAAAAATATGTAAAAGTTAAAATACAATTTAAATTATTACTTAAGAATTAATTTAAGTTAGAATTAGCAATAGCCCCTTGATGTTAATTTATTTCCCCTCTCAGTTCTCAAAATAGTAACCTTTTTTTGCTCTGCGTTGTTTCGAGACTCATCGATGTCATATGACTCTTGCATAACGCCTCTGACGTAAACTGAATTAAAACTTAGGCAGCCAGTAATAACTTATCTAGTCAAATGCATTGAGAACCAAACTAACTCATTCTGAGTTAAGATTTCATCCTGAACACAACTATACTTGTTTTCTACTCTTCGGCTTAGCCGGACTGCTGCTTGCTGCTTTCTTTTTACTGCAAGCTATCAAAAAATGTAAACATCTTAAAATAGGCATAATTAGTGTGCAAAGCTATTAGTTGGCCACATGTTTGCTGACGTAAAAATGAAGATTTAATCTGCCTCGGCTGCCAGTTTCTCAGTCATTATGGATCAACATTCTGCGCAATCAAAATTCTTGATGTTCATTATGGAGTCTTCATTTTATATTCTATACTATATAGGTTACTTATAGGTTTAGAGTTATTTCGAAGGCCGAGACAACGCCTTCGTCCGGGACTTGAACCACGGGTCTCTTGAATACGCGCCGAGCGTGCTGACCACTACACTACAAAGGCGGGAGAAATACCTTAAATATTCCCCCTTTTAAAGGGCAACTGGGGATTAGGGGACGCAGTCGCCAAATCCTGGGGGTGGAGAATCATCATCCACCACCCTGTTAGTTCTGGCGTCACTGTAGAAACATTAGGTTAGTTCGAAACCTGAGAGATGAAAAATGAGCACTGCCTTCGCCGAGACGCGAACCATGGGCCTCTCTAATACGCGCCGAACGTTCTGACCACTACACTACGAAGGCGTGCTAAGAAGGTGGGAGAAATATCTTATATACTATCTACAAGTTACGCAATCAATATTACGAAGTGCTTTCCTTACATATAATATGTATATATATAGAAAAAGAGATATGTACCTTTTTAATTTTTTCATCAGTCTAACTCCTGGTATCATTATAATGTGATTATTTCAGGCTTTATTAAAACACCAGTATTATTCTATTTGCAGAGTTTCCTCATTGATCGTAACATGCTACTTGATATAAAGCACAGCAAACAGCACACGATGTAATATAAAATGTGAGAAATTCTAAATGTCGTAATTTATTATTGCGGTTGTCACAAATAGCTCAGTTATGAGACCATCAATAAAACATTAATTTTTTTTCACATACTCATATCTGACGACACTTTAATGTTCAAATAAAAATATGGACGATGATTAATTTTTTCCAGTTTTCATCCGATGCTTCTTTTAAAAAATGTTCTCCAGTTTGCATCGCATACTTGAAACTAGACGACGAGGTAAGTTGGGCAATTATTAATTTACGAAACAAAAGAATGATTTATGAGTTAGGGAACACGATTCACATGCAGGAGTTCTGTAAATTTTCTTCCTCTTTCCTAAGATAAGTGTTTCCGATAGCGAGGACATTAAAGAGACTCTGCTAGCTCGGGTGGAAAATAGTTTTCTCGTAAGGGGGTATCTAAAAATGTAATTGCCGTTTCGGAAATTGCTTCTGAGTGCCGAAGAAATTGCCGCAAAGAATTTTCTAAATATTCATTTTGAAAACTTTACTGCATCTGAACAAGCAATTATATTTCGAAGACATTTTTCATCTTTTTTAATTAAAAAAATAGAAGTTCTTATCCAATACTGCTATAACGTTAGCTTTAAAAGAATCGTTTAACTATTGTGGCTTCAAGTTCATATGCAACCAAACTGAAAATGTTAAGCATTTTTTTAGGATGTGTCATTAGCTTCGTAAACTGCATTTACCATGCATATAAAACAAATTAAGTTCTTAAGTACCAAATTGAGTTTCTCACACAAATACCTCAAGAAATATTTTTTTCTTCCAAACTTTCTAAAGTAACATTAAATTAAATGCAAACAGCTCAATTTAATTTTAATTATAATATTTCAAGAAAACATATTTGATAATTTACGTTTCCTACAGAATGGAAATTTGTAAGTTACAAAATAATTAAATAAATAATTAAAAGTAAACATCAAAATAGGATCTAAATTTATGAAGTGTTATAAAAATTTATATTTTACAAAAAAAAAACATATTTAAATTAAATAATTCTTAAACGATTTATAATTCACGAATATATATACAGGCTTTCCAGTTTATGCATTTCATCACTTACTCGCAGAAAGTTTAGATACGTTGCGTATCCATGACAACCAAAAATTCTACGTGCATTCATAAGACTGGATGCGGCAACTTAAATCTAAGCTTATTAATTGATATCTTGCTTAAAATAGTGTCCATTATGTCGTTATTTTCTTTTTCGCTCTAATTTGAGAAAACTTGCTATTCATTTCTTTGCATTGAGAAGATAGAACAAAATATAGATTTCTCTCTAGTGCGAACATCATTAAAAATTCCCCATGAATCTTTTTCCTTCATTTATCATTCATAAAAATTTGAACTGTCTGTATAAAATAGTAAACTTACATTTTCAAATGCTAACACACAAAAGCCGTTTGTAGTTTTTCGCTTATTCTATAACAGCATGCATCTACCCGATAGCTTAACATCTTATTCTCCATGAATTAAAGACATTGCAATATGGCATTAAAGGCATTGCACTTACATTTTGATTATTTTTGTAAATGCTTAAGCGTTATTTCTGGAGCACTAAAATATCTTTATAATAAAGATTTTTTTAATTACATATCTATGTTCATTGGAATCGCTGGGAAAAAATTATGTAATTATCGACTAAATACATCTTGCTCTGATAAGTCCCCATCAGTGAACGTAACGAAGTACACAGCTTCATTTTTAATGCTGATAATTTTACAAAATAATCCAGAAGCACTATTAAGCATCAAAATTAACATCAATGTGCTAATTACATTAATCTGCTATTCAATTTATTTAATGATATACAAAATATAACACTTTAGTTCTCGGAATATGTCATTAAAAACAGATGTGTTTAACTGTACACTTATTCATATTATCGCCTTTAAAATATTCCTTTGCACCGATGCACGGATTTAGATTTTTTAGATTATCAATGCATCAATTTTGTCCCCGTACCCATTTCTGGAAAAGAAAGTCGAAACTCAATTTCCGGAATCCTTTTAAGCATTTGGCTCGCATTCTGTGGATGAGTCGTATTAGAAAATATTCACCTCTTTGTTGCAGATCTGGAAATAGCCAGATGTCGCAAACAGTTTCTAGTTTATATCAGAAGAATCATCTTATTGAATAATCTCTTGTTTGGCCAGAAACCTCACAAAACCCATTACTACTGCGAGTAACTCTTAGCAATGCATTTTTACTACGACTGAGAAGCATGAACTCAAGATATGTCTCTCACGCCTATTTCCTCAGTTAAAAATTAGTTATTAACCTGCAATTCTTCAGCTGCTGAATCTTTCCACTCTATTGACATTAACGTCCACCGTTGTATTTGGTTATCCACGATAGGTAACCTCCACCATTCCTTATGGCCCACATATTTGAATCTTTCACGATCCACTGACAAGCTCTAACTTTTCATATGTCTTTGCCATGTACAATACCAACTTTATGGCGGCCTATTTTTCAGTTTTCATCCAAAATTTAAGGTTAACACAATCCTCTAAATTTTGATCGTTTGTTTGTATTCCAAAATGCGCAAGCATATATCGATTACAGTTCTCTACTTAACATCAGATTACTTCGTCAGCTTTCAAACATATTCATGCACGAATGCATACGTATATGATTTAGGTATAATTACGTCAATGCTAATATGACGCCGAAATTCAGGGAATGAATGTGCCGCACCTTACGCAAAAATAAAGGAATCATTTAACCATTATTTTGTTACTCAACAGAATGCCAATTATCTGACCTAAACGGATGTAATGTAAGTCGGATAATAGAGATACCAAAGATCTACAGGCATACATAACAAAAAAACAACATTTCAGTTTAAAACAGAGCAACATAACTACTGTATATTGAAATCATCAATGTGTAATTTATTCTTCTTACGTCGGACGTATGCGTTCAGGCAAAGATGATTGAAATGCAACATTTATGAAGAGAAAGAAAACCACAAGCATATTACTGTAGATATAATTTGAAGTCAGGCCGGCACATAACGCATTTTCATAGGGGCATATGACGTGTCAACAGGCCTTGACTACTATTAGGCTATCTCTCAATTTTGAATGAGAACACCTCAAGGTATCGGTCTGAATGCCTCCCACCTCTCTTCCACTAACATCCCGCGAAAACTTTCGATTCGACGTGCATTTCAAGTGCACCTTGCCGCCTAGACACTATATATGCTTATAAAAATTTATGCCTTCTCCAGGATTCGTATTTTTAAAAGCTGTATTCTTAAAATATTTTTTCGTTAAAGGTAGATTTTTAAATTTAGCTTAATTTAAACATTTTTATATTAAAATTATTATTTTTTTACTTTCCTTTGTTTATTTTTGCGTGAATCATTTGAAAGATTTCAGACATTGGAAAACAGACTGAGGGGTTAGATTCGAGAAAATTTAGGCGTCATCTCATCTCTAAAAAATGAACTTCATAAAGTCAAACATTTAAAGTTTACACTTATGTGCAAAAATTAAGGACGAAACGGTTAGTGCAATATAACTTTATGCAAAAGCTTTCCAAATCAACAAAAATAATACCATAAGAACTCCAAGATTTATATCTTGGAGGAACATGGGTAATGTAAAACCTCTCCAAAACGAAATCAAAACAATAAAAAGGAACTTTATTGAAACACAATGCAACAGAAGGCCAAAACATCCATGTCAGAGGTGCCCAGCAAGAAACATTCAACCTTTAGTAGGGGATATGATATCCGACTGCTGTCCAGGCTTCACATCATTTAACTATGCTGAATATGAGGTTGTCAATGAGTTGTTGAGGCACTGCTGCCCATTCCTCTTGTAGCAGCAATAGCAGCTCGGGAATCGTTACTGGCCACGCATTTGCCTAGAACGTTCCATACATGCTCGATGCGATTTAGATCCATAGACCTTGCCGTTCAATTCATGTGTTCAATATCCTCACTCTCCAACAGCTCTGCGACAGCAACTGAGCGATGGAGCGTTGTCATCCATGAAGAGGAACTGAGAAACATTTCATAGCACCTCTGAAAAGACGCACGTAAGGAAGGAGAACCTCATTACAATAGCAGTCCCCGGTGAATGAACCTCCTTGGTAGATGTGAAGGTCTGTACGGCTACCAATCATTATGTCTTCCTAAACGAAAACTCAGCGACCTCCGAAACCGGTCTATTTTGATAAAAGGGCTATTGCGTGTTCCCCGCTCTCTTAAGATGTGTATGCGTCTAGAATCGCAACTCAGACTAAATCTGCTCTCATCCTTAAAGAGTACTCGTCCCCATTAATTATCTCTCCAATTATGGTGTTCCCGGAACCACAGAAAACCGTTTCTTCGATGAGCAGGCGTTAGTGGTATACACCGTACACGTCGTTGTGAACAAGACCACAATTGTGCAGCCTCCTGCCCGTGGTAAAACGCAATAGTGGCCATCCAATTGCCTGTTCCATGTGTCTTGAGATTTCTTCCGCTGTTTTCTGACTGTTTGTTCTTGCCTATCAGGCAATACACCGGTCGTTCACTGCTGTGGTCGTGTACGACCACTATTGAACCGTCAGACAGCAGTTCCTGTAGTTTGAAATGTTCTCCAAAGTCGTGAAACAATGCTGTGTGCAATCCAGAACTCCACATATACACTTGTTACACTTCGACCTTTCTCATTCTTTCCAATGATTCGATCTAGGATAAAACCATCGCGATGTCGTTTAACAGATTTATTCTTCGAAATTTCACACCACACTGATGCAGCAACTACACGTCATTTAAACTGATATATGCCGTGCAATAGATTTCAAAACGCTGAGCTCACACCTCCAGCGATCTTTACATTTTTCCGACACTTCCCTATTACGTCTAGCTGCATATATGCGCATGTGCTAATGTACCTTTTCCTAGTCGATCTCCTGATTAGTCTTTCAGTCTGCTCTACTTCTTTGTTCTATTTGATAAACTAATTTTTCCACTTCGTCCTTAAATTTTGCACACCGGTGTACTTTTAAATATTATTTACTTTCTTTTCAAAATAGAAAATTTAGATATCTCAGAAGTACGATTTTCGTTTCCTAAAGAATATTTTATAATTCTTTAAACAATTTCTGTCGAGTGTTTTACTGATGTTTTTGTTTCCAGTATTCAGAAAACAAAGGTGGCAAATGATTTCATATGCTTCTTAGTGATTTTAGCAACTATAAATGTATAGATGAGTACTAAATCCCGATATAATCAAAGTTGGAGATAAAGCTACAATTAGTTAAAAAAATTTTTAATTGGCTGCAAAAGTGTCAGTGGTATATTAATAAAACTTGTTATCCTTCAAAAAGTACGTATTTGCTACATTTAATAAATGTAAACAATCTGGCTAAAATATTTGAGCAATCCGATTTTTATTCAGCTTGTTTCACAGTGTTTCTAGAGTCTACATATGAAAAATAGATTATAGATAATAAAAAATCGAATTCTATCCAAAATAGAATTTTATTATAACATTATGTTGCTTGTTAAAAATGCGATTATAGTGCTTCTTATTTCGCAACTCAGATTTTCCGAAAGAGCGTAACATTTTACAAATATCCCATATTATGGACTTTCAAGAGCGTTTCATTTACATTACTAAAGGACCTTTTTTTTTATTTTTAGTATTGAGTCATCTTGAGATATTTGTCTCAGAGTATGGTAGTTGGTGCAGAGGGATGGATCATGTAACATCAAAAACATGTTTGAATTCTACTTTTCCATGGTTAGAGTACTATGAGTATATACCTCTAATAAAACATTTTTGTTTTATTTCAATATTTTTTCATTTATTTATGTATATCATTAAAATTTTGAAAGTTAAAGAATGTGCAATAATAACCATATATGTGCTATGAACAGCTAGAGTATTCGGATGAACAACTAAGTATACAAAAATAATATTTTCTACTTCAGTCAGTGCACCGATATGGGGTATAGAGTTCCAAATGGCTTGTAAACGTAAAACCCAATCCAAAAGTAAAACATATAAATAAAAATAAAGAAATCCCGGATAGTTATTCTTTTTTTTTATCGCGGCAGAGAATATGCAACAGTATGATATAAATTCACACAAAACAGAGGCCTGGTTAAGATAAATCCTTGAAATTAATATTTATAGAAGAAATTCTATGTACATTGAAAGGCCGAAAGCCATAATAACTCACCAGCGGCCGAGTTTTAAAGTCGCTGAATACTTAAAGCCGGTTCAATTCCCGGATAACGTTCAAGGTAAGCCTGATTAAGTTAAAATCCTGATTGGTTGGTTGTGATTTTTCTGTGCAAGATAAACATGATTCAGCTTCCCTTAAAATGTCTCCCACAAAGACATCCCTTTTCCTGGCGTATAGCTTAAGTGCATCGTCTTAATCCAAATAAAGAATAGCCATAGCAACATTAGTTAAAATGAACTGACATATAATGCATGCAGATTTTGCGCTGAATATCTTTGCAGACGGATCCCCCAACTGCCTACAACTTTAACATTCGCTTATACAAAAATTCTAATTTTGTGTGGCTAGATACCATGAGTACATTAACGATATTTCGACACACACACATTACAAAACAGACCGACTATGCAAAACCGCAATGCAAAATTCTGTTCAGTCGCAAAAAGGATAATGACAAATAAAAGCTGTTTGTATAGCATAAAATCACTACAGATTTAAGTAGTGTAACAAAAACTTTCTGAAAGTAAAGTCTTCTTCATCTTTCCCCCTCTAAATATGGTTTTAGAATACCTTCTCATGTCTCATTGGTGTCTTATTGCATGTCTCGCGTCTCTCGGTAACAGAACTGAAAAACTTAAATTCAATTCCGAGGCCATAAGATCCGGACGTAGAAGAATAGATCAGCTTTCGCTGACAGGTAATTCGCTCCAGAGGAAGATCGATATCAACGTATGAGAAGCCTCACCAGTGATCGAATGGTTGTAACCGCAGAATACTGGCAGTTCGATCTGACTTGGTTTCGATATCAGGTGAACAGGCTGAGTGCATGGTTGGATTTCGCGGGTTTCCCTGTGTGTAGAGGGAGTATAAATAAATTTCCTTTAAAAGCTATCTGCCTAAGTGGAGCCTTCCACAAAGGCTCCACTTAGCCTTCCACAAAGGCTCCACTTAGGCAGATAGCTCTGATGGCTTTGTTGTATTCAAATAGCATAACTATCAAACTTAAAGAAGCCATAGTGTCTTCCTATTTACAAGGCAATTTTCAGGATGGGCATTTAAGCGGTGATATAAACTAAGTTTATGTAGATTTTTTCATACCTTTAAAGCAATTTTTGATGCTTTATGCGGACATGCTTGTTGATGACATAAATTTATTCCTAAATCTTGAACAATCTGAGAATGATATCCAAGATTTAGAATGATGGAATATTGTAACAAAGCAATGCACCTATTCTGTTACCAAAAGCAATGCACTAAGTTCTATCACCGAAAGGCGGACTAAGAACATTTCATTGATTTCAGTAGCATGATTCTGTTTTTTGATCTCTTGACATGAAATACTTGAAAACTTTCTTGGCGTGCTGGAAGCAAACGTATGATCCAGCAAGACAGAGATTCTGCATTGGGCAATTTTGGCCAAAACTTCAGAATGATGCTTCTGCAGAATGATGACTCGACTATCATGACTGCTTGTGATTTTTCCCATGTGTAATATAAACATGACTCAGCTTCCCTTAAAATATCTCCCACGAAGATATCCCTTTTCCTGGCGTATAACTTAAGTGCATCGTCTTAATCCAAATAAAGAATAGCCATAGTAACCTTAGTTAAAATAGAACTGATATATAATGCATGCAGATTTCCCGCTGAATATCTTTGCAGGTGGATCCCCAACTGACTACAATTTTAACATTTGCTTATGCAAAAATTCTCGCTTATGCAAAAAAAGCCATTAGCAAGACTTACTATAAGACATCTCTATAAATTTTGGCTTTTCAACATATTTCAGTATTTTTTTTCTTTTTCTCTACTTGTAACTGATTATGTTTTGATTGAAATTTTGGTTTTAAAAGGTTTTCACAGTTTTTATTTTTTGACGTTTTACTGCCTTGCGCAGTTTCATTTCAAGATTTTTGACATCAAAACTTTTAGTTCTGACATATTTTGTTTGCGATACATTTCATTTAATTTCCAATTCAAACTGGATTGGCATATTCTTAGATCATTCATGATGAAGCGAACAAATGGCCAAATTTACTTTTCTTCAATATTCGCTGTATTTGTTCATTTTTCACTCTTTTCCGATTTTTTACGCAGTTTATTTGTTTTTAACCAATTTACTTATATTTATTTGAATTCTATTTTGCATTTATACTTATTCGATACTATGCCAGGAACTAATTTATTGTAGGGAAACCTTATTAAGCGAATCAACTATGTTTCCAGTTTTAGTTCGGACATTTTTTGTTTGCGATACATTTCATTTAATTTCCAATTCAAACTGGATTGGCATATTCTTAGATCATTCATGATGAAGCGAACAAATGGCCAAATTTACTTTACTTCAATATTCGTTGTATTTATTCATTTTTCACTCTTTTCCGATTTTTTACGCAGTTTATTTGTTTTTAACCAATTTACTTATATTTATTTGAATTCTATTTTGCATGCTGAAGCGAACAAATGGCCAAATTTACTTTACTTCAATATTCGTTGTATTTATTCATTTTTCACTCTTTTCCGATTTTTTACGCAGTTTATTTGTTTTCAACCAATTTACTTATATTTATTTGAATTCTATTTTGCATTTATACTTATTCGATACTATACCAGGAACTAATTTATCGTAGGGAAACCTCATTAAGCGAATCAACTATGTTTCCGGACGAAATTCGTCTTCTGTAGAGGTGATTAACTTGGAGAATATAACAAACAGTAATAGTCAATACTGTTACTTAACTACGCTCTCAGACATATATTACATAAACTACAATCACTTTAAGAGGTGTGAGATTTCTCGGGAGAGATTTCATGGCATTTTTATTCTAAAAATATGCTGTGCATAGCAAATTGTAACACGCACAACTAGCATGATTAATTCTATGGAAAATTAATAACTGATTACTAATTTTTAGAGCACTCTATGGAAAATTAATAACTGATATTGTTAAAAATCATAAAGCATAAAAGATTTGTTGTATGGATATAGTATAAAAAATATAATTCCTCATAGTATTAAAAAGGAACAACTATTAAATTTAGTTTGAAAGAAAGATCTTTAACACTGTGTAGTCATCAGGAATTTTTAGAAGCAGGAAAACATGAAAAATGAGCCATGCCCTCGCCGGGATTCGAGGGTGGACCTCTCGAATACGCGCCCAATCTGCTATCGTTACAACAGGTTGCAGAAAGGATGGAGCAATATATCTGAAATAACCCATGGACACCGACCTCTTTAGCATTATTATAACAATTCATTTTAACATTGTGTTGCCAGTACTAATTATAATTATCTCATTATGTTTATTTGTTAATTAATTATGTTTAGCTCCTATTTTTGTTGCACCAAATCAGATGTTCAATTTATCTTGTGAATCTCAAATTGTATTCCGACTATTTTGTAATCTACTTATGCCCTACACCATTATTTTTAATAAATACTGGATGCGGGGCGTACTGTGGAATTGCAGATGTACCATAATAGGCAAACTCTAGACTTTTTGAAAAGCTTCAGTCTATGCAAATTCTTATAAAACTTGCAATTACCCCCCTCTTTTTTTCAAAGAGTTAGTATGGGAAGGCATTACCAGTTGACCTATTGTACATCGCTGGTGTCCCCCATACTTTTACCTTTACTTTTACCTTTATATACTCCCCTTTTTAAAGGCGAATGGGGATTAAGGGACTCAGTCGCCATATCCTGGTTGTAAAGAATCATCATCCAATACCTTTTAGTTCGGGGTCACTGTAGATTCATTAGATTGCTTTAAACAGGAGCGGTGAAAAATGAGCAGTGCTCTCCCTGGGACTGGAACCTGGACCTCTCAAATGCGCGTTGAGTGTGCTACCATTATACCTCGAAAGCATGCAGAAAGGAGGAAGAAAATACCTTATAACAGTAAAAACTAGACGCGATTCTGCTTTATGCTAAAATTTACTTATATGAAAAGAAAAAGGAAGGTTCGAAATCTTCTGTACCTCTACTAAGTTATGTTAATAAATTTAGACTTCTAAGGAACGAGTAATAAAAACAACTTTCGACATTATTTTAAAGCGCCCTTCTCAAACTTCACAGTTATTTATTTCCGTTTATAACTTGCATATATTTTTCTTGTAACAGGACCCCGATATATATGATCTGTTAAATCGCCCGAGGTTACTTAAAAAGACCAATTTGTTTCTCTAAAGACAAAAAGAGCTTTTACGAATTTACTGCTTCGAAGTTGTGATCTTGATCGGGCAAGTAACAGACCGTTATCTGAAATATAGCTCATTCCGGTGCTCGGAGTGTGAAAGCTTTGAAATGAAAGCAGAGAATAATTGCCAGGACCACCATTTTTCCTTTTATGTGTTAAGAATCACCTTGGCAACAGGACAATGAGAGCAGTTTTCTCAGTTTAGATTGGATGAAATGTCAAAAGTCAGTATGGCGATATATTAATTCATCTTTCCGAACTGCTAGTCGAAAAGGCGATATATTGTTACAATTTTTCACGTGTCGTTCAAAATGGACGTGACAAATGGGAAGGGGAAAATAATAAGCTTTCAGTTATCTCGAAAACTTAAACAACAGCAGCCTCTCCTTTTACCTCAGTTCTACTGAGGGAAAACATTTAGAATTCTCTTAAGATGTGAAGAATAAGGTTTTAGGTCAAAATGGATGATGATATATATACGTGGAGTATATCTCTAGAAACACTGTTGCTATTGTTAGGCAAGCCAGGATTTAGGCAGGATATGGCAGACAAGTCACAAGTCAGGCAGGGAACTTGTATAAAAATATTGATAGAAATAATACGTTTGGTTCTACATTGTTTTAATAATCAATTAAATATTCAGAAAGACCGTTGGATGAATAAAATAAACTCCTAATTCGCTGTTGAAATATTTTGAAAATTGATTACTTATTTTTTAAATTTTTTTTACGTAGAAAATTTCTTTCAGTAAAATCAATCTAAAACTAATCAGTCAAGAAAAAAGACACTTGAAATTTATTAACTTGCTTTCATTGAAAAAAATCCTTGCTTTCATTGAATTTTTTTTATTTTTTCATTGAAATTCATTTTCTTTAAAACAAATTTTTATAGCATTCTTCTAATTGTTTGTATTTTGAGCAAACACACAATGCGTTTACCGAGTTTTAGGACTGAATTTATAATAAATTTGGTTTTGAAGAGAACAAATGTTTGAGACTTAATCATTGGTATGTCCTTTTCTCAGCTTAGCCAAAGTAATGGGAGCCCAGTTTTTGACATATTCCCCATCTATTCTTATACCAAAACAATTTCAAAATTTACATTAGCCTATTTTTGCAAATGACATTTAGAAAGGGCAAAATCTCTGTTAGCAACTTGTTTTTCCTTCTTTTCATACTGTTAATTTGTTGCGCAGTTTGATATATTTTATGAAAGGAATAATTTTGAACAAAGAACTTTATGGAGTTAATTAAATATAAAAGTGGATAAAAAGGTCTATTGGCTGATTTTAAAAACAAAAACATGTTCACATAAATGAAAATATGAGATGTGTTTGTGATGTCCCATATTTAAAAATAATTCTCTGAATTATTTCATATACATAGTTGAAAACATTATTTTATATATTAAAGAAAAGTGAAAAAAGAATCTACGTTGCAAATAAGATGAGATTATGTTCAGTTAGGAATAAAATTATGAATAACTCAATCAGCCTAAAACCCAATTAGGAATAAAACCGTCAAGCCTAAATTTTGACTAGGTTGAATCGACAGATAACCAGGTAAAAGTGCATGGAGCACCAGAAACTTCACTACAGAGTCGAACTGATACTGCACCAATACATAAACCAGAGAGCATTTAAAAAATTAGACTTGATTGTATGTTTTTTCTCCTACGAAACGCAAGCGTTATACATTGGATCTGTTGCATTTAAATATAAGAGGAAAATAACATCAAATTCATCAAAGATATATAGCATAAAACAAACTATTGTGTATACTGATTCTAATATTGGATTACGTAAATACAATAGAATTGATAGTTTGGAGATCGTTGCATCGGAATTTTTGAATTTTTATGGAAGTAGATAATCCTTTTGCTAATATATTGGAATGCCCAATTCCTGTTATGCGAAGATATTTGCTAAGATGTGGCTCGGCATAGATCCAGTCTTAGAGCACTGAGATTTAGGCGTATTTTCATGATTTGGGGGATATAGGTGGCGTTGAGATATCACTAGTCTCTTGAAGTTAAAGTCTAGGTGGGTTTTCAGACGTGCAAGTCACTTATAAGAGGTCCAGTCTCACATCTGCGAAGGAGATGTTCTGCTTCTCCTTTGATTCCACAACTGACGCAATTGTCGGTATTACCAAGGAGGTTAGAATATAATGAGGGAGGGTTCGCAGTTTCCTCCACTATCGGGGATTGAAACTCCGCCGAACAAGCGGCGTCCATGTTTGTGACTTCAAAACATTGCATTACGGCAGTGACATGTACGTGTTTCTAAGCTGTTCCGTGCATTTATTTTCCAGTAAAATTATGTTAAATTTATAATGAAATCCCCCGCTATTGTTGAATTTTTGTTTTAAAGTAATAAAGATGATATCCATAATTTACTATGTACAGCAAATTGTTAAGAAATAGTTCGAAATCTAAATGCATGCGCATAACATTAAAGCCTTTAAAAAATGATGTTTCTGCATATTTCACGAATTCGCTTAGGTTAGAAAATAAATCTTAATAAAATAAAACAGAATTCATTGATTTCAGTTTATGCGCATTTCATATTTATTAATCTCAAAGAAACTGCCTTAAATTAAGTTGAATTACAGAAATACACCTATATAAGTTTTTGGATACATCTTTCCACATGTTCAATGGTGTAAATAGTTTACTTAATTTTATCACTATACTGCCCAGAAATTTGTAAGTTTATGCAAAAAATTTTTAACAACAGAACAGTTTATCTTAACTTAAAAAAATGAATAATAATTAATATATAAAGAAAAGCATTGATTTATTTAACACCTTTACAATTAATAAAAATAGTAACAATTGATTTCTTACTTTTCATGAAAGTTATAAAACGAATTAACTAAAACGTTCAAATTATACAATTTAAATCCTACCATATAGCATTGTATCTTAAGGAACGAAGATACCAGCTATAAACAGAAACATTAAATGTATTTAATATATTTTGATTATAGTTATATTAAATAACCTATTTTAAGTCCTTTTTTTCCACATCTGGAAAGAAAATTACATGGCATTGTGATATTTTTTGACATAGTTGTCATATTACATAAAAAAAAAAAAGAAAAAAGAAAATTAATACTTACGTGTGAAAAATAATGCCCGGAATTTTTTTCGAGAATCTATTTGTGCATCCATATGCAATACAAGCTGACATGCTTCAAAAAGAAAAGAAAAAAAATGTTGCAATGACAGACTTCCTTGCACAAGTCACGGTGATAACAGGAAGATGGCCGCCAAGCTTCACCGTTTGAGTTGAACCTTCCCTCCTTTTATTCTAACTTCCTTGGGTATTACAGAGGTTCCTTTTAGTTTAACTCTTTCGCATCGAAAGACGACCAGATCTGTTTTCATCAAACATCGAAAAACGCCCGTGTTTACGAATTTGTCTTGGAATAGTTTTCCTTTCCCCCTGCCTAGTAGATAGCTACAGCATTAACAATAACCTACTTAAGTGAAATGACTGTTCTCTCTTGGGGGTTTTTCAGCGGTTTCATCCATTGTGTGCACTTTCACCTTAGGGCCGGATTGCACCTGCGAACGTCAATAGCTTTCCGTATGTCTCCTTTAGTTGCTTCAAAAGAATAATTGACATGTCTCTTAACAACTCGCGAAACCAATGAGCCATACACTAACGTGAAGGGGAAAGCACTAGGTGGAAAATAAACGAGGCGTTGGGGCGGTTTGCCGTTGCCTGAATGAACGGGCGTTACGGGCGACTTCGATGCGAAAGAGTTAAATAATCTGAATATGGGCCATGACCGGTGAGGTAATAAGTGAGGAAGAAGAGCTTCTGATTTCTGTGCTGATTTTGGGGAAGAACTAGTGGTACGCTAGCCTCTTGTGGCGTTATTTCACTCTTCTTGCCACTCACGACTTGAATTTTTTTTCGGGGGGGGATTTATCGTTGTGTCGACTTCGGAAGCTTACGGTTGAGGAATTCGTCTTCTTAAGAAAGAGCTGCTTATTTTGCAAGATTGTCGACAGGAAGGGTTGTCTGAATTTCGGATGGAGAATATGGCTGCTTGGCTGTCTGAGTTAATGGATATTTTGGAGAAGCTGCTTATTGACGCAGTGATGACGGCAGCTTTTATTGCTGAGATTTCCTCTTGATGTATGCTATTGGAGTTGTTTTATCCTTGCCATTTTGTTTCAGAGTTTAGATGTTTGTTGGATTGGAGGGAATACTGCACATTCGACTTTTCTTCGATTTTTGATGCGTCAGTGTAAGCTTCAATTCCTTTGTTTATGGTATGGTCTTTTTAAATTTTATTTTGGTGTACATATTTATCCCCTTGGAATTGCCGCCAGAGCGGACCACACACTACGGCCTATGAGGAACATTACTGAACAGATCAGCCGGATGTCTTCTGTATGGAAGCAGGCGTTGTGAGGTGGGTCGTGTTCCGTGTCTTTAAGATGCTTATTGTGGCGGGTAGCATTCTGTTCTTTCGTGTCTTCATCTTCGTTATCGCTTAGAAAGACCGCGTCTAGAATTTTGCGTTGTGTAGGTGGCATCACTGCTGCTGTTGTTGATGGAGTTGCTGGCGCGCAGGAGATGAAGTTGATTAAGTTTGAAAATTTTATTCGCTGTCATGTTGTATAGATGGCCATAAATATATTTGTTATTATTACAGTATATATGCCAGGATTTACGTTTTGCTTCTATAATTTGGCGTTTGTATTCCCTTCTTTGTTTGAGTCTATAGATTTAAGCTTTCTGCGCAAAGCTCTGGTTTTTCCTCCGTATATCTTTTGTCCACCAGTTTATATTGCTCAGTAGTGTTGGTGTCCTCTTCTTAAATGTCTGGTCGCAGGTAATTTGTATTCTTTCTGTTAATTATTCTGTAGTTTTTTTGATTTCGTTTCTCGAGCGGCAATGCTTGAATAAGGGTATTATAGCTTCTGCATATTGGTTCATATGTTGTACAACTATTTTCTGTCTTCCTTTGTTTATTATGAGTCGGGCAATTATGGCGCTTATTGTCAGTTTGTTGATGTCGAAGGTAACATATTTGTGATCAGATTCGGTGTGATCGTCTCGAACTTGTCTGTTGTAGATTTTATTTGCTAGATGGGGTGATGTGATGAGGAGATCTATCCCCAGCCTTGGCTATGTATGTTGTCGAAAGTTGGACGGTCGGTTGGCTGATTATGAAGGATAAGATTATTGGAGGTTATGAATTCTCCCACTTGCAAACCTCTTGGGTTTGTGTGTGAATACTCCCAAAGTGTGAAGTGTCTCCTTTGATCGGCCAGTAGTTTTGCCAAGAAAGCCCAAATTTCCCAAAACTACTATAAGAAAAATTATTTTATTGATTTTAATGTAAATATTCTCCCGGTATTTTATACTTGGATTTGTGTACCTTTAATATCTTGCCTTAATTTCTTTGACATATTTTAAGAGGACATATGACATAAAAATTTTCAAGTATTCAAATTTTCAATTTTGGGCTCAAAAATTAAAGTAGCCTTAGACGGTTCCAAAAATATATAATTTATCCAAGTTTAGAAATTTTAAGATCGAAATCTTTCATTAAGAAATGTAAATAAGCACTAGCAAGCCCACCATTTGAGAAGGGACAGATGTCTGGTGTGGCAACAATAAAGCCATATCAGCTGGTAAAATTTATGTTCATAAACATTCTTTATTAGAACCTGTTTTATCAGCTGATAAGAAGTCTTTAGAAGTCTCTCTGACAAAAACCTACTGTCAAATTGCATTCACGGAAGAAGTCAAAACCCACCGCTCAACCGGTTAGCGACGCTGACTGCCGTGCCAAAGGGCCCGGGTTCGAATCTCGGAGAAGGCATTAATGTTTGTAAATGTATAGCGTCCGTGCGGCATGGAAGCACCCGAAATATAGGGCGAGCCGAAAGTCCTCTCGAGAGGTGGATGGTAAGGGAAGAAGGATGGGAGACCTTCGGATCCGTCCCCCCATCAAAATTGGGGGCGGAACTGAGCTTAATCGCACTGTCACCTAAGCTGAGCTAAATGAAAGTTTGCATCAGGACACGCATACTCAAAACTGTTTTTGTAAGTATCATCACATTCAAATTAGGTTAATTAGATGCGGTAATATGTTTTAATTATGGTGTACAAAGCCGCAATAAATAATGGAATTATTGGGAATACAACCAGTGTTTTATACGGTAAAGCTTTTGCGAAAATACATTGTGATAGAATTCGTGAGGCCCATCTCGCTTACCAAGAGCTTGCGATAGATTTGTAAGACCAATCCCGCTTACTAAAAGCTTTATAAAATGGCCAGAAAAAAAACATATGTTAATAAAACAAAACTAGATGCAGAAATAGCAATTCAAGATGATTATGGTGTAGGAAAATGTTAAAAGGATTTTTTTATAAATTATTAGTGTTTAAATTGTTTGTTTTTTTTTCCCCCAGTTCTTCTCAAAACAAGTTTTTCTTTTAACTTTTGGTACACTTTTCTTGAAAACTATTCAGCTTAAAAAGGTTTAAATTCTACATAGTTGTGTGGCTTAACTATTTCTTCGAAACTACGCAGGGTATAAAATTTATGATCATTAGTTTTGGATGTATTAAAAATTTAATACCATTTTTTTCTATGATTTTCAAAACATTTTACTAATTTATTTTAAATATTTTTTCTTTTTAAGTAAAATGTAAAATACTGCTTATTATTCTTAAATGATATGTTTTTAACCATCATGCAAAATTTGAAGGAGTTTGAAGCAACATTTTTTAAGAAAATTGTACCAAACTAGCACACTGTCACAAAAGATTTGTCAAAGGTAAGAGAAATTAAATAACTGGTTTTTAAAAATATTTAACTTTAAATTTATAATTTATGTGTTTTATATAATCTACAAGCTGTCTATCTTAAATGAAAAAAAAAAAAGAATTTAGAGTACACGTTTATTTTGAGAAACGTTATGCCGTAATAACCTTTGTCCCGAATGAGTTGCATTTCGCCAGTCGATATGTCACATGTCCCCTTAATATGCACGTATATATACGTTCCTAGAGATATCACAAAAAATACTCTAGGCCGTATATATACGGCCTTGCCGGTTAGAGGGTTAAGCAATTAAAAAATATAACCGGAAAACTATCGTTACCAGGGCGCGACTTGTGTCATGCTTGATAAATGTACTCCTAAAGGCATAGAGTGAACAGTTATATGCACTGTGTGTAGTACTACTGCACACAATGACTGTAGTACTATCCGTAACGAAAATCAGTGAAATAGACAGAAACAAAATCAAAAGAACGAAAATCAGTGAGACAACAAAACTAATTGTAATGAGTAAGAGTATTACTGAGAACTGGAAGTGTACCCGTCGAGTCTACTACGGTATAATATACAAAGAACTACTGTCCTTAATATTTATGGGTAATGTAAAATGTATTATTTGAATAGTATACATATTGAATTTAGCATTGAACCCAATAAATGTAGCATTCTGTATTTTATGTTTAAAGTATTACAAAAGTAATTTCTGTTATGAAGTAATGAGTACTTTTATATTGTGTTTTGTTTAATGCTCGGCTATTACGTATAATCTGTATTACGTGTTTAATTTGCTTTTATTGTGATTAATGTATTATGTGTGTTAGATGTCCATTTGAATTTATTAAGTACTTATGTCAACGGCTACGTTGAATGTTAGTTCAACAAATTCCAGATGTGGCCCTTTTAGTGCACCGAGGAAGACTGTTGCGGGATGCGGACAACACCTGATCAGTCTATGTAGGCCGCCCTGGTGTCTGGACCTGCTTTCATTTGTTTACCTGTATTCATGTGAATTTACGAATTCTAATGTGAAATTTCTAATGGCTGTAACAATCGTTCTGTCTAGCAATCCGTTTTGCTATAATCAATTTTTGATAAACATTTCAAGTACAGTCATTATGCTGACGAGTACTAAATTCAATCTAGCTGAAACTGAACGTAACACAAGTCAACAAATTTCATTTATTAATAAAATAAGTGGCTGTAGTATCTCTTACCCATGCCAGAAATATCGACATGTGAAAGGTACCAAACGATTATTTCCAAAAGAAAGAAATAGATTTATAAGAGAACTAAGAAATTTCGTACAAGTTTATTAATTTCTCTCACGAAAGCTTTATTTGGTGAACATCTTTAATTCTCTTCGTAGAGTATTAACTTTTTAATAAATTATTAAAACACAAAGTTTCACTTGTACGTTTTATATTTATAAACTTGATCTCGAATTGATTTGAAAATCTACAGCAATGTGTAATTACTATTCAAGAGGTACTTTCTTTTACAAGAATTCAGTGTTTCTGCATAATGAAACTTAATGTAAAGTCCACCAAAAAGTTTAAAATTAACCAGATAAGACGAATTTAGTTCCATTCTGCCATTTCAAACTATTTCTGTAGAAGGCACGCAAGTTAAAACTGATGTTATGTTTGAAAGGACTGAGTTATGAGTTTTACGTAGCATCTCTGAACATTTAATGTGTTTTCCGGCGTATAGTATGCACCGGCCTATAAGACGCACCCCTTTTTTTGACACATTTTTGAAAGATAAAACTTTATTACTGATCGTTATAATGAATTTACAGTATTTTAAATATAAAGTGAAACAAACATAAAGTGTGGCATCTTTTGCGATATTTTTGTTTTAGAACGCATTCATAGCTGGTTTCTCATCATACATAGCTGGTTGAACACCATGATGCTGATCCAGTAAAATTGGCAATCTCTCTATCAGTCGCTATTACTTTCGCTTGGCCCGCCAGTGGCTGAGTGGTAAAGTCGCTGAACACTGGTAGTTCGGTCCGAGGTTCGAATCCCTCGAACGGGCTGGCTGCATGGGTGTTTTCGTGGTTTTCCCCATGTGTAACGTGTATACGAGCTAGTTTCCCTTAGAAAGTCCTCACGAAGGCATCCCTCTCTTTAGGCAGATAGCCCTAGTATGCTTTGCCATAATTAAATACACTACACCACTTTCGCTTGATAAATAATCACTTTTGCAGAGATTGTGTTTCAACCAGGGTGGAGGAATCCAATAATTTCAAAGCAATACTCATAACGAAAAGAATATCGTACTCATTAGGAGATTAACTTTAGGTTATAGTTTCAAGGTTTAGGTTATAGTATTCATAATTTAAGGAAAAAACTGAAGCCCAAACATTAAATCATATGACGACAGTATCATTTCCAGACCTGGATTAAGCATTTAGTAAATAAGAATGTGCTTAAGGCATGAAGGAAAGGGAGGCAACACAAAAAGGTCCTTAGAAACACAGGACACGTGCACCACAAAAATTTCCCATTGCCTATTTTACGTGATAAGTACACAGTACAGCTAAACCAAGACCGACAGAAAAGGCATGGAGAGGGAAAACATGCATAAATTTCATTCGGCGGCAAATCTTTTAAATGCTATTTAGTAAAATGCTATAAATAAATATGCTATCAATAAATATGCTATAAATGCTATAACTTTTAAATGCTATAAATTTTAGTCGATTAAATGTGGCAAAGAATTTATCATAATTGACCAGAAATCAATAACGCGAACAAACACACAAACAGGCATTCTTCTTTTTATATATATAGATAGATTTTGTAAAACTTACAAATTTTTAATTAACAAACCCTAGGGTTTGAGAGCGAGCAGCAGCAAAACTTTTCGAAATAAAGCATTTTGATTTCCAATGAGTGACACTGTTGCCACTCGGAAAAATGAGGCGAAAATCAGTGTTTTCAGAGTTTTTAATTAATATCTCGGCTGATTAAAGTCGTACGAAGATGGAAATAGAAAAAAAGGCTTCGAATGAATTTTTGGAATCGGGAATAATGCTCGTATTTAATGTTTGGCAATGCTATTTTTATTTCGTTGCAACCATAAAATTAGGAATTTTTTATTAATAAACTTTACAATTTGCAAGCGAGAAGTGGCAACACTTCTCAAAATAAAGCAGATTTTTATCTCCAGCATGCGAGAATGTTGCCACTCGGTAAAATGAGGGCGAAAATTCGCGTTTTCAGAGTTTTTAATTAATATCTCTGATTTTAGCTTTTTTTTTTCTGAAAAAAGGTGGACGTCGACCTTTTCCAGAATCCAGAAACGAATTGTAGAAAGTTGTAGTAGTGACTGACTGATTTATGAACAAACAAACACACAGATTTTATATATACAGACGACTAGCGTGCCATAGCCTGAGATTATATTTCGCATAGTTATCGTAGCAGCTTGAAGCTAAATTCAAAATGTCATTAATGATGGAGCTAATTCTTAAATAACTGTGAGTACGAAATCATGAGAAATTACAAAGCGCTGGTAAAAATTCTGGGAGCCTTATTTAGGAGAAATTGAAGTTGGTTTTTGTGATTCTAGCAGCAGTTGCCCCCAGGTAGCAGTTTAAAGCAAAATCGGTTTGATTTAAGTTGAGCAAATTGTCTTTCAATATCGATATTCAAATACAAGCTGCTCTTTATTTGTGAACAAAAAAAGCGTAATTATTTCATGATAGTTGAGTCTGTTTATAGATGATATGCCTTTTGATTGTGAAGGATATTAAAAATGCTTCGCAGATTCTTTATAATTCTTAAAACTGTCACTCGCTGCCTTTCAATTTTTTTTTTTTTTTTTGTCCTGTCATTAATGCCAGATTACTTCAAGATCTCTTAAACCATAAAATTAGCAAAAAATATTGTTACGAATTTTGTACGTATGTAAATGATTTTAATGAAGTTATATGTGAAACTACAGTATATTTTGTATAGTGTAATATGAATTGTTTGAAAGAGAAGATGCTCTTCTTTAAAAATAAGAATACAAGGAAAAGTCTTTTTAACTTTGTGTGAATGGCTATCTCCCTAAATTGGCGGGATATTGCAAATCTGACGATGCTTTTAGCGACTAAATTTTGTCGTCACGTTTCACTAGAAATCTCCAAAAGTCGCCAAACTTGGCAACATTTTGGTCCGCTCCTTATATAACTCTAATGGTTTTGAAATTGAACAACTGTAATTGATCCTATATGTAACTCTTACCGTATCCGGTTCTCATATGCCATCCAGTAATTTCCCGGGAGGAAACTCTAGAAAACTGGGAAGAGCATCAGTTTCTCAGTAGCAGTTGTTAGTTTAAGAGTAACTTCAGGGTATTGATATACTATATATACGTGAGAGCTTTGCCTTTTAGATGCGCATTACAATGCGTTGTGTTTAACGTTTTTAGTTTGTAGTGTAACTACTCATTAGGCTCTGTGATACTGAGAAGATCTGTGCGTGTGCTCTTGTGGTAAGTTCCAGAACCGTAAAGTGTTTCTTTTGCTTCGCACACAGTATCTTTCTAGGTACTCTAGAAAACTATACTCGTCATTTCACTGTACGATAGATTGTGCTTCTTGTGAACACTGTACGACGATTTATGTAACAAATTTGTTACATCCTGCAAGGATTAAAGTTTTTTTTTTTTTTTTTTTTTTTCGCACTGTTTATCCCTGAAAAACCAATATTTAATTTAGTGAGAGTTTAAATTGCAATCACTAATATATCGGCAAAATAATAACCCATACTTCAACTTTGAATATAAAAAGTAACTACATATATTTCATTAACATTTAAAAAATATAGTGCGAGTAAATACAGAAATCACTAGCACGCAGACAATGAATATGAAAGAAACAGCAGACGCACGAACAGAAAAGATTGCTTAAAATCCTTAAAGTTGTTCATTCCCCGTATTTCTCATGCTCAAGAATGGAATGTTCTCTTCGGAAAGCAAAAATTTTACTTTTAAATTGCATCTCCTTCATTCTGCGTGCATTTTATCATTCCTCCCCCAAAGCCAGAAAGAAGTGTGAAAGCTTTGCAGGAAAAAATGAAAGCTTCATAATATGTTTAAATCTCACTGGCAGCCAGAAAGTTTTCAGGCTAAAAATTCTGGAAGGAATACTTTTATCCAATTTTGAACCACTTTCTGCTCAATTTGGGACTGACGAAATAAAATTCAATTTGAGACTGTGAAGTGAAAGGCATTCAATTCCACCCCATTCAGCAAAATGCGTTACTTTTTCTGCTACGTAAAATTGTATTTCTTAGTTATTTTGACCACAGCATGTAACATTTTTCTTTATAAATTTTCAGAATTAAAAGTGTCGAGCAATTTTAGCATAAATTTCTTTACCAGTGAAGTAAAAAATTAAATAATTGGCTCCATATTCAGATATAGGAATCTATTTCTTTTGGATGCAACTGAAATGTTGTGCTTCTCATTTATTCAGAAAGTATCACAACATTTTAGTATCATATAAAATAAAATTTAAAACGACAGCTTGAAAATTAAGAATTTTGAAGCAATTCTTTTTATTAAACATTTAATACTGCATTTTTTTTTTTTTTTTTTTTTTTTTTTTTTGGATGAGATATTTTTAACGAATAAGATGAAAACTTAACTATCACTTCAAAAACACTAAAAAAACTAATATTTTTAGTAATTGTTCATATAAGCCAGGCATAGCCAAACTGCGACCTGTCATTTTTGGGTCTTTAAACTATTTGCAGCTCGGGAGCCGTATGCGGATCTTTAACCTTTAATTGCGAACCCGCTTGCAACCAGCAGTAGTTTTATTTTCAAAGTATGATCACATTTTGAAACAGATATTAAGTTTCTTTAACAACAAGGAATATAATTCTTAAATTATATTATATGCAGTATCAATTTAAAACCCACCGAACAATCACCATGGCTAGATTATTTTTAGGGCAGATAATGGTCTTTGCGATAGCAATAGACGCAAATTCGAAAGGCGTTTAAATCGTAGTGCTCAATAATTTTTTTTTTCCTCTGGGGTTTACTTTAATTCGGGTAATTTTTCAACAATCACGAGCTAATGTCTTGGAAGATTTGAAATTCCTTGTTAGCCCAAAGGACGTTAACCGAGATGGACTATTAATTTCGTTTTGGCATTTTACGTCGAATTACTATAAACGGTGAATCATTTTTCAAATTGTTGTCACCAAATATTATCGCCTTGTGTTATATTTAAAGAAATTAAATAATGAAGAATCTGCATAAATGTATGTATGTTTCTCGCCTTGTGATAAAATAACGGTACCTAGAGCCATCGAAATTTGAATAACACAATCCTTCACCGAATATGGGCATCTGGAAGCACTAATATGGAGTTTAGAATTTGTTTTATTATCTATTTCATATTTTGTAAACGCCCACCAGCGGCCGAGTGGTAAAGTCGCTGAACACTGGTAGTTCGGTCCGAGGTTCGAATCCCGCGAACGGGCTGGCTGCATGGGTGTTTTCGTGGTTTTCCCCATGTGTAACGTGTATACGAGCCAGTTTTCCTTAGAAAGTCCTCCACGAAGGCATCCCTTCCCTTAGGCAGATAGCCCTAGTGTGCTTTGCCATAATTAAATACACCACACCATGGACCACACCAGCTATGAATCAATAAATCGAAAAGAATAAAGGTTAAAAAAAAACTGATTTTGAAAAGAAAAAAAAAGTAATTACTGTGAACTGTTACTTTGGTAAAACTAGAAAAGGGAGAAGATAGAAAAAAGGAAGGAAGGAAATGAAAAGCGCTTACAAAACAAATGAAAAGAAAGCGAATAAAAAAATTCTTTGCAAAAGAAAACGTATATTTTCAACAACCCCCCCCCCCAAAAAAAAAGAACTCAATAATATAATGGAATGTGAGGAAAGAAAATCTGTTGCTTTAATATTAATAAATAATGTCCTTTTAATGAATATCGAGCAAAACATTGAAAAAAATAAAAGAAGCTTCAATTACTTAAAACATTGTTTTGATTGTTCCATTGACCTTTTCTATCTCGCGAGAGCGCAAGAAGGTATATAAATCCAAGAATAAAAGACTCTAGAAGAGAATGATAGTGGGAAATTGAACTGATGAGAACGAACATGTCATTCGATGCGAAAACCACAGGTGGATCAGGCAAAGACGTGCAAAACAATACTGCTTTGCACGAACCAAGAAAGCACTCTATTTGTTTCCAGATAGGAAACGCATTTGATAAAATGTTCTAAGGTTAAACTGATGAAAGAAATATTCTTTGGCATCCTAATAAGCACAGTACAGGTATATAAAATTGATGAGGTTTCATATTAGTGGTATAGATATTTCAAAGGTAAGTGTTACAGACTGTCTACATCTAGGTGAGTATGGATCCGTGGATGCGCGATTCTTCTGGAGACTTGACCGTATAGTTCTATTTCGTTGGCGGAAGGCGACAGCAGTGCACAAGAAAGCCGTCCCTCTCATGGAAGTTTTTCATACAGTGAAATCTGAGAAGTTGAAACTTGATATCTTTGTATAGAGTACATTTAGAACTTATAAACTTTCTTCCTAATAATGTCCGTGAGAGGAAAATCAACAGCACTGACCTGGTGTGTATGATCCATTATAACAGACATGTTGTCCATGTTAACCTTCTATATATCTACTTTACCTCGTTAACTGCTAATTTTTTCTTTATTGCATAACAAAGAGTATTCATATTAAAAGCTGTAAAACTTGTTTTACTAATATAAAAGATGACTCTTTTCATTTGAGCATTTGTTTCTGCTCTATATCTGCAGTAATAACTGACGGTATACTTTGACACTACAACAATTATTCGAATTTGCAAACATTTTGTAAAAACGTAGCTAAAAGTATATAATCTCATGACTGTTCATGTCGATACAAATTAAAAGGAGGAATAAGTAAAGGGAAAAGCAATATGAGTGAGTGAAAGTAACAGAAAACACAATTATGTTGTTATCAAATTCTGAACTACATATATAAGAGCATCCGTTTGATGGTGATGTTGTTTCGGCAAATATTAATTTAATATGATATCAAGAGGTTCCTATATTTGAGTCCGAAAAACGAAGAGGAAACCAAGGCAAAAAATTGCATAGGATATTGTAAATTATTACACTCCATTATGAACGGAAATCATGTTTGAATGTTATATAGGGGAAAAAAGGTAAGTAGAACAGTTAGTTCTAACTCTTTCTTTTTATTTCAAACCTTTAAAAAGAATTAGTGCAAAACAATTATCTGTCTCCAGAACATAAACCGGCTTTTCCAATTTAAGATAAAATCGAATACGTAAGAAATAGTAAAAAACAATGTGAACTGATTAGAAGAATTGCAATAAAACCAGTGAAACATTATAAAGATTCGGGAGAAGAGGGCTAAAAGAATCAGCTGAAGTCACATTTATACAAAATATAATAGGAGGAACAACGCACAAAGAGTAAAATAAAAAACTAGCAAATAATGTGTTGAACATACTCAGAAGGAGTACTTAAATGAAGGTTCTCTTCTTAATGCAATTAATTTCTTACTCAGCTAATTACATATTTTCAGGCGGTACAAGAAAATGCAACGTTTTTAAATATGTTTCTGAATATGAAAACTGTAAGCACAGAAGTGAGCAGTGTTGCCAGGGGAAATTTCTGAACTAAAGTAGCAATTCGTGTTATAATTGCTTCAACTTATTCTTTGATGTGCAATGACATTATACCTGTTAGTATTTGCAGTGCGGAACTAGTGGTAATTCTGTACATTCTTAATATACTCAGAGGAATGATCTTTCTGTATTGTTATTGAGTAGTTTTTCTTTTTCTATCATAGAAATTGTCCAAGCCGTTACTGAGCGATATTTTCTAATAATATGTTATATATAATTTTTTAATTGTAAGTTATGAACCCCAGTTTGAATCCAGCATTCTTGTGGCTATGAAATTAACTTTTCTTCTCAAGGTCGGGTTCTTTAAGAGGGAAATCCAGAAAACTTACAGTTGATTATCACTACTAATTATTTATTTCTTTACAAATCTCGGCTGTTTTCCCGATTTATGATTAATATTTTTCCGAGGTATGGAATAGACGTGCTTGAGAGTTTGCTTCGCAAGTGATTAATTTTAATCCTCAGTTGTTGAAGATATTTATAGACTTTTGGCTGTTGTTTCGAAAATTGTCTCGGTTGCGACCACCAACAAAAATGTAATATCATCGTCTGCATATGAAAATCATACTTGCGATGTAATGGAACTAAATGCTTAGTTCCAGAAATCTGCATTCATGCATTCTTCTTGAAGATATTCTCCTTATAGTTGTCTTATTATAGAATTAGTATTGAACTAGGACGAAGTTTATTTTTTAAATAAATATTAAACGGAATAAGTTGGACAGGCATTTGACTTTCCTGTGCACATCTAAAAACACCTGATTATCACCATGAATCGAATTCATTCTCTAAGTCTTTTTTTACAGTGTCTTCGAGATGAAGAATTGCGTGTACGATAGTGTATCTGGGATAGAAACCATCGAATTGGCTCAAGAAACAAAAATATCAACTTTGAGAACGTGCTTTTTTACTCTTGTTGCAGAATTCTTTCAACTAATTTACCTATTGATGGCAAAAAAATTTATTGGGCGAAATTTTTCGGGGTTGAAATAGCTCTTCTTTGCAAAAAGTATTATTTGACCCATTTTTATTAAATTTGAAAAAATGAAAAGCTGTAAAAGTTTATTGTACAAGTTTTTGAAAAAAGAATGATAGATCTTCTGCACTAGTTTAATTATAATTTGTTATCGACTGAATCAGCTTATGGTGCTTTTCCTTGCTTGAGTGTAATATTATTAAGTTAATGTATTTATTTGTTAAGATATTTATGAGTCGTTTCTAGCGTTCGAGATAGAGGAGTCGTTACGTCATCTTCTGAGTCAATAAGTAACAGTGGGTTTATAATTTATTCTGCTGACATCTTTGTTGCATCCATGGTGTGCATAATAATAATGTTTATCTTTTCGTGCTCCATCTGTTCGACATTACACGGACTGATCGCAACTGAGAGGCCCCCATATCAGGTACGGGTAGGTCGCCAGTCAGAGTTCCCCAAGAGGTAAAATATACGATAATCAGTCTACCACCCCGAGGCCCCAAATCCGAGGTGGCAGACTTTAAAGATAACAACTGCTACATTCTGGGTGCGTGGGGTCACCACTCTAGATTCCCAGGTTTCACAGCGGCGGGGAACTTGCACGCCTGGAGATCTAACTGGTCGTTAAACATGCTACCTGCCAGTACTACAGGATGCCCGAAGCCCTTTCACCAGGTCTAAGACAAGGCTTACTCCACCTTGGCCTGTAGGTCAGTCGAGTTAAATCGAAGTCACGTGGTTACGTGCTTACGCCCACAGATTACGGAGAACCACTAGGCTCAATGATTTTATACCCCCCTGGCCAAGACTGCCTAGGTACAGATCCTAGCCAGTAGCTTCACAGAATTCTTTACGTCGACCCCCCCCGGGGGACGGTGTGCATAACTAACTAACTAAACTTTTACCGCTGCCCGTCCAATAGAGGACATTCAGAGTCCGGCTAAATCCAGCCAGAATAGTCATCCGAAGATGACACACCTGCTGGGCCCGGGGTCCCACATCCCCGAGACACCTACAAATTTTAAACTCCCTCTGCTAGATCGCTCAACGAACAGCAAGCCCACCGCTAAACACGGACCAGTCAAGACCACCGTCCCGGCCGGACCGAGACCACGGTGCGGTGGGCGATGACTGGCCGTTGATTGAGGCTACCTGCCAGCACTACACGGGATGTCCCTCTCCTTAGGCTTTACATGGAATACCAAGGACAGCAGTGACCAGACTCTCAATGGCCCAGTTTGCTATTTGGCTACCAGTACCCTAGTGGAGGGGACTAACACCTCCCGGCCCATGAAGAGCAAGTATGGACTTACTCCATGGACCATCGGGAACCGCCAAGTTCATAAATTTTATACCCCCGTGGCCGAGACTGCCTAGGTACAGATCCTAGCCAGTACTGCGCAGAGTACTCTACGTCGACCCCCCAGGGGGAATGGTGTGTATAAGCCGAAGTCTGGAATGAAGAAATGAATGTGAGTGCAATGGCAGATTTTATTTGTGTCAATTTTATATATAGTATCATATTATTCTGCATTAATATTGCATCAGTTTTATTAGCTTTTTAATACAGCTTTTCATATTTCCTTTTTATAGGCGTATACTCCTTTCCGTTACTAGTGCAACATTTTCTTGCGATCATTTTTGTTCGGTGCCGAATTTAAATTTCTTCTTATTTTGCACGTTTGAGTTTTCAGTTTTTGTGTGAATGGCACACACATGCCAATGACGAAAAATGCGAAATAAGTCTTAACGCGCATTATGGGACAAAATCTCACTGGATTCTGAATTTTACATTCAAAAAATTGAAGGAAGGCAAAAAATAGAAGGAATATATACTAAATATTGAAAAAGAATTGAACAAAAGTCACAAAAATGCAAACGATGCACACTAAACTTCACTTAGTATGCTATTACGAGCTGCACTATAGAAAATAATCGATGAGAAAAACATTTTTAGCAAAAAATACAAAGGAAACAACACACAAGGGAAAGAAATGCATCCAACAAAAAAAGTTCATCATGAGAGATAAAAGAAGTAGAATTTGGTAAGAACACATTAAATTTCCCTCAAGCGGTCGTGCAAAAGAAGAGTAAAATACATTGCGCACGATGCATAAGAAAATATCTGAAGAAGATTTATTAAACGGTGAAGGGGAGTATAGTATGCCATATCATTTTCTCTCCCTTCTACTCACAGGTAATATTTAACAGTTATATTAACAATAAATAATCCTAATAAATAATCAAATAGAGTAAGAAAAATAAATTTCTCATCTATACCAAAGCTTCAAAATCTGATAAAATCGTTTTCACTACACAGATGATAAATGTGTAAAATATTCAAAAGCTCTGTCGTTATCAAATGTGGCAGAAAAATGCGTTATAGAGGTAAATATATTAGAAAAACGTAAGTAGTTATTGAGAATAATTTTTCCCCATGCTAATTAAAGATAATTCTTGATACTGAATATGATAATCAGAGGCTCACAAAAATGAATTTACATGGCTTTCTTTATTTAAATACAGGCAATAATTGTTATGAATCTTCATATAAATTGAAACATGAGAACATTAATATTTACCTTTGATAATACAGTAAACTTAAAAACAGATATTAAATGTTTATTTTTGTAGAGGTTACTTTAAGTTTCTAACAGTTTTTTAAGTTTAAACATGCTTTAATGTCTATTCTCGTATCCCATTTCCTATTCCCTACCAGAGTGAGTTTTTAGTATCGCGTTTTACGCAAATGAGTTAGAAGGAGTATTTAAGGAAGGCTCATTCGAAAGAGACAGCTTATTAGTCCTTAGTGGACCGCGTTTGCCATTTCGTTCTTAAATCTATTACGCTCGGCCGTATTATATGAGCCTGTTGATAATCGCTGACTAGTTTATATTAAGTACAAACATCTTGAATTAAAAGCGCGAGTGGAGGCTTTCCTGTAAGCCCCAGAAGGGGCCATCTGTGATTATTACTTTGAGTGAATAAAAGGGTATTTTAACCCTTCTCTGCACTTGGCTATTATACACGTAAACTCAGCAATCAGTCGCTCTACAGTTTATTAGGTTTCTCTGCGTGCAATATAAACAAAGTATCAACGAATATTATATTTTATCTATTGGATCAGGCCATAAATTCGTGCGCAATTTTTAGTAAATTTTTAAATAATATAAAAGAACACAATTTAACATGTTAATCAATTATATATTTTCCTCCATTATCTACAATGTCTCGCCATCTTACAGGCAGCTTTTTTATGCCATTGCTGTAGAAGGACTCAGGTTTTGATGCAAAAAAACTTGAAAGTTTATTGTGTACATCCTGTTTAGAATTAATTTTTTTTTTCCCAGTAAAAAATTTTGTAAGGCACGAAATAAGTGAAAATCACTTGGGACAATATCTGGGGAGTAAGCAGGATGTGGTAAAAAGCTCCCAATTAAATTCACTCATTTTTTGCAGCGTTGTTCGAGCCGTATGCGGTCTAGCGTTATCATGATGAAACAACACTTTCTTGATATTCACCAATCGTGGGCGTTTTTTGAAGAATTCTGAGGTTAGACGGCAAAGTTGTTCACTATAAACTTCTGAATGAATCGTTTGATTTGGTTCTAACAGTTCAAAACGTCCTGAACGGGGTTCATCATCAATGCTGCTTTTTCCAACTTTAAATTTTTTAAACCATTTCTAGGCAGTCCTTTCACTAATAGTGTGTTCACCATGTACACTATTAATTTTTATCGCTGCAAACCTGGCAGATTCAATACACGAAAATTAAAAATGTAGCACGGCACGTTTGCACTGATTATCTATATTCATCTTCTATGGGTACTAAAATGCGTTCGATATTTACGAAAGTTGTGATATATTGAATAATATGTTAGTCAAACGATGACAAGTTTCAACAAGTTTAAAACTGTATTGTTTTAGTAAATGCATCATAGTGAATTCCACGCATACTCTTAATGCACGCGAACTTATGGACTAACCCGATAAATTATGTAATTGCTATTTCGAAGTTACAGAATTCACTGTCACATAATACACATCAAAATATAATATTATTTTATTCTTGTCAGTCTTTTTGAATTGATTTATTTAAACATTTTGGTAATCTACAGTCGTATTATCATATGACTCAATAAAGTTAAAGCTGAGCTATAAAATTCGCTGAACACTGGTAGTTCGGTCCGAGGTTCGAACGGGCTGGCTGCATGAGCATTTTCGTGGTTTTCCCCATGTGTAACGTGTATACGAGCCAGTTTCTCTTAGAAAGTCCTCCACGAAAGCATCCCTCCCCTTAGACAGATAGCCCTAGTGTGCTTTGACGTATTCTCAATACACCACCACCACCACCACCAATAAAGTTAAAATGTTAATTTGCAATACGAGCTTTACAACAGAAAATTTGTAGATTTGAAACATTGTGATTCAAAAATCGGAGAAAAATAAATCTTTCCGTGAAATTGTAAAAACTTTATTGTAATCGAGGATATATTCGGAAAAATGTCAGGAAGTATAGACAGTTTGTAGAGATCACAAATAGCCGAGCGTAAAGAAATTCTAATTTCTACAGCTAAGAGAAAATTCGTAAGAAAAGTATGTGTTGCCTTCAAAATTTGTTGCCTTTATTTCTACAGCACCAAAAGGATCTACTTTAGCAGAAGCAATTCAAAGAAAAGCATGTTGGTAGCATACTTAACAGAAAATCTTTGACTTCTAGGACAGATTGGCACATAATGATTTCTTTCACTAAAAATCAAACATGACACTCATATACTAGAATTACGTAATGTTTGGAGGTAAGTTTAGTATTTTTAAAAACGACGGTTTGTGTAAGTTTAGAGAATAGTGAACTGCTTCTTCGAACTACCAATCCCTACATTAAAATAACGAAGTGGTTCGATGCTTGTATAAGGCTGTATGTCGACAAAAGGCATAAGAATTTTGGTTTTCATTGAAGAAATGAAAAACTTATGAAGAATACTTCAAACAAAGTGCACATAAATTGTATTTAGGGTCACATTTTGGGTGCTACGTGTAATCGCAACCACCTTAGTAGAAATCGCCAAAGCTTCAGAATTCACCAAGCTTTGGTAACTACCGAGCATAACAATTATTCAGGCAACTATGCGCATGACAAATATCCGATTTCTAACATTGCTGTTTCCGTATGCATTCTTTTTTTTACATTCCAAGTTACAACGGCTTTTATAAAAATATGATGATTATTTTTTGTCTCAAACTCTAATTTAAAATTAAGGAAATTAAGAAGAAAAGAAAGTTTTAAATATTAAACGGCAGTATGAATCTCGTCACAATCAGCAAAGCAATTTCAAATGAAATTTATACGAAAATGAAGTTTAACGGTTAAGAAATAATTTCACAAATCTGTCATTGTTTCCACTACAAACGTTAAGGAAACTAAAAAAAATATTCGTTAAATCTACAAGCTGTTAAAACTAATTGCAATGAGAATAAAAACCTTTTACCGATGGAGAGTTCTTAAAAGAATTATTATTAAAAAATTGATGTTATTTGTCCAGGAAAAAAAAAAGAGTATTATTTCCTTTGCTCAGCTTATGGGAAAGAACAATAACAAAGGGAATTAAAACATAGCAGCAAATTTCTGGAGTGACCTAGAAGTCGTTTTGAATAATCTGGAGTATTATTCTATTGCTCTCGAATGAAAGCACAGATTTGATATTTACCTGCAATACCAGCATTTGATATTGTGGAAGGATTTGACCAATTGTCTCCTATAAAGAGCACTAGCACTAAAGCAGATATTTTTGAAAGCATAATTAAATCGATTGCCGAAATGAAACTTGTTTGATTTATCAAAGCTTTCTGGAGTAATCACATATGAAGCACCAACAATAGTTGTAAAGGAAAGGAAAGTGGATTGTTGCATTGCTTGAAGAACGTCGGTATTGATAAAGAAATCAAAAAAATTCATTACATTATTCGTCAGAAATTCTTATGCGCAAAGTTTCTGAATTTTAAAAAAATCATATGGTATTTGCTGGGAAATCAAAGAATTCCATAATGTCAGGAAAACCAACTCCGCCCCAAGAGGACTAAATCACGAAGGATGTCTGAAAGAAATTGAAGCAGTATAGCGAGCTTACATATTTTCCCACTGTTCGATGGCGTACCCGCGGAAAAATGCTGGAATGAATATGTACATCGAAAGAAGAGTTTCTAGTGCTTTTAGAGAGCAAAGAACAAGGTACATTTTACTTTCAAGATCCACAGTGAATTTCAATTTAGCTTATTTAGTAGATAGCATGACTCACATCAACATCTTTGATTCTCGAACTTCAAGCAAAGAGCAAGCTTGTATTTTAGATGTTTATTCGAATTACTGCTTTTGAAAGAAAACTTCGACTATGAGAATCATAACTTCAAGAGGAAAACCATTCTCACGTTTTAAGTCTCCAAACCAACAAGACAGGTATAATACCAGACATTATTGTCAGCTCTGCTAAGGCTTTGCGAAGCAAATTTTCCTCCTGTTTGCTGACTTCTAGCGATATGAAAATTTATTGAAGTTATTTGTTACTCCTTAAGAAACAGAAGTGGGGTAAGTGTTAGAAGAATGTCAGTTGGAGTTAATTAAGCTATAATGCGATGAAACTTTGAAACCAAAATTTCATTTAGAATCCACTCCTGACTTCTTCAAAAAACATATATTGCCAAGCAGAAAATATAAAATTATCCTGTCCACTGTGAAAACAAAGACATCATTATTTGAAATTATATATGCTCATGAACAGCGTTTTTCAGAAATAAAATTACTAAAAGGTCAACCAAAAACAAGGTTCAGGCTTATAATTATGTTTAAATAAAATTATATATATTTTTTCTTTAAACATCTAAAAATGTAGTTACATTATATTTAATAGCATGGTACTCCTCTGAGACACTTCACGGCTATTTGGCCCTTCATTCCCCAAAAGTTGCTGATCTCTGGTTTATACTACGAAGAATCCAACCTTCATCAACCAGGCCAAGGCACTAAGCTCTTCTTTTCAATGAATAGTAACCGAGGTGCATAAAGGTGAACGCATCTTCATGAAGTTCAGTTTGTAACTAGGAGAAAACATCTATGATCAAAGTAACGTACTTTTATGGTAGTTTCGGACTTGACGAAAAAAAAGCATAAAGGTGCCTTCACTTTATAAAGCCCTCACCACTATAAAGTTCAATTTATAACTTAAAGAAACAACTTTCGTCGAGGCGCTAGTACCTTTATATAAAAGCATCTGTATTAGGAGACTTTGTGAAATCTCCCAGGAAGATACCAGCACCATTATGAAATTAATTTATAACATGGAGAAAGCAACTGTCATCGAGGTGTCGGCCCTTTATGCCAAAACATCTTTATAGAGGTTTCTGTCTTCGCGAACAATCACCGACTTGCATAACGTTATTGGCATCTTTAAATGACAAGGCGAACCTATAGCCACCGACGCCTCGGGAAATTTTCCGAGTTCCCTATAGTCTAATAAACTGTGTTTAAGAGACCAGTTTCCTTCTCCATATCTCGTTACATCACACCGAAAGATTCGCAGTGCTCTTCTCCATGGGAAGTCAATAATGTTGAGCTTGTTTAAGCCATTTATGGTAGTATTTTCCCTGTTGTAATCGGAGACGCATTTAACAATGTAAAGAATGGTTCGGCTTCCTGTTATTATACAGTAACAAATCATAGGTATCTAAAACTGCTGATACCGAATCAGTGAAAACGGCGATGACCAGGATAATCACCCACTACTATTTTCGAGAATTAAGATTCCAATCATGCTATTGTAAATTTACTGCGCCTTCTGGAGGGTAGCGTTTCCGTCTGTGGGCGGGGACTTTTCTTGCCTTAAGCGTCTCAGCTTGCATCCAAGCAAGTTATTATTTAGTATCGAGTTCCAGGCGTTATTTTTGCTAAAATTTAATGATAGGAGATCAAAAGAATTTTCTGATAAAATGTAGTTCAGTTTCATAAAGGCATAAAATGCCGGATAATTTTTATTAGGGCTCCGATAAGCTCCAACTAAGTATTGAAATTTATCTCAAAAATGAGAAGCACGCTCAGCACTAGCCGATCCCTTGTTATATCATCTTGAAATCAATTAATGCAAACGAAATTGTGGAAATCAATGAAACTTACTTAAAAGAAAGAAACGAAATGAAAAAGAAGAATGGGCTGGGAGGGCAAGGTCGTGTTCTTTCCTGATAAAGTTTCTTTGGAGGATTCTGTCTAGAAATTAGAAAATGTTCCTCACTGCTGTTCCAGATCATTCGGTTTCATCTAGTACGAGCAAAAGTCGGAAATTTGTGAGATGGAGACACCACCAAACAAATAACTCTTCAAGCAGGCTTGTGAGCAATACATTGCGCACACAAAACAGCATACTTCAGTCAAGACCGACTGATACGCACTATATACATACATTTGGTGACACGTTTTAGAAATTTTATTATTAACGTATTTAAAAATACTGGATTCTTTAACAGAATATCAGTATTAAATAGAATGAGAAATTACTTCAAATTACTAAAGTACACTCTACCAACGTAGTAGCAAAGCAGTTAAAGCTAACTATGCAGCTCAAGATTATAGATTAAGCAGCGATATAGAGAAGAGTTAAGAGTTTGCCTTTTAATACAAATCTCTACACAACTGTTATGGTTTATTTGTATATACTAAAACCAAAACGAAGCCAACCCCCCCCAAAAAAGTACGCAAATGAAATTTTAGGAAAAGGCTAGATCTTAGAATAATCCAGAGGGAGGACTAATATGAAAAAGATATTAATATATTTGAATCCACAGTGGTCCTGGTAAAGTTGTTCTTTTCTTTACACACAGCAGCCAATGTTTCTGGATATATCGGAAGAAAGTAATGAAAACCTCATCTACGATGTTTCTCAATACATTTATTATTACAGCATTTTTGAAGACTGCTGCAAACTTTCTTTGAAGCAAAATTTTGCACGGAAAACAAAAGAAATCATATAAACATGAATTATGGCGATCAATGTGAAAGGTACTGAAAAGCGGTGCTGTGTTTACAGTCAATTGCCCCCGCAAGGTCAACACTGAATCGCCTGACGCAAATGTTTCAAAATCTCAATATAAAAGTTATGGTTTGTGATCTGCCCTTGAGGCAGAAAATCATAGTCCCTACATATTTTGCGTCAATAAATGAGATCAATATTTCCATGGTTGCAGGTTTATTTTCTTCAAGGTTGGTGAACCATGACTTAACAATTCGCCACTTTGTTTGAAGACCGTATCTAAAGAAATAATTTTCATCTTTCCTAATAATGCCGAAAATGAGTGTGGGATAATTACTGATGTTTATTATTTCGACAATGACTCTTCTGGCTAACTTCTATACTTCTGCTGGCGTGCCATCACATGTAAGAGACAATTTTTGCATTAAGCTGTTGTTACGCCTCACAAAATCTGGTAACAGACATCCTTAAATACATTACATTACAAATGTACTGTAATCTTAAGCTGCTTACAGAACATCTGATATGATGCACACAATAATACAAAAGTCTTAATATAAGTGGTCGAGTAGTTATATTTGCTGAATATTAGAAGTTCCACCTGGGTTTGAACCCAGGTGAACGGAAAAAGGCCTGCATGTTTAATTTTCGGGTTTTCCCTATGTGTAACATGAATACGAGCCAGTTTCCTTTAAAAATTCCTCTGCGGTGCCTCCTCTCAGGCATATAGCATTCTTGTGCTTTGCCATATGTAAATAAACTTACCCTTAAAATACGATCCTATACACATTTCACATTTTCTGTGGCATGTCTAACCGAAAGCAGACTTGATCGTTGATCTTCTATTGACACTCTCTCCTTTCAAAACCTCTTATGCCATACTTTTTCCTTTCTTGCTTATTTCAATAAATCTATGAGGGTTACCGCAGAAGGAATGGCTTAAGAATGGTTTGAAAGAAACTAGACTTTATTCACATTACACAAGATAGATTCCCATGCAGCCAGGCCTTTCCCCGGGATTTGAACCCAGATCGAATTACAAATATTCAGGTTTTCTCTACCAGGTCAATCGCTTGTGGGGCCTTTATGCTATTCGAACAAACGGCTTTTCAATAACCCTAGCTCCTCACCAGCTTGTTGCATTATGTTCCATGCTTCTAAGTGTTTTGTCTAGTTTTACAGAACTTCAAAGTCTCTTTCCCAAATCCGCATCCTAACGCAGCAATATCACGACCTCTGAGTCTAGTAGAGGCAGGTGTCGAATGGGTCTACGTGATATCACATTTTACATACATTCATATTCATCAGGTGATTAAAGAACCGCAAGTTTAAATGTTTCAACATCATAGTCTGAGGATTTAAAATCCTTCCCTGGAGCTTTTCTGCGAAGAGTAATATTTAATTTTTTGTTGTGGATAGTCATTGCTAACAGAAGCCAATCAGCTACCTTCTCTAACATTAGCAACAAATCTTGAGGTAATTCTACGTCTAAAAATTTTGCAGTATTACTTATAATATAGACGCGAACTATTCTGATGTAAATGGTATAATCAGTGGTTCTCAACCTTTTCGGCCCCCTGCACCCCTTCCATTGCCAGATCATACACTCTCCTTTCCAAAATTCTCAAAATACCTAAATAAATTCATTTAAATTTAGATTATTTTTGAACTCGTTCTATAAACTAAACAATAAAAGTGTAGAAAATGTTGATAAATAACAAAATTTGAATAAAAGTTATTTTACATTTATAAATTAAAATTAAACACTTAACAGATAAATAAAAGGTTGACAGCATTCCCCGGTGAAGCTTTGCAATTCCCTCCCCCCCAGAAAAGAATTCTCCTTGGTTGAGAACCCCTGATATTTCACGATAGACAATATTCGGAAACCGACTACTTATTAGGCGGTGATAGGGTTTTCCCAGGTGCCCAAGAAAACTGAACTTCGTTCACGAAGCCGAACCCCTCATATAGTTTGCCAGGAATTCTTCCCACTTGCGTTCTGTGGTATAAATAATTATACTGAGCCGTTTCTTTTAAGATTTTGTAACTGAATCTGAACAACAACACAATTACATAAATAGATACAAAATTTTCTGGTGAGATATACTTCTGAAAGAAAGAAAATTTTTCTAGCCTCTTTTTCCTAATATGATCTTGTACGTCGATACACTTTTCACATCGTTTAATGAGCAACACTATGCGCTAAAAACGTAATCTGAAGATATGTCCTCAAAATGATCTCTTCATTATCATTAAATCTCTTTCGACTTCTGATTGGAGAATAGAATAGGTAATAATCACTTGTAGCTAAATGTGGGCACCAAGGAAAGTTCTCAAACTCCTTAAACACAAATTGTTGTCCTTGAATTGCTGAAAGAATTTGGGGACTTTATAAATCTGATTTTTTTTTACTTTTTTTGTTTTTGTAAATAAAATTTTGATTTTAAAAAAGTTTAATTTTGGCAAAAATTTAAACAAAAACAAGTGCATTCGGCGCTCATGCAATTTCAGTGTGAGACCACTGGTTTCAAACATGATTCTTTTGATATAACCAAATACAAATGTTGCTAAATTTGTAGACAGACTGTTCCAGGTTTTGATCTTGAAGATTACATGAGAAACTTTGTCCCCATCCCCTTTAGAATTTCTCTGAAATAACAGCAAAAGGCCAAGATATTGCTTCCGAGTTGTTTTCAGGCACATCAGTACAGTACATGCAGGTCTAAACAGAAATTGCTCAGCTAGATATGGCTATTAGAATTTAATATAGTTATGCAGAATATATATATACTAGAAAGCCTGGCGGTCATATGAAATGACCGCTGTTCTAGATACCATAAATTGTGATTAAAATGATTTGTGCAAAGGTGTCTGCTAATTCCAACTAAATTAATTTGAATTAGTTTATTTACTGCAAATGAATTTTTGTTTAAAATGCAAAGTGTAAATACTTGATCCCACTCTGGCAAGAATACTAAATAACAAATATCCTCGTGAGATTCCGTGGAATAAAGATATAATTACAGTTTTAAACCATTTCAAAAACAGATGATTGTCAATGCAAACAAATGTTCACATTTCCCCTTACATGTTCAATTTCCGTTCAGCTGAAAATTCAGTTTAAAATGCAAAAACAGATTTAATAATTTTAAAGAAAAATGCATTTATAGGCAACATTGTATTTCATATCTAGTTTTGGCAACAATAAAAGAAAATTCTGAACATGGATTTGAAAACCAAATCTATGAGAAACCATTGGCTAGTACAGTTACGCAAGCAAGCAAGCAACCAATAAACTATCGGCGACAAATACTTAAGCTACATATATATAAGATACGAGGGCTGTTTTTTAAGTAAGGGCCGTTTGAAAATAAAAACCAAACAAAATTTTCAAAAACCAAATTTATTTTCAGATTCTACAAACATTTCTCTATTTTTCAACATAGCTTCATAGAAACTTGCTGTCTGCTCTGATAACCAAGAGGTCACGGTCGTTTTCACATCCTAGACTAGACACTTAATTGAAATTCGTTTGAAAGTGCTTATGGTGAAGCATCTGTTCTCAAGAATTTTTGCTACATCTGAAGCCACCATACCATCAGTCATCACAGATGGGAAACAACAGTGGGACTCATCATAGATGTTGTGGCAGCCAGCTTTAAAGTCTAACCCCAGTTACACACTTTGTCTTCGTTCATGGCAGTAGCTCCATAAACTTCACAAATCTGCTAGTGAATGTCTGCAGTAGACAGGTTTCTTGCCGACAGCTGCAACTGGATGATTTGATAATCTTAAGCATTTTAAAGGCAAAAAAAATTTTAAAGGATAATCTTAAGCATTTTTAAGCAAGTTACCTACACAGCTGCAACTGCCACAGTTGTTTCCAAGGGATGTCGGAACACGATGCAAGCACTCATTGCCACCTGTGCAACACATATTAGGGTATACAACAAAACAGTACTTACTTTAAAAACATGCTTTGTATAAAATTATGATAAAATAACTTTAATTTGTAATAGCTTTTACTGTATTAGAAATCCCCTTACATTACAGGATACTTTTTTTTTTTTTTTTTCTATTTAAGTGGTTTGGATTTAAATATAAAGAAATTATGTGTCGATTTTACATAATATTAGTATTAGCAGTTCCTAAATCTTATGCAGCCTGGGAAATTGATAACAACAATATTCAAAAGTCTCTTTTATAAATAAATTAATTAATTAAAAGAAATGCAACACATACTCTAAACATTCAAATCTTCATTTTAATAATTTCACAGAACTTTTCATACAGATAATATTATTTCAGTGATATCAGACTAAAGTAAATCTTATAGCAAATGATTGCATAATATTTCGATAAATGGGAACATGCAAAACATCACAAAGAAATATGAAGTAGAAAATACTTCACAGATTGCAAGGACCACTTAAATTTCATATTAATGAAATAGTTCAAATAAAACTCTGGAGAATGGAGTGAACTGTCCACTTTCTTCTAATATAATACTTTTTCTATCAAAGATTTTTAACTCAAAACAAAAACATGTTAATTATTGCTTTACTAAAGGTGCAAATATAACAATAACTGAAATGTCATTCTGAATATTTACTCAGCACATACAACTGCAATCATTTTATAACATTCCATACACATATAACATACAGATCACTCATGTTAAAGTGTATTTTTAATACAAGATTCAATAGCACAGGTTCCAGTATTTTACTGAAATTATCAAACATAAATTATGTAAGATTTTCTTACACTGCCTGATAGAATAATAATAATAATAATAATAAACAGTTAAATTTAATAGCTGCACCACAGAACACAATTTTAAGCCAAAATGCAAGAGAATGTTTAAAAGCTGCTTCAGTTTACATGTATATAAAATACAAACAAAAGCCTTTGTATGCTTTAATTGTGCATATTGCACAAAAAACATATCTTCCATTATAAATTAACTATGACTAGATTAACAAATGATTAACAACTCTTACTAGGAAACAAATTAAATGTTCGGAATGTTAACTGACTGACTTCTTTCAATCTAGTTATCATAAAGAAATACATATTTACAATTTTGTTATTAAATGGAACACAGAGCATATTATTAACATTACATAAAATTTATAAGGCATTATCATTTGCTAAACTTTGCAACATAAGGCTATAGGCTTTAAAAACACACACAAATATTTAAGAAGTTATTACAAAAAGTAAATTAAAACTGAATACATTATAAATATATTACAAAAAGGAAAAAATAACATCTGTTTTAATGAAAATGACTTGGTAAAACATGCATATTTGTCAGAAAGAATTTACTTCAAAAACCACATGCTTAAAATATAGAATACATATATAGAAACAAATAATTTTTTAAAAAAGAAAATTTTCATATATTTACATATATGTATATATATTTTACTTAATGTATTTTTATTGATTTTGAAATATATATTATAAAATGGATCGTGTATTATGCATTATATATGTTAACGTACTTTATTTTTTCAAAACTATTTTATTACTTTTTTCTTTGTATATACGTATATATACAAAAAGTATTAATGTTTTCTTTGTATTTATACATATACACACACAAAAAAAGGCAACAAAATATTCAGTTTTGAAAATAATAAAATACATTAATATGTATAACAAATAATATACAATCCATTTTAGAATAGAATATATATTTCAAAACCAATAAAAGTGCATTAAGCAAAACACATACAATTGTAAAACATATTAAACTGCACAATAAAATGCTCATTTCAAATGAAAGATTATACGTATAAGACTCATTCAAAATAAATACAAAATATATTTATAACATCACATCATTTTTATTCCTTACAATAAAAGAATTTAAAGGAATAGCCATTTCAATTTTTGGCAACCACAAAACAAATTATTCATATCTGAAAATAGTACCATCTATGAAAGTAACATTTAAAACATCTCTGATGGCAGTGGCACTTCTTCGTAAGCATTTTATAAGATTAAAAAAATTGAAACATTTAAATTGCATTCTGGAATGTCATATATATATAACACACATCTATAAAATGTGAAAATGTTCTAACAAATTTTTACATTCACCATTGAGACTTAATACACACATTTCTTCCAATCAAAATGTGTACCATGCTTACTAATTAGGCAAATACAGGAATACACACAAAAAGAAACATTGATAAATATACTTGCATTGTTGATTAAGAAAATGATATTTCACATTCAAAAATTACTTACAGAAAAGTAGTCTTATACAAAACCATATAAGCTTCAGTCTGGAATGCAATATACAGATCTTTGCACTTTTTCAGGAAAACAGTAAAGTTTGAAACAAAAATTACAAATATAAAACTTAATATAACAGATTTACTAACATAGAAACATAAATGCACTAATTTTATAACTGCTTCTCATGGTTCCTAAAAAAGTATTCATGGTAACAAATAATTGAATACACACTAGTACACATATGAAGGATATTGACATAATAAAGTATGCTTTCAATTACATGTTTTACGAGGATTTAAGAACTCACAAATTCAATTAACAATAATTAAATATAGAAGGATATATTTCACAAAGACTAACATCAACATGTAAACAACAATCTACATATTATCAGCATCATGATTCAATATCAGATTTGCAACCAAAATTCTGCAGGACTATGGTAATCAACATGAAATAAATAATAAAACGCAATGTAAAAAATACAACATTATCACTGGGCTGACAAAGTAATTATAATTTCCTTAAATCTTCTTATCAGAATCTAAAATTCATGCAGAATAATTTTAATTGCCAAATATATATATATATGATATGATAGAATAGTTCATTAGTTTTAATAATCGAGTAAAAATATTAAAAAGTTTAAGAAAAATAAATAGCCAATACATATTGTAAAAAACTTTGATCAAAAAATTAAAAAAGATATTTGGCATATTTAAGGGGTTCATGTTTTAATGCACATAAATTGTATATAGTAACAAATAAACTTTTCAACATCATAATCTGAAATGTACATGTGCAGCAGACAATGTACATGCAACAATGTTAAACAACTATCGTTACACACTGCTCTTGCATTAATCAAACATGACGGCTTTCTTTCTAAAGCTTAGCAATGCTGGTTAGAGGCAGTATTTTCTACTCAGTTGGGGTTTGTGCCTCCACTGCTGAGGAGGTTTTCTTTACAATCCACACTTCATTTCTTCTATTGAATGGTTTAAAAGGGGGGTCGTATCCAGCACGGTGGTATTCAGAAAGATCCACATCATCTGGATTTTCCAGCTTTGACTTCAGAGCTTCAAATTCACGTTTCCAATCAACATCTTTGGCCATACCACCAAAAGTTCTGAAAGTATAATATATTGAATTAGGTTTAAGTATAAATGTAATTTTATGAAGAAATAAGAACCCCAAAGGAAACTATAAAAGCAAATATCATGCAACTATATTATTAAAATTTCAAATGAAGATTAAAATTTGAAAGACATTACATATTCCAAAATCCGCCCTTCAGGGCATGAGGAGAATTAAGAATATATAAACTATATGAAGATACTTCATGATATTACATATGTTACATATGTCCACTGATTTCAAGGGTTACTGGAAGGGACTTGTGAAATACAGTTCTCTCTTTAATGAGTAAACATTCTGCTTAGCCTTTTCTGGCTATCCAATGATGAACTAACGTCAAGCCTCTTGAAATTCGCAGTTTCAGGCAAAATATATGTATTTTTTTTTTCTTTTCCCCCTTTTCTGTCTAATTTGATATTTTATTTAAACATTCATCGCTTCCATATATGTTGTACATGCAAGTCCAAAATTCAGAATAAGGCCTTACACAAGTAAATGTCATAATAGGTAAAACAAACTATTAATGCTTCACTAACATTTCATTTGAGTGACTATAGGAAAACAAGTGATGGCTATCTGCATAAAGCAAATTGGTTAGTATTTACATAATAACCTAAGACAAACAATAAAACCAGCCCATTCATTGTTTTTTTTTTCTTTTTTTGATGGTGGATCATAATATACTTCTTAAATAAATTTACGTAATCTATATTAATCTAACTAATACACAAGTATAAATAACTCTGGCTTTACAAGAGAAGTGCAATCAAGGAAGTTTAATCAACAGAGTACTTAGGCTACCTCCACATCATCAAAAAATTTAAAAAAAAAAAAAAATACATCAAAAGAAGGGTTCATCTAATAGGGTAAAAATCTTGAAAGGCAAAATAAAAATTATAGCTTAAAGAAAAATGTCTTCCGCATGAGAAAAAAGGTAAAAACTCAAAGAAGTCTTTTTAATTAAACTTTCTATCGAAACATAAGGACCAGAATTAATTTAGAAGGGGTAATCATAATTCAAAAATTTTTTTAAAAAATTTAAAAGTCTGCAAAGGAACTCCTTGATTTTTGATTTAAAATGAAAACTAAAAGTAACAAGAAATGTGGAGACAGGATAAGTGCTTTTATTGAGGAAATCCATCAGACTTTGAATACATGTATGTGACAACTCTGCAAGTTGGGCTCATACTTGCAATATATTTCGAGTGTCTAAATTATGAGCTAAAAACGGGAAGCCCATAATAGTAAGAGGTAGGAGTCAAGGTCCGCTTCCATAGAGAGATACTACATCCAAGGAAAGTACATGCATAAATTACCCCCTCCAAAAAGGGGAAAGAGAGGCAGAAAGGTAACAACAAATAATAATGAGAACCCCCCCCCCTCTTTTCAACATAATAGTGAAAGAGAGCCTTGAATTTTTTTTAGGGGATTGTACCACCCAGTAGGGCGGTATATATAATAGTATATATAAAGGTGAAAGACATTTTTTTAGCTCTTTAGTGTTTGAATCAAGTTGCATAAGAAATGGTATTATGCATGAGTTTTATATCAGTGTGAAGCCCACCATGAATGGAACAAAATAATGCAAGTTTTGAAAGCGTACATCAAGGCAGTCAAAAGTTATTTAAATTAGAAATCCACGAATTTGTGTTATAACTTCAACAATTATAACAGTATTTATTTATTAAACAGCATATAAAAGACTATATGCAAATCTTTACAGCAATACTTTCTGCTTATTTTTATATTAAAATATAATAATTTTTATATAGACTGATAGAGCTGAATTTTTTTTATAGTCATGTAGGTTTTATGTAAAACATATTTTATTCTGTGTAAAATATTATCCAAAATATTGCATTTTTTCAATTTTCTTATTTAAAATAAATAGAAAGCCATTGTTTCAAACTCAAATAGGAGATTTTGCAAAAGCACATGCTAAAACTTTTTTTTTTTTTTTTTTTTGTTCTGTAAGAAATTGACTTAAAATTATTAAACTGTATTTTAATTTTTCAATAATAATATAATTTAAAAGGAACTAAACAATTAATTACTTTTTACCCTAGATATAAACAAAGATATAAATAATTATTTTGTTTTTAGATATAAACAAAATAATTGCATTAATATTGATAATCCTTTTTATTTATTACAGTTATAAAGTGTAATATATAAAAGGCAAAGATCCATTATAACTAAAATATCTTTATTTTATACTAAATTATTTACAGAACTCTTTTTATAATATTACTTAATTTAATATTAAGACTTATTTTATAACTACTTCTTTAACGCAACATGTCAAAATCATCAAACAACTCATCACTAAATAATTCTAACTCCACTATTCATTAATTCAAGTGTTCATCCCCCATCATCATCTGCATTATCTGCAATTGCTACAGAACAAAATGATAATCTAACTACATTAGATTCGAATGATGAAAGACTAAAGAAAATTCAAAATGCTTACGATAATTGCATTGCTCTTTTATAGAGTGATAACAAACATAAGAGATATCTTTCTAAAGAAACTTGTAAAAAAATTAAATGAATTGTCAACTTCCTCAAAGACTGTACACTGGATAACACCTCAATTAGACCAATGGGACCAACAATACTTAATCTTCATGGTGCTACATCTGAACCAACATCAGTAACGTTAAATGATGCATCAACATCTCCAATAAGTACTCCAACCTTGCAGCCAATTTTTGACCCCCTAATATCATGGCAAAAGCCAATATACATCCAAGGAAAACACAGGATGATCGAGTACATAATTACTCCTCTCTTCATGAAAAAACAAGATCATTTAATCTGTTTATTGACAATATAGGATATCAACCAAATTTCAGTTATAAACAAGTAGAATCAAACGACGTTCTTCAAGTGAATGGAGAAGAACTTTATTCAAAAAATCCTGAGTGCTTTATCTCCTAACTTGTCAACGTCTCCACTATGTACCTATGAAGGTTTACTTGATCTGGTAAAATTTAAATAGCCCAAAATCCCCAACAGACGTGAAACATATTATTGCTATGTCTGAAAGTAACTACAATATCAGACAAAGGTTTAAATAAGCCTCTTATTTAAAAAGAATTTAGAACATAAAGGAATGTTCTGATGCTAACAAAATCAATTACAGCTCACGGTGACATAATTAAACAAGAACAGTCAAATTATACAATTTAATTTAATCTGGCTCAGTAACTCTATCACATGCGGAAATAGAAATGGGAAATTATAGTAAGGGCTGAAATCATAAACAATTGGGTAATTTACATAATAATAACTGCACATATCTTTGAAGAATAATTTTCTTTATGTATTCAATTTCTTTCTTCAACATGTTTCCTTTTCATTTTAGAATTTTTGAATTTAATTAAGGATTTCTGTTAATCTAAAAAATACTAAATGCATTTAGAATGTATAGAAAAAGTGGCTAATTTTATTTCTTTAGTAATATGAACATACAGAAGAAATATGAAATATATATGGTAAAAGCCGGTTATACAGCTGATGTGGAAGAATTTTTAGAATTTAGAGCAGGCATTGGAAGCAGAATTTAGGATCTACAGAGATTGCATCAGGTGGGGAAATGCCTAGTGCCAGCTATGTGTATGAAGCATTACGACATATTAGATGAATCTTTTAAATTGTATGTTTTCAATTTCTTTATTAATAAAAAAAAAAAAATCCCTTTCTATAATGTCTGCCCATGTGTTAAAGATTAGGAGCATTTTTGATATTTTCCGTGCTTGTGCCTAGTAAAAAATAGAGAAAATAAAGTAAACATGTTAAGATTCTAGTATCAGAAGTAGAACATTCAAATATTATGTTTTCATTGTTCTTCCAGACTTCTCCAAAAAGTAAGAAATTCTTTGCACGCCTTCTGTAAAATATATCCATTACGTGTTGATACCATGGACACATTTTTCATTTTGACACACATTTCTCGAAACTTCTATAATCGTGAGTCTATAAATCTTGTCTTCAAATCCGTCTAAACTTTTCAAGCTGCAATGTCCAAAATCCTAAAGAAAAATTATCCCTACCAATTCTGTAACAGGAAAAAGATAGAAATATTTTGGAAAAAAAAAAAAAAAAAGGGGGAGGGGGAAAGTGTAAAATTAATTTTATATAGAAAACTGATGCATATTCTGAGAAAATTACATGGGAAAATCTCTTACTACGAAAAAATCAAAAAGAAGACATCTTTAATTAATTATATAGCTAATTTTGCTTTTGCTAAGAGCTGTTTCATAAATTGTGCTTCATAGTATTATACCTTGTTTATTTTGCACATTCAAAATAGTGTATAATAAGTTTCCAAAATGAAACTTTATAATATAATAGAGAAAAATAAAAATGTTTTATTTTAATATTATTTTTTAAATATAATTTCAGTATATTACCATTATTTTAATGAAATTTATAAATGTTACGATATTTAAAAAAAATCATCGAAAAATTCTCAGATCTCGGAATTACCGTTTAATAAAAGAATTCACATCCCCAAAAGCGAAAAGTTGTTTAAGAGCTCTTTATTAGAAAAAATGAATTTCAAAATGCTCATGTTTCACTTTTTGCTTAGAAACTTGAGTATCCCATCATTTATCTTAGAAATAAAAACAAATTATAACCCATGAACCCATTCAAAAGATAACCATATATGTCAATAAATCGCCAAAAATATTCATCCAAAATGCCATTTCACACTCAAAATGGCAGTCGTAAAAACAGACAAATTTCAGATGATTAAAATTAAAGACCTGCTGATTTTTGCCAAAATTAAGGATTTTTAAGGACCAAAAATCAATTTCAAAAAATCTAAAGACTCTTAAGGATCGTACAAACTCTGATATATGCAGATAGGTTTTCAGTAGACATTAGATTAACACCATACATACTGTTAAATTAAGTTAAAGTTTTTTTTTTTTTTTTTTACCAAATGTATGTCTGGGTACGAGTTCACAAAATTGTTTGCAATCAATATTTTGTAAAATATTATAGGTTCAATTTTTATGTACAAATAATATTACTGCGAAGTCAATTAATTAAATAAATCTTATTACAAATTTCAGTCATACACATCCAACAGTAACTATTTTAATTAAGGGTTGGTAATTAGTTTTTAAGACCTATTTTCTCAGTCAATTATTTGTTAAAAAATTAAAGTTTAACTTCTGTTACCTAATTTGGTTCTTGAATTTAACTTGAAACCTATTTAACTTCAGTAACAATCTTATTTCGAAAGACAAATGCATAGCATTAGCCGCTTAAGTAGGTTCCATTAGGGTTCCCATTTGAAAAAGATAGGTATCTTTAATTTTTTTATTATTATTTGAATATAAAAATACAAATAATTGATTTATCAATTTGAAATTTATAAACAATGTACACAAACATTCAGCCCGTCAGGTGTTTTAAAGCCCAAAGGAGCATTAGCCCAGAACGGCTATTACTCTCGAAACATCTTCTCACATCGGTTCACTATAAATGGTTTATCACTTTTTAAATTGTTGCCACCAAATACTGTCACCCTGCATTACATTGAAAGATATTAAATAATGAAAAATCTGCATGAATGTATGCATATCTCTCGCACTGTGAAAAAATGATGGTACCTAGAGCCATCAAATTTTGAATAATGTAATGCTCTACTTGGACAGGTCCACCTGGAAGCCTGAATTTTGAACTTGTTTTATTACCCATTTCATATTTTGTACAACTTTAATGAATTTTTGATTAACAAACTCAACCATTTCAAAGCGAGCAACGACAACACCATGTTGGGGGGAGAAAATTTTTATCTCCAGCACATGAGACTATCTTTCGGAAATTCTGAAGATATGCTGCTTTTAAATATTTTGTGGTATTGCTTTGAATTGAATTTTATGTGGTTTAAGTGCAAAGAAAATAACATTTAATAAATAAAGATAACATATAAAATGTTTAAAAAATTCCCCTTTCGGTATAACATAAAATCTGAAAGCTTTCAGATATTTTCCCTCTTTTAGTTAAAAAATTATGGTACAACTCGGATATACGCCCTAATTTCACCAAATGTGGTGATATGTGTTTTGCGATGGTTTTTGGTGCGACTGCATGTTGTATGGCAACCCTGTTGACGTTGAAAAATCTTTTGCTGGAGCTCGTTGGTTCGCGTCATGCTCCCGTGTCTGAGAAGATAGGGGGGAAAGATAAAATGAGGGAAGTTGTTGAAGTTCAGCAAAAAAAATATCATTGTGGCCATCCTGTTGAGGGGCAGTGGGTATTTGGAGGTGTGGAAAGAGGGTCTGGGAGATTATTTTTAGTGGCTGAGCATTCTAGAAGTAGGGATTCGCGATTTTATTTATTTGTGAACCATAGTATGAATTTTCTGGATAATGTGTCTGGCTTTCATATAAATATGATTGTGATTACGTGGCTGCATGTTAAAGGCGGTATGAAGTTGGTATTTTTCTGCTGTTCGGAAAAGCATTAACTCGTGGTAAGTGCATTTTATTTGATTCTTTTTCTTATTTTGTAGAATGTTATGTTCATTGTTTTTTTAGTATGAATTTCTGTCGTTATTGTTGTTGTTTTTTAAGTACTTGAAATTTATTTTAGTTTACTTGTTGATTAGTGCGTAGTGCCTAATTTTGATTGTGCAATTCGTAGATTTTTTTTTAAAGTTGAAACAGAACGCTGTGTACATGGTATTCTTTGAAATTTATAGTTGTTATGTTAATTTATAAAAGCAAGGTGTTCATAGTTCGTAATTTGTTTGTTGCCTAGATTGTGCAATTCGAAGATTTTTTTAAAGTTTAAACAGGATGCTGTGTACATGGTATTCTTTGAAATTTATTGTTGTTATGTTAATTTATTAAAGCGAGGTGTGTGTAGTTCATAGATTCGTTTACTGCCTAGATTGTGCCATTCATAGATTTTTTTTTTTTTTTTTTTTGAGTTAAAACATATTGCTGTGTGCATGGATTCTTGTCAAATATTTTTGGTTAGAAGTTTTACATTTTTGCTATCTAAATTTTTTGTTTTTCTTTCGGATTTTTAGTTCAAAACATGGTTTTTGTATGTGCGAAAACTGCGTTTTTGTAGACATTTTAGGCTTAAAGTTCGAAATGTAGCCAAAAAAATTTAGATAGTAATATGGCAGCGTGGAGTTTTTTGCCAAAAATGTTTGGCGAGAAATTGGGCGACTTGAAGGCGCATATCACAGTAGTTCCAAAAATTATTTGCATTTAAGTTTATTTTCTATTACAAATGGCGATTATTTCAAGCATCGAAAATCCACATATCAACTCTTTTCATAGGCTTCAAAATTACAAACTTGACAGATCAGTTGTCCACATATCAAGATGTTTAATCAAGCTGTCTGTTTTCCAGTCTAGAAATCTGATAGAGATTTTAGTGGGTCAAGGATTACTCTTGTTGGAACTTTTCATAGGATAGAGGGCGCTGTTGCGCCAAAGGAATTCTGTTGTTTTTTACATTATGTAACTGTAGTTCGCCATTGCGATGTATGTCTATTGCTGTGATATATTTTGGTGCTTTCATTAAATATAAATGAAAGATATCGTCATGTGTTTGTGTACCAAATCAAGATCAAATTTACCACTGATGCAAATTCGTCGAAACAAAATTAGCGTTCGAACAAGAATCGTCAAGTTATTACTAGCCTTTCGAACTACGCATTAGTATCGTTATTCGCTTTGTAACATGTGGTGCTGTCGCCGGGAATTATCGTAATGGTTGGGTGAGTAAATAGTTTTGTTGAAAATTTGGTTGAATAGAATATTTTGTAATTGTTGAAGTAGTAGGGTTGTTTGATGTTGTTGATCTTGTTTGGTAAAAATTTACAACTTTAGGTTTCGCATTTACTGAATATTTGCATTGGTATTTGCAAGTAAGAAAATGTTGTGCTTTCTTAGAATTAGAATTTGTTGTTAATGCTTGAAGTGTGATTTGTTGTTGAAAATTACAGTTTGTTTTCTTAGAATTCTAGAATTAGAATTTATTGTTAAAGTATTTGAGGGGTAAAATTTGTTGCTAGAAACTGTGAAAATGGCTAAATTGTTAAAGCTTCGAACTAAGCGTGACACACATCGTGAACAAACATTAAAGTTAGTAGAAAAAATAAACATATATTTGAATGAATCAGATATTGACATAGATGTATGTGATTCATATTTAGAACAGTTGAATAGTAAAATTGAAATTATTAACATACTAAATAGTGACATTGATGAATTGTTGAAAGAAGAACAAGAAATTAAGGATGAAATTAACACAGTAGATGAATATAACGAAAAAATAATACCAGTTAAAGTAAAGTTTCAAAACAAAATTAAATCAATTCGAAAAGTTCCATATCAGTCAGGTGAACAAACAGTAAATCCAGAAAATGTTCACGTAGAAAATAAAAATTTGCATTTAGAAAACAGAACTAAACTTCCTAAACTTTCGCTTCCTCGATTCTATGGTGAGCCTTCAGAATATTTAGATTTTTGGAATCAGTTTGAGAATTCTGTGCATAATAATTCTAATTTAACTGAAGTTGACAAATTTTGCTATTTAAAGTCGTTATTAGGTGGTAAAGCCCTAGCTAGCATCAAAGGATTCTCAATCACTCCAGAGAATTATAAACAGGCTGTTAAATTAATTTCTGAAACATTTGGCCAAAGAGACATTTTAATAAATGCTCACTTGTCAAATTTATTAAATCTGGCACCTGTAAAAAATGTTTCTAACATTCAGGCCCTTCGGAACCTTTATTTTGAAGCCCAAACTCAAATTAGATGTTTAGAGGAATTAAATGTCAAATCGGAAACATACACAACAATACTGACTAACATAATACTAAAATATCTGCCAGGAGAATTGACTCTTGAATTTTCGAAGCAAAATATAAATAATTGTCATGATTTACAGGAATTGATGAAGTTTTTACACAATGCTATTAGTGCAAGAGAAAAGGCATTCCGTATTAATTCTAATAATGTATCTTCATATAATAATTTTCATTCTAACCAACACAAACAAAACAATTTTCGAAATCAGAAACGAAACTTTCATCCGAGTCGCAATAATCAACACGCGTCAGTAACAGAATTTATGGCGAAAACTTCCGAAGTTTGTTTATTCTGTGGTCAAGGTCACTGTAAGACTGAATGTGAGAACATGAATGTACAGCAAAAAAGGGATAAATTAATTAAGGAAAGGAGATGTCTGTTATGTTGTAACACAAACTGTTATGTGAAAAAATGTAATGCTAAACAGTGTTCATTCTGCTTTGGTAGACACGCCAAAGCTATTTGTTTTAAATTTGAAAATTCTAGCAAGTGTAAATCTAATTCAAAACCGGAAGAAGAAAAACCAAAGGAATTGGAAATTCAGCCTACTATTTCGAATTCAGTTGTAAATGATAGGAATGTGATTTTATTGCAGTGTGTTAGGACAGAAATTGTTGGTCGTAAATCGTCAGGTACAGTTATTGCAATGTTTGATAACGGTAGTGAGAAGAGTTTTATTAAAAGAAATGTATCTATGAAGTTGGGATTAAAATGTCTAGGGTCAGAAACATTAAAGATTTATTCATTTGGAGCAAAGGATCCTAGGTTGCAAACATGTCGCAGAGTTGAAGTGAGATTGCGAAATATTTTAGATGGAAATGAAGTCGTAATACAGGCGTTGGAAACAGATGAAATTTCGAGGGCGGCGATTAATTTGCCGAATGAGCGTACAAGAGCTGAAATGGAAGCCAAGGGATTAACTTTAATGTGGGGTTATAATCAAGCGTCAGATGATAATGAAATTTCCTTGTTAATAGGTATAGATTTTTATTGGAAGTTGACAAAAGGTTTTGAAAGGTTGAATACGTCTTTGGTAGCTGTAAACACAGAACTTGGATGGTCCTTGCAGGGAAATTGTGGTGATATGAGTAAAGCGGCTGCTGTGAACTTAGTTTTAGGTGATCAAAGCACTGTATCAGCTGAACTCAGGCGTTTCTGGGAACTGGAAAGTTTAGGTATTGAAAACAAGGAAGCGGAGTGTTTGACTTTAGTGGAACAGGAGATACTTGATGAATTTAATAATTCTGTTGGGTTCGTAGATGGAAGGTATTGTGTAAAGTTGCCGTGGAAACCAGGTATGCAGGAGAAATTAGCAAATAATAGAGAAGTGGCTCGGAAACGTTTCGATGGTCTGGTTAGGAGATTTAGAAATGATACAGCTTTTTATGAGGATTATAAAAAGGTAATTGATGATTATCGTAAGGAAGGTATCATTGAGAATTCGTCGTCAGATACTGAAGTGTCATATTCTGAGCAGTCATTCTACTTACCCCACCACGCTGTCATTCGCGAGGACAAATCTACTAGTCGACTTCGAATCGTGTTTGATGGTTCTTCTCATGAAGGAGAACAACTTTCAATTGATGACTGTTTATTTAAAGGACTAAACTTGTATCCAAATCTATCTGAAATGATTTTAAAGTTTCGACAAAATACAATCGCCTTCACAGTGGATATAAAGCAAGCGTATCTACGAATTTTGATCGATCCTAGTGATAGAAAATTTACTAGATTCTTCTGGATTGATGATATCGGTTCTAATTCATATCAAGAAATGAACTTTAGTAGAGTTTTATTTGGACTAAAACCAAGTCCATATTTGTTAGCTGCAACTCTGAAATATCATTTTGATAAATGTAAAGAAGAATTTCCTGATACTTGCAAATTACTGTCAGAATGGTTTTATGTCGACGATTTGATTGGAGGCGAAGAAGACTTGCAAGCGGCTTTGAAAATTACGACTGAAAGTGTAGAAATTCTCAAAAGATGTGGCATGATATTACGAAAATGGAAAACCAATTCCATGGAACTGCGTAAGCTATGGAAAGATGCTGAGTTCGACATCGATGAGGAAAAGAGCTCAAGTACGGGACTTGACTCACCATCCAAGGTGTTGGGTCTAGTTTGGGATCCAGATGCGGACAGTATATCTTTTAACGTAAAAGAATTATCAAAATTGGTCAAGAACGGAACTGCTTCGAAAAGATTTATTATTCGAGTAGTGGGTCGTATTTATGATCCGATCGGATTTCTTGGGCCTTTCATCATAAAGCTGAAGTGCATTCTACAGGAACTGTGGAGTCATGACATAAACTGGGATGATAAGCTTCCATCGTCACTGGATCACAAGTGGCAGTTGTGGTGCAGTGAAATCGAACACTTAGAAGATCTCCAGACTCCTAGATGTTATTTTTCAAATTTGAACTGTAAATTTATTTCATTTGAAATTCCTTCTTTTTCAGATTCATCTCTTTTAGCCTATGGAACTGTATTGTATTTAAGAGCTATATCTGAATATGGGAGGATAAGTATCAGTTTTATTTGTTCTAAAAGTCGTGTAGCTCCTCTGAAAGGTCTTACATTACCAAGACTGGAATTAATGGGAGCTTTATTGTCCGCAAGATTAGTCCATCAAGTAAGTAAATGTCTTAAATTTAATGCTTCTAGTTATTTTTGGACCGACTCGATGATTACATTATGTTGGATTAAGGGACAAGCTAGTAAATACAAAACTTTCGTAAAAAATAGAATAGAAGAAATTCAATCTTTATCAGATACCAATAATTGGACTCATTGCCCTGGTAAGGATAACCCTGCAGATATCATGTCCAGAGGAATTTCTGCAGCAAATTTAGCTACAAACCATCTTTGGTGGCACGGTCCACCGTGGCTAAGCCTGACTACTGGCCTACTGAAAGAGAGAACTTAAAATCTACAGACGTAGACTTAGAGCTAAAAAAAGAATTTGAAAGTACAGTGCAAAATAACTGTTTGGTAGAAAATTCGATATTTATTTCAGATTTAAGGAAACATAGTTGTTTGTTAAAAGTACTAAGAGTAACTGCACTAGTTAAACGGTTTGTTAATAAACTTCAAAAACGACAAACGATTGCAGGTCCCCTCACAGCAGAAGAACTTCAAAATGCTGAAATAGACTGGATAAAACATGAGCAAAACATAGAGTTCAACTTAGAATTACAGAACCTTAAAAATGGTAAATAGATTCCCAAAAACTCTCCACTTTCGAATTTAGCCCCATTTCTCGACAGTTGTGGTGTATTGCGCATAAAAGGAAGGTTAGAACAAGGAGCATTTACAAAGGATGAAGCTCATCCTATACTTCTTCCTAAGCAGTCTAAATTTACAGAGTTAATTACTATTCGAGAACATAATAAAATTTTTCATGGTGGAGTTACATTTACGCTAGCCAAAATTAGGTCTAGATTTTGGATTCCACGAGGTAGACAAATTATAAAAAGAGTATTAGGTAACTGCCTAATTTGTCGAAAGTATAAGTTGAAACCAGCTAAACAAATAACTAGTCAACTACCTAAATGTAGAATTACTGAAAACCCTCCTTTTACTGTAACTGGCATAGATTTCACTGGCCCAGTTTTAATAAAATCAGGAAAGGATACGCCTCAAAAGGCTTACATAACATTATTTACATGCAGTGTTACTAGAGCTGTGCACATAGAGTTAATCACAAATATGTCAACAAAAAATTTTATTTTGTCATTAAGGAGATTTTTAGCTAGGAGAGGAAATTGTAAAGTTATCATTTCCGACAATGCTAAGAGCTTTAGAGCCACTAATGAAATTCTTAAAGAATTTGCAAAAATTATAATAGATTCAAAATTGAAAGATTTCATATCAATAAACGGCATAACTTGGCAATATATTGCGCCTCACGCGTCTTGGTGGGGTGGTTTTTATGAAAGGCTTATGAAAAGTATCAAAGATCCTTTGAGAAAGGTTCTCGGAAGGGCTCTTCTTAACTTTGAGGAAATGATGACTATTCTATCAGAAATTGAGTTAGTTTTAAATCATAGACCTCTTACTTATGTCCATAATGAAATAAAAGAGCCAGAAGCTCTTACACCTGCCCATTTCTTGTTTCCAGGGCAAGAATATATTTCTTATCCTGTACATTTCGCCGACCTTTTCAGGAATGAACCATTGAACAGGCAGACTTTGACTAGGAGAAAACTGTATCAAACTAATCTTTAGAAACAAATTTGGAAAAAGTGGAAGGAGAATTATCTCCTCGAATTACAGTCTGCGCATACTTTTCTAAATCCATCTCCTGAAAGGAATCTTAAAAAGGGTGAGGTTGTATTGCTGGAGGGGTCGACGAAATCAAAATTTTTATGGCCTATTGGAATTATAGAAGAAGTTTATAAAGGTAGGGATGGGTATGTGCGTTCATGTTTGATTCGTACTTCTTAAGGACTTTATCGAAGACCCGTCCAATTAATCTATCCTTTTGAAGTTTAAAGTTATATATATATGTTTGTTTCATGTATTGTATTTAATTTGCAATGTAGTTTTCAGTATAAATTTGTGCATATTGGTTTTGATTATATCTAAATATATTATTGATATGTAAATTTAATGTGCTCTTAAAAGAGCACAAGTGGGGTGTGTTGGAACTTTTCATAGGATAGAGGGCGCTGTTGCGCCAAAGGAATTCTGTTGTTTTTTACATTATGTAACTGTAGTTCGCCATTGCGATGTATGTGTATTGCTGTGATATATTTTGGTGCTTTCATTAAATATAAATGAAAGATATCGTCATGTGTTTGTGTACCAAATCAAGATCAAATTTACCACTGATGCAAATTCGTCGAAACAAAATTAGCGTTCGAACAAGAATCGTCAAGTTATTACTAGCCTTTCGAACTACGCATTAGTATCGTTATTCGCTTCGTAACAACTCTACTGTTTGTCTAGGTTGGTATTAAAGATGTAAGGGATTGGAATTCAGGGAAGAAAAAATTTAAAAATTTGTATTAGTTTTTTCTTAACATGGAAAATTTTCACATGTTTTTGTAGTGTCGATTGAATGTCTTAAGACTTTTTATCAGTTGTGACCAAGAAATGGATTGCTAACTGAAGAGGACCACTCTGTTCGCCATTGATAACTCTACTGCTTGCATATCTATTTCCATCAGAGGTGTGAGTTTGTACTATTGAGTCCATCTCGTCTCTCACCCAGGCTCCAGGGTTCCTGCCAGCATAATTCTTTCAATATCCATTTCTAAGAGAAGGCTAAGTAACCTTTCAATGTTGAGCCCTGGTGGAACCATGATGGTATTTTTTGCTGTGGTTACTGGATAGCAGTTCATAAACCATCTGAAGTTAAGGACTGTTTCATTACTTTTTGTCCTAACAAAGCCATCAATTTATAATATTGTAACCCTGGCCAAAAATAAATGTATTAAGCTTTCCCATGTCACTGTATTGCAATCTATCAAAATCCATCTCCTGGGAAGTTTTATATCTGTTTTACTGTAAAACTATCTAAAATAACTGATTCAATTTTGATTTTTTTTTCCCTACTACCAAACCCTTGTTACTCAGGGTTGTTGTCTAATATCAATTTTCAGGTTTTTCTTCATAACACAATGAGAATTTCTTACACTCCCATATTGTCAATACACACATATATGGCAAACCCTGATTTCCAAATATTGAAGGAAAGACAAAAAATACTTACCTAGTCACAAAAATTCTACTTAAGACTCAGAAGATTAAACATAAAAAAACTACCAAAATTCTATGTAGGTATGCATATACTTAAAAAACCCAAATCGGAAATTATAGATGCAATAATGAAAGTACCATCTACGAGAAATACTGAGTCATCTAAAAAATGCTGCTATTGTTCACACTCATAGAATTTTCTGTTTTATTTTTTACTATTGTTGACAGAGAGTGATCTTGATTCTAGCTTATAGGTCATTTCGTACATACTACAGTCTTCATTTCAGAGCAGTACTAAAAGTAAAGTTTCAAAAACTTCGTTTTTCTTTCTTTTATTTCAAATAATAACAATTACAAAAAAAAAAATAAATAAATAAATAAATAAAATTTGGGCAGTACATGGACAAAAGTAATGCAGTTCTCAATAATGCAATGCTTGATAATACAGTTTACAGCTAATTTGAAAAGTTTAAAACAGGATAGCTCAGCCTCAAAGTCGAGCCCAATCTTTAAATGATTTTCTAAGAGGTCATCTAAGAAAATTCCCATTAAATGGTTCAAATACTAGCAGATTCATTAAGTAGTAAATATAATCATTTAAAAAAGCTTGGATATGTAAGCTGCTTTAATGTACAGTATCCCCAAATTTAGGAACAACCACAGCAGAAAATATTAAGTTTCAATTTATGACTTAAAGAAATATGAAGAAGCTCCTTTCCTGAAAACGGCTTATCAATGAGAATGGGAAGCAGATACTTTATAGCACTACTGCGAGAAACTGATCAAACACTGAAGCACAGTTCCAACGCAATAATGCCAGGTCTCATATTTCAAAGAATGTGTGATAGACTCTAAATGTAGAACTGGGACATATGCAGCCATTCTTTCTATTCAGCTAATAGTGCTCTTCAGAATTTTATCTATTTATGCCATTTAAAAATTCTTTGAATGGTACAGAATTTTTCTCTTTGAAAGCTGTTTAATACTTTTATGGTTTCTTTCCTAATCTAAGAAATTCACTGAAGGGGAAATTTTTCAGCTGCCACTTTTGTTGCTTTACTTTTATTTAACAAGACATGTTAACAAATGTTAGTTCTAAGAATTTTTTATTTTAAAGGCATAAATATTTTAATAGAGCTTAAAATTTTGTAAAAAGCGAATACATAAAATTAATAAATTTGTAAAAAAGACATTAATTTAAGAATTTACTATGCTTTCATAGTTCAACATCCTGATTCACCGGTTCGTATCACGTGACCCCAAGAGATCTCATCTCGCGTAAACTATACTACAAAAATCTAATTCTCTCAGTAATTATCTACATTAATTTCAAGTTAAATTTTGTTTAGAAATCTTGGAATACAAGTTTAAATGCAAGAATTATTTCAATTCGTACGAATAGCTTACTCAGAAATTATGTAAAATAGCAGTGCTTTACTTCGCTGGTGCATTAGAATTGCTGAATTTAACTCTTGACTTTGCCTTTACTATATTTTCATCTTCGGGTGAGCGAAGTGATTGCTTCCTAATTGACTTAATTACCTAGAATGGTCTTAGGTCATAAAATTGAAGTATCTGGTAAAAATTCTATGTAATTTTATGCAAGTATTGTAAAAGTATTGAAAAAAAATAATAATCTGATAAGAAATGTCTGCGACTTATTTTGAAAATGAGGCGTAAAAGGTTACCAGTGAGGATATTCCGTTTGGCATCAGTTGACCATTATTGGCGACTTTATCGCCTGCACCGGTAAAACGGAAAAGTACCATTTTTTTTTCCACATATAATGTTGCCACTGCTCCCTTTGAAATCGTTGAATTTCTTACTCAAAAAGTTGTTAAAGTGTTACAAAACATGAAATCAATAATAAAACAAATTCCATTTTAGGGCTTCCAGGTGTCCGTATTTGGTGGATGATTACGTTATTCAAAATTTGATGGCTCTAGATACCGTTGTTTCATCACTATGCAATAAACATACGTACATTTACACAGATTCTCCATTATTTAAATTCTTTAAACATAACACAGGGCGATAATATTTGGTGGCAACATTTTGAAAAGTGAAATGGACATTTAAAGTTTTCAATGCAAAATGCCAAAACAAAATTAATACCCCTTCTGGGCTAATGTCCTTTGGGCTAAAAACCCTCTTGGGCTAACACATTAAATTTTAAATAACAGAATATATACAGGTTAAATACTTAAACATAGCATATTTATATTTGAATGCAAAGGATGGTAAAATTAAATTTAATAACTATGAAATATGTAGAGATGTAAAAAGCTGTACGAGTAAATATATACTAAATACAATGAAAACAAGTTTTTCATAGGTACATTTCTTTCTGTATGTGTATATAAGTACCAAACAAACATCAGAATGAGCAGCAGGGAGGGGGAATGATTACCAGAAAACTATTTTGCATTATTTATGAGAGAAGCTACTTATGGTAAAGTATTATTAACTTTAATATCATTGACTAAAAATATGAAACACAATAAATTCTTTATTCAAATAGTTACAAGTGAAATCAAAATTTTTTTACCTCACGTAAATCTCTCTAGCACCTGTTTCAGACAGTTCAAGGTCTGTGTCTAGAGGATTAGGTGGATTTTCTAATTTTGATGGAAGGAAAAAAGAAACAGAGTAATCTTTTGCTTTTTCGTCTACAGGACTGACATGGAAGACAACTGGTGAGGTCATGTCAATAGATAAACCTATCAAAAAATGTTAGCATTTACCAATGTTTGCAAAATTAAATGCTATATGTATACATAAAAATACAAATGATTATTTACCTAAATAAATATACTTGTTAAAATAAAAGTATTACCTGCTTCATTTTTGCCATTGATGTAATCAAAGAGGCGTCGAAAATCGTCACGTGAAAATTCATCAGGTGTTTTGTCATGAATTGAGAGAGTGACCCATTGACACTCTGGGTATGAACGAAGCTCATAATCCTACAGAAGAATTAAAAAGATTTCTAAAATATATAATGGGGTTTCATAATATCATAAGTTTATTAAAATGTAACACAAAAAGCTATGAACAGAAAGAAAATAAAGTTTACGATACTTCACAAATTTATTTAATCATGTTTTTTTGCAATGCAGTCATTATTTATAAACTGATAATTAAAATAATCGACCTAACTACTTGCACTAATCTGAAACATTTTGCATGTAATTGCCTGCATCAGGTTTTACAGGTCACAATACAATAATAATAAACTTTAAATCCTTTAAACTGCATTCTGTACTGCTATAAAGTGCTTTTGCACTAGCTTTTTTAAAAATCAAGTGATATATTAAAAAAAAATCCTCACATACAAGAATTATAAAAGAAAGGACTGATCTTTGGAATATGGTAACAGGTAGTTTGGCGACATTTTGGAGGTGATAATGGTTACTACCTAGGACTTTGGTAATAATGCGAGAAGTACTCAGTTCCTATTACGCATTATTTTGTGTGAGGGAAATGAGAGATCATGAGATATGTCATGTGACATTAATGGACGAATTACAGTTCTTTAATTGGAAAAGGGGGTAAATTTGGAAAAATATCTGTAGTACTATATTATTTTGTATTAAGCTTCATTGTGTGTTGTGTGAAATAGTGTTGATTAATTTTCGGATTGCATGTCGCTATGTAAAGTGAATTCTAAATTTTTAATGCGTTTATCTGATAATAATAATAAGTTGAGATTGTGTGAAAGGAAGGATATTACAGATAAGTTTGAATGGCAGTGCAAGAAATCTGGTGAAAATGGACATTTTGTGAAACGGAGTGTAAGGAAGGGTACGTGGTTTGCTGAAAGTAGTTTGAGTATGGGTGAAATTTTATTAATTTCTTATTACTTGGTGAATAGACTGCCAGTTGACTACTGGATTTTGGATTTAGAAATTAGCAGTAGTACTCTTTCGACTGGAACTCTTTCTGTAGGGAAGTGTGCGTGTCACGTAATGAAGATTCTGAAGAAGATTAGGTAAGTTAGTATTTTTAATCATTTGAGGATATTATTTTTATGCATTGTTCTAAATGTAAGGAGTAAATAAATAAATATGGTATTACTGGAAAATTGTTATTAGCAATGATTTAGTTTAAAGTAATTAGGATTGTAATCTAATTTTTATTAATTTAATGTATGTGCTTATTTATATTTTAAGTAGTGTTTTTTAATTTAATTATATTTTAATTTAATGATCGTGATTTTGTGAGTTATATGTTTGTAGTATTTTGGAATACGTTTGAGTTGTATACGTTGAGTATTCTCACGCATTTTCGTGAAATTTTTCTAATTTAGGAGAAAAAAGCAGTGTACATGGATATAGTGAAGAGTGTGTGCAATGCCATTTTTGTGCAATTCTGGGATTTTTTTTTAAGCAAAAATAAGTTGATGTGTACATGGTTTAGTTATATTTTAATTAAATGATAGTTATTTTGTGAATTTTATGTTTGTAGCAATTTGGTATACATTTCAGTTGAAGTAAACGTGCATGGAAATAATTTAAATACTTGACACTAAGTATTTGTAACCATTTTTAATGTTTGTGGTAGAAATTCGTTGCTGACGTTATAATATAATAGATAATTTAGAGGTAAAAGTTTTTGGATATTTTATTTATTTTATACGTGGAAATGTTCATCCTTGGAAAGGGTATATACTTTTTCGTGATCAGGTAATTTCATATATGTTCTTTTTACTGGATTTAGAGATTCACAAAATTTTCATGCATTTTCGTGAAATTTTTCTAATTTATGACAAAAAAGCAGTGTACATGGATATAGTGAAGAGTGTGTGCAATGTCATTTTTGTGCAATTCTGGGATTTTTTTTAAGTAAAAATAAGTTGACGTGTACATGATTTAGTGATATTTTAATTAAATGATAGTTATTTTGTGAATTTTATGTTTGTAGCAATTTGGTATACGTTTCAGTTGAAGTAAACGTGTATGGAAATAATTTAAATATTTGACACTAAGTATTTGTAACTATTTTTAATGTTTGTGGTATAAATTCGTTGGTGACGTTTATAATACAGTCAAAAGTCGTTAATTCGGACACCCATAATCCGGACCTCAAAGCTACAAACTTTCTGCGCATGTGTCTCGTTGACGCTTGTGCGTAAGACCTTTACGGCTGCGAATATGCATGTGCGCATGCGCGTTTAATGTATAACGGACGGTATAAGCTAAGCTAAAATTATCTAATTCAGTTAGATAATTAATTGAGTTGAAGATTGCGTTGTTCCTTAATCTTCGAATTGGATCCGGCTTATTATTTTTTGCAGACTGTTAGAGCAATTTTATAAAAGTAAGCTTGAACTTTCGACTATGTCAAATAGAATTTCCGATATATATTTACTAACATGCAAAGGATCTACAAAGCAAAAGTATGTTTCAAGTCCATTAAACAAAAGTGGAATTGCAGCAAAAAATGACCTAACCATTCCGAAATCTGTTTATCAATTTCACGCTGCTCTGCGGCGGGAGGAAACGCTGTGGCGCGAAATGAATTGGAAGTTGATCTTTCAGCACTATCCGTATCTTCAGGGCAGATGTTTTATTTTATTTGGCTTATAATTCCTTACTAAATGTAGTATTTCATCTCGATGCATTCCGTCTTTGATATGATTTAAATCAAATTGGATATTTTATTTATTTTATACGTGGAAATGTTCATCCTTGGAAAGGGTATATACTTTTTTGTGATCAGGTAATTTCATATATGAGCTTTTTACCAAGTTTAAATATTCAGAAAATTTTCTTGCATTTTCGTGCAAATTTTTGTAATTTATGAGAAAATAGCAGTGTAGATGGATAAAGTTAAGAGTGTGTGCAATGCCATTTTTGTGCAATTCTGGGATTTTTTTAAAGTAAAAATAAGTCAACATGTAAATGGTTTATGTGTATGTGCTATTCTGAAAAACACGCAAGGAGTTTGCGATTGTGCACTTTTTCCCAATTTTGCAGTTAATATTTGTCATGATTAAGCAGTTTTGTTATATGAAATTTCTAGCATAAGTGTAATTCGGCTAGTAGATTGTTGGAAAAAGTGTTGAGTAAATAAAAATAAAAGAAAATGTCTTTACTTCATGAAGACAAAATGGCAGCGAAAAAAAATAGAGGGTTGCTGTAGCAGAGTTGGTCGCCAAATTTTCGCCTAGTTACCAAAATCCAAAGATCAACCAAAGAAAGTTAAAATACAACATTAAATTAGTTTCCTGGTTAATCTGCAAAATTACAATATCTGATATCTAGAAACCAGGGAGGTGAAAATGGTTGATTTATTTAAAGAAAATTTTTTTACCTAAATAAATATACTTGTTAGAATAAAATTATTACCTGCTTCTTTTTTTCATTTCAAAGTATATTTATTTTGGTTGATTTATTTAATGGAAAAGCTTGCGAGGGCTACTGCCTAGGGGTAAAGGGCAGAAGCTTTATACTCTGTTTCTTTGGTTACAGTAGATTTAAGGGCATCTCTTGGATTATTCTCAAGTTGTTGTTTAATTTATGGTAACCCGAGTAGTTGAATGTTATGGAAACCCTATTATGACATAACTGGTTGCGTGATCGCGGTGAATTTGAATGATGAGAAAAAGATTTGTAAGGGCTTGTATATGTGTGTGTTGGTTAGGAAGTACGTTGGTTATTTTATGTTATACACAGTAAAATGGCTGAATGTGGTAAGATTAATTTGAATTTCTGTACAATTTGGAACAAAAGGGAAAAAAGAATTAATTGACTGTGTGTAAATGAAGGTTTACTTAGTAGCCACAATAAGTGTCCTGCTTGTAGGAAGAAAATGCGTATGGTCGAACGTCCGAGGATATCGACACTACAGGGGATATTTTTTACTCTTAGTTTTCAGATAATTTTACATTTAAAGTTTTTGGACGCTGTTAAGGAATTTTGTTAATTTTGTTTGACTAAAGACATGAAAATTTGTAAATAAGATAAGTGGATATTTTCTTTGTATAGAGCCAAGATGAATTTCATTTTTTATGTTATTTCATCATTTGATGTAAAAGGTAGTTTATTGAGATTATATACTTTTTATTGGCTGCTCCTTTGACTTTTTAAGTGAATACAGTCAAAAGTCTTTAATCCGGACTCGTCGGGACTTCGGCGATTCCGGATTATCGATTTTTCCGGATTATAGATCATCAGTTTAAATCTGGTAAGATGGCATGCAGAAATTATAAAATTAAAAATATGAAACCGTAATTTATAAAATAATGAGCAATTATGATCTAAAGGGTATCCAAATTTACCAAAAAAGAAGCCTAATATTTATTTGTTTACTTTATTAAACATTTCTTTTAACGCGCGGGTGCGTAAAGCATACCTTACTCATAGCTGAAATTAGAAAATTGCAACCAGAAAACTATGTGATTTGTATTCGTGATATTTATAATGACGAGGATATTGATTTAAATCATATCAAAGACGGAGTACATCGAAATTAAATACTACATTTAGTAAGGAATTATAAGCCGACTAAAATAAAAACATCTGCCCTGAAGATAACGATAGTGTTGACAGATCAACTTCCAGTTCATTGCGCGCCGCGACGTTCCCCCCACTCACGCAGAGCAGCGTGAAATTGATAAACAGATTTTGGAACGGTTAGATAAACAAAGGATATGCTTTTATCCATTTTTTGTAGCAATTCGTTTTTTGTTTGATGGACATCGAAACATACTTTCGTTTTCTAGATCCTTTGGGAGCTCCAGCATCGGAAATTCTATTTGACATAATCGAAAGTTCAAGCTTACTTTTAGAAAATTGCTCTTACAGTCTGCAAAAAATAATAAGCCGGATCCAATTTGAAGATTCAGGAACAACGCAATTATCAACATTAACTGAAATAGATAATTAGATAATTTTAGCTTTTACCGTCCGTTATACATTAAACGCGCACGCGAAAACGTATTCTGCACTTGCGCAGATGCATATGCGCAGTCGTAAATGTCATGCGCGCACGAGTAAAACGCCTATGCGCATGCGTCAATGCGGCGCATGCGCAGAAAGATTTTAGGTCCGGATTATAGATCATTCCGGATTACGGGTGTCCGAATTAACGACTTTTGACTGTATAGATTGATGTGTACATGGAGAAAGTCAAGGGAGTGCGCAATGCCTAGTTTGTGCAATTCTCTGATGTTTTTAAGTGAAAATTGGTCGATGTGTACATGGATACTGCCTTGACTTGCTATTTTGGATTTATGTAGTGACAATTTTTGGTGTAAAAATCACTGCTATACAAAGCCAAAGCTACACACAGTAAAAGAATTGCACAAACTCTGTGTCCATGTACCATCAAAAATTGCCAATTACCGCCCAAGGGCACTGGTAAATATATTTTAACCATTTCTTTTTTTATAGTCATTATTTTTCTAATTACTTATAAACTATTTGAAATAACTAAAATATGAGTATGTAACTTTCCTTCCTAAATGTTTGTACAACCTGAGAAACAAAATTGCACAAACAGTTTTGGAATAATTGGTACTTTTCCGTTTTGCCAGCGCAAATTTCACCAAGCAGACTTTATTGGCGACAACACGCAGTATATACATAAAAAATGTTAGTTCTAAGAAAATTTTAGGCATATAAAAATTTGGCTAATCTTTGGAATATGGTAACACGGGTAGTTTGGCGACATTTTGGTAAGGCAATAAAGGTTACTAGCTAGGACTTTAGCAGTGTACATGGATAACAAAACTGCCAGGCTGCTGTAGCAGGGTTGATCGCCAAATTTTCGCCAAGTTACCATAATCCAAAGATTAACCACAAATTTTAATATCGTTTAAAATTTTGTAAAAAGATTATAAATAAAGAGAATAAATTTGTAAAAAGACATTAATTTAAGAATTTACTATGCTTTCATGGTACAATATCCTGATTTGACATTTCATATCACGCGAACTCAAGTGATCTCATCTCACATAAACTATGCTACAAAAATCGGTACTTTTCCGTTTTGCCGGCGCAAGCGATAAAGTCGCCAATAATGGTACAACCGATGCCAAACGGAATATTCTCGCTGGTAACCTTTTACGCCTCATTCAGATAGTTCAGTTTTATGTCTAAGGCCATTTTCGGCAATTAAATCAACTAGGATGCAATCACAGCGCTTACCCGAGTCCGAAAATATAGAAAAGGTAAAGTCAAGGGTTAAATTCACCAATTCTAATGAGAATGCATTAGCGAAGTAAAGCACTGCAGTTTTACATAATTTCTGAGTAAGCTATTCGTACGAATTGAAGTATTTCTTGCATTTAAACTTGTGTTCCAAATTAAGATTTAACTTGAAATTAATGTAGATAATTACTGAGAGCATTATATTTTTGTAGAGTAGTATACGCGAGATGAGATCGCTTGGGGTCATGTGATATGAACCGGCGAAACAGGATGTTGAATCATGAAAGCATAGTAAATTCTTAAATTAATGTCTTTTTATAAATTTATTGTCTTTATTTATTGGCTTTTTATAAAATTTTAAGCGATATTAAAATGTTTATGCCTTCAAAAAAAGAATTCTTAGGACTAAAATTTTTTCAATATTTTTTGTGTGTATAATGTATGTTGTCGCCAATAAAGTCTGCTTGGCGAGATTTGCGCCGGCGAAACGGAAAAGTACCCATAAATCTAATCCTCTCAGTATCAATTACCTACATTAATTTCAAGTTAAATCTTAATTTGAAATACAAGTTTAAATGCAAGAATTATTTCAATTTGTACGAATAGCTTATTCAGAAATCATGTGAAGCCATACTGCTTTATTTCGCTAGTGCAATCTCATTAGAATTGATGAATTTAACCCTTGACATTGCCTTCAGGTGAGCGGTATAATTGCATCCATTTGGCATCGGTTGCACAATTTTTGGTGACTTTATCATTTGCGCCGGCAAAATGGAAAAGTACCAAATAATTCATAGTCATCTGACACATGAAGAAATGAGGAATGGATTATTTGATTAAGACAAGGTATGTCAAACAGTGAAAAAAGCAGACACGGTTAAAATAAAATATTGTTAGATATTTAATATTTTAAAATTAAAAATGTATTGATATTTTAAATTAGAGAGAGACATCAGAAATCACCAAATGAACAAGTAGCAACACAGACCTTTCTTTCAATCTGCCATACATCTGAACATTGATTTAAAAATCTGATACAGTAACCATGAAGAAAGGAGACTTATTCATTGCAACTGATAAAGCAGATAGACTGTCTGTCAAACTAACTTACTAATGCATAAACATAACCTACATTAATTGTTGTAGCAATGTAGTTGTAGCATGTCAACCTAGACTATTTTAATAATAAAGCACAGATGAACCATCTGCTTAACCAAAGGGATACCTTTGTGGAAGAAAAGGTTAGAGGAAAAGGACTTGTATTTATGTTACACACAGAGAAAAACATGAACACATTCATGTAACCAGTCAATCTGCCAAGATTTAAAATCAGGTCGAAGTATTAATGTTCCGTAGATTTAGCCACTTGGCCTCTGGTAAGGATTTGAAGAAAGAAAAGTGTTTTATAAAATGCTGCTGTAGAGTAAAAAAGATAACATTCAATTAATCAAATCCAATTAAGTTTTTAGTTTAGCTCGTAGTCTTTTTTCTTATACCATAATTATATAGAATTAATTTTTTATCTCCAGTATTAAATCATTTAGGGGAAAAAAAGCTTTATTTTATTTTGGCAAAGAATCATATATTGAAATTCCAGCATGTTCTGCTAAATTCTGAAATACCAAAAACTATAAAGTATTATTGCATCCAGGATAATGATGATTGGTATATTGGCTTGTATACTCAATATTTTCATGAAATGACCATTTACTGCAATTTTGATCATTTGTGAACCATATAAATTGGGGGTTGATCTTTACATTATGGTAACTTGGCGTTTTTTTGGCGAAAATTTGGCAACCAACTCTCCTACAGCAACCCTCTATTTTTTTTTTCCCGCCGCCATTTTGTCTTCACGAAGTAAAGACATGTTTCTTTTCTTTTTATCTACTGAACACTTCTTCCAACAATCTACTAGCCGAATTACACTTACGCTAGAAATTTTATCTAACAAAACTGCTTAATCATGACAAATATTCACTGCAAAATTGGGAAAAAGTGCACAATACCATACTCCTTATGCGTTTTTCAAAATAACACACACATAAACCATGTACACGCCGACTTATTTTTACTTAAAAAAACATCCCAGAATTGCACAAAAATGGCATTGCGCACACTCTTCACTATATCCATGTACACTGCTTTTTTCTCATAAATTAGAAAAATTTCACGAAAATACATGACAATTTTCTCAATCTTTAAACCTGGTAAAAAGAACATATATGAAATTACCTGATCGCAAAAAAGTATTTACCCTTTCCAAATATGAACATTTCCACATATAAAATAAATAAAATATCCAAAAACTTTTACCTCTAAATCATCTATTACATTATACACATCACCAACGAATTCATACCGCAACCATTACAAATACTTAGTGTCAGATATTTAAATTATTTCCATGCACGTTTACTTCAACTAAAACGTATACCAAATTCCTACAAACATAAAATTCACAAAATAACTATCATTTAATTAAAATATAATTAAATTCAAAAACGTTACTTAAAATATAAATGAGCACATACATTAAATTAATACATACATAAATACCCATTTCGAATTCACTTTAGTTACGGCCATGGGATCCAAAAATTCACGAACACTGTTTCACACAACACAGAATAAAGCCAAATACAAAATTTCCAGATTTTTTCCCCGATTTCCCCCCTTTTCCGATTAAAGAACCGTAATTCGTCCATTAATATCACATGACATATCCCATGATCTCTCATTTCCCTCACACAAAATAATGCGTAATCGGAACTGAGTACTGCTCACATTATTACCTAAGTCCCAGGTAGTAACCTTTATCGCCTCCAAAATGTCGCCAAACTACCATTTACCATATTGTAAAGATCAACCAAATTGGAATTGGGTTTTCAGGAAATTTCCTTTAAATGATCCTTGTTTACAGAGGATAGTTGTCTAGAATGGGTATCATCTTTGCAAATGAAATTTCTGTACCTCAACCTCTCAAATTAATCAGAAACATCAGTATATCCAAATAAAGCAGAAATTTTACAAGCAGTCACTTTTGTCTTCTTTTTAAAATAAAAAAGCATAATATGATGAAAATAAAACGGACTTCTCCATAGCACTACATTGAAAGAAAAATCAGGGCATAACATGTGCTAGAATTACACAATATGAGCAGAAAAGACCATTTATACATCTGCTTTGATCAAGCCCATGTCTCACCAGAAGCAACAAAAAATTCTTAGAAAATGCACTTTGATTTGAAAAACTGCAGAACTTTCAAGATGACTCGATACATAGGAAAAAATAATGCTTAGAAAAATATTCATTTTTTTCTACTTGATATCTCACATAAATGTGCAATGCTATATTTTTATACACACATATGTTTATCCCAAAAGTATAATGCATTACCACATCCAGTCCTGAAACTTACAACTGTATATTTTATACAGTTTTATTTTTACAAAACTGTTATACTTTATAAATATAACAGTTTTGTTTAAATAAATCCTGTAATGAATACCCTCAGTCTATGCAGTGAGAATACAATGAAATATATCAATAGTTAACCACTGGTATGGAACATGTATCACAATTATAATTTATATGACACAAGATTTTAATATTTAAAAGAACATAGGATTAAAATATTCAATTGAGACTACTATATTTTAATAGGAAATATAGATTACTGCTTACATCTGTTTTTGATATAACTTCATATTTTGGTTGTTCACTTCCAATTATGGCACCCTTCATAAATTTTAAGAAAGCCATGATCAATTTTTTCTGAAAATAAAATATGTATATTAAATTAAATAAATAATAAGGTAAAAAAAAAAATAATATTATTCAATTCCCCCCAAAAAAGGGAGAGAGAAAATCTTAATTGAATATACGTTCAAGGAAATCAAGAATTTCGTTTTTAAATAAGAGCATATTTTAAGAAATACAAGAACACTAAAGAAAAAAGGTGTTTCTTAAAACAGATTTCTCCCAAAGAACTTCTAGTCACATTTAAAGATAGATACATATTTTTCAGTAACAAAATTGCATTGTTTTAGAATACGAGACAAAGATTTAATTAGTCAGAAGAACAATTCGCAAACGAAAAACGAAGAGTCCCATTAAATTCATCAACTAGTAATCCTCAAGATCTGTCAACGGGAACACGCCTATCTACAGCTTGTAATGTCTACTAACTAAAGCTTCAATAAACGAAAAAAAGACTGAGCAGAAACACTTCAAAAACATTTAGCTTTAATTTAAGGATTTTAAACGAATTTAACTATCTATTATGAGCAAAAATTTATTTCAGGCTAACTTACATCTTCAGCTACAGTCAATCACCTGTCTATGCTGTTGAAGTCGAAGTCGAAGTTTTCATAATTGTTTCTGATACAGAGAAGATTTTGACTCATTTCATAATCTGAATTTATCTGAAAAAATATTAATTGAGTATTAAAATATAAATAAAAATAGCTTAATGTTTTCAATGTATGAAATGTATGTTTTCAATGAATGAAAACATTTACAATTTAAAATTTTTTACTGGTGGACTCTGCCCTAATTTCCGGCTTGGTGTATTATTGTCGTCTGTTCCAAACATCTGGCGAAAAGCTTAACCAAAATCCGAAACGGATGTTTCCTGCGTTTGATGGAAGTGCGTGTTTTTAAAATTTGAAGTAATAATGCACCGGCCCAAAACATGATAATGAATTACCTAAATTTAGTTACGGCTACAAGCATTCTTGCTTTGATAGTTTGGGTAGAATCGGTAACTGATAATTTTAAAATAACATATGAAAATTTGTATAGAGCAGGCGTAGATGCGTATCTCGAGAACCGATGGCGGGATTGTGTAGCCTTGATAGAGAAATCTGTTGAAGACTACATTTACTATCAAACTGTCATTATCCAGTGCAGGAAAAGATGCCAGAAAAATGAAACTGAAACCTTATTTGATGAAAACGATCAGGACTTTGGTGTATGGTATTTTCAAATGATTATTACTAGAAGGGCTTTGTGCCTTATGAAATGTCAAAAATCCTATTTTCCGAACCGTCCGAAAGCTTCAAAAGAAACTGATGATGATTTTGTAAAGAAAGTTCCGTATAATTATTTGCAGCTATGTTATTTTAAGGTTGATTTTTTAATATGTTATTTTATATTTTTTTGTTTGATATTTATTTTTACTCAGGTTTTTAACTACCGTTTCTATAAATTTCTAATACAATTTAAATGAAGATATCTTTATTTTTGTTGGATTAGATTACAGAATTTTTTGTTTGTCCGCAATATGTACTTAGTTTTGTTTGAAAATTCATTCTGCTTTGAAAATATAAATGTTTGTCATTTTGAAAATTTATTTTAAAAATATGTTTTATACTGGAAATTCTCAAGCTTTTTCCTGTTTTTTTTTTCGGGGGGGGGTTCACTTTTTTACTTTTTGCTCACTTCTTAGTTTCTTGCCAACTCTAGTTATTTCTTATGATATTAATGCTTAAATTCTGGTTAAACAATATAATTATCATTATTTCATAATTAAATGGCTAAACTGATAAAATTATTGTGTAATGAAATCGTTAAACTAATATTTTATAGACAAAATTCTGAATTTTTAAAAAAGTTCTGTATGTGTAATCGTTTAATTTTGTTTCTCAGAAACTCTTATGACAAAAAAATATACTTGAAAGTGCTTTACAAATTATTGCATTTAAATGCAATAGATCCTGTTTACTCATAAAATTGTTTAATGAATCTGAATTCTTTTTATGTATAGATCAGGGCTTAATTTCTAAAATAAGAAATGCTGGAGTGTTATGGAAGACCATCAAGAATCAAGAATAAATAAATGAATAAAATGGCTAATAAAATAATTAAAAATTAAAAAATTATATTATTAATTATTCTAATAATTAAATATTTAATTATTAGAATAATTAGAATTTAATTAAATGTAAAGAGATAAGTAAAAATTAAAAAAGTTCTTAAATAAATGGTAAATAGTTAAGTAATAAAATAGAGTGCTGGATCTTGACTTAATTGGCATTCCGGCTAGAATTTAAATTTCACACAAAAACTGAGAAATACTTCAACTGATCTCCATTGAAGTTAAGCCCTGAATGCAATGTACTACTCCAAGGGATGATAGAAATAAAGACCATCCCTTTTTTCATGATATAGCATATCAATGAAAAAGGCTTAAATGTTTAAAGCGTCACCAATGAGACTAGAGAGAATGTTACAAACAGTAACAGAATAGAAAGAAAATTTTAACAGATGATGTGTAAATATGAAAACAAAAAGAGACGAGTCCAGCATTCCATCTAACAACAATCTCCTGTCAATATAATTTTAGCTGTCAAGCAGAATGAGGGTTGACTGATAAGAAAGTAATGGTAAAAATATATTTTAGGGTACCCCTTGGTGATTTTTCGATACCGAGTTTGTGCAATTCTTTGAATTATTGTTATGGCTTGCATAACAGTGATATTTGCACAAAAAATTGCTACTCAAAACCAAAATAAAAAGACAAAGAATTGTACAAACTCGGTATCCATGTACATATCAACCTATTTTCACTTTAAAAAAAAAAATCCTTGAATTGCACAAAAATGGCATTGTGCACTCTTTTAAATTTATCCATGTACACGTCGACCTATTTTCACTTAAAAAAAAATCCCAAAATTGCACAAACTGGCATTGCGCACTCCCTTTACTTTGTCCATGTACACATCGATATATTTTCACTTAAAAAGTCAAAGGAGCACCAAAGTCTACAATATGTGCTGATATGACCACGTGTGTGCTGATAACAACCACAACATCCTTTGTGAATGCTTTATTTTTCTTCTTTTTCCCCTTTCTAGTAATTTCGTTCTCCTGATGAGGAGGGACCTTTAGTTGTCCTTGAAATCATTTGAGTGTTTTAACAGATGTATGCTAAATAAAAGGTTGTTATTGTGATTTTACAAAGGAAGGTGTTAAGGATGATATGTTCTACTATCATAAATAAGAAAGAAACGAAAAGATGACATCTGGTGATTTCATTGAAAATTTAGGAGTTTCAGAAGAGCTTTTATCTCCGACTGCAATTAGAGTAAAATATGTATACTCAGTGTTAAAAAATTCTCACCAAATTTGTTACCTCAAGAACTATTTATTATTCGAAAATAACTATCTATATCTCTTTAGTTATTTAAGACTCTACAATAATTAAATAGTTCTTTTATTCATACTCTCAAAATGATGAAAACAAAAGTTCACTTAACTCTCTAAAAAGAATAACATCATTGTATGTTGCCATTCTCTGAAACATAAACTGTTACAAAACATAGATAATAATAATATGAATAAATAATGAATAAAAAACGTATAGAGTAAAGAAAACGATTACGTCTGCTTGAAGCTCGTGCAATATTACTCAGAAGCTGCAGTTAGAAAGAATATAAACAAAAATATTAGAGTCAAAATATTGTTCATCCTCCCACCTTGCAATATGAAATTCGGGATTGAGTATTGTAAAATAATAAAAAATTAAGCATTATTCTCACAAGTCCAATCGATGATGAACTCTAATTGTCCTCTCTGATTTGGCTTTGTGGGCGATTTTAAATGGATATGGATTATTCTATTTGTTTCTACAGGTACATCATCAATTGGAGTTTGCTCTACCGAAATATTTTCGCATGGTTGACTTCCGCTGAATTTCGATGGAAGTTCCTCGGCAGTCGATAATTTATAAAAGATAGACAAGGATAAAGATTTTGTACAGCTCTTATGACTTCTCCATTTTGCACTTCTTATAAGAGGATGATCACTTGGCAAAATAGCAGGAGTTCTGAACTCAAATGTATCTTCGCGTTGAAATATCGCTGTTTTAGCTCTGATGATACCACAATCAATGAATGGATTAAGACTTAAAATCCGTTTATCTTCTATTCCATCAAAGGACTCATTTTGTATTAAACGAATCAAGATATTCTCAGCTTCATTTAACTCAGATACAGTAAGTTCATCCTTTTTCTTGTTTTGATGTTTACAGTTGTAAACAAAACGACACATCCACGCTACCAGTCTGATTGTCTTACGATAACTTGAGAATCTAGTAGCAACTATTTCAGTAGCATTAAGATTTATTAAGGACGAAATAATCCTTTTCTTTTTCTCAAGAGCTATTTCTTCTTCATCAGCACTAAAATCTTCTTTTGGCCATTTATCAGGTGATAAATATAGCCATTTAGGTCCTTTCCACCATCTGGATTTAATTAAATAAGAAGCAGAGCATCCTCTACTGGGCAAATCAGCAGGATTCAGTGATCCTGGTACATGCCTCCAGGATTCACTAGAAGTCAGTCGCTTTATTTCCTTAATTCTGTTGTGAACAAATACGTCCCATACTTCATTTCTCTGTATCCAAACTAGCACAGTAGACGAATCTGTCCAAAAACAAATATCATCAGCTTGAAATTCAGGTATTATGCTGGATGCTAAACGTGCACATATTGTAGCTCCAAGAAGTTCCAATCGAGCTATTGTTGTCTTTTTCCTTCCGCTGGGTGCAACTCTCGCTTTAGCTTGCACCAAATGAACTTGAACCGAATCTCTTGTTTGTACTCGAACAAAGGCCACAGCTGAATATGCAAGTATACTCGCATCACTGAAGAAAGGCAGTGAGATATTTTCAATCTCACAATCACAGTTTAACCATCTTGGTATTCTCATTCTTTCCAGACACTGCAAATCATTCAACCATTTACAAAATTGTGATTTTGAATTTGAATCAACTTCTTGGTCCCAAGATAACTTAACTTCCCATAGGTGCTGAAGTAAAAGTTTCGGCACAAGAGTTACGGGACAAGCTATTCCTAAAGGGTCGAATATTTTGTGTGTAGTAGCTAAAATCTCTCTTTTAGACAAAATTTCTGGTAGACTGTAGGTGATGTTAGTAATATTAAGCAAAGGTAATCTCCACATCGTCCCCAAATCATTCCTAATACATTTGTGGTACTAGAGGAATTATGTGTTGGGTCACTATATTCCCAACCACGTAATTCTAGCTTTCTTGTAGCTAAAGTATCTGAAGCAACTTGTATGAATTGTTGCAATTCTAAATCATTTTTCACACTCGCTAAACAATTATCTACATAAAAGCTCTTCTTCAATTGCTCAATAATATCCACTTTATACTTTGGGTTTCCATTTAGTTGTTTCAAAGTGGATTCTAGAAGATGGTGAATTACAGAAACTAGCAAGAAAGGGCTGCTTGTAACTAAAAATACCACCCTACAATGCCTGTAATACTTCAGTTTTCAATCAGTTCTATACCATAAGAATCTTAGGTAGTCTTTATCCTTAGGGTTGAGACTTATTTGTAAGAATGCTTTTCGTATATCCGCAAAAACTCCTATTCTGTTCATTCGGAATCTATGAAGAATTGAAGGAATCAGTTTGATAAGGTTCTGACCTTTTTCTAGACAATCATTGAGACTAAGGGATGATCCTTTTTGTTTGGCCGAGGCATCAAACACTGGCCTGATTCGTGTAGTACTGTTTTCTTTTACTACGTGTCGATGTGGTAGATAATGGCATGTTACATCAATTTCGCTTTTTGGTACTTCTATGATGCCTTCTTGTTTCCATTCACTGAAAACTTCTCCATAAGCATCATAAAGTTTCTCAGCTTTTAGTCGTTTTACTGTAGAAGCTAATCTCTTTACAGCTAAGTCATAGTTATCTTTTAACAGTAGATGGTTATCAAGCCATGGCAAGCTGACTTGAAAACGCCCCTCTTCGTTCACCTTTACAGTAGACAAGAAATGATCTCTTGTTTCTTCTTGAAGTTCCAGTTTACTTTTCTTCTCTGATGGATCTAGAATTCCAAGTGAATCTAGAGATCATAGATCGGATATCAATATTTCCTTATTCAACATGGATGTGACGAGCAGTGTGGAATTGTCCGAAATCTCACGCATACCATTTTTCCCGAAAAGAGTCCAACCAAGTTTTGTTTCTATAGCAGCAAGGCCTGAAGTAAGCAGTTTAAATCCTCCGGTCATCAACTTGCCTGCAATGTCAGCGCCAATAAGTATTTCTATTGGTCCATTACTATTGTCGCATAAGGATATATTGTTCTCTTTAAGCTCTTGAATCCACTCGCCATTAGCAACTGGTGGTATACTTCCACAAATAATATCTTGGCTAAGAGCTTTGAAGTTACAATGATAAGTTCCATCCGTTTTAGACAAGAACACTGTAAAAACATCGTGGTTTATGACATCAGTACATGGCCGGCCAAATAATGAATGGCTCAATCTTTCTTTAGATGTACTCTCAAATTTCATTTCATCTGCAGTGCTTTTTAAAATATAAGATCTCTGTGAAGCTGAATCGATAATAGCACGAGCCTGGCGCTTTCTATCTCGCCCTTTCAATGTGACCGTTAAAGTTTGCAAAAACACATTTGTTGTTCTCGCCAAATTGGCGAGGGTTTCATCTCGTTCAGGTACTGCATCCGTATTTTCATCCTTATTCGTGCTAACAGGAACTGGAGATTTTGATTCAGCTTGGATATTTCTACATAAAAGTATGTGGTGTTTCTTCCCACAAATCACACACGATGTTCGTTTTTTACATTTAGCTATTACATGTTTTCTGTCTAAACATAAAAAGCAACTGCGACTATTTAGGACTGCTGTTTGCCTTTCCTCAGACGTCATCTTTCTTGCTTTAACGCAATCACCAGATGCATGATTTCCAGCACAAAAATACATCCAGTTGAATTTTGTTCAGATGTTGGTATTAGAGTAGAAGCAGAAGGTGTTTTGGAAAATTCTCCACGGTTTTTGAAACCAAAGTGTTTAGCATTCCCAGGCTTAGGTGTCTGATATTTAATAAAGCACTGAGTAGCTATAGATACTCTCTCTTCACCTTCAATTTCATCGAGCAAAAATGAAAGCAAACCATCTAAATCCATGCGATGTGCTGACGCATTTTTCTCTTTTTGCTCACTACTTTCAGATTCTCTCTGACTCCGATTAATAACTCGGAATCTTTGCCATGCTCTTAATGTATCATCCGGCAATGACGATTCGACTAGAGGATATAACATTGCCGCATATTTATCTCTAGCAACACCCAGAACTTCTAACGCTCTTAGTTTCGATTCTAAGTTATCATAGAGTTTTCGTAATGAAAATTTCTGCTGAGAGTTTTTTAATAATGTTAACGAAAGTAGATCTCTAACATAGACTTCTATAAGAAGGTCTTCTTTCCCAAAACGCGATTGTAGTTGTCCTAAAGCTTTACTATAACTTTCGCCACCAGGCGGAAAGCTTTTGATTAACCTTTCAGCAGATGACCCCTTTTTCCATAGACTGCAATAAATATGCAAATTTATCATGATCATCTAAATTGGGATCATTATCGATCTTTTTAAACTGGCCCCAAAATCCTAACCAGCTTTTAATATTCCCATCAAAAATCGGAAGTTTAAGCTTAGTACAGTCAAAAGTTGTTAATTCGGAATGATCTATAATCCGGACCTCAAAACTAAAAACTTTCTGCGCATGCGCCGCGTTGACACATGCGCATAGGCATTTACGCGTGCGCGTAAGACCTTTTACGACTGCGCATATGAGTGTGCGCAAGTGCAGAATACGTTTTCGCGTGCGTGTTTTATGTATAATGGACGTATAAGCTAAAATTATCTAATTATATATTTCAGTTAATGTTAATGATTGCGATGTTCCTTAATTTTCGAATTGGATCCGGCTTATTATTTTTTGCAGACTGTAAGAGCAATTTTATAAAAGTAAGCTTAAACTTTCGATTATATCAAATAGAATTTCCGATATATATTTGTTAATATGTAAAGGATCTAAAGCGAAAGTATGTTTTGAAATCCGAAATCTGTTTATCAATTTCACGCTGCTCGGCGGGGGGAACGCCGCAGCGAGTGCATAATGAATTGGAAGTTGATCTGTCAGCACTATCCTTATCTTCAGCGCAGGTGTTTTTATTTTATTTGGCTTATAATTCCTTACCAAATGTAGTATTTCATCTCGATATGCTCCGTCTTTGATATGATTTAAAACAAGTTCCTCGTCATTATAATTCGCTTCCGATAGCGAAGAAAAGTGACAAAGGTTATTGAAAACGAAAAAATTTCGATTGACAAATTAGTCGGTGTTCTTGACACAGCAATTATAGGACTTGAACAGAGGAACTTTGTAACTGAACAAGAAATTATGTCTGTTTAATAAAATTAAAGAGAAAGTATTATCACATGAAACAAAGAAAAACTTAAACAACTTACATTGAAAGAAATGTTTAATAAAGTAAACAAATAAATATTAAGCTTTTTCTTTTTGCAAATTTTGATACCCTTTAGATCATAATTGTTCTTTATTTCATAAATTACGGTTTCATATTTTTAATTTTAGAATTTCTGCATGCCATCTAACGAGATTTAAACTGATGATCTATAATCCGGAATCGCCGAAGTCCCGACGAGTCCGGATTAATGACTTTTGACTGTATAACGAATAGTAGCATTTTGAGTTAAGCTTTCATTAACAACAGAACCGTTTTCCTTTTCAGCTAGAAGCGAAACTAATTTGCTTTCTACTATTCTCCACTTATCAATATACCATTCCGACTCATCAAACTCATTATTTATCACAGTTTCATCTTTTTCAATTTTAATCAATTCTTCTCTATAAGTCTGTTCTATTTCAATCATAGGTTTTGCTTTGTCCTCAACTAATTTAAGTTTCGAAATTTTTCCGTCTAAAGATAAATCATTTTCATTCTTCTCAAAATCATTTAAAGCTTTTGTAAACAATCTCCTAAATTGAGATCGTTTGCACTTCAAAACATCCATTATAAATAAACGAAAGAATTCTACTTACAGATAACAATCCAGTCAGCGGACGCCAAATATTCAAAAATTCTCACCAAATTTGTTACCTCAAGAACTATTTATTATTCGAAAATAACTATCTATATCTCTTTAGTTATTTAAGACTCTACAATAATTAAATAGTTCTTTTATTCATACTCTCAAAATGATGAAAACAAAAGTTACACTTAACTCTCTAAAAAGAACAACATCATTGTATGTTGCCATTCTCTGAAACATAAACTGTTACAAAACATAGATAATAATAATATAAATAAAAAAACCTATAGAGTAAAGAAAACGATTACGTCTGCTTGAAGCTCGTGCAATATTACTCAGAAGCTGCAGTTAGAAAGAATATAAACAAAAATATTAGAGTCAAAATATTGTTCACTCAGTGCAGGATTTGTATACAAGCTATAGCTTAGTGCCTCCACATTCTTGGGGGGGGGGCCAAAAATTGCAATATTGTATAAATATAGTATAATAGACTTATAAAGGGCCCCATATCTCAAATAGCTTAGGCCCTTCTCAAGTCTGACTCTGTGTATACTTATGTAAGTTTGTGATTATCTAGATTATTATGAAAAATTGAGGAAAATTAAATCTTATTTGTATCATCATCATTCCCTGTTAATGCATCCTGCTTACCAGACATCCTAGTTTGATGAGATAGTCCCTGCATCCCGGGTAGTTTGTCATTTTATCCTGGTTGTTTGGTAAAATTTACAAGTAAAAATAGTGTAGCCTCAAGTAGAATGACAAAATACCCTTTCTGGTACACTCATTGTTGCCAATATAAATATTTTGTGTCTAGATTTAAGTACTTTTAATGTTGCCTAGATGTTTTCCTTCAAAATAATAGCATGTGGCCTAATGAATTTATAAGTTTTATTTCTTCAGAAAATTTATAACAGCATGTAGTCTTATCAGATCTAGATATTTTTAAACTTTTTTATTTTAACCCTCTGAGAAGTGGTGCAGAATTTTAGATCCATTATGAAGACTGGTATTTAAACAGCATTTATTAATTGAGTTTGTATAATTACTTATTTTAGCCTGTATTTTCATAAACTTGCATTCATTAAGATGATATTTTCATTATAAAAAAAAGTAAGAAAGCAAAATATCTTAAATTATAGGCTAATATATGCCAAGTAGTAAAACTTCTGATGACTGGATAAAGCTGGTCATAATGCTCAGAGGGTTAATGTAAGTTCATGTAAGTTCCAGTTGGCAAAACTGGAACTTACGTTGTTCAAGTCATTGTTGCACATGTCTTATCTTAATTGAGGTCAAATTGCAAGCTGGCATTTTCAGTTATTTTTTACTGTACATTAATTTAATCTCTAAAGTTAAAAAAAAAAAAAAAAGAAAAAAAGAAAAACTGTGTTTACCAGTGAAGTGGGGAAAAAATTATCCTTTTTTGAAAAAAATTTGTATGAAAAAATGAAAATGCAAATTATGCTTTTCAGGATTTTCAGTATCTCATGGTCTGCATTTGGATATTACAAACCACTTGAAATGTGGGAAATATAAGGAAAGCCTAGTAGCAGCAGGAACTACCTTAAATGTAGTATTATCTTTAAAGGTACCAATTTAAGTGACAAAGAATTCTTAATACTGGTAGCTAGAGAAGCAACTTTTGCATTTCATGTTGCTGTTCACAATCTTGTCTTTAAGTCAGCTGGTTATTCATCTAAATTGATTTCAAAGCTCTTTGAAACAAAATGATAAATGCTAATAACTTTTAAATAATAAGATATGTTCAGTTATTAAAATTTCTTTTTACTCGTTGTTTTTTGTTAATAACATCTTTATTTAGTCTTTTCAGTCATAGATATGTATCCTTGTAGGCTTTATTTTCTAGTTGGTTTTTTTCAAAATTGCTTCAGTTTGAGCAAAAAGACTATAGTAAGCACATTTTTTAAAATTTATTAAAATGTATATAATAAATTTTAAAAAATGTGTTCTTTCAGATGTGGCATATGTTGACCTGTTGTTATTGCAAATACTGTGTTTTTTAAGTTTAATTAATTTAGCATGACTTTAAACTAAATTTCTAAAGCACTTTTTTACATAACAAAATGAAAATAGTTTTATTGTTATCTGCTTTCTATATTAATTTTTGCGTTGCAGATTGGAGAACCTGAAAAGGCTGCCTCTTGTGCATATACTTTTCTGATTCATAATCCTGGCCATGAAGTTATGCAGACTAATCTCCAGTATTATATGACCCTGCCTAATATCAACGTTGAAAAAATAAAGTATTTAGAGCCAAAGGATTACCAGGTCAAAATTTTAACTAATGTGTCATAATTTCATATAATGATTATATTTATTTAAATGCATAAAGTTAATTTAGACAAACATGAAACTTGTTTATAAGTTGTGTAACTGAAAATTTAATGAAAATGTTTTAATAGTAAATTAAGAGGAGTGGCAGTAATATATATATATATATTATTTTGTATCGTTGCTACTGAGTATTCAAGTTTGGTATTTCAAGCTGAGCATCAGAAGGACATTTACATAAAAATACTATGAGTAGAAAATTATATTGAATGTATATTCTCAAATTTTATGAATAGAGATTAATCAAGGTTAGAGAGTCTTATCTTGTACTTTGATTTGCTGCAATCACATTTTCTGGTTGCTATCCAATTTAAGAATGTGATCTATTGGTGTGTGTAATCCGAGTATCAATTGATTGAGATAAGTTAATTTGCTCCAGATGAGCTTAAAATTTTAATAAGAAGCAACTTGCATTAAAAATTTATGCAATAAGCAGTAGTGCTATACATCTGTATCATTCAGAGTCCCAAGGCATCTCTGACCTGAAAGGATAAATAAAAATGGGGCTGTATATCTCCTAAGATGTTGTTGTTTCTTAGAAAACCTTTAAAATTTATCTATTATTATTTCAGTACTTACACCATATTCTGTTTAATAATATTGCCAGTATTGAGCATAACATAAACAAATAAGATAACTTTCTTTTTGCATTTGGGGTGAGGAAGGAGGAAATGAAAAGAAGTTCAATTTAAAATGGGTACTTGCGGATCCCTGAGGTAGCCATATTAAATTGCTCACAGTGGTAAACCTTAAAAGCTTATGATATAATAACCATAATAACCTTTTTTTTTTTTTTTTTTTTTTAAAGTGCTTAATTTTTTGTCTTAGTTTCTCATGTTTGAACTTCTATTATAATGATACTTCTTTTATTTCGATTGGAAAAGGTGCTGCTCTGTTCTTCCAAGAAAAGGAAATTCTGTTATGCACTGTGCTTTGTGAGAAGGATCATGAAATGAAGCTTTATGATGAAGTTACATGGCATTTTATACTTAGATCATGCTTACTGCAGCAGAGTATCTGCAATAGAAGCTGGACCTGTCCCCTAAAAAATTCACTGCATTATGACTTATTTATTGTTTATCGGAAGAAATGTTACCAATCAGGTTGTGTGAGAAGCTACTAAATATTTGTAATAATACAATCATTGTTGGGAATTGAATTGTGAGAAAAGTTTATTCGAACATTTAGTTAACTATGCTAAAGGCTGAATTGGGTGGCCTATTAAAATTCTGCAGTAGAGTCTCTAGTTATATGTATACAGAAAAAGAAAATGCCAGAAAAATCTTACCTAAGTAATGGATATTTGGAGGCATGTATTGTAAAAGAGGAGAGTAATTTCAAGTTCCTAACAAGGATACTTTTGTAAAATATGTCACCTGGAGTTTTATCTTACTAAATTTATGCAGCAAACATATAAGAAATGAGAAGATTATTTCAGAGCTATTCTTATGGCAGTTGCAGAATTATGACTGCTAGAAATTTCTTACATTTGGGTTGGTAGTATTTTGGGGAACCGATTCTCCAAAAAAATGTGAAAGTATCTTGTTTGATTGTAGTTGATAAGAACAAAATTTCGAGTCTTTTTTTTTTTTTTAAATATTTAATGGTTGTGTAAATATTTTTATATATTTTTTAAAACTTTATATTATTTCTTCAAGGTATTGTGAATATTTATTTAAGAAAATCTGATGTGGGCACCACATGACTTCCTTGTATGCAATGCTAAATTATACGCATTTTTTTGCTGCATTTCATTTAAACTTATTTCCTCAAATAGATTTCTCATTCAATTAATTCAGATGCGTCAAGGCAAAAATACATAAAACCTTAAAATATCTTTATTAAAAATTGAAAAATATAGAAAAATATAAAGCAAATATAGTTAAAACAATGAGAAAATTTTTTTGCGATTAAAAGTAGTGTTTCTATCCAAGAACAAGCAATTCGGCCAGCGGACAAGAAGGCAGATTTTTTGATGCACAAAACTGAAAGTTTACTTTTGGTTCCATTTGGCAAAAAGACACTGCAGGTGCAAAAACTGACTTAATTCACGAATCTACTAAGTTTCAAATGTAAACAAATATGGCTGCTATGGTAAAAAAAAAGTTAGGTTTAGATGCACTTAAACAATTTTTAAATTGTTGATAGTTCTACAGCTATTGCTTGCAGATTAACTAAACCTTAACCAGAAAATAAGAGCAGCATAATTCAATAATTTTTTAAAGTTAACAAAAGTGCATAATTTACCAACATAAAAGAATAAAAAAAAAACTGTGCTTACGGAGCCAAGTAACAAAGTGGGTATATATATATATATATATATATATTAATAATATATCAAGCAAGGTAGTAATTACAATTTTGAAAAACCAATTTGGTCTAGAAAACATCTTGCACAATATGCTGCAAAATAAGTAAAATATAAAAATTGTAGTAAGCTCGCCTAAAAGTTACCAGGAGCTGTTGCTCCAAAAAGTTCAACACATTTTAAAAAAATTAATACATATGAAAATCAAACCATTAAACATGTAAAACATTAAAAAAACAGAATCAGATAAAAAAAAGTAAGCGGAAAATGGTAAATTAGCCTAACTCGACTTCCAAACTGGCTTTTCAAGGGAAATTTAATTTGTTTGAACGTCGAATCAAGCCAACCCCATTACGCATTTCGCCGAAACAGACAATTGAAACTTTTCCATTACAAAATTTTTTTAATTTAGACAAAGTGTCTTGGAAAATTTTAATAGTCTCAATTCTCTGTTCCAATTTCCCGACGCGTCCGCACAAAATGACACATTAAGGTGTTAAAATATGTTAAACTATACCGAAACATCTTAAATCTAGACTAAAATCAAAATAAATAGCGGTCTGCTATTAGTCCTAAATATACAAAAAACATACAGGCTGGGCCTGCAAGCTTAAAGATTAACAATTTTATATATTTTAGAAATCTGTAATTAAAATAAAAGAAAATTAAGATGATAACTAACAAAGTGGGTCTTGCTAAGACCAAGAAAAAGTTGTAACAAAAGAAACAAAAAACTGACCTGTGGTGATGCAGAGCTCTCCCTCTTGAAACTAGTTGAAAAGTGGTTGTAATTCCCTTCTGTGTTCTTCAGTCGTATGACGTATGTAGGGGGGAGTGAAGTTCTGTGGGCATTAGCCAATACAAAGAGATTGTCCGTTATCTGCAACTCGTCTCCTATTATCGAAGGGGGTCGGAAAACTCGGAAAAACGTGAAAAGATTTCAAAAATGGTGCCTGACATGTAGTTGGAAGGAAAAAAATTTTGTCTGAAAGTGAAAATGGCTAATTCAGCTAAAACTACGAAAACTTGGCCACAAAAGCAAGAGTAAAAGAAAAAAACAGTCATTTGTTAAAAAAGTCGTAATTCTTCAAGCTAGCGGGCGATCAAGCTACTATGAAAAACTAAAAGGCCCGATTTGTTAATAAAAGCAGTAAAATTGGCCATTATAGAAATTTAAAACTATTTACACAATAGTATTTAAAAGTAAAGTGCCAAAATTTTGGAGGAAAGAGAATGAATAAACAAGAATTATCTGTACATTTTTACAGGGAAAAGACGGAGCAGTGTCGATGCGTAATGGCTATACAGGATAGATCGTAGATCCATATTGAAGAGGAAGAATTCTGATTTCATAGTATGCTAACATGTTGAGTTTGCAACATCTAAAAAACTAGGCAGTCAATTCAGGTTTAATTGCATTTTTATTTGCAACTGACATCTGTGCTACAGTTCATCTAGCACTCCAGCCATGCTTATTCAAGAAAATTTACATTTTTTATATTATTGCAAAAGCAAAATTACATACAAGCTCTGCATAGACAGGCTGCATAACTATGCACTTTAGATAAAATACGTAGTTATGCAATATGGAAGCACATGAAGATAAAAGTTTTGGTTTGAGTTAAAAGTTTCAGTTCCCAGTTATTGCGTCATCAGCGCTGCGCATGCCATGCAAAATCGAAATTATGATTTTTAGAACAGAGAAGGAGAATTAAAAGGGTACCGTTAGTTTAAATTATAATTTTGATTCATATATTTTTTAATCTTACATATATATATATACTTTTGGTGCAGCTAATTGCAACCAAAATGGGAGATGCACAGCTACATGTTATAGCAGCCCTATATACAAAATTTCAGCATTCTGAAACTACTCATTTTTGAGTTAATGCGAGAAACATATACACATATGTATGTACGTACAGACGTCATAAAAAAATCTCATCTGAATCCATTTCAAATCCTTTTTGCAACCCATTTTGGGAAAAAGAATCTTCTATTCTGTCTTTACATGCAGATGTCGCACAAAAAACATCATTAAATTGCATTCAATAGTGGTCAGAATGGATATTTTCATTGAAATATGATACCCAAAAATTTTCACGATTACAATTCTTCCTTTACTTTGTACAAGGAAGTAAAATGTAACTTTAAAATTGTTTTCTTTGGTTTACATTTTTATAGCCAGAATGTTGTTGTAATGTGCATATTGTCAGAATTTCTTCTTAGAGAAGGATAGTGTAATATAACATAATGTTCCAAAAGTTTTGTTAGTCTAAAGACATTTTTAGAATAAAAACCTTAGCTCATAAAAAAATGTATATGTCAGTATGTCATTTGTTAAGCATTTACAGATTTCCATTAAACCATGAATGTAATCAATGACAGTAAACAAAGTGGTTGTATTTCTTGTTAAAAGAAATGCTGATGTTAAATAATTGTACTTTTAAGTCTTAAAAGTTAACTAACTTTTCTGTTTTGTCAGTAGATTATTTATTGCTTGTAATTTTATAATGTGCAAATTTCTACATTTTTGCATTTATTTATTTATATATGCTTATAGAATATTCCAAAATTATGTTATTTTAATAGGATCTGTTTCTGAAAGGTGCTCAGCTCTATTCAGAAAGTAAATTTATTGAGTCTATTGAAGTAATGGAGTTATCTTTAAAAGAATATTTATCAGCAGAAGAAGATTGTCGATTTCAGTGTGAAGGCCCTATGCTTGAATCTTCCAAAGAAGAACTCTTTGTTGCTATCACTAGTATGTGTTCTTCATTTATAAATAGATTATTGCAACAAAAAAATTAATTATTATGACAGTTATACATATATCAATGTATTGAGGGGTATTTAACCCCTTCATTACAGGTGTATCATATATGCATCAGCAGTAAATCCTCTTACACGATGGCATGGCACGTAGTGCAACTCAACTTGGGGAGACGGTGTGTTGCTCCAGTAGTACGTTCTCACAAGACGGACTATTTCATGTCGCTAAGCCTAACTTTAAAAAAAATTCTTAAAAGTTTCAGATTTTAAATTACATCCGAAAGGGTGTTCTTTTAACATTTTGTGTGTTACCTTTATTTACAAGGTGATTAAAATTAAAACACCTCTACTCTGAGCTGTCTGTACATCGAACTACTGAATGTTAAGGCCCCAAAATTGTTGAACATACTATACACCGTGAAGATGACATCCGTCCTAGTTCTTGCCATATGGAATTGAATGTCATTTCTGCAGAAATCAGTTACATTGGCATACAAGGCCTGTTGTTCAGTATATATTATTTTCTTTTGTTACAAGATATTTTGAATAGCACAGTATTACATATCATTTCACTTATGTATAGTATCTTCACAGCACATTTCACATATATATAGTATTGATTTATGTACTCTAACATAAATCAATACTATATAATTGACTATATATACGTGAAATTATATATATAAGTGAATACTATATATAAGTGAAATTGTATTGTATGTATACACATATATGCATTTGGCAGTGCATTAAATGAATACTACATTTGGTGTATAAACAAGTCAAATGTGATACATTTAAATGATGACAATCAATGTGGAAGAAATAATTTTACACTACAGAAATATGTAGACATTATGCAACATTGTTATTGGTATTTCATGTGTTAGGTTGGCATATTTACTATATTGGAATGAACACTTATATTACGAAAGTTAGATAACTGTATGAACAATGTATTACACCGGATGAGTACAAATATTTGTATATGTCAAGAAGTTGATTTGATGGAACAAAGACTTTTATAACAAAAGAGTTAAATAACTACATATATATATAAAAAAAGATAAATAATATGTATATCAAAAAATTAAATACTTATTTTACAGGAGCTAAAACAGTAATTTAGTTATTTGGGGAATGACTGTGATGAGAGCTGTTGCAGATTACTGCGTTTTTGCAGCGCAGTAGGTAGGGATAGCATGTAGTTTCGATAGAGCAACATTGTTATTTTGAATATTATTTCACCAGGCTGCGTGAAACATGGGTGCTGGTTTTTTTTTTTAGATGAAACTTTGCTGTCAAGCGGCATTCAAAGTAATAGTGGTCTGGACTGCCCACTTTCCCCTACTCACAGATGTCTGTGTTGGATAGACCAAATCTATGCAGATAGGCTTTGTACAGTCCATGTCCTGTTAGGAAATGTGACATGCTGCCAGTTTTGCTCTGCAGATCCATGCTTACACTTGGGAGTATTGCATGTGTACGTCAACCCGTTGCATTGAACATACTATTCAAGACATTGGGAAATGGATTACGTGAAAAAAAAAAATAGTTTCAGAAGCACCAATAGGTGGCGCTGTGCAACAGAAAATATGCTGAAAAGGCACAAAATAAACAGACATGAGGTATGGAAATATTCCTTTTTAATTTCTATTGTTGATATGAATAAAAAGAAACAAAATAGTTAAGAAACTTAAACTGTCATTGTAAATGCAATTTCGCTCTCCGGCCATCTCATTCTCCAGATCTTAATCCATGTGATTTTTGGCTTTGGGGTTACTTAAAAAATCTTGATTATCGACGGCATCTGGTAACTTTGGCAGATTGAAAGACAGTATCACTCTGCATGTGAGAACCATCTCAATCGACCAATTACGATCCGCAGTTGAACAAACTGTCCACAAACTGCAGATTTTACATCTTGAAGAAGGAAGCCATATTGAGCAGCTTCCCTTGCATCGATAAGGTCTTTATGATATGAATGTTTGGTACGTTCAAATAAAGTGTGTTAGAAAGTCTATATTTTGTCTTTTCAGCATACGTTCTGTTGTACAGCACCACCTATCGGTGTTTCCGGAACTAATTTTTTTCACGTAATCTTTTGTCCCATGTCTTGAATTTGTATGCTTAACAATTTTGGAGCCTTTACACTCATTAGGCCGATGTGTAGCTCAGAATAGGGGTGTTTTAACATATTAAAGGCGGGGGATCTTGACGAAAGTACGCTATGTGACTACTTTGCCTCGTTTTTCGTCCTAGAGCGGGCAATATTTTGTATAATAATAAAAAAATTTATTTAAACTCTTAAAATTACAAGAAATATTAAAAAGGAACTAAACACTAATTACAAAAAATGTTTTAAAGTACATATTTATTAGAAGAATCTAGTATTTTTTATGAGTGTGATAATGTTGATAACACTCGCCACGGTGAAGAGGTGCATTGCAAAACTCGCATTTGAAGCAAGTCAACTTTCTTTTTTTATGTGCCCCACAAACTACGCAGTTTCGTTGGGCATATAGCTTTTTGCCTTTATTTTCTATCCGAATTAATTTGTGCTTTTTAATGTCTAGCGAAAAACATCAAGGCAGATCAATTTTATGTCATGGAGTCCATGGTGTTGAGTTTGATGTACCAGGTTGTGGCTCTTCAGTGTCCATCAAATCATCTGCATATATATCTTTATTTTCACGTGAAACCATATTGAAAGATTTCAAAATTTACTGTAAGTAGAATTTGAGCAAGCGAACAGCTTCAAACCGCAAAACATACTAAATACCAATGTAAAGTGGCGCATGGTTTGTGCATTAGGGTTGCAAACTGCATTGCACAATCCATGCGCAAGCTACAGTCGAGATAAATCGTAGTACTACGACTCCCGCCTTTTAAGCTACAGTTGAGATAAATCATAGTGCTATGACGCCCACCTTTAATGTGTTAATATTAACCACTTTGTATTAAATATGTTCTTTGCACTTAAACCATAAAATTCAGTTCAACAGCAATGTTGCAAAATAATTTTTAAAGGAGCATATCTTTAGAACTTCCGATACACAGTTCCGCATGCTGGAGATAAAAAGGATTTTTCTCCCTGTAGAATGTTGCCATTGCTCGCTTTTAAATCCTTGAGTTTGTTAAACAAAAATTTGTTAAAGTTTTACAAAATATGAAATAGATAATAAAACAAATTCAAAATTTCAAATTTGGGATTTCAGATGCCCATATTCGCAGTAGGATTACGTCATTCAAAATTGAATGGCTCTAGGTACCGTTGTTTTATCACAATGCGAGTAACATACACACATTTATGCAGATTCTTCATTATTTAATTTTTTCAAATATAATGCAGGACTCTAACATCTGGTGACAACAATTTGAAAAGTGATACGCCGTTTATAGTGATTCGATGCAAAATTGCAAAACGAAAACAATAGTCCTTCAGGGACAAAGAAAGCCCTTTTAGACTAAAAATCTGAAAGGTTTCAGATTTTAAATTATGTCCAAAGGGGCATTTTTTAACGTTTTGTGTGTTACCTTTTTTGTTAAATATGATGTTTTTTGCACTTAAACCGTAAAATTCAGTTCAACAGCAATGTCGTAAAATAATTTTAAAATGGGCATATCTTCAGAATTTTCGATACACAGTTCCGCGCGTTGGAGATAAAAATGTTCCCCCACCCATAGAGTGTTGCCATTGCTCGCTTTTAAATCATCGAGTTTGTTAATCAAATTCCCAAATTTCAAATTTGGGTTTTCAGATGCCCATATTCGCAGTAGGATTATGTCATTCAAAATTGGATGGCTCTAGGTACCATTGTTTTATCACAATGTGAGAAACATACATACATTTATGCAGATTCTTTATTATTTAATTTCTTCAAATATAATACAGGGCAATAAGATTAGTGGCAACGATTTGAAAAGTGCTACAGCCTTTTAAAGTTTATAGCACAAAACAAAAACAATAGTCCTTCAGAGAGAAAGCCCCTTTGGGCTAAAAATATTTTTTTATTAACTGTTTTGATTTTTTCTGTAGTGGTATCTAACACTAATATAATCATAAATACAAAATATCAAGATAGGCTGAAAAATTTCAATTAAAATTTGAATGCAAAATAAAATATTTGACTCATGATAATGAAATTTAAAAAAATTTACTTAAATCTGTGACTTAGCATACCTGAAAATATTAAAATATATAATCAAATATTTTAGCGTAAATGATTCAGAAAGGAGACAGTGTGTTATAATCTAGTTGCTGTCATTTCATTAGTTATGAAAAGCATTTTTAGGTCAAACCTTTTAGTTATTCCATCCCAGCAGAATAATTAATCCTAGGTATTTTAGGCACATCTAGAGGAGTATGTTGATTTTGGATGAAGACGGATTTTCACTTATCTTTTGTTCATAGAAATTGTTAGTTTCTTTAACTATTATGTTCACCAGGTTATCAAAAAAATGATAAAAAAATCAATTTCATTTTCATAATTTTGAGTTAAGGTTACTTCTACAATTCCTGTAAATTCATAAGGCTTTGATTACTTGACAGATCAAGTTCATGGTAGTGTATGTAGCCACTTTTTTGCTGTATTGTGAGGTGAAAGCGAAACAAACTTCGAATTCAGTCTCGGAAAATTTCGGTGTCAAAATCGCTATTCTCACTTAAATTGAGTTTTCAGTGTGAAAATAGTCACTCATGGGCTTTACAATTCGAATATACGCTTCTTTTATTAGAAACTTCTTTCTTTTAGACATTGTACTATTAGTTTAACTCTATTACCCAGTGCAAAAAAATTAAATCTGCTATCTAAAGAAGATGTAAGCTGAATACAAACCAGAGTTCCTAAAGCCACAGCTCCACTCCCAATCTTCTTATATGAAAAAAACAAATTTGAAGCATCCGAAACTGTTCAATGTTTATATCACGTGAAGCAAACTGCAGATCAACTAGGTTTTGTGAATATCATCTAAGTGAATGTACAGAATCAGAAAGTACTTCTCGACACAAGGTCTACTATGTATATGTTCAAATAAGCTAACTGTAGTGGACACGGAGTGCCATCTAGTGATTTTAAAAAATTCTAAAAGAATGTGTCTGTTTGAGAATGCATATATGCAACATCCATCTGCAAGATCAATGTAAGTGGAGATGCACCACTGCATCACCTGGCTGCTAGCGAGATTTAGAACTAAGGCATGTATAACACACCTGTCTCCAGAGAGAGTTCAGCAACTTTGCCGTCACGAAGTTCTAAGCCTAAGTATGGTATGTGGAATAACAAAACTCGCACTGATACATTATTCTCTAAAGATGCACACATAGCAGTTGTTATTATTTGATTTTTGAAAGGCTGCCCCATGTTATCAGACAATAATGTCTCTTTTATTGAAAATATCAAATGTCATTTCATCATTCAGTTTTTGACTTGAAAAGGCATGACATCAGCAAATATTTATGAACATTTCCCCAATTTCTTCTCTATCAGTCTTGGTTTGGCTTTCACCAAGATGAGATTAACATTTATAATTCTTTGTGTTATTTCCTTTCAATGAGTTCCACTGAGCTCCATATCCTTGATACCCTAAGTTACCCTAAGTGTGTGCTTATTTTGCCTGGTGGTTAATGTGGCTTTTATATAAAAGTTCACAACCAATATTTGCTTAAATTTTGATTGCCTGATGTTTATTTTGAATCACTTTTTCATTTTTATTGCTTCATTGCATATGTAGAATTTCATCACAATCAAATAAGTATTCTAGGTATGTAGATTTTTTATAATATCTTCCTTGGTCTTTGATAAAAAATCATAAGAAAACTTTTATTCTCTTATTTTCCTCCCCCCTCTCAAAAAATATTGTAAATTCATCTAATTTTATACGCTTTGAATAAATTCAAATTGTAATCAAGAGACTTATTGCAGAATTGCAGGAACAAGATATTTGCCCACAAAAATCATAAAATAAATTTAATATTTAAATGGAATTAAGATATATATGATAATTTGTATGAACACATTTTGCAAAGAATCAAACTAAAGCAGAGGAAAATTGTTTTGTATGTTCTTTTGATTAAAGCAGAATTAATTTGCATAGTTATAATTTTTTAAATAATTCTTATATTTATTTCTATTGGCAGTCCACCAAAACTTGTTATCTAAATTATTGTAGATGTTATACATATAAGGATTTTATGTGCAATAGATTTTTAATGTATGTTTGTGCATTAAATAATTTTTTTTTTTTTTTTTTTTTTTTTTTTTTTTTTAAGATCATTTTACATATGCTTTGCGATGTAATTTGAATTGCCCTAGAAAACTTGCGTACATGTATGGACATGTACATGAGGATTTACTAGCAAGCCATTATCACTATCTACAGTTCAGCTATTATAAAAGTGAGTAATATTTATTATGATGTAAACTTTTTTGCTATGGAGCTTTTTAAGTCCAAAACTATCTATTTATATAATACACTTTAAATTTATATAATATAAATTTATTATTAATATAATAATTATTATTTAATATATTATTTTTACAATTTGTTTAATGTAATGTGTACTTTTAATCTTGTATTATATCAAGAGATGGCTGTTGTTTGAAACAGAAGATCTGATTAGCAATTACATGTGTAGTGTACCAACTTTGTAGTTAATAACTAGTAATATTCTGCTTCCCTTCCCATTAATATCAGGCAATAAAACTCTGTTTAAAAAAATTGAAGTTTTCTTTTCTTGTAAAATATATTTTGCTTGCTGCAGAAAATTAATTTGAAATATTCTGAAAATTTAGATGGAAGAAACTGGAACTTTAAAATTAAATAAAATTCAATTTTACATCATTATTGATTTTATAGAAACAATCTTTCTCTTCGAAAGAAATGATGAAGATAACTCTTTCTCAAAGAACAGATATATTCTGCTGAGAATATGCAGAATATTATTGTGTTTTTCTTTTCTGACACCATTTGTTATGATATTTTCTTCCTTCACGTTCGTACAGGGTTCATATGGATTGAGTGAATAATGACGACACTACTCGATGAAGTATCGAAATATATTTTATTAGCCAGTATTGTCAGGACAGCTCCAAAACACGTTTTACAGTCATCGATGAACTATAAACACATTGACACGGTCAGCGACACAGCCTTCAGGTTATCAGGCTGTTACGGTGGAGGTAGCTTCACTGAAAAGCACCAAAGTACAGCTTCCGTCTCTGCTCGGTCGTTCTCGTAACTCCACGTACTCTCGAGACGCTCCACGCTACAACTCGCGATGCACTTGACGACACACAGAGCATGGCTCCCGACTCTTCGGATTAGTCTTTCCCGGAGTTCAACATGCTCTCTCAATGATTCACTAACCGCGATACACTAAGAGACTCCTTTGGTGAACTCATCAACCCACTTGGCACTCGCTGTCCGGCTGTCAACTCGATCAACTCTGCAGGCATTGACTCGCTAGACGAGACACCAACTCGATACTGACTATCTCGCACTCTATGAGGCACACTCTGACTGCGGGCCAGCAGGGTTTATATAGCTTTCGGCTTGTGTTCGAGAACATTCTGGGCTAAACCAGTAAGAATTCTTTCCAGAAGGTTCTCCATCTGTCCATGGGTATGTCGCCAAATGGGGCAACCCGGCCTTCTCTTGCCATTTCATGGCACCCTAAAACTGCTTTGCGGGGAGCTATCTCACCACACCTGTATATTTCGTAACAATATGTTTCCATCTTGAAAGAAAGGCTTGTCTTGAAATGAAGAGACCTCACCAAAGTGAATAAAGCACTGAATACTGGTAGTTTAATCTGAGTTTGAACACAAGTGAATGGGCTGACTGCATGGTTGATGTTCATGATTTTCCATTGTGCAACATGAATATGAGTCAGTTTCCCTTGGAAATTAAAATTAATATTAATACAGAGTTAAATTTTCACTTCTAATATCCACATTCATCTCAGAACATGGTTTTAACCTGTTTTGTGCCATTCACCCCCTTTCTCCATTGTTAGGATATCATCCCCCTTCCTTTCCAAAATTCAAAAAATGCATATGCGTTTGTTTAATTAATTTTTAATATGGTTTGTGAATTAAACAGCAAAAAGTATAGAAAATAGGGATAAATACTGAAAATTAATAAAAGTAGTTCTTTATGTTCAGAAATTAAAGCATTTAACAGCTAAATAAAAGGCTAACTGTATCCCCCCACCCCACACCACCCCTCCACAAAAGTTTTGAAATCCTTACCTCATTGAGAACTCCTGTCTTAGAAGCAATATTACATGAACTACTTCTGAAAATTAACATAAAAAATGAATTGTTTTAAAAAATAAAAGGTAAAATTTTGTCATTTGCTAATTTACTGCATTAAGATTTCTCAAACATTACGAGAACACTTTATTACATATGAATACATACATTAGAGTGACTTTCATTAGTTACATTCATGCTTGAGTGGATTTAGATCATTTGTTATTTATTTCCATAATTCTCTCTTAATAACACATAAGAAATGCTTAACAGGTGTTTGCATCTTCTACAAAAGTAATATTTGCACTACTCTGACAGAAAATTAATTAATTAATTATTATTAATATTATGGAAATACTTAATAAATTTATTCAAGTGTAAGTGAATTAAAGGTGAAATAATATGTAATAATATCAGATGTCACTGGAATAATTTTAAAAAACAGTACTTTTTTATAGGCTCAGACTTGAAAATTCTCTTTCCTTTTGACTCAGTAAATACTAAGACTTGTCTGCACAATAAATAACTCTTTACCACCTATAACAGCAGCACTAATGATTTGTAGCTCATCATTCGGCACACCAGCCCCTCTTTTTCATAACCCCTGAAATTTTATGTTACCCCTTGGGAATGCAAGCATTTAATGCAAAACCTTCATTTAGATCATGAGGTTTGTCTGTTAAGCATAAGCAATATTTGTCTTTTAATTCATTGTGCTGGAAAAAACCATTTAAAAGAAATAACTTTTCTTACTAAAGTCGAAAAAAAAATAAACTAATTTTGAAATGTTTTATATTTGTATTGTTATATCAATATTTTATCCACATGTAGCACTATTATGTAACTGGTTTAAATATTTTCTAGTTTCAATTGTATGCTTGCAATACTTTTTTTGATTATATGTATAATTCAAAATAATATATATATATGTATATAATTCAAAATAATTTATATATATGTTACCATGAAAAACCGAAATTGGAGAATGTCGACTTTCACCGGAGAATATCAACATTCACCAAATACGTCCGTGAAAGACCGAATATTTCACTACATTCTTGTATATTCGGACCCTCACCGGTGTATGTCGACAATCACAGATGTGTTCTGGTGAAAGTCGAAAAGAGAGGACGTAAAGTGCCATAATAGTTTAAGTTGTTGCAATAAATAAGATTTGAATCACATAATTTAGTAAGTTTTTTATTACTGTTATTTTATTTTCTCATTTAGAACGTACTGTATAATTAAGTAAATTTTTAACTTCTATTATTTTCTTTCCTCATTTTGAATGTGTTGTGTGTTTTAGGTTCTCATGTTCTTAAGTTCTTATTTCAAGTCTCAAGTGCATTTATTCGCGACTGAATTACGGAGAAGAAAATATAATATTGTTGTATGTTCAACATTCACCATTAGTACATGTTGAATGTCGACATTGACCGGTATAAGTCAGAAATAAGAGTATTTGGAAAATATTTCAGACATACACCAAGAGACTATGTGAATGTTGACATTCACCGGTGAAAGTCGACATTCTCCAGATTTTGGTGTTTCACCGTAACATATATATATATATATAATTCAAAATAATTTATAATAAGAAAACTTTCCATATACCATCTCCCAGGAACACAAATTTAAAACCATCAATGAAAATATTTTTTGCGTTTTAAATTAGAATTTTAAATAATCTCAACTATTGTTTAAAAATCTGCTAAGAAAAATCTTTAATTGCAAAAATACCAAAACCAAAAGTAAATTTTAAATATTGCCGCTTTATAATTTGCAGCTTTGGCGCAAGTCATAAACTTTTTAATTTAATATTTATTACTTTATTCTGAAAATATATATATATATGTCGTTTTGTGCATTTCCAATGAGTCTTTTCTACTTTCACTTTTGTAAATTTAAATAGATTCTGAAACTGAATTTTAGTTTATATAAATTGCAGAAATAGTAAAATAATTATTTAGAGAGAATAAAAAACAAGATTCAATTTTTAAAAGTTAAATATACCAGGGCTGTGGAGTCGGTAGGGAAAAGGACCGAATCTGACTCCTGGAATTTTAAAGACTCCAACTCCCTCATATATATGTAAACATATACACATGGGTTACAGCTTATTTTTTTAATATAAAAGAAGTAAAAGATACAGAAAAAGAATTGATACATAGCAAATTTTTATATGAATTAGCATTTATTATGAAATGGAAAAACTGGCATTAGTAATTTCTGAGAAACAGTTTAACTTCAGCAAGATCTTCTTTGTTAGAGGACCATAGATCCGATTTGATACACTTCACAACTGAGAAGAGCCTTTCCACATTGGCTTAAGTAGGAAGAAAAACTGTTGCTGTTAGGGCTACGTCCTTTAACTTTTCAGGATAAATTTTTCTAAGTTCTATTTGTTTCTATTTATCTAAGTTCTATTCTAGGATAATATTTCTAAGTTCTACAAACAAGATTTATACACGGCCTTTGAAGAAATAGAGAAACATGATTGCAAGAGTAATCATGTTTCTCTATTTCTTCAAAGGCCATGTATAAATCTTGTTTGTATTTTTTCATTTTTATATCTAAAGTCTCTTGGTTCTTTATTTTCATTCACTTTGCCTTAGCCTTTTCAATATTATCCAAATATTTCTCAAAATCTAATTCATCAGTGGAAGAGGATGATAAAGACTCAGTTGCAGTGTCTGCAGTTTGACTGTCCTGATTTGAATACTCTAGTTGTTCTGAGAATAAATTCATTCTTAATGAAAGTTCACAGATGGCTTTCTTTGCCTTTTTTAATTTATTCATCATCCAACAAAATTTGACTTTTTGGATCTACATATATTGAACCCAGCAAGATCATATTGTATAGGAAACCAGTTTCTCTTTTGTTCATTGAAGAAATGATTCCTTCTGTAATAAACCGTCCATTTCAGAAAGAACAAACATCACATTCTTCCATTCTTGCCTCCTGTTAATTCTTCTAAACATCGTTCCACAGTCTTTCTTTTGTTAGTGAAATATTAGGGTTATCTACATCTTCTAACATTCTCGCCTCCTGTTAATTCTTCAAATTGTAGCTTTCTTGTGGCTATATATGGCGTTGAAAGAAGAGTTTCCAATTCTGCAAGATCATTCCATAGTCTTTCTGTTAGTGAAACATTAGGGTTTTCTACATCTTCTAAAAAAGTTCTTAATTCTAAAAACCTCTTTATCATCAAATGTGTACTTCATTATCGCGTTGCTTGATCAATAATTGCTCCTTTTCCTGCTAGCTTCCTAAGAACGACATCAATTTTGGGATTTCTTGCTGCTACTGCTGCTTACCAATTTACAAATGAGATTTGTAACTAAATGAATCAGATTAATCAATAATGGCAAATACCACGTCCTTCCTGCTCCCTTATATTTATTTATTAATATGTCAGTAAAGTAGAAAATAACTATTTATTAATATATATCATTCATAAATCAAAATGTTCAGTTTGTCATTATTTTTTTTTTTTTTTTTTTTTCAGTTCACATTAATTTCATTTCAAATTCAAACTGTCCAACAAAAACTGGAGTCGGAGTCGACATGTCTTTAGCAACTCCAACGCCTTTTATCCAAAAATTTATCTGACTCCGACTACACAGCCCCAAAATTTACATCACCATAATAAATATCAAAGCAGAACACTTATTGCTGTTACATGCAGTAACTTATTTTAGAATTTTGAATGTGTAAGTTCAAGAGAGGAGAAAAATAATTTTAACCCTGCTGAGTGTTAATCTTTACCACGTTATTTAGTTTGAATGGAACTTCAGAAATGTCGCATTCCCTTTCTTCCTGTAAGATTTGGTGTATTGCAAGTTACATCAGGATAAATTATCAGGATAACGTTTTGAAAATGTGTATTCTCAGTAGGGTTGACCAGTTTCTTCTGTGGTAGAGAAAATCGGCTGAAAAAAATTTTAATTTGTGCATTGCATACATTAATATACTTGCATTTTATTTATGTATACTGCTATACTACTAATCAATTTAAAGAGCTTCATTGTATGTGTTATATTTAGTCTAGTTTGTATTCCTGTATCTGTAATAATCTTTGGTAATATTTGGAGCATATGTTTGTATTTTTATGTACTGACTATGAGATCTGTTTTCACATCTGTGAATTAGGATGGATTTTGAAATGAATTTCAGTTCATGGTAGCAGTAAAAACAGAGAATTTAAGTATTTATTCTGAAAGAACAGAATGCAAAACTGAATTAACTATCATAAAATTTAATTTACATTATCACTAATATAGTGCTTCAATGGAATATAGGATTTTTTAAGGAGAATTATTTAATTACTTTTCATTTTATTTTAGAAATTATTAAACATTTATTTTTAAATAAGTTGAATTGTCACTAGTAAATTTAACTCTTTTGCATTGAGAGAGGACTAAATCTCTTTTCCTGAAACATCGAAAACACCCGTGTATACGATTGCTTTTCCTTCCGCCATGACAATTTGAATACTACTGTGTTAACAATAACCTAATGAGCAACAGCTTCTTGGATGCTTTCGCCTTGTTTGAAGTTCCCCCTTGGGACGGAATTGCAACTTCGGGCCCCAATAGCTAAACATTGACAGTGAACAAAGAAAAAAAAAAGATACATTAAAATAACAGAATTACTTTTAGTCACTTGAAAAGAATGATTTAAATGTCATTTAACAGCTCCTGAAAGCAGTGAACAATGCAGTAACATAATGGAGGAAAGCACTAGGTAGGAAATTATTCAGACATTCGGACGATATCCCAGTGTCTGAATGCTCGGGCGTTTGGGCCGACTTCGATGTGAAAGAGTTAACTCTTTTAGCAGCTCCCTGGTGTCCTTTCAGTTTTTCTCTTTTTCTAATCTCCTATTTCCTTCCACTACCTTAAAAGAAGAGTGTTTGTTACAGAAGAGAAGCAATCCTGCTTAAGAAAAGTGTTATTTTGTAATAAAAATTCATCTTCAGTTTATTGCGTATTGCAGAGTTACCAACCCTGCTGGGAAAGCCGAGAGACTCCCCATTTTTCATCTCCTATCTTGGGTTTTTAATATGGTATCTCCAAATTTCATTATTTTTTATTTTTCTATGTTTACCTCTTGTTCATGTAGTTCTAGAAGAATTGTTAATCAATGCAATGAAGAAATTTTTATGGGAAGCTGTTAATAAAAAAGGAAACTTTGTCATCTTTTGTTCAAACTTGTATAAATTTCACCATTTTTTCAAGTGATTTTCAGCACAATTTTCCTGATTAATTTATGTTTGATCTAACTTGTTTTAATCTACTGTAAAGTTTTGCAACACATTTTATGAAGACTTAACTAATAGTTACCAGATAAGATTAACAGAACTTAAACACTGAGATAAGTCTTAGTGTTTAAGTTCTGCTTTAAATCTTTAAATGGTGTAGTACTAAGTTTATCTGCTCGATTACATATTATTGATATTATCATGTTAAAATGACTGACAAATAAAAACCTTATTTTCCTGCTTCAGTTTTCACCATTTTAAATGAATTGAATGAAATTAGCCCCCTCGCTCCCCCCCCCCCCACACACACAAAAAAAATTTTAGTTGTAAATAAATTGATTATTATGCTTTATCTCAGAATTATGTTATAACTAGTTATCTGAATGATGTATTGTAAAGTGAACAAATTTTTCACTTTGAGCCCTTTTGAAGTAATTTCGGCATGCGATGTAAAAGCTCCTGGTTTTTCATACTATTTCAAAGTAGCATTCTAATATTATCTCTGTGTGAAATATATTGTAGCATGCAGAATATTAGTATTCCGTACGTAAAACCCTAGCCATGTTTAATAAATGGTTATTTTGAATTTATGAGTTAATAAAGGGTTATTCTGAAATTATAATTTCCAGAATAGCAATTTGATTGACAGATATTGTGGTGCAAACTTCAAATTGTTGATTTATGCCAAAATATTTTATGATTGGATATTTTAAATTAAAAGTTTTCCCTCCTTTGTTAATAGTACAGAAACTGAAAGAAACTTGTGAAGCTGTTGAATCTTTTTTATTATTCCATCCTGATGATAAAACGATGCTGTCTAATAAAAACTTCTATTCTAAACAAACTGAGGTGTCTCAAGAATGGTTCTCTCCTAGGAAGGTAAGTTCAAACTAGCCATTATACATTATACTAATAATCTGACAAGTTTATAATTAAATTTTCTCTTAACTTTTGATTTACTCTTTTGATTATTTTTGTACCAATCTAATCATTAAAAATGTTATTGATTTTTTTTTTATTTGATTTAGTTAAAGAAGTAAACAGTTATTAGCAGTTTTGAGACACTGGGAATGTGCAACATCTTTTACAAATGTTTTTTTTTTTTATATATATATACTTTTATATTTCTGTTATTAGATTTCAATAAATTTATATTGTGCGTCCCTCCAAATAATGTGAATTTTTTTGCATTTAAAAGTGAAATTATCATGAAAATCCTTTTAAGATTTTCTGCGTTATTAATTTTTTTTAATATTTATAACTTTAATGAATGGTTTTTAGGACTGAAACTACATTTTTAGAGTTGTTTTTAAAATTTAGACCAAAATTTAATTTACTAAATTGGGAATTTCCTTGTAAAATTGAATTAAAAAGCAGAAGTTTACTGTTTTTTAAGTAATGTATTTCAATAAATATATCTAAGCTAACCTGATTTAAGGTTTGTTTATTTTTATAACTTAGTTTTAGTTTATATGTGATTTATATACATTTATATGATATAAAATAAAGGAACATAAGCATACAAATAGTAGTCATGTCTCAGAATCTAGGAAAAAGCAGTCATTGTGATTTTAAGTACTTGCAAAAAGATAGGTTAAGATGTAGCTGGGAAGCAATAAATATTTGGTGTAAAATCAGTAATGCAAAAACCTTGAGTTTGGTATAAATTTAATCAAGATCTCAATCAATTTCAAGGGCAAACAGATACAGGTCTCTCTCCATATGGAGCAAAGAAATCTGCAGGACTGTTGCTTGCATTGTTGCATTTTAAAGAAAAATTATAAAATAAATTTAGCTGTGGAATACAAAATTCTGACTGTATATGGTAATTCAATAATAAGTATATTTTTATATTAAAATCACATTATAATAGTTCAGCAATTTGGATCAGCCTTTATAAAGTTTTTAAAGAAAAGTGTATAATCTATTAATATGCTCTAGGTTGCCATGTTAAAACCACATTTAAATGTGACTAAAAACAGGAGCTTTGTTCTCTGCAGGGTTGCTATACATCTCAGAATCAAGGTCCAGATATAAGGTGAGTTGAAAGGAATATCTCTGTTGCAACACCATATAATGATGATTTCTGTTATTTCTTTGATTTTTAATGTTACTTTTAGGCTGGGGTTTGTTGATAGTTTTGGCATTGCCTCATTCAGTTATTGAGCTCCAAGGAGCAAGTTTGTATACTTCAAAGAGTATTTAACCAAAGATATGCTATATTTATATACTGGGTAGGAAAAAGATTGTAAATATTATTTTCATGCTCAATAGCTCTTACTTATAATTTCCTAAATGTTAAAACTAGTATATTGATTCAGAAGTCAAACAACAAAAATCAGCATTATATTTACAAAATTTTCACAGGACTAGTTTCGATGGTTTTACCGAACCACCATCTTCAGCTGCAAAACCGCAAATGAACAAGATAGGATAAAAAAGTATATTGAGTATATTGAGTTTCTGTGTTTCTATCTTCATTGTAAATCAGATAGTATACACATGTGAAGTATTTGTTTTGGTGGCATTTGATTTGTTTGTTCTGCACACATTCCACGTTAATAAAACTAGGGTTCTGGCAAGTTTCTTTATAACCAAATCTTTTGAAAATGGAACTGATTCATGGAGTTATCGATAGTAAGAAAATATTCTAATGAATTTGTTTCTATTTGGTTCTTGCATCATTAACAACTTTATATTTTGAGAAATAACTGCAGAAACTTGTCTGTTGATTTTTCTTGATAAGTTTTCCCCAAAAATTTGGAGGTTATGTATTATTTGCTGCAATTTACAGTATTACATTCTTTTTTTTTTTTTTTTTTTTTTTTTTTTGTAAAATTCATGTAATAGTTGTTTGATTTATCTTAAGTAAAAATAAAATGCAACTGTTTTATGAAGATAAAATAAAAAAAAAAAAAAAAACAAGCATATAAGGTTACCTCCTGATGGTAAACTCTAGTCTGGGAGGTATTGTCATTTCTTAGCAAGAAATTAAATGCCATTCTTAACTTCTGTATTAATTAGCTGTAACTTTAGCTTGGGGAAGTTTTGTAAGCTAAATGACAGAAATTTTCTGTAGGACAAGATAGCATCAATGTGCTTTTCTGACAAATGGATTTTTGGAGTAACTTTGTGAAAACTAAGTTTTCCACGCTGCGTGTAAATTTCATCCAAAATGGGTTAACATTGATACTTCTGTAAAGAAACTGCCATTTGTAAATTTGTTTGTTAGCTTTAAACACTGAAAATTACAGATAAAATAGAAGGCTTATTCTACAGTCAAATTTTGCAAAAATGAATATAGATATATTTTACAATTTGCAGCGAACAATAGATACCCTCCTGATTTTCTGGAAAAACTTATGAAGGAAATCCATAGATCAGCTTCTGCTGTTTCTTCTTAAAAAGTAAATTTGTTACCTATGCAGATATCAAATAGAAGCAAATTCATTGGAATATTTCCTGACCATGCAATAATGAGATGCATCAATTACGTTTTCAAAAGATTTTATTATAAACTTGCCATAACCCTAACCCTATCTACCTTGAAATTATTAAGAACAGATGAATTGGATGCCACCATAACATATACTTCAGGTATGTATACTATGAAGATACAAATACAGTAACCCAGTATATCGGTTCAACAACTAGGAAATTATTTTTAAGAATTGCCAGGCATAAAACAAAAAAAGATATTTACAAACACCAGTACAACCAAAGTATCACATCTTCGGTTAAATATTCCTTGGAGCATTCAGAATGTGATAAAGATAAAATTAGAGAAATACTAGAAATTGCCACTGAAGTTTGTGTTGCAACAGAAACCTTCCTTTTAACCTATGTTTTATTTAGACATTAATTCTAACATGTACAGCAATCCTACAGAAAGTGTTGTATTGCAAATTTTAATTGTTACAATGTAATTTAACTGCTATTAAGGTTTTTTTTTTTTAAAACTGAAATTGTGATTAATGTAATGGCTATTTATTTTGGCAGTTAAAATCTTCAGTTGCTCTTATTTTTGGTGCTTAGATTTTCTCACAAAGAAGGAGGGTGCTGTTTTTCTGGAAGGAAGGGGGGTCGAATTACTTGGTCAGTTTCCCCAAACAGATTCTCTTGGAAAGTTGTGAATAGGATTTACAATGAGAAAGAGCAGTTTAAAGTATCCTTTGCTACAGAAGTCTTCAGTTACTGTGTGTGAAAAAAAGAGATAATTAGCATCTTCATTTCAGTTTTATTTAATGAAGGTTGCAAGTGCTGGATAAATGGAGTTTTCAAACGGAGGGCAATCGAGGGAATTCTTTCAGGCTGCAATTAAAGGGCAGGAATTAATAATCATGTTCACTATACTAAAACTATAAAATTCAGTTCAATAGCAATATCACAAATTAATTTTAAAATGAGCATATCCTTAGAATTTCCAATACGTAGTCTCGTGCGCTGGAGATAAGATTTTTTTTTTTTTTTTTTTTTTTGGTACAGTGTTGCCATTGCTCGCTTTGAAATCGTTTAGTTTTTTTTTTATCAAGAATTCATTGAGTGTTACAAAATCTGAAATCAATAATAAAACAAATTTCAAATTCCAAATTTGATGGCTCTATGTACTGTTGTTTTATCACAATGCTAGAAACATACATACATTTATGCAGATTCTTCATTATTTAATTTCTTTAAATATAAGACAGAGTGATAATATATGGTGGCAATGATTTGAAAAGTGATACAGCCTTTTAAAGTTTTCAACGCAAAATGCCAAAACGAAATCAATAGTCCTTCAAGGCAAATTGCCCCTTTGGACTAAAAAGAATAAATTCATCCTGTTTGTCAAGCTAAATTTTTTGTTTATCTTTCAGCCTGTAGAATTTTGGTAGCTGGAGAAAACAAGATTTCTCCAATGCTTGTATGAAAGTAAAGATCAGTTTGGCCTTTTAAGCAAGAGGCAGAACCAGCTTGGTTTGCTGCGTGCTTGCCTGTGTAACTGCACTGGAGCCCTCTTTCGCAGGCGATGCACTCATTTGCGGATGGCCACTTTACAAAGCCCACGTCCTGGAGTAGGAGAGAGGAAAATTGAGGGAATAGTTTATACTTCATGCCTTGGCATCATTGCTTGAAGACGAGCAGACACATCAGTTAGCTTGATTACTGGTAGCTCGGGGGGGGGGGGTCTTGTGCAGACAACCCCCAGGGAATGCACTCATTTTCAGATTACTGCTTTGCAAAGCCAAGGTCCTGGAGTAGAAGAGAGGAAAATTGAAAAAGTAATAATACTTAATGCTTTTCATCATTGCTTGAAGTCAAGCAGACACATCAGTTAGCTTAATTGTCAGTTCACTCCTAGTACCTGATGATCTCATTCTTTCAATCCAGTGAAACTGTTGCCGTATGGGAAATGTGACTCCTAATCATGTCCACTTGAGCAGTGTCTTTCTATCTTTATGTTCTTGGTTCATTATGATTTTTCATTTATCTGTCTTCAGCTACTTCAGAATGATAGATATTCTGGCCTTTTCTCAGAGTCGTAGCTAGGGTTTTCAGTGTCCAGGGACAACTGAAGATTTCGCACCCCTTACTGCTTGCCAAGGATGGAAAACATTTAATTCTAAAATGTCGTAACATCAGTTTGGCGCCCCTTGGATTCTGTGCCCGGGGACAGTTGCCCCCCTCTAGCTACGCCTTTGCCTCTTCTATTATTTTGTCTTCAATAGTGGCCTGAGTGTAGTAAGAACTCGATTTCATCCAGTGTTTTTTTTTTGGGTTCAACAAGAGTGGAAAATTTCTGTTGTCCTAAACTTGTATTTTGTGTAGATTGGTAAAGGATGATTTCATAAAGTTGATATTGTGTTCCTGCACTGTTGCTGCAGAAAAATCAAGACAGAGGGAGCACAGAACTTTAGAAAGTGCCTTGTGACTGATGGTTTAAGGAAGTCCTACTGTAAATAGTCTTTCTATACTTTTTTTTTTATGTATACTGTTGTTATTTGTCAGTTGTGGATAATTTTATTTCATCTCAATTAATTGGTAGAAATTTAAAATTTGAATTAAGAGAAAATGGATTATGCTTTAAAACTAATGTTTAAAAAAGGCGAATTCAATTAATTATAATTTTTTACATTAATTGATAATTATTTGTAAGATGTAGGCTAAGTATTGGAATGCTGTAGAAACAATTGAATATGTGAGATTTTAAAGGTTGTTATAATCCCAATGAAATTTAAATAATAAAAGAAAATCAAATAGTTATTTTAAGTAACAAAGAAAATATTCTGCAGTGATTAAAATAATCTGTACTCTTCTGTTATCAGGACCAGATTCAGTAACGTATATGTGTATACACACACATACATATGTAGGTACACTGAAAAAAAAAAAAAAGGGAGGGGGACAGTTCTATATCTCCTGTTTTACTGGACTGATTGACAAAATTCAAAGTGCATTTTTCATGTCTCAGAAGCGTGATTTAGGATATGTATTAGATTTAATGCAGCATTGTTCTAATATATAGGTATTTTGACACAAAATCGGACTTTTCTGAAATGACATGCCATTTTTTTCCATGTTTTGATTCTAAGGTTCAAATTATGCCAAACTGCCAAATTGTGTAAAAATTGCACAAGTAGTTCTTAAAAAATTACCTCTAAAAATTTTAGCTCCTCAATGTTAATTGAATTTGATATATATTTATTAATATTTTTATTAAACTTACTTGATTCCTTCTTTAAGAATTCAAAATTTAGGCTTAATCCAAATACTATTCACACATTCTTTAAGATTTATTTTTAAAATGTGTATTTTTTATAAATTTTTCGAAAAAATTTTTTCTTATACCCTATAAAATTTTTAACATCATCTTAAAGTAGATGTATTTCTAGGCACACCTGCAAAAAATTAGGATTTTTTTTATTCCAAATTTCCTAAGATGTACGTGAATTTATATATTGGCATGCTTTGAAATTTGGCATATTTGTTACAAGCGATAATAATGCCCAATGTGGTTGTTAAATTTATTTGAAGGCAATGAACATGATCTTTTGTTCCGCTCGTGTAGAGTGAAATAAAATGAAAGGAAAATAGGTTGCTATAAATTAAGAAGTTCACCAAGTAGATTATTCTTGGTGCAAACTGAAAAAAATACGCCAAGATAAAGTTTTAAATTTCACTCCAAATTATGCAACATTTAATATCCAGGTGTAATTTGAGTCGTAGATGCTAAATTTGAAAAAAAATTGACATGTCATTTCAGAAAAAGTCCGATTTTGTGTTAAAATATCTATATTGGAACAATTCTTATATATAAATCTAATATATATCTTAAGTCACACTTTTGAGACATGAAAAACGTACTTTGAATTCCGTCAATTGGCCCAGTAGAATGGGAGATATAGAACTGTCCCTTTTCCTTTTTCTTTTTTTTTTTTTTTCTTTTTTTCTTTTTTTTTTTTTTTTTTTTTTGCAGTATACATATATATACATGAGCACTTACATCCGTACATACATGCATTTCTGAATCCATTTCCAATAACGGAAGAGTACTTAATAATCTTATTGACTCTTAAGGCTGTAATCAAATTTTGATAAATGATGCTTGGGAAAAAAAAAAAAATTTTGAAATATTATAACCATTAGATGTATGGGTGGTCTGGCTAGCTATCTTGTGATATTTTAGAAAGTAATTAGTGTGTTTAATGACAAGCATTGTATGTTTTAATTTTTTATTTATTTGGTCACTCCATTTATTTGAACCATTTGTCCAGTCAGTCCATTTGTTTGAACCATAGGTCTTTCAGAAACATGGAAATTGATTTACCTAAAGTATTGTTAATTATTTTTAAGAAATAAAAACACAACGCATGTAATGTGTGTACTAGCCACTGATTATTGTAGATGATTATTTGTAAATTATTTGGATACTGTTCTGTTATCGAGACTGGGTTGATAAAGGTATGTAGTATGGATTAATGTGTTCATGTATGCATGTATATATGTACATAGGTATGTATGTATGTGCGTACATACATTTATGAATCTGGTCCTGATAACAGAAGAGTACCATAATTTGGTTATTTGAAGAAATTAATTAAACTAATTGAATTTTTTATTTTATAAGGAACTGATTGATTGATCTGTATAAATATTTCTTCCTTAGTGTTTATGAGGTCATGAATTAATGGAAATGAACTTTTTGCTATTTTTAGAGAAAGTCATGAAACTGATTGAGTATTTAATTTATGTGATTTGAAGTAATGGTACGTTTAAGAGAGAGAGCAATCTTATTTAAGTACCAGTGAAGATTTATTTCTCTTTATTTTCAGGTTATCAATTTAATAAATTGGACTCTGGATTGAAATAATCGACTTTAAGGATATTTGTTTATTGATTTAATGTGGGTTTAGGTTAATCGTGTAGTTCCTCAACACAATATAAAAGTTTGCAGCTTTTCAAGTTTGATGCATTATTTCTTTATTTTGTCTGGCACCAGTTAATTTGTGTCAGACGTTATCACCCAAAAAATTTATAAAATGCACTTAAGTTGCTTATTCCATAGAAAATTGGCTTTGCAGAATGAAATTTTTATGGTTTATGCAATTACACACTGTATATTAATGATGCAGCCTCCTGTGTTTAGCAAAGGTTTACTGTATTCTTCAGATCTGACAAACAGGGCTGTAAATTTAATCAAATCATGCTTAGTACCATATATTATTTGTTCAGTAAATATGGCTGTGATATATCTTATCACATTTTGTATTGCCAGCAGTAAATTTGGCTCACTGATGAATCTGACTTCAATTCTTTCCCTGTTTTGGAAAAGGTTATCTGTGAACTCTTTCATAATGATTCCTGTGCTCAGACTAAAGCAGAAAGATTGATGATTATTTGGTTCACAGTATCATGGATGTCTTTGGGAGTACTGATTCTTCCTTGACAAGTAGTACATCATTGTCAAAAAGTATCAGTGTATTCTGGAGGTGCAAGTCCAACCACTTGTTCTGATGTTATTTTCTGAAAGAGGTGTCATGTATCAGGATGACTTGCACCATAGTGCATTGTGAAGTAATAGTCTCCAGAGCTGCTGTTTCAGTTTCATTGTTCAACATCACCAAATATTCAGAAATACTCATCTTTTGTGTGATTTTTATACTGTATTCTCTGTTTCCTTTTTTTAGATATTTAAAATGTAACTGAAAAGATAATTTTGATACTTTGCTTCTTTAATTTATTTACTTTATTAATTGTTCACAATGTGGTAGAATTTAAATTAGAAAAGTATAAAATGTTATGTATACCAAACTGATAATTTTCTAATTTTAATATAGTTTAATTTATTAGGAAGCTGTGGAATACATTAACCGATATAAGAAAGAAAAGGATTTTCTAAGGTTCATTGAAACTAATTTTCAGTTTGATGCTCAGGTATTTATTGTCTGTTTTAATTACTGTAAAAAATCTGAGTTTGTTAAGTATTTGTCTCTCAACCTTAAATGCATGTAAGTGGTAATAAATTATAATTCCCTTTAGAATTGCAAGATTAAACTGAAGCATATTACTGTATAATTGTATGTAAAAGGATTTGCAGGATGGGAGGAATGAAGGAAAGGATAGTGCATTAATTTAACTGTGTGCATTAAGTTAGTAATTGATTCAGTTAATAATGCTAAACTAATGCATGTTAAAATATTGTTGCGTGCGTACAGGTTCGTTATAAAATGAATGCACAAGTCCGATGAAAAATGAACAAAAATTTATTATTATCACAACAAAAATGCTTAAATTTTCTCAAATTATCATGCAGTATTACAATATCTCACAGTAGTTATCTTTTAACTACTCAAATGTCCAATAGAACATAATTCAAAACAGCTAAAGAACGCTAATCCGCGAATTCGCTACAATCAACAAGAGCAGTTTTCTAAACAACAACAAACTAAGCAACTAACTACAAACTGAGATGTTTTCTTCCTTTTATAAGATTTTAAAATCACGCGCTAGAATTTTCCAGTACTTTCTTGAAATCAAAAAGAGATATTTATTTAATGCACGCGCTCTTGTATTTTCAATTTTCCGGCTTAGCTTTCTTTTAATATTCGTCACGCGCTGCACTGCACGAGAAATAAAACCATTTAATTTATAATTGAACTAACATTAGCTTTTTAAATACCAAATTCGTAACAATATTAAATAATTTAGCATTAATTTAATTTGAACAAAATTGTGTGTTCAAATATTAATTATTTTAACATTAATTTTTAAGCATGTAAGAGGCTAATTTACATGTTCAGATATTTAGCTTGTTGAATTCCAGGGCTTTTCTTTGAGGTTTTCTGACAGAAGTGATTCAGTATATCTTACTTCCTATTATTTTAATTAGACGAATAATTTTGTATCTGGTAAGTTTGAATTTGAAGTTAATGATAAATTCAAGCTGATTGCCCTGTAGCCACATTGTAAAAATCTTCCATTTAATTTTTCATTTTCCATTTAATAAGTTAAAAATGTAGGGGATTCTTAACTTATCAATTAGCACAGTTAAAAAAAGGGGGAAGAGAGAGACTTAACTCACATTATGCTGAGACTTTTTTATGTAATAAAGATATTCTTTTAAGTGCATATCAATAATAAAACTCATAAAAATATTCATTTTTTTTAACTTTCAAATTCATTACTTAAATGTTTAAATGCTTTAAAATGCTGCAAGAAAGAATATTTTCTGTTTCCTGATGTATATTTTTGCATTGAAATTTGTCGCAGTAAGCCAGAGTCAGAAGTCAACAAAACCTTTAAAACTTTTGAGCTGTGAATTTATACTGAGGCGTATTATGGTCTGATATAGAAAAATTAGATCTGTATTTCTTTCAAAACTGGGGACTAAAGCAGGTGCAGTTTCAGCATATATTATTTATCTTTTGGATAGGCTATTTAATGTGTTTTTAATAATTGTTACCATAGCTCTTCCAGTATGTAATGTATCATTTCTAAATTTCTCATAGCTTTTATAATTGTGCATTTTAAAGGCACCCAAGGAATTTAAATATGTTTCATTACTACTAAATTGTCGCATAAATTGACTCGTCTGTGTTGTTTTGGGTGAGAAAATATCAAATTTGCTATATTTTGTCTTGGGGTGTCATTGGCATTAAAATAGATAATGTATTAAAAAAAGTTCTTTTCTCATTAGGAAAGCTGAAGTAGGATATGAACATCTGCTTCAAATTTTTCACTCAATGTTTTAACATATTTGAATTTCTTAATCATTCTTTGGGTTTCAGAATCAAATTTTTTTTTATTTTGCTATTAATTAAATTGTTTTCTTACCATTGGTGATATTTATTTCATCTGTGATTTGAACATCTCTTTTATCGTGGTCTTTCCTCTGTTTGCAGATACCAGTGTTGCAGATACTATTCTATCTTTTATTTTAAAAAATTAAATAAAATAAAATAAATTCTGGCATTTTTTCTGATTTTAGTAAATAATTTTTTAATGGTTTTCTTTATAAATCTTGTTTTATTTCAGAATAATTTTATAGATATTTTATTCATTCTTTGCAGGTTAACTTGGTGGTCACTTTTGCTTTAGAATAAACTGTATCCACTGAGGGCCTGTACATTTCATATTATAACGATGATGATATTATAACAAGATTATGCATTATTCCCATGCTGTTGACTGTGTTAGAATACTGCATGGATTTGAGGTTGGATCTTTAGATTTAAATGAGTACCATTCGGTACAAGAGACTTAAATGATTAAAGATAATATTCCCCCCTTTCATAACTCTTTGTACTAAAAAAAGAGGATATTAGTGACTTACCCATCTTGAAATTTAGTGAGGTGCTTCAGACAGAGAACAAATTTGTGTTCTTTAAATTTCTTCTGTCATTTCTTTTACAGAATGTTCGCTTAACCCATTAGCCACCCAAAGTATGAGGAATGACTTTTTTTTCTTATGCAGGTAATAAAAAGTATTAAATTAAATACTTATAACATAAATTTACACCGGAAAAAAAATGCTCTTACCTGTAGAAAAATCGAGTGTTGCGTTCATGCAGTGGAATAAGAATACGGTTGTTTAGTGAGTATGATTGTACTCATGCAAATTTTTCTTTAATTGGGCCCTGAATTACTTTTTAGCGGTATGATATCTTATAAATCTACAAATCACTTTACTTGTAATTAATTTAACATTAAAATTTATATTGTATTTCTTTTACGAGTACAGATTATTTTCAATTGAAAGATTCAAGCATGAAAAGCTTCACTATAATCATGATGTAAAGCTACATTACATAGTTTGCATCTATAAACAGTCTAGCTATGGCATTCTGTACAACGAAGTTTTCTTTTATCCTTGGACTTTATGATAAAATGTCTACCATCTCTGTGCAATGCTTTTGAATGCTGAATTTACTAGGTCTTCCTGTTGCTGATCTATTTCTGGCTATTTCTACACTCTCAATAGGAGTTTGTGAAAGGAATAATGAAATATCACATCTGAGATCTAAAAGAGACTTAGAAGTAGTAGAAAGTCTTGATATTTTCCATGCATCAATGTAATACAAGTATATATCAATGTAATTAGTAACTATTGGCCTCCACCATTTTTTTCCCATGAATTCTTATTCTGTAATTGGCTACTAAATTGTCGCATAAATTGACTCCTCCCATTTTATATGAAGAGATACGAAAACCTTTTTCTTTTATGTTCTTGAATAACGGGAAATACTTTTTACAGGCTGAATTTTTCCAAATGTTGAACCAACAGTTACAACCAAATTGTCTTTCCATCAAACAAAAATTATTTTATTTTTCTCTTCATGCTGGAAATCATAACCCCTGTCTTTCTTAGAAACACATTTCACCATTTCTAGTAAGCACATTTGTAAGCAGTTTCCTTGACTTGTTTTTGTAACACCAAAACCTTGACTTTTTAGATGACAGAGAAGATGAAATGATGTAAAAAAGTAATCAGAGTAAATAGCAAGATTGTCGGGAGTTTCAACAACAGTGAGCAAGTTTATCACCATACTTCCACCAAAACCAAATTCTTCATATTTTGGTCATTTTGGAGCTGTCGACTAACTTGAATAAATATCAAAGTACAATATCAGTTTCATTCTTGTCATTATCATCATCTGTTTCTTCATCAAAAAATCTTTGAAGGGCTTATTTTAATGTAAGGAACCTCGTTCTAGGCGTTTTTAAAACATGGAATGAATATCAACCAAAGCATCTAAAGGCATGGGTTAAAAAAAGGAGTAAGTTACTAATTAGCGGGAAAGTAGCTTATTCCTGCTAATGTTGCATCAGCGCAACACTTGTTTTCCCTTCCTCCCCACACAAATACAAACAGTTGATTGATGGAATGTTCTGATAAGCAGTGACCTTGGCTAAAAATAGATCCCCCCCCCCCAAAGAAGACGATTCTTCATTACATTTTTCAGCAAAAATATCTGGTTTGAAATTTTGCTTCAAGTACGAGACTAATTATTATGAACAAAATTATTGCTCAATACAAATATTTTTTTACAGAAATAGTCTTCATAATATGTCTTACACAAAATCATCTGCTAGCATAAAATAGCTGTGGTAGTTATATTTTTATTCACATTTATTTTGACCATTGCATCAATCCAACACCAGCAGTGGCTAATAAGTTAAGAGCTTTTCATGTATTGCTTATATTTTTTACCTTTTTTCAAATTCATTTGTTTCAAATGGTATTTTTTCTTGATGATACCTAAAGCTTCCTGCTATCTATTGTCAAATATAGCCTAATGATTAATGTTATCTTCAATTAACTCCATGTCTGGTCTAGAATACTATTTGCTCTTAGGCAGCTCAAGAAGATGGTTCTGTATTTAAACCATCGAAACTAGTCCTGCAAAATTTATGAAAATTATGCTGATTCTTGTTATTTAACTTCTCCAATAATCATTATTCGGAGTGTTATTTTAATCTAAAACATTGATACTGTCTATGAAGCAGTCGTAAGGGTAAATAAAGAGTAATATTAATTATGAATTAGTTCTATTATAATGAAATAAAGCATTTATGGGATTTTACTTGATCTTATAGAATCAGTTAGTCCTATAACTCCTTCAGAAGTAAAGCAAATTATCACTATATCTGAAAGTAATTAAAGAGTCAGGAAAGGGTTTAAATAAACTTCTTTTAATTAAACAGATCTTGGAACATAAATGCACATTTTGGTGCTAACAAAATCAGCCACAGCTCATGGTGATACAACTAAAGGAACTGTCGGTTTCAAGTTAAGATGGTAGTGAATGACTGCATAATTAAATTTTATTTTAAGCTGGCTGTCAAAATCGAGTGCTAGCAGTGATATAATGCAAAGTTGAGTAATTACAATTTATCAGAGCTGGAAAGAACTAAATGTAGTGTGCACACACAGGCTAGAAATATACTCTGTTTTAAAATTATAAAACCTCAGTTTAAATATAGTCAAAAGTCTTTAATCTGGACTCGTCGGGACTTATTCCGGATTATAGATCATCAGTTTAAATCTGGTAAGATGGCATGCAGAAATTATAAAATTAAAAATATGAAACCTTAATTTATGAAATAAAGAGCAATTATGATCTAAATTGTATCAAAATTTACAAAAAAAAATAAGCTTAATATTTATTTGTTTATTTTATTAAACATTTCTTTCAATGTAAGTTGTTTAAGTTGCTTCATTTTATGTGCTAATACTTTATCTTTAATTCTATAAACAGACATAATTTCTTAAAGAGAAAGTTTTTCTTAAAGAGACATAATTTCTTAACAATTCTATAAACAGACATAATTTCTTATTCAGTTACAAAGTTCCGCTGTTCAAGTCATATAATTGCTGTGTCGAGAATACCAACTAATTTGTCAATCGAATTTTTTTCGTTTTCAATAACCTCTGTGTCACTTTCTTCTCTATCGAAAGCGGTACATCGAAACAGGCTTTCGCTTTGTAGATGCTTTGGCAGCTCCAGAATTGGAAACTCTTTTTGACATAATCAAAAGTTCAAGCTTACCTTTTATAAAATTTCTCTAACAGTCTGCAAAAAATAATAAGCCAGATCCAATTAAAAGATTAAGGAACAACGCAATCTGCAACATTAACTGAAATAGATAATTAGATAATTTTAGCCTAGCTTATACCGTCCGTTATACATTAAACGCGCATGCGAAAATGCATGCGTAGAACGGACTTTTGACTGTACTAGCTAACTCATTTATATTCTGGAGAGGAAATAAAAAGGCTGAAATTATAAATAACTGGTTAATTTAATCAGTAACCTTACACGTTTAAAAATATGCTAAAAGATTCAAGAACTGTGTTGGTTAACAGGCCAAATAGCGATAATTAACATGAGTATTTTAGCATATTTCTTTATTTTTTATTTCTACAGTCAAAAGTCGTTAATACGGACTCATCGGGACTTCAGCGATTCCGGATTATCGATTTTTACAGATTATAGATCTTCAGTTTAAATCTGGTGAGATGGCATGCAAAAATTATAAAATTAAAAATATGAAACCGTAATTTATGAAATAAAGAACAATTAGGATCTAAAGGGTATCAAAATTTACAAAAAAAAAAAAAAAAAAAAAAGCTTAATATTTATTTGTTTACTTTATTAAACATTTCTTTCAATGTAAGTTGTTTAAGTTGCTTCGTTTTATGTGATAATACTTTCTCTTTAATTCTATAAACAGATATAATTTCTTGTTCAGTTACAAAGTTCCGCTGTTCAAGTCCTATAATTTCTGTATCGAGAATACCGACTAATTTGTCAATCGAAACTTTTGCATTTTCAATAACCTCTGTGTCACTTTCTTCACTATCGGAAGCAAATTATAATGACGAGGAATTTGATTTAAATCATATCAAAGACATAATACATCGAGATGAAATACTGCATTTAGTAAGGAATTATAAGCCAAATGAAATGAAAACATCTGCCCTGAAGATAAGGATAGTGCTGACAGATCAACTTCCAATTCATTGCGCGCCGCGTCGTCGTCCCCCCCCCTGGGCCACAGAGCAGCATGAAATTGATAAACAGATTTTGGAATGGTTAGGTCATTTTTTGCAGCAATTCCACTTTTGTTTAATGGACTTTGAAACATACTTTCGCTTTGTAGATCCTTTACATATTAGTAAATATATATCGGAAATTCTATTTGACATAATCGAAAGTTCAAGCTTACTTTTATAAAATTGCTCTAACAGTCTGCAAAAAATAATAAGCCAGATCCAATTCGAAGATTAAGGAACAACGCAATCTGCAACATTAACTGAATTAGATAATTTTAGCTTAGCTTATACCGTCCGTTATACATTAAACGCGCATGCGTAAACGTATTTTGTGCATGCGCACACGCATATTTGCAGCCGTACAAAAAGTACAAAACTTTGTACGAGTCACAAAGCCGTACAGCCGCACAAAAAGTACAAAACTTTGTACAAGTCAATGCGATGCATGCGCAGAAAGTTTGTACCTTTGAGGTCCGGATTATAGATCATTCCGGATTATGGGTGTCCGAATTAACGACTTTTGACTGTATTTAAAATTCAATTTTTGCTGTACTAGCTGTTTAGCACCTTAACCTGTATGTGAAACTTAAGATGTATGAAAACTTTAACTCTCTTTAAAACTTTCACAAAATCTATTATACATAAGGAATATAAAACAAGGAAAATTTATCAGGTTCATATGTTATAATTTTTAATATGCTTCTTAATTATAATTGTTTGGGAGGAGGAAGGTATAAGTTTTAAAATCTTACTTACGTTTTTGCTTTCTTAGGTTTCCCTTTTGTCTCCCTTACCACCACCTGGATCCAAGACTCATATTACTGATAAACCTAAGCACGGTAAAAAAAGAAAGAAATTATCAGAGGTTGATTCTAAACAGTGGTTTGAAAAAGCTGGTATTATGTCATACCTGAATGAAAACAATTTGAATGGAACCAACAGAGTTGCTTTCACAAATCTTGCAAGTAAAGAAGAGTGCCAGCAGTTAATGGACTTGGCCCTGGTAATTTTATGTATTTATTATTATTTTTTTATTATTGATAATTCTTTTCTTAACACCCTTCCTTGCCGACAGAACTATTTAGCATAATAGTTAATCAATTATACTAACTTAATTATTTCAGATGAGTCAAGTTTTGCATTTAACCAAGAATGTCAAGTAATGACACATAGGTATTAAAATTGTCCAGAGTACTTTATAAAAGACAGCTGGTATTTTGTATTGCTAAAAATTGCATTTTCTGATCTAAAATAAACCAATTTTTCTACTGTCTCAAAACTGATGTTTTTTCACTGATTTTTTTCAGCTGGCAAAAGTAAGAAAGAATTGTGTAATTTTATTTTGAAAGAATTAATTAGAATATAATCATGCAATTTCAACTGTTTATTCAAGACTAGTTGTACAAGTTGCAAAAAATTAGCTTTATAGGTTAAGAAGCATCTTTATTTGAAACTTAATGTTTTGAAAGGATATAATTTCATATTAGTTTACTAAGAGGTGTTATATAACAAAAATAATTGTCCTCTAAAGGGTTACTAATTTGATTCATGTCTTAAATTAGAACCAATATGTCTAGAACTAACTAGAGATATTTTACAGGCATTTTAAGCACCTGAGATATGTTCAGGAAATAGGCTGTCCATCAGAAATGCAAATCAAAATTTCATCACAGAATTCTTTCTTAAGTGATACTTTGCCACAGAATTATGTTCAATAAGGTTTTGTTTATAATGTAAATCAATTTAATTTTACAACGGTTAGGTATGCTCGAGCTTCCAGTTGTATTGTATTGATTTGAATGTTACTGCTGTACATCATTGCAACATTGTTCTAGTGTAAAAATTTATGTCAAATATGTAAAAATGGTAGTATATTTTTACTATAGTTACATGTCTGGAATTTAATATATGCAAAAGAATACATATATCTAAATTCTTAAATTTTTTTAAAGAAATACAATGGTTTGAGTTTACTTTATTTCAGGTAAGAAGAATGTGCTACAGTTCCATGATCAATTTTTAGTTTTGCTCTTGGTCGCAAATAATATTTATTTTTGTAATTCACCATAGGTTTTTAATTATTATTTTTTAATATTATCATATACACATGTTTCCTTTAATTCTTAAAGCTAAAAGAAAGAGAGAAAATAAAAGAATACAGTATTTATTTCAATTGAAGTGTGAGTATGTATCTCATATTAAATCTTTTAATATTTTTCTATTTGCTCAGGAAGGAGGTGTGCATGGAGATGGGTATAATGGTAGAGAATCTCCCCATACAGAATTTGAAATGTTTGAGGGTTTAACTGTCGCCAGAGCTGCAACAGTATGTCATATTTTCAAACTAAATTTGCATTTGTTTTTTACTGTTTAAGTATCTGAATTCTGTCTTTAGTGCTATTTTTAATTTGTATGGTGTAAAATAATTCTGTTCATGTAAGGACTCTAAACAACGACTTGTTAGTGGAGGCGTTTTTTGAAAATAAAGAAAAACATTGAACATTTTCCTTAAATTGTGTCTTTTAAGGTATAGTTCGACTGTCTTCAACACAACATTGGCTGGCATTCTGCCAAAACACATAGAATTGTCCAAATGGGCATTAGTTATGTGCCTCAGAGTGAAAGGTCACATGAAAGTTCTCTCTCATTCAGAAAGAGAGAATTTATGTGGGCGAGAGAGGGAAAGTCTCTATGTCATCAGGTAATGCTGTCATCAATTGTCTTTTGCACACACCCCTCCCAGAAATAAATGCAAAGATTCACATTGGTTTGCAGCCTAGAAACCAAAAATATTGAATTTTTTATCATAATTTATAAATTTTTATGAACAATGCGTATTTCATCGCTTACATTAAAGAGAAGGTCACTAAAGGTCATGGAAGCGATTTTGGAGGGGGGTGTAGTAAAAAAAGGAAATCGATCAGTAGGTTTCCATCGCATTTACTTGAGATTTACCTAGATAGTAATTGATTTTAATGTGACATTTACAGTATTGTGGTCTTTCATGTAAGTGTTAGGGAAAGCTTGATTTTATCATTAAAATGACTTCAAATGGTAAAAACACGGCATTTCACAGAGGTACTAAGAATTGCTACATAAATGTCTTTACATTTTGTGACATGGAAGGTGAGAATGCAGAACTTAGCATTCCCATCTCACAACCCATGAAAAGAGATAGCAACATTGCAGGAGTATCTCTGATGACGATAAAGAAAATTCGGTGAGAGCTAGAAACGGAAGAAGAGCCAGTTTTCAATTTCCCAAAAAAAAAGTCCAAAAAGGAAGTATCAGATAGGATTTGTTTAGATCATTGGTTTTCAGTGGGGGCGGTACCTCCCCCTAGGGGGCAGTGGAAGGATGCTGAGGGGCAATGAACTTGTTTTGGGTGGCAGGAGGCAGCGAGCATGTTTTGGCATTTGAACTTAATTTTAAAACTCTCCCAAAAATGTATTAAATTGATTATCTGATTTACACCATTTGTGCCAGCAATAAAACGAACTTACATGATGGCTTCCCTCATGCAATTCTAAGAATGGTGATACGAATCTGCAAAAATTCATCCTGACAAACAAAATAAAGGTCTGTCATTTTTCACGAACATCAGAGCCAAGTGTCTGAAAACACCGTCTGTCTCACGGTTACTAGCAACCTTATCAAAAAAGTGTGATGATTGTTTGATAGCCATTTCATAATATATCAAAATTAATTGCAAAATCGGAAAAGGTTATACCATGGGCGAAAAGTTGATACTGCCGGCTGTCAATGAAGTTTTAGAAATAGTTTTATACCATCTAGGCACATCCAGTGTTATAAAAAATGTCCTATTAAGCAATGATACAGTGCGACAACAAATTGATGACATGGTGGAAGATGTTGAAGCTTTGTTATGCAAACTTTTGATACCCACCGAATTTTCTCTTCGGGTTGGTGAATCAACCTTGCCAGATATTAATGAAATTTTACTGTTGGCTATGTCTGGTTTGTGAAGGAAGGAAAAAATTATTATTATATTGCACAAAATTTTATTGCAGGTACTAAAGATGAATCTATTTTTAATGCTGTTAAATATTATTTTCATAAGAAAAAGTGTTCCTCTTGAGAATATTATGTCTGTTCCCGTCAAAGGAGATCCTGCAGTGGTGGGTTATCATCATGGGTTCATAGTCTTTTTAAAGAAAGAGGTACTAAGTATTTTAGCCGTTCTCTGTGCGATTCATAGACAGCAATTGCAGAAAACATCAGTGACTGTTTGAAACAAAGCAATTTGTATGGAACTGCAACACAACTGGAGACATGGCAATGGACAAATTACTAAAAATTATAGGAGCTCTTGAAAATATAATGACAGAAAACTGGAAGAAGTACTGCACCCATGTAAGAAACATAGAAAATTACTAATGAAAAAAAGATGGTTTAATAAAAGATTTACACGAATCTTTAATTATTCCTTCTGATGAAGAGGATCAAAATGTGGATATGTATAGTGACTCCCGATACAGAATAATAAAAGTACAGAAGTAAGAAATTTCGTCTCTTACTCCCCAGTATGTTTAATACTGCATATAGTTTTTAGTGCAAAAATCAAGGTGATATAATAATTATTTATTATAATATAGGTATCGGAATTACTTAAATAACTATAATAATTATTTATCACTGTATAATTATTATAATTAATTAAAAAGAATTTTTTCAGTATGTAATAATAGTATGTAATAATTGTAGCTCAAGATAAAATATTAATCAATTATAATGTACCATAATTTCCGAAAGAAAGGTCGCATCAGCGTAAATGCCTCACTCGAGAAAAATGGCGGGAAAAAAAATTAAATTACTCAGAAACACTACAATAGATTAAATTGTGCGTGAAATCGTCGTGGACCGTATAGATGCAAAATCTTGACCTTTATCCTGATAAATGACACATCACTTAAGAAAAATGCATGACATGGAGCTATAACTCAAAAATAAATTAAAGGTAAGAAATGTTGAAAATATATTTGCATTCACAAATATACTTATATTTACCCACTAAAGCAGTACATATTTGTCATACTCATACTATATTATAAAAAATATTGCAACAACGAGATATTAAATTTGGATGATGAAAGAGAATTTTTAATTTTACTTACAAAGGAATTACAGCAAACTGTATGTCAAATAAAGCCATCAAAATCTGATTCTTCACTATTTGAATTAAAACGATTTAATAAATGTCCAAGTCTTCCAGATCGTCACATTCATCCTCTTGGTTTACAGTCTCTTTATCTGAGGATATAATTTCAGCTTCTTTGAATGTGGCTATTATTGATGATGTTTTCAGTGATTTCCATGCACTTCCTACCCACTTTGCAACTTCTTCATAAGATGCTGTACGCATTTTGCTGCTTTTGGTGTACGTATGCAATCCTTCACTCATCCAACACTTCCACCTCTTTCGGACTTCAGCTTTCAAGGATTTATTATCTGACAAATCTAATGGTTGTAAGATTTTGTGTCAAACCACCAGGAATTATTGGTACGGTCATAGACAGTTTTTGACATCTGGTTTTCACTGACTCAAGTAAATGAGGACGCATGGAATCCATTATCAATAACCCTTTTGGTTGGAAAAAAGATCCCTTATGACACTGCCAAACATTTTGTAGCCACTCGTGCATGATTGTTTCGCACATCCATCCATTCTCGCTTGCACAAATAATTACGTCATTAGGAAAATTCCCTTCGAAATAGTTTTGCTTTTAAAGATAATCATCAGCTTTAGCTTGTCACTGCTTGCTGCACAAGCTAACACACATGTAAATGACGTTCTTTCATGCCCTGCCGTAAGCACAGATACAGTTTTTGCACCAATTTCATCAACAGTTCTGTTTGCAGGAGATTTGAAAGCTAACAGGGTTTTATCCATATTTATTATCTGTGATGCAAGAAGTTTTTTTTTGTCAATAATGTCTGCCATATATTTTAGAAAAGATGCCTTTATATCCTGCCAGTCCACTGGTAATTGTTGCCCGACTGTTGTTCTAGTACGCACAGAAATATATTTTCTTTTCATAAATCTGCTACACCAGCAAGGCCCTCCTTTGAAATCATTTGTGTTCATTTGTTTTGCCATTAATTTTGCTTGTAAGTGAATTTTTACAGTCGAAATTGCCATTCTCTTTCCTTGTTGCTCCTTTATCCATTTTGCAAGATCGTCCTCTAGATTCGGCCACCTCACAGTTCCGCTTCTTTGGCCACTTCTTCTTTGCATTGTGGCTTATTTTTAAGCTGTTCTTTTTCAGTTCTCCAACTTCGAATGCATCTCTCGTCCACTTCAAACTCTCAAACTGTTGCTCTATTTCCAATTTATTCAGCACATTAAATTACATTAAGCTTAAAACCAGCAGTATAGCTTCTGTGCTGTTTAGGTGCCATTTTCAAAAATTTTCCGCTCCCTTCTTACTTAAAAACTATCCAACAAATACTTGCACCCAAACTGATGGGATCTGTATCTGGCAGAATGCCAAGAAAAATCAATTCAGTCTGAAAGGGAAATATGTCAGAATTCTTTATTGTAATGCAGGTGGTGTCCGCCTTTGAAAAAAAATTGCAGTAGATTTACAGTGGAAAAGGCAGAGGTGGAAGAGGATGGGTCCTGGAAGATTCATCGAATGGCAGAGAAGAGAGACTATTCAAACTGATGAAAATGCTGATTTGAGAGAGAGAAGAATGTTATTGTTCTGAGATCCCCTTTAGAGAGTGAATAAGGCAGGTAGGTCCATTCAAGGGAAAGAATGTAAACAAAATAAAGTTCGCAGAAAGCGACTGAGTGGTCTTTTGTGTGGGAACAGCACCAATCTACGTACAGTAACAAGGTCATTCAAACTATGCACAATGATATAATAGGAATTTTTTTTTTTTTTTAATGAACCTAATCACCGCATGGGTAGAAATGCCAGACCCGCTGAAAATTTAAGTTTTAAACACATAAACATTGCGGCATTTCTTCTGGAAATTATGATAATTATATTAAGTATTTATTGTCTTATAATAAATTATAATAATAATTAAATTATTTGAATTCATTGTAATAATATAATAATGAAAATTATCAATTGCATAATTATAAATACAATTATAATATAATAAAATTTACTTATTTTATTATAAAATAATATATATACAGTGAAACTGTGCATAGATAGTGTGCGTAGTTAGCGTAACCAGAAACAAGATGTGTTTATTAGGGACTGTGTTTAATTGTTTATTCTTAAAGAGAATAGAAACAGATATTACAGCTAGTACATTTTGTAAGGAAGAATTCTTTGCATAGTGGAATATATCAGGTTCCAATTCTCAAAAACTAAACTTATACGTTATTTTCATGTTTCCAGATCTAATAGATTAACATAATAAATGCACTATAACAAAAATGCGACGGAAAAGTGCACCGTCAGCCAAGTTATGAAGTTACAAGTACAGAAAAAAAATTAATTTGGAAAACTCTTACACTTTTACGAATAAATAAATAAATAAATAAATACAATATAAAAAAACAGTTAATAATAAATGATGATCAGCATATCAGCCTAGATTACTCAAAAGTAATTTTATCTTCTTATGTCTGTGCCTTTTGAATGCCGTGGAAATAAACAGAGAAAAAATCCCTAAGACAGGATTCCAACCACCTTATTTTGAGAATAAATCAGTCCAAATGGCACATGCATGTTTGCACTTGTGGTTGTGGCTAAGGCAGTCGAACTATAACTGAATGATACTGATATGAAAATATAAGGGAGTTGTAATCAAACTTTGATAATTATTTCTACCTTACTTATTTAACATTACATGAATTGCATGTTATTTAAAGTATTTACATTTCTAAATTTTTACACCTTTTTACTATGGAAAAAAAATTGTATTCAAATAAATTTTTATGTAATGTGTAAAAATTACTTAATCAGTTAAAGAAGTAATTTGTTTGAAAAAGAACTTTGTGTTCATAACCATATCTATAGCCTTTTATATTTTATGAAAAGGCTATACTTTCTTATATATTTAAAATTAATTATACATTTTGCATAAATATTTTTATTAAAAATACAATGCAAAGTAAAATATATTACATTTGTAATATAAGCTGAAATTTGGTAGTTTTTGGAAAATGTATGCGATAAGGTTCAGTGTCCAATAGCAGAACTAAGTATTTTAGTATATTGTATATAAATTTAGATGCTTTAAATTTGTATATACAGAACAAAGTCCGTAATCCGGACGTCCATTATCCAGAATGATCTATAATCCAGACCTCAAAATCACAATTTTTTTTTTGTATGCTTTACGCATGTGCGCTTCTGATAGTGAAGAAAGTGACAGAGAGGTTATTGAAAACAAAAAAATTTCGATTGACAAGTTAGTCGGTATTCTTGACACAGCAATTACAGGACTTGAACTGTGGAACTTTGTAACTGAACAAGAAATTATGTCTGTTTATAGAATTGAAGAGAAAGTATTAGCACAAAAAACAAAGCAACTTAAACGACTTACATTGAAAGAAATGTTTAATAAAATAAACAAATAAATATCAGGCCTCTTTTTTTTTTTTTTTTTGTAAATTTTGATACTCTTTAGATTATAATTGCTCTTTATTTCATAAATTACGGTTTCATATTTTTAATTGTATAATTTCTGCATGCCATCTTACCATATTTAAATTGATGATCTATAATCCAAAAATATCCGAAGTCCCGATGAGTCCAGATTACGGACTTTGTACTGTATATATTCAAGTTTGGTCATGTCTTTGTCATTAATCATAGTCTGTAAAAACTAAAATTAATTTAATACACTTTGATGCAATAAAATATTCTTTTTTTATTTATACAGTTATCCCAACGTGGCATTCTAAATCCTTTAGCTGCTTTTCTGTTTTTAAACATCAGTGAGAAAGCTCGTCAAGCTGTGGAATTATTCTTTGATTTAGATACAGAACTCTTTTTTGCATACACTCATCTTGTATGCCGTACTGCCTTACCTGGTAAATGAGTGTTTTTCCCCTCTATATGCATATATTTAAATATGTGTCATATATAGATATACATATTTTTGGAGAAAGTATTTGTGAGATGTCTTGGACATCTTTTATGAAAAGGCCATTTCTTGACTGAAAGTTAGAAACATTCTGCATTGTTAGTGGCTATAAATAATGAAGTATAGAAAATGTTGATTAAAGTAAAAATTTTAAATGATGTTATCCAATTGTTATAATTTTTAAATTTCGTATATTCAGTGATTAACTGCCAAAAAGTCAGTTAAATATGTATTTAAAAAAAATAACCTTTCTTATGCATATTTCTTTCACCTTGTTGTGTCTATGAGCATTGTGTAATTTTAAATTTTGACACATCTTGGCAAAATTTTGTAAAATGCAGGCTGAAAATACAAACAAATTTGAAAAGTTCTGTTTCTGATGTTATCAGTTCTGTTATTAGAGATGTAACAAATTATAATACATGTATGTATGAAATATGTTGCTGAAGGTTTCTCATCAAAATTAATTCTTATTTACTGTATGATTATTTCATTCGTTTTTTGTGATTTTTTAAAAATTTATCTATATTTTCTAGCTTAACTGATTTTCAAGAAAGGTCCATTAACACTGTGCACTATACGCTAAACAACAATGATTTGATCAAAAAAGAAATCAAAACATGAATTTTCAAGATCTAAGCTTTACACAAAAATAAGCCTCAGATAAGATCATCAATCAAATAGATGCCAGACTTACTACCAAATGACCAATCAGAGTGCAAACAGAACACTATTGATAACAGACATAGTTATGACTAATTAAAAATCTTCATTATTCAGTGTATTGTGTTAGAGTGCTTCATGTACTTAAAGGAAATAGAGAAATATTTTCTGATTTATGCCTGCTGATTTTGTCATTTTCTGTGAGGTCCATCAATCTTAACAGGTTTTGTTGCCATTCTTGTCTCTTAAGTCTACAATTAACACTTGATTTAACAGTAGATGATTTAAAGAAAATAATATTTTGATCCCCATAAAAAAACCACGAGATTTGCACTATCTTCATCTGCTGAGAACTTGTTCCAGAAGAAATGTTCAGTAACTATATGGAGTAAATGACATCTAGTAAGGCTACTGTAAAGCTGTGACAGAACGCTAAAGATGTCAGCAAAATTAGTTACCATCTGAAATTTTTTCCGTTGCTAGCTTCCCATTTGTGGTCGAGCACTCCGTTTCACAGCTGAAAAGATTGCCATAAGTGTGCAAAACACAGAGCCCAAATATTGGTACCTCCGAAACTTCCAAGACAGGTTTTCATCAGTAAGTTGTTATTGCCAATTCTATGAAAAATGCAGCTGTAAATGAATGGGATCCACAATTATTCACTTTTGGGAAAAGAATGCAGAGCATGTACTTCGGTACCTCCAATAACTTTCAAGGTAGGTTTTTGACATTGGATGAAAGGATTTCATCTCTTGCAAGTTTGGTTTCTCATTTACTGTTTCCATTAATTGAATTATTAGTCTCAAATCAGGATCTTCCATTTTGCGATTTTCTCAGTTCTTTGTTGCTCCAGACAGAGATCAGTATCTCATATTATAGAGTTTGTGTTAATTAGTCTGAGCACTGAAACTTCAAAACTACCTTTTTCTTCAGCATTCAAACAGCATTTGCACTTTTCTGCCCAAGGTTTTCTTTAAAAAGTATCTACATTTTCACGCAAAACTATTTTACAATGTTGAATTTCTGTATCATATATCTGAAGCCATTGTATACATCTAGGAACATGACCATTTTTATTTTTTAAATTAAGTAGTCATCTTAATGAAGCATGGTACAGCTGTGAATGTAGTATAGTGATGGAAATGTTTTGCTACCTTAATGGTTAACAGTTCTTTTCTGTTACACATTAGTTTCTTTCCAATTTAGAGAGGCTTTTACTAAAATACCATCTAAAATTAAGGACTAACATACTCTTGGTCATCAAGTTTTTTGAAAGAACAACTCCATTCTCTATTGTTAGCATCAATAATCTGAATAAAGTAGGATTCAGACTGGGAATTAAGCTAGTAGAGAAGCAGAAATAAGAGCACCCTTCAATACTTTAAATGCTTTTTTACAGTTAATCCATTTATCAAAAATTTTGTAATGGCCAGTAAAGTGTTTTAGAAACCTTTAACGAATGCTCTATAATAAGTTCAGAGATGGAGAAAGATTCTCAAGTTATAAACTTCTTTAGCCATAAATAGCCTTGATTTTTGTCAGGATCTGTGCGTACACCTTTGGTAGAGATAATATGATCAAAATGTTTAAATCATTGGCAAAATAGTTTAAACTTTGTCAGATTAAATTCTAACCCTCTGACTGTCAGTAGACAACGTTAAAATAACAAAATTTGCTGATCTTGCAATTCTCTTCTCTTTGAGAGTTTAACCTTGCCATATAAAAAGGTGGATAAGAAGATACTAAAAAAGTTCTTCGAGGACGACTTAAAAAAATTAGTTTTCCGTTGGGATAAGTTTATTCAGTTAAATGGGCATTGTGTTGAAAACTGCATAAATAATATTTATGAAAATTGATCAAATAAAAAATTCCTAAATTCCTAGAACTTTGGAAAAATACCTAAATTCCTAGAACTTTGGAAGCATTTCTTGTACATTAATTATTAATTTTATTTTTATCGTGTTTTGATAAATTAAAACTTTCCTTCCCTACTCAGCATTGTTCAGGATAAAAGTATAAGAAAATTAATAAACAAAAGTAGATGAACACGAAATTCAGAATATCAAATTTAATATTAATAGCATCAGAATCATATTATAGTTTAATGACTAAATCAGGCAATAAATATGTAAAGTGAATATAAGTAAGTTTGGAGCCTTTTGAAATAGTGTTGCCATGCATTTCAAAAAGCCCCTAGAAACTCATGGCATTTTGACACAAGAACCTCTCAATTTTTCATATTTCAAGGTTGGCAGATGTACTGTTTAGTGAAAGGGAGAACTGCATGCAGAAGGCTTTGTCCATTTGCCAAGCTGCATCTGGTCTCAAAATAGTAATACAGTACAAAGTCCGAAATCTGGACATCCATTATCCAGAATGATCTAAAATCCGGATCTCAAAGCCACAAACATTATTTTATTAATGCTTTACACATGTGCATTTGATTTTTCCTTCCATAATAAAACATGTGGAGATTTTTCACTTAAAAATTTTGATTTTTAATTTCACTTAGCATTAAATAAAATACCTCGTTATGGAAAAACAATCATGTAAGCATAAATTTGTGAAATCTTCTTGGCAAAAATCTCAAACCAAAACTTTCACCTATTTTATATCCCTGAAGCCGACCTGGCGAGTCATTATTTATTATATTCTGTCATCACCACATGTTTATTAATACATGACAGCTTCAATAACCTGGGTTTGATCGCGCTGGGTGTCTCACACCCAGTGACTCCTATTTCGCACTTTTTCTTCCCAACCATTTTTCAAAAATGGACGAGTCTTCATGTAGCTGCCTCAAAGGTCATAACCTTGGAAGGGGAGAATCGGCGAAAGAATTCTAAAAATAGATCTCCTTAAATCGCGGGGCTTGGGTATCTCACACCCAGAGCGAGCATTTCTGTAACTGTTCTCACTACAGGCAGACGTATCTAAATCGTTCTTTCGTTATGGCACGTTACCGCACTTATGACGAAGAAATGCGGTATTTGAAAAATTTACTGGATACTGTTTCTTCTGATGAAGAAAATATAGAGGAAGATAGTGATTTTTCAGGTAATGAAGAGCCAGATAACGAAGAATATTTTAGTGATCATGATTCTTCAACAGAAATTGAATCTGATTCTGAAAACGATGTTTCAGATTCAAGTGAAGATAATTATTTTATCGGAAGAGATAACATAACGAAGTGGAATAAAGAGAAATTCAAAGCTAATGTTAGAATTTCTGCGAAAAATATAATATCAAAACTCCCAGGAAATACACCCGTTTCAAAGAATGTAACTTCTCCTGTGGATGCTTGGAACCTCCTTATATCTTCTGATATGATAAAGAAGTTAGTGCATTGGACTAACAGTTTTATAGAAACGATTCGAGAGCGTTTTTCACGGGAAAGAGATGCAAAAGAAACTAATGAGGCTGAAATTAAAGCATTTATTGGATTGCTTTATCTCATTGGTTTGCATAAATCATCACATGTGTATATACGAGATCTTTGGGCAACAGACGGCACTGGAATAGAAATATTCCGTACAACCATGTCATCAACACGTTTTTATTTTTTATTGAGATGCATCCGATTTGATGATATACAAACTCGCCAGAGTAGAAAAGAATTAGACAAATTGGCCCCGATTCGTGAATTCTTCTAAAATTTTGTAGAAAACTGCCAAAAATCGTACAGTGTTAGAGAGTACGTAACCATAGATGAGAAATTAGAATCTTTTAGAGGGCGATGTCCATTTCGCCAATACATGCTAAAGAAACCATCGAAGTATGGAATAAAAGTTTTTGTGCTCGTCGATTCGAGAGTGTTCTATACTTGGAAAATGGAAATATATGCCGGTAAACAGCCGAAAGGTCCATTTCAAGTAGATAATTATCCCAGTAGTGTCGTAAAAAGATTGATGGAACCTCTGTATAATTCAAGAAGAAATCTAACAGTGGATAACTGGTACACTTCTTATCCACTTTCACAAGAACTTTTGAAAAAAAATATAACAATTGTTGGAACATTGAGAAAAAATAAGAAATTCCTCCAATATTCTTGAGTACAAAAAAAAAGGGATGCTTACTCTTCCATGTTTGGATTTCAGAAAGAAATGACTATTGTTTCGTATGTACCAAAGAAGAGTAAAAATGTTCTTCTGCTCTCAACAATGCATAACGATAATGCAATAGACATCACTACTGGAGAATCAAAGAAACCCGAAATAAAAACTTTCTATAATATAACGAAAGGAGCTGTTGATGTCGTCGACGAAATGGCTGCGACATATTCAACAACTAAAAAAACAAATCGATGGCCTATGACGATATTTTATGCAATGTTGAATGTAGCTGCTATAAATGCACGCGTTATTTTGCTATCCGCTAAAGAACCACCGACTCAGAATCGAACACGACGTTATTTTCTGAAAAGTTTGAGATTTAAAACTAATCGAAGACTACTAAAAGATCAGAAGCCAGCAAACAATGCTTCCGCAAAGTTTGAAAGTAAAACTGGTAAAGAATGAGGACTCTCAACCATCTGCTAAGAAGGCAAAAGTAATAATTAAAAGATGTGCTGAATGTGGATCTAAAAAGGACAGAAAAACAAAATATATTTGTGAAAAATGTCAAAAACATGTGTGTATGGAACACATGGCGTGTATTTGCAGGAAATGTATAGAATAATTGTAAGTAATATTTTAAATATATGTTTAAAACTGTTTCAACTTTTATCTTTTTCTTCTGTTTTATTTTTTGTGTAAATTTTATAGTAGAAAATAGGAAGAAACCACCCTGGGTATGACACACCCAGCGCGTGTAATGCCGTTCGTTTTTCTCGCGCGTGTAATGCCGGGATAATAACTCATGCTGTGATGTCTAAACTTTTTTATATTAGTAATTGAATAACAAGAGTATGGCAACCTTTTATGCTAACATTACACTTGATGATTATAGATTTTTAAATGTTCTAAGAAATGACGACGAGGAAAAATTCAACAAAAATTTCTTTTCATATGCTAAAAATGGCAAAAGATTACATTTAGTGCTATTTTAATTAAGAATAACTGATATGTTATTCACCTTAAACCCAGAAACGGCGGCAGAATATGTTGGCATCGAACGGCAGAATTTAGGGTAGACGAAATTTTTGGAATTTGGGGAAGCACCGAGTGGCAAAATTAAGGGATAAGAAGTTTTTATGATTTAGGAAAAGCACTGTGTTAAGGGTTCGTACGGTTCTTAAGAGTCCTTAAAAGTCCTTAAGTTTTTTGGAATCGATGTTTGGTCCTTAAAAGTTCTTAATTTTGGCCAAAATCGCCAGAAGGTCCTTAATTTTAATCATCTGAAATTTCTGTCTGTTTTTACAACTGCCATTTTGGGTGTGAATTAGCATTTTGCAGGAATATTTGTGGCTATTTTTTGAATGGGTTCATGAGTTATAATTTGTTCCTATTTGTAATATAAATAAGGGTGGGATACTCGAGTTTCTGAGCAAGAAGTGAAACATAAGCATTTCAAAATTATTTCATTTTTGTAATGAAGAGCTCTCAAACAACTTTCCGCTTTTGGGGATGTGAATTCTTTTATTAAATGGTTCTAAATTTGGCAATTATCAACATTTTAGTGATTTTAAGATCAGTGTGTATAGAAAATTTTTAATTCCGAGATCTAGGAATTTTTTGACGATTTTTTAGAACATTCTAACATTGATAAATTTCATTAAAATAAAGGTAATATATTGGAATTATATTTAAGAAAGAACATTAAAATAAAGCATTTTTATTTTTCACTGTCATATTATAAAGTTCCATTTTGGCCACGTATTATACAATTTTTTGAATCTGAAAAATAAGCAAGGAATAATGCTATAAAGCACAGTTTACGAAATAGTTTTTTAGCAAAAGCAAAATAGCAATGTAATTAATTAATGTCTTTTTAATTTTTTCATGGTAAGAATTTTTTCCCATTTTTCAGAATGATCAGAATTCTCAGAATATGCAACAGTTTTCTCTATAAAATTAATTTCACACTTTTTTCCTCCGATTTTTTTCTAATAACATTTATGGATTTTTGCTGTTACAGAACTGGTAGGGGTAATTTTTATTTAGGATTTTAGTCGCTGAAGATTGGACAGTTTAGAAAGATTTCAAGGCAAATTTACAGACCCACGATTCTAAGAGATTCTAGAAAAATGTGATAAAATGAAAAATGTCTCCATGGTAGTAACATGCAGTTTTTTACATTTTGGAGAACATCTGGAAGAACAATGAAAACATAATAGTTGAATGTTTTACTTCTGATTCTAGAATCGCTTTCTTAACATTTTTATCTTTTCTTTATTTTCTCTACTTTTTACTAGATACAAACATGGAAAATATCAAAAGTACTTCTAATCTTAACAGGCATTATAGAAAGGAATTTTTTATTAATAAAGAAATTGAAAACTCACCATTCAAAAAATTCATCTAATATGTCTTAATGCATCATACATAGAGCTGGCGCTAGGCATTTTGCCACCTGATGCAGTCTCTGTGGATCCTAAATTCTGATGCCTGGTGCCTTTCTAAGTTCTGTTTTCAATGCATGCTCTAAATTCTAAAAGTTTTGCCATTTCTAGATTTTTTTGCTCAGTGTGTCCCTGAATTCTAAAAATTATCCCACACCAGCTCTGTAACCAGACCTTACCATATGTATTTCATATTTCTTCTGAATGTTCGTATTACTAAAGAAATAAAATTAGCAGCTTTTTCCGTAAATTCTAAATGCATTTAGTCTTTTAGAATAACAGATGTCTTTAATTAAATCCCAAAAATTTAAAGTGAAAAGGAAACGTGTTGAAAAAAGAAACTAAATATGTAAAGAGAAATAAAATTATTCTTCAAAGATATGTACAGTTATTATTATGTAAATTACCCAGTTCTTTACAGTTTCAGCCTCTACTATAATTTCCCATTTCTATTTACTCATCAGAATGCAAATCACTTAGACAGTTTTTAAACTGAGTTTTTTTGGAGTGTAAGACGAGTGTTTCTGCACTCCACTTGGTCTCTGCATTAGTTCCTGTCTAGCTCTGATGATTTGTAATTATTAGTCTTTCCATTACTGCTGCTGACATTTGAGTTTATTATGACAATAGAGTTACTGAACCAGATTAAATTGTATAATTTTTTACCACTAGTCCATATTTTTAGTTTGAATTTCACTCTTCTCGTTTAATTATATCACCACAAGCTGTATTTTTAGTTTGAATTTCACTCTTCTTGTTTAATTATATCACCACAAACTGTATTTTATTTTGTTAGCGTAAGAACATGCCTATATGTTCAAAGTTCTTTTTGAATAATAAGCTTATTTAAATTTATTATCTGATTTATAGTTACTTTCAGACAAAGTGATAATTTGTTTTACAGCTGTCGGGGGGAGTAGGAAGTCAGACTATTTAACTGTTACCAGATCAAGTAAACCCTCATAGGTAGTACATTGCGGAGAGGTTGGCAGTTAGGAGATAAAACACTCAGAAACTAATGAGAACATTGTTTTGCATATTGAGACAAATTTCTAATTGTTAGAAAACATGCTTAAGGAGAAGGAACTCGATATAAATTAGCCAAAATGTCTGGGCAGGCCTTCAAATTAAAAAAACACATAATTATTTTGTTGAGTTTTATGTTTTGTAGCTTTTAATGTGTAATTGTCCTAATATTGCTTAAAAATCAATGTCATAAATTGCATGTATTTTAAACTGTGAAATTTTATGAGATTGTGATATTAATAGGGTTTTTTTAACAAATATTATTAAAAAATTAATTTAATTTAATAGTGGCCATGTAAATGTATAATGACTAAGATTATCTAATACCTAATTTAATTATAACTAAATGCATTCTCTTAAAAATTATCACTCTATATTAAAGCAAGTTATTGCCTTTCGTTAACACGCTGAGCCCGGCGTCGGTCCCTGAGGACAGGCACTGGAACTTTCGTTTGGCTGGCATCGATCCACAGGACCGACAGTATTAAAGTTAAAAAATAAGTATAGTCTCAATGAAATGTGATCAAATGTAGTTGTAATGAAATTTATTGAAACATTCTAAGCAAACATATGGCTTAGCCTTACACATATTACAACATTTTTGGCTATCTTGCATCCAAATAGTTTTGAATTGTCATCATAACATTTCGAACAATACTTTCAGACTTTATGTGCGTCTCCTTCCTTTTTGTATAATTTATGAATAATTTAAGTCGGCAATATTGCACCTCTTGATTACTCGCTGCCGGCTGAACAGAAAGAACAGCAAATTCGCTCCGGGCTCAACGTTTTAACCTTTACCATGGTCACAAGGTAAAACACAAAAATGTAAAAATTCATGTGAAACTTATTCTTTGAATCTAGGGGCCCACCAGCGGCCGAGCGGTAAAGTCGCTGAACACTGGTAGTTCGGTCCGAGGTTCGAATCCCGCGAACGGGCTGGCTGCATGGGTGGTTTCGTGGTTTTCCCCATGTGTAACGTGTATACGAGCCAGTTTCCCTTAGAAAGTCCTCCACAAAAGGCATCCCTCCTCTTAGGCAGATAGCCCTAGTGTGCTTTGCCATAATTAAATACACCACACCACTCTTTGAATCTAGTGAGACTTAATGCAAAGCAACTTATCACCGCTAATGCTTTAGTGGCTTAACATTAAAGTATATTAACTGAGTTACACCCCCTGGAATTCTACATGAAGCTACGACACTAACGTCAGACAGAGGTCAGCTAACTTTCAAAACTTACTTAACTGTGCCTACATCAGACCTTTCAGATTTGTTCTAATCAGCAGGTTTCTCTATAGGCAAGCAGGAGTGGTGACAACAGCCAGTCTTTTGTTATGAATCATGCTGATTATGGTTTTAATGCTCATTTTAGCCTATGTTGCTTGACACAAAATCTACTTGTTGTTTACTAAACCTTTAGACTGAGCAAGTATGTGACATAATGAGACATTGTAAAAAAAAAAAAAAAAAAAAAGCTAACTGTTAGTAAAACGTAACTAAAATGTCACTTATCTTCTTTCAAATATGCCCAGTTATTATGAGTGTAAAATATTTATTGCTACTTGATAAATTTCATAAAATTAATTTTATTCTCAAATGTATTAATAATTATGTTAATTAAGTTATGTTTAGTAATAATGCATCCTACTCACGTTCAGCCATAGATATAATACTTTTAATCGAATTTACTCAGTTCCCATTTGCTCATAGGTCCTTAATTTTCTTCATTAATGGTCCTTAAAAGTACTTAATTTCCGTGTGCAGAAATGTGTACGAACCCTGTGGGGTCCAAAGTTTAAGCACAGTGAAAATTTAGAACTTAGGAAAGTGCTTTGTAGCAGAATTTAGGACCTGTAGAGACTAGGTGTATCGGTAGGTGGTATCGAGCACCAGCCCTAGATAAAGTTAAGTATATGTGGGAGTTTATTTATTCAGAACTCGGATTAGTTTGAAGCATGTGCAAGAAATAAACGTAGGTATAGTAAATAACTAATACAATTCAGGCTTAATTCAGTACACATTAGGAGCAAGGAAATGACGTGGCTTTCGTCGCCAATCTTGTGATAACACAGCCAATAATATATAATGAATGCTATTAGGCCAGCCTAAAATTATCTTTACTGATTTCTAAGGCATTTCAATTAATGTAGCAGACTGTGCTGCTCCCTGATCGTCTAATTTGATCTAGCTTATTATTTTTTGAAGACTGTTATTATTACGGCAATTTTATAAAAACTAAGCTTGAACTTTCGATTATGTTGAAAAGAGTTTCCAATTCTGGAGTTGCCAAAGGATCTACAAAGCGAAACCATGTTTCGATGTTCATTAAACAAAAAGTGGAATTGCTGCAAAAAAAATGGATAAAGGCATATCTGTCTCAAAATTATGTGAGGAGTATGGCATTGGAAAGTCCACTGTATATGACACAAGAAAAAGAAAAAGGAACTTTTTGAATTTTTTGTTGAAGCACCTTAAACAATTTACATTGAAAGGAATGTTTAATAAAGTATACAAATAAATATTAGGCTGCTTTTTTTTTTTTTTTTTTTTTTTTTTTTTTTTGTAAATTTTTATACCCTTTAGATCATAATTTTTCTTTATTTCATAAATTACAATTTCATATTTTTAATTGTATAATTTCTGCATGCCATCTTACCAGATTTAAATTGATGATCTATTATCTGGGAAAATCTCAAATCCAGAATCGCCAAAGTCTCGACCAGTCCCGATTTCACACTTTGTACTGTATTAGCAGTGGTGTCTGCAATCGGTCATGCTGCTAGGAGATTCATACATAATCTTCATACTTAATCCTTGATTTCCACCTTAAAGTGGCAATATCTATAAAACACCAACAGCTGAGTTTCTTGCTGTTAATCTGATATTAAATATTTAGCCTTTTATGCAGAAGGTGCTTTTTCTGTAAATGCCTTTTAGTACCATAATTCCAGCACTTTAATCCAATATTATGGCCCCTTTTAAATCTTTAATGCTTATTCTGCCTTCAGTCTTTTTATCAGCTCCATCACTACCCTCAGTCTAAATCTTCTGTGATGTTGACAACCGCTGTAACATGAAAGTCTCATCTGCTGTCCTTTTATGCATCTCCCACTATCATGACATACACAAAGATATGCTTCAGGTCTTTGTTTCAATGAATTTAGAACAACCTCAACAAAGTATCAGAGATTCAGCGTGTCTGTAATTTCTTGATCAAAACCCAGGAATGCCAGTTTGAGAAACTAGTATCTTAAGTTATTTTGAGAAATCTTCTCCAAACTGCAATTCTAAACATTAACTGAGGTTTTAGCATCTGATCTTTATCGAAAGTGTCTGTAGAATGTTTCCCAGTTCACCTTGTAAAGGAGCAATCCAAAGTAATGCTTTGGAGGTGAGGTCCCATTGATCTGCCATAAAATGATTTCATATTGCATCTTTTGTACATTCTGTGATGATTTCTCGTCGTATGGCAAGAGCTTGATGATGCAAAAAGATAACTCAGCCAGGATGTTGTTTACATATTGAACAGGTTTCAGAAATCTCTCTTAAAATCTTTTAATTTCTTTCTTGAGTCTCTTGTTAAGTACAGAAATCTCTTTAGTTATATTGGCAATTTCTTGACTTACATTATCTAACACAGCAATTCCCGAACTTTTTGGTTTGCGGAGCCTTTTCCAGATTAATTTTCTGTTATGTTGTTCTGTAGGCCTTCTTGATATTTTAAGAGTTCATAGTATGTAGGAATAATGTTAAGGGGGTATATAGTTAGGAAATTTAAAGCAGAGAGATGTCTAAACAACTGCACACTATCCATGTAATGAAATTATGATCAAAACTTTGAAATTTACCATAATACCTCACTTTATGCTTATTTCCCATCAATACCCATGGTATTGTTAGAACTTTGCCACACAAAAAATTATTTTTAATATAATAAATCAAACCATTATTAGCATTACAACAGGTTACTGGTGAGAACAACAATAAAATAGATTCATAAAATAACCTTAACTCTTTCAGTTTAATCATTATATAGAATTCAATTAAAATACATATTATTTCATTGTTATTCAAAATTTTTATTATTTAGTGCAAAACTAGGCCTCAGTTAAGACATAACATAAAATAGCATATATATAATGCTATTTAATGAGGCACATGTAGCTGCATTCTTATTTCAGGTTCAGCTGATGATAATTGCAGAATGAATGTCTGTTTATCTATTTTGCTTTGGTCTTTGTGTAGATGGAGAATCCCGCTTCACGGATATATGTAATTGAAAAGCAGCAATACAATTTTTTCTTTGTTAGATAAGAGTTTGAATTCCTCTTGGAAATGGAATCAAACTTCTTCTCAACATACTTAGGTTATTTTTAGTATGCTTTGAGATGCTTAGTCTATGAGAACTTCATATTCTGTTGACTTTATAAGCTGGGCAGTATTTTTTGTTCATGCTGCATACATTCATAAAGTTATAAAGAACCTTCTCATGAGCTGTTGGAAAATAATATTCAAATGAATTTTCAAAAGCTTTGAGATATGTCTGATTATTTTCCTTGTTTGATTACGGCAAAGATGCAAGTTTATCTGCCTAAGAGGAGGCAGGACTTTCTAAGGGAAACTGACTCGCATCCACATTGTACACGAAGAACACTATGAAAACACCTGTGCAGCCAGGGATTTGAGCCTGGGGTGAACTGCCTGCATTCAGAAACCTTACCACTCGGTGGCTGGTAAGCCAGCTTTTTGTAAAAGAGAAATAGAATCAGTTTAAGGTCTCTCACGATATTTACAACATCCAACTACTCTTCCTTTTTCCCCTCTTATACTATCTCATTCTGCATTTCTATGCTTGTAGATAAAATCATTAACTTGTAAAATTTCTTTGAAAATGAATTGACTAGGTGTATTATTTATGCATACTTTTTATTTATATGTTCTTTTAATTAACAGCTACATAGTGATTCAGAAGTCAAACAACAAAAATCAGCGTTATATTTTCAAAATTTTCACAGTACTAGTTTCGATGGTTTTACCGAACCACCATCCTCAGCTGCAAAACCGCACTAGTACTATGAAACTTTTTAAAATATAACTCTGATTTTTGTTGTTTGACTTCTGAATTAGTATTTGTTCGGCATGTTATTGTGTCTTAACCTACATAGTAGCCAAAATTACAGTTTTCTGAGCTCTCAAAAGAGCTTTTTTAATTTCATCAGTAAAGCAACTTTAGTGAAACATTTTACATTTATCTAACATTTATGTGCTTGCATTTTAGGCTGGGAACTTAATAACATCTTTTAAAATAGTTTTAAGCCTGAGAAAAGATCTGAAGTGTGCAGTATTTTTCTATTTGTAATAACCAATTATTTATTATTAATCGTCAATAAAACCATGCAGAGTTCTTTTAAAGCTCAGAGCTGATTTACCTAATAAGTGGTGCAGAATTTTTGTTCTCTAAATATATATTCGCACACAGATGATAAACCTATATACAAGTTAAATAGTATTTCCTCTTATTTATCTCAGTGTAATATTAGTAACAAAAAGTAGATCATTATATGTAATATTTTTAGATACTTTATGACTATCTGCAGCCGTGCTGAAAAATCGCAAAAAAGTATTTATGAGGCAAATATGTATTAGCTATGTTGCTAGAATAGATAGTTATAAGGCAACCCATGTCACCAAAAAGCTTTTATCTGGCAACCCAAGTATGCGTGTAGCACATGGAAAGAACTAGGTAAATTACTTGTTAAATTCTTTGGCACATGTCTGTTTTGGCCGATGCATAATGCCAGATTGTGCATGGATGCTACGGTTGTACAATTATCTTATATTTATTAAGTGAAAACTGATTGCTCTACACATACGAAGAAAACAGCACACACAAAAAAAGGATTTCTAAAAAAAGCTAAGTTTTTATTGCCAATGTTTCTTGTATTTATGATTTTATTTATTGATTACTCATGTATAGAATTCTTAGTGCACCATCATTTTGAAAATGGCTATTACCTTTCCTGCTTAAGCTTGCCAAAATTTAAAGTCTGATGTGTTTTCAACATTTCAGAGGGAGTGTGGATAATCAGAAAGTACCCATTGTGTTTTTTTTTTTTTTTTTTTTTTTTTTTTTTTTTCATTAAAGAGTGAATAAAAGTTTCATTTTTATTTTAGATTCACCAGGTAATCGGAGTGACTTAAGTCATCCTATTCATGCAGATAACTGTGTTCTTAGACCAGATGGAGAGTGCCTTAAAGAAAAACCAGCTTACACATGGCGAGATTACAGGTTCATATTTTTTATTATAAATTAATATTTCTAATTCAGTTAACTTTTCATTGTGGTGTTTCTATCTTTGGATAATCATGGTCTAAATAAAAATCTGGTAGAACTAATTGGGTTTTTAACCCTCTGCGTGCAGTGCAATTTGGACACATTCTGGTTCTGAAATACAGAGTGCTTTTTTTTAAATTCTCTATCTTCATATATTACTGTTCACATTTTTATAAACAAAATTAGTATAATGCGGAAATTTTAATAGTTTTTTCTTAGAAACATACGCACGCTTATTTCACACGACCCGTATTACGAGACGGATTTCGTATCCCATGGAAATAGCAGGAGCCATACGTGAAGGGTTAATATAACTCCTGATATAATTGAATAGAATCTTACTATAAACCTGCAGTCTGCTGTTAATGTAGATAATTAAAGAAATGATGAAAAACCCTGGCATTTAATAAAAAAGGTAAGCTAAAACTAAAAATCAAAAGTTCTGCCTAATATTTCAGATTTATTTTTGTTAAAATATGTTTAGCAGTGTAAAAGTAAAAAGATATTTGAAATAAAAAGGGTTATGGCTAGATTTTTTTTTTTTTTTTTTTTTTTTTTTTTTTTTTCTTGTTACTAAATGTGAATAAATTTCTATTTTTAGTGCCATTCTTTATTTAAATGAAGATTTTGAAGGTGGAGAATTTATATTTGCTAAGGACAAAAACAATATACAGGTAACATTATAATAATTTTGAAAATTTTTAATAAAACTTTATATATTTGCTCTGCAATGATATGACTGATTATGAAGACTATCTTTACGAAGTAAAAAGGAAGTATCGTAATCACAAAAAATTTCGGGTATCATATTTCAACAAAAATATACATTTTAACCACTATCGAATGCAATTTAATCATGTTTTTAAGTGATAACTATGTAAGATCAGAAAACTGATTTAAAAGGAATTCTGAAGAGAATTTTTCATGGCGTCTGTACGTACCTATGTATGTATGTCGCGTAACTCAAAAACGAGTAGCCTCAGAATGTTGAAATTTTATATATAAGATTGCTGTAACATGTAGATGTGCACCTCCTATTTTTGTTGCCACCAAAAGTATATATCCACTCTGTTACTTAGCTTAGTGATCTCACTTTCTTTATTCTTACATGTTTGTAAATTGTGCATTTTTTTGCTTTAAAAATTATTGAATTATGTTGTTCTTATCTTTTAGTTAAAGTTTTTATGCCTTTCTTATCTGCATGCAATATTTGTAGAATTATTAACAATTTAAAAGTTGTTTAAGTACATCTAAGCCTAATTATTTTTACTGTAGTGGCCATGTTAGTTTACATTTGAAACTTAGGATAGCGGATTTGTTGCCAATCTAGAGAAACTAAGCTTCATAACAACAAAGATAATGCCTTCTTTTATTATTGCAAAGTAAATCATGCTTAATCCATTCTGGAATTTATTCGAGGAAATAAGTGTTTAAGATTTACTTCGTAATTTTAATATAGATTTTTGCATTGTTGTGAAGGGAGAATTGAATTAATTGAATGGGAAATACTGAACTTTCTGTGAAAAACTGTTTCTTTTTTTGCTTGATTAATTTCTTTCATATATCATTTTAGATTTATTATACATTTTAGACAAAAAAAAAAGTTACACCAAGAAAGATTTATTTGAATGGAATGAATCGATAGAAGTGATGTACATGGACAGAAAAACAAAGGATTACAATTTGAGAAAAATTGGATGATTTATTGAAGTGATAGAGCTTCACAAAGTGAAAAAGTCAGTAACGCATTTGTCCACCTCTGGCCCTTATGCAAGCAGTTATTTGGCTTGGCATCGATTGATAGAGGTTGCGGATGTCCTCCTGATGGATATCAGGCCAAATTCTGTCCAACTGGTGCATTATATCATCATCATCCCAAGCTGGTTGGAGGGCCCTGCCCATAATGCTCCAAACGTGCTCAATAGAAGAGAGATCCAGCGACCTTGCTGGCCAAGGTAATGTTTGGCAAGCAGTAGAAACATGTGCAGTGGGGGGGGCAGGCATTATCTTGTTGAAATGTAAGCCCAGGGTGGCGTGACATGAAGGGCAATACAATGGGCCTTAGAACTTTGTCGACGTACCGCTGTGCTACAAGTTTACGATGGATGACTACCAAAGGGGTCCTACTATGAAATGAAATGGCACCCCAGATCATCACTCCTGGTTGTCTGCCGGAAGACAGTCAGGTTAGTAACACACCGCTGTCCAGGGTGTATCCAGACTCGCCTTCGCTAGTCATTGAGGCTCAGTTCAAAGCTCATCACTGAAGACTATTCTACTCCAGTCAGTGACATTTCAGTGTGAATAAGCCTGACACCATTGCAAACGGGCTTGACGTTGTACGGAGGTCAATGGTAGTTGGCGAAAGGGGCACCGTGACCTCAGCCCCCTTTCTGTGAGCCATCTATGACTAGTCCTTGTGGTCACTGAAGCACTAATTGCACATACAATGGATGATAATGATGCATCTGGGGCTGTGAGTGCTGTTCTGATGATTGCTCAGTCTTCATGTTCTATCGTTTCTCTAGGCCTACCGCTTCCTTCTCGACGCTGTGTGCGACCATGGTTCACCCATTCCTGCCAACATCATCTAATAGTGGCATTGCTCCTCTACTCAAAAGTCAAGCTATCCGCCGATAAGACCAACCGGCTTCTTTGAGCCCAACTGCACGACCTCTCTCAAATTCTGACATCTGCGTATATCGTTCGCGCACCTGTATGCGAGGCATAGTTACTGTCTACCAGAGTATACAGAATGGAATTTGTGAAGAATTTATGAACTGGAATCGTAATTTCTCCTCTTGAATATCCTGCCAGTTAGCTTAACAAATCCATGTATATTTCTTGGATAATTAGAACTTCCCGAAGAATGTAATGACAGAACAAATTTGGAAGCACTGAAATACGAACGCTGAGACGTAGATGTGGAAAAATACTGATTGCGTAGATACTTGAGGCTTAGAGTGTCCATCCATTTTTGAAGAAGAAGCAGTCAAGCCGGATTAAATTTCTTTTTTTTTTTTTTTTATTTAAATTCTCATTTTGTGGCTACAATTCACTTGGCACTCTAATCGTACCCACTTCCAGAACATTCACAAATTTGATATTATTGCCATATAAGCGAATACATGATTGCAGAAAAGCATTGAGCAAAGAGGAAAGCACAAGCAAAAGTGACACATAGTTTATAGAAAAAAGGGAGGTAGTCAAAAGTTTCTGTTAGTTTTGGTTTACAATTTGGTGTTTGGTCAAGAGGCATCTGCATTAAGAGTTATATAAGATCACATGATTAATTTTAATGACACAGTTTATACTTATAGCACTATTTTTAGGACAGATAGATGAAGTTCCCAAATGAAATAAAAATAAAAGAATTTATAGTGAATTAAATTTAGAAGTTTGCTTCATATTTTTTATCTTGCATATACATTATGTATTACTTGTAAAGACAGTTTTTCATGTTATGGTGTCTTCCAATATGTTTTTCTAATATGGCATATTGATTAAGCTGATGTTTCATTCTGGAATCAATATATGTTTTTCATATTAATGTGGGCAAATAAAATATAAAAAGCACAATGGTAAATGTAATTTTTGTATATTTTTGTATCATGCTGATATAAATGATAAAAAGATATAAAGTTTCATCCTGCTGATGTAAAAGTAATAAAAAAATTCATTTTTTAAAAGATTATAGTTGATGAAAGAAAATGTTTCATAAGATATAAATTAGTACTGTAATACTAGAAAGTATGAAATAATGTACTTGTAATTTATTCTGTGTGAGTAATATTAACTAGATAGGAAATATTGTTTTATTGCATTTTTAATATACAGTTTAAGAACTAAAATTTAAAAATCTTTTTAACTTAGAATAATTTTTTAATCAATTTATTTTCTTTCCAATTTATACATAGGCAATGATAAAACCCAAATGTGGCTTAACTGTAGCATTTTCAGCGGGAGAAGAAAATTTGCATGGTGTTAAAGCAGTGAAAAAAGGCCGCAGGTGTGCCTTAGCTATGTGGTACACTTTGGATTCAAGGTATAGAGAAAAAGAGCGAGACTTTGCAAATGCAGTCTTAGCAGATTTATGGATGAAAAGGAAGTTATCAAGTCGGTCTTCTTCGGACAGTTATGAAAAATCTACTTTGTACAAGTTTGCTGAAGATGCAAAGCATATTCTTCACGAACACTCTGAATTATAACATTTATTTCATTTTTATATGTTTAAATAACATTTATGTACAGTGTTTTAGCTTTTTATTAACTTCCAGAGATTATTTATAATCTTTTTTAAAGCTTTTAGTCTATGTAGAACAGTTGTTTAGCAGTTTTGTTTTTGTTATTGTTAGAAATTTTATTTTTTGTGAAATTTAAGTGTTATTTATTTCTATTATGATTTTAGTTTATATTTTGCAGTTAATATATTAGTTTATTTTAATTTCTATTCAGTTATTTGATTCATCTCTTCAGTCATTAAATATGTTCAGTCGCAATAGTATTTTACCAAAAGCTCTTACCTATATTTTCAGAAATTAGCTGAAATGCAATCATATTTAATGTAAAATTCAGAACGATTCAAGAGGATTCAGAATGATTCATCCAATTACAGATGATTAAACTTTTTAAGTTCTTCAAAGTGATTAACAATGCATCAAACAGCAGAAGAAATGTCCGTATTGTACATCTCATATTATGAGGTATGCCTTTGTAGGTCTACAAGAGAATGACTGAGGTAATATCAAAAAAATAAGTCACTTATTCCACAGAAATCATAGTGATAGAGTTCCTCCAGGATTCTGGCATCTATTTTTCTATACATCATTTGGATTTTGGCTCTCTCAGGATTTTTGTAAATTTTACATCATTTGATCAGTATGTATCTGCTTAGACTGCAAATTATACTTTGAGGATTCATACTTAGTGTGCTATGTTTTAATATGCAAGTCTGTAAAAGTTACTTCTTATTTTAATAAACAAGACAGTTTTTATTGTATTGTAAATTTAGTTTTCATTACTAGTTTTGAGTACAGGATTTTTATTACTGGTTTTCAAGGTTTGTGTTTCACATCTCTGTGCTTCTTTTCATTATTTGTTTTAGATTTTGCAGATATATATTATTGTAAACTGAAAATTTTTTGTATGTCTAAAGGAAGATTTTCTTATCATAAGAATAATTGATTTTATAAGACCCTAAGAGACTACAAGGTTTGATCAAAGTATATTGCAAGTGCCAAATTGCTGCCATACATAATTTTAGTGTGAGCAAATTTAAATTTGAATTAAAGGAATGTCTTTTGTTCTTCATAGCGTTAAATGTGATTACATAATGTAGGAAAAAATTTATGAAAGATTAGCAGAAAATTTATTTTTGACACATTATACATATATTGAACAAATGCAAAGGAAATATTCTCTTCGTGTTTTAAAATAATTTAAACGAATATAATTGGAAAAAAGAACCTGGGAATAAAGAGAATAGAAACTTGAAGTTATGCTTAAAGATCTGAAGAACCTGGGAATAAAGAGAATAGAAACTTGGAAGTTATGCTTAAAGATCTGAAAGTAGTTATTTTTTATTTGCAACTGCTGAAAAATATTCATTATTGAAATGAATTATGTCCAAAGTGGCATTGGTAATTATTTAAAAATGTATATAAAAGTGTTCTTAAAGCTTGAAATCATTCTGAATAAATCTTGAATCTATCTTTATGAAATTAATGGGCAAACTGAGTGAATATAGATGGTAGCCCATCTGTAAAAGACTGAACTATGTACACAAATTAGGAAATTTAATTATGAAGGAAGGGATGAGTTTAAGATGCCAATAGGCAGTTAAAATTGTTCTTAAGAAACAAATTCTCCCTTTTAATATTAATCTTTGAAATGGGATTTCCGAAAATCCTGATTCTTTTTTGAAAAATTTTATGAAATAGCTAAGAATTTAAGTGTAGTGATATGAGTCATTTGTATAAATGCAGTGAAATTATACAAATCTTCATGCTAAGTATAATCCTATACACATTTGAATTTCTTTAATGATTTTGAATAGTTAGACTGAAAACTCAAAAATGAACATTATTGAATCTTGTGAGTTTCTTAGCTGAAAAGGCTAACAAAATTACTGGGGTTTTTAGTAAAATTTTGGTAATCTAAAAGTATTTATTTCCTTTCAGAGAACCAATAATCTCAACAAAAATGACAACTTATATACGGTTTGGAAAATATGTGAGATAAAAGCACTTAATTTCCATTATTCTATATATCACAATATTTTATTGATTAAAATATAGTTTGACTATCTTGATAATTTTTACTAATATAATTATTTTTTCCATCTTATGATGTATATGTACAATATGTATAACATTCAATCAGTAAATGGGTAAATTTACCCCCATTGTACTTAAATTTCTTTTGTGTGTGTTGTAATTTTTCTAAGGAATATCTGAATGTGTTTCTAAGATGTTTAAACAAAAATCTAAAATACGAAATTCTGTTATATTTTGCTATCTACTTTAGTATTTCTCTTCTTTTCTGTCTTTCTCACCCCCTCTCTCTTTTTTTTTATTTTTTATTTTTTTTTTTATTTTTTTATTAATTGTAATTTTAATGTACTAACTGCGATATCTTGAGAATTATTTTAAATTGGTTGTAAATATAAACTTTTGCATAAAGAATAACATGTGGTTGGCAATTTTTACTGTAATTGTGTTTTTCAAGTCATGCAGATGCAAGTATGGAAGAGTAGTATATTTTTATTGGAGGCAATATTTTGCACGAATGATCCAGAAGTATTTTAATATATTAATGCACTGCCCATTTTTTATATATTGGATTTTATTAATTAAATAAGCTAAGCTCAGAATACAAGAAGTATTTGCTACTGAATGTTACAATATGTGTAACTGCATTAAAACTACGAAACTGCATAATTGCTGTTTTGAGAAACATGCAATAAATAATTTGGCATGCATTTGTTTTTGGGAGATATTTTATCGTGTGCTTTATATAATTCATCTTCTATGTGTACATCTCTCTTTTAGTGCAGAGTGAAATGCAGAAAAATAACCTAGAAATTTAAAGAAAAATGTAAATTTGTGATTTTGGTATAGTGCTGGCTATGTGTTCGTATTCATTGCACACATTCAATTCTAGGTGCTAAAATGTCAGTTACTATATTTGTACAAGAGTGGTGGATTTCCACTGTATTTGCAAATGGTATGCATTTAAATGCTAATAATTATTGCATATAAAATGGCAAAAATACTCTTCTGTTAATAAAATTATAATATGTTTTGCTTTAACCCTTTCCGGCACGCTACCTTTTAAAGTTGGAATTTTGATAATAAAAAAAAAAAAAAAAAAAGGTAAGCAGTTTAATTAAGCCTAGAGGAGAGTACACAAATAAAATTTTGTAAAGATAGCACTTGTCGTTTTAGTTCTGTGGGTGTGTCAGGCACACCCACATAATTAAAACGATTAAATAGAGCTTCAAAAAGAGTGCTGAAACGAGCATTGCTGGAAGGCGTGTAAAAGAGTAAGAGATTTTGCCTATGATTAAAAAACACTAGATTCTGAATACCATAGCAGATTTAGCATTACCTAGGGTGTGCCATAGGGAGATCTGCTACACTACAACCCTTTAAAAAGCTTATTTTGGGTTATATGATGATTACATGCTTATGAATGGGGGGAAGTAACTTGGGTATATGATAGTTACATTATTTACATTTCATATTTACACTTTAGTCTTTTTTTTTTTTTTTTTTTTTTTTTTTTCATAATGGTACTTTTTGAAGAAAATGACACCACCTTTGAAAAAGCACAACCCAATATTGCATGTTTTGCACATCTGCTGGGATCCGTATCAGATTTACTATCTGAAAACAATTCGTGTAGCACTTTCAGTGCTTTAGAAATGGTCAGCCCTCTCTGATCGTTTGGAAAATAATTAAAAATCTGAAAAAAATTAACTAATATTATATCTGCAATTTGAAATTATAAACTATAAAATAAAAATATAAATGTCTACAACTCAAAACTATTAAACGTAGAAAAACTTTGAACCAAAGCAAAAGAGAAAGAGAGAGCTGCTCTAGTGAAAAAACCAAACAGCTAACTGATAAAATTATCCCTGACCTTCAGAAAATCACCCCAACAACTTCTTAGTTGATAACCAAACCTCCCCTCCAAAAAAAGGGGGAAGAAAAAAGAGAAAAACAGGAAATAAAACACAGATGTGGACCCATCTTTCTTTCTGTGTTAATGAGCTGACTGATGAGATGCAGAGAAACAAAGATACATCTGCCTCTCAGTGACCTAAACTCGCAATAAGCCCAGTCTGGGAAACCTTGGTTCGCCATGGGATTTTAGGCAAGACTTCAAGGTAAAAATTGTAAAATAATATGGAATAAGGAGATTAGCATACAACCAAAAAAATAACTTAGAAATTTCGTTTCAAACAATTCTGCCCTAAAAAAAAGTCTGGAAGATTTCTGTGAAAAATGAGGGTCTTAAAAAACTAAACATGGCTAAAATATATGGACTGGTTTGTGTTGGGCTGCCATCTGCTATAAATAAAGAAGGTTCAGAGTAACCTTCAAATCCTTTTTCATTCAATTTTTCTGTGCGTAGAAAAGGAAATTTTTAGGTGTGCCCAGATTGGGCACAGAGTGCCGCAAAGGGTTAAGGTTGTCTTTAAATGTGTTTTAAGCAAATTTATTTGTTTACTTTTACAAGATCTATTTCACTGCCAAATATTAAATTAATGTGATGTTTTTCTAATATACTAAAATTTTTTATACGAGAAAGTATCAGATTTATTTATTTATTCAAAATGCATTGTTTCATTGTATGTTATTATATGTCATTGAATAAGGAAATGTTAGCATGTATTTGGAATTTTCAAAATTGTATTTGAAGATTGTTTAACACAAGTGCTTGTCGTTGTTTTACGCAAGTATCTTGGAATTTCATTGTTTATATGTAGTGTGTTCCCCCTTTTTATTTTAATACCATATTTACTCATGGATTTTGTACCCCCCTTGCCTGTTTTTTCTCTTGGCTTTTTAGAATTTTTCTTTTTAAGTATTCTTCTAATTCCACCCTTTCTCATTCATAAAGTGAATTTCCCTAAATTTTAAAATGGATTCATTTGATAATGATTGCTTTCATCTTACTAATTGATTTGGATTTTGGGTGCATAGGCTTGGGTTGATGAAGCAATAATAGTGAAGAGTTTTAAGAAAACAGAGACATCTAATAGTCATGACAATTCTGGAGATCATTTCACATGAGAAGATAGACTGAATGGTGGCGAAAACAATAACAATGGTGATATCAATGACTTACAAGCTGTAGCAGACAATTTAGACAGTATTTTAAGCAATATTAAATGATTTGAAGCCTAGAGACTAGTAGTGGATAATAATACGAGTGGGTGAGATTCATGATACAGGAAGTAAAAGATACCATTCTAGATATTGGTAACTTTAATAGGTAATTGTATTGGAATGTAGGTTTCTTTAAATAAATAATATTGTAATAGGTACTTGTAGTTTATCCATGGATACTTTTCATTTTTTATGTTCTTATTATAACTCTGTCCCTGAGTTAAATTATTCACATAATTTTACCCTCTCGATTTTCATAGAATAAAATTAGTAAAAAGGGAAATGCAGGTAAATACAATATATGCATTTTAAAAAGAGTGAAAAGTTTCATAGAAATACAACTTAGGCACTGTCTTTAGTGGTCATGTTTATAAATGTTATGTAAATGCAATTTTAAATGTGATACATGCTTTTTTTTTAAACATTTTAATGTATTTGTTTCTATGTTTTTATCAAAATAGAAGGATGAAATAATTTATATATTGTTTATAATTACTTTGCTAAAATATATATTTTAGGGTATTAAAAATGAAATTAATATATCAATTTTCATTTAGTTATAAGGTATTTCTTCCACCTTCTTGGCATGTCTTCATGGTGTGGTGGTCTGCATGCTCAGCACGTAATTGAGAGGTCCACAGTTCGATTCCCAGGGAAGGTGTTGCTAATTTTTCATCTTGCCTGCTTCCAAAATACCTTATGTCCCTACAGTGGTGCCTGAACTAAAGGGGCATTGGATGGTGATTCTCCTCACCCAGGATTTTGCGATTGGGTCTCCTGGTATTTCTCCTGCCTTCTTGGCATGCCGTCGTGGTGTGGTGGTCTGCACACTCAGTGCGTAATTGAGAGGTCGGCGTTTCGATTCCCGGCAAAAGCTTTGCTAATTTTTCATCTTACCTGCTTCCAAAAATACCTAATGTCTCTGCATAGTAAATAATTTATATAAAATAAAATTCTCCGAACAATGTAAATGCATAGCCAGAATTTATGGATTTTTCAGAAACCTGCTTAAACTGCCTATTTTTTATGTTATATTTAATGAAAAAATTTTCATTGACAGCAGTTGCTCCTGTTTTTGCTTTTTATACTGAAATTACTTCTTTAAGATATTCATTAAAAATAGAGATGGGACGAGTTTTAAATTTCTAGAATCCAAATATTTTTCTTATCTTTTGAATCCTTCATGTAGGAATAAGAGGAAAAAGGAATGAAAACTCTTCCTTAAAAGCTTTTAATTAAAGCAAAATTTAAAATCTATAGTTCACCAGAAGCTGGACTGTCTGGAAAACTCAGGCCAAATTCCTGATTGATGAGCATATAAAAAATGGATTTCACATTAGAAAAGCCGAGTGGAAAATCTTTCTGCTCTGAAATCATGAAAACAGTTATCTTATTTGCTACCAATTTAAATATCAAAAACCTTCATTTAAATTATAAATAACTTTGACAAAAAGGAGTGCATTTTAAGACATAAAAACAGCATATTTTGTAGGCCTTAAACATGAAAGTGTGATCCAATTATAGAATCTCACCGAACATGAAAGTTGGTGGAGATGTTATCAGTCAGCAGAAGTTTAAACGAACAGATCATTCTTTATTTAGTTAGATAATAAAGAGATATAAATTACAGATATAATATATAAAAACCTAAGAGACTTAACATAATTTTTTACGTTGCATGGTCATTGTATATCCACTTTCAAAGTCGTATAATTTGCATTTTTTGATATGGCCGGATCTGTAACTTTGAAAAATACTCCACTTCATGCTGTCCCAAATATTTATAATTTTTTTACAATGAGAGGGAAAAAATAAAACTTATATCCTTTCACAAAAGTTGAACTGGTTTATCAAATTTGCTTGAACAGTTTCATGGTTACTTGGACTTTCTGGTAAACTGAATTCCGGATAGTCGAGCTTTTATTATAAAACTGATTTAAAAAAATTTCAAGAATGCAGTTTTTTAATATATACCTATATTTAAAAGATGCATATGAAATTTAATAATTGAAATATATAATTAAGACTCTTGAATTTGATGTCATTTTCAGAATATTTTTTAATCAAAGAAGTATAGACATAGATGGCAAACTGAAACAGTGCAACACTCCAAGGTGCCGTTATATGATATTAGTGATCTAAATAGCACTGAAATTTCAACCGTTGCATTCCTTTTAAAATTCTCTTGCTGCATATGAATAAACCTGATCATTGCAAAGTTTTTACTGTTTTTTGAGGGGGAGGTAAGGTTAGAATTTAAATGACAAATGAATGTGAAGGGTGGTGTGTTCCCCCCCCCCTTTTTTTAGAATTGGGGATTCAAGTGTCCTATCCCTAAATAAAATCGACTGCTCACTTTTCTGATGTGTCGTACAATATCATTGAACTGAATACATTTCTTTAGAATAAATATTTTAATCAAAAGTAACTTTTCCCTGCTGCATTTTTTATATTGATCAAACCTCAAAATATTTGTACCTCATAAATTTATTCTGTATAATAAAAAATAACTCCCAATTTATATCAATATGCCTTTGATTCAAAAAATTTCATAATTATCTGAAAATCAGATCTTGAATTTATTTATTTATTTATTTTTTTATGTTTTCAAAACTCATTTTAATATTTTAAGTGTTTTTTTTTTTCTTTTATTTAGGTTGTGCACTGTTTGTTTTCAAACTTCTATTTATAGAAATGTAAATTATTACTTAGTGTTTATTTATATCAGGTATATTTACTGCTGGGAAGTATTTATAACTTATTTATATCTAGTCTTGTTGTAAGCGCCATAATGTGCCTTTTATTTTAGTGAAGGCCTTCTTATTTACTTACATGAGCTGCTAAAAACACTTAACAGCTCTTTTGTACTTCTACTCTTGTACAGAATTTTGTAATTTTATAACTCGGAAGTATTATAATTTAAATAGAATAAAATCTTTGATTTTGTTAATGATTTTTTTTATCTGTAATGAATTAATGAGTTTCTTCTCTTTTGTAAGAAAGAAGTTTGCATCTTACTTGCACTTTATTATATAACTTGATATTTGCTCGTGAGAAAAACTGAATTTAAATCCTGCTATTTTAAATTTCGTACTATGCACTTAATTGTTAAAGCTTCCTGAATTCGCTGTATTCAATATTATTCTTAATTCATTATGTGAAAACTTCTGGTAAAAGTGTAACTGTATTTTTGATAAAATTTTGTTCATGCTTTAAATATATTTTGATGTGAGGAAGTTTGTATTTGCCTGATTCTGGCATACTGTTTTAATTTCTGATATGTTCCTAACAACTGTATGATTAAAGCTTTTGTTACAAGTGTATGCATTATAATGTAAATTTTAATTCCGATAACATCTATAATATTTTACATCATTATTTTCTTGACCTAAAAGCATATATTTTTATTTTCAGTATGCAAAAATGTGGAGGGTGCCTGTTGGCACATGGCGACCTGCTTATCTGTTGTCCTACACATGCTCTCTTGGATTCAGGTCAAGTGATGTAGCATGCCATGGCAGATGTGAAATGGTTTCACTCTCCAGATAATGCCTCACCACTCAAGCTGTATGTGGGTGGATGTTATCGTCCATAAATATCACATCGGCACTCACTGCAGCGATAAAAGGAATGCAGAATAAGGTGTAGAATTCCGTTGCGATATCGGACGTCTGTGATCGGATCAGGTAGAGGCCGGTGCAGTCGTTCGTTGCTATCCCAGCTCATACAAGTAAGCCTCCTCCTCTGTAATTGTCTCTTTCGGCAATATTTGGCTTCCAATTGTGTGTCCCTGGCTCTCGCCATATCATTATACTGCAGGAATCGTTCTGGGTGTTAAATCGAGATTCATCTATAAAGATCACGTAGTTACATTGCTCTGGTGTCCAACTGCGATGTTCACTGGCCCAATTCAACCACACTTTGACATGCAATGGGAAACAAAGGAACACAAATTACAAGTCGTCGTGCATATAGTCCACTTTTATGCAGCTGATGTGATACAGTTTGGAGAAATATTGTCCTTCCTGTAGCAGCAGAGCGATGCAACGCCCGCTGTCGTGCTGTTGGTGTCTACAGCATTTTGCACATAGCAACAGGAAGTGATCGCCTGCCAATGTGGAATCATTCGGCTTCCAGACCCATGTATTCTATAGGAATTTTAATTCCTTTGATAACAATTCACAGCCTATTGATGGCAGTACGATCCACATTCAGCTCTTTTGCAACATCTCGACAGCCGTCTAGCTCATTTTGGCTCTTTGCTTGTCTAGCTCTTTGGCTCAAGCTTTCCGCTTTGGCTATTTTGGATTATACAGAGCTATCGCTGGCTGCGAACTGACGCATAGATTCGGCATGCCTCTTTTTAAGGCATTGTGGTATGACTGTGGGATTGCGTTTTATGCTAATTTTGGTTGCCTATTTGTATTCGCGATGCAACCTCCACCTCATATGTAAACTGTATGTGAGTGTCAACATAAAACTTTACCAGTGACCGACACCGACGACTATTATACTATGTAATGCGATGCAATGCAAATATTTTGCATTTACACTTCATCAAAATCTCTCACCCCTTTTTTAAAAAAGAATTTATAGGCTTTCTTTGTGAAGTGAAAATAGTTACTCTTTTGTGTTGCAATATATGTCACGTCTAAAAATTTTGACATAAGTAGCAGTAAAAATATTTGTTCTTATGTTAGGTAGAAAGTAAATAAAACCCCGAAGCAGTACTCGTTTCATTACCTACCCAGTTATGAGGTTTATTTTCGATTGATGAAAAAAAAAAATATTCAAGACTTGCTCTGTATTATATAACAGTGTTTATAAGCCTAAAAGAAATTCCATTTTGTTGGTGGCTCTTTTGAAGTTTGTTTTATTTTTAATTTCTTAAAGCGTGTGTTCGAACATTGGAATAAGAGGAAAATAAATTGAATTCCAGATTTCGTGATAACGTGTATGTCATTTACATTCTTTAATATGATTAGCAGCTTAGGATAAAACTGAATTTAGTTTATGACTGTAACATAGTGAACAGCAGTTACATTTGGACAGAAGCGCCATCAATTATCTGCACAATTAGTTTCTTCTAATAGTTTCTATAACTTATATATGCCGAAACAGCATTAAAAAAAAGTGCAACAACCATTTTTAGCAGTTTCTTTTGAAATCGGCATAATATGGTAATACGTTACACTCTACAAAAGTTGAAGATGCTTACGATGTTTCATCTGCTGTCCCCTCATTTACATTCACATTTCGTAAATATCTCCCCTCCTCATAATTCTATGCATTATTAAAGACACTTTAGTGGAAGTTAACAAACTGTCTCTTCAATCGTTTTATCTTGAAAAAAGATCGAATATTAAATCAAGGCATTGTTTTAAGATTTTATAACATTGCAATCGATATATTGAACTGTAATGTCAGTTCGTGCAAGATTTATAAAATATGAACAAAAAATTACTGTTTCAACAGGAAATTGAAGATGCTGTTATTAATATTTATGCCTGATGCAGTCAACTCTCTAATCCTCCCCCTGCACCGATGTTATGGGGCCTTTGAACCAACCGACAAACACATAACATGTTTTATATTTTGATATCAATATTATTTTACCTTTGGCTTTGATGACAAAGTTGATTATTTATTGCGAAATGGTACAGCTGTTCGTCTATAATATTTTCATAACCACGAAGCATATTTGGCAAATGTACGGCAAACATGTTATAAAATAATTTCATTGTAGGAAACTTATCCAAGTGTAGATGATTTTTACTTTTTCTTTTGTCGTCCAATCTAAGAAATTTTATAGTAATTTGAAAATGTTAGACCGCAATCTTTGCTTCACATCTCTAAGATATTCTTCAGACTGTATACTCCAGCATATAAACCTATTAAACAAAAACAATAATATTCATGAGGGCAACTTATTTTGTAAATAAACAGTAATACGGTAAAAACATTAATAATTAACATTTCACTGTTGAGTTACACTCGTTTGTATAAACGATGTTGTCCTGCGCTCTTTCTATTCTAAATTTCATTTATAAGCAAATCATTTCACCAATATGTGCTTCAAATTCTTGAGCAGAAATTAATCAATGTCCATTTTCTACATAAACTCTGTCAGTTTCTTCTCGGATCATTTTCATCATTAAAACTGTTGGCTCCCTCCCACACGTACACAGATTTTCCCATAAAAGTTATTTGAGCTATGCTTTTAACTGCTTTCTTGTTCTTATTAGAGACATTCTGTCATAGTTTTTGTGCTTAATGTTATATTTAGGTTATAATGACACACAAACATAAAAGTACTGCTTCTAAACTTAAAAGGAGTTGTGATGTTTTATGTATTAGCTAGAGACAAAATGTTTAGGGAGTATTGAAATTTTAGAATTGTTATATTAACAATATAGTATATGAATTGATGTAGCGTACAGCAGGCATGTGAAACTCGGTAGCTCAAGTGAACCAAATAGTTATCAGTAAATAGTGTGGGTTGTGCAGGAAGCAAAAATCCATTTTCATACTTATTGTTGTATTTAAGTAGTGCGCAAATAAGTAAAATCTTATCTAATACTGTAATTCCTAAGAAATAAGAAAATTGAAGAAAACTCTGGTACTAAATCGATATGTATATTTTCTTTCCCGACACTTGGCATCTATTTTTCGCGATCAGCTGTCGGATGTCTGGAGGCATGTTGATCGCAGTAGCAATTTTCATTAAGTTTTGATGTATGCCTGTTAATCTGGATCTCGCTGGGGACTAGTTCATGAGAGAAGTTGTTCACACTGTTGATATGTACTCCTGAACATGGAAATTATGTAGGATGAAAATTTTTGACTTTTGGGAATCTGCGCAGAGAAATGAATTCAGAGATGTCCACTTCATTCAGTTTTTATTTTAGAGTTCAGTCGCACTGAACTTCTATTAATTCCTTCTGGAAATGGATTAGAATATTCTCAACGTCGGTTGAGAAAATATTTTTGTAAAGTGACCGTCTCAAGAGTTCTTTTAAGCCCCCGAAGTTTTATATATGTACCTCAATATTAGGTGGAAATTTTTATAAATATAATATAATTGCATTTTTACTTCCTTGTACAAAATAAAGGAAGTACTTTAATCGGGAAAAATTTCAGGTATCATATTTCAATGAAAATATTCATTTTGACCACTATCCTATCGAATCCATCTACGCGATGCTTTTGCATCATATCTGTACCTACTGGCAGAATAAAGGACTTAATTCCAAAGTGAATTTTGAAATGAGTTCAGAGAAGATTTTTTTTCGTGGCGTCTGTATGTACTAAGTACGTATCTGGCATAACTCAAAAAGGAGTTGCTTGATATGATAACATTGAAATTTTATATATGGGATTGCTATAACATACAGTTGCGACACAGCTTAGTTTTTTAATTCTTATATGGCGATAAATTGCGCATTTTTCGCTTAACAATTGATTAAATTATGTTGTTCTTTTGTTTCGGTTAATATTTTTATGCCTTTAGTTAATCTGCATTGCAGATGGGCAAAACAGTTTTAAGGCATCAGATTGGAGCCGTTCAATTCTGAAGTGAAACAGTTCTTATGATTCACCACTCACTAACAATAAGAGTGATGAATACGTTCGGAACAGACATAGATCAAGAGCGGTGCGCAAAGATGGGGGATAAGTAAAGAGAATTGGACATAGCGTGGGATCGCTGGAATCAACTCTACCAAACTGCTCATTCCCTAGACTGATTTCTTTCAACTGTACTTTTGAGATTCCCTTAAAAAAAAACCTTTTTACACAACATGGCTTCGGAGTCGGGTAGATTTTTGGGTAAAAGGAGTCGGAGTTGGAGTCGCTATAAAACACGTTGACTTCAACTGCAGTTTTTGTTGGGCAGTTTGAATTTGAAATGGAATTAAAATTAATGTCAAGCTGAGTTATTATTTTTATTTATGAATTGTATACATTAATAGATAGTTATTTTCTATTTTATTGACATATCAATAAATAAGGGCGGAGGGTGGATGTGATATTTGCCATTAGTGATTAAACTGATTCATTTAGTTACAAATCTCACTGGTAAATTTAGGTAAGCAGCAAGAGCTCCTAAAATTGATGCCATTCTTAGGAAGCGAGCAGGAAAAAGAGCAAACAATGGCGATAAGGAAGTACATATTTGATGACAAAGAGGTTATTAGAATTAAGAGCATTTTTAGGAGATGTAGATAACCCTAATGTTTCACTAACAGAAAGACTCTGGAATGATCGTGCAGAATTGGAAACTCTTCTTTCTATACCGTATCTAGCCACAAAAAAGCTGCAATCTGAAGAATTGACAGGAGGCGAGAATGGGATGTTTTTTCTTTCTGAAATGGAAGGATCATTTCTTCAATGAACAGAAGGAATCAGTTCTTCAATGAAGAAAAAAGAAACTAGTTTGCTAGAAAATGAGATCTTGCTGGGTTCAATATATGGAGATCTGGAAACACCGAATTTTCTGGGATGACGAACAAATTAAAAAGGCAAAGAAAGTTATCTATGAACTTTCATTAAGAATGAAATTATTCTCAGAACAATTGGAGAATTCGAATCAGGACACTCAAACTGCAGACATTGCAATTGAGTCTCTATCATCCTTTTCCGCCGCTGAATTAGATTTTGAGAAATATTTTTGGATAATATTGAAAAAGCTAAGGCAAAGCGAATGAAAATAAAGAAACAAGAGACTTTAGAGTTTAGATATAAAAATGAGAAAATACAAACAAGACTTTTACATGGCCTTTGAAGAAATAGAGAAATATGATTGTGCTTGCAGGACACCTCTTTTAGAACTTATAAAAATCTATTCTGAAAAGTTAAGAAAAGTAGCCCTAACAGTAAGAGCTCTTCCTCCTACTCAAGTGAATGTGGAAAGACTCTTCTCAGTTGTGAAGTTTATCAAATCGGATCTATGGCCCTCTAAAAAGAAAATTTTGCCGAAGCTATACTGTTTCTTAGAAATAACTAATGCCAGTTTTTCCATTTCATAAAAAATGCTAATTAATATAAATAATTGGCTATGCGTCAATTTTTTTCTGTAGCATCTATTTCTTCTTTTATATTAAATAATAAGCTGTAACACATGTGTATGTTTATATATTTTACAAGAAGAATGTTAAAAAGCTAATGCTCAAAAATACACTTAACACTATAGTTCCTTAGCAAAAAGGTAAAATCATGTAACAACTAGATACGACATTAAAGTAGTAAAAGCTATCTCGTAAAAACTAAATGTAAAAATTACAAATCGAGATGACTTCAAAATCAAAAAGTGTGAGAAAAAAATTAATAAATTTTAACGCACAAATAATTTTAAAAACAACTGTGGTAAAAATTAAATACATTTCAAATACACAGTAAATATGTACAAAAAATTGCAATAAATGGTAAATAGCTCAACTCGAGGTTTGAGCCGGATTTATCAAGGAAAAAGCAGCTCAAAACTTGAATTAAGTTAATACCTATAGCGCGTTTCGTCAAACAATAATAATTGAGAATATAAACATAATTTCACTAATCCAACTTAATAATCTAAAAAGGTTTAGTAAGCCTCACTTATATTGCTTCTTTTCCCGACGCGCAGTAATTTAAATTGTAAATGTAAAACTTAGTATTTAACAAGAAAAGGCTTTACAATTTACCTAGTTAGTCAAATGTACAATTAAAATGAAATAGCTAAAAAGCTATTGACGCGCTGTAATTAAATTGTAAATTTAAAACTTACTATTAAACAAGAAAAAACTATACAAGAAAGCCTAGTTAGGCAAATGTACAATTTAAATAAATAACTAAAAAGCTATTAGTCCAAAAATTACACAATTTTAAGCGATGCCAGCTTTTTTTGAAAAATTTTTAATGATAGCTTTTGGAATAAGATTGCTTTGTAAGATTTTAATTTAAGTAGAGTATTTCTTCTTGAAAGAGGTCTGCGTTATTGCAGATTCTTTTAATTCTAAGAAGTTGTGCATTAATGGTATTGATAATGACTCTTTTAGAAATGTTATATATATGTGGGAGTCACAGTCGGAGTCGGTTATTTTCCCTACCGACTCCACAGCCCTGTTACACAGAGCAACAGTACAATTCTGAAATAAAAAAAATGCTAAATGTTAAACAAAAAAATGAAAATTAAATTCACTTTTCTTAAAGATTGCATTATTTTATTACTATAATTGATATTTTGTTGCTACTACAAAACTCAGCTTAAAAATTAATTTTTACATTGAGACAGATACCAAAGAATAGGAAATTGTCTCCTGACAAAACCGGCATTTTCCATTTTTTATTTGATTTGACAAAATGCTGCTAAATATCGCTCGAGTTTCTTGTGGTTATATAATATATAGTATGTTCTATTCGGTAGGATCTACATTTTGTTCTGCAACCTTGGAAAACTACATTAGATGGAAAAATTTATGTATATAAATACACTGGTGTGCAAAAATTACGGACGAAGTCGAATAATTAGCATATCAGCTGAACGAAGAGGCAGAGCGGACAGAAAGACCAATCAAGAGATTAAGTAAGGTGATGTACGGTAGCACATGCGCAGATATGCAAGTAGACGTAATGGGGGAGTGTCTGAGTAGTAAAAAGCATGTTGTCGGTGTAAGATCAGTATTTCTGGCAAAGAGATTGCACGCCATATAGCAGTTAAAATCACACCGAGTTGCTGCCTCGGCGAGAAATGGCGAATGACCAATCTGTTAGATGACATCTGGATCCTTTTACCCGAGGTCGAATCATTGCGAAGTTGGAGGAAGGCCGCAGTGTGACAAGTGTGGCTGCAGAGTTCAGAATTGCTCACAGCATCGTTTCACGACTTTGGAGACAATTTCAAACTACAGGAACAGCTATCCGGGGGTTTAGTAGTGGTCATTCACGAGGAACCACACCAGCAGATGACCGTATATTGCTTTATAGGCCAGAAGAAACAGGCGGCAGACAGCGGGAGAAATCGCTAGACACACGACACAGGCGACTGGACGACCGATATCGCGTTTTACCGTGGCCAGAAGACTGCACGGTGGGGGTCTGTTTGCACGACGCCCTGTACGGTGTGTACCTCTAACGCCTGCCCATCGGAGAAGGCGTTCTCTGTGGTGCCGGGAACACCGGAATTGGAGAGACAATGAATGGGGACGAGTACTCTTTACAGATGAGAGCAGATTCAGTCTGAGTAGCGATTCTCATCGCATACTCATCTGGAGAGAGCGGCCAAGCCGAAATCATCCCTCAAACATCATTGAAAGGGACAGGTATGGAGGTGGTGGTGTTCTTGTTTGGGGAAGCATCATGCTTGGTAGTCGTACAGACCTTCACATCTTCGACGCAGGTTCAGTCAACGGGACCCGTTATTGTAACGAGATTCTTCTTCCATATGTGCGTCTTTTTAGAGGCGCTGTGAGTCCGCAGTTCCTTTTCATGGATGACAATGCACCATGTCATCGCACAGTAGCTGCCGAACGGCTCTTAGAGAGTGAGGATATTGAACGTATGGATTGGCCGGCACGATCTCCAGATCTCAATCCCATAGAGCATGTATGGGATTTTCTAGGCAGACGCTTTGCAGCTCGTACCTTACCAACAGTAACGATTCCGGAGCTTCGATTGACACTGCAAGATGAATGGGCAGCAATGCCTCAACAACTCATTGACACACTCATTCTCAGCATGGGCCGACGCTGTGAAACCTGCCTAGCAGTCAGGGGAGATCATATCCCCTATTAAAGACCGGATGTTTCTTGCTGGACACAAATCACAGGGATGTTGCGGCCTTCAGTCGCATTGCGCTCCATGCTACTTTTTCAATAAAGCTTCTTTTTATCCCTCTGATTTCTCTTTTAGTAAGTGTTGCTTACATTACTCATGTCCTTACGTATTGGGGATCTTACGGTATTAAATGTGTTGATTTGGAAAGCTTTTGTACAAAGTTATATTGAAAAAACCGTCTCGTCCTTAATTTTTGCACACCAGCGTATATACTAAATTCCGAAGAAGATTAAAGAGAAATTCACAGATCTTAATTACAAAACGTTAGTAAAACAAATAGATAAAAATTTAATTTATTACTTTATATAAATACTACAGTAATGTTGTATAAAAAAAAGGTAATATCTTATATACATAGCTATACTATGACTGCGAATAATCACGACTCATTTGCGTTCAGTGTCAGAGTATCTGCGATTAGTGTCAGCGCAGCTGCGAATACGAGAAACTAGTTCCTCTAATCTATGTACTTTAAACAGATCCTCACACTGCCAGATGAGGGAAAAAAACGCCACCCAACGCAAATAGGGGTGATCAGTTTCGCTGGAGATGCGTAGGTTTATTTAATGTTTTGTTTTGTTTTTTAAATACAAGATGGAACACAAGCAAGCAAAAAGCACATATAGACATACAATAACGCACATAAAAAAATAGGTCAGAGACGTTTCCGGTATAATAATAAAGGAAAGATTGCTAGTGTTTACATTAAGAGGAATCAAACTTTTGGCACACCTCCTTACAACAGCTCTCGGTGAAGTGTTAAAAAACTGCCGTTCCATTTTCGCCGAAGCGCTGATCAATGGTTCAATAAAGTGAATCTCGGTTCCAGAGCGGATTGTCCATCTCTAATCTGCAAGTGGTTGTAGAATTATCAACAATTTAAAAAACTTTTAGGCGAATAGTGAAATAAGTCAGTTTGTGAACTAACTTCAATGCCTTTTTGCCAAGTGGGACCAAAAGTAAACTTTCGATTTTGTGCACCGGAAAGTATGTCTTTCTGCCCCATGGCCGAATTGCTTGTTTTTGCTTAGACTCTAATTTTAATTGTAAAATTTTCTAACTATATTGGGTGTTTTATGTTTTACTGTGCTTTACAATTTTTAATGAAGATGTTTTGAGTTTTTAATGAGTTTTTGCCTTGCCGCGAAGTGAGAACTGAATTAATTGTGTGAGAAATATGCCGCGAAGTGAGAACTGAATTAATTGTGTGAGAAATATATCTCTAATGAAATAAGTTCAAGTGAAATATAGAAAAAAAAATGTGTATAATTTAACAGGCTATACAAAGAAGTCATGTGGTGTCCACATCAGATTGTTATATATATATATTTTATCATGGTCAACCGAAGAGTGCAGAAACCTGAGTCAAGGGCCACATATGGTACATATTTCATACGCCTGGCGCAATGTATACTTTGTTATTATAGGTTTATGTTGATAATGTTTTACTCTGCCAAATTTATCAATTAAGGTTTACCAGATTTATATATGTAACATGGATATCGACAGTCATGTATTTGCAAGTGTGTCCTGAAACGAATTACATGTGACTACGGTGTACTACTGTATACACCTACAAGCATCTTTGAATTCTTATGTATTAAGAATTATTTACCAAGTTTCTATTATTTACACTTGACACATTTAATTTTATTTCCCTGTGTGGTGCTACATTTTTTCTCCTGTTCATTTGACTGTACTTTTTCTTCATCTGCAAGCTTTGACAGATCTCATTAATGGCAATATTCTTTTATTTTCAAACATTATGAACTAAAAAATGAGATGCCGAACCTTTTAGCTTTTGATCACTGGAGGGGCTTGCATCCACACTTGCAGACTCTATAGCTGAAGACAGTGACTTTTCCGTTACACTTTTCGCATTTGGCATCTTCTTCCGTACCATCAGTTTTCTTCTCACAACACGGAAAATTAGATGAAATCACAACTCTTCCAATTGGCATCAAGTTCTGGAGGGGCTGCTCTGTCGTGGGTGGAGTGCATTTTGGACTAGAAGTAATTTATTGTTTAAAGTAGAAAAATACATATTTGAAACTAGTAAAATAGACAGAATGTATTTGAGTATTAAATTAGTATAGTATGAAACTGAAAAATGTGCCTGAATCATCAAAATATACCTTGCATGCCAAGAGAATGGTGACAACTGCTTTAAAATTTATGATTTCTTTGTAGACTGATAAACAGCAGAAGTACTAACCATATTGCTCAATAAACACTAGAAGATATTATTTAACTACAGTTCACTCTACATTTTACCTAAAATATAGACTAATGTGAGGTTAACATTCTCCTATGCACATTGGTTGCAGTTAACAGTTCACCACACAAAGAAACACCATAAGTCATTCTTGTTCTAGTCAAATCAATCTTTTTGTTGCTTTCTCTTATATTTCAAATATTTTTATATTTGAAAGTCTCATTTATTTAATTTCGAAATGAGCGAACGAAATAAATGTGGAAAAATTGTTCACACGTAATACTGTAGAGTCATTAGGATTTTTTTTTAGAGGCCAGCAAGAGGAAAAATTAGCAAACGCCTTCACCGGGAATCGAACCACGGACCTCTGAAATACCGGCTCAGTGTGCAGAACCACTGTACCCCGAAGGACGCTAGGAAAGTGGGAGAAATACCTTATATACTCCCCTTTTTAAAGGGCGACTAGGGTTTTAGGGGACCTAGTCGCCAAATCCTGGGTGTGGAGAATCATCATCCACAACCCTTTTAGTTCGGGCGCCACTTGTAGAGTCATTAGGATTTTTTTAGAGGCCAGCAAGAGGAAAAATTAGCAAACGCCTTCGCCGGGAATAGAACCACGGACCTCTGAAATACCGGCTCAGTGTGCAGAACCACTACACCACGAAGGACGCTAGGAAAGTGGGAGAAATACCTTATAATACTGCCACGATAACTGTCGTCCAGAGAACCATAGAGTGCAGTCTCAGTTAATATATCTCTAGGCCATTGTAGGATAGTACAAATATGTGATACTGAAGTACCAGAAATGAGGAAAGTATTATTGTATAAGGAAAAAGATGGATGAACGAAGAGAAGGAAAAAGATGGATGAATGAAGAGAGAGTTAATGTGAGCTGCAAATAACGCGAATATCAAGAAGATGCTGAAAGTACTGGAACTGATATTTATATTGCATATGATACAAGACTTTTCAGACTGGTTCTGTAAAGCTATCTAGGTATAAGACTTCACAATTCTGTGCTGGGTCTCTTGGAAGTTATATCCTGAAGTTTCTGAACCTGCAGCTGTCTCCGATATACTGTAGCACAGTTAGTAAAAGCACTCATTATCATGGTGAGTAGGGACGACGTTTCTGTGAAAATGCAATAAAAATATGATTCAGTTTACCCAGAGTTCTAAGTTTGGAAGCATTCAAAATGTTAAAGCATGCATACTGTAGCGAAGCTCATAGTCGTGCTTCAATATTTCAGTGGTGGAAGCACTTCAAAAATACGAAAGTGGCTGGCAAATCATATTCCGGCAAACCATTCATTGAAATTACGAATGCCAATCTCGCTAATCTGTCCGCAGATGGTGAATAATGATCACTGCAATGCAAATTTTCTGGAAACTCATTTTCGTGTATCTATGAGGAGGAGAGACTAGAATTCCTCAAAAGGTAGCACCTTTTACTTTAAAAATATGCGCGGCACCGCCAGGACTCTTTGAAATCGATGGAACAAAGTTAAACTAGCCTCCAATTTGTCGTAAACATTTTCACAACAAATTACCAAAGTAGAGAATAGAATAATTTCTCTTTCTTTCCTTGAATTCAGCGCAGTGTAACGTCAGAACACCCGTGTTGGGTACAAGAAAAGAAGGATTGTCTTTTAAAATATTTATTTTCAAAATTTAATAAGATATTCTTGAATAAATATTAAAATAATTAAATCATTTCAGCCATAATTCATACAAAGGCCGCTAACGCGGCGATGATGCTAAAATGCGTCTGCGTTCACTTGTTTACAGCATCAAAAAAAAAAAAAATCTCTTACACAAAGCCCTCTCTTCGTTTTTGTTACAACCTGAAAAAGAAACTTAATTAGTCCCTTATATCCAGAAACCACAGCAGGGGGTTTCCGCTGCACCTTTCTTCCAAAGGTCTGCTGTCTGTTGTGTCTCTTACAACAGATATCTCGCATTAAGCCAGGCGGGGCCCAAGAGCGATGCGCAGTGCAGGGAGAAAGTTATGCCACATACGCATGACGTCATGTGGGTGACAGCGTTAGTTCTTGGCGTTTGTTTACTTTCGTTGCATCAACAGTTTGATTTGATTTGTGTTGTTAATTTGCTATTATACCTAAGCGGAAGTGGCAAATTGTGCTATAGCGTTGTGTCAGAATTATACACGTTAATACGTTTTTTGGCGGAAAACACTCTTTACAACCAGATAAAATAACTATTTTTTTAATGAATTTATGTAGTTTTCATACATAACTGTGATGTAATTTTACATTTATTTTTCATTTTACTGCTATTTTACATTTAAATTGAAAAATTTCTCATTTTAAATCATTTTTTATCATAATCTTCATTTTGTGTATGAGACTTACATCGTAGTGAGATATTTAAACTCAGTGTCATGTTTACCAATACTGAGTACCTGAATGATTAGTTAATGAATTCACGTATCCAACTTCATTCACATGTTTTGGTTACTTTCTTTACATTCCAAACGTAATTCTATGTATTGAAGCAGCGTCTGGGTTAAGCTTTGCGAACTAAGTAAACTGATACATGCCTCACCGTGAGGAAAGAACAATTTCTCGACCACACTATGATGCAAACATCGAATGAGTGAGTGACATATTTCCTTCAGTGTTATTTAACTGATGCATACAGGTATGTGTGATGTAATTTAATTGATATAACTTACACATGCTTGAACCTGAAGGAAAACAAATCTGTGTATAATGCTAGAATACAAATAGCGAAAGAGTAAGTAAGATATTCTGTTCAGTGTTATTTACCTGCTGCATATGTTTTAATTTTGATTCCATATAACTTGGTTTTAATTATAAGAGAAAGAAAAATAATTCAATATTGAACACATATTTCGAGTATAACAAAAGTATTTTAAGAAACAAGCTAATAAAAATACATTAGTGATTAAAAATATTTAATTTGTGTACAGACTGAATTGAAATTAAGATGTGGTGGTGTATTTAATTATGGCAAAGCACACTAGGGCTATCTGCGTAATAGGTGTGATGCGTTCGTGGAGGACTTTCTCAGGGAAACTGGCTCGTATACACGTTACGCATGAGGAAAACCACGAAAACACCCATGCAGCCAGCCCGTTCGCGGGATTCGAACCGAACTACCAAGTGTTCAGCGACTTTACCGCTCGGCCGCTGGTGGGCCGAAACTAAGATGTAAGGCAAGTTTATTATTATTATTATTGTGCGTATATGTGTAAGAAAATGTATTTTAATTGTTCCATTTTTAATGTATGGAAGGAAGAATAGGATGCCAATATCGAAGATTATTTACTATAGCAAATAATCACGTCAGGATAAATGTTATATAGAAATCTTGGGAGTGTAAGGGATTATAAGAGTACTTTTAGATTATACTGAAAATATACGCACTTCTGCTAAAATCTGAAGTGAATCAGTATGAAGTGACTTTTCACTTTAAAAAGAATGTGATAAGTATACTATTTAAAAGTATAATGACGGATATTAAGAAATTTGTAGAATTTTATGGTATTTAAATATGAATTTGTTAAGTCAAATCTTTTTATATATATTTTTGCTTGAGATATGTAATTTAAACTGAAAATCACGATCATATATTTCTCATGGAATGTCAAAGTTCATTTGTATTAAAAAAAGTGCATGAGCAATGAAAATAAATAGAATAATACTTTTTGATTATGTTTTTACCGTGGTCTTAGCAGTTATGCCATGATGTGTTCTGTTCAACAAGATTTATTTAGTGCAAACAATACTACGAAAAAATATTGAAAAATACCTTGTTTTACAATATTTATTTCCCTTAATTAACTTAAATATCGTTTTTCATTTTCTAATGCTTTGCTTTACGAAAAGAATTTAATGTTTACAATTATTTTCAGCATTCGTACGAATTCTGTGCATAAAATAAACATTTTCTTTAACTAAATACTTAATCGGAAAGTATATATCCGGTATTTCCGGTGTATCTACCACATGTAAAATGATCATTTTGCTTTAGTTTACATTTTTTCCATTACCAAAATCATGTAGCAGACGCGTCGGCCGATGCGTCTTGTCTCCCGGGTGACGTCACTGCCAGCAACCAATGGCACGCTTTTTCCGTTTCTGGCCTAACCTTAGTATATTAAAGAACCTTGGCATTAAGCAGCTGGAAGTCTGAGGGGTGCATATGTCTGAACGTCACAGCTGGGTCATCATGTCTTAGTAAAAGGAGTAATCCAAAAAGAGGTTGTAGACGAAAATTTCAGAGTTACAAACACATTTATTTTTACACAATAATAGATCAAGATTCATTAGTTTTCCTAAAACATATCAAGAGAGAGTTAAATCACTGTCCTTTCTTGAAGAAGTGAGAAAAGGAAGTAAAAGAAAAAGCGAGTCACACAATTATTTTCTTTGCTGGGTGCCCAGATTGCACTGTTTATCGCGCTATTGGCGACTGTTCATCACCATTTGCATACCACCACAATTAACAGGCCTATCAACGGCCGAGGAATGAAATCGCTGAAAAATTCATATTTCGATCTGTGTTTGATTTTAGGCGAAAGAGTTTGCTTCGTGGGCGTTTTTTCCGTGGGCGTAACATGAATATGAACAATTTTCGTTAGAAAGACTTATCCCTCTTTCTTTTAGAGAGATAGCCTTCGAGTGCCCTAATCAAATGAATCAAAGCAAACCTTCCATACAACATGGACTTAGTTCCAGGTGATTTTCGATCATTCTCAAAGGCAAAAAGATAACTGGCCAGAAAGAGGTTCCCTTTAGATAAAGAAATTGAAAATCTACTGTTGACACCACATTAGATTCAGTATCTATAATTTTAATCCTGAGGATTTACTTTTGGAGTAAATTTGGCTATTGAATCACCAAATGCAGCCCACTAGTTTGATTCAATTAGTACATTTACATGCAGTTATGAATGCAAAATCTGACAACATGTAAGAAGTGTTTGAATATAAATAATTTTAGTAAAGCTATGTTTAAAATTGTAGTATCCTTTGTGTAATGTAATATGAAAATCTTAAGAGCCGAAGCTGTGAGGGAAAAATAGGATTACAAGGTCAACATTGAATATTTAACATTGAAGTAAATAGCTATGTCGCTAAATTAGCGAGAAACTACTAAAAGTCTTCAATCTTTGCGACCATTTGGTGAAGTTTTGGCCCCGTCGCTGTGTAACTGTAATTGGTACAGTAATTGATCCCTATATGTAACTGTAACCGGCCCCTATGTGGAACTTTAATCGTATATGCCTGTGGTCAAGAGACCAACTGAAACTCTAGTTTAGCATTACGTGACCTAAGAACTGTCTTTTGCCCTTCTCTCGACTTACAGTTATCTTGATGGCCCATAGACGGTGCCACATTCAGTAAACTTTCTAAGGCTAACGCTTTCTTCAACACTTAGTTATTTTTCGCCCTAGGGTGTGATAAAAAATGTATCTCTAAATTCAAAAAAAGTTATTGGCCCACTCTTAAAGTACTGGTTTAATACTCTCAGTAGTAGAACACCAGAAGTAATGTTTACGATCTAATGCTTTCCAGTAATTTCGAGAAATGGAAAGTACTGGAAATCTCTCGGCGGCCAGGGGAAAGCTATATGAGCCCGGAGAGAGCATGAGATCTCAGTTTTTAGTTCAGAGTTGACGATCTTCGAGCAAGTATCCCTCTTTAGGTGCTCCTTGCATATGTCTGACGCTTAACTTGAAGTTGTAACTACTGATTGTGCTCTCATACTAAGAAGAGCTGTACGAATACTTTTGCAAAAAGTTCCAGAAATGTAAAGTGTTTCTTTTGGAAAAATAAATTTTATTAAGGTATCATTGGTTTTGTGTGCATTCAATCCATTACGAACCCGTACGTACGCAACAATATTCTTTTTCCTTAGAATAGTGCTTGCATTATCTCTAATAAAATCATTCTTATGCATCGGATTTCAAGAGGCAATACCTTCAAAGTATCACATATGAAATAACAAATGATCATAAAACGAATAGGAAATTCACCAAATCTTTTACATATACAAAAAATGCTATGTCTATCTATGTGGCAACCCAACACACATTTTTATAGTAGTCAGATTCAATCCATACCTTTTGTAATGTAGCCCCAGGTCTCTTAACGTTTTCCTGTGGGAGTACATTATGGACTGTGTTTTCATGTATACTCTTGCAGCCAAAAATGCATCTTAAAACTCAAGAAAAAGACTGATACATGTGTGGTGAGAGGTACTGGAGTATTAGCACCTTGTAAAAGCACCTTGGCGCCGTCTGGCGAATTTTTATAGAAGAAAAAGAATGATGACTTATAACTGAAAAAAATTATATTACATACCCGCAAATTTTACATTTTACTAAGCATTTATCTCGACAATTTTTCAATAAACTATTTACAAGAGAATTTTTTTTTTTTTTTTTTTTTTTTTGTTGCTATTGCTCAGATGGAAATTTCGGCACGATAACATTAAAAACAGATTCAAAGTAATTGTTCCCTTCAACGATTTGAACAACTTCCACAGAGGTAATCCCACTAATATGTAAGTACAGATGATCTTTTCTATACGATCTTTCTGTCATGTGTGCGGCCTAGAGATTTCAGCTGATGGCAAGATATATGGAAGAGCGAAATCAATTTTGTTTAACTGAGCAAAAATATTGTTAAACTACCTGCTGTTCTTAATGAATGATTTATTGCACTAGGGTCTTTTTTACGTATAAAAAGTTATTACCGTATGTTCACGAATACCACACGCCACCGAATAAGACGCGCACCCGATTTTTTCGATGCACGAAAAAAAAAAAAAAAATTTTCCGCGAAAATGACGCGCATATTTTTATCGAGTCCACTGAAATCTTACTTTTTACAGGAGAAAAAAATTTTTTTTTTTTTGTTTCTGGATTACGAGCATAAAGAAACAAAGAACTATGATACCAATCGACTGTTATCGGGGAAAAAATTTGAGCTACCACCTGCAGCTCCTACCTAAGAACTTGGCAACACATGCCCAGTAACATTTAAATAGGAAGGAAATAAATCGGTTAGCAGAATTTAATTCTACGGCAGAAAGAAAAAACTGCTAATCTAAGTATGTTATGTAAAATTTTATTCGTTAAACAATAGCTTCAGTCAGCAACAATAACTGCAAATACGGATATAAAAGTCCTGATTTATCCTAATAACTTACCACACCGTGGCACATCTTCTCGCTTTTTCAGTCTGGAAACATAATGTAGATTGTCAGTCTTCCTCGCCTTCTGCGCTGCTGTCATCACTAATGCTTTCCCGGAACTGCCAGTATCCTTTTCTTCCTCATCATCCCACCACTGCACGAATCCTCACTTCTGTCCATGCTATTTGATATTCCGCACTTTTGAAGTTCTTACGAAGTTCTTGCGAAATCAGACAGCTTTGATCCATCAATACATTCGAGTTAATTTCGGGCTTTTTGATGCGAGTTGTCAGTGTGTGATTTCCAGCGGCCATCCATTCCGTGTACATTCTTTTCAGTGCTGCTTTAAATTTGGCGATAAATGCATGTCTAATGGTGGTATATCCTCTACAAATCCCCGACTAGGATTTATTATTTTAAAGTGTACAGTAACATCATATAAATTATATTTTCTGGAGCTATCGTAGCTATATTTTCTGGAGATATCGTATTTTTTCCGATATCGTATCCTTTCTACATACCTTTATGGTGTAATGGTAGCATACTCTGCGCATGTTTAAAAGTTCCCAGTGTGGGCATTGTCCAGTTTTCTCGTTTCCTACTTCAAAAATTCTAATGACTCTACAAAGCAAAATTTATTGTTTACAATTATTATTGTTACTGCTGCTGTTAACTTCACTGTTGAGAATAATTTCTTTTGCTTTTTTCAAGTCTCTAGATGTTAACCCATTAAAAAATCTAGTAACGAATAAATTTTCATGAGTTGATTGCTAATTATATATTGATTAACTATTAGTTTTTGGGCATAAAGGGTTTATTTCTAAAATTTGTATACGATCGAACGAAAATTATTTTTGCTTTTAACTTAAAATATGAAGTAGCATAATTTAATTGTTATTAGAAACTATCAATGAAAATCTGAATTCTTCCCTTTTTATGGCAGATTTTTCTTGTAATAAATGGCGGAACTGAAAATATATACATGATACTGTAATTCTTCTATTCTTAAAACAAATTGCTTTACATACAAACTTCTCGGAAATTCATCTTAGAGTTGCAGCCTATTTTTTACACGCAAATTTACTTGCGCTTTTCATTGCTTGTTTCATGCCAAAAAACGCGATAATAGTTTACCTAAGGAAAGCGGTAACTTTATGAAAGACTTTCTAAAGGAAGTTGGCTCCTAATTCTTTGCATGACGTAATCAGTTATATGCTTTTTTTCCAGTCGGCAAACTTTTGATAGAATACTTAAGAAACAAATATGAATGCCACCTGTTGATTGACAACTTTTTGTTGGCATGTTCCCAAAAAAATAAATAGATTTCGAATATAGGAATTCGTAGAATGGATTTCAAGAATATGGAAGCTAATCCTAACAAAAAGTAACACGGCGTTAGTTTAAAAATTTTGCATCACCAACGCTTTTGAAGGCTTAGGTGTGGTGTTGGTGTATTTAGTTATGGCAAAGCACACTAGGGCTATCTGCCTAAGGGGAGGGATGCCTTCGTGGAGTACTTTCTAAGGGAAACTGGCTCATATACACGTTACACATGATGAAAACCACGAAAACGCCCATGCAGGCCGCCCGTTCGCGGGATTCGAACCTCGAACCGAACTACCAGTGTTTAGCGACTTTACCGCTCGGCCGCTGGTGGGTTTGAAGGGTTAGGATATGATATATTATAACACTGTAAATACAGAAACAGCTTAGAAGAATAAAAGTATGAAGTAGGTTCTGATACTTGTTAAGATGATAGACAACTGAAATAAAGTTATCTAACTCCACAGGAGAAACAGTTGTCCATTGTTTCAGAAGGAAGTGATGAATCTGCTGATAAACAGGTAACGCTGTTTATCAAATTTTTTATGGTAATAATATTTGTAAAATATATTAGCATTTTTTTATTTATTTGATTTTATTAAAACCAAACTGGTAATAACGAAATAAAGGATTGCAGCTTAGAATAAAAGAAATATGGTAATTTGAAAAGTAAATCAATCTAGGAATTGCTCTTCTCATTTCATGATCTTTATTTAAGCCAAGTAAAATGAGTGATGGATATGTTAAAATAAGACAGGCGATATGAATTCTTTTTAAATATATTAACAGTGATGATATAAATATTATTTAAAAACTGGAAAAAAAAAAAAGTACTACCAGTTTCTTGCGTAAACTTTTGAAGGATGCTGGAGCTGAATCTTCAACTCTCTTCCTAATATATCTTTCCATAAGGCGTGGTTAGTTGAAGCTGACATTTCGTTTAAAAATCTAATAAAAAAGAAAAACCAAAACTCAAACGTATAGGAGTTCAAGCAGATCATCGAAGAGTCAAAGCACTTTTTACTTATAGTTTCAAGTGGCATATAAATTGTTATAAAATAGTTTATATAACCTTTAAACAAGCAACATTAATATATATCGAAGTATGGAATAAAAATTTACATTATGTACTAGAAATAAAAGTAATTTAAATTCAATAGTTCTGGAACAATCCGTCATTTCTTAAAATATGAAGAGAAGACACAAGAAGATTTTTCTTTAATCTACACTCACGTCCATAAATTAAAGATAATGCAAAATCAGGTAAAGCAAGAGTTAGAATCAAAACAAATTTGACTTATTTTTAAAGCTTATTTATTAAACAAAAGGTAAAGAGCAAAAAAAGATGTTATATGTTTGATATTATTAAAAAAATTAGCGATTTTTTCTCCCTGGAGCAAATTACAAAAAAACCTATTTACAAAAAAACAATATTATATGGTTGGTATGATTGTTAATACAGTGTATGTCTCCCAGACGATGCAATACAGTTTGTACAACGCCTAGGCATGCTGAGTATCAAATTATCGATCTGATTTTGGGGGATATTACACCACTCAAAACGCAATGCTCTCCGAAGTTCCGGTAGACATGTAGGAGGAGGTTGACGGGCTGCAACTTGTCGGCCAAGCATGTCCCACACGTGCTCTACTGGATTCAAGTCCGGTGAGAATGCTGGCCAGTCCATAGGGGTAATATCCTCCGATTAAAGGCATTCGCTAACGAGGCTTGCACGGTGACGACGGGCGTTGTCATCCATAAACACAAATTGCGCGACCATGGCGCCCCGAAACAAACGTACACGTTGTTCGAGAATGACTTCCCGATAGATTTGGCTTGTCATGGTTCCAATTTGAACATGCAGGTCAGTTCTGGAACCCAGAATAATTCCACCCCAAACGAGCACTCCTGCACCACCGGTAACGGTGTCGTTCAATAATGTGTTCTTGGTGGTAACAGGTACCTGGAGCTCTCCATATGAAAGTCCGTCGAGAATCAGACTGCAAGCTAAACCTGGACTCGTCGGAAAGCATCACACAAGCCCACTGTTGCGGTGTCCATAATGCATGCTCTCTACTCCAGGCTAACCGCAGGCGACAGTGAGTTGCAGTAAGTGGAACGCATCTGACAGGTCTACGAGCATATAGACCAATCTGCCCTAAGCGTCTGTACACGGTCTGCCTTGAAATTGTCGTACCAGTGGCTGAAGAGAGCTCACGAGACGGGTCTGAGGCTGTGCTCCGCCACTTTCTTTTGGCAGTAACTGCCAAATACAGGTCCTCATTCGGTGTTGTAACTCTGGGGCGACCTGTGCTGTAACGTCTACTCACATTACCATCATCTTGGAATCGTTGCCAAAGCCTGGAGATGACACTCTGGGCAATTCCAAGTTCGTCTGATACTTCCAGTTGGGTACGCCCACATTCCAGACGGCCGATAATTCTACCACGTAAAAAATCATCCAAATGCGTCCTTTGTGTCATAACTATTCGGTTACTGCACTGAAATGCTTATAAAGCGCCTGCGAACAATTTTACTTCTTTGCTTGTATTCCTTATATATCACTCTCTTACACTATCGTCATTGTGACCTACCATCGGTGTCATCTGGTTACTTCTTGAAATTTGCATATGATTCTTGAAGATGTGTGTATTGATTTTACAGGTGATATATTTATTTTAGAGTTCGATTTCCGCGTGACTCCGAATTATCTTTAATTTATGGACATGAGTGTACATAACAAAGCAATGGAGTTGAATCAAAATTCTTTTTGAGCGATTTTAGTAATATCTTTTCTAATTAGATACAAAACACTTTTTTTAATACGTTTTTGCATTAAATTACTAAACTAATGCATTTTTGTATAATTTTTTTTTTTTTTTTTTTTTTTTGTAGAATTATAACAAACTAATAGGAAAAACAGTTTAATAGTAATGGGAGTATGACGATAAATAAGCGCCTGTTATATTATGGTGAAATTTCCAAACACGTTCTTGAAGAGTACGAAACTGAAAAATTAAACATTCTACAGAATAATTAGGAGTATTCCCAAGTGTAGGGAATTTGGAATACAGGGAACTGCATTAAATATTTGAATATGGTAGAGGATACTGTCTTAAGCTGTCTGCTTTTTGAAAAGGATGCCTTCATGCTTGAATTTATGAAGAAGTAGTAGTAGTGTGTGATTATGGCAAAGCCTCAAGGGCTATCTGCCTAGAGGGAGGGATGCCTTTCGTGGAGGACTTTCTAAGGGAAACTGGCTCGTATACACGTTACACATGGGGAAAACCACAAAAACGCCCATGCAGCCAGCCCGTTCGCGGGATTCGAACCTCGGACCGAACTACCAGTGTTCAGCGACTTTACCGCTCGGCCGCTGGTGGGCTTGAATTTATAAAGAAAACTGGTGACATACGAGGGGGAGTCAAATGAAAACCATAATTATTTTTTAAATATTATTTATTGGTCACACAGGGTACAGAAGTAAATCACTTTTCAACATAGTCCCCTCCTCGTTCAATGCAAGTACGCCAACGCTTCGGAAGAGCCTGAATACCTGCAGAAAAAAAGTCTTGGGCGACGGCGCAACCACTCGTGCACCGCGTTGCGTACCTCTTCATCGAAGTGGAACTTCCTGCCGCTCATTGCTTCTTTGAGCGGACCAAACAGATAGAAATCGCTCGGTGCGAGGTCTGGAGAGTAAGGGGGATGTTCGATGTTATGCAAATTGTTTTTCTTTCTTTGTACCGAGGAGCGGCGCAGACGCAAATTTGTTAGGTTTTTAAAGCTCGCGTTTAGAGCTTTGAGGTTGCTGTGAATTACTGGAGTTTCAACTAAGCAGAGGTTCTTCTGAGTTTGTGTTGGTAAGCCGCTACTGAGTTCGGAGTTGGCAGTGTGGTCTTCGCCGTTCCTCAACTAACTTACTTTGAAAGTCAATAAAGAAGTTTCGGTCAACGTTATGATTCTGAGGTTTTTTGGGTTCTATACTGAAGTAATATCAAGTCAATTTACAGTCCACTATTTTTAACAACGGAACGTACATGTTTTATGGTCCGTCGAGCCGGAGTCGCAGTAAATTTGGTGAGTCAGTGTGTTTTTTTATCTTTCTTATTAGATAATGGAATTTACAACGCTTAAGACTAAAAAGCGTGTAGCTAAAGCTAAGTTAAGTAAACTGAAAGAGAAAATTACAGTGACTTACGATTCTGCTGATGTTGATCAGTTAGAACTTTTTAAATCTAGATTAAATGACTTAATGATCGAACTTTCGGATATTTTTAGTAACATATTTGTAGTGTGTGAAGAAAAAGATATTGATGTATTTATAGAAGAACAACAGGTCATACAAGATACTGTTGATGAGTTAATTTTAATGCTAACCAGAGTTAAGAATGTTAAAGACATTAGTGTGAAAACTAAATCTTGTGAAATAGCGAGTATACGCTTACCTAAGCTAACTCTTCCTGTATTTAGTGGCAGTACTGAAGAAGGGTTATCATTTTTTGATTTATTTAAAACGGCGTTTGAGTTGGAGCATAAGGCGCCAAAGGGAAGCCAAGCTTCAAGAAGAAGAAGAAGATAAAACGGCGATAGTGGATAATGACCGTTTATCAGGTGCACAAAAGCTACAATATTTAAAGGATTCTTTAAAAGGAGATGCTTTGCGGATTGTTCAAGCTTTAACTATTTGTGACAGGAATTTCGAAATAGCGTGGCATTTATTGTGTGAAAGATTTTCACATAAGAAAGAATTACTTTCATCGTTATTAAAGAAAATCTTGTATTTATCAAATTTACAATCTGAAATTCCTAGTCAGATATTAGCGTTAGTAGACACTGTAAGAGAGTGTGTGTGTTCGTTTGAAAATCTAGGCTTCAAAGTGGAACAATTCGCGGATACTATTTTAATGTTAATAGTACAGTTTAAATTGGATTCTTCGACGAGAGGATGGTGGGAAAGAACATTAAAGAGTGAGGAAATACCAACACTTAATAATCTGCTAGAGTTCTTGAAATCTCATGCCAGAACCTTGCAAGCAGGTAAACCACAAGGTGTTAAAAAACAAGTTACAAAAGGCAAATTAACTTCATTGGCTTCAGAGATTCGCGCGCAGTGTACGTATTGTAAAGCCTGTCATTCAGTTTTTAAATGTAATAAGTTTTAAATCTGAATGTTCAGGAACGCGTTAATTTTGTCAAGAGAAATAATGTTTGTTTTAATTGTTTGGTTTCAAATCATAAAGCTTTCGAGTGTAGAAGTACACATAAATGTAAAAAGTGCTTTAAAAATCATCACATACTACTGCATTTCGAAAGAGTTCAAAATGAACCAAAGGCACGTAAAGGAGTTACGAACAGTTCGAATGAATTATCAGTGACGGCTAAGCCATTTTTCCCTGGGCCAGAACCTCGCGCTCAACCGGCTGGGTCAGGGAAGAATATCGCAAGTTCTAGTCCAGTAATTAAATCTTGTGTTTCAGACTTTAATTTTCAGAGTGAAGTTTTATTATGTACGGCTGTTATTAAAGTGTTAGATTCATCGGGTGAATACCAATTGTGTAGAGCCCTCCTTGACCCTGGCAGTCAAGCAAGCCTGATTTCAGAAGATTGTGTACAAAGGCTAGGGTTAGCAAGAAGAAATGCCAAAGTTTTTATTTCATGTTTAGGGTCTTTGGATACGAAAACTAATGGGATTACGGAAATAAACTTCGTTCCGCATTTTCCGGCGAAAGTGTCATTTAAAACACCAGTATTTATCATCAATAGAATTGTTGGAACTTTGCCGCATTTTACATTGGATAAGAAGTACGTTGAGGAATATAATGATTTAATGTTAGCAGATCCAACATTTTACAAAAGTGGGCCTGTTGATATACTTTTAGGCGTAGATATTGCCTTACCTCTTTTAAAGGGAGAAATAATTAAATGCGAAGAAGGTAAACCGGTAGCTTCTCGTTCTGAACTAGGATGGATTATTTCAGGTAGTGTGAATAATTCAACAGAAATTAATCCTACTATCTATGTTAATAATATACAAGTGGAAACTGATCAGATGCTGTCTGACTTTTGGAAATTGGATGCTGTACCTACGTTTGACATGCTTACTAAATCGGAGAGAGCATGTGAAGATTATTTCAAATCTACATATACGAGAGAGGAAAGTGGGGTATATACTGTGAAATTACCGTTTCACTCTCCGCCTTCTCAGCTTGGAGATTCCAAACAATTAGCTATGCGTAGATTCCAATCTTTAGAAAATTCACTTCTAAAAAGGCCTCAGATATATGAACAGTATAAGGATTTCATGAGGAAATACCTTGAGCTGAGACATATGGAGGGAGTGCCTGAGGGAGAGATTCTTATTGACTCTACGTATTACATGCCTCATCATGCCGTATTAAAGGAATCAAGTACTACGACTAAACTGAGAGTTGTTTTCGATGCTTCAGCTAAAACGACATCGGGTCTTTCATTGAATGATATTTTGATGGTTGGGCCAAGAGTTCAGCAAGAGCTGTTTCCAATTCTTCTACGGTTTAGAACTCACAAAATTGCAGTATGTGCCGATGTAGAGAAGATGTTCAGACAAATTCGTGTCCACTCAGAAGATACAAATTGGCAACGAATGCTTTGGAGGGATAGTCCTAGTGAGCCCTTGAGTACATTTAGATTAGTGACAGTTACATATGGGACTGCCTGTGCGCCATATTTGTCTACTAGAGTAATGAAACAACTTGCATTAGATGAACAAGTGAGATTTCCTTTAGCATCAAAAATTGCCCTTCGTGATCTTTATGTTGATGATTTGCTTTCAGGGGCACAAAGTGAAGAGGAAGCGAATGTTCTAGTTCAGCAGTTGAATGAAATGATGAAAAGGGGTGGATTTCGCTTAAGGAAGTGGATTTCAAACAGTTCAGCTATTTTAGAGAATATTCCCGAGTGCTTACGAGAATCCAGTATTTCTCTTGAAATAAACAGTGACAAGAAAGTAAAAGTATTGGGAATTAATTGGAACAACTCTAGTGATACGTTTCATTTTTCGGTATGCATAAGTGATAAAGAGTTTGCTAAGAGGACTATTTTATCAGAAGTAGCCAAAATCTTTGATCCAATGGGATGGTTAGCGCCAACAATAATGTACGCGAAAATATTATTACAAGAGTTATGGAACTTACAGCTGGGTTGGGATGAACTCGTTGATAAGAGAATAAGTAGGAAATGGAAGCGTTTCTATCTAGAATTGCCCTTACTTTCAAGCTTAAAATTTCCGAGGTATGTCTTGAGTCCGAAGGCAGTAGTGATACAGGGGTTGGACAAAAATATGGAAACACCTTTAAAAAACATGTTTCTTTGTTAATATGGTGTAGGAAACCCGTTGGCATCCAAAACAGCTTGCAGTCTTCTCGGAATGGATAAATACAGTTCCTGTATGTTTGCCAAGTGAATATTATAACATTCTTCCTGCAAAACGTTGGCAAGTTCAGATAACGATGTTGGCGGTGGATAACGAGAACGCTGTACCATGGGATGAACTTGATCGGCCAAAATGTTCACATAAGTCTTGGCAGTCATGTGCCGTGACACAGTTATCATGGGGCTAGCAGAGAACCACGATATGGCTGCCCAAACCATAACAGAGACCCCGCCATGTTTCACTCTTGGCAACAAGCAGTCTGTATTATAGGCTCGAGATGGCGTTCTCCAGACGTAAACTCGGCCAGAAGTGGGAAACAATGTGAAAGAAAACTCGTCAGACCATATTACTCGCTTCCACTGCTCTATAGTCCAGGCTTTATGACTTAAACACCACCTTTTCCTGTTACGGGCATTAGCATCGCTGATGAGTGGCTTCTCAATTGCAGCACGGTTAGCAATGTCCTGTTTATGAAGCTCCCTTCTAATTGTTTTGGTACTCACAGGGTTCGGTAACACAACATTCATTTCAGCAGTAACTTTTGCAGCTGTGGTCTTATTTTTTGTCACAATTGCCCTTAATGATCGTCTGTCACGATCACTCAGGACACACTTTCGTCCGCGCTGTGATTTAGCAGATGATGTTTTACCGCTTTTCAAATATGCGGAATAAATCTTCAATACAGTACCTCTTGAAACACTAAACACCTCGGCTACCTTGCTTACGGAAGCACCTACCATACGTGCTCCAACAATTTGCCCACGTTAGAAGTCTGTTAACTCTGACATAATGCAATGACAACCTCACATAACAGTACTCCGACAACAACTGAACTGTTTAGCACATTTACGAAGTTGTATAGGTGGCGTCAGTAGTCAAAAACGCCAGCGCCGCCTACATATTTCATTAAAATCAATCTTTGTTTTCAAACATGCATTTCACAAGGTGTTTCCATATTTTTGTCCATCCACTGTAGATATCCATGCTTTCTGCGACGCTTCAGAAAATGCTTATTGTGCAGTCATCTATCTCCGTACAATCGACCTTGATTCGTCAGTCAAAGTCAGCCTTCTGACATCGAAAACCAGAGTAGCGCCCTTAAAAACCCAGTCTCTTCCGAGACTAGAGTTGTGTGCTGCGTTACTTTTAGCAAACCTCTTACATGCAGTATTATTGTGCATAGAACTGCCTATTAACAATATTTGCGCATGGACCGACTCGCGGGTTACATTGGCATGGGTCTCGTCCGAACCTCGCCGTTGGCTACCTTTTGTGGCAAATCGAGTTGCAAAAATCCAAGAAGCTGTTCCAGGTATTCAATGGAATTATGTTGCTGGGAAAGAAAATCCTGCAGACTGTGGGACCAGAGGTTTTATTCCATCAGAATTCTTACAATGTGAGTTATGGATGAAGGGACCGCAGTGGTTAAACGAATCCCTAATTCATGTACAGCAAATAGAATTAGAGAGTGAAGTTATGTTGAAGGAATTGAAAAAGAGTTTCAGTTCAAATGTTTCCAAATTTGAAGAGCCTAGTGTGTTTTCAAGATTTTCATCATGGTTAAAGTTATGTCGAGTGTTAGCGTGTTGTTTAAGATTCAGAAATAATTGTAGTAAGTTACCTACAGAGCGTATAAAGGGTTATTTATCTACTGAAGAATTCTGTGAAGTTACTTCTATGATTGTTAGGATTGTGCAAAGAGCCGAATTTCCAGAAGAATTATTCTGTTTAGAATCTGGTAAACCCTTGCAGACATCAAGTAAATTACTGTCTTTAAGTCCTTTCTTGGATTCTGCGGGAGTAATGCGTGTAGGCGGAAGGCTCAGAAACTCTACAGTTTCAAATAATCAGAAACATCCTATGATTTTATCTAAGAATCACAATATTACGCGTTTAATTATTAAGCATTATCATGACACGTATCTTCACGCAGGTACGCAGCTACTCACTTCTGTCATACGATATAGATTTTGGATTGTGAATGCTAGAGATATTTTAAGAAAGTGTATAAACCAATGTGTTATCTGCCGTAGAGTTAGAGCGCAAACTGCAACTCAGCTAATGGCAGATTTACCCGCTTCAAGAGTTACTCAAAGTAGAGCTTTTTCTCGTGTAGGGATTGATTTAGCAGGACCATTTAACGTTAAATATCGTCCTGGTAGAGGAGTCAAAATCTTTAAGTGTTACGTATGTCTATTTATTTGTTTTACTACAAGAGCAATACACTTAGAATTAGTTGGAGATCTTTCAACAAAATGATTCCTCGCGACACTTAAGCGGTTTATAGCTCGTAGAGGCAAACCGTGTGAAATTCACAGTGATTGTGCAACGAATTTTATAGGAGCTAACAAAGAATTAAGGAAAGCCTTTTCTATTGTTCAACGTGATGAACAGCTACAGGGTTATATTTCTTCAGAAAATATTAAATGGTTGTTTAATCCTCCCTCTGCCCCTCATTTTGGAGGGCTTTGGGAAGCGGGTATCAAGTCTATGAAACATCACTTAAAAAGATGTTTAGGAACACTTATTTTAACATACGAGGAATTTTTGACATTAATAACCCAAATTGAATCCTATCTTAATTCTAGGCCTTTAGTACCAGCTTCAAGTGATTGTAGTGACTTGGAGGCGATAACACCAGGACACTTTTTAACCGAAGCGGCTTTAAGCGCTATTCCAGAATCTAACCAAATTCAAGAAACCATGAGCTGCAGTGACCGTTGGAGGAACGTGCAAAGGTTATTTCAACACTTCTGGAATCGTTGGAGCAGTGAGTATTTATCTAGATTGCAGCAGAGACCCAAGTGGTGCAAGGTACAACAAGACCTGAAGATTGGTGATATGGTTCTTATTAAGAACGAAAATCTACCTCCGCTACGTTGGAAATTAGGTAGAATTATTAAAGTGTATCCTGGTTTGGATGAGAAAGTTCGAGTGGTGAGTTTACGCACGTCTAATGGTGAAATAAAACGACCTATAGCAAAGCTATGCGCTTTGCCATTTAATTCCTGATTTAGAGACTTTAATTTTTATTTTTCAGGTTTATGCAGTTTAACAGTTTAAATTTATTGTTTGAACCCCCTTGGGACTTCAAGGCTGGGGGTATGTTCGATGTTATGCAAATTGTATTTCTTTCTTTGTACCGAGGAGCGGCGCAGACGCAAATTTGTTAGGTTTTTAAAGCTCGCGTTTAGAGCTTTGAGGTTGCTGTGAATTACTGGAGTTTCAACTAAGCAGAGGTTCTTCTGAGTTTGTGTTGGTAAGCCGCTACTGAGTTCGGAGTTGGCAGTGTGGTCTTCGCCGTTCCTCAACTAACTTACTTTGAAAGTTAATAAAGAAGTTTCGGTCAACGTTATGATTCTGAGGTTTTTTGGGTTCTATACTGAAGTAAGATCAAGTCAATTTACAGTCCACTATTTTTAACAACGGAACGTACAGGGGATGTGGGAGGTATTCAAATTTGAGGTCTGTGATAGTCGCAACCGTTGCACGCGCCGTATGGGGCCATGCATTGTTGTGTTGCAGCAGCACGCCGGCTGACAGTAATCCACGTCGTTTCGTTTTGATGGCAGGCCGGAGATGATTTTTTAGGAGGTCCGAGTACGTAGCACTCGTCACAGAGGTTCCTCGTGGCGTGTAGTGTTCCAAGATGATGCCCTTTTCGTCTCAAAAGAGGGTCAGCATAGCCTTCCCTGCAGACGGGTGTGTCCGAAACGTTTTGGGTTTCGGTGATGAGGAGTGGCGCTACTCCTTGCTCGCTCGCTCTGTTTCAGGCTGATGGTAATGCACCCATGTTTCGTCACCAGTGACGATTCGTGACAGGAGGGCATTACCGTCACGTTCAGCACGCCACAAAAGGTCTTCGCACGCATCAACACGTCGCTGTTTCAGTTCAGGCGTCAGTTGTCGGGGCACCCATCTTGCAGACACCTTATGAAACTGGAGAACATCATGCACAATATGATGTGCCGATCCATGACTCATGTGTACACATGCTGCAATTTCGTCTATTGTCACACTGCGGTTTTCCAAAACGATGGCTTCAACGGCTGAAATGGTCTCTGGAGTCACTACGCGCCGAGCCTGGCCGGGGCGTGGAGCATCGGCCGCGGACGTAACACCATTTTTTTAAATTTCCGGCACCATTCATAGATTTGTGGCTGTGACAAACACGCATCTCCATACTGACCCTTCATTCGCCTAAAAATGTCAATCGGTTTCACACCTTCACTTCGCAAAAACTGAATCACAGAACGCTGCTCCTCGCTGGTGCATGTGGCTAGTGAGGCTGCCATTTTGGAACTGTTGTTGCGCCGGTGTTTGTGCATCTGCCACCTAGGAGACATCCGGCATACTATCGCAAACAGGCATGCCAACTTACAGCTCACTGGCGCCATATGCGGATTTTTATTTCTACTTTTATGGTTTTCAGTTGACTCCCCTACGTATATGCAACATAAAAGGAAGATATGTAGCGAAAACGCTTAGGGTTCCGTTTAAATGTGAGCGAATTTAGCAATACATCTTAGTTTCAGTCTATCAGAAACCAGTGGCTGAGCGATAAAGTCGCTGAACACCTAGTAGTTCAATCCGTCTTCGGATCCTGGAGAACAGATTGACTACATAAGAGTTGGTTTCCTCATACGTAACTTGGATACAAGTTAGTTCCCTTTAAATTGTTCTCCACAAAGGCATCTCTTCTCATCAGACAAATAGACTTTGAATTGCTTTGCGTTAATCAATATGCTAAACCAAATCAACCTATTAGACACTGACCGGCCTTTTGAACTTTTTTGTCAGACATTGACCAGCCATTGAATATAATTATTGCATTTGGTAACTATTCATGCCAAAAAAACTATACAAGTAAAGCACGAACTATTCTAATAGTCACTATAGGTAATCGCTTGGATAAATTTTGCAACTACCTTGTTGATGGAACATTTTCCATTGAAGAAATTTCGTAGAATAGACACCGCCTCGCATTCTAATTGGATTGCATTGGGGTGGAATTAGATTGAACTTCTACTTCCACCCCAGTTTTGAGGAAGAGCAGCCCAGGGGTTGATCCAAGGGTCTCCAACCCCTCTACCCAACCATCAAACTACACGAGAGACTTTCGGCTCGCTATATATTTAGAGCGCCCCAGTGCCGCAAAGACACTACACATTTACAAACATCCATGTCTTCTCCGGGGGGGGGGTATCGCAGTAGGCTCTTTAACCACTACGCCGTCTGGGTGGCGTAGTGGTTAGAGAGCAAACAAAGACACTATGTTTTCCCAGATCAGAAAATGTGATATAGCCACCGTTAACCTCACCGTGTTTCATTTTTCAACTGCTAGTTTGGCGTGCTACCATTTATATCACGAGATCCCGCCGGATAAAATGCGGTTTTTCCTTATATCTGCGATCAGCTATTAATGATTAATAAGGAATATTTGTGTTGATTGCGAATCTTTATAAAACTGATTAATTTCACCTTTAAGTTCTTGATAATACAGCGGAGAATACAGTGGATCTGAGTTTACAATTTTTCTTACTTACCTACGTCTCAGTATAAAAGCTTTAAAGTAATACAGAATTTGAAAATGTGTTTCTCGCACATTGTTAATAGTTGTAGAAAGGACAGAACGGAATAAAGCATACTGTATTATCGCTGACTTCATAATATGATACTTTCTTTTAGAAAATATTTTCGTATGTCGCGTTTGACATTCGCATAAGTATTTAAGTGAATTTCCTAATGAATCTTTTTTTACTTCCTTGTACGAAGTAAAAAGGAAGTATTGTAATCGCGAAAAGCTTCAGGCAGCATATTTCAACGAAAATATCCACTTTGACCGCTTTCGAATGCAATTTAACGATGTTTTTGCGTGATATCTGTACGTAAGCACAGAACAAAAGACTCTTTTACTCCAAAAAAACTAAAAAACTGCTTTAAAATGAATTCTGAAGAGAATTTTTCGTGGCGTCTGTACGAACGTATGTACGTACGTATCTCGCATAACTCAAAAACGAGTAGCCTCAGAACGTTGAAATTTTGTATATATGACTGCTATAACCTGTAGATGTGCACCTCGTATTTTGGTTGCAATCGGCCGCACCAAACGTATATAAATATATTTATATATATATCCACTCTGTTACCTGGCTCAATGATCTAAGTTTCTTTAATTATTTTTCATTTTTTGCTTTAAAAATGATTGAATTATGTTGTTTTTATCTTCCGGTTAAAGTTTGTATGCCTTTCGTAATTCTGTATGCAATATTTTTAGAAATATCCACAATTTTAAAGTTGTTTAAGTGCCGCTAAGCCTTTTTTTTACGGCGGCCATTGATTGTTTACATTTGAAACAGCAGACTAGTGGATTTGTTGCCAATCTAGAGAAACTTAGCTTCGCAACAACAAAGATAACGCCTTCATTTATTATTTCCAATTCAATCATGCTTAATCCTTTCTGGAATTTTTCCGAGGAAATAAGCGTTTAAGATTTACTTCGTAATCTTTTATACAGATATTTTGAGTTTATGTATTTTTACCTTGTCGCGAAGTGAAAATTGAATTAATTGAATGACAAATACTCTATCGTCTGTGAAAAACTGTTTCTTTTTTGTTTTGTTTGCTTAATTTCTTTTATACATCGTTCTAGCTTTGTTATAGTATTTGAATAGAACATGTGGCAACGATTAGATAATTCTTTAAATGATATAAATTTTGTGCATTCTGAGTTATAATATGAACAAAATATTATACTGTTAAGTAAACCTAGCGCCAGAGTGTCGCTATGGTAAACAAAGTGAATTTTAAAGAATGCATTTATTTTATTGTGGTTTATGCGCTGTCTTAATTCAATCTAATAAGTTTAAATAAAATGCAAGAAAATATGCGTATAATTTAATATTCCGTACAAGGAAGTCATGTGGTGTACACATCAGATTTTTTTTTCAAAAATATATTTATACACCACAGTTAAAATACATTGTTTCAAAGACATATCCTACAAAGAAAAAAGTTTTCGCAGGATGAAAGGAAAGGAAAACTAACTAGTACATGAAATCTTCCTCTAATGGGTTTCCTGGAAGACTGCTGAAAATTTTTTATTTCTTTCATTAAAACGAAATTCCTTTTTGTTGACTTTTAAATAATTCGATTTAACACAGCATTATGGTATAAGGTACATTCTCCCTCCTCTCCGCATGCCTTCGTGGTGTGATTGGAAGCATACTCGACATGTATTCCAAAGGTCCACGGATCGAGTCCCGGCGACAGCAATGCACATTTTCACATCACCTGCGTCAACTTCCCCCCTCCCCCCAAAAAACTAATGACTCCACAAATGGCGCCCGAAATAAAAGTTGGTGGACGATAATTCGTCATCAACAGGATTTTGGCGACTGAGTTCCCTAATCCCCATTCAGCCTTTAAAAAAGGGGAGCACATAAAATATTTTCTCTCTCCTTTCCGGATGAATTCGTGGTATAATTGGAAGCATACTCAACACGCATTCGAGAGGTCATGGGTTTGAACTCCGGCGACGGCAGTGCACATTTTTCACATTTCTTGCTTTTTTTTATTTAAAAAAAAAAGGCGAGATGGGAATGACTGTACGATGGAAACAACTAAAAATAATAATAATGCCTAATTTTTTCAGGGTTTAATAATTTATAGTTTTTTTTTTTTTTTTTTCAAATTTCAGCTCAACAAATCTCTTCTAAAAGTTAGTTCGGAAATTTCTAGGTCTACGAAAATTACCTAAAATTTCTGTTCCGAGTAATGGATAATATCTTAAAAATCTGGAATACAGAAAATTGAATAAAAATATATCCTTCTAATACTATAAAATTCATGAAAGGAGGAAATAAGAATATTTAATGCTGTAACCTGATTTTAAATTTAAAAAGTTAGAAATTAAAACCTATTTTTTAATACTTTATTTCGGTTCTTTTTAGGAAGCTTACCAAGCTTTAAAAGAACATATAATCTTACAAAAATATACGAACTACAACGTACTTAAAATACATTACTTCATATACAGTAGTAAAAACCGCAGGAAAGTAATAATATTTTAAATTAAGAGAATTGTTTTAAATTAGATTAGTTTAAATTGGTAACTTATAAGCAATAGATTTAATTACCTGATAACCAAAACTTCGATATATTTTTCACAGCTCTAATTACATAATCGTCAAACTTATGAAGGTTATTTATATATTTCTTTCTAGAAATCAGTGCGATATTCAAATTCTCAAATCTTAATTTAATAAAAATATATTACTCCACGTATAATCGTAAAAATCAAGCAAAAGGAAAGAAAACATTTTAAACGGTAGACAGAGTTTTAAATTAAATTCACAGTAATTATCAGAAAATTCAAAATGCATTTAATTTTCAATTATATCTTCAATAATTACCTAAGTTATTCCTTTTTGACTTACTGACTTTAAATTCGTCTCAGTCCCCTGCTTTAATCTTTAAAATTTTCTTTGTCTTACTCATTAAAATTTTGCAATCTGACACAAAAACTAGTTTCCTCTATTAATTTTCAATATATATTTTTAAAAAATAAAATCTGGTGCCGTTTCATTTATAATGTAACACGTGAGAAACGCTTTTGTTAAAATAATATTTCAGAGCGTGGCCCTTAGAAGTGTTTAATTTTAAAAGAAGATTCTGATGAAAAAAAAAAAAAAAAAAAAAGAAATCTGAAAGGTTTCAGATTTTAAATTACGTCCAAATGATTTTTTTTTAATTTATTTTTTAACATTTTCTATGTTACCTTTATTTATGAAGTATTATGTTCTTCTCACTTAAACCTTAATTCAGTTCAAGAGCAATATCCCAAAATAATTTTTAAATGAGCATATCTTTAAAATTTCCGATACACAGTCTCGCGCGCTGGAGATAAAATTTTTTTTCGTACAGTGTTGCCATTGCTCGCTTTGAAATTTTTACGTTTGTTAATCAAAAATTCATTAAAGTGTTACAAAAAAATCACATCGATAATAAAACAAATACTAAATTCCAAATTAGGTCTTCCACGTGCCCATATTCTATTCTATGGAAGATTACGTTATTCAAATTTTGATGGCTTTAAGTACCGTTGTTTTATCACAATGCGAGAAACATGTATACATTCATGCAGATTCTTTATTTAATTTCTTTAACTATAATGCAGAGCGATAATATTTGGTGGCAACAATTTGAAAAGTGAAACAACGCATATCGTGAGTCTATGCAAAATGCCAAAAAGAAATTAATAGTCCTTCTAGCAAATTGCTCCTTAGGGCTAAAAAGAATTCTGTCATTGATATTTATGCATTTCACTCAGAATTCTATCATAGATTTATTGAGATGGTACGATTCCCAGAGAAGTTTTATCGTCTTCACTGTGGATATATTTTTCACATACTTTAACGTACGTAAGACAAATGGAAAATCAAACCAATGTGATTAATTAACAGTGTGCAGACATAACTGGTCTGCTTCAAATTTTGGTAGGAGGCAATTTCAAAAGAAATGGTGCAGCTTTTCGGAGAATAAGCATATGATTAAATGAAGTCAGTTGATTAAGGCAAAGATTTCGAGGGTTATCTGTTAGGTCAGGATACTTTCACGGAGGACTTCTTGAGAGAAATTACCTCGGTATATACATATATGTTAATAATCATTAAAATACCTATGTTTTATTCTTTATCTAAACGGATAATGCATATTTATTTATCTAAACGGATCGGTTCTCAGCACTTTTATTCTGTTTTCTTAATTTTTTTTCATAGAAGTAGATAGAAAACGTTGGTTTGGAGCCATGAGGCGCTCACAGGGGAAGAGAATTTATAGAGGAGCACGCGAGGGTTGCTACGTCATCAACCACGCGGCTTAACCCCGGACGTGCTGCCTCCTGTTCGTGAAGTCACCACGCATTATCATCTCCGATTATCTTGCTATTGCTACGTCAGCCACATGCTTTATCCTGTTTGTGTTGTAATCCTGTTTCATATATACGTTTATCGATTGACGTAGAACCCCCCCCCCCGCTGCTTTGATGTCATACTAAATTCGCAACCTAATTGCAGCATGCATATACATGTTAGAAATTCTAGAACATTCTTTTTAGTTCAGCAATGGCTGCTAGAGGGTAGTAGTCTTATCCATAGCGCTTTCTGATTGGTTCTCGGGGACCGGACTAAGTTATTAACCATTATTTTTAATTGATTATACTATTTGACTTAATGTAGTATTATTTATTGAAAAACATTAATGTATTAGCACAAGTTTTAAAAATAAACCCACGGCTGGGATTTGAACCCTACATCTATGGCATGAGAAACGTGGACGATAACACAAACCCATGCTTTTATCTCTTGAATTCTATTATTTGACCCTGTCCATCCTCTTGGTGCATCTGACTTTGCACAGCGGAAACCAGCATGAGACTAATGGATTGTGCAATTCTTTTCAAACGTGCTCAAACCTTCGTACATCCCCGATGATGAACGAACTCATAACTTTAAATTTATTTTGTTTCTGTGTTAGATTAATATTTTTTTTTTAAATTTCTCTTTTCTTCATGTTACAAACATAATTTATGCAATTTGCTTTTCTTTTCGACGTTAAATTAAATGTACTAATTCTCACTCGATATTTTTTATATACAAACATAAGATATTTTCTTTCCACATTTTTAAGTGTTACATTTCCTCCGCCCCCTCCATTTAACTTGCAAAAGTAATATATTTTATAAAAGTCATACATTTTCATAATTTAAATTTTTTTTCTCTTTTTATTTTGCATTTTTTTCCTACAGTTTAATTTTTTCCTTTCCCTTTTTTTTTTACATTATTTATTTTAAAAAAGTTATATTTATTTTCATACGATTTTTTTCCTGTTTTTTACTTCCTTGTACAAAGTAAAAAGGAGGTATTGTAATCGCGAAAAGTTTCAGGCAGTATATTTCAACGAAAATATCCATTTTGACCGCTTTCGAATGCAATTTAACGATGTTTTTGCGTGATATCTGTACGTAAGGACAGAATAAAAGACTCGTTTCCTCCAAAAAAATTATAAAACTGCTTTAAAATTAATTCTGAAGACAATTTTTCGTGGCGTCTGTACGAATAGACGCCACGAAATGTTCGTATACGTATATGCGTTCGTATAAACGTTCGTACGTATATGCGAGATACGTACCTCGCATAACTCAAAAACGAGTAGCCTCAGAACGTTGAAATTTTGTATATAATACTGCTATAACATGTAGATGTGCATCTCGTATTTTGGTTGCAATCGGCCGCACCAAGCGTGTATAAATATATTTATATATATATCCACTCTGTTACCCGGCTCAGTGATCTCAGTTTCTTTACTCTTATATGTTTGTAAATTGTATATTTTTTGCTTTAAAAATGATTGAATTATGTTGCTTTTATCTTCCGGTTAAGGTTTTTATGCCTTTAGTAAATCTGTATGCAATATTTTTAGAACTATCAACAATTTTTAAGTTGTTTAAGTGCCGCTAAGCCTTTTTTTTTTTTTGATGGCGGCCATTGATTGTTTACATTTGAAACAGCAGACTAGTGGATTCGTTGCCAATGGAGAGAAACTTAGCTTCGCAACAACAAAGATAACGCCTTCATTTATTATTTCCAATTCATTCATGCTTAATCCTTTCTGGAATTTTTCCGAGGAAATAAGTGTTTAAGATTTACTTCGTAATTTTTAATGTAGGTATTTTGAGTTTTTAGGTATTTTTGCCTTGTCGCGAAGTGAGAACTGAATTAATTGAATGAGAAATACTCAATCGTCTGCGAAAACCTGTTTCTTTTTTGTTTTGTTTGCTTAATTTCTATTATGCATCATTCTAGCTTTATTATAATATTTGAATAGAACATGTGGCAACGATTAGATAATTCTATTCTTTAAATGATATAAATTTTGTGCATTATGAGTTATAATATGAACGAAATACATAATACTGTTAAGTGAATCTATCGCCAGAGTCTCCCTATGGTAAACAAATACTAAAGTGAATTTTAAAGAATGCATTTATTCTATTGTGGTTTATGCGCTGTCGGCGAAGTAGATTTAATTCAACCCAATAAGTTTAAATGAAATGCAAGAAAAAATGCGTATAATTTAATATTCCGTACAAGGAAGTGATGTGGTGTAGACATCAGGTTTTTTAAATAATGCTTTACATGTTTGATATTTTAGTCCAAAGGGGCTTTGTCTCTGAGGGGTTATTTTTTTCGATTAGTTTTGCGATTTTGCGCCGAATCTTTCTGAAAGTCTGTTTCACTTTTCAAACTGTTGCCACTAATATTATTGCCCTGTATTATATTTGAGCAAATTCAATAATGAAGAAGCTTGCATAAATGTGTGTATGTTTCTCGCATTGTGATAAAACAACGGTACCGAGAGTCATTCAATTTTGAATGATGTAGTCCTACTGCGAATATGGGCATTTAAAAGCCCAAATTTGGAATTTGTTTCATTATCGATTTCATATTTTGTAAAACTAACTAATTTTTGATTTACAAACGCAAGGATTTCAAAGCAAACGATGGCAACGTTTTACAGAAAAAGCATTTTTAGCTCCAGCGCGTGAGACTGTGTATCGGACATTCTAAAGATATGCTCAATTTAAAATTATTTTACGATATTACTCTTGAACTGAATTTTATGGTTTAAGTGCGAAGAACATGATATTTAATAAATAAAGGTAACATAAAAAAATGCTAAAAAACGCCTCTTTGGACGTAATTTAAAATCTGAAACCTTTCAGATTTTCTTTCCTTTTTATATATTTTAACTTTTTCCCGTAATTTTTACAGATGCATAATTATGTCTAAAATTTTATATAAGTAATCAGTATAAGGAAAACGTTTAACAGCGTCCCTCTTTGAATGTCTTTGCAGGCCCGCTTCTTCGGGACTTGTTCCTCAGTCTCTTTTCACAAAAGCAATTACGTGAAATATTTAAATGCTATTGTTACACTTCGCATTTGAATATTTCATTACGCAGTATTTGTTTTTATTTATACGCAGTATAACTTGCGTTAAACATAAATCAATGCATTTATATTTTACCCTACTTTAATCCATTTCCCTTAAATAAATTATTATTGATCGAAAATAAACAAATGAAGGCTTTTTTACATTAGATATGAATAAGGCCTATAAAAAACCAATATTATAATTACATTCCCTAGTGTTTGTACATTTCCCATTTTAAACTGAAAGTGGTGTGAATATTTTTTAAACTAGGCAATAAAATTTTCAAAATTAGGATCAAAATTTTTGTAGGAATAAAAAATGTTTCGCTACTGAAGAAAAGGTTGTTGGATCTCTTCAGAATTCGATGGAATTTTATTTGAAATACAAGAAAATTTAAGGCCATTGTGCGTGATTTAAAATTTTACTTTTTTTTTTTTTTTTTTTTGTATTGGCTCTGAATGTTTGATAGTTTTCTAAAACTTTTCCTGTCTTCCAGTTAGCAAGTTATAAGTTGCATTTTTTATCAGTACAAAAAATTTCGAACAAAAATACAAAATATTTTGTGAGAAACAATCACACAATCACTTCAAGATACATGCGGATGGGATTTAAAGTAAATATCAGATTTCGTTGGGAATAAATCCATGCAAAAAGTAGGCCTAATTTATAATATTTTTTAAAATTAACTAATAATTATACTATGAACTGAGTACAAGTATCATGTCGCCCGACCGGAATAGTGGTTAGCGACATTGCCTACCGTAATGAAGGGCCCGGGTTTGAATTCCGGAGAAAGCATGGAGATGTTTGTAAATCTATAGCGTTGTGCGGCATGGTGGCACTGTAAATATGCGGCGAGCCGAAAGTCCTCTCGAGAGGTTGGTGGTAGTAGAAGGTGGGTGAAAGATTCGCGGACCCGTCTTCCCTCGGGCTCTCCTTCAAAACTACGGATGAAACTGAGCAAAGTCATTATAATCTGTATGGTGCTCAAGACAATTTGCCAACGACACGCGCAATCTAGCTGTCCTTGCCACGATGAACTTCGTGATTTTGCTCTGATGTTACTGGCAGACAAGTGAAATAAGTCACAACAAGTATATTTAATTTTAGAACAGCAAAGTAATGAAGTGTGGGAACTGTAAAGAATGGAATATCAAACAATTATTTCAAGAGGTAAATTTCTATGATAATCGAAAATTTTTCAGATATTTATTAGCATAATTTACTGTTCACATATGGTTGCCTGGATTATTCAGTTTAGCCGACAGACTATAAGAACTACATTCTTAGTTTTTGGAACATTTCCTGTTTTAATTATAATAACAGTGGGCAGACTAAAATAATTACACAAAAATTAACAATTTATTGCAACATTCAGAAATAACATAGTTTTTCAATTTAAAATGGACTAGAAGACAGAGGATAAATAAGAAAGAGTTATATAGCAAATATGACAATATACATTTTTCCTCTGAAGATGTCAAACACCTTTCGGAATATGCTAATCTGTGTTCCAGTTCGTTGACAATAAAAGTAAAATTTCTTTTTCAAAATAACAAAATACTGGAAAATAATTAACAAAGATTTTTAACAATTTTCATCAATCTGTCAAAAATTAAAAATCGTATCAGTATCATTGAAACCATTATACTGTCATACACTGTAAATATAGTTACTTTCTTCTGACCAGTATGCCTTGATTAATTTTGCAGCTATAGTTGCTTTTGAAAAATTCGTATCTCACTCACTGCGATGAATAAACGATGAGAGAAAGCCAGTTTCTCTGAAACTTCATATTCAAAATATTAAGTCAGACAGAAATCTGCAAAGGAGATTCGTAAGGACACATACAAATTTATGATGCATTATAGTAAACTGACTGAGATACAGCACAGTACAGGAGGTTTACAACAGGACTGAAGTCCGTTCAAGTACTTTGCATGAAAGTTCAGTTGCATCAATCTAATTCTTGACTACATAAAGTCAAGGACTGACAGTTTTAATACTTAATATCGGAGGTGGTACTTCTTCCTTGACGACACTAGGCTTTTTGCTCAAGTTAACTGAAGAGCTGCTTTTAAATATAATACCTTCTAAAGTCGAGAAAGGCATTTCCACTGCTATGTACCCAACATAAGCCAAGAAGAGGCTAACTACAGTAGTGGCCAAAAAGGAAAACACCTGTAAAAAGAAAAAGATTTAAAATTCAAATTAAAGATTTTAATTTTTTTAAACTATTCATATAATATACTAAAACACATATTCCTTCAAAAACTCAAGGAAAATATTCAGCAGTTTAAAAGTTTACATTTAAACTCAATTATTCAGAATTAACTTCAAATTATGCATAGAATTTTACTACAAATGGTGTTAAATGTATCCGTAATGCTGTCGGTTTTAGAATATAATACTGATAAAATCAGTGACTTTTATCATGTATGAGAAAAACTTTACAGTGCATGTACTGTGTCCTAAATTATTGCTAAAACGTGACGAGAAAACATGCTGAATACAAGATAAATCAGTTCTCTAATTTTGCACTGAAATTACATAAGTATATTTTTTTTAAATGTTGCAGAAGTCAGTGTTAATGTGTAGTATAAAGACAGCTCGTATAGTTAGTACGAAGGTTTAAATTTTTGTGAATGTCTAATTATTGATAACTTACAGCTTATGCATAATTAAGAACTTACGGCTTACGTATAAGCTATTAACTGGAAACATTTAATTAATTAATTTTATTATTCAGGTTTTAAATCATTTATTTCAACTATTATTAGTTGCTGCTGAATTTTAAGAGCTATCTTTCAACAAAAATAATCATCGTTTGTTGCGAATAGACGCTAATGGGGAAAATAAAAGATTCAAAATAAAATTATACTTGTTAGTAGGTTGGTAGTTACTTAATAATATGTCAGAAATTAAACCTGTAAATGTGAATTACCATAAAGAACTCTGTTAATGAAAAGCTAGATATAAACTTCCTCAAATAAAAGCATTAAAAAGGTATGTACAGCCGTTTTCTCTCGAAAAAATATAACATTTTTTTTTCATATCTTTCATTTTCAAATATATCATCCTTTCATTTCATTTTTTGCTTTCATATCTTTCATTTTCATCGTTTTCATTTACACATGTATTGATTGATTGATAATACGATGTGTTTTACGAGTATATTACAAATTAAAGTTTATAAACTAAACAATTAAAATTACTGAAAAAATAAAAGATGTATTGGCTTAAAATATTTATTGCATAAAGATTATTGATGCAAAAGAATCAGAAACTCCACAATCAAACATTTATGCTTATCCTATCATATTTTTACGGATTTGGTATTTAAATAGCTTATGTTAGTTGAATTGTAAATTAAATGGTTTTATTTCCCGCGCAGTGCAGTGCGTGACGAATATTAAAAGAAAGCTAAGCCGGAAAATTGAAAATACAAGAGCGCGTGCATGTAACATTTAATAAATATCTCTTTTTGATTTCGAGAAAGTACTAGAAAATTCTCGCGCGCGATTTTAAAATCTTATAACAGGAGGAAACCTCTCAGTTCGTAGTAGTTACTTAGTTTGTTGTTGTTTAGAAAGCTGCTCTTGTTGACTGTAGCGAATTCGCGGATTAGCTTTCTCTAGCTGTTTTGAATTAAGTTCTCTTGAACGTAAGTTAAGTAATTGAAAGATAGTAATTAAAAGATAACAGAGATATTGTAATACTGCACGAATATTTTAGGAAATTTAAGCATTTTTGTTGTGATAATAATAAATTTTTGTTCATTTTTCATCGGACTTGTGCATTCATTTCGTGACGAACCCGTACGCACGCAACAATATCATCAGTGTTATCTCATGTACACTAATTCTCAAGAAAAATACAATTCTTTTTCTAAACTTATGACTTATTTATAAATAATTATTCCTATTTATAAACTTTATGATCATCTACATTATGTTTCCCACCCCTATTATATTCACAAACTAATAAAATTCTGAAAGGATATGTATTGTTTAAACGAAACAAATGGCAGGTTGAAGTGCACGCAAATGCAAATATTTCAATGTTAAATATTTCATGTAAATATTTTTGGAGTTTTGAATGCCCTATTACTTTGGTTTATCATCTGTGTTCCTTTTCGTAAATTCTTACTCCTTGCATGGTAAGTAAATAAATAAAATCTGCCGATTTAAAATAAGCTTTTACAAACTGCAACCAAACTGAAAAATAAATTTAAAAGAAAAAAAATCAAAGGTTTCCGATCTCAAATTACGTCCAAAGGGGCGTTTTTTTAACACTGTGTGTTACATTTCTTTATTAAATATCATGTTCTTCGCACTTAAACCAGAAAATTCAGTTCAAGAGCTATATCGCAAAATAAATTTTAAATTGAGCATATCTTAAGAATTTCCGATACAGAGACTCGCGTTCTGGGGATAAATATGTGTTTTCTGTACAGCGTTGCCATTGCTCGCTTTGAAATCCTTGAGTTTGTTAATCAAAAATTCGTTAGAGTTTTACAAAATAGGAAATCGATGAATATATTACTAGTTTATTTTATTTATTTATTTATTTATTTATTTTTTTTTTTTGAAGCAAGGTATTTGATAGAAAATAACTTAAAACTTACAAGCTCTGTATGCCCATAATATACTCTTTCTCTGAGAGAAGCATTTCGATATATTATGACTAGAGGGTGAATAAGGTATGCGAGGTAGCTAAGGTTACCAAGCGGAATCATTGCTTTCCACGAGAGAATTCTGTTAACTATACCTGAAAAAAAATTAGAAACGAGAATTATTCTTATGTGATGTCAGGTTTCACATAAATTCCAATAAAAATATTTAAAAGATCTGAAAGTTTCAGATGTTTATATTACTCCCAAAGAGGCATCGTTTTCATTTACACATGTATACAAGTTTCGGAAGCATTTGTGCTAAAAAAGTATTTAAAAACAGTGCATCTTCAGAATTTCCGATAGACAGTCTCACGCGCTGGAGAAAAAATATTCTTTCCGCAGAGTGTGTTGCCACTGCTCGCTTTAAAATTGTTGAGTTTCCTAATAAAAAATTCGTTAAAGTTTAAAAAATATGAATTAGATGATAAAACAAATTCGAAATTCAAGATTTGGACATCCAGGTGGCCATATTCGGGTGGAGGACTACGTTATTCAAACTTTGATGGCTGTAGGTATCGTACTCTTTTCACAGTACGAGAAATATGCATACGTTCATTCACATTCTTCATTATTTAATTTCTTTTAATATAATACAGGGCGATAGTATTTGGTGGCAACAATCTGAAAAGTAATACAGACGTTTATAATTATTCGAAGTAAAATGCCGTTTCGAGACTAATAGCCCATCTGGGCTAACGCTCCTTTGGGCTAATAAAATGTAGAATAAGTTTAAATGCTTTCTAACTTCATTCTTACTTAAATACATCTAAATTTTAAGCATGTTAAACATACGACAATACATTTATTTTTAAGAAAAATGCTTAGTTTCAAGAAACAGCATTGTCAAGAAATGGCACATGTTTATCTTAAAGAGCAAATTCTGAGAAGGTCAATACATTGTTCATTTAACTTACCGTGACAGAAAGGGTAGTTAGAGTCTTACATTTGTTGAAATAAATATATAAAAATATTCATTGAGGTTTTTAAACACCACTGAATGAAAAGTGAAGGAATCAAAAGAGTTAATTATAAATGGCAAACATCTACAGAATGGAATGTCTTTTCAAAATTTACCGTATTTGCCGGCGTATAAAACGCATCCAGTTTTCTAGACACATTTTTGAAGGATTGCTATATTGCTAATCATTATGATTCCGCCAAGTTGTTATCATTTTCTCAGTTGGAGGGTGGCCCGAAATGCCTCTTTGCAGGCCTGTTTTCATGTTCTTCAACATACGCAATCACGCGTAGCTTGTATGCTATGTTATAGCAATGCCGACGTAGTTTCTGAGCCATGATTTGTCATCAATTTTAAGAAAACTGAGCAGTAAAAATTTCACACACTTAAAAGTCGTTCACAAAAATTGGGAAGTTTAAACGAACCCAGCGATGATTGTCAATGACAGCACAGGCGCATTTACTGTGCTCTACGTAACTAATATTCCCACACTCTGCAAGCCGCATAATTATACATTTTGACAGCTGATATATCAAAGTTTGCTTGTGAAAAAGTTCGATTGATTCTACGCAGTAGTTTTTGGTTGGTGCCCTTTCAAATATGGAAAGTGAAAAGCAGGATTTTCAGCATATTTTACTTTATTACAGCAGGGTTATTGTAGGGTTCCCAACTAAGATGAAACGTAGAAGAAGCTAGTTAACTTGTAGTTACTTATCTCTGAGTTCAAACAACTAGGCGTAGACTCGAGAAGGGTTAAAATACCATTTTATTCATTCAAATAAGAATAACAGTGGGCCTCTTCTCGGGTCCACAGAAAGTCACTACTCGGGCTTTAACTCAAAATAAGAAACTAAACTACACTGACTACCAATAAGTATTTGGACACCTATGCAAATGACGATATCTGCGGTCCTAAGGTTCGAAACGGACTCCGCCGGTATATATCGTGTAGGAAACAGCATCGGCTTTAGTCACATGCAAGATGCCTCTCAGTTCGGAGCTCGAAATAAAAGGTATAATTATCGGGTATCACAAATGTGGCCGATCCTTAAGAGACATATCTAGCGATCTGAAGTACCCAAAATCGACAGTGGCCTATGTGATTAAGAAGTGGAAGGTGAGCGGTGATTGTCGGAATGTGCCCCGAATCGGCAGACCAAAGAAACTGGGAGACAGAAACCGACGAGTGCTGTCCAGAGAAATTCGGAAAAATCACACCCAACCGATGGCCCTCATCCGCGAGGAGTTTCAACAGGCATCCGGGAGTATTGTTTCAATGAATACCATCGGTAAGGAAGCACAACTGCTTGGTTTTCATGGTCGTGCTGCTGCCCATAAGCCTTTGATCACAAAGTCCAACCGCGCTGCTCAGTTAATGTGGTGCAAAGCACATCGAAATTGTACCGTAGATCAGTGGAAAAGCGTTCATTGGAGTGACGAATCAAGGATCACCCTTTACCGTTCGGATGGCAGGGTCTGGGTCTGGCGTCTACCTGGAGAACGTCTCCTGCCTGAATGCATTGTGCCAACAGTCAAGTTCGGCGGAGCGTGTTTCTCCTGATATGAGCTGGGACTCTTGGTCCCCATTCATGGTAAGCTCAACTCCGATGCCTACTGCACTATTTTGGATGACAATGTGCTTCCTACGTTGTGGCAGTTTTACGGGTTGGACCCCTGTTACTTTCGGGACGACAATGCCAGTTGTCATGTTTCGACGTTAAGCAAGGCTTGGTATGGTGCCAATGGAATTCATCGAATGGACTGGCCTGCCCAGACCTGAACCCAATCGAGGACCTCTGGGACGAGTTGCATCGCTGAATTCAGGGGTGCACTACCCGTGCAAAATCTGTGAAAGAACTTCTATGTCTTCCCCAAGCCGAGTGGAAGAAAATACCACTAGCTGTCATACAAAGACTTGTGAAAAGTATGCCCCGGAGGGTCCACGCTGTAATTACCTCTCGTGGAGGCTCTACCAACTATTGATTTTGAATAAAGTTAGTTTTTCTTTTCTATCACAGGTGTCCAAATATTTATTGGTAGTCAGTGTATAATTAGCTAAGCGAGTCTTGGCCAAAGCTAAACACAAGTTGCTAACGTAGTTGGCTTTTAAATTAGACTAGCCGGCGAATATCAATAGGCATTTAATATACGGCCAAGCGTAACAGCTTTAAAAGCGCGTGTAGCCTGAAGGCAAACACGCGCCACTAAGGATTCCTAGCACTCTCTATCGAAGTAAGTTGAAACTTACTTAAATACTTCTTCTAACTCATTTGCATTCAATGCGATTCTAAAAGCTCCTTCTGGTAGGGAGTTGGAAGTGGAAGCAAGAATTGATAGAAAAGTTCTTCAAAACTAAAATAATGTTATAAAATTAAAAATACTACACAAGGTAAAAATGCTGCTCAAGCAAGAAAACAATTATCTGATATATATATATATATATGGAGAAGATGTCTTGATAGAACGTCAGTGCCAAAACTGGTTTGCAAAATTTTGTTCTGCAATATTGATCTTGAAAATGCGCCACGTTCTGGAAGGTAACTCCACGTAACAACTTATGAGACCTTTTAGCTATTAAATTTATCGAATTCTATCGTTCACCATAATGCGCAGTTTAGGAACCCGTTTTAATGACTGTAGGAAAATTTTCAGTAGACTTTTGGTAGATCATCTCGAAATTTTATAAAATGTGCCTGAATTTAAAAGTTTCGTGACATATCTTGGAACTTCGCATTACATCCATTAGAAAATAATCTTATCGGAACTGCATAGTAATTAGAACCTTATTAGAAAATAGCGGACTAATGTTTTAATTAACAGCCGGCAAATAACGAAAACGTTTATTTATTTATTACATTTATTACGTGCTTCGTCTTAGGCACTACACGGAATGGGAGTGATGACCGTTGGAAGTCTTTTTAAGGGAAATTGGCTCGTGTCCACGTTACACATGGGAAAAACCAGGAAAACGCCCCCATACATCCCAGCCCGTTTGCCTGAAATCAAATCCCGGATCGAACTACAAGTATTTAGCGGCTTATATTGCTCGGCCGCTAGTAGGCCAATTTTCATAGTTTGATAGCATTCTTTGATTCCGTTTTCAAACTGGAATCATAAGTTTACGACCAATCATTCAAGAAATATCAGCTGTGCAATCTTCTTAAAACACGCCGTACAATAAGCACATCATTAAACGTAAGCTTCTCTAAAATGTATATTTTAACTCTACCGTAAACAAATTTCAAAATTTATGGAGAAATAACGAACACGCAAATCAAGAAGAATATATGGAAGGAAAGCAGTGATTTTACATTGATGTAGAAAATTGTAAGAATTCTATTTGTTTTAAAACTAAGCACTCGCATTATCTTTTGTTTTTATTTTATAAACATTTAGAGTAACGTTAAGAGAAAATTGCTTTTGCCTTTCATTTTGAAAATACTTGCTTTAAAATAATTTTGCTCAGTATGCATGAAAACAAGTAAATATAAATTAAACTTCAGATATCTGATATCATTTTAATTAACTTGATTAATTGGATTATTTACATTATAGCATACGCGGGCTATCTACTTAAGGGAAGATATGCCTTCATGGAAGACGTTTTAATTGAAATTATGTCTTATTCACCTTTAACACATGGGAGAAACAACGGAAACTCCCATGCAGCCAGTCCATTTACCCAAATTTAATTCCAAATAGAACTAACAGTGCTCTGCGGTTTTATATTTCGAACGTTAATTTGACTGAACTAGATTATTTTGTTTAAAGCAAGTGAGAGTTGTCTTTTTAAGATGAAGAATGTCTTTGTGTATATCATTTTAAGACAGACGGATTCTTATTTAAATTATATATAGAAAATTTACATGCAGTCCTTTTGCCGGTTTTTTTAGTCGAAATCAAGCTACGAATGTTCAGTGGTGTTACTGCTCAGCCCCTGGTGGCCTAAATTTATTAACCCCTTAACTGCCGCGGGCGTATATATACGCCTTGCTCAGCCGATGCGTTAACTGCCCTCCAGATGCGCCCAGATGCGCAGCCGATGCGTTAACTTTGCGAATAATTTTAGGTGTAGCAGCGCAAAGCAAATGATAGCAGTTTGGAAGGACGTATATATACGCCTGGGGCAGTTAACGCATCGGCTGAGCAAGGCGTATATATACGCCCGCGGCAGTTAAGGGGTTAAAACATTTCTAATAAATTACTTACCTCCCATTCCTGTAATGCAGGCATAAGTCATCCAACCAATACCTAAAGCCCAGGCGTAACGATGGCCTGAAATATAAAGGGCTCTAACACCAATATCATCCCCAGGACCATAGAGACCATAGACAGCCGACAATGCACTCAAAGTAGCGAGCGTCCAGCCTACAACTTGCCACACCTAAAAATGAAATCATTCAAGATATACAATTAGGCAAAGCAGCAGTCTTGCCTTTGGCGTAGATTTTTATCAAAGACTATCGATTTCGAGAGTAAACTATCGATTTCGAGAGTAAACTATCGATTTCGAGAGTAAACAAGTACAAGTGCTCTTCATCTGGAGCAAAGAAGTTCTACCTTCGAGTTCTGTATCCGTCCGTCCTCGAAATCGATAGAGCCATGGTTGAAATCTATACCAAACACAAGGTGGCTGGTTGTTTGGCCTAAATGTATGTTATATTTAATCTTATTCTTATACAGGGTGATTCAGAATTCATCATCAATATATTGTGGGGAGATAGGGAATAGGAAAAGAAGGAGATTTCACATAGGAATGCATGGGCGCATGTGCGATGCAGTAGCGCAAAATGAGCCAGTTCAATGATGGAAAGAACACGTAAGGAAAAAAAAACACATTTCTTATCTTACATATAACATTTCTTTGCATCGGTTTTACAGACTTACAAGAGGTGCTCGAACTGCCGACCATGTGCTAGAATGCAGGACTCACAACGGCGTTGCATGGGCAACCGGACCTTCTGTAATATGCCTGGGATTTACATGCATACCTACAAGTTCATTCCACGTATACCGGTTCATGTTACTTTTGCAAAGTTACCTAGTCGAATGGCGACTGGCTGCACACGTCAAACAGCTGTGTTTATGTATGGAAGTTGTGTACACACAGCGTCCTCTACACCACCATGCGTTCGTTTGTGCCCATACTTTCCTATGTGAAATCTCCTTTTCCTATTCCCTACCTCCCCACCAAATATTGATGATGAATTCTGAATATATCAAAGTACGCTTTAAATCTAAGCTTCTTGATATTATTATCTTACAGATATTAAAACAGCTTAATATTACATCGTATTGTAAGTATTTCTTTCGTGATTAATAAATTCTAAATTTATGATAAAATTAAGAAACAATGCCTGCAAATTACTATATTCCAAATTCATAAAATTTCAAAAATTCACCCAAATTTATATATTGTTACAAATTTTGTATATACGTAAATTGTAGTACTTTTTGTATAACGTAACATTAAAGGCGGGAGAATGTGCGCAGAGGCCGGAAAGGAGGGTGACGGGTAAATCGATTTAACACTGAGGTTACGGCTATCTGGCCAAACTGGTTATGGTTTTGGCGACTAATTTTTGTTGCCGAGCTCCAAGTCACAAAGCTTGACGACCATTTGGCGACATTTGATCCCTATGTAACTACAACTGTGTGTGCCTTCCAGCAATTTCAAGAAATCGAAGGTACTGGTAATTTCTTGGCGAACGGAGAAAAAATACACAGGGCTAGCATAAATGATTCATTAATATTGAAAAGGCTATATTTTCAAAACTATTATGCGTACGCACATAAAAAAATCTACGAAAAGAACCATAAACTCACAAAGTTTTTTTATTATTTCAGCAAGTTTCCACGATAAGTAGAATGTTGTTTCTTCGCTTCCACTTGGTGGCGAAATATTCGTCATCCAATGCTTCCTGCATGTTGACGCAAAAATCTATTCGACGGGCGTAATCCTCCGGTTTTGAATGTTGCAGGAGCTACACATGATACGGTTTGAAATGCAACCATTGATTCAAAATCTTCCTAACAGATTTTTGTGGTATTCTGAACATCTGGCTAATTGACAGGACGAACATCTGGACAACAATGCTACAAAATGTATGAAATGAACTCGATCGTCTGGATTATCGTCTGGACGGGTGTCGTGTCACCAAAGGGGCACATTCTGCACATGTCGAGGGTGTATAAACTTGGCGAGTTTGTGGTTCTTTTCATTATCTTTCATGTGTGTACGTGAAATACTTTTGAAAATATAGCCTTTTCAAAACGAATGAATTATTTATGCTAGCCCTGTAGAACACCAGTGTGAGCTACAGTTTAGTTCAGCTCAGAATAAAAAAAGTTCAGAATACTGAGTCGAGAGTACTGCGGATTTTTGCTTTCTGACGTTTTGCACTATCTTAAGTTCTTAGTAGTTTGAAATGGTAACTATTGAGTGTACTCCCTCATGCTGAGAAGAGCTGTAGATTTATTTTTTCAGCAAAAGTTCTAGAACTGAAGTATTTTATTTATTTATTTATTTTTGGGAAAAAAGATTTCATTGAGCACTATGTGCATTCAGTCCAGTATGAACCCGTTCGCTCGTAAGAAGGTAATGGCAAATTCAAATTTCTAACATACAAAAATGAAACTAATTATGTCTAGAAACTAAAATTGACTTTCATATTAAATAAATGGCGTTAAGATATAAGGAATTATTCCTCGCTTTGTTCTTTTACCAGTACTAGAATAGAGAATGAGTAAATGAAAGAATTATGAACACTTACATGTTTGAAGCGAAATTATATGCATGATACCGATATGAAACAAAGATCAAATGATTTTTAACTCAGTTGAAAATCTTTTAGATATTTTACAAATCCAAACGAAATGTTATAAATGCTGTCCAATAAAGCATGAAAGTAACTAAAATTTTTAATATGTTGCAAATAAAAACTGATTTGGGAAAAACTTTATAATCTGCGTTAAACTGGAATAATAAATGGAAAATATCAAATTAAATCTTGTCAGGCTTCAAAGCAAGACATAAGCAATCCATCTTAAGGAAAACTGTAGTTTAAAATAGAAAGAAAATGATTATTGCAAGGTATTGAATCTAACTGCCACTTAACACACTGAATGTGTAAGTTTGCCATATCAACGTAGTTTCGGATTTACGTATAAGCGGCAAAAGCTATAGCTTAGGGTCCAAGCTTTCTTGGATCCACCTCAAAAACTGTTGCATATCCCATAAAAAAGAAATTGACTCATATCACTCATAAGGGTCCCATACCTCAAATAGCTTAAGCTCTCGACAAATCTAAATCCTGTCCTGTCAGCATATACGATAATTAATATTTTTATTTTGCGCTGCTTAAGCCTGTGAACCAACAAATAAAATATTCCTAAGTTACGTAAACACAACATTTGTGATAGAACCCACCAAGTTTTTTTCACTATACATTGCATTGCCCATACGGTACTTTTCCGGTTTGCCGGCGCAGGCGATAAAGTCGCCAAAAATGGTACAACCGATACCAAACGGAATATCCTCGCTGGTAACCTTACGCCTCATTTTCAAAACATGTCGCAGCCATTTCTTATCAGATTGATTGTTTCTTTCAGTACTGGCATACAACTGAATAGAATTTTTACCACATAGTTCAATTTTTATGCCTTAATGCCATTCGAGGTAATTAAGTCAACGAGGATGCAATCACACCGCTCACCCAAAGGCAAAAATATAGAAAAGGCAAAGCGTTACATTCATCCATTCTAATGAAAATGCATTAGCAAAGTAAAGCACTACGGTTTTACATAATTTCTGAGTAAGCTACTCGAACGAATTGAAATAATTCCTGCATTTAAACTTGCATTCCAAATTAAGATTTAACATGAAATTAATGCAAATAATTACTGAGAGAATTGGATTTTTGTAGCATAGTTTACGTGAGATCAGATCACTTCGGGTCAAGTGATATGAAAAGGCGAATCAGGATGTTGAACCATGAAAGCATAGTAAATTCTTAAATTAATATCTTTTTACAAATTTAGTGTCTTTATTTATAGGCTGTTTACAAAATTTTAAACGATATTAAAGTCTGCTTGGCTAGATTTGCGCCAGCAAAACGGAAAAGTACCGTATATACCATACATACACTATACATTTTCACCATACAATAAAATACACTCATGTCCATAAATTAAGGATAATTCGGAGTCACGCGGAAATCGAACTCTAAAATAAATATATCACCTGTAAAATCACTACACACATCTTCAAGAATCATATGTAAATTTCAGGAAGTAACCAGATGACACCGATAGTACGTCACAATGACAAGAGTGTAAGAGAGTGATATATAAGGAATACAGGCAAAGTAAAATTGTTCGCAGGCGCTTTATAAGAATTTCAGTGCAATAACCGAATAGTTGACACAAAGGACGCATTTGGATGATTTTTTACGTGGTAGAATTATCGGCCGTCTGGAATGTGGGCGTATCCAACTGGAAGTATCAGACGAACTTGGAATTTCCCAGAGTGTCTTCTCCAGGCTTTGGCAACGATTCCAAGATGATGGTAATGTGAGTAGACGTTACAGCACAGGTCACCTCAGAGTCACAACGCCGAATGAGGACCGGTATTTGGCAGTTACCGCCAAAAGAATCGGGCGGAGCACAGCCTCAGACCTGTCTCGTCAGCTCTCTTCAACCACTGGTACGACAATTTCAAGGCAGACCGTGTACAGACGCTCAGAGCATATTGGTCTATATGCTCGTAGGCCTGTCAGATGCGTTCCACTTACTGCAACTCACTGTCGCCTGCGGTTAGCCTGGAGTAGAGAGCATGCATTGTGGACGCCGCAACAGTGGGCTTGTGTGATGTTTTCCGGCGAGTCCAGGTTTAGCTTGCAGTCCGATTCTTGCCGGACTTTCATATTGAGAGCTTCAGGTACCCGTTACCACCAAGAAAACATCATTGAACGACACCGTTACGGTGGTGCAGGAGTGCTCGTTTGGGGTGGAATTATTCTGGGTTCCAGAACTGACTTGCATGTTCAAATTGGAACCATGACAAGCCAAATCTATCGGGACGTCATTCTGCAAAATCATGTACGTTTGTTTTGGAGCGCTATGGACGCAGAATTTGTGTTTATGGATAGCAATGCCCGTCCGCACCGTGCAAACATCGTATGCGAATGCCTTCAATAGGAGGATATCACCCGGATGGACTGGCCAGCATTCTCACCGGACTTGAATCCAGTAGAGCACCCGTCAACCTCCTTCTACATGTCTACTGAAACTTAGGAGAGCATTGCTTTTTGAGTGGTGTAATATCCCCCAAAATTTTGATACTCAGCATGCCTAGGCGTTGTACGGACTGCATCGCATTGTCTGGGAGACATACAATGTATTAACAATCATACCAACCATGTAATATTGGTTTTTTGTAAGTAGGTGTTTTTGTAATTTGCTCCAGGGAGAAAAAATCGCTATTTTTTTTAATTATATCAAACATATAGCATCTTTTTTTGCTCTTTACCTTTAGTTTAATAAATAAGCTTTAGAAATAAGTCAAATTTGTTTTGCTTCTAACTCTTCCCTTGCCTGATTTTGCATTATCCTTAATTTATGAACATGAGTGTACATTACGTTAACCGCTTGAAAGCCAAAACAGTATTAAATTATCTTGATGATATGCTCATACAAATATTTAATAATCGAGTTTAAAAAGCAATACTAAACTTGATTTAATAGTATTAGATAGTTAAATATCGTTATATTCTCAAATACAGCTAAACAAAAATTAAGATTCTTGGTGCAGGCTTCGTGGAACGTTTATAGTTTTATTAAACAGTTTTTATTCCTTCCAATTAATTCATAATGAAAAGATTTTCACATGACTATTCTTGACTTCAAGACCAGATATTCAGTATTTCGGAACGCTGTCATTTTTAACCGAGGTTCATAGCCATTCGCAACTCCAACAACCAACAATTTATTTTGCAGCTTCCCTGTTTCATATGAATTTATTTTATATCAAACACGTAGAATCTCCTCGTGCAAACTGTGAGGGTCAAAGTTCTGATCTCATAATGAGCGCGCGAATCTACCAAATTTCTCATACCTGGCTGGAAAACTAAAAGCTGTTTGACAGTTTTTTAGAACCAACTAACTATTTTTAGGCAGCTCCTTTTTTCAAAGTTAGTGATAAATAAAATTAGCTGGTAAACTATTAGTTAAAAAATCGGAATAAAACTTCTCTTTAAGTTAATGAAGTCTTTCCTATCAGTTTAGCAGAGACATGAATGCTGTCATCTTTTCAGGCTTTAACTTCAGGCTTAAACAGTAATTACTTAAAGTAATAGATACACAAGTCAAAAAGGTAAAACTTTGCTTTTGAAGAAGAGGGACCGGTGTCAATTATCCTCGAAAACGAAAGCGTTATATTAGAAATCTGCACCAAGTTAAGGTTACTCTTTTGCCTAATCTTGGCAGATGCAAAAGATTGAAGGATTGTTTTAACATTATAAATATTTTGCATTTTAACATAACCAAAATTTAATAGGATTAACTTTAAATACTCAGATTTCTTAATCGATCCTAAGAAAAAAGGTGAAGGTGTATCATTATGAGGCGTGTATCAAGCCAAGCACCTTCACAGGCGCTCTAAACGCACTTCAATTTGTTGCAAATCACTTCAGGTATTAACGTGGTCTACTTAATATCTAAATAGTCAGTTAAGGTTTAAAATACGGAAAACCTGGAAATAATTGCCTCTAATTGAATTAGAGAAGCAGGAATCATCAAGCGAATTTACTTTCTCTTGTCACAAGCCATGCCTACCGTGGAAGACGACATTTGTAAAGAAGTGCAAATGTTCTGGAGTGAAATCTATGAACATTGTTTTTGCTCAAGAATCCTTTCACTATAATGATGCTCGTGTACTCCAACAGAACACATTGAACATTGCATCAGAACTACTTTCACTTTGCTTAGCGCTGATAAAATGGAATCTTAGCTTCATGTGGTCCTTTGTGACACAAACAAATTGTCCATATGTTTGAAACAAGGCTTAATTTCTAAGATTAGAAGTGCCGTAGCCCTGTGGAAGACCGTCAGCAAAGAGGAACAAGAGTAAATAAATAAATAAAATGACTATTAAACTCATTAATAATTTTAAATAGTTAATTATTATCAAAATAATAGCTATTTAATTAATGTTTATAAATTGTTATTTAATGAATTATATAATTAATTATAGTTTAATAATTATTAGATATATAATTAATCATAATTTAATTGATAATTATTAGATGATCAACTATTATTTATTGAAATAATTAAAGATAAATAATTAAAATTAAATAAAATGTAAAGAGATAAATTGAAATTTATTAAGCGATTTTTAATATAATTTTATTGCTAAAATAAAATTTTCGAGATAAAATTTCTACTGAAATTGTTATTCAATTACATAAAAGAAGTGCCGCAGCCCTTCTTATTCAGGGTTCCGGTGCGTTCCAGCTAGAATTATGATTTATTACTAAAACTAAGAAGCACCGGAGCCGAAATCCGGTGGGCTCCGTCCCAATTTAAGCTCTGACCGTAGGTGAAAAAGTTCTTTTATCATCACAAAAATTAAGTATACTTAAAATATAGCTGATGAAAATTCCAGGGCGAAACAGAATGAGGGTATGAGTGGGTGGAAAAGAAAAAAAATGGGGGAATCTTTATGAGAGAGATCTCTTTGACAGAGGCTCTCTGCTGATAAAATTCAAACCATCAAGCAAATGTGTGTCAGAGGTAAAATGGGTCCTGAATCTGACTCCTAAGGATGAATGTAAAGTTGCTATTTACGCTTTCCTCTCGTTAGTGGATACTGTGGGAAAGACGATGTATAGGACGTGCTTGAGCAGTTTATCTCAGTATTTTACTCTTATTGTACTCGCTGTCACTTAACGCAAATTTAAGACTACAAATTTTCCTTCCTGCGAGGATAACTAACCATCGATAACAATACACTAGATACGATGGTATGGCGAGAAATTCACGCGTTCCTAAACAAGCTCCCCCAAATTTATTGCTCTTCTTAAAGGGAAAGGTTTTCGCATGTGAGTGAGGGGACTTGAACTTCTCATGAGTTCGTATTTCTAGGGAAATAGAGTATTGCAAAGTCTGCTTATTGTTAAACTAAAACGTTATGAATTTAAATTTTTTCCCTTTAAATTGTGGTTCAGTTTTATAAAAAGAAGTACCGGAGCTCATCTTATTTAGGGTTCCTGTGAGCTCCGGCTAGAATTCTAATTTATCTTAAAAATTGAGAAGTACCGGAGCTGGGCTCCAGTGGGCTCCGGCGCAATTTAAGCACTGGTTTGAAACTATTAAAAATGCTCTTCTTCTGGGCCTGATGCATAACATCAGTCATCCACAGTCCAGTCACGATTCTATGGCCCAAGTGAGATGCATTACATGAATTGCTTATGGCAATACTGTTGAACTGTGAAGCAATTTAATGTAAATTCTTCCTCTCGATGTGATGATCATCATTTTCAGGTGCAAGCATTCATGTACTACCCATCTGTCTCCACGTTCTTAGATGTTTCTTATGTTTGTCACGTACTGACGTATTCATGGCATATATTCTTGTTGCTGCAATCCATGAAAACAGTTACTGCACTTCCAAATTAAAATGTCTCATCTTTCTGCTCCTACAATCTACCTCTTTCGAACAGTTAAAACGTACATATTCTATCCAACCTTTAACGAAGCAAAATTACCAAAATCTAGATTTGGTTGTTTGGTTGGTTAGTTGACTTTTAATGGTACAAAACCTTGAAGGTTATTACGTGCCAGAGGAATGGTGATTAAAATCCGAAATGCACAAACACACTGTATCAGATGAATTGTTGAAATGAACCTGTAATGCTGATGAAGGTATATAGAATGACTTAAAATCTAGATTTGTTACATATGTATCAGCAGCTTAGCCTAAAATCCCGGAACTATAAAGCTACATAAAAAATAATCAGGTAATTTTGTAACAACATTTTTACGTATAAAAAGGAAAGTGGGTGCTAGAATTTTTTTCCTAATACCTCCTTTTGTACATCATCCAACTGCTTACAACATTTTGTAAAAGGGATACCGAAAGTAATACATTCAGCTTTACATAAGTTTTGGCTCTTTATTTAAAATATGAAGGACTTCCTCTAGTAATAAATCATATCCATTAACTGACAATACCAATTTATAACAGTAAATTTATAAACAATACAATTCGTCGCTTATTAAAATTTTTACATTAACATTACTTCTGTTAAGTAAAGGCACAAATTTTCTTACTAATTTTATATAGATTTTTAGTTGTACATAGCTCTAAAATATCATTTTACAATTATAGTTTACATAATGCACTTACCGGTTTAATTTTTTGGTCTTTATATTTAAGTACAAAATATGCAACCACCATGCCAGTTACGTAAGTACCCATAAAGGTGAAAGGCTTGACGTAGAGACGAGAGTTGTAGTCATCAATAACACTGAAAAAGTTAAAATTATCAAGCTTCCACAAAAAAATTTTCGCATTACTATAATTTACAGTAAAATTATTTTTAAATATTAATAAAAATGGTAAAAGTTTTATAACCTGAAATAAAAATGAAAATTGAAACATTCGAACTATTCTAATTCTTAGGTTCGAAACTTTGCAAAACCTAGTATTAAAGCTATTTTTCATTCTATTAATCAGTTTTCACAAACAACATTTAATCGTTGTCAAAATTAAGTTAATCATTTTTAATAAATTAATCATATAATTTAATAATTTTTACTTCCTGATTAAGTACCGAGAGTGGAATTTGAAATTTTATGCTTACGCATTAACGTTTGCCAGATTTATGGAAAATATTAATTTAAGCAATGCTGACTGGGATACAATCATACATGCAAACTTATTATTTTCGAACACTTATCTAATAAAAAATAAATTCAGTTTTAAGGGGACTCATACACCTTAAAACCCATAAGATGTTCGAATAGATGACTGTCGAAAAAATTGGGATAACTTATTTATTTTAAAAGCAATTACTACCAACTTTTTACAGCTGACTACATAATATAGCTGCTTTCTGAAAAAGTAATCAGAACGTTTGTGTTGCCACAAATATTTTTTATAATTTAATCCACTTTGTGATAACATTTTTCGTCATGTTTCCAACTTGCGCGCACAGTTTAAAACACTCTATTTCATAATTTAATTCCATATTTAATATATAGCTTTTATAACATTTGGAAACTACTGTGAACCTAAAATTCTAAAAATTTCATGTTAAATTTTTATTTTATTTTGTGTTGAGTTTATAAAATGTATTTTATTAACAAAATTTGTAATGTTTTCGTCCATAAAATTTTTCATTATTAAAATATTCATCAGATTGTTGGTTCAGTTAGAAAATAGTGCCCATATAAAGACTTCCATCAAATTTGAAGTATGTACCATTAGCCATTTTAAAAATATCATGCGCGCAAGTTGGAAACATGGCAAAATATTTTGTCACAAAGAGGATTAAATTACAAAAATATTTGGGGCAACACAAACTTTCTGGTTACTAGTTTCCAAAGCAGCTATATTATGTAGTCAACTGTAAAAAGTTCGAAGTAATTGCTTTTAAAATAAATAAAATATCCCAATTCTTGCAACAGTCACATATTTGAAGACCATGAGGGGTTTAAGGTGTACGAGTCCCTTAAATACAATTTCAACAGTTCTTCAGTCAAAATTTCGAAGAATATAATTAATTGATCTATTCGATGGATCCCAATTTAAAACTATCTCCTTACAGCTCTTAAATTTATTACTCGAGAATTCATTTGCATTCAAAATATCTATTATTAAAAGTTTTGGAAAGAAATGAGCTTGCTGCGATTTTGCGTATAACTTCATTTACTAATAAAAATATACTTACTCCATATCTTTAACCATTCCTGGTGCAGGCATCGGAAAATCATGCCATACTGTTAGAAGAGTTGTCACAATGAAACAACCAATTAATATCACAGCACCAAGCAAGATACCTACCACGCGCCACCTGAAAAATGTAAGCACTCGCATTTACTTCAATCTGTATATTGTTGGCTCTTAAGTTGCTATCGCACTAATAAGAGTTTTAGCGTCCAAAATCAAAATATTTTAGATTGATAGAATATTTTTCAAAAATATAACGAAAAAACATTTTCATCAAATTTGTTGAAAACCCTAGTTTACATTAATTATTAAGAATATAAGATATAATTAACATTCAAATGCCTACGCTTAATGATCATTCATCATTAATGAGCTAAACCTATGAAAAATCTATCCCTATAATAGGAATATTATTAGTTCCTATTTGGTTTTTAAGAAAAGAAGAAAATTAATAATATTAAAATTTAAATTTGAGATGGAGGTCTAACTAAAAAAAAAAAAAAAAACTCAGGGAAAAAAAATCTGAAAGGTTTCAAATTTTAAATTACGTCCAAAGGGCGTTTTTTAACGTTTTGTGTTTACCTTTATTTATTAAATACCATGTTCTTTGCACTTAAACCATAAAATTCAATTCAACAGCAATGTCGTAAAATAATTTTAAAATGAGCCTATCTTTAAAATTTCCGATACACAGTTCCGCGCCCGCGGAAAAAAGGTTCATCGTGGTCCGACCATCGTGGTGTTGCAGACAGAAGCCTGACTCGTCAGTAAAGACAATTTCATTCCATTCTGCCGTCCACATCCTTCTTTCATCGCACCATTGGCGGCGGAGGCTACTGTGGTTCTACGTCAAGGATAGACGAAGTAATGGACGTCTTGCGGACGGACCACTCTGCTGTAAACGACGTCGAATGGTACGCGCAAACACTGGATGATGCATTACAGACTGAATGTGCTGTGATATGGTTCTTGATGTGACTGAGTGATCCGTCACTGCCATGCGCACAATGTTCCTGTCATCACGTGAAGTGGTGCACTGAGGTGGATGCGATCGAACACGTCGGTCCGTCGTAACCTCCTGCATCCAATGGTCACATATCCGCATTACAGTTGCTTGGTTTCGTCCAACACGACTACCGATTTCCCTGAAAGATAATCCACACTCTCGGTAGGCCACTATCCTTCCTTTGTCGAACTCGGATACTCGATTAAACGATGATCGCTGTTTACTACGAGGCATTATTGATTGCTTTTTTTTTGGGAAAAAAAAAAAAAAAACAATTGCCGAACTTGAAATCGTCGAAAACTCCAAGACTTAAATAGCGCTTTGAAGTGTCGCCGCAGGCGCGCGTTATGTGCGTCTGCGCTGAAATTCTAATCATTTGCGTATCTCACCTCCGCTAATGCATGTTGTAAATTTCTTGTTATTTGCATGCTTCCTTCAGGGTGTTGCATTTACAATGGCCAGCAGTGTACATGCACAATTTGTTAAGAAACTGAAAAACAATTAAATATACCTCAATGTTAAGAGACAAGAGAATTAACAATACCTGAATGTTAAAAGTAACAGAATGATTCCTACTAGATGAAACTGCATAAGAGAAGCCAAGTACCAGGTGTGAATGAGACACTGAAAAAAGATCATCAGTTGCGTATTTATTATATTTTCAATTATTTTACAGTGTGAATATACATGAAACAGTAACGGCATCTGAAAACAGTAAATTAAAATCTTCGAAAATAAAAAACTTCGATAGTTTACACACAATAAATATGAAAATTAAAAATAAATAAAACTTATAAAAGCTACATTTGAATAAATTTAGGGCTTTCTTACATTAATATTTTTAAATATTTGATTTATTTCAGAATTGCTGCAATAGAAATCCATAAGTAAAAGGTACGTCTCTTACATATTACGTTACATAGGTATAACCTCTCTCCTTCCTCCCCTATGGATTGCACCTCATGAGATATTTCTAAGTGTTTTTGAAATAATACGTGAAGAACTCAATGAACTGCCAAATCTTAGTACAAAAGCGCTAAAAATCCAAACGCAAGGGAGTACATGACAGTGAATATAAACTTATTAATTTTAAAATAAAAACCTAGATTAAAACTGAGAATTAATGAAAAGGAAAAATGAATGTTTAAGCAATGTATAATTAGCAATAGAACTTGAAAAGTTTTGTCAAAATTAAAATACGTAAATAAAAGGGAAAAAAATCGAATTACAGACCGTAACTTAACAACAAATGAGACTGAAATTGTAATGACGCCAAAGGTCATGTGAGCGCACGTAACTATGACGTCACCCAAATCACCTGATCTCTGACGTCTCTACTTTTTGCGACATTGATTCTTCTCCTGCTACTTTAGTTGAAAATTTCTGACAACACTTTTCAACTTTCGACTGATTGGTAAACGGCAGATTGAATGTTTAGTCACTCTGGTATTCGACTAATCAACTGAAATTTTCTCTAATTCTGTACTAAATTATTCTAAGTGGCGTGATCAGTTTTTTTTACATAACTCAGGATGATAATGGATTTTCCAAGGAGTCCTTACATCTGATAGAGGATCAGTGTGGCTTACACAATCTACATATCCGAGTATTTGACGTCCTGCTACGCAAATGTGATGAGCTGTAGAGAATTTTTTGAGGGAGAAAACCTTTCTTCGAACTTCTTGATGGGATAATAACTTGTTTCTAAGTTTGCATCGCTTCTTTTTTCGCAAAATTTCGGTGTAATTAAAAAAAGTTGTCCAACTTCTAAAAAAGTCTTTCAACAAGCTAGTAATTCTTCGGATTTTCGCGAATATCTAAAATCAGAAGCTTTTGTATCCTGTGTCAAGAATACAAATATTGAATGCACAAGTCCGATAATGGGTTAAAGAAATTTATTATCAAAAGAATATCTTGCAAGAGTTCACAATATCTTGCAATATAATCAGTAGTTAGTATACTTCAAACTACGAGTATTAAAAACGTTACAACGCAATTCAAACCGCATCCAAAGAGAAAGCCAACACTTATATCTCAGTCCACGTGGAACTAAACAACTCGCAACAATAGCAATTAAGCAACTGAGCCGAGACGAAATCGAAATCGAGTGAATGGCTAGGCGTCAATTAGTAGCCAACCGCTACTTTAACCGTCTCTGTTGGTAAATTGCCCTAAGGCGTTGGTACTTGAAGTTTTTAATTAAGGCGATTTACGCCGCGCTAACTAGGCGAAACTTGTCAAATTTTGGGAAATGTAGGTAGTGGAGGGAGATGATTGGCAGGAGCCTGTCACGTGGGTGGTCACCCACCCAAGTTCATACTCCGAGCAAACCAGCTTACGCGTGCAATGAGAAATATTGGATACATTAATAATTATCAAGTTTTGAAACAGGTTATCCAGATTGGAATAATTAAACTAATATCGCGATCTAAATGAAGACAGATGGCACAACTAAGTGCAACAGATTAGCTAAACAAAATATTCAAATTCATCCTTTCTGTAAAACACAGATTGGACAGTGGTTGTCACGTGGGAGTCACCCTTCCGTGAACTGTCCACAGCCAATGCATCATGAAATAGTAGGTATCACAATTCAGTGAAGTCTTGGTCTGAGAAATTAAACACTAAAGTTCTTGTACAACACTGAGACACATGAGTTATTGAAACTATACACTATGTACATATAGGGACGACGGCGATATTTGAGCGAAGTGGCAAATGGTGAAAAACATTTTACACTAGCAATAAATAATCAGAGCTTTGAAGATCCAGGTACACGGATCATGTCCCTAAGTCCACAATATTACAAATTACAAATATAACAATAAGAATATTACAAATATAACAATAAGACACACAATATTACAAATATAACAATAAGAAGATTACGAAAATGACAAATATAAGATCAGTGCTTTGAAGATCCAGGTACACGGATCATAAGTCTATAAAGTTTCAAAGACACTGGTAAAATGATACAATGAAGATAAAATAAAGATAATAGTACTATGTACAATATATACACATTTCACCATTTGCTGTTATGGAAGATGCCTCTTGGGCGCTTTGCTGCAATTTCTATTAGTAGGATCATAATTTATCAGATCACGGATATGTTCATATTGGGAAAGTTTTATTTCAGCATAGAAATTGTGGCTCGTGGTGAGAATTTGATCAGCTATGGGTCTTATTTTTAGTTCTTTATGTATCTGCAGGTTACGTACGAACCATGGGGAGTCAACAATTTGAGTATTTTGTTCTGAAAGACCTGTAGTTTGTGTCTATAAGTCTTGTACACAGTGGCCCAGATAGGCACTGCATAAAGTAGGGTGGGTCTTATTAAGCTGGTATAGATCTTCTTCTTGAGATTGATATTTAATTTACCATTTCTTCTTACTAAAGGGTAAAGAGACATTTTAGCAGCGGTGGCTTTGCGCAAGGCATACTCCGTGTGTTCTTTGAATAACAGCTGTGAGTCGAAGACCACTCCTAGATACTTGGTACTTGAAACAATTGCTAGGGCTTGATCATTAATTTTTATATTTACATTCACAGGAGTGAACTTCCGATGACGTCTGAAAAGGAAGAGCTGAGACGCTCTTTCTCCGACCTTTTATAGCTTTCAACCGGTCGCGCGATATTTATATTACTTTGTTTCTCAAAATTGCTGGAAAACAATAAGAGAATGGAATTACGGTTACAGCTAACATAATGATCAATTACATTTGTTAAATTTAAATACAAATTACGGAGATATCCATTTACTCAATGTTAAATGCACGTGCCGATTTGTTTTTAGCACAGCTTTCTCATAATATTTAACTCGCGCTACATTGTGCGAGAAAATACAATAACTTTAGTTATAATTCTAAAATTAGCTATCTAAATACAAAATTCGTAATAATATTAAAATTCATCGAAACTAAATAAAGGGTTATAATGTTTTCTTAAACATTTATTTACTAAAGTTTTCTAAAATATTCGTAAATAATGCTTTTTCGAAACAAAATATTCTTACATATTGATCAGTATTCCACCAATTGTTGATATAGAGCATATTAGCCCACCAGAGGTCATTGCAAGCTTGGAGAGGTGGGTCCAGTGTGGAGTTCCAAATGGGCCCAGAATCAATAAGAGGCAAAACCATAAATAATATTAGTGTCAGTCCTAGCGCTGGAGTCATTCTGAAAAGAATAAACTAGTTTTAAGTACAATAGATAACGAAAATAATATTTGGTACTATTCCGTTTTGCGGACCGTGAAAAACTTGCAGCGAAAATATATGCGCAAAAGCGCCAAATCTAGCAAACGCGCCCATTTAACAGCGCGCCAAATCTAGCGTACGAGCTGATTTCAGATTGCGTAAGTTTACATAGTTCTATATTTCTTAAGACGCCATTGAAATACTAGTTTAATTTTTAAACCCTTTTTTGAATTTAAATCCTTTTTTGATATCCTATGAATTTAACAATTTGGGAATTGCCCATGACAAAAAGTCTGCAATAGAATTTTGGGTAAGTGCAGAATCACCCACTGCTTGACGCGTTTTTAAGAATTGCACATGCTCGGTATCCATGTACACATTGACTTATTTTCACTTTAAAAAAAAATCCCAGAATTGTACAAAAATGGCACTGCGCACACCCTTGACTTTATCTATGTACACATCGACCTATTTTCACTTAAAAAGTAAAAGAAAATTGATAAAAATCAAATTGTTTTTTACCTTTGTAAAAAGCGGCAAACAAATAAGTGGGCGATTCTGCACTTTACCGAGAATTTTTTCAAAGAAAAGGCATCATTCATTATAGAAAATTATGTTTGAACAACCAACGAGATGAAATTATGCTTTAATAACTCGGTAGCGAAATAGCGATGCAGGCATCCATTCAGTTATATTTAGCAATTTTTATATAAATTATAATAATGATCTGGAATAATTATTCACTCTTATGCTTCCATTCAGTCATGTTTAGCCTTTTTTATATAAATTACAATAAAAAAGGTATTATATGAAATTAAACTTTCATCTAAATTAAAACATCAATCTTAAAATGTTATTTACTATTATACTTCCTTTCTTGCGTTAAGGTTGCCGCAATTATTTTTGGCAGCACTGGCATCAACAATAGTTTGGCGATTTTTTACGGCCCTCAAAACCGAATAGTACCTAACATTTTTCAGGTTAACGTGCTAGTTTCATCATGAAATTAAGACACCTCATGCACCAATTAAAGAAATTAAGGACATTAAACAAGTTTTTGGCTTAACTTAAATTATTAAACACTACTACAATTATATCCATAAATATTTTTACTCTTACAGTGGCTCCCAAAGTATTCAGATGCTTTAAAAATTCATAGAAAAAGCGCTATAGCCCGGAATTGAATTCGAATATGCAGTAGTTTCCAGTAGCCCAGTAGTTTTTCATATCATCTCCATGATTGTTTGAATAAAACCAGACTTTTTTTAACTGACTTATTTTCGGTTTCTAAAATGACAATGTAAGGAGGCATGGATAAAAGACGCCACAAAAGTGATCGTACACCGAAAACGTTTCGTAAAATTCCATACATGAAATTATTATCTGCTACTTTTTAAAATTTTTGCATGTTGGTGGCGTTTAAAAAATCTCTCGCTTTATGCTTTGACGCTTTGCTTGATTTATTATATTTTATTTAATATTTAAAAATAGCTCATAGTCGTAAGAAAATAAATTCGAAAATTGATCATAAACAGAAGGGTAGAATATCGATCCGAGATATTGCTAATTAGTCTCCACTTATCTCATTCTACGGTGGAGTATGTGATAAAACGCCGTAAAGAAGAAAATCGGATTGAAAATAAAGAAGAGGTCAAAGTTAACTCAACGGTGATCAGAGATTTACAGTTTGAAAATCTGAAGAATTCACGTTTAAGTGCTATAAATATTTCTGCAGATTTTACCGAAAAATATGCTTATTCAATTTCAATTAAAAGCTTGTCAACAAGTACTCAAATCAACTGGATTACATAAGCGCTCTGTTCGAAGTAAATGTTTTGTTAGTGGGAAAAAAAAATAGAAAGCTTAGGCTTTTCATCGCAAAATTAATAGTAAATAAGCTCAAAGTGTATTGGAATCATATGTTATTTGCAGATAAAAGCATATTTAGCATTTTGGGTTCCTATGGGAGTATCATTGTACGGAGACGAAAAAAATGAGGAATTCAATTCCAAGACCTTGGTTGGAAGACTTAAGCATGGCGGTGAGGGTATTTTGTGTGAGATGCACGTCCAGTATCAGGATTAAGTAATTTCGTATTTATTGACGGCATAATAAGCCATGTTCTTTATTTAAACATTTTAAAACAATTTCAAACTACCCGCCTAAAATTTGGGATATTTAAAACAACTTTATTTTTTATCAGGATAACCATCTTAAGCAAAACACCCTCAACGTTCGCCTTCAGTGTGTCTTTAATTGTTCACAAGTTCCGAACACTTCGCCTCAGTCACAAGGTTAAAAACCGATAGACGCATGAGGAGAGAATTAGAGGTTAACCCTTTGGGACACTTAATTTCCTTCTGTACTCGCAGAAAAATTGAATGAAAAAGGATTTATACATTACTCTGAGCCTTCTTTACTTATAGTAGATGGCAGCTCAACACAAACCAGTCCATATATTTTAGTTATGTTTAGTTTTTTTACGACCCTCATTTTTCAAAGAAATCTTCCAGATTTTTTTTAGGGTATAAAAGAAATTGTTGGAAAAGAAATTTCTATGTTATTTTTTTAGCTGTATGCTAATCTCATTCTATAATAGTTTTAAATTTTTACCTTGAAATCTTTCCTAAAATCAAACGGCGAACCCTAGGTGTGCCCGGAGAGGGCTCACCGATAATCTAGGATAACTGAGAGTCTGTATTCTTTGTTTCTCCGCATCTCATCTGTCAGTTCATTGACAACAATGTTCATTTCAGAATTCTTTTCAAGTTATATTCAATCAGTGTGCCCAATTTGGGCACACCCACAGAATTAAAACGATATGTGTATCTTCACAAAATTTTATTTGTGTACTCCTTTAGGCCTAATTAGACTGCCTACCTTTTCTTTTTATCCAAACTCCAACTTTAAAAGGTAGCGTGCCGGAAAGGGTTAAAGAGTACTAAGACACAACATTAAATTGGAAACCGAACTAAAAGCATTAGTTGATGGAAGAATGTAGGAACATTGAATCAAATATTAAAGAAAAACTGCTAAACTCTGTACTTAGACGTTTGAAAGCTGTTATAAATACTACAGATTACCTTACAAAATACTACAATATTCACTAAGATATGAAGATTTCTTTAAAGTATACGAAGACTTTTTTGAGGTCACTTTTCTGTTAACTTTGATTATTGATTTTCCAAAACAAAAGTTTTACTACGTTCTTAAAATAATGTAGTTTTTCTAAGAGAAATTTATAGATATTATTGAAACACTCTCCTTCTCAAATTCTAACTTTTATTAATGTGTAAAGCAATATTTACTGAAACTCGTGTAAGTGTATGAACACTTACGAGTAGTAGACACTGTATAGCTGAGTAGTCCACTCGCCGAAGGAAAAAAAATTTTTTTTTTTAAAATCAAAAGGACTGCACGACTAAATGCATCAAATTGTGCATCTAAATCTGTTTCAGTTTAAGCAATAATTAAAATTGTTAAATTTTCATTTTAATACAGATTTCGACACCGAATGAATAGAAATAGAAATAGCGCGAAATTAAATTTTTGCCCGAGTTTTCTACAAAGAAAGTTTCAATTTAGTTCCTTTAATTTTAGAGTAAAACTTGCAGGAAAGGTAAAGAATAAAAATTGACAGAATATTGCCATTGCTAGAAGACACGTAAATGATTATTATTTACCAAAATACGTAACTTATGGAATTAGAAATGTATTATTAGCCCAGAACGGACTATTGGTTTCAAAACGGCATTTTGCATCAAATCACAAGAAGCGTTGAATCACATTTAAACTTTTTGCTATCAAATATTATCGTCCTGTATTACATTTAAAGAAACTAAATAATGAAGAATCTACATGAATGTATTATGTTTCTCACACTGTCAAAAACAACAGTACCTAGAGTCATCAAATTCTGAATAACATAGTCCTCCACCCGAACACGGGTACCTGGAAACCCGAATTTCGAATTTGCTTTATTGTTAGTCCATAGGGGCTTTTTGTCCCTGAAGAACTATTGTTTTAGTTTTGTCATTTTGCGTTGAATCACTATAAATGCCCGTTTCACTTTTCAGACTGTTGCCACCAAATGTTAGAGTCCTGCATTATATTTGAAGAAATGAAATACAGAAAAATCTGCATAAATGTATATATATTTCTCGTAGTGACAAAATGGTACATAGAGCCATCGAATTTTGAATGACGTAATCCTCCTACGAATATGGGCATGTGGAAGACCAAATTTGAAATTTGTTTTATGATCGATTTCATATTTTGTAAAACATTAACGAATTTTTGACTAACAAACTCAAGGATTTCAAAGCGAGCAATGGTAACACTATACGGGGAAAGAAAAAACCTTTTTATCACCAGCGCGCGGAACTGTGTATCGGAAATTCTAATATAGGCTCATTTTAAAATTTTTTTGAGACATTGCTATTGAACTGAATTTTATGGTTTATGTGCAGAGAACATGATATTTAATAAAGTTAACACACAAAACGTTAAGAAAACGCCCCTTTGGACGTAATTTAAAATCTGAAAACTTTCAGGTTTTTTTTTTTTTTTTTTTTTTTTTTTTTTTTTTTCCTATTTTGTATTTTGTAAAACAAACGAATTTTTAATTAAAAAACTCAAAATTTCAAAGCGAGCAGTGGCAGCAATGTAGGGAATAAGACATGTTATCTCTACAGTGCGAAAATATCTATCGGAAATTCTAAAGATATGCGGTTTTTAAATATTTTTGGCACAATGTGCCATCAGCCTAAATGTTTTCAAAACGTGTATCTGTCTTTAAATAAAAAAAAAAAAAAAAAAAAACCGATTTCGCGTAATATTTCAAATTACGCGAAATTTCGGAATGATTTCAGATTTTATTTTTTAAAGTAATAATACCATAAATATTCATGAAAAAGATTAATAAAAATATTAATTACATAATTAGGCATGTTATTTGAAAAATGAAATTGGTACAATACATTAGGAAGTATGTTTAAACATTTTATATTAAGTTTTATTTGAAAAAGTTCTCGTGTCATGTGAAGTGGTATTATTTCCCAAAGTACTAGTTGCTACTGAAGCAGAAGCTTCAGAAGGAAAACTGACTAAGTTCAAATGCTAAAAAGAAAAGCTAATATATTCAACCTAAGTGAATTGTTGAAATCTAACCACTCCATCAATTTTGGAAAGTGAGGGAAACTCTTACATAGAAACTGACTTTCCCACAGGATTAATTTTGTCTCGAAAGCTTTTACAAAGTAAAAGAATATGAAGAAGTATATCTTTTCCAGTAAGCGCTAGATCAAACCATTGAGATGACCTGTAATATCGACAAGAAATGCAATGTCTCTCAACCATGTTTCATCGCTAAACTCATGAGGCACCTTTAGCTAGGCTGAGGTTACCTGTAGCGTGTCAGCCTAGCTCAAGATAAGCGAAGTATTGACGAAAGATTGACATCCGTTGCAAACCTGTTAGAGATAAGAGTCTACTTTTTTTTTTTTTTTTTTTTTTTTTTTTTATGGAAATGAGATTTTATGAGTAGTCAAATTTTTATTTTTAAAATTACATAAGATAAAGTGAAATTTTTGGAAAATTCGTCATTTTGAGAAAATTTTATCTCAAGTAATATCAGACATGTCAATAAAATGTTTTGAATATCAAGAATAAGAGAAAAAAGGTTTTTTTTACGACTAAAAGCTGACAAGGCAATTTTTATTAAAATCAAAATTTCTTTAAATTCTTCAAATTCAAATCTTGGGCCACTAAAATGCCTTCACCGGATCACGCGTTGAAGACCCCTATGTTAAATCATCCTCTTCAACTAAAGAATAACTCGTTGATCATTTCAGATCTGACCCATAGCCATCAACGTTTAAAAATTAGAGATATTATTAAACAAGTTCACATATTATTTAGGTTCTGCCAAGCTGTTTTGAAAGATTATTTGGACTTTCTGAGCGTGGCTCCTCAGAAAGTCCAAATAACACTGTTCGAAAAAATGTTAAATTTTACTCAAAACATAACGAGTTCAAATGAATGATGGAGATGATTTCTTAACGAGAGTCCTTTTATGCAGCATTACCAGCGATGAAGCATTGCTTATGAGTATCACTTCATGCTTTCGTTTGTCTGCTTCATGCACAGAAGCAGACAAACGAATGGAACTTGGAAAACGAAGCAAGACTGAAAATGGCATGCAAAGTCGGTATAAAATCGAGGTAATTTGTCTTATTTGAGCATTCCGAACTTCTATACCAGTTAGCCCAACTAGTAGCACAGAATACTATTTGAATGTTATGTGGCGTTTGCCTGAGGCAGTTCGTAGTAAGCGACCTGAAGTTAGACGAGATAAAGTGCGGATTTTGCATTAAGATAATGCATGTACTCCCAATATTCTTACTTCTCGGGAATTTTTAACCAAAAATTCAAAAACACGGTTTCGCAAGGTTTCTGATATGGCACAGTAAGACTTTCTTATCTCCACTGTTAAAACTGCCGCTTCACGATTTACAATTTTAGTCTACTGACGCGATAATGCTGCGATTCTGAAGAAGCTAGACTAAAATGATTTTGAAACATATTGCGCAGACTGAAAAAATGTTGGAATAAGTGCATTGCAGTCGGAGATTATTATTTTAAAGGAGATGCAATAAATATTGATCAATAAATTGAAATCTTGTATTCCGTAAAATCGTCACAGATACCTTTTGCTCACAATAGTACGAATCCTGCTAATGATGTTGCAATAAATTGTTACTTACCGCCAATATTTATGGACAAAAAACATCAAAAGATTCACATGTCCTTCACTCTTTTCAAGTTTTTTCCATGTCGTAAACATTAGCAAAAATCCACTAAAAATAAAATTAAAATTTAGTTACTATTTGATGCAATCTGTTAATTTAGGCAGCAGTAGATGAAAGGAGTTATAAGTAAAGAGTTGAAAGCATCATTATAATTTCAATTTAAATAAATAAAGTTAAGAGATACTGAATTAAAGTTTAGGTGAATTATTCATTATCAGCTCAATCAGAAATGTTTTCATGTAGTATTTCTCTTGAGAAAAGATTTTCAACTCAGATTTCTTAAGACAATCATTTTTAGAAAACAATACCTTATTTAAGTAAGCTTATCTCGATGAGAAAACAGGGTTGTTTATACGGAAAATTCCCCGAAATCTAGCTTTATCGTCGGATGTTTAGTTTCACGAAAATACACTTAATTGTACTTAATTTTGTTACAATAATTTTAGTTCAGGTAAGTAAAAATATAACTTTGTAAAGAAACTTATTTAAAAAAACAGTTCCTCTTCCTGATGATTATCGAGAGTTTGTCTTCTTGCCGACCACAAATTTGAACTTCATGCAGAGTTATTAAAAGCTTGAAACCATAAAATGCATAATTATAAGGTGATATCAATTAGAAATTCCGTCACTCTGTTTACGCTACATTTCTTATTACTATCTCATTAGTCCAAAGGAGCAATTTGCCCAGAAGGATATTAATTTCGTTTTGACATTTTGCGTTGTTTCACTTTTCAAATTGTTGAAATTAATTGTTTGAATATTATCGCCCTGTAAGAAAATTTACTTATCTATTCTTCTTATTAGTCCAAAAGGATTTGAATCCCGAAGGACTATTAGTTTCGTTTTGGCATTTTGCGTCGGACTCATAAATGTCGGTTCACTTTGCAAACTGTTGCCACAAAATATTAGAGTCCTGCATTATATTTGAAGAAATTAAATAATGAAAAATCTGCATAAATGTATGTATATTTCTCGTATTGTGATAAAACAACGGTACATAGAGTCATAGAATTTTGAATAACGTAATCCTCCAACGAATATGAGCATGTGGAAGACCAAATTTGAAATTTGAAATTTGTTTTATGATCGATTTCCTATTTTTTAAAACTTTGACGAATTTTTGATTAACAAACTCAAGGATTTCAAAGCGAGCAATGGCAACGTTGTACAGAAAAAACATTTTTATCTCCAGCGCGTGAGTCTCTGTATCGGAAATTCTAAAGATATGCTCGTTTTAAAACTATTTTGCGATATTGCTGTTGCACTGGATCTTATGGTTTAAGTGCGAGGAACATGATATTTAATAAAGAAAGGTAACACACAAAATGCTAAAAAACGCCCCTTTGGACGTAATTTAAAATCTGAAACATTTCAGATTTTGTTTTTTTAAAGAAATTAAATAATGAAGAATCTGCATGAATGTATGTATGTTTCTCGCCTTGTGATAAAACGACGGTACCTAGAGCCATCAAAATTTGAATAACGTAATCTTCCATGGCATATCTAGCGCTAATTGGAATTTGAAATTTGTTTTATTTTCTATTTCATATTTTGTAACACTTCAATGAATTTTCGATTAACAAACTAAACAACTTCAAGACATTAACAAACAAACAAGCGAGCAATGGCAACATTGTACGGAAGGAAAAATATTTTTATCTCCAAGGCGCAGGACTCTATATCGGAAATTCTAAAGATATGCTCATTTAAAAATTATTTTACGATATTGCTCTTGAATTAAATTTTATGGTTTAAGGGCAAAGAACGTGATATTTAATAATAAAAGGTAAAAAACAAAATTTTATAAAAAGGCCCCTTCGATGTAATTTAAAATCTGAAACATTTCAGGTTTTTTTATTATTTTTCGAATTTTTTAGTGAAAGAAAACTGCCAATTACTTTCCATAAAATGATGTTTTTTTTTTTATGTGAATTCAGTCTTTTCTTGGTGTCTGAAAGAACACTTCATAAAATGGCTGAAACTTTCTGAATTCTAGGTTTTAAATACGTACACTAGTTCAAGTGACATTTTGACTTGAACATTTAATGATCAACGATTTTTACACATATGAAAAGGAACGACAAAAACACTAATATTTACAGGAAATTTGTCACAATAAATAAAAATAAAAAGTTATTTCATCTTTATAACATCATACAACTTCAATTAAAATTAAAATACACCTAAGGTTGTCATGCCTCATTTGCGATTTTTCACGAAACAATTCTGTCGAATGGCGTGCAGCGCTATCTGTCGGTCGTGAAAGATGACATCCCACATTATTATAAATTATTATATATAAACCTTTAGATTAGCTTTTCTGCAGTTAAAAAGAGGGCTCTGTATTTAAATCTATCCTGCAAATTTACGAATATTACGCTGAATCTTGTTGTTTTACCACCTCTAATAATATAAATCCTGTCAGTTCAATTGCAATAAAATACATAACATAAATTTCACTGTATTTTTTCAAATTTGATTTATCCTTCTTCATTTGTACCTTATTTTCGCCACTTTTAGGTTATTTACACTAATAAACAAAATATTTTACTTATCCATCGTCATAGATCTTCACGCTCTCTCCGAAGTGCCGTATCGTCATGTACACAAAGTTTAAATTAATTTCTTTCACAATTTTCATTACACTTCTGGGAAAAATATTTTGGCTTTCGTTTTCTAAGTCATGGCATAGAATCACTGTGGGGTATTTATTGTGATTTCTTTAAAAAGATTCCAACACACATGAAATGCGAACACATGTCAACAGGAGAAATTCTCCATACTCAGTGATTCTGCATCAAATCTGACGGCTATCGCAAGTCAAAACAGCCGGAGTCCATTGGTATACAAAATTCAGAAACAGCTTCTGACAATGCCTATTTCGCAAAGACCCACTTTAAAATGGGTTCCCGCTCACACAGGGATTCAAGGCAATGAAGCCGCTGACCTACTGGCCAAGCAGGCAGCCAACTGTACGGATATATTAGAAAGACCAACTAAACTTCCTTGGTCTCATATTAAGCGAACAACTTTGACAAGTCTACTACAAAATTGGCAAAGTAGATGGACAGAGGCAGAGGTAGGACGAAGGACATTTCGCTTACTGCCAAAAGTTAACATGGAAATAAAGACCCACTGTGCTAGCCTAACACAGTTCTTGACAGGTCATGGACCATTCCCAGTATACCTGAACAGATTCAGACTTAGGGATACTCCTTTCTGCGAATGCGGAGAGGAAGGCGACACGGACCATTATTACTTCCATTGTGTACATACAAGAACCTGGCACTTGAAGAAATCAGCGGACTGTGCTTGGGCAATGTGGACGACTAACACACTCAAAAACAGAATAGCCCTTGATAAAATAGAGAAAATCTCAGAACACTGCCTAAGCAGAAACAACCGTGGATAATATTATAATGTTTCAAAAGTTCAGAACTTAAAGCAGATAACCAAAATAACTGTTAGTGCCTTGCAGTTAACAATATGTAAAAACTGTTATTAGTTTATAATATTCAACCTTGTTACTCTGGAGTCTTCCCCGCCGTGATGGTATATAATTCCGTTTGGTTCATGTCCGTGGTCGGAAGCCATCATAGCGGTGCACTCACTCACTCGCTCGCCAATACTGCAAATTGGATTGAAGCTAGTTCTAGTCAGAAGAATAAAGCATCATCCTTATTTTTTACTTCAGTAAATGTAGCCAACAAAGGCATATGTTTGCCAGTAATAATCTCTGGAGTTCATTTTTCATTTTTACATATCTGATTAAAGGTTGAGAAATAGCAGTTTTCAGTAGGAACACAGAAAAGGCTCGGTTCAAATGTTCATTTCATACAATTTAACATGTTCAGAATTCTCTGGCATAACATCAGTTTTTATCGGGGTAGAATTTTTTAACGTATTACATGCTCCGCTCTTAGGCACTGCACGGAAAGAGAGGGATGCCCCTTGGAGGTCTTTAAAGGGAACTGTCTCGTATCCATATTATACATGGTGAAAAGCACAAAAACGCCCATATAGCCAACCCTTTTGCTGGGATTTTAATTCCAGACCGAACTACCGGTGTTCAGCGGCTTTTACCGCTCGGCCACTGGTGGATTTAGTCGTAGAATTTGAAGATGAAATGACCTGACCAATACGTTGGCGACTTTTTTTATTTGGAAAATTGTTTTCATCAGAACTTTAGATTTCAGGGTTTTTTTTAATCGCTTTCCCTTGCGTTTTGAAATTTAAAAGGCTTCGAATTTCTTCTCAGTAATTCATAGACTGCTATGTGTGACACATCAAATTTTTTTACGAAAATTTGCATGATTACCCAGCGTTACTTTTAATCATTTTCAGAAGCTTCTACCTTTAACTTGTAAGAATGCTTCTACCTTAGCCTTGGCTTCGCTTTTTCTTAACGAATATATGATATGGTCTAACCTTACGTTCATTCAAGTTGATCTCAGTGTGTTATTAATTAAACAACTTGAAAGAACCCCCTCCAAAAAAAAATTGAAACCCGTCCAATGATGATCTGTGCAATGACCTTTCTCTTAAGGGAAATGAGATTTGACTCAGAACAGTAATTGATGAACAGAATTTCATAAGTGAGTTCACGTTGTTAAAATTAAATTAACAAAAGCATGTAAATTGGTTTGTAATAAATTTATGAGAATTTATATTGTCTTATTTCTTTCGTTACATACGTTACTTCGTTCAGTTGGCATTCTTTTCGTGGAAAACCAGATAATTTTCAAAAATTCGCATAAATAGTTTCTATTGAGGAAAAAATATATGCTTAGCCTACGTACAAAGATATGATCACAAAAATTTTCATATGTCAACAAAGATCGAACATCAAACGAGATGAGTATTTATTAAGTGGTTATCTAAAGCAAAACATACTTGAGAGCTATTGTAGGCATACAATTATCCCGTACTACCCATTTCCGTTCCAAACAATAATTGAGACCTCGAAGAAATTAATATTGTTTAATAATTTTTATCTATTAGGCTGCTGATAAAATCACTTACACTTTAGGAAATGTTGCTTTGAAAAAAGGCAACTCATTATGAAAAATTATTCAAGAAATAACTGCCTTAGAAGAGGTGATTCCTTCGAGGACTTAAGAGGAAACTACTAAACACGTCCCGTCACGTCACATCACGTTATACAAAGGAAGAAATAACGAAACGTCCCATGCCGCCAATTGGCTCAGTTGCCCAAAAGTGGAACCCAAAAAGAACTACTAGCGCTTAAGGGTCACTCGTTGCTGGTAGGCGCTGCCCTAAAATGATCATGCTAAGCATTACTAGCAAGTTAAATACATTCTGCCATCCTTGTAGTTTCTGAGACTTACAACAGTTATGTACTATAGTGAAAAAAATCCTTTTCAACCCTTAATCATTTGGTGCATCTAATGCACAAATGAAAATTTGTCCAGCACAGCTTAGCATGACCTTGAAACACGCGTGTTAGCATGACCTTCAGCAAAGCTTAGTATGACCTTGAAACACACATGCTAATATAACGAGCAATCCTAGTATGACCTTAAAAAACACATGCTAATATGACGAGCATATCCTAGTATGACCTTGAAACACATATGACCTTGAAAACCATATCATGACCTTGAAAACCATATCATGACCTTGAAAACCATATCATGACCTTGAAACACGCGTCTGCGGCATAAAGTAGAATTGTTAAAGATTAAATCTTTCCAGAACTCTTACATATTCAATGAGCTTTATGGCAAATTCTCTTACAAACGGTTAACAGGTTCCTAAAAGGTCAACAATGCGGCCGAGCGGTAAAAGCCGCAGACCGCTATTCGGGATTCGAATCCCTGCGGACGGGCTGACTGCATGGGCGTTTTCGTGATTTTCCCTATGTGTAACGTGGATACGAGCCAGTTTCCGTTAAAAAGTCCTCCACGGTGCCATCCTCCTTTTCCATGTAGTGCCAAAAGGCCGGAGCACATAATAAATAAAAATGCAATCATCTAATCATCAAAATACTAACAACTAGATGTAAATAGATGGTAAAAGCGAACAGATTACGACAAACTTTGGTGAAAAGGTTTATTTGAAGAATGACTGTACATTAAGGTATACTGATACAAAATAAAGTAATTACATGAATTTAAGTGAGGATTTACCATACTTGGCTTAAATTAGTATTGCTTCTTTATTATTTTATATTTATACATTTTAAAACCTTTTGCTCTAGCGTATAAAAAGATAAGAAAAATTCTGCATTTTTGTAGCTTCGTTTCAGGTGTAAAAGAACTGCTGACTTAATTAAGAGTTAAAAAAATGGCGCCCTCATTTGCGACGTTTCTGAACGAGAATTATTGAAGATATCAAGTAAAAGCACTAACCTCATAAAAAAGAAAGAACCGACTGGAATTGTGAAGTTCTCGATTACTGCTAAAGGTAGGTACCCATCGAATTCTTCTTCCACTCCAAGCAAATGACCTACATAAATAGTAAAATAAAAAATTCAAGACAGGGAAATCAATACACACCGTAGCCACAAAAGTCCTTACCTAGACTATTTTGGCAACCGTTGGTAGTAGACATGTAATTTCAACTACAAAAAGGTCTCAAATGGCGGAGAGAGTCATGTTTAGGCATTGTTAAATTTAAAGAGATCAATTTTATAGAAATTACAATTTTTATTGAGGAGTTTTTTATACAATTACTAGATGATTATTCTAAAATAATAATAAAGCTTTGTGAGAATATTAGTAACGTATTTTTTAGACTTTGCAAACATATAAATTCTTATATATTATTTGTGTGAAAATTCTTTAGGCATTTCAAAAATAGCAAAGTTTTAATTAAGGAGACGAGTAACTTGCAAAAGAATAGAAAAAGGAAGAAAATCAATCTTGAATTATTCTAATTTATTTATTAACCGACCCCTCTATGCAAATTCAAAATGATATCAGAGATGGCAAATTTTGAAAAGTGTTTCCTAAATACAGTACAACTCCATCTATCCGAACTCCGAATCGCTTTCAGAATTTGAGAGAGGGAAAAGACAGGAAAAGATGAGGATGACGTGTCGCTTGAGGAATTAAGAAACAATTCTTTTGAAAATTCCTGGATGTTTAGAAGTTAGTTCTGAGGATACAGCAGAAAGGATGATGTGCGATTCATCAAAACCTGGGTTACAAATTCTAAATGATGAACTTATTGAAAGTGTGATAGAAGAAAGTGTCGAGAAAGAAGATGACCTTTTAATGTTGAAGTTGAAGCAGACACGGGAACATCAGCTAGTGACGCGTTTGGCAGCCTTGAAACTGCGTTGAAGTGGATAGAGCGTCAGCTCCAGTGTGACCACATGCAACTTATTATCAAGCGGATGTACGACATGGCTACCCGAAAACGGATGAAGACATTCAAACAGTTTACTTTGACCGAAATGTTCAGCAAGTAACGACTTTCAGCACTTCAATTACAGTACAGTAAGCTATATAACATATATGTAAAAGTGTTGCCCTATCGTTTTAATTAATTAAAACTTCTTTAAAAAATAGTTTTTTCTCTCATTTTCAACCTACAGTACATACAGTAATTAATTAAAGTGTACGATGACCTTTTCTTCGGAAAAAAATCAATTATCCCAATGCGTACCGGTCCCAATTGATTCAGACAACTGGAGTCTACAGTATATGCGGCTTTTGTGGACACAGTGTATAATCAGCTTTTATTTGAATAAAAATCGGCATATTTTGAAAAAATGAAAAATTAAAGTCGCGTTACTCCTAACAGTAATTTTTTTCGGTACTATTCGGTTTCTAGGGCCGTAAAAATTCGCCAAACTATTGTTGATGCCAATACTACCAAAAATAATTGCGGCAACCATAATAATTGTGGCAAGAAAGGAAGTATAACAGTAAATAACTATTTAAGATTGATGTTTTAATTTACATGAAAGGTTAATTTCATATAATACTATTTTATTATTATAATTTATATGAAAAAGGCTAAACATGACTGAATGGAAGCATAAGAGTAAACAACTATTTCAAATCATTATTATAATTTACATATAAATTGCTAAACATAATTGAATGGATGCCTACATCGTTATTTCCCTACTGACTTACCGCTAAAGCATAGATGAAATTATGCTTTAGCGGTAAGTCAGTAGGGATCATTTCATCTCGTTGGTTGTTCAAACGTAATTTTCTATAATGAATGATGCCTTTTCTTTGAAAATATTCTCTGTAAAGTGCAGAATCGCTCACTTATTTGTTTGCCACTTTTTACAAGAGTAAAAACAATTGGATTTTCGTCAATTTTCTTTTACTTTTCAAGTGAAAATAGGTCGATGTGTACATAGATAAAGTCAAGGGTGTGCGCAGTGCCATTTTTGTGCAATTCTAGGATTTTGTTTTTAAGTAAAAATAGGTCGATGTGCACATGGATACCGAGTACATGCAATTCTTAAAAACGCGTCAAGCAGTGGGTGATTCTACACTTTACCCAAAATTCTATTGCTGACTTTTCGTCATGGGCAATTCCCAAATTGTTAAATCCATAGGATATCAAAAAAGAATTTAAAAATTAAAGTAGTATTTCAATGGCGTCTTAAAGAAATATAGAACTATATAAACTTACGCAATCTGAAATCAGCGCGTGAGCTAGATTTGGCGCGCTGTTAAATGGGCGCCTTTGCGCGTACATTTTCGCTGCAATTTTTTTAAGGCTCTCGAAACCGAACCTTTTTTGCTTTTGAAAAAGGTACTCTTCAAGTTTCTAGTTGGCCTAAGACCTTTTACCTGATGCAAATAAAGAACATCTATTAGCTTACTAATATGAATTTTATATCAAATTTATATCAGTCAGAAACCACGCTGTACCTTGAGTCGTTATGCAATCTCTTCGATTTCTTATAATGGTGATAGTTTTTTTATATCAAATTTCATAGTTTTGTGTAAGTGTTTTGTAATTTTTGAATAAATATGCTCTTTTTGTTATTAAAAACAAAATAATAATAAAATATGTAAATTAAAATGCATTTTTTGCGGTCTTCGTAAGTACTTTGAAAAGGGTAAGAACCATAAGTCTTTTTTCATAACGAATTAATTCTTATTTAACCTCGCTTTTTCATTTAAATTTCAACGAGTTTCAAAAACCTCTATGTAAATTTTCTACAAAACGAAACAAAGTTATTCCTTTCTTTCTACAAATTAGAGATGCTAGAGATACTGAAGCAACAAGAGTCAGCGTAAGTTGCACAAATTTGCATGGCGAGTTTCCAAAGTTATAACAAAACTTCCTTCTTCAGTTGATGATTAAGGAGAAGCCCGAGATCAAGCGATAACAATAGACTGGGAAAATAGAGCTAAGATAAGGATAGCTAAGATAAGCACCAGCTATAGATAAAAAGGAAAAGAGTTATGAAATTTCTTTAAAAATTGTAGGTAAAGAAGAATTGGGATCATTAACCCACTAGCTGCGTATTCCGCGATTTCTATGTGCAATGTAGAAGTAGCAAAATTTGCGCAACCCTAGATTTCCGCGGGGATGTTTTTTTCCCCGTTATTTAACTGTGCAACCCGCTCTTTTTCTGTTCATGGTTTTATTTTGGCTTTTCTGTGATGTTTAATAGTTTATTCAGATCTGGATCAACATATGGCGTTAATTGTCCATATTTCTCCGAAATAGACAAGCATGTTTTGCAACATTTTTCGCGCTCTATTCAAAGCTCCAAGATGTCTGTAGTTCAACTCTTAATCCATGAGACTAACTTCTAGACATTTTGCTAGCCCCAAATCCCATCAAGATAGAGCCTCGTAGACAGTGCACTGTTTGTTGATAAACTGAAATTGGCAAAAAAAGAAGCGGAAATTTGGTGCATTTGCCTAGAGCCTTATTTCGAAGTTTACCATATTAAACTTCATTTTTAATAAATTTTTATAAGAATTTTGCATGTTTTCATTAGAGAATACGTTTTACCTTTGTGTTTCATAAAATAAATCATCATTTAATCAAGATTAATTTTCATTCTTTTATATGATCAGTCTTCAGTTTAAATTTTCCGACAACCTTTATTTACGATCTAATTCTATAATGAAAAAAAAATCTTAAAAACATTTTGTACATTTTAATCCCAAAATATATGTAGATTTGAAATATGTAATAAAAAATACGTAATTTTTGAACCTATTTTGATAAAATAAATTACGCAGCGAGAGGGTTAATTGGAAAATTTTTATAAATGGGAAAAGCCTTTTTAAAATCCAATTCGCCAACAGTTACTTTTCGGGGGAAGGAGGAAAAATTTCGTTATAGAAAAATGGGAAATGAACTTCTTTAACCAACAATGTTGGGCAGTAGCGAATACATGTGAATCTATTTCTAATTATTTGTATATGTTTTATGGTTCTTAAACCTAAATTTCAAGGCTGCCTTATTTTGAGTAACTGCAGAGATTCGGAGGAATATCATAAATGCGAATGTTTATATCATGTGGCGAGTTAAAGAAACAAGCCATGTTTGTTTACATTATACTACACTTTCCTCCCCCCCCCCCGAGTGAGTTATGTTTCTCTCATTTCGAGTAGAAGGTCAAATCTACATGCATCTCCAATCCTATGGAGATGCAGTGCCATTTTGTGGAAAAATTTATAGTTTTTAAAACGTTCCAAAACACTGGCACAAATGTGTGATGGCCGGGGATGAAAGGGAAAAGGCTCTGGCACGCCAACTTTGAATGAGAGCGTTCCTTGCTGGCAGGAATGCATGATAATCGGCACGAAGGGGTTAAAATAATATGTATGGCATCTTGCATAAAGAGTTAAAAACTTACTGGCGAATTTAAAAATAAAAATATATACTTACGATACTTAAGGTACTTCCATGTATCTGTGTAAAAGTAGGTATGTCCCAAAATAATCCAAGTGGCTGACAAGAACCGAATGCCGTGAAAGCAACCAAGAGCTCCACTTTTACCACCAGAATCTCCGAACAATTTCTCGGTATTTGAATACAAAGAGAATGCTTTGAGCGCTCTTAATAGCGAGTCTAAAAGTGCAATGTCCCATAATTAATTACTGAAGTATTAAAAAAGCAGAATAAATATGCAGAAATAAGTATTCACTGACGATATCCTGAAGTAGTATAATTAAGTTAAAACTATTAAATAATCATTTTTATTGTACTACGTTTAAATAAATTAATTTGAAGGAATTTGTCTGGCCCATTTTTATTGCTAGAAAAATAATCTTCATGTATTTAAAACGCAGTTAAAGTCACTGCTTAGTTACGATTTGATAACTCATCATTTCAATACAATCTGTATCAAGCTATTTTCATTTCAGCATCAAAAGTTCTGTCTTTTAAAAACTCTTTCTACAAGTCAAAAATACTTTAAAATGTAATATCATAAATCAGACAAAAGTATTTAAGTTGCAAAATGATGTCATCTGAAGACTGATAATCTGTAATAAAAGTTATAAAAATCCGTTTTTTGAAAGCAATGATTTTACCTGACTGTAAATTCGACAGCAAAAAATTAAGATAAATGGTTTAAGATAAGCGATTTAAGATAAAAACTGAATTTTTAGTCTTCAAACAATTACCCTGTAAATTCTTCTATGGTCCATATGTTTAAGTATCCTTTCAGTGAACATATTTAAACGCAAATAAGATTATTGAGAATGATATGAAACTCAGATCAAGTTAAAATATCTTAAAATGTTGTTTTGTACTTAATAAGAAAGAACATACTTTGTGGTACTTCTTTGGGATATTTCGCTGTACATCTATTCAGAATATCTAGGAAGGATCCTAAAAGACACAGTGCTCCTAAACAGCCCAGTACACATCTAAAACATAAAATTGAAAGTTTAAATATAAAGATTAAAGTATTTTCCAAATATATATTTTGGATCTAAATTTAAATCAATCCAATCTAAAGTGAAATCAAGTATAGTTATTACAAGATCTATAACAATTGCATTTGGAGCTCAAATTAATTTTCGACTATTTAAAGTAACTTTAAGTCAAAGAATTAAGATTAATTCTTAATTCAAAAATAATTAAACTGTTATAAATTCACTTGAATTTTACAGATGGATTATCTATCTGAATGAGTTGCAAGATAAGCAAGTAATTTGAAACTTTAAATCACACAACTTTTAGCTTTTATATTAAAAACTTCCGGTTCAATGTAAGACACACTGAGGTGTGTGTCTAATATTGCTTACAGATCTAGTTATTCTTATGTATCAAATGATTCTGAGTAAGAGTAGATGTTTAATCTCAAGGAAACACCCAGTGACATTCGAGTGTATTAAGAAACGAAAATAAGAAGGGGCATACTGGCAAATACTGTTAGATATTGAAGATTTTACGTGAATCCTTAGCTAAAACTGAATCCAATAAATTTTGGAAGACCCAAGGAAAATAAATGCACCAATATATAATATTCGTGGATAACTATATAATAAAAACAGACCTTTATTAATAATGAAAACGTGATAGCTTCTTAAGATTTGTGTTCACTAAAAAATTTCAAAAAGTCCTTAGTCTGACTTATACCTAATAAACCAAGATATAGGAAGTGTTACTCAGGCTATTATGACATTTATAAATTTCTCGCGAATTCAAATGGAATACAAGAGCCTTAACGGCAAAATTTGTAATTCCTACTGGGTAACAAAAAATGGTGAAATTTTTTAAACTAATGGAAAGACGAGAAAATTTAAAAATTAAGCAAAACTCAACTTTGGATTAATAACAGTTTTGAAAAATAACTAAGAACATCTATACGTAATAGTATGAATTACTTTTTTTGCTAAACCATCTTTTCGCTATTGGAAAGTGCAAAAGTATCATCAACTTGGCATACTCAAATTTTTTTGAAATAATTTGATCTCAAAAGGGCGCATTAAAATGAGTGCGACTGGTAACATATACTGACTTAAAACGGACTTCGTGTAAACTAATTTGATGATAATTTTCAAAAACAGAATGAGGTGAAATTAATTTATCTGAATACATAAAAAAAATATTTCTAAATGGCAGATTACCAAGACAGCTGCAAGAACAAACAAATATGAAGAGAACAATAAAGCTAAATACAGTCCACAGTATAATTTATAAATCTGTTTTGTGCCTCGCCTCCCAATCTCTTCCAGAGTGATCCCACATTAACTGCAGTGTCAACGACTCAGATATGAGGGATCCATTTCCTCATGAAGGTTGCACAATTTACAAATGCGTCTTGGGACAACGTTCATTCGATGCAGATCTTCTGAAAGACAATCATAGCCAGTTACAAGACAAACGATGGCAACAGATTTTTTTCTGAGTCATAAAGGAATGTCGAAAATTCTGCTAATCCATACTTCATGACTGTTCCTTTCAGCAATATCTTTCCAAAAACGCACCTTTGTAGTAATTTTAATGACTCTTTTGGCAGTGTAAAAAGGGGATGTGGTTGTCAGTTCTTTGAAGAATGTTGGCCCCTTTATTTCCCTACTAATCTGCCTTTTCAGTTCCATGAAGGCCACATGGTATCCATTGCATGATGTCTTCTTTGCCATTAGTAGCCAAGTTGTTTAGTAACTGCCGACATTTAAAGTCATCAATAGACACTGGAGATTCAAAAGATGAAACGGTTAGAATGAAAGCTTTATAATCAGAGCATGACAACCTTTAAACAATGATCAAGCTAACAGAGTTTCTATACGGCTGTGCATATGACCGTAACCTCAACATCGAAAGCAGTTCTATTCCTTCCAACAGGATTGTAAAATAAAAAAAGCTTGCAAAAGACTCTAGGGCCTGTATTAATACTGTTAGCTAACAGAGTCACCCTCAATCACATTCACTCTCAGGATATAAAGCATTGATAGTTTCCAGAGACATTGCTTTTAAAATCTGATTTGTTTCCTTTTTGATGATTTCGTGTCACAGGCTAATTCTCACTGCATATTCTCTTTTGTGAGTTGAACATTGCGGTTTTACAAGATTATCTGCTTACCATCTAAGGCCTACCTGATCTTTGACGGAAAAGACTTCCTGGAGAAACAATTTCCGAGTTTTAAGGTTTCTCTTTGTCGGTAAGAGGTAATGGAACCACAGAAAAACGCAGTCGGGTTCACTTAAAACTTTTCTCATAGGATCAGTGCTCTGTCTTCCACAATGGATTTAATGCATATATGGTGTGTACCTAGTAAAAGTGCATTAACTGGAGTAGTTTTAATAGCATCAATAATAAATCGGAGAGCTTGGTTGTGAAATCTGTCCAATGTATCGATCATTCGGTTTAATGCTGCCACGAGGAGCTCGCAACAGTAAGTAATAACAGATCGAATATAAGAGCTGTATGTCAAATTAAAATTGGTTCTAGAATTACCTCATTTAGATCCAACAACAACCCATAAAACAAAGTACACGAAGAATATCTTTCTAAAGAAAGGAATGCTTTAGTGAAGAACAACCTGAAGAAAGTGGCTCGTGTTTCCATCATACGTGGAAAAAACCATTAAAAGCAAGAGTGCATCTAAGCTGTTCACCAGGGTTCGCAACCAGGCCGAACCATCAATGTTACGGGGTTATTAGCCAATTAGCTACTTAGCTAACTGGCTAATAACCCCGTGGGGCAAAAAATAAAATTAATGTGAATTAGAGAAGCTTAATATTTTATTATTAGACTTATCAATTATTTAAAGCCAAAATATTCGGCTGAAATTATTCATTAAAGCGTTTACACTAGATAGCGCTTCACAGGTTATTTATTAGCTTAGCCTCATCAGTGGCATAAAAAGGGTATGCAAGGGATACAGCAGCGTAGGGGTCCAAGGCTTTAGACCCCCCTTTCGTATTCTGCTGAACTAGATTTTTATGTTTAAATCTGAAAACGAAATAGAAACAGGGTGGGATTTTTGCTTTCATAATATGTATATACATATTATTTTAACAGACGCAAAAGCAGAGTTTTGTGTAATTCCAGGTAGGGGGCCCTTAAACTTCCTTTATGTGTCATTCCAGATAGACAGCATCAAGAACTGTACAAATGTCAGTTGAAAAAAATACAAATACAAACAAAATAAACTGCATTTTATTATTCCGATTACTCGCGACAGGAGTGCTTTCTGATGAAAACTATTAGCGAAGAGGCAATATAATAATCGGGCTTATTGTGAAAGCAATTTCCGGGTTTTGGGAGACAAGTGAGAGACAAAGGTTGCAGAAACAAAACGACGGGGCGTCAGAACATACATCAGACATTCCATTGAACGCTGAGCTCAGGATGTTTCCATTATTGCTGCATATCAAATGTTTCTCCATGCATGAAAAAAGGTTACTTAGTTTAGGATAAAGATGAATAATGCTCCTAGACTCATTGTTGGCTGCACATCCGTTCCTGCTTTAGTTTGTTAATTAAATTATTTCCGTAGATCACAATTAGTATAAAAATTGAATAAAATTAAAATAAGTGAAACGTTTTAAATCCCTTTTCATTATAAGCAAAATTTTTTATGTCAAACATAAAATTCGAGCTTAATTTCTTCATATTTAAATTACATATTAAGCCTGATTCTTCATCATGTCATAATTTCCATCATTAACATCAAAGACCTTCATAGTTTACAGTTAAAAAGTTCTTAACACGTATGATATAACACATTTCGTTAACTACCATATAGTCTGGAGTACAACACGCACCCATAATTTCAAACTATATTAATTTTTAGGTGTATTTGTCACATAACACACACCCTTTTGTTTACGAAGAAACCTGAAAGATACATGCGTGATGCTCTTATATTTTGAAGTCACTCATTCGAAGACTTTTCCCATGCTTTCGAAAAATGGCATACTGAATAAAAAGACGATAAGGCTAACAATACGCGTGTAGTGGTAAATGCTTGAAGGAGTAAATTTCGGAAAGAGGGTGGGTTGTATTCAATGCAGATGGACACAAAAATGTTATTCTACGGTTTTGAGAAAAGGAGACAGAATTTGGAGTAAGAATGCCCTTTGAACCCGAAATAATTCGGGGAATTAGGAATCGGATGTTTTTCTCTTTTTGTAGTCATTTGAAGCCGTGATTTTGAAGTGAATAGCAAATGATTAGTAAATCACGTTTGCTTTAGGTGGAATACAATTGATCTAGCGTTCCTTATACTAGAAAATATGGATTCAGCCAAACGACCCACCCACCAGCGACCAAGCGGTAAAGTCGCTGAATATTGGTAGTTCAGATCACGGCTAGTGTAAACGCTTTAATAATCCCGGTGATCGAGCTGGGTTCATGAGCGTTTACCTGGTTTTACCCATGTTCAACGTGTATTTGAGTCGGTTTCCCTTTAAAAGTCCACCACGAACGCATTCCTCTTCTTAGGCAGATAGTCCTCGAGTGCTTTGCGATAAATAAACTAAAGCCTGCTAAGCAAAACAACACAGTGCTGGTTTCAAATGCACATTCAGTTTGCGAAAGATAACAGAAATCGTTGTGCAGCAAGAATGTTTGGTGTTTATAAAAGATGGAATGCATGATTATTTATTGATCAGAGTAACAATGATGGTGAAGAATAACAGTGATGAAACAGAATTTGATGATGTGTTTGAAGATATAACAGAAGATGAACATAATGAAATATCATGTTATCCAATAATGAAAATTTTTAAGTTCATAAGGTATGCCATTTCGTTTAAATAAAAAGCATTTAGATACACTAAAAAATCTAATTTTTATGTGCTGAAATGTTCCTTATTTAAAAATATCACTTTCATATCCGGCACCCGTAAATTTCGATCTTATTTTTTTGTATTAAAAGTGCGTGTTATAAGCCGGAATACCAACAATTATGAAAGCAAAATTATTTGCATTAAAATTGCGTGTTATACGACGGAATACCAACAACAATTATGAAAGCAAAATTATTTGCATTAAAATTGCGTGTTATAAGCCGGAATACCAACAACAATTATGAAAGCAAAATTATTTGCATTAAAATTGCGTGTTATAAGCCGGAATACCAACAACAATTATGAAAGCAAAATTATTTGCATTAAAATTGCGTGTTATACGACGGAATACCAACAACAATTATGAAAGCAAAATTATTTGCATTAAAATTGCGTGTTATACGACGGAATACCAACAACAATTATGAAAGCAAAATTATTTGCATTAAAATTGCGTGTTATAAGCCGGAATACCAACAACAATTATGAAAGCAAAATTATTTGCATTAAAATTGCGTGTTATACGACGGAATACCAACAACAATTATGAAAGCAAAATTATTTGCATTAAAATTGCGTGTTATACGACGGAATACCAACAACAATTATGAAAGCAAAATTATTTGCATTAAAAGTTGCATATTTTAATTCACTCGGTGATTAAGGACAGGTTTTAATAAATAAAATTAGAGAAAAAAGAAACGATTAATTTTAGTAAATGCTTTATAATATAAATTTTTCAGGGCAAAGTTAAGAACATTTCTTTAAAAATTTATGATAAATTAACAACTTACACTGCAACGACAGAATAAGTAGGCCAAACAAATGGTTCATCAACTTGACAGGTAGCCACAGACACATTGAATCCCAAAGGTTTCGAAACTGTAAGAAAAACATTTTAAGCAATCCAACAAAAGGTAGTCTTTCATACTCGTTTTCAATAGCTTACCACTTCTTAAATTTCGAAGATTCATTTTTACAATTTTTGAATAACGCGTGTTTTCGGGATGCAGAACCAGCACGAGTTAAAGGCTAGGCAAAAGAAAAGTAAATTAAATGCCTTAAACATTATTAGGTTATTCTCGAATATTAGCCATTATTAAATGTTATATTCAGACTATTCTAAAAATATAGTATCAATAAAACCAAAATATACAAATAAGGGCAATTTTATCAATTTCTGAAGGTGTTCAGTACTGATTAAATCGGTTTACTTCTGCAGTTTCTCAATACCTGATTTTCTAAGTCGCATTCTTATTTCTCTTCTTAAGAAAGTATTCTTTTTCTGCCCACTACTGTTTACTCTTAACTGCTCTTTGTATCAAACTGCAAAACAGAAGTGTTATAAAACTGTTTAGATGAGTTCGCACTCTAAACGTTTCTAGTAACATACGGTTTTCGATCATAACTTGACACTTGCTGGATGGGAAGTACAGCTAAGAAAACCCTTACATTAAAATTTGTCTCAATTTTAGGAAAAGAGAAATAGGTAATATTTACAGTTCATAAATAACTATTAACAGAAATTTATGAATTATTTTCTCCCGTCTTCGCTTCAGTTGAATTCAGTTTGTAATTACTGAAAAATACTACTTAAACGAACTTTTCTTAGAATCTAGAGAAAAATATAACAACTCGGTTAGTCCATCGAGATATACTTAAAAAATTAAGCTAAATTTATCTAAACAATCAAACGTAAACTGACGAAGATTTCAATGTATAATAAATTATTTTTCACTACAACCGAAGAAAATTTTTATCTGTCTATGAAGACATTTGTTAATAGCCAACTCCTGATATTGAGAATATTAGAAGACAAGATTTTTAAGAACTAACTCTTTCTAACTTAGAAAGCTAATAGACTGGAAAATACTTGAGGCAACCATATGTGTAATCCTAACATATGTACTTTTTCCATGTCAATAGAAAGGATAAATTTTGAACCGCATAATTTTATCGAGATTCAAAATATTGATTTTAGTATGGTGTTGCAGATAGCAGCCATTCTGAAACAAGGCTGAGGTTAGAGAAAAAAAAATTGGGAGTACGACTCCAGCTACCGACTGAGGACAGTAACCTAACATGACAATTCCACGACAGAAGGCTTCAGCAACATTTGAGTTCAATATCATCTTATGCATATAAATTACATTTACATAGTCATACATTTAAATGGCAATATTAACTTCCATTACGAAGTTTTACGAATTTGTAATTATAGTATAATAATTTATGAGCAATCTATATATCACAACACTTGTTTTTGCTTGGCAGTATTATGTGTATTTATTCCTATAACTACAAGAGTTAGTTTTGCCAAAAAACTGCTATTTAAAATTTATTTAATTCGGATAGATGGTATTCTATTATATCAAGCATTTAAAAACAATTGGATAATAAAGTCATCGCTAATCTAACATGGTTATTTAAGAGCTACTGATTGGCGGGAATCAAGCAGTCGATACTCATTCCACAGTTTCTTCTAGAAAGTAAATTGATCATATTCAAAATGGGTTTTAGCAGAAGATAATAGTTTTTGATTATTCGTGCCAATTAGGATTTTAGACGTAGAATAAAGAGGTAAATTTAATGTCATTCAACATAGAATTAACCTGTATCTGCATGATCTTTCACAAATACTTATATGTAGCACAAATTCTGTCGAAGAATTTGAATTGATATCACTGCCAGAATGCCCATATGTGAAATACGTACATCGGCGGAGAGGTAAGAGTCAGGCAATTAGCATATCAGAGGATTGGCTGACGCAGTTGCAAATTGTGGTAAAATAAGTCTTTATTTGGCTATAAAAAGACAATGAAACAGCAAGAAAAAATACGGCCGTACTCTAGTACTACTGTTCCATAGGACATGATGTGGCACGTTCATAGAAACTTTCCCAACATTCGAACATGCATCCAAGCAGAAGAAAGACAGCACATTATTTTCAAGGTTCACTTAACGTTTATTTTTCTGATTATACCCAATGGTAGTAAATGCCTACTTCTTTACAGTTACTTCGGAATCACAAAATTACTGCAAGCACGCCCGGTCTTTCTGTTGTTATTTAAGGTTGATGGATATAATCCACGCCATTATAGGTATAAATGTATTTCATTGCTTTTGACGGGAGTCAATCGGCGGGTAAATGGTTCAAGCAGCTGTCTAGAGCATATAAAAACAGGTCCTAACTGCAGAAAACAAGTTCTTTTTTTCTTTTGTTGGCTTATTTTCATCGACGTTCTGAAAGTATTTGCAACAAAGACATGTTTATAAAGAAAAAATAAAAAGATACATCACTTACCAACGGATGCAAGCTTTTGGACATCATCTTTCGTGCATGTGGATGGAACACATGTGCCAAACCATAAAGCTACTCGTTTCAAATATCCTCCAGCTCTAATTATAATATCAGCAGCCTGAAAGAATTGCATTTCCTTAGTTTGCAAGAAAATATCGCATTGTGGATGCGATACCAACAACTAGAAATCCCAAGGTTAGAATTCAGCCGAAATTTGCTTATTTTCTGTAAGTTATATACCAGTGTTTTGATAATTTTTGTTTATCACTGTTGTGTTACTACCTTTGTTTGTAAAAAGAATTATTTATTGAACCAAAGCTCTTTACCATCAACATGTACCCTATATGATGCGACTGATGTATAGTTTTAAATTTTATTTTGTTACATATACGTAAGTAGAGGTGAAGGTTTTTTGGTATACCATTCACTTCTAAAAGAAATGGGAAAAAAAATTATAGATTATTTTTCCACTACGATTTCCTTGTTCCTCTTTACACTTTTCCTATCGTTTAAGAAGCAATTCTATGCCCCTGTTAAAATCGTCTGAAGGTCTGCCGGCAAATATCTCTGTTTTTACACCATCATCATTATTATTAAAGTTCTTTCCACGAAAGTCAGTTGAACAGATAATCACTTGGAATTAATCTGGTTTGTAAGGGATCAGCGCCTTAAATCCAAATTGCTGTTTTTTAGTTGCATTTACGCGATGCTGTTTATGAACTGCTGGACAAAAATCTTGCAGAAATTATGCTCTTTCAGAATGCTTAAGACAGTTGTTTTAGTCAAAATGTTAATCACGGATCAATGCTTAATTTTCAACATTTCATAACAAACAATTACATCATTTTATTCAATAAACAGTCAAGAAAGAACGCATACGATTTTTCCAACGAAACCTTCTGATCTTTTTATTTATTTTATCCACTAAATGCCTGTAAGAGAAATTTATTGCTAAAAACACTTTTTACATGTGAAGTCGGAAAGTTTTGGATTTACCTACGTATTTTACGTAGTGATTTTGAAAATTAATGCTTAGTCTGGAAATTGTGTACAACATAAAATCCACAATATGAAACTGCCTCGCTTATAAAATAGTCATGCACTTTTGAAGGTATTTTGAAAGAAATAAAAAGGATTTGCATATTAGATACATCAAAACTTGGGATCTTGATGTTCTGAAAAGGTAACTAAAGCATATAAATTCCTTTATCGCAGTGATAGTCAAAATGGCCTTACCGCCCACTAGTGGGCGATTCAAGCTTTAATGCAGGGCGGTAGAGGCTTTTGCCTATCCGATGATGAAAGTGTGTTCACCAAACGAGATAATATACTGGTACTTTTCCGTACTTTTCCGTTTTGCCGGTGCAAGCGATAAAGTCGCCAATAATGGTACAACCGATGCCAAACGGAATATTCTTGCTGGTAACCTTTTACGCCTCATTTTCAAAACAAGTCGCTGCCATTTCTCATCAGATTGATTGTTTCTTTCATACTTAGAATTTTTACCAGATAGTTCAATTTTATGCCGTAAGGCCATTCGCGGTAATTAAAGTCAATGAGGATGCAATCACACCGCTCACCCGAAGGCGAAAACATAGAAAAGGCAAAGTCTAGTGTTAAATTCATCCATTCTAATGAGAATGCATTAGCAAAGTAAAGCACTACGGTTTTACATAATTTCGGAGTAAGCTATTCGTACGAATTGAAATAATTCCTGCATTTAAACTTGCATTCCAAATTAAAACTTAACGTGAAATTAATGTAAGTAATTACTGAGAGAATTAGATTTTTGTAGCGTAGTTTGCGTGAGATGAGATCACTTGGGGTCAAATGATATGAACTGGCGAATCAGGATGCTGAACCATGAAAGCATACTAAATTCTTAAATTAACGCCTTTACAAATTTATTGTCTTTATTTATTGGCTTTTCATAAAATTTTAAACGATATTAAAATGTTTATGCCTTCAAAATAAATTCTTAGAACTAACATTCGCTAATATTTTTTATTTGTGTATATTTTATGTTGTCGCCAATAAAGTTTGCTTGGCGAGATTTGCGCCGGCGAAACCTAAAAGTACCTTTAAACCTAACAAGTTAAATCATTTCATAAGTATTGTCATTTGAAGAACTTCAAGTCACAAAAGAGCTACTATTTTGCGAGGGAAATCTCAGTGGAAAGCCACAACATAATAAAAATGAAGTACTCTGTACTGCTGTACGTTAGAGAACATATACAGTTAGTCACAAAAGTCTGCGTACAGACTAAATTTTAAATTAAAAAAACACTTAGAAAAATGTATTTTAATCATTGCATTTTTTTCTTCTATTAGCTAAAATTGTAAGCTTAAATAAAAAGTAAATAATATCAGTGTAATACTTTACATTTTTTCAAAAATATATTTTGTCAAAAAAACTCAGAAATTCCCTCCAATAAGTCTGCGTACACTTAAAAAAAAGCAAAATATAAGTTTTTTACATTACTTCAATACTTTGTAGGATATCCTTTATTCTTCAAAACAGCTTGCAGACGTCTGGGCATTGACTGAACTAGTTTTTCAGTGTCATTCGACGTAAATTTCCCCCATTCTTCCCGCAATTTACTAATTAGCTTATTTCGCGACGTAATATTGTGTTTTCGAATTCGTTTCTCCAATTTTGCCCACAAATGTTCGATTGGATTGAGGTCTGGTGACTGTGGAGGAGTACGCAACTGTCTTGGAGTGTGATAGAGGAGATATTCTTTCACAATTTTAGCTGTACGTTTCGGGTCTTGTTGGAAAATAAAGTTATTAGAAAGGTTTAAATTTCGGGCACTGTCTGGTAGATTTTTCTTCAGAATATCCAGATAAACATACTTATCCATGACTTTATCAATAATGTGAAAATTTCCAACTCCTTTCGACGACATACACCCCCATACCATCACACCGCCAACTCCATGTTTGACAGTTGGATTTAAATTTCTCAGATTCAGTTCTGTTCCTGGTTTTCTCCATACAATAGGGTGGCCATTAACTTTAAATATTGTAAATTTACTTTCATCTGACCAAATTACATTGTTCCAGAAGTCCTGCGAAGAGTTTAAATATGTTTTGGCAAAAGCAATTCTTCTCTTTCTATTTGTCTCGGAAATGTGTGGCTTAGACCTAGGTTTGCGTCCATGATAATCGGACTTTCGCAGCACTTTTCGTACAGTTTCAGGAGAAATTTCCTTGCAGCTAGTTAAAAAATGTCTTTTGCAATGCTTGCAACAGAAAGTTTAGGATTTTGTTTAATTCGTAAAAGAATTTTTCTTTCTTCTCTGTGCGTTAGCTTCTTCGGTTTCCCACATCTTGGTTTTACAGCAAGACTACCAATATCAAGATAGTTTTGAATAACTCTTTGCACACTAGAAAATGGTTTTCCAGTGGTTTTACTAATATAACGAAGAGTTTTACCTTCATCTCTCAATTTGATAATTAGTTGTCTCGTAACTAAAGGAATTTCTTTATTGGTTCTCATTTTCGTCAAAGAAAATAGAAATAGCAACTTCCAATCAACGTGAAATTTACTTCGGAAGTCAATGACCTTGAAAGTGTAACCTTCTTTGCATTCTCAAGTTTGAAGTTTAAAAGTTAAATAAGAAATCCCTCGCCTCCTTCGCGTTGTACGCAAACTTTATTGGCTTTGATTTCTGGCCACTTATCTTTTAAAAATTAGTGTGCATAAATTATAAGATATGAAAATATTACAGTTAAATAATTTCAAAGTCCCTTATTGAAATTAAATATTTAAAAAATGAAACTTTAAGAAACTACCCTTTTCGCACCTTAAAATTTGGATTTGATATTACTTTTCTTGATGTACGCAGACTTTATTGACTAACTGTATGTATTTTTGATACACTCATCTAATGGTAGAGGAGAAAATCGTGTGTATCTTCGATATATCAGTCTATTCAGAAATAATTCTCATCACATCATCTCAGTTTAAGTCGGATCACTGTTCAAACCATTTTTACCAACTTCTCTATCTTTAAATGTTTTATAAATCAATATTAGATACTTTTATGCGAAGTTTGGGAATAAATCATTTCACTTACCCATTCTGGTGGATAACCGTATGCTTCAACGTAGCTCTGACCGCTTGGTGTTTTCAGATACATGGGAGTTATCAAAGGAGAGTGATATCCAACCATACAGTAACGCCCTCGGAAAGCTTCCTTATTACTGTCTGAAGAATCATTCACTCGGATCTTTAAACATTCATCAAAAGAGCCAAAATCCATTACAGTTCCATCCAGGACACCACCAGGCAACTTCCCACTAGCATCGACCACTGTAATGAAAAGCAATTTTAATTTCGAATGGATTATTGTAAACACTTATTGATTGCCTTTTAGTAGTCAAATTTTTCGAATCAGTTCAGCTAGATCTTCGCTAGAAGACATATAGCTTCTTGCAATAATATAAAAAGCATTTCCAAACTAACAGAACGAACTTTAACAGGTGACAGAAAACATGAAATAAACACATAACTTGATGAAATGCATAATCAAATTGTTAATCTTTTAACTACTAAAGGAAGCTTTTCATTTTTCCCCCTCACACCATCTTTTGCAAAGAGAGACGTTGATTTAAAGCATAGGATCGGAAGCAACTCTCAATGAATTGGTATATGAAGGGGGAGAAGGTAAACTAACATTTTATGTAGTCTTACTAAAGATAATCGAAGAAATGTCCTAATGTTTTACCTGTGAAATGTTTCGATAAAACATACAGCGAGAGACTATACTTCCATTACCTGAACCTCTTCGATCAAGAAATGGATTGGTCCTTTTCAAAAACTCCGAATAACAACCTAACAACTTCTAGGAGTTCTTTGTAACAACTCCTCTTTTATGTAACGAATCGTGCTTCGCAGATGGAGAGTGAAAGAATGTTAGTTCTTCTGCCACCTTTTAACTCCTTATAGGCTACAAATAAAAAAAGTTTGCGTTATTCCTTACGTCGGGTTTGAATTACTTTTATAACTGTTGCATACCTATTTTACAAGTATTTTTAACCTATTTCATTTTTTGCTTATCGCCATTTAGCAGTATTTAGATAATAAGTAGACTTACTTTGCTTCCCTTATACCAGTGATTCTCAACACCTTTTGACTAACGCGTAATGTCCAAACAAAAATTGAAAATCTTTAGTATCACTACTACATTTTATAATTATTATATTTCAATTTCTCAATAGAAATATTTAAAAAATATATTTTGCCAATTCCACAAAGTATTGGCTATTTGTATTAAATACGCACACGTAAAAATATTAGATTAAGAATTGGTTACAATTTTAATTATCAATATTTAAGTTATATTACTTTAATTCTAAAATTTAGTGTGAAATTTGAGCCTGTTTAATAGAGATCAATATATTTACATTTGGTCTTATTTCACTTAGTTTTAACCGTAAATTACAATCCACTTTTAATGTTGCTCTATATTTGTTTTCAAATATAGCATGGAAAAAAGTCCTTGTTCACACAAATAGGTCGAGCATAAAGACAACAAAAATTTGATAGCTTTATTTAAAATGCCTTTATTTTTTTCCGGTTCATCTAAAAGTTAATAAATGTGTTACTTTTGAAATCTTTAGCTAGAGTTCGATCACAGGAAATTTCGATCACTTGTTCATTTTCTTCACGAGATAAAATTTCAGGTACATTTGAAAAAAATGGATTTCTAATCCAATTTTCTTTTTTATAATCCTCGGGAAAATATATGTTGAAATATATGTATCAATGAAAAACAATGAATTATTCAATGTCGTACGCTAATTCTTTTATTTTCATATTTTCGGTTAGAAAATTTTCTAAAAGTGGTAAAAAGTTTAAATATTATTACGCAATTCTGATTATTATCTGAATAATCAATTCTGATTATTTTTATCATTGCATTTATTTTATCTTTACTGCTAAGCAAACCAACACTTTGTCCTTTTAATTCTAAATTTAATTCATTTAACTTTCGATGCTAAACGCACCAACCATAATTCTCTGAATAAGTATTTTTGCAATTAAAATTTTGAATCACAGAGGAAAATTTAAATTTCTGATCGAAGTTCAAAACAACGATTTAAAACTCTGAACGCAACTGATGCATTTGAAGGAATTCCTTTGAATTTTTTCATGGTTGACGTGTAAATGCCCTTGCAGACAAAAACAAATATTTTGGAATAGCTTAAAACAAGGCAATTTTTATAGCAGTATATGGATAGCTTTTTTAATTTATCAAGAAAAATGATGCTCTTACATCTCCGGTGTAGTGTTGCGAGTATTTAAAAGCACCAAAGTTCTAAAGATTACTTCTTAAAATCTTCCTAGTTATTTTACAATTCCGATTGTCATAAGGAACGAAAGGCAGGAAAATAATCTAATTATTCATATCGTTTCATCAAAACTGTAAGATTGTTTCTATTATAATAATGAAGAAATTTATTTTTAGATCCTTTTCTTCCTTTAAAATGAACTCAGCCGTGTTTTCGTAAGAAGACAGACCTGCAACTCATCTGCATCTCATATCTGATGTGTCAAAATTGAATAATTTTCAAGCAGACATAATTCTATTATTTCTTTCGTATCATTTTTAAAACCGCTGATCAAGAACACTTCAATAATAGTACCTGGCGTTACATTTTAAAATTTCATTGGAGTTCCTAATTTCCTTCCTTTCTGATTAATTGCCTTATTAACTTCATTGAATGAGAGCACTGTATCAGAATATAAGGAGAAAACTTAAATGTTAATCCCTTTTTGTAGACCCCATGCCTCAGAAATAAGGTCCTCATCATAATTTTCCTTCAGCTCTTCTAAAGCACTTGTTACATATTTTAATCGTGTGCTAAAGCTTTAATGCTTTCATACTTCGCTTTTCATATAATTTCTCAAATTAGTTTCAATATAAAGTTTACATGTCAGTATTTATTAGCGTTTCACAAATTCAGAAGTTCACTCGTGAACACTCATTGCACCCCAAATTTAGTGCAATTACTAAAGATGCTTCTTTATCATTAATATTCATATTCCTGCTATGAGTAAATCAAGGATTCAAAAATCTCAAGAATTTTTGTGGTCCATCATCATATGACTAGTAATGGTAATTTGTAAGAGATATCCTAAATTCTGAGACGATATGAAGCAAAAATTCAGTGAAATGTTTTTCAGAGGTATCTTCGATTTCCTGGAAATCCAGTGATATATTCTTCGGTGATAACTAAACTAAAAATGTACCGATATCTAAACCGAAGGGTCTGGGGTTCGAATACCGAAGAAGGCATAGATGTTTGTAAATTTGCAGTGTCTGTGTGGCACTCTAAATAGGAGGCGAGCAGAAAGTCCTCTCTAGAGGTAAGGTGATACGGGAATGGCGTGAGTGAGTGCCCCGCCGAGATGGCTTCCGATCACAGACCCTCGGACGTGTCAGGCATTTTACTCCTAACCAAGGGTCTTGTCAACAGGAGTATTTGACTTTTTGCCACGATGAATGCCGTGGGCTTGTGCTGATCATTGTCAGACGAGTAAGATTGGTAGCAAAAACACTTTTGACACGTCTCCCTAAACTGATTTCTGCGCCTCACTTTCGATTTGTAAATTAGAGCCACTGAACAACATCTGATTACATTTTTCAAATACACTCATGTTCATAAATTATAATGCAAAATCTGGCAAAGGAAAAGTTAGAAGCAAAACAAATTTGACTTATTTGTAGAGCTTATTTATTAAACAAAAGGTAAAGAGCAAAAAAAGATGCTATATGTTTGTTATTATTAAAAAAACTAGCGATTTTTTCTCCATGGAGCAAATAAAAAAAAAAAAAAACCTATTTACAGAAAAACAATATTACATGGTTGGTATGATTGTTAATACATTGTATGTCCCCCGGACGATGCAATACAGTCCGTACAACGCCTAGGCACGCTGAGTATCAAATTATCGATCTGATCTTGGGGGGGATATTACACCACTCAAAAAGCAATGCTCTCCGAAGTTCCGGTAGACATATAGGAGGAGGTTGACGGGCTGCAACTCGTCGGCCAAGCATGTCCCACACGTGCACACTGCATTCAAGTCCGGTGAGAATGCTGGCCAGTCCATACGGGTGATATCCTCCGATTGAAGGCATTCGCTTACGATGTTTGCACGGTGAGGACGGGCGTTGTCATCCATAAACACAAATTCTGCGCCCATGGCGCCCCGAAACAAACGTACATGTTGTTCCAGAATGACGTCCCGATAGATTTGGATGTCATGGTTCCAATTTGAACCCAGAATAATTCCACCCCAAACGAGCACTCCTGCACCACCTTAACGATGTCGTTGAATGATGTTTTCTTGGTGGTAACGGGTACCTAGAGTTCTCCATATGAAAGTCCGGCGAGAATCAAACTGCAAGCTAAACCTGGACTCGTCGGAAAACATCACACAAGCCCACTGTTGCCGTGTCCACAATGCATGCTCTCTACTCCAGGCTAACCGCAGGCGACAGTGAGTTGCAGTAAGTGGAACGCATCTGACAGGTCTACGAGCATATAGACCAATCTGCCCTAAGGTCTGTACACGGTCTGCCTTGAAATTGTCGTACCAGTGGCTGAAGAGAGCTGGCGAGACAGGTCTGAGGCTGTGCTCCGCTTGTTTCTTTTGGCAGTATGCCAAATACCGGTCCTCATTCAGCGTCGTAACTCTGGGGCGACCTGTGCTGTAACGTCTACTCACATTACCATCATCTTGGAATCGTTGCCAAAGACTGTAGATGACACTCTGGGAAATTCCAAGTTCGTCTGATACTTCCAGTTGGGCACGTCCACATTCCAGAAGGCCGATAATTCTACCACGTAAAAAAAAATCATCCAAATGTGTCCTTTGTGTCATAACTATTCGGTTATTGCACTGAAATGCTTATAAAGCACCTGCGAACAATTTTACTTCTTTGCCTGTATTCCTTATATATCACTCTCTTACACTCTCGTCATTGTGACGTACCATCGGTGACATCTGGTTACTTCCTGAAATTTGCATGTGATTCTTGAAGATGTGTGTAGTCATTTTACAGGTGATATATTTATTTTAGAGTTCGATTTCCGAGTGACTCCGAATTATCCTTAATTTATGGACATGAATGTTGTGATGACTTCGTGGTTTAATAAGGCACCATTTAGCAAGACGAAACAAACATTTATTAAATATATAATTCAAAGCATAATATAATAGTTACTCAGAGCAGTACGTCGCTCCTACCGCATAGTACAATCTACTACCTTCCTCTTCCGAGGCTAACATGCAACTCCTAATAAATACATTAACCCTTCTCGAAGAAGAGCTACCTGCGCCAAGCATGCTCTGTTGATCGCCAAACAGTCGCCAGATATCACACCCCCGTTGTAAGATTGTTGTTGATATTATTTACAAATCAATCAGCAATCTGGAAACTAAAATCTAGCAACTGTTTGCGATCAACGTGAAAAAGAAAAAAAAAACTACATATACTTTTATACATTCTCTCCTAATTTTCAAATCTCAATTACTATAGATAGACATACCTCAATTTACTACATAAACATAGATAACACATTTTTATATATAAACATAGATAAATCATATTTAACTTCACTTGTTCCGAACGTTATTATTATTGTAAAAATTTATCAATTCTTAATTCAAAGAAACCAAGTTGATATTTTCTTTTATAAACATGTTAAAATATACCCTAGTATTATTCCAATGATGACAGTAAAATTATTAAGTTTCTTATATATATATATAAAATTATATTCTTAACATTCCTTTTAATTAATGATGCTGCAGCATGATTTAAATCCTTGGGAGACAAATATCTAAATTTACCACTTACCTCGAATATTTGTTATCCAATAATTTCTCTATCTATTTCAAATTACATAAACATCTTATTTGCACAAAATTGTAAAATGATTATGAAAAGCAAAGAAACTATCTAATTATTAACTATACAAAATGTTCGTGAAGATGAACAGTAAATTAATGTTCAAAGTTCACAAGTGGGAAGTCTGGATAATGCATCCGCGTTTGACAGTTTTTTTTCCAGGGCAATGTTCTATTTCGAGATTATATTTCTGCAAAGCTATGGCCCATCGTTGTAATTTGGACGATTGCGGAGCATTTCTCACTATAAAGGCTAGAGGATTATGATCAGTCACAATTTTCACCGATGAACCGAATATCCAAGGTTCAAACTTCTTCAATGCCCATACTATAGCATAAGCTTCTCGCTCTATAGTCGGCCAGCTCTGTTGAGGTTTCGATAATTTCTTGCTCGCGTAGCAGATGGGAAATTGCTTCTCTCCCCTTTGCTGTGACAAACATGCACCTATTCCGATTTGGGATGCATCAGAATGAATGACAAACGGATCCTGCAGTGTTGGGGTGATCAGCTCCGTTGACATCGCTAATCGTTCCTTCAGTTGTTGAAATGTTGACTCATGAATTTCTTTCCATTCGAGTATTTCCGGTTGTTTATTTTTCGTGAGTTCTGTGAGTGGGTAGGCGATCTCTGCATACCCTGGGATATAATCGCGATAATAATTACATAGTCCTAACAGACTTTTAAGATCTCTTTTCGTTTTCGGCGTTTCCAGCTTCTTGATTGCCTCTATTTTCTCGGGATCTGGTTGATGTTTTCCTGATCCAATGATGTGTCCTAAATATTTAATTTGAGGTTTTGCAAACGAACATTTCTTCGAATTGATAGTAAATCCAAGTGATTCTAATTTGGTAAAAACTTTATCCAGATGTCGGAGATGAGTGTCGAAATCCGTGGAAAATATAGCTATGTCATCAATATAGGCTCTTGAAAATTGTTGAAATTCTTTCAGTGCGTTATTCATTACTCTCTGAAAAGTTGCTGCTGCGTTCCTTAATCCAAAGGGTAGCACTTTAAACTGATATTGACCTCGATGAGTTTTGAACGATGTGTACTCTTTACTTTGTTCCTCCATGGGAATTGCCCAATATCCTTTCAGCAAATCTAAAGTTGTTATGACGTTGGCTCTTCCTATACTGTACATTAAATCAATGGCATTTTGCATAGAAAAGTCATCTGGCTTCGTCACTGCATTCAAAGCTCGATAATCTAAGCACAATCTGATATCTCCATTTTTTTTGCTTACACAAACTACTGGATGAGCTATTTCTGCATTACTTTCTTCTATTAGTCCCGATTTCGATAATTCTTCTACTTCTTCATCGACCTTGGGTTTCAATGCTTCAGGAATCCTATAAATGTAAGGTTTCTTCCTCTCCATATTGGGTATTAATCTAATTTTATGAACTTCAACTTTAGCTATTTTCAGCTTTCCGGTAAATAGTGCTCGGTGTTTGTTGATAAGAGCTATCAATTTTCTTCTCTGCTGCGGATTCAAATTTTTTAAATTCAGATTTGCATCTATTTTAAAATCTTCCAGGGGGGTCGAGAGATCTTTTCCTAGTAAAGTTATAATTTCTCCAAATTCTTCTTCATTTTCAAATATCACTCCAACTGCATTGACACTAGCTTGGAATTTTCTAATTTTATTTGCATGAACATGTTTGATCTTTCCATCAGGTAGTTTTACTTTATAGGAATGAGGTGGGCAATGATTCACGATTTCTCCTGGACCAGTCCATCGTGCATAGAGTTTGTTATTTGAATCTGGTATGAGTAAATAAACTTGTTCTCCGATTTTGAAATTTTTTGGTATTGATCTCCGATTAAAGTACTCAGCATATTTTTGTTGTTTATCACTTGAAATTAAATTGGCTTGTTCGGCTGCTTGTTCTAACTTTATTTTTAAAAGTTGTAAGTAATCCACTGCCGATTCACTTAGATTAGGTGGTATAGGTATTTCTCCTGACCATGAAGACTTCAGTACTGCTAAAGGACCTCTTGGTTGTCTTCCATACATCAGCTGAAATGGTGAGACACCCGTGGTGCAGTTTGGTACTTCTCTGTATGCAAAGAGCAGGTATGGGATGTGCTTATCCCAATTCGAAGGATCAGTCCTGATGACATGATGTAACATTTGCTTGAAGGACTTGTTCCATCTTTCTACTAATCCATTTGAAGCACTGTAAGCAGGTGTAGAGAACCTAGGGTGAGAACCTAGTCTTTTCTGGAATTCTTTAGTTAATTTTGAAACGAAGTTACTTCCGTTGTCACTAGCTATTGTATTAGGGATTCCTGTTCTCATGAAAATCTCCAAAAGCGCGTCGCAAGTGGCTTTTGCTGTCAAGCTTCTCAGTGGAATGGCTTCTGGCCATCGGGAATGTTGATCTACCAGACATAACACATATTTATGTTTCCTAGCAGAGGAAGGTTCAATAGGTCCAATAATGTCGATGTTAACTGTTTCGAAAGGTAATCCTGGCCTTCTGACCGGTGTGATGGGAATCTTGTCAGATCGCTTTTCTGGACTTTTCAACTGACAATCTTTGCACGTTTTACAAAAGGTTTCAACATCTTGTGCTAATCCAGGCCAATAAAATGAATATCGTATTCGCTCCTTTGTTTTTCTTATCCCAAGATGTGCACCGAAAATGGAACTATGTGCTAATTCCAACACTTGTGCTCTTCTACTAAGTGGAAGCACTAACTGAAAAACATTCTGTCCTAATATTTTTTCTTGGTGATGTAAAAGATGATCAATAAATAAATAATTTCCTTTTTTTTCTATTGCTAGCTTCCATGCTTCTCTCAGCGAGGGACAGTTAACTTGCTCTTCGCGTAGGCGTTCAGCAGACGATAAGTCTGTGTTTACATAAACACTCGCCTTCTTCCCTTCCTCCTCTTCGTTTTTCTCCTCCATAAGCATTAGCGGGGGGGAATCGACGCTGTCGTTTGACTGTGCATTGGCGAATAAAGTTTGTAAGTTTTCGCTTCCGTAATTATTTCTTTCTGCGTTTGGTTCTTCTGCCGCAGGATTAATCAACAGTTCGTATATTTCTGGAGTTATTAGGCAAGGCACATTTAGCTTATCAGTCACTGCAATTAATGTATCCACAAAATTAAATATATTGCTTCCATGATCTTTATGGTAAATAGGTACACGGCAAACTTTTGCTTCAATTGGTTGTCCGAAAGCAGGTGTTAGCAATATTTTACCTCCTTCTCTCTCCTCTAAATTTGGAATGAGCGATGAATGTACGATCGTTATCTGCGTTCCAGAGTCTACGATAGCTTCGATTTTCTCAGAGTTAATAAAAATATCTACTTTTTGCAGTGGTTGAACGATGCGTTCTGCGAATTCAGATCGTAGATGGGATGAGTCTACTTTAGCTACGATGGCTTCTTCTTTTGATGTTCTGTTTGAATTTTTTTGAGTTTTGGAATCATCCTTTCCCTTCTTATTTACTGCAGTTTCGTTCTTTCTTCTTTTGTCTGGACAATCTCTCGCGATGTGTTGATAATTTCCACAAATATAACATTCTTTTCTTCTCGCGTGAAATCTTTCGTGTTTTGGATATTCTTTTCTCATGGGTGGTGGAATATATTTGTCGTGTGCACATGTATCCAGGAATCTCGGTGATCGCTTAATTCCATTTCGAACTTCGTCGAAAGATTTTCCTTTGGCCGTGAAATAAATATCACATTCTGTAGCTAATTCTTGAGGCTTCAGCCATTTATTTCCTTGGCGTATTGCGACATGTGCAGTTGTTTCTTCATCTAATGCTTGGAATAATTTATCGGAAATAATTAACTCCTTGAGTGTTTCGAAATCCTTTACTTCTCTTGACTTGCAGTAATAGTCCCATGTAGCTGTTAGTCTTGAAGCGAACTGGATATGCGTTTCGCCGGAATAACGTTTAGTTTTCTGAAGTTTTCTAAACAGGTTTGAGGAGTAGGTTGATATTCCTTCAGAACAAGAGTTTTCACTTTCTCGTAATTTTGCAGATCTTCCTCCTTTATATAAACAAGAACATTTGAAGCTTTTTCTCCAATTAATTTCAATAATATTTCTGATTTGTATTCTTCAGGAACCTTCTTGTGCTTAAATGCTCTTTCGATAGAATCGAAAAATATATTCCATTCTTCTGCTCTCTTCGGTACTGGTATAGTCAGTGTTTCTACTCCTTTGATCAGCTTGTCCAGGGAAATTTCGGTTTCTCGTTCTGTGTTTTGTATTAAAGGTGTTGGACTTCTACTTCCTTCATTTTGAGTTGCTCGAATCTTCGCTAGTTCTATTTCGTGTTCTCTTTCTGTTCTTATTCTTTCTTCTTCCATTTGCATTCTTTCCATTTCTTCTTTTCTTTTTCTATTCTCCACTGTAGTAATCAGAATTTCTTTCACGAAATCAGCATCTTCGATGTATTCCTTGCTATTCTGGAGTTTGTGTTTCAGTTCTACCAGCTTCAAATCTGGGGATGCTTCTTCGCCAATTTCCAATAGAACTGTTACTAAGTCCTCTTTCTTTGCGTTTTTGAACATTTTCTTCTATTTTCCTTTAGAATCAAGCCTTTCAAACTCTCGATTAAATAATTCTCACGTTTTTACTCTCTTTTGCAAATGAACACTTCTTTCGTTAGTTAGGCTTAACTTTACGCCTCTTCCGTTTTCAACGCTCTAAGCTTCTAACCTCTCTGGTTTTCTCGTAAGAGAGCGTGTTGTGATGACTTCGTGGTTTAATAACGCACCATTTAGCAAGACGAAACAAACATTTATTAAATATATAATTCAAAGCATAATATAATAGTTACTCAGAGCAGTACGTCGCTCCTACCGCATAGTACAATCTACTACCTTCCTCTTCCGAGGCTAACATGCAACTCCTAATAAATACATTAACCCTTCTCGAAGAAGAGCTACCTGCGCCAAGCATGCTCTGTTGATCGCCAAACAGTCGCCAGATATCACAAATGTAATTTCAACAGGTTCAACAGATATAACTGTAATAATTTCAATTAGAACGTAATATATAAAGTACATTCTAAACTGTTATCGTACACTTATGTAAATAATTATCGTGCATAGGGAGGAAGAAGGAACGTATGTCCTCTGGAGCAGCATCTAGGGGCGCCAAATTGATGTTACGAAATTTTGGAAGGAAATATTTTCCATTCTTGGCAACCAGAAAGACGCTCGAAATCTTCAGTTGTCCTTGAGCTCTAAAGAGCCATTCACACTGGGGTTTATATGAGGTAACAGAGACAATTCCATGTGGCATTTTGCTCCGCTATGTACGCATTTCAGGTTTTGCAACTTGCTTCGCCATAAGGGAAAATTGGTTTTGGAGCTGCGTCGGCTATATCAGAAAAACCCCAGTTTGAACAGCCCTTAAAAAGCCTAACTGCTGCTCTGTTATCGCATTCATGAATCTTTCATTTCGTAAATGAAAGTTCCATGTTTTAAATCCCGGCATAGTTGATTTCTTAAGTTTCTTGATTCGTAAAAATCTGCCTCTGCAATGGCATCCGAACTAAAAAAAATTTGCTCAAAAATAACTCCTCATTAATGCATTTGGTCAACTAAATCTAAAGACTTTCCCTAGTGAAACTTTAAGTGGGAAGAATGTAAGCAATTATTACATACACCCATACGTGTTGTTGTAAGGCAAATGAATTATCACATCCAGCTAGCATTGGATGATCCGCGATACAAATTCTAATGAGGGCATAGCTGAGTTTCTAGCTTCCATTAAGAAGAAAGCGGCTTCTTTTTTTCTTTTCTTCTTTTAAAGACCGATTATATTGTAAAGACTTCCATTAAGAAAGTTTTTACAATATAGATGGAATGTATAGCAATGCATGGTCGGAAACGCTTTTCCTGGCGCGGTAATGACAAAACACCACAAAGGAAAGGGCATGAACAAGGTGAGAGAAAACATGTTTAACATGCTTACTACAGCAGAAACTAAGGAATAAGAACAAAAGGATTGTCATCAAAGAAGGTGTTCGAAATAACAATCCAGGACCGTGATGCAGACCTCACGTCACTGGCTCATGGAAGATCTGATGTTCAAGAGAATACCGAGCGTATCCCGGATTTCCCCCAGCTGCTGCCAAGTTCCTCAGCATTGTTAACGGGGTCCGTACACCAAATATCTTGATGTACCCCCAGAGAAAGTAGTCAATGCAAGTGAGATCTGGCGATCTTGCTGGCTAATGACCCGGACCACTCCTGCCGATAACGTTGCATTCAGATGGTGAGCAAGGATACGAAAGATCCTGGCAAGGATACGTTGCATTCAGATGGTGAGCAGATTCAAGGCTCTAATATTATTTCCTTCCTTTCTTGTGTTGCGTGTCGTCACTACAGCGCCATGAAAGCATTTCCAACAATGCATTGCTATGCGAGTTTTCATCGTCTAGGTGCATTCAGTCTGTCCTGAAAGTTTGTAACTGCTGTGCTGAAACACACTATTTTACCACTTACTGAACCCCGTTGCGCTCATATGTTTCCATTTGCTGGATTCGCATGCTTTCGGCTTGCCTTTTAAGGATAACTTTCCATCAGCAGTGTTTTTCCCTTCTCAGTTTCGTTGTGTGTTATTTGATCCATAGTTCTTTAGTTTTGGAAATTTTTTAGAGATTGCATATCGGTCTGCATATACAATCTATTACATTAATTGCTCTATATCCATGCTTAGTGAGAAGATTCGAGATAATAACAACCTCTATTCTCACGCAGACCGTAATCAGAATAGAACAATATAACATTATAACAATATGCAGTATCCTACCTTTCTGAGAAAGCGAGCAATTACGCTTCTCATCTGCTGGAAACCGACAGAAAATGCTGATTGATACCAAAATAAGATAATTTGTCTTTGTCTATGCGAGAAGTCAGATTATCAAATATTTACAGGATTTTCCCTTGCTATACAAATTCTAAAATTTTCGTTTACATTTTCATGAAACCTTAAAATCGGTTAAAAATTGAGGTTCTAATGATTGAGGTTCTTTTGCAAATGAACACTTCTTTCGTTAGTTAGGCTTAACTTTACGCCTCTTCCGTTTTCAACGCTCTAAGCTTCTAACCTCTCTGGTTTTCTCGTAAGAGAGCGTGTTGTGATGACTTCGTGGTTTAATAACGCACCATTTAGCAAGACGAAACAAACATTTATTAAATATATAATTCAAAGCATAATATAATAGTTACTCAGAGCAGTACGTCGCTCCTACCGCATAGTACAATCTACTACCTTCCTCTTCCGAGGCTAACATGCAACTCCTAATAAATACATTAACCCTTCTCGAAGAAGAGCTACCTGCGCCAAGCATGCTCTGTTGATCGCCAAACAGTCGCCAGATATCACAAATGTAATTTCAACAGGTTCAACAGATATAACTGTAATAATTTCAATTAGAACGTAATATATAAAGTACATTCTAAACTGTTATCGTACACTTATGTAAATAATTATCGTGCATAGGGAGGAAGAAGGAACGTATGTCCTCTGGAGCAGCATCTAGGGGCGCCAAATTGATGTTACGAAATTTTGGAAGGAAATATTTTCCATTCTTGGCAACCAGAAAGACGCTCGAAATCTTCAGTTGTCCTTGAGCTCTAAAGAGCCATTCACACTGGGGTTTATATGAGGTAACAGAGACAATTCCATGTGGCATTTTGCTCCGCTATGTACGCATTTCAGGTTTTGCAACTTGCTTCGCCATAAGGGAAAATTGGTTTTGGAGCTGCGTCGGCTATGTCAGAAAAACCCCAGTTTGAACAGCCCTTAAAAAGCCTAACTGCTGCTCTGTTATCGCATTCATGAATCTTTCATTTCGTAAATGAAAGTTCCATGTTTTAAATCCCGGCATAGTTGATTTCTTAAGTTTCTTGATTCGTAAAAATCTGCCTCTGCAATGGCATCCGAACTAAAAAAAATTTGCTCAAAAATAACTCCTCATTAATGCATTTGGTCAACTAAATCTAAAGACTTTCCCTAGTGAAACTTTAAGTGGGAAGAATGTAAGCAATTATTACATACACCCATACGTGTTGTTGTAAGGCAAATGAATTATCACATCCAGCTAGCATTGGATGATCCGCGATACAAATTCTAATGAGGGCATAGCTGAGTTTCTAGCTTCCATTAAGAAGAAAGCGGCTTCTTTTTTTCTTTTCTTCTTTTAAAGACCGATTATATTGTAAAGACTTCCATTAAGAAAGTTTTTACAATATAGATGGAATGTATAGCAATGCATGGTCGGAAACGCTTTTCCTGGCGCGGTAATGACAAAACACCACAAAGGAAAGGGCATGAACAAGGTGAGAGAAAACATGTTTAACATGCTTACTACAGCAGAAACTAAGGAATAAGAACAAAAGGATTGTCATCAAAGAAGGTGTTCGAAATAACAATCCAGGACCGTGATGCAGACCTCACGTCACTGGCTCATGGAAGATCTGATGTTCAAGAGAATACCGAGCGTATCCCGGATTTCCCCCAGCTGCTGCCAAGTTCCTCAGCATTGTTAACGGGGTCCGTACACCAAATATCTTGATGTACCCCCAGAGAAAGTAGTCAATGCAAGTGAGATCTGGCGATCTTGCTGGCTAATGACCCGGACCACTCCTGCCGATAACGTTGCATTCAGATGGTGAGCAAGGATACGAAAGATCCTGGCAAGGATACGTTGCATTCAGATGGTGAGCAGATTCAAGGCTCTAATATTATTTCCTTCCTTTCTTGTGTTGCGTGTCGTCACTACAGCGCCATGAAAGCATTTCCAACAATGCATTGCTATGCGAGTTTTCATCGTCTAGGTGCATTCAGTCTGTCCTGAAAGTTTGTAACTGCTGTGCTGAAACACACTATTTTACCACTTACTGAACCCCGTTGCGCTCATATGTTTCCATTTGCTGGATTCGCATGCTTTCGGCTTGCCTTTTAAGGATAACTTTCCATCAGCAGTGTTTTTCCCTTCTCAGTTTCGTTGTGTGTTATTTGATCCATAGTTCTTTAGGTTTGGAAATTTTTTAGAGATTGCATATCGGTCTGCATATACAATCTATTACATTAATTGCTCTATATCCATGCTTAGTGAGAAGATTCGAGATAATAACAACCTCTATTCTCACGCAGACCGTAATCAGAATAGAACAATATAACATTATAACAATATGCAGTATCCTACCTTTCTGAGAAAGCGAGCAATTACGCTTCTCATCTGCTGGAAACCGACAGAAAATGCTGATTGATACCAAAATAAGATAATTTGTCTTTGTCTATGCGAGAAGTCAGATTATCAAATATTTACAGGATTTTCCCTTGCTATACAAATTCTAAAATTTTCGTTTACATTTTCATGAAACCTTAAAATCGGTTAAAAATTGAGGTTCTAATGATTCCCAAAATTGTCTTTCTCTGCTTTTCGAAGCATGTTCAGTTCAATCAGATTAAAGCAACTCGAAGATTTTTTTCAGTCACATATCGCTGAAGTTACTTATTCACGTTCACATTTTATACATTTTTAGGTACCGTATATTTCGGAGTTTAACGCGTGCATTTTTAATACAAAAAATGGTGATAGAAATTTACGCGTATATGTTATACGCCGGATATGAAAATGATAAATTTAAAAATGAGAAAAAGATGAGCGTATAAAATTTTGATTTCTGGTATGTGCACTTGCACAAAAAAGGGGCAGTTCTTTATCTCCCGTTTTACTGAGTGGATTGACAAAATTTAACTTGCGTTATACATCTCTTATCGGACTTTTCTGAAATGACATACCGATTTTTTTTTCCACATTTCGATACGATTACTCAAATTGATCCAAAGCGCGAAGTTTCGTAAAAATCGCAAGAGTAATTAAAAAAAATTAGCTCTCAAATTTTAGCCTCTCAATGTTAATTGAATTTAGAATATATTTATTAATATCTCTTCTTTTAATTGAACTAAAATTTTAATATTTAAGCATGATTTCGTCTTCCACAATTCGAATTTAAAATTTAGTCCAAATAAAGTTCGCAGATATTAAATGGTTTATTTTTTAAACTTGCGTTTTTTAGTAATTTTAATAAGTTTTTAATTATAGCCTGCGAAATTTTTTACATCACCTAAAAGTAGATGTATTTTTTGGCATACCTGCAAAAAATTAGTTTATTCAAAACCTTCAAAGATGTAAGTGAATTTATATATTGGTTCGTATTGAAATTCGGCATATTTGTTATAAGCAATAATAACGCCAAATGCCCTTTACGCACTTTTATAAATTATTTGGAAAGGTGAAAAAAAGGCACCTCTTCCGCTCGTGCACATTGAAAAATGAGGGGGAATTCAAATTTCGCTCGTGCACATTGGCGGGCACTTAGCCGACTTAGACCGCGACCTTCGGGAATTATTACTCTCCAGTGCTTAGGCTTTGCCATTACTAAGGCCGGAAGTGGCATCTAATTGTGAAAACACCTGTTGAGTGCCGCCGTTTCCTCTTATGAATCATGATATAACAATAACAGTTATCCTCCTATGATAGACAATTACAGCCATGCCTTCTCCGGGATTCGAACCCGGGCCCTTCCGTATCGCAGTAGGCTCCCCCAACCACTGTGGGCTTCGAAAAAGGAAACTAAAATAATACAAAATTAAGGATTTCCCCCAGAGAATTATTTTTGGCGCAAACTGAAAAAAGTGTGCCAAGATAAATTTTAAAATTTTTTAATTTAATATTTAAGCATGATTTGAATCGTAAAATCGAAATATGGGAAAAAATGTGTGTCATTTCAGAAAAAAAAAAAAAAAAAAAATTTGCGACAAAATATATATATTCGAAAAATATTTTATATAAATCTAATGTACGTCCAAAGTCGCGCTTTCGAGACATGAAAAATATAAATTAAATTTCGTCTATCGGCTCAGTAGAACAGCCAGATATAGATTTTTTTTAAAAATTTTATTTACTTATTGTGCAGGTGCACTTAAATGCTGATACTGGCGATTCTAGCGATTTCCTAGGACCTAGTTCGCACTTTCATCTAGGAAGGACAGACCATTCTGTTACTCCTTTCAGAAAAGCACATTCATTTTTTGACCTATTAATTATTACGATACTATTTTTCTTCCATTCACGTACAGAGCTTTCACCAATACCAAACATCCTTGCTGCAACATGATTTCCATTTTCTTTCGTAAATTTCTTTCCTTTGCATTTAAACCCAGCAGTATGTTCTGTATATGAGGAGCCGTATTTACTTCTAAAAGGAACACTAAATCGAATGTATTTCAACTAAAGCAAATGCTATTTACTAAAGTTCCAGTTTCACTTATAAGATCACAGCTTTAAATGACTACAGAAAGAGAAAACATCCCACTCCTAATTCCGTGAATTCTTTTGGGTCGGAAATATATTCGTAAACCAAATTATTTCCCCCATTTTCTTGAAACTTTAAAATAACATTCTTGTGCACATCTGCATTGAATACAACCCACCCCTCTTTGCAGATTTACTTATTACCTCGAGCATTCCCCTCCCCACACACATATTGTTTCCCTTATCGTTTGCTGATTCAGTATACCATTATTCGATTGCCTTTTAAAAATCTTCGAATGAACAATTTCAAAAGGTAACAGCATTGCGCATGTTAAAGAAAAGGATGCACTTTATACGGTGAATATACCTAGAAATTAAAAAAAAAAAAATTTTTGAAATTCCAGGTGCTCGTTATACGCAGAATATACGGTACTTATGTATTATCGCAACCACCTTGGCGCAGTTTGGCGAGTTTTACGGAAGAGTAAACGAACAGTTACTTTTAACGTAAAACATTAGGTATCACATGCATATTCGACGTTTCAAGTATGTATCGATTCCAAAAGATAACTAAATCTACAGGGCTTTTCACAAATGACAGAGCTTTTCACCCAACATTATTAATCAAGCAGTTAAAAAATTCTCATCTGAACACACTAAAAGCCACACTCTTATTTTAGGAGATTATAAAAATTCTGTTGTCATTCCCTTCTTTCCATCAATTAGCTATAAAGTTGCACATATTTTGCAGAAATTTAACTTTCGGGTTGTTTATTCTCCCATCAATAAAATTCCAACTTCTATACTCAAGGACCCCATTCCGGATATGAATTCCTGGGGTATTTATAGGATTCCGTGCCAGTGTGGTTTAATTTACATTGGCCAAACTAAGAGAGCCTTAAAATTTCGCGTCAAAGAACATGAGGCATATGTTAGAAAAAAAGGAAACACAGAAGTCTTCTGTTGCTCAACATTGCTGGTCCGAAAATCACACTTTCAATTTTTCTGCTGCCAAAATTATTCAAAAAACATCTTCCATTGGAGAACTGGATTTTCTAGAGGCATTTCACATTCATAAAAATCTTTCTGTTCTAGTTAACGATCCTAATTCCAATCCAAATTTGCCTTCGGCTTTTAGAGAAATTATGTTTTAGTTCTGGTTTCGCCAACAGATGGCGCCACTTGCTTATTCTTGTTCAGGCTTTCTTATCTTATCTAATCATTATTTCCTATCTTGTTCATTTGCGGTTTTGCAGCTGAAGATGATGGTTCGGTAAAACCATCGAAACTAGTCCTGTGAAAATTTTGTAGGTATAACGCTGATTTTTGTTGTTTGACTTCTGAATTAGAAGATGCTTGCGATAATAACGCAAGTACCAACATTTTTATCCAATTACGCTCATTATATTTTCAGATTCTAGATAGCCAACGACCGAGTGGATAAAGCTGCTGAACAATAGCACTTCAATCGAAGCTGAAATCCTGTTGAAGAGACTAGCTGCATAAGTATCTTAGTGTAACGTGAATAAGAAAATGTCTTGTACAATGTCTTCCTCCTTAAAAGGATAAGTAGCGATTTTTGCCATAATCTAATGTACCCAAATTCCGCTACTGCTTTTATCATCTACTTCTATGAGACTAATGAATTTTTTTCTATCCTTGATTTATGGGATTTTTCAGTTTTTTTTCTAGGTTTAGTTTATTAGGATTAAGGTAAAGCACACTACAGCTATCTGCCTAAGGATACCTTCATAGAGGATTTTCTAAGAGAAACTGGCTTCTTCTTCACGCAGCCAACCCGTTCATAATGTCTGGGATACCAAATTCTCTGCAGACTCAGAGATCGGTTTTGCTGACGCGGTGTCTATTAAAATATTGAGGTAAGGGACCAGGTCCTGTAATAAATTTTGCTAATTGCGGGGAAATGATGCTGCGTTTGTCATCTCCTTGTGTGATATATTAGTAGGTGCAGAGGTCCTGTACACATTCATCACACTCTGTTTGCCATTTGATTTGTAGCTTGTGTTTCAGTTGCTTCTTCAAGTATGATCGTAGCCAAAGTGATGATAGAAGATAATGAATACTTCCTGATGATCCTCCCTCCTCTACCATGTCAGGTGATGTGTTGAGTATTGACAGAAGTACAAACATGCTGTCTGTGTGGATGCTGTTATCGCTTAGTCGCTGCTTTCATAGATGTAAGGTTTCTTTTCCATGCTGACGAACTACTGCGCTGCCCAATTTGTTTTACATACGTCAGCAATCCGTGTATAAAGCCTGAGTTTTGTTGCTAGGAATGTTATGACGGTGCGAAGTTTAAACGTCGGGTAAACATATAGAGTCGTCGTTGGCATTTTATAATTGTTTGGATAATGTAATGCCACTCATCAAAAATGTTTGAGAATATGAAGATGAAATATTGATTGGATTGTTGCTTCTTGCTCAATGCGAATATGCAGTGGTGCTAGACCTGCCAGGACACTAGCCGATGCAGATGTTAATGTGCGAAATGCCCTTGTGATGCTTAGCGCAAATAGCCGCTAGACGCTGAGAAGATGTTTTACTCTCCTTCCTTGCATCGGCTGGGCACAAACTGGAGTAGCATACGTAACCATTTTTTCTATGACAGTTAAGTAGTCTTTTGAATATGCGAATTTAGTCCCCAGTAGGTCCCTCGGAGTTTTTGTACAGCATGGCTAGTATGCTGCTTGAGTTACTTAATGTGGGAAATCCAAGTCAGTCTTCGATCCTACGCAAGGCCCGGGATTTTAATTCTTTCTCGGTTTTAATACTGCTGTTGCTGATTGTGATTACTGGACTATAGTTGCTCTTGACTATCTTTTCTGGAATTATAAGAGACTTGGATTTGCATTTGGGACAGTCAGTTTCAATGCACTGCAGAGATCTTAAAACTGCTGAGAGACCTTAGGGAAGTCAGCTTGAATTCCCATACCACAGAGTGAAATACATAGCCGGCTCATCTGTCAGAATTTAAACCTGAATTAAACTATCAGTGTTCAGCTATTTTATCCACTCAGCCACTGGTACCCGCATTAAGTATATTATATTGTTAGTGATATGAGCATCAAAATGAGTGAAAAAGATAGCGCATGTCTTTTTAAGAGTAAGGATATTAACCCTTCTAAATTACTGTTTTTAATTCTATAGATGAGCTTGGGAATATTCGATGCTGATATAGCTTTCCTGAAAGTTCGCAAGTTGAGCATTGGGTCTTTTCTAATAAGAAACAAGTCTGTTTTCTGCAAGCGATTTAGAAAAAAAAAAAAAAAAAAAAAAAAAAAAAAAAAAATTAAAAGATTTCAGATTTTAACAGTCACCCAAAAGGGTTTGTTAAAGTTTTCTTATGCTCTCAATGAGCGCGCAGTCTACCAGTTTGCCCTTGCACTCACTCCCGCTAATCCACAATTTTTCTCCACCATTTGACGAGTTTAAGCATTGTTTTCTTCGCACTTACGCTATGTAAAGTTCAACAACAAATTCACAAAATTTTTAAAACCTACATTGCAGCATATGCTTAAAATTCCCGAAGCACTGTTAAGTGCTGACATACTTTTTATATTTTTTCAGTCTTTTCTTTGTAGATCATATCAATATTCATGTTTCTTTAGTAAGACGGCTATTAAAAACATTTCTTTGCCTTTTTATTATTAACTTTTTATATGCGAACTTTATTTACTACATATCACGTTCTTCCACTTATGCGACATAAAATTCAATTCAACGGTAAAAATCATAAAATACTTAAACAAGGATGTCTTTAGAGTTTCCAATATGTCGCCCGCTGGAGATGAAAATGTTTTATTTCCGTACAGTGTTTCCCTTACTCTCTTTCAAATCGTTGAGTTTATTGGTAAAAATTCATTAAAGTTTTAGAAAATATGAAATAAATAATTAAAAAATTCGGGCTTCCAGATACCCGTGTACGGGTGGAGAACTATGTTATTCAAAATTTAATGGCTTTAGGCACTGTCGTTTATTTCCAGTTCGATGAAAATACATATATATATGCATTCAAACTCTTCGTTATGAGCGCAAAAGATACGTTAGTTCCGAATGGGATATTAAATCTTGAAACGGCATTTTGCGGCTATAAACGTCGGCTTTAATTTTGCGGCTGTACGTTATTATAAACGGTGTATCACTTTTCAAATTGGTGCTACCAAATATTACACCGCCTGTTTCATATTTAAAGAAATTAAGTAATAAAGAAGCTGCATCTATGCATGCATGTTTCTCGCACTACGAAAAAATAACGGTACTTGAACCGTCAAATTTTGAATAATGTAGTCCTCCACCATAATATGGGCACCTGAAATTTGGAATTTTAAATTTGTTTCATTATCTATTTCTTATTTTGTAAAACGTTAACGAATTTTTGATTAAAAGTCTCAACAATTTCAAAGCGAGCAGTGGCAACACTGTAGGGAATGAAACATTTTTATGTCCGGCGCACGAGACTGTTTATCTGAAATTCTAAATATATCCTGTTTTTAAATATTTTGTGGTCTTGCTGTTGAATCAAATTTTAAGCTAGAAGAAGGTCATATTTGATAAAGTAAACCCAGAAAACGTTAATAATAAAGACAAAAAATTTTAAAGCCTTCTTAGTAAGTAAACTGGACATTGATATTACGAACAGAGAAAAGGCTGAAAAAAACTGTATGCCAACGATGCACGCGAAATTCTAAATTTATGCCGCTTTTAAAAATTTGTAATTTTGCTGCTGAATTGGATACGGCGCAAAAGTGTGAAGAAAATTATGCTTAATAATAAAGCTAAAAAGACAAAAAAAGGAGTTAGTAAGAGTGAGTGTATCAGCAGACTGTTAGACTGCAAGCTCAGCGAGAGTGTAAAAACTTTATAAGGTATTTCTCCCAACTGCCTAGCGTGCCTTCGTGGTGTACTGGTTCTGCACGCTGTGCAGGTATTCCAGAGGTCCGTGGTTCGATTCTCGACGAAGGCGGTTGCTCAATTTTCATCTCTCCGTCTTTTTCCAATTAACCTAACGTCTCTACAACTTTAACAAACCCTTTTGAGCGACTGTTAAAATCTGAAACCTTTCATACGTTTTATTTTATTTGCTTAAAAAGAGTAGAGAGAGATAATATTTGGAAACAACAATTTGAAAATCGACAAGGATTTTATAGTGAACCGATTCAAGATCCTCCTTTCGAGACTAACAGATTCTTTTGAGTTAAGTTAAAAAAGGGGCTTTGAAGGAACACTAATACATCTTTGCTAATCTAATTATCAGCCCATCTTACTTTTGTACATGTACCGAAAAAAATTAATTTCCGATAACTTTTCTTGAAACATTTTAGGAAATCAATGATGTTTTTTGCTCTTAAGTAATAAAAAATAATACTCGCTGAATTTAAGATTTTTGAAAGCATTCAAACTTATAAATTTTACAATTAAAAATTTTTAAAGTATTGTGTAATCAATACTCAGTAAAGTAAATTTTAAGTTAGAGAAAAAAGGAAGAAATAACTTACTTAAAACAGCCCACGATTTAAATTTTTGAAGTGACAAAAAGAAGTTCAACAAACTGCTCTGACATTCTGCTCTGATATTAGCGGAGGAAACGCTTCTAAGCACATAAGGTAGGAACATCCTTATAATAAGCTTAGTTTCCGATTTAGCCAGTCTAAATAAACCATCCCATGTTAAATTCTGGTTTACCGGCTCAGCATTCAACATACAGGCGTAAACGAGAATTCCGAATACTCTCCACATAGCTCGATTTTTATGAATACAATTGCCGCAAACGGTACCACCCCTGAGCTGTGTTAAAGTGATAAAATTCTCTCAAGGAAATCTTTATTTATAAGGAGCTCCGAAGGCCATTCAAGTTCAAGCAGCTCCAGATTATTGCAGAAGTTACCTCCACCTTCAAAAAAGGGAGATTTTTACCCTTCCTCTTTTACTTCTCACAATTATATTACAAACTTTTTTTTTTACACGGAATTTTATTTACAGAAATTTCTTCTATATGCTGAGATTACAATTTTAAAAAATCTGATGTGTACACCACATGACTTCCTTGTACGGAATATTGAATTATACGCATTTTTTCTTGCATTCCATTTAAAGTTATTGGATTTAATTAAATCTACTTCGCCGACAGCGCATAAACCACAATAGAATAAATGCATTCTTTAAAATTCACTCTAGTATTTGTTTACCATAGCGACACTCTGGCGCTAGATTCACTTAACAGTATTATATTTCGATCATATTATAACTCATAATGCACAAAATTTATATCATTTAAAGAATAGAATTATCTAATCGTTGCCACATGTTCTATTCAAATACTATAATAAAGCTAGAATGATGTATAAAAGAAATTAAGCAAACAAAACAGAAAAGAACCAGTTTTTCACAGACGATTGAGTATTTCTCATTAATTTAATTCAGTTCTCACTTCGCGAGCAGGCAAAAATACATAAAAATTCAAAATACCTATATTAAAAATTACGAAGTAAATCTTAAACACTTATTTCCTTGAAAAATTCCAGAAAGGATTAAGCATGGTTTAATTGGCAATAATAAATGAAGGCGTTATCTTTGTTGTTGCGAAGCTAAGTTTCTCTGGATTGGCAACAAATCCGATAGTCTGCTGTTTCAAATGTAAACAATCAATGGCCGCCATAAAAAAAAAGGCTTAGCGGCAATTAAACAACTTTAAAATTGTTGATATTTCTAAAGATACTGCATACAGATTTATTGAAGGCATAAAAACCTTAATCAGAAGATAAAAACAACATAATTCAATCATTTTTAAAGCAAAAAATGTACAATTTACAAACATATAAGAGTAAAGAAACTGAGATCACTGAGCCGGGTAACAGATTGGATATATATATATAAATATATTTATATACGTTTGGCGTGGCCGATTGCAACCAAAATACGAGGTGCACATCTACATGTTATAGCAGTCCTATATACAAAATTTCGACTTTCTGAGGCTACTCGTTTTTGAGTTATGCGAGATACGTACGTACATACGTTCGTAGAGACGCCACGAAAAATTCTCTTCAGAATTTTAAAGCAGTTTTATAATTTTTTTGGAGGAAACGAGTCTTTTATTCGGTCCTTACGTACAGATATCACGAAAAACATTGTTAAATTGCATTCGATAGCAGTCAAAATGGATATTTTTGTTGAAATATGCTGCCTGAAACTTTTCGCGATTACAGTACTTCCTTGTACCAAGTAAAATACTTCCTTTTACTTCGTACAATACTTCCTTTTTACTTCGTACAAGGAAGTAAAAAGGTTGGAAAAATCTTAATTTTTAATATTGCATTCTGTGGCAAATAAATAGCTTCAGTCATTATAGTACTTATTTGATCATTTTATCGCATTATGCTATATTTTTAATTTAATTAAATTTTAAAAAAGACAATCTGAAAGGTTTCAGATTTTAAATTACGTTCAAAGGGGCGTTTTTTAACGCTTTGTGTGTTACCTTTATTTATTAAATATCATGTTCTATACTCAAACTACAAAATTCAGTTCAACAGCAGTATCCCAAAATAATTTTAAAATGAGCATGTCTTTAGAATTTCCGATAAAGAGTCTCCCGCGCTGGAGTTTGGTTTCTGTAATTATGGCAAAGCCTCGAGGGGAGGGATTCCTAAGGGGAGGACTTTCTAACTCGCGCGCTGGAGAGGAAAATGGTTTTCTTTTTTTTTCTTTTCATACAGTGGTGCTATTGCTCGCTTTGAAATCGTTTAGTTTTTATCAAAAATTTGTTGAAGTGTTACGAAATCTAAAAGGGATAATAAAACAAATTTCAAATTCAAATTATTGCCTCCACATGCCCATATTCTATGAAAGATTAAGTTATTCAAATTTTGATGGCTCTAGGTAACGTTGTTTTATTATAGTGCGAGAAACATACATACATTTATGCAGATTCTTCATTTTTTAATTTCTTTAAATATAAGACAGGGCAATAATATATGGTGGCAACGATTTGAAAAGTGATACAGCCTTTTAAAGTTTTTGACGCAAAATGCCAAAATGAAATTAATAGCCCTTCAGGGCGAATTGCTCCTTTGGACTAAAAAAATTAAATTTATAATTAAACAAGTGGTTAATTTAATCATTTATTTTCAAAATGCATTCTTTTCATGTCTCAGACTTCAGTTTATCACAGAATAATGATTTTTTAATTTTCTCATACATGGCCATATGTCTAATCGTAATTTCTTGTGATTTTATAGTAGCACGTAATACAATTTTAAAATATGACACGCTTTCTATGTATTATATCTTGAAAGCACAACATGCATCAATTTAATTTCCGAAAAGTATCTTTAAGAAATATATGTATGAATCTATACGGTTCTATTCGATACTGTTGCTTTTAAGATAAACCAGTGTATCTCTGAAACAAATTAATCTCTTTTGTGTGTTCTTAGTCGTAAGTGATTATCAAGGCCAGACTGCAAATGGAACATCCCTGGTTCGAATCATAGTGCGAACACAGTTTATTTTTCATGCTTCCTGCTCAAAATGTTGCGAATTTTGTACATATGTAAATAATTTTAGTGATATTATATGCAAAACTGTTGTATGTCTTGTATAATGTCAGACGACAGACCTCAAGAGAACGAAGCTTCGCTAAAAAATAGGGTTACAGGAGCGGGCCCACCAGCGGCCGAGCGGCAAAGTCGCTGAACACTGGTAGTTCGGTCCGAGGTTCGAATCCCGGGAACAGGCTGGCTGCATGGGCATTTTCGTGGTTTTCCCCATGTGTAACGTGTGTACGAGTCAGTTTCCCTTAGAAAGTCCTCCACGAAGGCATGCCTTCCCTTAGGCAGATAGCCCTAGTGTGCTTTACCATAATTAAATAAACCAAACCAATGGTTACAGGAGCAGGTACACTTAACATCAAGGTAAATGAGGCTATCTCGTCAATTTGACCAGATGGCGCCAAGCTGGCGATATTTTAGGCAATTGATTTTTGTTGACAAATCTGACGACGATTTGGCGGCATTTTGGTCCGATCCCTATATGTAACAACTGCATCCGGCCCTGCAGAGAGGGTCAATTTTCAGTACAGTTTAGCTCAAAGTACCGAAAGATAACTGTGCAAGATTTGTATTAGACGCTTTCCTTTATATTGCGTTGTGTTTATAAGGTATTTCTCCCACTTCCCTAGCGTGCCTTCGTGGTGTAACGGTAGCACGCTGGGCCGGTATTCCAGAGGTCCGTGGTTCGATTCCCGGAGAAGGCGGTTGCATATTTTTCATCTCTTCTGCTTCCAATTAACCTAATGACTCTACATGTTCAACGTTTTAAGTAGTTTAAAGCAGAAACTACTGACTGTGCTCTTCATGTAACAATACCGCGTCTTGAAAACACAAGGTGCGTTAATTTAATTTTCGGAAAACGTCTTTAAAAAATATACATGTGGAACTATATAATATTCGATACTGTCACTTTTAAGGTTCTCCCGATGTATCTGCAACAAATTAACACAATCCGTCTAGTGCCTTCTTATAGTAATTATCAAGTAATTATCTTCATATTATATATTCTATATCAAGTTCTTATAGTAATTATCAAGTAATTAGTAAGTAATTATCAAGCCCAGACAGCAAACTGAAGATCCCTCGTTCGAATTTTAGGGAGGAAATAGTAGATTTGTCGTATTTCCTGGTCAAAAAGACAAAAGAAAAATATCCTGTTCTCAAAACAGTAACCCATAACTAAAATATGACAGAAGACCACTCAATTACCACCTGGATTTCGTCGACTGGATCTCATTCTTTTCTTCATTTATGCTTAAATCGGAAGAAATCAAAGTAATTATCCTTTTCCTTCGAGTGGTTTGTATTAAGCGATGAGTACATCCAACTAACAATGCCTTATTCAAGTTACTGGGCAAGGATGAAATTAATTTATCAATTTTGGAAACACCTGATAGCTCTCTACTTTTACGACAGTTGTAGACAAGGATTTCATTTCAGAAGAAAGCTTAGAACTTATTTTCCGAAACACTGATCACATCCTGCCTCACACTTTCTTGGATACCAGTTAATTTCTTGGATACCAGATTTAATCTTCAGGAAAATAAACTATGCAATAGTTGTGAGGTTGATTGTGATGCTAAGCATTTTGTGGTTGATTGTAGTTTAACAACCCCTATTATATTACCCTATTTTTAACATTACCGATTTTAATGTAAGTTCCATTACTTTTAAAGTTTTTAAATGATATACCATTGCTCTAATGAAGTTCATCAATGAAAATAGGGTGCTTTGTAGGAATCTTTTGTTAAAATCGTATTCTGTATTTATATGCGTTTTAGATATCTGTGGTTATTCTATGTTGTGATTTTGTGTTTGCGGGTTTTTTGTTTGTTTGTTTGTTTGTTTGTAATTTTGAGTTTGATGTGCTAACGCATTTTTAATTCAGTATATTTGTTTGTTGTTTGGGGGCGGCTGGGCTGTGGCTGCCCTCGTTTGTGGAGAGACGGAGCCCCTTCTTTTGAGCTATGAGGACACTGGTGCAGGTGGGCTGAAGGGAGCCTCCAATTCTTATCAGCTGTACTTCACCTTCCACTTCAGATTTTATTCCAAGGAATGGCCAGAAATCAAAGAGTTTGCAGAATAGAGTTCAATAAATGTATGCACTTTTAAGGAAAGAAAATTATTTGTGCGATGATATCGTACATACAGTTAATAAATTATACACGTTAGGTTTGTAGGGTTTCCCTTAGTTTGCATAACAAATTATTTTAAGTTTGTTTTCTTTCCTGAACCACTCATTTTATCCTCGTATTTCCTCGCCAGGATGCAAATTTAAAGTTAAGTGAAGAAAGTATAAAAACAGACGAAACTAAAAGTTTATTTAGGGCATTACCTTCGCTAGCCAGGGCACATTACTATTTTGTCCTTGCTGCTGTTACGCAGAGTTGCTGATACTCCTTTTGGCCCTTTAATTAGCCTATCACAGGGGAGGTTGTTGAGTAAGCCTGATTAGCCATAAATTAAATTATTTTAGCCCTATTACTCATCTCTGAAGTTATTGTTAAATTATTTTTAAGTTCTTACCGTGAGTAGTCGGTGTTACTATAAGCACGAAGCAAGCGCATTGAAGAATAATAAAGGTTTTTTTCCCCTTATTCTGTGCTGCTATTATTTACGTCTGTGCGAGAAGCTGCCAGATTTCCTCGTAAGATCACATTAACTGTATGATAGCTAAGAAGGTTGGATCTTACAAGTTTAATACAATCTTCTTACAGCTGTACAGTTACTCAGAGCGCTAAAAGTGTCAAGGTGGTGTCTGAGTGGCCAGATGCACAGCAGAAAGGTGAGGAACTTTGCTTGAAAAACATTGTTCAACGCAAACACTGAGCGATAATTCAGTTAAACTTCGAAACCGTTACGCAGATAACACCTGTTAAAGTGTGCATACATTTTTCTGTTGGACTTTGTCTTTATGCCTGTGATTCACAGGCTTCTGGAATTATGCAAACTGATCACAGCTCAACAAGACAAGCATCTTGTGAAGTTCAGCTATTTCCATGAGGAGTGTAATCTTCGTCAAGATGCGGAGATGTGTATGTAAAGAACTAAATTAATAGCTCCTAACTTGCATAAAGATGGAGGCATTATTATAAAATTGGTGAGGTTTCGAGATATGAAAATTCTCCCCTTTTATGCTATGGTGTTAAGAGTTAGATCCATCAGCTATGAGTTTGCGATCAGCTAAGGACGACAGTAGTAACTGCCCGTACTCCTGCGGAGGAAGTGACGCCACAGAAAAGGGCGTAGTCGTCGGCATCTTGGATCACGTGACAACCGAAAGTTACGTAGGCGATTGGATGACGTAGTCGAGTTTTGAATTACGTTACTTCCTCCGCAGGAGTACGGGCGGTAAGTACTGACAACGGAGGGATGACGATAATTTAAATTTTTTCCCCATTGGTTTGTTTTATTTTTATTTGTTTTTCTAGTGTCATATTTTTCTTCCAATTAGTTCACCGCTTTCTTTTGTATGCATCCTGTAATTACGATTGTTTCATTCGTTTGCAAGAAAGCGGACTTGCGACCACCGGTTGGTTGGAAACCTTCTTGAATTCCCAACAATTACATCTGCTCCTGAATATTGTAGTTGTTACTTGTAAAAGTAATGTTTCTTGCCAAAGTTTATAAGGTGTTCAAACCATTTAACTTGATTTTTCATTTCTGGATTCACATTACTGTAAAGCTTCCGGTATTACTGTAATTTTTGCCAGTTAATAATGGTTTGCTGCAAAATTTTATAAGCTCTTCAGAATATTTTACGTATTTTTTTTTAATTTTCTGGATTTACACTGCAGTTGATTTTCTGACATTTAAATTCACTGAAACGTATTTGGGGAGATGTCGGAGAATATTTTGAGAATTGTTTGGAAAAAAAGTACAGCTGTATTAAGCGAAAGGTACCGAAATCCATCCCCTTATCTCATACTATTCACGATTTCATCATCTCCGGGTTCTGGTTTTATGAAATGAATTTCTGGACTGAAAACAAATTTTTATTTATATGAATTAATGATTTAACAAGTCGTCATTTTACATTTTATGATAAATGAAGAATAATATATTAATAAATATTAATATTTTTTACTCAAACTGGAATTATTCGGAATTCATTTCATGAGTTTACTCTCCACCCCCCCCCCCGGTAGATGCAGTCGGAGTGCTACTGAATGCTACTTGGCAAACATCAGTGGTTTAATTTCCATATTAACATACAACAGACGATGACATCGCTGGTAATATTAACCGTAATATTATAGGCGTTATCGTTATGCTACTATTAATAACAGTTGCATATTATTACATACAGTGTCCACAAAAATCCTTAACCGGCCTTTATTTTCACAACTGTTGGTAGTAGACATACTTTCAGTTACAAAAATGTTTTAAATCATTCAAAAGGTTCATGTTTTGGCATTTTTTAATTTAAATAAATAAATTTCGCAAAAATTACGAAATTTACTCTTTATTTTCTCCTTTAGTCGATATATTTATATTCGGAAACATTTTGTACTTATTATAAAAAAGAAAACATACAACGTTTGACTATTTGTACAACAAAACTTGACTTAGATATTTGAGATAAAAACTGGGAATCCCTTTGAGGAGCCGTACAGAAACTGAAGAGTACATTGCTTACATTTATACATAGTTAAAAATAAAATATTGGTTGGAAAAACATTTATGATATTAAGAGATTACATGATGAGTACTTCTTAGCAGACTCAAAAATACTGATCAATACACAGAGAGTGTAGAAATTATTCATACAATACGTATAGAGGCTATTCATACAAGAAATGTTTCGCAAAAGAAACTATTGAAACTATGCTAATTCTATAGAAACATCTTCAAAAGGCAATAATAACTAATACAAGACATACAAGGCAACAACTAATACAAAACCTTTCTTTTTCAAGTGCGAATGAAAAAAAAAAAAAACAATGCGGAAAGGATATTTTTACGAAATGCCCAGTAGCAGTAAAATAGCTTCCCCGCAAAGCGGGAGATTAGGTTTGCCAGAAAATGGCAAGGGAAGTCAGGGTTGCCAGATTTAGCGAGAAATCGCCAGTTTAACGATAAAATTGGACATATGCCATAGACAGAGCGAGAACATTTTAGAACGAATTCTTACCGATTTGCCCCAGAACGTTCTCGAAGGCAGGCCAAAAGCTACATAAAACCCCTGCCTGTACGCGGAGTAGCAGTATATCGTCGAGCGTATCTTGAGTATGTTGAGTTCAGTAGCAGTGTCTTGAGTTCCGAGAGTGACCGACCGAGTCGGGAGCTGTACTTTAGTGCTGTGCGTGAAGGTGTGTTCACCATTATAGCCTGAAGGCTGTATTGCTGATTGTTTCAGCTTGTTTATCGTTGTTTTCTGACGGCTGGAAACATCATTGGAATTCTCCTGTGTTTACGCTTTGATTTTTCATCAAATGCTGCCATCAATTACTCCAAATCCACGAACCCGTGGAAAGCAACAGTATTGAATTAGCTTTAAAATATAAGAGATTTAAAAATTTGGGGTTTACTGCAGCGTAAAACGTAGTGTGTTTCAAAAAGAATATACGTACTACAAAGTGTTATTTTGTCCAAAATATCAATCACTGCGCCGGTTATTAGAGCGGTTATCACTGCGCCGGCTCGCTCGGTTATTAGAGAAACGAATACGTAGTCTAGTTTATATAAATAGCCGCTAGATGTCAGTTGTCTTCTGTTTCGCGTAGTAACCGTCACATGTTTAAATGGCTACCCCGCAGCAGAAATCATTTTGTGTTCTCGAGTTTGCGAAGTGCAATTCCATGATTACAGTGCAAAGACGTTTCAAGTTGAGGTACCAAAGTGATCCTCCGAATGTGTGGAACATTCGCAGATGGTATCGACAGTTTGTATATACAGGATGTGTATGTAAAGGAAAGAGTCCTGGTCGCCCTCGTGTTCCTGACGAAAATATTTCACGAATGCGAACTGCTTTCCAACGTAGTCCTTCAAAATCAAATCGTCGTGCCATTCGGGAGTTACAACTGCCTACAGCAACAATTTGGCGAGTTTTGAGACGTCGGTTGGTTATGAAGCCGTATAAGTTACATTGGTTACACTCTGTGTCCTGATGACAAACGCAAACGTGTGGCATTTTGTAACGAGATTATTGACAATGATAACACTTTCGCACAACGCATCGTGTTCAATGATGAAGCGAATTTTCATGTTAATGTTCATGTAAACAAATACAATGTTTGAATTTGGGGCCTACAAAACCCACATGCAGCCATTGAAAATGATTCGCCCAAAATCAATGTGTTTTGCGCGATATCTCGAACATCTGTTTAAGGGCCATTCTTCTTTGATAGAAACACGGTTAAAGGTCAGCAGTATCTCGCTGTGTTGCAAAACTGGTTGTTTCCGAGGCTGCACGAAGGCAACTTCATTTTTCAAGAAGACGTCCCCCTCTCACTGGTTTCGCCAAGTGCGCGATTATCTGAATGAAACTCGACCAAACCGTTGGATTGGTCGTCAAGGAGCTGGCGACTTAGCATGTCCCAGCTGGCCTCCACGGTCACCGGATTTGACACACTGCGACTTCTTCCTGTGGGGTTTCATTAAAGACAACGTTCATGCACCAGCACTCCCACAGAACCTGAAATAGCTTAAAAACTGGATCCTTACTGGCATAACATCAGCGACGACGGACATGCTTGCCCGAATATGGGAGGAATTTGAGTATCGATGCGATATTGTTCGCGCCGCTGATGGAGGACATATTGAACATTTCTAATCTGAACTTGAGAGGTTCGTACATATGTGTGAAAAGTTTCATATTCGTATGTCGTCGTATTCGTATCAGATTTAGTCGGCAGACCATGTTCAGCTGAGCAGTCGATTATTCACTAGTTTATTACTTCTAGAACAGAGCAAAATAGTGCTCGTTCAGGACTACAATATCTACTTACATCCGTTGAAAGACGATTTCTGGCACGTTTGTTGAAAAAAGATAACGAAAGGAAGTGCTTCTAAGCTTAGAGCAGAATTGAGAATTCCATGGCCGTGTTGCGAGACGAAAATTCTTTGCGAGAGACAGCAATCAGAAGTTACGATTATCCTTCGCTAAAAAATATGTGAATGAAAGCCCAGAGTTCTAGAATAACATTACTTTTTCAAATGAGAGTAAATTCAACATTTTGGGATCGGGCGGGAGCCGAATGCCATGGGAAGAAAAGAAATACAGAAATGCATCCAAGGAATTTACTACGAACAGTGGGTTTGGGGTTGTGAGTGCTTCCGGGGTCGGTGATTAGTCAGCATTAATGGCATAATGAGCCATCTGCTATACATTGTGTCATGCCTCGAGCTCGTTCAAACACGAGGTGGGTTCTTCTGTGTAAACTTACCATAGTGGGAAAATAACAGTTGTCCGCTTTGACATTTTCTTCACTAATTTATTACACAAACTGCACTATGGATACACCATACAACGAGTACACTGTAAAATAAACTATATACAATATATATATACAAGGCGCGCAAAAGAAATTAAAACATATTTCTTTTCTCTACATTCTCACACGGCATGCTCGCCGGTCCAACTCCCAGTGCCCTCTCCGTCCAGTCTTTCTTCCCCCCACCAGCCTGCCTCGACCGGTTTTTCCGGGGTAAGTCACTTCCGTTCTTCGTCTTTCATCAGGGGAAGGAACTTCACACATTGATATTCTGAAAAATAATTTACGATCTGGTGCCACAAAAACGGATAATGAATGTTTTCATGCATGATAATGACCCCAAGCATAAAAAAAGGCTCTGGTTATTAGATAACACCCCAAAGTTTATGAAATTTCCTCCTCAGTTACTCGATTCAATTCCTTTGACTATTTAACCAGTTAACTGTGATTGACGAGTATACTCGTCATGCGTATAATAAAATGGAAAGATAAGAGGGAGTTTTATTCAAGTACTGTACATAATGACAACGTAATAGAAACAGAGAAAAGAAAAATAATAAAGAAACCGGAGCTAGTGATTGATTATAATAAAAAAATGGGTGGAGTGGATATGAGTGATGGAATTATCATAGCGTACTCCAGCAAGAAAACGACTTAAAAAGTACTACAAAAAATATTTCCGCATTTCCTTAGACAGTATGTATCTGAATGCATTAATATAATATAAAAAATAATGGAACATTATCGCGTATCAACATTTTGCTCAAATTTTTTGAAGACACTTTAGCGACTTATCCAAATGAAAGAAATAAATCGACACAAACTCGGCCATTTAGACCTAATATAAGCCAGTTAGGCGGGAAACATGTTCCGGATCATATACCCGGAACATTGAAAAAAAAAAAAAAAAACCCTACGCAAAGGTGTTCGCATTGCTACAAACATAAGATCGGGAAAGAATCGCGTTACTGGTGTTCGATTTGCAGTCCCATTGTGTATAGTACCCTGTTTCGCTGAATATCACTCCACAGCAGGGATTTAAGTTCTTACTTTCATATGTATAATATTTAGTTTAACCTATTGCTTTTTATATATGCTTATGTTAACCAAATAAGTAAATATTAGTAATAAAATTTTCAATTTTATAAAATAAACCTATCTTTTTCATCCAATATCTTACCAGCGCAACTTGCTCTGTGATTGATGAATATACTCGTCTTGGCTCGATTCTGGCGATACAAAACGGTGCGCACATTTATGCGTGTATTTATTTTCATGGAAATATTAAAATATATTTCAATATATATTTAATTCCTTATTGCGGAATTTAACTGTATAGTTTTTATCAACGAGGCATTTTTAGACCATAACACTTACTGTATGAATACTTTCTACACTCACTGCATATATATATTTTTTTTTTCAAAGGGAGATCTTACACACAGAATGTTATAGAATTTGTGTTCTAGAAAACACTGGCGGGCTTCCGTATAGGCACGTAACCATTTCATAACATTTTCTGCTTCAATTAAAAATGAAAATATTTGTACTTTTATATTTCTAAAATTACCAAATTATAATTCGAGAATAATAAAACATCTTGAGAATATTAGCATAATTTTAGACTTTGAAAACTTATAAATTATATGTGCGAAAACGGCCATTTACAAATGTAACAAAATTATAAATAAACACCCTAGAAAATCACGAATGCGTATACATCACAACAGAATATCATTGAATGGCATTTAAGGGCGTAAATCAACCTTGATTTATTTTAATTTATTACAAATTCAAATGACTTCAAATATCGCAAATTTTGATATTAAATGTTTCAGTCAATTTTTGGCGTACAGGAGTTTTTTTATACCTAACGTAAAAGTTTTCTAAATACAAGTAAAGGAACCTTAGAAACACGCAAAAAGTTATTACTTTTTGTATTTTATGTAAAACTATTTTTTTTTTTAGATTTAAAAATAAGAAAATATGACTGCGTGATTTGAAACATTTCTGTAACCCGAAGTTTATGTCTACGAAAAACGGTTGCGAAAATAAAGGTTGGGTAAGGACATTTATATACAAATCAGATTAAGTATATCGTTATATATACAAAAGCAAGTTGACTCTTTATATTAATATAAATGGGCTTAAATATAATAATTTAGTTATTTAAACATGTAATAAATTATTTATGGAGCGACACTTATAGACTCGATCCTACGTAGCCATGGAATAATACCCCGAAACCCTACTTGTTCGTTACACAAAATTAGATACCGCGAAAGAGCTGGCTGCATAGGTATTACGGGCTGCACCCATAATTCTATGGCTTCCCTTGTGAGTAACGTTAATACCAGCCTGTTTGCCAAAGAAATTTATTCACAAAGGCATCCTCCTTAGACAAACTGCACTCAGCTGCTTTGCCTTAGGTAACTATATAACTAGATGTGTACTTAGTAATTACTTTCTCTGCTAAGATTTCTCGTAATCACTATTTTGGAGGTAAAGAAAATAATTCAATGATTTATAAAGGAAATTGTCTCCTCTTAAGCAACTTCAAACTCTTAAAATACAAATAAGGATTTAACAGCAAGAAGAACATTTCAACAGCATTTTCAAATTTTAACTTAAGTTTTCAGAATTTCCCATTTTGTGTGAAGGAAATTTTATAGTAATTGTATGCATTGTGAAGTAAAATTGCATATGCTAAAACATCTCTTTCGACTTTTCTTAAGGAAAACTGATTTCATTTAAGAGAGTTTTCTTTATGCGTATTGCATATCTCCGTTTTTAGACAATACAGTATGCAAAAGAAGTATTCGCAAATGCCTATATTTGATCATATTACCTAACAAAGGAAATGCTTCACAATTTTAGCTGGACATCAGGAGGTAATAAACACACAAATCTAATGGCACTTTCATTTTAATATGCTTTTTGCATAAAACATGCAACAAAAACATAGGTACTAATCGGTTTCGAGGGCCGTAGAAAAACTGCAGCGAAAATGTACACTCAAAAGCGCCAAATCTAGCAAAGCCCATTTAACAGCGCGCCAAATCTAGCGTACGCGCTGATTTCAGATTGTGTAAGCTTATATAGTTCTATATTTCTTAAGACGCCATTGAAATACTACTTTAATTTTTAAATCCTTTTTTGATATCCTATGGATTTAACAATTTGGGAATTGCCCATGACGAAAAATCGGCAATAGAATTTTGGGTAAAGTGCAGAATCACCCACTGTTTGACGCGTTTTTAAGAATTGCATGTACTCGGTATCCATGTGCACATCGATCTATTTTAACTTAAAAACAAAATCCTAGAATTGCACAAAAATGGCACTGCGCACACCCTTGACTTTATCTATGTACACATCGACCTATTTTCACTTAAAAAATAAAAGAAAATTGATAAAAATCCAATTGTTTTTACACTTGTAAAAAGCGGCAAACAAATAAGTGAGCAATTCTGCACTTTACCGAGAATATTTTCAAAGAAAAGTCATCATTCATTACAGAAAATTACGTTTGAACAACCAACGAGATGAAATTATGCTTTAGAGATAAGTCGGTAGCGAAATAGCGATGCAGGCATCCATTCAGTTAATAACGATCTGAAATAGTTATTTACTCTAAACATCAATCTTAATAGTACCTAATGTTTTTACGTATCGGATTTATTACCCATTATTTTTCTCTGTCTTTCACTTTACAATTTTTTTTTACCATTTATAATTCTTATACAGTTATTATCTTAAATGATTAAGATATCATCAATGAGGTTAGCATTCTCAAGATGAAAATGTTTTTGTAGGAAACTCGAGACAAAATATTATCTTGAGAGGAAATTCTTTTTATAGAAAACCAACACATAGTTTATTTTACAGATTCAAGATTAGAGCTGTGTGCCAACACCTGAGGCGAGAATACAGACATTCGGTGTAAAATAGAAAAGGGTATTTCTGAAGTCCTCGAAATGCCTATGAGTTAGTTTCAGAGAAAAATTATGATAGGTCTAACCATTTTCATTATAATGTGTTTCAGGCAATTTTTGTTGTGAAAGGTAAAACTTAGAGAGCAATCATGAGCCAAGTTACGAAAATTAGAGAAACTTTACAGTGTTTATAATAATCACTGGGGTTTATAAAAACCATTTCTCTAAACCATTCACATTCAAGAACTTAATATTTCTGGTAGGAAGTCTATTACAGGACGGAGTTGTGACACACATAACTAGTTCATGACTAAATAAAATTTCGAGATTTCGTTTGAAATTTATATAACTAAATTCTGGAAACCTATTCAACACCCTACATTTAGATAAAGATTCCAGTATATATTCGTAGCCTATATATGGAATGTAGAATTCTCCTCTTTCTGTATATTTCCTTACATCCGTATATTTTTTGTATATTTCTTACATCTTATTTCTTACATTTCTTTAATCCGTGAATTTGTAGCTTTATTTTGTGTTGTATTTGTTTTTTACTTATCTCTGTAAGCCTTGCATAATACTATGTGGTGAACAATGAATTTAACTATACTTTAAAAAATATATTTAAGATATTAACACCAACAGGATTATGCTTTTATGCATTAGATAGTACATATATAGATTTTTCATCATTAAGTAATAGCATATTTTTAAAAAGTATAGTTCGACGTCAAAAGTGTTTCTCGTCACTGAAAATCACAGCCATCAATGGCTGTGATTAAAAAGTCCTCAATGACTTTTTATGTCACATCGGAAAAACTTCTATATTTCAGAGTTCAACAAAACTTGGAATAATTTAAAATTCTCGGTTAGATTCTGAAATAAAATTAGATTTCACAGTTTATATATTTTTTGAAATCTTAACAGAAAAAAGCATTGTTATATAATTATAAAAATAATTTTAAAAAATAGAAGAAAATGTTTTTGACTGAATTTTTTTCGTTTGTGAATTTTTTCTACATTTGTGGAAAAATCTGATATTCGATCTTTATTAAAATTCTTGTAAAATTCGTATCAGTTTGTGTCGGGATGAAGTTAGTACTTCAGTTGCGTTTAATACATTAAGCAAAGAATATCAAAGGTGAATGGTTTTTATTCGCTTTATACTTGGAGAATTTCAATATATTATATGTATAGAGAATACAAACATTTTGTTCAATCTGGATATGGTTTTAATTAAGAAACTGAAGATAAAAGTTTACGTGGTATTTTTCGATTAACAGAGCAACAGCCGTATTTGTGCGCTAAAGCGCCAAATATGGCAACCTATTTATTTCACTTCATGAGTAGCTATGCATTCATGTTGCTGTTAATAAACGAGGAGATTGAACATCTATCCAATAATTTCCTTTTCGAGATTTTTCAGCTGTTTATTTTGCTCAAATTCTGAATTTTTTAAAGGACTGTTGCCATTAAATTCTTCCAAGAGAAAAGTATCATCCACTCTGAAAGACTTCAAAAAACGATAAAAACAAATGTATTTTATAGTTGCCTAAACACTGGAATGAGGTTACAACAGAAGATCGTACCGCGAGACAAACATTAATAGCACAAAGATTCGAAAGGTTCTTTTACCGACGGCTATTAAGTTTGCTTATTTTTTGTGCTAAGACATCACGCTGAAAGTATTCAGTTGCAACCAGGAATGAAAATGAACTGCAATACAGCTATGGATTGTCATAATTACATGACTTCTTATTTTTGAATTTTCCTCTTTTGCTTATTTATATATATTGTTCTCCAAAAGTTAAGGAACAGCACATTTTTCAAAGCTCACGATTACAAAAATGTCAGCAACATTTAAAATCACAGTTTATATGCATAATTATATGCATGAACTCACAGTTTATATGTAAAGAAGTTTAAGAAAATATTATTAAAAAACTATAGCTACCGCTCTTATTTTAGAAATGAATACTTTTACAGGAATTGGAGAATGATCTTCAGTTGTTATTAGCATTTTTGTTGACAATATCCAGGACAGTCTATCAATGTCTAAAAGTCGTTTGCCTGATTAGTTGAGGTGGCGGGCGATAGGATGGATGGAAATGCGGACGCCAAAAGCTAACGCTGCTAAACGTCTCAACGTCTCTCGTAAAGTGTGATCCCACTGGCTATGGAATCCTGTTGAATCCGATGAATCTGTGTTTAGAAGACATGTTCCAGACAGACCAAGAGTTACACCTGCAGAAGACCGTTATTTAAATCTTTCGGCCAAACAGAGGAGCAACATTACCGTGCTTTAGCTCATGGCAGATCATTTAGTGGCAAAAGAAAGAAATCTCAGCTACTACAGTTCGCAAACTCCAGCACAATACAGGTCTGTACGCAAGACGACCAGTTGTTTGTGTCCTCTTGACCCGAGGACAGAGATGCCCATTTATGCTGGGTAAGAGTTCTCCTGAACTAGTTAACGATGGGCGTCTGTTCTCTTCACACATGAGTCCAGGTTCACAATGGAGAGCGATTCAGGCTATCAGCTGATCTGGAGGGAATAAAGCACCAGATACAACAAATCCCACATTGCGGAAAAACATAGTTACAGAGGTGGGGGAATAATGGTTTGGGCATCTCTCACGGTGGTCGCACTGATCAGCATGTGTTCCATTGAGGAACTTTGAGCTGTGAGAGATATGGTGACGAGATCCTTGATCAGTATGTCCTCCCATATGCCGCTGCTACTGGTCCTGGATTTCTTCTGATGGAAGACAATGCGCAACTGCACAGAGCTCGGGTTGAAGAATATCTTGATAGTCACGGTATGGAGCGGATGGAATGGCCAATTCAATCCCCAGATCTGAATCCGATAGAGCATCTTTGGGACAACATTGGGAGACAGGTTGCTGCTTTAGGTACTCCTCCAAGATCGTTGGAGGAGCTTGAACAAGGTTTACTCCGTGTCTGGTCGTCGCTTCCCATTTCACTAACCGACAACTTAATTGCAGCATGGAACGTCGCTACCGCCAATGTATTGCAGCTATGGGTAGACACATTCTTTATTAGAATCCACTTTTGTAACATTACCGTCATACTTTTCCTCAGAAAACTGATGTACTGTTTCTCCAGGACTGGATTTTTCTGCCAAGAGTGCAATTTTTGGCTGTAATTCATGTTTGTGTTTAATTTTAGAAAAATTCTATGTCGCATTCATTAAACAACTGTTTATTGAACATTCCTCTAACTTCCTTGTTTCTACGTTACTTAAATCTCAAATTAGACACAAAAACATGCTATTCCTTAACTTTTGAAAGGGTAGCTTATTTTGCTTGTATTTAGTACAATTATTCTTTCCATGAACCTGTGCATATCTTTAGAGCTGCATTCCTTTCTCAGCTTTGTTGTTGTTGACTTGCCTGACCTATAGTCAGCCCAAGCCCACGAAACTTCTCGGGACGAGGAGCACAAGATACGCCTGTCGTTGGCACTTTACAGGCCTTGAGCACTTTACAGGTGACAGTGCGATTTAGCTCAGTTCGGCCCCCAATTTTGATGGAGAACACCCCGATGGGACGGGTCTGAAGGTCTCCCACCTCTCTTTCCCTTTCATCAACCTCTCGAGAGGACTTTCGGCTCACCGCATATTTAGAGGACATCCATGCCGCGCGGACACTATACATTTAACCAAACATCTGGGATCCGGACCCTTTGGCACGCCAGTCAGCAACGCTAACCACTATACCGGTTGAGTGGCTCTTAGCTTATCCCCATTCTTAATTTCAATAAATTCTTTCTGGAATTCATCTTTAATGAATTTCTCCTTTTCAGGTTAAAATAAATAATTGAGAGTTTGGATGTGGAGAGATATCGCTTGAAGATAGGATAAAGATCATCACTTTTTAAAACATTTGTTTTGTTGTCTTTTTTCCTTTTCTGTCTTTCTAATATAAAAAAGGTTTTTAGCTTGTTTTTGTGCCCACCAGGGGTCGAATGGAAAAGATCGGCGACGACTGTTAGTTCGATCCAGTTACGATTTAACAAATAGATTAATAACATAAATGTTTCCGTATTTTTCTTTGTTCATAATTTAAATACGAGACAATGTTCGTCGAAGAGATCTTTAAATAATTAGTCTGTACATACTTCGTCCTGTCCAACTAAATAAATAAATGCAGAGTCTTGATTTTTCAATGTCCAAAATTTTTAAAATAACGTAGAGCATGTATACTGAGCATGTATATCCATTTTGTATTTGAAAAACAGAAGAAGCATTTTTTCTACTCAGAGAAAATTTCGACGATATTTTAATGTCAGATATGCTCCTTCTAACTATACTATATTGTAACTTGCAGCCAGATTCGAAGAGGCAGGATCAATAGGAAAAGCAAGGAAGACGGCGATAAGATTGAAGATGTGCTGAGTGCTCATAATCTGTCATCGCGATTATTTTTTAGACATCATTTTTCATAAACAAAAGCTTCAAGGAACGCATTTTGTATTACAAGTTTCAAAATATAAATTTATCTATCTTTTCGTATTCTTTTTTGACTTAAAATCGTGAAAGCACTTTTGCACCACCATGTATTTCTTATCGTTGAAAGAAACCAAGGCGATTGCTTTTACGTAAGTGACCTTTCATTACACTTGCGATATTTTGCAGCAATAAGTCTTAAGTCTCAGTAACTTTCAAAATCGTACACAAGTCGAGCTCCAGCCATCATTTTTCGAAGACATTCAAGAGTCCAACAGACAGCATTAGCAAACATCAGATTATTGATTTCTTTTAATGTGTCTCTTGTAAAATAGCAAGCAGTATATACAAATTTACAGCTTTTGGCTTTGTCAGTATACATGCTCTACGTTATTTTAAAAATTTTGGACATTGAAAAATCAAGACTCTGCATTTATTTATTTAGTTGGACAGGACGAAGTATGTACAGACTAATTATTTAAAGATCTCTTCGACGAACATTGTCTCGTATTTAAATTATGAACAAAGAAAAATACGGAAACATTTATGTTATTAATCTATTTGTTAAATCGTAACTGGATCGAACTAACAGTCGTCGCCGATCTTTTCCATTCGACCCCTGGTGGGCACAAAAACAAGCTAAAAACCTTTTTTATATTAGAAAGACAGAAAAGGAAAAAAGTCATCAAAACAAATGTTTTAAGGTGGCTGAAGTGGTTAGACTCTAGGAGAGACATAAAAATAAATCAATTCGCAATGTTTCAGTGAGATTTGCAGATATTTTGGAAGTACAGGGGTTGGACAAAAATATGGAAACACCTTTAAAAAAACATGTTTCTTTGCTTAATATGGTGTAGGAAACCCGTTGGCATCCAAAACAGCTTGCAGTCTTCTCGGAATGGATAAATACAGTTCCTGTATGTTTGCCAAGGGAATATTATACCATTCTTCCTGAAAAACGGTGGCAAGTTCAGATAACGATGTTGGCGGTGGATAACGAGAACGCACTTTCCGTTCCAATGTAGACCACAAAGGTTCGATAATATTCAGGTCTGGTGACTGTGATGGCCAGGGGAGATGGGACAACTCATCCTCGTGCTCAGAAAATCAGTCCTGAACAATGTGAGCTGTGTGAACAGGGGCTTTGTCGTCTTGGAAGACACCATCACCATCGGGGAACAAAGTTCCTACCATGGGATGAACTTGATCGGCCAAAATGTTCACATAAGCCTTGGCAGTCATGTGCCCTGACACAGTTATCATGGGGCTAGCAGAGAACCACGATATGGCTGCCCAAACCATAACAGAACCCCCGCCATGTTTCACTCTTGGCAACAAGCAGTCTGTATTATAGGCTTGAGATGGCGTTCTCCAGACGTAAACTCGGCCAGAAGTGGGAAACAATATGAAAGAAGACTCGTCAGACCATATTACTCGCTTCCACTGCTCTATAGTCCAGGCTTTATAACTTAAACATCACCTTTTCCTGTTACGGGCATTAGCATCACTGATGAGTGGCTTCTCGATTGCAGCACGGCCAGCAATTCCCTGTTTATGAAGCTCCCTTCTAATTGTTTTGGTACTCACAGGGTTCGGTAACACAACATTCATTTCAGCAGTAACTTTTGCAGCTGTGGTCTTATTTTTCGTCACAATTGCCCTTAATGATCGTCTGTCACGATCACTCCGGACACACTTTCGTCCGCGCTGTCATTTAGCAGATGATGTTTTTCCGCTTTTCAAATATGCGGAATAAATCTTCGATACAGTACCTCTTGAAACACTAAATACTTCGGCTACCTTGCTTACGGAAGCACCTACTATACGTGCTCCAACAATTTGCCCAAGTTTGAAGTCTGTTAACTCTGACATAATGCAATGACAACCTCACATAACAGTACTCCGACAACAACTGAACTGTTTAGCACATTTACGAAGTTGTATAGGTGGCGTCAGTAGTCAAAAACGCCAGCGCCACCTACATATTTCATTAAAATCAATCTTTCTTTTCAAACATGCATTTCACAAGGTGTTTCCATATTTTTGTCCATCCACTGTACCTTCAGAGTGATGTTAAGCCATTTTTTGACGACTCATTACATAACTCACAAGAATACTGGAAGACCTCTATATTTATCTATTATTATAGTTTGCTATGATAACAAAACCTCTCAACGTAAAATTAAAATTTCGTCCAACGAAGATACTGCAAAAACTGTAGGACACATACGTTCAGACAAATACAGAATGAGTTTAACTTCCTTCAGAATCCATCACAGAATATAATTACCTTGATATTTAAATTACTTTTTATAAAGAATAGTAAAAAACCTGTTACCTTGGAAGGCCGAGATAGTTACTTCAAAATTCTACAGTTTAAATTAACAATGTAAAAAACTCGTCAATGAATAAAATTACGTAAGCAACAATTAAAATTTTCTCTTACGCAGGTATTGTAGTTCAGCAAAGCGATTAGAAGAGTCTTAATGCGATTTTAAAAACCAGAAGCATAGTTTAGTTTTCTTCGTTGATTTACATATTAATTTTATAACAACAAACTATCTTTAAGATAAAAAAAAAAAAAAAAAAAAAAAAAAATCTGAAATGTTTCAGATTTTAAATTACGTCCAAAGGGGCGTTTTTTAACATTTTGTGTGTTACCTTTCTTTATTAAATATCATGTTCCTCGCACTTAAACCATAAGATCCAGTGCAACAGCAATATCGCAAAATAGTTTTAAAACGAGCATATCTTTAGAATTTCCGATACAGAGACTCACGCGCTGGAGATAAAAATGTTTTTTCTGCACAACGTTGCCATTGCTCGCTTTGAAATCCTTGAGTTTGTTAATCAAAAATTCGTCAAAGTTTTAAAAAATAGGAAATCGATCATAAAACAAATTTCAAATTTGGTCTTCCACATGCTCATATTCGTTGGAGGATTACGTTATTCAAAATTCGAAGACTCTATGTACCGTTGTTTTATCACAATACGAGAAATATACATACATTTATGCAGATTTTTCATTATTTAATTTCTTCAAATATAATGCAGGACTCTAACATTTTGTGGCAACAGTTTGAAAAGTGAACCGACATTTATGAGTCCGACGCAAAATGCCAAAACGAAACTAATGGTCCTTCGGGATTCAAATCCCTTTGGACTAATAAGAATTTTTGTTTGTTAATTGTTTGAAAATTTGTCTGAATGGAATTAGATTATTAAGATTATGATAAAGGGTTATTTGCATACAGGCACTCGACATCTTCGTGTAGAGCTTTTAAAAGGAAAGCAGCTTGTGTTCATTGTTAAATAAGGGAATACGACGAAAACACTTCAATGCAGCCACCTATTTGCTGAAATTTGAACTCGAATCAAAGTACTAGTGTTCAAGGACTTTACCGCTTGGGCTTTTGGTGAGCCAGCGAGTAGATGCATAAATGCCTTTTAGAGGAAATGCGGCTCTAATTTACTTATACTTTGAGAACTGCAAGTTAAAATGGTCTCCACGAAAGCTTCCTTTACCCTCGGCAAATTGCCTTGGAGAGTTTTGTTATAGTCCAAACAAATGTAAAAGCAGTCGGTCAATAAGCTGATCATAGGATTCGCAGACCTAAGTTGCAACAAATGCTCTGCATTTTCAAGCGTTCAATCAATTCGGTCCAAAGGACTTTCATACAAGAGTGATCAAAAGCCGCTAAAATCTGGTATTCTTTCTTGCTCGAATATTTGTAATTCATCAAACTAGCTGAACGCGGATTTCTTAGCTTTCATAGGTGTCTGTAACGAGCCAGGTTTGCTCAGAAAGTTGTCGACTATGGCATTCTTTCTAATTATCATATGCTTTTCCATAACTAATCAGTACAATCAAAGTGAATGCGTCATTAAATATTTTTATGCAATTGACTACGAACATTTTAAGCTTGTTTAGCTTACAAGGTGATAAGCCAAATTCTTGAACTACATGCTTGCTTACTATGCTAGCTTATTTTATGCATATTAATACTATTTTGATCTTAATCGAAAAGAAACTGGCCATTAGTTAACCAAATTTAGGAAACTTGCCAGAACTAACTTTGTCACCTTTTTCGAAGAATATCCTGTCTATGTGCGTTGATTGCAGAGCTTGGAATGTTAATTGAAAACTTTTAAATAATCTCATAAGTACTGTGTTCACACAGATGTAACCATTTTTAATATCTATGTCTCGTAACACTAATCAATGTGCCCTATGAGTGGATCTCGTGTGGCCCTAACATGGCTCAGCTTTAGATAAGGGTGGACGTGGTGCTAAACCAATTAACCATAATGGTAAAGAGTGGTGCCCACGTCCTCCGTCACTAAACTAAATAATAGGCGTTTACACTTTTTACGGTTTGATTTAAATATCTCCCATGAAATCAAAACAGCGAATTATCACTTTAGATTTAATGCTTGGGGAAAAGGTATTGGTATCTGGCGGATAAGAAGAATTAGACGCCACAGTAAGATTAGTTTCTTTCTGAAATTGCATGTTTAAGACACCATGGTTGAAAGTATTGTCGTAACGAAGCAATACATTCTGGCATAGCTGAGGTATTCTGCAAAAGCATTCTTCTTCAACCATTTCAAATTTTGCCACGAAGAGCTTCATTGGTTTTCTACTTTGATAAATGAATGCTTGAAAAATAGTTCTGTTCATGTAGGAAAAAAAAATCTGATGTGTACACCACATTACTTCCTTGTACGGAATATTAAATTATACGCATTTTTTCTCGCATTTTATTTAAACTTATTAGATTGAATTAAACCTACTTCGCCGACAGCGCATAAACCACAATAGAATAAATGCATTCTGTAAAATTCACTTTGTTTACCATAGCGACACTCTGGCGCTAGGTTTACTTAACAGTATTATATTTCCTTCATATTATAACTCAGAATGCACAAAATGTATATCATTTAAAGAATTATCTAATTGTTGCCACATGTTCTATTCAAATACTATAATAAAGCTAGAACTATGTATAAAAGATATTAAGCAAACAAAACAAAAAAGAAACAATTTTTCACAGACGTTTCGAGTATTTCTCATTTAATTAATTCAGTTCTCACTTCTCGAGAAGGAAAAAATACATAAAAACTCAAAATATCTCTATTGAAAATTACGAAGTAAATCTCAAACACTTATTTCCTCGAAAAAATTCCAGAAAGAATTAAGAATGATTTAATTGGCAATAATAAATGAAGGCGTTATCTTTGTTGTTGCGAAGCTAAGTTTCTCTAGATTGGCAACAAATCCACTAGTCTGCTGTTTCAAATGTCAACATCAATGGCCGCCATTAAAAACAGGATTAGCGGCACTTAAACAACTTTAAAATTGCTGATAATTCTAAAAATATTGCACAGATTTACTAAACGCATAAAATCCTTAACCAGAAGATAAAACAACATAATTCAATCATTTTTAAAGCAAAAAATGTACAATTTACAAACATATAAGAGTAAAGAAACTGAGATCACTGAGCCGGGTAATGGAGTGGATATATATATAAATATATTTATATACGTTTGGTGCTGCTGATTGCAACCAAAGTACTGAGATCACTGAGCCGGGTAATAGAGTGGATATATGTATATATATATTTATATACGTTTGGTGCGGCCGATTTCAACCAAAATACGAGGTGCACATCTACATGTTATAGCAGTCCTGTATACAAAATTTCAATGTTCTGAGGCTACTCGGTTTTGAGTTATGCGAGATACGTACGAACGTACGTACATACGTTCGTACAGAACGCCACGAAAAATTCTCTTCAGAATTCATTTTAAAGCAGTTTTATAATTTTTTTGAAGGAAAAGAGTAATTTATTCTGTTTTTACGTACAGATATCACGCAAAAACATCGTTAAATTGCATTCTATAGCGGTCAAAATGGATATTTTCGTTGAAATATGCTGCCTGAAACTTTTCGCGATTACAATACTTCCTTTTTACTTCGTACAAGGAAGTAAAAACATCAATCTTCGTTGCACTCATATTTCCCGTGGCATTTTATCTTACGGACTTTGGATTTTTTAATTTTTTGATAAAATTTGCAATCTTCTTAAACCTTTCAACTTTTTTATAGAATAAACTACTTTGTTGGCGATAAATTTCTAATAAGCTTTAAAAACCGCTTTCGATATGAATTAAACTTTAGGTAACCGTCTTCGCATATTACCAATATTAGATTTAAGCGATCAGCTCTTTTAATTAAATTTTCAAATGAAACTGCGTCTAAGAATTCTAGACAACTTACGTATCCGAAATAAATTCTTCCTCTTTGCGGAAGCTCTTAAATGTTTTTCTAACTTAACCAGTTTCCTAACCGATTAAAACCATAAAGTAATCCAAGTTTAGCGTTAAATCTCGAATATGTAATTACTTTAAAATTATATTGTCTTAGGCACTTTTGAGAGGATATCGACTGAATGAATTCGCACTTATGATCATCTTTGTCGTTGGACTTTTCCCTTAGACGAAGATTTATAAAAGTGTACTATTAAAGAAGTGTAACGGATAATTTAAGAAATCATAAAAAAATATTTTTTACCTTTTAATCAAAATTATTTCGAGAAATTGGATTAAAATAAAATATTATTTTAAGCCTTTTCAAGAAAACTGAAGAAAATATTCTAGAATATTTTTCAAAATAGCTAGTCTAATACTTACTTCACAATAGAAAAAGAAAATGTATATATTAACTACTCGAATTTCAAATATGTAATTTAAACCACAAAATTTGAATAAACTGCTTCTTACTTCGATAAAATTTCACTTATTTCGAATATAAATACTGGAGATTTCAATTCCGTTTGCAGTTAATTAAATTCTTCTAATTGTAATAAATAATGCGCTTGGTAAAAAGTGGTGGTACATTTGATTGTGGCAAAGCACTCAATGCCATCTACCTAAGGGGAGGGATACCTTCACGGAGCAATTTCTAAGGTAAACTGGCTCGTATACACGTTACACATGGAGAAAACCACGAAAATTCCCATGCAGCTAGCTGTTTCGCGGGATTCGAACCTCTGACCGAAATACCAGTTTTTAGCGACTTTACCATGGTAAAAAGCGGAAATTAACTTTTTTTTTTTTTTCTTAAACCAATTCAAAAAAAAGTTCTTTAATATTTGCATTTTGTTTTCAGTATTCGTGGATAAAAATAGTTGACTATATGAGTTGTTCTTTCAGAGACAAATAAGGTAAAGCTGAAACTTTGAATCAAAAACTTTAAAAAAGAAGAAACTGAAGAAACGAAGAAACGAAACTGAAACTTTTCTGAAGAAACGAAGTTGCAAATCGCAGTCCTTGTCAGTTAAATATAATAAAAAAAGATTATCACTACAATATATTTAAAGGAGAATCTTGGGAAATTATACACATTCTTCCGATTATTTTATACTAGTGCTAGGACATTTCGGCCGAATAAGTGGTTAACTTACCAGTATATATTTTCATACTAAAAGGTGCTGTGTATACAATTTTTAACCCGAATAATACATATTTATAAACTACTCAAGTTTAATATTTTAATCTTAAATCTAACGCATGCCGAGCGGTAAAGTTCCTGAACACTGGTCGTTCGGTCCAAGGTTTGAATCTCGCGAACGGACTGGCTGCATGGGCGTTTTCGTGGTTTTTCCCATGTGTAACGTGTTACGAGTCAGTTTTCCTTTAGAAAGTCCTCCACGAAAGTATCCCTCCCTTCAGTATAGTTCATCAGGGCAAAACACGGGAATAATAATAGCTATTATGCATATTAGTAACACATAGGATCTTCCATGATGACTTGGAAGCTGCACAATTACCTGTAACACGGTTCAGTTTTTGATCCAGTCTAGTATCATTAGCGTTATTATTTGTGAAGAAGAGAGGGTTTTAATCAATGATCCATGAAGCCTTCAGCTATTCCGAAAAAGTAAGACTTCCGCTAATACAAAAGTAAAATATAGAAAACTGATTATTAATCCTTTTAGTACCGAACGATGATCTATAATCGTTCGCAACACTCCCGCTAAGTGGCAATGACGACATATCGTTGCGTATCCGATTGCGTATTATTTTTCGCAATGGGAGAGAACTGTCTGAGGTCTGATTTCATTGCAAAGGAATTTTAGGTGATCTATTATCAGAATCGGATCCAAAAATGCATGTATGGATGGATGTATGTGTTCATGTATGCATGTACCTATGTAAGCACGACTGTATGTGCGTACACATATACACTTACACACATACATTAACATACAGTAAGACCCCGCTTAACGCTGTTTCGTTTAGCGCTGTTTCGGTTTAGCGCTCTTTTATTTCAACCCGGGGATTCCACGAAATCGCTCGCAGCATACGGGGATTCCCCGAAATATTATGCAACGATAGGTTTCAAATACATATCCGAAAGAGTGTACTTGTATTTCTTGTTTGGTGCGGTATTGTACAGACATATTTTGAAGGGGTAAATGTGGAAGATGTCGAAGAAATAATTCAAGAAGCAGCGGCTAGTCTTTCTAATGATGAGCTCAAGGAATTAACTGAACAAGAAGAAAACAAAAATGTTGACAGCAGTGATTCAGAAGAAGAGCAAAAAGAACTTTCGATGGCGTTTGTAAAAAGGAGTTTGTCTACCATAACTGAAATAATGGATCAATTCATTGAAAATGATCCGAATTTTGACAGGAGCTCAAAAGTAAGGCGTGGTGTTAGAGATGCTCTATCCGTTTATGAAGAACTTTTAAGAGAACAACGCAAAAGAAAAAGGCAAACAACATTAGATGCTTTTGTCACAAAAAGGCAGAACACTGAAAAGCGGAAGGCTAACTAAATATGACTGAGAATTTTATTTGTTTTTTTTAAGAATATTCGTTTTGCTATTTATATTTTGTTTTTATTTTTGCAAGAAATAATAATGTGGTATTAATTTGGGCTTTAAGAAATAAATGTTTGGTTTTATTTTTATTAAAAAAACACACTTTTTAAATTTAATACCTAACCAATTTCCTAGCCATCTTCCCCTAACCCCAATATTTACATGTAAAGATAGCCTCGTTTAGCGCTGTTTCGCATTACGCTCTACTTTGATGGAACGTATCCCCCGCGTTAAGCGAGGTCTTACTGTACATACATATGCGCATATATTCATACATTTCTAAATCGCGTTCCAATAACAGAAATAGCAAATTTTATGAAATTATTTGAGTTTTTATAATGTTTTATATTGATGTTATTCATATAATTTTAAACAAATATTGAAATGCAATCGGCATTATTTTATTCTATCTTTATTTCGTAATATGCATCTTTTTGAATTTTGTAAATTATCATTGTTTTTATGAGCTTTTTCCTAAACTTTAGCAAATTCACCAAACTGGCTCGGCATTCTTCGCATAGGACGATACTTTCGTTCGGTCATGAAAAGGTTAATTATCGCAAAGGGTGGTTTGGATTAACTATCACAAAGTGTTCTAAGGTCATTTTTCTTTAAAGCAGAATAAATTTGTAAAGGGCATTGTAAGGAAACCTCTCTGTATTTACGCAACTTGATAATGCAATCGCTGGAATAGAACTCGGATCGAATTATCCTTGTTCAAAATTTTATAAGAATTAAAATCATTAAAATTTATAATTTGATTTAAACACCCATTTTTTTCCCCACAAAATGCAGTGTTTAAACTTTATGCGCTATTTCAGGGAATTAAGCTTATTCTTCAGGAAATACTATAATACTTCAGGAAAAATTAATAACGTGCGTAACTGATAAAATCTAATCTTGGCGACCTACAAATAGTAAAATATAAATTTTACCGAAAGTGTTCAAATACATGATTAGTTATTTTTACAAATGGTTGAGTTTAAAAATAAAATACACTGAATAGTTTCGCCGACAATGACGATTGTATCGAGATAATTTAACTGTTCTCTGGTAAACAAGAAAAGGTAAAATGTGATGTTTAAATACCAGTCACGTACCATACCAATTCGTGGGTAAAACAATTTGCCTTTTATTCAGAGATGCAATTATAATGCAGTTTTAATGATATAAAAATGTAGCATCTAAAAGGTATTTTTAAACATATTTTGCATCTGAAGCATAGTATTATACTTTTAAAACTTTCCTTTTATTTCGAAATCCCATTCTTCAGAGTGTTTAAAGAGATTTAGTTTCTTTCACTTGGACTGTCAATTCAAGGACAGTCCCACAGAAATACAACATTTCCCCCACAGAAATACAATCGGCAATAAATTCCTATTCCTTAACATACCTGGAGATTGCAGAGCCTTGCACCTAAACAAATTATATTCGTCCTCGAGAATTGATGTACTTAATGCAGAGGAGACACTCACGTTTTTAATAATTAGTTCCTGCGACAGCAGCATAAAAGATTGCAGAAACGTTAAACATCTGCCTTAGACATTTATGCTCAAATCCATTTTTCGCTTAATGGAGCTTAAACGGACGAAATCCAAATTAATGCGGATTTGAGTTTTTGAATGGTGGAAGTTAGAAGGAAACAGACCTTGAAATCTCAGCATTCGCATCAAGACGCATTACTGAATTTTCCTTTTCATGACATAAGATTCTCTGCATGTGAAAGGTGACACGATAATGACCTTTTACAATTTTACAATAAGTAACAGATTTTAAACTTTTCACATTCTAAAAGCATATGCTCATGTTGTTAATGGGCTCGTTTATGTATCATGTACGCTTGCAGACGGAAGATGATGACCTGTCTAAAATGCTAAGATGCATTTTTAGACAGGTGAAGAGGAGTTACAAGGGTGATTACTAAATAAATCGTAAAATGAATATTATTTCTGTTCTTAACACATTGACGGCGGCAAAGAAATTCATTGTACTTTTCGTGTAGCGGCGCTGGAATTAGCGGTCCGTTTCCTGGTCCGTCCTTTTTGTGAATGCCACCTAGTGAAGTAATAAAAAACTTTAAAAAAATCTGAAAGGTTTCAGATTTTAAATTACCTCCATAGGCACTTTTTTAACGTTTCGCGTGGTACCTTCATTTATCATGTTCTTTGCACTTAAACTATAAAATTCAGTTCAATAGCAATGTCGGAAAATATTTTTAAAGTGAGCATATCTTTAGAATTTCCGATACAGAGTCTTGCGTACTGGAGATAAAAAAGTTCCCCCCCCTTAGAGTGTTGCCATTGCTTGCTTTTAAATCGTTGAGTTTGCTACTCAAAAATTCGTTAAAGTTTTACAAAATATGAAATCGATCATAAAACAAATTCCAAATTTGGTTTTCCACATGCCCATATTCGTAGGATGATTACGTCATTCAAAATTCGATGGCTCTATGTACCGTTGTTTCATCACAATGCGAGAAATATACATAGATTTATGCAGATTTTTCATTATTTAATTGCTTCAAATATAATTCAGGACTCTAACATTTGGTGGCAACAGTTTGAAAAGCAATTCCCCGTTTATAGTGATTCAATGCAAAATCGCAAAACGAAAACAATAGTCCTTCAGGAACAAAGCCCCTTTGGATTATAATAAAAATGAAAAAACATTTTTTTAAAATTCTTACGAAGAATCCAGGAGGAAGACGAGAAAGCGATGTAAAGAATGCTATAAACGCTTAGCAAGCCTAAAAGGTACTCAGTACGCCACGAATAGAGCAAAGAAAGAACATATTCCGATAATTGTAAAGGCAAGCCGGAGCTTTGTTTAGCCTGCTTTAAAAATTGCATTGAAGAAATTAATAATTACGTTTAATTTATAAGTTACATTTTAAGTTATGTGTTTTGTATTGAATGTTTGATTATAATCTTGAAACGTTAATGCATCCTGTAGAGTAATCAAAATAAAATTTTGTACTACGCATTTTTTGACATACAAGCGTGACCCATCGGCAAGTCATACTGCCCCACAGAACAGACAAGTATGACCCACCGGTGGGTCATGCCGGCGTCAACGTGTTAATTTACCAGTCATGATTTATAAATGTGAGGTATAATGACTTAAGCTGATGACACTCGAATACTTTTCAGACAAGGTTTTTATACGAAATACATAATTATGTGAATATATATTTTTTAAGATAAAAATATAAGCTTTACTTTACAACAGTCTTAACTCCCCTTTGTTTCACTTTTCTATCCTAAAAATAATGTTTCTATAATAAATCAGCTTAACAGTATTTCAAAATTAATCGTTAATGAGAAAAGAAGTAGTCAACGAGGGAAGAAGAAAGTACGCTAGCTTACAGTCAGCTTAACAGTATTTCAAAATTAATCGTTAATGAGAAAAGAAGTAGTCAACGAGGGAAGAAGAAAGTACGCTAGCTTACAGTCAGCTTAACAGTATTTCAAAATTAATCGTTAATGAGAAAAGAAGTAGTCAACGAGGGAAGAAGAAAGTACGCTAGCTTACAGTCAGCTTAACAGTATTTCAAAATTAATCGTTAATGAGAAAAGAAGTAGTCAACGAGGGAAGAAGAAAGTACGCTAGCTTACAGTCAGCTTAACAGTATTTCAAAATTAATCGTTAATGAGAAAAGAAGTAGTCAACGAGGGAAGAAGAAAGTACGCTAGCTTACAGTCAGCTTAACAGTATTTCAAAATTAATCGTTAATGAGAAAAGAAGTAGTCAACGAGGGAAGAAGAAAGTACGCTAGTACTAAAAGTAACAGATTAGCGCACAGTGCTGCTAAATTTTAATCGAAGTTTAAAAGTATTGTAGATTCAACTCATCAGCTAGAAAACATGAATTTTACCATGCAAATTAATACATGAACTACATAAATGCAAAAGATACTAATACATTGATCTGAATGAAGTAATAACGAAAAAGGTTAATTCTGCAAAAATTAATCTCCCTTATTTGGAGCTTCATAACAGAACTTATCAAGGGAAAAGTGTTTTGAAACTCCACACTTGGTCGATGAATAAGAGAACCAAGACAAATTTCGTTCCGACTTATTCACTGAGACTTGTAAGCACAATACTTAATCAATTAGTCAATTAATTAGTTAATAATTAGAATTAGAAGTTTCATTGATTTGTCTCTTTTCACTATTTGTCTTAGCTTTCTAACACAAAAATGAAAATAGAAATATTTTACATTTTTACAAAAACACGTTATAAAAATTGTGCTTTCAAAATATACAAATAGAAAACCTGCGAACTTTAACACAGGCTATTTTGAATTTTTCCTTTTTGCCTTTTTCTTAGTAAAACCTTTTCATAGCTCGCAGGTTTCCTATTTGTATATTTTGAAAGCAAAATTTTTATAACGTATTTTTGCAAAAATTTAAATACTTCTATTTTCATTTTTGTGTTAAAAACTTAAGAGAAATAGGGAAAAGAAACCATCCAGTGAGACTTCTAATTCTACTAATTATTAAGTATTGCGCTTACAAGTCTCGGTGAATAAGTCGGAACGAAATTTGTCTTGGCTCTTATTAATTGACCAAGTATGGAGCTTCAAAACACTTTTCCCTTGACAAGTTCTGTTATGAAACTCCAAGCAAGGGAGATTAAGTTTTGCAGAATTACCTTCTTTATTAATTATTTCATTCAGATCAATGTCTTAGTGTCTCTTGTTTTATGTAGTTCATGTATTTATTTGTATGGTAAAATTCATGTCTTCGAGCTTATGAGTTGGATCTACAATGCTCTTAAACTAAAATTAATCGTTCTCATATTTGTGCACAATATTAAAAAACGCAGGTAGTTACGGGCCACTTTGGAACCGGAAAAAATAACAAAGGCTGTTCGTAGGGGAAGGTAGCCTAATTTGGACCGCTATGATATACAGAGACTGATGATATCTGCAAGATTTGAAATAGGCATTTTGTTATACGTAGATGTAGAAGAGGTTAATGCAATTGTGTTTGTAAAAAAACGCCTCGTGGTTGGTTACATTGAGAGAAGTGTTATTCGTTTGGCTAGGAAGAAAATCTGTTATTTCGACATAAGTGTGAAAGCAGTTAATTTGTCTAAACGTAAGTAATTACATGTCTTATTATACCATTACAAAACTTGCTTATTTATCTACAATTTGCAATTATAATTTTGCGAGGTTATGTTAGTTTGACGTTTCCGTACAATATTAAGCGTTAAATATTAAAGTTTCCCAAGTTGGGCCGAAAACAGTTGCCGAAATTGAACCGGTCCAATTTCGGCAACGACATTTTTTTCATGGATAAATTATAATTACCCTACAATAATTATAATAACCCTAGAAGGCTACTCTTCGAAAAACTTACGGGAATGGCAACCATTCGTCTCCGAGACGAAGTATGCGTAAGCGTGCTTAAAACTTATTTTAAAAGCTAATTGCAGAAATATTGCAGAAACCTTGTTTCACCTTCTAGTAGTGATGATGATGAAGACAGAAGTGATAAAAATAAAAGATTTAGGACAGTTCTTGAAAAAATATCACCGCGAGCAAAGAAAAATCCAAATACAACTGGCCCTTCGTCTTGTCGCAGTGCACCAATAGCCCAGAAAGCAGTAGAAATAACAAGCAGCCCTTGCAAATCGCGGTTATACCAAAACTTTAAAAAAGTCAGTTCACCAAAGTTTAACAAAATGCTGAAAGATAAAAAAGAAACTGGTGATTCATGGTTTTGTATATTATGTGAAGAAACCAAGGAAGAAGAAATGATACCAATGCATAAAATGTCACGCTTGGATACATACTCGGTGTGCAGGAGTTAGTGCTGCAATTAAAAGGTTCTTTTGTTGTAATTGCCGTTAAGAAAGTTGATGGTCCAATTTAGAAAACTAGCGGTCCAAATAAGGAAACCGATGACACGATTTTTTAAATTCATTTTTCACCGTTATAAATAAATTTTAAAATTTAATAAATGATTCTATTTTGAAGGTACACTTAGTGAGTTTATTTTCTACTACTTAATTTTTATTGGCACTTCTTCAGACCTTCTATATAGTGAAAAAATACATAATTGGTCCAAATTAGGCTACTCTTCCCTACATGGGGTCCGCCGATAACATCGCGGCAAAATCATCGCAGGCGAAAACGTCGCGGAGAAAACAACGCAAGGTGAAAATGTCGTGCGACAAAACATCGTGGGAGAAAACACCGCAAAGAGAACACATCGTAGTTCTAAAACATCGTGGTACAAAATATTGTCTTCAAAAATAAAGCAGTTCAAAAACTTCGCAGTTTAAAAACATCGTCGTCGAAAATATCGCGGTAAAAAATAAAGTACTGACAAATCATCGCAGGACGATAACATCGCAGACCTGCTTTTTTCAGGCTTTAATAATTGTAAATGGATATTCCCATAATGATTTGTGAGCGCGAGATTTAGATAGAAAGATAATTTTTACTTTCATATTTTTTATTAACTAATAAATTTTTGCTGAAAAAGTAAGAAGGAAACTTAAGAATAAACTGAAGCAGAACAAGAAATAATTTTCATCATAAGAGTATTAGACTGACAAAAGTGAAGAAAATATTCTCATAATTAGCAACTTTTTATAGATAGTTAGGTAGCTTCCTTTTTCTAAACTTTTTTAGATTTTAGATTATACTTTTAATGAAAAATTACCAGTAAAAACTTTATAAAAAATGATTTATTAATGACCTTTGTTAGTTAACTATGTCAGTTTAAAATTCTATTAAGTGCTATAAGTTGCTTTGATTTTCTATTCTTAAATTTCCTTCGTTCTTTTTCAGCAAAAAATTATTAGTTAATAAAAAATCTGAAAGTAAAAATTATCCTTCTTTTCATCTTGCGCTCACAAGTCATTACGGAAATATCCATTTACAATTTAAAGCCTGAAAAAATCATGTTTGCGATGTTATCGTCATGCGATGATTTGTAGATACTTTATTTTTTACCACGATATTTTCGACGACGATGTTTTTAAACTGCGAAATTTTGAACCGCTTTATTTTGGAATACGATATTTTGTACCACGATGTTTTAGAACTGCGATGTTTTCTCCCACGATGTTTTGTATCACGACGTTTTCGTCAGCGATGTTTTCGGCTGTAACCCCCCCTACATTTGTTAGACGATTTTCATAGTAAATACAGAAATATTTTACCTAACATTTTCTAAATGTTCTGTTTGATAACCCTTATTCTTCGCTATTACTTATACACCGTAATTTCCAAGACAATAAAGCCTTTTGTAGTATCGGAAGAGATATTTTATCCCATTCCTCTCGAACAAAGTCTAAGAAAGTTGTAGGTCGATGGTTGGACAAGCCGCTTACAAGGTCAGAAGCGCAAAAGTACATTGGTGATAGATCAGGAGATTTAATAGGAGCATGAGTGAAGGGTATTGAAGCAGAAAATCCCATTTCTGGTTCCATTTTTTCCAGGAAACCAGGATTTTGACTTGTCGCTGCTTGCTTTGCCTTGATGCAGTTTTACTGATTCATCACACTGTGTGTAAAGATTAGGTATTTCATATTTGAAAACTGGGTATAAAATACGTTCCTGGTAATACGAGGAATTGGCCTTAACAGTTTTCTGCACTCCTTTTTATTTCTTGTTGTATGAAAAACCAGCAACAATCAAGTTCCTTTGGAAAAACCTTTCTTTAGATTATTTGAACCGTGTCTTAAGTTTTTTCTCGTCTTTAATAACGATAATGGATCTCTTTTTATTGCAGTCATTAAAGCACATCCAAGCTTTGTCTATTGTGACAACATTTTTTCATTTTGTTCTGCTAAATGTTTCTCAAAGAATTCTGCAGCGCGTTCTGCATTCGGCGATATGTCGTGGAGAAAGCCGATGCACATTTTTTTTTTAACCTTTTTAAGATTCAAATCAGCATTATTCGCTTTGTTTACAGTTGATACTGAGCCTTTTAATGATTTTACAACTGTCCTTTGTTTTGGTGGATTTTCTTTTATCATTGAAGATCTTAATTTTCCAACATTCGAAACATCCCCTTTTTCTTTGGAACAGTTTTTCCACTCGAGGGCTAAATATTGAAGTTTTCTTCTTTTGTTGTTGACAACATTGCCTATCGTAGCTTTAGATATCGAAAAACCGGGGCTTTCGCAATGCTTTTTAATAATTATATACGAATAATTTTCTTTGGAAAGAACAGAAACATTAGCCATCCATTGCTTCTTTAAAACATTCTTTTGATAATTTACCTGAACATTTAAGTTCTTCGAGATACTTGATCTGTGCTTCTACTTATTTACAAACAGAAAATGTTGACTTTGGCTATTTTTTTTAATCTCGCATAGCAATCAAAGCTAACGAAATTTCAACGGAATATCAAATTATAATTTACAAAAGATGCCACTTTTCTTCTTAAAAAGTGCGCGTAGACAACTTTTTAGGCAAATTTCTTCAATGCTTTAGTGCTGGTACATCAATGATAAAATTCATTTGTCTCGGTAAAAACGTTTGCATGTATTAAGATGAATTAATCCTCCATTCTTCGACAGGAAATGTATCTACAAAATGGATGTACGGATCTTCAAAGTTATGCGATTGATTAGTCAAATTCTACACTCAAGCCTTTCTATTTAGCGTTTCTTCGCGCTAACCATTTATTTTGTGCCTGCATAATATTTTTACTATTTATTCAAGTTCTCGCTTACGTACGATGCTGAATGGCAATATCTAGAAATGGAAAGAAAAAATATTCTATCATCGTTTTACTGCAGTATAATATTGCTTATAAATTCAATCTGAATATTTATAATAAAGTGATTTCAAAAATCAGGCCAGATATTTTTCGTCTACTTTAGTTTTAGATTTAATTTAACAGATATGTCATTGATGGATCAAACTGCGCTTCTTTTCAGTAAAATGAAATTGTCTTATGAAATTTTCAGTAAAATGAAAAAGTCTTATGAGTTTTCAGCTTACCATGATGCCTTAGATTTAAATTAAAATTTTATATGTGTGATACAGCAATTTCGGAAAAGTATATTAATTGTTGTTTAATAAAAACTAAAATGTAAAAAAAAATATTTTCCTTTTTTAAATCATTTGGCAGTCATAAAATGTGCGAGTACATTTAATGTTGTTAGCTTGGTAATAGTATATGCTAAATGTGTTTCGTACCTTTGAAGTAATTTATTCATCTAGTGGACCAACTAAATAGTTTGTATTGGAACTGAATTGCAAATTTATATTTTTTATCATACTGAATTTAAAATACAAGGCCTTTTATGAAAATTAAAATTAAAATTTATGGTATTCGAAAGAAATATTTTTTGAATTAAATAAAGAATTTTAATATTTTTATAAAAATATTGAATTTGTGTTTAATCACTCTTTTTAAATAATTTAAAAAATGTTTGAGTTAATATAAATAATTTTATAATTATTCTGAGAAAGAAGTTAATATAGAATGCAAGTTAAATAATTTTGAATTACAAAATGCAAAATGATAAAGAATGTGTTTCAGTAATATAGGAAGTATGAAAAGTAACTTTCAGCATTATCGTAATAAATATTAGAAATATTAAAAAATTGAATAATTAATGAAATTGGATAAATGCAATGTAATTAAAAACGGATAAGAAAAAGTAATTTCAAGTTATGCCGGATGATGTTATAGTAATTGCGTAATAAATAGTTAAATGCAAAGTACAGTGGTCGCCGGTGACGAGAGCTAGTGCCATCATTTCGAGGCAAAGACAAAGCAGGACAACATGCGATGGAAGCATGCGTCGTCACCTACCCCTAAAAAATTCAAAGTTGCATTCTCAGCAGGCAAGATGCTCATCAACTGTTTCGACATCCGAGATTTGATATCCGTCGAAATCCTAGACTACAGAAAAGCCATTCACAGCGACGTGTACTGTGAGACACTCCGTTGCCTATGCAAGTTCACAAGAGCAAATGGCCTGAGCTGCTCATGGAGGGAGTGATTATGCTCCACGGTAACGAGCAGCCACATGTCTTTAAAGGCACACAAAGTGTGATGGCCACGTTGTTGAAGCAACTTGAGCATGCGTCCTATCTCTGGGGCGGATGCTCAAGTTGCCCTTCGACTTCCATGTGTTTGGTCCATCAGACAAGTCGCCCTGCAACTGTGCTGAGTCGACTAAAAAACATCTCAAGCGGAAGCGCGTCAACTCGGAAGACGAACTGAAGGGCACAGTAGAGGACTATCTCCTGTCACAGCTACAAGAGTTCTGGGAATAGGGAATCCTTCGGCTCGTGAAACAGTGGGATATAGTATATGTAAAAGCTGAGGCCTATGGTGATTACTTACGAATAAAGACTTCAATTATATCCACAGTCTCGTATCGTACCTTTTCACTTTAACACCCCATATAATATTGTCAAGAACTAAACAATATAAATGATTTAAAATTCAAAGAAACGCAAGCTATCTAAACACAAAGAAAGAAAACAACGAAAGAACAGGGCTTTTATTAGCAATCAGAATCTGACGAAGTCAAATCTACCAATCAGAACGGAAAATTCATTGAAAAGCAATAGCAATTAAAACAAAGCGAAAATCAATGAAGTAAAGAAGGAATTGCTAACTTAAAAAAAATGGTACAAAAGAGCTAGCAATCTAAACAAGAGGAAGCACTTAACAATGGATATGAACACATTAATTTTAAAATGAAACTTAAATTAACTTAAACGAATAAATGGATATTTAAGCAATGGATAATTAGCAATATGGCGCGACGAGGGGCAAGACATCTGAGCCAGATTTTGGGAAGAATCTCGGTTTTTTGGTGAATCAATCTAGGAAGCCGCTATAACAAAGAAGTACAAGCATTTTATATAAAGAATATATAGAAAATTATCTTAACATTATTGCAAACTCAAAACACAAATAAAATTAGAATTTTTAATCCATATTTTGTTACTAAAATATCTATTTAAAATTCCAAAGTGGAAGAAAATTTAAATATTTTTCATTTTGATTTTTAAGTCTACGAGAGTCTCAAATAGATCAAACTGCTGCGCAGTGTTTATTTGAATCGAGCTAGAATCTAGGTAAATGGATTAGCTGTAAGAGTTTTCGAAAGAAATTTCCTTAGCAAATTCTATATTTGTAAAAGAAATACTCCTAATATCTCAATCTGAAGCCTCTTCATGAAGTTGAGGGTAGGAGAAGAAGAGTAAATCGGATTCTATCCAAGTTGTGGCTTTTTGCAAAATCTGGATGAAACTTAAGCACAATATCTTGATACAGTAATTCAAACTGAATTTTTGGGTATATGCACTTCGAAACAGTTCTAGAAAGACAAATTCACACAAAAACTACTAAACTTAAAACCCCTTCGCGCCGACTGTCACGTATACGTGCCAGCAACGAACACACTTATCTACCGGCCGACACGCAGGCGTGCCAGAGCATTGTTGCATTTTCTACCGACTGTCACGTATTTGTGCCATACCTTGGAACGTTTTTCAAACTATAATTTCTGCCACAAGATGGCACTGTATGCCCATATGGTTTCAGATACATGTACATTAGACCTTCTACTCGAAATGAGAGAAGCATGATTCACATACACGTGTTTTTGATTATATAAACAAACGGGGAACTAAATGTTTCCGAATGACGTGATTTATGACGTCTCTTTAAATCGCACTTTATTCGCACGTGGTAGTTGTTTATTGTAAGTAGAAGTTTTATATGCGCTAAAGCGTTCAGTATTTCGGTTTACAGTTCAGTTTTTAGAAAATAATTAGATCTTGTTAGACGTGAATTCTTTCTGTTTTTACCGTTTCAATGTCGAAGCGTCGAAAATGTTTAACAGAGCATGAAATAGCAGAAATGATGCAAAATATTTCAGATATTGATTCTGAAATTCTGATATTCTGATATTGATACTGAAAGACATTTTCCAAAACTTTGTTCAGAAGAGACTGATAAGAAAATAAGACGACGATGCTTCGTTTGTTCACATTCCCGGAAAAATCCTCCAAAACGGCAAATGAGTTATTACGAGCTCAAGGAATGTAACGTAGGACTGTGTGTAGATCCCACTTAAAATTTTTCATACGAAAAGAGAATTTTAAGTAATATATTTAGTTTTCAGATGTATAATGTTAAAAGTCATAAAATGGTGAGTAATTAAAATAAAATGTGTAAAATATGCATTTAAACAAGAAATAAGGTAGTTAAAGTATATATATAAAAATATCTATAAAGCATAAGCCGTTTAAATACTCTATAGAGCATTATTAAACAATGCGTTGATACTTCGGAAATTTCATGGATTTAGGCTTACTAGCAAAAAAGCCCCTGTCCCTGGAGAAACGCTCGCGGAAGACACTGCCGGCCTCGGCGATAAGCGCGCGTTTTCGCTACCCGGTTCGAAGGGGTTAAAATGAAGACCGATTAAACAAAAAGAAGTGATGTGCTAATTTTAAATATTGTTACATTTTTATTTCATCGAAACATTTGTATGATAAAGGAAATCGTTACCCATTTTATAAAATTACAAATTTCAACTCGTCGAAAGGAAATTATTGTGTATTTTCGTAAAAGAGAAACTTAATACGCTAGCACGTATTCCAGAATAAATGTTTTGGCTAGTTCAGTGAAACTATTCATTCTAAGGTCTGAAGCAATTTTGTTAACTTGTTTACGAACAAAAGTAACTTCCTTATCTAATCCGCGGATGATGAGTTAATCTAGGTCAAGTTCACTTGAGAGTAAGAGTAAAATTCTCCGATGTAAACTCTTCTAAAGGAAAAAGGTAGGATATCTTCTGTATTGTGATGCAATAAGAAGGAACAGACTTTTATTTTCAGTTCACCAATTAATGTCAACTCGAGAGCTAAACAAAAGTTCAGATAATTGCTCAATAGACATACTGTAATAACTTTTAAATAGATTTAATAGTAGGATGCAATTGGGGTACTCAACATGATGATGTCTGTTGAAAGAAAGTGGTGTACTGAAATTATTTGCAGAAAAATCATTCTAATTTATGCTTCAGTGCGTAACATTGGGCTATTGCTTTTTCGGCATAATTAAAGTACTTGAATTGTTGCAGTTTGTATGAAGAATATTAAGCAACAACTTACTCTTTGTTTGAGTAAACAATAGAAATGAAAGTAATGACGTGTTTTCCGAGAGCAAAATAAAGGAACAATTCTATACGAAACGAATTATAAAACAAAATATTGCTAGCAAAATGTGACTTTGAAAGTGATTTTGAATAATATACTTACATAATTTTTTTAAATTCCAAACGAAGGGAAAAGTAAATCAGGAAAATGTTAAAGACGCATTGTATCTGTGGAGAAAGGGGAAAACTTTGTGCAATGAAAATAATCTTACTCAATCCTAATTTTTGTTTCAGTTGTCTAAAAAAGAAAATAGAGAGTATGATAAATAGTATGTTTAGTTTAAAAGGACTTTTGAAGACTAGACTGGATCGCCATGTTAACCCTTTGTTGCATCATGTCCATTCTAGTAGACAAAGTTTAGATTTGTTTATTCTTCTGTAAATGCCTTAACAGATTCCATTCTATATTATTAGAATTTTCAACTGTCTATCTTATATGGCTGTATAGCATCACTAAGTAAAGCATTGCTATTTGGAAAATGGCTGCTACTTCTGTTTCCAAGTTAGTACAATTTCTCATAGTAAACATTATATAATATTGCTTACATTTTCTTATACTACCGTTTTTTATTCATAATTAGTAATTTTATACATTTTATTTTAAATGTCAGTTTGAGAAAATTGTGGAGTGGGTAGGTAAAGATCTATCGAAAAGAGTAAATTGAAACCCAAATGTGCTTGCTTATCAAGCCAAACACCACTGGAAATGTTTATGTTTGGCAAGGAATTTCTAGAACATTTGACATTTTAATCCAATAGGTACAGGTTACAAAATCGTAGCAAAATGAATTCAATCACAATCGACGAAATGAAGGTGTTTTGGAGGATCTGTATGTACATGTCAGTTGTAGATTTACCATTTAGAAGATGGTTGGTTTTGGTTTATTAGATTACGGCAAAGCACTCGAGGGCTATCTGCCTTAAGGGAGGGATGCCTTCGTGGAGGACTTTTTAAGGGAAACTGGCTCGTATACACGTTACACATGGGGAAAACCACGAAAACACCCATGCAGCCAGCCCGTTCGCGGGATTCGAACCTCTGACCGAACTACCAGTGTTCAGCGACTTTACCGCTCGGCCGCTGGTGGGCCCATTTAGAAGATGGTCATGATCACTACAAACAAGGCAGAAAATGATTTCAAATGCAATGACCATAAATCGTTGGGAAGAGATTTGTATGCATGTACGTATATGCATGCTGTCCTCTGTAGTGAACAAGCTGTAGCAATTATTTAAAAGGAAATTTGAAAAAAAAAATCTGAAATTTTTCAGATTTTAAATTACGTCCAAAGGGGCGTTTTTTCAACGTTTTGAGTGTTACCTTTATTTATTAAATATCATGTTCTTTGCACTTAAACCATAAAATTCAGTTCAAGAGCAATATCGCAAAATAATGTTAAATTAAGCATATCTTTAGAATTTCCGATATACACAGTCTCGCGAGCTGGAGATAAAGATAAGATTTTTTTTCTATATAACGTTGCCATTTCTCGCTTTTAAAGCATTGAGTTTGTAAATCAAAAATTCGTTAAAGTTTTACAAAATATAAAATCTATAATAAAACAAATTCCAAATTTGGGATTTTAGATGCCCATATTCGCAGTAGGATTTCGTCATTCAAAATTCGATGGCTCTATGTACCATTGTTTTATCACAATGCGAGAAATAGACAATCATTTATGCAGATTTTTCATTATTTAATTTCTTCAAATATAATGCAGGACTCTAACATTTTGTGGCAACAGTTTGAAAAGTGAACCGACGTTTATAGGAGTCCGACGCAAAATCGCAAAACGAAAACAATAGTCCTTCAGGGACAAAGCCCCTTTGGACTAATAAAATTAATTTTTTTATTATTACTAAGGTTAAGTATAAAAAATACAACCATTTTCGTTTAACTTCTCTAGATTATTTGTATACAAAAAAGGGTTAAGCAAGAAATTTTACCTTAGAGATAATGACTTCGTGGAGTACTTTCTAAAGGCCCACTTATATTGAAAATGAGCATGGAGGGGAGGACCAACGTAGTCAACCTGTTCTGCCAAACTGAGTTCGATATTCGTTCGTAATTGATTAAAGCAAAATACATGAGGGCTAACTAAACTGCTGAAGAAAAGGGGCTTGTCTTAAGGAAACTGACTCATATTTACGCTGTCCACAGCAGGAAAAGCATGAGAATCTAACAGCTAGCCGGTTAGCTTGGAATCGAACTCCTGACGAATTACCAGTATTCTCCTATTTGCTCAGTTCTGCCAATGGTGTGCTTGGCGGTCCTTTAAACACTGGAACGGTCATTTTTCAAAGAAACTGTTTGGATGTTAGCTAAAATATTTTCGATGTTTCATCCAAATTTACATGACGATTTCAAAATATTCAAAGAAAGGGTGCATTTCTGAAGAATGTCAAGTACAGCTGTAAAAAAAGCTTAGACAAATGCGAGCACGCATTTTTATAGTTTACGTATCATCACTAAACTTTATTATATTCAATACAGCATACTAGAAAGCAGAGTTAGTTCATGCTCGACAAATAAACACGCAGTTTTTGCATATTAGGCTCGTTTAAGAGAGCGTTGAACGTTGTTACGCGTGTTTTGGAGTTTGTTTTACCGCTTTATGTGATTACGGCAAAGCTTTAAGGAGAGAGACGCCTTCGTGGAGGACTTTCTAAGGTGGTGTGTGTTGGTGTATTTAATTATGGCAAAGCACACTAGGGCTATCTGCCTAAGGGGAGGGATGCCTAAGTGGAGGACTTTCTAAGGGAAACTGACTCGTATACACGTTACACATGGGTGAAAAAATACTCATTGATTATGAATTTATTTTTTGAGAATAAAATTTCTTGGGTGATTTCGGAATTCTGATATCATCTGAGCAAAATTGGTTTAACAAATTAAAAGGTTATGGTTTTCCGAGTCACAAGTGGCTTCTTGCTTACAGTTTGCTTAATCGATTATGGCTAAGTAGGCGAAGGTTGTCTATGGGATTAATTTTTAAAAAATATTTGTAGTATAGGATTATTTTTTTTAATATATTTGTTATGTAACCCATGAAGAAAATCTAGAAATACAGCCAGCCTCTTCGCTGAGATTCCAACTAGGATTGAACTATTAGAGGTCAGTGGAAGCATAACATTTTTACACTTACAGGAAATACAGCTAGAGAGGCACTTTCTCAGCACGCACAACATTTTATGAATTCAAGTTTCAGTGCTTTATTTCCGGCCTAAACTTTTCTTAAGTGAGCCAAAAAAAAAAGGGGTGTCTTTCGAAGTGGTTGGCTCCTATTTACTTTATCCACTAGATATGAAGAAATCTTAAAAAATATTTCTATTAAATATTGTTTTTCTTGCCGTTTGAAAGATAATAAAAAAGAAATCTGATGTGGACAACACATGACTGCCTCGTACGTCCTATTAAATTATACACATTTTTTTGCTGCACTTCATTGAAACTTATTTCCTCGAATTTCATCAGATATATTCCTCATTCAATCAATTCAGTTCTCACTTCACGGCAAGGCAAAAATACATAAAAACTCAAAATAAATTTTAAAATACAGAAAAACGTAAATACTTTTTCCGATTTAAATTACAGATTTTACGCCAAAACAAATTCGACAAAAGGACAGAAAGGTACCATTTTCAGTGCACAAAAATTAGTTAACTTTCTGCCTCACTGGAAAAAAAAAAAGTCACTGAAGTTGGTGCAAAAATTTGCATTTTACGGTTGAAGAAATAACACATATCAAAGCCCTTTATGTATTTTAATTATTAATTTTTGGCACCCAACCAGGGGTAATATATAGAAACGCTGACTGCCGTACTGAAGGGCCCGGGTTAGAATTCCGGAGAAGGCATGGATGTTCATCATGGAGGTAGAAAAGGGAGGAGGGGCCAACCCGCGCTAGAAGTGAAGCATGCTTTGAAGCTTGGGTCACCAGACGGGGTGTTCTTTGTTTACATTCAGAAGCTCGCTTGACAAGATTCTGATAGTATTTCGACACACGACAGTTCCGTAGAAATCGAAAAAGGGACACTCTCGCATGAAAGAAACATTCATAGTGTGATGGATAATAGCAATTTGTATAGTTTAGTGACATTTACGCAAAAATCACATCTTGGTTATTTTTCGATAACTAACAACAGCGATTTTGATTATGAATTTGTTTTATAAAATTCTAAGCTGTTGCACTACAAAAATATAGATTTTAAGAAAATTGCTAAAAGAGATCTGCCAAAATTTATTTTCTAGAAGATTTGAAAAGTTTGAAACTTGATGGCTAAATGTAAATATAAAATTATGTATGTTAAAATATTTGTACTTAGGCACATAGGTCAGATTAAGTTTTTATTAAATAGAGTAACGCATGCAAGGGCTATCTGCCTAAAGAGAGAGATGCCATCGTGGAGGAATTTTGAAGAAAAACTGACCTTTGAGTGGGTATTAAAAATAATACTTATAATTTTCATTCAAATTATATTCATATATATTTTTTATGTAAAACTTTCGGGTGTATGCTAAATTAGTGTAAATTACTTTACACGAAAAATATAGTGAATGCGCAGAAATTAAAAATTTGCACATGCCGGAAATGATAAATAGGAAATATGTATGGGTATTTATGCATGTGCTTGCAAAAAGCATGTATCTGCCTTTGACAAAATACTTAAATATTCATTAAATTATTTATAAATGTATTTGAAATGAAGAATTTATTCACTTATAAACAACTGTGAAAGTACTGTGAAGAAATCTAATGATTAAATGTATCTAATTTATAATGATTATAAATGTTATCTAAATATATAATAACCTTAATATTGAATTGTAAACATAAATTGTAATCCTGTTGACAAATACGTTATAAAACTATTTAAGCAAGAATTGTTCGTATTGGAAAGCAATCTGTTAAAATGTATTGTAAAGCAAATGCTATGAGATGCGCACTTAAGAACTTAAGAACGTAATAAAGAGTTTTGGAATATGTATTGTTGAAATGAAGGGTAAAAAAAAAAAATCTGATAAGTATAATTAAAAGAATTATTCCCTTTACATTTTATAATAAATCAGTTACAAGTTTTAAATAATACTTAAAAAAAACTTATTTGATTCCCTTTCAGAAATGTTTAGAGAAAGTCAAATACTATTTAATACCTATTTAATTATTAGGAATTAGCGAAATACTTATTTAAAGTATTTCGCTAATTCCTAATAATTCTCTAATTTAAAATGAACCGAATAGAGCATTAATTATAAATTGACTTACATTTTTCGATTTAAAAGAAGCCAAAAAATCATGTCATATTTAAGAAAGCATTTTAGGAAGAAGCTCTATAAATAGAAAAGAAATAATGCATAATTTTAATATTAATATTACAATAAACTTTGATCTTAATTTTTGTACCTTAACCGAATAAAATCGAATTACCTTAATTTTTTTTTCTAGTGTAATTAACGAAAACTTGTGAAAATATTTCATTCAAATTAAACCATTCTGAGAAAACTGTCCTGTGAAAAGTATAGCATTTAATTCCGTTCAGAATGAAATGTTGTTTTCACATACTTAGGACTCTGCAGTGTTGTAGAAAAAGAAAATATATACATTTATATGTATATTTGCCACGTAATTACAAAATATTTACACCCGAACGCGTCAAATCCCATAGAACTCAATGGTAAATTACCCAATGTTTTGGTCACCACGTAGGGATCGCCGGTGCTTCAGAGCAGGGTACAGAGAAACTTGTTTAGGGCGACTCCATCTTACTTCCTACCTCCATGATGTTCATTAAATGGGTAGTGTTTGTGCAGTATGGAGGCACTTTAAATATGCAGCGAACAGAAAGTTTTCTCGAGAAGTTAGTGATAGAGGAAGATGAGTGGAAGACCTTTGGAGCAATATCCGCCCCCGGGGATCCCTTCTCTATCAAAATTGGGGTCGGAACTGAGCTAAGTCAGTTGTCATCTGTATGGTGGTCAAGGCTCTTGCCAACCACAGGCGCACTTGACTCCTTGCCACGATGAATGTCTTGGGCTTGTGCTGATTTTCGTCAGACAAATGAGATTGATAACAACAATTACAAAACGAAAATTCTGCGAATAGGGTAGCGTGAAGCATAACGTATTTTTACACTTACAGGAAATACAGATAGAGAGACACTCTCTCAGCACGCACAACGATTTATGAATTAAAGTTTCAGAAATTTACTTCCGACCTAAGCTTTCCTTAAGTGCAATGACTTCTGAGGAAAATATAAATGAGTACTTTACCTTCAATGATTTTTACAGTAAACATTCACAATCTCATTAAAACGCATCGAAGATTAACAGGTGAAAACAACATTTGAAAGCTAAATATATGTATCTTCCGCTGGACTTTAGCATTGTAATTTAAAAAAGCTAAGTACCTGCAAATCTTGCCATGCAATCCCCTAGTTCAGGGGTCGGCAGCCTATTGAAATGGAAGAGCCAAAGTTTACAATTTACAAAATTTCCCAGTTTTTAAAGAGCCACTAAAATTTTCGTTTTAGTATTATGGTATATATTATTTCGTTTCAGTAAATATTATTTGAGGAACTTGAGCGCTGCAATTTCACATCAAAAGAGTCGAATGCGGCTCGCGAGCCTCAGGTTGCCGATCCCTGCCTTAGTTGAAAACTCCAATTACCTTGACCTGGTATGGTACGAGTCTAGCAAAAACAAGTAACACGGTTCTCCTGCTGTTGTTTCTACTTGAGAAATATAATCATGCGTATACAATATTTTATAAATATCATGTGTTTAAGACACAATAACACGCCGAATAAATACTAATTCAGAAGTCAAACAACAAAAATCAGCGTTATATTTACCAAATTTTCACAGGACTAGTTTCGATGGTTTTACCGAACCACCATCTTCAGCTGCAAAACCGCAAATGAACCAGATAGGAAATAATGATTAGATAAGATAAGAAAGCCTGGACAAGAATAAGCAAGTGGCGCCATCTGTTGGTGAAACCAGAACTAAAACATAATTTCTTTAAAGGCCGAAGGCAAATTTGGATCGGAATTAGGATCGTTAACTAGAACAGAAAGATTTTTATGAATGTGAAATGCCTCTAGAAAATCCATTTCTCCAATGGAAGATGTTTTTTGAATAATTTTGGCAGCAGAAAAACTGAAAGTGTGGTTTTCGGACCAACAATGTTGAGCAACAGAAGACTTCTGTGTTTCCTTTTTTCTAACATATGCCTCATGTTCCTTGACGCGAAATTTTAAGGCTCTCTTAGTTTGGCCAATGTAAATTAAACCACACTGGCAAGAAATCCTATAAATACCCCAGGAATTCATATCCGGAATGGGGTCCTTGAGTATGGAACTCGGAATTTTATTGATGGGAGAATAAACAACCCGAAAGTTAAATTTCTGCAAAATATGTGCAACAATCAAGCTAATTGATGGAAAGAAGGGAATGACAACAGAATTTTTATAATCTCCTAAAACAAGAGTGTGCCTTTTAGTGTGTTGAGATGAGAATTTTTCAACTGCTTGATTAATAATGTTGGGTGGAAAGCCCCTGTCAATAGCTATTGCTTTTAAATAATTTAGTTCTTCATCAAGGGCTAGTTTGGAGGAGCAAACTTGAAGAGCACGGAAAAGATAGGAATAAAATGAAGCTAACTTTTGTTTAGTCGGATGACATGATTTAAAGTGTGGTGGAAGGCAAACCGATGAAGGTTTACGGTAAACCGTAGTACTGAAGTTGGATGTGTTACGTGTGACCAGAATGTCGAGAAACGGAAGAGAATTGCAAGTCTCAAGTTCATGATTTTACAAATTAATCTGATCATGCATTTTTACAAATTAATGAGTCTTTACAGTGCAACCATACCAATTATACACAAAATTTTCATCATACCTGGTCAAAAATTTTAATACCTGTACAAATGACAAACATGCTACATTTTTACAGTGTGGATGTTTAACTGCATTTTAATCCTTTCGTGATGGTGAACTAGTAGCTATCAATACGCCACTAATACCACAACGTCCCTTAAGAACAGCTTACATTAGTTTGAACAGTCGGTAGCTGCTGTGTAGTCATAAAAAACTGAAATCCATACAATTGAAATCCATACAATGTCTATCCAACGGGTTTGTATTTTTGTACGATGCGATCACAACTTTCTTCAGATTTTGGTTTGGTTTATTTGATTACGGCAGAGCACTCGAGGGCTACCTACCTAAAGGAAGGGTGGTTTTCGAAAGGAAACTGATTCGTATGCACGTTACGCATAGTAAAGTCACGAAAATGCCCATGCAGGTAGCCCGTTCAACGGGATTCGAAACCAGGATCGAACTGCCAGTGTTCAGCGTCTTTAGAGCTCGGCCGCTGGTTGGCCTTCTTCAGATTTTAAATATACACTGTATTTTGAAGAATGTGTACTTTTCAGTAAACTTAATCGTATTTTTCTTCAATGGCCTGTATTTATATCAGACTCCTATTTATTATAGCTTTCCGAAACAGTTTCGTTTACCAGTTGCCATTTCTCTTTCACATTTTTATGCTCTACCTTAAGGAGGACAAAAGTTAAGCCACATGTTAATATTTGAAGCAGATAGGTGAAACGAAGATTTTTTGGATGTAACTCTGCTTACTAACAATATGGTTCAATGATTTTTCAGTATGTAATGCTGATCAATTACTTTAATCTACGATATAGCACAAAAGAAAGAAATCAAATACACTTTATCCATGTCAAGAACATTTCATTGTTTACTAGTTAAATGCAGAGTTTCTGTTTGCGTATCATTATTATAATTATCGTTGCCAAAGCGACGCATTTAGTAAATGCCCGATCTTACCGGTGCTAAGCCATTGTGAAGCGAATAAGTAGATCTCTTATATAATCGTCACTAGCTACTGTGAAGCATTTATTGTATATCGTGTATAATCAGCATCGAAATCTTTCGTTCATATTTAAGAAATATTTCACTCAGTCATTTCAAAGAGGTAACATTAATTAAGATTACCACAATTTTAACCAATTCTTTCTAAATGATAAATCCACCAATTGTAACCAATTCTTTATGAACCGATGTAAACCAATTCTTTACGAACGATAAGAAACTGTTGAAGTGGTTAAAGCATAACTTTGAAATGAATAGAACCTTTCATCATTAGATGAGCCGCTATAGCCAGAGAACTAGCATACTCGTTTTGCAACGTAGGAAGTTTACTACAGCAAAGCACTCCAGAACTAACTGCTTAACATTCTTACCCACCAATTGGTCGTTGTATCTGAACATTAATACTATAACCTAAATTCGAATCCCAGAGATGGAGATGTCGCAAGGGTGTTTTTATAGTTCTCTACATGCAAATGAGCCAGTCTACCATAGAAAGACGTCATCAGAAGACGTGGTTCTCCTTAGGTAGGTAGCCTTTGCATGTTTTGGCAAAATCGATTAAACAAATTACCAGACGGATTCGAAGATGGTTTTCTGAGAGATTGCGCTTGTATTCGCATTAAACATAAAAAATACCATATAAAGTTTACTCCTCTAGTTTCTTGAGAAAAGTCCATAATAAAAGACCACAGAAGAAACTACACAGCTATTATTGACCACACAACAAAATTCCACGCCGATAAAAGCTTGCATTGATAAATACCCACGATTCTTATGTAGGTCATACTTATTGGCAATATAAAATATATTTTTGATTAGAGTAAAGGAGTATTTGAATGTCATTAAATTGATTTTTGATACCTCATAAGTATCAGTCCAGGTGTATGGGTTGCTGATAAATTTTTCAATGCAGTCCAACTTATCGAAGGCAGCAGCGTGATGCTGCTGTGGTACTTTATGCAGATGCAAGCAAGATGAGTTTTGTTTGACGAGCTATAAGGCTTTGGTGACAAGTCTGAAAATTTTGCATTTATTTTCTCTTACTTTTATGATTTTTCATAGTTCTTTTCTCCAGGGAAAAAAACAAGTGAAATGGATTTGAATTAAATTCGAAACATACATTATTGTAGTCCACAAGTACCAGTTATTTTGCATTCTAAATTAATGTTTTTATGCTTTTTTAAACAAATTTAAGGCCACTGTTTTAATAACATCAAGCAGAGAACGAACAGTCTACTATATATATCAGCATTCAAAAACAGTCTTTCACTGTCGAATGATGATTCGTGTCCAGAGCAGGCAAGGACTGGCATGGTGAGGTCCATTCCGCCAAGTGACACGTCCCCGCAATGGCGAGACAGCAGAACAGGACTTGGGGGGGGGGCCATCACAGTACATAGCAGGACTTGGAGGGTACCATCTGTGTGGATATTTTCATATGGCCATCAAGACTATGCAATATCTTCATGGCTAAGCCTTACGTGACAGAATTCGCAGAACCCTCGAGTTTTGAAAATTGATTAATCGCCGGTCAGTCAGTTTATCTGTTGATTACCAAGCTAGAGAACCATCTTCTTGCACATTTATGCCACAATAACTAGCATACGTTTTAGCTCATTTTAGTTTTTTTATGTGCTGTATTCATAACTTATATCGCTTATCTAAGTAAATAAAATGAGTTTTTGGTACTTTTCCGTTTTGCCGGCGCAAGCGAAAAAGTCGCCAACAATGGTACAACCGATGCCAAACGGAATATTCTGGCTGGTAACCTTTTACGGCTCATTTTCAAAACAAGTCGCAGCTTTTTCTTATTGATTGTTTCTTTCATTACTGGCATATAATTACATAGAATTTTTATCAGATAGTTCAGTTTTATGTCTAAGGCCATTTTCGGTAATTAAGTCAGTTAGGATGCAATCACAGCGCTTGCCCGAAGCCGAAAATATAGAAAAGGTAAAGTCAAAGGTTAAATTCCTCGACTCTAATGAGAATGCATTAGCGAAGTAAAGTACTGCATTTTTACATAATTTCTGAGTAAGTTATTCGTACGAACTGAAATATTTCTTGCATTTAAACTTGTGTTCCACATTAAGATTTAACTTCAAATTAATGTAGATAATTACTGAGAGCATTAGATTTTTGTAGAGTAGTTTACGTGAGATGAGATCGCTTGGGGTCACGTGATATGAACCGGCGAATCAGGATGTTGAACCATAGTAAATTCTTAATTTAATGTCTTTTTGCAAATTTATTGCCTTTATTTATTGGCTTTTTATAAAATTGTAAGCGATATTAAAATGTTTATGCCTTCAAAAAAAGAATTCTTTGAACTAACATTCTTTTTTAAATATTTTTTATGTGCATCCTGTATGTTGTCGCCAATAAAGTCTGCTTGGCGAGATTTGCGCCGGCGAAACGGAAAAGTACCGAGTTTTTTTTTCCTGCAAATTTTTGTAAATGATTGGCACGAGTTTGACGAGACATCCGGAAAATTACTTTCACGGTCAAAGAGAAAATAAGTACCGGAAATACTTTGGATGGATATTTAATATAAAATGTATTATTCTAAATTTATACTTTGTATACAAGCTTTATTCTCGACTTTGTAGCATTTTTCTCTTAAAATCTATTAAATGCTCGGATTTTCAAGTAAAAGGTGTCGTTTGATCAAAAAAAGAAACAAAGTTGCAGAAATAGATCGTGAAAAAGGTTTCTGAAATCATTGGAAAATAAATAACTTTACTTCGACCTTATAAATTGAACAATAAAAGAAATTAATGTCAAAGTCATAATTTCTTTTAAGGTGGTGTGGTGTATTTAATTATGACAAAGCACACTAGGGCTATCTACCTAAGAGGAGGGATGCCTTTCGTGGAGGACTTTCTAAGGGAAACTGGCTCGTATACACACGTTACACATGGGGAATTTCTTTTAAGGAAATTATTTTTACTTAAAATGGCTTTTTGAAGAAATTCTTCTCAAGGTTTGCTTTGATACATTTTTAGCGTGATCTTTTAAAGCGCAATATTCGAATTGCTTCGCACATAAGGAAGCCATTTTTTTTCTCTAAACAATAAAGCTTTACTGCCTATGTTTAGACAGAATGATAACTGTTTATTCTAGAAAAAATCCTTGGCGAGTAATATCTTTTAAAGGAATTTAATTTTCCTTATTAGATTAATCTCGTTTATTCCATTTTGATGCATAGTTAAATTATGCTTATTATGTTACAAATCTTTTCCTTATAGCAGTAACAGATGTAGATTCACAACAAACTTATTCCAGAGTTTAATTGAAAAAATTTGATAAGATTTTTGTACATTATTTTACCTTGTTTTAAAGATAACTTTTCGTGGCCTTTTTTATTGAATTCATTTTGAAACAATATATTAGATTAAAATTAGATCTTGAAAAAAATCTCTCATGAAATTAACATTTTACTGACCAATAAACAGGAAGACTCTCACAGAAGCTAAAGGAAAAACTTCCAATTTTTTATCAAACTAGATTCGTACACTAACTTAGCAAACATACATTATTCTAGAAACTGATTGCCAAATATATAAGCTTCTGACCACGAAAGTCAAAAATGGAGAATTTGATTCAATTAAAATCACGGTCCACCAGCGACCAAGCGGTAAAATCGTTAAACATTGGTATTTCGTTCCGGGGGTTCAAATCCCATCAAATGGGCTAGCTGCATGGGCGTTTCCGTGGTTTACACCGTGTAATGTTTATACAAGCCAGTTTCCCTTAGAAAGTTCTCCGTGAAGGCATCCCTTTCCTCAGATACATAGCCTTCGAGTGCTTTGCCGTAATCAAACTATCAAATAAAATAAATGGGAAATGGAATCAAATTGTGGGAGGAATAGCGACTCCGCATTTAATGTAGTACTTCAAAATTGAACTACCGACGCGGTAAGAATGTCCCCGCATGTATTCGGGTACCCCCCCCCATGTATACGAACTGGTTCTCTATGACAAAAAGTAACTTAATGGGATTTACCGTAATTATTTGGTATAACCAAATAGACAACAGCTTCCAATGACGAGTGGACAAGACCTCTAACCACTGATATTTATGATCTGGGTTCAAATTGATAGCTCTCGCGTCTAAACTTAATTATCCAATAAATTTGGAACTCAGACTACCAGTAATTGCTGAAAACTATTGCTAATATCTTTTGAAATTACATTATCAAGTATATTTCATAGAGAAAATGGTTATGTTTTGAATATATACCGTTTACACCTTTAGAAGGCAAACTACATGGTTAGTTGAATTATGGCACAGCATACGATGCTTATCTGCCTAAGGTACAGATGTCTTTGAAAGAAAGCTAAATATTCTTGCCTTAGCATAAAAATTATGGATAATTTGTAAGGCGCCTTAATATTGCTTTTAAATGCTATGCAACACTTATAAAAAGAATGTTTTCTGGAAAACATGCTAAACAGAATTTTTTTAAGGGTCAACTTTAGGCCATACGTAAAATATATCTTATACATATGAAAAATTCAAATGCTATTCCGAGAAAATGCGTAGCTAAAGTTCTATTTGAAATTATATATGTGTGTGCATATCTTAGTAATATGATATGACCCGATCACTCTACTGAGTATGATGCATTGTTCAATTACTGCTTGCATATATTTTAAGAAATTTCAATATCTTATCAAGCAATACTGAAAAATCTTCGTTTATAATGATACTATTGAAAAGGTTAAGCGTTTTGGTGTTATCGTTAACATCTTGCGCAATTTGGCGATTTTTCGGAGAAAAAGAATGATCGGAGGTTTAAATCGGAGAAAATTATTTCATATCATAGATGTTATTAGGTGCATACTTTAATTTTAACTCTATAATTTTCCCGGAAAACAATTTATAAAACTACTTATAAGTGGTATCTCCCACATGTAATTATTCCAGCTCACCGGCCATTTTTAACTCTTCCAATCAAATTTTAACACTCATTAATTCTTTACTGCAGCATTATATAAATCTGACTGCTGTAGCAAATGGCTGACGGCTATTCTTGAACGAATTACCGCTTCGAATGCCAACGTGTTCGTTATACTTTTTTCACGTTGCATTTCCAAAATGGTTATTTTGAAAAACGCATCTTGATCAAATGCGAATCTCCAACACACCTGCCTTTGTGGCAAATTATGTTTCTACAAAGATTTCATAGAACTTTCTTCGTTTGCAGGCAAATCCCATAAGTGAATAAATACCGTTTCAAAAATTCAGCTGAAAATCAAAAATGGTTAATCTTTGGATTATGTTAATTTCGCAATTTTTTTTGGCGAAAATTTGGCGACCAACCCTGCTACAACAACCTGCTAGTTTTTTTTTTTTTTTTTTTTTTTTTTTTTAACTCAACCTTTTTTTTTCCAACAATCTGATAGCCGAATTACGCTTATGCTAGAACTTTTATGGAACAAAAGTGCTTAATCATGACGAAGATTAGGTACGAAATTGGGAGAAAGTGCAGAATCTCAAACTGCTTGCCGCGTTTTTAAGATTTGCACATACACGGTATCCATATACACGTCGACCTATTTTCACTTAAAAAAACATCCCAGAATTGCACAAAAATGGCATTGGCACACTCTTGACTTTATCCATGTATACTGCTAAAGTCCTAGCTAGTAACCTTTATCGCCTTACCAAAATGTCGCCAAACTACCTGTTACCATATTCCAAAGATTATCCCCCAAAATATTACAAGTTGCCTTTAGAGCTTTTAATAGAACCAAAAGCAGAATGTACGAAAATGGCAACGTTTTCTTATTCAAACTCAGGATTACCGATATGGTTTATCTGAAGAATTGTTATGCGCATGATTGCCACAGTTTAGCAAATTTCTGAAAATTTGGCGACTTCTATTAAGGCGGCCGCGATACTAATTTTTTGTATTAATATTTATTAATTTGTAACTAAAAAGAAATAATGAGGTAATGCATTATAGTTTGAATACAGAAAAACATACGTTTTTAATGTGGGAATATTAAACAAAGCGATCTTTTTGAAGAGTGAATATATATAATTCAGCTGACAGAGAAACAACTTTTTTACTATATAAATTATCTGAAATGAATGTATTAAAGCATGAATTAAATACATTATGGTAATACTTAGTTTTGTTCAGCATTAATAAGTGGATTTATTAAACAGAAAAATGGTGATTTCCATAATAGCGGAAGAATCCTAAAGATGATTTATTGAGCTATTAATATCAATTGGTATTGACTGGACCGATGGTTTCTATTGCTTCAATTTGTTTAGCTTTCCAAAATTTTAGAGCTTTCATCGCTGGCTGGCATTTATATACTACGATCATGTCATTCCTTAGTTTCCCACATTTAGTAGCTTGTAGCCTAGCGAATATTTTATACTCTAGTATTATATCATTAAACGATAAAATATGTGATCACCGGAAAGCTAAAGACTCACCATTTGAATAGCGAAACAAAATACCTGTAATTAACTTCATATTTATATTCAGAAAACTGCCAAACCAAATGGTTAAACTTGAAACAATTTCGCCTCAAACCGCGCCAGTCTTCATATGTGCCAAAATGGCTTTCAAATACACCGCGCTATGATTGTCAATGTAGATTTTCTATAATGACATCAGTTTTTCTGATAAACAATAATTTAGAAAAAAATTATCTAAAGACAAAATAGCTGAGCTAAAATTTCGGTGAATCTTTACATTATGGTAATTTGGCGATTTTTTTGGCGACTAACCCTGCTACAGCAACTTGCTAGTTTTGTTTTGGACACCATTTTGTTTTCACGAAATAAAGGCTTTTTTTTTTTACTCAACATTTTTTCCAACAATCTGCTAGCCGAATTACGCTTATACTAGAACTTTTATGGAACAAAAATGCTTAATCATGACGAAGATTAGATGCGAAATTGGGAGAAAGTGCAGAATCGCAAACTGCTTGCCGCGTTTTTAAGAATTGCACATGCACGGTATCCATGTGCACGTCGACCTATTTTCACTTAAAAAAACGGTTAATCTTTAGAATATGGTAACGTAGTTTGGCGACATTTTGGTAAGGCGATAAAGGTTACTAGCTAGGACTTTAGCAATAATCTGAGAAGTACACAGTTAGAATCACGGATTACTTTTTTTTCAGAGAAATGAGAGATCTTGAGACATGTAATGTAACATTTTCCGGAAAATTCCGATCGTGATTTTAGCTAATAAGCACTTAAAAATATTTTCGCTGCTAAAGTGCAGAATCGCCCACTTATTTGTTTGGCGCTTTTTACAAGAGTAAGAAGAGTTGGATTTTTGTCAATTTTCTTTGACTTTTTAAGCGAAAATAGGTCGATGTGTACATAGATAAAGTCAAGAGTGTGCGCAATGCCATTTTTGTGCAATTCTGGGATGTTTTTTTGGTTGATCTTTACATTATGGTAACTTGGTGTTTTTTTGGCGAAAATTTGGCGACCAACTCTTCTACAGCAACCCTCTTTTTTTTTTCCCGCCGCCATTTTGTCTTCACGAAGTAAAGACATGTTTCTTTTCTTTTTATCTACTGAACACTTCTTCCAACAATATAGTGGCCGAATTACACTTATGCTAGAAATTTTATCTAACAAAACTGCTTAATCATGACAAATATTCACTGCAAAATTGGGAAAAGTGCACAATACCATACTCCTTACGCGTTTTTCAAAATAACACATACACATAAACCATGTACACGCCGACTTATTTTTACTTAAAAAAACATCACAGAATTGCACAAAAATGGCATTGCGCACACTCTTCACTATATCCATGTACACTGCTTTTTTCTCATAAATTAGAAAAATTTCACGAAAATACATGACAATTTTCTCAATCTTTAAACCCGGTAAAAAGAACATATATGAAATTACCTGATCGCGAAAAAGTATTTACCCTTTCCAAATATGAACATTTCCACATATAAAATAAATAAAATATCCAAAAACTTTTACCTCTAAATCATCTATTACATTATACACGTCACCAACGAATTCATACCGCAAGCATTACAAATACTTAGTATCAAATATTTAAATTATTTCCATGCACGTTTGCTTCAACTTAAACGTATACCAAATTCCTACAAACATAAAATTCACAAAATAACTATCATTTAATTAAAATATCACTAAACCGTGTACACGCCGACTTATTTTTACTTAAAAAAACATCCCAGAATTGCACAAAAATGGCATTGCGCACACCCTTCACTATATCCATGTACACTGCTTTTTTCTCATAAATTCGAAAAATTTCACGAAAATACATGACAATTTTCTCAATCTTTAAACCCGGTAAAAAGAACATATATGAAATTACCTGATCGCGAAAAAGTAATGAACATTTCCACATATAAAATAAATAAAATATCCAAAAACTTTTACCTCTAAATCATCTATTACATTATACACGTCACCAACGAATTCATACCGCAACCATTACAAATACTTATTGTCAGATATTTAAATTATTTCCATGCACGTTTACTTCAACTAAAACGTATACCAAATTCCTACAAACATAAAATTCACAAAATAACTATCATTTAATTAAAATATAATTAAATTCAAAAACACTACTTAAAATATAAATGAGCACATACATTAAATTAATACATACATAAATACCCATTTCGAATTCACTTTAGTTACGGCCATGGGATCCAAAAATTCACGAACACTGTTTCACACAACACAGAATAAAGCCAAATACAAAATTTCCAGATTTTTTCCCCGATTTCCCCCCTTTTTCCGATTAAACAACCGTAATTCGTCCATTAATATCACATGACATATCCCATGATCTCTCATTTCCCTCACAGAAAATAATGCGTAATCGGAACTGAGTACTGCTCACATTATTACCAAAGTGCCAGGTAGTAACCTTTATCGCCTCCAAAATGTCGCCAAACTACCAGTTACCATATTGTAAAGATCAACCAGATGCACTTCTGTAAGCGTTTACAATAAAGTGCCCTTTCATACTTTTGGCAATATAATGCGAACAATGACGCCAAAAAACAGTGTTTCCAATATGCCTGCCATCCAAAACAACAGCAAAAAAGTTTGTTAAATGCTCACCTTTTATAATCTTGGCTACGTCTCATCATCAGCATCAGATGACTGCTGTACATACATAATGCAATTATGTAGTTCAGACCTGATCCTCCTTGTCCTAATTGGGGTACTGGCGAAGCCACATAAACTCCGTAAAAGTAAGAATACAAAATCTCGTCCGACGACTGGGGAAGGCCACGCTTGCGAAAACTTGCACTTAATATGGCTCCACATGCCCTTAGTGGTGTTGGTATGAGTGTCTTTCTTGCAACAAATTCGCTCATAGCTGTCCAGTTAATCTTTAAGCTCGACCAGACGCATCTATCGCACAACGTTCATAGCAAGAAGTAATTAAATCTGCATTCATACACAATTCAGTTCTAGCTTTCTTACCCTTTCGCTCTAAGTCATGAAAAAAAAAAACCAGTATTTATCTTATCAAACATAGTTCTCCGCAGAAATGATGGTACAATGATTAATTAGAACCAGCCAGGTAATGAAAATCAAAGGTCAATTAACGGCAATTAAAATTCTAATGATTCAAAATGCGTTATTTGTAAGACATAATACATGTCCTACAAATTATGTAGCATTCAGTCACTAAACCAAAAAGTTTCTATCAGATTAAATGGAAGAAAAACATTGGCATATAATACAAAAATGGCTGCCATAACAGGAGGGAAACGGAGTTGATTCTAGGTAACCAGGAAATCCAAAAAAGGGCATCCTTTTCTACACTAGAACCTGCACTTCATGCAAGGGCGAATAAAAGAAAAATAAAGAATAAAATACAATAATAATAATGAATATTTATATAAGGATTAACAATTAATATGTGCAGAAAATAATTGGTAATTTTTCATAAAGGTATGAAAGAAAACACATGGCAACCCACAAACAAATTCTTTTAATCTCGTAACAGGTAGCGACTAACAGTTTGGAAACAATTGTAATAAAAATTAGAGCAGTATAATGATTTCTTCAATTTGAAATGCTGAAGCTTAGAAGCCTGTGCATTCGAAATGTAAAACCTGTGGCAAATCTTAACACACCTCAGTTTCAGAGCACAAAACATCACTTTGTTAAACATTCTACGTTAGAAGACTAAAATTACTAACTGCTTACATTACTAAAAGATGAATACATAAATTATATTGTAAACACGGTCTTTTCCAAGTAATTCGTCACCTAAAAATTTAATAATAAAATCAATTGTCAGCATGGTAAAAAAAAAAAAATTAACTAAATGTCACAAACATTTAATGTTTAGAATCTTGATGGAAAGTATGTCCTTTGAAAGGAAGCGCTTTTTAGAATATATATATACATATAAACATATACAGGTCAGAATTTCAGAATCTTTTCGTGTAAACATATCTTTGGAAACATCTAATGCAAAAGAAAGTTAAAATACTCACTGCGAATAGCCCAGGCTTTGGAATTTCTTATCGCGATAATCAGACTGAAGATGGACTCATTGCAATCTGGTGTTATCTTGAGGAATTGCGATAATTTATTTAGTGCATTAACCGTGCGGGTATTTATCAAAGGATCCATTGCCTCCTTTAGCAGCTCATCAATTTTTGACCATTTAAAGTCGTAACTGCTTTCTTTTTTCATATCTTCAAATACTTTGTCCAACAACGAATTAAAATTCGATTTTGTCAATACGCCTACAATCACACATTGCAATATTAAGCACAGTTTAAAGGAATATGCAGCTACCATATCAAAGAAATCTTTATAACAATTTTAAGATGATTTTTTTCCAAGCTCGCATGCACGAGAGACTATTCGTAAGAACTGTGAAAGGTAAGGCAAAAAGTGACGCAAATGCCAAGCATTGGAGATGCCATCAAGTTTCACTTTAAACATGCTAAATATACTTCGTAAAACATCTGTGCGGCAGGATGAGAAATAGCAAATAAAAATTCTGTCGTTGCTGATGATGTCATGTAATACATAAGATAGCTAAGTGACGTTTTAGAAAATAGAATTACTGCTAAGATTGTTTTCCTTTAACATGTATAGTGTAACAGAATAAAACTAGTTTTCGAAATCATAAATTAACGTATTCTGGGAAATACAGTGGATGGACAAAAATATGGAAACACCTTGTGAAATGCATGTTTGAAAAGAAAGATTGATTTTAATGAAATATGTAGGTGGCGCTGGCGTTTTTGACTACTGACGCCACCTATACAACTTCGTAAATGTGCTAAACAGTTCAGTTGTTGTCGGAGTACTGTTATATGAGGTTGTCATTGCATTATGTCAGAGTTAACAGACTTCGAACGTGGGCAAATTGTTGGAGCACGTATGGCAGGTGCTTCCGTAAGCAAGGTAGCCGAGGTGTTTAGTGTTTCAAGAGGTACTGTATTGAAGATTTATTCCGCATATTTGAAAAGCGGTAAAACATCATCTGCTAAATCACAGCGCGGACGAAAGTGTGTCCTGAGTGATCGTGACAGACGATCATTAAGGGCATTTGTGACGAAAAATAAGAAAACCACAGCTGCAAAAGTTACTGCTGAAATGAATGTTGTGTTACCGAACCCTGTGAGTACCAAAACAATTACAAGGGAGCTTCATAAACAGGGAATTGCTGGCCGTGCTGCAATTGAGAAGCCACTCATCAGTGATGCTAATGCCCGTAACAGGAAAAGGTGGTGTTTAAGTCATAAAGCCTGGACTATAGAGCAATGGAAGCGAGTAATATGGTCTGACGAGTCTTCTTTCACATTGTTTCCCACTTCTGGCCGAGTTTACGTCTGGAGAACGCCATCTCAAGTCTATAATACAGACTGCTTGTCGCCAAGGTTGAAACATGGCGGGTGTTCTGTTATGGTTTGGGCAGCAATATCGTGGTTCTCTGCTAGCTTCATGATAACTGTGTCAGGGCACATGACTGCCAAGGCTTATGTGAACATTTTGGCCGATCAAGTTCATCCCATGGTAGGAACTTTGTTCCCCGATGGTGATGGTGTCTTCCAAGACGACAAAGCCCCTGTTCACACAGCTCACATTGTCCAGGACTGATTTTCTGAGCACGAGGATGAGTTGTCCCATCTCCCCTGGCCACCACAGTCACCAGACCTGAATATTATCGAACCTTTGTGGTCTACATTGGAAGGGAAAGTGCGTTCTCGTTATCCACCGCCAACATCGTTATCTGAACTTGCCACCGTTTTGCAGGAAGAATGGTGTAATATTCCCTTCGCAAACATACAGGAACTGTATTTATCCATTCCGAGAAGACTACAAGCTGTTTTGGATGCCAACGGGTTTCCTACACCATATTAAGCAAAGAAACATGTTTTTTTAAAGGTGTTTCCATATTTTTGTCCAACCCCTGTAAGTCTTTCTTATTAAGGTAAACAATCTCATCGAAATTAATCCATTTAGTTCAAGTTTTCTCAAACTTTTCTTCACTTCCGATGTCTTCCTATCTACTGCTATGATTTTCTTGTTAAAAAAAAAAAGATTTAATATGCAGAGAACTGCAATTTCTGGTGTTTACTACAAAATATATTAACATTTTTTACATTATATTACATGTATATAACCAAAACCAAAATTTAAAAATTAATAAATAGCCTTGAGATATTTTTTAATGCATTGACATGAAAAGTAGTATTTTGTCATACATAAGTAAGCAGTCTAATTATTTAGTTATTCGCTTAAGAGCAATTAAGCTTTAGAAGTTAATTTAAAATAAAATTTTCAAGACCTTCTTATATACTCCCAACGTAATCGACTTCTACTCTGAGAAGCGTTGTTGGCTACAGTTGCAATGGAATTCCATATTTTTATGGACTAAAAACGAAATCACTATTCACTGAATCGTAAAAATTTCAATGTAGTTTGAAATATGAAACGAAAAAATTAAAATGAAGGGAATTAGCTAAATTAATTTGCTTGAAGAGAGTCTGCTAAATTAGCAACAAAAATTATCAAAATATACTCGACGCTCGATATAGCGATCATTTTCTCACAGCTACCATCCCATGACAATGAGCAGTACGAAATCTCCTTTTGATGAGAGTACATCACACCACGATAGTTCTTTACAGACTACATAAAATATATTATCATACCTCTCGATGAAATTTCGAAAACATGAACATGGCTATTTAAAAATATTTCCAGATATTTATGATTTATGGCATTTTTCATGTGAAGATTTTACGTATGTTTTTTTTTTTTTTTCTTCTAATGGCAAATTGTAAACAATTGCAAATGTAACCCAGTCCATTAATCTATACAAGGCCGGATGTGAGGGTCTATTTATTATGGAGGCACCTAATAGATAGACTGCCATCGCCTTTCCTATGAAGGGACGGACAGTTACAACCATTCCTTCTCCGGGACTCGAACCCAGACCCTTCGGCATCGCAGTCCGCTTCCCTGACCACTACACCGACTGGGCAGCATTTTACGTACGTAAGTTACAAAAACTTACTTATGTATCCTATTGCACATGTCCCAAGGTATTTTAATCAACTATTAATATTTTTAACTAAACGGATATTATATAAATTCAGCTAAATTTCTACAGAATGAAAAAAACTTTAAATTTTCAATAATTTGGAAGTGATAGTTTTCAGTTAAAAGTAAGACTGAACGATAATTTTTTAAACTGCATTTTATGTTTATTTTTAGGAGTATTATGAAAGATATAAAAAAAAAAGTATTCTTAGTATCACTGTAACAAAACTATTTTTGCAGTATCGAAACATTGTCTACGCTGATTAACAGTGTACGTGGAAAGGCATACAATATCATTCATAAACTTTTCCCATTAAAGTGACTCAGGACTCAATCTTGCCCGAAAGTTAAGTCTTTATAAAGCTATTATCCATTCCATCTTTACTCAGGCAACACCAGTCTGGGCAAGTGCGAAAGGAAATGAAATAAAGAAGTTGCAAGTTTGGGAAAATAAGTTGCTGCGGATTATCAGTGGGGCCGCTTACTTCATACAAAATGAAAATTTTCACCATGATTTTCAAACTGACACGATAAAGGAACACCTGGTAATCTTAATATGAAATTCTATAACAAGGCAGCAGCGAATACTACTATAAACTTCACTGAACTTCTAAATTATAAAATCTTAGTGGACGATATTTTTCATTTGTCCGTATGCTGCACATCTTCGGCATTTACGGCACATCGGCTATAGCACATCTTCTATCATCTACAATTGCATCTACGGCTATAGCACATCTTCTATCATCTACAATTGCATCTACGGCTATAGCACATCTTCTATCATCTACGACGGCATCTACAGCTATTGCACAACTTCGGCATCTACGGCAAGAAGGATTTGTCACCTGACGTACCGTTTCATCCCTTAGCTACTCACAATCGAACTGCTTCATGATGTAAATAGCATAGTTATGCTTCACGGTGTAAATTCTTAAATACTATATATTTTCCTCCATCGTGTGTTGCCTGGATTGGGCACCGTGACCTGGAAGCTGACAGTACTCTCTAAGTTGGGAACACTCGTTTTATCCAAAGTGGCAGTCATGATACTTTACTGTTGGTTCGGGTTGACTCGAGGCAAAAAAAATCTGCTGAAGGATGCTATGGATTTATTTCTTTTCAACTAAAAGAACTTGTAGTTCTTTCAAAAATCTAATTTCCATTTAGAAACGTCTAACTTTTGTGTTTGTGTATGAAAAACCAACTAAAACAGAATTTATAGTAGCGAGTCTACAGGAATGTGAATCTAGTGTATGAGTTAAAAGGAACAATGAAACTGGATGAACTGCAAAACGAGTTATTATGCACATTTTAACTTCTTTTTTGTACTGTCACCTGTAAAATATTCTATTAAAGTGTTCGGATATTTTCGAATTATTGAATGGACTCAAATGAAGAGATAAACAACTGAAATTATATACTTCGCTAGTATTATTAATAGCTTAATACAATTATACTAAATATTCTATTAAAATATTATCAAATAAGCTTGCATTACTCTTGTACAGAAACTTATTACCAAACATTTTCAAAAAAAAAAAAAAAAAAAAAAAAAAAAAAAAGCGGTTTTGCTCTTTTAACTTCCCGAATCTGGTAACTCATTTAACTGTAAAATTAAATTATCTAAAATTATGTTAAGTATTCACGTAGATTAGTTTATAAGGACTCCACCAGAGGCCGAGTGGATAAGACCCCTGAATATTGGTAGTTCGAACCTACGCGAACGAGCTTGCTGCAAGGTTGTTTTTCGTGATTTTCCCATATGTAACATGAATACGTGGCATTTTTCCTTTGAAAATCCTCCACAAAGGCATCCTTCCCCTTAGGGTGGGTAGCCCTCGTCTGTTTTGCAATATTCAAATAATCTAACCGAACCTTCCATTGTAAGACAGCTTTTGCTATCCAAAGTTCCTCAAAAGCTAGAGTTCCACTAGAAATGGTGAGGGATTCCCAAGAAAGAGTGATAAGTATGTTAATCACAATTAAATGTATGGCTAAATCGTTGTATTGTTTATATTTGTGATCCTAAGATGTTGATAAAATTTCAAGAGCTCTGCAAGGGTAAAGTGTTTAGAAACAATGTTGGAATTTATACACAAATGAATATGAAAATAGAACAATTTAAATTAAATTGAGTGTCTGTGAAATTACTTTAGTCAAAATACATAAATCACCATTCTTTATTGGTTTTTTGCAGCCAGATTTGGACAATAATTTTTTCAGGAAATTTAAACCCAATGATAGCTGAACTGTTAGAAAAAGTAGAAGCTGTTACTAGGTACACTTAATCACAGCTAGCTTGATATTTTAGTTTCATAATTTTTTTTTTCGTTGTACTTTCCGTAAAAGTAATGAGTTTATCGTAAAAAGACTCTACAGGAATTAAATTTCAAGAAAGATAGCTTTAGTACGCTTTATTGCAATCAATTCTCTACTACCAGGCCCCCACCCGTGGTCGAGTGGTTAAGGTAATATGGCTCTGATACTGGTAATATGGCATTTGTTCAATCTCACGAGAGTAGGCTAACCAATGCGCATTTGTATAAAGTGGATCCGAGCCAGTTTTTCCTTTAGAAAATCTCCCATGAAGATTGGCTTATTTGATTATGACAAAGCAAGAGAGCAGTCTGTCTGAGGGGAAGAATGATTTCGTGAAGGACTTTCTAAAAGAAACTGGCTTCTATCCACAATACACATGAGATAAACTATGAAAGCGCCCATTCAGGTAACCCATTCGCCAGGATTCGAACTCGGGTTCCGAGCTACGATTTTTCATCGACTGGGAATAGAACTATTCGCCGTGGCCATTTCGCCGTAGTCGTTTCGACGGGGCCGTTTCGCCGTCAAGACATATATATTTTTTTACACGACTGTATTATGTCTTGCCATATTATATTAAGTTGATTTAAATTAATAACGCGGTTTAGTTTAATAATTTAATTTAATAGAATAAATATTTTATATAAAATGTTTTTATGGACAGTGTTATACAAATACACCATTACTCATGACATATTAATTTTAAGAGAGTAAGGTGCTGGCAAGATTCCAAAGTAATTCCGTTTTCCATTCAGATTTCATTAAAAATGTGAATTTCCTGCTTGTATGAGTGATTTCTCTGAACTAGCCGATTAAAATGTTAAGAAATTCTGACGAATCATGTAAATATTGCACCCGCGTAGTTTTAAATCGATAATATGTATAACTTCTGTTATATCCGAAGTGTAGCACCAGTTTTCTTTGATACTGACATAATTTTCAACTAAATATGAATAATTTCTTTATATCTCATACTTGTAAATAACTATATATATTAAAAGCAACCTTTATTAAGTATACAAAAGGTAAACAGAATTATTAAACAAAATAAATTTAATAGGAGTATAATACGGCAAGATGAAATACAGTCATATAAAGAAAAATATGTCTTCACGGCGAAACGGCCATTTTGAAATGGCGACGTCGAAAAGTCCTAGATCCTTCAGCGACTTTTCTGCTCTACCTCTTGTGAGTCTTCCGTAAAGGTATACCTACCCTTTGGGCAGATAGCCTTCATGTGTGTTTTGCGCATTCATATAACCCAGTCCAACCTCTGTTCTACCAGATTAGATTTTTTCTAATTTTTTCCTGCTTTGGGTTTAGAAAAGAATTCACATTTCTTGAAGAGACTGTCATTAGATGCCAAGATGTTTTCTGAAGTAAATGAATAAATATGATGCTTTCTTCATCCTAAAAAAATATTTTATCTGAATTCAGTAAAACGAAAAATAACATTGCTACTTATATTTCTAAAAATTAGCTATTGACTTTTGGCAATAGAAATTTGTGTCAAGACTTTTCTTAAACTTGCTTAAAGAAGCAATATGGTCCATTTCATGTTCTAATTATATAAAATAAATATAATTAGGTTTCCCTTGACTTGTATTTAATTAAAAGGTTAAAATGTTGCTCTACAGAAAGCAAACATCTTCAGGAGGCTGTTATCATTGAAACAATTTAATATTACTTATACTTCACTTGCGTTTCAGTAAATGATGTCAAGATGACATGTGTCATGATTGGCATATTAAAAAAGAACTATACATTGTACGCCCTCTTTTGCATTATGTGTCAAGGTGCATCGTCTGTGTTAAAAATTTATTTTTTCATTGAAGTTAGGGAGATTTCTAGGTAAAAGTTCAAACTGAGAGTTCTTCAAGTTCATTGGTTGTCTTTCGAACTTGAGCTCTCATAGATGGTAAACTAATGATCAAGCTGAATAAATTACAAAGTTGCATATTGTCAGGAATAAAACCTTATTATTTATTACAGGGATTTGATTTCATACACACTTTTTCATTCAGTTTCATCAACATTTGTAAACCTTTATCATGTTGTTGCGACTCAATTGAAGATGTGATTGTAGCTCAGCTACCTATGCAGAGTACCAGAACAATCCTTCCATTCTAGACGTTCGTTAAATTATCATAAGAACATTTAAAATATATAAAACAAATAAAAAGTGACACATTTAGAAACCTCTTTTTTTTAATTTGCAGTGTTACAAGAAAGCCATATAAGAAGAAGTTCTAACGATCTTGAATATAAGATTGATTTGCAGAAGAATACACTTGATTCTGTACATTGAAATGGCCCGCCAGCGGCCGAGCGGTAAAGTCGCTGAACACTGGTATTTTCGGTCCGAGGTTCGAATCCCGCGAACGGGCTGGCTGAATGGGTGTTTTTGTGATTTTCCCCATGTGTAACGTGTATACGAGCCAGTTTCCCTTAGAAAGTCCTCCACGAAGGCATCCCTTCCCTTAGGCAGATAGCTCTCGAGGCTGTGCCGTAGTTAAGTTACCTTACCTACCTGTACATTAAAAATGCGATCTGTCATTTAAAATTAGTTGCTAAACATTTATAAGTAATGAAAATATTTTTAAATATGAAGCTTTTGGTCGTCAAAGGCAAATTTTCTGGCATAATTTATCAACATTTTGAAATCACAGAAAATCGTCGAATTTGCTCCTTATCGCCAAGCATGTATGTGTTTTCCAGCATTAATTTACGTCAAATTTGCAATTAAAAAAAACATTCTTATGTATTTTTAAATGAATAGACAAGCAGAATCGCTTGCACGTTTTAGCACCAGAGGGGTTATCAGCCTCGATCCTCACTTTGTGTCTGTATCACATTTTAAATCAAAAATTGATCATATATGTATATCCACTCTTTTGCTATATATTCGATATTTTTGTAAATTTCTGTAAAATATTTAAATTCTATCAATGATGCTTATAGCGGTTGCAATTTATTTTATAACTTCTACCAACCACGGACGCTCAAAGCACTCAAAAAAATAAAAATATATTGTCGAATGTTTGCTTTTTGGACGAAAAGTGTATCATACAACACTTGTAATTCATAAAAACGCTTATAACGCGAACGCACATAATGCTTATAACTCGCTTTGGTGGGCAATCATTTCTGCAGTGTATCACTTTTCAAATAACACTTATAATTTATTCTCACCTTCGCCTCGTATACATCTGTGATGTATAAGCTTTCAAATAACGCTTATAATTCATACAACACTAATAACTTAGACTCACTTTTGCGATATATAATTTTTCAAATTACTCGTGGACGCTTATAACACTAAAAAATATCACGCTCTGGAATGTTTGCTCTTCGGATGATCTATCGCTTATAACGCTTATATGTAATGTATATGTATCCTAAAGATATTGCTCACGAGGCGAGCGCAGATCTTAGAAACATCCTGAAGCCTCCTAAACACATTCCTCGAAGTAATGGCACATCCTAATATCCCTTAATGTGACATCCTAATATATCCTCATTAGTTCATACGGGATGTTATTAAGATCTGAAATCCAATTTACTGCATCCTCAGGACATCCTTAAATATCCCCTTAAGCTCCTAAGCGCACCTTCCCCAGTTCCTTAATGGGACCTCCTAGCATATCCTTAGGGCACCCTTGCTAAGTCCCATCGACATAACACGGATTTTACTAGGATCTGAAGTCCAACATACTACATTCTTAAAAAACATTCCGAACTATTCTCCTAAGCGCCTAAACGCATGTTCCCGTGTGCTTAATGTGACATCCTAGTATATCCTCAGGACATCCTTGCCATCTTCCACCGCAAGCTATTTCAGAATTGAAATGCTCAGAATATCCTAAGTATGTCCCGGGACATTGCGACTTAAGCAGAAAACTTTGAAGGTATTCTGTGTCATGGGGATAATAATAACATAGATATATTCTGAAAAGTTGATCTGTGTCGTGATTCATGTGTAGCTGGTAGAGAACCCGCATTTTTTCCTAACGTATTTTAAATTTTATTCTAAATAATTTATTAAAAATATTTTGAAAGATCTGGATTTACAAATTATATAACATCAAATAATGTGAGTATTAAAAAGTTGCTGCAATTTTCAATGCATCATCACTTATTCAAAAGCATATCGCATTCGACAAGCATTAACGATAAAATAGAAAATGTTTCTCAACTCAAAGAATGAAATTTCATATAACATATTTTTAACTTAGAAATAAAGGAAATTATTCTTCTAAATATTTTATATTCTTCAAAAATTTATTATTAATGTTCATACTTTGAACAAAAAGAGTCCTACCATGAGGAAGATGTTTAGAAATGTGGTCATCATTGAAATATTATATGGAGTTGGAGCAGGGGGCTGCCGGGCAGAGGAGATACTTATGATTAGAGTGAACGGACACCTTGCAGAGAGGCTGGATTCTTGCCATTACAAGAGCCTTCAGAACTGTTCCGACTAAAGTTTGCTCACAAGTATGGGCTTTCAACAAGAGAATAAGGATATAATTCACCCCATGACACTATTTGGATTATTTTATGATCTTGATTTTCCTTCTGGTGGCGAAATAGACGTTTTTACAGATGGTTCTGGAACTGATGGGGAATTGGGTAACGCTGTGGTAATTTACTTTCATGGAGGGGAGATAGACAGTGTGAGAATAAAACTTATATCAATGAATTCGATTTATAAAGCAGAACTATGCGCATTGAGAAAACCTTTGAACTTGATTAATAAAAAATTAACGGTTCGATATTTTATAAATATTTATACTAATGCCCTTACTGCGTTACAGGAACTCTCTCATCCAGATCATAAAAATCAACCTGATTAATGAAATAAAAGACTAAAGAGACTGGAAGAAAGCATATTGTTAAATTACACTGTGTAAAAGCACGCAGTGGAATTGTCGTAAATGAGACGGTGAACACCCTTGCTAATATGGCTGCCCTTGGGGATGAAACCGATAATTTTAATGTCCAAGATTCAAGAAAAAAGACCATTACTGAAATGGAAAACTGGATATATACAGAATGGAATATTTGATGCTAATCGACTATTAAGAAAAAAGATTTAATGAAAAATAAAAAACCAAATAAGAAGATGGGTATTATAAATAATGTTGATATAATATACTGACTAATCATGGGCGTTTCTCGGCTTATTTTAAGCGGTTCCATCTACAGAAGGGTAATAAACACTTAATATGTGATAAGTTTGGGGACGCCAGGCACTTCATCGATGAATGTACGCTTACCCGAAGTGCAAAAGAGAAATACAGAAAGAGTTTTAAGGAAGATTTTTCAAAGGAACTATTCAAATTTGAAAGATTTTGCAGAGACAATAATGAAGATTATAAATACGAACAAAAATAGAATTGGAATTCGGCACTGAAATTTTGGACTTTATATCTTCTTTCTTTTATATGTTTTTTTCTAGCCAATGCCACTTTTAGGTCATACGACCGACTTGTGCCGGTTAGGAGGGTTGCAGCTGTGCCATTATGTTGATGACGATGATCGCTTCCTAGAGCCCTAGAGTGCTTTGCCATAATCAACTAAACCGAACACCACAGACGCAATGATTAGTATTGGTAAGGCTATGATTAGGCTTGCCATACGTCCCGGTTTCCAGACAAAATCCCGGTTTCCCGGCCGGTTTACTTCTCGTCCCGGTAAAAATTAAATTTGATTTTATAGATGACCAAAAAAGTCTAAAAATAATTAACTGTGAAGTATTATTTAGGATAATTACTTTGTCAGTTATCTCTATACTGTATGAAAGGTGAAAACTATAGAAGAGTGATGATCTGCCAATAAATAATATTGTCATCGTATCGTCTTGTCTCACCAATCGTGATCATGCGCGATACGAGAGGCTTTCCGGGCGAGTCCAATTTTACAGCAAAATTAATATCGGATTAGCTTGTGAAGATTTTTACACCAAGATTTAAACCAAAAAGGACTTTCTAAAAACAGTCCTAGCTAATGAAATATACATGTAAATACTGTTCAAATTGTTATTTCCCATTTGAAGTGTTTCTTCTTACTTAAGTAACTTATATTAGTATCATGTAAGAAATAAAATGTTTAAATTTATATGCATGTGTCATTTATTATTACCCATGGTTTAGGTTAAGTAACCATTTATTCATAACATTAAGAATAAACGACCCTCTAAAACACTAAAAAACCGCCAAGGGTGTATACCCTTAATACCCGCGTCGCCAGGGGACATTCCGCTGTCTCGGTTGAACATTTTTCAAATTTGGCAAGCCTAGCTATGTTTATAGCAAAACGTTGCAAAGGAACCATATCTTCACAAGAATGCTTAAAGAGCAGCTGAAGAGAGGCTACGATTATATCTTAGTTTGCATTTAGATTTAACTTAAATTTATGCGAACTCATGTAGTTTCTGAATCATATCCTGCAATATTATATGTATTTTACAGCTCTGTTTACACTTTTATGCACCCAAATTGCTCTCATAGCGTTATAAATCTTCTGTAACTAAATCAGAACCACCTTCACCGAAGGGCATCAAATTTCAATTTGCATTCAGCACCTTTTCGAGGAATCATAATTCTACTGACCATTCTTTAATACAACTTATGTGACTATGCCAGAAAGCCAAAACATACCTGGAAGCAGTCTTTTCATAAGGTATTTTATCCCTCCTTTCAGCATGTACTCGTGGTGTAACGGTAGCACACTTGGCACGTATCCAAGTCCGGCGAGTGCATTGCTCATTTTTCATGTACTGCTGCTTCAAAATAATCTAACGTTCTACAGTGCACTTGAACTAAAAGGTGGTAACCGATAATTCGTCACCACCAGGATTTGACGATTGTTCCCCCTCCTTCCTGTAAAAGGAGGAGTATATAAGGTATTTTCTCTCTCTTTCCAGCAATTCTTGGTGTAACGGTAGCACACTCGGCGCGTATTTTAGAGGTCTAGGTTCGACTCCTGGCGAGGGCATTATGTATTTTTCATCTACTCTTGCTTCAAAATAATCTAATGACTGTACAAAATATGTGTTATTAAACTTAGTTACCTCTTAAATTACACTTTATTTAATCATTTTGGAATTGAAATCTAGCTCTACTAAGGAAGACAAAGCTGAACTAAAAGTTCTTACTGCTACTGCTTGTGAATACAGCTAAAACTTAATCTATCCATCGCTTCTTGCGGATTGTTGTTCCTAAATTCCTAAATATTTACAACCCAATAAACAGATATAATGTCTACATAGCCTGGCTCTAAGATATTTGCGACCTCTAAGCTTAAATGCAACCAGTTACCCGAAAACACTTATAAAAATCAGCTTGAGCGGTACGAGAGCGTTTCATCAGGTTTCCTAGCGCAGTGCTCTCTTTCTAAACTACGTATTCCCTTGCTCTTTAAATCCTACCTAAGTTACATTCTGGAGAGGCTGATGGAAGAGAAACAATTTTAATTAATTTTCAATGATAGAGGCTTGTGATTATGCATTATGCGTGCATTAAGTTGCGCTTAATATATCTTAATGTAGGAAATGCCGAATACTTTACGTCTTTAAAAACTCATTAAAGTAGAAACATAGACGAAATGTTGCTCTCTTTCCATTATATTTTATATTACATTAGGTATTTCACTTTGCTTTTCAGCACTCCTTTTTAGGAAATTTATGGAGATTTGATGCAACACAAGAAAAGGATACTAACTTTAAATTACAGAAATATAGTCAAAGTGAGTTGTTATAAAATGGATTACATTAGTTCCATACACTGTAAACTCACCAAAGAGCATAAAAAATAAAAATGCCAACAATGTTCTTGATCATATTGTCGTTTATGTTGCACAGACTAATACAGAATAATAATATTTATTTAATAACGCAATTCATTACCAGCCATGATATATTTGTCTTCAGCTTCAAAACCCATGGCATGCAGTTAACAACAGCTACATAGGAACTGTAATAGTACAGTTATATTTATGGTACGTAGGGTTATATTTACAGTACAATTACAACACAGTCAATTATATATTAATGCAGGTGACATAACTAAACCCTTATTTTTATAGAAGGATAGCTATGAAAATGTGGCTTAACAAGTAACTCTTTATGGTTATTAAAACTCAAGTAACAAAAAAAAAAGGCTAGGAAAAAAATGTGCAATTAATAACACCTGTTTTTCATCTGAAGAAGAAATTAAATTTCAATTTCAGTATTACTACATTCGTGCGCAAAATTAAAGAATTTGCAAATTATTCCTATTTTTGCGAAAATTATTATATCAAAGGAACTAGTTACGCCGCCGAAGAACTGCGCAAATATTTACAGTCAAATACATAAGCCTACACATGCGTGTCTGCGAAGCTGGGATTTTGGAAGTGATATGAGCGCACGAGGGGTTTTCAGCGATTTTGGTGCTCGTAATCCATCAAGACATTAGCCAAGTTTTTCGCAAGATTTGGGCAACTTTTATGAAGTAGGAGGTAAAATAAGTAGCCAAGAACATATGGAAGATATAATAAGATGGAGAATTGTCGCTAGATTGGAGGTAGCCCAATCAGAAGCAGAAGTGGCTACAGAGCTCGATGTAACACCCAGTGTCATCTGCCATTTGTAGAAATAATTTCAGGACACTTGATCCATATAGAGAAGACTTTGACAAGGTCGACCAAGATCCACAACGACGAATGAGGATCTTTATTTGGTTCTTGCAGTGCGGCGACGCAGGACTGCTATAGTACAGAGCTGTAGGCTGCCACTGGTATTCGATTTTTACGGTCTACAGTAGTCCGGAAGTTTCATCAGATAGGACTGTATTTCAAAAGACTGCGTTCCGCTTACTGCAGCACATAAGATAGAGTGTTTGGCATGGTGCAGACAACATGAGCTTTGAACCAGACTTCAGTGGAGCATCATGCGCCTTACAGATGAGTCCGGAGTCAGTTTGAGAACTGATTCTCGGGGTACCTCCCCCTGGAGAAAGTCTGAAACACGATAGCATCCCTTCGTCATCAGGGAAAAGGATCATTACAGTGGTGGAAGTGTAATGGTTTATGCAGGCATTATGTTGGATAGCCTCGCAGACCCCATGGCTCCCTGACTGCTATGAGGTATAGTCCATCTGCATGACAGACTATACCCGCTTTTCAGGGGGACTGTTGTTCCTGAGTTCCTGTTAATGAAAGACAACGCTTGTCCACACATGGCTCAGTTGGTTGACAATCACCTGGAAATTGAGCATATTCGCCGCGTGAATTGGTCAGCCAAATCTCGTAAACTTAATCCTATACAGCATGTCTAGGTTGCTCTTTGAAAAAATTTCATCTCGCTATCTCCCTCCGAGATTATTTCAGAGCTGACAACTGCCTTGCTGCTGGAGTGGAATCGACTGACACAATCGATTCCTTAACTGCTTCTCTCCAATATGCCGTCACATTGTGCGGCCTGTCTGGCTGAGAGAGTGGACCATACACTCATTTCAATTCTATATCACGCGGATTTTGGATATCCTTACATCTCCTTCGCTCCTAAGTGTATATGCATACCAAATCTGTCCATTAATTTTTCAGAAATTCAACATAGTGTGCAAGTTTTCTTAATTTTCCACACAAGTGTATTTAATATCTTGAATAGCAGTTTTGTAGGCTACATTTATTATTAATTTACTATCCTTAATAGCAGTTTTAAATTATTGAAATATAGTCAAAGTGAGTTGTTATGAAACTACATATAGAGATTATATTTATTATGTATTATATAACTACATTTACTGTCTTGAACAGCGGTTTTATAGTCTATGTTTATTATTGATTTAATGCCCTAAACAGCAATTTCTGTATTTGTTCCTGATTTACTGGCTTGACTAACAGTTATTTAATAAAAAAGTAAAAACAGAAATTAATTATTCGAGTACATTGTACGTAACGTAAAAACAAAGAATTTAATAAAAATTCTACTAACCATTTCTTTTGAAATGTTCCTTGAAATTCTATCAGGATTTTTGATTACACATTGATCTTGTGTATATTTTAAATATTTGGAGAACAGGTAAGCAAAATTTATACATTAAGCAAGACCTGTGTTTACATTATTAGGACATTAGTGAAAAGTGTAACATCAAAGTAACACCAACCAAAAACTTACGGAAGCACAGGATAACACTATTATAACGCAGTAATAGCACAAAGTTTTAAAAGTTTTTTAATTAAATAAATTTAAATCTTTTAAATTTACTATTTAAAATTAAATAGATTAATTTAAAAAGTTAATTTTGTTTTTCCTTAATGAAAGTCTGAATCTGAATTAAATATTTTATTCCATTATTTGAAACAGGTTTAAGTCATTAAAATAATAAAAAAGTCCTTGCAAAATATTTGTTTCTAATACAAATTTTTGTGGCATTAGTGAAAAGTGTAACATCAACGTAACACCAACCAAAGACTTACAGAAGCTCAGGATAACACTATTATAACTCAGTAATAACATAAAGTTTTAAAAGTATTTTAATTAAAAAATTTAAAATCTTTTAAATTTACTATTTAAAATTAAATAGATTAATTTAAAAAGTTAATTTTGTTTTTCCTTAATGAAAGTTTGAATCTGAATTAAATATTTTATTCCATTATTTGACACAGATTCAAGTCATTAAAATAATAATAAAAAAAAAAAAGTCCTTGCAAAACATATGTTTTAATAATATGAACATACTCCCTCTGCGCCTCTGAAAGAATTTGAGTTTTTGAAGTATTTGTCTGATTTGCTTCTGGCGTTTTGTAATCAAACATATGCAGCGTTTTATGCAGAAAACATAATTATGAAAATAAAAGACCGTTAAAGTTATCGACTTCAAAGCAAAATAAAAGCTTGGTTTTTCGAAAAATCTAGATGAATCAGCAAATTTCCTTATCATGTCGTAACACCAGATGGCAGCACTACTCATTATTTCTCGGGAAAATTTTGAGGAGTTGTGTAGGTGATTCGTGTGCTACAGGAGAAGTGCAAAAGTAATTAAAACTACTGCATATAAATAGAGTGGCTACCATGTGAGAAAGTAATCACCAGAAAAAAAATGTATAAGAGAAATATGAAAGCATATTTAAAAACATTAGCACAATTTTTGATGAAAATATGACATATTTTCCTATGTGTCATATTTTCATCAAAAATTGTGCTAATGTATATGAAAATAACACTACATTTTCTCTACAACCGACATGGCACAGAGAAATTATCACAATCGATGAATTCATAGTTCAGCCAACTTCAAGTTCCTTTTTACCTGTTATTCAGAATTATATTTTATAAAGATAACAAATAAATCCTAGCATATTTTATGGAAGAGAAAGTGATCTATGAAATATTTATCCATGAGTTAAATATCTATATTCATTGATCGGTATATCTATTAAAATTTGCACTGCAATTAAAGATTTTGAAGAAAATCTGCTGAAATATGAAAAAAATATAAACGTAGAAGATATTAATAAATTACAGGAATTACAGGATAACATCTTAAGTAAATTTTTGCCATTCTGTGTCGTCAATGTTCTTACCAATTATGTCGACAATATTCCAGAATTAAAAGTAAAATTTTATCACTTTTCATCACTTAATTTTTACGATTCCAAAAATCCTTTCTCGGAATATTGTATATCTGTTTTCTTCGGATCATTTATGGCTGATTTTGTGTTTTTATAATCTGCAGTTTACTATTGTAAATATTCATGCATTTAGACTGTACGTTAATAACTTGAGGTACAAATGACAGTCTTTTACCAGATCAGAAGGTAATAATTCACTCACTGAGCTGAATCGGTTCTTTTTTTGCTACTCAATAACAGTAACCTTGATGAATAAGATCAGGAACGGGGAATGAAACAAGAGAGATGTGTGAGGGAGAGAAAAGCAGAAAGAATCAGGTATGGCGTGGGATAAATTGCTAACTCCCTAGACTGATTTCTCTCAACTGTAGTTTTGATATTCTCTGAAACCTCGTCTCTACATAGAACTAACAACAAAATTTTGGAATAAAAAATATGTTCAAAATGTTAAAAATGATAAAAATATGTTAACACTTTTACCATGTGAGGAGAAATATTTCTTTCTTCCCTAAAATGGGAATCGAACATTCCTGGCATGCTTCTAACATAAACTTTTGGCGAGTGAGATCTAAAGAAGCTACCGCTCAATTTTTGTCGGATCATTGATTGCTCACTCAGTAAAGTGAATCGCTTCTTTGAATCGGTTCAGGAGCGAATCATCCACCTCTAGTACTAACCCAATAACGCTGGTGATATGTTACAAGTCTTACCGCGGATACATGAAACAGCGGATGATAATGAATACTCTATAAAACAAGTGTCCATGTAGCAAACATACATACGGGCAAGTATAATTAATAACACCTCCCAACCGAGATAGTGGTTAGTGCCGATAACTGCCGTACCGAAGGGCCCGGCTTCGAATCCCGGAGAAGGCAATGGATGTTTGTAAATGTATAGTGTCTATGCGGCATGGGGGCATTCAAAATATGCAGCAAGCCGAAAGTCTTCTCGAATGGTTATGGTAGGGAAAAAGGGGTTAGAAACCCTAGCACCCGTCCTTCCCGGCGTGCTCTCTCACAAAATTGGGGGGGCGGAGCTAAAGTCGGGCTCTCATCTATAAGGTGCTCAAGGCTCTTGCTAACGACAGGAGCAATCTTGCACTCCTTGCCACCAAGAATTTCGTGGGTTTGTTATGATGTTACTGTCAGACAAGTGAGATAAGTCACAACAATCCCAACAACATAATTAATAACTTATGCAATAAAAGGCATTACCAGCACTTAATAGAAGTATTTTGTATGAATAAGATCAGGAATGGGGAATGAAACAAGAGCGATGAGTGAGGGAGAGAAAAGCAGAAAGAATCAAGTAGGGCGTGGGATAAAATAAAATGACAAAAATTTGCTGCTCACTATTCTCTGTTCTTTCTCTCCATATGTACAAAAGTAAAGTCTCATTACGTTCGTACATTTTAACCTAAATGCAAAATGCGAATGTGAAATAAAGAAACGCAGTTTCTGCGCTGTAGAGAAGAATGTAGTTAGGATTTTCTTGACACTGGTAACATATTACTTAATTAGAAGCATTACTCTTAAATTTTTGAGACATTTTTATTGTAAATAAGAAACTTTTAGCGCGAATCTTAATATGGCCTAAATGTGAATAGGAAGAAAGCAAAACGAAGTTAATGTAGTATTGTTGTTTAATCGATTGCAATAAAGTGCTCGAGAACTATCATGATAAGGGTGCCCGGCGAAAACATTGCAGAAAATCAACACAAGGCGAGAACATCGTCGTAAAAAACATCGTGAGAGTTGAAAAAAAGGAAGAAGAAAACATCTCGGTTCCAAAACATCATAGAAAATAAATCAGAAAAATCATCATCATAAAAATAAAGCAATACAAAATCTTCGCGGTTAAATAGTAAATAAATAATAATAATAAACTTTCGGGTAAAATAGAAAATGCTTCAAAAACATCGTCGTCGAAAATATCGTGGCAAAATATAAAGTACCTGCAAATTATTCATGGCGTTAACATCGCCGGCATATCCGCATAATGATTTGTGAACGCAAGGTGGAATGAGGAATATTTTTACTTTTATAGTTCCTATTTTTGAATTGACTAATAAATTTTGCTGAAACAATAATATGAAATTTAAGCTTTCTAAAACTGAAAATGAGTAGGAAAATAATGCGAAGTATAACAGGTAATAGAAATTTAAGCTTATACCGTTACCTAATAAAAGTCATTAATTAATTAATCTCTTTTATAAAGTTTTATTAGTTCAAAAAATGATTGGAATAAGGAAGAAGAGTAGCTGCATGATGTCAGTTAAAAGTTTTTAATTAATTATGAAATTATAAATTTCTGTTAACTGCTCTGAGTGCTTGTTTCCTTCTTAATTTTGGAGCAAAAACTTATTAGTTAATTGAAAAACATAAAAGTAAAAATATACCTTATTTCTTCTTGTGCTCCCAAATCATTAGGTGAATAAACATTTACAAATTTCAAAGCCTGAAAAATGCATCTCTACAATGTTATTTTCATGCGATGATTTGTAGGTGCTTTACTTTTTACAACAATATTTTCGAGTACAATTTTGAATCGCTTTATTTTCCAAGACGATGTTTTGCACTGCAATGTTTTATAACTGCGATGTTTTCGCCTTACTTTCTTTTCTCCCACGATGTTTTTTATTATTTTTACTTAATTATTTTATTAATATTTCCAATTTTTATTAATTTTCACAATTTCTTTTGCTAGGAAATAATTCATAAACTTTAATATATATGCATGCGTATATATATTATTTATGTTCCCTTTTTTTTTTTTTTTTTTTTTTTTTTTTTTAGTAGAGTGCATAAAAACGGATTTGATGTCCAGGTGTGCTAATTACGGTACATAATGCAAATTTTTATTTCCTAGTGAAACTATTTCATTATCATTGCCTTGAAAAAATATAATTTCACACTAATTTAAAAATGCAGTTATTTAGTTTGTCTAATAATAAGTCAAGTAAAACTTTCCTTATATTTCGGTAAAGTGCCTATTTAAAAATCTATCTTTTGTAGTTTTCTGTCATCCGAGATCCTCAGTTATATGGTAAACATTTAGAACTCTTCTGCTGATTAATTAGTGCTGCATCTTTGCAGCGTTTTCAAAAATTAGGTCATTCTGAGCTGTTTAATTTGAATTAGTTATTTACAGTGATATAGCCGTGAATTCTAGACAGAAAATCATTATTTAAATGCAAACATAGAGAGCTTTAAAATATTTCTTTATATTGAATTTTGTCAGAATTCAATATACAGCACACAGTAACGTTATAAGGTATTTTTCCCGCTTTCTTAGCATGTCTTCGTAGTGTAGTGGTCAGCACACTCGGCGCGTATTCGAGAGGTCCGTGGTTCGATTCCCGGCGAGAGCATTGCTCATTTTCCACGTCTCCTGCTTCAAAATAACCTAATGTCTCTACAGTGTACCCTTTCATACGAAAGGGCTTAGTGTGCAAGAAGGGCTTACTGTGTGTACGAAAGGGCTTACTGTGCATACTTTCATACGAAAGGGTGCGTTGTAGAGACATTAGTAGAAAAAGAGATAACTAAACAGGATTCAAATATCATAAAAAAATTTAGTTAGTGATTAAATTATTTAAATAATTATATCATTGCAAAGTATAATAGAACGAATCACTGTAGAAGTTGAAAAGATTATCGGAAAAGTTAGATATCAATTTATGACAAATAATCATGTGCTTTCAGTCAAATCAACAAAAGCTGAGAGATCAAAGGCGAAATATTTGAGATGATGAAATTTTAAACTGATACTTCATATCCCATTCACCTTTACTGGATAAGACGCTTTAAAATGTAAGGAAACAATGCATAAAAATTTATCTTGTTGCTTAGCCTTTCGAAGCGTTATCACAAGTAGGATTCATATTTGCCAGAAGCTCAGAAGATAAGATATCATGTGTTTATGTAGAAATACATGCCGAACAATTATACTAAACTGAGCAAGTAGTTTCGTTCTTTTTCATATTAATATAAGTAGGTTAGCTTAGACTTTTCGGATAAGGCAAACCGTACAAGAGCTATCTGTCTAACAAGAGAGATGCCTTTTTGGAGGACTTGATAAGAGAAATTGACTCATCCTCATGTTGCACATGAAAAAAAAACACCAAAAACCAACTAACTCATTTACCTGAGATCTAACCCATTTACAACTCCCAGTATTCAGCGGTTTTAACCACCCGGCCATTTATTAATCTAGATATCGATGTCATTATAATGAATGGCCCGCCAGTGGCTGATCGGTGAAGTCGCTGAACAATGGTATTTCGGGCCGTGGTTCGAATCCTGACAATGGGCTGGCTGCATAGGCGTTTTCGTGTTTTTTCCCATGTGTAAAGTGTATACAAGCTAGTTTCCTTTGAAACGTCCTTCATGAAGCATCCCTTCCCTTAGGGAAGTAGCCCTCGAGTGCTTTGACATAATCAAATAAATATAATAAACCAAACCAAGCATTTTAATAAGCACAGTAAAAGAAAAGAATGTTTTAGGAAAAATACTTAAGCTTTAATAACCTACAATGACTGTCGGCTTTGGTATATCATTAATTTATTATGTAGTAACTTGAAAAATATTCTCGAACAGAGTTTCTTAAAGAAACTGTATAAGGTATTTCTCCCACCTTAATAGCGTGCCTTCGTGGTGTAGTCTTCTGCACGCTGGGCAGAGTCGTAGCTAGGGTTTTCAGCGCCCAGGGACAACTGAAGATTTCGCGCCCCCTACTGCTTGCCAAGGATGGAAAACATTTAATTCTAAACTGCCGTAACATCAGTTTGGCGCCCCTTGGATTCGGCGCCCGAGGATAGATGCCCCCTCTAGCTATGCCCCTGACGCTGGACGTGTATTTCAGAGGCCCGTGGTTCGATTCCCGGCGAAAGCGTTGTTTATTTTTCACATCTCCTTCTTTCTAAAATTACCTAATGTTTCTACAGAGGCGCTCGAACTAAAAGGGTGGTGGATGATGACTCTCCACATCCAGGATTTGGCGTTTGGGTCCCCTAAACCCCAGTCACACTTTAACCGTTTGCGGCACAGTGTGTCCGGTCTGGACACACCTAAAAATTTTCTTATGTACGCACAGAAAAATTGAACGAAAAAAGATTTATAGGTTACTCTGAACCTTCTTTATTTATAGTAGATGATAGCTCAACACAAACCAGTCCATATATTTTAGCCATGTTTAATTTTTATAAGACCCTCATTTTTCAAAAAAATCTTCCAGATTTTTTTAGAGTATAAAAGGAAGTGTTTAATAAGAAATTTTTATGTTATTTTTTTTGGCTGTATGCTAATCTCCTTATTCTACATTAATTTTAAATTTTTACCTTGAAATTTTGCCTAAAATCAAACGGCGAACACTAGGTGTGCCCAGACCGGGTTCACCGATAAACTAGGACAACTGAGAGTCTGTATTCTTTGTTTCTTCGCATCTCATCGGTCAGTTCATTGACAAAAATGCTCGTTTCAGCACTCTTTTCGAACCTCTATTCAATCAGTGTGCCCATTTTGGGCACACCCACAGAATTAAACGATAAGTGCTGTCTTCACAGAATTTTACTTGTGTGCTCCTCTAGGCCTAATTAGACTGCCTACCATTTTTTTTTTATCAAAACTCCGACTTTAAAAGGTAGCGTGCCGGAGAGGGTTAAAAGCGGGGAGTATATAAGGTATTTCTCCCGCCTTTTTAGCGTGCCTTAGTAGTGTGGTGATCTGCACGCTGGGCGCGTATTCCAGAGGTCCATGGTTTGATTCCCTGTGGAGGCGTTGCTCAGTTTTCACATCTCCTGCTTTCAAAAATTACCAAATGTCTCTACAACTGGAGAACCTCTTTCATATGATGTCCATTCTGATGCACCTCTAATAATAAACCTGAATATTATTTGCATTAAACGTTTTCAAAAAGAAATTAATACTGAAAAATTAAATGTGTTTGAACGCTTACTCTTAGACCTTTGATTATTACCAAATGAAGTCCCGTGGATCCACAGATTACAGTTTAAAAATTGGTGGTGAAGAATAATGTTTCTAAAATCACAATTATTAATTTACTATATATGGAAGATGGTTATGAAGTCTATTTGCAAAAAAATCGCTGTAGCCAATGAATAAATTTATTTCAGTTTCTAGAAAAAGACTGCAGCAATTGGGCAGAAGAAGAACACTTTTTCTTAACGTCAGTACATCTCGATATGGGAACCTTTTGGCCCATAAGACATTTAACTCGATATTGGGTGCGAAGCGGGTGTAGCACTGCACACGGACTGGAAAGACTGGCAGTGAAGCGGTCGGGGCCTTCCCGTGGATTGCTTCATCTACGCGGAGCACCAGGTACAAACCTCGTAGCGACCGTTTCGGCGGGCCCGAAACAGACGACTCAGAACTGGCACGGACTAAGTAAATCCAACCCTGGTCTGCACAAAACTGTTCTGCTAAAGTGAATGAACTTGAGCAAACAGCTTCCCAAAGTACTCAAAGTTCCTACACTTTAAAAGCTTAAGGAATGCATTTTATCTTTTTATATAACGCCACTGAAAAAAGGTAGGGTGTTCATAAATGAATGAAAATTGTAGCAAATATCCATAGCAAACACCCAACAAAGTAGGGTATTCATAATGGTTTTAAAAAGTAATACTAAATCTATGTATTATTCTTTATGGGCTTGTAACATAAGCAACGGCAACTCTCCAAGTTTTTGACGTATTAATCACAATCCTTCAGTATATGCACCCTTGGTCACATGACACACATCTATACGACAATCAAATTCTTCTCATTCTCGATGTAGCATGTCCGTCATGATGGTCTGCAGTGCATGCTTTATCCGATCACAAGCTTCCTTGAGGGACATGGGCATTGGCGGTATATAAACTCGGTCTTTAACAGACCCCCAAAAGAAGAAATCACAGAGAGTTAAATCCCGCGAACGGGGTGGCCAGGGAAGAAGTCTGCTGTTGTCTGCTGTTGCAACACATTCAATCCAATATTGGTGAAGAACACCATTCAGAAACTCTCGTACATTCCTGTGAAAATGGGATGGAGCACCATCCAATTTCAAAATGTAATCATCATAATTGGTGTTCAACAGGGGTAACGACCAGGTTTCCAACATATCTAAAATTGAACTTGCAATAAATACGCCTCCTAACTCATTGGCATTCAACGAGTTAGGATTCTGGTAGGGAGTCGTAAGTGGGAAACAAGAGCTGAAAAGAAAGGGTTTCAAAATTAAAATAGATGTTATAAAATTAAAATAAATCTTACAGTACTATTTCTGTACAATAAGCTCAATTCTGAGCACAAACTCAATTCTACACTGGCCATGGTCCCTTCCCACATTATCTTAAGAGATTCGGCAAGCGAGCATCAGAATTGTGTGAATGTGGTGCGGTAGGTGCTGCAGATCACTTCTTCTTCAACTGCTCACAAACCGATAAACTGCATTTAAAAATGCGAAGCAGTGAATACCGCCCGCAATGGGCGGAGACAAGCAGACGAAAACTAAAATAGAGGAGGTAATCAAGCTATGCTCAGCAAGATACTAAGAAATTCTCACCCTCCCTTGAGAATTGTACCTTCGCAGCATAACTTTAATAGCAATTCAAAATACTACAACAACTGAAAATCAACACTAGAAAAATAGCTCACCCCGTAGTAACAGGACTGTAAGAGCAAAACTATTGTAATGTAAGCATATTACTATCCAGTTTGTATGTACTTGATAAAAATAATATTGTAAAGCAGTTTAAATGATATTGAAAATCCAGTCAATGTGTAAATGAATTACAAGATTACTTTGATTATCTCAGTAAAAGTATTGTAAATATGAATTCAGATAATGTTTAAATGTACACATAGCTGCCATGATTTTATTTAACTATCATATGTAACTTGTACAAGACAATGTTTGTAATCAACATATCTATGCTTATACACAGGCCTTGTATGGCCCTCTAATGTTTATATTTATATTTTTACACGGAGGAAATATTCCCTTCTGCCAGGATGACTATTAATTCTGTAAAACTTTTACAACAAAGTCAGGTCAGTGGTTATCTCAGGCGGCGCTCAGTACTATTTCTTTTTAATCTTTTCCCGGGGGCTGGGACATATGTGTCCCGTACTAAGGATACAGCAACTGGGGGCTCGGGACAGTTTGCCGTTGAATGCATGGAGGTAGGAAAGGGAGGAGGGGCCAACCCGCGCTAAAAGTGAAGCACTGCTTTGAAGCTTGGGTCACCAGACGGGGTGTTCTTTGTTTACATTCAGAAGCTCGCTTGACAAGATTCTGATAGTATTTCGACACACGACAGTTCCATAGAAATCGAAAAGGGGACACTCTCGCATGAAAGAAACATTCATAGTGTGATGGATAATAGCAATTTGTATAGTTTAGTGACATTTACGCAAAAATCACATCTTGGTTATTTTTCGATAACTAACAAGAGCGATTTTAATTATGAATTTGTTTTATAAAATTCTAAGCTGTTGCACTACAAAAATATAGATTTTAAGAAAAATGTTATGCTTAAAGAATGAAAAATACCTTAGGGTATATTTAAACGAAAAATATAGTGAATGCACAGAAATTAAAGATTTGCACATGCCGGAAATGAAAAATAGGAAATATGTATGGGTGTTTATGCATGTGCTTGCAAAAAGCATGTATCTGCCTTTGACAAAATAATATTCATTAAATTACTTATAAATGGATTTGAAATGAAGAATTTATTCACTTATAAACAACTGTGAAAGTACTGTGAAGAAATCTAATGATTAAATGTATCTAATTTATAATGATTATAAATGTTATCTAAATATATAATAACTTTAATATTGAATTGTAAACATAAATTGAAATCCTGTTGACAAATACGTTATAAAACTATTTAAGCAAGAATTGTTCGTATTGGAAAGCAATCTGTTAAAAGGTATTGTAAAGCAAATGCTATGAGATGCGCACTTAAGAACGTAATAAAGAGTTTTGGAAGATGTATTGTTAAAATGAAGGGTAAAAAAAAAAATCTGATAAGTATAATTAAAAGAATTATTCCCTTTACATTTTGTAATAACTCAGTTACAAGTTTTAAATAATACTTAAAAAAAAACTTATTTTATTCCCTTTCAGAAATGTTCAGAGAAAGTCAAATACTATTTAATACCTATTTAATTATTAGGAATTAGCGAAATACTTATTTAAAGTATTTTGCTAATTCCTAATTCTCTAATTTAAAATGAACCGAATAGAGCATTAATTATAAATTGACTTATTTTCGATTTAACAGAAGCCAAAAAATCATGTCATATTTAAGAAAGTATTTTAAAAAGAAGCTCTATAAATAGAAAAGAAATAATGCATAATTTTAATATTAATAATACAATAAATTTTGATCTTAATTTTTGTACCTTAACCGAATAAAATCGAATTACCTTAATTTTTTTTTCTAATGTAATTAACGAAAACTTGTGAAAATATTTCATTCAAATTAAACCATTCTGAGAAAACTGTCCTGTGAAAAGTATAGCATTTAATTCCGTTCAGAATGAAATGTTGTTTAAAAATATGTTGTTTTCACATACCTAGGACTCTGAAGTGTTGTAGAAAAAGAAAATATATACATTTATATGTATATTTGCGACGTAATTACAAAATTTTACACCCGAACGCGTCAAATCCCATAGAACTCAATGGTAAATGACCCAATGTTTTGGTCACCACGTAGGGATCGCCGGTGCTTCAGAGCAGGGTAGGGAGAAACTTGTTTAGGGCGACTCCATCTTATTTCCTACCTCCATGATTTTATAACACCCGGGAGAGTGCGTTCTTTTGTGGGATTCCGCTAATGGATTGGGGAAAATTGTCCGTGTTTTAAACCCACATTGCAAATTCGGTATCTTCCAGGAGATATTTTGTTGAGAGGAGAAAATAAAAAGAACTTTGTTACTTCGATTCTCACGCGTTTGCGTTTTCAGTTTTTTTCCTGTACAAATACGGCTTGGAGGTGAAACATCAAAGATATTTTATTTTCGGAAGCTCGGCTGCTAAAATTCTTCGGAAATTATTTTAAAACCTTAAATGTATTTAAAATTGCATGATTTTTTCAGTTATTTCTAATTAATTTTTTTTTTTTTTTAAATTTGGTTTCAATTCGAATTTGAAACTATCTTCGTTTCATTCTTTTCATAAGTGTTTTTAACACTTTATTCCAATTTTTAGTATAAGGTAGTGTAGTAATATAACTGTTTCAGGTAATGAAAATTAATTTTAATGCTATTTCTAAATGACATGCATTCTACGACTACCGCTTACTTGAGTGAACTTTTGGTTTGTTATGTTCTAAATGATAAGTAGCGGTCGAGCGAATAATATTTCTTTAACTCTGATAATTTGACTTCGATTCAAATTCCGATGAACGGATTGACTGCATGAACATTTCTTGTTCTGTCACATATGTAAAGGGTATATCAGCCAATTTCCTTTGAACGCCCTCCACGAAAGTCCCTTTTGATTAGGTAGATAACACTTTATTTAATTCGACAAATAAAAATAAAATTATATTCGAAATAAGAAAGCTAAACTTATGAGCGTTTCATAACTATGTTTAGAAACCCTTCCTTTTATGAATCATTTTAATGACAAAATGAATTTTAATTGTGCGACTAATGAAATACGAATTTTTATTAAAGCAGTTATTATGGAACATTTTCTAATTCAAAATTTAAAAAAGTTTCAAAACTTATTAATTTATCCCTTGTTATAGGATTTGCGTCTATAATGTCATATCTGTATCAATTTGTTCAGAAATTAGATACGTTAGTGTAGGTTAATTGAATATGGGAAAGCACACGAAGGCTGCCTACCTAAAGGAAAGCATGCCTTTGTGGAGACTTTTAGGAGAAATTGGCTCGTATTCACGTTTCACATGAGGGAAACAACGAAAAGCAATCATGCGGCCAGCTCGATCGCCTGACTTCGAACCTATGTCTAACTACCAGCATTCAACGGCCTTAACCTCTCAGTAACTTGTAGTGCTGAGAAAGTAATTAATTTTAAGTGAGAATCGTGTTTTGGAGGGAATAAAACAAGATATTGTAATACTAAGCATGTATACAGGAATTCAGATGTGTACTACTTCTTAGTTCCCTGAAATTAATCCCCAATGCGAATCTTCATTAATATTAACTCAATACGAATCTTCATTCCCAGCTTCATAAATCCATAGAAAGAAACAGTAAATAGCTTGAGATATGAAAATTTCTCATAACAGTTGGATACCTCAAAGGCGATTTTAGCATTCTGAAAATGTAGATCATAAAAAACTCAAGAAATATTTCGCCATTCGACAAAGATGTTTACGTTTTGAAATTTCAATGCGTTCCTGTACATGCAATTTTGCATTCAAAGAAAAAAAATGGAGTAGCAATATAGATCATCGAACAACTGTTGCCTTTCTATTCTAAGGTAAAAGTAGTATCTTACATCTCTAAGTGATAAAACTAAATTTTTGAATACATTAAAACTCAACAAAGATTTTATTTTCTAAAGCTCCAGGGTCTGCATCTGCGTTTCTTTCTTGAACCAAAAACTATGAAGCGATTAAATAAATTAAACATCCTATATCCCTGATGTAAAGGCAGATCAACTCTGGGACCGCTATTTTCAATGCCACATGGAAAAAAAATAAATAAAAATTCTTGGCTCATGCATTGTAAATTTTTCTTAGTGCTGGCGTTGTTCGATAACAATTTAGTGCAGTACAAACGCAGTGAGCAAATTCTATTTCTCCAGGAATGAATATTACCAGAGGTGTAAAAGTATTAACACTCATTTTGGAATCCGAAAATGCTTTTTAAATGGCACTTGCAATAAAAAAACTCTATTTAATTTGCTCTTCACATCAGAATAATAATACTATTAAAAATGAAAATGCATATATTGCTTGAAGGCAATGTTTGAATATATTAAATCACTGAATTTTTGATACGATGACAAGTGAATATATTTAACACTGATTACTTCGCTAGTTTTTTAATACATACACTGGTGTGCGAAAATTAAGGACGAAGTCGAAAAATTAGCATATCAGCTGAACGAAGAGGCAGAGCGAACAGAAAAACCAATCAGGAGACAAGTAAGGTGATGTACGGTAGCACATGCGCAGAAATGCAGGTAGACGAAATGGGGGAGTGTCTGAGTAGTTGCATGTTGTCGGTGTAAGATCAGTATTTCTGGCAAAGAGATTGCACGCCGTATAGCAGTTAAAATCACACCGAGTTGCTGCCTCAGCGAGAAATGGCGAATAATCAATCTGTTAGACGACATCTGGATGCTTTTACCCGAGGTCGAATCATTGGGAAGTTGGAGAAAGGCCGCAGTGTGACAAGTGTGGCTGCAGAGTTCGGAATTGCTCACAGCATCGTTTCACGACTTTGGAGACAATTTCAAACTACAGGAACAGCTATCCGGGGGTTTAGTAGTGGTCGTCCACGAGGAACCACACCCGTAGATGACCGGTATATTGCCTTACAGGCCAGAAGAAACAGGCGGCAGACAGCGGGAGAAATCCCTAGACACACGACACAGGCGACTGGACGACCGATATCGCGTTTTACCGTGGCCAGAAGACTGCACGGTGGTGGTCTGTTTGCACGACGCGCTGTACGGTGTGTACCTCAAACGCCTTCCCACCGGAGAAGGCGTTCTCTGTGGTGCCGGGAACACCGGAATTGGAGAGACAATGAATGGGGACGAGTACTCTTTACAGATGAGAGCAGATTCAGTCTGAGTAGCGATTCTCATCGCATACTCATCTGGAGAGAGCGGGGAAGCCGCAATCATCCCTCGAACATCATTGAAAGGGACAGGTATGAAGGTGGCGGTGTTCTCGTTTGGGGAGGCATCATGCTTGGTAGTCGTACAGACCTTCACCTCTTCGACGCAGGTTCAGTCAAAGGGACCCGTTATTGTAACGAGATTCTTCTTCTATATGTGCGTCTTTTTAGAGGCGCTATGGGTCCGCAGTTCCTTTTCATGGACGACAATGCACCATGTCATCGCACAGTAGCGGCCGAACAGCTCTTAGAGAGTGAGGAAATTGAACGTATGGATTGGCCGGCACGATCTCCGGATCTCAATCCCATCGAGCATGTATGGGATTTTCTAGGCAGACGCTTGGCAACTCGTATCTTACCACCAATAACAATTCCGGAGCTTCGATTGGCGCTGCAAGACGAATGGGCAGCAATGCCTCAACAACTCATTGACACCCTCATTCTCAGCATGGGCAGACGCTGTGAAACCTGCCTAGCAGTCAGGGGAGATCATATTCCCTATTAAAGACCGGATGTTTCTTGCTGGACACCTATCACAGGGATGTTTCGGCCGTCAGTCGCATTGCGCTCCATGCTACTTTTTCAATAAAGCTTCTTTTTATCCCTCTGATTTCTCTTTTAGTAAGTGTTGCTTACATTACTCATGTCCTTACATATTGGGGATCTTACGGTATTAAATCTGTTGATTTGGAAAGCTTTTGTACAAAGTTATATTGAAAAAACCGTCTCGTCCTTAATTTTTGCACACCAGTGTAATATAGATGCAAGTTTAAAAAACTATTTTAATCGTAAAATGGAACACTTTTTAGAACAAAATTTCTAGTTATAGGATACATTTCATTTGAAGGTAAAATAATACTTTTTTTGTTCTTGGGAAAACTGTATTCATCTACTTGCAGTGTGAAAGTGATTAGAGCACATCCCGCATTCTAACGCCTTGAGCGTTGGAACTAGATTGAAAGGACACACATATGTACACATACCTGTCATGATTTTATGTAACTATCATATGTAACTTGTACAAGACAATGTTTGTAATCAACATATCTATGCTTATACACAGGCCTTGTTTGCCCCTGTAATGTTTATATTTATATTTTTACCCGGAGGAAATATTCCTTTCTGCCAGAATGATTATTAACACTGTAAAACTTTTACAACAAAGTTAGGTTTAGTGGTTATCTCAGTCGGCGCGCAGTACTACTTCTTTTTAAGATGCAATACTAATCAAACATTTTAATAATCTAGTTGTATCTCGAACAGGGCTTTTCAACTTTTTTGCTCTATACAGACCTATTCACCACAGTTATGCGATCACCCTTCATTCCAAACTTTAAAAATACATATGCATTTATTTAAATTGCAGAGTTTATTTACTTTGGTAGCATAAACTAGCATCAAACTCCTAACAGACTTGAAACGAATTACCACATTGTCTGAAAAAAGAGACTTGAAAAGGTTTAAAACAACCTTTTTATTAAATCAGAGCTTAAACGCACGATTTGTTTTTTAAACAAAACAACCAAACCACTACTTATGGGAATGAAATTTAAACTTACTATAAATTCAAATTTAAAATTAAGCTAAGGACTGTAAATTAGATTTAACGCAAAGCTGGCTCAAAATTTCTAGCCGGTGTAATAATTTAAATGTCGGCAGCAATAACGCAAAGCCGTTTGGTTTGGTTTATTAAATTACGGCAAAGCACTCGAGGGCTATCTGCCTTAAGGGAGGTATGCCTTCGTGGAGGACTTTTTAAGGAAAACTGGCTCGTATACACGTTACACATGGGGAAAACCACGAAAAGACCCATGCAGCCAGCCCGTTCGCGGGATTCGACCCTCGGACCGAACTACCAGTGTTCAGCGACTTTACCGCTCGGCCGCTGGTGGGCTAACGCAAAGCCGTAGAATTGTAATCTTATCAAAGATAGCGAAACCTAGTAACTTGGCCTCGAAAGACAGAAACACACTCTGTCTTACTGCCCAAAAACCTCGACTTAAAAACTCTCAAACTAAATCTGCATTCTGGTAAGGAAGCGGAAAGTAGAAGGGAAAGTAAACATCTAAATAATAAAGTAGCTGATTATGTAAAATAGTAGCAACCTTACAAAATGGATATCATTTTTTAATGTTTTATAAATTAGCATGGAAAAGTATAGAAAATTTTAATATATATCAAATTATATTCATAAAATAAATTTTTAAAATAAAATAAAATATTTTAAATAAAATTTGTTATTATATTCGTAAAATAAAATTACGTACTTAACAAGTAAATAACATTCTGACCTCATTATCCCCTCCTGAAACTATGAAATTCTACGCTTGGGGAAATTCACACCCTTGGGAGAGAACCCCTAATGTAGAATAATCTGTAGTTGAAAATTAAGAGCTATTAACTACGATTTAAATTTTCGTACTGCTTCATCGGTGAATGCAGAACTCATTTTCCTTATCAAAGTATTCAGAAAAATTAGTCATCTATTAATGTTGGCAAATAATAATAATTGGCAAAATAAAATATTTGTGCGTAACTGATATGTTTTGGATTTAGTATTCCCTGCTAAACTTTTGCCCCCAACCGGGATATTGCTTAGTGACTCTTACTGCCGTACCAAAGGTTCGGGGTTCGAATCATGAAGAAGGCAAGTGTATAGTGTCTGTGCTGCATGGAGGCACTCTAAATTTGTGGCGAGCCGAAAGTCCCTCTCGAGAAGTTGATTGTAAGCAAAGAAGTGTGGGAGATCCTTGGATCCGTCCCCCAGGGGTGCTCTCCTTCAAAATTGGGGGTAGAACTGAGCAAAGTCGTAATACCATGTTTTATAGAGCCCCGATTTCTTACTCATGACAGGCGTAATCTTGCCTTCTTGCCGCGATGAATTTCGTGGGCTTGCTCTAGTATGAAACACCCGACATAAGTCACAACATAACAACGACATAAGTCATAACAACAGCAACAAAATCATTTTTTAGCGCATGCTACTTTTCAAATTTAATCAGTTAATCGAAGTAATCAGTGCCAATTTCATTTAAGATAACATGTGTTCAGTATTTTGTCTAAAAATAATGAAGGCATATATATATAGGATGTTTTATAAGATTATCTCTACATATAATAAAAGAAAGAGTCTGTATGTGTGTGTGTCTTTCGTTCGCGCTGCGCTTAAGCTAATAGACCCACGGCTACGAAATTTGGTACATAGGTGCATCTAGACAAGAGCCAGTACACCTCGAAGCGACTTTTTCGAAATTCCAATTAGAAATTTTTTTATTTTATGTTTTGTGACGAAATCGCGTCATTCTGAGACATAATGGGCTATAGGAAACTGACATTTTACTCTACACACTCCATTTTCACATCGTCATGAAACGTAGGAACTTTACGAACTGAAAATAAATTTTGTGTTTCAATAAATCGATTAAATACGAATTTATTTAACAAAGGGAGCTTAACACTTTTTCAACGGGATTTTTTCTGAAAAAGTTTATTTTTAAAAATGTACAGTTTATTTTTGTTTGATTTTTTGACACGTTAAACTTTCATCCTTGCGACTGCTTTTACAAAAAGTATTTTCGAAAAATGATAATATTTTGTATTTTTAAAAATTTTTTTAAATGAAGCTTCCGAGTACACTTCTCCCATCTCACATCTTTAAAAATAGGATTTTGGGAAGAATTTTCCTGTTTTATTGTTGTTTATAGATTTTTGATGAAATCTCATCATTTTGAATAGTTTCATTCTTTTAGAAATATGGATTTGGCAACAATTTTTCATCGTATTTCTTATGTCACTGTTTTTAAGAGATTGGCTTCATTGTCATTTATATATATATATATATAATACATTTTTAGTGAATTTTTTTATAAAGTTGTTTTGCAGTGTAAAATTCTGCGCGGAATTTTATGTTTTCTTGAGTTGCTTTCATGTTATTTTTTGCTTATTTCACTGTTTGTAACATATTGAAAAGTTTCGCATGATTTTTTTTTTCTTCAACGGAAAGTTGGTTAATTTTGTTATTAGGATAATTAATATTTGTATTAAGGGATATAGCTTATTTCATTATAATTTTTTCTGTTGAAAATATAAGATAAAATATCATTAATTATACTTTGCTTTTCAGAATTTTTTGTATTCTTTTATGTTATTTATTGCTCATTTCACTGTTTTTAAGATATTGAAAAGTTTTGAGTGATTTTTTTTAGGAAACAAAATTCTCAACCTCCTTTATACCATTTGAGTTCTTAAGATTTTGCGAAGGGAAGTTTGTTAATTTATTTATTAGGCTAATTAATATTTGTATTAAGGGATATTGCTTATTTCATTGTAATTTGTTATAAGTAATAACTTTTTTTATGAAGTTGTTCTGCAGAGTAAAATTCTACGCAGTTTTTAAATTTAATGTTTGGTGTTCCCTTCAGCCATTTTTCCGGTACATTTAAAGCCAGACAAAGGCTGGCAGCGAAGCTGCTAGTTATATGATATATAAACCTCGGGTGACCAGAAGCCATGTGCTATCGATAAAAGTTAGAGATGCAGTATTTAAAGTTTAAAAAAATTCGGTACTTTTCCGTTTTGCCGGCGCAAGCGATAAAGTCGCCAATAATGGTACAACCGATGCCAAACGGAATATTCTCCCTGATAACCTTTTACGCCTCATTTTCAAAACAAGTCGCAGCCTTTTCTTGATCAGATTGATTGTTTCTTTCAATACTAGCATATAATTACATAGAATTTTTATCAGATAGTTCAGTTTTATGTCTAAGGCCATTTTCGGTAATTAAGTCAATTAGGATGCAAGCACAGCGCTTACCCGAAGCCGAAAATATAAGAAAGAAAAGTCAAGGGTTATATTCATCAATTCTAATGAGAATGCATTAGGGAAGTAAAGCACTGCAGTTTTACATAATTTTCTGAGTAAGCTATTCGTAAGCATTGAAATATTTCTTGCATTTAAACTTGTGTTCCAAATTAAGATTTAACTTGAAATTAATGTAGATAATTACTGAAAGTATTAGATTTTTGTAGAGTAGTTTACGTGAGATGAGATCGCTTGGGGTCACGTGATATGAACCGGCGAAAGAGGATGTTGAACCATGAAAGCATAGTAAATTCTTAATGTCTTTTTACAAATTTATTGTCTTTATTTATTGGCTTTTTATAAAGTTTTAAGCGATATTAAAATGTTTATGCCTTCAAAAAAAAAAAAAAAAAAAAAAAAAGAAATCTTAGAACTAAAATTTTTTTAATATTTTTCATGTGTATACTGTATGTTGTCGCCAATAAAGTCTGCTTGGCGAGATTTGCGCCGGCGAAACGGAAAAGTACCAAAAATTCTAAAGCCAAAATTTTACTTAAATGAAAGTGAAAACACTTAAATTAAATTCATTAAAATTTCACCGTAAATATTTTGCTTGTTCTTTAACACCTGATGCTCTGTGATTGACATATAAACACATTATCCATCATTTGTTAATTTAAAAACATTTTGTTCTTTAAAAAGAAAAAAAGAGAATCATTGATTGATAAAAGAGTCCATCTAATTTCATAGTAACATTTTTATGCGTTTAAGCTAATGAAATATTATTTTAGAAATAAATTAAAAACTACTCAAATGTTACAATCATGCGCATCATAATTTCAGAAGATAAAAAAAAATTAGAATAGTTTAAAATTTTATCATCGTTTCTCTGTTTCTGTTGATCAAGAAACAAAATGATAAGAAACTTATTGTTAAGAAATAGCATGTGTCATTTCGCTAAATTCGCAATTCATTGTCTTCGTACGACGATATGATAACGAATTTCTATAAAATGCAGCTTCCCAGCAATCGCCAGGAAATTCTTTTGGTGGTCGCGTCAACAGTGTTTGATCGAACACCAGTGACAAGAAAGTTCTGCACCGTATTTCTCTTTCTTTGTAAAATTAATTGCCCCTCTGATTCCATAATTCTCTCTCTGATATCAAACTTGCCTTAACTGATTTTCCTCCTTCTAAAAAACAATAATCATGAGTAGCAAGAATGTTATTCGTCAAAACTACCATCAAGATTCCGAAGATGGCGTCAACAAGCAGATCAACATGGAGCTCTACGCTTCTTACGTGTACATGGCAATGGTGAGTATATAATTTTGCATTAAAATTAACTATTACGAGCAGTATAATAGTTTTATATAGGGGTGTAGATTAGATTTATTTCAGAGACAGGAAATTTGAAAAATATTCAGTGGCCGCGGCCAGTATTTGACTTACGGTCTGTTAGCTGGATGTGCTTCCAGTTACACCACAAAGGCTGTTCTTCTTTCCTTAAATACTTTACCTTAATTCACCTTAATTTTCTCCTTTGAGGGCGACTAAGCAGAAGGGGACCCGATGGCCAATTCCTGGTGGTGATGAATTTTTGCCAACCATATATTTTTTCGGTTGCCACTTTAGTCACTAGGTTTCTTTCATAGACTAAAAATTTGAAATATGTATTGCGTCTTTCCAGGATTTGAACTTCGGATCTTTTGGCTACTAGCCGGATATCATACCAATTACACCAGAAAGACACGCGGGGCGTAGGAAGAAAATACCTTGCAAAGTAAGTCGAAAAGAATCAACCATTTGCGAATGTTATTTCAGAAAAAGTCCGATTTTGAGGCTAAATAAATGTATTAGAACAATGCTATATATAAATCTAATACATATCCGAAGTCGCGCTTTCCGAGACATGGAAAACGCAAGTTGAATTTCGTCAATCGGCCCAGTAGAACGGGAGATATAGAACTGTCTCATTTTTTTTTTTTTTTTTTTTTTCCCGTCCAGTATACATACTTACTTGTGGTACGTCGAATAAAACATTGACTATCCAAGTTTCTTGACACACATTACAGATGCTGTGTGCAGGATCCTTTTGTTATGCAACGCACACTCTGTAGCCCATTTCAACCACATGCGTTAACCCTTTGCGGCACACTGGACACACCTAAAAATTTCCTTCTGCATGTGCAGAAAAATTGAATGAAAAATGATTTATAGGTTTTTATAAGTTACTCTGAACCTTCTTTATTTATAGTAGATGGCAGCTCAACACAAACCAGTCCATATATTTTAGCCACGTTTAGATTTTAAGACCCTCATTTTCCAAAGAAATCTTCCAGATTTTTTTAGGGTTTTAAAAGGCATTTTTTGAAAAGAAATCTCTATGTTATTTTTTGACTGTATGCTAATCTCCTTATTCTATATTAATTTTAAATTTTTACCTTGAAATCTTGCCTAAAATCAAACGGCGAACACTAGGTGTGCCCAGAAGGGGCTCACCGATAATTAAGGACAACTGAGAGTCTGTATTCTTTGTTTCTCCGCATCTCATCGGTCAGTTCATTGACAAAAATGCTCGTTTCAGCACTCTTTTCGAAGCTCTATTCAATCAGTGTGCCCACTTTGGGCACACCCACAGAATTAAAAGATAAGTGCTATCTTCACAAAATTTTGCTTGTGTACTCCTGTAGCCCTAATTAGACTGCCTACTTTTTTTTTTTTTTATCAAAATTCCAACTTTAAAAGGTAGCGTGCCGGAAAGGGTTAAAGTATATCGGATGTGATATATGAGACGAGATGGATACTGAGAATTTCGAGTTCAACTTGACTGAATGCTATTAGCGGAACTGAAACAATGATCCCGACCTCACCCCTCAAACAAATTTCCCAAGGATTCATGTCTGAAGAATTCCTAGGCGAGTAAGGAACGCGTTGCCTTTGCTCTTTATAAAAACAAACTTAAAAAGTACATATTATTGGTATGATATTGATATGTAAAATGTGACGAATTTTTTTTCCGAGTAAGTACAAAATATCAATTTCATGAAAATTATATTCATGTTTTGTTACCCATGTTATGTCGGTTTGGTATACATATCCTCGCACGTAAGCGTTTCATATGATATTTACCCATTTTATACTGACTGCGTTTGTTTGAGTAAGCACGGCACTCCATGAATTTCACTTTCTACAATTTGTTTATAATATAAACCATTAAAATTTTTCATTATCCTTGCTCGTATTTGTGAATAATCTATGGGCAAACAATTTAGATGCAGATTGACCTATGGATAGACCCAGAACTTTTTATCGAGTTTAATTGGAAATTTTTTAAATGCGCGCCCACATAGTGCTTGACTACTTGAAGGAATGCTATGGACTTCATTTAATATAAATCTTTTTCTCTGCTTCTACAGGTAAAGTAAATAACATAAATTATTCTAAAATTCAAATAGTAATCTTGAATTTGGACCTTTTTTATTCTATTCCATACGGCTAAAGCTTAGAAAATAAGCACCTAGAAAATTTTTTCATCAGGAGTTTTTAATTTGCAAAATTTCATGAAAGTTTTGAATATTTTTACCAATTGTGTTTTATTAAGAAGCTTAATCCGTCATTCTAGTACCTCTTCGATTTCCCTGAATCCGGCTTATTCTTAATATCAATTTCACCAAAATAAGATCTCTTGAAACTAGGCTTGAATCAAGCCTAGAATAATTACTTTTTCAAATTTACAAAGCTATGGGAGGGAAAAAACGTAGGTCTACTTAATAATAAATTCTACTTACTATTCGACGAATATTCGCAAATTATGATATTTATAACATATATTAGGGTATTTCAAAGTTTTATAAACAGGCAAATAGATTTCACTAATAAATTATTAATTATTAAAGACAACTTTCAAAACTTCCTTAAAATCTCCACAAACTAATAATCTACTTTGATGCTCACGATTTGCTCTTGCATTTTTTTAATTAGCTTTTTTCTTACAAGAGAATGTTTTTGCTGCTGTTGTGACTAGTCTCGCTTGTCTTAAATCAGAGCAAGCCCACGATATTCTTCTTGGCAAGGTTGCCCGTGTCGTTGCCAAGAGCCTTGGGCACCATACACGCAACAGTAAGACTTTGATCAGTTCTGCCCCCAATTTGGAAGAATTAGAACGGTTCGAAGGATCTCCTACACCTCTTTTCCTACTACCATTCCAGGTTCTCGAGAGTGCCCCGTATATATTTAGATCGCTCCATACTGCACAGACACTATACATCAAGCATCCACGCCTTCTCTGGGATTTAAAGCCAGGTCCTTCGGTACAGCAGCCAGCGTCACTAACCAGGTTGGGTAGCGCACAAGGGAATAAATTTTATTAAAATGTTCCTCACTAAATTTATAACTATATGTTAGAGATTTGTCTTCCAGATTTTACAATTTTTTTTTTTTTTTTTTTGGATATTTTTACTTAAAGGAAGAAGACTAAGCTATTTATTATCCTAATTATCCTAAATTTTGCTACTTTTTTTTTTCCCTACTAGGCCTATTATTTCGATCGCTATGATGTTGCACTAGAGCACATTTCGAAATTCTTCAAGGATTGCAGTGACGAAGAGAGAGAACATGCCCAGAAATTCATGAAATTCCAGAATGAAAGGGGAGGTACCATTTCTCTCAGCGACATCAAGGTCAGTTATATTGATATAAATTTCAGTTACCGAATCATTCACTGTTTCAGTTATCATACAGTGTTACAATAACTATTTCAGTTACTTGCAATAATCAAATAAAGTGAATTTTCGATAAAAATTTTTTGTTCTCCCTTATTAATTTAATTTTGCGTCCATTCGCATTCTTTGTTTACAATAAAGGATGTTTGTAAGAAGTTTTACAAATAATTTGCTCAAGTTTGAGAATATGAAAAGATAATTTATATCAATTTTGATTCAAATTTTCGAAATATGAATTTTTAATAATATTATTCTTGAAATTTTAACACATTTTTTAATGACTTTATGTCTTTTGGCATACAAAAGCCACTCGTTCCGTGGTTAGGCATTCGTCTTCTTTCTTATTGTTAACATTTTTATAAAATTACTTTATGGAATTTTCATACTTTAATTTTATTGCAAACACTAAAAAAGCAGCTTAATTTGTAGAAGTATTTGTAAGACTAGACTGTGAGATCTTTGAATGCTTAAAATTTTTTTTGTTTCTTTCGCTAATTATATATCTGAAATTTAGGGTGGTTTGTAGTAATAGTTTTAATATTAAACATAAATTTATTCTCTCACGTATTTTTCTCTGTAATCTATCCAAATAAATAATGAGATAACTTCTTCTCGAATTTTTATTTAAAAATTGACAGAATGTCGTATAATTATGCCTTCGTTTAGATCTTAATTTTTAAACCTCTTCTTTCATTTTGCTTAAAGAATTGTCTCTCATTATATTTTAACCTTGAAAATTTTCTTTTATAGAATTTTTAGTCATATTCTTATTGATTTAAATTCGAATGAAGTTCTTTTTTTAACTTCTGTATAATGTTTACGTAAATTTATTATGCATTTTCGAAATTAATTTGGATTTTATTTTTTTTTTTAAGTAAGATATATATTCTACGCAATTCAGAACAAAATAAAATAGCAGCCGAAAAACTAAACTCTTGGTTTCCATGAAAATAATTTATTTGACTTATGTATGGATTAGGATTCTATATCTCATTTTGAAGTTGCGTACCATCGCTGGGTATAATATTGTAAATTTTAATGCAGGAACTGTTTCAAAGCAGTGGTAGAAAAAGAATATCAAATAAATTAAATGGTATTTTAGTAAAGAAAACTGACGAAGTTAGAATAAGAAAAATTCATAAAATGCAAAGACTTTTATGAACTACTATTTTAATCGGAAGTAATTGCCATAGTGTAAAGGTGGACAATTAGAGTCTTGATATACTTCGCAAGTGCTGTTTGTACATATTTTATCTGTTCTTAAATACTTTTTAAGAAAATGAATTTATTTTTGAACCGAAATTTATGAAGATGAAGGTATTGTACAAAACGTTCTCAAAACATGGCAAATAAAATAAAAGATTCGTAACAGTACAAGCTCTCTTAAACAAGCTTAAATTAATCAAAACTATATTTAGTAGGAAATATGATGGTAAATATTATTGAATCAGCAAGTTAGAAATTTAATAGCCTCCATTTTTTAATCAACAATTTCTGTTCCATTTTTATTGTTTCGTCATATAAGACTAAACATATATTTTGGAAAATAAAGAAATAATTTTAAAGATAATAATGTACCACGAAATCTCTGTCTAAGAGATGATTTCCCAATATTCACCTTTATTGATAATTCAATTTATTGTTTTATTTATTACCTTAAAATTATACGTAACTAAAAGAGTTCTCAGATAGTGAACAGGCTAAAAGAAAGCTGAATCTTTATATATTTTAATAAGTTATAAATAAAAATTATAGTGAAAATGAATTTTTAATAATCTACTGAAAAATCTTTAATTAATTTTCATCAATATTGACAGTACCGCCAGCATAAAATCAGAAATTATAAACTTGCTTTCATTTTATATATAAGCTTTCTAAATTATTATCTTTTATTTGTTGCCTTTTTTTGTAAATGTTTAAACTGTTTCAATATTTTTCAGTAAATATTGTTAAGAAATGTACAGGCGCGGTACGATGGCTTCCTCGCAAAGCAGTTTTAGGGTTGCCATAAAATGGCGAAAGAGGACAGGGTTGCCACAATTGGCGAGAAATCGACCATTTGGCGACATTTGGTGACAAAATTGGCGATGCACCATGGACGGTTAAAGAACCTTCTGGAACGAATTCTTACCGGTTTAGCCCTTACGTTCCCGAACACATGCCGAAAACTATATAAACCCTGCTGGTCCGCAGTCAGTTAGTGTGTGTGCCTTGTCTAGCGAGCTGATAGACATTGAGCGAGTGTCTAGCGTCGAGTTGGTCGTCGAGTGCATCGAGAGAGTCTTTTAGTGCATCGCGAATTAGTGCATCGTCGATTTTTGTCTTAGACTGTGCTGAGTCGAGAGCTATACTCTTGTGTATCGTCGAGTGCATCACGTGGAGAGTCTCGAGAGTACGTGGAGTTCCGAGAACGACCAAACAGAGTCGGAAGCTGTACTCTGGTGCTTTGAAGTGAAGCTATCTCCACCGTTATTGCCTGACAGTATGAAGGCTGTGTCGTTGATTGTTCCAGCGAGTGTTTATAGTAGATTTTCGACAACTATAAAAAGTGTTATTGGAGCTGTCCTGATTAATATTGGCTAAATATTGTGTCCTGATTATACTGTCCTGATTAATATTGTGTTTCGATACTTCATCAAGTGTCGTCGTTATTCACTCCAAATCTACGAACCCCGTACGAATGTGAAGGAATAAAATAACGTAACAACTGGTATCAGAAAAAAAAAAGAAAAACGCAACAATATTCATGCATTGAAAATAATACAATTAATTTTCATGATGTATTTGTCCATCTTAACACGTAGAGGATAAATTACCTAGATTTGGTATTTTAAAAACTATAGCTGCAATAAAATAAAAATTTATTTTTTGTTAACGATTTGCGTGCCTGATTTGACTTGAGCAAAAATAAAAAAGAAAATGGCCTGTTATTTTCTGTAGTTTTTTTTTCTTTTTAATGGAAAAGTTTTAAAAATAAAACTATTTTCATAAAGAACGTGCAAGAAGGAAAAAAAAAAAAAAAGTAGCTAAGTTAGAAATGAACCACTCTTATTTCTTATGAAAACGAGCCTGACTGTTGGTTTCCATAAAAATTGCTACCAGAACTGATTCCTTTAAACGGGATTATGTTGCACTGAAAATAGGTGGAAACTTTCACTCGTGAAATCTTAATTTGCACTTGAGAATTAAATAAAGACCAGTTGACGTTTTGTGTTTAAAAGGCATATCGTTACAAATACAGTAAATAGGCGTTTGTATTTAATTAACATACTTGTATATAGTAAGTCTAGAAATTTTTTAGACTAAATTTGTAGAAAATTTTAAGTTTAAGAAAATAATATTTTTATTTTTATTTTTTAATATACAATCTTAGAAAGTCTGCAGAGCTCTTTGCATAATCAATACAGCTGCTTCATTCCTTCTTAGAATTCATCGTTTGAAATCATGTTTAAATCTCTGGTTGCTGTTTTCTGAATTTCTTTCATGTCGTTAAAGTAACGGCTTTTGATTAACGACTTCAATTTTAGAGATGAGAAAGTAGTCTGCAACGGCTAAATCTAGTGAATAAGGGGGTGGTTGAAAATCGGGACATTTTTCTTTGCTAGAAACTGGTTAAGGAAAAAGGAATTGTGTAAAGGTGCATTAGCATACCGCAGAAGCAATTTGAGCATTTTTAAGCCTAACAATCTTTGAATTATCTTCAAAAGTCTATCTATGACGTCTTTGGAAAATAAGGAGTCCACTGTCTGTCATTTAGGAACATATTTTTTCTGAATTATTCTATTCCAGTTATAAAAGCATAGCCTTCCCACCAATGTTCTGAGACAGAAGATTGTGGCCAGGGTTAATGTTATCTAACCCAGTCATGCGATTGCTGTTTTGCCTCAAAATAAAAAAAAAACACCATATTTCGTCTCCAGTCACAATTGTCTGAAAAAAAAAGTCAGTATTAATGTCTGCCATTTGGATCCAATCATGACATGTATAAATTGGATCATCTTTCTGAATTGCAGTCAATGCATAAGAAACTAAATAAAACATAATTTTTCTTCTTTCACAATCTTCCACAACAATTTTGTGAGCAGTGTCTTTATTCGTCAACTATGATTCAAAAAGACAGATGATAATTTTTCAACAGCAGTTGTTGAAATTTTCCATTGTTTTCAACTCCTCGAGAATGCGAAGGTCAACCACTCTTTGGTTCATCATCAAAATTTTCACAACCGTTACGATAAGCATTCAAGCATGTTAATATTTCCTCCAAATGCTTTATACAACTTTTCCAATATCCTTGTTGCTATTTTCCACGGTTTTACAACAAAATTGTACTACCAACCTTTACTTTGTTTTGGAATTCATGACAGCAAAAGGTAACAAGATTAAAATAAAAGATAAACAATCTGTCTGTGAGCGGACCATGTTTTAGGAAAAACAGATTGACATATCATAGCAACAAATGCTGTGAACAATCGTTTGGCCAGTTTGTTTCAATTTGTTTACAAAATTACTCTCAAGCTTTTGTAGACGTAGGTGGGAATAACATTTTATTCCCTTTTTAATCACATATTATTAATCTTTTTACTTATTTTAACCCGCTTTCATGTTTTCGATGTTTATTTCATTTCAGCAAATCAGTTTTTTGACAATTCGTAGCTGCTTTTATATATTTTATACAGTAGTTTAGAAGTATACTTTAACTTTTCAGGCTCCCCCTGCCAAGCAATGGACTCCTTTGGAAGCTATGCAAGATGCTTTGCAACTAGAGAAAACAGTTAATGATTCTCTGCTGAATCTGCATAAGATAGCTGCCAAGCATGAAGATGCTCAGGTAAAAGATAACTACATTTCTACATGTAATAAAAGAAAGAGTCTGTCTGTGTGTGTGTGTGTGCGTGTCTTTCGTTCGCTCTGCGCGTAAGCTAATAGACTCACGACTACGAAATTTGATACATAGGTGCATCTAGACAAGAGCCAGTGCACCTCGAAGCGGTTTTTTCGAAATTCGAATTCGATTTTTTTTTATTTTTTATTTTTTGTTTTTATTTTATGTTTTGTGATGAAACCACGTCATTTTGAGACATAATGGGCTATAGTAAAGCGAAATTTTACTCTAAAACTCTATTTTCACATCGTCATGAAACGTAGGCACTTAGCTATTTTACGAACTTGAAATAAATTTCGTGTTTCAATAAATCGATTTAATACGAATTTATTTAACAAAGGGAGCTTAACACCGTTTCAGCGGGATTTTCTCTAAAAAAGTTTATTTTTAAAAATGTACAGTTTATTTTTGTTTGATTTTTGGACACGCTAAACTTTCATCCTAGCGGCTGCTTCTACAAAAAGAATTTTGGAAAAATGATAATATTTTGTATTTTTAAAAATTTTTTTAAATGAAGCTTCTGAGTACACTTCTCATATCTCACATCTTTAAAAATGTGATTTTGGCAACAATTTTCCTGTCTTATTGTTATTGATAGATTTTTGATGAAATCGCATCATTTTCAATAGTTTCATTCTTTTAGAAATATGGGTTTGGCAACAATTTTTCATCGTATTTCTTATGTCACTGTTTTTTGGCATATTTCATTGTTATTTATATATATATATATATGTAATACATTTTTACTAATTTTTTTTTTTTTTTTTTTTTTTTTTTTTTTTTTTTTGATAAAGTTGTTTTGCGGAGTAAAATTCTGCACGGAATTTTATGTTTTTTCAGTTGCTTTCATGTTATTTTTTGCTAATTTCACTGTAAGATATTGAAAAGTTTTGTATGATTTTTTTTCCTTCAACGGAAAGTTAGTTAATTTTTTATTAGGATAATTAATATTTGTATTAAGGGATATAGCTTATTTCATTATAATTTTTGCTCTTGAAAATATAAGATAAAATATCAATTATTATACTTTGCTTTTCAAAATTTTTTGTTTTTTGTATTCTTTTATGCTATTTATTGCTCATTTCACTGTTTTTAAGATATTGAAAAGTTTTGAGTGATTTTTTAGGAAACAAAGTTCTTTACCTCCTTTATACCATTTGAGTTCTTAAGATTTTACGAAGGGAAGTTGGTTAATTTATTTATTCGGATAATTAATATTTGTATTAAGGGATATTGCTTATTTCATTGTAATTTTGGTATACGTAATAACGTTTTTTTTATGAAATTATTCTGCAGAGTAAAATTCTACGCAGTTTTTAAATTTAACCTTTGGTGTTCCCTTCAACCATTTTTCCGGTACATTTAAAAGCCAGACGAAGGCTGGCAGCGAAGCTGCTAGTTATATATATAATATCTTCATGACTGGGCGATAGCTGCAATGGATTGAAGATGGCGGCGTTGTAACAAACTGGTGTAGGCTTTTCTACGTAAGTAGTACAAAGATGACATTTAATTAACATATACAGTGAGTCTAAAATGGTCTAGAATAAATTCGTACAAAATTTTAAGTTGAAACAAACAACATTTTATCGTCTTAGCCTTTAAAAAGTTCATTAGATGGAACTGAAGACAAAACATATTATATTGCTGGATAACTAATACTTGGTTACTTTTCCATTTTGCCGGCACAAGCGATAAAGTCGCCAAAAATGGTACAACCTATGCCAAACGGAATGTCCTCGCTGGTAACCTTTTACGCCTCATTTTCAAAACAAGTCGCCTCCATTTCTTATCAGATTGATTGTTTCTTTCAATACTGACATACAATTACAGAGAATTTTTAACCTGATAGTTCAATTCTATGCCCTAAAGCCATTCGCGGTAATTAAGTCAATTAGGATACAATCACACCGCTCACCCGAAGGTGAAAACACAGGAAAGGCAAAGGTTAAATTCATCATTTCTAATGGAAATGCACTAGCGAAGTAATGCACTGCGGTTTTACATAATTTCTGAATAAGCTATTCGTACGAATTAAAATAATTCTTGCACCTAAACTTCTATTCCAAATTAACATTTAACTTGAAATTAATGTAGATATTCAACAAAAATCTAATACTCTCAGATAATTATTGAGAGAATTATATTTTTGTAGCATAGTTTACGTGAGATGAGATCACTTGGGGTGACGTGATATGAAACGGCGAATCAGGATGTTGTACCATGAAAGCATAGTAAATTCTTAAATTAATGTCTTTTTACAAATTTATTGTCTTTATTTATTGTCTTTTTACAAAATCTTAAACGATGTTAAAATGTTTATGCCTTCAAAATAAAAATTTCATAGAACTAACATTTATTAAAATTTTTTATGTGTATACTGCGTGTTGTCGCCAATATACATGTAGCCAATTCACATGAAAAATAATTGAATTAATATTCTACAGAAGCATCACTTTGATTTCTATAGATAATTATAAATAATTTTTATTAATAAATAAGCATGATATTAATCAAAATTATCTCATTCCAGATGTGTGACTTCATCGAGAATGAGTTCCTGACGGAGCAAGTGCAAGCAATTAAGAAGTTTGGAGATCATGTGACCAACTTGAAACGTGTCGGAACAGGTCTGGGAGAATATGTGTTTGACAAAGAGTTTTCCTCTTAGGCCAAAGTCCTGCTATACGTTCAAAGCAATATGTTATTAATATGCAAATTTTACCGAATGATTTTGAAGTATTTACAAATGGCTTGAATGAATCAAAACTTTGTGAATCGAAATAATATAATTTATAGCTTTGTAAGTATTTATCAAAAAAATTATTATGGAAAGTAGAAAGATAATACGAAGGAATGGTCCTATCAAACAGAAGGATTATAAAGAAAAACCCAGTGCTGTTATAGAAATAAAAAAGATTATTACGGCAAATTCTTGGTTTACTGTCCTTCATTTACACTCATCCCACGATTCGATAGTTATAAATTTTACATAGGGTATCGTATATTGCACCCATCAACATTAAATAACAAAGGAAAAATGGTAACTGCTGGTAGTAGCTTCATGAGATTTTAAAATAATGGTATATATATATATATATATGGCTCCCTTCAGCTCACGTGGACACGAGTGTCCCCATAGTTCAAAAGAAGTGGCCCCGTCTTTCCACAAACGAGAGCTGCCAGTAACCCAACCACTCCTCAACAAACATTATATAGTATATACTCGTATGTAGGTATTTACTGAAGCGTATCACACTAACAATACAGATATCAGTGAACGGTGAAACTAAAGTCTGCCTGCCTCGATGCACTGCTCGAGCCGACGCGGGAGGGCTTCCATGATTCGTCTTAACTTGTCCTGAGGAGTGTGCTAGCCGTTGCGTCATCCGGTTGGAAGTAAATCGTATTCTCTAACTGTCTTATCGATAATTCCGCCGATTTTCTTTATTCCATCGGAACACCCACTGAATATTTAGGACACAGCCTGTTCTAACTAAGGCTTTCACTGCCGAAATCCACAACATACGTCAACTGTTTATCAAGTATTGCATATTACTATTCCACCTATTGGTATCTAATATATAATATTATTATTTGGAGAGCAGACTAGAACTTATCTATGGAAGATGAGCAAGTTGGAGGACAGTATTTGTCGGGCTAACATGTTTTACTTCTTGTTGATTTCAGAATCTCAGGCTCGTTCTGTTAGTGGAAATAGGTAGAGATCTTGGAGCGCTGCATAAAAATGGTGCTCTATCATGGATAAAATGCCAGTATCTTTAGACAAACCGGCTACTGCTGGTGAAGACAACAGCTTTTCCAAGGGTGTGTCCAGGCACAAAAGCTGCGAGCATTGTTCAGTGTTTAACACGAAAAAAGCGACTTTAAGAACAGTGTGGTCATCTTTATACTGATGCAAGTTGGGTCTTAAAGTAAGGCTCAAGTAAGGTCTTAATTTTTTCACTTCGAATAATAAAGCAAACAAAAATCCAACCAACATAACAGTACTTTTGTAACTGTCCATTATGTTAATTAACCAGTTATGATTTAGACCTTGGCAGTCTCTTCTTCTTTTCTTTCCCATGCCAGAATGCAAATTAGCTGGAGTGCATTTAAACTAAGGTTTTCAGGTTGTAAGACAGAGGTTGTTCAAGTTGTTCTGCCTTTAAAGACCACTTAATAGGCTACCTAGCTCAGGTAAGATTGATAGTCTTCGGCCTTGCATTATGACTTCCGATATTTGAATATCTACGCTGGTTAGGTTTGTGAGTGAACTTAAATTTTACATTTGAGTGTTCATTTAAGTTATCTCATCATAAGTGCTGGCTGAGCCTGTAAGTACCACGTGTGCCTTTTTTTCTTGGTTTTAAATAAACTGACCTTTTGCGCTCTTCTTAAGTTTCAGTTGTTATTTTAGACTTAGTAATAATTCGCCGTCAGTCTATCTAAATTTTGGTTACAATTTCTGGTACCCAAGAATGACCAAACTTTTTATTTTAATACTGGGACAACTGTGTGAAGATGGTCATCAAAAACAGTGGAGAATTGTATAAAAGTGTCGGCACCTTCATAAGAGGCATCGCTTTAAAGACTGATATCCAAAAGAGAAGATCCGCTTGAGATCCGAATCTCTTTTTCTGAGAGAAGACAGAAAAATGTCATAAATGTTATTGTCTTTAAAGAGCGCCTTTTATAGGCTAGCTCATTTGTTTTCCTCGGACAGGATAAGTCTATTTCCTAATGCTAAAAACTGCTTGGACCAGTTGTATTTAAGAAGAGGCAAGCCTACCTCACGTGATCCTTTACATTGAGACACAGTAGATGCTTATTAATTTTCACTTTTCTACACTGCCTTTCTTAGAATCTAGAAAGTGATTTTGGGCATCTTAGAATAAGCGGCTTCTTGCGATTGGGATTTGTGAGATCCCATAAATCCGCCTCTAACTTGGATGGTAAGGTAAGTTTTCAATGCCATTTATGCTTGTTTATCACTTTCTTTTAAATGCTAAGACTGTTTCCTTTTGCTTGCCGTTTCCGTACGTTTTCTAACAGCCCTCGGCTTATTTTTACTGACTAACTGCCACAAGCTTAATAGCACAAATTCCTGCTCATTTTTAGATGTAACTTACACATATCGTATAGTTACATGTTTTTCGATCGTTGGCTCCGGTATGGTGTATCTTCTAGAAGTGCATTAAAAAAAATGTTTGCAAAAAAAGATTTAAATAAACAAAGTTTTTTTTTAATTTTACTGTATTTAAATTAAATTTAATATTTAAGTTTACATGCATATATTTTTTATTTCTGCGAATTCAAACGACTTCTTTTCGTTTCGCTGTTATACAGAGATTAATCTCTTTCATGAGATTAAAATAAAGAACAATCACACAAGTAATTAAACAAAGATTATAAACAATACTGGACAATTTTATTCCCACGGCATACATATCAACTTTCCCGTAGCAGAATGATTGACGTAAAATTTTATTGTTTACTTTCAATACACAACAATATGTGCCGTATTTTAAAAAGCAACGAAATAAGGTGCTTTATATTTTAAGAAAGTAAGAAAATATGATATCTTAATATAAAATTTGATGAAATGTAAAATGTACAGAGAGCAACAAAAGATAAAAAAGTATGGTAATCAAGAGCGGGTTAAGTCAGTTGGGGGTACCCTGGCAGAAAAAATTTGCTGACCATAGGACAGTATTTACACACCTATATGCTAGAAACGCAATTCGTGCTGGAGTATAACAAATAAATAAATGTTTACTTGTCGAAACATTAACTATTCTTTCTCGTATGCTGTATTTAATGTAACAAAGTTTAGTGATAACACTGTTACGAAATGTCCAAGCGCGCTAAGATAGCTCCTCAGAGTAGGTTTAGGATAGCCAGAAAAGGGCGAAGGTAGGCAGGGTTGCCTCATTTGGCGAGAAATCACCCATTTTGTGACAAAATTGGAGATATGCCATAGATGGATGAAGAACCTTCTGGAACGAATTCTTACTGGTTTAGCCCAGAATGTTCTCGAACACAGGCCAAAAGCTATATAAACCCTGGTGGTACGCGGAGAGCGAGTCCGTGCGGAGTCGAGAGAGTTGAGAGTCAGTCAGTGTCTCGTCTAGGGAGTCGATCGCAAGTCAGTGAGTGCCTATTCGAGTCAGTTTGTAGAGACGTTAGGATTTTTTGGAAGCTAGAGAGATGAAAAATTAGCAACCGCCTTGACAGGGAATAGAACCACGGACCTCTGGTTTACCGGCCCAGCGTACAGAACCACTACACCACAAAGGACGCTAGGAAAGTTAGAGAAACACCTTATAAGTTAAGAGCGAGTGTCTCGTAGTCCAGCGCCGAGTTGAGTGCATCGAAAGAGTCTCTTAATGTATCGCGAGTTAGTGCATCGTCGAGATTTATCATAGAGTGTGTTGAGCTTCGAGAAGGACCGAACCGAGTAGGGAGGTGTACTCTAGTGTATCGTCGAGTGCATCGAGAGTTATGGCATAGAGTATCAAGAGTACGTAGAGTTCCGAGAACGACCGAGCAGAGTCGTGGCCTTCGAGAAGGGAATTAATCTTTTCACGAAGGTAACGGCAGAGTCGGGAGCTGTACTCTGGTGCTTTGCTGTAAAGCTGTCTTCACTGTTACAGCATGATAGCCTGAAGTGTGTGTCACTGATTGTTTCAGCCTGTTTATAGTAGTTCTTCGACGACTGCAAAAGTGTTTTTGGAGCTGTCCTGAGTAATACTGGCAAATAAATTATGTTTCGATACTTCATCAAGTGTCGTCGTTATTCACTCCAAATCCACGAACCCCGTACGTACATAAAAACGTAACAAACTTTTTCCTTGTCTTCTTTTTAGCAAATTTATAAAGTATTTTCGAAGTATAGATGTTCTTTAAGCCTGCTTGTTCCATATATATTAAAAGCATACAGTTTAAAGCATACTTTCTTCTTCGTGTTTATTAAACAGTTTTTCACCTTTTTAAGATAGAAAGATCTCTCTACAGATAGATGAAATGGAAACTAGAATATTCAAAAAAGTTATTTAAATAATTTCTGTATCAGAAAAAGTTGATGACATTTCTCTTAAAGCACGATATGCTTATATGTCAGAAATAAATTTGCCTTCCCTCCCTTAAAAAAAAAAAAACTGAAATGTTTCAGATTTTAAATTACGTCCAAAGGGGCGTTTTTTAACATTTTGTGTGTTACCTTTCTTTATTAAATATCATGTTCCTCGCACTTAAACCATAAGATCCAGTGCAACAGCAATATCGCAAAATAGTTTTAAAACGAGCCTATCTTTAGAATTTCCGATACAGAGACTCACGCGCTGGAGATAAAAATGTCTGCACAACGTTGCCATTGCTCGCTTTGAAATCCTTGAGTTTGTTAATCAAAAATTCGTCAAAGTTTTAAAAAATAGGAAATCGATCATAAAACAAATTTCAAATTTCAAATTTGGTCTTCCACATGCTCATATTCGTTGGAGGATTACGTTATTCAAAATTCGATGACTCTATGTACCGTTGTTTTATTACAATACGAGAAATATACATACATTTATGCAGATTTTTCATTATTTAATTTCTTCAAATATAATGCAGGACTCTAACATTTTGTGGCAACAGTTTGAAAAGTGAACCGACATTTATGAGTCCGACGCAAAATGCCAAAACGAAACTAATAGTCCTTCGGGATTCAAATCCCTTTGGACTAAAAAAAAAACCATAAAACCTTACTTCTTTATCATCAAAATGTATAAACATCCTTGTAATTTTTATAAGTCTCTTCTAACTTTTTACACGCACATTTCGCTTTCAAATTCAACAAATTTCAGTTTAAGAACGTCTTAAAACTTTCTATATTAATTTCGTATACTTCATTTCTTCGAGAAAAGTTGTGATATTATATTGACACAAATGATATTAGCAAAGATTAAGCAAATTTTCCCGCATTGAATGCTATTTTGATCCTTCATTACATTTATCATTTTTCCCCTTTTTTGTGGTCTGCAGTTCTGTTCTTTAAATGTCCAAGCTGTCATTACAAATATCTTCTCTATTCATGACTGAAAAGCGTAATAAAATTTCCCAAAGAGTTTAATAAACCAGTTCTTTTAATTGGCTGCCCTCATGTGTTTGTAGAAAATAGATAGTGGCATTCATTTTCTGTAAAATGGTGTTCCAAACTCTCGCGAATATCATTTCATATCTGCACAATTTTTTAAATAAAAGTATAATTTTCACCACACTTGCATTCTTTTCCAAACTTGAAGAACTGATGTCAGAATGTAGAAACATTAGGATTTTTTGATGCAGGAGACATGGAAAATGCGCAATGCCCTCGCCGGGACTCGAACCTGGACCTCTCGCTACGAAACGAGTGGGCTCCACGAAGGCATTTAGGAAGGAGAGAAAAAATACTTTATAAACTTACTTTTAAAGGTGGACTGGGGATAAAGGACCCAATCGTCAAATCCTGCTGATGAAGAATCATCATCCACCATCTTTCAGTTCGGGCGCCACTGTAGAGACATTAAGTTTTTTTCGAAGCAGGAGACATGAAATATGGGCAATGCCCTCGCCGGAATTCGAACTTGTGCCTCTCGAATACGCGCCGAGTATACTACCGTTGCGCATCAGGAAGGCATACAGAAAGGAGAAAGAAAACACCTTACATGATAAGACCTTCTTTATATCGTTGTAAACAATTTTTAATACCAGTCCGGCTCTTACCGACCATTTAACTAGTATCGGATATATTTGCCATTAAAGTACTTTCCCATTTTTTCAGCTTTCTGATCAAAAATTGCCACCAATGAAGACATGCAAAGAAAAAAAGCAAATAACTTTTGCACAAGTATAAAATATTCAGCAGCAGCATTATTAATGTCTTTAGCAAAACTGTTCACTAACTTTCAAGAATGATTACCGCAAGAGATGTATTTAACATCTCTTACTTAGATCACATTCCGACGGTAGTATCTAATATAAACCTGCAATCCTGAATATTTTCCTGAGATATTTTTTGCGTTGTCATGTTTAATATCTATACCTAATTTTGCTAACGTGGACAATATTTGTTGTTCCAAATTTGGCGCTATATGTTCTTTAATGTGTATAGACTTCAAAACCTTTCTTTTACATCACCAATATGTACAACTCGCACCAAAAAAAAAAAAAAAAAAAAAAAAAAAAAGCTTTGTATCTCCCGTTATACTGGGCCGATTGGCGAAATCTAACTTATGTTTTTCTTGCCTTGAAAACGCGACTTACGATATACAGTGGGTACAAAAAGTATTTGCACACATACATTTTTGTTCACAATTTATAAGAAAATGAATTAAGAAATACAAAAATTGGCATTTAAAACATAGAATGAGCTTATTCATTTAAATTAATTACAAAAAATATAATAATATTAATAAAATAATATTTTTGCAACAATATTAAAATATCTTATGTCAAAAAAGTATTTGCACACTCAACTCAACTTTAGCAAATTTGAGTTTTTATGCTATTATTTGACAGTCCTCCCGCAGTAAATAACATACGTAAGACGACTATAAAAGGAGGTGTTGTAGAAACGTTATCAGTTGATTGTCGATTTCAAACTGTAATGGCACCTAAGAAAACTGAATTGCCGATTTCGTTGCAAGAAAAAATTGTTTCTCTACGTGAAAATGGCCTAAGTTATCGAAAAATAGGTAAAAAATGTACATGTTTGCTTCTCTATTGTTCGGTATGTTATAAAACGTCATAAAGAAAGAGGATCTACATCAAATAACTTGCGCTCTGGACACCCAAAGAAACTTTCACTGCGAATGAAGTGAAAACTCATAAGAGAAGCATCGAAAAATCCATTTATTAGTGCAATTACTTTAGCCAATGATGTCGCTTCAACATCTGGAGTTCAAATCTGTGCCCAAAGTGTTCGAAATGTCCTGCACGATGCACACATTTATGGGAGATCTCCAAGGAAAAAACCTCTAATAACTGAACGAAATAGATTGAAGAGACTTGAATTCGCTAAGGAATATATCAATAAGCTAATTGATTTCTGGAAAAATGTCATATTCTCCGACGAGAGTAAGTTCAATATCTTTAAATCAGATGGCAGGAAATTAGTTTGGAGAAAACCTTGTACTGCTTTTCATACCAAAAATATGTTACCTACAGTTAAACATGGAGGAGGTTCTGTTATGATTTGGGGGTGCATGGCTAGCAAAGGAGTTGGTAATTTGTGTTTCATTGATGGGAATATGACAGCTCGAACCTATATTGATGTGTTGCGAGATAACTTGCCACAAAGTGCAATAAAATTGGGTATCAGTAATTCGTACTATTTTTAGCTAGACAATGATCCCAAGCACACCGCCGGTATAACACGTATGTGGTTGCTTTATAATGTTCCCAGAAAACATACCACTCCACCACCATCACCAGACTTAATTCCTTTGGAATATTTATGAAATTCTTTGGATTTAAAAATGAGAAAAAGGAAGATTTCAAGCAAATCTGCCCTTATTGAAGAGTGATAGAATACTGATCCTACTGTTACAGAAAATTTAATTAAATCAATGTGAGCAAGATTACAAGCAGTAATAGATGCTAAAGGAATGCATACTAAATATTAGTTATTTGAAATTTGCTTATATATTTTATTTCTTTTGTATTCATGCAGTTGTGTAAATACTTTTTTGATATGAGATATTTTAATTTTTGTTACAAAAAAGCATTGTTATTTATATTATTGTAATTTTTCTGTTTGTTTTGGATGATTAAACTTATTCTGATTTGGCAATACCAATTTTTTTTATTTCTTAATGCTTCTTTTTATGAATTGCAAACAAAAATGTAGGTGTGCAAATACTTTTTCTACCCACTGTATATATCAGATTTTACATAGCATTGTTCTAAAATTGGCATTTTGACGCAAAATTGGACTTTTCTGATATGAAATACCGATTTTTTATCCATATTTGGAATCTACGACTCAAATTATGACTAAATATTAAATTATGTAAAATCTGGTGGGAAACTTAGTGAGAAATTTGAAAATTTATCCTGGCGCACATTTTTCAGTTCAGAATAATTCACTTAACGTAATTCTGTATTTATTATAACCTATTTTCTTTTCCCTTTCTTCATTGTGCACGAACAGAGTTTCCTCAGTAGTGCATAAAGAAAAAGGTGGAAGTCCTCTGTGGAAAAGGTGCATGGCTCATTCTGATGCGTAGAAAAAAAAAAAGGCGCCTGGGGAATAAAAGGGAAATTTAAAGATGGGCACCGGAAAAAGAAACTCGAAAAATCTCGCCAAATAATGTCGCCAATCGGAGATTGAAAAAACAGCCAAATTCCCATTTAACCAGCTGGCTTTCTTGAGGAAGATGTTAATTATTATGACTCTGAGCAAACTGCGATATCAGGCTATCAAGTCATTTTGGAAAGGAGGTTTTTTCGAGATGTCTCTGGGGAAATCATATGTTCTCCCTTAGTTGTTTTGATTTGCTTCAACCTGTTCCAGAAACCATGGAGGTAGGAAGCTTATTTTTACCTCCTTGCCAGAAACAACTCTGATGACGAGACAACTTCCGTCCCGCTGATTTACCAATCGGAATTAAGAGCCGTCCCACCTCAAATTTATCTACAGTGTTTCGACAAAGAATCTCTAGGGGACTATACTATAGCTCTCACTATAGCTTCTTTGGTTTCGACCCCACGGCCCAGGGGCAGACAAGATAGTACCAGTACGGTCCCTGCCGAGCCATACACCGTCTCGAGCAAACTCAAGCACACTTTGATAATTTGATACTTGTGATATGCCTGTTTCAGCAGGAATTATATCCCGCTATTACAGGCACCTCAAATAAACCCGGTTAGGGGAGACATGACATACAGTGTTTCGCAGGAATACCTTGATAAGGGACTGCAGGAAGATTGTGTAGATGTGGCCCAGGCCAATGTAAATGAAGAAGTCATACTTTGAAACTTCAAAACTGGCTGGCAGAAGTTTGCCTATGGGGGATTCCGATAAATATGGGTTGCACAGGGCCTTAAATTGATGTCAATTTCTAGGAGCTCATACTTAAAATTGTCAGAATAATTTACCTCCGCATTGGTGATGTCTTTCTTGAAAAAATTATTATTTAATTTATTGATGAATAACGCCAGATTTTGGAGTTTAAGGTCTCTATGTAGCTGTTCATTGCGAACAAACCAGGGGGCTCCTGTAATATTTTAATTTTCCTGTAATTTAAAGTAGTTGTTTTGGAAAACCTGCAATTTATTTAATACGGAAGGGGGACTTAAGCACAGCCTGTGAAAACTGATTTTATACCCTCGGGGTTGAGACTGTCTAAGGAAGTACTTCCCAGGAATTCTCCTGAGTCAACCCCCGAGGGGAACTTGCCAGAGACAGACCCAGGTTGAGGGCTGGTCACCTGGTAGCCTGCCTATGGTATTATTGATTACCGGCTGTGGCAAGGGCGGTCTAAGCCAGCTGGGGGATCGTAGCGGTAAAATGGTTAGGGCTTCTATGTAACCTATCTGCATACCTTAAAACGCAGTTAGTGCTGAAGTGTAATAAGTAATTAAATACACAGCATTATTTAATATTATTAATTTTTTAAAATATTAGAATGCAATATTTTTAATATTCTTATGTTATTTCCTGTGTATATCAGGACTCAAATACATAAGAATTATGATTATATCCAAAAATCATATACTGTATAAAGCCGTATACGACGCACACTCACATTTGCTCTGAAGCAACGGTTCCGAATACTGAAGAAAGCAAACGCTATTTAAAATGCTAATATTTTAGCCATTTTGCCAGCAGTGCAATTTGTAACACTTAACTTTTGATTATAATTCCGTTAAACTTCGTTAAAAAATGAGGAAAGTCGTTTACTGCTTAATGATTCATAGACAGTTGTCAACAAAAGACTTTTCAGAGAAGCCACTTATCTGAAATATCTGAAATTGATCATTCTTTCTTGGAAAGGGAACAGATTTACACCGATACACCACGAAGACATGAGGAAAGGAGGGAGAAAATACCTTATATGCTGATTTAAGTTTAGTTTTAATTATGACTCAATATTTATTAATGATGCTTCTATGGCTTATCCTAAGTTTTTAACAGTTAATTTTGAGTTAAAGTCACTTTCCTATCCTTCTTAATTTCAGCTTACAATTCCCTGCCAGAACGTGTTTTCTGAATCGCGGTTCAATGCAAATGAAGGAAGAGCAAGTATTTAAAGTTGAAGTTCTACTGACTTCGTTTGTGCCAGAGATTCTGGACAGCGTGCGTTCGCCTTTTGGCTATACTCTCTCTTATGCTATTTTTACACTCGGCCGTATTTCAGGCCTCTTGATAGCTTTGCCGTTTAGTTATTATGATTATTAAGAGGCCAACTCTTATAGAATCTTGATATCTTCCGCTATATCTCCTTAGTTAAGTTTAGTTAAGTTTTATTTCTTAGTGTTCCTGAGTTCAAGACGGAGTGGAGGCTTTGCTGTAAACTCCAAGAAGGAGTCAACTGTTAAATTTATTTCGAATAATAAAGGGTAATTAACCTCTCGTACGTTTGCGTTTCTATCTTTCTGAACTAAGCGATTATTCGCTTAACAGTTCTTAAGGTTCCACACATTTAGCTCTAAGTTACAGGTTGGAACATTACATCCTGATGAATTTCTCATAAATATCATATGACAACTTACATTTCTAGCCTTCGAATGCCATATTCTTTTAAAAATTTTTTTAAATATTGCTTCAAAACACGTTCATACTCACTGAGCTATTCCAAAGGTGTGAAATAGTTTGCTCTCCTGCTTTAGTTCTGATTTTCATCATGACTTCTGAATGTTAACCCTAATCGACTTAATAACATGATATTTGATATAATTATTTTCAACACTTATTTCCAATAATCGTTTTCGTGATTTATCTACCTCAATAAATAAATCAGAATCGATTCTGTTTAAAGCTGAAGAGTTTCATACAAGTTGCATAGATAAAACATTATATGAAAAATTAAGGAAGGGCTAAATATGGTCGCACAAAGAAGCTTCCAATTTAATAATAATTTCCGTGTTATAAGTTCAGAAAAAATCTGGATCAAAAGTGTAACATAGTATTTGAATAGTTAGTTACTTGGCATAATATTCGGAAGAAAAATATTACATTTTGCTATTGTATTTCTAAACAGCCGATTGTATTTCATGGTAAAAATGTTATTATTATAGTACGTTGCTTTTATTTTAATAATAATGGTTAATCTTTGGAATATGGTAACTTGGCGATTTTTTGGCGAAAATTTGGCGACCAACCCTGCTACAGCAACCTGCTAGTTTTTGTTTGGACGCCATTTTGTTTTCACGAAGTAAGAGCAATTTTTTTTTTTAACTCAACATTTTTTTTTTCAACAATCTGCTAGCCGAATTACGCTTATGCTAGAACTTTTATGGAACAAAAGTGCTTATTCATGACGAAGATTAGCTGCGAAAATTGGGAGAAAGTGCAGAATAGCAAACTGCTTGCCGCGTTTTTAAGAATTGCACATACACGGTATCCATGTACACGTCGACCTATTTTCACTTAAAAAAAAACATCCCAGAATTGCACAAAAATGGCATTGCGCACACTCTTGACTTTATCCATGTACACTGCTAAAGTCCTAGCTCGTAACATTTATCGCCTTACCAAAATGTCGCCAAACTACCTGTTACCATATTCCAAAGATTAGCCATGATAATAATTAATGACTAAATCAGAAAGTACGTAGTAGCGGTGCACATAATAGAGTATTATTTCGATATGCAAGTGTAGAGATTTTGTAAGAAGGCGCTGCGATTTAAATTTATCCTCTATTTAATACATTAATCAGAATGTAAAAGTTTTGCTTCCACAAAAGATCTTAAAAAGGGTAAGTAGTTTTACTTCTTGTAGTTTTTGTAACACTGAAATTTGTCATGAGGTTCACTAATGTATTTAAGATTTGCCTTTTTCTGTAGAATGTTTGAAAGAAATATATACTGTTACGTAACAGAACGTAAACTAAAATTATACTTCATAAATAAAATAAAATCGAGTTTCATAACGGTGCCGATACTTTTACGAAGATTGCCCGACTAAAACTAACAACTGAAGATAAAGGTGCTCGGCACATTTATCCCACAGAACCACAGGAAAGGTTTAGACTTGGTATTACTTGGTTAGACTTGGTACAGGAAAGGTAACACAGGAGTGTTAGCAACCTGAAAACGATTGAAGTGAAAAGCCATTAGACTACTAAAACAAAGATAAACATATTTGCGGCCTGCATGTTTATATCAAAACATTTCAACGTAATAGATAAATTGATATGATTAAAAAAAATCTTTTGTAAATGGATATAGGTGTTAAAAAAATAAATAAATAAACAAGCTTGACTGAAAATTTCCTTTACCCTGGTCCCTGTACTTGTGAGACAGATTGTTTTTTGGTCCGCACTAAACTTCAAAGGGGCAGAATTTCTTTTCTTAAGTTTAAAGAAAACAATCCGCTAGAGGCATTGTAAACGAATGAGAGTTTCTTCTCGAATACCAGCTAATGGGAGGTGAAAGAGCAACTTCTGTATTCCTTCTTTTAAGATTTCCACATTCTAAATCTTCCCTTTGGGATGCACACATTATATGCACAGACAGTTATAATAAAAAAAAATCAGAAAGGTATCAGATTTTAAATTAAGTCCATTACGTTTTTTTTTTTTTTTTTTTTTTTTTTACGTTTTGTGTTTTACCTTTTATTTATTAAATTATGTTTTTTGCACTTGAACCATAAAATTCAGTTCAACAGCAATGTCGCAAAATAATTTTAAAATGAGCATATCTTTAAAATTTCCGATACACAGTTTCGCACGCTGGAGATAAAAAGGTCAACCCCCCTCGTAGAGTGTTGCCATTCTTCGCTTTTAAATCGTTGAGTTTATTAATCAAACGTTCGTTAACGTTTTACAAAATATGAAATCGATAATAAAACAAATTTCAAATTTGGTCTTCCACATGCCTATATTCGTAGGAGGATTACGTCATTCAAAATTCGATGGCTCTAGGTACCGTTGTTTTATCACAATGCGAGAAATATACATATATTTATGCAGATTTTTCGTTATTTAGTTTCTTCAAATGTAATGCAGGACTCTAACATTAGGTGGCAACAGTTTGAAAAGCAATTCGCCGTTTATCGAGATTCGACGCAAAATCTCTAAACGAAAACAATAGTCTTTCAGGGACAAAACCCCTTTCGAATACTAATAAAAGATTTTTAAAAATTCTGAAAGATTTCAGATTTTATATTACACCCAAAGCGGCGTTTTATTTAACGTTTTGTGTGTTACCTGAATTTGTTAAATATAATGTTCTTCGCATTTAAACCATAAAATTCAATACCGCAAAATAATTTTAAACTGAGCATATCGAATTTCTGATATACAATCTCGCACGCTGGAGATGAAAATAATTTTTTTTCGTAAAGTGTTGCCATTGCTCGCTTTGAAATCGTTGAGTTTCTTAATCAATAACTCACAAATGCTTTACAAAATATGAAAGAGATAATAAAACAAATTCCAAATATAGGCTTCCAGATGCCCATAGTTGGGTGGAGATGTACGTTATTCAAAATTTGATGGCGCTAGGTACCGTTGTTTTATCACAATGCGAGAAACACATATACATTCATGCAGATTTTTCATTATTTAATTTCTTTAAATATAATACAGGGCTCTAATACTTGGTGGCAGCAATTTGAAAAGTGATTCGCCGTTTGTAGTGAATCAAATCAAAATGCCAAAATGAAGTTAATAGCCCTTATGGGCAAATTGGCCCTTTGGGCTAAAAAAGAAAAAAGATTTTTTTTTTTTATTTGCAGTGAAAAAATTTCTAATATTTCGTATTCTACTTTATAAGTCTACACCTTGTATTTATGATAAGGTCTAAGTCTACACCTGGTATTTGTTTGCACTGTTACACGTGTTAGTCCAACAAAATGTGCAAATTAATGTTCTTATAATTATAAATATTAGCTCGTACATATGTTATGCATAGAAAATACATGAGTGTTGAAGTATTATTTCGTATGAAGAATGCATATTAAACTGGTTTTTAAATGTAATATGTTAATTAAGTTTTCGCAAAGATTCAGAACTTAAAATGCAAACTAACAGGAAAATCCTACAAAATATTTCTTATCTTTTTAAAAAATCTTGCACTTACTACGCGATTTAATAAAAAATCAAGCTCTTGTTGCTAAAATATAATTAAAAAATAAAGACACGTATGAACTAGTGATTGTCAAATAGCTTTCCAATCTATTCCGGTAGTTTAAAAACACTTTTACGCATTAAAATTAAAATACCGGGTGGCCATAATTAAACTGACAGTGCTCATAGTGTTCTGTAGCGCGATCTATTTGCGAGAATGACGCCACATTTTGTAGGAAGATTAAACAAGACGGGGGGCGAAGGATTCCGCGAAAAAAAAAATAGTTCCAAAAGTCACCGCTAGGGGAATATTTGGCGCTGTGTAATAGAAAATAGAGTGTTAACAAAAGCAAATTAATACGGAATAAAATTTACCGTAGGTCCATTCTTCTATGAGAACATTACCCCGAAGGCAAAGACAATGCCTGGGGGAAATCATTTTTATGCAAAATGGAGTCCCTCCACACGTTGCTGTACGGGTGCAACAGATGATACGACAGAAATTCAAAACAGAAAGAGACATTAGCCGCTACTTTGCAACTACATGACCACCTCAGTCGCCTGATCTTGCCCCATGCGACTTCTGGCTATGGGGTGACCTTAAGTCTATCAAGGTCTATCAAGAAGTGGTCCAGGACCAGACTACGTTGAAGGATAACATATAACGGACTGTACGGGAGATTCCTGCAGACACGTTAGTTTCTGCTGTTGCGCATACTGTGCACAGAATGCAATATGTGGTCCACAACAACGGCACCCACATTGAACCTCATTTGAATGCAAAATAAAAGGTAATTTCCGTATTGATTTGCATTTGTTAACACTCTATTTTCTATTACACAGCGCCAAATATTCCCCTAGCGGTGACTTTTGGAACTATTTTTTTTCGCGGAATCCTTCGTCCCCCGTCTTGTTTAATCTTAAGTGCGTTTATTCGCGACTGAATGACGGAGAAGAAAATATTATATTCTTATATGTTCAACATTCAGCATTAGTACATGGTGAATGTCGACATTTACCGGTGTAAGTCAGAAATAATAGTTTTTGGAAAATATTTCGGACATACACCAAGCGACTATGTGAAAGTCGACATTCTCCAAATTTCGGTGTTTCACCGTAACATATATATATATAAATACAAATAAATTTTTGCATTAATATTTTCAAGATCCACTGGAAGTAAGTCAAATGCTGTTTGAATAGTACTGTGTAGAATATAGGCTGCACAACCTACCCCAATAATTTATTGGTTGAAATGTTCGTTAAGTTTCGTAAAAATGTTATTGATGCCTCTTCTAGCTTTTCTACCAAAATTTGCGTTCGTGTTATCCTCACAATAAGCAATAATTTTATTGTTAAAATTATTATTTTTCAAAATAGTACTTATTGTATCAAAAGTTATCTGTGAAGTTTCACCCGGCAATGAAACAAAATCTAATATTCTAATTTTAATTCCTGTTTCTGGATCAAAAAGGTCTAACAATTGTGGGAAATAATATTAAATCTTTGTGGTTGGAAGCATCATAATATATGAATATAAATGTGCATTTATCTAATTCTTTCTGCAATTGTGAAAACGAATATAGTGAAAAAACATTACAAATAATTGCTTCGGTTTTTGTCCTTGCACGTGCAAATTTTTTTTGTCGTACAATGTTTTTATCATTTGCGATATACAATCAATTGATCTGAAACTTCTGATTGTGGTTTATGGTGTGGAAAGCAAATAGCCCTTCAGCTAATGCTAGCTCTTCCTCCATTAATAATACATATTCCTTGACGAGACATAACGATCGAACGCCGCCTAACACGTTACAGCGCCTAATTTAGATGCAGATATTTTCTAAAAAGCGGGACATTTTTAAAAATCGGCGGGATCCTTCAAAAAGCGGGACTGTCCCGCCAAAATCGGGACGTGTGGTCACTTTAATCTCATCAACATAATAATGTAATAAGATTAAAATCATGCCATTTAGTTTCATATAGAATTTATATTTATGGCATAAGAAAAGGATAAAATGGCAGTCGAGTTTTATCTGGAAAAAGGGGAAATAAAAAACGAGTTAGCTTTGGATTTAAACGCAAATTTAATTGTTTTTTCGTTTGGTTTCGCTTATTTGAATATCGCAAAGCTGTAAAAGGCTATCTGTCTAAGGGAAGGGATGCCTTCGTGGAGGGCATTCTAAGGGAAACTGCCTCGTATAGACGTTACAAATGAGAGAAACCGCGAAAACGTCTATTACTCCGCTTTTTTATATAAAATATTTTAATAAAATACTTTATAATAAAATGCCTCTAAAATCTATACATGCTAGTATTAGCAAATGCGAAAAAGGTGATAACCATTTTCACCAAATGAACAGAATAAAGCCATAAATGATGCTCATTCACTAAAGAAGAGGATCTGAGCACTGAAGATAGCAAAATGTTAAAGCCACATGTGAGCAGTATGATTTGTGACTGTCATTAACGACTTTGTGTATAGTGCAGCCAAACTTAGTTAAAAAGTAAGGAAGTTCCTTTATTGCTTAATGATTCATTCATAATTGTCAGCAAAAGCTCTTAGGTGATGTTGTTCTCAAACAAAACATTTAGAAACCATTCACCATTGTTTCGCTATAGGGGCAACATTTAGAAACCTTTTGCCATGATTTCGCCTCCTCCATAGCTACCTGCTTATCTACCTCTTTACCTCCACGCCTTTCACAGCAGCCGCTTCCGTAATATCTGAAAGTGATCAGTATTTCTTGGAAGCCAATAGTAGTCATTTTTGCTAAGGAGATAACATCTGTACGAGTGCAAAATTACTTAGAAATACAGGTGGTCGTTTTCGGGAAGATCCACCACATACGGGGTTTGCTCGTCAAGTAATCAGACTGAGTGTGGTAAAAAGAATTCATTGATCCGATCGGTACATGTTGTTTAAATTCTTCAAAATAGTCCCCTTGGGCGCCGATACACCGCTGCCAATGTGATTCCCACGCCGCTAAGGCTCCCTATAAGCCAGCTGCTGTAACTGGTATTTCTAAGAACTAAACAAAAAAAAAAAAAATATCTGAAAGGTCTCAGATTTTAAATTACGTCTAACAAGGCGTTTTTTTTTTTTTTTTTTTTTTTTTTTTTTTTTTTTTTTTTTTTAAACATTTTGTGTCTTACCTTTATTTATTAAATATCATGTTCATTGCACTTAAACCATAAAATTTAGTTCAACAGCAATGGCGCAAAATAATTTTAAAATGAGCATATCTTTAGAATTACCGATACATAGTTCCGCGCGCTGGAGATAAAAAGATTTCCCTTCCCCCCCCCCCCGTAGAGTGTTGCCATTGCTCGCTCTTAAGGGCAACTATCTCGGAACAAAGGTTGTTACCGTATAACTTTTCTCAAGATAAACTTATACTCTAAATTCTTTTTTCCATTTAAAATAGCTTGTAGATTATGTAAAAGACATAAAATAAAAATTTAAAGCTTAATGTTTTTAAAAACCAGTTGTTTAATTTCTCTTACCTTTGACGAATCATTTGTGACAGTGTGCTAGTTTGGTATACTTTAAAACGTACTGCATCAAACTCCTTCAAATTTTGCATGATGATTAAAAACATAGCATTTGAGAATAATAAGCAGTATTTTACATTTTACTTAAAAAGAAATATTTAAAAAAATAAAATAGTAAAATATTTTGAAAATCATAAAAAAAAATTGTATTAAAGTTTTAATATATCCAAAACTAATGATCATAAATTTTACAACCTGCGTAGTTTCAAAGAAATAGTTAAGATAAAAAACTGTGGAAAATTTAAACCTTCTAGCTGAATGGTTTACAAGAAAAGTGTACCGAAAATTTAAAAAAAAAAAAAAGTTTTAAGAAAAACTGAAAAAACAATTTAAACACTAATAATTTATTTAAAAAAATCATTTTAACATTTTCCTCTACCATAATCATCTTGAACTGGTATATCTGCATCTAGTTGTTTATGTTTTATGTTTCTTTTTGGCCATTTAAGAAAGCTTTTGGTAAGCGAAATGAGCCTCACGAATTCTATCGCAATCTATTTTCGCAAAAGCTTTACCGTATAAAACACTGGTTGTATTCCCAATAATTCCATTATTTATTGCTACTTTATACACCACCATTAAAACATATTTATTACCGCATCTAATAAACCTAATTTTAATGTGATGATACTCACAAAAACAGTTTTTGGTATGCGCGTCCAGATGCAATTATTAAAACTTTCATTCGGGTTTTGATTTGTTGTTATTTATTTGTCTGGCGTATAGCAGAGCAAGGAGTACCTGTCGTTGCCAAAAACCTTGAGCACCTTGACAGTGCGATTTAGCTCAGTTCCGCCCCAATTTTGATGGAGAGCACTCCAGGAGGAACCGGTCCGAAGGTTTCCCACCCTTTTTTCCCTACCATCCACCTCTCGAGAGGACTTTCGGCGCCGCATATTTCGGGTGCTTCCATGCCGCACGGACACTATACATTTACAAACATGAATTTCTTCTACGAGATTCGAACCCGGGCCCTTCGTCACGACAGCCAGCCGGTTGCCAGCTACTATACCGCTTGAGCGATGGGCTTCTTCTCAGCTAATAAAACAGGTTCTAAAAAAGAATGCTTATGATCATACTTTTTACCAGCTGATATGGCTTTATTGCTGCCACACCAGACATCTGTCCCTTCTCAACTGGTGGGCTTGCTAGTGCTTATTTACATTTTTAATGAAAGATTTCGATCTTAAAATTTCTAAACATGGATAAATTATATATATTTTAGAATCGTCTCAGGCTACTTTATTTTTTTAGCCCAAAATTGAAAATTTGAATATTTGTATATCATCCCTTAAATCCTTGAGTTTGTTAATCGTTAAAGTTCTACAAAATATGAAATCGATAATAAAGCAAATTTCAAATTCAAATTAGGGTTTTCACATGCCTATATTCTATGGAAGATTACGTTACTCAAATTTTGATGGCTCTAGGTACCGTTGTTTTATCACATTGCGAGAAACATACATACATTTATGCAGATTCTTCCTTATTTAATTTCTTTAAATGTAATGTAGGGCTGTTACATTTGTGGCAACAATTTGAAAAGTGATAAGCCGCTTATAGTGATTCGACGGAAAATCGCTAAACGAAAACAATAGTGCTTCAGGAACAAAGCCCCTTTGGACTAAAAATAAGTAAATAGAATGTGACAAATTTTAAATGTTTCCACCCGTTTCGATTTGTTACTTAAAATCTGTAAAATGCACTGATGAATATATTATTTTATTGTGGTAGTTATAATAAACAATTATAATAAATTATCGTTTTTCTAATTTTTTTCTAATTTAAAAAATGCTTGTATTTACAAACCACTGTGCCTTTACCGGTCGTCATGCTTCTCTCATGGTAACGCATTAGTACAAACACTTACTTACCTAAGAATATACTCTAAATTAAATTATTATATTGCAAAGAATGTTTTTCTGTACTCCTTAACATTGAGGTTATATTCAAGTTTCTCTCTTCAAAAACAACTGCTTTTGAACACGTGATCATTTTAGTGATTCAAAATCAAGCAGTATTTGTTACTGAAATATTGAAAGCAAAGGTTTTACAGTTTGTATGGCAAATTGTTAATAGGAATTTAAATTCCCCTTATGGCTCCGGTTTTCAACTGAATAATATTTTTTGAAATCAATAGGAATTGCTGTGCGACAGATTAAAAATATAATGTAAGAACAGGGCTGTTCCTAGGCCATTGGTTGCTCGCGTACTTTCCTAAGATTGCCGTCACTAAATTAAAAAAATAATTGCTCCTTGATTAATAAAATTTTTATTTCATACTCACTTACACACTAAGCATATAAGTACTTACACTAAGTACTAAGAGTCCAACCGCCCCAGATTATAGACGCCTGTGTAATTATACGCGCTGTACCCCCAAACGCTCGGAACGGCCCTGGTAGGAATCTTAACCTATGAAAATAAGGCCATACCGCCAAACTGGCGTAAACGGCAATATAAACTAACTAACCAAAAGATGACTGGAAGAAAACTATAAAAGTTTGGTTTGGTTTCTGTGAATATGGCATAGCTCTCTATGGCTATTTGGATGCGTATGACGAATTTTTTTTTTTTTTTTTTAATTATGCATGGTTTTGACAAATCGCCTTAGTACTTTTTAAAGTAATCCCCTTCTGCATCAACACAGCATTTTCAGAGATTCTGCCAATCAATGAAGGCTCGCTGAGACGCAGACGGGACCGGGATGCTGTCCTATAGTGGTCTGAGTTTGTTAATCAAATATTCGTTAAAGTTTTACAGAATATCAAATCGATAATAAAACAAATTCCAAATTTGAAATTTGGGCTTCCAGATGCCCATATTCGCAATTGGATTACGTCATCAAAATTTGATGGCTCTAGTTACCATTGTTATATCACAATGCAAGAAATATACATAAATTTATGCAAATTCTTCATTATTTAATTTCTTGAACTATAATACAGGGCGATAATATTTGGTGTCAACAGTTTGAAAAGTGAAACGGACATTCAGAGTGATTCGACGCAAAATCGCAAAACGAAAACAATAGTCACTCAGGGACAAAGTCCCTTTGCACTAATAATAACAATAATAATAATAATAATAATGATAATAATAATAATAATAATAATAATAATAGCAATAATAATAATAATAATAATAATAATAATAATAATAATGATAGCAATAATAATAATAATAAAATCTGAAAGCATTCAGATTTTACTTTACGCCCAAAGGGATGTTTTTTAACGTTTTGCGCGTTGCATCTTCGCCTTTAAACCATAAAATTCAATTCAAAAACAATATCACAATATAATTTAAAAAGAACACATCTTTAGAATTCCCGACACACAGTCTCGCGCGCTGAAGATAAAACTATTTTTTTTCCGTACAGTGCTGCCATTCCTCGCTTTTGAAATATTTGAGTTTGTTAGTCAAAAATTTGTTAAAGTTTTACAAAATATGAAATAGGTAATAAAACAAATAACAAATTCCAAATTTGGGTTTCCAGCTGCCCATATTCGAGTGGAGGACTACGTTATTCAAAATTTGATGTCTCAAGGTACCGTTGCTCTTTCACAGGGCGGGAAATATACATACATTCATGCAGATTATTCATTATTTAATTTATGTATAATGCAGGGCTCTAATATTTGGTAGCAAAAATTTGAAAAGTGAAATCCCGTTTATAGTGAACTGAGGCAAAATGCCAAAACAAAATTAATAGCCCTTTTAGGCAAATTAGCCCTTTGGGCTAAAACTAAATAACATTCCTAAATAAATATTTCTGTCGCCTCAAATCCCTGAGATCGTTCATTTATATTCTTTGTCGACTTATATTCGACGACGAAGCACTAATTTAATTCACTACTAAATGTGACATAATGATATATTAACTCTGAAAATGTTTTTCAAGAAAACGAAGAATGAATAGTTCCAGTTATGATTCATAGCATATTTTTTTTAAAAAATCTAGAGAGCTGACAATTTTTATCACTATTGTTTTAAAGCAGGAAAAAGTGTTTGTTTTATAGTCCATGAAAATTTCAAAACTTTGTAACAGATATATTTTTAGATGTTGAATTCTTATAATAATAAAAGTTGACTATTCGAAAACAATTATACCATTTTGAAATGTTATTAAAAAATCAGGAATTGCGTTGCAGTTCTTAGTTTGTTCGTTAAACGAATATATCTACTACAAACAGTTAAGATCAAATTAGAAAAAAAAAAAAAAAAAAAATCTGAATGGAATTTCGAAAGGATTGCTCTACTAAATTATATTATCATCCACAAATAACGTGTGTACAAAATTTGAACTCGATAGCTTATTTAGAAGTAGATTAAATGTCTATGAAAATCTTTTGACAAACGTCATGCCAAAATGCCAAAACGAAATTAATAGCTCAGAAGGGCTATTAATTTCGTTTTGGGATTTTAAATGTCCGTTTCACTTTTCAAATTGTTACCAACAAACATTATCGCCCTGTGTTATATTAAAAAAAAATAATAATGAAGAACCTGCATAAATGTATGCATATTTCTCGTATTGTGATGAAAAACAACGATACCTAGAGCCATCAAAATTTTAATAACGTAATCCTCCACCAAATATGGGCATCTGAAAGCCCTAATTTGAATTTAGAATTTGTTTTATTATCGATTTCGTATTTTGCAACAATTTAACGAATTTTTTATTAAGAAACTCAACGATTTCAAAACGAGCAATGGCAAAACTGTACGGGGGGGGGGGGAAATTATCTCCAGCGCGCGAGATTGTGTATGAGAAATTCTAAAGATATGCGTAGTGAGTTTTATGGGTTAGGTGCGAAGAGCATGATATTTAATAATCAAAGGTAACACACAAAACGTTAAAAAAAAAAAAAAATCTGAAATGTTTCAGATTTTAAATTACGTCCAAAGGGGCGTTTTTTAACATTTTGTGTGTTACCTTTCTTTATTAAATATCATGTTCCTCGCACTTAAACCATAACATCCAGTGCAACAGCAATATCGCAAAATAGTTTTAAAACGAGCATATCTTTAGAATTTCCGATACAGAGACTCACGCGCTGGAGATAAAAAATGTTTTTTCTGCACAACGTTGCCATTGCTCGCTTTGAAATCCTTGAGTTTGTTAATCAAAAATTCGTCAAAGTTTTAAAAAATAGGAAATCGATCATAAAACAAATTTCAAATTTCAAATTTGGTCTTCCACATGCTCATATTCGTTGGAGGATTACGTTATTCAAAATTCGATGACTCTATGTACCGTTATTTTATGACAATGTGAGAAATATACATACATTTACGCAGATTTGCATTATTTAATTTCTTCAAATATAATGCAGGACTCTAACATTTTATGGCAACAGTTTGAAAAGTGAACCGACATTTATCCGTCCGACGCAAAATGCCAAAACGAAACTAATAGTCCTTCGGGATTCAAATCCCTTTGGACTAAAAATTATCTCCAGCGCGCGAGACTGTGTATGGGAAATTCTAAAGATATGCTTAGTGAGTTTTATGGGTTAGGTGCCAAGAACATGATACTTAATAATCAAAGGTAACACACAAAACGTTAAAAAAAAAAACAAACCCTTTGGGCGTGATGTAAAATCTGGAAAATTTCGGAATTTTTTTCGTTTTTTTTTTTTTTTTTGGTCCAAAGGGGTTTGTCCCTGAAGCAGAGCTTAAATTTCGCCCACCGGAGCCCGGTTCCGGTACTTTTCAGTTTTCGAGATAAATTATAATTTCTACCGGAGCCCTAAACAAAAAGGCTCCGGCACTTATTTTATGTAAGGGAACTACCATTTTAGCACATAATTTTTGTTTTAATAGTAAACATGCCTTAGAAATCATTTCTAACTTCTGAATGCAGGCCTGTCTTTCTCTTGCACTGAGGTTGAGACTTTTAAGGAAAGAAAAGTTCCCAAATCATATGTCAAAGGCTTATTCTCCAGGATATGCAATGAATTTATGAGAGCGGATAAATTTTGTATTCTTCAAAGAACTAAAAGTGATACCCTAGTCGTGCACGTTTCACGATAGTGACTTCTTACTGCAGAGTTCCTATAGACTTTCTGAATGATGTAACCAAACGGGAGGACTACTGTTATTACTTGTACAGAGAAGTCTTATGTTTGTTCTCACGCTGTATTCAGGAAAATTTATCCAGGAAAGGTATTCAGGGAAAATTTCTGCTTGACGGCTAGAATTATATCGGCAGGGCATCGCGATCAGAAAGTCTTGAAATCTTCTCTCTTTATTTTCAAAGCTACACTCTTCCGTTAAATTTCTTTCCATATCCTCATATTGTTTCTAGAATTCTCAACTATTCTCCTTAGTGGAGCTTTAATAGTTTTATCTTTTTTTCCTTGGTGTGCTGCAAGAAGAGAGTGGTACCTGTCATCCCTTTATATTATGCGTATAATTAGGGCTAAAACGCAGACGGCTATCAGCTGAGCTGCTTTTTAGCATCTAAGTGGAACTGAAATTCCAACCGATGCCCGAAATAAGACAAGGTCCGATACGTTTTTTCTACTAACTATTTAAAATTAATTTAGTAGTTTATTAGATTTCTCTTTATCTCTTTAAATATTCTTAATTAATTAATACTAAATTAATTAATTGATTAATTAAAACATTATTAATTAATTAATATTAATTAAAATTTATTATTTAATTATTTTAATTTTTAGCTATTTTACTTATTTCTTTTTCTTTTCTTCCTCACACTCTCCCATACGGCTCCGCCACTTCTAATTTTAGAAATTAAACCCTGCTCTGAAAAACTATTGTTTCCGTTTTTGCGATTTTGCGTCGAATCAATATAAATGTCCGTTTCACTTTTGAAACTGTTGCCACCAAATTTCAGAGTCCTGCATTATATTTGAAGAAATTAAATAATGAAAAAATCTGCATAAATGTATGTATATTTCTCGCATTGTGGTAAAACAACAGTCCCTAAAGCCATCCAATTTTGAGTGACGTAATCCTACTGCGAATATGGCCATGTGGAAGCCCAGATTTGAAATTTGGAATTCCTTTTATTATCGATTTCATATTTTGTAAAACTTTAACGAATTTTTGAGTAGCAAACTCAACGATTTGAAAGCGAGCAATGGCAACACTCTATGGGGAAAAAAAAAAAAAAAAAAAAACCTTTTTATCTCCAGCGCGCGGAATTGTATATCCGGAAATTCTAAAGATATGCTCATTTTAAAATTGTTTTGCGATATTGCTGTTAAGTTGAATTTTATGTTTTAAGTGCAAAGAACATTTATTAAATAAAGATAACACACAAAAGGTTTAAAAAATGTCCCTTTGGTCGTAATGTAAAATGTGAAAGATTTCATATTTTTTATATTTATTTATTTATTTATTTATTTTTTTGTTTGTTTGTTTGTTACTTATGCCCGAAAAGTCGTTTAAACATTGGAATAGAGAAATGTAAATCAAATTTTGAAAGAAAAAAAAAAATACTTTATCGCATTGCATTTTCATCCACAAACGATGTTATTCAGAATTGAACTTAATAGCTGTTAGGAAGTAGAATAAAAATCGAGGATAAATTTCCGACTGTAGACATAAACACCATGGATGAAATAATAATAATAATAAAAAAAATGCATATAATAACCAAAACAAAAAGAACGAACTTATAATTGTGGGCTAAGACATATCATGCATTATCGTTGGCGCCGCTTGTACCCCACATGTGAAATTTCGATCATTCAAAGTATTGAAATCATACGAAAATAAATTTATTCTTGATAGAGCTACATAAAGACGATACATAATTAAAAGAGTGAAGAAGTAGGCAAGTGTATGAAAGTATAGGAGAGCTAAGGGCTAGTTGTAGTAGGGCTAAATGGTAACACGCACGTTATGCAGTGATTTTTAAAATATTTTTATCAAAATTTTTACTAACCTTTATGACAAGACCTATTACCTTAGCCCAATGAATTTCCCACTTTTTTTTTTTTTTTTTTTTTGTAAATTTTCATTTGAAGTTAAGTTAATTGTCTTTTTTAAAATGACTTTACTTTCTGTGTACTAAGGTTTAAAACGTTGCTTTATTTTTCTTTTATTAACCGCCTTTTTTTTTTTTATATATATATATATAAATCAACGAAATTATCCGAAACCTGTAACTTGTAACTACTTGTCCCGAGATTTAGATTCATGTAGACTTTGTTCTTTAAATTTTAACGTGAAAATTTAAAGAACAAATTCTATTTAGTTTTTTTTCCCAAAATATAAAAAATAAATTTGTCAGCCTCAAAGATTATACTTCTGCCTGAGATTTCACCTCGAAAGCAGTATAACAGAAGCGACGCAGAAGGAAATATGCTATCTTACTACACACCCAAAACAGAAGCACTGGGGAAAGAATATAGATAGAAGAGATATTTAATAACACACAAAAAGCGAAGAGGAAGAGGACGAAAAGGGAAGGATTAAAGGGAAAAAAATGTCCAAAAAGAAAAAGTAGAGATAGAATAACTCAGCAAGAGGTTTTTGAACTCAAATGGAGATTCTGAAACAAAAAAGTGGTTTTGCTTGAGAAGATACTTACAAAAACAATGATTAAAAAGAATGGGTGTAAAACTTAAAATGCAAAATGTAGGCAAGCATTAAATGTGTGAAAGGAAATCAGCTATCATTTATTTGGGTTAGCGAAAATTTTGATAAAGACTGACTGTCGTGTTGATTGGTTATATAATTTTATCTGTCTAACCATACACCACTTGTTATCATTCAGGGTCATTTTATCAAGTAATAATAATCACTAAATGTGTTTTAAAGATAATCGTTAGTCGTTTTTATTGTCACTTTTTGTTTCAGGTCTGTTACAATTTGCCTTAAGATTGGTTTTTTTGGTTTAGTTTACTATGGCAAAGCCTGCTAGGATTATCTGCTTAAGAGAAGGGATGCTTTAGTGGAGGTCTTTCTAAGGGAAACTGGTTTGTATACACATTACACATGGGGAAATGACCATGCAGCAGCCCATTCGCTTGGAATCAAACCCATGCCAGAACTACCAGTGCTGAGAGATTTTGCTGCTCTGTCGCTGGTGGGTGTATATTTGCTTTAAGTCTGGGGCAAATTTTAACAGACAAATAGGTTTGATAAAATATTTTTTTAACTAAAATTAACAAAATTACGAAATGCTTGTTTTGCGAATATGATGAAGAGACATATATGCTACCCAAACAGCAGTTATAATCAAGAAATCATAAATGTATTGTATAACATAAACGTTTTCCCCCAAATCATTACAACTAGTCCATAGCTCCAATACATATTAAAAGAGTGAAGAAATGTTATCATAAAAATATGATTGTAAATATTAATTTCTCTTCAAGAGAGAAAAAAAAATACAACAGATAAAGTTCAGGGGGGAAATGAAAAGAAAGCATTTCATCAATAAAAAGAGGGCTCGCTCATTTTGGCCTAAAAATTTACTTTCTGGCGAGAAAATTATTTAAAAAAAAAAAAAAAGAGCTGCTAGCAAGTGGAGCTGGTAAAGAGCTGTTAATAGCTGCATTAATTCCAAGTTCGAGGACAAAAAGTCCACATACTACATACACCTATCACGTTCGTTCACCAATACCAAAGAACTGACCTCAATCAACAAGTAATGTATGTCAACCAAAGCTTTGAGGTGAAGTAATGTTACGTGGAACAGCATAAACGAGGATATTGATAATCAGATTGTAGAGTATTGGTGTATTTTTTCATATTAAAGGTTCATGGTTAGATATCTTTTATTATTTTGTCAAAACAGAACCCCTTAGCGGCACAAAGTATTGGCAAAGAAAGTCTATGTAAAGAAGGAAAGGCTCCATAGACGTCATGTAAACCAGTTTGTCATCCACGCCGCTAGAAAAAAGAGGGACAATTCGCCAAGGGATTTGGCGACGGAACCTGTTGGCGAGAATTTCCCCCTTTATGATGTACCTGGCCGAGATTTTCCACCTCCGCCACGTGTACAGGAAATTGAGGTACCAATGATGATGATGATGATGATTCTTTGGTATTGGTAACTCTTTAATTTGCTAATTGGCGAGTTATCGTCACTCCAGCTGATTGGCGAACAATCGTCACTTCCGACTGGTCACTTCAACTGTGACGTAACCACTGATAAAGTAGTTTAGTTTCTGATATGGAGTAACAGGTTCAGTGTTTTCCCGAATTTGTTAAAAAAAAGTATATGATGAATTACGGCGTTTATTAGAATAGCATGAAAATGGTAAGTAATTTGAAGCTGTTCATTATTTTAGTTACATTCGAATATAATGTGTGTGACAAAAGCAATTATGTGATATAATATTTTTAATGATTACTGTGTTTTACGTTACCAAATAAATTCTTTTTTTCTTTTCGGTGTATTATTTTAAATATTTTATAACTATTGCGCTTTGGTTTACAGATTTTGTTTTTGAATTTTAAAGTTTTTAACGCATTTTTACGTTTCTGAATATCTGAACCGAATGAACATATGCGATATGATTGTTATTGCTTAATTTAAAATCTGTATCGAAGTGGGAAAAACCTTAACAGCAGAATAAGAAATATGAAATACAAAATAAATACAAAATTTCACAGGACATGAGCAAATAATTGCAGGCATACGTGAAATGATATTTTTTCTCCCCCCCTTTTTAAAGATACTGGGAATTTAAAAGCTGTGAGTAAATATACTGGTAGCTTTCATCTTTTGAATGGGCTCTAAGAAGGTATCTGTTTTAAAACATATATACAGCTAATCTTTATAATAAATTACTGATATACTTTTAATTTCAAAATACAGTTTTCCAATGTTTGGAAGTATGGTTAATTACATGATATTAATATTTTAGTATAGAAATATATAGTATAATTTCTTAAGGGAGATTGTTAATCTCTCTTAATAAACTACATTAAATAATTAAGATTTAAGAGCCTCTGTACTAAAAAAAAGATACAAGTCTTTTTTTTACTTGTACATTCTCTAAGTGCACGGCAATCATTGGAGATGGAGGACACTATGATCCTGGGTTCAAGACATTTTTTTTACGAATTGATCATACAAACACATAAAAAAGAGGTTCTGGGAAAAGTTTCTTATTTATCAAATATAAACCTATTTTAATATCAGAAAAGTCCTTAAACATGCCTGTGACTGAATGTTGCATAAAAATTTAAATTATCTTTGACCTTATAATATTTCATATATTCACATAACATCTCCAAATATATCTATATTTTGAACTTCCGCCCTGTTCAATGAAAAACATTGTGGGAAGATAATTTTAAGCCCTGTGCCGAAACAATTGATCAGCATATACAGCTATAAGGCTGAGAGCATAAACATTAACTGCACTTGATTGAAAATCTGATTAACCACATCAAAGGGACCCACTGGTCCTTTGCTAAACATGTAAAGTAATAAAATAATAGCACAAGGAAGGAAAACATTACAACATATACAAATGGAAAGAAGACTTTCTTGTTCTCTTACTCTTTACAAATATAAACAAATATGGTATAATCTTTACTTGCTCTTAAATACATTCTGATTCACTCATGTATTATGATTAATTATTCATAATCATAATGCCTTCGTTTCCAATTCATAATCATAATGCCTTTGTTTCCAATAAGTTATTTCCATTTCTATATAACCATAAGAAATACCTCTCTCTGCTGCTAATCTTGAAATTCATGAGTGAAAAATATTTGAATTTAGAATTAGCATGTTTTAAATGCTTGTTAGCTAAGTAATTGGTGTTAGCATATATTCTATATCTCTGTACCTAAACTTATTTATATGGAAAGAATTTTCATATTTATTAAGAATAATAAGAAACTGAACCTGTGGTTTTTAATTTAAAATGTATGGCTTAAGTTAAAGAGAGATGGTATTAAAGTGCAGGAGTTATTACAGAAATGCATATAAATTTAATTTTAAATGCGAGTTTTAAAATTTTATGAGATTAGTTGTCTGTTTTTTTGAATAAAAGTTAGTTTTATATTGTTTTACAAATTTGTTTCAATTTCAGGTATGGAAGTATAATTTTCGATTCTTTTCAGATCATTAAAAAAGTACCTAATTATGAATTATGTAGGTATAAACAGAAGATGTTTCTAAATTTGTACATTTGAGAAATTTATTCCTAGACTATCAGAAACTTGTAGTCTCATTGTAAGAAAAATATTTATTGTTTAAAAGTTACTAGAGTGTCCTGGAACTCGTAAAAATCTATCCCCCCCAAAAAAAAATTGTGTTTGAGACACTCTTAAGTGTCAGTCTGAGCTTCTGAAAATTGCATAGCTAAGCCAGAATTACCATTATATTATGTACCCCATGTACAGTAGTATCTCAGCATGCCAGTTTAATTTGTTCCTCGACTGGGCTCATAAGACAGTCTTCTGAAACAATTTTTACATTGGAAAAAAAATTAAATACCATTAATCCATTTCGTGCCCTAACATGACCACCTCAGGTTATTTTTTTTAAGTGTTTTGAAACAGAAAAAAATGTGTTGGACTTTATAAACTTTATAAAACAAAACACATAAAGAATATACAAAAATGAACTGCTTTCATAAAATTTAATTACTGTTCTCTACTTGCATATGTCATCCCTTCATTATTCTTTTTTTTATTTTTGCCACCTTTTATGATTTTCTTACTTTAAGAAAATTTCAATAGAAACTTGTCCAAGGAAAGTTGTTTCATCCTTTATTTAAAGTTTCTGAATTGTGTTATTAAACAAGTTCCATTGAACAACACTATTCTGTGACATGTTAAAATTTTTCTGGGTGTTTTCTACCCAAAGAGCTGTTTTCTCAGAATGCCCTAAATTTCAACTAAAGAGAATGGCTCTTGTATTCCTAACTCCTCTTTTTGTATTCTCAAACCTTTTCATGCTCCTTCATTTGTAATTCATTTAGCTCCTCAGTCATAAGATCCTCCAAGTGATTTCTCAACAAGTTTATTTATATCTTCCAGACATATGACCTTTCTAAGGGACAAAGTGTCTTCCAGTGCTTACCTTACGATTTTGGGTTTGAATCCTTCAAAATCCATTTTACGTACAGCCTGAGACTATAATGTCTTCCACGTAAAGTTTTAAGATCTTTCTTGAAAGACCGTGCTATACCATATTGATAATTCATAGGTCTATTGTAATGGCCCTTCTGAACCTCGTGAATGGTGATACTCTGGGGCTTAGCATAACATCAAAGCAGTGGTGATATGGGTGTTTGTTGAAAATTTTTTTTTAATTGCCTACCAGTTTATAAGCTGTAGTATATGGGTGGTCTTATAAGGTATAGAAAATTCATGAACTCTTTGAGGTTTGGTGGGTGTGCAGGATCATTGTTAGGTATCATAAGGGCTTCTAGGCATAAGTTATTTTCCTCCAGATACTTTTTAACAGCAGGACATAAGACCATAATGAATAACTCTGCAAAGAACTGCTTGGCGACTCACACCATTGGGACTGTCCTTGCAGGCTTTATATGCTTTGAGGTTTTCTGAATAGTATATGAGCTGCAGCCTTATTTTGAAGTTGGTATTCACATTTGTACACACTGGGAAGGTATCTTTTGTGGGTTTGTGGTGTGACATGTTTCCCTTCTCCCTGACGCAGAGTTCTTCTTAAAGAGGATGCAGTCACAGTCAAACATGGTCAGGGATGGTTCTTCAGCTTTTATCAGAACTGTGAAAGTCTCAACTTTTTCTGCTATTTCCATGTCTGAACTGCTGAGCAATTGTCATGTTGAACTGTCAGGACAAATCAGAAAACATGTCTGAAAGCATCAAGTGAAAAAAGGTTGGAAATCAGTACACCAGCATAGTTATGCGATGCAAAAGTCTGCCAAATTTGCTTTCTAGACCCTAACTTGATAAAAAAAAAAAAACTGATATGTATTATTTTAATAAATTGAAAGTTAACCATATTTTGCTACGATAAGAAAACATTTTGAAAATATGTAATGCCATACCTATTCATATTTTGAAAATACAGTAAACCCGTAGAAGATGCTTACTTTATTTTCAAAATGTGAATTGATGAGGCACTACAGATTCTTGATTTATCCGAAGAAGAGCTTGTTGACGATATCGACTCAGATAGGGAAAGCAGCTGTAAACTTGGTGATCGTGTTTACGATTCAAGCGCCAAAATTAAAAATACAGATGCCTAATTGGATGCTGAAGTAAGTGCAGCAAATATGGATTCACTTCAGGGTGCACAAGCTTGAATATTGGTGTTGATAGAATAATAGATAATGTTTTGAAAACTAGTGAAACTGATAAATCTCCAAGTAACTTCATTATGTTATGAATGGTGTAAAGTTGGTACAAATTACACACCACCTAATGATATAATTTTTCTGGACAGTAGTGGTATAATGCATTCTGATTGTGCAGACCTCTTGGCCTCCTCGCGACCAATAGAATTTTTTTGTTTCTTTGTCACTAAAGAAATTATCGAAATATTTGTATCAGAAACCAACAGGTACGCGGTTGTATTTTTGGTTCAATTTTAGTGCTACAGAGAGCAGCGCAGAGTCTTAACACAGAGAGTGGGACGAAGACACTCCATTGCCGTAATGAAAGTGTTAAGGGACAGTGAGGGGGCAGTTATTGTAAATTTCAAATGGAATTTCAGGCTTTTCGGTATTTAAGCAAACAGGTTATCAAAGGCCTCGGCCTTCTATGGTTTAGCTTTGTGATAATGCCAGATATTATATAAAAATAGAACTTTAAGATTTATTTTTAGTTTTATTTGATGTAAATACAGTCAAAAGTCGTTAATTCGGACACCCATAATCCGGAATGATCTATAATCCGGACCTCAAAGCTAAGAACTTTCTGCGCATGCGCCGCGTTGGCACATGGGCACAGGCGTTTTACGCGTGCGCGTAAGACCTTGACTACTGCGCATATGCGTGTGCGCACGTGCAGAATACGTTTTCGCCTGCGCGTTTAATGTATAACGGACGGTGTAAGCTAAAAATTATCTAATTATCTATTTCAGTTAATGTTAATGATTGTGTTGTTCCTTAATCTTCGAATTGGATCCTGCTTATTATTTTTTGCAGACTGTAAGAGCAATTTTATAAAAGTAAACTTGAACTTTCGATTATGTCAAATAGAATTTCCGATGCTGGAACTTCCAAAGGATCTACAAAACGAAAGTATGTTTCGATGTCCAACAAACAAAAAGTGGAATTGCTGCAAAAAATGGATAAAGACATGAAGAATGTGACAGAGAGGTTAATGAAAACGAAAAAATTTCGATTGACAAGTTAGTCGGTATTCTCGGCACAGCAATTAACGGGACTTGAACAGCGGAACTTTGTAACTGAACAAGAAATTATGTCTTTTTATAGAATTAAAGAGAAAGTATTATCACATAAAATAAAGCAACTTAAACAACTTACATTGAGAGAAATGTTTAATAAAGTAAACAAATAAATATTAAGTTTTTTTTTTTTTTTTTTTTTTGTAAATTTTGATACGCTTTAGATCATAATTGTTCTTTATTTCATAAATTACGGTTTCATATTTTTAATTTTAGAATTTCTGCATGCCATCTTACGAGATTTAAACTGATGATCTATAATCCGGAAAAATCGATAATCCGGAATCGCGGAAGTCCCGACGAGTCCGGATTAACGACTTTTGACTGTATTATTTTTCTACTCCATATCCACAAATACAGCTTAACTGTATATATAGTGACCTAGAAAAAATAGAGTGCTCTTAATACATATCTGCTAAGAGAGAAGAGAAATTAAAGTAAAACATAAAATTATGGCAGAGCAATAACCTGTTTGGTGTGTATTTTACCAATGTACGTTAAACAGAAGGTTATTGCTTTGCCTAATTTTACATATCTGCCAGTTACTAATTTTTGCAATTTTTATAAATACTTAGTTTTGATTTCAGATGCGATTTTTAGATTTTCGTGGTTTTTCCTATGTTTAATGTGTATATGAGCCAGTCTTCCTTGGAAAGTCTTCCATGAAGGCATCCCTCCTTTTAGGCAGATAGCCCTGGAGGCTTTGCCATAAACACATACCAACATCATGGTCGTGCAGCCGCTTGCAAGCCTAACATTGTTCTTCAGAATGTGAAGTGTTAATTGCAGTGGTGCAAAGCTCATCATCATTGGACTGTGGAAAAATGTTTTTTAGAGTGATGAATCTCATTTTATAACCTGGCAGTCTGATGAACGCCTCTGGGTAGTGAATGCCTGCCAAGTGCTTCTTAAATGACTGCATTGTGCCGATTGTAAAGTTTGGTGGTGGCAGCATCATGGTGTGGGGATGTTTTTCATGATTTGGCCTGGGTCCTTTAATTCCTTTGGTTGGAAATATTAAACTCTGAGATGCATGTGCACAGTCTGGACAATGTTGCTCTCCAAGCTCTATGGCAGGCCTATTTCTCTTTCAGCAGGATAACCAATCCATTCGCACATTGAGCCATGGTTTGATGAAAAGGGTATTTAACAAACTTGACTGACCTCAGAACCCTGATCCAAATACCATAAAACACCTTTGTAGGGGATTAGAATGCAGATTACATACCCAGCCAATTCAACCATTCTTACAGCCAGCACTCACTTCAGCTGTGATGACCGCCTGGAAGTCAATTCCTATGGCCACCAGATGTAGGCAGGCTGTCATCGATGCAACAGGGCAACCAACATCATATTAATATAATGCGTCAGGACTCTCCAAATCTGTACCACTGGGTGTTGAGATACTTTTTCAAAGATAGTGTATAACTGCCAAATTTAAGTGGGATAAATCTTCTAAAACATAGTTCCAATTTTTTTTTTTTTTTTTATAAAGGCCTGTGATAAAAGTACCTATGATAAATTTTTGTTTATCCAGTTTTTCATCTTTATATACTGTTTTTAGTGTATTAATTGTATTTCAGAATATTTAAATTAATTTATTTTCTTTGTAAAGTACATTTTATGCTCATCTGAAATTTTTTTAATTGCTACTCCTGTTGAATCTTTTTTCATTTTCCAGGAAGGTTCAACAGATGAATCAAGTGGTGTACTTCATCGAACTGCAAGTTTATTAAATACTAGTAAATTCAGTGATGTTGAATTTATAATTGAATGTGGGTCAGAAAGTATCAAATTCTATGCACATAAGTTAATTTTAGCTATGGCAAGTCAAGTATTTGCTAAGAGGTTTTATGGATCTTCTGTTAGTTGTCTGCAAATTAAAGTTAAAAATTCATCACCTAGTGCATTTTTTCGTATGCTGCAGTAAGTGTTTGAATAAATATTTCTTTTCTGAATTTTAATTTGTAATAGTTGCATTATCAAAATTTGCATTATTATAATTGCATATTATAGTTTTCATTTGTTTCTAAAACTATTTTATATTAAAATACTTGTAGAATTTTTCTCAGAATTGGATCTTAAAAGGAGTTAGTTGCCATGTTATTGAATGAAATGTTTTTATATGAATGATCAGCTGTAGTATTTAGTACATGTATTGGGAACTAATGACTGTAAATTTCTCTATCAAATTAATTTGTATATTTTCAGCGTTTTTAATAGCATGTGTTGTCAAGATAATAAGGTTCAGAAAGTAATATTGATCAGAGAAGTAGAATATCCTAGTACTAAAGAATTAATCTTTCAATATATTTAGTTTTCGGATATTTTTTCCTGAAATACTAACCGAAAATATGGGGTTCCAAAGCATACAACATGGGATATTTAATTGTATTCAAAATGGCCTTGGAATAACCTCTGGATAGACAAAGCACATTTTCATTTGCACGGTACAGTGATTACTCACAGCTGCCAAACTTGGGAATTGGAAAATGCATATCCTGTATTTGAGGCTCCATTGCAGTCGTCAAAAATGACTATATGGTGTGAATTTTCTAGGTCATTTATTCTCGGCCCATATTTCTTTGAGGAGCTAAGTTTCACAGGTCCAGTGGCATGCTTCATCATCAGTCAGTGATATGCATTGCCGTTAGAGAATGAAAGTGTCTGTCCCTTGCAAGCATGTCAGTGTCTTGCACACACACACCATCTTCATGCAACATGAAGTTCTTTCACACTTTGCATGGTATGTTATGAATGTTCTCTTAAACGTCATTTTACAGAACTATGTGTCATTAGCCAGCATTTCCATAATGTGTGGCCTCTCTGATCCCCAGACTTTAATCCATGGGATTTTTGTCTTTGAGGACATTTGAAACATCTGGTAAGTCGTGACAATCTAAGAACTTTACTTGATCTTAAAGCCAGCATTTTAAGCCACATGCTGATCATTTCCCAGCATACACTTGTCAGTTGTGGAAAATGCCATCTTTCAATTTCAGGTGGTAGCTGAAAATGGTGGCCATCATGTGGAGCATGCTTTTTGTAGAAAAATTTGTAAAATTATAAAACTATATTAAAGGTGTGGCTAAATGTGTAATTTATTAATATATTGCCTTCTGGTGTTGTTTAACATTTATTTTCTCCCTGAAGGAAATACCCATCCCTTTGTTAAGTATGCCACAAAATTTCATAATTTTCTGATCACTGGTTTTGTTTGTAGGCATCTTTGAAAAAGGGCTGTTTAATTATAGATATTCTGTAGTTTTTACCCAGCTGCCAAGATATTTCTGCTTCTCAGAAGTACTGGAAGGTTACAGAGCAGCTAAAATCAATTAGTTATTCAATTGCTATTCTTATTACAATGATACGGGGACTGGACCAAAATGTCTCCAGGTTTACTGACTTTTGGCGATTTCTCGTCAGTACAGAAGAAGTTTGAGTATAACAATTTCACTAAAATTATCTTTTTATGTATGAAATTCGTAACACAAGAATGGCCAGAAAAAATTGGCCATTTGACCTAACTTAACATTTCCTACATATTTGTGTTGGAACAAAGGAAAAACGTAACTAACTTAAGCAAGTATGTCGGCGACCATAAGTTAAAATAATCTCACTCATGAAGCCTGTAGTGCCATTTAGTGAGGGAGTGAAATAGTACTTTAGCTGGGTTATAGGACTATATTCTAAGATTTACATGGTTTGCGTTTAGTGAAGGGAGCTTTTGTCATCAATGTAAATTATTAAATTTTATTTCTAAAACTTTCTTTAAACAAGCAAATTAATGAATTTTAGCTAAGGAAAAAATTTGCCATAGGAACTAGACAAAAAGTGTACATGTTTGAATTTTCCAAAATGATTATAACAATAGATGGGAAAAATACATCATTTGGCAATTTTAATATAAAGATGCAGCATCTGGCAACCTTAATATAATCTTTACAAATGTCACAATCAAATGTATCAACAAGATGAAACATTTTTCTGGAGACTGTCACTTAACTTTTAGATTTGCCTTTAAGGTTTGTAAAATTGACTGCACTTTACTACTTATTTCTGATGTTCAGATACTAAGGGGTATCTAGTAAGGACACTTATTATGTACTGTATAATGCTGTTACAGTTAGATGCTAAGGCGCTTTTAAAATTCCCCACCCTCCACATACATAGTCTTCATAGCACAAAAATAGATGTGGTTGTCTACTTTATACTAATCCATCCTTAATGTCTCATGCTTTTTATGATAAAAAGTTTTTGATATGGCGTGTCCTGCTGTTTTTCCTGTTACTCTGAACTTTTATTTCTGGAGGTAGGGTGAATCTTCAAAAGTTATCAAAAGTAAGAAGAAAAGTATTTTTAATTAGAACAAAGTTTGAAATCTCTTTTTAATTAAAGATAATTTCTTAAATGTCAGTATATTTATTAATCTCCAAATAAAGTATCTTGAAGTTCATTTTCTCGACATAATTTGACATAAAATAATTGAGTAACAAAAATATTGAGCATTAATGCGATTTCAAGGCTGTCGTAAAATATTATTGATCAGGGTAAAAACATTAAAACTTCAACAGTTGCACTTTTTAAAAATATTGATGGGCCATGACAATTAATGTGCTAAATACAGCTTTTGTTACAATGACAGCAAATGCCATTTTGTGTGAACGTGTTCATCTTTTAAAAGTAGGACTGAACATTGTTAGCACCACAAGTGCTATTAGTCTCGAAACTAATGTTTTGCCATATTTACTTTTGTGTTAGAATCACTTTTCATATTGTAGCCACAAAATATTACAATGTATTATTTTAAAAAGATTAAATAATGAAGCATCTGTATTTATGTATACAAGTTACTCTTATTGTACGAAAACAATGGCACGTAAAAAACCGAATTTTGAATTTCAAATTTGTTTTTGATTTTTCTTATTGTGTAAAAATTTAACAAATTTTTGTTTAACAAACTCTGCGATTTGAAAGCGAGAAGTCGCTGTAGTGTTCGAAAAAACATTTTTATCTCCAGTGTGCAAGACTTTTCCCATTCGACAAAATGCAAGATATTTACCTTTCAGTTTCTATCCACAAATTTGACAGTTTGAAAACACTGTGTTGCCTCAATAGAATACTTATCTCCATGAACCAGAGTGTTCCATTCAATAAAACCTAAGATATATAAATTTCAGATTTAATTTTTCTGTTGAGTAGCAAAAGAAGTAACTGAAAAGCAATAAATGCAGTTCTTAAAGGTATTTTGCCAATTTTTTAATCTGATTCATTTAAAAAAAATGCATTTAAATCATGAGTTGTCTAATTAGAAATACAAGTGGCCCTCCTTCAACATGGCATCCTGTAACACGGTTTGATGTATAAGCAAAATTGAAACTGATCAGCCAGAGCATTTCATAATTTAAATAAATGCTTGTTTTGGTCTTAAAAGAAACAGCATATTTATTTTTACAATTTCCATTCTTGTTTGCAACATATTACTTATTTTTTTACATAAAATATAATAAACTTTTAAGAAATAAAGCTTATGCAATGCTTATCATGGAACACTCCAAGTAAAAATGTTTCTAACTGGACTCGTTGTTGCCACACGGTAAATCTTAGTTATGCAAAAACATTACATCATGTTGCCAATTAGGAAATCTTAATAATTATATAAAAACATTAAATTATGTTCCACTACAGTTTCATTAAAACACGAATCATAAATTGTAAGAACCCTCTTATAACATGACATCTTATAACACGGTTTTGCTCTAACACAATAAGAAAACTGCCCAAGAAATTTAACGAACTCCACACGAAGTTTTCCCATATTGAGTGATATGTTATGTAAGGCATTACGTTCGAACAATGGCTAGCTCAGAAGGGATTCGTAAGTCATCTACCCGATGAATTAACAGCTATCTTGTCATAAATGGAGCACTTTCTTTAAACTTAAGCAAAAAGATTTATTTACACCTAAAGACAAGTTAAAAGAATATAAAATATTTATCTAGCTACAATATCTATCTAGTCACATCATGCAAACATCGTGCTTAACTAACTAAACCGGAACTGTTCGTTTTCCTCTGGCGTCCCATGACGTCAGTCTCTATCTGGCTTTTTATTCGCTGGCATAGTGATGCCATTCCCAACATCCTCCCCTTTTTGAGTTGCTGGATAGCTACTCAAAACATTCAAGTCTATCAAGTTCAGTCTTAGTGGCATCTTAACAGTTCTACCAGCTCGTGTCTTTATAGTCTTAGAACTATCACATACATCGGAAACATCAGTTGAGTCCGGAGATCGGGGTGACCCAGAAATTTCTGAATGATGAGAGGTACTCATGTCGTCTCCACGATGAGAATCTGAAGACTTTACAGCAGATTTATGTTTTTGAGGATCACTTGGATGACAAGAACCTGACAAATCATCATCTTGGATTTCTAGGGGAAACACTTGTTGTATCGGACGTACTAAATTGTTAGTTTGCATTCTTAATCTAACTGTTCTCACTTTGCCGTCCTTTCCTGGAATCAGTTCCGTAACCCTGGCTAAAGGCCAATTCAATCTCTTTTTGATATCATCTCCTATCAACACAACGTCATTCACTCGAATATTTGGAAAGTGTGAATTTTGCTGTCGTTTCTGAATAAGTAGTCCTAAATATTCCTCTCGAAAACGTACTCGGAGATCTTCCATTAATTTTGCATGAAATCTGATTTATTAGTAATTAAAGCGCCCACAATATCCGCTCCCCAAAGCAGACCGATTTCACGATCAGAAGAACCCAAATCAGACAAACTGACGCCTCTATCTTTCAGTTCATTAAGAATTTCACTAGCATTCACTTTTGGCACTGTGCCACAAATTTTTCTCTCGGAAAGTGCTTCGATTTGAAAGGAGAAAGTTTCATCTAATGCCGAAATCAACAAATTATAAACATTGTGAATCTGCGTTTGCGTTTCTCTTCCACCGAATAACGAATGCTTCAATTTAATTTGCCTTAATGGTTTTAAATTTAAATTCTCTACTAATTTTTTACTGACAAACGAATGCTGAGAACCTGTATCCAGTAATGTGCGTACTTTATGCTCAACATTCTTAAATTTAATTTTAACTATTAGAGTCATTAAATAAACATTTTCTATTTTACAGTTATTAGTTAATGTATTGGTTTCAGTTATGTCCCTTTTAGACTTTTCATTTGCGCCTTTTTCTTGGCGATTGGGACACATTAAAGAATGGTGATTTTTATTACAGTACATGCAAGAATTTTTTACTCGACATGTTTTAAAAGTGTGTCCAAATCTAAAACATCCAAAACAGGCCCCTTTTTTAATTAATATATTTTTCTTAGCTTCTAATGTCATATTTCTAGCAGAAAAACATTCTTTAGTTGGGTGCCGTTTTTCACAAAAGAGACAGTTAAAATTGTGCTTACCTGGGCTCTCAGAATTTGATGTACTTACTAACACAGCTGCGGTGGCGGAATCTGAATTTTTATTTAGTGTATCCTTTTTCTTAGAAATATGATTAGAACCAAACCCAGTGCGGGCTAACACGACCATCTCTTCTCCTTTCACTTCTTGTTTCAGAAAATTCATCAAATTTTCAAGGCATCGATCATCAGGCTGAGGTGCTTCTTTTAAATTTCTGTTTCTCTCCCAAGCAATTAATACTTCTTCGGGCAGGCAGGATTCAACTAAAGGCGTTAAGAAATCACCATACTTCTCTTGCGTTCTTCCAAGACTTTCTAAAACTCTAATCTTGGTTTCTAAATCATCGTAGAGAGTGGGAAGATCCGTCTTCACACGTCCACTGCTTGCATTACGCATAACTATGCTTAGAAGATCTCTGACGTATATCTGTACAAGTAAGTCTTCTCTTCCAAACCTCTCTTGAAGCTGGGCGATTGCTTTCGGGTAATTCGACGCCGTTGCCGGAAAGTTCTCCACTACCCGTGCGGCTTTGGACTGAGGAACAACTGCTTGCAGGAGGTACTGGAATTTATCTTCATCTGGAATCATCGGATCTTCATGGATCTTCGAAAACTGGCTCCAAAACATCAAAAATTCTTTTGCTTCGCCATTGAATTTCTTTAGTTCGATCTTCGGCAGTTTAAATTTGCACTTCTCTGGTAATTCAGTAGGTAAAGGATTCTTCGACAGCTTTTCGATTTGAGAACACAGTTCAAAATATTTATCTCTGTAAGGCTCAGACGAAATAAAATCTTCTTCATATAGCTTTTCAGCTTCTTTAGATTGTAGAATTAGTGACGTTACTTCCTTTTGGCAAATTTCAAGTCGATTAAACTTGTCTCTAAGCTGTTGTTCCAGAATCGAAAGTAGCTTCAAATCAGGAATATCTGATTTCAGTTCTGCATCAGTTTTGTTTGCACATGTGGTAAAGGAAGTTCTTAGACATTTTCTTTCGGTTTTCAGCTGTGTAAGCTCCATTTTCAATTTATTTTAGCTGTTATCGCGCCCCACGTCTTGGCGCCACAATGATATGTTACGTAAGGCGTTGCGTTCGAACAATGGCTAGCTCAGAAGGGATTCGTAAGTCATCTACCCGATGAATTAATTTTCACATTATTTTTAAACTTAAGCAAAAAGATTTATTTACACATAAAGACAAGTTAAAAGAATATAAAATATTTATCTAGCTACAATATCTATCTAGTCACATCATGCAAACATCGTGCTTAACTAACTAAACCGGAACTGTTCGTTTTCCTCTGGCGTCCCATGACATCAGTCTCTATCTGGCTTTTTATTCGCTGGCGTAGTGATGCCATTCCCAACATTGAGCAAAACACCAACATAGTCCACTTTGAAGACGGTGGCCGAAATATAGGCCAGATTTCCAGAGTCTGAAAAAAAAAAAAAAAAACTGTTCTGACCCAAATATTGGTCAGAGAAATTCTGCTCCCCTTACCCTTCAGGGTGTGGGGATAGTCATTGTCCGACAACCTTCCCTGCCATTCATCCGATGGCCTACGTGCCTTTGCCCTAGTCTGTTATTTGAAAATTAGGTTCCCTCACCTGTTTTTGTAAACTTTTAATCACTTCCGTTTTTACCGTTATGGATGAAGAAGCAACTATTTGGGAAATAACAGGGTTTAATTCCCAAATTTTATCAGCCATTGTAGCCTCTTTTGGCAAATCTTCACCACTAACAGATATAATGCTATGCATATCAACGGGTAAACTTTAGCCACAATGTTTTTTAGCAAAGTATCTGTTACTTTATCGCTCCCCAAATTACACATTTCACACAGCAATTGAGATGGCTTTTTGTCACCCAGTTTTAATTCAATAATTTTTTTTTTTTTTTAAGTCTCTGAATTGGCATATAATGAAATTAGTCTATTTTTAATTCCCTGATATTTATTATCTTGTGGCGGACATAGCAAAATATCAGATATTTGTGTCATATTTGCTTGATCTGCATTTATTTTTGCTTTTCTAAATTGTGCTTCTAGTTGAATAAACCGTATTTTAGGATCTAGCTTCCAAAAAGGAGGAACTTTAACACTTAGCTTGACGACAGATGCAGTTGTTGCTTTAATTTCGGTTTCCTCATCGTCAGCCATTGTAGAATTTAATCATGCTGAGATACACCAGTGCAGTGTTTCGTATGCAAAAGTAGGAAAATAACACTTCTCTGACTCCAATAGAAGCAATATGTTATTCCTTACAGCGTTATACAGTACAAAGTCCAAAATCCGTACTCGTCAGGACTTCGGCGATTCCGGAAAACCCCTATTTTTCGGATTTTAGATCATCTGGTAAGATGGCATGCAGAAATTATACAATTAAAAATATGAAACTGTAATTTATGTAATAAAGAGCAATTATGATCTAAAGGGTATCTAAATTTACAAAAAAAAAAAAAGCTTAATATTTATTTGTTTACTTTATTAAACATTTCTTTCAATGTAAGTTTAATACTTTCTCTTTTATTCTATAAACGGACATAATTTCTTGTTCAGTTACAAAGTTCCATTGTTCAAGTCCTGTAATTGCTGTGTCAAGAATACCGACTAACTTGTCGATCGAAATTTTTTCATTTTCAGTAACCCCTCTGTCACTTTCTTCACTATCGGATGCAGTATTTTCTGGATCTAGAACTATACTACAGATTTCGTCGTCCATAGATTGATGATTGGGGTATTGTCGTCGTAAGGAAAAACTTCTGTTATACGATCTTCATTTATTACTGTTTCTCCACATTTCTTTACAAAATCCAATAAATGGAAAATTTCATCTTTAGTTTACGATGTCCGAAAAACTTCAAATTTGTGGCTATCATCTTCAGTAACATTAACTGAAGTGCCTTAGAATCAGTAAAGATAATTTTAGCCTAGCTTATACTGTCTGTTATACATTAAACGTGCATGCGTAAAGCATGCATACAAAAAAAAGTTTGTTGCTTTGAGGTCCGGATTATAGATCATTCCCGATAATGGATGTCTGGATTACGGACTTTGTACTGTATATACTTATTCATAATATTTGTTTACATTTTACATGCATATTAAATCGCATGATAGAATACCGACTTTTGTTTTTCATGGTGACAAGAAAAAGTGTCGCCATTCCACTTTAACTAAATTAGAAACTTGATGGAACTGAAGCGAGCATCACTACAGGAGTGATGCTTAATAATAAAGATAAAAAGAAAATGTTAGCAGGAGTGCATCCAAGAACAGATTGGTAACCAAGGATGCTCAGCAATAGCATAAAAAAATTAACAGATCCTCTGGTGTGATGTTAACATTTTAATCCTCTCAGATTTTCTTTCATTTTTATTTTAAACTGATTTAGCTACTGAGTGAGATATTGATTTCAATATGGAATGTGTATGTTTTTACAAAAGCTGAAGCATGTTCGAACTGGTTAAGATTGTTGAAAACTGTTAGTTTGACGTAAATTGGAACCAAGTGAATGGACTAGTTACATGGTTAGTTTCTTTGGCCCCTTTTTTCTATGTGTCACTTTAAATGTGAACCATTTTCCCTTAGTAAGTTCTCCATGAAAGCATCCTCTCATTCGGTAGATAGCTCTTGCATGCTTTGCCATGTAGAAAATAATCTAACTTTTCTATCAGTAATATTTTATTTAGGATATCGGCTGGTGTGCCTTGTCATTAGTGTGTTAACTAAACACTTCTGTTGGACTTCAATGAAACTGATTCTGACACTCTCAACTAAAACATTGAAGTTCTGGATTGGGACTTGAATGCCAAAAAAAAGCATGAAGATTTGATCTTTCATATCTGGAATGTTACGATTTTATGAGATTCAGGGATTTTAATGTCCCATGTGTTTTATTTTCTCATCAGTATACCTTAACTTCAAATGTAATATTTCACATATAAGTTTATAAAAATATTCCTTGTTAATCTGTATACTAATTATTGTGCATTTTTTACAGGTACATTTATACTGACAAATTGCATGTGAATAGTTTGAAAGAAGCATTGGAAATATATACTTTGGCAACTAAATATGAAATAAGAGAACTTAAAGAAAAATGTGCTAGTTTTTTTCAAGCAAATGTTGCACTTGATAATTTGTTTATAGGATATGAGTATTCACTTCAAGACAACATAAAAGAATTACTGGACTCCTGTCGTAATTTTGTTTGTAGCGAAAGTAAAGTTGTCTTGGAGTCTCCACATTTCAAGGATGCATCTCATATAGTAATTGAAGACATTGTTAAACAAGAGAGTCTTGATGTAAACAGTGAACTGGATGTGATTAATGCTGTTCTAAAATGGGCCAGAAGTGAATGTAAACGTAGATCTCTTCCATGTGATGAGATGTGTTTGAGAGATTGTATAGAGCCTCTGTTAAAGCATATAAGGTTACTTAGTTTGACTCCAGAAGAGTTCTTTGATTTTGTTGAACAGCATAATATATTTACAAGCATGGAAAGTTCTGTTTTGACAAGAAAATTGTTAGAACCTAATGGTAATGTCCATGTCCCTGAAACATTTTGTTTGATAGCTGAAAAACGAAAACCTAAACCCATACGGTTAGTCAGGCAGGAATCCGATCGCAAAGAAAACAAAATGAGGACTGTAGATATATCTACACAGTTAGGAATTCATCAGCCAATTCGCAAAAATGGTAAAATAACACTTCTTAATACATTTGGGGATCAGGCTTTTAGGGCTGGCCCACAATTGAATCACCATGTTTTAAATACATATCCAGACAGGCATAGAACTTATGAAAAGGAAGATAAAGATGTAAATAAATCTATAGAATCAGGAACTCATCAATTTCACAGGAATAACAAAATAAGATATTCATATAATTTTGAAGATCAAACTTTAAGAGTTACTCAAGAAATGAAAAACCATCAGACTTTAAATACATCTGCATTTCTCTTTTCTAAGCAAAAAAGGATTTATGATTTTCCATTGTCGGATGTCCAAAATCATATTGGTTCAGCTTTTAGTAATGATGTTAAATGTTCTGCTCGGATTCGTGTTGTTGAAGGGAGAATTTCACTTCATGCTATTCATTTGAAATTAAAAAATACAAAAGCTGAAGTAGATGAGCTAGAAGCTCATGTCTGTTTCTCTGGTTTCCTTGAAGAGCCAGAAACTCAGGTATATAAAGAAGAAATAAGAAATGATATATTTTGTATAGATTTATCCAAACCTAAAGTTTTACAACAAGGTAAAACATATGAAGTTGAAGTAACAGTGGAAGATATAAAACTGAACCGTTGTAGCATATGTAGAGTTAAAAAATGTGAATTAAATTCTGGTTTAGATCTTAATACTGAAATAACTTTGAGTAGCAACCAGTCATATGAAGATAATTATTATTTTTTGATTAGTCGTTTCATATATACCATTTGAGTAGCAACCAGTCATATGAAGATAATTATTTTTTGATAGTCGTTTCATATATACCATTTGTTAATACCTTCATACATTCTATAAATTTAATACATTAAAATATAGCACAATTTTGAACCTTGTATGGTTACTTTTGAGCATAATACAGAACTGCATGAGAATACACAATATATAATATAAATGACTTTAACTCATATCATACTCTTTTTAGATCTGTGCCTTCTACTTGCAATTAAATGTTTTGTAAAAGAATATTTTAAAAAAGATTACATAATTTTAATGTTACCATTTCTATAAGATATTTTATCATTTTCTAGAATGTTACAAACTCATGATTTAAGAATAAACTAGTATTAAAAACAATTTTGTGGTAATTCATGAACTAAGACGTTTGGTTTGACATCAGATTTTCTCTCTGAGGTAAAATTTAAAATGAGTTTAACTGTAAATAAGTGATACTTAACTTGTATATATTTATTTAAGTAATCCAGAAAAATCAGCCTACATGGATTTTGTGTGTTTTTGTTATACAGAGTAGTTGTTGTTATTTACATGTTTCTATGTAATGTGCCTTTGATGCCTAGGTATTTTACTCATCTGAATCAGATTTATAGTGTCAGTGCTACATGCTGTTGTGGCAAGATGTCTGAAGTATTTATAATTTATGCAAATGTGTCTAGTAATGTAGATAAAGATGATTTATAGAAGAAAATTGTCTAATATGTCCAAAAATGTGATAATGTTCCCTGAGTCATTATATTAAAAATTATACATACAAGAATTTAAGGTACTATTCGGTTTCAAGGGCCTATAAAAAATCGCCAAACTATTGTTGATGCCAATGCTGCCAAAAATAATTGCGGCAAGAAAGGAAGTATAATAGTAAATAACTATCTAAGATTGATGTTTTAATTTAGATGAAAGGTTAATTTCATATAATGCTTTTTTATTATTATAATTTATATGAAAAAGGCTAAACATGACTGAATGGAAGCATAAGAGTAAATAACTGTTTCAGATCATTATTATAATTTATATAAAAATTGCTAAACATAACTGAATGGATGCCTGCATCGCTATTTCGCTACCGACTTATCGCTAAAGCATAATTTCATCTCGTTGGTTGTTCAAACGTAATTTTCTATAATGAATGATGCCTTTTCTTTGAAAATATTCAGAATCGGAATTCAGAAGTGCAGAATCGCTCACTTATTTGTTGGCCGCTTTTTACAAGGGTAAAAACAATTGGATTTTTGTCAATTTTATTTTACTTTTTAAATGAAAATAGGTCGATGTGTACATAGATAAAATCAAGGGGGTGTGCAATTCTGGGATTTTTTTTAAGTGAAAATAGGTCGATGTGCACATGAATACCAAGTATGTGCAATTCTTAAAAACGCGTCAAGCAGTGAGTGATTTTGCACTTTACCCAAAATTCTACTGCCGACTTTTCATCATGGGCAATTCCCAAATTGTTAAATCCATAGGATATCAAAAATGGATTTAAAATCAAAAAAGAATTTAAAAATTAAACTAGTATTTCAATGGCGTCTTAAGAAATATAGAACTATATAAACTTAAAGCAATCTGAAACCAACGCGTACGCTAGATTTGGCACGCTGTTTAAATGGGCGCGTTTGCTAAATTTGACGCTTTTGCGCATACATTTTCGCTGCAATTTTTTTATGGCCCTCAAAACAGAAGAGTACCTAATTTAATTTATTAGTATAATATTGGGTATTAATTTAGTATTATAAGTTTTAAAGACTATATGAAAATTATTATGTAAATACTCTGTTTACTTTAAGAATAGTCTTATTTCTATTGTTTTTTCGTAAGATGTGCATTTGTACATTGTTTTTATTTTATTTTACTTGAAAGTTTGGAAATGTTTTATTTTGATTCTTTTTGTAAATGTTGACTCGTATTATTAATTGTGCAATGCTGATTATAATGGACTGTACTTATGCAATATTTTTTAATACAAATGAATTTATATGTATGTTTTTTTTGGGGGGGGGCTGAGAAAAATACTGTTTGTATAATACTAGTCCTTGTGCTTTAGTATTTAAGAATCAGCTGTGATATATAGAAAATTATATCTGCTATGTGTCAAATATTTTTCTTATGCTACATAATACAGTACAAAGTCCGTAATCCGGACGTCCATTATCCGGAATGATCTCTAATCTGGACCTCAAAGCCACAAACATTTTTTTGTATGCTTTAGGCATGCACGTAATGGGTTTACGTATGCGTGTTTAGCACAAAAAACGAAGCAACTTAAACAACTTTCATTGAAAGAAATGTTTAATAAAGTAAACAAATAAATATTAAGCTTTTTTTTTTTTTTTTGTAAATTTTGTTACCCTTTAGATCATAATTTCTCTTCATGCACATATTGCGTTTACGCATGCACATTTAGCACAAAAAACGAAGCAAACAACTTGCATTCAAGGAAATGTTTAATAAAGTAAACAAATATAAAAATTTTTTTGTAAATTTTGATACCCTTTAGATTATAATTTCTCATTATGCACGTAATGCATTTGATGTGCATGCACGCTTAATGTTTACGCATGCACGTTTAGCACAAAAACGAAGCAACTTGAACAACTTTCATTGAAAGAAATGGTTTAATAAAGTAAACAAATAAATATTAAGCTTTTTTTTTTTTTTTTTTTGTAAAATTTGATACCTTTTAGATCATAATTGCTCTTTATTTCATAAATTACGGTTTAATATTTTTAATTGTATAATTTCTGCATGCCATCTTACCAGATTTAAATTGAAGATCTATAATCCGGAAAAAACCCTAATCCGGAATTGCTGAAGTCCCGACAAGTCCGGATTACGGACTTTGTACTGTAGTTTCTTTTTCAGAAGCTAACTATGTCAAAAATTTATAAATTTTATGAACTCTGTCGTTATTCTGAGTAGCTAGTATGTCATTTAGATTTTTCATAAATTTAAAATAATTAAATATCTGAAATATATCAACTATTTCAAAATGTTAATCTGATAAAACTGATAATCATTTTTTGATAAAAAGTAGGTTAATTTTTGGAATATGGTAACAGGTAGTTTGGCGACATTTTGGTAAGGCGATAAAGGTTACTAGCTAGGACTTTAGCAGTGTACATGGATAAAGCCAAGCGTGTGCGCAATGCCATTTTTGTGCAATTCTGGGATGTTTTTTTAAGTGAAAATAGGTCAACGTTTACATGGATACCGGGTATGTGCAATTTATAAAAACGCGTGAAGCAGTGGGCGATTCTGCACTTTCTCCCAATTTCGCACGTAATCTTCGTCATGATTCAGCACATTTGTTCCATAGAAGTTCTAGCATAAGCATAATTCGGCTAGCAGATTGTTGGAAAAAATCTGATGTGTACACCACATGACTTCTTGTATTGGAATATTAAATTATACGCATTTTTTCTTGCATTTCATTTTAACTTATTGGATTGAATTAAATCTACTTCGCCGACAGCGCATAAACCACAATAGAATAAATGCATTCTTTAAAATTCACTCTAGTATTTGCTTACCATAGCGACACTCTGGCGCTAGATTCACTTAACAGTATTAATAATTATATAACAGTTAACTTTTATAATAATTATATAACTGTTATATAATCCAATAATTATATAACAGTTAACGTATATATTTTGTTCATATTATACCTCATAAACAAAATTTATATCATTTAAAGAATAGAATTATCTAATCGTTGCCACATGTTCTATTCAAATACTATAATAAAGCTAGAATGATGTATAAAAGAAATTAAGCAAACAAAACAAAAAAGGAACAGTTTTTCACAGACGATTGAGTATTTCTCATTTAATTAATTCAGTTCTCACTTCGCGAGAAGGCAAAAATACATAAAATCTCAAAATATCTGTATTAAAAATTACGAAGTAAATCTCAAACACTTATTTCCGTGAAAAAAATAAGCATGATTTAATTGGCAATAATAAATGAATGCGTTATCTTTGTTGTTGCGAAGCTTAGTCTCTCTAGATAGGTAACAAATCTACTATTCTGCTGTTTCAAATGTAAACAAATATGTCCGCCATGTTATTTAAAACTTAACCGCACTTAAACAGCTTTTAAATTGCTGATAATTGTACAAATATTGCTTCCAGATTTACGAAAGGCATAAAAACCTTAACCGGATAAGAGTAAAGAAACTGCGATCACTGATCCGGGTAACAGATTGGATATATATATAAATATATTTATATATGTTTGGTGCTGCCGATTGCAACCAAAATACGATGTGCACATCTACATGTTATAGCAGTCCTATATACAAAATTTCAACATTCTGAGGCTACTCGTTTTTGAGTTATGCGAGATACGTACGTACACACGCACGTACACACATACGTTCATTAAGACGGCACGAAAAATTCTCTTCAGAATTCATTTTAAAGCAGTTTTATAATTTTTTGAAGGAAAAGAGTATTTTATTCTGTCCTTACGTAGAGATGTCATGCAAAAATATTGTTAAATTGCATTCGATAGCGGTCAAAATGGATATTTTCATTGAAATAGGCTGCCTGAAACTTTCGCGATTACGATAGTTTTTTTTTTACTTCGTACAAGGAAGTAAAAATGCCGAGTTAAAAAAAAAAAAGCCTTTACTTTGTGAAAACAAAATGGCGTCCAAACACTAGCAGGGTTGGTCGCCAAAAAATCGCCAAGTTACCATAATCCAAAGATTAACCAAAAAGTATTTTAATATAGTTAGAGATCCAGACTCATTGGAACTTTGGGGATTCTGGATTTTAGATAATCCGTTTTAAATCTAGTAAGATGACATAGACAATTAAAAATGTGAAATTGTCATTCATGAAATGATGAAGCATTTATGATTTTAAAGGAATCGAAATCTACAATAAAATCTTTAATATTTGTTTCTTTTATTCCACATTTCTTTCAATAAGTTGTGTAAGTTTTTTTCACATAATATCTTGTTCAGTTACAAAGGACTGTCATTCAAATCATGTAATTGCTGTGTCGAGAATTTCCAGTAAATTGGTAATTGAAATTTTTTTCATTCTCAGTAACGTTTTTATCACTTTCTTCACTATTGGTAATGCAATTTTCTGTATTTTGAACCAAACTACAGATTTCTAGTAACATCTCATTTTAGCATAGCTTAATGCTTAGCTAATATCTGCTATATAGTAGTAGTGGCAATGTATCATGAGATTGGTGACTGAAGATATGTTCTGCTAAATTTTATCTTGCTTCTGTCTTCCGCAGCTGAATTATATTTAGTTATTTATATATGTACGTCTATTTCCTGCATATATTGAGTCCTGAATAAATAAATTTTTACTAACAGAGGCTCGCATTTTTTATTTTTGATTTATTTGCAAATACCAGCCACTAAATATTAGTGAAATGACTGTCCTTTCAGAAATACTATTAATCATCTTTTTTTAAAACCTGCTTTTTTTAAAAAAGTTATTAAAAAAAATTTGGGGTAAAAAAAAAATTGTGAAAATGAACTTGCATAAGTACTCAGACACTTTGAACAAGCATTTTATGTTAGATAAAAACATAAAAGTAATGGGACATGCAGTGCTTTGTTGGATAGCCTTTAGTTAAAATTTTACTTTTCATTCATTTTGCCTTACATTTAACAAATTTTTTCAAGTGAGAATGATCCATTTTATTACGTCCTTCATAATAATTGCTCTTAATGGAGCTTTTAAAGAAATGATGTCGGATTTACTTATATTTTCTACCTTGCTGCATACATGTTAGATGGGATGTAAGTCTGAAGAGAATATGGATGAATTTGGTACCTTCAAGGCAGTTGTATAATACCACAAGTGAACATTCAGGGATCATGTTTAGGATTCTTATCCTGAGAGAACTTGAAGGCATTTCGCATTCCAAGTTTTCTTCCACATGCTTTCAGGTTTTCATAAGAATATTTATATATTTATGCTGATCTTTATTATTTTCTGCTAAATTTCCAAAATTTAGGATCATTCTTGAATCTTTGAGAACTGATTACATATGAAGATGCTTAGAAAAGAAAGTTCTGTTGCTTCTGCTTATCCTGCTGATCAGGTAAACATAACAAATTCTTCATGGTAAAGAGGAAGATAATGTCTATTAGTCAAGGCTTGAGGTTCTTTTATGGGTGAAAATATGACTTTTGTCTAACTTTATCCCAGTTTTACCAGGAAGATTGGAGAAGGGGAGGGAAATCAGAGAGTGTCCCATTACAGCCCGCACTACACACAATCTGTTGAGGACACTTTCGGTTTCTTGACTTGAGTGTCCAACGTGCCACGCAGTTACTATATATTTATATAAACATCAGTGTTTTAAGATTTTGAATATAGACCCAATGGTATAGTAGTAAGCTTCACTAACTTCCATATGAACCAAGAAATTCGAGGTTTCTTTCTCATTAAATAGCAACATCTTCGAAGTCACTGTGTTAATCAATAACAAAGCCTGTCAGCAACAGGGGATGGATAAGATTGCTGAAGACTAGTGATTTAGTCAAGAACCATATTCTAGTAAGATCCACGGTTTCCGCTATATGCAACATATGAGGTCAGTTTCACTTAGGAGTCTTTCCCTCAGGCAGATAGCCCTAGTTTGCTGTATTTGAATAATCTAACCAATGAAAGACATTAAATCTAAGAGATAAGTTAAGTCTTATACTCTGTCAAATAATTAGAAGAATGTCTTACATATAAAGGCGTATGAGGAACCAGGTTAAAGGTTTATGCTGTGTCTAGTACTTGCCAAAGAACTTCTGATTTCTTTTTATACTTCTCGTCTGCTAATTTAGTCAGGATGAGGTTTTGCATTTTTAGTTACTGTGTAGAGTCATTAGGTTAATTTTTGGAAGCCAGAAAGATGAAAAATTAGCAACCGCCTTCGCCGGGAATAGGAACCACGGAACTCTGGAATACTGGCCCAGTGTGCAGAACCACTACACCACGAAGTCACGCTAGGGATTTGGGGGAAATACCTTATGTACTCCCCTTTTTAAAGGGCGACTAGGGTCTTTTAGGGGACCTAGTCGCCAAATCCTGGGTGCGGAGAATCATCATCCACAACCCTTTTTAGTTCGGGCGCAACTTGTAGAGTCATTAAGATGTTTTTAGGAAGCCAGAGAGATGAAAAGTTAGCAACCGTCTTTGCCGGGAATCGAACCACGGACCTCTGGAATACCGGCGCAGTGTGCAGAACCACTACACCACGAAGGACGCTAGGAAAGTGGGTGAAACACCTTATAACTGGAGGTATAGAATTTGAGAATCTTAAAATAACAATGTCATATAATAGGAGAAAAACTCTGTATCTGTTTCTATCGCAAACAAATGCAAAACTTGAGTACTTCATTCTTAGAGAGAGAACTGATAAGATGTAGCTGTGGTTCCTTGCCCCCTCCATTCAATTGTTTGCACATGAGGCATGTAACAAATATTTCCTGTAAGTAAAGGGATAATGATTTCACCTTCGCCAGGATATGAAATTTGCACAATAAAGTTTTAACTGCTAATTTAAAAAAAAATAACAACTGCTTATTTCAAATTGTTAATCATGTGAAGTTGATTTTTAAAATAATGGTAATTTCAACTGAGCAATAATATTCCTATTTATTGCATGATTAGTGATTTTTATTTCTTTAATGGCTGGCTGTGTGGATAAGTCTGAATACTGGATTTGAATATTGCTAAACTGATTCAAATTTAATTCCTTATGAACAGGCTGACCACACATGGAAGAATTTCTTGTGACTGGTGGCAGCAGTGCCATCTGTACGTGTACCTGAACTGAGGAATATTTTACATATCACAGTTTGCATAAGTTGTCCAGAACAGTTTATACGTCATATTCATGCTATGAATCGGAAATTTTTGTTTACACTTACTATGAAACAAATAGCAAATTTGAGTTATTCAAGATTCTTTTGATGAATCCTTATGAATAATTATTACTTTACTAATGCAGAAGTGCTATGTAGTTTATGGAAAATGTTTTAGTTTTGTAATAAAACTGTTATTTATGAATTGTTTTTCATTAATAAATATTTTTGTTTAATTTTGAATTAAAAATTATTGTGGAAAATTTAATAATCGGTATGGGAAGTGAAGACTTTAAAAAGAAAAAGAGTTTCGTCAGGAAGTTTTGCAAAGCCTTGATTATTAAATTTTTCATAGTTACTTCAGTTTCTAAATATTTTACTGCTAATAATGCTCATTTTAACGGCGGTATTCTTTTTAATTTGTAGACCTGTTAGTAGGTGAGTGGTTAAGACTGTTAAATATCAGTAGTTTCATCTGCTTTAAACTCAGGCGAACCAAGCTGTCTGCATGGTTGGTTTTCGTGCATTTCCTCATATAACAGGAATACAAGCTAGTTTTCATTAGAAATTCGTCCACGAAGGTGTTCCTCCTTTTTAGCAGATAGCCCATTTATACTGTGCCATATTCAAATAGTGTAACCTAATCTTTTACATTTGCGTACCTTTTGTTTATAATATGTAATTTCGAATTTATATTTAGATAGATGATTTTAGTGCAGTTTTAGTAGTGAAATTGTTGTATTTTTCTCTATAATGGAAAGCGAAAATTTTTTTTAAAGAGACAAGCTATGCCAGAAAGTTAAGAATACAGGGGAAGTCCATTTAACATTGAGTAAATCGGTTTCTCGGTAATTTAACGAGATATCGCCAAGCTGGCAACTTATTTTTATCGCTAAATTTGACGACAAATCGCCACAAGTCTCGAAACGTGCCGACCATTTGGCAAAATTATGATCCCGTACCTTTATCGCTGTAATAGGTATTCTAATTGAATAAAATGTAATTGATTGCTATGTTAGCTTTAACCGTAATTCGATCCTCATATTGCCTTCCAGTAATTTCGAGAAGCGGGTTCTTTGTCTGGGCGTTGATCGATGTATACAACAATACAATTCCCGCCCTAATTTTTCGCATAAGTTGCTTTCTTTCTCTCTCTCTTTTTTTTAAGTTTATTTTAGGTTTCATTTCCTTAGTGTTCTTGAGTTCAAGACGCCATATTCATCATGTGATTGCTACTAGGATTACCTCATTCGAAATTATAGCACCTCATATGACAACAAGACTGACTTATAGGTTCTTGTATGCTGCAACACCAAGTGCTGAAACAACTTCAGCGATTAAGGAACCAGCGATGTTAGTTTACCATCGACATCTACAAGCGATGACCGGCGAGCTCAAAATGATTAGTGGTTTGTTTTCCTCTTATCCGTAAAGTTTTATTTTATATTAGCATACATTGTCTTCCCAGTGGTGCTCAGAATTATATGATACATTGTATACCTTATATGTTGCAAATTAAAATCTCCAATATGTGCTCATGTATAAAATTATGCAAAAGTATAATTATATTTCAAATTTATGTTACATTCCAAATCATAGTGTTTTTTTCACTCTCTGTCAACTAGACTTTGACTGTTATGCAACTGGTCCCCCATTCTTTTTATTCCCCCCCAACCTTACATCTCTTCAGCTTTACCAAACACACTACACACCTGGGAGACACTATTTAAAGTAAATGTACACAGCCTCCTCCCTTTTTGACTACACGCATGGACCTAAATCGTATTTTTAGGAAATTTTCTACTTCTTTTCCTTTTCTTTCTATAGGCCCTTTTTAATATTTTTTTCCTACTTTACTTTGGGCCATTTATTTTAATTTTATTTTGTCCCACTTTTTCCTCCTGGCCTTTTGAACTCTTATAAAGAGTACGAAGTTCCTTTTTTCTCTCCTCTGAAACACGAAATTGCCCGTTTTCTATCCTCCTTTCCTTCGCACCTAAGCTTGACTTTTCGCCCATTGGTGCAGAAAGACTCAGCGGGTGCAAAACAAGACATCTGTCTACTTTGTCTGTCTTTCTATTTCGAGAAGCAAAAAGTGTTAGAAATGTCTCGGCACCCAAGAGAGAAATGTTACTGCCAACAACTAGGCGATAAACTAAAACTCTGGGCTCAGGGCGTCCACATCCAAATTATAGCGCCAAACGTAACTATTCATTTTCAGTTCTAACTGATTATTGGTGCTCCTTCTATTATTAATCTCGCCTTATTTAAGAATATACTGATAGTTTATTCGATCGAAGTGATTCCGGAATTGTCCTCGGAGCATTATCCAGTTCACCTCACCCTTAATAGTACCTAAATCAACCAAAATTTACCGGCGCACGGTCTCAACAAATTTCGGACAATTTTCGGTTCATTTTGGAATCTCAAACTCTTCCCCCTATCAAAATTAACAATAATCAGCAGGTTGATTCAGCCATTACACAGCTCAACCATACCCTTAAAAGAGCATTCGATGCTGCTTCAAAACCAAAGTTTAAGCCTAATTATTCCAAATTACCGGCCTACATTAAAGATAAAATCAATATTAAAAACCGTCTTCGTAAAGATTGGCAAAATACCCGGGTTGAAACTACCAGAATCCAACTGCGGAGACTCCAGAATGAGATCAAATCTGACATTAAAATATTCTCAGACGAGAAATACACTAATTATCTTAAGTCCCTAAAGACTTCAAATAATAGCCTTTGGGAAGCTAGTGCTCGGCTACGCAAACCAAAACACATCTTCCCCCCCAATGGGCGAGGTCAATGATCGGATGGCACTAACAAACACCAAGAAGGCATATTGCTGACAGCCTTCAAAAACAATTCTCATCTAACTCCGGACTTCTGATCTCGATACCTGCACCGAGCATACGCAGGAAGTCCAACACCAAGTTGAAAATTTCTTATCCTCCGAAAATCAGTCCGAGGAACCCATTAAAATAACAATGTCCGAGATTTCGGATTTTATTCGAAATTTTAAAGCTGGGAAGGCACCTGGCCTGGATAACATCTCTAATCGCATGATTTAAGAACCTACCAGTTAAATTCATATTTTACGTAGCAGTTTTGATTAATTCCATGCTACGGTTAAAATATTTTCCTGATAGTGAAAGAATGCTTGCGTCATTCCTGTTTTAAAACCTGCGTTAGACCCCAAAGTCCCACAAAATTACAGAACGATCAGTCTCCTATCTTCACTTAGTAAAATCTACGAAGCTATACTGCTTAGATACCTGAATGATTTCTGCCGAATCCGAAATTTTATTATTCCTCAGCAATTCAGTTTTCGTGCTAAATACTCAACTCAGACCCAGCTACTGAGGGTAGTTGATCATCCACTCAGGTTCTCGCGGTGGAAAGCCTACAGCTATCGTTTATTTAGAAGTAGCAAAAGCTTTCGACAGGTATTGGCATATCGGATTTATCTACAAGCTCATGCGACTTGGAATTTCGGCCAATTTTGCGCACTTAATGCACTCATACCTCATTAATCGTTCCTTTTCAGTCAAAATAAAGTAATCTTTCTCTTCCCTATCCTTGCTGGCGTCCCTCAGGGCAGATTAATTTCACCGTATCTTTTCAACTTGTATGTAAATGACAGTCCACAATCACCTAGTGTCAATCTAGCACTTTATGCAGACGACACGTCCATCATTTCACAGCACTCATCACTGCATCTCACTCTCAATCACCTCCAACAGTATCTGTCAGACTTGGAGTCCTGTCTCATTATTCGGAAAATCAAAATTAATTTTGCGAAAAGTGCTGCCACAGTTTGCTTTTCCAGAAAGAGCAATGTCCATGATCAACTTCAACCACACAGGCTCTTCGACGAAGACATTCCCTAGGTGGATTCTTATAAATATCTCGGAGTTTACCTCGATGCGAAGCTACTCTGGAATACTCATATCAATTACGCCATCTCAAAAGCTAGAAATACATGAAAACAACTTTTCTCATCAACAGAACCAGCCACCTCTCCTTAAAGTCTTGCTCTACGAGTACCATCCTGCTAACCGCCACCTACGCAGCAGCCATCTGGTCGACTACAGCCAATAGCCATCTCAAGAAGATTCAAGTATTTCAGAGTATTATGGTTCGCATCTTGACCAATACTCATTATTACGTCCATAATGAAGTGCTGCATAACGATCTCCAAATTATTTCCCCTTGAAGCCTTTTTCCGGCATAAATTGGCCAAGGTTTTAACCGTCTCTCCCAGATTGAAAACCCAATCTTGCATGCACTTCCTGTTTATAATCCGGCAGAACCAAGCTCTGCCAAGCGTTCTATACAGAACATTTAACATCTTCCCTAAGAAGCCTAAACGGGTGTGTTTGCTTGACTAGGGGATCTTTCTGATTTTATTACAGCACTTCACGGGCCTAACCCGACCACCTTTTCTATGTTACCCACTGGACCTAATCCAGCCCAGTTCAACGGCATTTTACCCGTGCTGTTAATCATATTTTGTACCTCCATTTACCAAGACCTCTCCTTTACATCATCTACGTACCTGACAAATTTATCTTAATTATTAAAATTTTTGGGGGGAAATATTTCAAACTATTCTTAACTATCGCTTTATAATTTAAATAACTATAAATTAAAACTTAATCAATCTTAAATATTATCTTATTTATTCTAAATTTAACATAACTTATTTATTTCCTACGTTTAATACATTCACTTAAATCTATTCTCGCAAAGCACATTCTTTCTTTAGCCAGAAAGGCCTTGAAAAACTCAGTTATACTTTTACTACGATTAGCTGATCAGATTTTTACTCTCTCGTAACTTCTTTCTCCTCGCAACCCGTTCGTTAGGTCTTTGACCTCTCCCCCTCCGACCATTCACCAAGGCATTAGCGATCTCTTGCTGGCTTCATGCGTTACCTTACCACGGGGTCAGGACAATGCTTCCGCCTCTCCCTCTTTCAACCTGTTCAGCTACCATTCACGCAGACACGTGCCGATAATCGCCTTTTTCTCCTTAATCGCCACAAGGACACCACTTTTGCCTCAGCGGCGGTTTTCCTGCCCTCCGCTCAGGTAAAAGAGCTGCTGAAAGACGTTTTCGTTCCATTTTGTGGACTTCTTATCGATCTTTTCACCCTTTAAACCCGTAATAGTTGTTCGTTTTATTTAGCTATTGCTTACTCTTGAATTATCACATTTCTAAACGATGGTGTGGAGGTTATTGCTTAATTAAGCAAAGGTACTCCGTAAGCCAACGCCTTGGTCCCAGAGAAAATTATATAAGGCAGGTGAGAGCATCTGTTGTTAGCTGTTAGCTCAGCGGGAGTTTGGAGTTCTGATATTTCTGCGAGTACCTTTCTCTAAAACTGAGATTTGAATTACGCTGTGTTTAGCGCTCATAGTAGTTTGAAGTGTAACTGCTGATTGTAATCTGTGACACCGTGAAAACCTGTACGAATATTTATGTAAAGTTCCAGTTCCAGATCTCTGAAGTGTGTCTTTTGATAAAATAAATTTTATCAATCTATCATTTGACCTGTGTGCATTGAATCTGTAACGAACCCGTACTGACACAGCACTTTTTGGTGTGAGAAGTGGGATAGAATGCCGGTGACGAGCGACAGAGGTAAAACTAAGACAACTGATAACTGCCTTTATACTGCATTCCAAGAAAAGATGCAAGGGGTTGTCAAGTCCGTCAAAAAAGATGAAAACAGGACAAGGAAAAGACTCCGTACACATGAAAGGTGGTCAAGATTTGGTTAAAGAGGAGATGAAACCTCTTTAAGGAAAGATTGAACCTGGTCAAGAATACGTTTAAAGCAGAGATGAAAGTCGCTTAAAGAAAGATTGAAGCAGTCCAAGAAGCTATGAATAGAGAAATTGGTGACATAATAGAAAGCAAATTCGAGGCTATGGACGAGAGAATAAACACGGTTGAAAATTAGGTTGGGGAAACTGAATAAGCAGTTTCTTTCGTCAAAGAACAAAGCGGAGAAAGTTTCTGACATCTCCAAAGAAGTTGACACCTTAAAGAAATGCATAGCGACAGCAGGAAGCAATTCTGGTGGGTTTTAAATTCTTACCCATGCATTCTCGCCCCTTTCTGAAGCTATCCACATATTGGTCTGCAAGTGTATGAGACACAATTCTCTATATTGGCGGATGCGAATGGATGGGATTCCCAAGCTAAGGCTTGTCATCTCGCCGCTGCCTTGAGAGCAGACGCAGCAGATATCCTTCAGACTGTTCCCGAAAACCAAAGGCTAGATTTCGAAGCTGTATCCGGCGCCTCGGAAGTGCACTTTAGAAAGAAGTATTTAAAAGGTTACAGCAGGCTTCAATTAAAATCCTGTTAATAGAAGCCTACGGAAACACTCAAGGAACTTACCACGGATATTGAAAGGTTCATCTCTCCTTTTCGAAATGCCCGACAGAGAGAAGGGAAATCCTGTCCCTGCAATACTTCATCAATGGCATACGGGATCTATGAGATCCTGAAATACAGAAATCTCTGCGAGTGGCGAATGTCAGGGATTTTAAAAGCACGTAATGTACGCCTTGAAACAGCCCAATAAGGAACTTGTAGAGACCGCCACCCAATCAGAGCTGCTCAAGTCCAAAAGCCAGTGTATCAAGTGACTACTCGTCTAGACTATTTAACCAGACAAGTAAATGTCTTCAGACGGGATAGGAGTGGCAAAACCTACCATAAAGTGCTGGAAATGCCGGAAGGTCACGTACCAAGGAACGGTAGAACACCCTACAGCACGGAAAATAAGACCGATCCCCAGCGAGGACGAAAGAAACAAATTAATAGCCATCTCGCGAAGCAGAGTTTGAAAGATAATGAAAAGCGCCATTTAAAAGCGATTCAGATTTATGCAATGAGTGGTGGCAGTAATGGACTTTTAATCATGGGACACATTAATGGAGTTCCTTGCAATATGACCATCAATACAGGAGCCAATATTACCACCATTCGAAATGTTCTGGCTCAACAGCTGGAAGTTAAATTCATCTGGACACCACCAAGCGTTACATTCCAAACTGTGTCCGTGGAGAGGATCGATATCCAAGGAAAATTAAATTTTAACATCACGCTTGGAAGTACCGCCTACCATCACACAGCATATGTGGCAGATATTACCGCATGTTGGGATTGGACTTTCAAAAGAGATACAATTTTTCCTTGGACTTTCAAAATAACGAACTGCATTCTGCCTCTGAGGACATAACCCTAATCGCAGTTAATCATGAAGGAATTAATCTATCCATCATATCATAGCTGAAGACGATGCATGCATTTGTTTAAGGGTTCATCATATAGCTCATTACCAGCAGGAACATAATTTTTACTTCCTGGATCCATAGCCGAAAAGAGAAATTTCCGATACGATGTATTAGAATGTCCCAAGAACGCTAACATCCCGTGAGGAGTACTAGTAACTTCGGCACTCGCGACTTATCACAGATAGTTATCCCGGTGAAAGTCATTAGGAAAGGTTTTGGTTGCAGCATGTATTCCAGTAACCAGCGTCAAACGAAACAGTAACCCATCCAGAATCCGTGCCTAGTATTATATAACACACAATTAAGCGATGAAGAGAGGAGTGCTGCTGAAGGTGTCATTCAAGAATTTTAACATGTTTTCTCCTACACGTCTTCTGAGTTTGACTCCAGTTTGACAGAGCATAGACTCGATACCGGGGATCATCCACCAATCAAAGCAACATCCAAGACGTCTATCGATTGCTAAACAGGAAGAGGTATGAAAACTTCTAAAGGATATTTGAAGAAAACGACGTTATCGAGCCATCGGAAGTCCTTCGTCCTCTCCCCTCCAAAGTTCCAGTGAAGTTCCAGTTCCCAAAGAAAGAGTAAACGAGGTTACGAAGAAAGACAGCTGCCCTGTTACTAGAAATGATGACATTCTGGACACTTTCTGGAAGCAAGTGGTTTTCGACGCTTGATTTAAAGAGTGGATATTAGCAAGTTGAGACACATCCTGATGACCGAGAAAAGACGACTTTTACTACAGGATAAGGACTTTGGCAGTTCAAGGTGATGCTGTTTGTACTATGAAATGCGCCGGCAACATTCGAACACCTCATGGACACCTTTTTGAGACTCCCTTTTCCAAGTCCCTAAGCACACTCAGGAAACAAGAACTACGTGTGGTGCTTTCTTTCCTGGTTGCCGTAAACATGTGCTTGTTTTGTTTAATGGAAGTTGCGATTTGGGAAGTTACTTGATTCATTTACGGCGTTGAGCTTTTTAGTCGCATATTTAGCAGTTAACTTAATAATATGGCAACATTTTAGTAATTTTAGTGAAGAATTGTTATATAAAATGAAAGCTGATGTAAATGGATGTCGGAATGAATGTCTTGAATATATTTTTAATTTTCCTTCAAGAACTAATGGGCTAACAAAATGACTTTACATCAGATCATATGATTAAAACTTTCACACGGGAAATTAGTCAATTTAATAAGCAGCAAACCAATTCTAATGCAAATTCCAAGAATACAGATATATTTGTCTAAGGTAGGTAGCAATGAAGAGACACCTGTTGTGTATTTCTATGGGTCAGTTGTGCTGTCTGTTCGCTAGTTATCTCTAGAAATTTAAGTAAAAGAAGTGGGCAATATGCAACAGGTATTCGTATGAATTTGAGGAATTATATGTCTATTCTTTATCGGAAAATACACCTGAAAATAAGGTAATAATTAAACAAATACAGGATGTCTTACAAATCTGGGAGTGATAATTAACATGCCATATTGGATTGTAAGCAAAAACTGGCAAATGAGAGTGCAGTTTGTATTTGAGTTTTTCCGGAGGCAGTTTTTTGTTGTGTTCTAAAACATCAGTTCAAATTTCACCAATACACGAGGCTATTAGTATGGTCCTTTAACCTTTTAACTGTCATGCCCGAGGCACTGGTGTTCGAAAATGTCACGCCCGAGTATTTCTCGGGGTAATTTTTTTTTTTTTTTGAGTGCATCGTATTGTCATACCCTAATATATATCGGGAGATGTTTATTTCCGCTACATTTGGTTTTTCCAATAAAAAAATTTGACAATTTGTGTACCCAAATCATCAAAATAACTTGACAGTTAAAGGGTTAAGAATAATGAGAAAAGATTGCATAGAGAGAGTTTCGAAACTTCATAATGGCGGGAACTACATTTTAAGATTCGGAAAATTTCGAGAGCGCTATCTAAATTTTTTAAGAGATCCAATTTCGTAGATTTTCATTAAAAGAAAACTTGCTGCCATTCTGCATAAAAGAAATGTAAATATGAATATTAACAAAACGCTGATTTTAAAAAATCATTAAACATATACAAAACTATAAAATACGGGAAATTAAAAATAATTATTATTTATGTAATAACTAGGCCCTTACAACTCTAGTTCAGCCATATATAGCTCTAACCCTTCTGAAAGCTTAGGGAAAAATCACTCTTAGGACTTCGAAAATACGTTTTCGGGAAGCTTTTAAGAATAGAGCTTATTTAGTTATAAAATTTATTTCCAAAGCCTATCAAGAGAATTTATGCCTATATCTCGGATTCTAAGTGAGCTATCTTCAAAACTTGACTATCAGATCGATTCAGAATTGCAAGATTATGTAAAACAAGAACTTATAAGGAAAATAAGTAGCGACAAATTGACTAAACAAAAATGTATGAAATAAGCAGAAAAATACATAAAAAAATAGCGTATATCATTGTAAAAAAGAACAATCAAATGCAATGCTATGGATGTAAAATTTATCTATATATACATTATATTGAATTAAATGCATATGTATTGTATGCACATTGTATATTAAATATTAAACGCATAGTTTTGTAAAATTTACCTATATGTAGAATTGTGTATGACTGTGCTCGCTCATAAATCAAACTACTTTAAATATGTATTGTCGCAACTGGCGATCTACCGAATTTCGTTAGTTAGTTAATTAGTTTTATAACAGATGGCGCCACCTCTTTTAACCGTCATTTCATCGCACGATTCGGTATGCCGTCAGCCAGTGCGATAGCGAGATAAAGCGTGAAGCGCATGAGTAACTTTGCACAGCTACCTATATTATTTCCAGTCATTTCATCTCGCGGTGATAAATGAAAGCTAGTGAATTTTGTAGAACGATAGCCATCGATGATTCAAGAATTCAGTTCTTTCGTCAAAATCAATTACTTCCATCGCAGAATGGCCTTCCTGCTTGTCTAAAGTTTTGCAGAGAAACTCGTGAAGTCACAAGAAAGCGAAGGAATACAGAAGCTTGAGATGTTCCGGCAAGGGATACCAAACGTATCAGCCAATCAGGAAACCAAACGCCTTTCTTACCTTTGAGGGTGTGAATAGTTGTTAGAACAGCAAATTCTCTTTATCAGAAATCATGGACCTTGTGTATTACTGATGTTACGATATTTTTCAAGTGACCACTCAGATATTTACAAGCAAAGCAAAGAATACTGCGTGCGATTGGCGTAATCTTTGTCGGGATGTCCGCGCAGAAATGTCCCAAAAGCGACAGCCCTTTTGTGGCCATTTGCACGTGATCGAAATCGACGACTCGCTTGTACAAGAAAAGAGAAAAAAACAAAAAGGACCGCATGCTCCTCGGTAGTGAACGCGTTGAAGAGTTGTCATCAAGCGATTCCATCAGAAACCACGGCGAAACTATTAGAAGAAACGTGAGTACTTGGTTTAACATCTTGGACAGAAAAACGAACGAAGAGATTCCGCAACGTTACTTCCAATAATCTAGCTTGAAGTTATACCAGGGTCAGTCATTTTGAGTGGTGAATGGCCTGCTTAGTAAGGAGGTAGCCAGACTAGGTTATGGTAAAAGCACTGCCAACCATCAGGAAAATTTTGTAAATTCTACAAACGGAGCCAATACTCGAACAGTCGAATACTCTTGGCGTCTTTTGAAGCGAAAATTTCTCCGCAACATGCGACGTATGCCAGAAATGGTGTAGCAAGGCGGCGATCTCTTAAGAAAAGCGACGATTCTTTTCTGACTATGCTGCGCAACATTCGTGATGTATATGCCTAAAAGACTGATAAAAGCGGCCATTTTGTTTTGTAAAATTGAAGGGAAATAAAATTTATTATTAAATTAGTATTGCTATTATTCATTTATGAGTTTACTAGAAAGCCCGGCGGTCATACGAAATGACCGCTGTTCTAGATATTATAAATTGTAATTAAAATGATTTGTGCAAAGGTGTCTGCTAATTCAAAATGACTTAGCCAGGGCAGGAGACGCTATTTTGCTTACTGCCCCACGGGGTTTCCCCCTTCTACTTGCTTAAAGCAGAGTGCAATGAAGGAAATCACTGGCGGTACATTTCTTAAGAGCCACAGCTAGCTAAATAAATAAAGGTGATTTAAATAATAAAATGTTAGTTCACATGTCAAAGATTCTCTTTGTACACAATATTTCTTGTGTAGACCTTTTCATCATTTTTAAGCTCGCTTTGCAGAGAAACATCCATTATTTTTAATTTTACGTCCGTTCTTTCACGAACTCTTGAACAGGAACATAAGGTTGACCGTGTCTAAATGCAGGCTCAGGTAAAAAAGCTTAAGCGTTTGGCCCTGAGACTTATTGATGGTCATAGCAAAAGCAAGTTTTACAGTAAATTGTCTACGTCTCAATTGAAACGGCAAGCCTGTGCCGTGGCGACTTCACCTCATTGGCTAGTACAGATCCGCAAACAACCAATAAACTATCGGCGACAAACTTAAACCGCACATAATAAAGATATTTATTTATTTCATTTTATTTGTTTTTTCATCGTTGCCGGATGCACATTTCCGAATTATATTACATATCGATGTTAAATTTATTTATTTTATTAAATGTTAAATGCACGTGCTCTTGTATTTTTAATTTTTCTGACTTAGCTTACTCATAATTTTCGTCATGCGCTGCACTGCACGGGGAATAAAAAAATTTACAGTTACGCAAGCAAACAATAAACTATTGACGACAAACACTTAAGCCGCGTTTATACGTAGGTAAGTTGAAAAATACTCGGGTAAGTTGAAAAATAAGTTTACTCTGTCGACTGTGGTCAGAGTTGTGTATGAAAGTCAAAAAATAGAATGAGACATTAAAGATATGACATACCTTTATTTTTCCACATAGGTACCAAGTACATTGAGACATTTGTCGTATCGCTTGATAAGCTTCAAAAAGTCCTCCAGGAAAAAATCATTGCTTTGCATATGGAAGAAGCGTTGAACGGCTTGTTTCACTTCAGTATTTCTTCCAAAGCGCCTTCCCCGAGAGTTTTCTTCAAAGCCGGAAACAGATGGAAGTCGCTTGGTGCGAGATCAGGACTGTATGGCGGATGGTGTAGGCGCTCCCACCCAAGAGTTGCAATATGGTTTTGCGTTGCCGTCGCCGAATGTGGTCTGGCATTGTCATCCAACAGCAGAACGCCGGATGTGAGAAGGTCAGGCCGCTTTTTCCGAATCGCCTCTTTCAATTTCGACAGGGTGTCACAGTAGCGCGTAGCATTGATGGTTCCAACCTCCAAAGGTCCAGCAACAAAACTCTTTGGGCGTCCCAGAAAACTGTGAGGATCACTTTACCTGCAGAGGGAGTTGTCTTGAACTTCTTTCGGGCAGGTGATGACGGATGTTTCCACGCCATAGATGCGGCCTTCGATTCTGGCGTGAAATGGTGGATCCACGTTTCATCCCCCGTCACAATCCGAAACACAAAGTCATTGCCATCTTCATGGTAACGCACGAGATGTTCCAGGCTGACCCCCATGCGTTGTTCCTTGTGTGTCGAGGTAATTGTCGGGGCACCCGTCGTGCTGACACTTTTCTGTATCGAAGAATGTCGTGGATGATGTTTTGAGCTCGCTCATGTGAGATTCCAAGTTCTTCCGCTACTTCATCGATGGTGATACGCCGGTTCGCTCTAATCATGTCATCCACCTTCCTGACACTTGCATCTGTAGTGGCCGTGCGCGTCCGTCCAGCTCTCGGTATGTCCTCCACTTGCTGACGTCCATCACTGAATGTGAGACACCATCTCCGCACCATTTGCTTCGACATCACACCTGGCCCATAGACTTCCACGAGGCGGTTATGAATTTCTGTTCCTGATACTCCACGTGCCCATTCAGAGCGGACAACCGCTCTCACTTCCTCCTTTGACCACGAATTCAAAACGCACCTTCTCTCCATACCTACCGAGGCTCAAATGAGAGGCTGGTCTCCGCTTTGCGCAGGCACTGCAACAGCGCCATCTGCTTGATTTGCAGCGACCTCTACCCAATGGTGTATCGGTGACTTGCGCGTTTTCCTGCTGTGTCGCCTTTCGCCCGTAGCCGTTCAACGTTTCTTCCATATGCAAAGCGTGAATTTTTCTTGGAGGACTTTTTGAAGCTTATCAAGCGATATGACAAATGTCTCAACGTACTCGTACGAGAATAATAAAATAAAGGTATGTCATATCTTTAATGTCTCATTCTTTTTTTTTTTTTGTCTTTCATACACAACTCTGACCATAGTCACCAGGGCAAACTTATTTTTCAACTTACCTACGTATATATGTATTCATAACACATATGTCATGTACTCGTATATATATTCGTATAACATATTGCTACCGAATTTCAGAGCAGTAAGACGACTACCGCTACCGAATAACACCCAAATTCAGTGCAGATTTACGTAGAAGCTACACAAGCTATAGCTTAGGACATCTAATTTCTTAGCCTTCTCGTCAAAAAAATTAAAATGTAGTTTAAAAATATTATAAGAGACTTAGTATAAAGGGCCCCCGTATCTCAAATAGCTTAGGGCCTAATCAAGTCTAATTCTGGATCTGCCCAAATAATCTGGAATTACGGTAATCGTTCTAGCTCCAGATTTTTAATATATCTTCATATCTAATTCCCTTAGTTGAAATCAGTGGTGCGCCATATCTCCTTAAAATATTCATGATAAATTTCGTCTAAAAACGTATAGAGAACTAATTACTGAGCTTTGGATAAAACTATAAATCACTGATGTATCAAATGAATTTAAATATCTGAACAAATACTCATTCTTTTTAACTTGCATTTTTCCATAAACTACGAATAAGAATATACATATATAATAATGCATTCATAAAAAATTTAACAAACTAAGAAGTTTATCTTTACAGAAATGCATTTATAAAATAAATATCGTAATAAGTTAAGGTTAATCTTCGGATTGTGTAACTTGGCGATTTTTTGGCGAAAATTTGGTGACCAACCCTGCTACAGCAACCTGCTAGTTTTTTTTTGGACGCCATTTTGTTTTCATGAAGTAAAGGCATATTCTTTTTTTTTTTTTTTCTTTTTTGTTTTTTACTCAAAATTTTTTTCCAACAATCTGCTATACGAATTACGCTTATGCTAGAACTTTTATGGAACAAAAGTGCTTAATCGTGACGAAGATTAGGGGCGAAATTGGGAGAAAGTGCAGAATCGACCACTGCTTGCCGCGTTTTTAAGAATTGCACATACACGGTATCCATGTACACGTCGACCTATTTTCACTTAAAAAAACATCCCAGAATTGCGAAAAAATGGCATTTGCGCACACTCTTGACTTTATCCATGTACACTGCTAAAGTCCTAGCTAGTAACCTTTATCGCCTTACCAAAATGGCGCCAAACTACCTGTTACCTTATTCCAAAGTTAGCCCAAGTGTCTAATCTGACCGGACATTTAATTTAGATTATGTTTTCACACGATGAACTAACGTTGAAAATATTTGGATTTTTTACTTACTAAATTCTGATGTTAAGATATATTATGAAGGTAACGCTAAAATTCAAGGAGAAAAATTAATAATAAACATGCATCTTCAAAGCGTGCATTTGTTTAACTACTTTAATGTCTGGTAGATGGCGACACCATACTTACGTAAGATGGGGGGGGGGAAAATCGAATCTTGTCCTCTTCACCTTAGCATAGAAGTTTTTTTCTTCCGATTTCAAAAATGAAGCTAACTCGTTAGATATTCATGTTTTCCGGTTTAGGTCGTTAGCGATTAATTAAATTACATTCATTGAATACTTTTTACGCGAAAAACAATCTGTGAAATTATTATAATCCAATGAGCTAATTTTTTCCAAGCGGTATTTATAAGATACTTCTAACATTTATTATTATTAATAAAGCGAAGAAACATTTCACGTAGAAGTGGTATCTATAATATAATATGGTGTAATTAAATTAGATTACATTTTATTTTAAAAAACTGTTAACAATTTATTTGTCTTTTTTACAGTCGAATAATAAGGTACATCCGATACGTTAAACTCGGATTATTTTCATATTAAAATAAATTTAATTCTGCTTTTAGAATATACAAGGAAAGAAATGCATTGCAAGTAATTCTGTTCTAAAATTGAAACAAGAAATTTGATCAGTTGTTTAAGAATCCGCGCATCAGCTGCCGATTGGAAAGCTCTGCTGGCGTTCAAATACGGGCGAATGGATTGCACGAGCATTTTCGTAATTTTCTGTGTGATGTGAATGTGAGATAACAGAGCTGTATCTAAATATTTTCCCACTTAAAGTATAACGAAAAATTTGACCCATTACACAGAATCAAGTTAATTGTATCCTACGCTTTTCCATTTAGCAAAGATAATTGTCTTAAATCATAATATTTTAATTTTATATCTAGATTTTAATAATATATTTTAATTTATATTTATATTTTAATTTTATATTTAGATAGCTAATGTTAGTAGAATTAATAATTAAAATAGCGATATTCTTCGGAGAACAGCGTCAGGCTGTTCTCCGAAGAACTTGGCCGTTCTCAATCCAGTTCTCTTGGTCAGTTCTTCTCAGTTCTCTTGGCCGTTCTCAGTCGCGCCAACTTGGCTCCTTTAAGGATATGGGCGACATTTCATTATGCCAACGGAAGTTAAATAGGGAGAAAATGAAACATCCATGTGGGTATCAGCTGCGATTTTACGTCAGTCCGATCACCATACCCTTCGTAAAATCGTCCTATTTGCTGGAAGCGCCTTCGTTGACGGCGGTCGGGCATTCTCTCCTATTACACGTATCCTCCGGGACAAAAACCAACTTTCTTCGATAATTCGTCTGGCAGAAATAACGACACGAATATTACCCATTCTGCACGTTCCTTCACTTATATCTTACTTCACGTGCGTCGGAAAGCTGCGCATTTCACATCATTCGCATAACTCAGTGACGTGCGCCTACTCTAAAATTTGCATACATTTATGACCACTCCTTCTTGGTGTTGCATTTTCAATGTCAAGCAGTATATATGGTGATTAAGCTGGTTTAAGATGTGTTTGTATTTGGTAATTGATTGCTAATTTGGTTCTGTTATATTTCTAAATTAGCATTAAAAGTAAAATAATGTGGATTTATGACACAAACGCAGGGCAATTACTTTTGGATCCGATTTCATATATGTATTAATATATCACATTCCTGCTCATATGATCTACATATGCATCTGATAACTAGCTACTTTTGACACTTAGTTCTGGATCTGTATTATTTTGCAACTTTTTCTGCTTCGAAAACCCAAAGTATTGAAACATTATGTGTATGCTTGTGCAAATATCATTTCAGATATTTTTATATAGCTAACTATACTATAATCTCGTATTCAGTTCTCATATAATTTCGATAGGAATATACTTCTATTACTCATCTGCTATACGTACCCCGATCTGCTACTACGGATAATCCCTTAGTAGGGGAAAAGTATCACTGCAGTCTCCCTAGAGGAAATGCAGTAAGACCCCGCTTAACGCTGTTTCGTTTAGCGCTGTTTCGGTTTAGCGCTCTTTTATTTCAACCCGGGGATTCTCCGAAATTGTGCGCAGCGCTAGGTTTCCAAATAACATATCCGAAACAGTGTAGTTGTGTTTCTTGCTTTTTATCATTTGAAACAACATTTGTTGACATTATTGTAAGTTTAAATTTGTATAATACTATAACGATTAATACAGTGACAAATATTATGATCTTTAGTTTTTATCATGGGTGATAATAAAAAACAAGAAAAGAAAGCAACCAGAAAAAGAATTTCACTGGAAACTCAAATGCAAGTGATTAGAAGATTAGATTCTGGTGAACGTCAATCTCAAATTAGTGCTGCATTGATTTTGGCAACTTCAACAATAAGGACAATTCTTAGGAATAAAGAAAAAATACTGTCATCGGCAACTGCAACTACGTCAAGCTCTGCAACTAGAATTACCCGTTCTAGAAATAACATTATAGAGGAAATGGAAAAACGACTGTCTGTATGGATTGACGACGAAATTGAACGCAATATGCCATTAAGCCAATCTATCATAATGCCTTCTTAACGAAAAGGCAGAAAATTGGAAACCCAGAATAGACTGAATGATCTGACTGAAAATTTTATTTGTTTTTAAAAGTATATGCGTTTATATTGTTTTCATTTTTGTAAGAAATAAATGTTTTATTTTATTTTAATTAAAAAAACATTATTAAATTTAATGCCTAACCATTTTTTATCCGTCTTCCCCTAACCCCATTATTTACATGTTAAGATAGCCTCGCTTAGCGCTGTTTCGCATTACGCTCTACTTCGATGGAACGTATCCCCCGCGTTAAGCGGGGTCTTACTGTACGTCATCGGAAGGCAACCATAGCCTAATCTACCATAATACGCTGTTTCTCCCTCTTTTGGCGTCAAGGCTGTTCTCCGAGAATACCCTTAAAATAGTTTTATGTTCCCGTGCGATGCAGCCCGAGACATATTTTAAGAGAAATCTACGCCGAAAAAGTAAAAATAGAGGAGCACGTGCATTTTAACATTTAATAGATATCTCGTAATTTGTATTTAAATTGAATAAATGGAATTGACTGTGTTAGCTGTAACCGTAATTCTACTTTTTTGTTTCTTGCTGTCTTATCTCGGAAATTACTAGAACTCTCTCGCGACCGATTGATAGCTTCAAAAAGCCGGTAAAAAGCATCTCAGCTCAGTTGTTTAGTTAGCTGCTGTTGTTATTATTTGCGAGTTCAGCGTGAGATCGAATTAACTTTCTCTTTGCATTGTGTTGTATTCTATTTATTCTTTTTAGCAGTTTAAGGTATAACTACTGATTATATTGCGTGACTTTCTGAGCAATTGTACGGATATCTCAGAGAAAAACTCCAGCAGTTGGTTATTTTTCTTCTGATAAGAATAAGTTTCATTAACATTTTATCAGACTTGTGCATTCAATCTACTACGAACCTGTACGCACGCAACACGTTTTAGTGTCAGAAATGAGACTGAATTCCAGTAACAAGAGCGATGGAGAAGCAGTTAAGACAGCTGATTTGCAGCCTTTGCTGCATTTAAGGAGGAGATGAAAGCTGGCCAAGATTCCGTTAATGAAGAGATGAAATCTCTTGAAAGCTGGTTAAAAAAATGATTGAAGCAGGAAAAGAAGAGATGAAAAGAGAAATTACGTGCATAATAAAAAATATATTTGAGGCTGTGGAAGGCAGAATAGACGAAGTTGAAAGTAAAGCTGGACAAATTGAAGAAAAAGTTTCTTCTGGCAAAGAACAAATAGAAGAGAGAGAGTTTCTGCTGTGGAGCAACAAATCGAAGTAAGATTTTCTGCCGTCCAACGAAAGTGAACAACAAATTGATGATAGGGTTTCTGCGGGAGCCAAAAGACCCCTTGGTAATTATACAAGACACAATTATTTAGACGAAAGCGAATAGATGGGGTTCACAAGCTGAGGCCTGTCATCTCGACGCTTCTCTGAAAGCAGACGCTGCGGATATTCTTCAACCTCTTCTAGAAAACCAGAGACTAGACGTCGAAGCTCTATCCGGCGCGTTAGACTTTGGCGAGAAGTGTTTAAAAGATTACAGCAGGCTTCAGCTAAAATCCCGCCAACAGAAACCCACGGAAACACTCCAGGAACGTGCCACAGATGTCGAAAAGCTGTCTTATCTCGTCTTTTCGGAATGCCTGACAGAAACAGGAGAAATCCTATCCTTGCAGTTCTTCATCAACGGCATGCGGGATCCTGAAATACAGAAAGCATTGGGAATGGCGGATGTCAAGGACTTAGAAAGTGCTCAAGAGCATTCCATATAATTCAAGGCAGCCCAGTAAGCAGCTCGTAGGTATCGACACCCAGTCAGAGCTGCGCAAGTCCAAGAGCAAGTGGTTCAAATGGCTGCTCGCCTAGATGATTTAACAAGACAAGTCAATGCCTTGAGACTGAATATTAGTGACGAGAAACAGACCCCAAAGTGCTGGAACTGTGGTGCTAAAGGCCACATACAAGGAAACTGCAGAATACCCCAGAGTGCGGATGTTAAGATCTCTCCTAGCTTGGAGCAGGGAAACTAATTAGGGGCCATGTCGCGGGGAGGATGTGTCCGGACAACGAGAAGCCCCATTTGACAAAAGCTTCAGATTTCTGCAATGAATGGCGGCAGTAATGGACTCTTCATCATGGGACATATCAATGGAGTTCCGTGTGGGTTCAGGTTGTAATACAGCGGACACCCATTGTTTAAGCATTGATAGTGTGGGTATTGTCCAACTGCACTATCTATCTTTTTTTGAATATAATAATTTTTTGAAGCATTTTGACATAATTACAATTTTTTACATACGGTTACAATATCATTATGACATATGGTGCCTTTCATACTCGAATACATAATGGTAAATATAGAACATAATGGTAAATACAGAACATACAGGTAACTACATAACATAAAGGTAAATATATAACATATTAATACACAATGGCATACATATAACAATGCATTTACAAGCATCTATATAACATGATTATATACATAAATGCAAAGAGCATTTTTTTGTCTGTTTTGTATTTTTTTTACTATATACTGAGTACATACAGAAATCACATTTCATATGAATTATTTTTCAGAATATTTTAGACTTTCTTTTGTTTTGTTGGATGGTCCTGTAGTCTTTTTGTCAATTCTAGTATGTACTTTTGGCAATTTTGTCTTTGAATGTTTTGCCAAGTAGGTCGTTTTGTCAATTCTAATTTAAATTTTTGGAAGTTCCAGTGTGTTATTATTTGCTTATCTTGTATTGAACAATTCTTTCCCTGTGCTAGCGAGGAATATGACATTATGTGACAAAATTTAAAAGAACTATAAGAAATTCTCGACAACTCAGGAGAGTTTTCTTTGGAAATTTATTCGAAGTCGACCATAATTCTGAAGGAAATACACGAAGAAGAATTTGAAACTTCTCTTCTACGATTGGCCAGCAAGCAAATATGCTATTTTAACTTTATAGCTAGATCCATCAAATTCTGTTTTGAAATATCACTTCTCAATCAATTATTGTATAAGGTATTTCCACCGCCTTCCTAGCGTGCCTTCGTGGTGTAGTGGTCAGCACACTGAGTGGGTATTTCAGAGGTCCGCGGTTTGATTCCCGGTGAAGGCGTTGCTCCTTTTTCATCTCTCCTGCTTCCAAAATACCTAACGTCTCTACAATTGGATGGTATGATTTTGTACTTAAAACTTTTATTAAATATAGAGTAATATTAAATTACTTTAATAATTTAAATCTCTAAAAATGTTCTTCTAAAAATCTGGGGGTAAAGGGAAACTTTAGGTACTTTTGCGGATTTGTGTGATTGTAATTTTAACATGTGAAATGATGAATATCAACCGCCGCAGAAAGGTGTGTATGAAGAGAAAATTTTTTTTCTACAACAGAAGCTTTAGAGGCCTGCTCTAAACAGACTTTTTCTAATAGCCACAAATTTTTGAAAATCCTGATAATATTACCAGTTATTTCTACGTATACCGTAGAAATAGCGTTTTCTACGCTATGTAAGTATATCTCTAAAAGACGTATTAAACACTTTTCAGAAAAGTAACCATAGAATGAATATTTAAAAACTGCTTTCAGAAATATCTTTAATCTAATAAAATAACATAAGCATTTTTGTGTTGCTGACTGTCGATCAGTATTTTATTAAACTGTTTAATTAATTGAATTAATTGCATAATATTACGAATGCAAATGAATGAATATCGTGTAGTGTTTTTAAATTATGTGATATAATGGCAGATTCTTGAATTTAGATTAAATTCAGTTTTAAATAGCAATGTTATAATTAAAAAATCAGATGTGTACACCACATGACTTCCTTGTACGGAATATTAAATTATACGCATTTTTTTCTTGCATTTCCTTTAAACGTATTGGATTGAATTAAATCTACTTCGCCGACAGCGCAATAGAATAAATGCATTCTTTAAAATTCACTCTAGTATTTGTTTACCATAGCGACACTCTGGCGCTAGATTCACTCAACAGTATTATACTTCGTTCATATTATAACTCAGAATGCACAAAATTTATATCATTTAAAGAATAGAATTATCTAATCGTTGCCACATGTTTTATTCAAATACTATAATAAAGCTAGAATGATGTATAAAAGAAATTAAGAAAACAAAACAAAAAAGAAACAGTTTTTCACAGACGAATGTGTATTTCTCATTCAATTAATTCAGTTCTCACTTCGAGAGAAGGAAAAATAAATAAAAACTCAAAATATCTATATTAAAAATTACGAAGTAAATCTTAAACACTTATTTCCTCGAAAAAATTCCAGAAAGGATTAAGCATGATTTAATTGACAATAATAAATGAAGGCGTTATCTTTGTTGTTGCGAAGCTAAGTTTCTCTAGATTGGCAACAAATCCACTAGTCTGCGTTTCAAATGTAAACAATCAATGGCCGCCATAAAAAAAGGCTTAGCGGCACTTACACAACTTTAAAATTGTTGACAATTCTAAAAATATTGCATACAGATTTACTAAAGGCATAAAAACCTTAACCGGAAGATAAAAAGAACATATATCAATCATTTTTAAAGCAAAAAATGTACAATTTACAAACATATACGAGTAAAGAAACTGAGATCACTGAGCCGGGTAACAGAGTGGATATATATATAAATATATTTATATACGTTTGGTGCGGCCGATTGCAACCAAAATACGAGGTGCACATCTACATGTTATAGCAGTCCTATATACAAAATTTCAACGTTCTGAGGCTACTCGTTTTTGAGTTATGCGAGATACGTACGTACATCCGTTCGTACAGACGCTACGAAAAATTCTCTTCAGAATTAATTTTAAAGCAGTTTTATAATTTTTTGGAAGAAACAAGTCTTTTATTCTATCCTTAGTACAGATGTTACGCAAAAACATCGTTAAATTGCATTCGATAGCGGTCAGAATGGATAGTTTCGTTGAAATATGCTGCCTGAAACTTTTCAAGTTCATTATCATAAATGTAAATTAACCTCAATATCTCAACTCCAGAAATAAAGTTTAATATTAAGAAACAGTATATATATTACGAAACTCCTGCACTTTTGAAGATAAATTAATGTCATTGTGGTAAATATCACAGTTAATGTCACTGTGATATTTGCTTGTTTAAACTTCAGTAGACGGGCTAACCCTGCAAGTGGGCGTCCACACATGTATATATTTCGCCATATGTAATGTGGATACGAGACAGTTACCCTTAGAAAGTCCTACACGAAGATATCTTTTCCCCTTAGGTAATTCTCACTTGCTTTGCCTTCAAATGAATAACAAGTAAAATCAAACCAAGCAGATATTGAAGTTCTCCTTCAATGTTTAAATTTACCTTTCCTGAACCACCAACGGATGAACGGTTAGAAGAAAACTGATCCTTAATGACAAAATTGTCTTTATCAGAGCTTTGTTGTTTTTCTCATAAAAGTCTTTCACGAAGACGTTCCTGTTTTTCTTTAAGCCAGATAGCCCTCGAGTGTTTTGCTGTAATCCATTAATCCTGTCTCATGATTTGGAAAACGTTACTTTTAATAGCAGCCTTCCTTAACGAAAGGCAACTGGATCATTACGGTAAAATTAAAAAAGAATTGAAAAATAAAAGTCAAACTGTAAATAACATCGTAACTCCTGGGGCATTTTGCCAAGAAGTAAGAATGATATTTCTTCGACAGCTTTTAAAGGGAAACTTGTTTATTTTGTAAGTAAAAAAATAATGAAAACCTTATGTAGCCAGATCTTTCAGCCACTGGGATTTGAACTACCACGTTCTATGAGCTACCATTTTGGCAAGAGCTACCCTTTTTTTTTTTTTTCTGAATATTTTGCGGCTTTATTTTCCTGGCTATTGATAGGTCACTGAACAATATTGAAAATATCAGTAATTTTGGCGTTATGATAACATTTATCACAATTTTTAATTACCTTTTGGGCCTTCTCTATCCATTTTACTTTAAACTTAAGCCACTTTTATATTAAATATTTTGGCTATTTAAAGATTTCTGTGACTTCGTGACAGTTAGAAGAACAATTATATAGAAAATATGCCATTTTATTGAGCAAAGAATGCCATTAATTAGCCCAAAAGATTTTAGTAAAGCCAATAGAGGTGCAGTATCCTGGAAAATAACATATAGAAGAATCTAAAGACAATGAAAAGAATTTTTCCAAATGGATAAATTGTGACAATCTATTGCCTATTAGAGCAGCAAATACATTTTGTTTTGCAGAAAACCTATAAAGAGGCTCCCGAATAAATGTGTACATACTGGAAAGGAGTTGCAGTGGGCAATAAAGGTGAAATCGGGGGGGGTATTGTTGACAAGTGGATTTAGAGCATTAAAAAAATACAGACACGAAAACAGCACAGAAGTAACAGTAAGTAACACTTATACTCCAAGTATATCTCACAGTGTTAGAATTTATCTCACAGTGTTAGAATTTATAAACATTGGAAAGATCGATCTTAGTAGAAGCAGATGGATAAAACTCTTTATGGAGCGTTTTCTCTATACTTAAGTAGTTTTAAATCACGAATTTACTTTTTTTTTCCTGCACCAATTTGATTTATTTACTTTTAAATAGGATTTTATTTATAAAAATGTTTCTTCCCGGCAAAATTAGAAGTATACATATATTTACTGCACAGTGACATAAATAGGAGTGTGCAAAGTATGCAGTTGCGTAGGAACCCAAGATGGCGTTAGAGGACCGTTAGATATTCTGCAAAACTAGAGCTACATGTTTAAATTTTAAATTCAGGGAAAAAAAATGGAAACAGTCTAGTACCTTTTTTTCCACTAAAAAAATATGTGTTCATAGAAGCAAAGAAAGATTTTTGTGTAGTTCCAAATGAGGGCCTCTTAAATTTTTTTTTTTTTTTTTTTTTTTTTTTTTTTAGTCTAAAGGGATTTGAATCCCGAAGGACTATTAGTTTCGTTTTGGCATTTTGCGTCGGACTCATAAATGTGTCAAAAATTTTCAAACTGTTGCCACAAAATGTTAGAGTCCTGCATTATATTTGAAGAAATTAAATAATGAAAAATCTGCATAAATGTATGTATATTTCTCGTATTGTGATAAAACAACGGTACTTAGAGTCATCGAATTTTGAATAACGTAATCCTCCAACGAATATGAGCATGTGGAAGATCAAATTTGAAATTTGAAATTTGTTTTATGATCGATTTCCTATTTTTTAAAACTTTGACGAATTTTTGATTAACAAACTCAAGGATTTCAAAGCGAGCAATGGCAACGTTGTGCAGAAAAAACATTTTTATCTCCAGCGCGTGAGTCTCTGTATCGGAATTTCTAAAGATATGCTCGTTTTAAAACTATTTTGCGATATTGCTGTTGCACTGGATCTTATGGTTTAAGTGCGAGGAACACGATATTTAATAAAGAAAGGTAACACACAAAATGTTAAAAAACGCCCCTTTGGACGTAATTTAAAATCTGAAACATTTCAGATTTTGTTTTTTTTATTAGTGTTTTCTTTTTTTTTTTTTTTTTTATTTCAGCCCCTTCCACCGTTAAGTTTCATTTTTGTGTTTCTAGACAGGCACCTTAAGGAAGTGCACAAAAACGAAGCCGCATAAATGCCAGTTGAACGAAATTTAAATACGAAACAAAATAATTTTCACGTTGTTATTCTGATTTGCCACGACATGACCGTTTTCAGGTCCTTAATGATGAATACTGTTAGGGATACTTCTTTATTGACAATATGATGATAAAGCTTATTAAGAAAGCAAATTTCCGAATTTGTGGAGACTAACCTATGAATAAGGGCTGCGAAAACGAAGGAACGAGGCACGAGAACCCTCTGGAATTCATTAAATCTCTTTGTGACAGGCGAGGTCCAGGAAGCTTTTTCGCATTATTGCCTCATGCCAGGTTTCACTACACATCAAAAGAAGTAAGTGTAGGGTAAAGATAAATAATATCCCTGGACCCTCTGTTAACCACATCAGTTTCTCTTTCGGTTAGATAATTAAATTATTTACGTAACTCTCATGCAGTAAAATACTGAATAAAATTATATATATATATATATATATATATATAAAAAAAAAAAAAAAAAAAAAAAAATCTGAAATGTTTCAGATTTTAAATTACGTCCAAATTAAATTACGTTTTTTTAACGTTTTCTGCGTTATCTTTATTTATTAAACATCATGTTCTTCGTACTTAAACCATAAAATTCAATTCAACAGGAATATCGCAAAATAGTTTTAAAATGAGCATATCTTTAGAATTTCCGATACAAAAACTCACGCGCCGGAGATAAAAATGTTTTTTCTGCATAACGTTGCCATTGCTCGCTTTGAAATCCTTGAGTTTGTTAATCAAAAATTCGTCAAAGTTTTAAAAAATAGAAAATCGATCATAAATCAAATTTCAAATTTCAAATTTGGTCTTCCACATGCTCATATTCGTTGGAGGATTACGTTATTCAAAATTCGATGACTCTAAGTACCGTTGTTTTATCACAATACGAGAAATATACATACATTTATGCAGATTTTTCATTATTTAATTTCTTCAAATATAATGCAGGACTCTAACATTTTGTGGCAACAGTTTGAAAAGTGAACCGACATTTATGAGTCCGACGCAAAATGCCAAAACGAAACTAATAGTCCTTCGGGATTCAAATCCCTTTGGACTAATAAATAAATAAATAAAAAATTTGAAAATCCTTTTCTTCTGTTCAGTATTTCAATTTCTTCTTTGAATAATTTTATATTTTTAGTTCAAAGGGTCCATTTTGTATTTTTGTACCTGAGGGACTATTGTTTTCGTTTTGCGATTTTGCGTCGAATCACTTTGAATGTCCGCTTCGCTTTATCGCCCTGAATTATATTTGATGAAATTAAATAACGAATAATCTGAATAAATGTATGTATATTTCTCGCATGGTGATAAAACAACGGTTACCTAAAGCCATCAAATTTTGAATCATGTAATCCTATTGCGAATATGGGCACCAATTTGAAATTTGGAATTTGTTTTATGATCAATTTCATATTTCGTAAAACTTTAACGAATTATTGATTAACAAACTCAAGGATTTCAAAGCGAGTAATGGCAATGTTGTACAGAAAAAACATTTTTATCTTCAGCGCGTGAGACTGTGTATCGGAAATTCTAAAGATATGCTCATTTTAAAACTACTTTGAGATATTGCTGTTGCATTGAATTTTTATGGTTTAAGTGCAAAGAATATAGTATTTAATAAACAAAGGTAACACACGAAACGTTAAAAAACGCCCCTTTTGGACGTCATTTAAAATCTGATTATAAATTTATATTAAGATCAGATTATATTTAGGTAAATAGTACATAGGAAATAATAGTATAAAATTATCATATATGATGAATAAAAAATACGAATAGTCTTCTTAAATTTACATTAAAATCAAACTTTTCACTTAAATGAGATAATATATGAAATATAATTGAAGTATAATTTTTCGATTGAACAGTTAGTATCTCTAAACCAAATTTTTTAGAGGCCTGGTATTTTATGACAGTCCTTTAGGGATTCCACCAGTCAAAATCAAAATTGGAGAGATTTTTCTAATATCGTGTGGAGTACAAATCTAAATATCTAAATTAATTAAATAAATAATATTTTCCCCTGTAACTTTAGTTTTACCTTAAATAATATGCAGTAATTCAATTTGCGTGAATAACATCATTATGGAGTAATGATATTTCATTCATTTCCGTATAAAAATGTATACTTAACATTTTCAATGTTTTTCTAACACTTACTATCCTGAGGATTGTTATCCTTCCATAAAACGTTTCAGTTTTATGGATTCCTGGAATCAGCAAAATTTGAAGATCGGTGCTACAGAATATGTGAAAAACATTTTCACAATTTTTTCCAGTCGTTGAAATTCTACAAGATTTTAGTTTAAATTCAGTTTTATTTTGAAAAGTATCCCACTAAGTGATTCAGGGAATAGGTTTGTATTATATCAGAAGCAATATTGTGTATAAACTTCTAAGAAAAGCGAATTTTAAGGGTTTCATAGCTGCTTCTGATATGTATATGAAAGGTCTCAATTCTTCGATGGCAAATAAAGAAACTTTTCTTTGTAGAAATATATATTTCCTGAATTTTCTTTCGGCTGTATTTTTTATATGACGTAAAAACTGCATGAAATATAACAATACATAATAGCACAAAATATATCAGTAGTTTTGAAAATAATCAATATTTGATAGTACGTGCGCTTATTAGAAAAGTCATGAAACTAACAGAAAAATTTTAATATCGTTTGGTGATATAAAGGCCGTACAAAGTTAGACCCTTGTTTCTACTCTATATTATTTTTTACTAAAATGGAAAGAGTTCAGGTTCTGACAATGACTTTAAATGTAACTAGAAACGTACAATTTTAATACACTTCCAACCTTCAGCTAGCAATTTCAAATTTATTATGGAATATATATATATAAAGGCTGCTCTTAAACTCATGGTACATATGTTAGGGGTGATAGAGCACAATTAAATAAGCACAGATCACCGTACAATCCATGGTCGGAACTCAAGTTTTAAAGCGGGTTTTAAAACTCCTCGGTTTAACTGTCTTTTATTTGTAACGTCTGCTGAAGCTGGCTAAAGCCGTTCACGTGATAGCGAAATTGAAATCTTGTCTGTGCTTCCATAGCAATCGTTACTAGATAATCCGCAAAAGTTCACAAATACTTATCTTCTGAAGTAACTTTATAAATCCAGCTACAAATTTATTTAATTTTTTACTTATATTTTAATATTCTATAGATATTTTTGGCTAGGCTTAGCGATGATAGAATGCTCTACCAATTGAGCACAAATGCTGATAGTCAGCTGGTGGTAAGTAAGAAAGTAAGTAAGTAAATAAGGATAACCGAGGAGATGGATTCCTACACGAATCAGGAGAAGGCTGAAATGCAATACTTTTATGGGGCTGCAGAAGGTTAATACAAGGAAAGGTGCAAGATTGTATCAAGAGCGTTTTCCAACAAAACGCGTTTCAAATGTCAGATTGTCTCAGCGATTGCACCAACAACTGTGCGAAAGAGGTTTCTTTTCAAGTTGCCCCAATATCGTCAAAGGAGTATAAGAAAGCTATCCGTAACGGAGAACGTTTTGCAGTATATTAGAAAACATCTTCGATATAGTACGCGGGCATTGTTGCAAGCTTTTAACGTGTCCATCAGACTATCTGGTGAACACTTCGAGAGGAACAAATGCACTCCTATCATGTGCAGAGGGATCAAGAGCTACCAAATACGGTCTCAATTCTTCGATGGCAAAATCGGTCTCAATTCTTCGATGGCAAAATCGGTCTCAATTCGTCGATGGTTACTTCCCATGTAACTCATTTGCCATCTGACCGTCGTAGATCCATATTTTTCAGCTCATGTGTTACTTACTGAAGAGTGCACATTCTAGAGACAGGGAATATCTAATATTTGCAACTATCATGTCTTGGCAAATGATAATCCACACAACACGAGCCAGAGTCTTCCAGTCCCTCTTTCCGAGTAAATGTTTCATCCGGAATCGTAAACAATCATCTGGTTGGTCTATACCTACTGTCAAGTCACCTTGTTGTGTATATTCATACTTGTGTTTTTGCTAGAAGTGCTGCCCGAACTACTGAATCCAGTTCCATCAGATATCAAAAGGCGCCGCTGTCTCCAACACGACGGGGCACCATCTCATTACGATGTGAATGGACAGAACGCTTTGATTACCATGTATCTGGAACAATGGATTGGTCTTGAATATCCAATCAACTGGCCGGCTCGATCAGCAGAGCTATCACATCTGGAGGTTTTCTTTTGGGATCACATGGGGAATGTAATCTAGGATGTAAGTCGCATCGATTCCAATGGAGAATTTTCTGACCGGATAGCTATATCTACTGGAACCGTATGAGAGATGCCTGGTGTGTTTGCCAATGTACATCAATCAATCCATCGTCGGTGTCAAGCCTTTGTCACTTTTGGGGAGTGCCTTTATTAGAAGTTGTGGTGATCTGGAATTTAATTTCATTTTATTCAATAAAATCTTTTTTTTTTTAAATTCAGCGGTGTTCTCTCTATTCATGACGCAAGACTTCGTCCTCCAGCGCCTTACCGCATGAGTTTAAGATTTGCAGTTCTGCAATTGTGTTCTAGCATGCCCTGAAGTTTGTACCATAGATTTAAGAATACTCTATGTATTAAATTTAATATCACGTTTAAAACAAACTTAACTTATATACGATAAAATAACGGTAAGTGAATTTGGAATAACAAATTGCAAAAATTAAAATAAATTAAAAATTTGAAAATTGAAAACAAGTTAATAAGCTAAAACCTGAAACAGAATATGATCATGGTTATTCTGTTCTTTTTCAAGACTATGGACAGAATTAAATAAACTAGTATTACTGTTCCAATTACAAAGACCTTCATTCCTTCATTACCTTCATTCGTTTATTTCTAATCTTCAAAGAGTTGATGCTTCAGAGAACTACAGAAATAATTTTACGAGAAAATTTAATTCCTGGACGTCATTTTTGGTTTACAAAATTAAGATCATAGATAAGTAAAAGTTATCCAGTTCACAGACAAATCATGTATGCAACCCCAAATTAAGTTAATATTATCAATAATTAAGTTACTAGTATCAATAATTAATAAAAACCTAACGTAAAGAAAGATCATTTCTACTACTAAATCTAAATTATCAGAAAATAAATCTTATGCAAACTTCGTCTGGAAAAAAATATTTATATCCTTTCGGTTTTATAGATTTTCAAAGTCCACTCACTTACCATAAGTAGCCTACGCCCATATAATTAAAAAGCCATGGTCAAACTTAGAGACTCGCTCTTCTTCCAATCAATAAATTATTAAAATCACTCTGTTTTATTTAGTAATGGGTAAAATACTCTCAAATGTTTTAGAGAAAATAGGTATTAATATATTTAAGGATTGATGGAGAGTAAAACCTGGAAGGGTAACTCATTAAAAGAATCCGGTGTGGACACCGCATGATTTCCTTGTACAGCCTATGATTTCCTTGTACAGCCTATTAAATTATACACATTATTTTACTGCACTTCATTTAAATGTATTTCCTTGGATTATTCGAACATATTTAACCAATCTCTCAAGGCAAGTTGAAAATGACATCAAAAACTGCAAACTTTGTAATTAAATATTCCCGTCCAGGTTTTGCCGTACGGAAGTCAAAGTTCTTCTTATTTTAATTTTAGTAACGAATGTTAAACTTTCCCAAATATGAGCATAGAAGTCGTCAGACAGCATCATAATTTAGATTTCATTATTTGTCGAAAATTTAGCTTTTTTTTCAAATTATTCATTGCCAAAACATGAATATTTTCATCATTCATAATTATTACGACGAACCATTGAGAAAACAAAGGCCGGTAAGAAATTTTATGCTAGGTATACGAATAGGAGGTGTTCAACTAGATGTTAGAACAGTCCCATACACAAAATTTCAATGTTCTACAGCTAATTGTTATTGAGTTATGTGATGTACATACATACATACTTACGTATATACGTACGTATATACATACATACATACGTTTGTATGTTTGTATAGGTACGTAGAGACGTCATGAAAAAATCCCTTTAGAATCCACTTTAAATCCATTTTATAAACAATTTTAGAAAGTCTTTAATTCTGTCTGTGCGTATAAACGTCACCGAAAAATATCGTCAAAATGGATTCAAGAACGATGAAAATTGATATTTCTGTTTAAATACAATACTGAAAATTTTTCGTGATTACAAAATTGATCTTGGAATGAAATGCAAACAGTAAAGTATTTCTTTTTATAAAAACGTTTCATTGCTTTTGAAAATACGCTTTGAAAATATGACTATGAAAAAGGAAATGGAAAAGCAAACCTCTTGGGAAGGGGAAGTTAAAGTTTGTAGAAAATTTGCTTATAGGTTAAAAAAAAAAAAAAAAAAAAAAAAAAAAAAAAAAAAAAATTATGATAGCTTTTTCTGTTCTTGAATGATTGAACGATTAGGTTCTGATTTTTTAAAGTAATCAATAATTTTGAATGGCATTAAAATTATATATTATTTTATGTGAATTACAGTATTTTAGTGAAGGCAAAATATCAACTTATGCATGAAATACATCAAAAATGTTTTCCAGCATATCCAAAAATTTTGTCGAAAATATTTTCCCTTGCATGGGAGTGTATTTATGGTTATGCAAGTATAAAATATATGTAGAAATGCAGTTAAGCGAAAAGCCATTTTTCGGAATTGCTGAAAGTGACAGTAATGTATCCATTTTGTTACTATTTTATTCACTTAGTTGTTACTTTTGTTAAATTTTTGATTTAAACCCAGATGTTTCTTATCCTCCTTGCTTCAAACGCTTGCTATTTTCTCATCCATTGCAGATATTTGATTTCATAAATAATATGGTTGCCTATTTTCTGCCATTTTATTGAAACTAAACGTGAGCTGTTTTGAAATTCCACTGCTAAACTTGCAAATTAAACTACATCCTTGACGTTCTTGCGCTTTCGACAAACTTTCTTCCGCGCCCTTTCTAGAAAATTAGAACACAGGGAGAAGTAAAACATAACCAAATGGTTTATTAAAAATATACGTCATATGAATTAAAATATCTTAAAGCTTAGTTCCCTCTATTTGCGGGCAACAGAAATACCAGTATTTAAATATATACAATACAACAAGTATCTTTATCGTCTAATTAACCCAGCTTCAGCTAGATGTTACTTATAGCCCTAAGCTCAAGAAAATATCATCCGTTGATACAATCAACAATCAGTGAGCACCATCATCAAAATACGACAAGCCACTCTTCAGAACGAAATGGGATACTGATGACTGGCTCACGAAATAACCTGTTTACTGGTGCGCTACGAAATTGGTATCTCTAAATTACCCATTCGCTCGGTGCTTAAATTCCACATGATTTGCATTCTGGTGAAAGCTGATGAAAAGCACCGAAAATGTAGGACAGAATTAACATAAAATTTTTTTCGTTACAATAAGAATTATACAACTTTTTTCAGTGGATGAAATCTTGATCAGTAATTTTTTATGATCAATTCAATTGCAGAAGTTTTTACTAAATGTTTTCCTCTTTGGTCTGTATTAATACGTTATGGAAGCAAATTATCGCTCTATTTTTCCTGGAAAGTGCGTAAATAGCAAACATTTAGAACTTTTAATCTTTTATTTTTTCAATGTCGGGCACTTGCCTATAACAGCATTGACCACAAGGCCAGCTGTTAAGAGACCATTTTATTGCGGACGCATTAATAGGCAATCACCTTTACCTTCTATGAAGGGACAGAGAATTGTACATCCAACACTTCTCCGGGATTCTAAATAAGACCCTTCGGTATCGCAGTCAGGCTCCCCTAAACACTATACCGTCTGGGCGATACTTTTAATCTTGATGGTAGAACATTTTCTGTGATCTGGAATGAGTAAAGAGCGGCTATTTTTCGACATCTTAAGTTCTTTGTGTGATTTCCTTTTCCCCTCTGAGGATTGACTCAGGAGAGTTCCTGGGAAGTACTGGCTAGGATCTGTACTTAGGCAGTCTGAACCAAGAAGACACATAATTTTATTTCACAGGACTAGAGCCCTAGTTCAGTCTAAGGCTGGTTCAGGTTTGGCAGCCACCGTACTGGTACTGTCGTGTCTGTTCTTCTTCGGGATGATATTATTCTGTCCGTGGTCCTACAGGACAGCTTAGTTCAAGAGCATCTCCTCAAAGAGCTCGGTCACCAAATCCCCGGGGTTTGACTCCATTCAGTTCTAATGGCGGGGACTGACAGTGTGGTCAAAACGCACTTTTGACGATTGATGCCGATGGAGTGGTGCCCGGAGGCAAAATGACTACGGAAATTCCATATCTACGTTTGTTTTGCCCAATGCTTTGTATAAAGCCGGGCGGGGACTGCCGGGGTTGCGAATAAGAATGAGGTCCCCAGGACCATAGACACAAAACTACGTATGGGTCTGCTAGTCGGACCTGGATAGGGGGTCTATGTTCGTCTGCAGTTCTGTGATTTCGTTTCCTTAAAATTGTGAAATGAAGTTAATTTAAATCTGGAAAACTAAGAAGCTTACTTAAATTTTAAGCTTATTAAATTCTCTCCCTTTTTAAAAAAATTGCTGCAGAAAATCACATCGGCCTCAGGGCATGTCTCAGAGCCGGTGAAACAGGTCTAACGACACTGGAGGGCAGAATTTAAAACAGCAGAAACTGCATTGAGCAAAAACCAATCGGCCGCTTCAATCCATACGCAGTCAAGCATTATATTAATATAAGCGCAAAGCATAATATTAAAAAATGCTTTAATCTACTTTAGCGCGTCAATTATCTTTCTTGTAAAATACTTTCTGCTCGTCATTGTGAGATAATAACCATGTTCGTAAATACCTATGTACGTACCTATGTACGTAGGTATGTACGTACCTATGAACGTAGGTACATACCTAGGCACGTAGAGACGTCACAAAAAAATACCTTTAGAATTCATTTTAAATCAATTTTATAATCTTTTTTGAAAAAAAAAACAGACCTTTTTTCAAGAACCCCCTTTTTCAAGCCTTTCCTTTTCCTTGTGTAGTATCTTCAGAAATGCAGAGTTGATGCATACAAAATGATGCTGTTTTATATTCCGGACAATAATATAAAACAGCATCATTTTGTATGCATCAACTCTGCATTTCTGAAGATACTACACAAGAAAAAGGAAAGGCTTGAAAAAGGGGGTTCTTGAAAAAATAATGTGATAATAATCTTGCAACAGTGGATGGAAAAATAAATGTGTTAAGTGGTTTTAATTAAATGTAAGATTAGGCCTTCTTTCCCATTTTAACATAATGCCATTATATAAAAGCTGCTTAAACTTCTTTCCTTCTTTTAATTTTGGGGTTTAGATGGAGCGAAAGATTTTAACTGAAGAGCTAAAATAGTTGTAAAATCCGTCCATTCTCTCGTCCACCTTTTAGGCATCTAGACTGAACTGCCCTTAACGAGTCATCATCAGCTCGATGTATTAATCTTCTACACCATAACAGTATGCTCAGAGGAATAAAGTATTTTCTTATAGTTTCACCATAATACACTCTTTGTATCAGCTGAGATAAGCAGAGCTATGAATCCGCTCATACATAAAACTGAATTGCCAACTAAACTCGTATCTTGGTGTCCATTTGCTAGTTATATTTCTAGCTGAAATCAACGCTGTAATATACTAACTTATGGTATATAAGGAATTTAATATGGAAATGGTTGTGCATTAGTTCATAATGAATTTAATATTGTTGCGCTTTTCTTTTCTGACACCAGTTGTTACTTTATTTTCTTCCTTCACGTTCGTACGGGGTTCGTGTGGATTTGGAGTGAATAATGACAATACTACATGATGAAGTATCGAAACACACTTTATTGGCCAGTAATTGTCAGGACAGCTCCAAAACACGTTTTTACAGTCGTCGATGAACTACAATAAACTTTCTGACACGATCAGCGACACAGCTTCCAGGTTATCCGGCTATCACGGTGGAGACAGCTTCATGGCAAAGCAGTAGAATACAGCTTCCGACTCTGCTTAGTCGTTCTCGGAACTCCACGTACTCTCGAGACTCTCCACGCTACAACTCGCGATGCACTCGACGACACACAGAGCACGGCTCCCGACTCTTCGGTTCAGTCGTTCCCAGAGCTCAACACGCTCTTCCGACGATGCACTAACCGCGATAAACTAAGAGACTCTTTCGATGCACTCGCTGCCCGGCTGCAATCTCGATCGACTCCGCAGAGAATTGACTCGCTAGACGAAACACCAACTCGATGAACTCTCCGCGTACCAGCAGGGTTTGTATAGCTGTTGGTTGGTGTTCGAGATTCTGGGCTAAACCGGTAAGAATTCGTTTAAGAAGGTTCTCCATCCGCCCATTGCATATCGCCATTTTGTCGCCAAACGGGAGATTTCTCGCCAAATGTGGCAACTCTGCCTTATCGTGCCATTTTATGGCAATCTCGATCGACTCCGCAGAGAATTGACTCGCTAGACGAGACACCAACTCGATAAACTCTCCGCGCACCAGCAGGGTTTGTATAGCTGTTGGTTGGTGTTCGAGATTCTGGGCTAAGCCGGTAAGAATTCGTTCCGGAAGGTTCTCCATCCGCCCATTGCATATCGCCATTTTGTCGCCAAACTGGCGATTTCTCGCCAAATGTGGCAACTCTGCCTTATCGTGCCATTTTATGGCAACCCTAAAATTGCTTTGCGGGGAAGCCAGCTTACCGCGCCTGTACATTTCGTAACAATAATTTTGTACCAAAAATATTGTTACGAAATGTACAGGCCGCCAAGTCGGCTGCCGCCAAGTCGGTAGTCGGTATAGTGGTTAGCGTCGCTGACTGCCGTGCTGAAGGGCCCGGGCTCGAATCCCTGAGAAGACAACGATATTTGTAAATGTATAGTGTTCCTGCGACATGGGGGAATTTATAAATGTACGGCGAACCGAAAGTCCTCTCGATATGTTGTTGGTAGGGAAAGAGGGATGGGAGACCCTCGGACCTGTCTCCCCCCGGAGTACTCTCCATCAAAATTGGGGGGGTGAAACTGAGCTAAATCACACTGTCACCTGTAAAGTGCTCAAGGCTGTTGACAACGACAGGCTTCCTCGTGGCAAGGACTTACGCTCCTTGCCACGAAGAATTTCGCGGGCTTGTTGTGACTATAGGTCAGACAACTGAGCATTAGCAACAACAACTGAATTTAATATATTGTCACTTAAATAAAGGTTTCTCTTGAATTCTTTACGATTCATGGAGGACTGATGAAAGGTATGGTATGGCTGACAGCGAAAGATTCTTCTCCCCCCAGGCTGTTATCCTTTTTTAGAATCGGGCGAAAAGTTACGGATTCCTCTTAACATTTAACACTGAACACGTGTTTTGTTCTTGGGAATAGCCCGACGTATTTTGCCTTCGTCTGCAAATGTAAACGTTTGTGATTTTTTTAACACATCCGATATCACAACTCTGATAGAAATACGGTTGAAAACTTTCCTTGAAATTTTTGCGTTAAAAAGATGTTTGACATCTGCGGAGGGAGTAAGACGTTTCTTGGAAAAATGACTGTAAGCTATTACCCTTTTCTCGTTCGTTGAAGAGAGTTTAAGAAAGGATTTGAACGGATGGAGATTAATCTATAGCTAATTCGAGCCAATGGTGAATTTAGAGATAGTTTTCATTTTTGAGAAGCCAAGGTTTTTAACATTGTTGCACGAGAAGAGAAGACTTTCATTCAAGTTTAGAATAGAAACAATAATTGATGATAAACTCTCTCTTCTAGTTTAACGCTCTTCTAGTAGACGCTGGAGTTTAATGCGTAGAATTGCTACCTGAAGTCTGAGGATACTATAGAACAAATAAAACAAACAGAAGATTTTACACACGCACACATACACATTATTTTATTTTATGTTTTGTTTTTTACATTAATTTGTTCAAAATGACCCTATGCAAAATTTGTCGATGATATGAGAAATAAGGTACTACATTTAGATGTCTGCAGTTACATTTCTAGTAAATGTTAAATCTATACATGAATTGCCAGGTGTACCTGAATAGTGACTTGGCATCATATTGAGATTAAAATGCTATTTCGTAAAATCCGATGCCTTTTCTTTTCGTTTAACGTCTACATTTGAAATCTACCATCATAATATTAGGTACATCAGTATCTACAGTAAACCCTTCATCGATCAATGCAATAAACTAGAACATCTTCCAGTCGCATGAATTGACAGTTGGATAAATATATACGGATGCTGGAATAAATCTTGACTGTCCATTAACAGTTACATGAGCTATACAAATATTGTTTGCTTCTGAATCCTGTATTATCTGTTTAACAGTAAATTCTATTGGTACATAATCTGCTACACTCGTCAAATTTCTGTAAATCGCAACGCCACTAGCTTGGCGAAATAAAATAAAATACAGCAAACACCACCCGAACACAATGACTGTCTACGCGCCACTGTCTACCAGAGGACCCTGTCATTTAAATGCGGTCGCGCATGCTCAGAAGCTTTGACTTCACTTAAAATTTCGCTAGTTTTGACGAGTTGTCCAATTTTTAAAACTTTTATTGTGTTTGCTATCACGTAAACTTCAAATAGTGTTTTAATTTTTGCTTTCTCATCACATCATTATGGAAAAACATAATCCACATTAAGAAAAGAGAAATACATCCCCAACCAAGCACAAAAGTGATATACCTTGTTCAGACGCAAAATTTCAAAGAATGTTTTTCAAACTCTTCTTACGAACGAAACATGTGTTTAGTGTTGAAAGTTGAAAAGAATCCGTAACTGCCCGTCCCGAAATTTGACCCCCCCCAAAAAGGTAGCTGTCTAGGAAAGAAAAATCCTTTACTGTCAGCTACATTACACATTTCACCAGACTTTTTACTTCCTTGTACGAAGTAAAAAGGAATTATTGTAATCGCGAAAAGTTTCAGGCAGTACAATTCAACGAAAATATCCATTTTGACCTCTATCGAATGAAATTTAACGAAGTTTTTGCGTGATATCTGTACGTAAGGACAGAATAAAAAACTCTTTTCCTCCAAAAAAATTATAAAAATGCTTTAAAATGAATTCCGATGAGAATTTTTCGTGGTGTCTGTACGAACGTATGTACGTACGTTTCTCGCATAACTCAAAAACGAGCAGCCTCAGAACGTTGCAATTTTGCATATAGGACTGCTATAACATGTAGATGTGCACCTCGTATTTTGGTTGCAATCGGCCGCACCAAACGTATATAAATATATTTATATATATATCCACTCTGTCACCCGGCTCAGTGATCTCAGTTTCTTTACTCTTATATGTTTGTAAATTGTACATTTTTTGCATTAAAAATGATTGAATTATGTTGTTCTTATCTTCCGGTTAAGGTTTTTATGCCTTTCGTAAATCTGGAAGCAATATTTGCACAATTTTCAGCAATTTGAAAGTTGTTTAAGTGCGGTTAAGTTTTAAATAACATGGCGGACATATTTGTTTACATTTAAAACAGCAGAATAGTAGATTTGTTGCCTATCTAGAGAGACTAAGCTTTGCAACAACAAAGATAATGCTTTCATTTATTACTGCGAATTAAAACATGCTTAATCCTTTCTGGAATTTTTTTCGATGAAATAAGTGTTTATGATCTACTTCGTAATTTTTAATACAGATATTTTGAGTTTTTATGCATTTTTGCCTTGTCGCGAAGTGAGAACTGAATTAAGTGAATGAGAAATTCTCAATTGTCTGTGAAAAACTGTTTCTTTTTTGTTTTGTTTGCTTAATTTCTTTTATACATCATTTTAGCTTTATTATAGTATTTGAATAGAACATGTGGCAACGATTAGATAATTCTTTAAATGATATAAATTTTGTGCATTCTGAGTTATAATATGAACGAAATATAATACTGTTGAGTGAACCTAGCGCCAGAGTGTCGCTGTGGTAAACAAATATGGTGAATTTTAAAGAAGGCATTTATTCTATTGTGGTTTATGCGCTGTCGGCGAAGTAGATTTAATTCAATCCAATAAGTTTAAACGAAATGCAAGAAAAAATGCGTATAATTTAATATTCCGTACAAGGAAGTCATGTGGTGTACACATCAGATTTTTTCTTCCAAGAGTTCCAACGCATTCAAGAGAAATCTGTGTCTAAATGATAATACATTAAATTTATTAAGAATTAGTACACAAATTTTAGATGCGTTATGAACTTGTAAACAGCCATTCTTATATTAAATTCATTACGCACTCTGAGTTAGTACGTAACAATACTTCCTTTATATTAACCGGCGATCTGTATTTCATAGTCTCCTGGACTGGATGCTTGTGCTTTTGAAATCTGAATGGCTACTAGAATCTAGTCAAGCGTTAGAAAAACTGATTAATAACTTAAATAAAAAAAAAAAATTGAAATGTTTCAGATTTTAAATTACGTCCAAAGGGGCGTTTTTTAACATTTTGTGTGTTACCTTTCTTTATTAAATATCATGTTCCTCGCACTTAAACCATAAGATCCAGTGCAACAGCAATATCGCAAAATAGTTTTAAAACGAGCATATCTTTAGAATTTCCGATACAGAGACTCACGCGCTGGAGATAAAAATGTTTTTTCTGCACAACGTTGCCATTGCTCGCTTTGAAATCCTTGAGTTTGTTAATCAAAAATTCGTCAAAGTTTTAAAAAATAGGAAATCGATCATAAAACAAATTTCAAATTTCAAATTTGGTCTTCCACATGCTCATATTCGTTGGAGGATTACGTTATTCAAAATTCGATGACTCTATGTACCGTTATTTTATGACAACGTGAGAAATATACATACATTTACGCAGATTTTCATTATTTACTTTCTTCAAATATAATGCAGGACTCTAACATTTTATGGCAACAGTTTGAAAAGTGAACCGACATTTATCCGTCCGACGCAAAATGCCAAAACGAAACTAATAGTCCTTCGGGATTCAAATCCCTTTGGACTAATAAAAATTCTAATTTACAACAAAATGTGAAAGTATTATATTAAAGTATAATATTATTATTATATTAAAGTATAAGTCAGCTTTCGTTTCTAAAAATTTCTTTTTTTCCTTAATGGTTCTAGAGAATACAGAGAAAGCATGCAATAAAACTTACTTAAATGGAAATATACTCACCTTAAACTATCAGAAATTAGACCCTGCGTTGCCAACGAGAATTTCTAAACTGAAAATGTTGTTTAAGGTGGATTTATTATAACTCACATTTTCAGAAAAGAAAGTGATTCTTTATTGGATTTTTCAAAGAGAGGGAAAAAAAGATTTCCTAGTTTGATAAAAATCTCTCAGCTGTATTTTGTATAACCAATGCTCAACTCGGACATACTTTTCTAAAAACTCTTCCTCTCTAGAGGATCTATTCTTGAATAAGGCAGCGAGGGAAGATTTAGAGTCATGTGTTATATAATATCTCGGATGATAGATCACAGTGAACGCAATGCCCCATGGGAATAAACTCACACCAACATAGAAAGATGAAGTGAATTGTGAATTCTCTGAAATTCTATACTACCTCTGAGATGCCGTGATTGGATGCAGACAGTGTAATAGAGAAATTTCATGCTAGTTGCAGAAATACAGTTTTTTTGAAAAAGATAGTGTCATTGTGAAATGCGGATTTCGGGAGTGAGAGGCTTTTAAAATGCAGCTTCTTTTAAAATTCCGCATTTTATTTAACTTGTCGACATGTCGATAAAATTTTTGATTTACCTCTTCTTCAATCTTTATTTGAAACGAATGAGGTCCCATCAAGCTACAGGAAACTGCTATTTCGTCCTATGTTTGACTGAAAACGTATTGCTTGAATGTTTTATAAATTTTGCAACTAAAAATGGGTTTTTCTACAAACTTAAAAAAATCTGATGTGTACATCACATGACTTCCTTGTATGGAATATAAAAATATACGCATTTTTCTTGTATTTCATTTAAACTTGTTGGTTTGAATTAAATCTACTTCGTCGACAGCTCATAAACCACAACAGAATAAATGCGTTCTTTAAAATTCACTATATTTGTTTAGAATATCGACACTCTGGCGTTACGTTCACTTAATATTTCGTTCATATTATAACTCAGAATGCACAAAATTTATATCATTTGAAGAATTATCTAATCGTTGCCATATGTTCTATTCAAATACTATAATAAAGCTAGAACGATGTATAAAAGAAATTAAGCAAACAAAACAAAAAAGAAATAGTTTTTCACAGAAGATTTAGTATTTCTCATTCAATGAATTCGGTTCTCACTTCGCGACAAGGCAAAAATACATAAAAACTCAAAATATCTGTATTAAAAATTACGAAGTAAATCTTAAACACTTATTTCCTCGAAAAAATTCCAGAAAGGATTAAGCATGATTTAATTCGCAATAATAAATGAATGCGTTATCTTTGTTGTTGCGAAGTTTAGCTTTTCTACGTTGGCAACAAATCTACTATTCTGCTGTTTCAAATGTAAACAAATATGTCCGCCATGTTATTTAAAACTTAACCGCACTCAAGCAGCTTTTAAATTGCTGATAATTGAACAAATATTGCTTCCAGATTTACGAAAGGCATAAAAACCTTAACCGGAAGATAAGAACAACATAATTCAATCATTTTTAAAGCAAAAAATGCACAATTTACAAACATATAAGAGTAAAGAAACTGAGATCACTGAACCGAGTAACAAAGTGGATATATATATAAATTGCAACCAAAATTGCAAGCGATTGTTGATTGCAACCGATTGCAACCAAAATACGAGGTGTACATCTACATGTTATAGCAGTCCTACATACAAAATTGCAATGTTCTGAGGCTACTCGCTTTTGAGTTATGCGAGATGCGTATGTATATATGTTCGGGCAGACGACACGAAAATTTCTCTTCAGAATTCATTTTAAAGCAGCTTTATAATTTTATTGGAGGAAAAGAGTCTTTTATTCTTTCCTTACGTACAGATGTCAAGCAAAAACATCGTTAAATTGCATTCGACAGCGGTCAAAATGGATATTTTTGTTGAAATATGCTGCTTGAAACTTTTCGCGATTACAATACTTCCTTTTTACTTCGTACAAGGAAGTAGAAAGAAATTAATTTGAAAATTTCATCAACAATACCTTTCTTCCTGTTATTTCTGTGTGTCTTACTAATTTTAGCCATACATGGGCGCAAAGCTGTTTAAGTAGGACATATGTCATCTTTTATTTCTTTATTATTAGGTCAAGGGAACCTTTTTTGTTGTGTTGTTGTTGTGATTTATCTCACTTGTCTGGTAATAACATTAGAACAAGCCCACGAAATTCATTGCGTCAAGGAGCTGAGCACTGTACAGCACCATTTGAACCTTTCTTGGCAAGAGTCTTGAGCACCATAGTCACTGTACGACTTTGCTCAGTTCCACTCCAATTTGGATGGAGAGCACCCCGGGGGAACGGTCCAAGGGTCTCTCACGCCCTTGTTTCCCTACCATCAAACTCTCGAGAGGACTTTTGGCTAGCCGCATATTTAGAGTGTCCGCATGCCGCACAGTCGTTATACATTTAAAAACATCCATACCTTCTCAGGGACTTGAACCCGGGCTCTTCGGTACGTCAGTCAGCGTCTCTAATCACTATTCCGGTTAGGCGTCAGGGAACTTTTTTATATGGGTTATATATAGCATTATACAATATGTTTTACGTAAGTAATTAAGAGAAATTTCTTTTTGTGGAATTTTATTCAAGCTGAAGAGTAAAACATATGTTGAGTTTTGATTCGCGCGTATCTTAAGGCTAAAATACTCACTTAAAAATGCAGAAACAGAAGCTGACATTTGCTGCATTTTTTTCTGACTGCTGCAATAAAAACACATTTTTTTAAAGTAACTTTCTTACCTCACTGATATTAAAAAGAGAAGAATTTATAAGATTATTCTGTTCTTCCAAGGTATAGTTATCGTAGACTGGATTTCCTTTTTACTCAGAAAACATTTGAAACAAATCAGTTTCAAGCTTTAACAAGAAAATATAATTAAGTTACTTTCAATTCATATCTGGTGTCCTCTTCGTTTTTGTTTACAAGGCTTAACGTCTTTTATTGCTGTAGAATGTAACTTAACCTTTTGAGAGACTTAAAGCGCGACTTATCGCTTAGTCTATCAGAGTAAGTAAAGACACTTTCGAAGGGTGTAAAAGCCACTTTTATTTTAACCCTTTTAGTGTCGAACAACGATATATCGTCATTCGCAACATTTGCGAAAGGTGTCACGACGATATATCGGTATGTAATCCGATGGCGCCTTACTATTCGCATTGCGAGAGAATTCTATCTCAAATAAATGTATAAAACGTTGTAAATTATCTACTTTCATTGAAAAAGAATTAAAAAAAATCTGATATGTACACCACATGACTTCCTTGTACGGAATATTAAATTATACGCATTTTCTCTTGCATTTCATTTAAACTTATTGGATTGAATTAAATCTATTTCGCCGACAGCGCATAAACCACAAAAGAATAAATTCATTCTTTAAAATTAACTCTAGTATTTGTTTACCATAGCGACACTCTGGCGCTAGATTCACTTAACAGTATTATATTTCGTTCATATTATAACTCTAAATGCACAATATTTATATCATTTAAAGAATAGAATTATCTAATCGTTGCTACATGTTCTATTCAAATACTATAATAAAGCTAGAATGATGTACAAAAGAAATTAAGCAAACAAAACAAAAAAGAAACAGTTTTTCACAGACGATTGAATATTTCTCATTCAATTAGTTCAGTTCTCACTTCGCGAGAAGGCAAAAATACATAAAAACTCAAAATATCTATATTAAAAATTACGAAGTAAATCTTAAACCCTTATTTAACTCAAAAAAATTCGAGAAAGGATTAAGCATGATTTAATTCGCAATAATAAATGAAGGCGTTATCTTTGTTGTTGCGAAGCTAAGTTTCTCTAGATTGGCAACAAATCCACTAGTCTGCTGTTTCAAATGTAAACAAACATGTCCGCCATGTTATTTAAAACTTAGACTTAACCGCACTTAAACAGGTTTTCAATTGTTGATAAATGTACAAATATTGCTTGCAAATTTACTAAAGACATAAAATCCTTAACCGGAAGATAAAAACAAGATAATGCAATCATTTTTAAAGCAAAAAATGCACAATTTACAAACATATAAGAGTAAAGAAACTGAGATCACCCAGTCGGGTAACAGAGTGGATATATATATAAATATATTTATATACGTTTGGTGCGGCCGATTTCAACCAAAATACGAGGTGCACATCTACATGTTATAGTAGTCCTATATACAAAATTTCAACGTTCTGAGGCTACTTGTTTTTGAGTTATGCGAGATACGTACGTACGTTCGTACAGACGCCTCGAAAAATACTGTTCAGAATTCATTTTAAAGCAGTTTTATAATTTTTTTGGAGGAAACGAGTCTCTTATTCTGTCCTTACGTACAGATATCACGCAAAAACATCGTTAAATTGCATTCGATAGCGGTCAAAATGGGATACTTTCGTTGAAATATGCTGACTGAAACTTTTCGCGATTACAATTGTCCCTTTTTACTTCGTACAAGGAAGTAAAAATGTTTTTGGGTTTTTCATAATATTTTATATTGATGTTATTTGTATGACTTTCTACAAATATTGAAATACAATTGACATACTTTATTCTTTCTTTATTTCTTAATATGCTGCTTTTCGAATTTTTAAATTAGGAAATTTATCTAATTGGCGCGAAATATTTCGCATAGGTATAATACTTTCGTTCGGCATTAAAATGGTTAAACTTAATACGATGAAAAAGAGCGCACACCTTTTATTTACAAATTCCGCCAGCACTTACAGCGAGAAACTCAGCAGAAATTCAAAATTAGAACTAAATTTAAATTGCTAATTTTCAAAGGCTACGCAGAGGAATCGCGAAGTTGGCTCGGATTTCATCGTCGTGATTTTAACCATCGGTAAGTAGCAAAGCCGAACACAGGAACCCTTAGGTCCCAATCACATTATGTTTCAGCTACGCGGGATTTGACATCGAAAGGGACAATTCTCAGAACCCGCACAATTCCAGGAAACACAAGTATCTAGGTTACCATTCTCACTTACTACAAAGACTCGAACGCCAAACAGTAATCGATTATTGTTCAAATCCGGATCACGTGATCCTTCAGAAGCAGAACTTTCGTCTGATTGGTTGTCTCTATCGGGCACCCGAGACATTTTAGGTGTTGTTTGAAAAAATCCCGCGTAGCCGCAACATTGCTTCCGTAGCTAGGCGCAACTTCCCTTCAGGCGGGGCTCTTTCTTCTAGGAATCCTCCCGTTTAAACCAGTGCTACCAGAATTTCGTTTCTCAGAAAAGTCCCATCTAACAGGGACTGTAGTCATTTGTGATAACCTCTTTAGCTGGAATAGCAAAACTAGTAAAGTGGTTTTCAAAAGCCAGAACACGCTCTGACTTAATAATTCCAAATATCACAAATACACTTAAACTAATTTGCATTCTGGCGGGAAAACGGAAAAAGAGAAGTGACAGTAAAGATTGCAAACCTAAAATAACTGTTACGCGAATTAATTAAATAAGCCTCACAAGTTAACAAATTTACATACATTGAACTTCCGATTATCTGTGCATTTAGTATATGTATTGGAATTATGCGTGCAATAGTCTCTGAAAAGGATTCTATGTGACAATTATTTTCCACTTTAACTAACAGTTAACTTTAAATTAAATACTGTTCTATCTTCCTTGTACGGACATTAGGATTTTTTTTGGGAAGCCGGAGAGATGAAAAATGAGCATCGCCTTCGCCGGGAATCTAACCGTGGACCTCTCAATTACGCGCTGAGTGTGCAGACCGCTACAGCACGAAGGCTCGCTAAGAAGGCGGGAGAAATAACTTATATCCTTTAGATTATTGTCTTGTATATTCATTCGAAATTCATTCGGCTGAACGAATTAAATCACAAGCAAATAAGTTTAGAAGCTAACGAAAGTTAACTACAGTTATATATCACTGGCCGAAGAGCTAGCTTGCTGTTAATACTTGCTGCGTACTTGACATCCGTCTGCGTTTGAAGAAAATTGCATTGATCAGAAATTGCGTTGAGCGATTACATTATCAGGTAGATAAGTACTCCTTTTTATACAGAGGGTGTTCCTACTTTTTGTAACGATTTCGCAAAGATTTACATGTATACAAACCTTAGAATTTTATTTTCCATTATGTTCAGTAGGACAGCCCTTTTGTTGAACTATCATATTACATCTTGATTTCCAAGATAAATGTCCTGTTCTTAGAAAATCAGCCCATCAGCGGCTGAGCGGTAAAATCGCTGAACACTGGTAGTTCGGTCCGAGGTTAGAATCCCGTGAACGGGCTGGCTGCATGGGTGTTTTCGTGGTTTTACCCATGTGTAACGTGAGGACTTGGAGCCTTATCCTGATGGAACTTAACATAGCGAAAATTGTTTGGATAAAGATATGGAATTTCTTCTTTAAAATAGATATTAAAACATATTTCTGATAGTAATCGGAATTAATTTTGACATTTTTCCTACTTTCTTTATCTCAAGTTTTCCGTTATAAGAGAATCCAGTAATAACCACAAAACCTTTGGAAAAACTTCCCTTGTTTTTTCTGAATCAATATGATCCTTTGTTTTTTCTGAATCAAGTCTTTTTATCCTCTTTTTAGGTAGTAAATCGATCTTTTTCCATTGCAATCAGATAAGTATATCCAAGCCACATCAATTGTAACTCTATATTTGCATTTTTCACCTGCCAAATAACTTTCATACAGCAATCTGCACATAGTTTTACGCTGAGAAACATGTTTCGGCGTTAGACGGCGAACATCATGAGTTTTTTGTTTTGATTAGCTTTAAATCAGATTTTTTAATTTTGTTCATAGTTCTTACTGAGATAATTGAAGATTTTGCAATAGCTCTTTGGGGGGCTGCATTTTTCTTTAAAACATGAGATGCGACTTTAGATTTAATAAGAGCTGCACGTACCTTTGTTGGATATGCATATTTTGCCTTTTTCGCGGTCGGAGGTAAACATTTGACGTTTTTTCCTTATATATTAATTACGTCACTTATTTTAAGTGTAGAAATATTGAAACTATGCTTTTTATATCTTTTTTAATAATTGAGTAAGAGTGTTTCTCTTCTGATAGCGCAAAAATATAGCCTTCGATCCATTATTTCAGCGATATTTTATAGAAAAGAATGTTTTAAATGCTGCAGACGATAATTAAACCTTATTTCAATTTGATGCCAGTTTATATTTTAAAATTTATATTTAAATTTATGGAGAAAATCAAAATCGTTACAAAAATGTGTGAACCCCCTCTGTAGTTACAGATAAAAAACATGTATATTTGTTTCACAAAATGTGATTTTAATATTTGTATACTCAAGCAGATTGTATAATTGTGACAAATTATTACTGATAAATAATCGACCCTTTACTCTGTAAATTCTTACCTTAGTTGCAGTCAACCAGGAGTGCACAAATAAATTGTTGGATTTTGATTTGTGCTTGTATAAATAAATTAACTGTAATTAATGCAATAACTGGCCAACTTTTAACAAATAACATTTACTGAAATTCTGTTGCTGAAATATACTTTTAAGAATAAAGTTGGAACTGTTATTTAGAAAAGATGGAAACTTACGGCCGTTTTAGAAGACCTTATGATTTTTGATTTACTTGGTCTCATTTTAGCATTAGAGAGAAAAACTTAGAGAAGAACAATAATTGAATAATTATGAAAATTTATTTTTTGCATAAAATATTGTTACGTTATTTTCTTTCTTCACGTTCGTACGAGGTTCGTGTGGATTTGGAGTGAATAACGATGACAGCACTTGATGGAATATCGAAACACACTTTATTTACTGATATTAATCAGGACAGCTCCAAAAAACTTTGACAGTCCTCGAAGATCTACCATAAACACACTGGAACATCAGCGACCCAGCCCTCACACTGTCAGGCAATAACGGTGGAGACAGCTTCACTGCAAAGCATCAGGGTACAGCTCCCGACTCGGTTCGGTCGTTCTAGGAACCCCAAGTACTCTCGAGACTCTCCACGCTAAAACTAGACGACACACAGAGCACAGCTTCCGACTCTTCGGTTCAGTTGTTCCCGGATCTTAACACACTCACACGACGATGCACTAATCGCGATACACTAAGAGACTCTTCGATGCACTTGACGACCCACTCGGCACTCGCTGCTGCCCGGCTGTCAACTCGATCGCCTCCGCACGGACTAACTAGATAGGACGCACTGACTCGCACTCTGACTCTCCACGCGCCAGCAGGGTTTATATAGGTTTTGGCTCGTGTTCGAGAACATTCTGGGCTAACCCGGTAAGAATTCGTTCCAGAAGGTTCTCCATCTGTCCATAGCACATCGCCAATTTTGTCGCAAAATGTCTCCGAATGGGCGATTTATCGCCAAATGTGGTAACCCTGCCTTTTTTGTTATTTTATGGCAACCCTAAACCTGCTTTGCGTGGAAGCCATGCGCCTGGACATTTCGTAATAATATTAAGAAGGTTTTGCTATACTCTAGAAAGGTATGAGGTACTTTCTCTCTTCTTTCAGCGCGCCTTCTTGGCGTAACTGGAAGCATGCTCGAGATGTATTCGGGAGGTACGGTGTTCGAATACCTGCTAGGGCATTGCAGATTTCTTCAGTGTCGAGACTTCGAAAAATTTTAACAGACTCTACAATTGGCGCTCTTACTAAAAGGTGGTGCTGATGAATCTTCGTCACCACCATGATTTGGCGGCTGCATTCCTTCACCCTTAGTCGCCCTTTAAAAGTAGGAACATAAGATATTTTCTTCCATATTTTTTCTACATGCCTTTGTGGTGTAACGCCTGATGCATGTTCTTAAGGCAGGCGAGTTTGAATCTCGGCGAGGGCATTTCTGATTTCTTCAGTTTTCTGGCTTCGAAACAAATTCTAAATGACCTTACAAAGCATTCTTCTTTGTGTGATTGAAGTGAAGTGACTTTTAAAGTACTGATGAAGAGTCTTTAAAAGACTGCGAATGAAGAATGAAAGAGAAATAAAATAGTAAAGCTTAGAACATAGGAGGCAAAGAAAAAGGAAGAAAACTCTATTAGATTATTCTGTTCCACAAAATGAGTTCGAATTTAATAATGCGATAACTTTGGCCAAAGTTTTTCGGTATGCCTAAAGGAATCTTAACTCGATTCTTCAGAAAAGTAGTAAAGTAATTTTTTCAAACAGAAACTTTTTATTTATGTGAATTTTTAGTTAGCCTTTAAATTTTATTTAAATTAGTACTCTGAATGCTGTTCTTTTAAAGCTGCTCATAAATTTATTATTTCCGTACACGTGCATAACTTAGAACCATTTTCGATCATAGACATTTTCTTGAAATCTAGGCGTTAAGTAACATGGATAATCGGAAGAAAGTTAGGTCTTCAGTGTATGGTACTACAAGTCTTGAAGTGCTTTTAAAAGTGCTTGCTAACATTTATATTAAAAGAAAGCTTCTTTGAAATACTACAAAACTTTTAAAAGAGATACATTTTATAAGTTTTCAAAACCAGAAGTTTGACAAGAAAAATATTTCATAAGTAACTTGCGAATGCAGATTATATCTTTTGATTTCACGTTAATATTAAGAAGATATTGCCGATTTCGCTTTGGTGCGCAAAAATAAAGTGTACACCTGCAAACGCGAACATCTTGAATTCGAGCCGGTTTCAAAACTCAGATCTTTGCCTACTAAAAAAAGTATCAAGCTAGTCGGTGGATTACTTATAAATATAAGAATGTTACGCTTATCTTCATACGTGCCGCTGCCGGAGAAACAATTTCTTTAGCGGGTTTTGCTATAGAAATTTGATAAGAGTAAGCGTAAAAGCAGAGTCATCCATATTCCATTTAATTTAGCATTTTCAAAAGCATCCAAATGTTTTCTGGGTTTCACTTGATGTGGTAATAAGAATTAATCCCAAAACCCTAACAGATATGAAGTAAGTAAGTTCTTGGCTGCCCCGCCTCGTGAAATAAATCACATTACGGGTCTACTCCCCCTTTGGGCACTTCGTGAAGGTTCAACATCCACTATTACCCTTCCAGGGAAGCAGCGCACCACTTGGATACGACACCAGGCAGCACTGGTCGTCAATTGCTCCTGCCAGTCGCCTGGGCGAGCCCGTCGCAGTGGGCCATTACCCAGCAAACAGGGAGGAACAAGCCCCCCCCCCCGTTACGGTTCCACACCGCTCAGAACATGCCAGACCCCGAGGCCGGCCAATAAGTGACCTTTCCCAGGGCCTTCAAAACCACAAAATTCATAAATTTTATACCCCCGTGGCCGAGACTGCCTAGGTACAGATCCTAGCCAGTAGCTTCGCAGAGTTCTCTACGTCCACCCCCGGGGGGGGAGAGTAACAGACATAAAGTGAATTATTGTTGTGTCTGAAGTAACTACAAAGCCACGAGAAGGTATAAATGACCTTTTTACTTAAATAGAATTTAGAACATAAGCACACTGCCTTGTGCAACACTATCAGCCACAACTCATGGAGATGCATCTCAATAGAACAGATTAATTTAAGTCAGACGTCGAACAATAGTAAAAAATTACATATTAAATATTACTGTAGGCTGCTCAATAACTCTCTTGCCGCGTCAACATCAAAGTGTCAGCAGCGACATTATGCAAAATAGAATAATTACAACAATCACAGCTGGCAGGAAACTAACAAATGGAGTACATGAGAAACCAGAAACACGATCTGTCTTAAACTCCAAAGACCTCAGTTTAAATACTGTCTAATTCATTTGCATACTAGTGAGGAGTAAGGAAAGGGAAAGTTATAGCATTGACCGAAATCTTAATAAATGTTGAATTTAAATAATAGCTTTGTAAGTTACAGAAATGAAATTTTATGAAACAAATGCATAAATCATTTTCAAGAAAATAAAGGTCTCTCTTTTATTCTTTCATTTTACATTCTCTTTTACCTAGTTGCGAAGACAATGTCAGATGAAAGCTATTTTGATATTCTTTTTACCGTTCTTTAGTATCTTGAAATGCCTTCATTTCGACATAAGGAAGGTTTTTTGCTATTTTCTTTCATATTTATATTTTCCTGCATATAAACTCCCCCAGTTTATGCAGACATTCCTCAGGGGAATTCATCAGTTTATTCACTTTAAGAATTTTAAGATGGAAACATTCCTATGAAATGCAAATTTCTCAAAGAAAGTTAATGTTACATTTTTACAAACTAGAAAATCAATAATGCTATCCATTGGAAGAATAATAAACCAGTTCATTAGTCCGATATCTATACCAATATGAAAAAAGCTCAATATAGTAAGACCCCGCTTAACGCGGGGGATACGTTCCATCAAAGTAGAGCGTAATGCGAAACAGCGCTAAACGAGGCTATCTTTACATGTAAATATTGGGGTTAGGGGAAGATGACTAGGAAATTGGTTAGGTATTAAATTTAAAAAGTATGTTTTAATTTAAAGCCCAAATTAATACCACATTATTATTTCTTGCAAAAATAAAAACAAAATATAAATAACAAAACGAATATTCTTAAAAAAAAAAAAATAAAATTCTAAGTCAGTCATATTTAGTTAGCCTTCTGCGTTTTCAGTGTTCTGCCTTTTTGTGACAAAAGCATCTAATGTTGTTTGCCTTTTTCTTTTGCGTTGTTCTCTTAAAAGTTCTTCATAAACGGATAGAGCATCTCTAACACCACGCCTTACTTTTGAGCTCTTGTCAAAATTCGGATCATTTTCAATGAATTGATCCATTATTTCAGTTATGGTAGACAAACTCCTTTTTACAAATGCCATCGAAATTTCTTGTTGCTCTTCTTCTGAATCATTGCTGTCAACATTTTTGTTTTCTTCTTGTTCAGTTAATTCCTTGAGCTCATCATTAGAAAGACTAGCCGCTGCTTCTTGAATTATTTCTTCGACATCTTCCACATTTACCTCTTCAAAATATGTCTGTGCAATACCGCACCAAACAAGAAATACAAGTACACTCTTTCGGATATGTATTTGAAACCTATCGCTGCATAATATTTCGGGGAATCACCGAGCGATTTCGTGGAATCCCCGGGTTGAAATAAAAGAGCGCTAAACCGAAACAGCGCTAAACGAAACAGCGTTAAGCGGGGTCTTACTGTATTTGCATTAATGTTCTTCTCCCTGTTAGAATTTCCTCTTATCTGTTTAAAGGTATTTATAACCTAATAAATGATAACTGTATTGCGACCATGATAACCAGTATAGTTATAAATTATCTGCGTACAGTTTTGTGGTTTGGTTTGGATTTTAGGTTTAATTTATTTTTGCGGTGTTATTTACTGCATTTTATGGCAAACGTTCGTTGTGTACTTTTATTAGTTGAATTCGTAGCGAATTGTATTTTTATCTGTTTATATCGCAAAATACGTCACAAATCTTTTAATCCTGAGTCGAATAAGTTTATATTTTAAAGATAGCTTATGTAGAATCAGAAGTAAAACTCTACTGAGTACTCTTTGAAGTTGTCAGCATTTTTCAGTTTCTAGCCAACTTGGCGACAGTCTGGAAGTTTCTGGAAACCCATTTTGAAGCCTTAGGAGAGCTTTTTCTTGAAGTTTATATAAGTGATTACTATCACATTTGCTCATCCATATAAAGTTCCGTTAGAGCTCATCCATACAGAGTTCCGTTACAGCGTGGAGTCATTTAATTAGTTCAATAGTTAGCTATGAGTCTGTAAAAGCTTTGCTGGAGATTACTTTGCTCAGAGATTTTTCTTTCAAACTTCGTTTTGTGAGGGATTCTGGTGATCTGCAATGTTCATAATGTTGAATATGCCGGTTTCGAAGCGATTTGATATTATATTGAGGCAGAGAGTAATTATCTATCTTTATTTTAATTTTAAAGTCTTATACCCGTGAATTTTGAAATTTTAATACTCATGACTAAAGGAAACCATACTTTAATGAAAACAAAGAATTGCAGTACTGGCATAAAAGTTTGTCAAATAATGCCAAAGTAATGTTTAGGTTTCAGTGACTTGAAGTGTTTCGAAAGGTTATTGTTGAAATTGCAACTTTACCTTTTTGAAATTTTCAGTTTGTATCTTATTTCCCAATAAACCATCCAAATGCATATTTTCATTGAAATATGATAGCCGAAATTTTTCGTGATTACAGTGCCTCGTACAAGGAAGTAGAGAGTGAATAAAGTGATAAAGAGTAAGCAATTAAAATAAACTAGAAAATAGAAATTATTGTTTAATTACTGTATATACAATTAAATAAATAATAAGCTCTGAACTAAATCCTTTTTTATGACATATCTCACTCTTTTCCAAATCTTTTGTAACTCAAGTTCGTCAATTCTATCACTCTTACACGAGTTCGCAATATAGAAATAAAATAACGATCCGTATGTGAAAATAGTAAATACATTTTTGTGTGTGTAATAGACTGAATGCACACAGGTTCGATGATAAGTTAATAAAATGTATTTTTATCAAATGAAGCACTTCAAAATTCAGGAATTTTCCACAGAAATACTCGTACGGGTACTCACAGTATCACAGACTACAATTAGTAGTTACTCTTCAAACTACTAAGGACGTGAAACAACGTAATGCAAAACGAATCTAAAAAGAAAGCTAACCTGGAGATATCTCAGTTCACACTGAACTAATAATTCTCAACGACAATAATTATAACAATAACTGAGAGCAAATGCTATCTCCGACCTTATATAGATTTCAAACGGCCGCCGAGATATTTCTAGTACTTTCTGCTTCTAGCTATTAATAGAAAGCAATATGATGGTCGAAATACGGTTACAGATAATACACTGGTGTGCAAAAATTAAGGACGAGACGGTTTTCTCAATATAACTTTGTACAAAAGCTTTCCAAATCAACACATTTAATACCGTAAGATCCCCAATACGTAAGGACATGAGTAATGTAAGCAACACTTACTAAAAGAGAAATCAGAGGGATAAAAAGAAGCTTTTTCAATAAAGCTTCTTTTTATCCCTCTGATTTCTAGCATGGAGCGCAATGCGACTGAAGGCCGAAACATCCCTGTGATGGGTGTCCGGCAAGAAACATCTGGTCTTTAATAGGGGATATGATCTCCCCTGACTGCTAGACAGGTTTCACAGCGTCTGGCCATGCTGAGAATGAGGGTGTCAATGAGTTGTTGAGGCATTGCTGCCCATTCGTCTTGCAGCGCCAATCGAAGCTCCGGAATCGTTACTGGTGGTAAGGTTGCACACCAGTGTATAGTGATCAATTACAGTGCCTATTAGGTGATACAAAGACCGGACCAAGATGTCGCGTCTTGAAGACCAAAATGTGACAACCAAACTTGACAACAAAATAAGTTGCCCAAACTGTTGTCAGCTTGGCGATATCTCGCCAAATTATCGAGATACCCATTTATTCAATGTTAAAAGAACTTGCCCACTTTTCTGACATAGCTTCCGTCTTCAGAATTTTTGTGTTACATTGCATAGAAAAAATACGATAGTTTCACATATAATTGCACTAAAATCATATATCCATGTATAAATCATATATCCATGCAGGGCAGGAGAGTTACTACACTTACGTACGAAACTCAACTCCATTCAGCGGAGCTGGCTTCTCGCGCTCACCCGTTGTTTCCACACAGTCTCGAGTGAGGTGCTTCGCGTCCTGGCGGGCACTCCGCCTCTCTCGATAATCTACAAGTTTTATTATGATAAAACTATATTAAGAAACAATATTTCGGACTTATTTAACTATGATGAAATCCCAGTTTTTACTGACTCATTTTCTGTCTTTAATTTACATGGGATCCATCCGGCAAACCGTATTTCTATCAATTATAATATTTGTGATCCTTGTTTAACGGAATACCAAATTTTTACTGATGGATCGGGTTATGAGGGCGGGGTGGGTTCGGCTTTTGTTGTATATTATTTTGATACTGAGATCTATCACTACAAATTAGGCCTTGAAAAATATAACTCTGTTTATCAAGCCGAGCTCATCGCCGTCCTCTATGCCCTTAAATGGATATTGAAAAGTAATTTTACAAGAAATTCTAACTTCTATATTTTTACAGATTGCATGTCTTGTTTAAATGCACTTTATAATGCAGAAAATAATAATGGTCTGATTATCGATATTAAAGATCTTTTCCAAAAACTATCCTTATCCTTTAATATTAAGTTTGGTTGGGTTAAAGCCCATATCGGAATATACGGTAATGAGAGAGCGGATGTGCTCGCAAAAGAGGCTGCCATAGGGAGTGTTTCGGGGACGCCTTATGTTCAGGATTAAAAAAAAAATAGCAGCTAAAGTTATTTATTCGTTTTATTTTAAGCAATGGCAGTTACAACGGAATTCTTCTAAAAGGAAAAGTCGCTATTTGAAACATTTAGAACTGATTAGGAAAAAAAAATATCTTTAATGATTTTGAAGTTAACCAGTTTCTGAGCGGACATGGGCGTTTCCCGGGATACTTCGCTAGGTTTAAGATACAGAACGGCGATAAATGTAAACTATGTGATCTGTTTGGTGATGCTAAGCATTTCCTCGAGGTCTGTCCCTACTTTGATGGCTTAAGAAACAATAAAAATATTGATTTTGAAAATCCCTTTATATGCTATAAAGATTTCGCACAATTATGTAAATCTGTAATGAAATTTATTGACGGTGAGCGTGGGGCAGTGGGAATCAGTGTATGATATTTGCATTTTATTGCCATCACTAATTGGTATATTTTAATAATTTGTTGTTACCATTCTTTGTGTTTGTTATTCGCTTTTTTGTTTTTGTCTTTAGTTTCTGCTCTTGTCTAAATGTTTGTATTTGTTCCTTTTCTTCACTTTCATGCTTATAATTATTATTTACACATGATTATTCTCATTTAGATATTTTATGTTTCATTTTTTCATTTGTTGAAATAGGCATGGCCTGTCATGACCATAAGACCAACTTGTTTGGTTAGGCGGGTCGGGCACTGATACTGATACTGATACTGATCCATGTATAAAATTCGTAACAATATTTTGCTACTGAAATATTTAAATATCCTACAGAAAAATCATGGTTGTGGGCATCACAATATTTTTTGTATGTTTTGCGAGAAGTATAATACTAAAATAAAGTACATGTAAAGACCTCCATTATATTTGTTTTAATATTTTAATGAAATAGTGAATTTTTTTACCGAAACGCTTTGAAAGATTAACTTTAAATTATTCATCTTAATGTGACATTATCTTAGTTGTTTGATGTGTGACATTCTATTCAACGTCGCCAGTAACAAAAAGCACATATTTTCCACTTTTTCGAGAAAACTAAAACTTAAGTAAAAGCGAATTCTGAAAGCCATTTAATCTCAAAAGTTTTGATTTTTTTTTATTTATTCAAAGTCAGGTTGCTTAGAAAAGTTGGAAATAAAAGTATTTTTTCAAACAGATTTTCACTTTCCAAGTCAGGAAAAATATTTATTTCGATATATATATTTTTCATGTGTACGATGACATTCGCGTTATCTTTTCCTTCGAAGCTAAAAATTATTTTTACCATCGAAAAGATCATTCAAACTGATCTCCTCCGCCAAATATCGATCTAACATTTTTTCCGTTAACTTTCGATTCCTATAAATAACAACCGCAAGTGACATTACCACTTTCCGATATCAATACCTTTTCTTTTCCAAAGTTGATACTGCCCCAACTTGGATTATAAATCTTAATGAAATAAAGGGAATTAAACTTTGCCATCAAAGTATTGAAATTTTTAGTTAGAGCTATCGGAAAAAAGTAGAATTTAAATCGAGATCTTATTCGAAGTATGAGAAAAATTAGACAGAAAAGAATTTTTATTCCAAAATTTTCATGAATTAAAAAAATTTTATTCCAAAAATCCATTTAATTTTACGAATGATGCAAAGTAACTTTTTAAATAAATTCGAGTTTCTTAATAGAGATATTAATGCTTTTCCAAAACTTATATTGCATTAAATGTTAATGATTGAATGCCAAAGCTTATTCTAAAATAACTACAATATTTATTATACCATTAAAATACTTTTGTGTTATGATCATTTTCATTTAGTATTTTAATAATATTACACCACACACATGAACGTTAGGTTTGGTTAAGGTATTTGAATGTGGTATAGGATAAGCAGACTATATGTCTGAGGGATGCCTTCTTGGATCGCTTTCTAAAGGAATAGTATTACACATGGGGACAACTGCGAAAATCTGCCATGCAACCAGCTCATTTGCCTGCGATTGACCCGATCGAACTCCCAGTGTTCAGCTATCTTAAGCATTCGGACCACTGAAGCGGCCCTCCCATGAAAGAGTTTATGATAATTGCTGAAGACTGTGCAAGATTGCTGTAGCCCATATTTTGTGTTAAGGAAAAGATACTTTTAGTTTAGTTTGCATGTTTAATTAATTATTTGCTTTTTATTTAGATTTTTCAGGAATTTCGTTTATAAAGGGGTTGGTTAAAAGTTTATTAACAACACATCGATAATTACAAGAAGGCCTTAATACCATACATAAGCTGTTCGCATGTTTTTTAGACACGATGACAATAACAACATCAACAAACTACTCACTTAATTGGCAATACCCCTTTAAATTCTTAATTTTAATTCAAATATATCTCCCTGCAAGGATCGGTACTGCACCATTTATGTCCTCAATTTCTGTAAATTTATGTAAATTCTTGCCCAGTCGCTACGCAAAATTTAAACAAAAGAATGAAGCTTACAAATACTACTGCAACTAACTATGCATCCTCTTTTGCCACCTACACTTGCTTGCTAAATGACGTCTCTTTGCTTAGCTGTATTCTCCCTTGCTTAGAATGGAACTGCTTATTTAAAATTATGAAGCGTGTTCAGCAACCCTTGTGCTACATCAATCAAGAAAAAATATGTTTCTATAGAATTGTTCCTTTTCAGAAATAAAAATCATGATTTAAACATCAAAGGCACAGAGGCTGTTCGCGCATATTTTAGACGATTTTGGTAAGCGGTAATAAACAATTGTTTGCTGCAAAAGACGTAATTGCAATTGTACTATGTTTCTTAAAGTAAAAAGTATCGTCTGTGGCTTGAAAGTTTTTTTAAAATTCAAAATGGCGAATTTAACAAAGCAGTGGTTCGAAGGCTACATTTACGCTCTTTCCGAAGATAAATATGCATACTCCGTTATCCAAAAACGATGTGAGAGTCATGGTTTTGTGATATCTAAGCGTCGATAGGTAATATCATCAACAAGAAAGGAAAACAAACGTCAAATTGGAGCCTCAAGTGGGACAAAAATTCCAAACAAGTATCCAAGGAAAAAATGGACATCTTCGACTATTGTAAGGGTACGTTGTTTAATGTTAAAAGAAAATCCTCCTAGTCAAAGGACAGTTGCAAAATAATTAAAATGCTCGGTGTCCACTGTAAACAAAATGATAAACGTTGATTTAAAACTTAAGAAAGTGACAAAACGCAATATCCATCGTCTTCTTCCAAAGCATATCGCTCAAAGCAGGACACGCTGCAGAATTCTATATGAGAAACACTTATCCAAAGAAAAATGGAAAACAACTGTCACAATAGATGAAAAATGGGTGTATTTAAATGATTGTAACAAAAAAAAAGAGCCATTTATTATCATAAAAGGGGAGAAAAAATTTGAAGTACATGGTTCAAAGAATCGAAAGAAAGTTTTTCTAAGGGATTCATGATTGTTGCTGGTTTTTCTTATAATGGCAAGTTAAAAATAAAGAGAGTGCAAAAAAATGTCAAGATTAACTCCAAATACTATCAGGAACATATTTTATCGTCAATTTTTCCGAATGAAATACCATCGCTTTACCCACAGTGCCATCCATCTGTGAGATTCTCTCAGGACAAAGCTAGCAGTCACACATCAAAATCCACTGTAAATTTCGTAAAAGAAATGGAACAAAAAACTGGTATCAAGGCCATACCCTTCACTGATATTCCTACTAAATCTCCCGATGTGTCACCTATGGTTTTATGTGCTTTCGGACTTTTAAAAAGTGCATTATCCAAACGTTGTCCCAAAACCCTAACAGGAGTCTGGAAAGCTGTTCGGGAGGAATGGGATAGAATACCTCTTCTGCCACTTCAAAAGGCATTATTATCCTGGAAATTGCGGTGTCGAAAAGTAGTTCAGAATAAGGGATGTCAAATAGAACATTTAAAACACAAGAATTTTATGTAATTTAGTTTTGTGAATACAATATACATCGTCTAAAAATGTGTGAACAGCCTCTGTATTTGTGATTTTCCCTCCACTCATCTACTAAGCAGCACATTCAAGCTATCTCCTATCTTGTGATAGCTACATCCTTCCCCATCTAACCATGATTGAAAAATAATTGGTGGCTTCCTAAATTGTTTATTAAATTGTCTCATCGAACCAATAAAGTATTACATACATATGAATCTAGAGTGGTTTTCTTGCAGCGAAAATTTCTTTTGAATAAGAATCTCTCATATCACCAGGTATAGATTTTATGTTTGCAGGTAAAAAAGGGCATTCAAAAAGGGAATTTCCTCTGATTCCTGTGATTTGGTAGACTGATCCTGTGATTTTGTATGTTCTTCTGTGACACTGAAATAATTATATTTGCATAAAAAAACTGAAAGGTTTCAGATTTTAAATTACTTCCAGAGGCGTGTTTTTTAACATTTTGTGTGGTACCTTTATATATTAAATATCATGTTCTAAGTACATAAACCATAAAATTCAGTTCAACAGCAATATTGCATCGTTAAAAATAATTAAATTTAATTAAAAATAATTAAATTTAATTTAAAAATTTAATTATTTTTAAAAATAATTAAATTTTTAAATTAAATTTAATTATTTTTATCGTTAAAATAATTAATTTTTAACGATAAAAATATCGTTAAAAATAATTTTAACGATAGAGAGTCTCTCGCGCTGGAGATAAAAATGTCTTTTTTTCCCGTACAGTGTTGCCATTGCTCGCTTTGAAATTGTTTAATTTGCTAATACAAAATTTGTTGAAGTGTTACAAAATATGATATCGATAATAAAACAAATTTCAAATTCAAATTAGGGCTTCCACATGCCCATATTCTATGGAAGATTACGTTATTCAAATTTTGATGGCTCTAGGTATCGTTGTTTAATCACAATGCGAGAAACATACATACATTCATGCAGATTCTTCATTATTTAATTTCTTTAAATATAACGCAGGGAGATAATATTTAGTGGCAACAGTTTGAACAAAGGAAACGACGCTTATTGTGAATCGACGCCAACACGAAAATAAAAGTCCTTCTGAGAAAATCGTCCCTTTGGAATAAAAATATTACTGAGGAATAACTCAAAATTTTCGAGCTTAAAATTTGATGTAGTTTAAAAACATACCTGGACATTAATGAGATTTTGGATCAAGCTTTTAGCATTAGTTTTTAAATATTGAAACTTTATAAAGTTCTCAGAATTTAAGATCTTGTGTTAGAGCGTTATGTCAGAGCTAGACATTCTAAGCAATAAAAGGTTAAATAAATTATTTGATGACCTAAATTTATTAATTTTTTTAAAGCTAGGGTAAAAATTTATTTTGGAAATGCTGCAAGTACCTACAGTTATGTTATTATTATCGTATATTCAGCTATCCAATTAGTTCGCTTTGTTTTGACCTATATTTAAGCACTTAGATTGCAGAGAAATTGCATACAATAACTATACAGGTGCGCTTGATTTCTGCTTTATTACTTAAACTTCATATCCGTTGTTTAAGCTGAATTATTATTGATACTAGCTGCTAAGCGGTCAGTCTTCGTCTGGCTTTTAAATGTGCCGTAAAAATGCCTAAAGGGAACACCAAACATTTAAAACTGCACAGAATTTTACTTTGTAGAACAACTTATCAAAAAAAAAAATTCAATAAAAATGTATTATATATTTAAAAAATTACAATGAAATAAGCAATATCCCTTAATGCAAATATTAATTATACTAATAAATAAATTAATCAACTTCTCTTGCATAATCTTTTTGTTTCCTAAAAACAATCATGCAAAACTTTTTATATAATTAAAATATAGTATAAAAAATTACAATGAAATAAGCAATAAATCTCATATTTTCAAGAGAAAACAGTCAGCAGTCCAGTATCCAAAGCAACGAATGAAAAATTGTTGCCAAAACTACATTTCTAAAAGAATGAAACTATAATTAGAAAGCAATAACCAATCAAAGTTGTGCTTTGTGGATGATATAATTCAAAATATGAAAACCTCTTTGCCATTAGCTAATAAAGGGAGAGAGAGAAAAAAAAAAGGAATTCTTTCTGTTGCGCCTCGCGAGACACATGCGCTTCAGAATAAGAAAATTGCGATGTGCGTGTTGTGTGTCCAAAAATCAAAAGAAAATAAGCAGCAAGAAATAAGCAATACCCTTTAATACAAATATTAATTATCCTAATCAATAAATTCCCATTGCCCAAAAAATCATGCTAAACTTTTCAATATCTTAAAAAGCAGTGAAATAAGCAATAAATATTTTATCTCATATTTTCAACAGTCAGCAGTCCAGTATACAAAGCACTGAATGAAAAGCTGTTGCCAAAACCACATTTCTAAAAGAATGAAACTATTCAAAATGATGCGATTTCATCAAAAAAGATAAAAAATTAAAAAAAAAATTGATTCGAATTTTGAAAAAAATCGCTTTGAGATGGACTCTTCTTTAGATGCACTTATGTACCAAATTTCGTAGCCCTGGGTCTATTAGATTACGCGCAGCATGAACGAAAGGCATATATATGTTACGGTGAAACACCGAAGAATGTCGACTTTCACCGGTGAATGTCAACATTCACATAGTCTCTTGGTGTATGTCCGAAATATTTTCCAAATACTCTTATTTCTGACTTACACCGGTCAATGTCGACATTCACCATGTACTAATGGTGAATATTAAACATATAACAATATTATATTTTCTTCTCTGCAATTCAGTCGCGAATAAACGCACTTGAGACTTGAAATAAGAACTTAAGAACATAAGAACCTAAAACACACAATACATTCAAAATGAGAAAGGAAAATAATAGAAGTTAAAAACTTACTTAATTATACAGTACGTTCTAAATGAGAAACTAAAATAACAGTAATAAAAACTTACTAAATTATGTGATTCAAATCTTATTTATTGCAATAACTTAAACTATTATGGCACTTTATGACCTCTCTTTTCGACTTTCACCAGAGCATATCTATGATTGTCGACATACACAGGTGAGGGTCCGAATATACAAGAATGTAGTGCAATATTCGATCTTTCACCAACGTATTTGGTGAATGTTACCATTCTCCGGTGAAAGTCGACATTCTCCAATTTCGGTCTTTTACGGTAACATATATACACACACAGAGACAGACTCTTTCTGTTATTATATGCAGAGATAACATGGTAAATATTTCTGCGGAGAAAAGTCTTGCCAGTTTAACAAATTTACTTTCTTATGCGCGGTACCCTGATTTGATACTACAGTCGAATGTTAATATTTGCTTGATTTTTCATTAAATTTCTTTTGAATCGTAACCATTTCTTAAATTTGCTAAATTTCTTATTAAATAACTGTTTCTTTGTTTAAATGCTTTTAAATTAATAAAAAAGTGAAACTAAATTATACCTTATCTTCAGTAATGATATATTTAAAAGTAATTAAATCTGATCTTAAATAATATTTCGAAATGATAAAAAGTAAATTAAAACATAAAAAATAAGAAATCCGCCCAACGTGTAAAATATATCCTCTAAATCTTCACTTCGACAAAATCAACCAAGTTAATTCGATATACGGACATATGTTTTGTTTGAACCAGCAATGTTTAATAAAAAGAAATTGGTATTACTTCCTCCAGCGGAGCGGAAATTGAGTAGAGGCACTGAAGACGGAAATGAGCGAAAGATTTAAATGCCATTTAGCGGGCATTAAATGTGGAACCTGGAATTTTATTGCAGTCGAAGCTATTAAAAGTACCCTTTTGAATTAGATATCTTTTATAAATATATTTATTAAATATATTTAAATAGCAAACTCATCAGAAAGTAACAGGAATTCAATTCTTTATTTTTGAATGCTTTAATAAAGCGTGATGACTTGGACCAAGTTTATAATCTGAAATTTTGTCTTTTAATAATGAAACAAACATTATTGTGTTGCAACCAAAAATTTTATTTTATATTTATTATAGAAAATTTTATTTTATATTTATTTTATACCAAATATTTTATTTTATATTTATTATATCTTTATTATTGAAATAAATTTCATTTTTAAAGGTTTACGGCATCCCTCCGTGAGTGCTTTCGTCGTGTAAGTGGTAACACACAAAGGTAGTCAATACAACATCTCTGGTTGGAATTCAATTGAAAAACCTGATAATCTCTATAATGACATCAGAATTACACATAGAGTGATTGATAATTCGTCGTAACTTATATTTAATAAACTGTATCCTGTGTTTTTCCCAGTTGTCACATTTTGAATGAAATGAAACTGTAAAGAATTATCCGAGTGCCTTGTGCATCATCTCGCGATATTAGCGGTTAGCACATTCACATTCATCTAACAAATGCGAGATCCGTGGTTCGGATCTCCGATAAGACACAACTGATTTTTACTTCCATGTACGAAGTAAAAAGGAAATATTGTAATCGCGAAAAGTTTCAGGCAGCATATTTCAATGAAATTATCTATTTTCACCGCTATCGAATGCAATTTAACGATGTTTCTGCGTGATATCTATACGTAAGAACAGGATAAAAGACTCTTTTCCTCCAAAAAATTATAAAACTGCTTTAAAATGAATTCTGAAGAGAATTTTTCGTGCCGTCTGTGCGTAAATATATACGTACGTATCTCGCATAACTCAAAAACGAGTAGCCTCAGAACGTTGAAATTTTGTATATAGGACTGCTATAACATGTAGATGTGCAACTCGTATTTTGGTTGCAATCGGCCTCCCCAAACGTATATAAATATATTTACATATATATGCACTCTGTTACCCGACTGGGTGATCTCAGTGTCTTTACTCTTATATGTTTGTAAATTGTGCATTTTTTGCTTTAAAAATGATTGCATTATCTTGTTTTTATCTTCCGGTTAAGGATTTTATGTCTTTAGTAAATTTGCAAGCAATATTTGTACATTTATCAACAATTGAAAACCTGTTTAAGTGCGGTTAAGTCTAAGTTTTAAATAACATGGCGGACATGTTTGTTTACATTTGAAACAGCAGATTAGTACATTTGTTGCCAATCTAGAGAGACTAAGCTTCGCAACAAAAAAATAAAGCCTTCATTTATTATTGCAAATTAAATGATGCTTAATCCTTTCTGGAATTTTTTCGAGGAAATAAGTGTTTGAGATTTACTTTAATTTGTAATATAGATATTTTGTGTTTTTATGTATTTTTGCCTTGTCGCGAAGTGAGAACTGAATTAATGGAATGAGAAATACTGAATCGTCTGTGAAAAACGATTTCTTTTTTGTTTTGTTTGCTTAATTTCTTTTATACATCGTTCTAGATTTATTATAGAATTTGAATAGAACATGTGGCAGCTATTAGATAATTCTTCAAATGATATAAATTTTGTGCATTCTGAGTCATAATATGAACGAAATATAACGCTGTTAAGTGAACCTAGTGATAGAGTGTCGCTATGGTAAACAAATATAGTGAATTTTAAAGAGTGCATTTATTCTATTGTGATTTATGCGCTATTGATGAAGGAGATTTAATTCAATCCAATAAGTTTAAATGAAATGCAAGAAAAAAATGTGTATAATTTAATATTCCGTACAAGGAAGTTATGTGGTGTACACATCATAGTTTTTTGAAGTTTTCTTCCGTAAAAAACCCGATAGTGAGCTCAAATTAAAAGTTACGTAGATGATAATTTGTCACCTAGATTTGATCGACTGAGTTTCTTATCTCTCGTCCAGACACACTTTAAACGCGGAAAATATAAGGAATTAGCGCATTTCTTTGTACTTGCTCACATGATATAAATAGTTAGTACAGTACAATTCCAATTATCCTAAGTAGGGATATCCGAATCGCTGTCGGAGTTTAAGAAAAAATTAAGACGGAAACGTAATGTTCCGACGATCAACGATTTCAGACATTAAAAGGAGCAAACCTACACTTTTAAAATTCATGTCACTGCTTGAAAACGAAGATAGAAATTCTTCAAGAAAAATCAATGCAGCAGCAAAGAAAAATTTAGAAAATGTCGTTTTCAAGCGGTTTTTGCAGCAACGTTCTATGGGAAACCCAATTTTGGATCCGTTTCTTTGTAAAAAAGCTAAGATCTTAGCCCAGAAGCTTGGTTGTTCATCCTTTCAAGTAAGTAAATGCTGGCTAAGAAATTTTAAGTGCAGCTGTCAAAAGCTTACTTTGACAAAGATGTTCAGCAAGCAATGACTTTCAGCACTTGTAAGTACTGTACAGTACGCTATATATCGTGTACGCAAAAGTATTGCCTTTTCCTTTTAATTAATTAAAACCTCTTTTTCTTTAAAAATAATTTTCTTCTTCCATTTTCAACATACAGTACATACAGTAATTAATTAAAGTGTGCGTAGACCCTTTCTTCGGAAAACATCCAATTATCCGAATGTTTGATTATGCGAATAGGGTCTGGTCCCAATTGATTCGGAAAATTGGAGTTCTACTGTACTTCCAACTAGCAAACTGGAAGATCTGTGTTTCAAATATCAGGAAGGACACAGTTGAATGTTCATATTTCTTACATTTAAAATTCTGTATGATTCTAATTAGTCTGTATGATTTATTAAAATGATTACAAAGTTATTTTATTTCGATAATTATAAATTATTAATTCTGGGGTATGTATGGTGAATGGAGTAAAAAATATACGGTTTCTTCAAATTGTTGCCCGTTATAGATTATTCTATAATTGAAATAACTTTTATAGCCATTTTCTTTATTTATGTTTTGAGATGGAGCTACTCATAATTGATTCATTCTTTGTTAAACAAATTATCTTGAGATGGAGCTACTCATAGTTAATTCATTTGTTTTTTTTTTAAAGTGCTGCCTTTTTAACAGTGGTAAAAAAGACGGCAAGTATCGGCGTCGGATGTTTCTTCGCGCCATTTTGTTTCAGTCATATGAAATATTTATTTAAAAAATCATCTGAAAAATTTAAATTATTTTAGGTTGCTTATTACGTATTTATTAAGGTCACTGCACGTGTGCATTTGTGTGAGAGAGAAAGTAATATTTTAGTTTTTTGTTCTCTGAAGGAAATGTTTCTGGAGCAGAATTAAAATATTAATTGCTCAAATAACAAACATGATTAATATCATATCTCTTCGCTTAACATTTAGCTTTTTTACCAATTTTAATTAATGGCAGCAATGTTTAATTTAACAAAGTGTAGAAGTAAAGAGAAGTAATAAATTAGAATTAGTTGTAAATTAATAATAAGCTATAATTAAAAGCAATAACTACAACTGAAATCTAGAATGGGTAGTATTCATTCAGCTGTTTTCTGTATGCTTTTTAATCCATTTTCTTTTTATAATTATAAACTATATCTATAATTATAGTACTATAATTATATAATAATATTAGGGTATATAATTATACTCTATAATTATATTCTACAATCCTGATAATTATATAATTAAGATGTATAATTATAATTACATTTTATAATTATATACCTTTTCCTTTAGAAGTTTTATACATCGCATAGTTTTGCCCTTGCAATTTTCAAGAGGTAAAATTATTAAAAACTTAGAAAATACGCGAATAAATGCACTATATATTTTCTACAAAATGATACCTTATGAGGGTAAAGAAATACCATTGTGAAATCATATAAAAGTATCTGTAAATGTTTCAATGTAAACGCTTCCTCTATAATCCTTAGTACCTCACTTTTATTGAAATCAGACGTGATATTAAGGTATTATAGTACACTGAAGACTCCCTAAGATCATCATCCACTATTCCATACAGTTTTGGTCGTCTGTATAAAGCCCATACAGTTGTTCCATACCGTTTTTGGCCGTCTGTCTTTCATCCTGGAAAAACATGATAAAGTTAATCATGCTGTACAGCAGGTTAAAGTTAAACATGGTGTTCCTTTTACGTACAGCAAACTCGTATATTACATTACCCTTTAACGTAACCTTGAAATAAAATAGGGTCTAAATGGAAAACGTTTACGTAAAAGGGTAATGTAATTTGTAGGTTTGGAAGTATAAATTATCGTCTATTACTTGACAGTTTTGTTTTCATCCAAAATGTCGCTTTTAAAGGAGCAATGAATGGAAGGCTATGTTTGTGTTCTTTCGGAAGAAAATTATTCGTATCTAGTTTATGAGGTATTTCTCCCGTCTTCCTAGCGTGCCTTCGTGGTGTAGTTGTTCTGCAAGCTGGGCCGATATTCCAGAGGTCTGTGGTTCGATTCCCGGCAAAGGCGTTTGCTCATTTTTATCTTTCCTGCTTCCAAAAAATCCTAATGTCTGAAGTTATTAAAAACCGTTGTGAAAGCCACGGGGTTTCGATATCTATAGCAGAAATAGGTAATGTTGTTAAAAACGGAATGCTTCAAATGTTGAAAATGTAAGATTTTCAATGTTAAAAGAAAATTCTTCAAGTCAAGGGCAGTTGCAAAATAATTAAAATGATCATTGTCAACTTTAAACAAAGTGATTAATGCTGATTTAAATCTTAAAAAGGCAAAAAAATATAATGTGCGTCGTCTTTCTCCACGACATAACGCAGAACGCTCTGTAGAATTCTTTATGAGAAACATTTATCCGGGCAAAAATGGAAAAAAGTTTTCACGATATACGAATCTTGGGTGTACTTAAATGAGTGCAACAAAAAGAGGTCCATTTATTATCATCAAAATGGAAAAGTAAAATCTTAAAACATGGTTCAAGAAATCTAAAGACAGTTTTCCAAGGGATTTATGATTGTTGCTGGTTTTTCATATAACGGCAATTTAAAAGTAAAGAGAGTGGAGAAAAATGTTAAGATCAATTGCTCAAACTATCAAAAAATATTTTATACCAAATTTTCAAATAAGAAATACCTTCTCATTACACACAAGGGAATCCTCCGGTAGAACTGCTTCAAAAAGCAAGAAGTGACACGTGAAAATCAACTGTTGATTTTCTGGAAAAAATGGAACAAGAAACGGGTATAAAAGACATAACCATTAACTCATATCCATATTCAATATCCTGATTTGTCATCAATGTATTTTTGCGCTTTTGGACTTTTAAAAAGCTGGTTGTCCAAACGACGACTTACAACTACCTTAGAAAAACATCTTTAGAACAACACCCTACAACCATCTTTGGAAAGCTGTTTGAGAGCAATGGGATAAAATACCTCTTCCCATACTATAAAAGGTTTTATTATCTTGGAAATTACGGTATATAAAGATAGACAAAAATAAGGGTTATTAAATGAAACATTTGAAACATAAAAAATTTAGCTAAAATATTTGTGTAATTACAAAAAATAAATTCGGCTAAAAAATGTCCGAACTGCCTCTGTAGGAGTATTCTTACTCATTTTGCAACGAAAACGCTTAAATTGTTCTGATAATTTAGGAGTTGTTTCGTAAATGTTTATTTTTACTTCCTTGTACGAAGTAAAAAAGGAAGTATTGTAATCGCGAAAAGGTTCAGGCAGCATATTTCAACGAAAATATCCATTTTAACCGCTATCGAATGCAATTTAACGATGTTTTTGCGTGACATCTGTACGTAAGGACAGAATAAAAGACTCTTTTCCTCCCAAAAAAAATTATTAAAACTGCTTTAAAATGAATTCTGAAGAGAATTTTTCGTGGCGTCTGTACGTACGTACGTATCTCACATAACTCAAAAACGAGTAGCCTCAGAACGTTGCAATTTTGTATATAGGGTTGCTATAACATGTAGATAAGCACCTCGTATTTTGGTTGCAATCGGCCGCACCAAACGTATATAAATATATTAACATATGTTACCGTGAAAGACCGAAATTGGAGAATGTCGACTTTCACCGGAGAATGTCAACATTCACCAAATACGTCGGTGAAAGATCGAATATTTCTTTGCATTCTTGTACATTCGGATCCTCACCGGTGTATGTCGACAATCACAGATATGCTCTGGTGTAGATCGAGAAGAGAGGAGTATATGTATACGCTGCCGTTCCAAAAGGTAGTGTTCCACAAATAAATGCATTTGTAAAAGCAAAGGTCTCTTGTGCAATTCAAAGTGTCATAATAGTTTAAGTTGTTGCAAGAAATAAGATTTGAATCACATAATTTGGTAAGTTTATAACTTTTATTATTTTCCTTTCTCATTTTGAATGTACTGTGTGTTTTAAGTTCTTATGTTCTTAAGTTCTTATTCTGAGTCAAGTGCGTTTTTTCGCGAATGAATTACAGAGAAGGAAATATAATATTCTTATATGTTCAATATTCACCATTAGAACATGGTGAATGTCGACATTCATCGGTGTAAGTCAGAAATAAGAGTGTTTGGAAAATATTTCGGACATACACCAATCGACTATGTGAATGTTGACATTCACCGGTGAAAGTCGACATTCTCCAGATTTCGGTGTTTCACCGTAACATATATATATCCACTCTGTTACCCGGCTCAGTGATCTCAGTTTCTTTACTCTTATATGTTTGTAAATTGTGCATTTTTGCTTTAAAAATGATTGAATTATGTTGTTCGTATCTTCCGGTTTTAGGTCTTTAGTAAATCTGCAAGCAATATTTGTACAATTATCGACAATTTAAAACCTGTTTAAGTGCGGTTAATCCTAATTTTTAAATAACATGGCGTACAAGTTGGTTTACATTTGAAACAGCAGAATAATAGATTTGTTGCGAATCTAGAGAGCGTCGCAATAACAAAACTAACACCTTCATTTATTATTGCGAATAAAATCATGTTTAATCCTTTCTGGGATTTTTTTCGAGGAAATAAGTGTTTAAGATTTACTTCGTAATTTTTCATAGAGATATTTTGAGTTTTTATGTATTTTGGCCTTGTCGCGAAGTGAGAACGGAATTATTTGAATGAGAAATACTGAATCGTCTGTGAAAAACTTTTTCTTTTTTGTGTTGTTTGCTTATCTTCTTTTATACTTCGTTCTAGACTTATTATAGCATTTGAATAGATCATTATTCAACGATTAGATAATTCTTCAAATGATATAAATTTTGTGCATTCTGAGTTATAATATGAGTGAAATAGAACGCTGTTAAGTGAAGCTAGCGCCAGAGTGTCGCTATGGTAAACAAATACACTGAATTTTAAAGAGTGCATTTATTCTATTGTGGTTTATGCGCTATCGACGAAGTAGATTTAATTCAATCCCACAGGTTTAAATGAAATGGAAGAAAAAATGCGTATAATTTAACATTCCGTACAAGGAAGTCATGTGGTGTACACATCAGAATTATTATTATTTTAGCCAAGTATAAAATTTAAAGAGCATTTGATACGAAAAAGTATGAGTATAAACATAGTTTTTTTACTTAAAATGTACTAAATAGGTTGCTTTCTTAATTTAAAATGCTAGTGATAAGGTCTCTGTTACATATCTCTCCTCTTTTATGGTTAGAGAAAGCTATAATTCTCCAGATATCCTATAATCGGGTGCCCCAAGATTTTATCTGGAAAAGATGAATGATAATCACATTATTTTCCCGTCCGGAAATAGTCCTGTCTAGCTGAGTCCTTAATAACTGAAGAACTGGTATTTTTATCTACAGATTTTATTCTTTGTTCATTTTGCTATAATTATATACGTACATTTTATTGATGTTAGAAACGCCCTCAGTGGAGTAGTTTCGAAATTTTTAGACTATTGTCTTTGTTGTGTCATGTAACGGTTTTTTTATTCTACCACGCATTTTGATCCTAATTTTCAGTTAAATGCCATTTTGCGAAAAAACTTTATCTTTTTCGAAACTTTGTCCATAACTAGTTCTCAGAGTTTTGAAATTTGGTAAAGCATAAAAATCTATCATATGTCTTTTCGATATGATCAATGTAATTCTGATTTCTCTAATAAACTCAGAGATGCGATACAAATAAATTAATTTTTTAATAATTTAAATTTTCGTTTTAATTTTTAATAACATTTCTATTTAACGTCATTTAAATGAATTGAATTTGTAGTATACCCATATAATAATTTTAATGAATATTTACAACTTTATTAATTACATAATTGTTTTAATAATTACTAAACGATAACAATAGCTTTTCTTTTTTCCATGTTTTTCTTCGTTTAATATTCGAATTCTAAGTGATGTGTGCATATTATTTCATGTTATTTTTGAAGTAGAAATTAAGCAAACATATATCTTGTAAAGTTACTATAATTTTACATAAACATTTGTTTTATGATTTAGATCCTTATTGTCACTTCTCCCTTCCGTTTTCCTACCAGAATGCAATTTAGTTTCAAAGTATTTAAGCTGATGTTTTTAGATTGTAAGTCAGAGGGTGTTCCTGCCTCTCGAGGCTACGTTATTAAATTTCGCTAGCTCAGATAAAATTGTAGTTTTCGGTTTTGGATTATGACTGCCAAACAGAATTTAAAACATGTGTTTTACTATTTTTTTAAATTGAACTTAATTGCATCATCTGCGCTCTGTAACTATTAGGGCGTATATTCTGATTATGGAAACAAGGGAAAATTTATGATATATTGTTACGAAATGTACAGGTGCGGTGAGATGGCTTCCTCGCAAAGTAGATGTAGGGTTGCCATAAATTGGCAAGGAAAGACAGGGTTGCCACGTTTGGAGAGAAAGCGTCCATTTGGCTACAAAATTGACGATATACCATGGACAGTTGGAGAACCTTCTGGAACGAATTCTTACCGGTTTAGTCCAGAATGTTCCCGAACACAAGCCGAAAGCTATATAAACCGTGCTGGTCTGCAGTCAGCAAGTGTGCTTCATCGAGAGGAAGTGTGTGTCTCTCATTGAGAGTGAGTGTGTCTCGTCTAGCGAGTCAAACCCTGCGGAGTCGATCGAGTTGACAGCCTGGCAGCGAGTGCCGAGTGGGTCGTCGAGTGCACCGAAGGAGTCTGTTAGTGTATCGCGGTTAGTGCATCGTCGAGAGAGCGTGTTGAGCTCCGGGAACGACTGAACCGAAGAGTCGGGAGCCGTGCTCGTGGGTCGTCGAGGGCATCGCGAGTTGTAGCGTGGGGAGTCTCGAGAGTACGTGGAGTTCCGAGAACGACCAAGCAGAGTCGGAAGCTGTACTCCGGAAAGCAGAGTCGGGTGTTTTGCAGGAATTTGTCTCCAAAGTGATAGCCTGATAACCTAAAGGTTGTGTTACTGATTGTTCCAACGTGTTTATAGTAGATCTTCGACGACTGTAAAAAGTGTTATTTTTAGAGCTGTCCTGATTAACATTGGCTAAATAAAGTGTGTTTCGATACTTCATCAAGTGTCGTCGTTTTTCACTCCAAATCCACGAACCCCGTACGAACGTGAACGAGGAAAAGAACGTAATCCCTGGTGTCAGAAGAAAGAAATAACGTAACAACTGGTGTCAGAAGAGGAAAACGTAACAACTGGTGTCAGAAGTAAGAAAAGAAAAACTGGAAAAAGGTTGAATGCCAATTTACTTTAGAATTTTCTCTCTTGTGTACATACTGGCAATAGCTGAAAAATATTTTATAAAAATATATTTCAATAGTCTAGATTTTAGAGACGACTTTAGAGGAGTCTTTTCAAAATTTCTTGAATTTCGGTTATGCTGCTTTATTTATACATTTATTACCCACGCGACATGTACCTCGCTGATATTACCATCTTTAGTTTATCTTTCACGCAGCCTCACGAAGAGGCAGCTCTCACTGTACTGCCTTTAAACAAAGCATAAGATATTTAATTTTTTTTCAGGTTTAATTAATATGTAATTACTAAAGAAACTATGCAATTTAAAGGACATTTAATTTACAATTTATCCAGTTAATAATTATGAATTATTGCAGTTTTATTGCATTTGCCAAGAAAGGTTTCTTTACCTCAGATTATATGTATTTTGGCACGGAATAATTTGATTTCTTATAAAAATTTTGTAGCTGGAGACATTTGTTTCAAGTATACATAAAGAATTTTAAATGTGACGCTAAGAATGGAGATGTTTGAAACTTAGTCTACGTATGTCTGCAAGTACGAAAAGTCATGAAGAGCACAGAATCTCAACCTGAAATTTTTTAGCAAGTTTTTCATTTAAAATTGATCCATTATTTAACAATTTTATGTGAAACTTGTTCTACACGAGCTTCTTATTTCTATCATATTTTCATTTCGATGTTGGGTTACTATTCTTATTCATTGATGTACAGCTACCAGACACGTACTTTGTACTTTTAAGATTCGAAGAACACTAATATAATTATCAAGGCTGCAAAACGGGAAAGAAAAACGTTATTTCCAAATTTTAGAATTTGACGAATTCAAATTTAATGCCACATTTTCAAGAAGGAGGTCAAAAACAAATTCTACCCTTTTTGCAGGATATACGTTATAACTCGTTGATACAAGTTTTATATAATAATCATAAAATGGAGCGATAATTAAAGTGCTATCCGTTCTTTAAAACAGTAAAGGAGGGATTAAAATATTTTAAGAAAAGCCCTTGATTAATATGAAAGAAATGAATTTGGATTGACATAGTAGAGACATTAGGTATTTTTGGAAGCAGGAGAGATGAAAAATTTGGAAGTCCTTCGTCGGGAACCGAACCACGGACCTCTGGAATACACTCTCACCATGCAGACCACTACACCCCGAAGGCGTGCTAAGAAGGCTGGAGAAATACCTCATATACTCCCCCTATTAAAGGGCGACTTGGGTTTACGGGACACAATCGCCAAATCTCGGGTGAGGAGCATCATCATTCAACACCCTTTTAGTTCGGGCGCCACTGTAGAGACATTAGGATTTTTTCGGAAGCAAGAGAGATTGAAAAATTAGCAACGCCTTTCCCGGGAATCGAACCACGGACCTATGGAGTACACCCCTAGTGCGCAGACAACTACACTACGAAGGCATGTTAGAAAGGCGGGAGAAATACCTTATAGCATTCCGAAGTCAAACAGCAAAAATCAGCGTTATATTTTCAAAATTTTCACAGGACTAGTTTCGATGGTTTTACCGAACCGCCATCCTCAGCTGCAAAACCGCAAATGAACAAGATAGGAAATAATGATTAGATAAGATAAGATTATGTTTTAGTTCTGGTTTCACCAACAGATGGCACCACTTGCTTATTCTTGTCTAGGCTTTCTTATCTTATCTAATCATTACTTCCTATCTTGTTCATTTGCGGTTTTGCAGCTGAGGATGGTGGTTCGGTAAAACCAGCGAAACTAGTCCTGTGAAAATTTTGAAAATATAACGCTGATTTTTGTTGTTTGACTTCGGAATACAGGCCAAAATCTTAACTATCTATGTAATTATATCTGTCATATGCAATCATAAACATAGCAGTATAGATAAACCAGCCATGTTAACATAAATACGAAGAAAAAGCATTATAAAATATATATCGTAAAACAAATGCACGATTTATATAATACAGCAGAGTTACGTGACCCAAATGACAGTGATTATAAAAACGAATACTGCACACATATTATGTTTATAACTTAAAAATAATTTTATATTCGTTTTCTGCAATAAATGTCACGAGTTCTGTATGTCGTTTTTATTTCAAAGTTATCCTCCTTAAACTTATGGGTGTTAGAGAAGAAATTATCTTTTCTTCCTAAAAATTCCGGTAATTTATCACAGAGTGGAGTACGTGTGCTCCAAGGAAAGCCTTTTCATAATAAAATTTAACATTTTTATTACGGAATCTCTGGGAGAATTTTTTTAATTTTTCCTTTTCTGGTGTAAAACGTGTTATTTAATAAAAATTTTATGACTTTCTTTGTTTAAATGGTGCATGCTGCAACTAACTTTAAAAGACCATTATAAATTACAGAAATAAAGTCTGAAATAAAATATCTAAGAATAAGAATAATAAAACATCTAAGAATAAGAATAATAAAACATCTAAGACTTTTGCTAAAAGGCGAGAAAAATATTTAGAAATTAAGTTTTTGAAAAATCAGAGCAAGTTACTCTAACTACTGAATTTAAAAAACAGCAGTATTAAATCAATAAAAAACAGCACAAACGCGCACTCAGATATATATACATGCACATACATATATACCCAGAAAAGAAAACTAAAAACCACGAGTTTCATTAAAATCGTTTAATGCTATAATTATAGTTCTAATATCATTTTCGTATCATGAGTTGGAATATAAAAACACATTTCTTCGGAAGGAAACAAATCAATATTTTTTAATTTTGTAAGAAGGATATTTTTACTGAAAATCGATAATAACTTGCATCTGTCATAGATAAAACATTATTAGGAAACAGCATAAAAGAGTTCCATTTGCGGAAAGTCGTGGTTTACGATGCGAATCCCTAAGTGATCAAAAGCCCAGGTTTATTTGCTCTGACATCTTGAAGGAAATAAACTCAGGCTATTGAATGAAGGAGAATAAATTAGGCAATTAGGCAGAGGTAAAATGTCGGGTTAGGTTCTTGTAGATAGACGGAAATTGAATTTGGAAATCCCAGTTGTTCCGGAAGAAATAATAGCTTTAGTTGCACGGTTTGAAAAAAAAGGAGCTAAGTAATTGGAAACCAGAGAAAACATCAGCGTAGGGACATTAAAAGTAATTAATGAGCAAGAGACGAGCTAAAAGGGAAAATTTCAGGGAAAATGTTATTTTATGAAACAGCATAATTTTATTTTTAAAATCTCAAGTTATGTTTGGCAACAATACTTAGCCCATGTTAGAGCACAACTATTTCACACGACGTCTTTTTACATAGTTTACAGTGAATCTTTTAAGCAATTTCCAATTCTCACAATGCAATTTCAATACAAGCAAAAATGTGAATTATAAGATATTAATATTTATATACAAAGTATCCTTACATATATGTATTATCTTAAGTACTTGGCGATTTTTTTAGTTTTTTTAGACACTTCCAAGTTGTAGAGTCATTAGGATTTTTGTAGTAGTAAACACGAAAAGTGTGCGATGCCCTCGTAGTGACTCGAAATGGACTTCTGGAATACTCACCGAGTGTGCTACGGTTACACCACGAAAGCATACTGGAAGGAGGGAGAAAATACCTTACATACTCCCCCTTTTAAAGGGCGACTGGGGATTAGGGGACCCAGCCGTCAAATCCTGGTGGTGAAGAATCATCATCCACCATTTTTGAGTTCGCGCGCCATTGTAACTCAGAATTTTTTAATGTCAGGAAAATGAAGAAATCAGCTGTGCTCTCATCGGGACTTGAACATAGATCTCTCGAAAACGCGCCGCGTGTGCTACCGTTACACCACGAAGGTATGCTGGAAAGAGGGAGAAAATACCTTACAAAGCTATTATCGTTTCCACCATCTGAACATCCTGTCTTAGCAAAATAAAAAAATGTTGTCAATCGATATGCATTAAATACTAATTGCATGTCTCGTGAGGAAGCAGTCTAGAGAAAATACACACAGCTGCACCCAGAATAATTCGAATTATAGTTTTATGTTCTTATGTTTTGTAGTTTAGACTTCCAGGTTTTCTAATTTAATGCTGCGGAATACATTTCTTTGGGCATACGTTAAGCAATGATGATCCGAATCAACTTTCTCCCAACCTGGCAATTTCATTCCCATCGTAACTCTAGTCATAAATACGTCTTGACCATCATTCCCGTACAAACTTCCTTTCCCCCCACCCATTATAAATGCAAAAGAGGAGGAGTTTAGTACACTTATATCTCCTCCTTTTATACCCGTTCGATCGCATGATTTGTATTAGTTTATGAAGTCTTAGGTATTATAAACTAACAAGACGTTAACAGACTGTGTAGGGAATTATTCCTAAGTATGATAATGCCCAGCGAAGAGTCTCAAGAACCCTTTATTAATTCAATGATGATTCACAGTTGGCACCGAATTGTGCTTACAAAAGTCAGCATTTTGGATTAACTCAAAAGGTAACTAGTAACTTAAAATTAAATAAAACTGAGTTAGCCTAACGGTTTTTAACTGGTCACTTAACACGCAGTCATGGCTTGTAAAAGTCGGCTTAAAACAAGCCTAAAGGGAAGAAGCGCTCAACACTATAGAAATCTAATCGCTAGTAAATCCAGAATAGTGATGTGGCTTTCAAGCAGGCAGAACATGCTCTAAAACCACCTTCCAAAACCTTCGCTTAAATACTAACTTCTTTCTGCCTTATATTGAATATAGGTGAGCTAACTCATTAACATTCTAGTAAGAAAGCGTGGGTTGAAAGAAAGAGCGACAGGAAAGGTTGCTTCAAAATAAAATTAACTGTTATGTTGTGGAGACATTAGGTTATTTGGAAGCAGGAGATGTAAAATATGAGTAACGCCTTCGCCGGGATTCGAACCACAGACCTCTCGAATACGCGTCAAGCGTGCTCACCACTACACCACGAAGGCATGCTAAAAAGGCGGGAGAAATACATTGTAATGTAAATTAAATAAACCACCACATCTGGACTTTTCAAAAGGATTTCAATTAATAGCAGCTGTATCTTTTATTCTTGCTACGAGCGTATTGTACTATACTATATGGGCTACTATGAGCGTTCTTTGAAGAACTAAAGTGGTTGCAATAAAAGTTCTTTTTAGTCACGGAAAATAAATGGTGGAATATATTGAAAAACAATAGGGCATAAAAGTCCTAATTTATAATAGAAGACTTTTTAGCTTGAAACTTATTTATAAAAATTAAAATAAGCTGATAGTCCGGCCACTTTAGCAATAATGACAACACTGAGTCAAATATTTGGACTAAACAGAATATGTTTTCAAATTAATGCCTTAGTGCCAACTGTCAGTAAAATTCTTTGCGTAATTTTACAAAACTAAAGAATGAGTGCTCCCACTCACTCTCGTTTTTCTAAAGAAGCAGCATCATATCATTGGTCTCTTTGAATAGGTGATACTATTTATAGGGATATTTATCTATCATTTGAAAAAATCGCTTGCAAAGTTGATGGCAAGGCATTTTCTTAGCAATTAAACTTTACAGTAGAATATTTATGCATATTGATATCTTAGAACATTGATCATCAAAGGATACGGTATTTGTATGATGCAAATCCTGAATTTCCTGATAATGTTAAGGCGGCAAATATTCTATACTTAATAACAGCACGTAATGTTTGACCTGCCCTCGTTTCATCAAGCAGTGTTAGAATCATCTTCCATAAATTCCCCGAATTATCAGGAGCGAAGCGTTAAGTGGAGAAGTTCAGAGTAGATGGGTTTCCCCAAAGCACATATGTAATCCACTCAAATATTGCGCAGAGTCCATTAAGTAAACCCCCACTGCAAACAGTATGATTTGCTTTAGATGATTATTTTGATGAACCAATTCGTGCAAATAATTTAGTCTAGTTAATTAAGTAAGTTGTTACTAAATGTTTATTAGTCTATAGGTAAAAAGCATACTATTTAAAATCTTACAGAAGAAATCTAAATATTGTTACATTAAAAATACGTTTATCTATGCCAAATTAATATCTTAGTAAATTATAAATTATCACTATTCTATTACTGAATTTAGCCTTTTAAATAAGAATTTCTTTCTTCATTGTAACTAGTTGTTTATGCGTTAAAGATCTAATATTTTCTTTGATAATTTATAAGGTATTTTCTCCCTTCTTTCTGCATGCCTTCGTGGTGTAACGATAGCACACTCGGTGCGTATTCGAGAGGTCCATGATCGAGACTCGGAAAGGGCATTGCTCATTTTTCACACTTCTTCTGTGTCAAAATAACCTAATGACTCTACTGTGGCGACCGAACTAAAAGTTGGATGATGATGATTCTTCACCACTAGGATTTGGCGACTAAGAGTTGGATGATGATGATTCTTCACCACTAGGATTTGGCGACTAAGAGTTGGATGATGATGATTCTTCACCACTAGGATTTGGAGCCTAAGAGTTGGATGATGATGATTCTTCACCACTAGGATTTGGCGACTAAGAGTTGGATGATGATGATTCTTCACCACTAGGATTTGGCGACTAAGAGTTGGATGATGATGATTCTTCACCACTAGGATTTGGAGCCTAAGAGTTGGATGATGATGATTCTTCACCACTAGGATTTGGAGCCTAAAAGTTGGATGATGATGATTCTTCACCACTAGGATTTGGCGACTAAGAGTTGGATGATGATGATTCTTCACCACTAGGATTTGGCGACTAAGAGTTGGATGATGATGATTCTTCACCACTAGGATTTGGCGACTAAGAGTTGGATGAGAATGATTCTTCACCACTAGGATTTGGCGACTAAGAGTTGGATAATGATGATTCTTCTCCACTAGGATTTGGCGATTGGGTCCCCTAATCCTTAGCCGTCTTTTAAGGGTATTTCCATCCTCCTATTTTTCATGTCTTCGCGGTGTAACGGAAACACACTCGGCGCGTATTCAAGAGGTCCAGGTTCGAGTTCCGGTGAGGCCTTTGTACATTTTTCAAGTCTCCAGTCTCAAAATAACCTAATGGCTCTACAATTTCAACAAAATTCTCCTTGTAATGTTAAATTATAAGCTTTTCGTTATAATTTATTTTGGCTGGAAAGATAAATATAAATTTTGGCTATAAATCAGTTTTCTTTCAGATTTAGTTTGGTCTTCAGTAATGAAAGTTTGCAAAAATTAAAAAAAAAAAATATATATTTATTTTACTTTTCAGTAATTTTTTTTTTTTTGTGTTATTTCTAAAAGTGCAGAATTATTATCAATGTGACACTGCAAACTTTATTGACTAGTTTATTTAGAGGAAATGTTTTTTTTTGAAAATGCTGATGTATGTGAAATTAATATTCTAAGAAAAAAGGTGATATGTTTACTTTATTTCTTATTTATTTTAAATATTTTTTGATTGCGTTACTTGGAATTACTAAGTATAAATCCATTTTAAATATTTCTCAAGGATTTTTAAAATTTAAATTGGTAAAATTCAAACTTTTGTTCTCGTTCCCATTATCAGATTACTTTCCTATTGAGCTGCTAAAGCTGCCAAATATTGTTGTATGCAACCATTTTAGTATGTAGTTTTGTACATTATTGTTATGTAGTTATTATAACTGATTTTGTATCTGATGAGAAACTTTCAGTCTGAGGAAATAAATGCAGAAATGTTTTCAAAAGTAAATTTTTGAAATATTTTACCAGAAAAATGCTCTGAATATCCATAAATTACAAATTCCACAATATCCACAAACTCCTTTTTTTATTTCCCAATTCGAAGCAAAGTTTTAGACAATTACTGCGGCCTACAACTTTGCTAGTTTGAAGTGAATCACCTAATAAGTCACAGAAACAACGAGGTCTCAAACAAGCTAAACACGCTCTAAAATTACCTTGTGAAACCTTAGCTTAAATAGCACTTCTTTTCCCCCTTAATCTGAATATGTTTTTGTGCGACTGCTGACAAAGTTAAAGCAACCACTGCCTCAGTGCGACCGCTATTAGGTCGGCGTAGCGTTCTCTCCATCCCAAGCAAAATCATCTTGCACAAGATGATTCTACGCCTTGCCCTTCTATATGCATGCCCTATATGGGTACATGCAGATAAAACACACCTAAAAAAGATCCAAGTTTTACAAATCAAATTATGGCGCTAACTACTAAATGCACCATGGATGTTTCCCAATAATACTATTCACTATGACCTTAATATTGATAGCATTAACGAGTATTTACACAAACTTGCCACAAATTTGTTTCCAATTTGTACAGTTCCACCACAACACGGAAAGCTCGAATCTTCGTTGCTCTTTATTTTCCCTTGACAAACATAAATATCCAGCTCACATCCTCATACCCTAATACTAGTCACTACACAGAATCCACATACACAGAATACAGCCACTACATATACAGCCACTACACAGAATACACTGACTTGCAACAATATCCCTCTGAGTATGTATGTACGTGGCCGCGCCACCAAAGCCTCGCCGATTGATGAGGCTGCGTTTCACACAGACTTCTCACCAGACTTGTACGGTAACAATAATAATCACTCATTCTTTTCTCATATATAACACAACTAGAAACATAGTAAAAGAGCGCCCTGAGCTCTGAGACTATACCCGCATACGATATGATGGTTAATCTGAATAAACGCGAGCTCTCTCATTTATATTATGGCCCATGCATGAAAATTAAAAGCATGCAAATTACCCATGCATTGAAAGCATGGGTGAAAAGGAGAGCGACAGGAAAGTTGCTTTAACTAAAAATTAAATAATAGTAAAAATAGATAAATAAAACCTCCCACATTGAAAAAATTTGGGAATTTTTTGGATGGCTAAACCTGCGTTTTTCCGGTGCAGCACATTAAAAAGCCATCTGTCAAATAACTGAAAATTAGGGGTTTTTAACTTTTATGGCTTTTAAAACCTTTACCCTTAAACTCGCTAGGGGCTGGACAAACTAACGAAAAATCAAAACAAATCAAATTCGTCATATGTCATAAGAACAATCGTATAGTGGTAATGGGCTAGTACAAAACGGCGCATTATGAAGCCCACTAGGGAAAACAATACTCCAAATTCAATAAAAGTTCCATGTTTCTTAAAAGCGTCCCGGCTCAAACAAATGGAGGGACATGACAGACCACCCCCCAAAAAATAATAAATACACGAGATAAATAAATGCAATAAAATTATAAGACAAACACATTTATTAATTTTCTTGAATAATTCTAACATAAGTTAACTGGGTAAAGTGATCAGTTCCCTACCATAATAATACTAAGCAAAAATAGCAAAGAATATCACACCAAATTACAGCTTACAATAATGAATAAACTTTGAAATCAAAAAATAACACCTATCACATTCCAAAATTAACATACTCATATTAATTTGTAAGTTTACTATTTTTAACATTCAATAGCTCACTATTAAGCTGGTAAACAAATCTTTAAACCTTCATTTACAGATTTTAAATTAACTGTCATTATTCAAAATATTCTAATCACTTAGTAATTTACACATATAAAACAAATGTTTTTCTTCTAAGTAATATGAAAAGATAGAGAAGTAGACACATTTTAAAAATAATTCACAGATTTGCCGGAATATGTAATCCTGAGGGAAGCGTCCACTTTTTCTCATAGAGGAAGTCTATTTCCTTGTGGTGTGGTGTGGTGGTGTGGTGTATTTAATTATGGCAAAGCACACTAGGGCTATCTGCCTAAGGGGAGGGATGCCTTTCGTGGAGGACTTTCTAAGGGAAACTGGCTCGTATACACGTTACACATGGGGAAAACCACGAAAACGCCCATGCAGCCAGCCCGTTCGCGGGATTCGAACCTCGGACCGAACTACCAGTGTTCAGCGACTTTACCGCTCGGCCGCTGGTGGGCCAGTCTATTTCCTTGAGCCAACATTTTGATTACAGCTAATAAACTAACACTCGCGCGTTGAAGTCCATTCTGTACAAGAATATCTGGAAACGGGGTGAAGTCTTTTTTTGTAAAACTAACCGCCTGATCAGGAAAAAAGATCGTTCTTCAGGAACATATTTCTAAGTGAAACGTCTAGGCATTAGGAACCACAGGAGCCGGATAGTAATAAATACAACGTCGATCCAATAACTACAACGTCGAACCGTAACTTCCAAGTTCAGGTACATCCACTTCGGGAATGTCTCATTTTCGGGTACGGAAGAGATTAACAGATTTTCCAGAGTATACAATCCTTCTAGTCACAGAGAAGGTCTCTTTCCTTTCGTTGATTTCATCTCTTAGACTTCTTGGGAATATACAATCCTTCTACTAAAGAGAAACTCTCTTTCCTTTCCTTGAATTCCAAAATGCGGGAGATAGTCAACATAACCGGTAGATAGGTGACCCTTAGTAATCCAAACCTCGTCTTTCGTATTTTCCATTGACCTCCGAAAAACCGTTGTCGAAACACGATGCTATAAATTTTTTGTTATGAGCTCTAACGCTATTTTTTCAGTGCAAATTCTCATCTGCTCAATGCCGGGAATTCGTATCCGCAGCCCGTTGGTTCACGTCACTCGCAAGGGCAAGGCGCGCAAGGGGTCGAGCCCCCCACACTCTTTTCTCCTTTTCCCTTCTTTTGCTGAAAATCAGAGTCCGAATAAAAATTCTAACCGAGGTGCAAGCACCTAAGTAAACTCGTCTCTCCGCCCCCGAAAATTTGATAGGTTTACAAAATATCATAAAATTAAATCACATCAATCCCAGAATTTTACTTGATCTTTAACTGAGAAAATTCCACCCCCACGACGAATCAAAAACAAGAAAAATCTGACAATGAAGCCAAACATCTGTACTCAGAAACGGGGGAAAGTAAAATAGACCCTCAGCTATCCAGCAGAAACTAGCGCTAAGAAAAATCCAATTACCTAAGCTTACACCAACCCCCACTGTCTTGAAAAAAAATTGCAACTAGATATAACAAAGCGAAAGCAAGTGAGAAATGAGAAAGGCGATGTACGATTTTCGTTTCAACGCCATTAGTAAAAAGGCCACCAGCGAAGAAAGCGACAACACCCTAACTGCTATCACTGTTAGTAAAAGGCCATAAATCAGATGTGTTTTCTCAAACATTTCCTGTCTTTGTTACACCAAAAGTTTCAAGAACTACCAGCTATATAAGGCTTTTAACAACCTAAGAATACTCTTTTTTCCAGATTCAAATATGAGTACGAATAAAAATACTAGAATAATGATAACTTAAAACACATATTAATAAAATTAAAATTCGCGACATAACACATCAATGGCTTTGGAACGTTACAGTATGACAAAAATTGCTGGCGTAAAACATTTGCAAAGAAGAACATTGTAAAGGATCAATGACAACATAGAGAGAAGGTTCATCCAGGAACTTTGCATACTTCTTCCAAAAGGTCCCTTCTACTTGTATGGAAATGTACTCCACTACAAGTGATCGGTGTACAACAATATTGCAGAATTATCAATTCCGGAACTTCAGCAGCAAAATGTCGTAATGACATTGTTATCGATGCAAGATGGTGCTCCTTCGCCCATCGCCACATATGTTCGGGATGTGCTAGTATGGCAGTTTGGAGTTAGAGTCATCTCCCATCATCGTCATCAAATTTGCAGTATTGTGGTCACCGTTGTCCTCCAACCACACTACAATGCATTTACAGAGCTGGGGTTATCTGAAATCTAACGTGTACACGTCCAATCCAGGAGATTTGTCAGAATTTAAAGATGCCATAAAAGGTGAAGTTTTGCAACTTCCTCCTGCAATGTTACGTTCTTCTTTCTTGTCAACAATCTCTGGCATACAATTGCGTTATCGTCTGCGAAGGCGGACGCGTTGAAAACTTGTACTTCCAAAAAATGTTTGTAGAGACATTAGGTATTTTTTTTTTATTTTTGGAAGCAGGGGAAGTTAAAATGAGCAACGCCTTCGTCGGGAGTCGAACCATATATGTTTTCCCCTTACCTTTCTTGTATTATCATTTGTCTTTTATAATGCTGATTTTGCAAATATTCTACGCCGACAATTTTCGTCATACATGTATCGTTCCAATGCCATTTATAATTTTTCAGTGTGCTGATAAGTATGCGTGGGAAACAAAAAGTGGGTGTTGCCATTCGAAAAATTTCGAAATGGTTTCACTGTAACCGTAACATGACAACTCTACTGTTTTAAAACATTGCAGTCTCAAGTGCGAAGTCTTCGAGTAATCTAAAATTTCCTTTCGATTGGTAGAGCGAATAGGGTAGGCGGCTACGGCAGGGCGCCGTATATTGGTTCGTTTGTGTTTGTGTAATTATTGCAACGCCTCGAGGGCTATCTGCCTAAGGGAAGGGATGCCTTTTGTGGAGGACTTTCTAAGGGAAACTGGCTCGTATACACGGCCGTATATAGGGGAAATTCATTTATGTTAATTTGAAGAAAATATATGGCAAAGTTTAGCATGCGTTCTTTAAAATGCTTTGCCGCTTAGGTTATCTATCTTTGGAATTCTCAAACCAATACAAGCTTATATATTAGGAATTCGTTCAGTAGAAAATATTGCTTTCGTACTGTATGTGAACTTGAAGTTCTCAACTTGAACTTGAAGTTTTAGTGGTGTAAAGTGCTTGAATGCCCTAAATTGCTAAAAATCATTTAAAAAGAAAATAGTTTATTGATGTAAAAAGCTGTGCTTCTTTACTTATTTGTAAGAAAGAAAGTTTCTGTGAAAAATCAAACATAATTTTTGAATTAACTTTCAACAAATACCATTTAAAAGCACACGTTCAATATTGTAAACTTTTGCAAGAGAAGCATTTAGTTTTTTTCATTATTAATAAACATAAAACGAAGGAATTAAGCCCATTTTTACCTTCTGAAAGGTAAGTGACGTTACGAGATAAAAACTTAAAAAATATATATCTTTAATTAAATGCTCCGAGATTTTAATAATACTTTTCTTAACTACAGAATGCTGAAAGTAGAATTATCTGCCGACTTCTCTTGAAGCCATAATAAGTAAAAAGTTAAGAACTTTCAGTATATTTTTTATTGTCTCAGAGCTTTAGGAAATTCAGAAGAACGTAATTACCTTAATCAGAATGAGTTCTAGATCATACGTTTTTATGTTTTGCCTTAATTGCAGGTAGTTAGACAGCCCTCGAGCATTTTGCTGTAATTTGATTAATCAAGTCTAACTTTAATCGGAGAATATTTTCTGATCTTATCTCAAACTTCCTTTACCTTTCTTTTTCTTTTTTTTATACATTTTTTTATCGATCCTCGATTTACATAGCTCAGAAAGAACTTAATGCGTTAATAAGTGACTTTAGGTTTAAGTTTTATTTTATTTTAAGATTTTAATTTAATATTTGATTTCGGTTTCCCAAATTTTTATTAATTCTTATATACCTTCGATTCTTAAGGAGACACATTACCAAAATATCTTAAACTGCTCAAATTTTTTATTAGGTTAAATTTTAGTTGTAACCTTTGTAAATATATAAGTAAAATCTCATAGCTGTATCTTCAGTAGTTGAAAAGTTATTAAGGTTTTAATGTTCCATGTTAGTTACTGAGAGAAGTAGTTTGTATAAATAGCTCATATTATCAGGTTCAGTGTTCCTCCTTACTTGCTTGGGGAACATTAAATGACCTGACTCGGAACAGGGAGCTTGCTAAAGCTATGTTCAATAAATGTCGGAAGTAGACAAGATACACAGGAAGGGTATACGAACCCTTTATTTTTCTCTCTTTACAATGATTTCCGGACTTCGGAATACAGAGACCAACCACTTGTGGTCTGAACGTAAGAATATAAAAATATTAACTAAATTCTAACTGAACTAACTTTGGATTAATAAACAAGTGTCTACTTGAAGATCGTCCGTATATTAACAGAAAGGCCGTATGTAGTACAGAGAACTGTTAACACTACGATACGTTTAAAATTATCAAGAGGATTAAACCTCTGGCCTTGAAGGCAACCAGCAACCGAGTAAAACTGCTATGGCAAGCGGCCTGCTCCTAATCACTCCTTCCTCTCTCTTGCTTGGCAAAAAGCCACAACTTAAGTACTTGGCGTTCGCAAGACAAATTTGCATAAAATAAGTTAAAGCTTTTAATTCTGGCCGGAAGTAGAAAATAAGAAGTGATAGAAAAGATTTAAAATAAAATAAACGTTAGTAAAACTTAAGATCCTTACAATATAGCCATAGCCTTACGGAATATTAAATTATTTTATTTCCTTTTTGCGCCGAAACCTGCGAAAGAAGTGGAGTGAAATGATGAATAAAACGAAGTGAAATATGTAGGATTTTGTTATGAACTCGTAATTTTCCAGCTGAAAACTAAGTGATTTTTTCCGATTTTTTTTGTCGACATTTATGTGTTAAAAATGTTAGGGTGTCTAGTGTTCTATATGGGTTTAGGTTTACACTTTTGATAAAAGTATGCATGGAATTAATAGTAACAGTTAATTCTTAAAATGTATTTAAGCTATGAATTTGTTAGATTTCTCTCTCTCTTTTTTTAGCCGAAAGGGGAAATTTGCACAGAAGGGCCACTAATTTTGCTTTGGCATTTTGCATCGTCCACTATAATACGACTTTTCAATTTTCAAATTGTTGCCATCAAATAATAGAACTCTGCATTATATTCAAAGAAATTAAATAATATATGTATGTGTGTTTCACGCATTGTGAAAAAACGACGGTACCTAGAGACATCAAATTTTGAATAACGCTGTCCTACACTCGAATGTGGGAATCTGGAAGCCTAAATTTGGAATTTGTTTCATTATCTATTTCATATTTTGTAAAACTTTAACGAATTTTTTATTAACAAACGCAAAGAAACGGAAACAACCGAGAAATGGCAACACCATACGTGGAAAAAAAAAAAAAAAAAAAAAAAAAACACGTTTTTATCTCCGGTACGGGAGACTGTTTATCGGAAAATTTAAATATATGCTCTTTTTAAATATTTTATGATATTGCTGTTCAATTGAATTTTATGGTTCAAGTGCGAAGAAAATGATATTTAATAAATAAAGGTTATAAGATATTTCTCCCACCTTCGTGGTGTGGTGGTTCTGTACACTGGGCCCGTATTCCAGAGGTCCATGGTTCGATTCCCGGTTAAGGCGTTGTTCATTTTTCATCTCTCCGGCTTTTACAATATACCTAATTTCTCTACAGTGTAACGTATAAAATGTTAAGAAAACATCACTTTGGGCGTAATATAAAGGGTTAAAAGGCTGAAAGCTTTCAGGCTTTTATTTTTTCTCCTTTATTTTAATTTGGTATGATATCATTTTTTTTACTCAATCTAGTAACACTTACAGAAGCATTTGAAATTCGATGCAGAGGTTTGTGCAGTGTATCTAAAAAAACACAAAAGTTTTAAAATACCAAATAAAAAGTATCAGTATTTAAAAAAGTAATAGCAAATTTAAAAGCTGGCCAGTAAAATGTTTATTCCTGAGACCACCATGAGGTAAGACCTCTCTGTGGTCACACCTCTCGGCGATGTTGATTGTAATCGACTTGCGTTTGGCTGAGTGATTTTGCATTCATTAACGCGCAGAACAGAATCAGAGCCGCATAATTAACCGACAGCTAGAGTCGAGTATCAGCGTTCTACACATTTATAGGGTTGAATTTCTAACACTCTGTAAGTAGATCTGGCTAACTGTTATTCAGGTTTTAGTTATACTACAAAGGGTAATTTCACTAAGCCTTTATTAATAGCTTAGTTTTGCCTTTGTCTGCGCTCTTGACTTCAAGTGTTAAGAAGAAGTAAATTGGTCTAAGCAAAAAGAATGTTTTATATATTTTACTTTATTACTTCCTTGTACGAAGTAAAAAGGAAGTATTGTAATTGCGAAAAGTTTCAGGCAGCATATTTCAACGAAAATATCCATTTTGACCGCTATCGAATGCAATTTAACGATGTTTTTGCATGATATCTGTATGTAAGGACAGAATAAAAAACTCTTTCCTCCAAAAAATTATAAAACTGCTTTAATATGAATTCTGAAGAGAAGTTTTCGTGGCGTCTGTACGAACGTACGTACGTACGTACGTACGTATCTCGCATAACTCAAAAACGAGTAGCCTCAGAACGTTGAAATTTTGTGTATAGGACTGCTATAACATGTAGATGTGCACTTCGTAATTTGGTTGCAATCGGCCGCATCAAATGTATATAAATACTATATTTATATATATACACTCTGTTACCCGGCTCACTGATCTCAGTTTCTTTACCCTTATATGTTTGTAAATTGTACATTTTTTGCTTTAAAAATGATTGAATTATGTTGTTCTTATCTTCCGGTTAAGGGTTTTATGCCTTTAGTAAATCTGTATGCAATATTTTTAGAATTATCAACAATTTTAATGTTGTTTAAGTGACGCTAAGCCTAATAATTTTTTTGATGGCGGCCATTGCTTGTTTACATTTGAAACAGCAGACTAGTGGATTTGTTGCCAATCTAGAGAAACTTAGCTTCGCAACAACAAAGATAACGCCTTCATTTATTATTGCGAATTAAATCATGCTTAATCCTTTCTGGAATTTTTTCGAGGAAATAAGTGTTTACTGTTTTTCGAGGAAATAAGTGTTACAAAGAGATTTACTTTGTAATTTTTAATACAGATATTTTGAGTTTTTATGTATTTTTGCCTTGTCGCGAAGTGAGAACTGAATTAATTGAATAAAAAATACTCAATCGTCTGTGAAAAACTGTTTTTTGTTTTGTTTGCTTAATTTCTTTTATACATCATTCTAGCTTTATTATAGTATTTGAATAAAACATGTGGCAACGATTAGACAATTCTATTCTTTAAATGATATAAATTTTGTGCATTATGAGTTATAATATGAACGAAATATAATACTGTTAAGTGAATCTAGCACCAGAGTGTCGCTATGGTAAACAAATAGAGTGAGTTTTTAAAGAATGCATTTATTCTATTGTGGTTTACGCGCTGTAAGCGAAGTAGATTTAATTCAATCCAATAAGTTTAAATGAAATGCAAGAAAAAATGCGTATAATTTAATATTCCGTTCAAGGAAGTCATGTGGTGTACACATCAGATTTTTTTTTATTTATTATGCAAATGTCAAACATTAACGCTTAAGCGTTCATTAGTTCGTTAATTAGTTCACCGGCTCTCCGGCACCTTTTAACAATGTTCTCTTACGAGAAAGTGCAACACTATTATTTAAATGTTCAGAAATCATAGGCTGATTGGAGTCATACAAAACCCAAGTTTGGGCAATCCACCACTCCAGTTCTGTGCAAGTGGTCTCACAAACAGTCATATCCATCCAGACGTTTAAACAGAGCTACCGCTGTCTTTCTTGGAAAACTGGGGATGAATATTGTTTCTTCCTCAAGAACTCTCACACATAGCACAATGAATCATATCCTGTTTAAGAATTCTCTTAAGAGTCAGGTTAACACGTAATTTAGTCGTACGAAAAGAAAGCGGTAGATTAATTCGTTGCATTATTAAAGTTCCTTTCTTAGCCATTGTATTAGCTTCTTCGTTTCCCATAATTCCATAGTGGGCTGGAACCCGTTGGAAAGAAATTCTGTGTGACATTGCCTACATTTGCAAAGGCCTACAGTCTAAGATGCTTTGGGAACTATTTTGATTAATCAGAAGGTCTTGAAGCGCACTTTTGGAATCTGGCAATATGTCTTTACAAAAGAGTGGGTACGAACCGAAAGTTGTTGAACAGCCACAGCAATGACTTCGATTTTCCCATGAAAGGTAAGAGGACCCATTGGTAAGTAGAAACTAAAACGCTCGCTGTAGATATTTGCTCCAGCACCGCCCGCTCTCTCTAAAAGACCCAAAGAATGTTAAACAGATATATTAAGATAGATAATTGGTTTTAATTTTACTCTTTTATACATGAGTTGCAGGCGTATATAATAAAATCAGTTACCTAATCTATAGACTCTTTAACTACTTTAACCTCATGCATATATAACATTTAAACGTTTTCATCTTTAGGAAATATTTCATGCGACTGAATTCGACTAAATCGAAAGAATGCCTACAGAATAGCGAAACATACGAAAGGACATTTCAAAGGGAAGGTCTTAGGTTCTCGTAAATAAATGTAGATCAAAGCTACGACAAGCTAGCAGATTTCACATTTTGTAAAACTATCCTTTTGTTCATACCGACTAGACTTCAGTTGCGTTATAATGCGTTGAATACATGCCTTGATTATCCATGATGAAAAGTTTAATTAAGAATGTGGGTAAACCTTTAGCTGCTATTCATGACATGACTATGGATAATGGATATTCATCCTATTTTATAAGCAATATTTTTATCTAACCTGGGAATTATATAACGTACTTTATTTCAATAAGGTAATTAACTCATTTCCCATATTGATTGTGTTCTCTTATAATGTTGCTCTCAGTTTAGTAGTTTTTGGTATTCACAGGTATATCGCTTATTGAACGTGCTTGGAATATTATTGGATGATATGTGAAACTTTATGATTCAATGAGATTAACCAGTTAATCGTATATGCGCATATGCTACGATATATGCAAATTCACAAGTGTACAAATACTTCAAGCATGTGCATATTTCTGAAAGTAAGTTTGAAGCGAGTCGAATTATGTGTTTGATGTTTCGATATTTGTTTGCGCTATTATAAAAACAATTTTAAATTCACATACTAATAAGAATCGAGTAGTTACACCTAATTTTTTCCACTAATGATATTTATTGAAAGAGAACAAGCAAAACGCTGCTTAACGTTATTCAGTTTCATTTAGAAAATAAAAGTAACCTAAATTTATAAATAATGAAAATTGTAAATTAAACTTCGGGGATTTTTAAGGTTTTTCGATCATAAGAACTATTTAATTTTAATATTTTAATTTCTTTGATTAAAAAGTAAACTGAGGTTAAGTATGTCTAGAAAATTAGAATTAAAAAGAGACATTCAGAAGCAAACCCGAATTTTATGTAAGTATTTAAAAACACAAAGATAATATAGCTGAACTAATTAATATTCTGTAAGAGGAAGAATAGTTCAACGTTTGTTTTCCATTAATTGCATGAAAGCATGGCTAATGATGATACAGAATAAATGCTTAAGGAAACTTTTGCTCCAGCAAAATATATTGGTTTGCTATAAAGAGTTATCCGGTCCAGAAAAATATGCCAGTTTAAACAGAAAAGCATACTGTCTTACTTCAAATCATTTACAGACCACTTTCGACCATAAGATAAGGTAGATATAAAAAGTAAGATTAGGTGATCTGATGGATACAAAGGACGAAAAAGATAATAGCTAATTTTCGTCTCTTTTTTTTTTTATGAGAAGCCCTTGGACCTTCCATTAACGAATTTCTGACAGCTCAGCGCATTATTGTCATAGACTCAGCGTTTACATCTTCTAGAATGTTCGCTGTCTTTTCTCTTTTGAAACTAGAAATTGGTTCATACATACGTTATTTCTATTATAGATTTCACGTTGTATAAGCTAATTACTGCGTAATGATATTTGAGGTCTTAAGATTTATAACAGTCATTTTCTTAAAGACATGGGAATTCTTAAAGCCTTTTTCCATATAAATTAATAGCAATTATAACTTTGTTTGATGCTATTTGGGATTACTAAAGATTTTACAGTTTTTCATACCAGCAAATGGAATGTATTTTCGAAAGTAAATGCGTATTACGTAATGTAAGTAATTTCGGTATAACTGTAACGGTTTGTGAAATTTCTGTTTTTATGTTAATGATTCCAATTCATAATCCTCTTTTTATCGCCACTTTTAAGGATAGATGTATCGATTAGTTGCTTTTTATTCTTTTCTAGTCAATAGATGGCATTAGAGCTTTTTTTTTCCTTTTACTATTCAGTTAGAACATTCTCGGAATTTTCTAGCATGTTCTCAGTTAGGAGTAAGAGAGTTAACATTTTTATTCTTATTTATGCTTTATCCCCCCCCAAAAAAGTGCAAGGCTCTTATAAAAACAAGTTATTTGCATTATTTGTTAAAGCAAACTGTGCCACAGATTAAGTGTAAAAAAAAAATATTAATTGAAATTCGGTTTGCATTCAGAAAGGTTCTCTTGGATATACAGAAGTAAGTATATAATTACAGCAGTTCCTGATTCTGAAATCAACAAACTAACCAAAAACTTTCATTAGTTACAAATTAAGAAATAAAATTCAAATGTTTGGCATAGAAAACGACTTTTTCATATTTTCACATTTACAAAACGTCAGACAAAAATTGTAATTAAAGAAAACAAGGAGATTTCGTTGATAAAACCTCTGATATTAAGGAATTTCATGCAGCGCTTATCGATATGCAATCGATAATTTCCTTGCGAAAGGGGATTTCGATTAAAGCCTTAGACACTCTATCAGCTATATCTCTTAGGATGTAATCTTTATATATATTAGGTAAGAACCATCAGTTGTTTAGACTGGACGCTGTTTGCTGGGCACGTTCAATGAAAATCGATCAATGTATTGCCTATGGACGTGTACAAAAATAACTAATAATAATTCCTTTCATAGTTCAAGATTATTTATTATTTAAGATGGCAATTTCGGCACGTACATTAGCTACTTGATGTTTCTAAGAATGTCAATATTACACTATCGATCTCTGTTTTAATGGTAGAAGAGGATTCTATATAAAAATAGAGAAACAGGGGAAAGTGTGCTTGTTTAGTTTAGTGATGCAATTATTTAATCACATTATATTCGTAAAGAATTATCGCATCCCTCTGCGTAAGTTCTCCTGGTGTAAGTGGTTAACACTGAATTGCTAACACTGAAATATATATATGATTCGAAATTCCGGATAGGATGAAATTGAGAATTTGTATTTTAGTGTCTAATATTATCTAAAGGTTTCAGTTACTAGGCATATCAGAAGTTTACTTTAGTACTGTTTTTAAATGAATTAAATGCAATTCCAGTACCAAAGGCTGAATTAAAATTTTTATTTCCTAGAAAAAACAATTCTCTCTGTTTTTGTCACAGTACATTCGCTAACTATTCTTGGCTTCGAAAACTTATTAGTCTGTAGATTGGCACCAGATCTAAATAGCGCACGATATTTGTTTATCTTCCGGATGAGATTAACTGTGTATTGTGCCTTTCACTGTCTCTCTTGGAAAGGGGAAAGTAAATGGCTCTTACATTTTCGGTACACATGCTGTGGTGGTCTAAGCTCTCAGCAAGTCCGTAAATGAATAAAGGAAAGTCTCAGCAAGTCTGTTTATGAATGAATCAGCAAGTGGAAAATCCGTTTGCTGTTTATGAATGAATCCCGGTGAGAGCTGATTTTTCACGTTTTTTGGTCAGATGGATTTAATTTTCTCTACTGACTATGGTTTTTAAGTATATTAGATACTGTAAACTTTTTTTAGAGTTTTTGGAAGTAAACAAGTTGAAGAAATCCACAAAGCTGCTTCCGGGATTCGAACTCCAGACCTCCCAAATACGGGCCGAACGTGCTTCCAGTTACACCACAAAGGCAGGCAAAAAGGAAGAAAACACCTTATATACGCCGCACGTTTTAAAGGATGACTGGGGGTTAGAAGACACAGTCGCCAAATCCTGATGGTGGCGAATTATCGTCCACCATTTTTTAATTCGGACGCCACTTGTAGAGTCATTTAGAATTCTTTCGAAATCAGGAAATCGAAGAAATCCGCAATGTCCTCTTCGGGATTCGAACTTCGGACCTCCCGAATGCTCGTCGAGCGGTCTTCCTGTTACACTGCAAAAGCATGCGGAAAGGGGGGAGAAAATGCTTTATAATGCAATTGTACTTATAATACTAAGTACATTCATGTACAGAATGTTAATTAAAACGTCAGTGAAAATCTTGTGTATCTTTTTTGTGAAAAAGAAAACTTTAAAAATAAAAATAGTTAAATATTAAAATCTGAAAAGTGTTCAAAAAAGGATCTTATCTTGATTCTAATCTAACGATATACTGCCAAAATATTCCAGCAAACGAACAATCGATATAATGAATAATTTAGCATAAAAAAAACCTGTGAAGAGAAAAGCTGAAGGAAGATATTACTTATATCACTTTAAAATAGATATTACTTATATCACTTTAAAATAGATATTACTTATATCACTTTAAAATAGATATTACTTATATCACTTTAAAATAGATATTACTTATATCACTTTAAAATAGATATTACTTATATCACTTTAAAATAGATATTACTTATATCACTTTAAAATAGATATTACTTATATCACTTTAAAATAGATATTACTTATATCACTTTAAGATAGATATTACTTATATCACATAAATATATTTAATAACTCATAAGATTAGGAATCACTGTTAGCGTACCTTACAGAATTTGTTTAGAAAAAGACATGAAACATGTCCAATGCCCTCACCAGGACTCAAACACTGGGCCTTCCAATGCTAGATGGAAGTGCTTCCAATTACATTGCAAGGGCATATGGTAAGGAAGGGAAAATACCTCGCAGAGACATTAGGTATTTTTGGAAGCAGACAGTGTGCTGCCCACTACACCACGAAGGCACGCTAGGAAGGCGGGAGAAATACCTTATATACTCCCCCTTTTAAAGGGCGACTGGGATTTTTACGGGACCCAATCGCCAAATCTGGGTGCGGAGATTCATCATCCAACACCCTTTTAGTTCGGACGCTACTGTAGAGACATTAGGTATTTTTGGAAGCAGGCAAGATGAACAATTAGCAACTGCCTTCGCCGGGAATCGAACCACGGACTTCTGGAATACCGGCCCAGCGTGCTGACCACCACACACAGAAAGCATGATAGGAAGGCGGGAGAAATACCTTATAATCTTAAGAATATAAACAGCATTTAATACTTCAGAACAACATTATAAAAGAGCATCGCAGGGTTTCAACCTATATCCTTCCCTTTGCAATATCATACCAGATAAGGCACTGATTTCAGAGATGCAATATGATACTTAGTGAAGATTTATTTCATTCTTATCATAACGAACAGCAATGAACGTGAAGCAGAATACAAATTCTCATGCAGAGGTTGCTGAAAGAAACTTACTGAGCAAACCACATAAACTGCATCTCAATTGACTTAAAATGATTTGATTACTAATTATATTCCATTTAAGCAATATAATTAGTAACAAGCCAAGACTGAAGGGATATAACATAAGGCTTCAAAATTAATTAAACTTAAATGTTTTGACCTATTACAAACATGAAAACTTTTTCTATATAATAAGAAGTCTAGATATTTAACTCTTTCACAACCAATCCGCCCCACACGACTCTACATTCACACAACCACAACCGCCCGAAAACGGACGAGATTGTAATCTTGTTTTCTTCCCTCTCCCTAAAGTATGCAGTAACAGGTGCAGTTTCCCCAAATGCATTGTATCAGTTTACTGCAGACAGCTTTTTCTAAAAGGTTTCTTATCTTTTGGTTGCTCGTGACATTTCGTTGTTGATTCATTTTTGGTACTGTATGCTTTTAAGCTTTAAACAGCAATAAAAGTGCAGTTAGAAAATTTAAGGATTATATTTATTTTTAATCAATTTATTCCTTCCTGTAAAAAAAACGGAAGTAAACAAAATCTCAGTCGTGATCATAACAAAGCCAGAAAGTCTTGTTGGTCTTATCAGGGTCAATGTTCCTTCTAACCTTCTTCGGGAACATACAAGGACCTGACTCGGAACAGAGAGCTTACTAAAGCTATGTTCACTAATTGTGGTAAGTAGACAGGATACAGACGAAGGGTATACAAAACCCTTTATTTTTCTCTATATACAATAACTTCCGTACTTCGGAATACACTGACCCGCTGCTTGGGGTCTAACGTAAAAGTATAAAAATAAAACTAAACTCTAATTTAACTTTAGAATAATAAACGTGGAAGATTGGCCTTATAATAACAGGAAGCGTATGTAGCACAGAGACTGTGAACACTACAATACGTTTAATTTATCAAGAGGATTAAAACCTCTGTCCTGGAAGGCAAACAGCAACTGCGTAACTTCTAAGGTAAGCGGCCTGCGTTGACTCACTCCTTCCTCTCTGTCGCTTGGCAAAAGGCCACAACTTAAATACTTGGCGTTCGCCAGACAAACTTTGCATAAAAACCTAAACGCTTATAATTCTGGCCGGAAGTAGAAAATAAGAAGTGATAGTAAAGATTTAAAATAAAATAAACGTTAGTAAAACTTAAGATCCTTACATACTTCCCGCCAGAGTTAATTAGTTTGAAACTGAGGTCTAAAACGACCTTGTTGAAATCTTTTAGCTCTAGAATCTAACGCGAGGCCAATCTTTTACAAACACATCTCGCTAGAAAGTAGAAATTTAAAAGAAAGAAATTTGTTACAATAGCAGCTCCCAGGATATACAACAATCTTTTTTTTTTCATCCGTACTGCATCTAAACAGGAGCTTTTATTCAATTCTGGTTCCTTCCAGAGATCTGGAAGGAAAACTAGTTTAATGAAATGTTACACAATGAAATGGCAAGTAACATATACAATTATACTTCTCTTAACATTCTTATTTCATTCATGACTATTTTAATTATCTCTCCCCGTGCTCTCTGACATGTGTTGTAAAAGAACACCAAACACGAATGCGTTTCTGTCTACGTGTGCCACACTTCCTCCTATAATCAAAACACTAACGTGTTAAAATTCAACATAACGAGACCTCTTAACACACCCTAATTTCAACTCTAAACCCTGAGGTACTATTCTAAAAGTGGCTAACTCTAAAGTGTAGCGTCAGAGAGCCTAACTACATCATTCAACCTTTAACACATATTCGCCATGATTTAGTCTTTACAGTCACACGAATAACAAATTTTTAACATTACTTTCACTTTTACCATATCACGGTATTTCTTAACATTTAAAATAACAGTTCACATGTATATAAGAACACATCAACATGCCGTTAATTTTACACATTTGAAAACATACATTAGTAGTACATTGTTAACTTCTATTCTTTTCAAAGCAAGTGCCAATTCTTTCTACATTGAAATAATACATTTCAAAAAAGTCTTTCAGACTAAAACTTCTTTCTTGCTAGAATGTTTTAAATAAAATTTATACAATAACTTTTTACAATATTTAAGTCTTTACACAACGCTATTATACATCAACTTTAGTTTTACGCGCGAGTACTTGAAAAACATAATACGAAAATCGGTCACAACTCATTTCTCGCCCTTTCGGCGATAAAGGTAGACCTCGCATGAGGTCAAACTTCTTGAAATCTGCCACTTGCAGTAAGAATGAAAGATTAACTTAAGTTTGCAAAGTAACATAAAATTTTACTTATCTTTGTAATATTCGGACATCCTTTTCTGGGCCTAGTCTTTAAAGGTACTGCAGATAGTAGTTTGATTTATCCTCCTTCTTGTACGGGCTCGCCCTTCAGTGCTTTCCTCTGGAAGCTTCCTTTTTTCACCAGTTCGGCCACCCTTGAATACCTTCTTTTTCTCCTCTGCTTGTGGTCTTGGCCGTTTGATGGCAGCTGGTCTTGGCGGAACCGGGAAACTTCTGTCGTGTTCCTGCTTGGACCTCGTTGTTGGCCGTTCAAATTTTCCTTGTAACTTTTCCTCCGCCGCTGATGGCCCTTCCGCAGTTCGGCGACTTTTGCTGCGGAGAGTTCTGTCGGATGAGTAGATCTTCCGTTTTAAAGCCGGGTTATAGTTGCCGTCATTTCTCCTGGTTCTCTTCACATACGTCGTCCTTCTCCCTTCTTCATTCTGGGGGTGTTCGTGAACTCTCTTTTCTGGACGGTGGAACGGCTTCTTTTTCTTGTTACCTTCAATTTTTCCGCGGGGCAATTTTCTTTTCACTTGCTTCTGTCTCTCATTGGCTTGCCCTTGTACTTGTCGTTTTTCCACCTCTGGAGCTTGTACCTGCGGTGTCTGCCGTGCCGGATCCTGCAAAAGATCTGAAAAGATTTGCATTTTATTACGATCGAAGTAGGGCTTGATTTGATCAATGTTTGCGGAACAGGTTTCACCATTTCTGGCTTTTAACACTACAACAGCGTGAGTTATTTTTTCTATAACATATGTTCCTTCAAATCGTGGAAAAAATTTGGCAGTTTTATCTTCTGGTGCTGAAGAAAGTGAATGCTTAATTTTTAAAACTTCATCCCCTACTTTATAAGTTACTCCCCGTCGTTTCAAATCATAATATAGCTTCTGTTTTCTTTGTGCTAATTCCGTATTCTTTTTTGCTTCTTTTATTAGTTTTTCTATATCACCCATTTTAAATTCTGGGGCTCTTTGTTGCACATAAAATAATTTATCTAACGGTGTTATAATCTTTCTGCCTAGAAATAACTCAGCAGGAGTTTTGCCCGTTGTATCATGTTTTGCGGTCCTAAGGGCGAAAGCAAATTCATTGACATAGTTATCCCAGCTTTTATGAAAATTTTTAACATAACTACGGATAATTTTCACTATATTTCTATTGACCCGTTCCGCTATATTTGATTGCGGCCGATACGGGACCATTTTTAAATGACGTATGCCCAGTTTTTGGCACATGTCCTCAAATATATTACTTACAAATTGAGGACCATTATCCGATATAACTTTTAGGGGCGCCCCGTATTTTAAAATATATTTATTTAAAATAGAATCAGTAACTAATTTCGCGGAGGCTCGTTTTAAGGGAACAATTTCGGTCCATTTACTAAAATGATCAACCATAACAAGGAGATAGCGACTTTTATTTAACTGACTTTTTGGGAAATGGCCCAATAAATCGATGCCAATTATTTCATTTGGAAATTCGGATTTAATACTATTTAGAAACCCGGCCGGGCGGAAATTAATATAATTAACTGCTTGACATGTTGGGCAGGACTGGACATACGCCCTTGTTAACTTTTGCAGTTCAGGAAAGTAGAGTGCCTCGCGTACGCGTTGGATAGTTTTTCGAATACCAGCATGAGAAGCTAAAGGGCTGTCATGGAGCTCCTGCAGGATATTTAATCTAAGACTAGCTGGGATAACAGGTCGAAATTCGTTGTTGGAATTCGTAGTTTTTGTATAAAATAATAGACCATCTATTAGTTCGTAATGGGCCGCCCTATTTCTTATCGCCACAATATCTTGGTGGCTAAAATTTTCAGGGTCCTTCAAATACTCATAAATGCTTCCAAACTCAGGATCCTTACCCAGTTCGGTTATTACAGTTTCTCGGGAATTTATTGTACATGCTGTAAGCATTGCCATCTTTACGGTATTGCCTTGTTCGTCTATTTTAATCCTTGATAGGGCATCTGCTACCATATTTTCCTTTCCAGGGGTATGCTTGATTACCAGATTATATTCTTGCAGCTTGAGTGCCCATCTTATTAACCTTGGGGATAAATTTTTTCCTGAGTACAATCTAGTTACCGCCGCATGATCAGAGTATACTGTTATCGGCGCCTTTCCAAAATAGACTCGGAACTTTTGCACTGCTAACAGAACTGCAAGTGCCTCTCTCTCGGTCGCGGAATAGTTTCTTTGTGTTTGATTTAAAGTTCGGCTAAAAATGCCACGGGCTGCTGATTTTGCGAAAGTACCGCTCCTACCGCATAATCCGAAGCATCCGCTGAAATTTCTAAATTCTCATCCTTTTCAGGAAATTTCAACACAGGGGCTTGCGTTAATGCTTGTTTTAATTTTTCGAAAGCACTATTGGCTTCGGCCGTCCACGAGAATCTTGCCTTTTTCCTTTTTAATTTTAACAATGGCTCAGCGATAGCCGCAAAATCTTTTATAAAGGACCTATAATATGAACAAAATCCTAGAAAAGAAGAGAGCTTCTTTGCCGTGTTTGGAGTCGGATACTTTTGTACAGCGATTATTTTTGATTCATCTGTCTCGATCCCTTTTTGAGATATTTTGTAACCTAAATATTTTAATTCAGGGGCTGCAAATTTGCACTTTTCGACATTAACTTTTAGACCGGCCTCATTTAATAAAGAAAACACCTGTCTTAAATCCTGTACATGTTGGTCGAGATTATCATTAGTAATAATGATATCGTCTAAATAGATAAATGTGGACTTTCCAAGAACAGGTCTTAACACAATGTCCATGCATCGCTGAAATGTTGCCGGGGCCCCTGAAAGGCCAAACGGCATACGCAAAAATGCATAAGTGCCAGACTTGGTTATAAAAGCAGTCTTAGGCACGTCCTGAGGCTTCAGCCCTATTTGAAAATAACCAGTCGTTAAGTCTAAAGTCGTCATAAATTTGGTTGATTTTATGTTCCTTAAAATTTCTTCTATGATCGGTAACGGATATACCGGATATTTAGTTATGGAGTTTAATTTACGGTAATCAATAGCGAATCTCCACCTTTTTGGATGCTCCAAAGGATAGTCATTATTTTTCTTACATAAAACCACCGGGCTAGCATAACTACTTGAGATGGGCGTTATGATCTTTTTACGTAGCATATCTGTAATACGCCATTCTATAATTTTTTCCTTATTCTTATCATACCGGTATGGTTTTTGGCGAACTGGCATTGCATCTCCGGTGTCAATACTATGGTTAGTAACCTGAGTAAATCCTGGAATATCACTAAATAACGAACCAAATTCACTTACCACTTGTCGGATTCTATCTTGCTCGTCATTAGGCAGGTGGTCAAGTTTTAACATCGGCGGTTCAGCGTTTTCAGTACGAACTGGTTTCATTGTCAGCTTAAGGGACGCTTCATTAAAATCCAGCGTAGCTTGGGCTTCTGAAAGAAAATCTATTCCTAAAATTAAATGTGCTTGCAGATTCGTTACTATAAAAAACATCACCTTTACTTGTTCGTCCTTGATACGGATATACAAAGGTGCTTTACCTACGCACTTACATTTTTCTCCTTGCGCCGCTAACACTATCGTATTATCCGCATTATATATGCGGTATTTGCGAAAATACTTCCTAAAAAACTCTTCTGCCACACAGGAAGACTGCGCGCCGGTATCCAGGAGTGCGGTGGCTGGGATATTATTCACCAAGACTTCAATCTTCGGAAGAGTCAAATTTTTCACCATTACTGTATTTAACTTGTAGGAAGAGGGGTTTTCGTGGCCTTCGGATTTCCGCACCCTCTCGTCAGCAGAAATCCATTTTAGTTTAAATTATTTTTCCTTTCCGTGCTTTCCTTCTTTTTCCCCTGGTCTTGAGACTTTTTTCCTGGATTGCTATTGAACTGTCGACGTTCGCCGGCTGTTTTTGAATGCTCGGGTTTCCTTGCCCACTGGTTCGCTTTTTCTCCGTAGCCGTGTTCTTGAGTTTGCTGTAGTCTTGGCGTACCAAATTGGTTTCGCTGTTGATATTGGCGTCTTCTTTCGACGTCCGCCGTTCTTCTACTTTCAAACTGGATTGCTAGCTCAAATAACTTTTCCAGTGTAGTCGGATTTCTTAATTCAATAAAATCTTGCACTTGGGGCAGTAACCTCGGCAAAATCACTTGAATTATTTCAGGATCCGGACGGTTTCCATACTATAGTTTGAAAACGTGAATTTTTCTTAAAATAAAGCTCGAGAGGTTTTCGATTCTTTGTTGATATATACTGAAAAGTTCCGTTTCTAATTTCGCACGATCCCTTACAACAGGGAAGGCTTTTAGTAGGGCAGTCTTGAAATTTTCATAAGTATAGGTGGGACTTCCTGCTTGACCCAAGAGACTTCTGCCTATACATTTGAACCAGTTAAGCGCTTGGCCCCTCAAAGCGCTGGTAGCTAAGGTAACTTTTTGAAACTCGTGCACGGGGTAGAGCATGAAGTGGTCATCCAATTTTTCCAAAAAACTGTTTACCGGTGAGTTTCCACTAAATGTTGCTTCTGGTTTCATCGAAGCGCGCATGGTCTGGACGATGTAACCAAATCCTTCCAGGGCGGCAGCTGGCATTTCTGGATTCTGAGCCGTTTCTGCAGGCAGCACAGGTTCTTCTTGAAACTCGGCCATGGTTATTCTTCTTCGTTGGGCGCCACTATCAGCGTCAATGTTCCTTCTAACCTTCTTCGGGAACATACAAGGACCTGACTCGGAACAGAGAGCTTACTAAAGCTATTTTCACTAATTGTGGTAAGTAGACAGGATACAGACGAAGGGTATACAAAACCCTTTATTTTTCTCTATATACAATAACTTCCGTACTTCGGAATACACTGACCCGCTGCTTGGGGTCTAACGTAAAAGTATAAAAATAAAACTAAACTCTAATTTAACTTTAGAATAATAAACGTGGAAGATTGGCCTTATAATAACAGGAAGCGTATGTAGCACAGAGACTGTGAACACTACAATACGTTTAATTTATCAAGAGGATTAAAACCTCTGTCCTGGAAGGCAAACAGCAACTGCGTAACTTCTAAGGTAAGCGGCCTGCGTTGACTCACTGCTTCCTCTCTGTCGCTTGGCAAAAGGGCACAACTTAAATACTTGGCGTTCGCCAGACAAACTTTGCATAAAAATCTAAACGCTTATAATTCTGGCCGGAAGTAGAAAATAAGAAGTGATAGTAAAGATTTAAAATAAAATAAATGTTAGTAAAACTTAAGATCCTCACAGTCTGACCTTCAGAATAGGTTTATAAAGAACGGGCTCAAAGGCTAATGGAATCTTTGTTAGAAAGTACAAAGGATATCATTCGAAATTTTCACTCTTATTTTCTGCGTTAATGAACGGGGAGGGGAGGAAATTGCTGTGAAACTGGAAAAGTATTTCGGGCGGTTCGGTATTTTGAGGATACAGGTTAGCTAAGGGTATGGATTTCAGAGAGTTAAGTCTTTCTACAGGAAACATTCATATATTAGTTCAGGCGTCGGCAACCGTTTTTGGCTGCAGGTCAAAACCAACTAAGATATAAATTTCATTGAGAAAATAAATGCAGTATGCATTAAACGTAAAAATCATAACTATATAATTATTATAGAAATAAACATAACTGAAGGACCATTATTTTTCTCTTTGGTATCGGGTGGCATCTCTGGTGACGTCAAATTTAGTCAAGACTGGCTCATCCTTAGTCGTCTTAAAATGAATACAGGCACCTGAAATTTTGGTAGTTGAGAAGCTCCTTTTATTACTTAAAATAAATTTCACGTGTGAAAATGTTTACTCGCATTTATATGTTGAATCGAATTCGGATAAAATGGCAAAGCAAATTTTTTGGAATTATGGGTTATGGATTGGCGCTGCTAAACATATCGATTTCTTCTTAAAATAATAATTGTTTTGAAAAATAAAACTGCACGTTCATTATTTCGGTTACAGCCAAAAACATCGCGGCAAAAACATCGCGGACGAAAACGTCGCGGAGAAAACAACGCAACGCGAAAACGTCGCGCTACAAAACATCGTGGGAGAAGACATCGCAAAGAGAAAACATCGCAATTCTAAAACATCGTGGTACAAATCATCGTGGTCGAAAAAAAAGCGGTTCAAAAACTTCGCAGTTTGAAAAAATCGTCGTCGAAAATATCGTGGTAAGAAATAAAGTATCTACAAATCATCGCATGACGATAACATCACAGACATGCCTTTTTCAGGCTTTAACAACTGTAAATAGATATTCCAATAATAATTTGTGAGCGCAAGATGTAAAGAAGGGTAATTTTTACTTTCAAATGTTTTTATTAACTAATAAAGTTTTGCTGAAAAAGTAAGAAGGAAACTTAAGCATAGAAAATTAAATGTAACTTATAAATTATACTTTTTATGAAAAATTACCAGTAAAAACTTTATAAAAAATGATTTATTAATGGTCGTTGTTAGTTAACTATGTCGGTTTAAAATTCTATTAAGTGCTATAAGTTGCATTAATGCTATAAGTTGCGATGTTATCGTCACGCGATGATTGGTAGATACTTTATTTTTTACCACGATATTTTCGAAGACGATGTTTTTAAACTGCGAAGTTTTTGAACCGCTTTATTTTCGACGACGATGTTTTGTACCACGATGTTTTAGAACTGCGATGTTTTCTCCCACGGTGTTTTGTAGCACGACATTTTCGCCTTGTGTTGTTTTCTCTGCGATGTTTTTGTCCGCGATGTTTTTGCCGCGATGTTATCGGCGGACACCATTATTTCAAATGCTTGTTTCATATTTATGTTTTATAGTTTATATTAACAAATTGTACTTTGTTTCCGGAACTCAAATGGGTCACTTGAAATTATGAAATGTGTCACTCGGTGACCCGCATGCTATAGGTTGTTGAGGCCAGTATTAGAGAATAATTTCAATATAATCCCCCATCGTTCTATTTAGGGTCTGAGAGGCAAATTAATAAAGAATCTGAGTTGGAATGTATTTGAAAGATTAGTGTTTTGTGGACGTACCTTGTAATGAATGGGAAGCAAGATGTTAAATCATTAATAAATTATGTCCGATGCAAAAGAATAATGTTGTGGAACACCAGAGCTCGTACAGCACTTACTTTGTCAGTAAAATAATTAATGGCATGGCTGTAGTTTATTTGTTTTAGAAACAAAGATTGGCAGTTGTTAGTATAAATTATTTAACGTCATCTAAAGGGAGTAACCATCAAGTTGCTTAGATCAAGATTAATTGTCTTGAAAAGAATGTCGTAGGGAAAGATTTCTGCATCACTATTACAGATGACTAATTAAGGAGCTTAAAGTGGCCTTAAACATTTTATCCTCAGAATGAAAAATAATCATCAGTTTACTCTCTCAGCGCATTTAAATATCAAGAAATTCTTTAAGCAGCTTTGCATGATCTGGACACAAGTTAGCTATAAAATAAAGTTAGATCTACTTGCATCTCTAGAAAGTCTTATAAAATATCGCAAGATTTCATTTCATTATGTATCGCCGATTTCGAACAAATGTAAGGGGATATTTCATGCGTTAGTTCAGGTAGGTCTTGTTTTATCACGAAATCAGCAAATTGTAAATTACTGTAGTTCTGGTTCTTTCTCTTTGAACTTGTATACCTTTTGCTTTGAAATAAAATTCCCATATGCAGTTGCAAGCTCTAAAATCATTAGCTGTACAGTCTGCTATGACATAAAGTTACATGCAGAAACTGGTCTTGTGAACCAGTTGCGTTTTCTTTCTTACATTTTCTTCACTTTCAGAGAGCAGTTTTAGACCTTTAAATTACTTCTAATATGCAAATCTGTTTTTCTTTAATTTTCAGCCATCTTATTACTTAATGGAATTATCTGCCTTGCTTCTAAAAACTCTCTACCTCAAAGATACTTCCACTTAAAACGTTGAATATTTTGGCTTCATTAAAGCTGATATCAAACAATGCATTGCAGAAGAATTGGATAATGATTACTAGGTTTAGCATTTACGGATTCCGTGAAAAGTACATCAGTTTGGAGTAAATGTTTCGAGAAGTATCCTTACTCTCTACCTATGAAAATACAATTTTGTACAATATAGAATGCATTTTAGTTAATTTTAATATCATTTATCGAAAAATGAAAAAATTGAAATCAAGCTTAATTCTACTTAAACTAAAAACAAATGAGTGATCTATGTTCTGCATAATTTCAATTCAGGATCCTGATTTCTTCTAATTATCAGACGAACGGCACTACTTTATTTTCATATTTCACGCCTGCTGAAACACTCTTAGATTTCTACAAAAACAGAAACGGCTGTCCTATTTATTTTCAGCCGTCTTGCAGTTTATCTGCTAAAGTGAAAGGTTAAGTAAAGTATTTTGAGTTGTCCAACTACATTCCAACTACATGTCTAACTAACTACATGTGAAAAATTAAGAGGATTTGCATATTAAGTCAAATTTCGGAAAATCTAATGGACAGATTTCAATTAAATTTGGTGTGAATATATATTTATAATGGAGGAAGAGGTATGTTATTCAGGTTTTGTCAGCCTGTTTAGGTATGCATGACTATCAGTAAAGATCATAGTGCAATTTTGAAAAACAAAATGCACGTAGTAGTATGGAAATAAAAATAGTCTAATATGGAGTATGATCCCTCTCACAGAAGAGAGGTCACGCAGAGTGACGGTATACTGGACAAGAAGCAGTTGAGGAGACCCTGTGGTAGGCGATCACGCTTATCAATTTCAGGATGGTTCTCCAAAGGGGATGTCGAAATAAAATTTCTTTCCAAAGGACGTCATTCTCTATAGGGTTAAGGTCAAAAGAACTAGCTGGCCAATCCTTCCTTCCCAGGTAATCGTTGACCAGCTGAGATCTAGGTGGACAAAAGTTGTCGTCCATTAACAGGAACGCAGGAGCAAATGTGCTCCTGAAAAGCTGAACATAGAATTCTAAGATCTCCTCTCTATACCTGATATCAGTTAGGGAGCCTTTGTCAAACATATGTAGGGATTTGTGGCCGTCCAACATAATCCTTGCCGAAACCATTACACCTCTACCACCGCAGTGGTCCTTTTCCTTGATAAAAGACGGATGGTTTCGTGTTACAGGCTCTCTCCACATACAGGCACGCCGAGAATCAGTGTCCAAACTGATTCAAGAATCATCTGTAAAACGCACTGGACTTCACTAAAGTCTTGTCTAAAGCGCATTTTGGCCTCATTATGCTGAATGCGCTGTGTTGTGTAGTGCAGTGAGTGTGCTTAGAAATTAACAGAGAATATTGAAATCGTAATTTATTCAGTGCAAAATGAAGATCAGAAGAGCGAGATTCAAAAACAGAGCTTAGGGTTCCTAGTTTCGCTTCACTGGCGAAACGAATTAACGAGGGTAAGTTAAATTTTTTTTTCATAAGCTGCTTTATTTCTTGATCTTGTACAATGTCTAGATTTCCTGTAATTATATGCTTATATTGTTCATCCATACATGGCAAAAATCTGTCTTCATTACAATATCAAGTTGCAGAAGAATCTTCTTCTTGATGGTTGGCAATATAATTACTCAGTTTTTTGTTATACCTAACTGGAGTAGTCTACGCCCTAAAATTTTTTTAAAGGCATGAATTTTTTATCTGAAAGCTTACAATGTATTTCTCCAGCCTTCTAGCGAGCCTTCGTGGTGTAGTGGTCTGCACGCTCAGCGCGTAACTGAGAGGTCCGTGGTTCGATTCCCGGCGAAGGCGTTGCATAGTTTTCATCTTGCCTGCTTCCAAAAAATACCTAAAGTCTCTACAAGGTCAGAGAGACAGAAGGAATAAATAAGGATGTTCAAAATCGTAAAAAAAACAACCTTATATTTAGCGTAGGTATAATGAAACACTCAATCGATTTCGAGGGCAGCTAAAGGTCCCTCCTCATCAGGAGAAAGAAATACATAGAAAGAAGAAAATAGGAATCACAGAAACACGTGGTGCTTATCAGCACTGCACGTGGTTATAACTAGATTTTTAATCAGAGTTGCACTGGCCGCCTACTTTTACTGAGCCAGGCTGTCTGATCAAGCATAAAGAAATATTAGCGAAGTTAAAATAGGGATCGAGGGCAAATGCACATTACGCTCAAAATCTGAACTTCAAATAATGGAAAGCAACCACTGAACGGATTTTTTATACCCTCTGGTAGTACCAAGTGCGAGGAGGTAACGCCATCTATCGGCAAAAATAATTGAATTAAGACAGTAGAATTTTAAAGGCATTAGGAAGGACTGGATTGGACTTCAAATCATTAACTAAACTTTTTAAATCTTTGTGAATGTGAAAAGCCTCAAGAAAATCCAATTCGCCTATGGAAGAAGCCTTTTGGATGATTTTTGCAGACCCAAAATCAAAATTATGGTTAAAAGTCCAGCTATGATACGCTATTGCAGACTTGTTAATTTCCCCTTTTTTGACATAAGATTCATGTTCCTTGATACGAAACTTCAACGCTCTTTTTGTTTGGCCAATATATCTTAAACCACACTGACATGATATACTATAAATTCCCCAAGAATTCAAGACAGAAACGCAATCTTTTAGAATCGAAGGGTGAATTTTATTAATAGGGGAGAAACCGACTTGAAAATTGAATTTCTGGAGAATCCGTGCAATTTTATAGCTAACAGAAGGATAAAATGGAAGCACGACAAGGTCATTAATATTATTTCTAACAGTGGAATGTCTTCTTTGATGGGAATCTGAAAATTTTTTGACGGCTTTATCAATAATCACGGGAGAAAATCCACGGCCAATCGCAACTGCTCTCAAATAATTAAGTTCATTGGTAAGCAAAGATTCAGAGGAACAAACGTTTAGCGCGCGGAAAACATAATAGTAAAAAGAAGCCATTTTTTGCTTAACAGGGTGGCATGACTTGGCATGGGGTGGTAAACAAACTGCAAAGGGTTTACGGTACACAGTGGTGCTAAAATCGGTTTCATTGCGGATTATAAGAATATCGAGGAAGGGGAGGGAATTGTTGGATTCAATTTCAAGAGTGAATTGGATGGCTGGATCAATTGAATTCATAATAGATAGAATCTCGGATAAATCCTCTTTATAACCGTCAAAAAGTGCGAAAGTGTCGTCAACATACCGAATCCAAAAACGAAAAGGTAATTTATCAAATAATTTCATCTCAAAATAGTGCATATAAATGTCAGCAAGTACCGGACTGAGAGGATTACCCATAGCCAATCCTTCAACTTGACGAAAATATGCATTTTGGAAAACAATGTGGGTTTGACTTAGAGAAACTTTAGTAAGCGAAACCAACTCATTAATTTCAGTATGTGTGAAGTGAAATTCCCGAAGCCTAGTTTCAAGACAATTTAGTGCTCCTTCGACCGGAACATTAGTAATCAATGATTTGACATCAAATGAAACCATAATAGAACGAAGTGGGGAAATATTTTTAAGTTTATCAATGACTTCAACAGAATTTTTTACAGTGTGAATATTGTTATCAAGTAGAGGAGAAAATCTGGAAACTAAATATTTGGCCAAAGGATATGAAGCAGTGCCTATGTTGGAAACAATTGGTCGAAAAGGAATACCGGTTTTGTGGACTTTTGGAAGAGCATAAAGTCTAGCGCAATTAGTAATAGGCGGAATAAGTGATTTCTTCAACTGAGTTGGCAGAATGTGGGAAGATTTAATAGCACTTTTTACTTTCATGAGGTCCGAAGTTGAAGGATCTTTAGGGATCGAGCAGTATGGGCCTTCATTTATCAATTTAGAGACTCCAGTAATATATGTGTGTTTGTCCATAACAACGATCTGTCCGCCCTTATCAGCTTTAGAGATAATGATATTAGTATCAGAATGAATTTCACGTAAGGTCTCATTTTCCTTTTTGCTAAGATTAGAACCCAAAGATTTATTGTTAAAATTAACGTTATGAGTAATTAGGTGGCGGATTGTATCCTTCTGCGTTTCGGAAATTTTGGAGAATTTAAAGGCTTTCTCTATAGGGGCGATGATTTGAGGAATTGAAGGTTTAGATGTCTTTGAAAAGTTGAAATTATATTTTAATACTTTTAACTGATCCTCCGAAAGATTCCTATTGGAGATATTAACGATGGAGTTAACGTTTACAGTGGGCAGATCAGCTAGATAATTGGGACTATCCGACTGGTGTGTGAGTTTTTGGAATTTAGAAATGAGCACATTTTTATGCCGTTGACAAACGGTATCGGTTCTAGACCAGGATGTATGTTCAAATGAGGAAAAATTTTCAGTGGAATTAGCAATTTTTAAATGGAGGTAATATAATTCAAATTCAATTTTAGATAAACGTTTGCGTGTGTCCCTTATAATGTGACGAAGAAGTGCCAATTTGAATTTATGCAAAATTTTTGAAACGTGAACGGAAGCTTTAAGGCTACATTTTAAGATTGCGTTTCTGTCTTGAATTCTTGGGGAATTTATAGTATATCATGTCAGTGTGGTTTAAGATATATTGGCCAAACAAAAAGAGCGTTGAAGTTTCGTATCAAGGAACATGAATCTTATGTCAAAAAAGGGGAAATTAACAAGTCTGCAATAGCGTATCATAGCTGGACTTTTAACCATAATTTTGATTTTGGGTCTGCAAAAATCATCCAAAAGGCTTCTTCCATAGGCGAATTGGATTTTCTTGAGGCTTTTCACATTCACAAAGATTTAAAAAGTTTAGTTAATGATTTGAAGTCCAATCCAGTCCTTCCTAATGCCTTTAAAATTCTACTGTCTTAATTCAATTATTTTTGCCGATAGATGGCGTTACCTCCTCGCACTTGGTACTACCAGAGGGTATAAAAAATCCGTTCAGTGGTTGCTTTCCATTATTTGAAGTTCAGATTTTGAGCGTAATGTGCATTTGCCCTCGATCCCTATTTTAACTTCGCTAATATTTCTTTATGCTTGATCAGACAGCCTGGCTCAGTAAAAGTAGGCGGCCAGTGCAACTCTGATTAAAAATCTAGTTATAACCACGTGCAGTGCTGATAAGCACCACGTGTTTCTGTGATTCCTATTTTCTTCTTTCTATGTATTTCTTTCTCCTGATGAGGAGGGACCTTTAGCTGCCCTCGAAATCGATTGAGTGTTTCATTATACCTACGCTAAATATAAGGTTGTTTTTTTTACGATTTTGATTGTCACATTAGCGTGTTTCTCTTCTAGTCTAAATAAGGATGTCTTAAGGAAATTTATAATATTTTTCTTTTGTATATATTTGTACTACTGTACAATTTTTATTGACTTTACTTTTATAAAAAGAGGGCCTACTCTATTCTAAGCCGTCATGATAATCCCATGACGTGAAGACTTTATTCTTTTCTAACATTATTTCTTTTTATGACTTTTTCCTACTTTACTTTCATAGATTCCATATCTAAAAAGGGCCCACCAGCGGCCGAGCGGTAAAGTCGCTGAACACTGGTAGTTCGGTCCGAGGTTCGAATCCCGCGAACGGGCTGGCTGCATGGGCGTTTTCGTGGTTTTCCCCATGTGTTTCCCTTAGAAAGTCCTCCACGAAGGCATCCTTCCCCTTAGGCAGATAGCTCTCGAGGCTTTGCAATAATCACACACACACCATATCTAAAAAAACTTGGATGACCTTTTGGGAGATTTCTAAATTGCCTTCGCGAATTTGTTTAACCAATGAAGCCAAACTGGAAACCCTAAGCGTCTATTTTAGAATCTCACTCTTCTGGTTTTGCTTCGCTCTGAGTAAGTTATGATTTCAATATTCTCTGTTAATTCAAAGTATATTTCGTAGTTCTACATTTTAATTTCAGTTTTAAATTTATAAAAAAAATGTGTAATCAATTTCTTTTACTTTATTTGACATAGGAAATTTTACATATGGATGCATTATGTATATTTCTTTAATGGATTGCTTCTGCGTGCATTTTCTCTCTCTCTCTCTATATATATACATATTCTCGTATATATGTTACGGTGAAACACCGAAATCTGGAGAATGTCGACTTTCACCGGTGAATGTCAACATTCACATAGTCTTTTGGTGTATGTCCGAAATATTTTCCAAATACTCTTATTTCTGACTTACACCGGTCAATGTCGACATTCACCATGTACTAATAGTGAATGTTGAACATATCACAATATTATATTTTTTTCTCCGTAATTCAGTCGCGAATAAACGCACTTGAGACTTGAAATAAGAACTTAAGAACATGAGAACCTAAAACACACAATACATTCAAAATGAGAAAGGAAAATAATAGAAGTTAAAAACTTACTTAATTATACATTGCGTTCTAAATGAGAAAATAAAATAACAGTAATAAAATCTTACTAAATTATGTGATTCAAATCTTATTTATTGCAACAACTTAAACTATTGTGACACTTTATGACCTCTCTTTTCGACTTTCACCAGAGTATATCTGTGATTGTCGACATACACCGGTGGGTGTCCGAATATACAAGAATGTAGTACAATATTCGATCTTTCACCGACGTATTTGGTGAAAGTCGACATTCTCCAATTTCGGTCTTTCGCGGTAACATATATATTTAGTACAGCCGATTTCAATAAAAAATTGAGGTTAACGACTAGGTAACATGACAGTGCCATATACAAAATTTGAATGTTCCACGGCTAATGATTTCTGATTTATGTAAGATACATGCATACATACATAGTATACACGTACGAATGTATGTAGAGACGTCCCGGAAAAAGGTCCCTTTTGAATTCCTTTTACTATCCGTTTTGGGAAAAAGAGGCATTTGTTCTGTCCGCACGTATGGATGCCACGCAAAAAGAATCTTGCAAATGGATCCGGGAATGGTCAAAATCGATATTTCAGTTAAAATACTATACACGATATTGTTTCCCAGTGCTTTCTTTATTTCATGCAAGGAGGTAAAGTAAAAGTATAAACATATAAATGCTAAGAATGAAACCAAACCTATCCACATGATATATATTGAAAATGAATAGTGATGTAACATTTACTATGAACTCTTTTTGATTGAAAGAAGACTGTTTCCTGAAAACACTAGTCCTGAAACTGTACGCTGCAGCATTTGTGTAGTTTTATTGAGAGGGAAATAAAATATTTTGTTACAGTATATTTTGAGATATTTATTACATTTTATTATTTTGAGATTTTCTTTATTATTTCATGACATTTTATTACAGTATATTTTGAGACTAAAGTATATTTAGGACGATGCAAAATAAAAAGTTCGAAATTCACTGTTTTAAAATTTATCATACATTTCGAATATTTCGTAGCTATATGCAGCAGAATCCGATTTAGCATGTGTTCTAGATTACTGAAATTCTGATTGTGTTTTATGTTTTATGAACTAAATAAAATTAAATTTGTTAGCCCAAATAGTTTAGCCAAGAAGGGCTATTAGTCTTGAAACATTTTGCATTGAATCACTATGAAAATCTGAATCATTTTTATATTGTTGCCACCAAATATCGCCTTGTATTATATTTAAAGAAAAAAATCTGCATGAACGTATATATGTTTCTCCCAGTGTGAAAAAACAACGGAATTTAGTCCACTTTTGAATAACGTAGTCCTCCACCCGAATATGAGCACCTGGAAGTCCAAATTTCGAATTTCGAATTAGTTTCATTGTCTATTTCAAATTTTGTAAAACTTTAAAGAAGTTCTGATTAAAAGACTCAACGATTTCAAAGCCAGCAGTGGCAACCCTATAGGGAATATTTTATCTCCAGCGCGCGAGACTGTCTATCGGAAATTCGAAAGATATGCTGTTTTTAAATATTTTCAGCCTGAAGGGGCGTTAGCCGAAATGCTCTCGATACTTTCATATGTCTGTAAATGAAAAAAAACGCTCGTTTGGATATAGGATAAAATCTGAAAACTTTCAGATTTTCTTTCCTTTTTCAAAATTTATTTAAGTTTCCTATTCTTATTTTATTCCATCATTTTGTTTTCGGTGGTTTAAAAATAGGCATAGATACCGCTGAACGACACCCATTTTTAAGACATTGAATATGACGGTTGTGTACAATATATTCAATGTCCGTTTAACTTACAGTCAAATAGAAATAGAAAAATGTTTAGCTTGAATAAATGTAATTTCTTTCTATTATAAGGTATTTCTCCCGCCTTCTTGGCATGCTTTCGTGGTGTGGTGGTCTGCACGCTGGGCGCGTATTCCAGAGGTCCGCGGTTCGATTCCCGGCGAAGGCGTTGCTAATTTTTCATCTTTCCAGCTTCCAAAAAATAACCTCTACACTATAATGTTAACATAATAAAAATAAAACATGATGATGTGTTTAGTAGTATGGACTACAAAAATAAAAAATAAATTTTGTTTTATTTTTGTTAAAACAGAAATCGTTTGTGTGAGAGTAAATAAAATTAGCTTCTTCTTTTTCGGTAAAAATTTATGTTTTGTGAATTGTCCCATTAAAAGAAAATTATTTTTTTTTTATCGTATGATTCTTATTGAAATAAAATAGAATAAAGAAAAAGATCAAGTTTTATGGACTTGCTTCACAGTAAAGAAGGATTTAGAATACGGGGAAAAAACAACCCAGGTATTCGTATTTATCCTCCAGCATTCCAGTTTTATGCTTTAATGTGCAAACAAAACTGTTTTCCATTTTGAGTCCTTGGAGGGTTCTAAAATGCATACACATTACTTTGCCTTTTCTTTAGTTTACCCATTCCCTTATATCTTTCTTCTGGGATGTGCATTTTAGGCTATGTGCTCTCTGTTATTCTTTGATTCTACAGAACTGAACGTTTCCTGATTGCTTCCACTTTTCTAGGCTCCTAACGTTTATGAGATGTCCCCTGGTGAAGTGTTCTGGGGTTTCTCGCTTTCCTTGTCCCTTCATCGTTTTCTTATTTCTTGGAATCTAGATAATATACATATGTACGTGATGTACCAGATTTAGTCGTAGCTTAAATTATCAGACGACAGTTTTAAAAAAACAGGATCCATTTATTATTATTCAGGAAAAATAGCAGTTACAAAATCAGATATCCGGAGTAAATAAAAAGAATTACTAATAACTTTTTGCATGAAGTTTACTGCATCGTGACATTTAAGAAAAAGCCCCCGATATTCTTTTGCGAGTCCTTTTGTAGCCTCTGGAAAGGCGGAGCTTCCAAGAAATGACCTCAGCCTCATCAGCCAATCCAGTTCGCTTTAAATATTTCCAGAAAATTCTAAAACTGTACATGTAGAAAAGGCGGGAAAAACAACTTGACTACGGGGCTGTGAATTTAATTCCACGTAATTTCAAATAAGAGAACGTCGCCATTAAAAATGAAAAGAACATACAGTTAGAACTTTAAGTGTATTCTTGACTATGGAATTTTATTATTACATATATATATGTAAGATAAAAATATGTAAATCAAAATTATAATTTAAACTAACGGTAAAACATTAAATTTCCCTCTCCGTTTTAAAAATCGCAATAACTTCTCTGGATTGCATCATTTCTAGATCATTCTATGGCCTGCGCAGCTCTGATGACGTAATAATTGGGAACTGAAACCACCATCCTAAACCAAAACTTATCTCTTCATGTGCATTATATAGTTATGCAAGATGGAAATCTTGCATAACTACGCACTCCAGCTTCTGTCTGTGCTGTGCTTGGACGTAATATCGCTATGCTGCTTCCAACTGCAATAATATCAAAAATGTAAATTTTCTTGAATAGGCACGAATAGGGTGCCAAGTGATTGTGGCCACATATGTCAATTTGAAATAAAAATGGAATTAAAATCGCCTCGACTGCCAAGTTTCTCAGAACAATAGCATACTACGCAATTCTTCCTCTTCAGTATAGAATAATTACGCATCAACACTGCTGCGGCTTTTCTTTCCCTTTGCTATTATACCATATATATATACATAGGCTGTTCACACATTTTTTAGACGATGTATATTGTATTCTCAAAACTAAATTCTTGTATTTTAAATGTTCTATTTGACATCCCTTATTCTGAACTATCTTTCGACACTACAATTTCCAGGATAATAATGCCTTTTGAAGTGGCAGAAGAGGTATTCTATCCCATTCCTCCCGAGCAGCTTTCCAGAGTCCTGTTAGGGTTTGGGACAAGGTTTGGTTAATGCACTTTTTAAAAGTCCGAAAGCACAAAAATCCATAGGTGACACATCGGGAGATTTAGTAGGAATATCAGTGAAGGGTATGGCCTTGATACCAGTTTTTTGTTCCCTTTCTTTTACGAAATTTACAGTGGATTTTGATGTGTGACTGCTAGCTTTGTCCTGAGGGAGTCTCACAGATGGATGGCACTGTGGGTAAAGCGATGCTATTTCATTCGGGAAAATTGGCGATAAAATATGTTTCTGATAGTATTTGGAGTTAATCTTGACATTTTTTTGCACTCTCTTTATTTTTAACTTGCCATTATAAGAAAAAACAGCAACAATCATGAATCCCTTAGAAAAACTTTCTTTCGATTCTTTGAACCATGTACTTAAATTTTTTTCTCCCATTTTATGATAATAAATGGCTCTTTTTTTTGTTACAATCATTTAAATACACCCATGCTTCATCTATTGTGACAATTGTTTTCCATTTTTCTTTGGATAAGTGTTTCTCACTTAGAATTCTGCAGCGTGTCCTGCGTTGAGCGATATGCTTCGGAAGAAGACGATGCACATTGCGTTTTTTCGCTTTCTTAAGTTTTAAATCAACGTTTATCATTTTGTTTACAGTGGACACCGAGCATTTTAATGATTTTGCAACTGTCCTTTGACTAGGGGGATTTTCTTTTAACACTAAACAACGTGCCTTTGCAATAGTCGAAGATGTCCGTTTTTTCCTTGGATACTTGTTTGGAATTTTTGTCCCACCTGAGGTTCCAATTTGACGTGTTTTACTTTCTTGTTGATGATATTACCTATGGACGCTTTACATATCACAAAACCATGACACTCACGTCGTTTTTGGATAACGGAGTATGCATATTTCTCTTCGGAAAGAGCGTAAATGTAGCCTTCGAACCACTGCTGTGTTAAATTCGCCATTTTGAATAAAAATAAATCTTTCAAGCCACAGACGATAATTTTGACTTTTAAAAACAGTACAATTGCAATTACTCCTTTTGCATCAAACGATTTTTTATTACCTCTTACCAAAATCGTCTAAAAATGTGCGAACAGCCTCTGTACATATCTTAGTATTCTTGATTTCTAAAAGTAATACATAGAGTGTTATTTCTTTTGTATAACGTAACATGAAAATCTAAAGATGAGACGCTTGCGGAAAAGTTAGAATACAAGGGCAAGTATATTTAACATTCAGTAAATGTCCATCTCGCTGATCTAGCAAGGTATTGCTAAGCTAGTAACAATTTTGGCGACTAATGTTTTGTCGCTAAGTTTGTCGAGAAATCACCAAAAGTCGCCAAAATTTGGCAAACATTTCGGTCCGGTCCTGTGTAGAGTTTTTTTGTTTGTTTTGGGAGCATAAACTGTAGACCCTACTGAAAGATAAAGTAGCGAATTCTCGCCATGTCTTGAAAGAACAGATGACTGCAAACGAAGGTTATAAAAACCTTTTTATTTTAACTAAACGGAACAGAGCGTGCACTCACTCGGTATTCGTAAATTAACCACCATTTGTGGTTAAGTATCTTGAACACCAAAGTACTATGTATACAATCACAATGAGTTAAATTTTAGCTTCACGACTACCTTCTATTCAATCTAAAACGCTTAATCGGCTGCACACAGCAAAGCCAAATATAGTAGAATATCAATATAAAACAAAATGGCTAGCATCAAATATGCAGCTACAGAGCTAGTACTTTCAAACAGGCGGCATGAATTCGAAACTTTCCTACTGTGAACTTTTAAAATTTGCTACTGAATACTATTTTTAAACCATTTAGATTTACGTACACGTCATTTAAATTTGCATTATTTGAAATCAGAAGGGAAAGAAAGTTTCTTAAATTAAAAATAATTGGTTGGAACAAAATAAGGTCTTACACCTGTATAGCCGTAACTGGGCATATTAATTGAATAACCGTAATTGATGTCCTCTGCAGCTGTAACCGTAACTCGGCTCTCATATGCCTTCCAGTATTTCGAGAAGCAGAACGTACTAGAAATATCTCAGCAGTCGAGTGAAAAGTTATTGTTGTGAAATTAGTTCAGAGCAACTTCGGAGTATTGGAAGCTATACGCTTTACTTGCGTTGTCTTTAACATTCTTAGTAGTTTGAAGTGTAAGTACTAACTGTACTCTGTGGTACTGTGAACACCTGTAGGAGTATTTCTGTGGAATGTTCCAAAACTCTGAACTGATTTTAGCAACCTCTCATCGGATCAGAGTGCATTCAATGTATTAAGAACCTGTACGTACGCAGCACTATTATGGTGCAGAATAAATATATCAAGTGACATTATCCGTGTATTATATTATAAACAGAGATATAGTATCTTTCTACTATTCAAGGGAATGTCATACTTTGAGCAAAGAAACTGAGATTCTTTAATTCGTAAGGATTTTTGAGATGCCACAGCCATCTTATTTCTCCGAATTCTCCAACTTTTAACATCCTATACTCTGTTTCTACCATGATTCTAATTTTTAGACAGTTCAAACAATCGAAAACAATTAAACGCCCCATCCATGACAAATGCCAAAAGAGGTGTTGTATCAAGGCTTACAGGAATGACAGAAAAGCTGGAGCAAGTTTATGTGTATTTTTGGCTTTAAATAAAGCTGCTCTATGTAGAAGCTGCCTTTTATATTGCAAGGTTTTTGGATTTACAGAACAAGCTATAGCCATATTGTATGAAGCCTCCTGGCGTCTGTTCGCGTACTGGTTTAAAAAAAACAGAATATTAATTTCAAATACCAGTACGTCTTGCTATTTGATGCTAAAGAGCTCTTAAATATCTAAGTTTAATCTCTGATAATATACGGAAAATTTCGGTCTTATGAAAGTCTTCGTTATTTCTTTTAATGCTCGGAATATTTGGTCTCCTCTTATCCGAATAACTTAGATGGTGTCTTTATTAATAACTTCAGAAATTCATTTGATATTCCCTAAGAATTAGTATCTGTGAGAAATATCAGAAAATTGCGAATCAACAGCTATAACTATTCTTAATTAGCTTTCAATAGGTTAATATCTAACAAAAAGAACTGAATTACTTGTCAACTGTACAGTTGCCAACGGCTGTGGAATGATGCGGTAGTACTGGAGCAGGATTAGGACAGACAACTACAATCACCAAAGTGTTACAACCTAGAGCGGTAGTAGGATAACAACAACATTGTTTCTTGTTTTGCAATATAAATCAGTTCCTTAAATTACACGCGTTTAGAAATTATGTTGACGCAGTAGAGCGCGATTGTTTATAATCAAGAACCTCAGTTCTTTATCGCAAAAATTTCTGCATTAAGTCAGTTTCGGTAACTTTGCACTGCAGACAAATAATGCTCAGACCCTTGCTGTTTCAAGCGGTATAAAAGTAATCATTGAACTCCTCACTTGTGCCTTATTCTTTTTGTACTGTAAAATTAAATGCGATGAAGTAAGTAGTTGATTGCACAAGCAACGTTTTAATTATTTAATAAAATCCTCAAGAAATTCATGAGATACACAAATGACAGTACACATATTTTAATAAGAAAAATATACTCCCAGATGCCACATAGATAAGTTACTGAAAGTTATATAAAATCTGAGAAGCTTAGTTTAATAAACTTCACAGAAGACGTTTCAGAAAGAAAATACACTAATTAGAAATGATGCTCCAAAGATTTTCAAAACTCCAATTAGACATGGGAGAGGAAAAAAAGGAGAGAAGAAATGTCTCCTAATTAAAAGGAGATTAATTGGATTTTGAGGAAAGTATTAACTAAAATTATATGTTACGTACGTCTAAACGTAAAACTAAGAAACACAAATCTGCCTGGAAAATAATTTTACCATGGTTGATCCAATTAAAATGGATACTTTTGAAACTTAATTTTTGATTTTTCTGAAAAACTCAACTGAATTTCTGTTCTGTTTAAAAAATCCAACAAGGAAAAATTTAGATGCACTGATTCCAAATATGCATCAGCTTATAATTAGTTTTAAAGAAGGATTTGTAATTAGATGAGCCATAAAATTTCTTGGCTGAGATCTACAAATAACTTCCTCCGTATGTCAAAATTTACACAGGTTTCTGAGATGGAAGTAATATCATTCGGAAGTTTTTTTTAATTATATATGAAAATTCACTCATAATCATCTATTATTTGAATTAATTGTGAAAGGCACTAATCATCATTTGTTATTTATTTTAAATACTTATGAGTTAGTTTTTTGCTTCAAGAGAGAGCTTTCATGGGGGACATTTTAGAGTAAGCTATTAACTTTGAAGCCAGACGGAGGCCTCTGTTTTCCGCAACATAAGAGATCAGTCAGTGGTGAGACATTACTCTAAATTTTCAAGAAAATTTTAACTAGACATTTGATAGTTTTTTAATTGCGAAGCTAATTATCGGAATCTTTAACATTTTCAGTTATAGCTTCATGCATTATACAATACTAAAATCACAACACCAAGAGGAAAATGTTCACCGAAATTAAAGTTCATGCTACGGATGGACATTTTAATAATATGACAATGGTTAATAATTAAAATATATTCAAATAGCTTTTATTTATTTATTATGGAATGTGACCGTCATGAGCATAAATAAAGCACTTGCGGGTCTTGTCATGCTATCATCGAGGTAATTAACCACTGAGGTATTCACCATTGAGGAATAATTTGCTCTGCTGTGCTACAAGTGCTTGGCAATATAAAGCATTAATATTGGCTTTCCTTTACAATAGCGAGCTAATGATCCGAAGATGCTCTAAGATAGGAGACAAGTCAGAAGATGCAGATAACCACAATACTACGGCCAAGAAGTCTGTACACTCAAAAACATAAGCAGCCTACAATCTTAACGTTGGTTGGGTTGGAATGCTATTCTGAGATCACTTATTGAAAATGGCCAACATTGGCTTCATAATCAAATCAAGATAACGTTGAACTATCAGTAAACCAGGAAGGAAGACTAAAGAATGCATTTACCAATAGACGTCATCCCACTCTACGTTTTAGAAGCAGGACCAGTTATGATGTTCTCCTTGGAAAATTTGTTAATGGCTCTGGCCATTTACACTCCAGACCAATCTCCGACTATTATTGCTTCCAAGACAGAGGTAAGTCTCAACGCTGAAGTTATTCAATTTTCAATAAAGTTATCAGATAAATTATATGACCAGTTATCTCTTTGTCATCTACGTGTAAAAAACAAAGTAAAATTTTACATTAAACAGAAAATATCCACAATAAACAATTTTTCGTTCACAAGAAAGGGAACTGGTTCTGAAAGCAGAAGAATATTTAGGCGATGGCAAAATTTACATCCCAGCTTACTGGTTGTAAAAATTATCATTATCTGTGCTTAAATATTTTTGTCCATGCAATAAATTCTAAAAATTCGGAATGATAAAAATTTCACCCTATTATTAGTGTAGAAAAAACATTGCATAGACATCATAAATTAATGAAATAACATAAAATTGTATTATTAAATAATAATTACATATTTCCATAAAAGCACTACAGTTGTTCTTCAAATATATAATAATTTTCTGCTTATCAATATTACAACAAGATATAAGATAAATTTCAAAATTACTAATACTGATTTGTTGCAAATTATTTCTCAAAAAAATTACCAGACCTCTGTATGAATCTTTTAGTTACATTATTCTCAGATAAGTAAGAGACATAATTTTAATACCCTCCCATCAATAACATCTTAAAACCTATATGCGTTTTCAATGAACTTTTTACTGGGCGAATTATTTGTTGGAAAGAAAATCTTTAAGCACTCAAAAAATGTTATATTTACCTGAAAAGACTCCTGTATCGTATTACGGGATCTTTGGATAGTTACTCGGAAACACCTAATTTTGGTTCAGAAAATCAACGACTCAGAAGAATTTAAAAGACTGTCCAAAAGAATTCAGATTTCAGAAATTAAATTACAAAAAATCTGAAGTACATGTCTTCCCCGTACGACCTATTAAATTTCAAACGATTCTTGCTGCATTTCACTTAAACCTATTTTTTCGAATTCTTCTAACTTAATTAACCAATGCCTTGAGGTAAGTTGAAAATGACATAAAAAAATCGCAAATTTTGAAATTAAATACCATGGCCAGTTTTTGTCGTAAGAAAGTCAAATGTAATATAATTTTATTTTTTTTACAACGAGTATAAAACTTTCCCAAATATGAATACAGGAACCAGAAGATCGCATCAAAAGTTAGATTTAGTTATTTGCAAAAAATATATTTTTAAAATTTGACATTGCCAAAATGTGAATATTTTTATCATTTGGAATGCTTCTGTAAATTTGTAATATATGACTACGATTACCGATTGCGAACATAAAGGCCGAAAAAGGCAGTGGATATATAAATATATATATACATATATGTACACTGCGAAAAAAATGGGGAAAGTTCTATGTCTTCCGTTACTGAGCTGATTGACTTACGTTTTTCATGTCTCAAAGGATATGATTTAGATTTACACATAGCATTGTTCTAATATAAGTACTTTGACATAAAATTGGACTTTTTCTGAAATGATACGCCGCGTATTTCCACATTTCCATTCTACGACTCAAAGTATGTCAAATTGCAAAGTTTTGCAAAAATTGCACGAGTAGTTTTTGAAAAATTAGCTCTCAATATTTTAGCTCCTCAATGTTAATTGAATTTGCTATATATTTATTAATCTCTCTTATTTATTAAATCTATTTGTTTCTTCTCTCACATTTCGGAATTTAGGTTATCTCTACATATAATAAAAGAAAGAGTCTGTGTATGTGTGTGTGTGTGTCTTTCGTTCGCGCTGCGCGTAAGCTAATAGACCCACGGCTACGAAATTTGGTACATAGGTGCATCTAGACAAGAGCCAGTGCACCTCGAAGCGAGTTTTTCGAAATTCGAATTAGAATGCTTTTTATTTTATGTTTTGTGACGAAATCGCGTCATTTTGAGACATAATGGGCTATAGGAATGCGAGATTTTACTCTACACACTCCATTTTCACATCGTCATGAAACGTAGGCACTTAGCCATTTTACAAACTAAAAATAAATGTCGTGTTTCAATAAATCGATTAAATGCGAATTTATTTAACAAAGGTGTTAACACCTTTTCAACGGGATTTTTTTCTAAAAAAGTTTATTTTTAAAAATGTACAGTTTATTTTTCTTTGATTTTTGGACACGTTAAACTTTCATACTTGCGACTGCTTTTACAAAAAGAATGTTGAAAAAATGATAATATTTTGTATTAAAAAATTTTAAATGAAGCTTCCGAGTACACTTCTCACATCTTTAAAAATGGCAACAATTTTTCTTTCTTATTGTTGTTGATAGATTTTTGATGAAATTGCATCATTTCGAATAATTTCTTTCTTTTAGAAATATGTGTTTGGCAACAATATTTCATCGTATTTCTTATGTCACTGTTTTTAAGAGATTATCATATTTCATTGTCATTTTTATATATATAATACATTTTTATAGATTTTTTTTGATAAAGTTGTTCTGCAGAGTAAAATTCTGCGCGGAATTTTATGTTTTTTGAGTTGCTTTTATGTTATTTTTTGCTTATTTCACTGTTTGTAACATATTGAAAAGTTTCGTATGATTTTTTTTCTTCAACGGAAAGTTGGTTAATTTTGTTATTAGGATGATTAACATTTGTATTAAGGGATATAGCTTATTTCATTATAATTTTTGCTCTTGAAAATATAAGATAAAATATCGTTAATTATACTTTGCTTTACAGAATTTATTTCTTGCATTCCTTTATGTTATTTATTGCTCAATTCACTGTTTTTAAGATATTAAAAAGTTTTGAGGGATTTTTTTTAGGAAACAAAGTTCTTAACCTCCTTTATACCATTTCAGTTCTTAAGATTTTGCAAAGGGAAGTTGGTTAATTTATTTATTAGGATAATTAATATTTGTATTAAGGGATATTGCTTATTTCATTGTAATTTTGTTATACGTAATAATTTTTTTTATGAAGTTGTTCTGCAGAGTAGAATTCTACGCAGTTTTTGAATTTAACGTTTGGTGTTCCTTCAGCCATTTTTTCGATACATTTAAAAGCCAGACGAAGGCTGGCAACAGAGCTGCTAGTTTCCAAATAAAACTCACCTATTTTTTATGATTTATTTTTAGAAAATTTTTATAATTTTTCCGAAACACAGTTTGAATTATAATCTATGAAACTTTTACCATCATGGAATTCGCGAAGTCTGGTTTCTAGACATTATAATGCACCCTCCACTGGAGTGGACCTCCTCCTCTTTCCAGTGGCGGGTGCATTAAGATGTCTAGAAACCAGACTTCGCGAATTTCATTTCTCTTGCATGGAAATTGATGAGTTAATTTCTCTCACTCAACACTGTCTGAAACGAACACATTTTGTTTTCCAAAACAAATATTACAAGCAAACTGAGGGATTAGCCATGGGAAGCCCCCTCAGTCCCATCCTGGCTGATATCTATGTGCATTATTAGGAATCAAATTTGTTTGAAACTTTAAACTTCCCGGTATGGTTCCGCTACGTAGACGATACTTTTACCCTGTTTGAAGGTAATAAAGAGGATTTAAATAAAATTCTTTCAACAATGAATTCTATTGACCCTGCTATTCAGTTCACTTTTGAACTTGAGACTTGCAATTCTCTTCCGTTTCTCGGCATTCTGGTCACACGTAACACATCCAACTTCAGTACTACGGTTTACCGTAAATCTTCATCGGTTTGCCTTCCACCACACTTTAAATCATGTCATCTGACTAAAGAAAAGTTAGCTTCATTTTATTCCTACGTTTTCAGTTCTCTTCAAGTTTGCTCCTCCAAACTATCCCTTGATGAAGAACTAAATTACAGGGGTTGGACAAAAATATGGAAACACCTTTAAAAAAACATGTTTCTTTGCTTAATATGGTGTAGGAAACCCGTTGGCATCCAAAACAGCTTGTAGTCTTCTCGGAATGGATAAATACAGTTCCTGTATGTTTGCCAAGGGAATAATATACCATTCTTCCTGCAAAACGGTGGCAAGTTCAGATAACGATGTTGGCGGTGGATAACGAGAACGCACTTTCCGTTCCAATGTAGACCACAAAGGTTCGATAATATTCAGGTCTGGTGACTGTGGTGGCCAGGGGAGATGGGACAACTCATCCTCGTGCTCAGAAAACCAGTCCTGGACAATGTGAGCTGTGTGAACAGGGGCTTTGTCGTCTTGGAAGACACCATCACCATCGAGGAACAAAGTTTGTACCATGGGATGAACTTGATCGGCCAAAATGTTCACATAAGTCTTGGCAGTCATGTGCCCTGACACAGTTAACATGGGGCTAGCAGAGAACCACGATATGGCTGCCCAAACCATAACAGAACCCCCGCCATGTTTCACTCTTGGCAACAAGCAGTCTGTATTATAGGCTTGAGATGGCGTTTTCCAGACGTAAACTCGGCCAGAAGTGGGAAACAATGTGAAAGAAGACTCGTCACACCATATTACTCGCTTCCACTGCTCTATAGTCCAGGCTTTGTGACTTAAACACCACCTTTTCCTGTTACGGGCATTAGCATTACTGATGAAGGGCTTCTCAATTGCAGTACGGCCAGCAATTCCCTGTTTATGAAGCTCCTTTCTAATTGTTTTGGTACTCACAGGGTTCGGTAACACAACATTCATTTCAGCAGTAACTTTTGCAGCTGTGGTCTTCTTATTTTTCGTCACAATTGCCCTTAATGATCGTCTGTCACGATCACTCAGGACACACTTTCGTCCGCGCTGTGATTTAGCAGTTGATGTTTTTCCGCTTTTCAAATATGCGGAATAAATCTTCGATACAGTACCTCTTGAAACACTAAACACCTCGGCTACCTTGCTTACGGAAGCACCTACCATACGTGCTCCAACAATTTCCCACGTTCAAGTCTGTTAACTCTGACATAATGTAATGACAACCTCACATAACGGTACTCCGACAACAACTGAACTGTTTAGAACATTTACGAAGTTGTATAGGTGGCGTCAGTAGTCAAAAACGCCAGCGCCACCTACATATTTCATTAAAATCAATCTTTCTTTTCAAACATGCATTTCACAAGGTGTTTCCATATTTTTGTCCATCCACTGTATTTAAATGCAATAGCTATTGGCAGGGGCTTTTCATCCAACATTATTAATCAAGCAGTTAAAAATTTCTAATCTCAACACACTAAAAGGCACACTCTTGTTTTAGGAGATTACAAAAATTCTGTTGTCATTCCCTTCTTTCCATCAATTAGCTATAAAGTAGTAAATATTTTGCAGAAATTTAACTTTCGGGTCGTTTATTCTCCCATCAATAAAATCCCGAGTTCCATACTCAAGGACCCCATTCCGGATATGAATTCCTGGGGTATTTATAGGATTCCTTGACAGTGTGGTTTAATTTACAATGGCCAAACTAAGAGAGCCTTATAATTTCCGGTCATGAAACACTAAGCATATGCTAGAAAAAAGGAAACACAGAAGTCTTCTGTTGCCCAACATTGTCGGTCCGAAAATTACACTTTCAATTTTTCTGCTGTCAAAATTATTCAAAAAACATCTTCCATTGGAGAAACGAATTTTCTAGAGGCATTTCACATTCAAAAAAATCTTTCTGTTCTAGTTAACGATCCTAATTCCAATCCACCTTTTCCTTCGGCCTTTAAAGAAATTATATTTTAGTTCTGTTTCGTCAACAGATGTCGCCACTAGCTTATTTTCCGTACAGGATTTTTTATCTTATCTGATCATTATATCCTATCTCGTTTATTTGCGCTTTTGCAGCTGAGGATGGTGGTTCGGTAAAACCATCGAAACGGAGTCCTATGAAAATTTGAAAATATAACGCTGATTTTTGTTGTTTGGCTTCTGAATTAGTATAACATGCATGTTAACTAAAGGCATAAAAACCCTAACTGGAAGATAAGAACAACATAATTCAATATTTTTTAAAACAAAAAGTGCACAATTTATAAACATATAAGATTAAAGAAACTGAGCTCACTGAGCCGAGTAACAGAGGTGATGTATATGCATTTTCATATATTTATATAGTTTTGGTGCTGTCGATTGCAACCCAAATGGGAGGTGCACATCTACATGTTATAGCAGTCCTGTATACAATGTTTCAACTTTCTAAGTCTACTGGGTTTTGAGTTATGCGTGATACATACATACATACATACATACATACGTACGTACGCTCAGACGCCACAAAAATATGTCTTCGGAATCCATTTTATATCAGTTTTATAATTTTTTTTGGGAAAGGAGTCCTTTATTCTCCTTACGTACAGATGTCACACAAAAACAAATTTATTTAACAAAGTGAGCTTGACACCTTTTCAACGGGATTTTTTTTCTAAAAAAGTTTATTTTTAAAAATGTACAGTTTATTTATTTATTTATTTATTTATTTATTTATTATTTTTTTTTTTTTTGATTTTTGGATACGTTAAACTTTCATCCTTGAGACTGTTTTTACAAAAAGAATGTTGAAAAAATTATAATATTTTGTATTAAAAAAAAATTAAATGAAGCTTCCGAGTACACTTCTCACATCTTTAAAAATGTGATTTTGGCAACAATTTTCCTGTCTTATTGTTATTGATAGATTTTTGATGAAATCGTATCATTTTGAATAGTCTGTATAAAATGTTATAGCAGTTCTGTATACAATGTTTCAACTTTCTGAGTCTACTGGTTTTTGAGCTATGCGAGATACATACATACATACATACATACGTACGTACGTTCAGACACCACAAAAATATGTCTTCAGAATCCATTTTATATCAGTTTTATAATTTTTTGGGGAAATGAGTCCTTTATTCTCCCCTTACGTATAGATGTCACACAAAAACATCGTTAAATTGCATTCGATAGCTGTCAAAATGGATATTTTCGTTGAATTATGATACCGTAAATTTTTCACGATTACAATATTTCCTTTTTACTTCGTACAAGGAAGTAAAAAGGGAAAGAAAAATTGTTTACTATACATTAAAGAATTTCGCCAAGTGAACTGTTCTTTGCACAAACTGAAAAAGTTCTCCAAGATAAATTTTTAAATTTCTAGATAAGTTTTCACCAAATTTTACATATTCGGACATATTTTGCGTCGTGGAATCCAAACGTGGGAAACAATCGGTATATTATTTCCGAAAAAGTCTAATTTTGTGTTGAAATACCTATATTAGAACAATGATATATATAAATCTAATATATATCCTAAGTTGCACATTAGAGATACGAGAAACGCAAGTTAAATTTCATCAATCGAGCCAGAAGAACGGGAGATATAGAACTGTCCCACTTTTTTTTTTGTGTGTGTGCAGAGTGTATTGAAGTTTGTTCAGATGTAACTCATAAAAATCCCTTCTGTATCCAATTTACAATACGTTTTGAATAAAACAGTCATTTACTCTGTCCATATCTACAGACTTAATTCAATAAATAAAAAATAGCAAGCTAAATATTAATTAAGCAAAATAATAGTACAAATGGATTTGGGAATGGTTAAAATATATATTGTTGCTGAAATATGATACCGGTATTTTTTTTGCAATTAAAATTCCCCTTTACTTAGTACAAGTCTTCGGTTAGTACAAGTTACTTACTTAGTACAAGTTAAGTCTTTACTTAGTTAAGTCTTTACTTAGTACAAGTTATAAAAATGAAATTTTCCTTTTTGACTTCTAGAAAATAACATTTAATATGACATTAGAACTTTTTGATCGGTTTAATGATATATTCATTAATAGAAGCTACTTCTAATGACAGTAAATTGTCTTTCGAAATTCCTCTCCTAAGATTGTGAAACTGCGAAGAATGAATGAAACCATTTCAAAAAAGCAATTGCAGTTATTTCAAAATGATAGTATAATAATATGGAAATTTAGTTAGATTATAAGGCGAGGAAAATATAAAATAAATAGCTTATATTTTCGAAATAAGCTTCTTTTCTCTGCTGCAAATTAATTAATTTTACTGCAGATCAGCTAAAACAGAAAGAAGGGAAAACTGTAAAAGTTCTGCTACCGTCGTCAAAATACAACAAACTGATTTTTATTTGCATCCAGAAATGCACTTTCGTAATGTTTATCTAACTTTAAGTAAACGACTATTGTAAATGATTATGATAGCCAATATTATTCTTTAATTTTATTAAAAGTTAGATTTGTCTTTATCATATTCGTCTTGACATTTATAACAATATTTGCTGAGGCAGAAAATACTCAAATTTTATACCAAAAGGCATAGTTTAAAAGTAGGAAGATAATCTCAACTCTAAGATTATTGGATATTTTGCCTCCTCGTGGCTGGGTGTAAATAAGCGTATTCCCCTAGCTGTGTTTGTAACTGGTTGAAGTTAGTAATCACTGGACCATGGTAAGTGTTTTATGAATTTAGAGATAGTGTAAACGAAGAAGTATTATAGTTTGGAACTCAAAATATTCTTATGAATAATTTAAGTTTCAAAAGCCAGAGCAAGTAGCCTCATTTTGTATTTTTCTGCAGCGAAAACTTACAACGAGAGTTCTAGCATTTTATTTAGTATCAGCAATATATTAGCACTAGCATTTTAGTTTGTAGACTACCAAGGCGCAAGTATATAATATGAGATGGATAAGTATGGGAGTATATGGTAAGTAGTGTATAAGTAAATATTTATTTAATTTTAAATTTGATTGTGTTTTTGTTGACAGTTGGATAATTTTTAAGCGCTATTGTGTTGTATAGGGGAAATAGGGTGGGGATATCATGGGAAAAAATTGATAAAATGGCAACTATTTTAATCTAATTTTCAAATGAACATTTTAACAATTCAGATATAGCCACAGTCATTACAAGCAGGCTCGTTTAAAATAGTACAGTTTAAAACTCTTTAACTACGCTGTCTTAGACAGATAAACACATAATTCGCAACTATATAACATTCATTTTGTTATATATGTAAGTGTTCAACTTAAACTCTTGGATAAATAGTTACATATCACACTTTTTCTTATAAATCATCACTAGCAGTGAAGAGTACTTACACGGGTAAGTACTTCGAGAATCTGTATTTTAAAGCAAAATCTACGTGATGCTGAAGAATAAGCTTCTAAGAATTAGGCTGCAAATACATTTAGTAAAGTTTTAAAAAGTGCTTTAAATAAGTTGTTCCTAACGCAGTCACTTTTAATCTTTGAGACTGTTTATAAAGATACTGCTATAAGTCGCGAAATCAGGAACTGGAATGCTCAGGAGCCCCTTTACTTCTTTCACACATTAAGGAAGATTTCGGTTGATCATCACTTTTGGAGTCATAAATTCGGTATTTCACTTATTGAGAGAAGAGTACCACATGGATCGTCGCATTGTCTTCTCAGGGGATTCACGAGTTCATGACACTCTCCTTCATAGTGCCCTTAATCATTCAATACCTTGTGGAAGATCATCATCTTCCACAAGGCCGATTCGTGTTTCGTAAGTTTCTTTTATTTTACATGTGCTCGAGAATTATCACTACATTACTCTGCTTTATCTCCTCCATTACCACACACTCTTCTACTAGTTATCATCCGCATTCACACCTCTCCTATTCACACCCTTCACTTTCACTAAACTCCTCATCAGACGCTAAGTGAAAGGCAAAAGACGAAAACACCAAAATGTCCCTTCTTTGAGAAAATCGTATCGTTACTATTTAACTTCTCCTCTAATTAATAATCGAAGACCATCTTCTGATGCAACCACAACTCAATTAAACATAATTGGTCAGGTGCAGTCCTTCGCGATCTTTGCGAACCAATTATACTCATGCAGCAATTAAAATTATGCACCTCACATATTCTTTCTACATCATCTAAGCTTAAGAAAAGGCGAGTAGTGTACCTTTTCTCACCTGTTTCGCATAGGCAAGTCTCCGACCATTTACACACACCGACCAAACATATTTCACGAATATGATGAGACTAGAAGAAGTTAGCTTACTCTTTTATTTTCAAAGACCAGCTATCACATCCGTTACCTCCTACAATGAAATACGTTTTAACTTTCCTTCACAGGCCTTTTAAACACTTCACGGATAAGTAGTCTTTATTTCAAAGCTCAGTTACGTTCTCTAAGCGCAATCCTTGTCACTCGCAAATGTCTTCAAAGCCAGTTCTTTCTCTCTGCATCAGCTACAGATATCGAAAGGATCCTTTATTCCCAATATAATTCTTTAATTTTTACTAGTGCCTATATCTGCCACTTATACCCCTAATTCTGGACTTTTCTGCCGAGGAATCGTGATGTTCAGAAATAACCTGAAGCCAGAATATTTATATAACACCTACCAGCCCTGATAAATATGTGATTAGTGGTTAAGTTGAATAGTCAATTTAAGTTTTTATCACAAAAATTTGCTCTAGATAGCCTCGAGTAAAATTCTTGAGCTCAGAAGAGTAAAATCATTACTTTTCATATAAGAAAGGGAGATTGAAGTTTAGAATGCTGATTGAAATTTAGATATAAAACTGAAACATAAGCGATATGGGTCGCAGGGTCCCTGAATTAATACCACAATTATTCATAAGCTGATTAGCGGAAGTATCACCATGGACTTAAATTTTCACCAAGCAGGCCTCTGGTACTTATCTGTATCTCGTTGGACATAATAATGATAAACTCTCTCAACGTAGAAATGACGCCCGATTCCGATAATTATATACTATTTCAATGTGTGATAATCCTCGTGGGGCTCAGCTAGCCGACGATTACCTAGAAAGAGATCCATGTAGATTCGCCACATGGATTCGACTGCTAAATCTTCTGACCTTAACCCTACCTCTCACATCAGGGATGCCCTTGGAGGGCATTTCCATCTCAACATCCCCCTCCGAGAACCATCCCGGAGTTGAAAACGGCCTCGCTGCACGAGTGGGATCGGCTACCACAGGAACTCCTCGATTGCCTCCTGCCCAGTATATCGTCTCACTGCGTGACTTGTCTGGATGCGAGAAAGGAACATATCCTACGTTAGCCTCATTTTCAGTTCGATATTAGAACGTGTGTTTTTTACATCCCTGAACTTTACTGATGATCACAAATACATAAAATTCCCGTTTGAATGGTACATCTCTTTCTTTGTTATAAATGTATATTCATACCAAATTTCCTTAAAATCTGTTCCTTAGTTATCATGAATTCGACATAATGTGCAAATTCTCTTAATTTTGTACTCGAGCACATATATACATATATATAAATATATATATGTAAGATATTACATACGATTATATATGCATATAAATAATCGTATGTAATATCTTGCATATATATATTTATGCAAAATATAAAATATGTAATTTAAATTAGCAATAGCCTCTTAATTCCCCCTCTCTCTTTTTAAAAATACTAATGTCTTTTTCTGGACTGCGTAATATTAATGACGTAGCTAATTCTGAACTTGAACTCAAAGTTCGAGACCTGAAACTTTCTCTTAATAAGCAACTTAAACCGAAATATTCATTTGGTACGCTTCCAAGTTGGATAACTGCGAACAATTTGATTTTAGCTATTTTACCGTAAAGATGCTACTTCGCTCGTTGATGTATTGCTTAGCCTCTGCTAGCTATTATCAACTGTTCTAAAAATATAATCTGCATAAAATTGTGGGTGCATCGAGCACGCACAATGATGATATGCCACGAAAAAGAATATGTATCCTAAGGATTAATTATCAAGGAATACAATTACGTGTGAAACTTACGGTTTCGTTTATCTTCGAGTGTCACCTTTTTAACTAAGCACTAAAGCCAATCGCCTCTTCAAGATATTACAATGCAAAGAACCATCGCCAGTCCAAGCGTTTTCCAAGTCATCTTATTACACAAAACATACACACATATATAGCTATCTATATATATGTCAGATATAAGAAAATACGATAGCTGCTGTAAAAATAATTGGCGATCTCAAAGTTAACAATTCTAGATTTCGTGCTCATCCCCTAAATTCATCTGTTCTCCCAAATTCGAGATCCTTCCATGATTATGTAACAACTTAAGGTATGTGCCTACCCTAAATTCGTCGTTTTGGTGAAAATTTTCGATTTTTTTTTATTTATTCATTTTATAGGCCATATATTTAGGTTTCCAAAAATGCTTTATTTTTGTGTTTACGATAAATAAAAGCAAAGTTATAGTATAAAAAGTAAACCGGAAGTGAATTTTTGGATGCCGGAAGTTGGCATTTAAATGGTCGTAAAAATGTAAACAAGAAGTTTAAACAGCTATTTTCTAATTATTAAACAATGTAAAAGCTGTAAAAACAACACATCTTTCACTGTGTGACACGTTGCTGATAAAAATACCTACATGGGAAGACTCAAAACAATAATGTGTATTTTAATAACCTTTTGAGGTATATTTTACCTAAAGAAACTTTTGTCCACCTGAAAACATTGCTTTTAGCTGCAGATATTGCTGTATTATTATTTAATTCAAGATATTTAGGACATTTATCTATTTTCAGGTATACAGAAATAGAAATTAATCCCATTATGCTTGAAAGCTACATGGGAATAGACAAACAGCGAATTCAGAAATAGAAACGCCAATCTCTACAAGCAGCAAACTTAACCAGTGCTAAAAGAAAGTCAAAATTAGTTAAGAATGAAGTAAAAGAGGGCCTAACATACATATACGGAGAGTTTTAAAGGTCTAAAGCGACTGCAAAATTTTTTGTGCTGTATTAAAATCTTTAAATGCATTTTCTGAGAAATTGTGTTTTTCGTTACTTTTGATTGCGATTACATTAATTTCTCAAAATGTACTTAGAATATTGAAATGAAATTTTGCCAAAATGTTTTATTCATCTTTATCTGTGTTCTGTAGCAAAATCTGGCCTCTTTTTATTTATTTATTGATTTTATTGACAGTATTTGAAAGAAAAGAGGATTTTTTTTTGTTTACATTTTGAGTTTTTGCACCAAGTTTTGAATATTTCAAAAAATTTTATAAGTACTCAAATCTTTTGCTACAGAACACAGGTAAGTATGCTAATTATATACTGTGTAAAGATTAATGAAGTATATTCATTAGAATTTATTTTAGGAGATCTGGTGTAAATGAAAATTTTCACTAAAATGTTACTAAATATTGCCTATATTTGAAAAATTAATGAACCATTCTATAAAATTCCATTTAAGTTCATAGTTTTATATCCCATTTTACTCAAAAACATGTGTGTTTAATTAAACTTTTATGTATTTAAAAAAAGGGCTTCGTATGTAGGCACATACCTTAAGATTAACCAATCATAGCTTAGAGTACGTTCTACATTTACGTAGTATAAGTACTCTTGTCACAAAAAACTACGTCATACCTTTCCCTAGCTTACCACTTTCAAACATCTCTGTGCTGCTATGTTTTCCTTTGTTTTTATTCTAAGATGATATAACGTGCATATAAAATAGTGTAATTACTTTTGATCTAAAACTATCTTATCTGCAACGAAATGATGTGATATGGTTGAAAATAAAGATTGGTGATTTATCGAAAGCCAGTTTCGTCATCTTCGTCTCAGCTTGGTACTATGCCATCATGACTACGCATTAGAATTATTACACATATATATATGTATCAGTTTTTTAGCTAACTTGAGGATTAGAAGACACTGCGCAGATACCTAAGATGACATAACGAAGCAAAAGAAAAAAAAATTAAGACGTCAACGCAGTTTTATTCAACATAGTTTTATTTCGTATTAAAGCATGCCTTGATGAGCCCAAAGAAGTTCACGTCATCATTATGTTTACGCCATACATTCCATATTATCATATAACTATTTGCATCTTTAGACAACAGATGAAGCCGAGAGATGGAACTGCACTTCTTAGCTCAGCAAACGAAGTCGGCAAAAAGAGGTACATATCAGCAAAGCGCGAGATGTATAGTAAAAAATTTTTTAATTTGTTCGGATGAGAGGCGTCCGCATTGCAGCATGATTATATTAGAAAGCATGAGCAGGATTAATTAGTACAGAAAATTATAATAAGCAGTATTTTAAACAATTTCTATTTTTCAGCCAGAAATGGGACATAGCCATGTATATATGTATATGTTAGGGTGAAACACCGAAATCTGGAGAACGTCGACTTTCACCGGTGAATGTCAACATTCACATAGTCTCTTGGTGTATGTCCGAAATATTTTCCAAATACTCTTATTTCTGACTTACCCAGGTCAATGTCGACATTCACCGTGTACTAACGGTGAATGTTGAACACATAACAATAGTATATTTTCTTCTCCGGAATTCAGTCACGAATAAACGCACTTGAAACTTGAAATAAGAACTTAACAACGTGAGAGCCTAAAACACACAATACATTCAAAATGAGAAAGGAAAATAATAGAAGTTAAAAACTTACTTAATTATACAGTACGTTCTAAATGAGAAAATAAAATAACAGTCATAAAAAACTTACTAAATTATGTGATTCAAATCTTATTTATTGCAACTACTTAAACTATTATGTCACTTTATGACCTCTCTTTTCGATTTTCACCAGAGCATATCTGTCATTGTCGACATACACCGGTGAGGGTCCGAATATACAAGAATGTAGTGAAATATTCGGTCTTTCACCGACGTATTCTCCGGTGAAAGTCGACATTCTCCAGTTTCGGTCTTTCACGGTAACATATATAAATATAACTACATACCATAATTTCAAAGAGTTTTTGCAGTGTATTATATTTAAATATATATTGCGTCTCTTGTTAAATCATCCAATTCTGTCAATCGCACTTTAACTCCTAAGAAGTATATCTACTGTTATAAGTTTAATTTATTATCTGTTAGCACTGTAAAATATATAGCAACGAAGTTAGCATAGTTTGATTTACTTCGAATATGAAGAATTACGTATCATTATTACTAAAAACAAAAATGTCAATAAATATGCTTTTCAAAAGTTTAAACTTTGAGATACAAACTCTTTTAAACGGCTATACTTGCGTTTAAAATATAAGTACAGTCGTATGTTAACTGTTACTATTACGACTGTTCTCTGAGAATCTAGAAGATGATATTAGGCTATTAAATATAGTCCCACCGAACAATCTTCACTTATTTGCACTGTAATTTAGTGTTAGCTAGATGATTTGAGGTTTAGTTAATGCCTTTAATTCCGCATGCAGCATGATTCATCAATGTTAATAAATACGTGAACAATGATTATGTAATGATATTCCAAGTGACTCTTGATGATTCGTCATGAGCTGTTTTTAAGCGAACCGTTATCATGACATATCTTTATTCCACTCTTAGTGCAGCGAAAACGGTATTTGTGAATGAAATGTTTTGCCGAGAGTTTCTGATTATTATGTTACTTTCCGAGTTTGAGATTTAATTTCAGAGAAATTTTACAACTAACCATTATTTTTTCAGAATTATTCGTAGATTCGTAATCTGACTTTAAAAATGAATGAAATGAAGCATATTTTTAAGACTGTGGTATTTTTAGTGACGTGACAATTTTGGCAAATGCACATGGGAATTAAACTTTTGCAGCTATTGAGCAGGGAAATATTTTCACTGAAGAATTATTGATAAACTACCTCATTATCATACAATAAAATTACTCAAGATACAATTAACAAAATCTTGGCAAAACGGAAGAAATTGAAGTATTACTAAAGTTTTTGGGCGTTGGAGTACAGTTTTCTAAAATATAACATTTTTCGACTCAACAGCACAAATGCAAAAGAATAGGCTTTAAATTTCCATATATGGAAATACAAAAATGAAATTTTTTAATTTAATGTGAACTAAAATTTTTTATTTAATGGGGATTCTAAAACTGGAATTGTTTATATTCCTTATCACCTAATGACCAAAGTCAAGGTCACCTATCATCAAGGTCATATAAGTTTGTTAAAATGTTACAAGATATCACGTTGTTGCAATCGGAAAATTAAATTATTTTATTCGTATAGAAACGCGGGTCCACTACAATCCATTAAGGACGATTATCCTATTATTATTTTATGTATATAGAAATTTTTCATGCATATAGAATGATACTTCACATATATAGAAAATTCAGCATTGAAATTGCAACACCGAGAAGGAAAGGTTTCAGAAATGTAGATTTCGCTGAATCAATAGACGTGTTACTTATATACAGACAATCAAAAATTGGAAAGAAAATATTCAATCATACACAGTACGGAATATGACTGTCATACACAGGATTACAAGTCAGATCATTAATCATTATATGAGAAATATTTTCCAAAGCTGTAAGCACATTAGCATGCACCACATTAAGTTTGACACTGGTTTTTGCGTTTGTAACAGCCAATCTGTGACTTCCCAAACGGTTCTTTATAGGTGTGACCATAACATTGGCTCTAAAACCAAATCATTATAAAAGTTAACAGTTTGCATGAACAAGGTCAGCCTACCATATATTATGCCGCCCGTACTTCATTATTCCAAGAACAGGGATGGCATGACGTTTACAGGCGAAGGCACATTGATGACGTTGACCACAAGGTCTCTTGATAAATCACGGCTTGTCTCTGCTCTTGAGAAATAAAGGAAACTCGTCGCTGAAGAGAAAAGTCTTTCTTGTTGTTTCCTCCGTCGCCTGGATGTACAGGTGGCGATCCAAACAGCAACGAAATCATCATAATGACCTATGAGAGCGGGGATCTTGTGATTGGTGCAACTAATTGTCAGTGGTAATTTGGTTGACAACCCAATATGTGCAAGCGCCTGATAGTTGTGCAAACACAGCCGAACTTCGTAATATGCGTCGTACAATTTCACTAGGAGTAACGTAAGGAGCACTATATGCTATTCTTCTTATCCACATCCGTTCAAGCAAAAGCCATATCTTTCTAATATAGTTTTCTGTCAATGGAATTTGTCAGGGTTCTTGCAACATTGGAGTACACAATAAATACTGCTGGCATTTAACCTACATCCATAATGGCTTGTCGAAGCGATAACAAAAATCTCGAAGCGGAGTTCAAGGATTTTGCATCTGATAAATGATGATAAGTGATAAGTAAGTTGCCGACAAATTCAAATCATTGCGCTATCAGCCACTTGATTTAATAATATAATTGAAGATTCTCGTGGCTAAAAACATTTGCAATTGATCAGGTTTTTGTGCCATTATGTCGCTGAGAGAAATATCGCTTAAATTTGAGTATTTGAGTGATTTTGTTATATCCACAATTCTTTCCATTCGTATAAACTTTACATTCTTGCTATCGCTATTTCAGTGTTGAGCACCATATTTATATTTTCGGTTAATTACATTTTATCAAATGTTACTCCTAGGAATTCAAGTATATATTACAGTCTGGGAAAGAATACTGACAGCTCATACGTTAAAAAATGACAGAAAATTTTAAATTTAACCAGACAGTGCTCCATACTAGCCCATTTAAGATATTCAAAACGTCCTCTGTAGAAATTTTTGAATAGGCTGAAATAAACGTGGATTAAGAAACTAAGCTTTTTTTGAGGTGGAGGGAGAGGAATAATATCTAATATTTTATTCAAAAGTTCCTAGCATGTGTATTTTTCGCATTCTAAATTTCATTGAAACATAAAACATATTTAAATATCAAAACGATCTTTAAAGTAAATATAAAAAAGTATCTTAAGACACTTGTCTTTTCATTTAAAAAATTTCAAAATATATTCAATAAATGAGCATTCTGATATTTAATGACGCTGATCTTTTCAGAAAATAAATAATGATATTTATTACCTGAGGGTTTTAAGATATTTATCTAGAAGTCGTTTGAAAATAGAACCCTCATTCATAAATAGCTCTTGAATACAGTTTTGAAAAATTAGTTTAACTTTCCATCATTAATCAATACGACTTCTTACGCATTTTTTAGTAAGCACATAAAGGAGTTCTCAGTGTATTTAACATCATAATGTTTGCAATAAACTTGGAAAACGTGAAAATTGAATAAAACGTTGAGTGTTATTTTTTAGAGGTAAGTATCCATTTATCATTAGGATAAGATCAGAAAGTTTAATTAAATAAATATTTAAATAACTCCCTGTTTTTGCTAAATTCTTTATGCTCATATTATTATTTTAAAATTCCTTATAGCTAATTAGTTTTCAGTCAGCTTAGAAAGAGAAAATACAGTATAAAAATTTTGCAGAAATTAATATACAGTTTAAAGGCAATTGTTTCCATCTTATTGAAATTTTCGTATGTAAAATTTACTTGCATCTGCATGTAAAGTCTTTCTCTAACTATTTATGTATGAAAACTTCCCTAAAATTACTTATATTCTTGTAGTACACTTGTAGAGACAGGTATTTTTTGGAAGCAGTAGAGAGGAAAAAGGAGCAACGCCTTCACTGGAATTCGAACCACGGACCTCTGGAATACGCGCCCAGCGTGCAGACCAACACATCACGAAGGCATGCTAAGAAGGCGGGAGAAATACCTTATATACTTCCCCTTTTAAAGGGCCACTGGGGGTTTTAGGGGACCCAATCGCCAAATCTTGGGTGTGAAAAATTATCATCCACCACCCTTTTAGTTCGGGCGCCACTGTAGAGACATTAGGTATTTTTTGGAAGCAGGAAAGATAAAAAATGAGCAACGCCTTCGCCGCGGTTCGAACCGCGGTCCTCTGGAATGCGCGCTCAGTGTGCAGACCACCACACCACGAAGTCATGCGAAGAAGGCGGGAGAAATACCGTATACACTCATAAGATAGATATTAGAGGTTGTTTTTATGCCCACAGGGGGCGATTTACACCTTAATTAATTCATAAAAGGGTGTTTGTTCGTAATGTCTATGCAGAGATGTAGTTTGTAAAATCTTTCAGTGAGAAAATCATCTCGAGAAGCCAAGTTTAGGCTAAGTGTGGTAATAAATCTACAGATAATATCACTTCTGATGCTTCGATCCGAACTTGAAAGTGAACTTGAAAAATAAGAAATCTAACTGTCCCCACTATTTCCCAAGTTTTAGGCCATTAACAGTATGGAATCTTTATCCTACTTATTCTCATAGTCTGCATGGATTTGACAACTTTAACAAATTATTTTATTTATTCGGATCATTAATTTATCATGTTAAAGGAACATGATATTTACTTTCTTGTATGAAGTAAATAACGTATTGTAATTGCCAAAAATTTCGGGCATGTTATTTCAACGAAAATATCCATTTCGGCCGCTCTCGAATCCATTTGAACGATCGTTTTGAATGACACCTGTACGTACGGGCAGAATAAATAACTGTATTTGCTAAAACGGATAAAATGTAAATAGACTCAGAAGATAATTTTTCCTTGATTTCTGGACGTACCTAGGTATCTATGTATGCATTTCGCATAATTAAAAAAAGAGCAAACGTAGAACGTTGAAATTTTGCATATGTGACTGCTATAACATGTAATTGAGTACCTTCCTCTTTCGATGCAATCAGCCTCACCCATCATATATATATTCCCGCTCTGTTACCTGGATGGGTGAGCTTATATTTTTTATTCTTATATGTTGGTAAATTGAGCACTTTTTACTTTAAAAGTCATTGAATTATGTTATTCTTGTATTCGGGTTAAGGTTTTTATGCTTTAGTCAGCCTGCATGCAATAGTTGTAGAATTATCAACAATTTAAAAATTTAAGTGGCGAGTTAAACCTAACGAAGCCGCCGTTTGCTTATACTTGAAACTCTTAGTTTAGAATAGTAAATTAAGTCAGTTGGTGTCCAACTTCAGCGTCTTTTTGGCCAGTGGCACCAAAAGCTAAATTTCAATTTTGTGTATCGAAAATGTTTTCTTACTGCCCGCTTGCTAAATTGCTTGTTTTCGAGAAGAATCTATAATTTCAACTGAAAAATGTCTTAATTGCTTCTAAGTGTATTTGGTGTTTCAAGGTTTTCTATATTTGGCAATATTTAATGAAGATGCTTTGAGTTTTTAAGCATTTTTGCCTTACCGCGAAGGCGAAGTGAGAATTGAACTGATTGAATGAGAACTATATCGCTCATGAAATTTGAGGAAATAAGTTTAAATTAAGTCCAGTAAAAATGTGCATAATTTAACAGACCGTACAAAGAAGTCATGTTGTTACTCTTTGTACGGTTTGTTTGTACAGTTGACATCAGATATTTTAATTCAAAACGCAATTCAACGCTCTTTTATGAACTAGATAACGGCTAAAATTAAATTAGATCTTGAACATGAGTGTATTTAAAATTTTAAAATAAATTTTGCTTTGTTTTAGTCTCATAATGCTTTCAAATAAACAAATTAAAAATGCTTTTCGGAACAACAGAAACTTTCAAAAACAAAGTTTCGGTTTGTGAAATATGATTTATTTTACTTAAAAATTTTTTTACACTCACTGGCTTTCCAAATCTGCTTATTTCTCATTGAATAAGACTACCGTTTTCATAAGTTTTTTAGACTCGATTTTGTTCGATTTTCTTGTCTGAAAATGTTTATGTGCTATGTTTCATCAATTTAGAGACTGACTAAAAATTCAGTCCACTGCAACTGAAGCACTGCAGGTCCTTAAAGCAAATTTAACTTTAAACAAGACGCATACTTCTTCGTTTGATTATCTCAAATTAATCATTAACTCAAAAATTTATCATAATTTTTAATTTCACATTGTATGCTTAAATTTGCTGAAGGAATTCTGTTCATTCTAAATCTTTGCAAAAGGATTACATAAACAAAGTAATATTTTTATAACAATTGTATAAACTATTACACCGAATATAAACTTGCAATATTTGTTCGATTTCAAATACTTAGCCAGCGCAATTACAGCTTAGAGTTATATCTGATCTTTGCAATGAATTATCATCACCAGAATAGTTTACCATCAATTAAACAAACAACAGAATTGAAAGACTTCAAGTTCTGCATCACCAATTGTGAGTGCGGACAACGTGGACCTGGTTTCAACACGAAACTTCCTTTTACGAATTTAAATCTAATCTTATCAAGAGACGACAAAATTTCCTACCTGAGTTTTCGAACACATACATTCTAACGAAATCCGAACAAGAACAGCTTTATCGTTGCGAACAGTTCTTCTTGGAATGGCAGGCCAGCGGGTGCAGCAGCAGAACAAAGCCTTATACTGCTGTTTGTAAAATTCTACACTTTATAGTAAAACTAATTACCACTTAAAATCCACATAAATTCTGGAATGAGCGAACGATCCGGAAAAAAGAGGAAGAAAAGAGAAAATTTAATTAAACTAACATTTCGTTAGTAAAACATAAATGCCTCAAACTATGCATTGAACATTAGTTATTAGCGCCTTGCCTAGAAGTGCCTATGCTCATTACTAGTATTTCACCATATGCGTGTCCATAAGTTAATTTTTATGAGTGTGAAATAAGCATTAATCTTAAAAATAGAGTTTCATGTTCGAAATTTCAGTTAGTGCAAGTTTCGCATTGGAACTAAAGGAAACGTTTTTGAAAAAAACTTCAGAATAACTTATCCACGATAAGGAACATCCCCAAAGAATGCAATATTACACCCACATGTTGTCATAAAATCTTGTCGATTAGGTGGATGGGGCTGCGCCCTATTTGTATCCACATGATGGCATCATCTATGGCAACATATGCTTCACTGGACAATGAAACTTAAGGAAGCGTTCACATTATATAAAGTAAATGGTAGATATTACATGCAATATAAGCAAAATTGTAATTAATGATACTTCGTTATTCCATGAAATATGATATAAGATATTAGGCTCAGAAGTTCCAGTTTCCAATTTCGTGTTAAATCTGTAATAACGGAGAGGAAAAATCGAAGAATCATAGCGAAATAGGTGATGTTGTGCTAGACTTCTGTGAAGAAATGCTGTTTGTTAAATGTATTAGACTCAGAACAATAGCCTGTTTGATAAGGAAATTTGAAAGTTGTGGTATTTTTTATTATTTTACTACACGAGATTTAGTAAAATATTGTTGCAATAACAGACAGAGAGTATCTACCTTACATAAGGGAAACAGCACAAAAACGCCTATGCAACCAAGCCCGTTTGCCAGAATTCTAACCTCTATAACCTAATAACTAACTATTAGTGCTCAGGGACTTAGCTGCTGGTTTGGCACTTATACAAACAGTAATATTCATGTACGTAATCAAACTTTTACATATAAATATCAGACTTTCTTTTAATTAGCGACATTACATCAGACCATTTTTATTTCAGAGGTCATTTATGTTTATGGGAGTATGAAATGGATTCTGTATTGCGATCTAAGTTCTAGCATGCGTAAAGAAGCTTCGTTGCTACATTAAAGTTTCTTAATATAACGAATTTTTTTCTGTTTCACATTTTAGCCCACCAACGGCCAAGCGATAATTTGGCTGAAACAGGATAGTTTAGTCTGGGGTTCGAAACCGGGCGCACCGGCTGGTTGCATGGGAATTTTGGTTGCTGGTTGCACGAGCTCTCTGTGCAACGTGTATACGTCCAGTTTCCATTAGATAGTTTTCCACGAAAGCATCCCTCTTCTTGCACAGTTATCCCTCGAGTGCTTTGCCATAGTCAAAATAAACCAAACCAAATCAAACTTTAACTCTTTATTTACGCAGAACTCGGTTTTGCGATAAGCTTAATTCTCAGACAGAGCTTCATAGGCACAATTGCTGGACTTTCTTCCAAAGGAGAAATGACAAATCTATGGTGATTTTTACTGTAATTCATATAGTTACGGATATCATGCTGGAAGGTATAGTGGTTAGCAGAGGTTTATCATTAGTCCGAACTTCAGGGTAGGTTGGAATGTCGCTTTATCTCCTGTGGTGCCCTGGGGAACTCCTAAACTTGTGCCTCCTAAATGATTGATCGGCCATTTCCGAAGCATTTTTGGGAAAGGAAATCTGACTAATAACTATTAATTGTCAGGAGTTATACTTAACCCTTAACCATTTCAGAATGGCATTATCTTGTTTGCTGGAAGCTTCCTGTTCGAAATGAACTAAGAACTTCCTATTTGAAAACAATATCCATATATTTATGCTTTATCATTTGTAGTTTGGATGAACAATAAATTAATAATACATTCATTTTTATCATCAGATTGATTGCATTTAAAAATGGTAGGATCTACATGCAATTTGAATTAACAATCCTTAATTGACATGCTACAACAAAAGCTGGATTTATTCAGACTCCAATGATTCATGCTTAAACAAAATTGTCTGTAAGACAATTTAACTCCAATTAATTTAATTTGATTTGATTTAATTCCGAATAAGTTGACGAAAATCAATAATCGTTATGATTTAATTCAGATGCGGGCTTAGATATTTGACACTGAATTCAAGATATGCATCTTTGAAAATTATGTATGATAAATATACTGATTCAGGTTTTACATTAAACTAGAATGTAGATTTAGGTGCACGTTTTAGATTATAAGCTATAACTCATACCTTTTCAGATATATGGCAATGGAGTGGTAAAATAATTTTGAAGATAAGAAATATATGTTATTTCAATAATAAAAGAAGTAAAATCGAATGTCACATTTTAAATGTGTTTTAGTTGACAACGAGAGCATTGTTCAGAGATCAAAACAACACATTTATTTCCAAAATTGGTCAAGGCAACTATGTCAGCTAACATCTGTTACAAATGAGTATTCGTTTTATTCCAGTGCCTCCACATGTACTCAAATCCAAATAAGTAAGAATTAATCAAAATACCTCCAGTACGCCACTACTAAATCGCTGCTGTGATGCTACGTCTTCAATGCGGATATTTCTAAGATCATAGCATGAGTAATAGAGAAATCTCCCGTTTGGAAGAAACACCAGGTTGTCTTTTGGGTTTTTATTTAAAACCTAACAAATGATTGACATATTAAATATATCTCGGAAACAATATCAAGGTTTTTATAGGCAGAAAAATATCCATAGACGCAGGGCATCTACATTTCCAAGTCTCAAAACATTCTGTTTCTTTTGATATTGCCCTGCTTCCCAACAAGTAAACAACATCGGACGGTCAATCCAAAACTCACTTTTGAAATCTCACTTTCACATTAGTACGTTCAATTATTCGGAAGACTCCTTCCATTGGGAATTATCTGAAGTGGTTAGCTCTGTTTTTACGGGCAATGGTAATCGTTAATTATAAACACACGCTGTAATTTTACAATACATATATTTTTCTGTAGAAAAGTATTTGGTGTTTGTTATCCTATAAAGGAACAAATCTGATGTGGTCACCATATGACTTCTTTGTGCGGCTATTGCATTAAACATATTTTTTGCTGCAATTCATTTAAACTTATTTTCTCGAATTTTTCTAAATTAAGTAACCGATCCCTCAAGGCAAGTTGAAAATGTCAAAAACTGGAAAATTTGAAATTAAATATGCCGGTTAATTTTTGTCGTACAGGAGTCAAACTTCTTGCAATTTTATGTTTTCATAACGAGCTTAAAACATTCCCAAATAAGTCTAATGTCGTTATTTGTCGAAAATTAATTTTTAAAAAAAGTGACACTAACATAGGAATATTTCCGTTGACTTCTGTAAAAGGGATGAATGTAACCAACGATTGCGAAAATAAAGGCTGAGTAAGGGGCGATATATTTAGTTCTGCCGATAGCAATAATAAAGAGAGTTGTACAACTAGATGCTATAGGAGTCTCATACGGAAAATTTGGCTATCTATGGCTAATCATTTTTGATTTATGTAAGACATATGCATACGTACATATATGCATGCATGCATGCATACATATGCACTTACGCACGTACAGATGTCACGAAAGAATTCTTTTTGTAAAAGCCGTTTTGGAAAAAATAAGTAGTCCTTTATTCTGGCCGTACGTATAGACGCAAAAAAATCGTCCAAATGCGTTCGCAACTGCTCATAATGGATATTTCTGTCGAAATATGCTAAAAATTAAAAAAAAAATACTTTACTATTGGTAGGGTAATATACATTGCCCTCCAAAAGTTAATGAACACCGTGTTTTTTGTGTCTAATTTGAAACAAGAAACAAGAAATTTACAGGACATGCTCACTAAACAGTGTTTTAACGAATACGACAAAGAATGTTTCTAAAGTTCAATACAAACATGAATTACAACAAAAAATTTCACTCTTGGCAGAGAACTCCAGTCTTGGAGAAACAGTATATAAGTTTTTGGAGGAAACCTGGGGCCGTAATATTACAAAAAATGGGTTCTAATAAGGAATGCGTCCCTCCTAGCTGCAATACATTGGCAGCTGCGACGTTTTATGCTGTCAACTAATTTATCAGTCAGTGAAATGGGAAGAAACGGATAAGAATAGGGAAATAGAAGAAACAAGTTACGGACCAGATACAGAGTAATCCTTGTTCAAGCTCATCTAACGACTTTAGAGGAGGACGTAAAGTAGCAAACTGTCTCCGAAGGTAGTCCCAAAGATAATCTATCAGATTCAGGTCCGTGGATTGAGCTGGCCATTCCATCCGCTCCATACCGTGACCCTCAAGATATTCCTCAGCAACCTGAGCTCGGTGTGGTCGCGCATTGTCGTCCATCAGAAGAAATCCATGACTAATAGCAGCAGCAAATGGGCAGACATATTGATCAAGAATCTCGTCTCGATATCTCACAACGGTCAAAGTTCCTCCATGGAACACATGCCGATCAGTGTGACCATAGAGAGAGATCTCAGCCTAAACCATTATTCTACCACCTTAGTAACTGTACTTTTACACAATGTGGGATTGGTTGTATCTGGTGCGTTGTTCCCCACAAATCCACCTGACCGACATGAATAACTCTCCAGTGTGAACCTGGAAGGTCTGTGAAGAGAACAGATGCCCATTGTTGGCTGGTCCAGGAGACGTGTTTTCTTGCCCAACGTAAACGGGCACCTCTGTGTTCTCCGGTCAAGGGGACACAAACAACTGATCGTCATGCATACAGTCCTGTATTGTGCAGGCGTGTGTGCACTGTAGTAGCTGAGATTCTTGTTCCTGTTGTCACTGAATTATCTGTCATGAGCTGTGGCACAGTAATATTACTGTTCCTTTGCACAGAAAGAGCTAAATAATGGTCTGCCGCAGGTGTTGTAATTCTAGGCTTGCCTGGAACATGTCTTCTAGACACAGAACTTGAATTGATTCCGTAGTCAGTGGATCACACTAAGAGAGACATTGAGATGTCTAGAAACATCAGCTTGTGACATCCCGAATTTTATCCATCCGATCGCCAACCACCTGAACGAATCGGGCAAACGACTTCTTCTGTATATTGCTCACGAAACTGCAATAACAACAGAAAATCAACGCTCGTGAATAAAAATTACAATTTTTGCATTTTTCTTCCAACTCCTATATAAGTATTCATTTCTATAAAATAAAAGTGGTAGTTAGTGCTTTTGCATATATTTTCTGAAAATTCGTTATCGTTTTGCACATGAACTGTGAATTTAAACGTTACTGACATTTTTGTAATGGTGAGCTTTGAAAATATGCTGTTCCTTAACTTTTGGAAGGCAGTGTATAATAAAATGTGTAGGTCATTATTCATTCAAAAGCTGTATTTTTCGAAATTGTATATTTTTAGTAACTTTGCATCCATCTTTAAAATTTTGTAAAATATTTCGCATGGGCTATTCAAGCTATATTTAATTTGTGTTATTAGTATGTCTGTTTTCCTTGTGTTTTCTGTGATGTTTAACACTTATCAAACATTGAATATATTCTATCAGTCGAAGTACCAATATCGGGTAGTATATAAATAATGGCGTAATGCATAATTTTGGAATATGTTTGAAGATCCAATTCATATCCAATTATGTATTACCATTAATCCAAACGTATGCTTTTATCTACTTGACATATTGATTTAAATTCCTAATTTCATAAAAAATGTATTTCCATTTAAATTCCTGTATATTTCAATATCAGCTTATCAGGTTCAATGTTTCTTCTAACCTTCTTCGGAAACATACAAGGACCTGACTAGGAACACAGAGCTTACTAAAGCTATGTTCACTAATTGTAGTAAGTAGACAGGATACAGACGAAGGGTATACAAAACCCTTTATTTTTCTTTATATACAATGACTTCCGTACTTCGGAATACAATGACCCTCCACTCGGGGTCTAACGTAAAAGATATCAAAATAAAACTAAACTCTAATTTAACTTTAGAATAAGATTGGCCTTATAATAACAGGAAGCGTATGTAGCACAGAGACTGTGAACACTACAATACGTTTAATTTATCAAGAGGATTAATACCTCTGGCCTGGAAGGCAAATAGCAACTGCGTAACTTCTAAGGTAAGCGGCCTGCTTCGAAATCACTGCTTCCTCTCCCTCGCTTGGCAAAAAGGCCACACTTAAATACTTGGCGTTCGCCAGACAAACTTTGCATAAAATCCTTAACGCTTATAATTCTGGCCGGAAGTAGAAAATAAGAAGTGATAGTAAAGATTTAAAATAAAATAAACGTTAGTAAAACTTAAGATCCTTACAAGCTTGATAATGTCATGACTGAAATTTGAAAAATAAGGAAAGTTAAAAAAAGAGATTATTATATATAAAATGGGTTATTATCATATGGGATCATATGTGTTCATCATGGTATATTATTTTATAGGCTGATAATGTAAAACGAAAAATTTCCTTGAGAGCCACTTTTAAGAAATTTTGAATTGGGAGTTCAGAAGTTCAAATGTGAGACAATCTGCTATAACGGAAAATACACCATTTTATTGTCGATTATAAATTATGTTCTTAAAATAATCCACATTACTCTTTCATACGTTTAATGGTAAATTTAAATAAAATACAATTAAAATGTTTTCATGCAGTAAGCTTTTATTTCAATATTATTAATCAATACGCTAAAGTAATTTATTACATAGTTTAATGGTAACAACAGATTAAATAACTCTATTTACATAATTCATCTACACTTTTATATCAGGAATACTAAAATTGTGGGGCTTCTAAATAACGAAATGGAATAATTGAATTGCCAAATGTATAAGCCAATAGCTTTTTATACTTAACATGCGCGCCTCATGATTTTATTAATCGTGATATAAAATTGTAGAATTTTATAAATACATTTATTTTAATTTATTATTCCCATTAAATTATAAGATAAATTACATTTCTCCTTTTAGTATACTAATTAGCACATTCATTTTAAGTAAAAGTTTATTGCATAATAAACCTTTTTTTAATTGTATGTTATTTTTTTAAGTCTCAATTACACGATATCGGAAAGGAAATTTTAGTCTTTAAAACACAAGTCATAAATTATAAGAACATTATGAAATAAAGAAAAATAACTATATATCATCCAGAAAATGGAAAAATCTTTTTAAATATTAGTTCTAGTAACTGGTTGTAATAAGAATATTGCAACAAGCCTTTTACTTGGAGCTATAATGACCAAAGGAAAGTTAGCCAATTCGCCACAAAGTGCAAAAAGCACAAAGTTAAAACCAATTTCATTTTTATCCGAGAAGTGCTTTATTTTCCCGTCTGTTTCATATTGCAACGCATTTTATTTTAAATGTAGGAAATCGCTCAATTAATATCTTTTTGATCATTCTTGTTTTAAAAGAGGGACAAAGGTTTATTTTTCAATCCATGAAAATTACAAATTTTTATATCGTATACGTTTTGAGTTGTTGGCATTTTAAAAGTATAAGCACCAAATAATCTAAAACTTCGAGGGATTTTCGAAAATTCAGAAACTAAGTTTCGATTTTCAAACAAGTGTTTCACTGAAAAGATTTTTCTTTCTAATTGGATAGTGCAAACAATAAAGTTTTGATATGTTCAGTTTGCTCGTTAAACGAAGGTACTTGCGCAGAATTTTTTTAAATACCACACAAAAAGTACCTAAATCAAATTAAAAAAAAACTCTCTTCATCCCATTACATTGGTCATTGACCAATATTGTACCTGATAACGTATCAAGAAATAGGTTAAAAATAGATGACTTAATTCCAACCATAGTGAAACACCATGAATGAAGTAAATAACAGCTTATAAAAATTGTATAATTCTGTCTGAAACTAAAAATAGGTAATTGTTTTTAAAAAAAATTAAAATTTTCTCATTGTTTAAGATGCATATCTGATCTATGAAATTCTTTGAAAATGAAATAAATATTTTAGATACATGCTTAAATTATTTTCACATATATGTCAGACAAAAAGTATGAAAGAAAATTAATAACTCTAATCTGGCAACAGTCCTTTTAACTTCTCATTTTAATTTGGCTTACGTCCCTTTTTTCTTCTTAAAGTAGAAATTATTTATAATATTGTTTATAATAAATTTCTTAACTATGTCTTTTAAAATTAACCCGTTTCATGCTTGCTCCTGCAATCATCGTGCAATGCGACAGCTCTTATCCAATCACAGATCAAAATTACATCAGGAGACCAACTCTATAAATATCACTGTTCTTAAATTCGCAGCCCTTTTTTTCACACTTCGCTTGATGCTGCCAACATGCATCGCTTGATTCTGCTGTCTGTTGTCCATTTACTGAAAACGCAAGTTGTACAAAAATGAGGGGTGCATATTGTACTCATAATGACGATATGTGAACCTATTTATGGTTGTAAAGAAATAGTTTATAAATTATTATTGCGAAATAAAACTATGTTAAGTCTTCGGCTATGTCTGAAAGATTTTCCTTCTCCGTAATGTCATCATATTTATCTATGCAGCTATCTTCTTACCATCAAAATATGTAAAAAATTTATTACATATATATATATGATCGAGCAAAACTTATTTACGTATAATACATTTTAATTTTCTTCTCATTCCACGACTTCCCATCATCGACAAAAGCAAAATATTTGAAAAATATTCGGGTTCACGGATTTGGAGTAATTGACGATAACACTTGACGAAGAATCAAAACACAGTTTATTCGTCAGTATTACACAGAAGAGGTCCAAAGACACGGTTAGAATCGTGGAAAAACTACGATAAACGCGCTGAAACAATCAACAACACCAGTGAAGATAGCTTCAAGCCAAAGCAATAAAGTACAGCTCTGGACTTGGTCAATCGCTCTCAAGCTAATTTCTGAACTGCACTACTCTGCTATCGAACTCAAGATAGTACTAATACACTACTAAACTCAAGATAATCCGCGTACAGGCAGGTATATACAGCTTTAACCTGCCTTTGAGAACATTCCGGAGAAAAATATATAAGAATGCTTTCTGGATGTTCCGCCAATTGAGTGATTTCATGGAAAATATGGCAACCTTGCCCTTCCGTGCCACTTTCTGGAAACCCTAACATTGCTTTGCGGAGAAGCTATCTCACTGCAGTTGGACATTTCGCAACAATTTCTTAGATATAATGAAAAACTGTTAGAAATTTTTCAAAAGAAATTTTCAAGAAAAAAAAAAAAAAAAATTAAAAGCAACATTGTTAGCAGTTTATACCTGTTTTTTTTTCTGCTTAATTTAATAGCGTTATTTTTACTTCCTTGTACGAAGTAGAAAGGAAGTATTGTAATCGCGAAAAGTTTCAGGCAGCATATTTCAACGAAAATATCCAATTTGACAGCTATCGAATGCAATTTAACGATGTTTTTGCGTGATATCTGTACGTAAGGACAGAGTAAAAGACTCGTTTCCTTCAAAAAAATTATAAAACTGCTTTAAAATTAATTTTGAAGAGAATTTTTCGTGGCGTCTGTGCGAACGTATGTACGTACGTGCGTACGTACTTATCTGGCATAACTCAAAATCAAGTAGAATCAGAACGTTGAAATTTTGTATATAAGACTGCTATAACATGTAGATGTGCACCTCGTATTTTGGTTGCAATCAGCCACACCAAACGTATATAAATATATTTATATATATATCCACTCTGTTACCCGGCTCAGTGATCTCAGTTTCTTTACTCTTATATGTTTGAAACTTGTACATTTGTTGCTTTAGAAATGATTGAATTATGTTGTTTTTGTCTTCCAGTTAAGGTTTTTATGCCTTTAGTAAATCTGTATGCAATATTTTTAGAATTATCAACAATTTTAAAGTTGTTTAAGTGCTGCTAAGCCTTTTTTATGGCGACCATTGAATGTTTACATTTGAAACAGCAGACTAGTGGATTTGTTGCCAATCTAGAGAAACTTACCTTCGCAACAACAAAGATAACGCGTTCATTTATTATTGCCAATTAAATCATGCTTAATCCTTTCTGGAATTTTTTCGAGGAAATAAGTGTTTAAGATTTATTTCGTAATTTTTAATATAGATATTTTGAGTTTTTAAGTATTTTTGCCTTGTCGCGAAGTGAGAACTGAATTAATTGAATGAGATATACTCAATCGTCTGTGAAAAACTGTTTCTTTTTTGTTTTATTTGCTTAATTTATTTTATACATCATTCTAGCTTTATTATAATAGTTGAATAGAACATGTGGCAACGATTAGATAATTCTATTCTTTAAATGATATAAATTTTGTCCATTATGAGTTATAATATGAACGAAATATAATACTGTTAAGTGAACCTAGCGCCAGAGTGTCGCTGTGGTAAACAAATATTGTAAATTTTAAAGAAGGCATTTATTCTATTGTGGTTTATGCACTGTCGACGAAGTAGATTGAATTCAATCCAATAAGTTTAAATGAAATGCAAGAAAAAATCCGTATAATTTAATATTCCGTACAAGGAAGTCATGTGGTGTACACATCAGATTTTTTTATTAAATGTTTGAAGAAGGTAAGCTTCAAACATTTAATAAGGGGAAATATTTTTCTCACTTTGTACTCTTTATTTTTAACCTTGTCAGGAATGGCTGGGTAACCGCGAGCCTTTATGTGAATTTTATTTGAGTTTTATTGGTCTTAATTTAAATGAAGTGAATCTGCTTCACATCCGTATTATTCCAACGAATCTTAATCGATCAGAGGAGACTTAAATATTTTTGAAAAAAGAAATTATTCAAGTTTTTAGCATTAAATAATTTTATCTCGTTTTTCAATAACTGGATATGCACTTCTACATAATTTCGAAAAACAAATTACTGAAGTAAATAATATCTGTCAAAAATAAATTAATGCAAAACAAAAGCATAAAATAAAACTACGAAATATTTTATTTTCTATGAAAATTATATGCTGTCACAACTTTATAGCTACATACCATGTATAAATTTTTATCACATATTGATTTCTCCTTACGAAGATTTCGTGATTCGTTTCGCAAAATCCGACTTTCCGATACATATTTGGCAAATGAGTGAAATAAAAGCTTTAGCATTGCATATCTAGAGTAATTTCGTGTTATTATTTAATCGTTTAAATAGAACATATTGAGTGGCTCGAATTGCATTTTGGTACAGAAACAAATGCTGGTCTACGTCACTTTCCTATAATCCATATTTTTTCTTCTAATTTCGAATTTCAAATTGACCATATTTTGTGTATTGCAGCAATGCTATTATTTTGATGATGCTCATTTCATGCATTCTGACTCTCAAATTGAAAGATCGAAGACTATTTCAAAATCAAATTCATATTTGTTTTGTATAACAGAGTTGACGTTAGTTTTGATATTTCCAAGGAATAGTTTTAGCTTGGATAGTTAACTCCTGCTGAAAATAAATGTTACAGTGTTAAAATATCATGTTTATGTAAATTTTTTACGAACTAAATTCTTTTTATATATTATGATAAATTATACTTGTCAGAAGGAATGGTTTTCTTCTGATTTATATGTCACATTATTACACCAAGCATGCCATTTATGAATGCAAATTTAACGTACCTTGAATCAATAAATATTGTATTTATTCATATTGTTGCTGCTGTCTGTGATAATGTCTATGTTGTGTCTATTCAAATAACGCCATGGGAGAAGATGACAAGCCTAGCAACCTGCAAAATATCATCATCGTAGAGGTTTGGTTTCTTTAATAAGAACCTAATTTTTAACAAATCAGCAAGGATGGCCGGATAACCAGAAATGTGTGTAGCTGTCAGTTCTGTATCCGGGCATTTATTACAATTTCTGTAGGTTGTTTTACTCTCTCTGTCAATTTTCAATCCTCTGTCATAGCCAGTTTTAAGCCTGACTAGTTTCAGTTTCTCCATTAATCCAGTTGATGCTTTATTGCAATCAATTTTACTTCAATCAGTATTTGGCACTGGCATTTGCATCTAAGAGGGTGACATCTATGTTATTATTACTGTTGAGATTTCGAGCTTCTTTTGTCAGTTTATCTGAGTTCTTGTTACTTGTGATATTGATTAGTGTATTTTACGAACTATACCACAAAACCCTGTTTGATGACTAGCTGCTTGAATTGTATTACATGTAGCCCTATCTTTAAATATTTCCAAAATGTTTCTTGCTATTTATCTGATGCTACAGCCCCACCTGCGGCAGAACGGTCAAATCGCTGAACACTGGTAGTTCAGAAGAAGTTCAAACCCCTGATTTTGAATTATTATCTGTGTTTCTAATTTGTATTTTCTTATATTTACTTTCAAAATTTAACAATATTTGGTACGAAAATCTATCTGCTTACATTTCCTTGATGAAATCCGCAGGATACTTGGAATTTTTGCCATTTTATCACCCGGAAAACGTTATTTACAATTTCGTTTTCTTACAGAACAGCATTCATCATTTTTCCATCGTTGCCACTATATCTCAACCAAATAATCCTCAAAGCGGTAAGAAAAAATAATAAACGTAAAAAGAAAGCTGCGCACCCTCTCATGGCTAGCAACATGAACCTGTAACACCTGCGAATTGACTGGCTGCTTAAAGAGTTTCCGTAGCTTTTCCACGTTAGATCCATACGCCTATTTAGCTTTTGCCATGGCAGTTCATATGTTCATATGTGAAACTAAATAATTTTTTATATCTTAACCCATACCATCAGTGCGACGTTTCATAGTGCTGTCAGGAAGCGGTATCTCGGCACAGTTTTGTTTGCTTTCTAGTCAAAGAACTATATCAGCTGCTTTCAACAGACAGGGTTTGACCAGTGTTCTTTCAATAATATGACTTTTCTAGGACTCTGCGATGAGTAGCAATAACTCTTACTAAGTTTCGAGTGCTTTTTCAGAAGACAGCAAAAGATTCAATATTATCTACTTTCAAACTTGTACATTTTGCAGGTAAAAAATTCCTTCGGCTTGTCTTCTAACAGGTGACAGGTGACACCAGGACAGGGCACCCGGACGGCTTTCTATGACTACTCGGGTGTTACCCTGTACCTGCAACCATCTAGAGACTTCACAGTTGTAAGACGCTTAACAGATGTGTGCCCAATACATGTCACGATACATCTACAGTATTATATGTGCACTGTCCATTACTGTGCTAATAGCCTTGAACGGCACGTCGGCTCCGTGGGGATAACTAAAAACAGTTACATTTTCATACTACGGATACACATACCATTGCTATCCTAGCTACTTTAGTAAGCTTTGAGAATCGTTATGCAATTATGTTTATTGCATGTGCCCTATTCCTTCTTCTAACAGTGTTTTGTTAACAAGGTCGCTCCAGACAAGGTCTCATGGTATTGAGTGCTCAATACGTCGTAATAAATAACATATTACGGCTGGCTGAGTTTAGGTTCAACTAAGACTGGAGAGTAGCACGAAGAGTGACGCGAATGGTGCTGTGTTCGCAGGCGGCGGAATACCGATGACCCCGCCCGCGGCTCTCTAGATGTTGTCATACCTCCCTTGGGGAGATGTCCCCCACTTTGAAAATCATTCATTTAGAGGAATGAAAGGTAAATAAAGCTTTTTTCTAGGAACATATATTTATTTACTAATGTTACTGGTTAAAGCAGGTTTGGGAAGAGCGATTTAAATTGTGAAATAGTGACCCATGCAAGTATGCAAACGCGCATGCATTGTTTCGTACAAAAGCTGTATGTCATTTTAGGGGATGGTGTTCATGCCTGAAGCACTTGGTCAGTTGAATCAACAACGGCCTTTGTTGGTTGTCGATGACGCTGGATTCGTTTCCCAATCATGTCCATTACGTGATCTATGAGAGAAAAATTGCGTGATTTCGCAGGCCAGCCACTGACTCTGTGCTGAAGACAAATCGACGACGTCATCAAGTGTACGTACACATAAAAATCACCACAGGTCAAACAATCAATCACCACAGGCAATGATAAATCATTAATATTAATCTTATGCTTCAGGTAGTTAAGTGGTAACAGGTGAATCTCCCTTTACACACTTAATGATTCATACAAGACGAAACACACCCACATACTCCAGAGGCTGTTTTCTATTTCCTGTATAAAATGTTTGTGAATGTAATAGGACATGGGTCTCTTGTACGTTACGAAGGTCGAAGACAGAGGCACCTGCATAGCCCAAAATGTTTGAAAGATAAGGTAATCATAACGAAGATGAAGTGTCCCAGAGGATTTTAACAAATGCAAATGCAAAGGTTCGCTTCTAAGCGGTTGTGAAGTAAAATGATGGACGCATTGAACATATTCTGCGCAAAATTCACTTCTGGTGCTCAGACAATTGACTGGGCAAGGTATGAAATTTCGTGCACCATTCTATAGTATAAAAAATAGGTATAGGAAGAGTTGAATTCAAAGAAGGCAGAAAGGATACTTTTATTACAGCGTGCGTTTAAAATTTAACTGGGTATCCGGTTATTGATGTATGACGAAACTTTTATTATTGGCATACAGATAAAATGATATATCTTCTTTAAAAATGATTTTATTGACAATTTTATTCTCTATTTCATAAAATACCATGCTTATTGCTATTTGTAACACGCGAGGCAAATTTCCTCAGATAAAAATATGCTAATTCTTTATCGATTAGTTATCTAACAAGCTTTTTATAAGGCAGACGCGTAAATTGCAGACTTTTAAAATCGATGGAGCAACCAACAACTGAAACGAATATAATTTCTCTTAATAAGAAAATTTTATTAGCCGAATATATTTTCAAAAAATCTGTAGTGACATGATGCAATGTTTGTTTGGTCTTCCATACAATAATTGATCATTATTGTATGAAAATTTTAATTTACATTTTTAATTTTCACATTTTGATATTTAAAATTTAAAAAAAATCAGTAATTTCCAGAAGAAGTCTAAATGCAGAATGTCAAGATTTTTAATAGTTCCCGATTTTATTATAGCTTCTTGGAGCACTTTTTATAAACTATTTTCCTCTGCATTTCTCTTTTCTCACTTTCCAAGGTTGATTTATGTTAGAAAATTTATTTTTAGTTAGGACTTGAATCATTAAAATCTCATTAGGGCCTAGAATTGATAAATGTCTACTTTTACGAAAGCTTCATGACAAGCTGTTAAAAGTTTCGACGACAATGGTAGCATTTATAGTATACTGGTTTATGAGTGAAAGTCTAAACAATCAATCACCACAGGCAATGATAAATCATTAATATTAATCTTATGCTTCAGGTAGTTAAGGGTTAAATATTTGCTTCGAAATCAATTATTTCTCTTGAAGTAAATTTTATCGTAATTTCAACAATGGCTAAATGTTTGTTGTTTCTCATTTATCCTATTAGTGGTGAGTATCAAATCAAATTAAAATAATTTTAGTAATTATAATTTGCTTCGAGAAAGAAAGATTATTTAGAAAATTAATTTCTCTGTTTTAATTGTAAAGCCTACATTTCCAACTGCACGATTGAGGAGAGAAAACTGAATAACTGAATGAGCAAGATTTCTCCCCATAAAATCAACTGAAAAAAAAAAAGTTTACACCCTTTCAGCATCAGGGAGATGTTAATAATCTCAAACGAAGGCATCTAGCAAATTTTTCTTTGAAGTACTATAAAATTTATTGTCAGGTTCTACTTTTAAATGCAAAATTCAAACAAATGTGAGAAAAGTCTTATTTGCAAACAATCTTACAAGAATCTGACTTGACTAACTACTAATTTTGCTTCATGACGTAATTTAAGTTTTTGTAGTTGTATATGCCGCTTTGTTGGCATGATGGTAAAGGAGCTAGCTGTTTTGGCCCAGGTTCAAATCCTGGAGCCGGCGTGTATGTTTGTATGTGTATAGTGTCTTTGCGGCATGCGACCACTTAAAAAATTGTTAAGCTGAAAGTCATATTTAGATGTTAATGATAAGAGAAGGCGAAAGGAAGGTACTCATATCTGAACTCTGAAAGATTCTCTTTCGAAACCGGGCAGGAAGGAGGCAAATTTGTGCTACAACTTATAAGGTGGCAATAACAGGTATAACTTTGTCTATTAGCCGTGCTCCATTTGTGCACTTTATTTGACCTTACTGTCAGATAAGTGAAATAAGTCACAGAACGCATTTGCTAGTTAGTTTAATTAACTTAAAACAGCAGAGGAAATAATCAGTAGAGTTTTGTTACTTTCCTGTTAACGCAACTATATATTATAAAGACTACGTTGTAACTCTAAACAGGTAAAAATTTTCACTGTCTGTAAGCTTCTAAATAAACACTTAATTAAACACTTAAGTAAAAGGTGAACACTTAAGTAAGCAAACCTAATAGGGTACTTACGTAATATCCCGTCGACCGACCAAGTAGCACGATTTAGCATCACTAATGGATGAACGTGTCCCTTAGAATTCCGCAATAAAGATTGACGATTTTCGGTCGTTACCAAAATTTTCGGCATCGATAGACGTGTTAATACATAAATACCTTTAGTTATTAAATAATTACAGCCAGAATTGAAGTCAGGATTAGATGTTAGTTATCATTTATATAAAAAATTAATAAAACTGTCCTCTTTAAAAGCCTTAAAAATTTCGCTTAAAACTTTTACTGTAGCAGTTTGCGATTAGTTTCCGCAGTTCGAAAATAATGATATATAAATATAATATCAAGCACAACACGGAAAAGTTGAAATTAGAGTCCTAGAGCTAATTCTTCAAGTCCTGAAAGTGTGCAATCAAACAATAAATCTTTAACCTGAGTCCTTTTCCAACAGCGTAAATTTTCAAAATATTATCTGCATTTTCTCTTGCATTAAACAAGAAAAGGCTTTTTAAGGTTTTTAAGGAAAGTTACCAAATAATATATGGCAACAACATTTTCCATTTCATCGCTCTCCAAGGATTCATTTCGAGGAATTTTGTTTTCCGATGGGAAACTAGATGCTTCTTCACCAGCATAATTGAACTGTGCACGAGATGGTTTAGCTCTGGAAGTAAATGTCCTAAAAGGAAGTAATTATAAATAGGAAAGAAGGATTATTTACTAGTTAAGGAAAACGTGACCTTTGGATATCTAAGCTTTAATTGGCCTTCTGCTGAAATCATTAAATCTCTGCAATTTTTTTCTAGAAGCTGTGCTAAGGTTTTTGAAATGGTTACATTAGATTAAATGAAACCGGAGTAAAAGATCATCTGACTATTTCGTAATTATTTAGAAAAGACCAGAATGAGATTCGATATTAAGATCATATGAAGATTTTGTAATTGCTTTCATTTTAGACTAAGAACTAAAATGAATAATTAAATGGTGCTCAATAGTAAGTTGAATGGATATTTAAGTATTCATTTCATTCAGTATGTGAAACATTTCCAAGGAGTTAATTACACGGAACGTAGATGCTAGAGAAATCAAATTATTTCCTTATAATAAGATACAGCAACCAAGAAATGGAGAAGCAAAACAACACAAATTAACCTGCTGTTCTTTAAAATTGAATGCGTAAACAAGCTTAGACAGGTATTCAGGTATTGTTACGGTGTGGATTATATTGTAACAATTCATTGATAATGTACTATTGTAAGATTTGAATTAACTGGGAAGCAAAATAAAACATTTAATTTCAAACAATAACATTAAAGAATTAAACGAATTCAAATTAAATTAAGCGGAATTAAATCATGCAAACAAAATATTCTGCTCCGAGAACTCAATGGAGGGCATTAGAAAAAAAGTTTACTGATCATAATAGTTCAGCTAATGTTCGAAAGCATTACCATCGTGTATCAGTTGTAAATATATGTTGACTATTTACGTTTATTTGTATAAAATTTCATTTTTACTCATTTTACTTCCTTGTACGAACTAAAAAGGAAGTATTGTAATCGCGAAAAGTTTCAGGCAGCATATTTCAACGAAAATATCCATTTTGACCGCTTTCGAATGCAATTTAACGATGATTTTGCATGATATCTGTACGTAAGGACAGAATAAAAAACTCTTTTCCTCCCAACAAATTATGAAACTGCTCTAAAATGAATTCTGAAGAGAATTTTTCGTGGCATCTGTACGAACGTATGTACGTACGTATCTCGCATAACTCAAAAACGAGTAGCTTCAGAACGTTGAAATTTTATATATAGGACTACTGTAACATGTAGATGTGCACCTCGTAATTTGGTTGCAATCGGCTGCACCAAACGTATGTAAATATATTTATATATATATCCACTCTGTTACCCGGCTCAGTGATCTCAGTTTCTTTACTCTTATTGGTTTGTAAATTGTATATTTTTTGCTTTAAAAATGATTGAATTATGTTTTTCTTGTCTTCCGGTTAAGGTTTTTATGCCTTTAGTAAACCTGTATGCAATATTTTTAGAATTTTAAAGTTGTTTATGTGCCACTAAGCCTAATAATTGCTTGTTTACAAGCCATTGCTTGTTTACATTTGAAACAGCAGAGTAGTTGATTTGTTGCCAATTTAGAGAAACGTAACTTCACAACAACAAAGATAACGCCTTCATTTATTATTGCGAATTAAATCATGCTTAATCCTTTCTGGAATTTTTTTCAATGAAATAAGTGTTTAAGATTTACTTAATTTTTAATAATTAGTAATTTAATTTTTAATAACTAGTAATTTTTAATACAGATATTTTGAGTTTTTATGTATTTTTGCCTTATCGCGAAGTGAGAACTGAATTAATTCAATGAGAAATACTCAATCGTCTGTGAAAACTGTTTCTTTTTTGTTTTGTTTGCTTAATTTCTTTTATACATAGTTCTAGCTTTATTATAGTATTTGAATAAAACATATGGCAACGATTAGATAATTCTTTAAATGATATAAATTTTGTGCATTCTGAGTTATAATATAAACGAAATATAATACTGTTAAGCGAACCTAGCGCCAGAGTGTTGCTATGTTAAACAAATAGATTGAATTTTAAAGAATGCATTTATTCTGCCGTGGTTTGTGCGCTGTCGGCGAAGTAGATTTAATTAAATCCAATAAGTTTAAACGAAATGCAAGAAAAATGCGTATAATTTAATATTCCGTACAAGGAAGTCATGCGGTGTACACATCAAATTTTTTAATTTGTTTTCCTGTTTTTTATGTTTTCACTTAGTTTAAATTGTAAAGCGATTTTATGTTTATTAGTGTGTATTTCGCTTAATTTTAAATCTCTCGCCACTTAGTCTTTATATATTAAATACATTATGTTTTAGCTCTTTTAATTCCGAGACTTCTATTTAGTAGTCTGAAATTTTTTTGTTTTTGTCACTTATGCTCACTTGTCCGACAGGAACATCAGTCCAAACCCACGAAACTCCTAGTGACAAGGAGCGCTCATGATACGCCTGCCGTTGGCAACAGGCTTGAACACCTTACAAAACATCCATGCCTTCTCCGGGATTCGATGCCGGGCCCTTTTGCACGGCAGTCAGCGATGCTAACCACTATACCGGTTGGGCAGCTTCTATGAAATTGTAATGATAGCTAAAGTTATAGATACTAGAGATACGGGCAGAAGACCCATTCCGGGTTTCAGCGCAGCAAGAGGACTACATTTAGCGAATTTTCTCCAGGTAGACGATACTTTGGAAGTTTAAGGGGGATGCGTTTTTGAAATTCTTGGAGCAAGTTTTCTTGAAGCTTCTGAAAGTGCATTTCCTTGCCTTTAGTAATCTCGTAAATAAGGTGCTATAAGCGTCTATGAGTTATTTGGATTGAGGCTGTTTATTTGCTCTACACTGCTGAAATGTTTTTCTCGATGATCATTGGGTTGGACATTGCTCTGCAAGCGATTTTGGTTTCCTGAGATATACCATGCCAATAACAATTTAGCTGTATCTGTGTTTTCTCCCTTTGGCTACTTTTGGCTGTATATGTTGCCAGTAAGAGCTCTTATTTTTGTCAGTTTAATCTGGCGTTGTTCTTTAAGGAGATGGCTACAAACCCTTAGCGGACAGCAATATATTAGAAATTAAATGCATCTTAAATTTATGACCAAAAATAAAATAAATATATACATTGTTAAGAAGTGTTCTTATTCCTTAAAATTCCTTCAAGCAGTTATATTTTGAAAGATAAACATCTTAGGTCCCTTCAAAAGACAGCACTTTGGAAATTAGTTATTAATGAGGCTTCGGGAAATTAAAATTAAAGGTCTGAGGCCTCACATAACAGCAATGCATGGTATATTTCGTGAATGATAAGTGGTTTGGAAATGTAACGTAACATAATATTCCAAAATTTTGCGAAAACTCTGCAAAAGGTTTTTTGAAACGATTGTAGGATTCCTCACAGTGTAATGCTGAGTTACTCTTGAACGTAAAGAATCTTAAGAACTGATAAGCGAATAATCACTTGAGTGCGTGTGATAGGAAACAACAAGATAGAAGGGTAAAATAACCATTTATTAGTCCAATTAAGGTTTAACAAAACTCCGTGTTGGAGTGTACAACAAAGCCGACACCTGGGCTTTGAGCTTAAAAGACTAATAATAATACTAAACTAATCTTAACTAAAGAGATATAGCCGAAGCTATCAAAAATTTTAACAGAGTTGGCCCCTTAACGTTACTAGACAGCAAAGCTATCAATGGCCTAAAGTACAGCCGACCGTAATAATAGCTTACGAGAGAATAGCCTAAAAAGGGAGGCGGACTCGTGTAGCCAGAATACCTGGTATCTGTCTCCTAACACCGAGAACTTCGCGATTAAATAGTGCTCTTCCTCATTATGTATTCAGACATGATTCTAAAACTACGTTCTGGCCGGAAGTAGTAAGTTGAAGTTAAGAATCGACAGGAAAGGAACTTTAACTCAAAATTTAACTGTTAATAAAATTAACATAATTCTTACACGGCAATAATAATATTAACTAATTTCGATACGATCAAGCGTAGGAGCAAGAGACAAGCATTTGCACGATCAAAACGATCAAAACAGGTTTGGAATACAGATATGAGAGTAAAGTGATATTCAGTACTCGTAAAAACTTCAAAAACAATTTCAATGTTACTGTGGCTTACATTCTGCGGATGTGGAAGTTTAAATTTGATTCTGGCATTTAATTCCTTAAGGAATCACTTTAAAAGACAAAAATACATCCACAAAATATTGAATAGTGAGTGAAACCGGTTGCAATGCTTGTAAATTATTATTTCCCTGAAATTGACGGAGGATTTAGATTAGTCCTGTTGAAAAAGAGGCAGGACAAAACCTCACTAGAAAATAATCTTATTTTTAAAGTAAGGCCCATTTGTGCACACCATTTCAAATTTCGCTCGTGGGTAAGAATAAGTGCGCACGCTGACTCCCAGCATTCTCTGCGTAGTATCTGTCTCCGCATGCACTTACGACATCACTGAGCCTGAATGGTTAAGAAAAATTTCATCATCATCGCATCGCACAGCGAATGACTGAGCTCAAAGAGGCAGTTTGTTTTTAGCTCAGTTCGTTGTCCGTAAGTATGGTTTCCTTTCTAAGCAATTTGATTATGTCTACATTGAATTGGGCAGACAGGGAAGCTGCTTACCCTAGCTTAGCGCAATCTTCGCAAATTAATAATGCAGAACGTGAAAAAGCCTACAAAGCTTCTGTTGAACGACTAAACGAACTTAATGATAGCATTCTTGAAATTCAAAAAGAACAACCGACCACCCCAACTAGTATTCGTACGTTAGAGATGCTGCATAAAGAACAATCTTGCACAGCTAACAATTTTCCCCGCCAATAGCCCAAAACAAAACATCGAATAAATTGATATTCTTGATAAAGCTAATGCTCCAGTTACGAAACACGATACGACGGAAAAACAACACGAGACTCTACAAAAGAAGGATGCAGACTGGAAACTTGTTAAAAGATCAAAGCGTGCACGAAAGGATAGTGGGTCCTCAGTAGAACCCCAAACATTAAGCACCAGCTACAAATTCTAAGTACCTAACAATAATGAATACCTAGATAACGAAATGGATGCCGATAATTCAGGATCTCCCGCATTTCTGAAGAATAAGTATATACGTGATCAGCGAAGAGAAACATAGCCGCTAGTTAATACACAAAATGCATTACTTCAATAAGCATATTAAATAAAATTTAAAAGTTACTGAATTAGAAAGTAAACTGGGAAGTGGCAACCTCAAAATTCAACTGTTTAGCACAAAAGATTTTTGATTCGTGCAAGAAAGATACTTTAGAGAAAGAAAAAATCCCTTTTCACACTTTCCTACTGAACAGTGATAAGAATCTCACAGCAACCATCAAAGGCTTAACACAGATACCCCAGGTGAGGAAATCAAACTTGAAATAGAAAATCACAATATTTCTGTCTTATTGTACCATCAGCTTCAAAGTATGAGAGACGTCGTTTCTACCTTACTACCGGTCTTTTATATCGAGATACTAAAACTGCTATAGGCAAAAATGTTTTCCATATCCTATATTTCAGACATGAAAGTTGAAATTGTGGGATACAAGAGTAGGTCTGGGCCAGTGCAATGATTCCAGCGCCAGCGTTATGGACACAGTCAATGCACATCTTTTGACATCGCTAAATGTGTACGATGCCTTGAAAGTCATAATGCCCTATAAAAGGGAAAACAGATATACCTGTGAGATGTGTCCTATGCGCTGGTTCCCATGCAACAAAGTAAAAGACATCAAGCAGAAGTCTATCTTTAAAAATGAGTTTCCTAAATTTACCGAACATACTCCTACATATTCTAACCACTAGCTCAAAAACATACGCAGATGCATTAAACTTAAAGAAAGACACTCTCCAACAAGAAAAGTCAAAAATAACCAACACAGAAAATTTAGAGGAATTTTATCTTCAAATTAAAAGACTTATACAATAAATTTATCAGTCTGAATAACAACAGCGATAAAATAACATTTGCCTTGCAAACACTTCAGCTCTTCATTTAAAAGTTTATTCACCATCCTTACTTAGGGCTACGTAGCCGAGCGGGATAAGACGTGGTTTTGTTTTCTGCATAGAGATCGTGAGTTCGACTCCAGGCGAAACCCGATAAAAATAACTACGACTTACACATGTTCTCTTTTCGTCTTTTTACCTTATGTTTTACGTACATTGTGAATTTTTATCTCACGTTTCTTCAAGTATTTAACTAAGAATTTATTTCCGAACTTTTGATATCTCAACCATACAATCTCTGTGTGTCCTGATTGCCCCTTCGTGTAACGTGACTGCTTATTCAGTGTTATTGTTTATTTTAAGATATTGCTTGCCATAATTGCTTATTCAAGACATTGTTTTCCATAATTGCTGTTCACGCTAAAGTCTACCCGTTTTTTTAGAAATCACGAATTTTACTTTTAGAGGCTACTTTAACATGTGATATACAAAAGTAAGAGCCAGCAGGCTAAAGGCTTCTTATATGACTGATGATCCGTAATCCGTTAAGAAAATCAAGTGTTCTGCCAGCAGTTAAATTAGGCTGATCACCCGGTTCTTAACAGCAAGAAACATGAAAGCTATGAATACTCATCGACGAAGTTTTTGAAGTGTATAGTTAAAGTTCAATGAGTGACAGAAAAGTGCGAAAATGAATGAAATTGTACAGGAAAGTTAGTGGAAATATCCACGGTGAATCGGGTTGTAATCGGCCACCTGTTACTGGCGATTTGGTGCGGACAGTTATGACCTAAATTCATGCAAACAAGAGGTTAAAGAAAATATTGTACTGAAATCAAAATCTCTCATGAAGAAGTAGTTAACATCTGTCTATCATCACTGATGGCATAGTTGTATAAGAGAGTATCCCAAACTCGTTGTTCTTTATGATAAATGTGTAAACCCAATGTGTAAAATGTCTACAAAAGTGCAGAATTATTTAGATTCAGAAAATTATTATTTTTTGGGAAAATATAAATTTGTTTAGTTTTTATTGCAAAGCAGATCTTACAAAAAATTACCCTTGTACATTATGTAAAAATGCCCATTCAAATATGATTTCCAGTTCAAAAAAAAAAAAAGGTCTATACTAAAAGAGAACTCATTCACACTGACTATGAAATATAGTATGTTCCAGAGCATGCTTGAAAACAATATCATTTTATGAAGCCAGAAGATAGAACTGTAACTTAGGAATCTCATAACTTTTTATTTGAAACTGGTAAAAGAATTTGTAGCATTGATGAAAAATGAAGGAATTTCGACTCAGATAGCGGAATGGAAACAAATAACGCTTTCAGAAAGACATTTTGATTGAAAGTTACATCTGCAGCGAGAGCAATTTTCTTGTTTACACTGAATTTTCTACGTGAAAACATAGTTTCCGTAATAAATTCGTTCAAAAATATCGCATATTTGAGTTCATATATCTTGATACCGCACTAGATAGAAACTACACTAGTTTCAGCATTGTTAATTTTTATTATTTCAGAAATAGAATTATTTAGAATCTCTGGCCGTTTTACATAAAAACACGTGATTTTAGAACATGCAATAATTCTATGCATGATTAAAAAAATCTGTACAAAAATTAATTATTTAAGATTCAAAACCTTTTAATAAATTTGAAAATTAAATTAATAAATTAAAATCTTGGAGAAAACATAAATTTTTAAATGAAATCACAAGCTAATATTTTTATTTCCTTTTGAAATAACTTTATCTTTCAGTGAAAAACTCATCTAATATTACCATAATCAACAGCAAACTTAAAAAATTAATATAGTATCGCACGAACTTAACACAAAATAAACGAAATGCGTAGATACAGTTGTTATTATGTAGCTAAAGTAATCCTTCCAACATGTAATTACTTTGCTCAGCTTAAAAGAGGGAAATAGAATTTTGCATTATTTATTACGATCCTTATACAGAAGATTCTTTACAGAAAAATCTGCATTTTGATATGTCATAAAAAGCAACTATATACATCTACATTCAAAAAATAAATCAGCATTATCATTAGATGTTATTTAGCATTAAATAAAAGTTTTGAATAGATCATAATAAGAAAAAAAAATAAAAATATTTTTATACACCTTAAATATTTTATCACTTTTAAATTACCTTTTGACATTTCAAATCAGTTGTGTTTTATTGCCAGCTGTTATTTGTTTTTCTCCTAACGTTTTCATCTGAACTATTTTTAATTGTATATACCTCCCAATAGTGAGCAATTCAGTATTATTTCGCATAATTTACTGAAAAATGAATATCTTGTTTACTACAAAAAAGTATTTATTTTGTGTACGTAGTTTTATTTTGAAAGAGGAACTTTTAAATCATGAACGCCTTTGCGATATAGTTATTGCAATCGTGCTATTCTTTGATTCAAAAGAAAAATAGAGAAATAATTTAAGAAAGTCATTGGGGGGTATTAGCTATTATTTTCGTTTTAAACCGTTTGTTATATTCAGTGAAATAGATGGGGAAATATATGAAGCATTAATACTGTTTAACATAACAAACGGTTGAAAAATATAAGCTTCAAAACTCATGCAGAAAAATAATTGTTTAATAATAACAAATTTCTCAATATTTATAAAAATTGTTTGTTACGTAAAGAATAAATTAAATTATTTTGTTGCAAATAATGCAATTTTTGACAACATTTTATCTTACTTTAGCTCAGCATATTTATCAAGCTACTTTATAATTAAAATGAATATAAATTTCAAGTTTGAAATATCTATTACAAGAGAAATGTATTTCTTTCTGCCGCTCTCATGAGGCATGACGAAAGCGTTTAATTTTAAAATTAAAATGTAAATTTCCTTCTATAAAATTAATTTTTGCGCAATTAAGTTTGTTAAATATAACCACACTATTTTTTTTTACTTTTATTAATTTACTGCACTGTTTTAAAAATAAAAATATTAGACTATCAGTAAATGACTTCAAAATGGACATTTTCATTTTTGATTACACAAATTAATATAAGGGACGTCCATATATTACTTTGGTACACGTGATCAGCAAACTATTCATAAAAGTGCAGTATTTCAATACTTTTATAATATGCATTAAGTAAGCATTGACGCTGATCACTTTCAAAGATTGAAATATCATAACTGGAATTAACAAGAGAATTAAAATTCACAATAATCACATTATACAGTAAACAATGCCACGGAGAAAAATAGTTTCGCAGTTAAATATTTGTAAATCTATTATAAATTATCTCAAATAGAAAATATTATTAAAATTTAGTAATACTGAAGAAACAAATTACGGACATTGAAAGACGCAAATTAAAATTAACATGTAAAGTCAGTGTTAAAGTGCTTAGTAAAAGTTATCTTTTCTTATCGAATAAAAAATTGCATAAGCACATTATGTAGTAAAAATGTCTTCAGGAACAATAAGAAGGCATGCAGTGAGTTACACAGGATGTCTCAAAAGGTCGTTGACAAATTTAACATGCTAGTCTGTTATTACACAAACAAAATTTAAGTTGGAACGTCTGTTAGAATTTGTGAATGGGGACGGCTATAAGGCAATGTTCGCAAGCGTAGAAGAGTAAAAATAAAGGCTGACGAAAAGGTATTAATAAATATGACTTTTATTAAAGAACTTAGTTAAATCATAGAAGATGTTCAAAGTTACTTCCATTCGTCAAATTGCACGCTTCACAATGTCGGCCCGTGGATTCACGGAACCGTTGAAAATGGACAAGGTGTGTCACGGACACGTGCCGCCGCTTCCGTGATCTTGGCTATAAGATCCATGGGTTGATTCAGGAGAATTCCTGTTAAACACTGGCTAGGATCTGCGCCTAGGCAGTCTCAACCACGGCACTTCCCAGGACTAGAGCCCGAGTTTATGCTCAGGTTGTTTCAGGCTTGGCAGGGACCGTACTGGTACTGTCGTCTCTGTTCCTCTGGCTCTGGTGGAGCTACATTGTACGTAGATTTGACCTTTTCGACGGGGGTTTGGCCCTCAGAGTCCCAGTGATGGGGACTGATAGGGTAAGGCAAGGCACCGAAACGAATTTATTCGATGCTGAGGGAGTGGTGCCCCAAGGAAAGGATCTCACAGAGACCCATTTTTGTATTACGTTCCAACGTTTTCATCCTCTTTCTGAGGCTATGTATAAAGCCAGGCAGAGGCTGTGGGGTCTGCGCCGCCGTTGAAGGTCTCTGGAGTTTGAGTATCTCAACTCCGATAAGGCTAGTATCAGGACGGGGATCCTTCTCTAGCGTCCTGTCCGACGTTACGATCATCTTGAACTTCATGTATTCCCACAGACATAAATCCAGGGGAGTTAGATCGAGGGATCGCTTCGCCATGCAACTGGTCCGCATCTGCGTCCAGCGTGCAAGATATGTCCTGTCGAGACATTCCTACATAGTGCTGCTAAAATGTGCAGGCGCTCCATCATGCTGAGACCAAATGTTTCAGCTTGTAGCATCTGCAACGTCAACCATTAGATCCAGCAATACTCTTTCTACAAAATGTCCCAGGTATGATTTATAAGTTTAAGATCAGGAGATCCGACTGGCCACTCTAAGCGGCGAATATCCTCATTCCCAGGTAGGAATAATATATATGTCACATCATTTTACTTTTTCGGACTAAAAAGAAAATAAATGAATTGGAAACAGTAAAAATGATGGAAATGACAATGCTCCATTTTGAATTATCGTAGATTCGAAAATGAGAGATGCTTACTTTGTAGCTAAGAGAAGACGATGCCAATTTATTAATATCTCATTGTAATTTTCACATGCAATATTTTGCTTTGTGTACTATTTCTATGCCTATTTAGCTCGAATAGGCTCATATGTCGAAATTTTATGCGAAGTTTTATGGTTGATATGAAACTAAGAGGCTTGAACTAAGAGAGTATGATTGACATTGAAAACTCACAGGTACTTTACCATACAGATTTTAGAAGGCAATGTTGTCTGCTCTTATCTAACAGTACAATAAATGATTTTGGATAACGTCAGTAATATGAGATTTACCTTTATCTTTTTGTAGAAGAGACCGCTTTCAGTTTATAAGGTATTTTCTCCCTCTTTTCGTAACCTTCGTGATGTAATTGGAAGCATACTCGACGCGTATTCGAGAGGTCTACGGTTTGAATCTCAGCTAGCACATTTTTCACGTCCCCTGCTTAAAAGAAACCTAATGACTCTACAGTGGCACCATAACTAAAAGGTGGTGAACAATAATTCGTAACTGCCAGAATTTAGCAACTGGGACCCCTAATCCCCAAATTGTGAGTCGCCGTTTATAAAGGAGAGTATATGAGGTATTTTCTCCCTCCTTTCCGCATGCATTCGTGGTGTAATTGGAAGCATGCTCGACGGGTAATCGAAAGGTCCCGGGTTTGGGCCTCGGGGAAGGCACTGCACATTTTCCCCGTCTCCAGCATAAAAAAATCTAACGATTCTACAAGCTTCATAATGACGAATACTTTGAAACGTCATTAATTTACTCCAGGTTTTCAAGGTACAGGTTGGAATTAAAAAATGACCATTTGGAATGCAGCCACAGTGCATCATCTCTTTGAAATTTTACAAAACGTAAAGCATCACCCTGCAGAAATGTTTGACGAGAGGGTCAAAATGTTTACGCGAGTTCAAGCACTCCTTATGTATTTAAAGGTTACAAAAATAAATTTATTTCTCAACACAGGTAAGAAGTCTGCCAATGAGTAAAACCGAAAAACAGGCATGATTTCATTTCATATGCCTAAGGTTACTTCTATTCCAAGTTTCTTTTGCATTTCGGCTTGATAATTTGTTAAATTTGGCATCATTTCATGAACTAAGAGAAGGCAGCTTTTGTTGACCTTATCATGAGAGCTAGGGTAATCTATAGGTAGGTTATCAGGTTCAGTGTTCCGCCTTACTTGCTTTGGGAACATTCAAAGACCTCACTCGGAACAGAGAGCTTACTAAAGCTATGTTCAATAAATGTGGGAAGTAGACAAGATACACAGGAAGAGTATACGAAACCCTTTGGTATTCACTCTTTACAATGATTTCCGGACTTAGGAATACAGAGACCAACCACTTGTGGTCTGAACGTAAGAATATAAAAATATTAACTAAACTCTAACTTAACTTTGGAATAATAAACAAGGGAATACACTGACCCGCTACTTGGGGTCAAAACGTAAAAGTATAAAGATAAAACTAAACTCTAATTTAACTTTAGAATAATAAACGTGGAAGATTGGCCGTATATTAACAGGAATTCGTATGTAGTACAGAGCACTTTTAACAGTACAATACGTTTAAAATTATTAAGAGGATTAAACCTCTGGCCTGGAAGGCAACCAGCAACCGAGTAAAACTGCCAAGGCAAGCGGCCTGCTTCTACTAACTCCTTCCTCTCTCTTTTGCTTGGCAAAAAGCCACAACTTAAGTACTTGGCGTTCGCCAACAAATTTGCATAAATAAGTTAAAGCTTTTAATTCTGGCCGGAAGTAGAAAATAAGAAGTGATAGTAAAGATTTAAAATAAAATAAACGTTAGTAAAACTTAAGATCCTTACAAGGTGACTAGTTAGGGTAATCTATAGGTAGGTGACTAAATGAGCTAGGGTAAGGTGACGAGCTAGGGTAATGTATGAGATGCCCATTATGCCCTGATTATCCTCCCAAAGTACTTGGTGTTGGATTGTCTAAGGTTCGTGATCTATCTAAGATGGTTAGCGAGGCTCTTGTCATTTAGGCGAAAATGTTTGAACCACTTCAAGACAAATGTATGTTGTTAGGAATTAGTTCAAACTCGTGTAGAAAAGGCTCCTTAAATACGAGGCTTTGACTATTTACATTTATAAACAGTTGAAAGAAATGATGTATTAAAATTATGATTATTAGTTAAAAAGGATTCTAAATATAAAGAGTTTAAGATTTATAAATCGTTGACGGAATGAAGCAATTAAAAAAGGATTCAGAGAAAACAAACTATTAATTTACAATAAAAAGGTAAAGAATTTAATTCGTGCCTGAGCACCGTTTATCACCTGAAATGTTCGTAAACCGAAACGATTTCCTCCATACGAACTGATGGAAAACGTATTAATTCATTCCTGAACCACGGATGTTTGCTTATTTAAAATTTATTGCAGTGCCTAGTGTTGAAGGTTATATCGCAAAACCAGTGGATTAATCTAAGACATTAAGGAGACTCATACACCTTAAAACTAGCAAGACCTTCGAATATGTGACTGTTGCAAGAATAGAGGTAACTTATTTATTTTAAAAGCAATTACTTCCAACTTTTTACAGCTGACTACATAACATAGCTGCTTTCTGAAATAGTCATCAGAAAGTTTGTGTTGCCAAAAATATTTTAATAATTTAATCCGCTTTATGACAAAATCTTTCGTCATGTTTCCACCTTGCGCGCACAGTTTAAAACATTCTGTTGCATAATTTAATTCCATATTTAATATATAACTTTTATAACATTTGGAAACTACTGTGAACCTAAAATTCTAAAAATTTTATGTTAAATCTTTATTTTATTTTGAGTTGAGTTTATAAAATGTATTTTGTTAAAAAAATCTGTAAGGTTTTCGTCCATAAATTTTTTCAATATTAAAATATTCATCAGATTTTTGGTTCAGTTAGAAAGTAGTGCCCATATAAAGAATTCCATCCAATTTCAAGGATGTACCATTAGCCATTTTTAAAATATCATGCGCGCAAGGTGGAAATATAGAGAAATATTTTGTCACAAAGAAGATTAAATTACAAAAATATTTGTGGCAATACAAACTTTCTGGTTACTAGTTTCCAAAGCAGCTATATTACGTAGTCAGCTGTAAAAGGTTGGAAGTAATTGCTTTTAAAATAAATAAAATATCCCAATTCTTGCAACAGTCGCATATTCAAAGATCATAAGGGGTTTAAGGTGTATGTAATTAATGTAATACAATGTAAGACAAATTAATGTAAGACAAAAAAAATAAACACAGTATTAAGCAGATAAAATAGACGAAAATATAGTTTAATTTACTGCACTCGTACGGAGGAAATTGGGCGGTATAATAGAAAGTGATGAAGAGAAGAAATACAATAGATATCATCGTTTGAAGATGATCTTCTTTGATGAAATGAAATAGCGATCTTTCTGGGTCATCAGATAATGATCTGCCATTTTCTTCATTTCTTCGTCTCTCAATAGTGGCACTTGAACCTGCTTCAGTCTCATGGTGTCTCCGCTTCACTCAAAGGTATCCCAATATGATTTTTATTGTATATGTTTTAAAAGACTTCTAAGATAAGATAAGGCATTATAATTGGAAAAGCTTATGCCAGACTTTGATAGCGTTTTGCCACAGTGATATTACAAGAAAATTTTCTCTTTACCACGTTTTTTGCACAAATGTCACCAATCGCAGAACTAGATTCACCTTTTCTTCCTTCCTTTTTTTTTCCGAAAATACTACGCCCACAATCGCTTTTTTGTCATTTCAGAAGCTGCTCTAGTGATTGTGTTGTTCAGCTTACTTTTACGGTTTTCTAGTGATTTCTACATGTAAATATTAAGTCCACGATTTTACCCAGAGACAAAATATTCCAAATAACAAAAATATTCTAAATGTCCTCGAAGTATCTGCCTTCAATATAATATGGCCAATAGTTTCCTCCTGCTGAATTCATAGTCCTTAAGCTGCCAGGCTTTCATAATGAAAGAAGCAAAGGAAAATATCAAGTTAGTTTTTACAGAAACCCCTAAACCTTAATGAAATGCATTCCGCAAGAGAAGAAGGTGAAGAATGTCCTTGTTTGTTCACTTTAGCTATATTTAAGTCACGTTTATCGGCATGTATGTCATTTAGCGTCAAAGATTGTCTAAGGAACTTTTGAAAATCATTTGTTGCTGACTCGAGCGTTTTAAACTTAAACTAAATTCGGCGGCACAAACAGCCCTTAGCGAGCCATGGTCGGAAGTGTTCTGATATCTGCTTTCTAGACCGTGGGCTCCGGGGTGCTTATGTATCTTATTCTGGAAAAGTGGTCAGCTTGTCGTAGGGCGTCCGGTGTTTAGCCCCCATGCGAACTAGGTAGTCATTTGAAAGTAAACTTCTCTTTCGACAGTCTGAGCGATAACCTATTCCTGTTTGGCTTTCAAGTCTGTTTACAAAGTGAAGGACGGTAACCCATTTTCTTGGAACCGCAGTTCCGAGAAATGTTTATTTTGACATGGTGTTCCGGCAACACATAGAGTGTGTGATAGGGGTTCTAGCTATACAATAATTTACGGAATCTATGATTACATCAGATTGTATCTTATACAGCACTTGTATCGCTTTACCTCCGTGCCAATTTAATTATTCTGTTTGTCGAAGTTCTTCAGTAGCACCTCTGCGATGCCCGCAGCCGGCGAAGTTCCTTTACTTGTCATTTGGTTCTGGTTTTGAAGCTTATAAATACTCAAAGGGTTATTTTTAAGGCGAAAGGCACAATTTTAACACAGAAAGGGAGAGGAAAAGTGACAGGGCATTAATAGCAAGGAAAAGTTTAAAAATTAGAAAAAAGTGCATAAAAGGATTAAACGTTAATAAAGGCTTAGAAAATCTGAAAGCATTCAGAATTTAACTGTCGCCCTAAAGGACATTACAAAGTTTAATACGGTTTATTATTGGAAATTATCAACTGAGACAAGTCAAATGTTATGTATAATACTAGACGAATATACATATAGACTAACATGGGAACGGTATTAACTTCTGTACATTTATGAAGTGAAAAAATGTACAATGTAATTCTGTAAAAATATTTATAATGTTTTCAATGAGATAAATCATTAATTAAATCATTTTTATTTAAATCCATCAGATGGAAAGTAAAAAAAAGTTTTAACTTTCTTGACTATGTGACAGATTGACTTTGAAAGTTAAGTATCTCATATTTTGCTGAATGGCAGACTTCAATGAAAAGTGAAACCACGCATTTACACTAGTTGTGAGGAACGCTAATTCTTCCCCACATAGATTTGGTCGACTAGACCACGTGCTGTCTCCACTTACCCTTTAAATGGACATGATATTATGAATTACTGCATCTATCCATGCATTTCTTCGTGGCATAAATGGTAGCATGTAGTCTAGTAATTCGGAAATTCGGCGAATTGTATAACCTTCACCTAGTCTTTCTTTCTTTAAAAAGCAAGAAAAAGTAATGCAAAATTCGTTCAGATGATTTAATACAAAACCGACACAGTATAAAATATTAGTTGTAAATTTTTGTAGACTATTATTAGTTCTCTTAATATGGTGGGATTCAGAATTTTGCATTTCTGGAAAAACTTATGGCAAGTAGAAAGTATTTCATCATGTATGGAATCGATCTTCATTTCTTTAAGTATTTGCTTGTTCTGAACATACCACTGGGCCTTCAATATCATTCTTAGTAATTTAATTTGAAAAACTTCTAATTTTTTAGGATAGGTTTTAGCAACAGTGCTCCAAACAGGAATACCGTATGGATATAGCATACGTTTTGTTCTTATGTGAAGTTCCGAGTTTCTACGTAGGAGATTATAAAGGGCCCCTGCGTTAGCTTTTCGTAATGCATTCATAGTCTGTTCTTGAAACAATAGTTGTTCGTCAAAGAGCACATCTAGGTATTTACTAGAACTGTTAAGTGGTATTTGCACATTATTAATATGAATATCAATGGCGAACGGAGTATTCTTTCTATATATCTTCTAAAAATAGCAACGTTATCAAGTTCAATATTCTGTCTTACTCTCTTCGGGAACATGCAAGGACCTGACTCGGAACAGAGAGCTTACTAATACTATGTTCAATAACTGTGGGAAGTAGACAGAATACACAAGAAGGGTATACAAAACCCTTTATTTTTCTCTATTTACAATAAATTCCGTACTTCGGAATACAAAGACCCACTACTTGTGGTCTAAACTTAAAAATATAAAAATAAAACTAAACTCTTAACTTTGAAATAATAAACGTGGAAGATTGGCCTTATATTAACAGGAAGCCGTATGTAGTACAGAGAACTGTGAACACTACAATACGTTTAAAGTTATCAAGAGGATTAAACCTCTGGCCTGGAAGGCAACCAGCAACTGAGTAAAACTTCTAAGGTAAGCGGCCTGCTTCGACTAACTGCTTCCTCTCTCTCGTTTGGCAAAAAGCCACAACTTAAATACTTGGCGTTCGCCAGACAAACTTTGCATAAATACGTTAACGCTTATAATTCTGGCCGGAAGTAGAAAATAAGAAGTGATAGTAAAGATTTAAAATAAAATAAACGTTAGTAAAATTTAAGATCCTTACAACGTTACACTTATTTGGGTATAATTTAATTCTCCAGATCTTGAACCAATGATCAGTGATATTAACTGAGAACTTAAGTTTGTCAACAGCGAGGTGCGGTTTTAAAGACTTCATAAGAACGAGAGTATCATCAGCATATTTAGCGATTTTTGCATTTATTGGCTGCGGCATGTCATTTATAAAGATGTTAAATAGGATTGGCGCTAAAATGCTTCCTTGGGGGACGTCACACTTAATGACCTTTCTATTGGAGAGAGATTTTCCAATTCGAAATTGAAATGCACAATTTTTTAAATCGGAGTATATTAATTTAATGAGATTGATAGAGAGAAGTGCTTTTGGCATTTTGAAGAGAAGGCTGGAGTGCCATACTCCGTCGAATGCCTTTTCTGTGTCTAAAAAGCATGCAGCAATAGCAATTTTCTTAATAAAAGCGTCAGCAATAAATTCAGTCACATTAATGAGTTACTGTGTAGTACTATGTCCTTGGCGAAATTTATATTGATCGGAGATGATGATATTATTCTTTTTTAAGTGATTAATTTGTCAAATTTGAATAATATTTTCGAAAATATTACCAATGCAGGGAAGCAGGCTTATTGGGCGGTAACTGGTGGTTTCTTTTGGAATTTTACCTGGTTTAAGGAAGTTTATGACTATATCATGCTTCCATTGATGTGGGGAATAATTTAAACGAATGCAGTCATTAAAGAGATTTGTTAATAATACGATGTAACGTCAGTGAAGTTCTCTGATAGATTTATTGCAGATTGAATCGTATCCTTGTGCTTTTCTGATCCTGAGATTCTTAATGACGTTCTGTACTTCTCTAGAGGAGGTAGGTAATAAATGATTCACGTCAGTTGCGATGAATTAAACTCTCGTTGAACTCCTGGACTTCTTGTTCAGTTTCAGGATCGAAGTTGGGATTAGGAGTAAAGGTGTTTTCAAGGTGCTGAGCTAAAACTTCAGATATTTCCTGTTCAGAATAAACGAGTCCACTAGGGGTATTGAGAGGGCCGATTGCGATCCACAAATGGCTTTTTAAGACTTCTGGCAATTTTCCAAATAAGGGTAGGTTAATATTCTATATTATCTAGGAGTTCTCCCCATTTGCTTGATCTATAATCACTGAGTAATTTAGAGATTTCTCGAACTTTTTGATTAAGAAGTCTTTTTAATCCGGGGTGTCCAGTATTTCTTCATTGTTTTGCCAATCTATTCTTATCTTTGATTTTTTCTTGAATTTAACCTGGAAGTGAATTTTGAGAGCGATCTTCTTTAATGATAGTAGCTTTTCGTAGAGCATTTTGAATTCTGGAGTTGACTTTATGGATTTCAATTTCGATATCAGAAATTTTAGCAAGATTAGGGTAAGTATTTGGAATTTAAATAACAGTATTAAATTTCTCCCAGTTAATAGTACGTTTGAAATTTTGTTCATTTTATTCAAAGCTATTTAGGATGAATTTATCGGGTAAGTTATCAGATGACATTTTCTGTAGGACTTCAAGATAAGGAGTTTGAATAATATTTTTAGTGATAACAATGTCGAGAACTTCCGAAGAGCCTGTGTAGTGAAATCATGTAGGAGTTTCCGACCAAGTACTTTAAGATTATTGTGAAGAGCATAATTATCAAGGACAGTGCCATTTTGGTTCTACGTGAATTCCAAGACGGATGTTTATAATTTAGATCTTCAGCCATAAGTAACGGGAGATCTGTGTGAGTTAAGCAGTTTGTCGGTAATTTGGCTTCCTGGGGTCTGTCGGAGATAAATAAAGATAAATAAATAAACGGAGATAAATAAATAAGGATCACCAGATCTGCTATAGATGTTAACCGCGGTGCACGTATTTCTAGATATCTCATATAAAGTTGATTTGAGATAATTTTTAAGCATAATGAGGGTACCTCTACCTTTGTTATCTAGAGGATCATTGCGATAGATTTTATATCCAGCAATTTTAAAACGATCACAGCGGCGTAAATGAGTTTCATTTGTAGGGTTTATATTTATTTTAACTAACATTTATTTTAAGCTATCTTTCCTGTCAAGCCTTTACTTTCCCCTAGAATTGCCAATGCCAGAGTATGTAAATCGTAGTAGAACGCGCGGAGTATTCAAATTTTAAACAGAAGTAATTGAGTTTAAATAGAAGGGAAGCGAGATTGTAAGTGTGCTTCTTGAATCACGAGCGTGAAGGTTGCTTGTTAGAAAGTTTAAGAACCGCGCGTTTCGGTCTGTGTGCCTATTTCGACAGTTCGTTGAATCTTTCAAATTCTTAATCAGAAAGTTTGCTGAATCTCAGCTGTATCTTAGAACGCGGTTAAGTTAGTTACGATTATAGAGCCTCGTAGGTAGTGACTTCGTTATTTATTCATCCTGTCATTTATTTTTAGTTGCATTTTTGTCTATTTTGTTCAACTGCAAAGTTTGCTGAATCTCAGCTGTATCTTAGAACGCGGTTAAGTTAGTTACGATTATAGAGCCTCGTAGGTAGTGACTTCGTTATTTATTCATCCTGTCATTTATTTTTAGTTGCATTTTTGTCTATTTTGTTCAACTGCCGGGTCGGCGTAAATTGTGAACGTCAAGTGAACGCAACTGTGATTTCTAAAGTGAAATAAAAAGGGAGTTAAACCCTTCTTAAGAGTTTGTTAATTGAAGCAGTGTCGTAATTTGAACAATTATGACACTGCTTTGGTCCTGGCATTGGTTTAAATTGTTCAACAAAAAAGCAATTCCTGTGAGATGTGTTAGATTAAATATTTGATTGTCTTTTTCACTTCGAGCTACTTCCACTAAGATGAGCGGTAAAGGTTTAATTTCGTCATCCGTCTCCTTAGCAATTTGTTTTATTGATTTAACAGGTATACCTTTTCTATCAGGGCTTCTTCAATTTCAGCAACCTGGAGTGCGAATTGGGAGCTTTTATTACTTCACGAATAGGTTTATCTTGTGCTAGAGGAAAGGTATGGTAAGAGCGTTGAAAGGTTTTTCGTCTAGTAGAGCAGTAACTTAACGATAGCAATCAGGAGCGACTTTTCTAAATGCAGTTTTATCTCCAACACGCGCGACTGTTGCCACTCGGAAAAATGAGTGTGAAAATATGTTTTTTCAGAGTTTTTAATTAATATCTCGGTTGATTAAAGTCGTACGAAAATGAGAATAATCGAAATGACTTCCCACGAATTTTTGGAATTGGGACTTATGTATTTAATATTTGGCAATGCTATTTTTATTTCATTGTAAAACGTAGAAATATTTTATTAACAAACTTTACGATTTGAAAGCAAGCAGTGGGAAAACTTCCCACTGCAGCAGCAGCAGTGGCAGAATAAAGCAGATTTTTACCTCCAGAGTGCAAGACTGTTGCCACTCGAAAAAAATGAGGGTGAGAGTTAGCTTTTTAAGCGTTATTAATAAATATCTTTGATTTTAGCCATTTTGTTTTGGGAAAAGTTGGACGTCGACATTTCCCAAGACCTAGAAAAGAATTGTAGAATGTTTGGCGAGGATAGGTATAGTAGTGACTGAGTTATTAACGAACAAACAAACAAACTGTTTTCTTTATATACATAGATAAGACAAAATATCCGCATCAATTTCGCTAAAAGTTATCTGGTATGAAGTATGATTTATATAGATATGAATATATATATATATATATATATATATGTGTGTGTGTGTGTGTGTGTGTGACGTACCAGCTTTAGTCGTAGCTTAAATTATCAGACGATAAGTTTAAAAAAAAAACAAGATCCATTTATTATTATTCAGGAGAAATAGCAGTTACAAAATCAGATATTCGCAGTAAATAATGCGAATTACTAATAACTTTTTGTATGAAGTTTACTGCATCGTGACATTTAAGAAAAAGCCCCCGATTTTCCTTTGCGAGTCCTTTTATAGCCTCTTGAAAGTCCAAGAAATGACGTCAGGCTCGTCAGCCAATCCAGTTCGCTTTAAATATTTCCCCAACATTCTATAACTGTACGTGTAGAAAAGGCGGAAAAAACAACTTGACTACGGGGCTGTGGATTTAAATCCACGTACTTTCAAATAAGAGAACGTCGCCATTAAAAATGAAAAGAACATACAATTAGAAACTTAAGTGTATTCTTGACTATGGAATTTTATTATTACAAATATATAAATCATAATTAATATTATATATACATTTTTATATGTAATAGATATATATACACATGTATATATAATAGAATATTTATAGAATTCTTAAGAGTATATATATACTCTTAATATATACTCTTAAGAATCTTAATAGTTGTCTTTATCTACAGAATGATTTCGTATGGATTTTATAACAAAGAAAAGTTTGATTTTATGATAGGGTAAGTACAGACATTTTTTTTCAACTTGACTTTAACTCAGAATTGTATTTGTGACTTCAAAGTTTATCTAAATTTCTAATTTTACATAAAGGATAAAAAATAATTTAATATTTCTCGACATATAATGATTGTAAATAACATGATGGCTTCTAAGGACTCGAAATTTTAAATTAATTCAATTCACTTTTATAAGACGATATTAAAATATTTGCTATTCTGCCGGTCATCTGCATAGTATCTTACGGAAAGTAATGTCATTTTTCATAAAACTGAATTTATTTTGGTAGAAAAACTTCATGCTTCAGTGATCTAAGATGATTAAGTATTGAACAGAAGGAAACAGTTTGGAAAATATAGACATGTACTGCTCTTCATATCATACTATAAACTATACTTATTTAGTAGTTAGTTTTTAGTAATTTAATTTAAAACGTTGGATATTTAAATCAATATTTAACGTAAGAGGTTTTTTTTATTTTGCTGCTTACTCCTTGTTGATATTAGTTATCATCCCGCATATACTGGAACTAAATTAAAAAAAAGGTTTTTCAAACCTTCCATTCTCCGAAAGTTGAGTTTTTAATTTTACTAGAAAATTTAATTTAAGAGCTCCTATAAGTAAAACAAAAAATAGCGGATTTAGAGACGAGATGGAAAATACATTTTTACTTTTAGTCTTGTATTTACATTTATAATGAAAGACGACATTTAGCTTTCTATTTCAGATTCAATTTTTTTTTTTTTTTTACTGAAACTCTAAATTAAATCGCTTTCCTCATGTTCCTTTTGTTTTCATTACAGATCACCTGAGACGTAAGCTAATTTATTCTGTTTGATTGCAAGTTAGGATATTTCTTTAAACTTTTTATTTTAGAGAAATATAATATTTTATAATGAGTTAAATAATGATTTTGAAAAAACAACAGCATTCAATTAGATTATGACGTTTTCATTATCTATATAACGTTTACAAACAGCTTTCTTAAGATATATCAAAAATAATTCCAAGGTATGTGCAGATAATAGATGTATCAAATTATAAAAGATTTGATATTTGAATCAATCCATTATCCCTTGCTCATGAGGAATGTATACTGTCATTTAGGAGGATATCTGCAAGAATTAATTTATAGGTCCTTGTGGCAATTGAGGAACGAACAGAAATAGTTATTAGACAATTTGAGACATCTCCATTTGATACAATCTCTGAGTAAAAATCAAAATTATGGTTATTAAAATTTCTCTCACATGCATTTATCAGTGACACAGATCATCAGATCATGTGCAGCAAAATCTGGCCGCGCTACAGTCTCATGAAAGAAAGAACGTATAAAGTCGTTACAAGGTTGAGGTATCTACAACAAAAGGTCAGGCGTTTTGGTGAGCGGAAAGCTGGAATATTTCAGGCGAGCATGCTGTATAGTAGAAGGATGTATCAGTTCAATAATGAGGAACTGATCGATATGCGTTACGTTTATGAGGCAATACATAGAAATGAATCCCATGTAAAGAGAAAACTTCTTAAACAGACGTCTGCCGAGTCATCCATTGTTTGGACCATTGCACCGCAGATTAAGAGAGGCTTAGCTTTCTAAGTGCAACCCCAATGGTCGTCAATACACTACATGCACACCTGCCGTAGAGGTAGCTGTGTCACGGGAAACTGAAAGGAAGCTCTGAAAAAATAACAAAACAATCGAACGTAACTTCGAAATATCCAAGCTCAACCTTACCTTAATCTGTGGTGCAATTGCCCATACAATGGATGTCTTGTCAGAAGTTTGTTCGGAAAGGGCTATCGATAGATATGTCTTGTGGCCTGTCTATTTCCATTCATAGCTCCATAAATATAATGCGCGACGCATTCTTTCTCCTGCAGCGTCCTTGCTTTAAATGATCTCTCTTTCCGCTCTTCAATACACCTATGAACATCTCATTCCCAGTGCACTGGCGACAGTTTCTAACGCAACGTCTTACGCAAAATTTGTTCGCCATAGTCTGATACACCAGGAAATAAGGATTTGTAAAAGAACTTTGGAACACTCTGTGTACTCAGAAAGCCTCCTCTTTGCAGAGAACATTCGCGGACCGTGTTTCTACTTAAAGTCCTACAAGGCAGACAACGTAGCGAATGACCAGAATTCAATCATTTCTATTCCTATATTTGAGAAGTTGGGAAGGTTATTTTTATGGAACTCAGTGAAACTGGCAAACCTCTAGCCAGAGTTTTAGCAACTCCTTAAAAGAGGCCTTCCCTTTACAGAACTCCTTTCTCGGTCCTCAAAGGAATCCAGAAAAGAAAATTTTACCTTATAATCGCTTTTCGCCTACAGGTGATCTAAATCTTTTTTCTGTGATTCATTTTTCCATATATTTTTATTCGGTGATACATGCATGCTAATTGCATAATTATGTAGTTTTAGTCCCTCTGCTTCTACCGTACATGTATTGAGAAACTTTGTCTTCCCGTCTCGTCCTGTAAATCATTATTTCAACTGCTTTCTTTCATTGCTGCATTTTCTCCATACATTGCATATACGCGTTCGCAGCCTGCTTCCCCAAAGAGATGTAAATATTGTTTATTGAAACTGTATTATAATTTCCTATGAACTAATTCTTGGGTAGAAGTTATTTAGGGGGACTATAATCACATTCTTTAAGACGGCCATTTTCACAGAAGACTAAAACTGTCTCAAACTATAAATTATCGGCTTAGAGAGCCTTAATGTTAGTATATTATTCACGTGTGAGATAGTACTGAATAACTAATTAATTAGCAATACATACTGGGAGCAAATGTAAGCAAGTTAGTTCGAAAAAAATTAAATACACAAAAATTGATAAACCTTTCTGGAACATTAGGCATAATAAGTACAATTCAGGTTAAAAATTGTTTTGACTTTAAATATATAAATAATAACTGAAATCGATTCATATTATTCCCATATCAAATATTTTGATTTTAAATTCAGAATAACTCTTTAATAATGTTGCCACAGCAGTTCTGTAACTGAAAAAAAAAAAAAAAAAAAAAAAAAAAAAAACCTAAATTTACAGCTTAAGCTTTTTCATTCTTTATTTGTCTTGTATTACTGTGACATATTTCTGAAGCTCTTTATGCCTCACAATGAAAGGGGAGAAAAATCTGCTTCTTAACTTTTCAGATATCTAAGATATTTCAGCAGTTTCTTTAGATTCTCCCTCTCTTGATATAAAGGCATTACTTTGTGAAGCGTTAACGACTTTATAACGTAATCTACATATGAACATGCATATTCCATTAATCATAACGCACTTACAAGATCTCTAAATGAATGGAGAAGAGCTCGATAGAACTGCATCACATCTCTGCTTATATAATATAAGGAAGACATTAAATGCTTTCCCTCAAAGTGTCAAGTGCTATATTTTGAATGTTCGATCGCAAATTACTGTAACGTTACAAAGTGCTAGAAAGAGAAAATTTAACCAAACCAGGAAATAAAAGCTGAGAACTTTAAAATGCTTTCTGAACATCGAAATGTACAACGATTTATAAGTCAACTATAGCTCTGGGGTATATATATATATATATATATATACATATGTAATAATAAAATTCCATAGTCAAAAATGCACTTAAATTTCTAACTGTATGTTCTTTTCATTTTTAATGGCGAAGGTGCCTTATTTGAAAGTACGTGGAATTAAATCCACAGCTCCGTAGTCAAGTTGTTTTTCCCGCCTTTTCTACACGTACAGTCATAGAATGTTCTGGAGATATTTAAAGCGAACTGGAATGGCGGACGTCATTTCTTGGAAGCTCCGCGTTTCCAGAGACTATAAAAGGACTCGCAAAGGAATATCGGGGTCTTTTCTTTAATGTAACGATGCAGTAAACTTCATACAAAAAGTTATTAGTACTTTTTATTTACTCCGGAGATCTGATTTTTTGTAACTGCTATTTCTCCTGAATAATCATAAATGAATCCTGTTTTTTAAACTTATCGTCTGATACTTTGAGCTACAACTACATCTATGATTCTTCACCAATCTATTTATTCCGGACAAAAGCTGGTACATCACACACACACACACATATATATATATACATACGAAACATTTGTTATTAATTTAGCTGTAACTGGTAGAATCAGTTTTACTCCAAGCGTATACGTTTTGATTTATCACTTGCAACTTCAATCGCTCCAAGACTATATTCCTAAAATGAGCGTTACCTCCCCCCCCTTCAGCTGCATCTGAGGGGGGGGGAGGTAACGCTAGGAATCACTGAGATAGATAATAAGTCTGAATGACATAGTTAGGAAAAGAAGAGATCAATTTTGAAGCTTTCTTTATTTTTCTCTTTAATTATAGCATGTTAATAATTCATACGTAACACAGAAACATAGGAAGGCTGCAAACGACATTTTATTTAGGACCTAAGTAATTTAACAGAACGCAGTTCTTGTGCTTACAAAACCAGCCAGCACTTATGGTATAGTAAGGAATTCAAAGTTAAGTTTAAGTCTTAGGTTAGCCGAATGCTACATAGAAATTGTTAACGCGCAAGTTGGCTCAAGCCTTCACCAGAGTGACAAGCACTGTTTGCAAGAATAAAGCTACGTCAAAGACAGAATGCTATTATAGAAATCCATCTAGTAACGTGGCCTCCAGCAGGCGAAACACGCTCTGTTTAAACAATCTAAAACTTCCCTTTTAAGACTATTTCTTTCTGCTTCATTTAAATACACGATAACTAAAGTTAGCAGTCTGGCAGGAAACGGAAAGGGAAAAGTAACAATAAAGATCCATAACATAAAATAACGGGTAAGATAAAGTAAATAAATATTTCACAAATGTAATAATTTATATAATTTCCATTAGGAGAAAATATCAAAAATGAAATGAACAGTGGAAAGCCAAGTATTTATGTCTTGGATAAGGCAAAGTCAAGACCACTTCAAAAGAAATCGTAATAGTAGGGAACCTATTCTATCAGTTCCTGTCTGCATTTAAGGCTAGAACTTAGTTCTCTTTGATACTTGAAGACCTACTGTAGTCTCCTGCATTCTGCTCACTACATACGCGGAGTTAAAAGGCCAATCTTCGCGCTACTAGTCTTTGTAAAGTATCTAAGTGAAGTTTTTATTAAGTTAGTTTTACTTCTTATTTTCTACGCTTTAGACCAAAGTGCTGGTCTTTGTATCCCGAAGAGCAGGAAAGGCTGTAAACTGTGAGAGATAAAGGGTAATTTAACCCTTCACATTCTTGTCGTATCTTCCGCACACACGAGCATAGTTTCAGTAAGATTCTCTGCTCCCATTCAGGATTTGCATATGTTTTAAAGGCTATTAGAAGGAACAGAAGACCTGACAAAGTTACCTGGTGTAAATACAAGCTGCTTTCATAATTGATATAAATTCACCAATTTAATATAACCAATCCTCAGACCGCGACAGAATTCAAACGTACCAGTTACCAAACGTGAATTTACAGTATTTGAGACAAACTTTGGAGTCTCCAATAGCGAAAAACTTTACTTGGCAATGCAGCATTAGCTAGCAGGCAGAAACTCTTACACACAATTATTCGTAATTCGTCTAATCTTATATATAAGCGGCTTAAGTGTTTGTCGCCGATAGTTTATTGGTTGCTTGCGTAAGTGTAAATTGTTTTATTCCTCGTGCAGTGCAGCGCGTGACGAATATAATGAGAAAGCTAAGCCGGAAAAATTAAAAATACAACAGCACGTGCATTTAACATTTAATAAATAAATTTAACATCTATATATAATAGAATTCGGAAATATGGAACGAGCAAAAACCGGCAACGATGAAAAAAACAAATAAAATGACATAAATAAATATCTTTAATATATGCGGCTTAAGTGTCTGTCGCCGATAGTTTATGGGTTGCTTGCGTAACTGCCCTAGCCAATGAAGTGAAGTTGCTAAGGCCCAGGGTTGCCGTTTCAATGGAGACTTAGACAATTTCCTGTAAAACTTGCCTTTGCTATGACCATCAATAAGTCTGAGAGCCAAACGCTTAAGCGTGTTGGCATTTTTTTACCGGAGCCTGCATTTGGACACGGGCAACTTTAGGTTGCCTGTTCAAGAGTTCGTGAAAGAACGGACGTAAAATTAAAAATAATGGATGGTCCTCTGCAAGGCGAGCTTAAAAAGGATGGAAAGATCTACACAAGAAATGTTGTGTACAAAGAGATCTTTGACATGTGAATTAACATTTTATTATTTAAATCACCTTTATTTATTGAGCTAGCGGTGGATCTTAAGAAATGTACCGCCAGTGGTTTCCTTCATTGCACTCTACTTTAAGCAATTAAGCAAGTAGAAGGCGGAAACCAGTGGGGCAGTAAGCAAAGGGGCGTCCTCGCCGCCTGCCCTGGGTAATTCAGTTTGAATTAGCAGACACCTTTGCACAAATCATTTTAATTACAATTTATAATATCCAGAACAACGGTCATTTCGTATGACCGCCGGGCTGTCTAGTTTTATTATATATTGCTTGCCACTCGAATCTACATAAACTCTGTAATGAGAGAATCTCACGGCAGAAATGCAGAAAGAAAAGATATAAATTAAATAACATTTCCTTTAAATGGCACACTCACCTCTTTTAAAGGAAGAGCTTTGAATGAAAATCGTCCAATGGTCTTTATGAAAAGCTTTTAAATTCTACATTTCTAATACACATAGCTTTTTCACATTAAGTTTACTATATTGCTCCTATTGTGACCAATCTCAATTGTCTGACCTAATCAGAAGACGCCTACGAATTGTATCGTGGCACTGAGTAGAAGACCACGTCTGTCAACAAGAGCTTTGAGCAACATACAGATGACAGTCTTAGGTCCCAATCACATTATGTTTCGGCTACGCTGGACTTGTTGTCGTAAGGGACAATTCTAAGAACTCGAACAATTCCAGGAAACTCACGTAGCTAGGTTACCATTCTCACTTACTACAAAGACTCGAACGCCAAACAGTAATCGATTATCGCTCAAATCGGGACACGTCATCCTTCAGAAGCACAACATTCGTCTGATTGGTTGTCTCTACCCAGGACCAGAGACATTTTCAGTGAGGTTTGAAAAAATCCCGTGTAGCCGCAACATGTCTTCCGTAGCTAGGCGGGACTTCGCTTCAGGAGGTGCTCTTTTTTCTAGGAATTGTCCCGTTTAAACCAGTGCTACCAGAATCTCGTTTCTCAGAAAAGTCCCGTCTAGCAGGGACTGTAGCCATGTGTGATAACCTCTTTACTTTGCTCAGTTTGGCAAAAGGTTTAAAGCACAGCACTCCCGGAGACGGGTCCGAGAGTCTCTACTCCTCTTCCCTTACCACCAACTTCTTAGAGGCTTTTAGGATCAACGTATATTTTGAATGCCACTGTGTGCACAGATACTATACATTTACGAACATGCATGTCTTCTCCGGAATTCGAATGCCGGCCCTTCGGTGCGGCAGCCAGAGTCACTAACAACTATTACGGTTGGGTGGCACATACTAACAATTTTCCATCTAGGCAGCAGTATTTTGTTTCTAAGTTTAATTATAATTCTTTAACTAAAATTTTGCATAATACGTCTTTCCATCTGCATCTGGAAGGAAATCTGCATGCTATATTATTTGACTACACTAATACATTTCATTTTACTATAACACATAGAGTTTGCTTAAGACATTCTTGACTAAAACCCTGGTATTTTTATCCATCTTAATCTTTACCTACGGCTGTTATGTTTGCTTTGAAAATTGTACAGTGTATCTGTTGTCTTTTCCGCTTATAACTACCCTTACGTAATTCAATATATCTTGTTAGTATGAATTGTATCTTCTTGACAATATCTTACCACGCAAAATCTATCTTAATGTCTAAAATTTTGCATTTTATTTAAGTATGTTTGGCCGCACATTTACTTTATTTTATTATTTTACTTTCATATTTACAGAAAATCAAATGAAAACGTTGTTTTATCTTTAAAGTTACTTTACAGTTCCAAACTATTAACTTTGCGAGTGTTCCAGGTTAACATTCGTACTACATGCATCTAAATTCTGAAACTTACCCAATTCTGAAGAAGTCTGAGTACTTACTCAATTCTGCATAACTTAAAAATCTTTCCCAAATTAAGATTTCAACATACACTACAGTTTAGAAACAAATTCGAAATCTTTCCAGAATTATAGACGAGCTTTTATATTTAAACAATTGCAGTTAATTTTAGCTAATTTACTTCACCCATGTCCTAAGTCTTTTACAGCCAATGTTGCGGCATTTCGCTTTAATTTTGGATCAGCATGTCAATTTGAAATATTAGAATTACTTATCCGATCCATTTCAATTCGTATTTCCTTTCCGTCATTCGATGGTGACATCAGTTCCGGAACGTTTTGCTTGAAGATTTCAGTTCATGTTGAACTCAAATTGCCAATAATTCCTGTGTTTGCTCCAGAAGCACTCTTCTTCCAGTGTAGCGACTTTTGAACTCATGTAATGGTGGGAATTTAGCAGGGATGTCTTACACAGCACATGTATGCTATTTCGCTTTATGTTTGGAACTTCAGTTTGAAGTATTTCGTGCGGCTCCATTCCGTAATTCGTTGGTGACATTAGTACCGAAACATTTTGCTTACAGATTTCAGTTCTTGTTGAACTGAAATTGCTAATGGTTTGATAGTATTTGCTCAACAAGCGTGCTTCTAGATGGAACAATTGCGGTTGGCATTTGCAGATGGAACAATTGCAGTCCTTCTAGATGGAACAATTGCAGTTGTAATTTCTTGGCATTTACTGTCTTTCTTGTTTTCTTCAACCTTGTTGCCGGACTGCCATCTTTTCATGAGGCCTCAGGTTTGGCCGTTGAATATCAAGTTTCCTGCCGCACAGCTTTTCTGACGCCGTCCTAAGATTCCTAAACCTCTGCTTCTCATTTCTTCCCTGCCATGTTTTTACCATTAACCATTTTTCTTAGCCGTTTTGCCACTGGAACATTTTCATAAACCCATTTTGCACCTCTACACCTGTTTGCCTTCTACGTGGAACGTTTACTTGAGATTCCCGTTTCTGTTAATACGGGCACGTACACTCTATCGTAAAGCCTTTTAACTCAATCTACATCCGTGGAACTCGTCTGCAAATTGTTTGTAAAAATATTATAGTACTTTTGCCATCCACCGCTACATATAATACGCCCTTCAAACTTGGCATTCAATTTACTTTTTCATTTTTCCCCCAATGACAGCGTGTGATTTATTTTCAACCGTTTGTCTCGGACTATTATATATATTTCATTCCTTATTTTTTATCATAATGCAATTTTTATCTGTCTCCGGCTTTATCTGACATTTTGAGCTCGTGATCAATTAACCGTTTGAATGCCTTTTGTTGAAACTTAGCTTTACTTTTCTGAGCGATTATCTAAGGGTTCTTCCCAGAAATAATTTCACCGAGAATTTTTTGGCCTTTCATGTTTCGTGGACCGCAATGCACACTCTAAATCTTCAATATTCAAATCCCAGCTGCTATGATATTTTTCATATAACAATGAACTATCTCTGTTGCATTTTTGTTTACGCTTTCATCAATATGTGAATAAAGTCTGTATGGGGTCATTTTTATGTGTTTTATGTCCAAGATTGTTCATCACTTCTCAAAAATGTTGTTCACAAATTGTGGTCCTTTGTATGGAATTATTTTTAGTTGGCCCCCACATATTATTATATATTTTTTAAACACATATTCTACGGCACGTAGAAGTATTAGGTCACACATCTTTGAAAATGATCAACAATCTCTAATAAATAACACACTCTATTTACTTGACTTCTAGGATAAGAATCTGATAAACCTCTTCCTTTATGTCATATTTGGAAACCTAGATTTTATATTTTTTAAGTACCTGGCCAGCGTGGAATTTACGTATTTACACTTATAGCATGTAGTGTTCTGGACATACTAGCACGTAATTTGTTGCAACTTGGGCAAGAACATAGCTTCCTTGACTATCTTTATTGTCTTTGCATTCATCATGGGAGCTGAAATTGAACTGTTATATAATGAAATGTCATCGATTATTTCATAACGTTCCTTAAGACAAATTATGACAAGAAAACTGTAAAATTAATATGATGAAATCAAAAATGCTTAAAGATTTGAAAAAAATCAAGAATTTGAAAAGCTTTTCGGAAACAGTTGCTGAGTTTTACGCATATTTGTACGAACGTTCGCATTCCCGTAGGCAAACAGTACCTATTGTATTGTGACTGCTAAGCTAATTTTCAATCTGATTAACTCCTATTTCACGTTTACTAAAACTTGATTTCGCAAGATTTAAATCTTTGAAGTACTATCTTTTTAAAACTGAATTTGAGGAGCAAAAACATCGAAAGATTTGATCAATTATAGAATAAAAGTAGTTGAATCGTCGAAGATATATTTGTTGGAATCGATTTAGGATGTATTCATCTTTGTAAATGGCATTGTATGGAAATGCCAGAAACTGTTTGATATTTAAGGGTATTCTTAGATTATTGTGACAACAGAGGACTGTTTTTGAAATTATACTGAAAGCACATACACTCAAAATTCGAACCTACAGATATACGAGCATTATTCGTAAACTAAACAAACACTCGTGTACTACAATATTACAAGCATACTGTATGATGATCTGGAAGTGTTACAGACACAGATACTTTCATTCATTGCTGGTATTGTAGATAGTGATGGCATTGAGGTACATTAACTTAGTTGCAATGAAAGGTAACCGTCGTACGGAGTAAACACATTTTGTTTCTGGATTAAATAATTCCAGAGAAGCACAAATTAACTATGAATTATACACGGTGTTTATGTGAGTATCGTTTGCTTCATTTTATTGTTGCAAACAGCGTAAATTTCTTTTGTTTTTCTTCCTTTAGTTTTGAACTTTATGTGGGGCAACAAGATAATTGATTGATAGAATTGTGTTTGTGACAGCCATGTAGAATGGCTCGCTTATTTTGTATCAATTATTTCGCATCGCTGACATTTTTTTATAATTAGTGTAATGAAATAAAAGTGAAGGAATACAGTCCATTTGTTGATTGATTATTGTTTGTGAAACATATTAAGTAAAGAACACATGGTACTGAAAGAAATTCGCCTCCCGTTCTTCTTTGTACTTTTTATGGGTGCTGAGTTTTCTACATTTTACCATAATATGACAGATGAAAGAGAGAAGTAAGCAGCTACACATTAAGAGGAAGCTAGTAGCAGGAATTTAACTTCTTCTTTCCTTTTCTTCTCCCTGAGTTTTCCATATTTTTATGAGAATACGACGGATGAAAGAGAGAAGTAAACAGCTACACACTAAGAGGAAGCTAGTAGCTTGACCTTTACCTTTTTATACTCTTCTGCCCGCTGAGTTTTCTATATTTTTATGAGAGTATGAGGGATGAAAGAGAGAATTAAGCAGCTGCACTTTAAGAGGAAACTAGTAGCAGGAATATAACGCGTAATAATTCAAAGAAGAAAGCCTTTTCCTTGAAGGCAAGATTCACAAGAAAAAGACTTTTCTTGAAGAAAGAAAGTCTTTTTCTTGTGAATGCCTTTCTTACTTAAGAGAGAAGTCAAAAGGTTATACTTTTTTAGTCAAAGGCAATTTTGAGTTTCAGTTTCGAATTATTGTGATTAGCTAAGACGTTTATTTTAAGTACCTGAATTAGTAGCATTATATAAGACCATTTGATAAATATTAACTTGTAAATGACACACTTTAGAAAGAACAATTGCAAAAGAGTTACAACAAATTAAAATTAGAACTTTGTTTTCGATACTTTTTATGCTACTTACATATTTAACAAAAAGAAAAATTCTGTCTACTTGGTTGATAGTCGATAGTTGACTTCCTTCATCCATTCAAATGAATATATGTTCTCTTGCGAGTGGCCTAATTCTTTGCACACAGAAATTTATACGGATAGGAAACAAAAGCCTCTTTTATAAAACGTGTTGTTCCAAAGCTAGTTTATCTTATTATTATTTCAAAACATCTGAAAGGATCTTAAGGAAGATTTGCAATGGGTAACTGACTCGTATTCAAGTAAATTTGTGGGAAACTACGCAAATTCTACGGAACCAACGCATTTAATCGCGTTGAATCGTATGCACGAGCTATGTTCTGTGTAAACAGTGTACTTTGATAGCACCCAGGGAATGCTGGAAGATTATAATTCTTAAAACGTGGGAAATATTCCGCCTTTGAGGAATTTCCAGATCCTTAGAACTTCGGAATAGTTTTAAATTTAAAGATAAACTTTAAAACTAACGGAGTCTTAGTTGTTCAAAAATTCAGCAGAGCTTTTATAAGCGTTTTCCCTCTTAAAATGACTCCAGAACTTTAGGCTAAACATTTAATTAAATACGTATTTAACGAGGAATCATACCTGTTATCCTGCGCCATGGACAAATTCTGCCATTACGTAAAATCTGCAAGTTCTCCGAAATGAAATGTTAAGGGTTATATTGACTGCACTTTATGATGTTTGAACTAGAGTAGAGGTCTTCAGACTTTCTCGCCAGAGGGCCACATCAATAAATTAACAAAGATACACAGGCCACAGATCTGTCAACAAGAAGTGTAGTCAAAATATTTACTTGAAAAAAGGGAGGTTTGTTTTGCAAGACTACAATTGATTCTAAGCGAAGAGATAGTCTTACACATTTGCATATATATATATATGCAAATGTGTATATATATAAACATATGTTACGGTGAAACACCGAAATCTGGAGAACGTCATTTATCACATAGTCACATATTACACATATGTCAACATTCACATAGTCTCTTGGTGTATGTCCGAAATATTTTCCAAATACTCTTATTTCTGACTTACACCGGTCAATGTCGACATTCACCATGTACTAATGGTGAATGTAAAACATATAACAATATTATATTTTATTTTCTTCTCCGTCATTCAGTCGCGAATAAACGCACTTGATTCTTGAAATAAGAACTTAAGAACATGAGAACCTAAAACACACAATACATTCAAAATGAGAAAGGAAAATAATATAAGTTAAAAACTTACTTAATTATACAGTACGTTCTAAATGAGAAAATAAAATAACAGTCATAAAAAACTTACTAAATTATGCGATTCAAATCTTATTTATTGCAACAACTTAAACTATTATGGCACTTTATGACTTCTCTATTCGACTTTCACCAGAGCATATCTGTGATTGTCTACATACACCGGTGAGGGTCCGAATATACAAGAATGTAGTGAAATATTCGGTCTTTCACTGACGTATTTGGTGAATGTTGATATTCTCCTGTGAAAGTCGACATTCTCCAATTTCGGTCTTTCACGGTAACATATACATATAATATACATTGGTTCCAAAACGTCAAATGGAAATCGAATTAAAATCTTTTGCAACATTTTTAACTATGAAAAACAATATAAAGATCAGACACAATAACACGCCGAATAAATACTAATTAAGAAGTCAAACAACAAAAATCAGCGTTATATTTACAAAATTTTCACAGCTGTGAAAAGTTTGTAAATATAACGCTGATTTTTGTTGTTTGACTTCTGAATTAATATAAAGATGATTGTACAGAACGATGCTACAAAATGCATTTACAATAAAAAAAAATTTACATTTCATCTTGAAATATCCGATTTAATCTGCGTTGTCGTAATTCGTAAAGTTTCCTCAAATATCTGTCAGCCGTGTTCTTGTTTTCAATTTTAGGATATTCATTTTACTAAAAAGCTGTTCGCATATGTGGGTACTACCAAAGTTAGAAGACACGAAGATCGAACACCATGTTTACGAATACCTGGATACTTATCTTCGGTCACGTACTTGGAATAAAAATCAATTAATGTAGGATTTTCAGGAAACTTGCATTTTACTGCAGAGTCACACTGTAAATCTAAAAATTCTAATTGAAGTTCAGGTGGAACACTTCCAACGTCAACTGAAAATGGCGAGGAGAACATTCTCATAAAAATTCATTTTCACGGAAATCGGAAAATCTGCTTTCGAATTCCTTTTTCAAATTTGAAATGAATTGTACATAATTATTTGAATTCCCTGTTGTAGATTTCTTCACACACTCCATCAATTTTGGAAAAGGTGAGTGGAATTATTATTTAGCAACTGACTTTCCCACAGGATTAATTTTGTCTCAAAAGCTCTCACAAAGTAATAAAGATTATGAACAAGTAGATCTTTTTCCATTAAGCGGTAGTTCAAATCATTGAGATAACCTGTAACATCGACAAGAAATACAAAGTCTCTCAACCATTTCTCATCACTGAACTCGTGAATAGATTTCCCTTTAGATTCCATGAATTGTTGAACTTCGCTTTTCAAAGAGAAATGGCGCTGAAACATCTTTCCTCGGCTCAACCAACGTACTTCCGCGTAATACACAACGTCACCATCAAATCACACAAGAACTGTTGAAATTGCCTGCATTTAAGTCCTTTAGACAGAATGAAATTTACAACAACAACAGGGATAAGAATCTACCCTTTTTATGGAATTGAGATTTTATGCGTAGTCAAATTATTAAAATTCCATATAATAAAGTGACATTTTTAAAAAATTCGTCATTTTTAGAAAATTTTATCTCAAATAATATCAGGAGTGTCAATAAAATATTTCAAATATCAAGAATAAGAGAAAAAGAATTTTTTTTTATGACAAAAAGTTGACAAAGCAATTTTTCTTGAAATGAAAATGTCTTAAAATTCTTCAATTTTTCTTCAAATTTAAATGTAGGGCCACTAAAATGCCTTCAGCGGGCCACTGGTTGAAGAAACCTAAACTAGAGTATTGATTTGAATGTCGAGTTAATTGATTGAGCTATACTTTGACCTGAACACAAATGGTTTCGTAATAGATAAAGAATTCACTACCTGATAATGATATTTATATTAATTAGAATTTCAAACGACTGTGGATAATTTTCTAGAGAAATGACATAAGATATCTGCCTTAATAAATAATTAATTATATGTGTGTAAATTCCTTTGATAATTTCTTTCCCTCTGAAGTCATTTTAGAAGGTAAACTGCAATCATTTCTCATAATTTTCTGATTTTTATGTACCAAGGAAGTATGCAGGTACAGGAGCCAAAATGGTGCCTGTCCTACAAGTATTTCACTAAATCTATATTTCTCTAATCATACCAATGAAATTTACTTAAGTATACTAAAATGAATGTTTGAATAATGTAAGCTCCCACGAAGACAGTTGGCAGGAAAAAAATAACAATGTATAAGCATGAGAATAAAAAATGAAACACATAACAAAAGCACCAACTTTTAAAGGTAAATCCAAGATAACATAGAATATTTACAATGAAGTACAAACATGTGAATGTTAATGTTATTACCAATATCATACTCAATTATGCAAAATCCGATGTCGACACCACATGCCTTCCTTGTATGGCCTATTAAATTATACACACTTTTGGCTGCATTTAATTTAAATATATTTCCTCGAATTTCATTAGACATATATTTCTCAGTCAATTAATTCAGTTCTGTCTTTGCGGCAAAGCAAAAATACCCAAAACTTCAAAGCATCATTAAAAGATGTAAAATGCAGAAAAACATAAAATACCAAATACAGTTAAAACACTTAAAAACAATTTTTAAAACTATAATTAGAGTTTCTACGCAAAAACAAGCAATTCGGCCAGCGGACGAGAATGCAGAATTTTCGTGGCACAAAGCTGAAACTTTTGATGAAACGTGACTTTTGATCCCACTCTGCAAAAAGACATTGAAGGTGTCAAAACTGACTTAAATCACTATGCTACTGAGTTTCAAATGTAAACAAATGGCGGTTCGTTAGGCTTAACTCGCCACCTAAACTTTTAAATTGATGATATTCTATAACTATTGCATGCAGGTTAACTAAAGGCATCAAAACCTCAACCGGAACATAAAACCACACAATTCAATTACTTTTAAAGCAAAACATGCACAGTTCACCAACATATAAGAATAAAAAAACTATACTTAAGTAGCAAGGTAACAGAGTGGAAATATATATATTTATATAAGATTTATGCAGCCGATTGCAAAGAAAAAGGGAGGTGCACAACTACCGTATTATAGCAGTCCCATATACAAAATTTCAGCATTCTACTGATATTCAGTTTTTAAGTTTTGTGAGATAAATGCATACATACGTACGGACTAAGAAAAAAAAATCTCTTCTGAATCCTTTTTAAATGCAATTTACAGTCCGTTTAGACGCAAACACAGTTCTGTCCATACGTACAGACGTCACGCAAATACATTGTTCGAGCAGTTGAAATGAATATTTCGTTGAACTGTGATACCCGAAATTTTTCGAGATTACAGCACTTCCTTTACTTCGTACAAAGAAGTAAAAAGGGGGGGGGGTGATGGACAATGAAATGGCCTACAAGAAACCAGCACATGTGTAATTTCATCACCTACGTGTCATACCTTGCTAAATAATTATTATTTTACACACGGTTTCATTTCACACGGCACATGTGCTATAAAACTCAATAACCCACAATAAATATTACACATACTAATTTTGAATTTTTTTTAATAAGCGAAACTAAGATAACATATGCGCTAATGTGTCCGTATCCAAGCAAATCTTGAATGCATGTAAGAAATTAAATACTAGAAAGATCTATTTTTCTTTATTCTTTTACTTTTAATAAAATTTGTTTTATTTTATTACTTTTCTTTGCGTTTTTTAGCTTTTTTTTTTAAAAAAAAGGGGAAGGAAGAAGGGGATGCTTTCGTGGAGAGCTTCCTGCAAGGGAAACTGGATTTGCTCATATTGTATATGAGAAAGATAACGAAAAACACTCATGCAGCCAGCTCATTCGCATGGGTATATAACACATGTCAAACCACCAGTAGTGAGCTCTCTTAACCAATCGGTCTCTATGGGACTTGTGATTCGTTAAAAGTTTGATATTTTTTTGCAGGCAGTGTGAATTTATTATTAACCTTTTGAATCATTAAAATGAATTTATTAATCTTTTATTAGAAATTTATATGTAGTTAAATAAAATTAATATAATTAACTCTTATTTAAAATATAAAAAAGGGTAATATATATTTCTTTAAGGTAAAATAAAATCCATATGCATAACTTGTATGTAAATATTCCGTAAAATCCGAAATATTCTTGAATTTAGAAGTACCAGTTGTTATCAGTTCGTTAATGTTACAAGCTTATAAGTGCCAATCAGTTCAGTGTCCTGAGTCATATAATTATATTATCTCTGATATACGAGATGTCATGAATTTTCGTGACATTGCTGCAAATCTACAATAATTAAGCTTCTTAAAATTTTTTACTTCCATTTAGAAAGTAAAGGAAGTATTGTAATCGCGGAAAATTTCTGAGATCATATTTCAACGAAAATGTCCACTTTGACCGCTGCTGAATTCATTTGAAGGATGCTTTTGCGTCACTTCTGTACGTACGGACAGAATAAAGAACTCGTTTTACCGAAAAGGATTGTTATAATGGATTTAAAATGGTTTCAGAAGAGATTTTTTTTTCATGACGACTGTACGTATGTACATATGTATCGCGCGTGACTCAAAATGAGTAGCCGGGTAACACAGTGGTAATATATATATGTTACCGTGAAACACCGAAACTGGAGAATGTCGACTTTCACCGGAGAATATCAACATTCACCAAATACTACGTCGGTGAAAGACCGAATATTTCACTACATTCTTGTATATTCGGACCCTCACCGGTGTATGTCGACAATCACAGATATGCTCTGGTGAAAGTCGAAAAGAGAGGTCATAAAGTGCCATGATAGTTTAAGCTGTTGCAATAAATAAGATTTGAATCACATAATTTAGTAAGTTTTTTATGACTGTTATTTTATTTTCTCATTTAGAACGTACTGTATAATTAAGTAAGTTTTTAACTTATATTATTTTCCTTTCTCATTTTGAATGTATTGTGTGTTTTATGTTCTCATGTTCTTAAGTTCTTATTTCAAGAATCAAGTGCGTTTATTCGCGACTGAATTATGGAGAAGAAAATAAAATATAATATTGTTATATGTTTTACATTCACCATTAGTACATGGTGAATGTCGACATTGAGACATTGACCGGTGTAAGTCAGAAATAAGAGTATTTGGAAAATATTTCGGACATACACCAAGAGACTATGTGAATGTTGACATTCACCAGTGAAAGTCGACATTCTCCAGATTTCGGTGTTTCACCGTAACATATATATTGCCACTCGGTTAGCTCAGATTTTTTATTTTTATATATTCGTAAATTGAGCGTTTGTTTAAGAGATAGAACTTCTGTGATGATAACATTTTGAAGATTGCCAGGGTTTTCACCTCCGCCCATGGCACTAGTTGAATAGGCTTTATCATAGAGGCAACAACAACAACATTTATAGATGGCGCTACATTAGCGTTCCCTTCCCTCCACCCATTTTCTTCGATACAAATGCAGTTGTCGCTGTTTGCATTTTGTTGATGATTTCGAGTAGTAGCCAACGCCTTAGGACATTAACCCCAGGCCTTTGGGTTAATACAGAGTATACAATAATCCACCAAGCTCCAGTTTCTCTTTTTGCATAAATTTCGACCTTAGATGTAACACCCTGAATATGCGCTTCAGCTCAGTTACGTTATCGATTTAAAAATTGCAACTTTATTTTCTGACTTATTTCATGATTGCAATATTATTCTTTAAAGTCCATTAGGTGCCTGATAAGAGCGCACTTGATAATGCTTACACCCCTTTTACCAGCACCTGCATTACCTCTATATGGAAAACTGTTAGTCAGGTATATACAAAATATGGTATATACCTGACTAACACGCGCCCAGGTGACATTACTGTACTGAGCCGCATATATCGTTCTTTTATGCAATATTTGAGGCGAGTACTATCCATCGGTTATCGACGCCATAGATCGGTTGGTTCTTTTTGCTGAATTATTTTTATTCTAAAGAACAAAAAGCTATATCTGATTGTCTTCGAAATTCATACAGTTTTATATAAAATCAACTTCAAAATAAGGTTTCTGTTTTGCCTAACTGAGTTTAATTTTGATATCTTTATCTTCCAGTTTGATTCAAACTATATACAAGTTTAAATTTAAAGTACGACATCGTTGCTCCGCTATCTCAGGATTTTTAACGTACCTTCTATTATAGATGAACTCGGTAATTTATACTAAAATAGCCTTTTTAAGACAAGCGGCAACGCAAGAGTTTCATTACGGCAGGTTGTGATTCACTTCATTTATATTTTTAAGGGGACTCATACACCTTAAAACCCATAAGATGTTCGAATAGGTGACTGTTGCAAGAATTGGGATAACTTATTTATTTTAAAAGCAATTACTACCAACTTTTTACAGCTGATTACATAATATAGCTGCTTTCTGAAATAGTCATCAGAAAGTTTGTGTTGCCACAAATATGTTTATAATTTAATATGCTTTGTGACAACATTTTTCGTCATGTTTCCAACTTGCGCGCACAGTTTAAAATGTTCTGTTTCAGAATTTAATTCCATATTTAATATATAGCTTTTATAACATTTGGAAACTACTGTGAACCTAAAATTCTAAAAATTTCACGTTAAATTTTCATTCTATTTTGAGTTGCGTTTATAAAATGCATTTTATTAAAAAAATTTGTAATATTTTCGTCCATAAAATTTTTCACTATTAAAATATTCATCAGATTGTTGGTTCAGTTAGACAATAGTGCCCACATAAAGAATTCCATCCAATTTCAAGTATGTACCATTAGCCATTTTTAAAATATCATGCGCGCAAGGTGGAAACATGGCGAAATATTTTGTCAGAAAGAGGATTCAATTACAAAAATATTTGTGGCAACACAAACTTTCTGGTTACTTGTTTCCAAAGCAGCTATATTATGCAGTCAGCTGTAAAAAGTTGGAAGTAATTGTTTTTAAAATAAATAAAATATCCCAATTCTTGCAAGTCACATATTCGAAGATCATGAGGTGTTTAAGGTGTATGAGTCCCCTTAATGGACTAATCAAAGAAGTAAAAGTGCGGGAAAGAGTGCACATGTGAAATAACGTATTAAATAAAATAAACCTTAAAAGGTATCACAATAATTGTTGTACATAAAACTAAGCAAAGCTCGTGCTAATTTTTGTCGTAATTATTTCTATCCGTTTTTCAGACAAACAAAAGTTTTCTAGTAAGTATAATATTTAAGCAATTATTCCCGAAATTAATTCCTCGCTAGATACTCTGACAACGTTTCTTTCTGAAACTGCTGAAAACGCATGATCTATAAGCATTTCCATGGATCGGTTTTATGTATTATTTAACAAAACCCACTTCTGTGTACATTAGTTATTATTGCAAACATTCTTTTATGTATCTGAGGAAAAACGATCAAAAGAAAGAACAGTCTTCCGATCGCTTACTTGCGTGGCTGTAGTACTCAAAACCTCACGAAACAGTTTCCGAACTTCACGCAAAGCGATCGAACTATTTCGCGAGAAGGAAGGCGAACTCTCTTCAGTCCAGATGTCGCCGCCTTCTCTATCTCCCTCTCGTTCTCTCTCTCTCTCTCTACCTGTACCTCTCTCTATCCCTCGCAGAGAAATGTGACAACTTTCTTTGGTGGTAACGATGCGCGCGCTGCTCGGCGAGGTCTTCCACGCTCCTCCCTGAAGCGCTGGCTCTTCAGTGGCACTGCTAGAAGTGTCACCGGACGCAGGAGACAAACATTTGCCAGCGACGCTCCCGGACTTTAGTATATCGCACGTGTCCTTGTCCGGCATGCAGGCGCCCTACTGAAAGAGGTCAGTGAAGGTGGAAGCATGGCCGAGAGAACGCAACTTACCGGATATCTCGTCTACAAACCGGGAGGCAGTAAGTTTCTGTTTTGGTTTTCTTTTTCCGTGTTTTCCCTTTACGTGACAAAAGGGAAAAGTTTTCGGTACGTAGTGCTTATTGTTTTAACTAAATTAAGTTTCTTTAAGTTGCGCAATATTAAATTAAATATGTTCCAATCTCTCGTTTAAATATTGTAGTCCAAATTTAATGTTATCGTATGATACTAAGATCATAGCACAGTACTTAATACGTAGGCGAGAAATATTTAACATCTAAAGAAACTATTTTTGGAGAAACTATATAATATTTTCCTAAAATAATTGTATTTTAAACAGGTTTGCACTTAAATATTAACTGTAGCAGTTAAAAAAGTTAATGACATTTGAATAACCTAAAATGTTTAATTTTTTTAGCTTGATTTGTGATTTTCTTTCTTTGTGATATTCTTCATATGTACGAAACAACAAAAGTAATTTTATGGCGGGAAATATACGATAATTCTATTCACTTAAACAGCTGTGTAAATAAGCAGTCTAACTTTCGTAAAAAGACCGTGGAGTTTCCAGAAAATGTTTCATCTTCAATGGAGGCCATGAAGAATACTACAGACAATCTAAAATAAAATACTACTTACCTACGTTAATTGATATAAATGTCACTTTCAGAAATGAGAGCTATAAGAGTTCAGTTGTAAATAATCCTCACGTATTTATTTGTGTTCAGTTACACTCACATGCGAAAATGTAATATTCGACAAGATGCAATTTTTTTCTGTCTTATTTTCAATTTGGTGATATTATATTAATTATAAATTTAATGGCTATATAAATATATTATGTTATTGTTTAGACAGTAAACGTAGCAATACTAATTAATCATATCACGTTAATTGGATAATGTTTGCTGTTATAAAATTTACCGAACTTTCTAAAACTGATTTAATTGAACATAACACAGCAATACGTATAGAAAAGAGTTTCCTTCATTAAGATTGCCGTCAGTTGAGGGAATATATCGATGTTATGTTGTCATATGATATAAATGTGACAAATTAAATTTTACAATTCTGAATCAAAAAGAAAAGTTGTTAAAAGTGTTAAATATCAGACATTTTTAATCACACATTCCAAGTGTATTTTAAGAACTGCAATTGGAAAATTTAATTTTATAAAATTCAGCTAGAATGTTAGTGACGTTTTATATTTTATTTATGAAATATTCGACGAACATTTTCCCCCTACTTTATGTGCTAGGAATGCTATTTACTGATTAATAATACAAATACTTATTTGCGATGCGGATACAAAATGCAATTTTCTGGTGTTGACAGAATTATGATGTATGCAACATATGTTGAATACAAACATATATTAAATACAAACATATATTAAATACAAACATATATTGAACATAGTAATATTCAATACACAGTATTAAAAATTCATAAAAGTTATAGGAGTTTTCCTTTTGAATATAATGTGAAATTATCGTATATAAAACTGCAACATCGGATTAACATAACTGTAGGAGAGGGTATAAATATTGGTTTTCTTTCAACTCTGTTCAACTTACTGGAATCTGTTTTGGATATTAACTAATAATACATAGATGACAATCATTATTAATTATTTGACGTTGTAGTTACCTTTTTACATAGTACTATTGATAAATGATAAATCAGATTATTTACTGATTTTTTTTCCTATAGTGATGTGATGATATTCAGCTTTGCAAAATTTGAATAACTAACACGAGATGTTACTTCTTCTTAATTATTCATTAAATATCCGAATTAAAGTTATATACGCTAATAATAAAGTCATATAAGCTGTTATAATTTAAATCTATTGAATTTTCATTGTAATTTAAGGAATTAGACGTTTTATGTTTTTCATTAATAAAACTATTGACTAAAGTATCTTGCATATGATTTAATACTTTCAAACTAAATCGAAATAAAACTTGAATATTCTCTAAAACGTAGCATTTTTTTCATGCAAAATCAACGCCAGATAAAGACGTAATTTTATTGTATTTTATACATTGTGTGAATTTCTTGTATTTATGATTTCATATTCCTAATCCATCCGAAACAGCGAATACTACAAAATAAGGGACGAAAGGGATAAATTTACGTGTTCAAGTGCCATGTAAAAAAATTAATCTTTCTTTGAAGGTTTTTTGAACCAATCGTAACGACAATAATTTATTAAATTTCGCCATAAAATCGATTTCTTTCTTAGTTATTTAAAACATTAAGATGATACATATTTTCATAACTATTTTAGGAAGTGATTGGATTTATATAAAAGATAGATATAAAGTTTACAGTGAGGTAATTAGTTCAGAAAACAGTTCAAACCTACAGTTTCTAGGAGAAAGTAGTCTACTGGAAAACGTCAAATCAAATAAACATGTAATAAACCATGTTTTAGTTTAACTAAGAAAGCGTTTTATCTTTAAATTTCTTTAAGCATTTATAACTCAGTTCAAGTGGATTAAAAATATTCTGTAAATAAAACGCTTTGGGATAAAATTTTGGCATAACCATTCGTTATTATCCTTTTGGTGCTATGCTAGTTTTGCTATACACCAACAAAATTTAACTAAATCTCAACAAAGAAAATTTAATATTTCCTTTTAGTCAAAATTCATAATCATCTAATATGTTATAAAATGTTTTGCTGTTTCATCTGAGCCATCTGTATTGATAATCTCTGAAGAACTGTTTTAAACTTTTGGTATCCTTTTGGGTGAACGTTAAAATTTGAACCCTTTCAGATTTTAATTTTTTGTTTTCTTTCTGATGTTTCTACACAGACTATAACATTAAAATTTCATTTTCGACCTTACCATTGGCATATAATTCCGAAAGTCATAGGTGCGTCCTACCGTTTCGACAAGTCTGTAATACGTTACATATATTTTACTAAGATACTACGTTGCATATATTTTGTATTTTTATTGATTTATAATTTTTCTGATCTATATTATACTCTCGTGCAATGTAGTTACTGAAATAACTATTCCACACTAAAGAGTTCTTTTGATTTTTGTTTTATTTTGTTTTATTCCATTCTAATCTAGTTTTACTCCATTCTAATCTAGTTTTACTCCGTGATATTTCGTTTTTACTATTCGGTAGGAATATGTTTTAAAGATTGAATTTTACAATTATTTATCCACATATAGACATATGCACTTTCTTAGCTAAGCTATCTTTTTTAAATGTACTGAAAGTTTAGAGGTTTTTAGAAAGCACAAAAGTTTTGGGTATATTTGACTGAAAATAAAACCGTGGGAAGCCCACAAGAGAATTTATTGGATGTTAACAAAATTTTAAGCAAAACTAGAAGTGACAACTGGCAAATGGCATATATAAAAACGATCACTAGTAATAACCTCAACTTCGTTTTGACAATTTTGACTTGAAATTAGTCATTGTTGGTGTCATTTGTTTTACTTCCTTGTACGAAGGAAAAAGGAATTATTAAAATCCCGAAAATTTTCAGGTATAATATTTCAACGAAAATATCCATTTTGACTGCTTTCGAATGCAATTTAACGATGTTTTTGCGTGATATCTGTACATAAGGACAGAATAAAAGACTCTTTCCTCTTCCCAAAATTATAAAACTGATTTAAAATGAATTCTGAAGAGAAGTTTTCGTGGCGTATGTACGTAGGTATATATGTACGTACGTATCTCGCATAACTCAACGAGTAGCCTCAGAACGTTGAAATTTTGTATATAGGACTGCTATAACATGTAGATGTGTACCTCGTATTTTGGCTGCAATCAGCAGCACCAAATTTATATAAATAAATAAATAAATAAATAAATAAATAAATAAATATATATATCCATTCTATTAACCGCCTCAGTGATCTCAGATTTTGTACTCTTATATATTTGTAAACTAAGCTTCGCAACAACAAAGATAATGCATTCTTTTGTTATTGCGAATTAAATCATGTTTTATCTGTTCTGGAATTTATTCGAGGAAAGAAGTGTTTAAGATTTATTTCGTAATTTTTAATATAGATATTTTGAGTTTTTATATATTTTTGCCTTGTCAGGAAGTGAGAACTGAATTAATTGAATAAGAAATATTGAATCGTCTGTGAAAAACTTTCTTTTTGGTTTTGTATGCTTAATTTATAACATCTTTTATAACATCGTTCTAAACTTATTATAATATTTGAATATAACATGTGGCAACGATTAGATAATTCTTCAAATGATATAATTTTGTTCATTCTGATTTATAATTTGAACGAAATGTAACGCTGTTAAGTGAACCTAGCGCCAGAGTGTCGCTATGTTAAACAAATATAGTGAAATTTAAATAGTTTCTTTATTCTATTGTGGTTTATGCGCTGTCAATGAAGTAGATTTAATTCAATCCAATAAGTTTACACGAAATGCAGGAAACAATGCGTATAATATAATATCGCGTACAAGGAAGTCATGTGTTGTACACAGTTGTACACATCAGGTTTTTTTGATAGGTAAAACCAACAAATTTACAACTAAAAGCTATTTTCTCACATGTCAGTACATTTTATAAATCTGTGTAATTTAAAAAGAAATTTTTCATATCGCATTTCATTTGTATTAAAACATATTCCAAACAAAATAGAAATGATGTTATATAAATTTGTAACACAGAATACCTTGCGGCACCAAAAGTATAATGGACCAAAAAATATTTTCCTATAGATTATCACAGAATAAAAGTTGACACTTTTCGACAGAGTCTAAATTAAATCAATTTTTAACTGGACATGACAATTTTAAGAGCTAGTTTTAAGTGATTTAAACTTGCTTCAACGGTTTTTTGCTGCTGCGATAACGCTGATGAAGATTTTAATCATATTAATCTAGAGTGTATTCATCATGTCCAGCTAAGATAATTCAGGACATTTTAAAAGCACTTTGTGTATCTTCGTCAAAATTGTTTTTGAAACTTTACGGACTAAAGAGACAATTTCTGCCTTTTGGAATTTCATTCGCAATTTAGATTATTGAGTTCTCATTTTTTTATCTTTATTTTATTATTTTTAGTTTTCATTTTTTACTTAATTAAAAAAAATTTTCTTGCCTTTGCAGTGCTATTGTACATTTCTTTATTTACTTTGTTAGTGCTATAACTTACTTGTGTAAACCTGGTGATATTCTATGTGAAACACGAGAATTTGGAATTAAATTTATCCAGAAATAAAAAATCATGTCAGAAATTGCATCAGATGTAATGATATCCTGGATTATTCCCAGCAGAGATTCAGATACTGATAATCAATATTCGCATACATTTATAAGACTCAATATCAATGAATCGATTAAATGATGCCATCCGTCATTCCGTCTAATGACAAGCAATGTTGCAACGCTTCCTTGGAGGTTGTTTCTTCTCTAGTGTTGTAAAGTTGCCTTATTTCAATGAATTAAATAAAATATTATTACAGTTCTTGTATTTAGTTTGCTATTTTTAGTAGAATTGAAATTAGTATTGTTTTGTATCACCGTGCAATGCAGCACGAGACTTATATGTAAAGAAAGATATGCGGGAAAAGTTAAAATACACGAGCATGCGCATTTAATAAATAAATATCTCGTACTCTTTTGCTATCCAGAAAAATCGAGGAAATACGAGAATGTTCTCGTGCATGATTAAAAAGCTTATAATAGCTGGAGTAAAACATCTCAATTCAGTTCTTTACTTAGTGTGGTTATTTGATTGTAACGAATTCGAGGTGAGATCGGATTATCTTCCTCAGTATTTGAATTGAGTTCTATTCAAAGTTTTAGTAGTTTAAAATATAACTACTGTAAGATATCATGATATCGTACGAATATCTCTGAGAAAATTTCAGCATTTTGTTTTATTTGTTGTTTAAGAATAAATTTTATTACTTTTCATCGGATTTGTGCATTCAAATTATTACGAGCCCGTACACACGCAACAATATAATATTCTGTTCAGTACATAGGTTGCAAGATTCCTATCAAAAATTATTACCACTTTATTCAGTAATTCAGCTAATAAAGGTTCAGTTTCAATCAAAATATGTGTGAATTTCATTCACTTATCATTTAAAATCCATATTTATTATATCATACAATTAAATTTTGCTAAACGTGCTTTTTGTATACATTTATAAATCTAAGAACATTTCTTGTAAACTTTTTGTAGGAATAGTAAAGAATATGTGCTTAAAAATTATTGGAAAGTTTTAAAAATATACCTTTTACTATTCACACATGATAAGATTTCTAAGCACTTGTTATAATTATTTAAGGACAAAAGAATTTTTTTAACGGTAAATCATAATTTCATAATAAATAAATTTTTCAGATTACAGTCAAGTGTATTGTCTGATTATTGCGAAAGGGATTAACCTTGTGACGGATTATCAGGGATGTGTCTTAAAAAATGTTAAGTTTGTTTATTGCTGAAAGATGAAAAAATGATGATCAGCGACCATCAGCGTAAAATGAATCTGTTAACAAATATAACTTCCCCACTCAAAAAAAAAAAAAAAAAAAAAAACTGAAATCTTTTAGATTTTACATTACGCTCAAAGGGAAATTTTTTAACCTTTTCTGTGTTATTTTATTTATTAAATGTTCTTTGCACTTAAACCATAAAGTTATGAGCATATCTTTACAATTTCCGGATATACAGTTTTGCGCGCTAGAGATAAAAAGTTTTATTTTTTTCCCTCCCCGTAAACTCTTGCCATTGCTCACTTTCAAATCATTGAGTTTGTTACTCAAAAATTCGTTAAAGTTTTACAAACTATGAAACAAATTCGAAATTTCGAATTTGGGCTTCCATCTGCCCATATTCGCAGTAGGATTACGTCATTCAAAATTCGATGGCTCTATGTACCGTTGTTTTATCACAATGCGAGAAATATACTTTCATTTATGTAGATGTTTTATTATTTAATTTCTTCAAATATAATGCAGGACTCTAAAATTTGGTGGCAACAGTTTGGAAAGTGAAACGGACATTTATAATGATTCAACGCAAAATCGCAAAACGGAAACAATAGTCCTTCAGGGACAAAGCCCCTTTGGACTAAAAACATAGCATAACAGGCTAATAAAATTCATAGCAGAAAGGCATAGTATTTCGGATTAGTAAGCCTTAGATGAAACTACAGTGGTTTGCAACTCATACTGGAATCACTGGAAACTGAAACGCGAATATGATTGTGAAAAGAGCAGCCATAGAGCCTAACACAAGCACACTAGATGGGTCACCTCCAAGCGCAGACTTAAAGGCTATTCAGAATAAAGAACTCCCCAATCAATGGCATCGACAACAGGAAGAATGGTATATAAATTCTTCTCTATGACTCATAAAAATTAATCAGTGGCACTTCAAATAGTATTTAACTGGCCATCAATAAGATACTTGCAACGTTTAATCCTTCGTGATAATGCCCAGTGTGCTTGTGGAATAGTTAGCGACTCCGACCACAGCCTTTTTCAATTGTTTAAATAACATCCAATCATCTTCTCTGCAAACCCGGCGAGATGTTAATGTAAGAACGTGGGCAGACAACGCATTTGGAATGCTTTTGCTTTCTTTAGTATCGAGAATGTGTAAGGACAGCCAGTGTTATTTCCAACATTCTGGATTAAACGCCTTCCTGCAAAAACTCACTGAAAATACCCCTCTCCTGATTTTACCCAATCTCTTAAATTTGTCTCCGTGAATCTTTGAGTGCTGTGAGTCTTCCTGCCCGTTTTTTGGTCATTCACCTGAACGTCATCTGTGAAAATTTTACTACCGTTTATGTTCGGTTATTTTCCAGTATCTTCTCCGTGCAATCGAATTATGTTGTATACATACACATTCTTAAATTTATCCCTTCTGCGTTTATATACAGTAAGGTCACTATGTAATTTATCTGTTTGTGTCTTTGTAAATGCAGTGTCTTCACTGTGTATTATCGGCCAAGTTTATAATTTAATCACTATTCTGCCTCATATACGGAGATGCTCGATTTAATTAACAGCATTTTATGCGACTTCATTGTTGTATGTACACAAAAATTCATTTTATATAATTTATTAATGTACCATTAGTCTCCAAATGTGATTATGCAGGAAACACTTTAAATGCGTCGTTTCACTTTTGATTCGAGCCTGGTGTCGTTCAATGTAAGATATTTATCTTTCAAATTGAATCTGTTGGTTTGAATTAATAAACTAAGCTATTTGAAAGTAATAAATGCAATTCTTAAGAATATTCGTTTCTTACTTTTAGATCGGATTGATTTAGAATAATAAAAATGCATTTAATTCATGATCTATCTAATTAGAAATATTTTATATTTTCATAGAGGAAAGTTGTATAGATTTGTATTATTTATTTCACGTTTCATAAAACCTTAATGCATTTTTGATTAACAAAACCAAAGGATTTGAAAGCGAGCAGTGGCAACACTGCACGAAATAGAATATTTTGATCTCCAATACGGGAGACTGTCTGTCGAAAATTCTAAAGATATGCTGTTTTTAAGTATTTTGTGATTTTGCTGTAGAATTTAATTTTATGTGGCTAAATGCGAACTAATATTTAATAAATAAAGCTGGCATACAAAACGATAATAATTAAATGACAAAAAATTGTGTAAGCCATCTTACGAAGACAACTGAACACTGGTTATTATAAACTAAGGAAAGACTGAAAAGATAGGAAAATGTACAGTGGATGAACAAAAATATGGAAACACCTTGTGAAATGCATGTTTGAAAAGAAAGATTGATTTTAATGAAATATGTAGGTGGCGCTGGCGTTTTTGACTACTTACGCCACCTATACAACTTCGTAAATGTGTAAACAGTTCAGTTGTTGTCGGAGTACCGTTATGTGAGGTTGTCATTGCATTATGTCAGAGTTAACAGACTTCGAACGTGGGCAAATTGTTGGAGCACGTATGGTAGGTGCTTCCGTAAGCAAGGTAGCCGAGGTGTTTAGTGTTTCAAGAGGTACTGTATCGAAGATTTATTCCGCATATTTGAAAAGCGGAAAAACATCATCTGCTAAATCACAGCGCGGACGAAAGTGTGTCCTGAGTGATCGTGACAGACGATCATTAAGGGCAATTGTGACGAAAAATAAGAAGACCACAGCCGCAAAAGTTACTGCTGAAATGAATGTTGTGTTACCGAACCCTGTGAGTACCAAAACAATTAGAAGGGAGCTTCATAAACAGAGAATTGCTGGCCGTGCTGCAATTGAGAAGCCACTCATCAGTGATGCTAATGCCCGTAACAGGAAAAGGTGGTGTTTAAGTCATAAAACCTGGACTATAGAGCAGTGGAAGTGAGTAATATGGTCTGACGAGTCTTCTTTCACATTGTTTCCCACTTCTGGCCGAGTTTACGTCTGGAGAACGCCATCTCAAGCCTATAATACGGACTGCTTGTTGCGAAGAGCGAAACATGGCGGGGGTTCTGTTATGGTTTGGGCAGCCATATCGTGGTTCTCTGCTAGCCCCATGATAACTGTGTCAGGGCACATGACTGTCAAGACTTATGTGAACATTTTGGCCGATCAAGTTCATCCCATGGTACAAACTTTGTTCCCCGATGGTGATGGTGTCTTCCAAGACGACAAAGCCCCTGTTCACACAGCTCACATTGTCCAGGACTGGTTTTCTGAACACGAGGATGAGTTGTCCCATCTCCCCTGGCCACCACAGTCACCAGACCTGAATATTATCGAACCTCTGTGGTCTACATTGGAATGGAAAGTGCGTTGTCGTTATCCACCGCCAACATCGTTATCTGAACTTGCCACCGTATGCAGGAAGAATGGTATAATATTCCCTTGGCAAACATACAGGAACTGTATTTATCCATTCCGAGAAGACTGCAAGCTGTTTTGGATGCCAACGGGTTTCCTACACCATATTAAGCAAAGAAACATGTTTTTTTAAAGGTGTTTCCATATTTTTGTCCAACCCCTGTATGTCCACACTTGACACTGCTTCAAGAAATCTAAACATATCCTGTTTTTAAAATTTTTGTTATTTTGCTGTTGAATTGTATATGCCCTAAGTGCAACGAAAGGGATGCTTAATAATAAATCTAAAAAGGCAAATAAAATGGTCTAGCGGAAATAAGGGAAATAGCAGTCTGGTAGGCCGCGAGAACCTTTTCTAAGCTTGTGCATCATAGGCATCGTATAAGAGACAGTTACAACAGTGATGTGTTTCGACCGATATGCTAACGTCCCAATGGATCGGCCGTCCTACTGTTGGCGAAAAGAAAAGGAAGTGTTTGGGATTTCCTTTTTCGGAAAACTACGTAACGTAATAGGATGTATAAACATCGTTAAATCACCTGTCAAAAGCTGCTAACTCTTTCGCAAAAATAGAAAAACACTTTATAACCATTAAATCTTCTTGATTGACTCGTATCGAAATACAAGAGCAGTGTAAACAAAAGCAATCAGCATAGGCACCCTGATGTGAGGATGCAAGGATAGACAGGAACAGGAAAAAAGGCAGGGAAGAGGGTTGTGAACGCTCTTAAGGGAAAGGAAGAGGAAAGAGGGTTGCGAAAGTATTCAAGAAAAAGAGATCGCTCTCTTTTTTTTCAATGGCAGATTGTGAACAATTACAAATGTAACCCAGTCCATTAATCTATACAAGGTCGCATGTAGTGGTCTCTTTATTATGGAGGCACCTAATACGTGGGCCACCATCGCCTTTCCTATGAAGGGACGAACGGTTACAACCATGCCTTCTCCGGGATTCGAACCCAGGCCCTTCGGCATCGTAGTCAGCTTCCCTGACCACCATACCGATTGGGCGGCAGAAAGATAGATCTTTGAATATTGATTTAATTTACGAAACCAAATGAGCTTATTCCGATTTAAGTACTAGTAAACCGGATTGATTAACCAGAGCAGCAGAATGAAATGAAACTTATTAAACCAATTTTTAATTGAATTTTTCTGCTAGTTATAATATGTGTTATTCCTGTTTTCTATGATTTTAACTGTCATTTAATTATCCACAATTTTCAGTTAATTGTGGTAGATATTGTTACGTTTTTCTTTTTCTTCTGCCACCAGTTGCTACGTTATCTTCTTCCTTCACGTTCGTACGGGGTTCGTAGATTTGGAGTGAATAACGACGACATTTGATGAAGTATCCAAACACACTTTATTTAGAAAATATTGTCAGGACATCTCCAAAACACGTTTTACAGTCGTCGATAAACAACTATAAACACTCTGACACGATCAGCGACGCAGCCTTCATGTTATCAGGCTATCACGGTGGAGACAGCTTCCTGCAAAGCCCCAGACTCTGCTTTCCGGAGTACAGCTCCCGACTCTGCTTGGTCGTTCTCGGAACTCCACGTACTCTCGAGACTCTCCACGCTACAACTCGCGATGCACTCGACGACACACAGAGCACAGCTCCTGACTCTCGGTTCAGTCGTTTCCGGAGCTCAACACGCTCTCTCGACGATGCACTAACCGCGATACTCTACGAGATTCTTTCGGTGCCCTCGACGACCCAACATTCTGGGCTAAACCGGTAAGAATTTGTTCCAGAAGGTTCTTCAACCGTCCATGGTATATCGTCAATTTTTTCGCCAAATGTCGCCAAATGGGTGATATCTCAACAAATATGGCAACCCTGCCTCCTTGCTATTTTATGGCAACCCTATAACTGCTTTGCGGGGAAGCTATCTTACCGTGCCTGTACATTTCGTAACAATATATCCGATATTAGCTAGGCAAATCGGTAGTTGATTTTTATGTTCCTTCTGTGCAGATAGTTTTTAATTTTGACAAAGAGGTATGCATATCGTCATTTTAATTGCTTTGAATACCATTTCCTTGAAAACAATTTTATGAATTTTGAGAGAATTTTATCATTTGTTAATGTTGGTGTGAATTTTGCATTAATTTGTGTAAGCGATTACTGTTGCCAAAGTAAATTTACATAATATCTTCTGCCAGATTTCACAGAATGAATTATTAGTCCAAAGGGGCTTTGTCCCTGAAGGACTATTGTTTTCGTTTTGCGATTTTGCGTCGGACTCATAAACGTCGGTTCACTTTTCAAACTGTTGCCACAAAATGTTAGAGTCCTGCATTATATTTGAAGAAATTAAATAATGAAAAATCTGCATAAATGATTGTCTATTTCTCGCATTGTGATAAAACAATGGTACATAGAGCCATCGAATTTTGAATGACGAAATCCTACTGCGAATATGGGCATCTGAAATCCCAAATTTGGAATTTGTTTTATTATAGATTTTATATTTTGTAAAACTTTAACGAATTTTTGATTTACAAACTCAATGCTTTAAAAGCGAGAAATGGCAACGTTATATAGAAAAAAAATACTTTTATCTCCAGCTCGCGAGACTGTGTATATCGGAAATTCTAAAGATATGCTTAATTTAACATTATTTTGCGATATTGCTCTTGAACTGAATTTTATGGTTTAAGTGCAAAGAACATGATATTTAATAAATAAAGGTAACACTCAAAACGTTAAAAAAACGCCCCTTTGGACGTAATTTAAAATCTGAAACATTTCAGATTTTTTTAAAGATTTTAAATTAATAAAAAGATGGAAAAGTATTATTTCTGTAATTTTATTTGCTTTTAATAATATTTAAATCGATTATAAGCTGTTCCGTTTTTATTAATACGCAATTTAAAACCAAATAAATAGCAAACTAATCTAAGATACATACATTATTTTTCTAGTGCCAATGAAAGCAGACATATTTAATTCTGGTTTCCATTTCTTTACTGTATTCTCTTATAAATACAGTATATTAAAAACAGATCAGAAATCATTTTATGTCAAACAAGCTCTGCAAACATGCTTGTGTTTACAGAGTCTCTGTCATGCGTTCATATGGGGAAAGAAAACAAATTCATCAGTAATACGAAAAGTAATTCTACTATTTTTGATTTTTCAAATTACTTGCCTTTGTGTATTGATTGCTTGGTAAAGGCTTTCATCAAAACAGATACTTTCAGAATCATGAAAAATGTGTTTATTCTGGTATGTGTATATAAAAAAAGAGATCATTAGAATGGGAAATAAATTATTCTGATTTTCCAAAATATCCATTATCACGAAGACTGTTCTTCGTTGACTTTGTTCCACGTTAAAACCAACATTATTTAAAGGATAACAGCATTATTTATAGTACATCATAGCTTCACAATTATAACTTAACTAATTTACAAATATTTTGACAGTTACTTCTTTATTATCAATGTAGATAATAAAACACATTTTAATACCTTGTAGAGACATTAGGTTGATTGGAAAAGCCGGAGAGATGAAAAATGAGCAGACGTCTTCGCCGGAAGTTGAACCACGGACCTTTAGAATACCGGCCCAGCGTGCAGAACCACGAAGGCAAGCTAAGAAAGCGGGAGAAACGCCTTATAACCTTCATTACGAATAGTGATAATTGATTAATTATTAATATTGTGGGGAAATAATCTTACCTCGAAGTCTGAAAATTTACTTCATAAATGAAAAAAAAATTAAGGTTACTTCATAATTTCTTTGGTCTAGGGAAGAATAATTGTGAGCCAATTCAATTCAAAATTTTTTGACCGTGATGAGTTTCTCAATGTTTGCTTAGAATGCTCTAAACTTTGATCTGCGGTAGATTTTTGGGACCTTCTCTGTTTTTCTTTATTAGGCTGTTTATACACATTTATCCTGTTGAATGAGCTGTTATTTATCTCACCGAAAATTCCTGCTTTTCCGCTCAGCTGCTTTTGTTTCAGTTTGGTTTTTTGAGATTATGGCAAAGCCTCGAGGGCTATCTCCCTAAGAGAAAGGGTTCCTTTGTGGAGGACTTTCTAAGGAAAACTAGCCTCGTATACACATTAAACATGGGGGAAAACACGAATCGCCCATGTAGCCAGACCGTTCGCGGGATTCAAACCTCGGACCGAACTACCAGTGATCGGCGACTTTACCGCTCGGCAGCTGATGGGACCCTCTATGGCCTCGCTATTTTAGATCTTTTTGAATTCGCTGCATATGCCAGTTTACTGTATTGTGTATTTTTCTTTAATGCAATGCGTAATTTTAAATGTAAAAATGTATTCAAGTTAAGTCATATAAATAATTTTCCACTATACGTTCCAGTATACTTGACGTTTTCTAGCATTAATTGGTACTTTTCCGTTTTGCCGGCGCAAGCGATAAAGTCGCCAATAATGGTACAACCGATGCCAAACGGAATATTCTCGCTGGTAACCTTTCACGCCTCATTTTCAAAAGAAGTCGCAGCTTTTTCTTATCAGATTGATTGTTTTCTTAATACTGGCATATAATTGCATAGAATTTTTATCAGATAATTCAGTTTCATGTCTAAGGCCATTTTCGGTAATTAAGTCAATTAGGATGCAATCACAGCGTTTATCCGATGCCGAAAATATAGAAAAGGTAAAGTCAAGGGTTAAATTCAATTCTTTAGCGAAGTAAAGCACTGCAGTTTTACGTAATTCCTAAGTAAGCTATTCGTACGAATTGAAATATTTCTTGCATTTAATCTTATGTTCCAAATTAAGATTTAACTTGAAATTAATGTAGATAATTACTGAGAGCATTAGATTTTTGTAGAGTAGTTTACGTGAGATGAGATCGCTAGGAGTCACGTGATATGAACCGGCGAATCAGGATGTTGAACCATGAAATCATAGTAAATTCTTAAATTAATGTCTTTTTACAAATTTATTGTCTTTATTTATTGGCTTTTTATAAAATTTTAAGCGATATTAAAATGTTTATGCCTTCAAAAAAAGAATTCTTAGAACTAACATTTTTTTTAATATTTTTTTTGTGTATACTGTATGTTGTCGCCAATAAAGTCTGCTTGGCGAGATTTGCGCCGGCTAAACGGAAAAATACCCATTAATTTTAATAATTATTGATAACTGGTGTTCGACTGGAAGAACATTTGTACACGAGTTAAACATTATAAAGCAGGGAAAATAAAGCAAAATATATTTGGTTAATATGACATGAAATGTTATGCCTCTTTCTAATTAGCAGTGAAATAATTAGCAATCATTACAATATTTTAATTTTATTGTTTAATTTTTTTTCAATTTTTATTAAAATAAAATTAACAAAAAACGTAAATATAACTGAAATAAGTACTTAAATTATTAAACAGTTTTAGTAGAAAAATAGAATCTTAAAAGTACAATCTGATATATTAAAATTAAATGAAATAGCAATTGTACAGAAATAATACTTACCTTTCCAGAATTGATTTAATCATTGTATGCTCTAAGGCTATATTTTAAAGTTGATTAGAAGTTTAGTTCTATACTATCGATTATCTAACTTCATAACACGCCCATTCTCTCCTGAAGATGCAAATTCACTTATTTTAAAAGCTGATGAAGGAGATGTGAGGCAGGAATGGAATACTATATTATTACAGTTATATTAACACGGCTTTACAGTTAGGATCCTTGCTTCGGATTTTACTAAACATTAGAATTCAAAGACGGATATCTTTAATTTGACGTTGTAGGTTAAAGCAATAAATTAATCTTAATTCTTATAATCCGCAAATCTTATAATTCCTAATTACTCATAACGTTAATTTTAACAATAAATCTTTGGGTTCTAATCTTAGCAAAAAGGAAAATGAGACCTTACGTGAAATTCATTCTGATACTAATATCATTATCTCTAAAGCTGATAAGGGCGGACAGATCGTTGTTATGGACAAACACACATATATTACTGGAGTCTCTAAATTGATAAATGAAGGCCCATACTGCTCGATCCCTAAAGATCCTTCAACTTCGGACCTCATGAAAGTAAAAAGTGCTATTAAATCTTCCCACATTCTGCCAACTCAGTTGAAGAAATCACTTATTCCGCCTATTACTAATTGCGCTAGACTTTATGCTCTTCCAAAAGTCCACAAAACCGGTATTCCTTTTCGACCAATTGTTTCCAACATACGCACTGCTTCATATCCTTTGGCCAAATATTTAGTTTCCAGATTTTCTCCTCTACTTGATAACAATATTCACACTGTAAAAAATTCTGTTGAAGTCATTGATAAACTTAAAAATATTTCCCCACTTCGTTCTATTATGGTTTCATTTGATGTCAAATCATTGATTACTAATGTTCCGGTCGAAGGAGCACTAAATTGTCTTGAAACTAGGCTTCGGGAATTTCACTTCACACATACTGAATTTAATGAGTTGGTTTCGCTTACTAAAGTTTCTCTAAGTCAAACCCACATTGTTTTCCAAAATGCATATTTTCGTCAAGTTGAAGGATTGGCTATGGGTAATCCTCTCAGTCCGGTACTTGCTGACATTTATATGCACTATTTTGAGATGAAATTATTTGATAAATTACCTTTTCGTTTTTGGATTCGGTATGTTGACGACACTTTCGCACTTTTTGACGGTTATAAAGAGGATTTATCCGAGATTCCATCTATTATGAATTCAATTGATCCAGCCATCCAATTCACTCTTGAAATTGAATCCAACAATTCCCTCCCCTTCCTCGATATTCTTATAATCCGCAATGAAACCGATTTTAGCACCACTGTGTACCGTAAACCCTTTGCAGTTTGTTTACCACCCCATGCCAAGTCATGCCACCCTGTTAAGCAAAAAATGGCTTCTTTTTACTATTATGTTTTCCGCGCGCTAAACGTTTGTTCCTCTGAATCTTTGCTTACCAATGAACTTAATTATTTGAGAGCAGTTGCGATTGGCCGTGGATTTTCTCCCGTGATTATTGATAAAGCCGTCAAAAAATTTTCAGATTCCCATCAAAGAAGACATTCCACTGTTAGAAATAATATCAATGACCTTGTCGTGCTTCCATTTTATCCTTCTGTTAGCTATAAAATTGCACGGATTCTCCAGAAATTCAATTTTCAAGTCGGTTTCTCCCCTATTAATAAAATTCACCCTTCGATTCTAAAAGATTGCGTTTCTGTCTTGAATTCTTGGGGAATTTATAGTATATCATGTCAGTGTGGTTTAAGATATATTGGCCAAACAAAAGGAGCGTTGAAGTTTCGTATCAAGGAACATGAATCTTATGTCAAAAAAGGGGAAATTAACAAGTCTTCAATAGCGTATCATAGCTGGACTTTTAACCATAATTTTGATTTTTGGGTCTGCAAAAATCATCCAAAAGGCTTCTTCCATAGGCGAATTGGATTTTCTTGAGGCTTTTCACATTCACAAAGATTTAAAAAGTTTAGTTAATGATTTGAAGTCCAATCCAGTCCTTCCTAATGCCTTTAAAATTCTACTGTCTTAATTCAATTATTTTTGCCGATAGATGGCGTTACCTCCTCGCACTTGGTACTACCAGAGGGTATAAAAATCCGTTCAGTGGTTGCTTTCCATTATTTGAAGTTCAGATTTTGAGCGTAATGTGCATTTGCCCTCGCTCCCTATTTTACCTTCGCTAATATTTCTTTATGCTTGATCAGACAGCCTGGCTCAGTAAAAGTAGGCGGCCAGTGCAACTCTGATTAAAAATCTAGTTATAACCACGTGCAGTGCTGATAAGCACAACGTGTTTCTATGATTCCTATTTTCTTCTTTCTATGTATTTCTTTCTCCTGATGAGGAGGGACCTTTAGCTGCCCTCGAAATCGATTGAGTGTTTCATTATACCTACGCTAAATATAAGGTTGTTTTTTACGATTTTGATTGTCATATTAGCGTGTTTCTCTTCTAGTCTAGTTTAATCTTAATTATCGTTAACTGAGGATTAGAATTAAACAACTGTTTGTCTGTTATAACGGATCCTTGTTGGGTCTGAAAATATGAACTGATATTACTGAAATATTAAAAAATTAATGTGTTTATAATAGATCAGCTGAAGAAGCAAACAGAAGAGCTTCAGTCTTTAACGAGTACACGCTAGTACTAGATCAGCACAACAGTCAACATGGTGGGCTTTCCCACCAAATAGTCATAAGCTGCATCATAACCTTAACCGTTTAACTGTCAAGTTATTTTGATGATTTGGGTACACAAATTGTCAAATTTTTTTATTGCAAAAACCAAATGTTTAGTAAAAAATAAAATATACTTAAGTAGTTAAAAATTGATATTTTGACGTACATGGCGTAATTTTTAAAGTTTTGTAGCCACTGCATATTTTTTGAAGCGGCTGTCACTCAACATGGCAGTTGCAAAGTTCGCTTCTAGTGGAGCATTATTTTCTAAAAATGAAAAAAAAATTAACTATTTTCTAAAACATAAATAAATATAAGTGAATACCTATTAGTAGTCCAGTAATTCAGTCTTGTGTGGTACAACTGGAAACACTTTTCCAAGCACAAACCAACTCCACAATCACTACACCAGAATCGTGATTCCTTCCTTATCTTTTCCCCATTTTTATCCTTTTTCGAACAACACACTTTGCACTGTCTTGTAGGCTCACGTTTCGCAGGAATAGGAGGAAAATGGGATATAAAATGTCGTTCAGTAAGACGAGCAGGGTTATCTATTGTAGGTGGCCTGCCAACATTCTTTTGTCCAGAAGCTGCATCATCATATTTATGTAAAAGCTCTTCTACAACTTGGATTCGAAATTCTAAAAATGTAATACGTTTCCCAACTACATTTTTATAGAGCAAATATGAGTTCCAGAGTACCTTGTCTAGTAAATGTAAAAATATCTTTTTATAATATTTTTTCTGACGTTTTCGGATTGTTGGATGAAAGGATATTTCCTGATCACAGCGATCTACACCACCCATAGTTAGACCGTAATTAGAAACAATCTTCGGCTTGAGTATATCGCCATTTTTTATTTTTGAGGCTGACCATGGAAGTATCATGAATACTGCTCATCAAACACACATCCTTCATTTTCGGTTGAAGAATCTAAATCATCTATATAACGTTTCAAAGAACTGGACGCTATTTTACAACAAAAAGATCCCATGCACCTTGAACCAAATAACCTCTAACCTTTGAAATCTTCAGTAAAGTGCTGTCATCTATTGAACTGAGCGCACGTTAACTTTTCCCGAAATACAGTCGGGTTTGACAAAGAGATGAAGCCGAAATAAACGTCTCTCGATATATATTCGGGTATAACAATACGATGCACTCAAAAAAAAAAAAAAAAAAAAAGAAATTACCCCGAGTAATACTCGGGCATGACATTTTCGAACACCAGTGCTGTGCCCGAGATTATCTCGGGCATGACACTTAAAAGGTTAAACTAACTAGCTTTAAAATATCCTTTTTTCCTGCTCTTAATTTGCATAACCTTCGGATCTGAGAAAGTATACATGACGTGAATCAAAACGATGATAGAGCAGTTCTTAAATTAAGCTCAGTTGCTGGTAACATTAAGGATAACTCTTACGGTATTTTCTGCCTCGTTCTTATGTAAGTGAGATACGTTTATCCTAAACTGCAAAAGACGATTGAGAAATGCAGAAATACAGTTCTATACTGTAAACTCTAACATATTGTGTCAAGAAGTGATGGAAATAAAATTGTGTATTTTCCTAGGCCTCATAGTAAGTACACTTGTAGATGCTAAGCTGTAGTAGCAACACATATCAAAAGCTTCGGGCCATTATTAAGGAGAATGTAAGCTAACTCAACACGAATGAGTATAAGAAGAAAGTTGGAAATAGACTGGAGTCAAATTTAGTGTAAAAGTCATAATAGAAAAAAGATTCGTACACTACAGGAGAAATGTAGGTACAGATGTAGGAGGAACAGATGTACAGGAGAAATGTAGGTAATGATATACGTCAGTTACTCTCTGGTCATTGATAACCGTCATTCCCCGTTACATAGTATAAATTACAGCTATTAACTGAAGCTTCAGCAAAGAAATACACAAATATAAAGGCCGCTTAATATAAAACACACATATGCCTCGAAAGAACATTTTCATTACATCTGTCACAAACGATTATGTAGGTGCATGAATACTGCGTTTCGTACTTTTCTGGATGTCAGAAACGTTACACAATATGTGATGGGAAATTTAACACATTATTATATAGAAACACCAGTTTTATGTACAAAATATTTACATGTGTATAGAGTATGATTTAAGAAAATAACTCCGTTTAAACTCAGGTGTTCCTAACAACCTACAAATTGAATCAACCAAACTAGTTAAAAACGAAATTCGAACTCAGGTGTGAATGCCCTACCAAACGTTTTGTAGACAATTCTCTTCTGCCACACACACTGTCTGTCTCACCACTCACTTACTGGTGGTAACTTCTCGCCGCGATGGGAGGCAGCTGATGGGCTGCCCGCAGAGAAGTACATGACACTAAAATAAAACAGTATTGGTAGGGTTTTTTGACAACATACGCAACGGTCCATATTTCTCATTCAATCAATCCAGTTCTCAATTCGCAGCAAGGCAAAAATACAAATAAATTCAAAACATTTTCATTAAAAATTGTGAAATGCAGAAAAACCTAAAACACCAAATGCAGTTAAAAGCAGTTAAAAAAATTACAATTAAAATTAGAGTTTCTGCACGAAAGCAAGCAATTCAGCCAGAGGGCAGGAAGACATTTTTCTATGCTCAAAATTGAAAGTGGCCGCACTGAGCCAAATGACAGTGAAGTTGGTGGACCAACAGACTTAATTCACTGTTCTGCTAAGAGTTTGAAATATAAACAAATAGTGACCTGGTTAGGCCTAACGCTACTTAACCTTCTAATTGTTTTATAATTCTACAACTATTGCATGCAGATAAAATAAAGGAATTAAAACCTTAACCGGAACATAACAAAATAATTCACTTCTCTTTGGAAAGAGGCCAAAGCAAAGCTCTTCGAATTATCACAGAAGCGGTGAAAACTGCCCCGATTACAGCTAAGCAAAGCTATACTTCCAACCCACCAAATGCTACTAAAGTCAAGTACTACCGAAAACAAGCAGTTGGTACATTCGTTAAAATGAAAGCATCGCATAGAGCGCATTGAATGAACGAAAGCAAACCAAGTATTATGAAGACCCAAATGTCTTCCCTAGAGGCTTGGGAGGAATTATTACAAGATATAGATGAAAACAAACCAATGAATTGTAACAAGATCATGGTTAATCCCCTTGAATATACTGATATCAAATACCAGCTAGATATATATGATTTGGGAAAGAAAAAATTTTTGACGCAATATTAAAACCAAACACATTATGTATTTTATATGAACAATACCCTAAACCTGGATGGACCAGAGTATACAGTGATGGCTCTAAAATACGAGACAACACTGGGGCTGGTGTATACAGTAAATTGTTTTCCCAATGTACTCCTGAGGGAACTTCATATCGAATTTTCATGCAGAGATCCTTGCAATCTCACTGGCTTTGGAGGTCCTCAAGATAAAGATCGATTGTTTCTCTAAAGCAGTTATTATAGTCAATTCCAAAGTAGCCATCCAGGCTGTAGTTATAAATCATGGCACAGATACCCAGATTATATCAATAAGACAAACTTTGAACCTTCTTTATAAACACAACAAAACGATCGTTTTTCAATGGATCCCTTCACATGTTGGTATCGATGATAACGAAAAGGCAGACTCACTAGCCAAAAGAGGAGCACTTGTGCCACACGACAGCAAACCACTTCTTCCAGAGTCATTTTATAAGGTATTTCTCCCGCCGTCTTAGCATGGCTTGGTGGTATAGTGGTCAGCACGCTCGACGCGTATTCGAGAGGTCCGTGGTTCGAGTACCGGCGAGGGCATTGCTCATTTTTCGCATTTCCTGCTTCCAAAAAATCCTAATGTCCCTACAACCTAACAAGCATATTTTTGAGAAATCTATGGATATTCTTATATCTGACCAGGCAGCAAAATCAACAGGTAAATCCTGGGTTAACATTCAAGACGCATCGAACACGTTTTGTCAAAAACCCCGTAGAGAGGCTGTGGCAAACTTCAGGCTGCAAACAGATCACGATTGCATCGCACATTAGCTTAATAAAATTGGCATCCTTCCATCTAATATATGCCAAATTTGCAATTTTGGCATCATCAGTGCAGAGGATCTTCTTATATGCCCAGAACTATAGATAAAGAATCTCAGAAACGTGGTGAGATAAGTAAACTATATTGGAATGCCAGAGCTTTCATGAACTCCTTGTAAAGACTACATCCCTTATGTTCCTTTCCTTGTTGTTTAAATTTTCAACTTTGTACTTGTGTTCCCATGTTCATTTATTCTGATTCTTACTTTATAAACGTTTGTTCTTTTTTATTATTTATTGTTTGCTCTTGTGTGATACTTGAGCTGTTTTATATGTTTGGATTGATCTTTCCAATAAAGCCATACGTAAAAACAAATAATTCAAGAGCTTTTAATGGAAAAATTGCACATTTTAACAACATTTAAGAACAAAAAGAAAACCTGAGCTTACAGAGCCAGGTAACAGAGTGGATATACATGTGTAAACATAATTCAACCACTTTTAAGGCAAAAATTGCACATTTTGCCAACGTACAAAAATAAAAAATCCTGAGTTAACAGAGCCTGTTAGCTTAGGTATATATATATATATTTATATATATATAACCAGCTGATGATGTACCAGCTTTTGTCTGGAATAAATAGACTGATGAAGAATCATAGATGTAGTCGTAGCTTAAATTATCAGACAATAAGTTTAAAAAACAGGATCCATTTATTATTGGTCAGGAGAAATAGCAGTTACAAAAATCAAGATCTCCGGAGTAAATAAAAAAGAATTACTAATAACTTTTTGTATGAAGTTTACTGCATCGTTACATTAAAGAAAAGACCTCGATATTCCTTTGCGAGTCTTTTTATAGCCTCTGGAAAGGCGGAGCTTCCAAGAAATGACGTCAGCCATTCCAGTTCGCTTTAATTATCTCCAGAACATTCTATAACTCTACGTGTAGAAAAGGAGGGGAAAAACAACTTGACTACGGGGCTGTAGATTTAATTCCACGTGCTTTCAAATAAGAGACCATCGCCATTAAAAAAGAAAAAGAACATACAGTTAGAAATTTAAGTGTATTCGTATTCTTGACTATGGGATTTTATTATTACATATATATATATATACCTTTGGTGTGGCTGATTGCAACCAAAAAGAGAGATGCACAAGCAACTCCCTGTTATAACAATCCATACAAAATTTCAACGTTCTAAGCCGACTCGTTTTTGAGTAATACGAGAAGTACGCATACGTACGTACGTACAGACGGTCACGGAAAAAACCTCTTTTGAAAACATTTTAAATCCATTTTACAATTCGTTTTGGAAGAAAAGATACTTTATTCTGTCTATACGTACAGCTGTCAATCAAACAATTCATTCAAATGGATTCGAGAGCGGTCAAATTTTCATTGAAATACGGTACCCGCTTTTTTTTTACAATTACAATACTTCCCTTACTTCGTACAAGGAAATAAAAAGAACTTTTTAATATACTAACGACGCAGTAGAACATTAGATGCACTTAAATATATTTCTATATTCTTTTCTTTTTTGTTCTGCTTAGAGGTACTAAACTTTTATGTACTAGATCAGCAAAATTGCTTCATGTAGTACATTATTTTGCAAAATTTATATTAGGAAATGTTTATCCTAAATTTATTGCAAATTACTTTTAAAATTCTACGCCTGTAATCCTTGATTTGATGCAAATGCAGTGCGTTATTTAAGTAACGAAATATTCATAAATTTAATTAAGTAATATTGGTTTTCGATTCATCATTCCTGTGTCAAAACAGATAATAGTTCTGTCACTCTCCGGCTGCAGCTCACTACTTGCAACTGCCAGCTTTACATCGTTAAGTAATTACTGATGTATTTTAAGAAAGTGCGAATTTTAATTTTACCCAGTATTTTACACTTTGCCTTCTAAAGATCGATAAGGTAATTTTGTGCTTTATTTATACTTCATAGATTCTAGTTAAAATGCCCTCGTATTGTGCATTAAACTTTCAGTCTTCGGTTCTGGGGAGCTTGTGCAGTTAATTCTGTAAAAGAGTAGAAATCTTCTTAAAATGACATTTGGTTTTTGTTTGAAATTTATAAATAGAAATTTGCAAAGCACTTCTAATTAGGTGCAAAGAGGCATACACAAATTAACTTCCAAATCGCAAACAAGTTTTGATAATTAAGCTGCTAACCAGGTGTATCAATTTCTACTATGTTTTATTGTTTCTCATTTTCAAGTACATAAATACACCACACTGGCTTCAAAAGTACAGTCAAAATTATTTTATGATAGTTTTGTTTATGGCAATTCATCTTTCGATTTAAAAATTAAACAAAAATGATTGTATTAAAAATATTAAGACTCACAAATACAAAAATCTAACTTTATATCTGAAAATGCAGCCTGAAACCGTACTCGTAGATGAATCAGAAAAAGGCATTAGAAGTACTAAAACTCATGACTAAAAATTTTTAGTGTCTTAACTGAATAACTTATGAGAATTGGCAATCACTGGCGAAATGAAATTTTGATAGGTGAAACTCAAATGAAGTATTAGCACTAGCAGCATATTGTCAGTTTTAGTGAAACATTGTCAGTTTCACTAGCAGCATATTGTCAGTTTTAGTTATTGTAGCATATTGTCAGTTTTTTAGCACTAGCAGCATATTGTCAGTTTAGCATATTGTCAGTTTAGCAGCATATTGTCAGTTCAGTCAGTTTAGTATTAGCACTAGCAGCATATTGTCAGTTTAGCATATTGTCAGTTTAGCAGCATATTGTCAGTTCAGTCAGTTTAGTATTAGCACTAGCAGCATATTGTCAGTTTTTTTATTAGCAGCATATTGTCAGTTTTTTTTTTTTTCAGAAAGGAAACGTAAGGTGAGAAAAAGGGCTTTTGATTTTTTCTTTTAAAAGTTAAATTTACCTTCTAGTCCGACTGGGCAGATAGATAGTGAAGTTAGTGCACCAACTGACTTAATTCACTATACTACTGAAAGTTTCAAATGCAAACAATTAGCCGAAACGTTATACTTAGCCGTCACTTAATTTTAAATTGTTAGTAGTTCTACAGCTATAACAATTGTAAGTCGCCTGCCTGTATTCGATATCAGTATAGGAGCCCTGAACCTGGTGTGATTGGTTAGCCATTGAGTATAGGACGCACCCATCTCTAGATTGGATCGACAGTAATTTGAACGCGGATGAGTACATTTCTGACATCTTACGTCCAGTGGTTGTGTCCTATCTTCGAGGATTGCCAAACGCCATCTTCCAACAAGATAATGCAAGACCACATGTTGCACATCATGTTCTGATCTTCCCCGATACACAGGGTATTCGATTGCAGCCCTAGCCTGCTTGGTCTCCAGATCTGTCACCCATTGAAATCTTCATTGGTCATGGGTTGCTGAGAGATTAGACCACCACCCCTCTAAAGCTAGTACGGTTGATGAAATGTGGCATAAACTTGAAGCAGCATAAAATGAATTGCCCGTTTCGGTCATTCAAGTCGAGTTCGACTCCATGACTAACCCGGTAAGGGGCGTTTTAGCTACCAGGAGTGGTAGCTGTTTCTACTAATTTCGTCCCCCTGCGAACTGCCAAACTGTTTATAAAGTTAATCATTTTGTTTTCATTCCATACTATTTAAGTACAATAAATATCTTTTTTGTATTTACTTTCCTTCATGGTGTTGCAATTTTAATGGCCAGCAGTGTATTTAAAAATCCTAGCGTGGATAAATAGGTACTTACTTGTATGCAAAAAACTAAATAAGGATTTGACATAAATATGTTTTATCTAGATAAATATTAGATTATTATTATTATTATTATTATATTATACTATCTAAAAATATTAACATTATTACATTCCTTTAATTAGCGTAATTGTAATTTTCCGTATTTAAAGTTGCAAATTTTGCTTCACTTGTCATAAATTGAATGTAGAGTGCATTGTGAGGGTGTGAACTGGTTTATGTATCTGAATATTTAATGAAAAGTTATTACCAGAAAGGTGTTAATTTTTGTGTTTTAAGACCAAATAGGTTAATAGGGGCTGTAGCTTAACTGACTCAAAATACTTTAAGAAACTCTAAACCACCATTTTTTTTAGCTTCATTGATACTGATAAAATATTGTTCAAATTAAAAAAAAAATTACTTATTTTTCTTAGTCTTTCATTTGAACGATTAAAACGGTTGTCCAAAATGATTGTTAAGTTTTTTAAACTCTCGCTGACATCGCAGTATACCAGAGTGCTGATGCATTCATTCCTGCTGACCTTCTTTCTTTTTGTCTTTTTAGCTTTATTATTAAGCATCGTTTTCTTTGCTGTTACATCACTTATAATTCAACAGCAAAATCACAAAAATTTTAAATGCAGGATAGTAGCATATGAAGCAATGCTAAGTTGTTGGCATGTATTGTCATGTAAGTCTTTTCTCATTTATAATATCAACACTCAGTTTTCTTAGCAAGATCGTTTAAAAACTTTTTCTATCTTTTCATTATTAAAGTTTTGAGTATGAACTTTATTTACTAAATATCACGTGAACGCCACACAAAATTCAATTCAACAGCAAAATCGAAAAACATTATATATTTAGAATATATTAAGAATTATATATTATACATTTAGAAATATATTATATATTTGGAAAACAGCATATATTTAGAATTCCCGATAGACAGTCTCGTTCGGAGGAGATAAAAATGTTTTATGCTATATAGTTACCACAGCTCGATTTCATATTGTTGAGTTTGTTAACCAAAAATTTATTTTTCGGAAATAAATTTTTAAAATAAATCCCAAATTCAAAATTTGGGCTTCCAGATATCCATGTTCGGGTGGAGGTCTACGCTATTCAGAATTGTATGTCTTTGGGTACCGTAGTTGTTTCACAATGAAAGGAACACATATACGTACATGCAAATTCACAATTACTTAATTTCTTAAAAAATAATACAGAGCGGTAATATTTGGTGGCAGCAGTCTGAAAGGTGATTCGCCGTCTATAGTGAGCCTACGCAAAGTCCTGTTTCGAGGCTAGCAGCACCTCTTGAGCTCTCTCTCTCTATGTATATGTATATATAATTGTAAAAGTCTAAAATTTCACTTTTTTACATATATAAGAAAAATGTTTTCATTAAGATAATAATTACATTAAGACATTATTTCAGTGTCTTCCGAGTTTTATCGAACCATATCATGATATATGTCGGAATAATAAAAAGTTTGGTAATAAATATAATTGTGTTTGGGAAAACAACTGAAACTAGTTCAGGATAATTAGGATATATAAACAATTGCAACTAATTCAGGATAATTTTGAGATGCTATAAGGTATTTCTTCCGCCTTCTTAGCGTGCCTTCGTGGTGTAGTGGTCTGCAAGTTGGGTGCGTATTCCAGAGGTCGGCAGTTCGATTCTCGGCGAAGGCGTTGCTCATTGTTCAAGTCTCCTGCTTCCAAAAATGCCTAATGTCTCTACAATGCTACTCAAAAGTATCTTGAATTGAAAACACCATCCAGTCATTCAATTTTCATACCTTATATAAAACGCATCAGCTAAATAAATCTAAACAGATAACAGCTATTTTTACAAAACCTGCAAAATGCCATACATTACAATTCAGCTTCATAAATTTTATTTCACACTAAAAGATTTCATTTTGACAAATCTAGTTTCTGACAAAGAAATCCTGTCAGTAGGGACACAGGCCTTTATCGAGTTATATTTATGTATGTTTTTTTATCTACTGCTCTAAAAGAGGATCAAAGAACTGGGAATGTTTGCAGTTTCTAGTCTCCGATGTAAAAGCCTTCGCAGCAAAAGCTTCAGTAAGAGGATATAAGGGGAAAACCACTATTTTATTTATTTACAGGCACGGGGAAAAGGCAAAGCGGCTAGGGACAGCAATATGAAGACTAGTCGGTTTTGTGTAGATAAAGCGCTTTGTTGCTGTGCGTTGTTGATGGCGAACAATGGCGGTATTCAGTAATCTCTTCTTTTATTATTGAAAAGGTACATCACTCTTTTTTGGAAACAGCTATGTATTGTGTCTCTCTGTAGGGGGTGTCCTATGATGAGTATGAACGCTATACAGCTCAAATGTGTTACCCAAAACATTGCTAAAGCTCAGTAATTATATTCTTGAAAGAACTGACCTTCCTGATGATATTTTTCAAACATGAATCATAGAAATCTTACAAGAATATTAAGAAATGTTTTGAATAATTATGGAAGTAGTAAATAATGCTATAGTAGACTGTTGTCTTGTGCGTATTTTCATTTTAGGTCTGATATGAAAATGGCTGATTATGACAGCCTGAACAAAGAATCAGAGGTAGTGAAATAAAATCTTTGAAATAAAGTACCACGTTTCGCAACCAGCGTTAACTGCAATATTTACATTATAGCCACAGTATATATATATTTCTCTCCTTTCTTAGCATGCCTTCCTACTGTAGTGGTCAGCACGCTAGGAGCGTATTCAAGAGGCCTGTGGTTCGAGTCCCAGCGAAGGCGTTGTTCATTTTTCATCCCTCCTGCTTCCAAAAATACCTAATGTCACAATAACTATTTACATGGTCTATAAAGTATGTTCTCCCTCCTTTCCACATGTCTTCGTTGTGTAACTGGAAGCATGTTCAAGAAGTATTCTGGAGATCCGGAGTTCGAATCCCAGCAACGGCAAAGCGGATTTTGCTGACACCGAAAAATTCTATAAGCTTCTACAAGTGAAGCCCGAACTAAGAAGGTGGTGGATGATAATTCGTCACCACCAGGATTTGGTGATTAGGTCTCCAAATCCCCAATCGTCCTTTATACAGAATTATATAAGGTATTTTCTCTCCTTTCCTCATATCTTCGTTATGTAAGTGTGCGCACGCTCGATGGGTATTCGGAAGGTCCAGAGTTCGAACACCGGCGTTGGCACTGCACAATTTTCCCGTTTCTTGTATCGAAAAACGTAATGACTCTCCAATTATTTTTTTCGACATCAATATTTTAATGTTAATTTGGAAAGCTGTATCTTATAAGCTTCACTGTTCCATCTTATCATTTGTGAAATATTTGTACTTTTCCGTTTCGCCTGCGCAAATCTCGCCAAGCAGACTTTGTTGGCGACAACATACAGCATACACATAAAAAATGTTAACAAAAGTTAATTCTAAGAATTTTTTATTTTGAAGGCATAAAAATTTTAATATGGTTTAAATTTTGTAAAAAGCCAATAAATAAAGACAATAAATTTGTAAAAAGAGATTAATTTAAGAATTTACGATGCTTTCGTGGTTCAAAAATCCTTATTCGCCGGTTCGTATCACGTGACCCCAAGTGATCTCATTTCACGTAAACTACGCTACAAAATCTAATTCTCTCAGTCTAAATCTAAATCTAAATTAATTTCAAGTTAAATCTTAATTTGGAATACGAGTTTAAATGCAAGAATTATTTCATTTCTTACGAATAGCTCACTCAGAAATTATGTAAAACCGCAGTGCTTTACTTCGCTAGTGTATTCTCACTAGAATTGATGAATTTAAAACTTGATTTTGCCTTTTCTATATTTTCGCCTTCGAGTGAGCTGTATGATTGCATTCTAATTGATTTAATTACCGCGATTTGTCTTAGGGGATAAAATTTAACTATTTTGTAAATATTTCTATGTAATTGTATGCCAGTATTGAAAGAAACAATCAATCTAATGAGAAATGGCTGCGACGTGTTTTGAAACTGAGGCGTAAAAGGTTACCAGGGAAGATATTCAGTTTGGCATCAGTTGTACCATTATTGGCGACTTTATCGCTTGCGCCGGCAAAACGGAAAAGTACCAAATTTTGCTACTAGATTTTGACAAAAATCTGTTGTTTTACATGACAGGTTGACATTATGTTTAATTTTGATACATAGCATAAAATTGTCCGAAGATAAAAAATGATTATTTTTTTAAAGCTTGTATTTCGTGTTTTAATGAAACGTAATACGCAGGAATAATTTCATACTGTTCTGCAAAACTGAAATAGTAAAACCAAATAAAATATATTTACAATATCTTTCAGTATATTAGTTGATTTATTGCAGCTTTATAATTAACTTGGTCTTTCTAAAGTACAAAATATTGTTAAAATATTGTGTTTGAGGGTTGCTAAATCATCTTTGGGAAATATCCAGCAGTGAGATCATATTCATTATATCAGCTTACCTTCCAACAGCTGTTTCGTATCTCATGCAAAATTTATTCTTTAGAAATACAGGTAAAGACCGTTTCTGGGAAGTTCGTTTAAACTTTCCATGAATCTCAACACTCTTAAGTTTAAGTAAGTCACTACTTTTAAATTTAAGTTTTTGTCGGTGCTGCTTGGCAACAATATGGAAGATAGAATATTTGTTACATACCTTATAATAATAATTCTAAACTTATTAGATACGCTTTAATATTTTTTTCTGATTATATCAACATAATTCGATAAATAAAGAATTAATGTAAACATCACTTACTGCAAGTGAGGTTATATAATGATATTTCTAAATTGCACGTCAAGGCGCTCTTGAATAACAAGCGTTTGCTGAATCTTATTTAATGCAATCATTATGGAGTAGTTTTTTGGCAATGATTTTAGGGGTGACAGAAAATTAAATATTAGTTTGATACAGAAAGAATTACTGTTTGCCTGCTTGCTTTGACCAATCGGGAATGGATTGGCTTATGCCAAAGTACACGAGGGCTATCTGCTCAGTGAAATACACGCTTTCGTGAAGAACTATTCAAGGGAGTCAGCGATGCTCGGCAGCTGGCACATTGACCAGTCAGTGCATTGTCCACTCTAAAAGCAAGGCTACTGTAATTACCAAGAGTTTTTCTCTTTACTATTAGTTGAGCTCTGGACTGCGAAATTAATAAATTTTTAATTAATTTACTACTTAGTGACTTAATAAATTATTATTGGATGTGATAATATACATACATTTATTTCTAGTCGATGCATTAGGTCCATAACTAGGCTCATGTAATGGTTATGCATTAGGTCCATAACTAGGTCTAGTTCAGTGGATGAAAGGGTATTTTAATTTAGAGATACTATGTTTACTATTGAAGGTATATAGTGGGACAAGTACTAATGGAGAGTAATGTGAAAATTGTTTTGTGTATGTAATTTGCAAATTACAGATATTAAAACAGAAACTTTCCATTACAAGCTGGATTGTACCTCTTTCAACATTTTTTGGGAACTGAAAAATGTAATAGTTTTTTATAAATTATATTAAAAGCATTGTGTTTTTGGAACATAATGATTATGGTTATTTGTTTATAATTTCTTTCCTTTGATGACGGAAACAAATATAATCTCGGGCTACTGATTGTTTTAACCCTTTCCGGCACGCTACCTTTTAAAGTCGGAGTTTTGATAAAGAAAAAGGTAGGCAGTCTAATTAGGCCTAGAGGAGTACACAAGTAAAATTTTGTGAAGATAGCACTTATCGTTTTAATTCCGTGGGTGTGCCCAAAGTGGGACCACTGATTGAATAGAGCTTCAAAAAGAGTGCTGAGTTGAGCATTGTTGTCAATGAACTGACCGATGAGATGCGGAGAAACAAAGAATACAGACTCTCACTGGTCCTGGATTATCGGTGAGTCCGGTCTGGGCACACCTAGGGTTCGCCGTTTGATTTTATGCAAGATTTCAAGGCAAAAATTTAAAACTAATATAGAATAAGGCGATTAGCATACAGCCAAAAAAATAACGTATAGATTTCTTTTCAAATAATTCCTTGTATACCCTAAAAAAATTTGGAGGATTTCTTTAAGAAATTAGGGTCTTAAAAAACTAAACATGGCTAAAATATATGGACTGTTTGTGTGTAGCTGCCATTTACTAAAGAAGGTTCAGAGTAACCTATAGTAACTTATAAATCCTTTTTCATTCAATTTTTCTGTGCGTACAGAAAAAATTTTTAGATTTGTCAAGACCGGACATACTGTGGCGCAAAGGGTTAAAATTGAAACATCTAAATTAATTGAGTAATCAACAATTCACATATCAAAATCAAAGAAAGTGTAGATTAAAAGTTTCATTTGCCTCATATATCTGAAAGAAATAATTTTTGATTATTTATTAAGTGGTTATTTGCATGTCGAATCAAAATTTCTGCACATCAGTAATTAATTTAGCAATGAATTTGAATCATTGCGTGTAAACCTCCAAATGAATTTCGATCATAGTTGGGATTCTGTAACCGTATGGCTAACCTTCAGCGTTTAAATCAGATCTATAGCTCTCTCAGAGTGATGTGTATAATTTACCAACGTTCCTAGTTAATTGCAATCACGGAAGGACAGATGGTCTGTTTATTTTCTCATCAATCAGGGTTAAATGACTGGAAATCTGGTTTGTTTTGGACAATATAATTGCAGATCGTCTAATAATCAGTGTTAAGGAAACTAACATCTCATTCATTTGTTAAAATTTTGGAGTCTGTTGTTACTCCAAATTACATAATTCTTCATTACATGGTTCAAAAATTGAATGACGTTCAAGAAGATATAGTAAAATGGCTGCTGTTTTTATACAACTATATGGATCCTCAGCCATTTGTAATCCTATACTGTCGAGCACAATTGACCGAAGTGGTAACTCTTGAAATATAAGTTAAATAATAAATGCACTAGTGTAATGTGAATTTATACAGTGCTATTATATTAGATAATAAAACGATATTAATGAATATTGAAGAGCGTTAAACTGGATTTTTGAATCAAATTTACCAATGAAATGCTCATAAATTTATTGAGTGACCTCGGTTGCGTCCTGCAGCTTACTCCTATGATTATCATCAAACGCTTAACTGTGGCGAAAATAGTTAACATAAATAAGCTATCAATGCTTTCTAAACAACGGCTGGTCCAAATTCCTGTTAGTTGCTTGTCACATTCTGGACTTTTGTCGAGGCTCATGAATTTTCGCCATTTTTCTATTTTTATTAAAATTCAGTCGAACCTTTTGGAACGATGACTGATGAAAAGATACGTTTTGTTTACGCTTGGTGAAGTTTATATTTCGCTAGTGAAGAAGGCAAACGTATTGCTAATAATTTTAAATTGCCATTTTAAGAAGTTATTTTAAATTAGTCTCATGTGGTATTTTTCACAATATTTTTTAATCCAATGTGAATCAAAGAAATGTAAAATAGATGAAATATAAATCAAATGGATTTAAGGCGTCACAAATGTGTTCTTATGGCAATTGCTGATTGCTTACAAATACTTATAACTGACAAAAACGTAGTGTGAAGGCAAGTCCTCACATTTTCACTCCGAATTCTAAAGGGTGGTCCAAAATTATTGAGTGCATTTCATGTTTGAAAAAAAAAAAAAAGGAAAAGCTGAGGTGCGTACATGCTTATTGTTTGCTTCAAAAGACAATTTAGAACAGTTTTACACACCAAAATTTTTAAACATTAAGCAACTGTCACATAAGGTCTATTTGTAGCATGCAGGTCAAACGTGAAATGCGCTCAATAATTTTGGACCACCTTGTATTTCAACTGTGGACGGAATATCTCATCACATAATCAGCCAGAACCAACCTCTAAGGTCCTTCAGCATAGCTAAATTATTGGCTCTCGTAATTACAAGATTGTACCCACTTTCAACTACATAGAGATCGACCAGAGTCCAATCACAAGTCTTTCTCCGAGCACCTCCTCATTGATGCACTGAGTCACGTTGCCTGCAACTCCTCACTCTCCTGTATGGACACTCGTTCACGATCGTGTGCCAGCTCAATATCGCTGGCAACCTGATTCCGCAATGATAACAAACCTTTATCCCCTTTCTTATTCTGAAATCTTTCTGTTCTCACAGATCTCAACCACATTGTGACAATATCACAGTCAAACGCCGATAAAAGCTGTATTTTAGCTGAGCTGATGACGTAGTGCTTTGGGAGATACGTCAGATATAACTTGGTATTCCCTCTGTCTCTTCTCTCTTCAGCAATACGCTCGCAAGCGTAAATGAAAGCTGCAAGACATGTCTCGTAACTTTTCTCCACACCATAATTTTCATCACCAAGTTCTCGTAATTCTTCATACAGTTACTATTTTTACGCTTGTGAACATGTTTAATTTCTGCTTTGATGGATTTTTAATTGCTAATAGCGATTTTAGTTTAGAATAATTAGAAACAGTACGCATTTTTTTCGGAAGTTCGTTCGGAGTGTGCTTTCTATGTAACAGTAATATTGACGGTTTTTCCCTTTCCGAATGATAATGTTGCTTACTTTACACTCAGAAATTTGAATACCCTGTATTTCACGACGTTTTTGAATTGTGGGATAATAATATTTCTCTTTGGAAAGTGCAAAAACATATTCTTCAAACCACAACTTGTTTATATGCGACATTTTGAAAGAAGAATAAATTTAAAAGTAGCGCACAAGATTTATTTTTGCAAGTAATGAGATGTTGCGGAAATTTTATTCTTTTAAAAAATTCTTTAACAAAAATCGTTCTAAAATGTGTAAACACTATCCATAATTATACAAGTGAAAGATAACCATACTAATATTCTTAAAAATTTTAAAGTTATTGTAACATTTATGTTTTGCGAATATAAATCTATAAGGAAAAAAACTTGCTGATACAACATAGGATTTGCTGAAAAGACCAAACCGGTTATTACAGTTAAAGGATATTTGCATGGATAAGAGAATAAATATTAATTAAATAATATAAAATTTATAAGCTGTACTGCATTTTTCAGTACTACTTCCCAAACCTGGCAGTATTAGCGTGGGGGGGGGTGATATCTTACAAAACAAGTGCGTACATAGTATTCTTATAATGCGATTTTCTCGAAGCAACTTTGAATGTGCAGAAAGAGTTTTAGGTGAAGGGCTCTTAACTATGAGCCAATCAATTAATTTTGATGCTAAGTGTCATCGTCTCAGGACATTTGATGAAGTCAGAAATCATTTGCGGATTAAAAATCCACTATGCAGATACTGGCAAGAATAAAATTCATCTGTCTGTGCTCTGGGGAATTTGATTTAATTTACTGATGCATTCAATCGGATTCGAGCAAGGTTTGATGCTAAAGTTGAAGATAAAACAAATAAAACTGCTAGAGGCCATTTTCTATCGAATGTGAAATAAGATTTGAAAAGCAGAGGTGGATGAATTAAAAGCGGAAGAAATAATTCATGCTTGAAAGATGCATGAGAAGCAGTGAGCAAAATGGCTTTTAGAAGAATAAGGAAGAAGTTAAGGAAATTATCAAGGCCACGAGATAATTCGAAGCGAATTAGCTTTGTCCATATCACGGACGAAGTTACTTAGTTACTTATTTGAACATGACAAAGCTTACGAGGGAACCCGTTTAAAAAGAGTTAGCATTCGTTATTTAAAGTGAAAATGGCTATTATTTCCGTTACACTCAGAGAAAACACAAGAAATACCCATAAAACCAGCCGCTCGTCAGGCTTCAAACCCAAATGGAATTATCAGTGTGCAACGGTCTTATCTGCTTGCCCATTTACAGTTCTAGTACTAAGGAATTTGGAGAAAATATCAGAAGACATAAATACTTTTTAAAACAATAAGTTATTTAGAATATTTTAAAAAACTCATGACTGAATATCTCTAAAAATATTCGTCATAAGCACATTCGTAATTCAGTCTAAGACTCAGTTTGTAGCAGTTTCCGCAGGAAATGAAGTGAAGTAATGTACACACTGTGGTAATCTTAATCGCGTAATAGCTTTAGTAAAAGGATGCAAAATACATATTTTTATATAGACTTCATAGAAGAGAAACGTGAGCGAGAAACATTTCACAGCCGAATGGGTAGTCATGTTATAAATATCCTAGACATTGTAAAATTTTGGGTACTGTAAGCAAATTCGCTATAGACATCCATTTAACATATGCGTCCAAGTTTCGAAGCCAATTCCTGAGACCTTTAATGCAAAAAATCTGATGTCAAGGTCACATGATTTTACTGTACAGCCTATTAAATTAAACACATCTTTTTTGCTGCATTTTGTTTAAAATTATTTCCATGAATTTCATTAAAGATAAATTTCTCATTAATTTAATTCTGTTCTTTCTCACTTCGCGACAGGGGAAAAGTACATAATAAAGACTCGAAACATCTTCAATTAAAAATTATAAAATACAGAAAAATATAAAATACAAAATACAGATAAAAGAAGTTAAGAAAATTTTCTTTTCACAAATAAAATTAGAGTTTCTACGCAAAAACAAGTAATTCGTCCAGCGGGCAAGAAGGTAGATTTTTTAGTGAACGAAATAAAAGTTCACATTTGGTGCCACTCGGCAAAAGTACAGAAACTGACTTAATTCACTATTCTGTTAAGTTTTAAATGAAAATAAATGGCTGCTCCGTTAGGCTTAGTAACTTTTAAATTGTTGGTAACTCTAAAACTATTTTACGCACTACAGTGAGTATATATATATATATATATATATGTGTGTGTGTGTGTGTGTGTGATATACCAACTTTAGTCGTAACTTAAATTATCAGACGATAAGTTTAAAAAACAGGATCCATTTATTATTATTCAGGAGAAATATCAATTACAAAAATCAGATATCCGGAGTAAATAAAAAGAATTACTAATAACTTTTTGTATGAAGTTTACTGCATCGTAACATTTAAGAAAAAGCCCTGATATTACTTTTGCGAGTCTTTTTATAGCCTCAGGAAAGGCGGAGCTTCCAAGAAATGACGTCAGCCTCGTCAGCCAATCCAGTTCGCTTTAAATATCTCGAGAACATTCTATAACTGTACGTGTATTAAAGGCGGGCAAAACAACTTGACTACAGGGCTGTGCATTTAATTCCACGTACTTTCAAATAAGAGACCGTCGCCATTAAAAACGAAAAGAACATACAGTTAGAACGTTAAGTGTATTCTTCACTATGGAATTTTATTATTACATATATATAAAATATACATTTTTGATGCAACCAATTGTAACCAAAATAGGGATTCGCACCGTCTGTATATACAATACAAATGTCAGGCAAAATCCTCGTTCAGATGTATTGGAAAGCGGTCAAAATGGATATTTTCGTTGAAATATGATACCCAAAAGTTTTCGCGATTACAATACTTTCTTTACTTCGTACAAGGAAGTTAAAATCACCCTGTTACCATTACTGTTTTGTCTAAACAGCGTTAGTTGCCACTCACCTTCAGTTTCTTCGACGTTACTTTTTTTTTTCACATTTTCTGCCATACAGAAAAGGCTGTACAGAAAACCCCATATCTGTGCTTAAAAGCAGCCTGGGAAAAACTGATTCTTTTTTCTCCCATTTAAAAGAAAATGTTATTAAAATAACTCTGGGCAACTAATAAAGTTTACACCTTTCTAAATAACGTGCAGAACAGGGCAAGTTCAGGTTTCATAGGTTTTGCTACAAGCATTCATCTTTTAACAGGAATTTCAATTATTATTACAGTGCCGTAAGTTTACAGATCAATTACAATGCAGGTATATTTTTGTCATCGCAACACTCTATAAAATTTTTAGCACCAGTTTTACGCCTTTCCAAGGCAAATTATTAACCCTTTGCAAACATCGAATTTTTCCAAACCAATGAATTAAACTTTTAAAGGTAATTTTTCTTTTTATATTACTATATCTTTAATTTTGTAGAGAAAATCAATTAGATGTTTACTTTCTGAATGGATGTGAAGTTTGCGCCTGAAGTCATGTCAGGGCTTTATCTGTAACATAATGGAACTGAAAGAAAATTTAAAATCTTTTTCTGGAAGTTTATTCACGCAATAACCAGTTTGCTGGTTGGATAATCAATTAAGGTAAAACACAAAACGATTTCCTGCCTAAGGAATACTTTTAGAATTATCCAACGATTATTGGCTTGCGATTACATGTGATAAAAATTGTAAAAACATTACGTATAGCCAGATCCATCGCCGAATTTATTGGTATTCTCTGGGATGGCAGATTAAATGTTGACATGGGAAGCGCTTACTTCACCAGATCACTGTACAGTTACTAATTTCTATCAGACAAAGTGTATTTAGTATTAAGCAAATTACTGACTATTTCCCACTTTCATGGGTTAAACTAGTTCATATGCATATGCAAACTAAAAACATTGCACATGAAAAATAAAGAACACCTCAAATTTATTAGTAGCATATAAAAATTCCAGGCTTTTTAACTTTCTAGAATTCTAATTGTATAATTCTTTCAATTGATTTTATAGACTTGATGTGGTAAGTGATAGAATATACATAATTTTGTGTAATTTAATGAGCTGGCTATTCTTTAATAATCTTCATTCTGGGAGTTAGTTTGCAAATTTAATATTAAAAAAACTACTGCAATTGATTGAAATTTGAAATAAAGTGTATAAACCACATTTGGCGAACGCTCATAGCAAATTTGCTGAGTTTCAGAACCTGCCAATGTATAAATTCACGTATGTCTTCGGGAATTTTGAATAAAAATAAGTTTTTTGTAGAAAGATAAATCCCTAGAAATACATCTACTTTAAGATTATGGTAAATGTTTTGCAGGCTATAATTCAAAATGCTTTCGGAAATTTTATAAAAATTATTAAAAAATACAAATTTAAAAAATAAAATAGAAAAAAAGTGGTCGAATTTTATTTGGCTTGGACCTTAACTTCGAACTGTCAAAGAAGGAACCAAGTAAGTTTGATAAAAAAAGAAATATTAATAAATATATACCGAATTCAATTAACCTTGAGAAACTTAAATTTTGAGAGCTAATTTTTTTTAACAACTACCAGGGCGATTTTTACGAAACTTGGCACTTTGGCGAGATTTGAGGTATAGGATATGTGAAAACAAATCAGTGTGTCAGCTCAGAAAAGTCCATATAGGTGTCAAATTACCTGCAATGCTAGAACAATGCTATATATAAATTTAATATATGTCCTAATTTCACGCATTCGAGACATAAAAACGCAAATTAAATTTCGTGAACCAGCCATACAGAACGGGAGATATAGAACTGTTCCAGTTTTTTTGATTGAATGGGTGTACATCATAAAACATTATTCAGTTTTCCTTCTCTGCATTTAAAACATTTTCGATAAAAATGTATACGCTTAGTTCACAGTGCGCTATTTTAACGCTAAGGAAGAGCATAGGACAAGCCCCTTAACTCTGTAAATGAGCAACATCAGAGTAAAAATATTTAGGGTTTTGTTGAAGGATAATATCCGTTTTCTAGACGATGCAATCTGTTCCTAAACTTGTGGTCTGTATATAGATTTTTAACTTTTCCTACAGTTATTTTCCACAATTCGAGATGTTTATAGTAATGGACCTACCTCTATTTTCCAGTGATGTAATTTTACAAATGTAAGCACAGAGCGTTAAAATTCATTTTACAATTTATACTTGCAATAATTCCGTCCCTTGTTTTCTTCTCCAAGATTATAACAGCATGGTTTATGTCCAGCCGATCTGCTTTTAAACTGAACTTTATTAAATTCCTATGCTCCGACATTCGCTTCTATTTGAAGAGAATTCAGTTTTATTCTCAAATATAATACAAACAAATACAAAATAATAAATAAACTCTTCAAATAATGACTGATTTCGCCTTATTCAGTTTCAATTAGAAATGGAATTAAGAATATGACTTCTAATAGTCATATTCAAACAAAATGACTTCTAATAATCACTTATACACACATGACTTCGAATATACAGTGATACATATGACTATTCACTTATACACATATGACTTCTAATATACAGTGATACATATGACTATTCACTTATATGACTTCTAATAGTCATATTCCACAATCAAACTTAATCAACGCCTTAATAAAAGACGTTGATTAAGTTAGATTGTGGAAGCCGCCAAATCTGGACAGTGGTTAACGTCGCTGGCCGCTGTACGGCAGCGCCCGGTTCCAGTCATAGATAGGGCATGGATTGTTTGTAAATATAGAGTGCCCTAAATATATATATATATATCGTGCATTCTAAATATATACATAAATATATAGGGCTCCCTGCATATTTAGAGTGCCCTATAGGAAGCCGAAAGTTCTTTTGAAAGGTTGTGATAGGGGGAAGGAGACCTTCGGAGAGGTTCGAGTAGGAATTTCTGTCGCATGACAGGAAATACACTGAAAAAAAAAAAAGGGGGGGGGACAGTTCTATATCTCCCGTTCTACTGGGCCCATTGATGAAATTCAGCATGCCTTTTTAATGTCTCGAAAACGCGACTTAGGATATTTATTAGATTCATATATAGCATTGTTCTAATGTAGGTATTTTGACACAAAATCGAACTTTTTCTGAAATGACATGCCAATGTTTCCCCATATTTCGATTCTACGACTCAAAGTATGCTAAACTATCAAGCCTTGTAAAAATCGCACGAGTATTTTTTAGAAAATTAACTCTCAAACTTTTAGCACCTCGATGTTAATTGAATTTAATAAATATTTATTAATATCTCTTTTCTATTAAGCTTATTTGATTCTTCCTTTCATATTTCGAAATTTATGTTCATTCCAAGTAAAATTCGCCCATTTTTTTTTAAATTTATTTTTTAAATTTCAATTTTTATATAATTTTTTCGAAAAAAATTTGAATTATAACCTACAAAACTTTTGCCTAAAGTAGATGTATTTCTAAGCATACTTGCAAAAAATTAGAATTTTGTATTCAAAATTCCTAAGATAAACTTGAATTTACATTTTGACGCGTTTTGAAATTTGGCGTAATTATTATAAGCGATAATAACGAAAATGTGTTTTACGCACTTTGTTAAAATTATTTGAAAGTATGGATCATGCCTTTTCTTCCCGCTGGTGCACAAAGAAAAATGACAAACGAAAATAGGTTGTTATAAATTAAGAAGTTCGCCAAGCGAATTATATGGCGCACGCTGAAAAAATTACTCAAAGATAAATTTTAAAATTTCTCCATAAATTTCTCACCAAAAATTACAAAATTTAATATCTAGGCACAATTTGAGTTGTAGAACAAAATATGGAAAAAAAAGTGCCAGGTTAGTTCAGAAAAAGTACGATTTTGTGTCAAAATACCTAAGTTAAAGCAATGTTATATATACATAATATATATCCTAAGCCGCGCTTTAAAGACATGGAAAACGCAATTTGAATTCCGTCAATCGGCCCTTTAGAACGAGAGATATAGAACTGACTCCTTTGCTGCATTAAACTGATTATCACTGCCAAGGTAATTTCTGTAAAATTTTCTGGTAGACCATATGCTAAAAATTACTAAAATCATTTATTGAGGCATCTCGAAATTATGATAGTGTCATATACAATGGAGAACAAAAGACTTGACAGATTTTTCATGCTTCCAGATATTATATTATACTTGAATTTCCATTCAGATTCCCATTAATATTTCGAAGAGATTTCGATTTGCCTTGTTTTGCTCGTGTGCACTTATGCATAAAAGATGTGTTTTCTGAGCATCGTCGATAATATGATGCTCAGATGAATGAGGAGGAAATATAGACATCACTAATACGTAATAATTCAGGAAATGAAATATAGGGTTACAGCCGAAAACATCGCGGCAAAAACATCGCAGACGAAAATGTCGCGGAGAAAACAACGCAAGGCGAAAACGTCGTGCTACAAAACATCGTGGGAGAAAACATCGCAGTTCTAAAACATCGTGGTACAAAACATCGTCGTCGAAAATAAAGCGGTTCAAAAACATCGCAGTTTAAAAACATCGCCGTCGAAAATATCGTGGTAAAAAATAAAGTATCTACAAATCATCGCATGACGATAACATCGCAGATATGCTTTTTTCAGGCATGCTTTAATAAGTGTAAATGGATATTCCCATAATGATTTGTGAGCGCAAGATGAAAAGAAGGATAATTTTTACTTTCAGATTTTTTATTAATTAATAAATTTTTGCTGAGAAAATAAAAAGGAAACTTAAGCATAAAAAATTAATGCAACTTATAGCACTTAATAGAGTTTTAAACCGACATAGTTAACTAACAAAGGCCATTAATAAATCATTTTTATAAAGTTCTTACTGGTAATATTTTATTAAAAGTATAATTAATTACATTTAATTTTCTATGCTCAAGTTTCCTTCTTACGTTTTCAGAAAACATTTATTAGTTAATAAAATATGTGAAAGTAAAATTTATCCTTCTTTACACCTTGCGCTCACAAATCATTATGGGAATATCCATTTACAATTATTAAAACCTGAAAAAAGCATTTCTGCGATGTTATCGTCATGCGATGATTTGTAGATACTTTATTTTTTACCACGATATTTTCGACGACGATGTTTTTAAACTGCGATGTTTTTGAACCGCTTTATTTTCTACGACGATGTTTTGTACCACGATGTTTTCTCTTTGCGATGTTTTTTCCCACGATGTTTTGTAGCACGACGTTTTCACCTTGCGTTGTTTTCTCCGCGACGTTTTCGTCCACGATGATTTTGCCGCGATGTTATCGGCGGACACCGAAATATAGACATCATTAATACGCCTTTTTAGTGTAAAAAAGAAGTGGCATTTCCAAAAACAGATACCAAAGAACTTCTCTGCTGAAATAAGTAGGAAGTTTAGATGTCAATTAAGCTGCAAGCCGAAAAGTAAAATTTAATTTTAAAAATGACACCAGCTTTTTTACGGATGAAATACTCGCGAGCACGTAAAAACCACAAAGTACTTTTAAGTAGCTGAGGGAAATTTTTAGTACTTTTTTTAATGTAATTATGTTATATAGAAAATTACTAACTCTGAATTTTTCTGTGTCCTCCCAACTCTTGTAAAACTTCAGATTTATTAAGAATCAAGTTTAAACTTTCCTAAAGAGTTCATTTTCCTAATGCTAATTAAGATGAAGTATTCAAATTCCAAAAATCCAATTAAGAGCAAACGATTCTAAGGCTTAGGAAAAAGTAATCTTTAAAAGAATATAAGACATTTTTTCTTTTTCTGCAGATAATTGTTTTACTTTAGATGAGAGACAAGAGAGACGATCTTCTCTTTTTCATTAAGGCAACCGAAAAAGAGCGAATTCTTAAACGGGCCAATTTTCTTTTTCATATCTCAAATTCTTTGAATTCCATAGACTTTGCCAGAGGAATGTAAAGATTTCAGCATTCAGTAAGCTTGAATTAGTGTATAAAAATAATTGTGAAAAATTATTGTATAAATATTTGAGCTTAATAAACTAAACTCACATTATTCATAAAGGTTTTCATAAATATCGCATTGTTCTAAAATATGATATCTTCCGATAAAATGCGTGTTTATCTGAAGATACTTTAAAAATTTCTCAAGCTTTAATAAGATATTAAAATTTCTACAGAAGTGTTTGCATTAAATCTTCTATATAATGTCTTCGAATTGTAGGTAGTAGATTCAGGTACAGGTTGTTTAGGGGAAAACAAGACATTCACGATTAATCACTAAACATCATTCTTATTCAATAGCTTTCTATAAGAGCATCCGCAGCAATAATTGGCCCTTTCTGATTTGAGAGCTATTTGTGTTTCACATTACGACCAGCTCCGCGATTTTCAGCAGCCTATCATGCACATCACATGCTCATCGCAGGTGTACATTATAAGCAGGACTGCAGATTTTGATTAGAACAAACTGATTTGTACAAGGCCGTCAGAATTGTATAGTATTATTGCATTTGTATATGTATAGCAAACAAATGCCATGCACATCTATTTTCATATGATATACATCGGTATGCTTATATCAGTATTGTAACGGTTTCTTTTACATGTAATCTACTTCGAACAACTGTGAAATTTCCAGAACTCTTAAAACGACAGTTGCATTTATTCATGCATTGTCTCCTTCCTACCTCTTTCAGCTCAAGCTGATGAATCAAAGCAGAATGTTTCTAACCACATGGCTAACTTCATCGCTTCCACTGTTCGTTTCAGTACTGCGAGAGATGACGTCCGAGTCACTCTTGTTTGTCATTCACTTTGGGAACGAACGTGTGAGCTCTTTTTCTTTTTAATCCATTGCTTCATTTATATTGAGTGTAACGAAATGTCCAGGCGCAGTGAGACAGCTTCCCCGCAAAGAAGGTTTAGGGTTGCCATAAAATGACAAAGGAAGGCAGGGTTGCCACTTTTGGCGAGAAATCGCCAATTTGGCGACAAAATTGGTGATATACCATGGACGAATGGAGAACCTTCTGGAACGAATTCTTACCGGTTTAGCGCAGAATGTTCTCGAACGCAAGCCGAAAGCTATATAAACCCTGCTGGCTCGCAGTCCATTCGCGTGCTTTGTCTAGTGAGCTGATAGTCAGTCACTGAGCGTGTGTCTCGAAGTCTAGCGCCGAGTTGGTCGTCGAGTGCATCGAAGAGTCAGGTGTATCGAGGTTAGAGCATCGTCGAGAGAGTGTGTTAAGTTCCGGGAACGACTGAACCGAAGAGTCGGGAGCTGTGCTCTGTGTCGTCTAGTGCATCGCGAGTTTAACGTGGAGAGTCTCGAGACTACGTGGAGTTCCGAGAACGACCGCTCAGAGTCGGGAGTTACTCTGTTGCTTTGCAGTGAAGCTGTCTCCACCGTTATTGCCTGACAGTGCGAAGGCCGTGTCGCTGATTGTTCCAGCGTGTTTATTGTAAATCTTCGACGACTGTAAAAGTGTTTTGGAGCTGTCCTGATTAATGTTGGTAAATAAAGTGTGTTTCGATACTTCATCAAGTGTCGTCTTTATTCACTCCAAATCCACACGAACCCCGTACGAATGTGAAAGAAGAAAATAACGTAACAACTGGTGTCAGAAGATAACGTAACAATATTGCCAGTTAGCTAGATATTTCTGTTTCAATTGGAATTATAGATATGGACGAGGCCACAGTACTGAAAATATTCACCTTCTGGATTAATCCCTGCAGTTTTTAGCAGTTCATCTGCTTTTCTCTTTGCCTTGATGTCTACTGTGGCAGTTGATCCATGATATTTCAATTTTCATATCTTATAACGAGTTAGAAAACGTGTTGATGCCATTTATAATATACGATGTACTTGTCTGATTGTTAATTGTGAATTAAGCAGCCTGGCAATCTGTTTTAATGTGTAGTTGTTTTCAGATGGTGCTTGCGACTATTTGTAGTGCCGTTCGAATGACCACTAGTGCCCTTGTTGGAACATGTTATTTTCGGGATTCTTGTGTCCAATCTAACTAAACTGAATGATGCTTTATTTCTACGTACACAGCGCAGCCAACATTGTTGTCCGTTTCGGTCTGTCACTAACCGTGGACGGGTAATCAGCTTTTCTTTTTCTTTCAAGTCCGTAAAAATTTAAATCTATTGCTGGGGAAAGATCACATGGCAGTATTTTATTTTCATGTTGACTGAAGATGAAAGTTTGGGATCTGTACTCTAACTGCTGATTCAATTGCAGGCTTATCAGATACGTAGTATTTCTACATTATTATTAAAAGGAATTGTTCGTGCTCAAGCGTTTAGTGCTATGTTAAATATCGTATAATAAGTTCTAATTATTCGTAACACAAATGGTTTTTGAATGGAGCAAACGGTCCTCATTTTCCTTGTTTTTATGGAAACGTCAGTATGGCTGAACCATTTATTAACATTATTACCATTTTTAATACCTGTCCATTATATGGCGAATAAGTTCCCATTTTTAGCCATGCATATGCCAAGTTCATCAAGAAAAATTCAGAATTAATTGGGACATTTAATTACATGACGTAGTGTAAATCCTATTGCCTCAGTGCGTAACTTAATGTCTGTAGACGTGAAATCCAGCATAAATTTGGGTCAATGGTAAAACCAATATGTTTCATTGCTTTAACTTTTTGATTGTGTTCACTTCGGTACAGGTGGTATTGTTTTAAGAATTTTCTTGCCTGGCTTATGAATCACTAGCAGTTGAGACTTTGATGCTATATTTTCAGCTTTTGTGAGTTACAGATGACACTGATTCTGTGAAACATTTCATTGCAGTTATTTCTAAAGACTTTCGTTATATTACCAGGGGTCACAAATGCTGGTTCGTTTACGAAAAAGCAAATATTTTTCTTATCATACGCTGTAGTACTATTTTATTTGTTCGTCTTCTCATATTTAACTGTCCGGATTTCTAATTATACTTTTTGAACGCCAGTTTCCCAACAGCTATCGTGAGGGTAAAAGCGCTAAACGTTGATAGCTAGATATGAATTGAAATCCTGTCGAATGGACTGATACGTGAACGTTTAAATAGGTTTCCACTTAGGTAACATGAGTACGAACCAGTTTTTCTCATAAATTCGTTTAAATGCATCCGTTTCCTTAAGCAACAGTCCTAGTGTGTTTTGTAACAATCCAGTAATCCACTTGCAGAGTTCCTCACTTTGTTGTACTAAGTTACTGTTGGAAGTGAAGAAACTTAAGAATTGATAAGGGAATAATCTTTTGAGTTCGTGTGACAGGACAGGACAGGAACAAGTACAGGGGGCACCAAGCCATCGCCATTGACAAAAATGGTATAGCCCCCATGCACTACCTCTCTAGCGTACCGCCCCTTCCACAGGGTACCTGATTATGGTAAACATAGGGCATAGCACTATGAACATATAGGAAATAGCACAAAATACTGTTATAACATTCTTCAACACGTAGGACATAGCATTAACATACTGTTACAGATTATTTACAATGCAAGAAGATATGTTTATTATAGAGCTTGTTGGTTTTGGCACCGCCCCTTCCACAGGGGACCTGATTACAGTAAACATAGGACGTAGCACTAACAACGTATAGGACATAGCACAACATACTGTTATAACATACTTCAACACATTGGACAGCATTAACATACTGTTACAGTTAAGACACAATAACACGCCGAATAAATACTAATTCAGAAGTCAAACAACAAAAATCAGCGTTAATTTACAAAATTTTCACAGGACTAGTTTAAATCATGTCATCCGACTAAACAAAAGTTAGCTTCATTTTATTCCTATGTTTTCCGTGCTCTTCAAGTTTGCTCCTCCAAACTAGCCCTTGATGAAGAACTAAATTATTTAAAAGCAATAGCTATTGACAGGGGCTTTTCACCCAACATTATCAACCAATCAAGCAGTTAAAAAATTCTCATCTCAACACACTAAAAGCCACACTCTTATTTTAGGAGATTATAAAAATTCTGTTGTCATTCCCTTCTTTCCATCAATTAGCTATAAAGTTGCACATATTGTGCAGAAATTTAACTTTCGGGTTGTTTACTCTCCCATCAATAAAATTCCAACTTCTATACTCAAGGACCCCATTCCGGATATGAATTCCTGGGGTATTTATAGGATTCCTTGCCAGTGCGGTTTAATTTACGTTGGCCAAACTAAGAGAGCCTTAAAATTTCGCGTCAAAGAACATGAGGCATATGTTAGAAAAAAGGAAACACAGAAGTCTCCTGTTGCTCAACATTGTTGGTCCGAAAATCACACTTTCAATTTTTCTGCTGCCAAAATTATTCAAAAAACATCTTCCATTGGAGAACTGGATTTTCTAGAGGCATTTCACATTCATAAAAATCTTTCTGTTCTAGTTAACGATCCTAATTCCAATCCAAATTTGCCTTCGGCTTTTAGAGAAATTATGTTTTAGTTCTGGTTTCGCCAACAGATGGCGCCACTTGCTTATTCTTGTCCAGGCTTTCTTATCTTATCTAAACATTATTTCCTATCTTGTTCATTTGCGGTTTTGCAGCTGAAGATGATGGTTCGGTAAAACCATCGAAACTAGTCCTGTGAAAATTTTGTAAATTAACGCTGATTTTTGTTGTTTGACTTCTGAATTAGTATACTATTACAGATTATTTACAATGCAAGAAGTTATGTTCATTGCAGAGCTTGTTGGATTTGGCATAACATATGCTAATGAGATCTAGGGTGGTTATATTTGAATTATGTATGGAATGTTGTAGTGCGGTAATTAGGTAGGTAGTGTTCCATTTGGTCCAAGTTCAATATTCAGAATTTAGCGGTCCATGGATGCACTACTTTAACGTGTACTTTGATATATTATTGTATTTGATGCACTGTTCAGCTGTTTCAGTTCACATGTGAAATTGGTACGTTATACCTGGTGCAGATTCTGCTACCTGTTTAAGGTGGTGTTTGATGAGTTGAAGGCACCCCTGTTACGATACAATTCTCCTCTTGTGGAGTATGTGAACACTTTATGAGTGACACAATGGCATAGAACCAGTGGATGCAGGCACACGTACAATATACATTTATAGCTCGCATTTTAGCTAGTCCCTTTGGAGGACAGTTATTATGAGATACAGTCTTTGAGATCACGTTGCTCTTAGGTGGTTGGGGCTGGTTTCCCATTCTGTGAGGAGTCCATATAAAGAACAAGATAGAAGGGTAAACAAACCCTTTATTATTCCAACTAAAGTTCAACAAAACTCCGTCTTGGAGCGTACAATAAAATCAACACTTCGGCTTGAACTTAAGATACTAAGAATTAATCTAAACTAAAGAGGTATAGCCGAAGCTATCAATATTCTAACAGAGTTGTCCCCTTAACGTTAATAGACTGCGAAGTTATCAAGGGCCTAAAGTACAGCCGAGCGTGATAATAGCTTACGAGAGAGTAGCCTAAAAAGGCGGACGCGTGCAGCCAGAATATTTGGTATCTCTCTCACTAAGACCGAAGAACTTCGCGGTTAAACACCGCTCTTCCTCATTATGTATCCAGACGTGGTTCTAAAACTACGTTCTGGCCGATAGTGTAAGTTGAAGTTAAGAATTGATAGGAAAGGAAGTTCAACTCAAAATTTAACTGTTAATAAAATTAACATAATCCTTACATACTTTCAATAAATCCAAATTGTAGGCCAATGAAATTAATTTTGTAAATTTTTTTTTTCGTGTTTCTTAACTTTTCCGTTGATTTAAGGAATATGAAAAGATAATTAGAGCGAAATATGTGCTCTTATTAAGACGCTTATAAGGTATTATCACCCTCTTTTCCGCATAGCTTTGTGGTGTAACTGAAAGCATACTCAACGTATATTGGGGAGGTGAGGAACTCGAATTCCGGAGACAGCATTTCTTGAATCTAGAAAGGCTAACGACTCTGAAAGCTATTAAAGATGTTTGAATGTAGTGTATGACAGATATACACATGTATACTCTTAAACTATATGTATAATGAAAGACGTCATTTAATGCTACTTTCTATTATTTATTGACTGTTTATTACGTAATTTTATTCAATAAAGAATAATGTTCTTATTTAGTTTTAATTGAATTGAAATAAGTGATGGGATTTATGTAATACACATTAAAACTAATTATTTTATTTAATTTTAATACACCTAAAGTAAGTATAATGTTATGGGCAAACATGTATCCTCTGCTTTACATGACGTCCCTTTTACGAAGGACCTGCTGTTTTACTTATTTTCACTTAAATAAAGAAGTCTAGTGAACCAGATAAGTATAATTGCAGTTACGTAAATATTTCCTTAGTGTCTCTAAAAGCTAATCTGCTTTTCGAATTCAGTGTGAAGCTTGTGTCGTAAAACAACTATTGTACTATATAGTACACTTCTCTCTCCCAGGTATATAAATAAATTCTATTTTCAATGCAAGCAGTGGTTGGTCGATGGACTGCCGCAGACATCCCGGATATTGTTATCATGATGACTGCATAATGAATAGTCAAATTAAGGCGTAAGCAGTAGTTTGTTCTAGTACCGGTGTGAACGATAAATACTAGTTTTTCCCATCAATCTGCAAGCACTGGAAGTTTCAATAACAATTAATTTTACTCTGACTTATTAAAGTATTAACCAAAAGGGCGTCTCGCTCAGTGTGCTAAGTAGTTTCAAAAGGGGGTTTGCATCGTCGACTATAAACGGCTGCATAACATTTCAAATTATTCCTACCAAATACTATCGCCCTGTATCATATCTAAAAAATTAACTAATGAGGAATCTGCATGAATGTATGTATTTTTCTCGCATGTAAGAAAACGACGTACCTAGAACCATCCAATTTTGAAAAACGTAGTCCTCCACCAGAATATGTGCCCTTGAAAGCACGAATTTTGAATTTCAATTTGTTTTGTTATCTATATCATATTTTTTAAGACTTTAATGAATTTTTTATTAACAGACTCAGTTATTTGAGAGGAAGCATAACACTTAACGCAATAAGACATTTTTATCTCCAGCGCATGGGACTGTCTATCGGAAATTTTAAAGGTATATTTAAATAGTTTGTTATTTTCCTGTTGAATTGAATTTTGTGCAGCGTAAACATGATATTTAAATAATGAATTTAACGCCCAAAGTGTTAATATTAAAATCCAAAAAATTCTGCAAGTTATCTTATTAAGAAAAGAAAACTGAACATTGATATGATGAACTGAGGAAAGACTGAAAAATATGAAAAAGCTGTATGGCAACATTTAACACTGCATAAGGAATTCTAAACATATGTTGCTATATTACAGTTAAAACCTTTGTAATCTTGGGGCTTAAATGCATATCGCGTATGTGCGAAGAAAATGATGCTTAACAACAAAGCTAAAAAGACAAAAAGAAATGTGTTAGCAAAAGTGAGTGCAACAGGAGACTGGTAGACAGCCAGATGAGTGAGAGCGTAAATATCCTTCACAAACCCTATTGGGCGACCGTTAAAATCTGAACCCTTAAAAATTTTTTTCTCCTCTTTCCTAGTTCTTTTCTTTCAACTACAATTTCATCAATATTCTCTTAACAAAAATATCAGTATCAGGTTCTTTATATTTTCTTGAAAAATAGTTTAAAATTTGCTTTTTCCTTTAGTACGCAATTCTTCTTATGATCATCTAACATATTGTAAAATACTAATTTTAGCACCAAATGTGCCATTCTTCTCGAAACGCACTTTTTAATTTAATTAAGTTTATTAAGTTATTTTAGTTAATTTTTCGTTAGATTGTGTGGCTGCTTAGTACTGTGAAAAATGAGCAACGCCTTCTCCGAGAATCGAACCATGCACCTCTGGAATACGCGCCCAGCACGCAGACCACTACACCAGGAAGGCACGTTCAGAAGGCGGGAGGAATACCTTATATACTCCTCCTTTTAAAGGGCGACTGGAGTTTTTTAGGTGACCAAATCGACAAATCCTGTGTATGGAGAATAATCATCCACTACCCTTTCAGTTCGGGCGCCATTGTAGAGACATTAGGCATTTTTTTGGAAGCTGGAGATATGAAAAATGAGCATCTCCTTCGCCGGTAATCGAACCACGAACCTTTGGAAGACGCGTCCAGCATGCAGACCACTACACAACGAAGGCACGCTGAAAAGGCGGGAAAAATACCTTAAGATGAAATTCATCCATGATGATAAATGATAGCATTGGTAAATGTTAGTTTGATGAATTACATTTTAAAAACTATATTATTTTGGGAATAACACCGAATATTTTAGAACTCTGTGATTTCTGAAACAAGTATGCATAGCTTCCATTGAATAAACAGCTGCTACAATATGACAATCTAAATAAATAAAAATATTTTTATTTTGATAATTTTTGGAATACAGCTAGTATAGTTACAATTTCGTTTAAAAAGTGGGGTAATGTTTCATTTCATAAAAATAAAAACTTGTTATGCCCAAATAAAAGGGAATCATATTATAACAGAGGTAAAAGACGCTACTAGAATGAATGTGTTCTCCTTTCCGTTACAAATGCTATTCAAATACATATTTGGAATATATATTCCCTAAATAGTAAATTACTTTAAATCGTTAACTACAATTATCCAAAGCTTTGTCATCGCAGTTGTTCGAAAGTTTGGAAACTTCCACTTCACGGTACAGAATTAGCTAAACAGCTGCAGATTCGAAATCGATAGGCAGCTGCGAGTTTCGTATCTATGCATTATGAATTTCACTCCCACTTCTCCGTTTCAGCTACATCTAAACCTAATGGCCTGTTTGGAATAAAAAAACAACACAGACAAGTTCATTTCGCCGTTTCTGACAAGCAATTTTTAATGGCTAAAAGAAAACCTTGTCAGTTAGGAAGCACTAACCATAAATTAGAATCCATTTATCTCATGAATTATGATAGCGATAAGAATTGACATGAATCGCATAAACATTACCAAAATTGAGATTTCTGAAGAATAATTAACTTCGTGTAGTGATCTTTACTAAACATGAAGCACAACAGAACTCTAAAGATTTAATCGAGATTATAAACCATCCACATTTTTCGTTTATTGTACTTTATCTTAAGAAGCATTGTGCAATTAATACCAATCTTTTATAAACAGATTAAAATGCTTACGCTTTTTGATAATTAAATTATGAAAATACGTTTTCATATTTGCATAAAAGCGCTCCTTCGACTAAATTATGCAAAATTCTTCCTAAAATACTAGTTTTCTTTACTTCATTAACAAAGAAACGATTCTTTTATTTACTTCATTAACAAAGAAACGATTCTTTTATTTACTTCATTAACAAAGAAACGATTCTTTTATTTACTTCATTAACAAAGAAACGATTCTTTTATTTACTGAAAACAAATTGCTTACCTTATTTCAGTTCAATTAAAGAGGCCTGCCAGTAGCCAAATAGGGTAAAATCGCTAAACTCGGTAATGGGAAGTAGAAAAATAAAACTTACGATTAAAAAATATTAATATCTCTTTTGCACTTTGAAATAAATTTAGGAGTACATCAAAAATAAAGTAATAAAATCTGATGTCAACACCACATGACTTTATTGCACTGCTCGGATTTCATTTGAGATATATTTTCCATTCATTCAATTCAGTTCTCACTTCGTGGCAAGGCAAAAATTCATAAAACTCAAAACACCTTCATTAAAAATTGTAAAATACAAATAAACATAAAACAATAAATGCAGTTAAACAGTTAAAAACAATTTTTACAACTAAATTACAGTTTTTACGGGAAACAAATATTTCGGCCAACGTGCATGATCAAAAATTTCACAAAAGTTTCGATACACAAAATTCAAAGTTAACTTTTGGTCTCACTGGGCAAAAAGACACTGAAGTTGATGCACCAATTTATTTATTTCATGATTATACTAAGAGTTTTAAATGTAAATAAATGGCGATCTCAGCAATAATTCTACAATTATTGCATGCAGATTAACTAAAGGCATGAAATCTTAACCAGAATATAAGAACAATGTAATTAAATCACCTTTAAAACACAAAATATACAGTATCCAACATATAAGAATAGAAGAAAGAGCTTACGGAGTCAGGCAAGATGGTGTATATATATATATATATATGTGTGTGTGTGTGTGTGTGTGTGTGGTGTGTTAGGTGAGGCTGACGGAGGTGCGTAACAAGATGTTATAACTGTCCCATATACAAAATTTCAAGGTTCTACAGCTAATCGTTTTTGAATGCGATATATATATATGTGATGTACCAGCTTTTGTCCGGAATAAATAGATTGGTGAAGAATCATAGATGTAGTCGTAGCTTAAATTATCAGACGATAAGTTTAAAAACAGGATCCATTTATTATATTTCAGGAGAAAATAGCAGTTACAAAAATTAAGATCTCCGGAGTAAATAAAAAAGAACTACTAATAACTTTTTGTATGAAGTTTACTGCATTATGACATTTAAGAAAAGCCCCCGATATTCCTTTGTGAGTCTTTTTATAGCCTCTGGAAAGGCGGAGCTTCCAAGAAATGACGTCAGCCTCGTGAGCCATTCCAGTTCGCTTTAAATATTTTCAGAACATTCTATAACTGTACGTGTAGAAAAGGCGGGATAAAGAACTTGACTACGGGGCTGTGGATTTAATTCCACGTACTTTCAAATAAAAGACCGTCGCCATTAAAAAAATGAAAAGAACATACAGTTAGAATTTTAAGTGTATTATTGACTATGTAATTTTATTATTACAAATATATATACGTAGGTATGTAAAAGAATCTCTTCTGAATCAGTTTTAAATCCATTTTACAATCCGTTTTGAAAAGAATAGTCCTTTATATTTGTACGAAGACGTATAGATGTCACGTAAAACTCGTCTAAATCATTCCTTTACTTCGTACAAAAAAGTAAAAATCTTTACGCGATGTATTCGTTCATCGAATTTTACTTAGCTTTTCATAAATTTGATTTGTTATTCATTATTAAAATAAATGGAAAATTTTTATATGCGTAAATAAGTTAATACAAGCATATTTGCCTTCTTTAGTAAGAAGAATAAGGATTTCGAGTAATGAAGTTCTAAGAATCTTGTGTTCCGATAATTGGAGTTTTCATCTAATAGAAACGCAACTGAACATATAATATTTTACTTTTGTGCATGTAATTGAAGTGAGAAGAATTTATCAGTCACGTTTGATGAAAGGAATGGCATTTACAGTTTCGAAACATAATCGGTGAAAGAAATTAACATCTTCGAAATTTTCTTATATGGCAATAAAAAGAACATTAGTTTTCAAAGCTGGAAAGATAACTGTAAAAATCAACTGTGCTCTTGTTCGAAATCAAACCACGCATCTGCCTGTTTCTAACAGAACATGTTAAGCACTTGCACTATCATAGTTTTTTCGGGAAATGCGATAAATCCTCAGTTGGGCAACAGCACTTCAAATATCTTCATATTTAATCTTCTCATGTATCAAAATTCTTTCTCTTCTGAAGACCACCAGCGGCCGAGCGGTAAAATCGCTGAACGCTGTTAGTTCCGACTTGAGTTCGAAACTATGCGAACGATCTGTTTGCATGGGCGTTTTCGGGGTTTTTCCCATGTGTAACAAGTATATGAGCCAGTTTCCCTTGCAAAGTCCCCCAACAAAGTATCCCTCCCCTTAGGCAGATAGCCCTAGTGTGCTTTGCAATAATAAAATAAACCAAATGAAACATTGCTATAAACATGAAATGTTCCGCAGCGTTAAGTATGTATAGAGAAAAAAATCCTTTGTATAATTTTTATAACTAGCAATTCTTATGTAAACTGTATAATTTTTACAAGAGTTATAAGGTCTTTTTCCCGCTTTCTTAGCATGCCTTCGTGGTGTAGTGGTGAGCACGTTCGAAGGGTATTTGAGAAGTTCGAGTCCTGGCCAGGGCATTGCTCATTTTTCATGTGTATTGCTTCGAAAATAACTAATATCTCTACAGCGGCGCCCGAATTAAGAATAAAGGTAGTGGATGATAATTCTTCACCACCAGGATTTGGCGATTGGGTCCCTGAATCCCCAGTCGCTCTTTTTTTATATAAGGCCTTTTTCCCGCCTTCCTTGCATGTCTTCGTGGTGTAGTGGTCAGCACACTCGGCGTGTATTCAAGATATCTGTGATTCGAGTCCCAAGGAAGGGATTGCTCAGTTTTCATGTCTCCGTCTTCGAAATAACCTAATATCTCTACACAGCATTTAATGTTTATATCGCAATTATACAGCATATCGAGTGGCATGACATATATGGAGTATACATCATATCGAGTGGCATGACATATATCGAGTATACAGCATATCGAGTGGCATGATACAGCATATCGAATGGCATGAAAAGAATTATATAATTCTCTTGCCTATGAATTGTTTTCCCTGTTGAGATACAGACGTATATTTCCAATGCGCACTTTCTCTCATATAGAATACTGGTCGATAATATTTAGATCGATAACTGTCGTAATAAATCTTCAGTTACACGTTGAAAATTTAAGCCATCTCAAAGAGAACTGAGAATTTAAGGAAAGTTTGAATATATCAAACAGAAACCTAACACAAACGGTGGATATATCGTTATACTTTTACCTCATTTCTGTCTCGAACACACGCAAACAAAAATATTAAAAAGTTGCTACCGAAGACTAAAGGAATAACACGGCCGTAAATAAAATAAATTGAATTTAACGAAAATGTTCCTTTATTCACTTTCTCATCTTCCTGAAAATTTATTTATCTTTTGTTATTTCTTTTTAAGAACTTTCTAGGTATCGTTTGTTTATATTTTTTCTCTGAAAATAAACCAAATTGTTGAAACATTAATCTGTTTATCACGAAGGTTTGCAACAAAGTTACATGTATTGAACTGACTCTGGAGGACATAATTATTATTTTGATGGACTTGTAGAGATAATGAGGGTTTGGTTTGGTTTATTTAACAGCTGCAAAGCACACAAAGGCTATCTGCCTAAGAAGAGGGATGCCTTTGTGGAGGCCTCCGCATGAAAAACTGGCTCGTATCTACATTCATGTCCATAAATTAAGGATAATTCGGAGTCACACGGAAATCGAACTCTAAAATAAATATATCACTGTAAAATCACTACACACATCTTCAAGAATCATATGCAAATTTCACTAAGTAACCAGATGACATCGATGGTACGTCACAATGACTAGAGTGTAAGAGAGTGATATGTAAGGAATACAGCAAAGAAGTAAAATTGTTCGCAGGCGCTTTATAAGTATTTCGGTGCAATAACCGAATAGTTATGACACAAAGGACGCATTTCGATGATTTTTTACGTGGTAGAATTATCGGCCGTCTGGAATGTGGGCGTACCCAACTGGAAGTATCAGACGAACGTGGAATTGCCCGGAGTGTCATCTCCAGGCTTTGGCAACGATTCCAAGATGATGGTAATGTGAGTAGACGTTACAGCACAGGTCGCCCCAGAGTTACAACGCCGAATGAGGACCGGTATTTGGAAGTTACTGGGAAACGAAATAGGCGGAGCACAGCTTCAGACCTATATCGTCAGCTCTCTTCATCCACTGGTACGACAATTTCAAGGCAGACCGTGTACAGACGCTTAGGGCAGATTGGTCTATATGCTCGTAGACCTGTCAGATGCGTTCCACGTACTGCAACTCACTGTCGCCTGCGGTTAGTCTGGAGTAGAGAGCATGCATTGTGGACATCGCAACAGTGGGCTTGCGTGATGTTTTCCGACGAGTCTAGGTTTAGCTTGCAGTCTGATTCTCGTCGGACTTTCATATGGAGATCTCCAGATACCCGTTACCACCAAGAAAACATCATTGAACTACACCGTTACGGTGGTGCAGGAGTGCTCGTTTGGGGTGGAATTATTCTGGGTTCCAGAACTGACCTGCATGTGAAAATTGGAATCATGACAAGCCAAATCTATCGGGACGTCATTCTGGTACAACATGTACGTTTGTTTCGGGGCGCCATGGGCGCACAATTTGTGTTTATGGATGACAATTCCCGTCCTCACCATGCAAACATCGTAAGCGAATGCCTTCAATCGGAGGATATCACCCGAATGGACTGGCAAGCATTCTCACCGGACTTGAATCCAGTAGAGCACGTGTGGGACATGCTTCGCCGACGAGTTGCAGCCCGTCAACCTCCTCCAACATGTCTAGCGGAACTTCGGAGAGCATTGCTTTTTGAGTGGTGTAATATCCGCCAAGATCAGATCGATAATTTGATACTCAGCATGCTAGGCGTTGTACGGATTGTATTGCATCGTCTGGGAGGCATACAATGTATTAACAAGCATACCAACCATGTAATATTGTTTTTTTGTAAATAGGTTTTTTTTTTGAATTTGCTCCAGGGAGAAAAAATCGCTAATTTTTTTAATAATATCAAACATATAGGGTCTTTTTTTGCTCTTTACCTTTTGTTTAATAAATAAGCTTTACAAATAAGTCAAATTTGTTTTGCTTTTAACTCTTCATTTGCCTGATTTTGCATTATCCTTAATTTATGGACATGAGTGTACTTTAAACACGAGGAAAACCAGGAAAACGCTTATGCAGCCAACCCATTCTCCGAGATTCGAATCTTGGACCAAACTATCAGTGCTTAGGAGTTTCACCGCTTGGCCGCTGGTGGACCTAACCTAAGGAGAGGGATGCCTCCCTGGAGGATTCTCTAAAAGAAATCGGTTCATATCTACGTTGACATGGAGAAAACCACATTCAATGACATGGGGAAAACCTGTCTGCTCACAGGACTTTGAGCCCGGGTCGAATTACCAGTGGTCAGCAACTTTACCGCTTAGCTGCTGGTGAGCCTTTGTTCCTCAAAAGAAATAAAGGAACAAAAGGAATGTTTTAATGCTTTTCACAATGCTGTTAATATAATAAACTGACTTCACGGGATTTACATATAATTTCTTTTGCGCAACATAAATTTCAGCCATTTTTTTTCAGAGAATTCTTCAGATGGGTTGTCTCAGAAGATATCAGGCGATCAAAAGTGAATATTTAGGAAGATGGCTTTCGTGCTCTTTGTCGTCAGTAATTAAACTAACACACTACACTCTACAGAAATCAACAGTATAGTATGATCAGCTATCAACATACATAACACCTCTGTCCATCTTAATAGAACTTTGTCATGCAGAATATTTAGCTTTATTATTTTGAAAAGCAAATAAAATTTCAGGGAAGCTTGCTTGTTTGTGTAAAATGAAATCAATTTTTAATATATTATATCTGATAAATTCTGTACACAGACATTATTTGAGCATTAACAAACCATCAAACATAGCTGTCTGCAAAGAGTAGAAGTATTCTTATTTGTTTTCTTGTAAAGCCACTAAAAGCTATTATAAAGCTAACCATTATTTGAACGAAGTAGCAGTACAAAAGTATGATAAGTATTGTACGATACCTCTGATTCATCGCATTTAATAATAAACAAAGAAAGGCAAATTTTGTATTCCACGGTATCAGTAAGAATATATAAACAATAAAATTTATTTTCTTAATTTACATATTAGATTTTAATATTATCTAGAGTTTTTTTATACTATGCCTATTTTATTCATTCTCTCGCGTGTATTGTGGTTTTGTTTGAATGCATTATTTACTGTATAGCAATTTACATCGAAAACAGCAAACTCAGTGAAAACTATTAATAATTTACAATGAAGCATAAACATATTGTTTGTGTGCGTACGGGTTTGTAATCGATAGAATTCAAAGTCCGATAACAGGTTAATACAATTTATTATTATCAAAACAAATATTTCAGAATTCTGGAATTTTCCACAGAAATGTTCATACAAGTTTTCACAGTATCACACAATATAATCTGTAGCTGCAATTCAAACTACTAAGAACGTTAAACACAACGCAATGTAAAGTGCATCTAAAGAGAAAATTAATTCGGATAATTCAGTTCGCGCGGAAAGACAGCTAGCAACAACAATAACTAAGCAACTGAGAGCAGATTCATTCTCTCCGGGATTTTATAATTTTCAAGATTTCCGCCAAGAGATTTCTGGTACTTCTCGAAATTAGTGAAAAGCAACACGAGGGTGGGGAATTACGGTTACAGCTAACATAGTGGTTAACTGCATTTATTCAGTTACAATACATATTACGGTAATACAGTAACCGCTAAATTTGGCGACTTTTGTCGGTTTTGGGCAATTTCTTGCCATGTATTCTTATTTTTCTGGCATAGCTTTCTCTTAAACTTCATTTCAGGCTGCATTACACAGAAAAATATAACAATTTTACTTGTAATTCTACTAAAATTACCTATCTAAGTACAAAATTCGTAACAATATTTACTTTATTTCGATTCATAATAGCTTTCTGAAATTAAGTGAATGTTATCTCTCGAACAACTAATTTGCAATGTTTTTAGCCCTCAAGGAATTGATTATAATTTTTCCCTGTACAAAATATTTCGCTGTTTCAAGGAAGCTTTAAAAAAAGAAGAATCTATACAGAAGCTTACAAAATTAACACTATTAATGAAATTTAATAATTTAGTTGATGATATAGATTTAATGAGAAGCCCGGTGGCACGGTATCCGCCGAAAACATCGCGACAAAAACATTGCAGACGAAAACGTCGCGGAGAAAACAACGCAAGGCGAAAACGTCGCAGTACAAAACATCGTGGGAGAAAAAAAAGCAAAGAGAAAACATAGCATTTCTAAAACATCGTGGTTCAAAATACCGTAGTCGAAAATAAAACCACGATTATCGTGGTCGGAAATAAAACCGCTGTTCAAAAACTTCGCAGTTTAAAAACATCGTCGTCGAAAATATCGTGGTAAAAAATAAAACACCCACAAATCATCGCACACATGCCTTTTTCAGGTTTTAAAAGTAAGTGCATTTTTCGCATAATGATTTGGGAGCGCAAGAAGGATAGAGGGATATTTTTACTTCTATATTTCCTATTTTTCCTAATAAGAACGTTTTGCTGAAGAAGTAAGAAGGAAACTTAAGAATTTAAAAACTGCAAATGAAAATAAAAAGTAATCCAATTTACAGTACTCAGTTTTAAATTTACTTAGTTAATTACAAATTTTGTTAATTTTTTATAAAGTTTCACTGATTATTTTTCATGAAATATACAGTCTAAAAATGTTTAGAAGAAGGAAGATAAATAACTGCATCAGGTTAACTGTACAAAAGTTGCTTAGTTAATTATAAAATTATTTTCTTCCACGTTTGTTAATCCGTTATTCTTTTAGTGAAAATTAAATCTTATTTTGTTTCCATTTATTCGTAAAGTGTAGTTAAATATTTTCTCCCTCTTTCCTCCTTGCGATACCAAATCAATATGCGAAAATGCATTTACAACTTTTAAAACCTGAAAAACACGTGTGTGCAATGTTATCATCATGCGATGATTTGTAGGTACTTTAATTTTTACCACAACATTTCCAAAGACGATGTTTTCAAACTGCGAAGTTTTTGAACCGCTTTATTTTCGACCACGATACTTTGCACCACGATGTTTTAGAAATGAAAAGTTCTCTCTTTGCTTTCTTTTCTCCCACGATGTTTTGTACCATGACGTTTCCGCCGTGCGTTGCTTTCTCCGCGATGTTTTTCTTCTGCGATGTTTTCGGCTGTAAACCGGGGTCAGAGTGGCTAGCGAATCGCGTAGCAGCACCATAGGTCCGGGGTTCGATCCCCGGTCTGGGCAAGGTTGACTCAGACTTTCATCCCTTGAGTGGGTCGAGAAAATAAGTTCGCTTGGGGGCTAAAAACACTAGGGGTAATGCCACAAGAGGATTACTTGCTCAGGGCGTATGCTGATGCACCCCGAGGCATACGGTTAACATTGGCCCACTAGGGCTGTTGCGTCACTGAGTTTAGATTTTTTTTATAGATTTAATGATCCCATGTTATTCGCAATAAAAGGTGTGGTGTATTTAATTGTGGCAAAGCACACTAGGGCTATCTGCCTAAGGGAATGGATGCCTTCGTGGAGGATATTCTAAGGGAAACTGGCTCGTATACACGTTACACATGGGGAAAACCACGAGAACACCCATGCAGCCAGCCCGTTCGTGGGATTCGAACCTCGGACCGAGCTACCAGTGTTCAGCGATTTTACCGCTCGGCCGCTGGTGGGCATATTTGCAAAAAAAGAAAATATATCTTAAATGAAATCCTCTGACGATCTTGAAGGAGATATTAAGTAGTTCCAATTAAAGAGAAGCAAAATAAATTTGCAATAATGGGAGAAGCAGCATAACCTTTATAGGAAAATGAATAAGCGCGACAAGGAGATTAAAATTTTTAAAGCGTGTTGAAGAAATGGAATTAAATTAATGTCATCAATTAAGAAAGGTAAATTTTTTAGCATATGAAAAGCTTCATGAAAATCAGATTCACCAACTGAAAAGGTTGTGCGAATAATTTTCACAAAAATAAAGTAAAAACTGTGGTTTAGGGGCAACTATGAGGATTTAATTAAAAGAAAATAGGTTAAAGTAAAATAAAAATTAGAAATACATTTGTGTAAATTTTGCGGAAAGTTCTGTTAATTTTGAAGACTATCAGACATTATTTTTGCTTCTGAAGAGAGAAGATCTGTATATGATCGTCCTTCTAAACCGGACAGAATTTTATTCAGAATCTAAGTCCATCTAAGAGTGATTTTTTTGTGTCATTTAAATTTCGAAAATTTGTTATTAAAATCTTGCTATCCTTGAATTATAATTATTTTTAGCCCAAAGGAGCATTAGCTCGGAATGGCTATTATTCTCGAAACGGATTTTCCGTTGAATCACTATAAAAGACTAAATCACTTTACAAATTGTTGCCACTAAATGTCATCGATCTGCATTATATTTAAAGAAATTAAATAACGAAGAATTTGCAAGAATGTACGCATGTTTTTCGCTTTGTGAAAAAGCAACGGTACGTAAAGCCATAAAATATCGAATAACATAGTCCTACACTCGAATATGGATTTCTGGAAGCCCGAGTTTGTTTTATGTGTATTTCATATTTTGTGAAACTTGATTTGTCACCAAATTTTTGATTAACAAATTCAGCGATTTCAAAAAGAGCAATGACAGCATTGTAGGGAAAAAAATATTTTTATCTCTAGTGCAAGTCACTGTATCGAAAATTCGAATGATAGGCGGTTTTTTAATATTTTTAGTGGAAAGGAACATTAGTCCAAATGCTCTTCAAATGTGTATGTGTATATAAATGAAAAAAACGCCCCTTTGGGCGTAATATAAAATCTAAAAGTTTTCAGATTGTTTAGTCCAGTTGGGCTTTGGGACTATTGTTTTCATTTTGTGATTCACTCTGTACGGTTCACTTTTCAGACTGTTGCCACCAAACATTATTAACCTGCATTATATATAAAGAAATTAAATAATGAAGAATCTGCAAAAATGTATATATGTTTCTCGCATTGTGATAAAAAAACCGTACCTAGAGCCATCCAATTTTGAATGACGTAATACTACTGCGAATATAGGCATGTGGAAGCCCAAATTTGAAATTGGAATTTGTTTCATTACCGATTTCATATTTTGTAATACTTTAACGAATTTCTAATTAACAAATTTAAGAATTTCAAAGCGAGCAATGGCAACGTTGTACAGAAAAAACATTTTTATCTCCAGCGTGTGAAACTGCGTATAGGAACTTCTAAAGATATGCTCAGTTTAAAATTATTTTGCGATATTGGTCTTTAACTGAATTTTATGGTTTAAGTACGAAGAACATGATATTTCATAAATAAAGGTAACACACAAAACGTAAAAAACAAAACCGCCATTTTAGACGTAATTTAAAATCTGAAACCTTTCAGTTTTTCGTTTTAATATATATATATATTGTTTATTTTTCCCGAACATATGATTAGCATTTTCTGTTTGCAAAATTTTAAGTTTTTAAATATGGGCGATATATGTCTCTCATTATTGGAAAGTAAAATGGTTCAGCATTCTTTCTGTGGATACGGATTACGCATATAATTATCTGTTTTATTATTTAATATAAAAATTGTAGTAAGCTCGCCTAAAAGTTACCAAGAGCTGCTGCTCCAAAAGGTTCAACACGTTTTATAAAAAAATTAATACATATGAAAATCAAACCATTAGACATGTAAAACATTAAGGAAACAGAAACAGACAAAAAGTTAAGCGGAAAATGGTAAATTAGCCCAATTCGACTTCCAAACTGGCTTTTCAAGGGAAATTTCATTTATTTGAACGTCGAATCAAGCTAACCCCATTACGCGTTTCGCCGAAACAGATTTGAGACTTTTTCGCTAAAAAATGTTTTAAAATTTAGACAAAGTGTCTTGGAAATTTTAATAGTCTCAATTCTCTGTTCCAATTTCTCGACGCGTCCGCACAGAATGATACATTAAGATGTTAAAATATGTTAAACAATACTTAAACTTCCTAAATCTAGACTAAAATCAAAATTAAAATAAAAATAAAAACGAAAATAAATAGCGATGAGCTATTAGTCCTAAAAATACAAAAACATACGGGCTGGGCCTGCAAGCTTAAAGATTAACAATTTAATTTTTAAATTATAGATTTTACAATATTATATTTTAATTACAGGTTTTCATTACAGATTTCTAAAATCTATAATTTAAAAATTAAATTGTTAATCTTTAAGCTTGCAGGCCCAGCCCGTATGTTTTTGTATTTTTAGGACTAATAGCTCATCGCTATTTATTTTCGTTTTTATTTTGAGTTTAATTTTGATTTTAGTCTAGATTTAGGAAGTTTAGGTATTGTTTAACATATTTTAACACCTTAATGTGTCATTCTGTGCGGACGCGTCGGGAAATTGGAACAGAGAATTGAGACTATTAAAATTTCCAAGACACTTTGTCTAAATTTTAAAACATTTTTTAGCGAAAAAGTCTCAATTATCTGTTTCGGCGAAACGCGTAATGGGTTAGCTTGATTCGACGTTCAAATAAATGAAATTTCCCTTGAAAAGCCAGTTTGGAAGTCGAATTGGGCTAATTTACCATTTTCCGCTTAACTTTTTATCTGTTTCTGTTTCCTTAATGTTTTACATGTCTAATGGTTTGATTTTCATATGTATTAATTTTTTAAAACGTGTTGAACCTTTTGGAGCAGCAGCTCTTGGTAACTTTTAGGCGAGCTTACTACAATTTTTATATTTTACTTATTTTGCAGCATATTGCGCAAGATGTTTTCTAGACCAAAATTGGTTTTTTTTTAAAATTATAATTACTACTTTGCTTGATATTTTATTATTTAATAATATACTCTGAACTTTGACATCTTAGTAATTATTGTGAAGTAAGGTTTCATGATTTACTGCTAAAACGTATAAGATATCACTTTACAAATAATAAAAAACAGGGTCTGACACGGTAATCATATTGTTTAGGTAATGGATACGCAGTGCAATGATCCTTTTGTGTTTCTTCTCAGTAAAAATCTTGCAAAATCCAATATACGTTCTACTTGTCGATATACTATTAGTAAGGCTCAGGAAGTACGAAACCGCCAGTTCCAATAACAGGAGCAATATGGAAGCATTATTTATTTTTCAGTTGACACTTTCGGGCTATTCGTTAGACAGAAATTGGCAGTTTCCGTAATCGACTGCTTAGAACTCTTCTGGGAAGCGATCCATTACTCTCCGTCTGCTTTCTCAGTGGCTTGTTAGGACATCATTTCTTGAACAGCAAAAAAAGTCTCTACTGACTACGAATAAGAGAACTGCGAATTAAGCGAAGATTGCAGAAGAGAAAAGTTAAGGAACTTAGCGCTTTGTCAGGCTTAAGAAATGAGCTTCAGTCTGGGCAGGCTTGGATTAATCGGATTAAGGGAGCAATATTAGCGTGTTGTATGTCTGGTATGCTTCTGAGGTTTGCTTGGAGAATATTCTAAGAAAGAAATATTTGGTGTAGTATATTCCATGAAAAGAAACTGTAAAATAGGATTATGCAAACATCTTCTTTGTTCTGTGCTCCAAATATAAGTAAAGTCTTCCTAGTTGGCAAGGCCCTACTTCTACGTTCAAAATTTAATGCACATAAAAACTACTTTTCAGTATCTCATGGGAATTTACATAATTTCATTAATTTGTAGCAATCTTTAGTCCTTAGCTGTTGCAGAGATATTTACTTAAGAGAATGCAATGATTGTGTGCAGTCAGATGGCGGAAAAAATAGAATACTTTGAGAATGTTGAGAAGTTTCTACAATTTATGGGCGTCCACCTGTGGCCTAGCGGTAAAGTCGCTGAACACTGGTAGTTCGGTGTAGGCTTCGAATCCCGGCGAACGGGCTGGTTGCTTGAGTATTTTTATGTAGCGGATGTACGAAGCAGTTTTCTTGAGAAAGTCCGTCACGAAGAATATATAAATCAAAATTATAATTAATGTAAAATGTATGTAATTAATTAATATGAAAAATAGTTAAATCAATTTATAATTTAAACTAAAGGTAACCCCTTCTTTCTCCCTCTCTATTCTAAAAATCATAATAACTTTTCTGGATTGCGTCATTTCTGGATCAATCCATCTTGCATGGCCATCATAAAGCTGATGGCGTAAGTAATTCGGAACCTAATCTCAGAATTTTGAAAACTAAAACTTTTCTGACCTAAACCAAAATCTTTCTCTTGGCGATCATCCATATTGGATAAACGCGCACTTTAGCTTCAACTTCTGGACTGCTTGGACGCTAGTTCTCTATGCTCTCCTCCTATAGATAATAGCATCAAAAATGTAAATGTTCTGGAAATATGCATAATTAGAGTGCCAAGTAAATTGTGGCCACAAATGACAATTGAAATAAAAACTGAATACTTAATCTTAATTCGTCTGCCAACTTTCCTAGTCAATACGGATTCAACATTTTAGCATTTCGTAATTACCGTTCAGTATGCCATCTACGTTCTTCGTCATCAATATTTCTACGTCTTTTTCTGCATTTTCATTACATTTTTAGTCAACGTGGCCGTTGATTGAACATAGTTTTATTTCAGAATAAGGAAAGACTTGATAAGCATAAATAGGTTCGTATATCATCATCATCATGCGCGCAATGGTTGCCACACATTTCTCTACAGCTTACATCTCTTTAGACAAAGGACGAAGTAGACCAATAACCGATGCTTCGCTGGAAGCAGTAAGGAGAAGCAGAAAAACGGGTATGCAACAGCAAATCGCCAGATATAAAGTGAAAAACTTCTTTAATTTGATTGGTTGAGAGTCGTCTGCATTGCAGCATGGTTTCATAATTAAACATGAAATGGATTAATTTTGAAAAACGCAGGTCAATAAATTTATTATAAACTATTTCGTCTTTTGGAACAGAAAAGGAGACATAGCCAAATTAAAAGGAGGAATAAAAAGGACTATTTGCGAAATAAAAGTTAGTATTCTTTCTTATTTTATAGCTTTCTCTTAGCATTCTTTCCTATTTCTAATTTCATAGAGTTATTTACATAGAAAGTAATTTGTACATTGCAAACAACTAGGTGAGGATGTTTCATCTTCACCTTGAATCAGTCACTAATTATGTAGGTACGTAGAAATTAAGAAAGCTTTGTTTCTAAACAAATTAAATCGTCTCTTTAATTAAAACGAATAATGTAGGCAAAAATTGCGATGTGCTTAAAACTCAAAGCAGTTTTATCCCAATTTTCAAGGACAGGGCGTGCCAGTCTTTCTTATTCAATCAATGTGCGTTAACATACTCTTCACTCTTGCTTTGGAGAAAAACCATCTCCCAAAAAAACGGACATTTTTGTAATTTATGAGTTTCGGAAAATTTAATATAGCGATAGCACTTTTGACAGAGTCTTTGTCACGTAACTGGTTTTGGCAGACGTAAACAACTTATAGTGTCATATATTGTAATTAATGATGACAAACATCTGAAAATCTGTAAAGTTTATATTATGACAGCGGATTCTTTCATTCATCATCAAATGCTCACCAATTTTTATCCATACAAAAAGCTACGGGAAAATTTATAGTCAGAAGATAGACTATAGATAAACCTTAGTAAGACATTTTCAAGTTTAAACAGACTTTCCTAATAAACAAATATTTTACTTTGGTTTCAGTTTGAGATAGAAGAAGCACACAAAATTTAAGGAAGCGATTAAATACTTTATATAATTTCACTCCTTCGTACAGTTTTCCTCTTGGTTATAACTAAAACACCAGTTGTCTCAGTAGTCGTGATTTGTTTAAAAATGTATGCTTTCAGGATCTTAACTAAAATCTGTATTATGTTTCATTTAATAGTATTTAAAGTTGTTTTCACTTGGCAGTGTCTGTAGAAATTCAAACAAAAATTTTATTTTAACTTCTTCCAGTAAGGGTACAACGAAAGAAAACTTATCATATACAGGGTGTCCCGTAAATATTGCGAGAAACTTCTGGGGCAGGTAGGACACATAATAATGATTGAGAATTACATAGGAACCCCTGCTCGAAAAGGTCATTCTACGCCACCAGGGCGTGCTGTATAGGAGAGTGCTAGTGGAAAATGAGGATTGCCTCATTCGAGCGATACGGAGAGCACGGGACGCTATATGAACAGAGAACAGGTGGTTCCAACATGAGTGCTCATTTTGGACTGGATGTTCGTAGCCATTTGAACAGATCATTCTTGCATCGATGGACTGGTCACGGTGGACCGGTTCCCTGGCACCCACGCTCACCGGATTTATCGAACCTTGAGCTCTTTTTGTGGGTGGCCATTAAAAGTGTCGTATATGAGGATCCTGTTGTGTCTGAAATGGATCAAGTGGCAAGACTCGCTTGCGCAGCTGCTACAATTAAAGCAACTCATGGTGTGTTTGAACATGTCCAGCAATCAATGGTACTTCGGTGTCAGGCATGTTTGGCGTCTGATGGTGCAAACTTCGAGCATCTATTGTAACATTCAAGCTGTCGTACACCATTTGTAGTCATGTCCAACAAATGTTTCAAATTAAATCACTCTCTTTTTCCTTTTCCATCTTCTACTTCTGATACCACTTACCCCTGACACTTCCGGGTATCCTTATGATCCGGGTATCCTTAATCCTTATGATATGCCTTACTTCTCTCAGACGTTTGTCGCAAAATTTACGGAACACTCTGCATAGCAATGTATTGCCAAGAATAATTATCTGTCTGGTGATACTAACTGAAAATATTCAGTTCTAACACTTTGTAGAGACACCACTTATGTTAATATTCAAACTATAAATGTTACTAATCATTCCAAATTTAAATACATTGCTTCCTCAATAATGTCATATTTCTCATATTTAATTAAAAATTTATTTTTCCCCTAAGATCCAAATTTTATTTAGAAATTTCTTTGCTTAGAAAAATATAGGTTGAAATTATCCAAAGTATTTATTAGAATTAAAATCTGATTTATTCGATTTATTACTGTTTAAAGGTATTCTTGTATTCATACTTGTATTGAAGATTTTATTTTGGTTTCCTTCTAAAGTTTTGCATTAGACTAGACTTTCTGTGGGATACCTTAATCTTTAGATTCAAATAAACTCAGTACCCCAAACAAATATTTTTCTCTACAAAATGGATTCCTAACAGCGATGTTTGTTCCTCGCTGCGAAATTTTACATCATCATTGTTGTGGTAGAACATTTTCATCATTACGAAGCACACTATGGGCCATTAAGGCACCTAAACAATCTACTTGAGTGTCTTTTAAGTATTTGTGCTGGAATCTGTATATTGAAGATGCCTCTTTTGTTGGATTTGCATAATTGCACATCCAGTATACAAGACAGTTATCATGTTTTCTCGAAATGCAAAACCTGAATGCCGCACGTGGCTGGGCAAAGAGACGGAGATGGACAAAGAAAAGGAGACAGCATTGATCGATCTCATTTGCAAATGGACTTGGAATTTGTTTTCCGCTTCAGAGATTCTTTCCCTTTACTCATCATTCCATCCATTCCTCATCGAATATTAGAATACGACTGCTGAATCGTATAATAGTAAAGCCCGCATCGATTCGCTTAAAGAGCTTTTCGCTGAGGAGATGGCAAAGGAGAAATTTCAGCCAGTTCAGCGTAAATTCGTTTTGCAAATGCTAACCTCTCCGTCTGTTAAGGCTGAAGTTGTTTTAAATGCTAAGGTTATTCGTTAAAAATAACAATAAAATATCAAACAATGTTTTGAAATAATATTGTCGGCAATTTCAAAAACCAGATACACAAGCTGTTTTTACCCCTTCTCGTTTTCACTGTCGTTCCCATTTTTTCGTGTATGTGCGTGAAAGAGGCAAATCAATTTATTATCATATTCTTCAAGATGGTTACGTTCTGTCTGTCATAAGAATAGCTCTCGCCAGTTAGTCTGCAGCTGTCTGTTGCTGTAGAAACGAGCACTGACCCATTTTCCGTAGGAGTGTCTTGAAAATTTACTTTTCATTTTTGCCATCTTGGAGTATTTAAAGATGAATTGGCAACGCTTGGATCGCCCATATTTGAAATATTCTAGCCCTGTTGCTATAGCGACCGCTACCCTGTAGCGTGAGCTGTTCTTCTCGTAGACAGACAGTATTTTCGCCTCCTTTTGCAACTAATACGTGACTCACTGCGCAGAATTATGAAACTCTCCACTTAATTAACATTTTCGTTGACAAAGGAAAGAGTCCCGGTTGGAATACTGGTACCCAAGGGAGCTTGTTCATTTGGTTCTTGATTCGCCATAAATTGTATTATTAAATTACTGTAAGCTTGACATTCAGAAGGTGTTTTTCACGGAGTCTGGAACATCGTTTTGCTTACAAGTGCATAATAAAGCGAGCGATCAGGAAAAATCTCTGATATTTACTTTGTTGAAGCTGGCGTATACATCGCAACGAAGCTGTCAAGGATCGAATACCGCAATGGACAGGAAACATATGATTATAAATACCTATATAATAACAAGCATTCAGTCCCCAAATGGCAGTAGATAGAAATGTCGTGCTGAGAAATATGATTACATATGTTATGGTGATCCATAAGGGATTTACTATTCTTTTTTATATGAATGATGTGGAGAAAGACATGTGGTTAGCAAGATGACGGTGATATTTAATGGAAAATACGTTACATTCAAAATCACACGTTTACCCATTAAAACGTAAGGGGAGCGTTGGAACAACGAAACCATTTTTTTCTTGAATTTAGGGCAAGTATAAAATGATCTATTGTTAACTGAGAAAATACTGTAATTGGGTTTGTTTATTGCCGCTACAAATAAAAACAAAACACAGTAATTATTTATATACTGATAAACGGAAACTTCTCTGATCGAATAACATTATTGCAATTATTTTAAACTTTAGAAATATATCTCATATATCCCACCGGTTTAGATCAATATAATTTAAGATAAGTATTAGGTTTATTTTTGTATTTTCAAGGGTTAAATATAAAAATTATTAACTAGGTTCTGATCAAATGTTTTACCAACTGAACTGCAATAACAGGTGTTAAAGATATCTTTTCGCAATAATTTTTGTGTTGACAATAATGCTTGTGCCTTAAAGTTCGTTAATAAACTGCGTTTTTCTAATATAGGGCAATACTTGCATATTTCGCCTTCAAAGAAAGTCTATGTATCCATTATTTTTTATGCTGCAAGCACAGCGTTTCCTTTATCGCTACTGCAGTATTTTTATCTTGATTTATCTAAATACAAGAACATCGCGTGATGGATTGGGTTTTACTATGCTACAGATTCACCAATAAAAAACTTAAATAAAATGAAATATAAACGAAACTGCTGAAACGCTTTAGTTGTGCCGTTAGTTAACACTAAAGGCTTCTTATGCATCTGTAAGTTTAACACTTTGTTACTTAAGCCAGTATTAGAAATCTGTTTACCTAATGGTACTTCCATCAGAGTTACTCAAGAAATGTGCATGGATTATTGCCCTAACGACTGTCAAGTTACTCATAAACATGGATTTAAAATAAACAAACGTTATTGCAAAAAATTACACCTGAAAATTTGATTACTTCTCAACAGTTAACTTTAAACACTTCGGTAACCGGCTTTTGGTACTTTCAGTTACCAGAATCAATTTCGTGTAAGCATTTCAGTGCATTTGGGTGTTTTTGCTTTAGCTAACCATTTTAACACGTTGAGCGCCACGCGTATTTCTTAGGCAATCCCGTTCAGGCCACGCGCGCCGCTTAAAAGCGCTGGTGTTGTAGGGCCAGTGATTTTTATAGCAGTAGAAGATAGTTTACGTTTGGAACGCGATTCCTATAGGCATTCATTCAACACGTAATGCGCCAAATCTGTTTTGTTTTATTTGTTTGTTTTGTTTGGCCAACTAGATAACATTTTATCGAAAGAGATTCGTGGCCGGTGTCCCCTTTACAACAAACCAGGTCATTGCAGTTCTTGGCCCCGTGCAAACAAAAATTTTCTTTAACCTAAGCGTCAAAATGCCAGTTCTAGAGTATGAAACCGATAGCAGCAGTGAAATTATTCTTGCTAGAAAACTGGCCAGAGAGAATGTATTTTTATCATCTTCTGACGACGAGGAGGAGATTGTTAAAGAATGGCATGACCCGAAAATGGCGGACTGAACGGAAAATCTAGTGTCAGCCACAGATGGCTGACGCGGCCTAAACAGAAAGTCTAGTGTCAGCCACAGATGGCTGACGCGGCCTAAACAGAAAGTCTAGTGTCAGCCACAGATGGCTGACGCGGCCTAAACAGAAAGTCTAGTGTCAGCCACAGATGGCTGACGCGGCCTAAACAGAAAGTCTAGTGTCAGCCACAGATGGCTGACGCGGCCTAAACAGAAAGTCTAGTGTCAGCCACAGATGGCTGACGCGACCTAAACAGAAAGTCTAGTGTCAGCCACAGATGGCTGACGCGGCCTAAACAGAAAGTCTAGTGTCAGCCACAGGTGGCTGACGCGGCCTAAACAGAAAGTCTAGTGTCAGCCACAGATGGCTGACGTGGCCTAAACAGAAAGTCTAGTGTCAGCCACAAATGGCTGACGTGGCGCTCAACGTGTTAAACAACAGTTATCAACCTAGCCCTCTCAACGTTATCGACTTAAATTTTCTGTGTAGAAAGGTGGCTTTCTAATTCATGACACAGGAAAATTTCTCCCAGCTTTTAGAGTATCCGATTTCGGGTTGGATGCTTATTAGAAGAAAAGGAATAAAGTCATTTTTTAATTATAATCGAGAGAATACCATTTAATCATGACATTTGAGGAACTTTGAAATTTCAGGGCTACACTGGTAGCTTTCGGTGGTAAACTTGAATTGTTGCGGACTCTGGTAAATACAGCACTTTTCCAAAAAACAGAGCTAGTTCTCACAGACAGCACTAAGGTTTTTCTCAATCTATTGTTGCTGTGACGTATCTTATTTTTCTGATAGTAAAATCAGAACAAGCCCACGAAATTCATCGTGGCAAGATTGCGACTGTCATTGGCAAGAGCCTTGAGCACCATACAGGTTGCACTGCGACTATGATCAGTTCCACATCCAGTTTTGAAGGAGAGCACCCTACGGGGACGGCTCCGAGGGTCTCCCACCCCTCTTTTCCTTCCACAACCTCTCGACTCGCTGCATATTCCGAGTGCCCCCATGCCACACGGACCCTATACATTTACAAGCGTCCAAGCCTTCTCCGGTATTCGAAACCGTGCTCTTCGGTACGGCAGTCAACTTCACTAACCACTATCTCGGCTGGGCGGCTGCTTTTCAATCTATAATGCATAAGTTTATAGGGTTCCAGCCTTGAATTTACAGCTCTATGTGTGAAACCTTGAGAATTGGTAAGCGAATAATCGCTTTAGCTCAGGAAACAGAAGCTTAAACTCAGGGTTAATTACCCTTAATTGTCCAACATAAGAATTAACAGACTGTACTTTTAACAGGACGTGCCAAAAAGCCTCCCCTTGGGCTTGAACTGAAGAGTACTAAGAAATAAAATTGAACTAATACTTAACTAAAAAGATATAGCCGAATTTAACTAAACGGGAAGCTATCAAGGGCTAGAAATACGGCCGAGCGTAGTAATAGCTTCGTGTAGGCAAAAGGTAAACGCGCGCTAGTCAGAATCTCTGACTCTCTAACGAACTCAGTGGAACTTCGACTTAAGTGCCGCTCTTCCTTCATTTGCATTAACCGCGATTCTAAAAACACAGACTCTGGGAGGAAATCTGTAAGCTGAAATTAGGAGGGACAGGAAAGTATCTTTAACTAAAGATAACTGTTAAAAACATAGGATAAACCGTAAAAGTTAACTAGCTTTTGAACTCCCTTTTACAAGGTCCTAAGTTTCGTAAATCTAGTTTGAGCGAATTTTTATGTTTTAAACCAAAAGAAGGACAGGATAGCGTTTAGACTCAGTTTAATTGCTGGTAAGACTTAAAATAATTTCGCCGACTGACTAAGTTAAAGCAAATTATTCTACTATACTTAAGATATTTTGTCAACTTTAAAGGTATAATATAATGAGAGCGCAATAAATTACCGCCTATAGCAGTTGCTTTGACTATAACAAAATGGGAAAAGTAAACCTTTATAAAACATTTAAGCATTTTATTATCTATCACAATAACGTCGAAGGAAAATGGAATTAACCATTAATTTTATTATTGCTTGAAAATGTAATATCTTTCCCTGCGTAAAATCATACTTATTTGCGTATTAATTTCAAATTTTTAATCTTACTTTTAATAATGCCAGGTAAGTTAAACATATAATACAATATCTAGTAATTTTGCATTTCATAAGTAAAAAAGAAATTAAAATTTTCTGATCCTGAAGTTAAGACACAAAAACAGGTCAGCAAAAAATATTGAAAATTATGAAGTAGAAGAACTGGAACATTCTCGGTAAAACCTATTGCTGGAGAAGTACTATAAAACTGGAATAGTTTCAAAAAATGTTTGAATATTTTGGAAATATTTTCTTAAAGATAGAACTATATATTACGTTTTCAAAGAAAATTATTCCTCTGAAATTAATAACAGGTTGCGAAGGTCTGTAAGAAAAATCCTAAAAGACGCAAACAAAGATATAAGAATCTGGTACTTTTATGATTGTTGCCAGGATGTGGAATGACGCTTTGGGCTCTAAATTGTGGAAGAATGAGAGGAAGTAAAATAAAATAAAAAACTGTTCTTCTTAAACGTAAAATGAAAGGAATTTTATTTTACCGCATTTTTTCTGTACGTACTAAGGAAACATTTCTCTTAAAACAATTCAGGAAAAAACATTTGATTTGAAATATTTTTTTTCCCTGGAAGAAATTTCGAGAAAAGGAATGGCCTGAGTAAAACAAAAATCAACTAGAAATTTTCTAGGTAAAAGAGATTTTATTAAACATTTTGTAAGTACGGTGAATAAATGGATAGAACTAGATAACGAACGTCTTTTATTTAAAATATATTAGGTATGAAATTATTTTTATTTAGTACCTGAAATGCAAGAATGATACCAATCCAAGTTCTGATATTAGTTTTATAGTTTGCTTTATGTAAAAGAAATTCGAAATAATGATGTTTAATTCCAGTTTCTATACCAAAAATGGAACCACCAGTGGCCGAGCGATAGAGTCGCTAAACACTAGTAGTTCGGTCCGAAGCTCGAATCCCGCGAACGGTGGGCGTTTTCGCGGGTTTTCCCACATGTAACGTGTATCTGAGTCAGTTTACCTTAGAAAATCCTCCACGAAGGCATGCCTTAGGCACGTAGCTTTCGAGGTGTAATCACGTAAACCAAACCTACAACAAAATTTCTAATTCAATAACCCCCACAACACACAGAAAAAGAACTTGTTTAAGCAATGAAATTTGAATTTTATGAGCGTTTTGTTAATTTTATGAAAAGAGCACTGACACAGGTTTTAGTAGAAGCAGTTTTTAGTGATATAGTTTAACGAAAAATAGCGTTAATTAATGCATCCTATAAACGACCCAGAAAAATAAGCAGATAGGATTAAATATTACCAGAAAATGTGAAAGAGCATATCGTCATAAAATATCCAAAAATGTCACAAAAATGTTGACAGGAATATCTGATATTAAAAAACTTTGTAACGGCATTTATTGCTTTTTTAATCTTGTGTCACTCAGTATAAGTCAACTTGTGCTTTAAGTTTTCCTTTCTTTTTTTAAATCTTTTTTTGTTCATTTTCTATTCACAAACTGCAAACTTTGTTTCTGACTGAAATTTGTAAGTTTTGTTTCAAGCTATTTATGATGCCATTTTGAATTTGGCAATTCGAATGCTCGTTCCAAAAGTGAAAATGCAAATAAGTTTATGAAAGATTATAAGTAGTTAAATTTATCAAAAATTTTGTAAAATTTATCATTTGCTTTATATTGTTCTTTTTGCTTAATGGATAATATTCGTTTTACTTCCCACATAAGTATAATAATATGGAGAATATTTGGTTGGAGAGGATTTAAATCATTCACAACAAATAAAATAACATGATTCACAACAAATAAATCATCAGAAAGTTTTTCCTTTATCTTATTCTTGAAGCCCAAATTTATCTTATTCTTGAAGCCCAAATTTATCTTATTCTTGAAGCCCAGATTTATCTTATTCTTGAATGCTTACTTAAGGTAAAGAATTTAAGTCTATTTATAAAATCTTTGATATATATTAAGGTATTGATATATAATAAGGTATCTTTGATATATATTAAGGTATTGATATATAATAAGGTATCTTTGATATATATTTGATATATATTAAGGTATCTTTGATATATATTTGATATATATTGCATAACTGGGATTTCTTTAAAAGAATATACTTTTATCAAATGAAAATTAATACATAAAAAAATTATTGTTTCCCTTCAAAAAGAATAATAGTAATAAAATTGTAATGCTTATCTATCAGTTAGTTTTACTACATTTTAAAATGAAGTAAATGACTAAATAATTTTCTTCTTAGTTAGTAATCATGTTATACAACCTGAACAGATTCGTAATGGATTGAATGCACAAGTCGGCAGAAAGTTAATAAAATTGATTCTTATCCTAAGAAATAAAAAAAAATGCTGAAATTTCCTCAGAGATATATATTCGTACAATATCACAATATCTCACAGTAGGTATATTTTGAACTACTAAAACGTTAAATAAAACTCAATTAAAAACAGAGAATGCTAATCCGATCTCACCGCTAATTTGCTATATCCCACAACAGGAAATAAGTAAACAACTGAATTGAGATGTTTTCCTCCGGCTTTTATAAGCTTTGTAATCATGAAGGAGAACATTCTCGTATTTTCTCGATTTTTCTGGATAACAAAAGACTACAATTACGAGATATATATTTATTAAATGTTAAAATGCGCGTACTCCTATAATTTTACTTTTTCGGGGTGGCTTTCTCTTAAAATTCGTCGCATGCAGCATTCCACGGGGAAATGAAGCAATTTAATTACAATTCTACTAAAAATAGCAAACTAAATACAAAAACCGTTATAATAATAAATTAAATGATGATAATAATAAATAAATAAAATAAATAAAATATCAGTTGCACTACAAAAATATCAAAATATCTATTTATAAAGGAGCTAAATAGAGAGGAAGAAATATTAGGTAGAGGAGTATGTGTTTATATAGATATAAATAGAGGAGTATGTTATGAATAATATTAAGCCTTATTAGTAATTGGAAAAAAAGGAGTAGTTTAAATTTAAAGAGAAGAGAACAGAAAAGAAATGGTATAAAGGATATAGAAAAGTGATTACTAATCATACAATTTAACAATAATTTAACTTAATTTAACAATTTAACTTAAAATAAATAATAAATTAAATAATAATAATAATAAATAAATAAATAAAGTAAATAAAATATCAGTTGCATCATTATTGTTAAATTAATGTTAAATTAATTATCATTTAATTTATTATTTTTAAGTTAAGTTAAATTGTAACTAATAAAGCTTTACAACTAAATTATTGCATTACAAAAGAAGTATAAGTAAATGTAATAACAGTAGCAATATTATTTTTTGCTGGGATTGCTTATTGACTGCTATATTACGCTTGATATACATATAAATAAATTATGTTAAAATATGTATTAAGATTAAAGTAGTAAGCTTTGTTACAATAACGTTTATGTGACAAGAAAAGTAACTTTACAGTTAATATAGACAAAGTAATTAAATGGAATTAGTAATATTAATTAGTTATGAAAAATAACGGTAAAGATTAGTAATATTGATGTATAAATATTACATAATCAAAGAAAAATCTTATTATGAGAAAAGCAGTATTAGGTAAGTATTTTAATTAATAGAAGAAAAGGAGTATTTTAAATTTATTGAAGAGAAAATATTGAAGGTAATGTTAAGGGAAGGAGATGAATAGACAGTAAATTGAAAAGTGAAAGACTTGGGAAAGATGATTAATATTGAGCCAATGTTATAGATATAATAACTTCAATACAATCTCTGGCGGAAAATCTTCAAAGAAAACCATAGACATTCACAATTTGTTAGTGTCAATAATGAATTACACCACTACGCAATTTTCTCCAGGTGATTTTCTGATTCAGTGAATAATTACCCTTGTAAAATCATCCAAAGGTGCTATTTCTACAGAAAGGAATTTTAAACAGTAATAATAAATATTTAGAATAACTTAGAGCTGTCCTGAACACATTATATCCTACTAATTTCTGTTTTAATTTCCGGGTATTAATTATTTAACAATAATACTCTTTAAAGCAACAACTTAATATTCACCAATAACCAGTACAAATGCCATTCCAATGGTAATTCTTTTATGATTTTTAAATAAAGTTCTTTTTTACCTAGACAACTAGAAAAATAGTTTTACTACAGAAATAATATATACGAATTTTTCCTTGGAAAAAAAAATTGTTAAAGCAAGAATTGCAAAAATTTAGATTCCCAACTTAAATTAAATATCGGTTACACAGTTTCTGCCTTGTATCTTCTGAAACGGGAATATATGACATTGGCTACTAAATCTGATAAAATAAAAATAATTTACCATTGTGTTATTCTTTTCATTACCAATATATTGTAAGTAGAACAATAAAATAAGCGGAAAGATTGTTATTGGAGACTTATAAATTTCAACAAAGAAGGCTTGTATGACATATTGAATTATGTAATATTACCAGAGGACTGAAACCGTTAAACATATATTAACAATTATTTAGCTGAAAATATATTACTACTGTTAAAAATTCAGGATACAATTAATGAAAGACAAGTGGTTGGTTTATTGATAATAGTAAAATATGCAAGCATTATAAGAATGCTTTTCTTTAGAAAAAACATGTAATAACGTTATGCATTAAGAAACTCATCCTGGTTGCTAAGAACTAAACCAAGAACCAAGTTTCAGTGTTCGATTGACTTAACAACTGAACCACCAGTTGGGGCCTGCCAGTGAGATAATATTTATACAGTAAGCATTATTAACACGATTTAAATTGACATAAATAATAGCACACTATATAAAATGTCTCGTTAATCGTATACCAAAAAATAGCATCAAAACCCCGAGAGAACGAGTCCCAGGATGTCCCACCCCTCTTCACGAACCACCAACGATGCCCCAAAGACACTATTAGATTTACAAATATCCATGCCTTTTCTGGGATTCGAACTCAAGCCCTTCGGTAGTAGGCTCCCCTAATCACTGCATCGTCTGGACGGTGAATTACAAATATAGATTCATAAAACTAAGTTCGAGAATATTAAAACATTTAAGAAAAATTCATTAAATTTCGGACTGCATTTTAATGGCTGCTCCATGGCTGCATTTTAAATACTTTGCTAGCAGTGATATGGATAATTTATCTGTATTTATCTTTAGGCATTCATTTAGTTTTACAGTAGTCTAATTTTCTAATCAAACTTATTTTTCTTTAGATTTTCTATAAATCATGTGCTCAGATTCAACTATGGATACTTATAACATGAATAGTAAGAATAAATGAATAAAACAGGTACAACAACACGAACCCACTGTATATTTCTTTAACTGCAGCAGATTTAATATTTAAAAAAGCTATTTTTGTCAAATTCTTGCGGAGTTTTATCGGCATATAACTCACGAAAAATAATAAATTCCACCACCTCTAATTCAAAAGGCTTTTATTCATTAAAAATTCATTTATTCCTTTCATTGCTGTGAATTCATTATTAACATATATTTACAGAATTAACATCCAAGGAGCAATTCTATGTCTTCTCTTTCCAAAACGCTTCTTTTGTTATATTGAATTCATCGCACAGTTAGGTACGACTTGTAATTCCATAGTAATACGTATGTGGCACATCGAAATGATTACAATACTCTACTAAATGCTGAAACAGTAACCCAACATTGAATTTAAAATGCAGATAAAACGGTATAAATCTTGAGCTTAGATAACGTCAGAGTGTTCTGTAGTAGAAGGTGAAAAAAGTGCATCCAATCACGATGACTGATTTCACCTGTGTTCGCTAGATGGTATTGTTTGCCTACATGCATCTACGCATCGTGTTCGCATATCAATCTTTCTATACGACTTCGCACCGGTTTGGAACTGTACAAATATACTACAGCTATAAATGACTATGTCATAATTCCGAATCCACACTCACCTAAGAGGTACCAAATTTTCATACCAACTGTATGATTAAAATTACTCTGTAATTTTAATAGCTCAATTTTTCACAATAACTTAATGTGTTTTTTTAACAAATTATTTTACAAACTTATGATTTGAGCATCTTAAGGACGGTTACAGTTAACATTGAACCTAATTTTTCCTATGAATATGCAAAATAAATTTACCATTATAATGCCCAACTTATAACGTGTAGTGGTGCGTCTCATAGGGAAAGAAATCCGTTCTAGAACGATGCTTTTTGTACAAATCGTTCGTTATGCGAGACGGTATTTTCCATATGTTTATGTGGAAATAATCTTAATCCTGTACTTCTTTTTACTTTGAAATTGCAAAACGTTGGAAAAACATTACGAACGATATTAAAAATACCACACATTTTGGAGATATGATGTGCTTACTTATTTTAAGTTATAAATTTATTTACGTGCACAATGTATCATACAAACAGTTCTTCAGCTCAGTTTGGAATAAGTTTCCCTTTCCTTCCAGTGGGGGGGGGGAAGAAAATTCAGCGATCCTAATTTTTCTTGTACACACGTTTTTAGAAGATTTAATCTCTAAGAATTATTTTAAGGTGGTTAGCATTTTTCTATTTTAAAAGACGGTCTTGAATTTTTGCGTGAGCTTGAGGAGATCTATCCTGGTTTACCAGTTCTTCCCACTTCTTCAAAGGACGAGAGGTAAAGCCGCAGAACACTGGTATTCCGGTATGAGGTTCGAATTCCCGCGAATAAGCTGGCTGCATGGGCATTTCTGTGGTTTTGTCCGTGTGTAACGTGTATACGAGTAAGTTTCCCTTTCAAAATCTTCCAGAAAAGCATCCCTCCTCTTAGACAGATAGCCCTCGAGTGCATTGCTAATGTCAAATAAACCAAACCGAACTCACTTCTTCAGAAAGCTTTGAGGGTTACAATAAACAAGAACCATCTGCGCTATTAAGAAAGAACTCTTTCAGTGTTTCTTCATGTTCTCGCTCAAGGTTAGTCTTCCAGATGACATGCATTTTTTTTTGTTAAATCCCCGAAGATTTTTCTGACAACACCCGGAAGATTTTTCTGTGTTTGTTCAACTGTAATTGTAAATGGAATCTTAAAACATATTTAGATCAGCTTTACGTGAGACACCGCCTCCTGTTATGAGCTTTAGTTTATTGAATCATATATCACATATAACACTATAAGGTGTGTCTCCCACCTTCTTAGCGGGCCTTTGTGGTGTAGTGGCTCATTTTCATTTTGAGATTGTTCATTTCTCATCTTGCCTTCTTCCCAAAAATACCTAATGTCTCTACAACACTGTAACTCATAACAAAGCACATGAAATAGGATATAGCTATAAGATAAATTTTTTTGAAAAATTGCAATTCTAAGCTCTGAAATTACAAAAATGTATTAATTTTAAGATTAAAATTTTAACTTCTTATTTATGCTGTGATGTTACGTATCTTACCGGTTAATAATCACAATATTTAATAAGCCTATGTGGTTAGAAATTTCAAACTTATACAGGATTTATGTGCAATTAAATGTCGTTTCGAGGCGTTCTGTGACCTCGTGTATTATTATCAGCATTATTGACTCTTATTATTATTTTTGTGCCACAAGCACAGCGATAAAAATTATTACAAATCCAAGTTTTTAGTCTGAAACATTTTACATAAGATTTGTCATTAGGCTTTTCAAATTAAATCTATCACCGATCATCTCCAAACTTCATTTCCCGAACTTCGATTCTTCATTTTCAGTTGGTATTTGTTTTATTCGGAACTTCAAACAGTGCTTTGCTTTATCGGCAGTAGCTGCACACCGAATAATAATTAATTCCCTAACAAAGCGAAAGAGATAAATTCTTTGTACGTTCTCAAGGAGTTAAAACGAAACTTCAATCAGGTTTGCTTGATACGCTTTAATTTCGTAAAGTTAAAAAGAGTTGACTTACAGTCTGAAAATTTAAATGAAAGGAAGGTAAAGGTTTTAAAATCAGCATTTATCAGCAAGTCCTGTGTCGTTAATGACAGATTAAACAAAATGCTTGAAAGAAAGAAACATTTTTTGCCGCAGATTGGAAAGCATTTTTATACTGCTGTAGGATAAAATTAGAACTGTTAAGTATCAGTTACAATTCCTTAAAATAGGTGCGGAATTGTCTTATAATATTGTCTTTTTGTATTGGCTGTCAAAAACAAATAATACATCGCAAAAGTATTAAGCAATTCTTTCCTAATCATGAATTGTTGGAAGATATTGTGGAAGGCTCCGGATCATTACTTATCGTCATAAGAAACATTTGAAAATGATTCCGATTTGATGTGAGAAGATCGTTCGAAACTTTTCCAGTAAGAGATAATCTTGCATGAATTTGAAAAAAAAAAAAATTAAAAGTTCGGTGAGTGAATCCATATGGATTAGTACAAGAAACATTAAACTTAAAGACACACACGTTTTTATTTTATATAACCAATTTTATTTAATTTGTTATTCTTTCCTAAAAGCCTTAATTGTCCCCTAATCGTCAGCGCCAGAATATTTAAATTTGATAGCGCGTGTGAAGGAATGCAAATTCTAGATTGAAGAAAGAGTTTTAAAACGGAGTTTCACTAGGAAAGAGGAAGAGTTAGGCTACTGCCGTCAACTTTACTTTTTAAGGCGACTCATACACCTTAAACCCCTCATGATCTTCGAATATGTGACTGTTGCAAGAATTGGGATATTTTATTTATTTTAAAAGCAATTACTTCCAACGTTTTACAGATGACTACATAATATAGCTGCTTTGGAAACTAGTAACCAGAAAGTTTATGTTGCCACAAATATTTTTGTAATTTAATCCTCTTTGTGACAAAATATTTCGCCATGTTTCCACCTTGCGCGCACAATATTTTAAAAATGGCTAATGGTACATACTTGAAATTAGATGGAATTCTTTATATGGGCACTATTTTCTAACTGAAGCAACAATCTGATGAATATTTTAATATTGAAAAATTTTGTGGACGAAAATATTACAAATTTTGTTAATAAAATACATTTTATAAACTCAACTCAAAATAAAATAAAAATTTAACATGAAATTTTTAGAATTTTAGGTTCACAGTAGTTTCCAACTGTTATAAAAGCTGTATATTAAATATGGAATTAAATTATGAAGCAGAATGTTTTAAACTGTGCGCGCAAGTTGGAAACATGACGAAAAATGTTTTCACAAAGCGGATTAAATTATAAAAATATTTGTGGCAACACAAACTTTCTGATTACTATTTCAGAAAGCAGCTATATTATGTAGTCAGCTGTAAAAAGTTGGTAGTAATTGCTTTTAAAATAAATCAGGTATCCCAATTCTTGCAACAGTCACCTATTCGAACATCTTATGGGTTTTAAGATGTATGAGTCCCCTTAAGTCTTTGCTCCCAGAGTTATTGCTGGTTCGCGTGGCTTAATTGCATTTACTTGCTACCACGACTTTACCACTCAGCCTTCAGGTTGGTCATTTTACATCTATTAGCAATAAAATACATAATACTCCCAATCGTGAACGATGGACTACAGGAGATTCTCGCGGACTTGCGTCTACTCTTTGTTAAATTTGTCTCTACTTTGTGATCCCTTTTATGTTTTTGTTTGCGTTATAAGGTATTTCTCCCGTCTTCTTAGCATACCTTCGTGGTGTGGTGGTAAGTGAAATGTTATTGAGAACATCCGCGTGATGGACGCGTATTCCAGAGGTCGGTGGTTCGATTCCCGGCGAGGGCATTGCTCATTTTTCATCTTACCTGCTTCCAAAAATACCTAATGTCTCTACAGTGACGAAGGAACTAAAAAGACTGTTGGATGATGATTCTCCACACCCGGAATATGGCGATTGGGTCCCCAAGGACCCTAGTCTTCTTTTAAAAGAAGGAGTATATAAGGTATTTCTCCCTTCTTGGCATGCCTTAACATCGCGTCAAAACAGCGATACTTCGGAAATACCAACATTGATTGGTTGATTGATTCTTGGCATGCCTTCGTGGTATGGTGGTTTGCAGGCTGGGCGCGTATTCCAGAGGTCCGTGATTCGATTCCCGGCGAAGGCGTTGCTCATTTTTCATCTTGCCTGCTTCCAAAAATACCTAATATACCTACAACATATTTACGTCTTCCAAGGAAAGGAAGTGCCTTCATATCATATTATAATCACACTTTAATTTGTGTTTATCTTTATATAAACGTTACTCACTGAACCTTTTGCATTAATCTTCCATTTATGTTAGTCTGAATGAGCTTTCAACTCGATGAACAACATATGAAAAAAATTAAGGATCTTATTTGACTATACATCTTTCAAATTTCAAAAAAACATACTTAAATGGGAAACATTTAAAGAATTTAATTCTATAGTTCATGAGAAAACATTTGTAAAAAATCATCACTCGGCTTTGGCTTTTGAGCCCCCTAAAAGAAAAACTGAATGTCCAAAAGGAAGAACATAATGAGAGGCAGCTTTAGGCACAAATAGTGCTGCATTTGCTTCTTCCAAGGAAATACTTAGTAAAAGAATTTACACATTCTTTTACTAATTTCTGTAATAGTTTGCGACTACTTTTTAATTTTATACATTTTAATAATTTTTTTATTTTAAAACATTTTTTTTTGCTTCGCAATATTATTTTTACTTTTCATTTTTTATTTTTGAAAGAAATAAAATATGTGATTAGATTTTGATATTTTGTTCACAGCTCACCGCTTGAAACAACATAGAAATAAAGGCTCATCTCTATTTTTATTTTCATTTTTATTTTTATGTAGCGTGATAGTAACTAAGATATAAAAAATTATTTAAAGTGATATTACACTAAGCAAAGTAATTATTCTTTTTCTATGTAGTTTCTAATCCCAAAACTGGTTTCCTTTTTATTCCAATTTTGAACTGTCTAATGTAACATCTGCCCGTATCATAATTGACAGCCATTGTTCTAGATCATATTTATCATTCCAATTTTATTTATTATTTTTAACAATACACTTGGACACAATAAAAACTTCGTCCTTATTCTGCAGAGATTCTGCATCCTTATTCTGCAAAAGTATTTGTGCAAGTTGTTTCTAAAGATCTTTATAAGAAATACTGTACTTATTTATTTTGGAAAGCACTATTTCCACATACCGTTCCTATTCAGTATTCTGTTTAGTCTTCAAAACAATGTTTGCAGAACAAAAATCAATATATTCTTTCGCGAGTGACTAACCTTCGTACTAGATAAAACAAACTAAATTCCCTTCTCTCCGCGCAGAACAACTGAAATGTTATTGAGGAATTAAGTGAATAATTTTTCGGTAAAGTTTCATACACATGTGAATGCACAAATATTATGTCTAGACTCACGTATGAAAAATCTTTTATTTTCCTAATGAGGGCAATCGTTGTGAGATAACGAATATTTGGCAAGCAACAATGCAATTCATAGTTCCCTTTGTTCTCTGTATAGAAGAAACTCTTCTAGTTTCTCGTTTAGTTTGTAATGAATTCTTTCACTAAAAGTTACCGTATTACATCTAATCGGGTTCATTTCACTTTCTATTAATGCTAAATTAACCATTATATAATTGGAATTTAACCGCCATATATCTATATAAAATCAAAATAGATACGTAATTAACGTAATTAGAAAAACGCGCTACAAAAAAAGCTCTTGGTTATACTCTAGTTCATAAGGCATCTATGTTTACTACATTCATTATGAATGAAAAGCTTAAGACTAACCAGATCTTCAATGATTTTACATAGCAACTATGAATATTCGAGAGAGCGTGTATTACTTCTGATTAAAAATTAGTTAAATAGTTTTAAGAATATTCGTATCTCTTATCTACAGCCATTCTAGCCAATAAATGCAATCTTTCTAATCCTTCTGATCTTAAATCAGATTCCAGATCACGACAACGTATGTTATAGAGACCATGACGAAGAAGGTAGATCTTAACGTTTGTCTGAGAATAAAAATGTTTTATTCTCTACAGTGTTGCCACTGCTTGTTTGAAATCTTTGAGTTTTTTAATAAAAATTCGTTAGTTTTACAAAATATGAAATAAAGACATTTTGAGATGAAGTTAATGTAATTCAGATAATATTTCACATAATTAATTATTAGAAAAGGAAACATCAGTTTGATCACTAAAACATATACGTTATCATAAATATTAAAACAAATCGTAATTTTTAAACTAACATTATCGCAAAAGCATTAATGCTTGTATAATTCTCTAGCAAGCATTAATGTTTATATAATTCACTAGCTGCTATACAAGCATTAATGCTTGGCATAATGCCAAGTTATGTAATAATTCGATTTATGAAAGCTTGGAAAGGAATTTCATTTCAGATCTGGATTTTATTGGAATTCTTTATACCGCTTAGTAAGCATTAGCTCTATTCTCTGTCAAATGTCAAGAAATTTTTGCCCTCTCCTCACAAAGCAGAACGCGATAAAAATAAGAGAAAATTACATGCAGTTGAAGATTTCGGGGAATAAAACGAGAAGTAACTTGTGCATTCTTTGTGGAACAAAATCAATAAAAAAGAAAAGTAAAATATAGATTTTACATTGAATAAAACCATTAAAAAAGGAATAGCGAAACGTAACTTCTGCGTGGAAAAACAGATTGTGCGAGGTATAAAATCGGTAACTGGAGACAGACACTGCATCAGGAAAAAAACCAATTAAAAAAGAAGGAAAGAGAAAGTTGATTCTGCTCTTGAAATGAAATAAGTTAACAAACTTATATAATAAAATTTATTAATTGATTTTTAACGTGCTTAAACTGCTGTATTCCGATCAGTTATTGAAATGTGATATTTTAACATCTAAATTAGTCAACAGTATAAATACCAATATTCGGAATATTAGAAATAGCAATATTTGGAATATTGGAATTACCAATATTGGGAATATCGAAATTTCCAATATAAATTCAGTTATTTCCAATATTCCCAATTTGGTAAATTCACAATATTCTGAATATTAGGAATATTGCAATTACCAGCATTGGGAATATTGGATTTACCAATATTGGGAATATTGGAATTATCAATATTGGGAATACTGGTATTAACAATAATGTGAAGATTAAGAATATTGGTAATATTGGAATTACCAATAGTTGGAGAGAACCTTTCGTATCAATTAATCAGCTGCTATTTCTTAAATTGAGCAAATGATCGTATATTACCCAAGTTCAAAAGTTCAGTGAGACACTAATACCCTCATGCGTTACAAAAGCTTTTATAAACGTTTCTTGCTGTGACATGCAAATACTAAATTCAACAATTTAACCAGTTCAGAGTATAAAGTTAAGTTTAAATTGCACTTAAGAGCTCATTAAATGCAATCACGCCTAATTGAGTCTTTACTAAGCCCTAATCACACACTAATTAAATCCTTTACTACGTGCACTAGATTGCTGGACGAAATTTTGTCCCTGCTCAACTTAAAATTCTACAACACAAACTAATACCAACAAACATACAAAAGTAACTAAATATTTAGAGATACTTCAGGTTAAAATTAGATCTACGGAAATTAACAAAAATTCCTTTGTTTAGGGCCAGAGAATGCTATTCATTGGGCCTACCATACTTTTAATGAATTTATCGTTGTTTATTTTGAATGTTGTAAATAATTTCCTTTGTTTATTATTTTTATTTTTTGGATGTGTTACTTTCAGTTAAAGGTGTTTGAAATAATTGTATTATTTAAAGTTGGGGTGTCTTTTTTTACTTACATTCGTTTAAGCCTCGTGTAATACTTTGTGGTGCACTAAGATATATATTTTCTTCTCAATAAAAAAAAAAAAATCTGATGTGTACACCACAGGACTTCCTTGTACGGAATATTAAATTATATGCATTTTTCTTGCATTTCATTTAAACTTATTGGATTGATTGAATCTACTTCGCCGACAGCGCATAAACCACAATAGAATAAAAGCGTTCTTTAAAATTCACTCTAGTATTTGTTTATCATAGCGACACTCTGGCGATAGGTTTACTTAACAATATTATATTTCGTTCATATTATAACTCATAATGCACAAAATGTATATCATTTAAAGAATAGAATAATCTAATCGTGCCACATGTTCTATTCAAATACTATAATAAAGCTAGAATGATGTATAAAAGAAATTAAGCAAACAAAACAAAAAAGAAACAGTTTTTTTCACAGACGATTGAGTATTTCTCATTCAGTCAATTCAGTTCTCACTTCGCGAGAAGGCAAAAATACATAAAAACTCAAAATATCTGTATTAAAAATTACGAAGTAAATCTTAAACACTTATTTCATCGAAAAAATTCCAGAAAGGATTAAGCATGATTTAATTGGCAATAAAAAATGAAAGCGTTATATTTGTTGTTGCAAAGCTAGGTTTCTCTAGTTTGGCGACAAATCCACTAGTATGCTGTTTCAAATGTAAAAAATCAATGGCCGCCATTAAAAAAAGGCTTAGCGGCACTTAAACAACTTTAAAATTGTTGATAATTCTAAAAATATTGCATACAGATTCACTAAAGGCATAAAAACTTTAACCGGAAGATAAAAACAATATAATTCAATCATATTTAAAACAAAAAATGTACAATTTACAAACATATACGAGTAAAGAAACTGAGATCACTGAGCCTGGTAACAGAGGGGATATATATATAAATATATTTATATACGTTTGGCGCGGCCGACTGCAACCAAAATACGAGGTGCACATCTAAATGTTATAGCAGTCCTATATACAAAATTTCAACGTTTTGAGGCTACTCGATTTTGAGTTATGCGAGATACGTACGTACAGACACCACGAAAAATTCTCTTCAGAATTCCTTTTAAAGCAGTTTTATAATTTTTTTGGAGGAAAAGAATCTTTTATTCTGTCCTTACGTACAGATATCATGGAAATACATCGTTAAATTGCATTTGAAAGTGGTCAAAATGAGATATTTTCGTTGAAATATGCTGCCTGAAACTTTTCGCGATTACAATACTTCCTTTTTACTTCGTACAAGGAAGTAAAAAACACTTAGTCCTGCATCGGAATTCTAAATTTACTCTGCTACGGAAAATTTTTGTAACTTGGCTGCTGAAATGTATATGGCACAAGCGCGAAAAAATTGATTTTTAATAATAAAGCTAAAAAGACAAAAATAAATGGGGTTAGCAAAAGCGAATGCCAGACTAGTAGCTTGCAAGCTCATCCTGAACGTAAAAGTCCTTAACAAATCCTTTTGGACTATTTTTAATATCTGAACACTTTCAGATATTTTTCTTAATCTTTGTATTAATTCATTTAGCAAGTCGTAAATTTATGCAGTTTAAATAAGTCAATTTATAAATTATAACTTGAAAGACAAAGATATTTTGGATTATCATATGGCACTTTGAGGATCATATGGCATATGATCATATGGCCTATCATATGGCCCTTTGAGGATTGACTCTTTACCACAATAAGCGAAAATGAGTTGAAAGCCTCGTGAAGCGAACATAGATGTTCGCTTCACGAGGCTACGAGTACCAGGCTACGAGAATAAAGGACAAAGAGCGCTCTTGGAGAACTGTATTTGTAATTTATAAAATATAAAAGGGAAATACAATAAATTGGGATAATAGCCAAAAGCAGTATCTTCTTAGTCTAAATCTTAAAAATATATTTTTTAACGGAAAAAAGGATAATATATAACATTCATATTTCATATCAAATAATTCAAATAAATTTAAGTAGACTTCATTAAATATAATTTAATTGCGGAAAATTTGGAAGTAAACATTCCTAAAATTAAAAAACGTATTATTAGCATTAGCACTTAAATGCATTAGCACTCTATTAAAACATCTCTTTTCTGAATTGACAAACATGAAGTTTCTTTAAAAACTATTTAGAAACTATTTGAAACATACGTACGTACGTATGTATGTATGTACCTCGCATATCTCAAAAATGAATAGTCTCAGAACGTTGAAATTTTGTATATGGGTATAACATGTAGATGTGCACCTCCCTTTTAGAATGCAATCGGCAGCACCAAAAGTGTATATATATATATATATATATATATATATATATATATATACACTTTGTTACTCGGCTCAGTGAGCTCTGTTTCTTTATTCTTATTTGTTTGTAACTTGTGCAGTTTTTGCTTGCTTTAAAAACGATTAAATTATGCTGTTCTTATCTTCCGCTTAAGGTTTTTTTTGCCTTTAGTTAACCTGCATGCTATAATTGTATAATTAGCAACAATTTAAAAGGAGTTTAAGTGCGGCTCAGCCTATTTTTTTTTTTACCATGGCAGACATGTTTGTTTACATTTGAAATTTGGCAGAATAGTGCATTTGTTGCCAATCTAGAGAAACTAAGCTTCGCAACAACAAACTAGCGTCTTCTTTTATTATTGCGAATTAAATTATGCGTAATCCATTCTGGAATTATTATTTAAGTTATTAAATTATCTCATATATTGACTCAGCATAGCGTCCACAACAAATTAAACCATTTTCTACGGCTTCAGTATCTTTTTGCCGAGTGATACCAAAAGGAAACTTTCAATTTTGTGCAACGAAAAATCTATGTTCTTGCAAGCTGGCGAAGTAAAGGAAGCATTGTAATCTCGAAAAATTTCGGGTATTATATTTCAAAGAAAATAGCCATTTCAGTCGCCCTCGAAACCATTTGAACGATGTTTTTGCGTTACATCTGTACGTATGGATAGAAAAAAAGGACTGGTGTTTCCAAAAATGATTGTAAATTGGATTTAATATGGATTAAAAAAAAGATTTTTTTGCCCTTGACGTCTGTACGTAAGTATGGAAGTATCTCGCATAACTCAAAAATGTGAAATTTTGTATATGGGGCTGTTATAACATGTAGTTGTGCACCTCCATTTTTGTTACAATTGGCTGCCCCAAACGTGCATATCTATCTATTTATCTTTGTATATATATATATATACTCCCACTCTGTTACTTGGCTCGGTGAGCGTAGCCTTTTTTTATTCGTCTATAATGGTAAATTGTGCATTTTTTGCTTTAAGAGTAATTGAATTATGTGGTTTTTATGCTCCGGTTAAAGTTTTTATACCTTTAGTTAATCTGCATGCAACAGTTGTAGAATTATCAATAATTTAAAAGTTTAAGTGGTAATTTAAGTATAACGAACCGCCATTCCCTTAGATTTGAAATTCAGTCAGTTTCTGCACCTTCAATGTCTTTTTGCCGAGTGGGATCAAAGTTATTTTTCAGTTTTATACACCGAAAATTCTGCCTTCCTGTCTGCTTCCCGAATTGCTTGTTTTTGCGTAAAAACTGTAATTTTAATTGTAATTTTTAAAATTTTTTTTTAATTGTATTTGGTGTTTTATGTTTTTATATATCTTTAAATTTTTAATAAAGATATTTTGTGTTTTTATTATTTTTGCATTGCCGTGAAGTGAGAACGGAATTAATTAAATGAGAAATACATGTGAAATGAAATTCGAAAAAATAAGTGTTTCATATTAGCAGAAAATACTGTAGCTACTCTGTTTCGGACCGAGCCAGAATCGTTACGAGTAGAGCAATGCGCATCAGGTAAGCAACGCATTTTTGACTAAGAAACTCAACGATTTATAAGCGAGCAATGGCAACGTTGTACAGAAAAAACATTTATATCTCCAGCGCGCGGAATTGTGTATTGAACTGTGTGCTCATTTTAAAAGTATTTTGCAACATTTCTGTTGAACTGAATTTTATGGTTTAAGTGCAAAGAACTTGATATTTAATCAATAAAGGTAACACACAAGACGTTAAAAAACGCCCCTTTGAACGTAATTTAAAATAATAATAATAAAAATAAAGTAAAAGAAAAATCTGAAAGGTTTCAGATTTTTAATTACGTCCACTGGGGCGTTTTTTAACATTTTGTCTGTTGCCTTTATTTATTAAATATCACGTTCTTCGAACTTAAACCATAAAATTCAGTTCAAGAGCAATATCGCAAAATAGTTTTAAATTGAGCATATCTTAAGAATTTTCGATACAGAGTCTCGCGCGTTGGAGATAAAAATGTTTTTCTGTACAACGTTGCCATTGCTCGCTTTGAAATCGTTGAGGTTGTTACTCAAAAATTAGTTAAAGTTTCATAAAATATGAAATCGATGATAAAACAGATTCCAAATTGGGGCTTCCACAAGCCCATATTCGCAGTAGCATTACCTCATTCGAAATTCGATGGCTCCGTGTACCGTTGTTTTAACACAATGCGAGAAATATACATACATTTATGCACATTGTTCATTACTTAATTTCTTCAAATATAATGCAGGACTCTAACATTGGGTGGCAACAGTTTGAAAAGTGAAACGGATATTTATAGTGATTGAACCCAAAATCTCAAAACGAAAACAATAGTCCTTCAGGGACAAAGCCCCTATGGAGTAAAAAAAAAAATCAGATTCATTTTTATTTGTTTAATTTCTTTTATACGATATGTTATAGTATTTGAGTAGAACATGTGGCAACGATTACATAATTCTTCAGATGATATAACATTTTTCTGCATTCTGAATTATAAATTGAATGAGATGTAACGTTGTTAAGTGAACCTAGCGCCAGACTATCGCTATGGTAAATAAATATAATGAATTTTAAACAGCGCATTAATTCTATTGTGGTTTATGTGCTATAGACGAAGTAAATTTAATTCAATTCAATAGGTTTAAATGATATGCAGGAAAAATGCGTGTAATTTAATATTCCGTACAAGGAAGTCATGTGGCATACACATTATAATTTTTATAATTGAAAAGTAGCTTATTATCAGCACTCGTCCGTAAACATCATGAAATTTGAATTTCGTAATGATAAATTACCGCTTTCTACCGTGCATTATCTCGTGACATAATTGGCTAGAATATTCAGCTAGAAAAAGAACGATACTGTTTCAGATTCATTCGAGGGTCCATCGTTCCCTTCTTCACTCCGAAAACCAGAACTGTTTCTACAATCTTATTAACCGCATAAAGTTTCCTTTTCTATTTTATTTATGCATGCATTTTTTCTTGATCAGGGTTGCTCGTTGCACAAGTGTCCAAATTAATTTAGCGTAACAAGAAGCATGCACGTGCATTTAATACAGAGAGAGTGAGAGAGAGAAAAGAGGACGTGGGCACTATCCGCTTATCGATAGAGCAGGACCACATACCTGAGCTGAATTATTGAGTGATTTTCTTTCTAAACAGCAGCAATGATAATTTGCTCAATCGTGCATGAAGCGCCAAATTTTAGGAGTGCAGAGGCCTGTAACAGAATTGCCGGAACTCCTTAAATGATACGTAATGCGACCTCTTGCAAACTGGAATTGCTTGAAGCAGGAGCTGAATAAGTATTTACATAATACTGTTGATTACCCAAATTTGGATTTGTATCGATTGGAGGTACAAAAGTAGAGTCATAATTAGTTTTAGATTAATGTATCAAATAGGTTATTAGACCTGAATATATATTTTCTATATTATTTATATGCTTGCAAGTGTATTTAAGCGTTTGACATTCAGTGTTCCTAGACACAATGTACATTTTTAAAGGCAATCAAATTCCTTATTTTACAAATTATGCATAATAGCATGTTTATTTCAATGACTGCTTGAATAGAATTGCTTATAAAATAATCTGTTTTTGAAAGAAAAAAAAATACTGTTAACTATTTTTTGCTGTAAGTAGGTATCTTTAGACATGTTAAATTTCTATTAAATTACTTCATGTAAAACCATATGGAAACTGTTAAACAAATTAAAATAATAAATCAGATTATTTGGCAATTTAAGAAAATTATAGAGCTATTTTATATGGTGGAATACAAATTAGTGTCCCTAGGAAAGAGTTTACACGAGTTAAAGATTAGTATTCCTAAATAACAACATGCAAAAAAAAAAAAAAAAAAAAAAAAACTGTGATTTTTTTTAAATGTTTGTTGCCGTTACTAATTCTCTATAGAATAAAATTATAATTAAGGGCAGCATATTTCACACCTTTGAATATGAAGTTCGTTATGTAAAATCAAATCTCTTTTATACTTACTTAAGCCTACAGACCTAATAACAGAGATAAAAGATGTATATAAATAGCTTTCATAACTAAACTTTAGAACATACTAGCTCCACTACATTTGATATTTCCTATGAAACGTTTAATTATTAGGTTTACATTGAACAATATCCCATCTGTTTTTACTAGCTGTAATTATGTAGAAAAAATCTGAACGAAACTATGGTTTTCGTTGTTAATTAACTCACAAGAGAAAAATATCTGATATGGATACCGCATGATTTACTTGTACGGCCTATTAAATTATACACATTTTTGCTGCTTTTCATTTAAATGTATTTCCTCGAATTTCATTAAAGATATATTTCTCATTCAATTAAATCAATTCTCACTTCGTGGCAAAGCTAAAAGACATAAAACCTCAAAATATCTTTATTAAACATTTGTAAAATATAGAAAAACATAAAACACCGAATACAGTTAACACAGTTAAAACATTTTCTACAATTAAAATTGGAGTTTCAAAGCTAAAACAAGCAATTTTTCCAGCGGATCAGAAGGCAGACATTTCGATGCACAAAAGTTAAATTTTACTTTGATCCCATTCGGCAATAACACATTGAAGGTAGAGAAACTGACTTAGTATTTCACTGTTCTACTAAGTTTCTAATTTAAACAAATGGCGGTTCATTAGGCTTAACTCGCCATTTTTAAGTTGTTGATAATTCTGCAACTATTAAATGCAGATCAATTAAAGGCATAAACACCTTAACCGGAACATAAAAACTACATAATTCAATCAGTTGTAAAGCAAAATATGCACTATTTACCAACATATACGAATAAAAATCTAAGCTCACCGAGCCAGGTAATAGAGTGGGAATCTATATGTATGCATTTACGTGCGATTGGTTCAGCCAATTGAAACGAAAAGGGGTGGGGCATGATTATGTATTATTGGAGTCCCATATGTATTATTTCAAAGTTCTAGAATTCTTGAGTTATGTCAGATACATACATACGTACGTACGTGCAGACGTAAATAAAAATCCTCTTCTGAATCCATTTTAAAACCAATTGACAAAAATAGACCTTTATTCTGCCCGTACGTACAGATGTCACGCAAAAACTTCGTTCAAAATATTTCGAGAGCAGTTGAAATGGATATTTTCGTTGGAATATGATACCCGAAATTTTTCGCCATTATAATACTTTCTTTACTTCGCACAAAGAAATAAAAAGTGCATTCTGCACCAGTTAGGAATAAATATCTGCCATACACCATCCATCAATGTCCAGAGGAAATTCGCATTGTCGATACGACCCCAAAATAAGAATATGATTATGTATTTCAACGAGAATATTCCCAAGAAAAGTTCGGGGATATAAATGATTTTGCAGCTAAGGAAATTTACTTGAAAGATATGCAGGAAATGTTTCGAGAATGAAAATTAGAATTCATAATCTTAGCTGCAGAGAAACATACAATTATGAAAATAAAAATTCACTAAAATGCAACCTAAGATTTTTATAGATTATGAATGAAATTCTATTGGCGATAAAAGCAGGTATTCTTCTCTGGAATCAAATACACTCATGTCTATAAATTAAGGATAATTCAGAGTCACGCGGAAATCGAACTCTAAAATAAATATATCACCTGTAAAATCACTACACACATCTTCAACAATCATATGCAAATTTCAGGAAGTAATCAAATGACACCGATGGTACGTCACAATGACGAGAGTGTAAGAGAGTGATATATAAGTAATACAGGCAAAGTAGTAAAATTGTTCGCAGGCGCTTTATAAGCATTTCAGTGCAACAACCGAATAGTTATTACACAAAGGACGCAGTTGGATGATTTTTTAAGTGGTAGAATTATCGAACGTCTGAAATGTGGGCGTACACATCTGGAAGTATCAGACGAACTTGGAATTGCCCAGAGTGCATAGGTCGCCACAGAGTTACAACGCCGAATGAGAACCGGTATTTGGCTGTTACTGCCAAAAGAAACAGACGGAGCACAGCCTCAGACCTGTCTCGTCAGCTCTCTTCAGCCACTGGTACGACAATTTCAAGGCAGACCGTGTACAGATGCTTAGGGTAGATTGGTATATGCTCGAAGACCTGTCAGATGCGTTCCACTTACCTCAACTCACTGTCGCCTGTGGTTAGCCTGGAGTAGAGGGTATGCATTGTGGACACCCCAAAAGTGGGCTTGTGTGATGTTTTCTGACGAGTCCAGGTTTAGCTTGCAGTCTGATTCTCGCCGGACGTTCATATGGAGAGCTCCAGGTACCTGTTACCACCAAGAAAAAACATTGAACGACACCGTTACGGTGGTGCAGGAGTTCTCGTTTGGGGTGGAATTATACTGGGTTCCAGAACTGACCTGCATGTTCAAATTGGAACCATGACAAGCCAAATCTATCGGGACGTCATCCTGGAACAACATGTACGTTTGTTTCGGAGAGCCATGGGCGCACAATTTGTGTTTATGGATGACAACGCCCGTCCTCAGCTGGATTCCAAAATATTAACTTTGTGAATTATTATGAGTTAAACTTTTAATTTCAACTCATCGGAAACAACGATTATTTTAAGTTCGAATAACCCTAATTACATAAACAATGTTAAAAGTTGCCAATTCAATGAATTTAAAGAGGTAAATCCAATGATTTAATTATGCACAGGTGAATGGCAAATGACATAAGAAGAATTAAATCTAAATGCATATTATAAATATTTGACCATTTAAAAAAGCTTAACTATGAAACCCTAAATATTTACTTACTTTAAAAGTGAAGTAAGACCAAACATAACATCATGCTACTAGGAAATGCGCCACTTAAGCTTAAATAATAAAGAAATTGTTCTGCTATTTTTGTTTGCTGGGAAAATTTCTGGATAGCTGCAGTAATTTATTTTCTTTCCTAAGTGGCTTCGGTTGTCATATTGACAGAATTTTCAATAAGCTAAAAGGTAAGATCTAACAAAGCTTTTTTTTTCTCTGTTTCTACTATAAACGGCTCAACGCTATTAATTTCATGGGAATTAAAAATTTATTTCAATATTTTAAAGCATGAAGTTTCGCTATTTGAGAAAAGCTATTTATTTCTCTTTTTCGTTTCAAGAGGAAGATTGTAGAAGGCTATTTTTATTACTCTAACTGTACCAAATAAAGGCGAAAGAAAAAGAAGGCTGCTGAAATGAAAGAGCATTTTTCAGTTTATTATTAATCCATAAATGTTATAAAACGTTTCGTTAGAAAAAATAAAACAAGTATCGTAACCATTACGACAATGATGTCATTAAAGTATTAAAAAGACATTTTTTATTCACAATATTTGAATTATTAAATATCTCGAAAGGGCTTTTTAATACTTTAATGATGTCATTAAAGTATTAAAAAGACATTTTTTATTCACAATATTTGAATTATTAAATATCTCGAAAGGGCTTCCTTTTTATTTTCACACTTTGCGATACAATTGGGTTCGCGACAAATAGGTGTTGTTGTCAACTGATGATGTTATAATACCTTTTACTTATCTTAGTTATTGACAGATTGCTTCCAAATACAACATACAACTTTGGACGACAAAATTATCAGCAAATCTATAACATTGTATTTATTTTGTAATACATCTGAGATGAAACCAAATTTTTATCATTGAATGTAAGCAACGTTATTCAAATTTTAATATTTGACGTTTCCATATTTTTACCTAGTTGCAGAAGCGACTTTGCTCGGCATACTAGCCACTATGATACTCTTACACAATTACATCATTCTCAACTTGATCAAAAGCTCTATTAAGAGCAAATTTGAAAGTTATTAAACATTGGCATAGTTTTGGCGTTGTAAAGAACCCACAGATATTCTATCCGAACAACATCTGGAAACTGTGGTGGCCAGTCTAAAACATTCTGGACTTTGCGTACGCAGCTGACAACCATGCTTACCCATATCATAAGGTGTCCGCCGATAACATCGCGGCAGAAACATCGCGGACGAAAACGTCGCGGAGAAAACAACGCAAAGCGAAAACGTCGTGCTACAAAACATCGTGGGAGAAAACATCGCACTTCTAAAACATCGTGGTACAAAACATCGTCGTCGAAAATAAAGCGGTTCAAAAACTTCGCAGTTTAAAAACATCGTCGTCGAAAATATCGTGGTAAAAAATAAAGTATCTACAAATCATCGCATGACGATAACATCGCAGACATGCTTTTTTCAGGCTTTAATAACTGTAAATGGATATTCCCATAATGATTTGTGAGCGCAAGATGTAAAGAAGGATAATTTTTACTTTCATATTTTTTATTAAATATGAAATTTTTGCTGAGAAAATAAGAAGGAAACTTAAGCATAGAAAATTCATGCAACTTATAGCACTTAATAGAATTTTAAACCGACATAGTTAACTAACAAAGACCATTAATAAATCATTTTTATAAAGTTTTTACAGGTAATTTTTCATAAAAAGTATAATCTATTAAGTTGCATTTAATTTTCTATGCTTAAGTTTCCTTCTTATTTTTTCAGCAAAAATTTATTAGTTAATAAAAAAATGTGAAAGTAAAACTTATCCTTCCTTACATCACTTGCGCTCACAAATCATTATAGGAATATCCATTTACAGTTATTAAACCTGAAAAAAGCATGTCTGCGATGTTATCGTCATGCGATGATTTGTAGATACTTTATTTTTTACCACGATATTTTCGACGACGATGTTTTTAAACTGCGAAGTTTTTGAACCGCGTTATTTTCGACGACGATGTTTTGTACCACGATGTTTTAGAACTGCGATGTTTTCTCTTTGCGATCTTTTCTCCCACGATATTTTGTAGCACGACGTTTTCGCCTTGCGTTGTTTTCTCCGCGACGTTTTCGTCCGCGATGTTTTTGCCGCGATGTTTTCGGCTGTAACCATATCATAATGCTGATTCTTACATGTTTTACAATGTGAACCACGTTTTCTCTTGCTCTGTGTTGTGGCCCACCAGCGGCCGAGTGGTAGTTCAGTCCAGGCAGTCCAGGTAGTCGAATCCTGGCAAACGGACTGCCTGCTTGGGCGCTTTCGTGGTTTTTCCCATGTGTTACGTAAGAGCCAGTTTCTCTTAAAACGTCCTCCACGAAGGCATCCCTCCCCTCCTGTGCTTTGCTGTAATCAACTTCGTCTTACATATGTTGTGTACCAAACACCTAAAAGTCAAGAAGAAAACGATGCTTATTTAAAAGACTCGTTTGTGATCAAGAGCATTTTGATCATTTTTCAAAGATTGTTTTTGCTTAGAACAGAAGCAAAACAAAGCTTCAGAAAAGATAATACTTGACCATTCCTTTTGTGTAAACTCTTTGTGGTTTAATAACCATTTTAACCGCAATGTTTTTATTTGTTTGAGCTCCACGGCTTCTTTATAGCTTTGCAGTCTTTTAAACCAGCAGCTGTAAAGTCTCCCTCTCAGAGTTTTAGCAATAATTGAGAGCTCTGATTTCCTCCTGTAACTTAACAGCACGTTAAGTTCGCGAGAATTTTTACTTCGATCTTTTACTGATTTTCGAAATAAAGTTCAGTCATCACGTTTTGATAGTACATTTTTCTCCCAGTTTCCTTTCTGTTTAAGTGTGAACCTATTTTTTTTTAAATTCTCCGAAAGCAGAACATTGAAGAGCAAATAACAAACATTTAAGATTTTCATTTCTTATTTAAAAACAGAATTTGATGTTATAAACTTCTTTACGTTTCATCGTTTTCTGTAAGAATGGCTTTAGTTTTCGAAATTATCATTTAACTAAGGTAATGCAATAATGAATTTCCGTTAAAATAAAGCAGTCTGAACGCATTTTGTTAAAGAAATGGATGAAAATGAAACTAAAAATTGAGTTTTTGCTTCTTTTGATTTTTTCAACCATTTTGAGGTTTTGCAGTTGAGGATGGTGGTTCGGTAAAACCATCGAAACTAGCCCTGTGAAAATTTTGAAAATATAACGCTGATTTTTGTTGTTTGACTTCTGAATTAGTATTTATTCGGCTTGTTATTGTGTCTTAATTAATTGTATTGTGTGTTTTGATTTAATGAAACTTGTGTATTTTTATTTTGCTTTTAAATGTTAATTTCATATATTAAACTGTAAATCGAATAAAACTGAATGCGTCGGTATTTATTTCCAAAATTAGCTAAATTTGATCCGGAGATTCTTCGGACTATTTTAGCGTGATTTAGAGATTTATGGCCAACTTGGCGACAATCTAGATGTTTGCGGAAACACATTTTTAATTTCCTGGTGTCTATTGTTTTTTTTAAGCTTCCAGATGTGCTACGGCAACCCTTATAAATACAGACAGCTAGCTACATTGGGGCAAATCAATTTAATTTTTCATTTCCGATTTGTGCGACTGTTGAGTTCCTACTTGTAAAAGGCAATTTTAGAATTTGCTCAGTAAGGGATAATGCTGATCTAAGATATATTCAAGAATGAAGGAGAATTTAATTTATTTCTAGTGCTCTCTTTGTATATATTATAGCTGTTTAACCTTCTGTAAAAGGTATAATATTTTTCAATAAAATGTTAAATTCTGCTCATTCATTAAGAGTAATTCTCAATGAGACTCTGCGAACTCGCATCAGGAAATAGTATCATAAATATAATACGTTTCTAACATCTTGTAAATTGGGGCTTAGAAAAGCTGAAATTTATTTAATTTCTGCATCCAGAATCAAATCTAGTACTTAAAAGGATATATTGTGGTAGCTATCCATTGATTAAGGACTTACACTGTAAAATTTTGATTCTGTTCTGTGTAAATCTTCTTAGATAATGGTTAACCAGTGACCTTGTAACTAGCTAGAAATTCGAAGTGAACACTAACGTCATAATTAAAAGAGTTTCCATAGCATATTGTGCATAGCTTTCGAATAATTATAAAATTACCTGGCGTATAGTCAGTTTTGATTTATGAACAATGACCTGACTGTTTAGAAGTTTTTATTTATTATTTTATTACTAATCCAATGTAAATAAGAATCAGGTTCTTTTAGGAGACATTCTACTAACGCCTTTTCAGAGGCTAGCTTTTCCCTAGTTGCTTTTCCTAGTAGCATGTGAGTTTGTTTAGATAAGGCACTTGATTAAAGCATAGCCCACAAGAATAATCCTTCCGGGCTTTGCCTTAATCAAATACCTACCCTAGCTGGTATGCAATGATTCAGAGATGACGCGTATGAAATTTCTACATATATTACTCATATGCCAACTCGCAGTAAATTAATCTTATATGGATAATATGTGCGATTGCATCGAAACCCTGGCAAGCTATTTGAAAAGTAAAGTTAATAAATGTGCATACATTATTTTGGCTTAAGTAAGGCAGTTACAGTATGTTCATTTGCTTGTCTTTAAATCTGTGTAAAATAGTTTTATAAACATAGAAGCGCAATTAAAATGTAAGGTGAATCACAAACAAATATTACTTTAATGTACTGCATTAGCTATATTTATTAGCTGAATTAGCTATTTCTGTACTGAGTTATTTCTATAGTAATAACAATTTTTAAGAAAATTCTCTAAAATAAAGAGAAAAATTGTTTAGGGCAAACACATTCTTGAAGTATTATTTCTCCTCGCAACTGCTGGTGAAGCAAGTTTGAAAAATATATGGAAGATTACTGTATGTTTCAAACAATGATAATCGTTGTGTATATCATATAATGATAATACAATGATAAATATTTCTCACTTTCTCCCTAGTACCTGTAAAAATAATATTTCCTTCCTGAACATATATTTTCTAACTAATATAATTTAAGTTTCAGAGTTATAAGAAATTTAAATCATATGCACGATAATTTTTCTCTTTACATAGTCAGGGAGAAGTAGTATGTAATGGTACATGAAGGACGTAGTATACGTACATATATTAATGATCGTATACCTACATAGTATGTATACCTATATAGTATGTATACCTACATAGTATGCATAGTATATACCTACATAATATATGCCTACATAGTATGTAAAATACCTACATAAATGATGTAGTATACCTAGATATATTAATTAATGTAATATACCTACATAAATTTAATTTTAGGCCAATTATTTGCCATAATGTATTTGGTCAGAGCTGGGAATATTTGCTGCAGCCTGAGGATGACATAGGACCACATAAAGTCATTCAGGTTGTCTATCAAAAAGCAAACAGAATTTTCATTTTTAATTAACTTCAAACAAAATAATGCAGTTTTACGAACTAGATAAATTCGTAATACATCTATTCCATCTAAGACATTAAAACATATTTATAAATTATTTCAAAAGAAATGCATGTATCTTCAAGTTTTGGAATTGGAACCACAAATATATGTATTTACTAAATGTCCAGACTAATGTGTTGTTGTTTTAATGGAAGGCAAATATGCATTTACAAATGTAATGACAAATTTATATTCAGGTATTTATGAATGGTATATATAAATTTATATTTATATTTATATTAATTTTTATATTCAGGAAAAAAATGAAACTTTGTCTTTAATAAAAATCAGCACTCAAACCACGATATGCATCAAAAGTTTAATATAATTTCAATGTGAATAACCTGACCGTAATAATGCCACAATTATTTAACCAATTTTTAGAAAAAGATTACATTTAATGGCCAAGAAAGTATTTCAGGAGTAATTAAAGAAAACCTCCTTGTATAGAGTTTATAAATGTTTTATACTTATGGTTATAGGTTTTTGAGCAGAGCCAATCTAGTGTTTCATGTACATTCATCTAGATCAATATAAAAACTAAAACTTCCTAAAAATATATATTAAACTTATGAGCTTTTTATGTTATTTAAATTACCAAAAAGATTATTAACGCATAGCAATCTTAAAAAAAGACTTTGCCATTTTTTAGATCAAAAACAGTGTCATTAACGTGAGGCTCTCTGATAGATAAGTACTCTGCGTATACTAATCTTTCGTGTTTTAATCGGAAGTGTATTAAGCTATTATATTATATTAAATATGAAAAGCAACAGTATTAAATTTGGATTTGCATATTATTTTATCTGATTAAATTGTATTGATTATACGTACATTTTATTTTAAACAATATAGATATATATTACAGTAAAAATGAAGAATTTAAAAATATTTGTGTACGTGAAATTGATTAACTACACTTAACGACAACAATATAGTATATACCAAAAATATAACATGTGAAATCAATTTCCAAAGTATAATATTGTAGTTTCATTTTTGAGAAAACATTTTATTACGAGATTTCAGCATTTTCAACTCATGTATTGTGTTCCAAGTAAAGCTTTTAAATCCTCTAGCTCACATTGTAGAGTCATTAGGTTAATTGGAAGCAGAAAAGATGAAAAATATGCAACCGCCTTCGCCCGGAATCGAACCACGGACCTCTGGAATACCGGCCCAGCGTGCTACCGTTACACCACGAAGGCACACTAGAAAAGTGGGAGAAATACCTTATAACATATCTACAAAAATTCCTATCTTTGCTGAAGTAGAGGCTTTCAAAATTGTGATATATCTGAGACGTACCTATACTGTTTTAGAAATATTCAAATATTGTATATTGCTTTCAGACTGTGATCAAACACTGAAGAATTTTGCTGCCTATTATCCGGATATTCAAAATCTAAAATATTCTTTCCTTATAATTTCGTATCCGTGGTATTCTCGTGTATATTTCTTTTCTAAGAAACTTTTTCTTCATTTTTTACATACTTATAAACGATATAGTGTTATTGAAAATTAGGAAATACCTTTCGTTTAGTAAACCGTCATATGAAATGTATTAAATATAAAGTATAGATGATCGGTTAAAATCTCTGTCTGTTTGTGAAAATGAGCCATCTTGAATTTCACTTAAACTGTAATATGCATAATATTGTTATGTCAAATATGAATTTGAATTTAAGTTTTTTTTTTTTTTTTTTTTTGCATTCTAAACACGCAGCTGCATTTAGAAATATGCATTTTGCATTTCTCAAAGTATTTTAAGAAGACAATGCCAGTTTCGAGATATTGCTGTATATTAGCTAGCGAGATGTACTAAGCTATATGAGTTCGTGAAATCTTTTGTTTACTTATTGACTACCATTCGATATTGTATTTCTCGGATGGATTTATTTAGCAGCCAGGAACTGAAACTGACACATGGCAATTATAACACATAAGTACGTTAATGTACTTTAACACATAAGTACGTTAATTTAGTATGCACGTTACGTTAATTTAGAAGTCTAAAAATGAAGTTACTGAAAAAAATGAGTTTAGTTTGCTATTGGAGTTCAGATACTTTACACGTTAATATTGAATACTGAGTTCTATAATTAAAATAATTAATTTTGAGTCCTCATTAAATATTGAGCTTTTCTAAAATGCGAACTCTCACTATAGCAGAATCTTTGAGTATAGTCTAATTTCATACAGTTCTATAGCGTGGTGATTAGGGTTTCATAACTCTCGTAGCTTGGAGTTATTTATTTATGCATTGGTTTAACTTGTTAATGAACGTGATGACACTAAGTGTTTTTTACTCCTTTGAGTGCAATAAAACATATGATAAAGCCTATGACTCAAAATATTAACCTTACGTTTATATGATTCTTTTAAGTAATATTGTATTGTCTTTTAAGTATGATTCTTTTAAGTAAGTTAATGAATATATGAAACTTCAGAGGTATTTTCATGACATTTCTTTGAATAAATTGAGCTAGTAGAGTATAATTTGTAAGGATCCTAAGTTTTACTAACGTTTATTTTATTTTAAATCTTTACTATCACTTCTTATTTTCTACTTACAGCCAGATTTTAACTTATTTAAAAAAGCTTTTAACTTATTTATGCAAATTTGTCTTGCTAACGCCAAGTACTTAAGTTGTGGCTTTTTGCCAAGAAAGAGAGAGGAAGGAGTTATTAGAAGCAGGCCGCTTGCCATAGTAGTTTTACTTGGTTGCTGGTTGCCTTCAAGGCCAGAGGTTTAATCCTCGTGATAATTTTAAACGTATCGTAGTGTTAGCAGTTCTCTGTACTACATACAGCTTCTTTTTAATTTACGGCCAATCTTGGAGTTAGGCACTTGTTTATTTATCCAAATTATTTTAGTTTAGTTAATATTTTTATATTCTTACGTTCAGACCACAAGTGGTTGGTCTCTGTATTCCGAAGTTCCAGAAATCATTGTAAAGAGAGAAAAATAAAGGGTTTCGTATACCCTTTCTGTGTGTATTGTCTACTTCCCAAATTTATTGAACATAGCTTTAGTAAGCTCCCTGTTCCGAGTCAGGACAGTTAATGTTTCCAAAGCAAGTAAGGAGGAACACCAGTCCTGATAAATTTATATAATGCTTTAGAGTTATCAAATGTGTAGAGGTTGTGAGATTTATCTATTTATTTTTAAGTAATAGTCCATTTTAATTTAGAACTTTCCTATTACTCACCTTTCACCTATGCGTTTCATGCCAGAAATTCGAATGAGACAGCGAGCGTTTATTCAGATTAAAGTAGAAAGAAGTGCTATTTAAGCAAGCGTTTCAGAAGTTAGTTTTAGAGCGTATCTGCCTATCCCAGGCCACGCTATGCTATGATTATTAGCAACCTGATTTAGTGGCGTTTAGTGCTTCTAGCCATTCGGCTTTATTTCGCCGGTTTTTTACAAACCAAAGCCTTGCCTGCGCGTTAAATTATCCTGTGAGCCTCTAGGCTAATCTACCGCATTTTGAATTTGTTCATTGTTACATATTTCCGTTAAGCCAGAAATACTTGGTTTCTGTAAACCCAAGTTGTGTTCGAATAGGTCTTATACACCCTTCTTCTAACTCTTGTTTTGTTTCACAAGGCTAGAAGATTCTTCAACAAAACTAGAATTTATAAGGTTATAAGGTATTTTTCTCCCTCTTTCCCTTCGTAGTGTGATTGGAAGCATACACGACACGTATTCAAGAGGTCCAGAATTTCGAGTCCATTGCACAATTTTCACTCAAATGTTAAAAAAAAAAAAAATATTCTGCAAATGGCACCCAAACTAAAAGATGGTGGCCGATAATTCCTTACCCTGAGGATTTGGCGACTGGATCCCATACTCTCCAGTTGCCCTTTCAAAGGGGTGTATATAAGATATTTTCTCTCTCTTTTCCGAATACCTTCTGGTATAACTGGAAGTAAGCTGTATGCATATTTAAGAGGTCCAGGCTTCAAGTCCTGGCGTGGGCATTTCATCCTTTTCATATCTCTTCCTTCAAGAAAACCTAATGATTCTGCAAGGTTACGACTGTCGTTTCGCTATCCCATGTCAGATTCGGGCAACAAGCAAACGCCTACGTAGAATACAGCTCAAGTTTAGGTCTTCATACCGAAGCATATCATTGTTATAGCTTTAAGAGGTGTGAACAAGTTCAGCCGTTAACTGAAAATTGCACTAAGGTTGAAAAACAGTTCGGGTTTTATGAGAAAAACAAAAGACGTATTAACTGCTCCGAATTCCTCGTAAAAGCACATTGATTCGTGGAGCAAAAGCCATATAACGTCCATTCACAATGAAATGGTGCCAGCAATTCGAATAAGGCTGCACAGACTTGAGTAATGCTGAATGACAAGACATCGATGGGTCAGCATCGATTAATGCAAAGATTGCTCTGCAGTTTGGTGAAACGACTGTCAGCAGTTTCAGAGTGGCAGTTATGGCAGAGAAACTGCTTTGGAGCTGGTAACTGAGTGGGCAATAAGTGACACTCGGTTACCTTGAGCTGACCTTTCTATGATGATAAGCTGATATTTCTACGATGGCTGCGTGATGAAGTAGTAGATTTCTTTTGTCAGAAAATCAAATCTTTAGATTATAGAGACTCTTTAGAGACCCGTTGATTATGTTAAAAAATATATGTTTCTGTGTCGTATCTTAATGCAGTGCGTCACTCGTAAAATTTTCTTGACCTGCAATAAACAAATGCATTCCATATTTTGAATCCCTCTCTCGTATAATACTGTTATATAGATTACCGTGAGAGTTCAATCCAAAAAAAAATTTCTTATCTGGTAAAGACATCTTGACCAATGTTATATCTTAAATTCATATTATGTTAAATGTTAAATATGAAACTACTTGCCGTTAAAGGGAGTGATCGTATAGTGAAACGTGTACAGCATTTTTGCGTTGTCAAAAAAAAATGCATTCCGGGACCGCGCCGTGAGAGGATCGAAAACATAAAACATATACAAGATATAAAGGAAAAGTTCATATTAAATATATAAAGAAAACATACTGTAAGAGGTTCCAGATTAAATATCAGTTTATTCAATTACAACACAATAAGGAAAAATCTTAACCTCATCTGAGAGTCTGTACATTTAAATTCATAAAAAAAACTTAAGGTTTGTCTGGTGATTTAAAAGAACGGAAAGGGAACAATTTATGGCCTGAGAGTTAAATTTTAGATTCGACGTTGTTTTTTTTTTTTACTGCTAAGGACGTTTTTGAAAAAACTTGCCTAAAGTTCCAACACACCAAAAAAATAATACTTATCTTGAGTGGACATCTTGAAGTGGAGGAGAGCTCATATCTTAGCTCTATCCTTACGTCACTTGGCAAATCCGCAAGCCAGAAACTCGAACGGCACGACAATAATTTACATCAGCTATACCGTCAAATCTTACGCCTGCTACTGGTTTCCATAGAAGAAAATTATTCCCACTGGAAGCAAGAGAACAGCTTACACCGCACGGCTGTCTGCCTAGACTCTCAGCTCCACCAAGGAAAACGTAGACAATTAAGCTAGGCATTTTAGAGAACGGCTAACGCAGGCTTCCAGTTGTCTAAGGTGACATAATTCCTTTTGTTTTCAAGTCGGAGTTCAGAGGACATCGTCCTGACTTTTGCCGATACAGATAGTGACCCAAGTCTCTGTTAATTTTTTTGTTATTCGCTCAACAGTTTTTTTTTCTTCGCATTTTTGAGAAAACCCGCGGCCGGGGAGCATAATTGCCGCTCCCCGCCGGAAGCACTGCTCGATGCCGACTAAATCTTTTCCTTTCTCCTTCGCAACACCCGCAAGTTTTTTCTCAGTCTCCGTCAACAAGTCCGTCAAGCCCGAAAGTCAGCGAATCCAAGCAGTGAGTGCCTAAGCGAGTCCAGAGTAAGTGTGTAAGAGAGTCTCGCCTCTTAACCAAAACGCGACCGGGGAGCATATTTGCCGCTCACCGCCGGAAAACACCTCTCGGAGTCACTTACATTTTGTCCAGCAAGCCCAAAAATCAGCGAGTCAGTCCGAGAGTCAGCCAAAAGTAAGTGTGTCCAACTCAAATTTCCTTCTTCTCCTTCACCAAACGGGCTCCCACTATGGCTTCACTTATCGCCCCCTTAATTATGGCAAAATCTTCGTTTTCAACTTCAGAATGCGGAAAAAAAAGGGTGATCGCGCATGCGCGCCCTTCTTCACTTAGCCAACAACCGGACCCTCAATCGCCAAAAACCTGAATGACTTACATTGAAAGACAAGTAGCAACCTTTGACCTTTCCGTCACGTACTTTCCTCTCTTAAGGTCAACTAACAATGAAAATTCTTTCTCGAACATTCTAAAGCGCGCGAAATCATGACTTGGCGAAAATTGCCTCCCTTTCCCTGCTTCTTTCACAATGAATAAAAGTTTTGTACAAGATTTGCAAATAAAAGAAAATAAATAATATTCATTTAACTAAATAATATTTCCAGAAGCATCTGTTTCTCCCCAAAATTAAAGCCTTAAATTAAATAATTCAGAATCAAAATAAAATTTAAATTTCCATAAATCATAAAATCATTCACCTAATTTTTATAACGCTATCCGGTAATTTCCCTACATAACATTCCTTTCCCCTAAGGAATTAAATTTTGGTTTACCAAAATTTAGCAGACAGACACTTCTTGAAATACCATGACTCATACTGTGCAATAAGGCTAAAGGATAACATGATGTAACAATATTTCATACGACTCCTTGGTACAGTGACGTTACTGACACATTAAATGTAAAGTCCAAAATGTGCAAGTAAAACAACAAGATTAATCAAAGCAATTACTAATGAAAATACTCAAGGAAGATCATCAAAAATAATTAATCAAAAACATCAATTAAATCACTTAATTAAACCTAGAAATACTCAGAACACATACAGAAATAAAAATAAAAATAAGGCGCTAATCACAAACAAAATATGTCTAAGATCAATCAATAAGATAATTAACGCGCCGCAGATACATAAAATACATTCCTGAGAAAATAAACACACTAATAATTCAAACAATTCCAAATAAAATATGTCACATGAACGTATTCAAATAAGGAGTAAAGACCCCTAAGTACTACGAAATTGAATAACTTCTAAGATTGAATCCTAAACAGTCACGTCTAAGAACAGAAGCGGCCTGATCAGGGCCAAGCATTAGAAAAGAAAAGAACGTTACAACACAAGGAACCTCGGAACCAGCCGAAAATACCCCACACAAAAAAAATCAGAAAGAAAGAAAACGTGATTGTCCAAAATTTCAATTCAACCAAAATCAATTCCGAAAATAGCATCCAGAATACGCTGTGCAAATACCAATTAGAATTTTATCCAATACACACACAAAAATAATACTAATACCTAATGCATGTACAAAAACGTTTGGCCAAAAATTTACAAATACTACCAAGATACACATATACACATAAAATGAAAATACAATTAAACTGTAAAAATTTCGTACATAATTCAAATGAGCAATGAGATCAGTGATACCTAAACAAAAAAATTTTAAATTGCAATACCTAAACAAATACACAAATAGTCATTGCGTTAAACCATATCAAGTCAAAAAATAATTTCACTGTATTTCAAGTCAAGCCAAAAAAAAATCAACCAGCAAGAGTGAAGTGTCGCTAAAAATTTTTTCAAACCTCACGGTAAACACTAGTGAGTAACAACACCATATTTAAGTCCCCTTAGAAAGACAACACCAAAAAAAATTCAGTAATTCTAAAAATCCATTAGGTCCACAAAAACAAATTTCAACTAGTCAAAGAAATCAATCAAAGCTGGACTGAAGCACGTTACTAGAACACTAAATAAAATATCACAAATAAAAAAAAGTGTTCAAAACAAACTCCCCAATTTTAGGCAAAACTAAGATCTATTCTGCATCAGACTTTTTCAAAACGTTGTATAGTAAGCTAAGTAACAGCCTTCAGAAACACCTCCACCCAAACAAAAGAAACAAAGTAACTCTTTACCGCGTCCATGTAAGCTGAGAAAAGCGCTGTATTATGAATGACAGACTCAAACTTTACGTATCAAGCAAACCTCCAGACACGTTGAAAGAGAACATAAGATCTCTTATCTCGGAAAGAAAAGTGCGCTGACTGAAACGTTACAATCCTGAACCAACACAATGAAAAAGATACAACAATAGTTTTCTCAGATAACAAGTTCCTGTTTCTCCCGGTGTAAGAGGTCAAGTGCCACCATGAAGTGCAAGTATTTACAAGAAAACGAGCTTTCAGGACATTCCAACTTCACGCAAGACCTAACTGCAAGCAACAAATGCAAAGTTCTCAAAAGTGCTAAACTAAAAAAAAATACTCATAACTCGTAACTCAAAAATCCCTAAAAATCACACAAATGAAATCCATAACTCAAATTCTACTATTTTCCTATGACCACAGAAATCTCAATTCTTCCACAGAAACTAAACATCAGAGAACTTACATTTTACGGACCTTGGCAGAAACCACCAAAACAAAACAAAAACCTGATACAACTATCTTGATACTACCAATTCAAATACAAAACTTAAGCCAAAAGAAGAATTAACCCCAAATTCAGCAACCAGTCCAACCAAGAAAGAAAATTCAGTATCTCAAATCACATCTATTACGATTAACTAGCAAATTCAAGACAAACTACTTGTAATCAACAGAAAATTCCCGCTCATGAGTACAGAGCAAAAGTAACTAATCTTCTCAAACTTATCTAAAAATTTCCACAAACCAAATTCCCGTTGTCACAAAATTCTCATTAAAATTCACTTTCTACAATTCACAAGACTAACTCAATTTCTACTGTTTAAACAATTCTCACATGACAACTCTTCACAAACTTAAAACTCAGAAGATAACTAATCCCACTTACTCTGACTCATTAACTAATTAGAACTTCACTCAAGCTGAAGAATTCAATCCAAAAAAAAATTTAAATATGCAAACATCACTATTGCTGATCTCAGGCAAAAATCCAAATCTAACCCATGTTCACTTTAAAACAGAATTTTGCAATTGAAAAAAAAAAATCTTCAATTTTTTTTTAACTCATTCATTTGTATCATTATGCCTTAAGAACTTATAAAATTCATTGCTCAATACTAAATTAAATTTTCTAACACATTACACAATATACTGGAATCATATCAAAACAATGTAATCAAAAAAATAATAAGATACTTGGTAAACTAGATAATCATCAAAACATTACATACATTTCACAAAATATTATTCAATCAATTCAAAATAATCAAAATTTCTCTAACGTAACCCCTCACGATTACACATTTCACAAGATTCTGGGTTAAATAATTTGCGAAAACACACACACAAAAAAAAAATTTCTAGCTACGCCTAGCTATGGCTTGTCTCATTCAGTAAAATAATTAGAGTCTTTAATCTCTTTCTCTTAGAAGTGCTCAAAAAATGAGTCCAGTTTTTACCGACAAGCACTCGAAACTTGTTACAAGGATACACAAATAGCATAGGATTATCGTGAAATAATTCATTTTCCATCTTGTATCAGAAATCAGAAATCAAAAGTATACATGCAGGAAACACTCAAGGATTTTCTACAGTAAAAATATACAGTACCTATTCTCCTACATTAAAAATATATATTTTTCCTAACTTTAAAGTTCAATTCTGTTTGCCTAACGTTAAAGTCCTAAATTCCTGAAATTCACAAAGATTCTCAAAATTTATCCTCTTGTATTAACAACTTCATTAAAACAGTAAATTACTAAAAATAGGTAAATTCAAAATCAATTACTGATTCGATCCTTCACTAAGCAGAGGTCACGGCACCAATGTTATGAAGAAAGTTTCGTCGTGAGAGGATCGAATAAACACAAAAAAAATATATATATAATACTTATCTTGAGTGGACATCTTGAAGTGGAGGAGAGCTCATATCTTAGCTCTATTCTTACGTCACTTGGCAAATCCGCAAGCCAGAAACTCGAACGGCACGACAATAATTTACATCAGCTATACCGTCAAATCTTACGCCTGCTACTGGTTTCCATAGAAGAAAATTATTCCCACTGGAAGCAAGAGAACAGCTTACACCGCACGGCTGTCTGCCTAGACTCTCAGCTCCACCAAGGAAAACGTAGACAATTAAGCTAGGCATTTTAGAGAACGGCTAACGCAGGCTTCCAGTTGTCTAAGGTGACATAATTCCTTCTGTTTTCAAGTCGGAGTTTAGAGGACATCGTCCTGACTTTTGCCGATACAGATAGAGACCCAAGTCTCTGTTAATTTTTTTGTTATTCGCTCAACAGTTTTTTTTTCTTCGCATTTTTGAGAAAACCCGCGGCCGGGGAGCATAATTGCCGCTCCCCGCCGGAAGCACTGCTCGATGCCGACTAAATCTTTTCCTTTCTCCTTCGCAACACCCGCAAGTTTTTTCTCAGTCTCCGTCAACAAGTCCGTCAAGCCCGAAAGTCAGCGAATCCAAGCAGTGAGTGCCTAAGCGAGTCCAGAGTAAGTGTGTAAGAGAGTCTCGCCTCTTAACCAAAACGTGGCCGGGGAGCATATTTGCCGCTCACCGCCGGAAAACACCTCTCGGAGTCACTTACATTTTGTCCAGCAAGCCCAAAAATCAGCGAGTCAGTCCGAGAGTCAGCCAAAAGTAAGTGTGTCCAACTCAAATTTCCTTCTTCTCCTTCACCAAACGGGCTCCCACTATGGCTTCACTTATCGCCCCCTTAATTATGGCAAAATCTTCGTTTTCAACTCCAGAATGCGGAAAAAAAAGGGTGATCGCGCGTGCGCGCCGTTCTTCACTTAGCCAACAACCGGACCCTCAATCGCCAAAAACCTGAATGACTTACATTGAAAGACAAGTAGCAACCTTTGACCTTTCCGTCACGTACTTTCCTCTCTTAAGGTCAACTAACAATGAAAATTCTTTCTCGAACATTCTAAAGCGCGCGAAATCATGACTTGGCGAAAATTGCCTCCCTTTCCCTGCTTCTTTCACAATGAATAAAAGTTTTGTACAAGATTTGCAAATAAAAGAAAATAAATAATATTCATTTAACTAAATAATATTTCCAGAAGCATCTGTTTCTCTCCAAAATTAAAGCCTTAAATTAAATAATTCAGAATCAAAATAAAATTTAAATTTCCATAAATCATAAAATCATTCACCTAATTTTTATAACGCTATCCGGTAATTTCCCTACATAACAATACGTTTATGCGTTCATTAAAGAAAAACATTTCTTTCGAAGGAAATCATATGGAAAGAATCGCAGCTTTATTTATATCTTTGCATTCAAGAGATAGCAAAATATATGCCTTAAATATACGTAGCATTTTCTTCAGAGAAACCACGGATCTTCTCTTTAATGACCAGATTGCGTGGATTCTAGTATTGAAGCATATTATTTGAACAATTGTTTGCTTTGAACTGCAAACATATTTAATAAAAGAATAGGAGGTTTGGTTGGAAATACATCGAAAGGTATTTACTTGAGATAGCTGGGACAATGGAATATCTAATTTCGAATATGTAAGTCGTTATAAGTGGAAGCTAAAGTACAATTGCTTTTGAATTACTTCTGTTGTTGCGTGCATAACATCTGGTGTTCTGTGTTGCATTAAGTGTATTATGGTTCGAAAGTATTTCAGATGTTACGAAATTTAGTGAAGATAAACTAGCTACATACGCCATGAAATTTTTAAAGTTAGGCAAAATTAAAAACGAGAACTCACTATTAAAATGATACACATATCTAATTTTGCTTATTTAATTTTATTGCGATAATTCAAAGCTCGCTGGATAAATAGTTAAAATGAAATTAAAGTCAAAATTTGCCAGACAAGCAGAGAAAAGGAACGAATTTCCAAACCCTGATAATTTCAACACTTACAGTTTCGTGAAAACGTTTGAGATCGAGGATTTATGTAAACATTTGGAGTAGGAGGAAAAGTAAGTAGATCCTAAATGAAGTAATAACGCAAGTAACTAGTATGTAACTAAGTAATAGTTGTATTAATCATTTTTGGATTAAAATTTACCATGATAAACTAGTCAAACTCTAGAAAGTGAGTCGATATCGTTATTTTTATTCAAGATTACGGGGATTGTATTTTCAATTATACTACCCAAATTTTATGATATAATTTTAAAATTAAATTTTTTAAATTTTAAATTTATAATTGACATCGAAATTGTTTGCTGGTATTGGCAGGTAAAAAAGACGACTTCGGTAACTGAATTTTCTCGTGTGCCAGAAATACATTAAGTCTCTCAGAATCGGTCTTTGGATTACCATGCAGTGCATTTTTATGAAAATCCTAAAAACATTACTTAAATTGTAAAGATATTATTTTAAACTAACCAGTTATTATAATCTGCATCTGTACTTTAATTTCTACGTTCCCTTTCCTCACCATAATGCAAATCAGAAACCAGTATTTAAACTGAGGTTTTTGGATTTTAACACAGAGCATATTATTGGCTGAGCGTGCACGCTGCCTTTAATTCCTGCCATATGTGATAGTTGTAATTATTCAGCTTTGCGTTATATCGCTGTCAACACTTGTATTTTGAGGTATACAATTTAGGTCACATTTAAAGATAAATCAGTATAAACTTGGTTTCATAAGGCCGTCGATTTATTCAAACTTTAATACATAAGTATTTAGGGCAAATTTAAAAAAAATCCTATAAAATGGCTAGTGTTTTTATTTATTTGACAGTTCGCTGTTCGCATTCCATTTGGTTTGCTCTGTACAGTACAGAAATAATTCACTTCAGGCTCTAAGCATTTTCAATACTTCAAAAATTGCATTGTTTAAAGGAAGCTAATTAGCACTAATGATAGATTTACAAAGAAATCTCAAGCTTTCATTTCTTAAAAGGTTATTGCTAGCACTTCATCAAGAAATGGTGATAAATTACTCAGTAATTTATCACCATTTCTTGATGAATTTCTTTATGAAATTATTTCATGAAGAAATTCATCAATTTTTTATTTCTTTATGAAAAATTACCTAATTCCTCATAAAATCATTAAAAATACATTAAAAAAAGCTGGCATTAGCCTTACCAATTTTTAGATTTCTTGAGTTAGATAGTGATATTTTATGCTTAAAGCCCAATGGGACGATATAAAGTGGATGGCTGATTCAGGGAATCTAATGTAAAAATGTATAGATAATTCTTGTAACTACATTTTCTTTCCTCCAAAAAACTTTTGGCACAGTACTTTTAATAGTATTGTTTAAATAGTTTTAAATTACTTTGATGGCCAATTTTACTACTTTTATAAACAAATCGGGCCTTTTCGTTTTTCATTGTAGCTTGATCGCCCTCTAGCTTGAAGAATTACGACTTTTATTAACACATTACTGTTTTTTTCTGTTTTTTCCTTTGTTTAAAGGACTGACATTTAAGGATCTGTTACAGTGACACTTTGCTCAAGAAAGAAGAAAAAAGGTTTGTGTGATGATTTTGCTTACTTTCAAGCAATCAATGTGTGAGCGTTTCTTTAACTTCTTGCAACAATAACTCTTGCTGATATTATGAGAATTATAGGCATCTTTATTTTAAATAAACGATCTTTAATTCCAGATACTTGCGTCTATTTGTACTCTAATTATCTTTTTTAAATTTGAATTCAAATTATCCAGTTAAGTAATTGGTCATTCATAGCAAATTAAAATTAAATTTGTGGCTTATTTAACTTTCCCACTTTCTTCGTTAATTTAATATTATAAAAATGAATGCAGTGACACATAGTATATATACATATGTAAGATATAATAAAATATGATATCTGTTTCAAAAAAAATATAATTGGTGACCTCAAAATTAACATTCTAAATTTGGCGATCTGCCGCTAAACTCATCTCTTCTCACAGGTTCCAGACTTTTCTATCTTATGTAACGTTTTAATGCAGATACCTCTTGTCCAATCAAATTAATTGTAAACCAAAACTGAGCTGAAACTTTTCCATTCCCAATCTTCTTCCTCTGAAAGTACTATAACTTTCCCCTTTTTCCGCATAAGCTCTCCTGCCGGCAAGATGCGTTTTATGTATGCTGCTGCCGCAGTCCCAATCACATTATGTTTCGGCTACGTGGGATATGACGTTGAAAGGGACAATTCTTAGAACCCGCACAATTCCAGGAAACCCACGTAGTTAGGTTACCATTTTCACTAACTACAAAGACTTGAACGCCAAACACTAATCGATTAACGCTCAGATTGGGATCACGTGAGCCTTCAGAAGCAGAACTTTCGTCTGATTGGTTGTCTCTACTCGGGTTTGAGGTCCAGCCGAGACATTTTCGGTGAGGTTTGAAGAAATCCTGCGTAGCCACAACATTCTTTCCGTATCTAGGCGGGACTTCGCTTCAGGCGGGGTTCTTTTTTCTAGGAATCCCTCCGTTTAAAGCAGTACTTCCAGAATCTCGTTTCTCAGAAAACTGCCGTCTAGCAGGGACTGTAGCCATGTGTGATAACCTCTTAACTTACTTAAAACGACGTCGTACTTCAAAATGCAACTTACTGTGTTCAAATATAATGAGTATGATTTGATATGCGTAAAAAATAAAGATTGTGATTTTTCAAGATATGTTGTGCTAAATTGCGTTATCATGCTTTCCACCCTGCCACCTTCAACCCACTACGGTCTTCGCCTTCATCTACGCAGTATCATAAGCTGTTAAAAGTTCCACTGTTTTCATCTACGCATTTTAAAATCATGATATATATATATATATATATGTATATATATATATATATATCATTGGAAAAATAATGTAGAGCATTCTTTATTTATTTCACAAATCGTTGGTTATTATACAAAATTATCGTTTGTTTAATTTTCTAGAAGCAGTCTAAATTAGTAAATTTAAGTCAATTATCTTTCTATTTAAGGAACATGTGTTTCTTAATATGCAATATAGCCGCACTTAGTTACCTTTAGACTTTTGGTAATGTGTTGTTTCTAATTCGTCAGATCTTCTGTCAGATTCCAGTTTCAGTGCACGGTCACGGCTGAGACCTTTCCCCGCTGCTCTTCAGCTTGGATGGAGACCACAGGGACAGAATCTCATGTCTCTAACATTCTCATTTCCCTACCATTAAACCTCATAGAAAATTTCCTGTGAATATGTAAAAAAGGTCTCTACTTGGAAACTTTATAAACTAACAACAATTTATAACTGAAATAACCCCATGAACACCTACCTCTTTTGTATTACTATTACAATGCATTATAACATTGCGTTCCCAGTATTTATTATCTCATTATGTTTATCTTTTACATTTGTTGCACCACAAAAGATGTTCAATTTAATTTGCGAATTTCAAATTGTATTGAGACAGTATTGTAATCTTCTGTCCTAGATCATTATTTTTTAATAAGCACTGGCTGCGAGGCGGCGTATGGTGGGATTACACGATGTACCATAATAAGCAAACTCTAGATCTTTTGGAAAGCTTCAGTTTCCTGATTCCTCAACCCTTCTTTGCAAATTCTTATAAAACTTGCAATTTTTATTTTTTTCCTCCTTCCCTCCTCTCTCTTTATATATATATATATATATTTTGTACGAGTTAGTTAGTCTGGGATGGCAATATTTGTCGATTCATGGTACATCTCTGGTGTTCCCCATACTTTTACCTGTATTTGTACCTATGTATGTGAGTTCTTGAACATAACGTCATTTTTTATTCTTGAGAACAACGTAGTTTTTTATTCTTGATCATAGCGTCAATTTATTCTCTTATAACATGTGACATTTTTAACTGTACATCTGTGTTAATCGAAATTTGATAAACAAGAAATTCCTTAATTTGGCTTACGAAAAGTGCGTACATGAGCTACGAAAGAAGTTAATGAGCTTATCCAAATTTTTTCCATGTCCAATGAACTGTCATATTCTCTAGGTATTTGGAATTGCGATCTATTTAAATCTTAGATATTTGTCAAGATTTATAATTATTTCAAAATTTATAATTTAATTAATTTTATAATTTCATTTATAACTCTACAATATAAAAATTCTTTCACTGAGAAAAGTAGCCTAAGGAAATGTGTGTTCAATTAATCTTTTACATACATTACTGTTAAAGGAAAAGGAAAGCTAAGATATAATTAAAGGAAAGTGTTTTATTCTAAATATAATCGTAACTCCATTTAATATATAATTAAGTTGAATAGTTAATGTGTTATTTTAAATATCTCATTGGTTGTTTACATTTTTATTCTTTAAATTTAAGCTTCTATACTGGGGCAATCATTTAAATGGAATAAACTCTTAATATTAATTTTCGGCGTGTTTTCAGAAAACCATATGCAAGTGAAATGGAATAAAATTGCTTCTTGAAGATGAGAGATCTATACCAATGGATTTCAGATCAATTGAATTTTATATTGATCTGATTCTATTGAAGTCTATTTCAGTGTACGTTTCTTCTCCTACTTTATAATTTATATTGAAAATCTCTTCTTATAATACTATCAACTTCATTAAAAAGAATATTAGTGTTTTTAAACAAGTGTGGCGGGACGTCAGTAATTCACCAGTGGTTGAACATTTATAGTCCTTCTATACTAATTTTTGACCTCACACCACTCTTTCCCTGCCACACAGACACTATATACTTACAAACATCCATGGCTTCTCCGGGATTCCAACCCACGCTCAAGTATACGGCCGTCAGATTGGTTGGCCAATCAGGTTGGCTGTATTTTTTAACACTGATTTTGATAAATGAAAATTTTAAATCGGTGTGCATCGTTTACAATCTTTATCGCAATACACCACTCTCCTTTCGTCTATCGCGATGGGCATTGCTACCTCTTACTATTTATTTATTTTTCCGAGGAAGTTGAGGATCATAAAAGATGTGGAATTTGAACCTTTAGAAGGATCATCACTTTTCTTATTCAAAGATGAGATCTGAAAATTTTTACGACGTCTCATGCTGCTTTGAATGGCTATGAAAATGGCGCCTTTGGAATTTTATGATATTCTATTGCTTGTTCAAATGATGTTTTATTTTCAATTGCTTACGAATTATTTTTTAAGTAGAAAGTTATTTTGCTAAGCTAGAAAGCTCCGTAACATAAACTTGTAAGCATAAAAGAGGAAGGTTTGTAATAATAGCTGAAAGCATTTTAAAATATCATATTATGTAGCAAGACGTTTAACACTTAGCACTCAGTTCTCTAAATCTACTCTCTCTTTGCCCTCTAAATTTATTGGGTTTTATTTAGATTTTAATTCAATTAAACTTTTCGTTATTGCTTGGAATAATAATAAAGATAATTAGGTGAAAGAAAACCGTAAAATTTAAGCTTTTTTTTCTGTAATGCAGCTAATTCTTGCAATTTGTCTGAAATGCTATATTTAAGGTTTTTTTGGGGGGGAGGGGAAGTTACACACACACACGCCTAAATTGAAACTATACAACGTACGTAGTTTATGAGAGGAAAATTTTTCTTTATTTTAACGGTTTGAAAAATTAGAATAAAGACTTCTACGATTGTTCTTTCCTTTTCTTCTTTAAGAATTTCAAATTATAAAATGATATGAGTCTAATCGCATCGCAGAGCCACCCCTCTGATCAATGGTACTTTGTAATACATTAGAAATTTCTTTCATCGTATGCATACAATACTAAAAATGCGAAAATGTATAAATATTTTTATCTTGATAATTCTTTTTTTCAAAAGTTTGGTCCTTAAAATGCAGTAAAATAAATTTTTAAATAGAAAATTTAACAAAAAATTAAATATTTAACAAGTTACTAAATTCATTTATCTGCATTAATCACACGTGTAAAATTTATGTGTTTGCTTCACTATGCAGTTTCCTTCTATATAAATATAGCAATTAGTTTTCTTTGATTCTGTTTGTTTAAGCAGATTTCAGTTTACTGAAATAACTTTTTAAAGTAAAATAATTACTTAAGCATTTGCTAAAACATTCATAAAATTTCTTGACATTTATGAGTATGAATTTTGTCATTTGATAAATACCGTGTTTCCTCGGATATAAGATCTAATAAAAAATAAGTCCCAAAATGATTATTCAGGATAGTCCTAATATAAGGCCTACCCTTAAAATAGTTAAAATCGCCAGCCAGCGGGCACCTTTTTGCCGAATGACCAAGTACAGACACAATACGCATGCACATTTGAAACAAACACTCGTGGTTGCAACAGATTAGAATCTTCAGTATTCAATCCATCACGTTAGTTGCAGATGTTTGTCAGTTGATTCAATAATACACTGTGATTCTCAGATACAAAAAAGAAAAAGTTCTTCCATCAAGTACAAGAAAGGAATGTGGAAGACTATGAAGGTTTTTATAAAAGGTTTTTATTAAAGGTTTTTAAGGTTTTTATAAAACCCTACAGCTTTCTGCAAAGAGAAGTTGGATCTACGAATCATCCGAAAATGGGGATCAGAGTACGAGAAACTCAGGCAAGTCGACGGAGAAAATGCTAAGAAGGGTTAATGTAGATAGTTTCAACAACCATTATTTCCTGAATAGGAACACTCATCTGTTAATGGATGGCTTACAGAAAAGCAAAGTGTTTGGTTGTTCGCAGAGCTGATATTTAGCATTTGCCCTTGAAACGAAAATTATTCTAGATCAAATTCGAATCATAATCCAAAATGAGATGCATGGCCTGGAGCGTTTTACATAAATTTTAATTAAACTTAATATATACATTATATATAATGTAGACTAAAATGCCTCAATCGAATATTAAGGCTCAAAAGCAAGAACTGAATAGTTCCATCAAAGAATCTAAATCGAATTCTATTGCGTAGTGCATCGAATTCTACCTTCAACTAAAAGAATAAAATTTCAAGTCACGTGTTCAGAAGGGGAAGCGTCAAGTAAGCCAATAGATGGACTTCTAATGCCATCTCTTGGCGATATCAAAGAATATTCCTTAAAAACCTTGCAATGGCATCAGAGCTACACATATGGCTAGAAGAATTCAAAGCATTGCAACACTGTGTGAATGGCTGCCTTCAGCGATATGAAATCTCTTTAAGGAGATCGAGTTCAAATTGGAAAATACTGAAGGGATTAAACGTGCACTTGCATCCAAGTGTTTCGTCGATGCATCGAGTTCTGTAAGTACCAACTCTCGAACATGATAACATGATTGCTATAGATAAAACTACAGTGCTTATTGGCCAAAGGTCTCAAAGTACCATTGATCAGAGGGGTGGCTCTGCGATATACATTCACTCCACTTGTACGAAAGTGCATGCATTACAGGTATTTTGACAATTGGTCTCTATGGTAAAACCCACCCCGCTTCAAATTATCTCTAAGGGCAGGAAAAAAGAAATCTAAAGTTCTAAAGTGTTTCAGGTAGTCTTGAGACTGAAAAGGCTTTGTAAACAAAGGCAGGAGTAAACAAGTCGGTCGATTTATTTCTTCCACTTGTTTTGCAATATGGCTAAAGTGGTATCCCAGTGTGGGATTCTACCATCATTCATGAAGCTCAAACCCTTAGGAACTTCCTCATACAAAGAAGAATTGATCAAAAAATATTCCCACAGGGATGAAAGCATATCTCCATCGTTTTGATATTGTAATGAACAGACAATTTAACGACCATTTACGCCTGGAAATCAAAAACCACATTGAAAGGAATGGAGGGAAAATCAACGAGGAATGTTTATGAAGGCTAAATTACAAAACGTCGTTACTTGGGTGAAGAATGCATGGGATAAAATAAATAACAGCTGTGTTGCCAGTGCTGTACGAGCTGCCAGTGCTACATAGGTCTGAAGAGTTCATGTGAGGAAAGCTACATTGCTTAGCATGAGAGTCTAGAGTGTTTTAGACGAAATGAAGTCGCAAAAACTTCAGGCCGGAGTTCGTGATCTGGAGTTTTATGATGATACTTAGAAGAAGAAGACATGGCTGCATTAAAATAAATGATTTTGTTCATTTCTGAATGTCTCTTGAATGTGAATAAATGTATTTCTTGACTTTTGAATAAAGGGGTGCTTCCCTCTCGTCGTTATAGAAAAGAGCTGGCTTAGAACGGAGGAAAGCTGCCAACCTGTTATTATTAATCTCGGATTTATTGAAGATAATTCACTCCCAAGAGCGCAGTTCAGTGCAACAGCTCCTTGGTGCAAAGGCAGAACTCAGCGACTCAGTAGGCAAACTTTTTATGCTAGTTTTATAACATTGAAACGTTACTCGTGTATACTAACATGGTTGCTTGTTTTGTTTTCCGAGCAGCATTAAGTATTGAAAACGAGTTTGTCAGGGAGGTGTTGGAATTGTTAACATAGCTTGGCAATAATGGCAGCGCGCAGATGGAGCATACATAAATTATAAATCCAAAACATTTAGCTTCGTGTTGTATAAGTGCTATGCACTTATCCTATACATTCCAAGTGATAATTATCACTTACGATGTATCGCCATAAATTCTTGTTCTTTTTCATAAAGAAATATTTGTCTAGGATAATTTAATTTCGAATTATTTACTAGCATCAGATAATTTTCCCCAAGATGATAAAATGTATTTTTTATTATCAGGTCTACTGAATTATTTCGCACTATTTTTCGTTCTGTTGTTTAATAAAAAAGTTAAGGAAACTTTGCAGAGAACTTTTAAACAAACTTTTGCTTGCTAAATGGTTTTAATTAGAAGTCATCATGTAGCTCCTCAACGCAGTTTTTCAATCTAATTAATTAATCTTGCATTAGATACTCACAAGTTTTCTTTTAGTTGAAGGTAAGTAGCGAAAGTTCAATTAGCATGGGTAGAGTTATGCAAATGCAGCACTTTCAGAGACGAATTCTCTAAACTACTTAACGAATTCCTTTTTGCTATGGGAGGTAACAAAAGAAAATTGTCATCAATGGCGAAGCGCAGAAAGTTTACACCTTTTATAGCAGAGGCTCGAATTTTTTATTCCTCTATATTTTATTATACTAGTATATTTATTTTTTCGTATTGTTGTATTAAATTTATGCTTTGTTTTACACATTGTTTTATTACGTATTGTTTTATTAGTTTTCATACGTACTGTTTTACTGATTTATTGTTGATTAGACTCGTACTATTTTACATTTTATTATACTGCTAAATATAGATAAAAACATTAAATAGCAGCAGGAGGGTGTTTTCAGTTACATAATTGAATGGATACTACTATTTGGTACAAAATAAAGTAAAAAAGTTCTTAAAGTAACAAAAATTAAAGCTGTATTATTCATAAGCTGTTGTTACGTACTAAAACAGATAAAAATGGGAAATATCAGACATAAAAATCTCAAGACAAAAGTAATTATTTGTACGAACGGCAGCTAATCATTTCTTGTACTATCTGTAACTTGCTTTAAAAAAATAACATATTTCCGATAATAATTTCCTTTCTTGCTCTCAGTTTCTAGATAAAGTACCACTGAATTAATAAAGATTTGAAAATAACACCACTTGATTATATATATTGTAAAATTAAAACTGCTTTCCTAGCATTTCAGTGCATTTATTATCTTGCATAGCACTCCAGTTTTCATTTTGAAAAATGTTATTCGACTATGCTTAAGCAAATAAGAAGCGTTATGCATAATAAATAGAAATTAGCTCATATTATATAATTCAAACCTAAAATAATGCTTTAAAAATACCTAAATTGTTATTTTAGTGATGATTTATTAAAACTAGAATCATAAGCGTCACATTAGTGAATATGATAATCCATAGTTCTTAAGCCGTATCATCAAAATATGTCCGTTAGAACTGTTATATAAAAGCCTAACATGATTGAAATATCTTATGCTTAGCCCATCTAAAATGTTTTTGTTCGTATCATAGCTATCGTGAATGTCAATCTATAAGCAATCTTAATATTTGTTAAATTATATTAAAAACAAAATTGCACTCTTAAGAAGGAAAGAGTGTTAAAATAAAAGTCAATGAAATTTTCTTGCAAAAGCGTCTCATGATATTTGTTCGCCAAAACTTTTCATAACAGTAGGAAATAGTACAATGTATACTTTCCTGTTTAAACAGTACAATGTATAATTTTCTGTTTAAACAGTACAATGTATACTGTTCGGTTCTGTTCATACTTATTTCCTTGAACTGTGAATCCTGAATAGTAAATCTTGATTATGTATCTTGCTTATTTTACGTATTATTTTTACTGTTTTGCCTTATTTTATTTATGCATTATTTTGCTTTTTAAATTTTTAGTATTGCTATTTAGTATTTTCCCGTGTTTTATGTATTATTTTTGCTGTTTTATCAGTCACTCTGTTAATTGCTTATATTATAATGCATTTTTCCCGCCTTCCTAGCGTGCCTTCGTGGTGTAGTGGTTCTGCACGCTGGGCCGGTATTCCAGAGGTCCGTGCTTCGATTCCCGGCGAAGGCGTGGCTAATTTTTCATCTTGCTTGCTTCCAAAAATACCTAATGTCTCTACAATATATTTTACAGTACCGAATTATTATTCACGTTTTGGATGCCTATTGTAACCATCTATCTATAACTCTGCAACTATGTAACTTAAATTGTTCTCCTCACCCACAATGCACCCTTCTTCCATCACTGCACTATCAACTCACCCAGCATTTGCTTGCACCGCCCCTAGCACTCGTCTCGAGCACAATATGCACCAAAGTGTTTTATGTGGATCAAGTTAATCTCGTCAGCGGGGCTATTTGGCCGATACGCTATCTACTCCAGTGGAGCTGCTGCCTCGCTGTCGGTGGAAAGAAAGAAAGTACAATGTATATGTATGTGAAGTAAAAACTTCTTATCATATCTTCAATATCAGCAAGAATGAAAACGGGGCTAAATTACATCCATAGTTATAAATTCCACAGCTTTATTATTAATATTTTTCGGCTCATCAATTTTAAAAGCAAAACGTTTTTATAAGTAATATTTAAGGAAATAATGTGGCATTTGAAATTAAGTTTTTTTTTTTTTTTTTTTTTTTTTTATATATATATTCGGTCGCGTCGCTCAATCAGTTTTTCGAGGCAGTCTAAATACTAAAGAATGTGTTAAGGTAAAATTAGTACAGAAACAACCTTGTATTTGGTGTAGATTTAGACAAATAACTCGATTCTGAGAGCAAATACGTCCATCTTCAGTGGTCACATATCGTACGTGATCTTGATTCACGTATCATTATGAACGCAAATGTTATGTGAATCATATGCGTCCATAATGATATGTGAATTGGTATCCATAATTGGTATCCATTCTCCACAATATTTTTGGAAGTTCGCTACATCTTGAAACAGGCAATGGATGACAGAAAAAAGCAGCGAGCCGTTACGTGGTAGCTGAAAGCAAGCAAGCGGAGAAGTGAGACGCATTCAGAAGAAAGCCTCAAGTTTTGATTCGAAGAGAAGATTTTTGATTTGAAAGTGTCAAAAGGTTTTGATTTCAATCGAAATATTATTTGCTGATTGGCTAGAAGATTATCTGATTGGCTTAAGGTCAACTCATACACCTTAAAACCCATAAGATGTTCGAATAGGTGACTGTTGCAAGAATTGGGATAACTTACTTATTTTAAAAGCAATTACTACCAACTTTGTACAGCTGACTACATAATATAGCTGCTTTCTTAAATAGTCATCAGAAAGTTTGTGTTGCCACAGATATTTTTATAATTTAATCCGCTTTGTGACAACATTATTCGTCATGTTTCCAAATTGCGCGCACAGTTTAAAGCATTCTGTTTCATAATTTAATTCCATATTTAATATATAGCTTTTATAACATTTGGAAACTACTTTGAACCTAAAATTCTAAAAATTTCATGGTAAATTTTTATTTTATTTTGAGTTGAGTTTATAAAATGTATTTTATTAACAAAATTTGTAATGTTTTCGTCCATAAAATTTTTCAATATTGAAATATTCATCAGATTGTTGGTTCAGTTAGAAAATAGTGCCCATATAAAGAATTCCATCCAATTTCAAGTATGTACCATTAGCCATTTTTAAAATATCATGCGCGCAAGGTGGAAACATGGCGAAATATTTTGTCACAAAGAGAATTAAATTACAAAAATATTTGTGGCAACACAAACTTTCTGGTTACTAGTTTCCAAAGCAGCTATATTATGCAGTCAGCTGTAAAAAGTTGGAAGTAATTGCTTTTAAAATAAATAAAATATCCCAATTCTTGCAACAGTCACATATTCGAAAATCATGAGGGGTTTAAGGTGTATGAGTCCCCTTAAACAGACTATCTGACTGGCTAACCATAGCTGTATTGCAGCATTATGTATGATATGGGTTAATTTGAAATAACGTAGTTTAAGTTGATAAGTTAAAAGAAGTTACTATTTTCAGAACACAAAGGGGAAATACTGAAATTAAAATGAAGAATGTAAGGGGTTATTGCCAATTAAAATCAGAAGTTTAGTTTACAGACTTTTATTTTATTAGTCTCATATAGTATATATGACTAATAAATCGATGGTGGTTCTTCGCATTGTAAATTGCGTTTAAATACTAATAACTTGGAGAGACTTTAATGCGTAGTTAGAAAGATGACACTAAAAAAAAAAAAAAAAAAAAGACTTGTTGCTGGACACGAACTAATTATTCAAAACATATTTTTCGTCACACATGATCCTGTACATAATACGCATTCCACAATTCTATAAAGAATATCACATGTTAGATAATAATATAGTTAGGAGCACGGCAAAGCAAATGGAGCGAAGTAGCGTCTTGACTGCAAGAGAACTGAAGCTAAAGTGCACAGTTATCCAGTACGGAATCTCCACAAGAGAAGGGTTTGGTTTAGGTTTTAGTTCTCGAAACTTTGAATTCAGTTTCCGAATTAGTTATGCCATCAGCGTTTTGCAAATAATGCAAGATAGACTGATCTAGAAATGATGCAGTCCAGAAAAATTATTACGATTTTTATAGCAGAGACGGGGAATTAAGGGATTGCCGATAGTTTAAGTTATAATTTTGATTTACATATTTTTATCTTAGATATGTATGTATATAATTAATTATATACGTATGGAAAATTTCACATATTTTCTAACAATTTGATTAAAATAAATAAAATATATAGGGTGGCCCAGAAGTCACTTTACATTTTGAAAATTAAATAACCTTTTCTTAAATGACTGTATTTAATTAATTCTTTTTTATGTTTTGCTTATTCACATGTCCATTCAAATGGAAATGAGCTTCATCTCCCATGATCAACTTGTGAATAAACTCATTGTCATTTCTTGCAGTTCTCTGAAACCTGACAGCATAATTTACTCGTTTCTGAAAGTCTGCTGGTTTTAAAGATTGCACTAATTGAACCTTGAAAACGCGTCACTAAGTTCCTTATTGCAGGCCTACTAGGAGGATGTCGAACATTAAAATGGTGCATATCTTTGCGTTGCAACAATTGACCGTCCATTTTCAAAGTAAAATTCAATTAGCTTCACTCGTTGTTCTGTTGTAAACTTATCCATGCCAAAAATTTCCAGGGATTATGTTTTTTAATTCTGAAAAGAGAAAAAGAAATATATTAATAGAAAAAAAGTTATTTAATTTTCAAAATGTAAAGTGACTTCTGGGCCACCCTATACTTAATTTAAACCACATAAAAGATCGGAAAATTTATGAGTCTAATAAAAAATAGTAAATTTACTTCAGAAACGTAATTTTTGCATAAATGTCAAAAGCATTCTGTAATGCGATAAATTCCACGTCTAATAAATTGATCTAAATAATATATTTCAAAAGCATATTTATGGAGACGCGATTTAAAACTTGACTAAACAAGAAATATCATATTCAAATTTCAAAAATTAAGAAGTTATTTTTTATTCTTCATTTCAAAAGAGCTCAATGAAATCCTCTTGTAAGAGATTTTAGTGTGGTTTATTTTGGCATTTGAAAATTTACTTTACAAAATGTTGAAATTACATTTTCTTTCTTTGAGAATCCAGTGCATTTTTTTATTATTCGAAACGTTCAGCTTGAAAACAACACTTAAACTCTTCAAAATGAGGCCGTAATTAAAATAATTTCCCTTTTTGGCAACCAATCAGTAGCAGTAGCTGCAACACATAACGCAGAGACGCATCATATCAAATTTGGCTTCGCAATTAATTAAGTACAATTCTTAAAATCCGTGTAAACTGCAATTATGTAAATTTTAATTATGTTGTTAGCATACCATTTTATAAAAGTATAAGTGCTTTAATTAATTTGAAAATCAGCTCAACTTAATGACGCTTTTCTAACAGCTACATAAACTAATGCAATTCAGTTTTATTCCATTACATTTAAAATGAAGGACTCAACTTAAGAGGTGTTAAAATAGTTAATGATTGTTTAGTAGTGAAATTTAAAGTTCAAAATAAATTATTAACGCAATATTACTTCTCGAAGTTCTGATAGAACCAGCGCACAACTGTACAGCAGTAATAAATGATAAGAAGTGATGGACAACCAGCTCACGTTTTATAAGGTGACCTTCACCCCCGTCTTGTAAGATATTTTATTTTAATTAAATAACTATTATGGCTTAAGCTTTTGCTGTAACTTTCCTTTCTGTAGTTCTAACACGAATGGAATTTAGTTGGTTGAGTATTTTAGTAGAGGATTTTGAATGTTTTAGTGTTACAGCTTTCAGCAGCATCGGGGGGCAGTTTGCATTTTATAGCTCAATTCTGCACGTGAATGTTCCGGCTTTAGCTATTTCGCTAGCGTACTTTAAAATGCGCCGTTAAGCTATTTGTGTCGGCTTATATAGACCATTTTGTGCTGTATCCAAGTGCGTTACCTTGAATTTGAATTTCAACTATGTTATGTTAAATAACCGCAAGTGACGAAGAGAGCCTTCTGTTTAATTTAAAGATTTAGTAAAAAAAGGTTATCTTAACCTTCTAAAGATTTTGTCATACTAATTCAGAAGGAGAGATAATTCAATCGTCAGTCTAGTAGGTATTTAAGAGCATTGATTTAATCTTTTAAACAGAACTGGATTTTCTAGAGGCATTTCACATTCATAAAATTCTTTCTGTTCTAGTTAACGATTCTAATTCCAATCCAAATTTGCCTTCGGCCTTTAAAGAAATTATGTTTTAGTTCTAGCTTCACCAACAGATGGCGCCACTTATTCTTGTCCAGGCTTTCTTATCTTATCTAATCACTATTTCCTGTCTTGCTCATTTGCGGTTTTGCAGCTGAGGGTGGTGGTTCGGTAAAACCATCAAAACTAGTCCTGTGAAAATTTTGTAAATATAACGCTGATTTTTGTTGCTTGACTTCTGAATTAGTATTTATTCGGCGTGTTATTGTGTCTTAAATAAATAGAACTTACAATTGCATCGTAATTGGAACTCGTAAAACAATTCCATTATATGAATTTACCAATGATATATTCTACATGCTTCAAAACATGTTGTTTGAGTAGACAATTTCAATATCAGAATTTTCACAATTAAAAATAATATTTCGATTTTAATTAGTATAAAATAATAATTTTTAAATTAATTGCTGTTTTTTGTTGCATGCTACGTGTTCTAAAAGATCTTCTTAATAACTAAGCCAGATGAATAGGAAGAAACTGAAAATTTATTAAAATAATACGACAAGATAAACAGCTATAAATAGACTAAGAAGAACACACAGTGGCAGACTAAATTCTCCTTAACTCCAGAGAAATATCACGAATCGTTGAAATTAAAGCTAAGCTAAATCTAAAGCAATAGTCACAGACTTGCATAGTCTCCTCTAATAAAATAGACTTAAACTATTAAAATAAATATCTTAGACGCTCAAAGCCATATTTTTTTAGGGTTGCTTAGGGGAAGAATAAGCATTTCTGGAAGCTTCAAGAAAAATCGTTCCTGGAATTTCGGAAAGGAGCATTCCGGAATCTTTAATCCTTTCGTCAAATTGGCAACAAAAATTCACACTAAGACTTACAAGGGTTTCTGTTCATATCATTGGCTGTACTGAACTCTACCCTTGTCATTCAGATGTCTATGGATTTAATGTTAGATTTTAAAGTAATTGCAAACAGATTCACAATAAACAGCGACAAACCTTATTAAAAAATACAGTATAAGATTATTACACAAAATTCATAAATAATAAACAAAACAAGGCATAAGTTCACATGAGTATGTAAAACCTAAATTACAAACAAATAAACTTAATACAGTAGAACTTGAATTATCCGAATCAATTGCGGCCGAACCCTATTCGGATAATCAAAAATTCGTATAATTGGATTTGTTTCCGATTTTTAAGCACATTTTAATTAATTACTTATGATGAAAATGGAAGAAAAAATTATTTTTAAAGAAGCGCTTTTAATTAAGTAAAATGAAAAAGCAATACTTTTGCTTACATGATATATAGCGTACTGTACAGTATTTACACGTGCTGAAAGTCATTTCTTGCTAAACATCTCGGTCAAAGTAAACTGCTTGACGGACACCGCGCCTGCACTTAAAATTTCTTAACTAGTCGTTATTTGCTTTAAAGGATGAGCAACCAAACTTCTGAGCTAAGATCTTAGCTTTTTCACAAAGAATCGGATCCGAAATTGGGTTTCCCACAGAACTTTGCTTCAAACACCACTTGGAAACGGGCATGTTCTAAATTTTTGTTTGCTACTGCATAGATTTCCTTGAAAAACTTCCATCCTCGTTTTCAAGCAGTCACACGAAGTTTAAAAGTGTAGGTTTGACCTTTTAATGACTGAAAGCGTTGATCGTCCAACACTGCGTTTCCGTCTTAATTTTTTTCTTAAAGCGATTCAGACGATATAAACGCGAATTTTATACACTTTTGATAACTGTGTAATATTAACCCGAAATCTTTCAAACCCTATTAGACTGACAAGAGAGTTATCTCTCCTTCTTAAAATATATAACAAAGTCTTACGAGGGTTTTAAATAAATCTTTTTATTTACTCTAGAACTGAACAGGAAGCGCAGTTTGTGCGCATATAATCCAGAATTACGCAAATTGCCGGTATTAAAATACCATAAAGTTTAATTTATAATTTAAAAAGAACTCGTAGCCGCAGATTACGCGAATTAGGCCAAACTAAGTTTGCTCAACTTTAATAGCACAATTTAACTTAGGCTATCAAAGGGCTAATGCTGGAGTATTACTTGGAAGAGCTGGGCGATGGAAATAAAAATTCCAAGCTTAGCTACCAAAAGCACGCTTTCAAAAATATTCTAAACTACTGCCTTAAATACACCTTAATCTCATTTACATCTTGGTGAAGGTTAACGAGGAGAACTTGTAGAAAAGATAAAATCATAAAATTGATTAATTAAAAGCAGCAATTTGTTAAAGATCCAGTGGATATTAAAAAATAAAATACTTACAATTAAATAAAAGTAAGTGATTTTCATACAGGGGAAAATTCTTAAAGAAGTCTGATTCATATTCCTCAGTGATTATAACAGAAAAAATCAAATAAAAAGTTAAGAAAATAGAAATGATACGCGATACAAGTGGTACATATTTATTTATTTCGAATTATATCTTCCATTTATTGACATGAACATTTAACATTCTCTTATCTTGACTTAGCCAAACAGCGGTGGAACGGTAAAGTCGCTGAAGACGTGTAGTTGAGTTCGAGGTTCGAATCCCGCAAACAGGCTGACTGCATGAGCGTGTTCGTGCTTTCTCCCATGTGAAACGAGCCAGTTTCCTTTAAAACATCTTCCACGAAGGCATCCCTCCCCTTAGGCAGATAGCTCTCGAGGCTTTGCTGTAAGTACATAAACCAAACGTATCTTGACTTACACCAAAAAACACCCGCAGGTAATAAATACCATAAGTTATGCAAGAGGATTATTATATTGGATGCTGTACGGGAATTTGAAGGACATAACTTTGAATTTCAGTGGATTGAAATTTAAGTTGACAATTAAATAAATTTTGATTTTGTCCAATATCTTTTAACTCACTGGGGACTTCTTATAAGAATGCTTTTTATGAAATATTAAAAAATATATTATAATTATGTTTGTGCCAAAATGTCATTTGCTATTATGATGAAATATATTTCAATTGCTTGAGCAATTTTGTGATTGAGAAACCCTCCGCCAGCTTACAGTTTTCGGCCCTTTTCAATAATTATGTTTATTATTTAGGCTTAAGTAAGAAAAATTGGAGAAGTTGAATGGAGTATTTGTTGAGGGTTAAATATTGTTGCGTGCGTACGGGTTCGTAATAGATTGAATGCACACAGGTCCGATGATAGGTTAATACAATTTATTTTATTAAAAGAAAAACTTCAAAGTTTTGTAATTTTAACAGAAATACTCGTATAGGTGTTCAAAGTATCACACACTATTATCAGTAGTTACGCTTCAATCTACTAAGAACGTTAAACACAACGCAATGTAAAGCGCATCTGAAGAGAAATCTAACCCGGAAGTATCTCTGATCTCACGCTGAACTAACAATTCGCAACAATAACGACAACAAGGACTTACTAAACAACTGAGAGCAGCTGTTCTCTCTCCGGCCTTATATAGTTTTCAATCGGCCTGAGATATTTCTAGTACTTTCTGCTCCTCGAAATTACTGTAAAGCAATATGAAGGTTGAATTACGGTTGTAGCCGATATAGTGATCAAATATAACACGGACCGTACCAAAATATCACAAAACTGTGGCCATGTTTGGCGATTTTTGGCGATTTCTCGCCAAATTACCGAGATACCCATTTACTCGATATTAAATGAACTTGTCCCTGTAGTCTTAATTTGGAGTATGTTATCTAGCATTGGATAATTACATTCAAAATGCATTATGACTAGAAATACTGGACGCAATTTAAACAGTATTAGATTAGGACTAATATTAGATTGGAGAGTAATGCTATTTTCATCCTCTGTATTATTTAAAGGCATTCATTAAATGAGGTATTGAAAGCCGCAGAGCACGCTAATGGGATATATTATCATTGGTTGTATAGAAAATAAAAAGAATGAGTAATATTATGACATTATCAGATGCTATTTTCGTATACGTGAGAAACCTTCTACTCTTTTAGAAAGGGATTGTATAAAAATCAGCATTTAACAAGATTGACCCGCAGTTCATTTTCATACTTGCGAGAATGTAACGTATTAAACATGCTTATGATTGTCTTGAATCGTCTATTGACTACCATAGCGATGATTATAGCGAGTTATGATCGTCTTGACTCCTCTATTGACTAAAATTCGTCTTGACGTGACTACAACTACTATATACTGACATTGTAAAAAATATTATCGATATAATATACAGGGTGATCTTTTTTAAAGTGACAGTGTTTGGAGCGACTTGTAGCGCGATCTAATAGCCGAAATGGCACCAAACTTGGTATTTAGACTAAACAAGATATGGAAAAAATGATTTCGTGAAAACAAATTTTAGTTCCACAAATCGCCGCTAGGGCATTTTGTGACGCTACTGTAGCTTACAATAACGAGAATTAGCATAAAACACGGGTATCAAAGAAAAATGCAGATGTTGTGCGATGTAATAGCGGCTATAATAGCGCCAGTAATAGCGGCTATAATAGCGCCAGTAATAGCGGCTATAATAGCGCCAGTAATAGCGGCTATAAAAGCAAGCAGTAGACAGCTCCGAAATATAATCTCAGCTGAAGTAAACGAGCTCCAGTGGACATTCCTCTCACGTTACCAGAACGTGCGTTACTGGTGAAGCTGTATTACATGATTAATGTAATGCATCCGCAGCTCTTCGGGAATTTCGAACCAGAAAAAAATTACAAAAGGGGCCTTTATCGCTGAATGGTCTTAAGAAAATGATTAAGAAGTTCGAGGAAACGGAGTAACTGACCATTCGCGCTAGGAGAGGACGTAAACCAGTATCAGAAGATGTAATAACTGATCTGGCAACTGCAACTGTCGAAGGATCGCAGGGAACCATTGCTGGTACTAGCAGCGCCCGGGGTGTCGCTCAACAATTGGACATGAATTATTCCACGGTATGGAAAGTTTTGCAGCGCGTTATTGGATTTTACCCCTACAAAATAGCCGCTTCCAAGAACTGAAACCAAGTGATTATGATAAGCGAGTGACATTCGCTCTATCGTTTCTTGCCAGTGTAGAAATTGATGATGCATTAACATGGCACATTCTGTGGGGAGATGAGTGCCATTTTTATCTCAATGGGTCCGTAAACACACAAAATGGCCGAATTTGGGCTTCTGAACAGCCCCACACGGTAAATTAACAAACGAGGGGCCAGAGATCCAGCCGTGCTCAAAAACTAACAAAGAGAAACAAACAAATAAAATATTAATCTATTAATCCCGGGAAACCAAAAGCCCCAGGAACCGAGTAACAAAAAGTTAGAAAAAAGAAAACTAAACAAAATCATAAATACGACCAGTGAATTTCTTGTCATCACTGGACCTTAAACATTCACACAAACGAACATAATAAAATAATAAGGAACTGTTAGAAAATAATAATAAGCCAACACATAACCAGGCAAATACAAAACAAAAACACCATTCACACATAAATTCCTATGGCTTCTCTTGAACTATTCACAATCTTCATTATTTGTCTAGAATATTCCACAAAGTTCTTATAATTTTTCTTGAAGTCACTTCTATAATATTTTCGATATCTATCCCTTGCACTCCCAGTAATAATACAATTCTCAAAGAAATGCATAGAGTCTCCAGTGACATTACAAACATTACATTTATCATTGTCCTGCAATCCAAATCGTTTCAAATATGCAGGGAAGCGTCCATGTCCCGTAAGCATTTGGTTAACATCTATATCTTTAACCTCATGTTCTTTTGAATCTTTATAATTTTCATTAAACCACAATTTCTATTAGATTGCTCCCAATTATTTTTCCATTCGTTCAATATGTAATTAAATAAAGTAGAGGTGGCCCTTCTTCTAGAATCTGGGATATTTTTAATAATCACATTTTCGTCCACAGCTGCAGACTTAGCTAATTCGTCCGCCCTCTCATTCCCCTCATATCCTGCGTGTGCTTTTATCCAGTGAAGCTTAATATTATGTAAATCTTTCAATTGTGCATATGTCTTTTTTATTTCGAATACAAGAAAGTTTTTACTTGCAGGACCCGAGAGGGTCTGTAACACCGACAGTGCATCAGAGTAAATATTTATATTATATCTAATTTTCAATGTACCTTTAATCCAATTAAGAGCTTCAAAAATAGCATACATTTCTGCTTGATAGACAGAATTCATAAAATTTAAACGAAATTTCCATTTATGTATTTCAATTCCGTAGAAGAATACCACAATCGCACCTCCAATACCCCCTCGAGTCCTGAACCATCTGTGAAAAATATTCATTTCCTGACATTCGAGAAATGCACAGTCATAAGGAATCAAAATTTTATTATTAGGATGAATGCAGTCATCATCAAAATTTTGAAACGCTTCACTTTTAATAACACATTCGTTTATATCTATATGATCAACCAAATTATTCGAAAGTAAAAATTTTTTATAATAAAAATTATACTGGAATGAGAGGGGCGGGACACCAGCAAGGAGGCAAACCACCTCTGTAGAGACTGTCCTGAAGACTCTCGTAACTGCCAGCATCCAGCTTCTCTGCAAGGTATTCAATTTGTCTCGCAAGCAGATTAACTCCCTTGCCCTAGCACCCCAAGCACCTATTCCATAGAAAATTTTAGGTAAGATAACACTGTTAAAAATTCTCTTCAGTGTTGGTGCCTTTTTATGCAAGGTTTCTGTATTAAAAGTACTACGATAAAAATGTAAAATTCTATCAGTTTCTCTATGTATAAATTTAAAATGTTCAATAAAATTTAGCTTTTCATTTATGATAACACCCAGATATTTTATATTTCTCTGAAAACGGATATTCTTACCCTCAAATTTCAATTTTGGTGCTCTAGTTCTAGCAACCCCTCTAGGAAAGAAAAGTCCAAAAGTCTTTTCCACATTAAAATAAATATTTTCAGATTTACTCCACTTCAACATCTGCTCTTCAACTTTTATAAAGGTATGTTGTATTTTTTCCAGAGAGGAGCCCTTAATAATAAGCAGAATATCATCTGTATAACAAATTATTTCTGCATCAGGAACATCAAAATCCACAAGGAGAGTATTAACTATTAGGGCCCAGAACAGGGGAGCACTACACGATCCCTGCGGACAGCCTTTAAACATTTCCAAATTTATATCTAAATCCTCTGAGAATCCCTTAAAAACAATTCTTCTATTACTAAAATAATCCCTGATAAGCAGATAAAGATCTTTTGTAATCCTCAGCTCAATTAATTTATTTAATACGGAGGACCATCGAACAGAGTCAAAAGCAGCCTTGACATCGAAAGAAACAACCGCGACATGTTCAATACTTTTTATTCTACGTATTTTATCAAATACCCTAAAGAGTGCCAGATTAGCAGATCTTCTTTTCCTAAATCCATATTGATTTTCCGCAAGATGTTGTTTATCATTTATGACATATAAAAGTCTATTTACAATTAGCTTATCCAATACCTTAGCAAAAACCTTTAATAGACAAATTGGGCGATATTTATCTTCATTTTTAGGCAACAAAATTAATCTTCCAATCTTCCAGGCAATAGGAAAAACATGCAAAGACAAACATTTATTAAACAAAATAATAAAAAACGAAGGATAGTTCACAAACAATCTTTTTACAACTCTTGCCCGAATTCCATCCAATCCTGGAGCGGCTCTGTCTCTAAGACTTAAAATGACTTCCCTAATTTCTTCGTAGGTAAAGTCCAATTCACCATCTAAGTCATCATTACCAAAGTTATCACATTACCAAAGTTATTATTATCAGGATCATCAATTTCATCAGTTTCAATATTCAGTGTCTTTTCCACAATTTTCAAATATTCTTCTTTTACATCCGTAGCCGCTCTATTATCACCATCTCGTAATATAATCTGTTTCTTAATTTTATTCGTAGCAACCTTAAAAATTCCTTCGTAATATTCCTTGTCTTGAATAAAAACCTTATTTCTAAAATCACCCTTCACCCTTTTAATTTTCTTTTTATAAAAAGCCAAACATTTTTTATATTCTATTTTTCTTCGTATTCTAGTTTCATCATCCAAGTCTTTCACCTGGCAACTCTTGCGGATAGCCCTGACTCTCCTTCTAAGAGTATTCAGCTCATAATTCCACCAAGCAGTACCACTACGTTGTCGTATTTCACATTTTAAATCTATTCTCGTTCTTTCTTCAATTCGCTTCTCCATATACAAAATTAAATCATTAAATTCCCCAGCATCCTTCGTATTGACAATACGATCTTCAATCTCAAAAATAAACCTTCTCATCTTAACGCAACATCTATCAATTCTTTTAACATCTTTTAACATCTGGTCATCTGCTATGGTTATATGTTTATGTTTCTCTTAGAATAGACATACTCTATGATAGCTTTGACGCGCCGCTGTCCGTAGTAATCCTGAAGAAGGTCTTTGAGGCTATGTGATCCCTGGAGCTGAGGAAGGAAGGCTCTGATGGGAGAAGTGAGTGGACAGTCGTGGATGTAATGTGAGACGTCTTCTGAAGAAGCTGAAGTACCGCAGGCGCATTTGACGTTTTGATGGCAGAACCTGCTGAGGTAGCGGGAAATATTCCGTGATTTGCGGAAGCTTGTTGTAGATAGAAATCGGTTTTGAGCCTCTTGCTGTAAACCACGTGAGAGATGGAGTAGGTGTATCGATTAGTGCCTGATCGTCCTAGCGAGCGTGCTGCCAGATAAAGAGTTACCAAAACGAGGATTTAGGTCGATTCCCGAGTTCTACTATGTGATAATATATTACTACACATTAATCCGTTGTACTGATCTAGGTACGCAATTCATGCAAAAATAGTTACATTACTACAAAAGAAAAATATATTACAAATTAATTAGGTATTCTTTGAAAAAACTCTGGAAAATAGATTGTTTTTTCCATTTATTCCCTGTTCGCGGTGCTTCAGTATATAAATAAAGGAAGAACAATATGCCCGATACAGAAGCAACAAATTTCAAATTAATGAGAAGTTTCTTCAGTAGTTTGTAATTTATTCGGCGTTATCGTTTTCATTTTTATATCGTCTACTGTGCCTCATTCTCTGGTTCTTCACCTTTTGTTTGACTACTACAACAATTTCGAAGCCTGCTGAAAGAATGTTATTTCTCTTTCCTTATCATCTTATCAAAATTACATTTAACGGTTTTCCTTCCAATTTCGAATCATTTTTAGCAAATGCACTAGCCTAGAATTTTATATTTTTCCTGTGGTCTCTTGGAATGCATTTTCTATAATCTCCAATAAATTTCTTCAGGAACAAACGAATCTCATTATGTTATCTTATCAGGTTCAATGTTCCTTCTAACCTTCTTCGGGAACATACAAGGACCTGACTAGGAACAGAGAGCTTACTAAAACTATGTTCACTAATTGTAGTAAGTAGACAGGATACAGACGAAGGGTATACAAAACCCTTTATTTTTCTCTATATACAATAACTTCCGTACTTCGGAATACAATGACCCGCCACTCGGGGTCTAACGTAAAAGTAAAAAAATAAAACTAAACTCTAATTTAACTTTAGAATAATACACGTGGAAGATTGGCCTTATAATAACAGGAAGCGTATGTAGCACAGAGACTGTGAACACTACAATACGTTTAATTTATCAAGAGGATTAAAACCTCTGGCCTGGAAGGCGAACAGCAACTGCGTAACTTCTAAGGTAAGCGGCCTGCGTTGACTTACTGCTTCCTCTCTCTCGCTTGGCAAAAAGGCCAAACTTAAATATTTGGCGTTCGCCAGACAAACTTTGCATAAAAACCTTCACGCTTATAATTCTGGCCGGAAGTAGAAAATAAGAAGTGATAGTAAAGATTTAAAATAAAATAAACGTTAGTAAAACTTAAGATCCTTACAATCTTATTATATGAATCTTATTATTTGGAAATCCACCCTACTGTGTCCAACTGTATTTTATTTAATATCTCGACCTAGGCAATGGATAATTTCAGTGATTAAATGAGTTTAAGCCCATATGTTTTACTATGTCCGTTGACTTACTTACAGAAGTAATATAAGTAGCCCAAAATAAACCGAATCGGACGTAGGGGGGGAGACTTCACTTGCTTTGGAATCAGTTTACTTGCACTACCCGATGTTTAGAGTTAAAAAATGGGCTTTGATGTCCCTCTACCTCAGTTTGATCTTCTTGGTAGTTTTATGTGTTATATAACTAAAAAAAACAAATTTTGGTAAAACCAAGTCTTAAACCTCGCTCCATATATGTGAGCACCCAACATATATGGTCGTTATGCATATAGAATAAAAATGAATTCTTATAAAATAGGGCACGAGGATTTTTTGTCTTTCCTAAAAAGCATGATTTTTATTTTGCTTTTGTTTATTACCAGTTTCCCAGATACCCGTCAGTATCGTGATGGCTGTTTTTACTTAAGGGGTCTCATACACCTGAAAACCCATAAGATGTTCAAATAGGTGACTGTTGCAAGAATTGGGATAACTTATTTATTTTAAAAGCAATTACTACCAAATTTTTACAGCTGACTACATAATATAGCTGCTTTCTGAAATAGCAATCAGAAAGTTTGTGTTGCCACAAATATTTTTATAATTTAATCCGCTTTGTGACAACTTTTTTCGTCATGTTTCGCTCTTGCGCGCACAGTTTAAAACATTCTGTTTCATAATTTAATTCCATACTTAATATACGGCTTTTATAACATTTGAAAACTGCTGTGAACCTAAAATTCTAAAAATTTCATGTTAAATTTTTATTTTATTTTGAGTTGAATTTATAAAATGTATTTTATTAAAAAAATTTTTAATGTTTTTGTCCATAAAATTTTTCAATATTAAAATATTCATCAGATTGTTGGTTCAGTTAGAAAATAGTGCCCATATAAAAAATTCCATCCAATTTCAAGTATGTACCATTAGCCATTTTTAAAATATCATGCGCGCAAGGTGGAAACATGGCGAAATATTTTGTCACAAAGAGGATTAAGTTACAAAAATATTTGTGGCAACACAAACTTTCTGGTTACTAGTTTCCGAGGCAACTATGTTATGTAATCAGCTGTAGAATGTTGGAAGTAATTGCTTTTAAAATAAACAAAATATCCCAATTCTTGCAACAGTCACATATTCGAAGATCATGAGGGGTTTAAGGTGTATGAGTCCCCTTAATTAAAAGGTCAGGAAAAGAATTCTTATTCTTAAATGCAAAGGTTCTCTTTACACATTTAGGCCACTCTTATTGCATTTCTTAATTTTCTGTCTAGAATGTCTCTAATTCACAATAAATTTATGTCTTTAGTACAAACATTTTACACTTCTCAAGTAAATGCCCTACACGAATTATTAACTGCTTAGTTTTCTACAATTTTTTCTTGTTCAACAAGCTACCTCTTGCAGTAAATTTGTAGTAGCCAGTTGGCGGAATGCATTTCAGATTTACATTTTGAAATCGGGTGATTTCAATTGAAAAACAAATACAATTTTTAATTAAAACGAAAATTCGTCTATAAAATTCTTTTTAATTATGTGAAAACTGTAATATGAAACAGTAGACAGGATAATCCAAAGTCTTCGTGTTATTTAATGATTGAAGGGATAATATTGAGAAGATGAGATTGAAGGGAGCATAAAAAGAATTTCCGGCAATCGAAAATTCTACATAAAGAGGCATTTACGTTGCAAAGTCATTTACACGTTGTGGATTTTTTGAAGCAGGAGACAGGAAAAATCAGATAATAGATTTATTTCGAAGGGGAAGAATAAAAAATCAATAGTAATGTTCTTCGCGGGACTTGAATTGAGCCTAGCGACTGCTAACCGGACGAGTTTCCAATTACATCACGAATGCTCGCATTTAGAACGGAGATTCTTTACATTTTTCCTTATTTAACGAGTGATCGTGGAAGATTGCACCTAGCCGCAAAATCCTGGTGATAACGAATTATCGTCCACCACATTTTAGTTCGGGAGGGGGTATTGCCATAGAGTTGTAGAATCTCTTAAGTGTTTGTCTGAGCAAAAAAAAAAAAAAAAAAAAAAAAAAAATGAAAATATGAGCAATGGATTCACAGAGATTCGAACTCCGGACCTCCCGATTTCTAGCCGTACATCTTTCGAATTACACTATGAAGGCAAGCGGTAAGGAATAAGAAAGGTTCTTGCAATGTAACTGTATCTAGCAAACATCTAGGATTCTACATAAATTTGTATCTAAGCATATTCAGCAAAACAAGACAGAAGTTTCTGTTATTATTTAAATTTTTTTCGTTGGATAAAAATGGTGCAAACGTGGTTAAAAATAAAGAAATTAGTTTTCTTAATTGCGCATCTGCTTTATAAAATTCAGCTAGAGACGAGAATAATATTTATGGAATTATTACTTTCCTCTAGGTGTAAGCAGTTATATGTTCAGGTATCAGTATGGATGATTCGTGGTAGTTACATGGTGATCAGCGAGGTACAGTTGATTTCTCATGTAGACTGCACGATAACTTTTCAGTACTTGTATTTGATTGGTTGAGTCTCATATTTCTCTCCTGACGCTCTTTATGGGGAGGAAGATGTTCAGAATTATCGCATTATCAATTGTGTATACCAGTACTGCAAATCTCGGAGCACATTCAACTAGTAATTTGGAAGCTCCATTGTTCAAACCCCGGCTAAAGCACAGATGATTTATAATGTTTCCCTTTCTGAATGCCTAAGGAGACTATAGAACAGAATCAGAAGGTTCTAATGCATAATCAAAAGATATATACTCTCGCGAAAGTGCGAAAGTGATAATATGCTTGATGTGCGTTTACAGTTTTTCCTCTTCGTTCAAAACTGAAAATGTTGATATATACCAAAACGATATTTAAGCGGTGTTACAAAAATTATACTTAAATTTTAAAAATAAATTCATTGTTCAAAAACATATAGAAATATAGATTATCGAGTGTCTCACCGTTGCACGCCTCATAAAAGTATAGACTATATTTTCCTGAAATACATTATAATTTTCTTCGTACAGCATTTTCGGATATTTATAGGAGAAAGAGATTAGTTAATTTTGGGAATGGCTATAAGACCTGTAACAAATCAAGGCAAAATTACTTCGCATAAAGGATTAGTGATGCCAATTAACTCAGATTTAAGGATTCTGACAGAATGGTTGGTTCACAGCGTTTCTAACCAAAAGATGATATATGATTTCTAATAATAAAAAACGAAAAGGAAAGGAATTAATTTCGCTTTTTTGGGGAAAAGACAAAGCGTATAAGTTAGACTTTTATATCATTAATTATTTCCAGATAAAAAAATTTCAATTTATTGAAGAAAGCTAACATTAATGTTTACCAAAGTTCCTTTATGAGAAACATTAAATTCGGCTTATCAAAATATTTTCTTCTGTCGAATACTCTAGGGAAACTTTTGATTCGAATTTTCCAGCGGAGAAAAATTGGGAATTATTAATTTTCAGTAATCGACTTTCCTTTGTATTGTATGCAATTAGTTGCGTTTGTTAATTTTGTTCTTGTTGTTACCTATCTCATGTGTCTGATAAATAGTCATCGCAACCCCATAATATTCATGGTGACTTGAGTATCATGCAGGTGGCAGCCAGATTTTAACTTAGTTCCACCCCCAAATTTTGACAAAGAGCATTCCGAAGGGACGAGTCCGAAATCTTTACACCAAACTCTAGAAAGGACTTCCATGTCACTCCATATTTACAAGGTGTGTTCGAAAAGTTCGGTGATTGGTCTCATAATTAAAAAACCGCGCCGGTTAGGATCTTGCACTCACGCAGACGCAGTGAGAGAAATGTCATCTAGAGCCGTCTAACGGCCATTTTACGATAGATAAGAGAAAGCTCATGCTATGAGCAGTTTAACACAGTCAGTGTGAGAAAGATTATCAGTGTGACATGGAGCAATGCATAATCATTGCATATCAGTGTGACATGGCAATGCATATCAGTGTGACATGGATTCGGCCACAGTACCGGAATGGACAGTGGAATCTGCTCTATGACAACGCCCGGCCGCACACTGCGATCCGTGTAAGCCAGTTCCTCGGCAAGCAACAGGTTCCAGTTTTGGATCACCCTCCATATTCTCCAGATATGCCTCCCGCGGACTTCTTCCTGTTTCCCCGCCTCAAAGGAGTTCTGAAAGGCCAACACATTTTTGACATTACTGAGATCCAACAACGTGTGACAACGGTGCTTCGAGGCATACCGAAAGAAGCGTTTGCAGACAGTTTCCAACAATGGTACACCCGATGTCAAAAGTGTATTGTTGCTAATGGCGAATACTTTGAAGGCCAGTAAAGCTATTTTGCTTGTTTCTATTGTTTCCTTTTTTATGGTAAAATTCACCGAACTTTTCGAACACACCTTGGAGAATGATAATAGCACAGCCTTTTCCAGATTTCGAACCTGGGCTCTTTGGTACGGCAGTTAGTGTCACTAACTACTATTCCGGTTGAGCGACTTTAGCTTTAATAAATGTAAAAGAAAGCTTAACCTTTTCCCACTGAAATATTAATTTTTACTTATGTTTATCAGGGTCAATGTTCCTTCTAACCTTCTTCGGGAACATGCAAGGACCTGACTCGGAACAGAGAGCTTACTAAAGCTATGTTCAAAACTGTGGGAAGTAAACAGGATACACAAGAAGGGTATACAAAACCCTTTATTTTTCTCTATTTACAGTGACTTCCGTACTTCGGAATACACCGACCCGCTACTTGGGGTCAAAACGTAAAAGTATAAAAATAAAACTAAACTCTAATTTAACTTTAGAATAATAAACGTGGAAGATTGGCCTTATAATAACAGGAAGCGTATGTAGTACAGAGAACTGTGAACACTACAATACGTTTAAATTTATCAAGAGGATTAAAACCTCTGACCTGGAAGGCATACAGCAACTGCGTAATTTCTAAGGTAAGCGGCCTGCTTCGACTCACTGCTTCCTCTCTCTCGCTTGGCAAAAAAGCCACAACTTAAATACTTGGCGTTCGCCAGACAAACTTTGCATAAATACCTTCACGCTTATAATTCTGGCCGGAAGTAGAAAATAAGAAGTGATAGTAAAGATTTAAAATAAAATAAACGTTAGTAAAACTTAAGATCCTTACATGTTGTCTATGGAATATATTCGATTCGTCGTATCGAAATATTCATTTATACCAGAATGCTTATTATTTAATTTCAATAATTGATGCTCTACTCTATGTACAAAAAAATCATTTCATATGTTAATCTTATGTCTCAGTGTAAGCAAATGTGAAGAAAACCGTACCATTTCCTGTAGAAATATTACTTTTCACTTAAATTCGTCTACATGAAATATTTAGTTCTATCGAGTATTTAACAGGAAATTTTCATCAAGAAATTTCAATATAATAAAGTCTGGTAATCGAAATCCCGTTGCATGTAAAAAAGATAACAAGTCATTTATTACTGTTAGTCTTATTACTAAATGTAAATATAATGGAGAACTAGATATTTTTCTGTAGCAGTCAAAAATAACAAAACTTTCTTTCCTCGCTGAGAGATAATTTGTATCTTTGCTGCCCAGACAAATGGGCATATGAAACGGATTCCAGGCCGTTGAAAGCATTCCTGAGGAAAATATCTGTATATTATCTTACGCTATCTGTGTCTTCCGTTTACATACATTTTGAGAAAGGCCAGATACATAATATAATAAATAGACCGCATTCAGATTCTAGCTTTTATTTTGTTGAAACCATAGGTCTTAGAAGAATGTTTGGAGCCTATTCAATGCAAAGTATTTTTGTTGTATTTGTTTCCAATTTCTCGCAGAATTTCCTATTCAATATAAATATCTTTTATGTTGTACCACTGCAGTTTCTAGTAAGAATGGAACAAGTACATCCCCTTTCCCAATGCGTTAATAAAAGATGCATAATATGTGTATGTGTCTATAAAATTTTTAATCAATTATGGTTTTAGCAAAAAATAATAAAATTTAATTTAAAATTAGCAAAATACCCAATTATTCTTGTCAGGAACTTTTTTATACTGTATACAGTCATTATGTTATATAAATGCAGAAACCTGAAAAACGTGTAATGCCCTCGCCGGGATTCGAGTTCCTGACCTCCCGAATATGTGACAAGCATGTTCCCCATTACGCCATAAATACATGCAGAAAAAAAGGAGAAATTACCTTATATACTCCCCCCAAAACCCAATCGCCAAATCCTGGCTGGTGACAAATTATCCTCCCCCACCTTTTTATTTCGGGCACCTCTGTAGAGTCATCAGAATTTTTCGTTGTTAGACGGCTGAAGAAATAATCCGTTGTAGCCTCGCCGGATTCGAACTCCCAACTACGCTTCGAGTGGGCTTCCAGTTACACCACGAATGCATATGGAAAAGAAGGAGAAATTACCTTATATACTCCCTCTTTTAAAGAGCAACTGAGGATTTGGGGAGCTAGCCGCCAATTCCTGGTGGAGTTGAATTATCGTTCTCCACCTTCGTAGTTCTGGCGCCACTTGTAAAGTCTTTTAGAATTTTTCGATGTCGGCAAACTGAAGAAATCCGCAAGGCTCTTCGCGCTTCAAGTTATATCATGAAGGCATGCGGGAAAAATACCTTATAACTGCATATTAGAAATGAAGAACTGTACGGTTCATGTATAAAGAAAATATGGTATGACAAATTTCGCAGCTGATATAGTGGAGGATTAAAAATCCTGTTATTATTTGAGAACTATTACCGCAAATGGGAACCAAAGTAAATTTTGCTGTACTCCTGCTAAATGTCGTTCGTGCACTAAAAGTTGGGAGAGCAGTAAAAGAAAGAGAAGCAATTGGTATCAAAAGTAGCCTTTCATTCTACTTTTATGTCACCCCTATATTCGCTTTGATGCTGAGGCAGAAGTGGCACTTTATATAAATGTCTGATATACACCAAAGAGCCATTACATTACAACCACCCTGCTAATAACATGTACGACCACCTTTAGCCCTCAAACCTGCCAGTACCCGGCGTAGCATTGACTCCACAAGGTGCTAATACGTAGTCTGAGATATCTGGTACCAACTGCTCATCAACTAGTCCAGCAATTAGCGTAGCAGCATGAATTTGGTTTTCCAGGTGAGATCACAAGTACTGTATTAGATTAATGTCAGACGAATTTGGAGGCCAAGACATTACTTGAAATCACTGAAATGTTCTCCGAACCACTCCGTGACTCTGGTGAACCTGGTCTGAAACGATGTTCACGGAGCACACAGACGTCATGGATCGTTCTATGGGGATTATGGGTGCTAATGTGCTCTATGAAAACATTCACTGCACCATAATAATCGCCACGGGCTTGTCTCTGTCCAACTATGCATTCGGGAGCCAGGGTTTCATTTGCAAATCGGCGCATTAGCACACGCCCGTCGATGGGATGGACCAGAAGACGTGATTCGTTGGACCATGCAACTTTCTTCGATTCTTCTAATGTCCAATTCCGATGTCTTTTGGTCCATTGCAAACGGAGCCTGCGATGACGTGCCGTCAGTGCAGGGACATGCTTCGGCCCATACGCAGCAATGTGCGCTGCACAGTGTGCCTGGACAGTGTAAACTGTCTGGGTCAGCACTGTTGTAGCTGGTGGGGATTTCGACTGTTGTAGGTCTTCGGTCACAGCGAACAATGCGTAGCAATATCCTCTCTCCTCTGGAATGAATGCGCCTTCGAAGATACACTGCTTGCCGGCGACTTGTCGTTTCACCATCCATACGCCACATTCAATAGGTGCTCACAGTACCTGAACAGCCCACTAAACGTGACATTTCTGATATTGATATTCCCAGTCGCCAAGCCATAATGATTTCATCTTTATCGAAGCCTGATAAATCAGCTAGTATTCTTATTATGTCGCTAATAGCTCTATGCTTGGAAAGACAATGCATAGCAGCTTTATATACTCCAACATTAGCCGCACATGTGAAGTGGGTTTGTTTCTGTGCGAGACAATTGTTATAGATGGAGAGTGGTCATAATGTAATGGTCCTTTGGTGTATATATCTAAGTTACAGGCACAACGATATATATCCTTTTAGCGATATAATGTACAGCTAGAAATACAGACGTGATTTTAATTTAGGTTTCCAATGTTGGCTGTATGTTTGTGGCAAAATCTTACTTCTTGGCTTATTTGCAGATCGTCTTATATTCCAAGGCATATATTAATACAGCATTTGTTTTTGCTTCAGTAGATATTTGTACTGTAAATATGTCCAATCAACGTATAGAATTTCAACTAAACCGTGATCCCTTTGCTAGAGTTCTATGTTGCTCTTTTAACTGAAATGAGTAGCTGGGATGAAAGTTAACTATATAATGATTATTTAACTAGGAAATTTTTCTTTCGAAATTCTCACCTGTAAGCTTCGTAAATTTAAAACTAGATTATTTATTTTAATAAAAATTGCCCAATAAATAAAAGCTGAATTATTTCCCTTCATCATAAAATATCTTTGGATAGTATAAATAAGCAGTAGCTTTATTACAAAATTTTTCTAGAGATAACAATAGTATGCGCGAAGAAAGAAGCGTTTTCTAGAAATAAAATGCGATATTTTTTATTTAACCAAATTTAAAAATCAGGAACTTCAAAGTTACTCACAAATATTTAACCATGCTATAAGTAATTAGATATTTTCTGACACGCATTTTTAAATCAAATTTTAATGGCAGAATTACATACTATATACTCTATCCAGTTTCAGAAAATAGTGCTAGTCAATGAATTCCAAGGTTTATCTACTGCATTTAAAAGCTAATGAACATTTTCTAAACAGGCTTAGTTAGTTTTGCGGTAATTGTTGGAAATGAATTTTTAGAAAAGGTAAAAATTGGCATTTTTACCTCTCTAGCTTAGAAAAAGAACTATTTCATAATCAAGTAATCATAGAGCAAAAATAGAATTTTGACATGCATTTAAAATATAAACGGCTGTGGATTGATAAAAAAGGACACTTCGCGACACCATCATTTTTCACCTAAAGATACGACTTATGTTTGATGACATTAAGAAAGAACTATTTATTGTGAATCCTCTTCTAAGAACCAAAAAATCAAACTATTGTTAAAGAGCTCTGTTGTGAGCAACAAATATAACTGAAGCTAATCCCTGATGTAAAAAATACTTAATAGCTATGAGAAAGAGTTTACGCATTTTTCACGAAAATGCATGCCTTTTATGCCGTAAGAACTTCTGTAAAGATTAAAATAATTTGGATGGAAAATTATGACTTAGCTATTGCAGGTTTCTGATTTCACATCCCAATCATCTTTTCAAAATTTACCCTCGCATTCGACCATTTCAAATCTACCAAAATGCCCTAATGAAAAATATTTTGATTTGGTATATGAAATCATAAGAAAACTTTCATTTCCTCTTTAAACTAAAATACAACAGTTTCTGATAAAAAGGTAATGAAAATTTAGGAGATCAAGCAATTTCAAATGTATTTTAAACTAAAGCTAGAACTATTTATTTTGCTAATTTAGCTGGAAGCTAAATACTGTCAGTTTTAATTCAGACCTCATACCAGACACGGTTATAACTGAAGTGGGAAATTTCAGACAAGCCGAGTGACCAGACACCGAAAGACTGAAAAAAACATTTCCCATTGAAAATGGATATTTGAAGAAAGTCTAATTTTTCTCTCTACCACTGAAGAATAAACATAAGCATCTGACTTCAGGCTTTTTCATCTTCTTTCCAAATGTTTATAGCTGTCTCGACATCTGACTGAGAGTTATAAAAAATAAACTTTTGCCATTTCATTTTTTTGCTATCTTCTTTTCGTTAAGGAACTAAGATTCCCGAAAATTCTACTTTAACTAGGATTTCTCTTAGGATTTTCTTTAGCAAGAAATCATGTACTATTTTTGTCATAATTTATCATGCGTAAATAATGTTTTTATGTTTTAATAATGAATATGTTTGCATTTACTTAACTGGAATAACGTAACTCATAATTAATAATCTTGTTTGTGTAGAAAGAATGATTTTCGAAAATGTATAAATTAAGTTATTGCATGCTTTTAATTATCAATCTTCTTTTTTTTTCCCGAATATTGTACGTTTAATTAGTGAGTGGCAGGTAATTAAGGCTATTTCTTTCTTTGATAAATGTGCAACAGCAGAATAATTCTCTTTCAAATTCTGAACAACGTTTCCCCTGCCACAATATTCTTTTTAATTATGTTTATTCTTTTTTTACTGTTATTTTTTACTTTAATTTCCTTTCATTGCTTTTCTATTGCGTAAAGTTTGTTACTAAATAATTGTTTATTTATCAAAGCTATCATTAAAAAAATTCCTACTGTCTTTTTGCAAAGATTACATAAAAATTATCAAAAAAGAATTAGCGAAAGAAAGAACATGGAAAATTATTCTTAACACTATTATAAATATAACAATTGAATAAACTTCGCTAAACTAATTCATAATCACCATAATAACGTTTTGCTATAATGGCTAAATAGTTTAATTATGGAAAAGGCCTTTAACTAGATTCAATAAATCAGCTTGCAAATTTTTCGCTACGACACAATCCTGTATTTGGAGAAAATGTTATTAATTATTGCGCTTTCTATGAATTGTGAAGTATTAATCTTTAATCCTCTTCGAAATGATGTTAACAATATTTTTCGTGGATTTGGAGTGACTGATAACAATACTTGATGAAGAATCAAACCACAATTTATTCGTCAGTATTACACAGGAAAGTTACAAAGACGCGTTACAGTCGTCGAAAAACTACGATAAACACGCTGAAACAATCACCAGCACAGCCTTCAGTCTATCAGGCTATAAGTGAAGACAGCTTCATGGCAAAGGTCTAAGGTACAGCTGTCGATTCAATCGATAACTCTCGAGGTAATCTCCGAATTCAAAGCACTGCTACTGAACTCAATACACTCAAGATACTCTTCACGATAAAACTACTATTCCGAGTACAGACAGGGCATTTGTAGCTCTTGAACTGCCTTGGAGAACATTCTCGGGAAGACCTGGTAAGAATTCGTTCTAGAATGTTCTCGCGCCGTCTATAGATATCGCCAATTTTGTCTCAAATGCTGAATTTCGCGCCAAATCTGGCAACCTGACATTCTTTGCCACTTTCTGGCAACCCTACAACTGCTTTTTTGGGGAAGTTATCTTACCGAAGCTGAGCATTTCGCAAAAATATTTAGACATTTCGATAACATTTTCCAAATATAAAAGCTGATGGCTAAATATATTAAAAAAAAAAAAAAACAATAAATACAAAAGCCAAAGCAATTTAACTTTAAAAAATTATTTCTTAGTAAATATGTGACATATGATAATGCAAAGAGCAGAGAAATTTATACATTCCGGAGTACGTATTTTTAAAAACTTTATTATGAAAATTTTCTAACTGTAATTACGTCTGCAAAATGGTACTTCATGAATGAAGAAATAAAAGAATCCCTCAAACCAGTGTTGGATGAACAGTGCTTGGAAACGAATTAAGGCATATGAAGGGTAGGAACCAATTTTTTTATCTGATGTGGCCTTCCGATAGTATTTTTTGAAGGCGAGAGTGACGCTGAGTCATCTCTGAACATCTCTGATTTTTTGCAATGCAGCAACGAAAAATCTCTAGGTTTCGATAGTACAGATCAGAAATGTCATTCTTGATGAAACGATGATATCTAACTCGATTTCAAAAGTTAAAACTGAAGTAGTACGTAACCATGCATAAAGGTCACAAAATTCGATGCTCTTTTATCAGCCCATAACTTGTTTTCTTGTTCTTGTAACTTGTTAACTTGTAACGGGAACTGATTTCGACGAGAAGAACAACTATCTTATGAAACAAAAAACATGTATTTCTGGCCTCTTTTATACTCTCAGCGCAATGGGATGCATATTCTAGTTCGTGACATCACTCGAGACATGTCAATTAATTTTTGAGTTTCCAGAGGAGCCAGCTTAGCTGGGAGAACATTCCTAAACTACCGCCTTGTGATCTTGCTGGTACGGCGTGAAAAGTCTGAATGTAATGTCGACCACCTTGCCATTCACTTTCTTTACATTGTGTACATAATTAAGATAAAATAACACACCGAACAAGTATTAATTTAGAAGTCAAACAACAAAAGTCAGGGTTATATTTGGAAATGTTCACAGAACTAGTTTCATTCATTCTCACTTTGGCAGCTGAGGATGATGGTTCGGTAAAACCATCGAAATTAATCCTGCGTAAATTTGCAAATATGACGCTGATTTTTGTCGTTTGACTTCTAAATGTGTACAGAATGTTAAATATATACAAAAACACATATATTATGAGATCCACGAGACGTTCAAAATAAAAGAATTATAAATCAGATCAAACATAATGCTACGAAAGCTTCGATTTCGAATACTATGTAATAGATACATGTAGAAGTGGGTGGGATATGAGAATTTCATCATTTGTTGTACAGTTATAGTCCCATCGCACTCACTGTGCAGTTTCATGTTACTCTCATCCCACTTTCCCTACCCCTAACTACCCAAGAAAACGTTTGACTACCTGACTCTATGCCTCACGTATACTGTACACTTACAAACATCCTCCCTCTTGGGGATTCCGATTTGGGCCAAACAATACGACAGTCAGCCTTGCTAACCCTTTTAACTATCGGGGCGGTCGCAGCAGGCAACTAAAGGCAATTGTACATTTCCAGTATTTAAAGCGTTCTTGTATTTAAAGAGTGAGGAAGCTTCAACGTGTTGTGGGAACCAAAAAATCTTTTTCTTCACATATTTGGCATATAAAAAAACTATTAAATCGCGTGTTCTCAAGCAAATGACACTTGGGTGCTACAGCAGATGCAATATTGAACTTGGCAAGTTCTTGTTCAGAATATAACATCTAGGTTTCGTTTATTTTGATTTTACTTTCTTTTCCTAATTGTTTGATTTTTTCAGTTTTTAATAATTTTATTTTTTGGAATGGCCACGGAACCCATATAAAGTACAGGCGGCGACTTAGGAGATCTTCAGAGCACACTTTGAGAACAGCTGATATATAGCATTGCAATAGCTGCACTTAAAAAGTATGAGTAGAAAATATCTGCTGTAAAATCATAAGAATAATAAATAGAAAAAAAAAAAATCTGAAAGTTTTCAGATTTTATTTTACGTCCAAAGGGGCGTTTTTTTAACTTTTTTTGTGTTACCTTTATTTATTAAATATCATGTTCTTCGCACTTAAACCATAAATTTATGTTCAATAGCAATGTCGCAAAATAATTTTAAAATGAGCCTATCTTTAGAATTTACGATACACAGTTCTGCGCCCTGGAGATGAAAAAGGATCCCCCCTCCCGTAGATCGTTGCCATTGCTCACTTTTAAATCGTTGAGCTTGTTACTCAAAATTTCGTTAAAGTTTTACAAAATATGAAATCGATCATAAAACAAATTCCAAATTTCAAATTTGGTCTTCCACATGCCCATATTCGTAGGAGGATTACGTCATTCAAAATTCGATGGCTTTATGTACTGTTGTTTTATCACAATGCGAGAAATAGACATACATTTATGCAGATGTTTCATTCTTTAAATTCTTCAAATATAATGCAGGACTCTAACATTTGGTGGTGGCAACAGTTTGAAAAGTGAAACGGACATTTATAGTGATTCGACGCAAAATCGCAAAACGAAAACAATAGTCCTTCAGGGAAAAGCCCTTTTGGACTAATAAAAAATAACAAAAGTAGCGTGAAAGCAAGTAATGCTATTTATATTTTAAGATCAACAGCTTTCAGGTTTCGATGTTTGATTATTATTTAAAATTCTACCATATTGCTTCTCTTTCAAACAGTAAAGCAATTTAATAATACATTTTCGTAGTCATATTAATTACCGCTTTCTTTCTAAATGTTTGTCATGCAATTCCAGATATCCAAACTAATTAGAAGTACAACGGATTTGGATACCCTGATAATTTCTTTTTGTATGTTTAAAATTGCATGCAAGCGAAATACGTATTTACTGCAAGTGAGAAAAATATTACTTTTTAGCTTATTGTTTTTCATTTTAGCAAAGACTCTGCACTTCGAAACAATAGAAATACATTTTATTTCCATTAATAACAAATAATGTTTTACATTAAGTCAAAACCTGACATCAATTTTGTTTGTCTAAGTTCACAACTAGTTTCTGCTTCAAATAAAGTAAAAGGGAGGAACTTATTTTCATTACAGGTTCGAAAACTAAACGTTTTGTTTTTATTTTCATGCCATCAAAATCAAACGCAAAAATCATTTTTACTTCCTTGTACAAAGTAAAAAAGAAGTATTGTAATCGCGAAAAGTTGTAGGCAACATATTTCAACGTAAATATCCATTTTGACCGCTATCGAATGCAATTTAACGATGTTTTTGCGCGATATCTGTGCGTAAACACAGAATAAAACTTTCCTCCAAAAAATTCTAAAACTGCTTTAAAATGAATTCTGAAGAGAATTTTTCGTGGCGTCTGTACGAACGTATGTACGTACGTACGTATCTCGCATAACTCAAAAACGAGTAGCCTCAGAACGTTGATATTTTGTATATAGGACTGCTATAACATGTAGATGTGCACCTAGTATTTTGGTTGCAATCGGCCGCACCAAACGTATATAAATATATTTATATATATATCCACTCTGTTACCCGGCTCAGTGATCTCAGTATCTTTACTCTTATATGTTTGTAAATTGTACATTTTTTGCTTTAAAAATGATTGACTTATGTTGTTTTTATTTTCCGGTTAAGGTTTTTATGCCTTTCGTAATTCTGAAAGCAATATTTGTACAATTATCAACAATTTAAAAGCTGTTTAAGTGCGGTTAAGTTTTAAATAACATGGCGAACATATTTGTTTACATTTGAAACAGCAGAATTGTAGATTTGTTGCCAATCTAGAGAGACTAACCTTCGCAACACAAAAATAACGCCTTCATTTATTATTGCGAATTAAATCATGCTTAATCCTTTCTGGAATTTTTTCGAGGAAATAAGTGTTTAAGATTTACTTCGTAATTTTTAATGCAGATATTTTGAGTTTTTATGTATTTTTGGCTTGTCGCGAAGTGAGACCTTAATTAATTGAATGAGAAATACTAAATCGTCTGTAAAAAACTGTTTCTTTTCTGTTTTGTTTGCTTAATTTCTTTCGTACATCGTTTTAGCTTTATTATAGTATTTGAATAGAACATGTGGCAACGATAATTCTTCAAATGATATAAATTTTGTGCATTCAGTGTCGTTATAGTAAACAAATATAGTGAATTTTAAAGAGTGCATTTATTCTATTGTGGTTTATGCGCTGTCGACGAAGTACTAGATTTAATTCAATCCAATCAATTTAAATGAAATTCAAGAAAAAATGCGTATAATTTAATATTCCGTACAAGGAAGTCATGTGGTGTACATATCAGATTTTTTATTTAAGTGAAACAAATGCGTAATCTCTTTCTATTTAGATCAGATACAAATTACTTTTCAGGGAAAAAAAACCCTTCTCCAGTGCAGACAATGATTAAAATAATAGAAAAAGAACACATGTAGCAAGTATATTATTTTAAATTAATATAATAGTCTTATTTAAAATAAATCTTTTGCATTAAATTTCATGAAAATATAATTTGTACTTTTTGTTATTTATCGAATATTTATTTTAATTTAAATGTGTTACACAGTATTCTAAATTAATATAATAATTTCTGAAATGTATATATCATGTGAAATACAATCATTTTAGCCCAAAGGAGCGTTAATCCAGAAGGCTATTTCTCTCTAAACGGCATTTTGCATTGAATCATTCTAAGATTCTGAATCACTCTTCAAACTGTTGCCACCAAATATTATCTCCCTATGATTTTGTTTAAAATAATAAATAATGAAGAATCTGCATGAATGTATGCATATTATTTTCATCCTGAAAAACGACGATACCTGGAGCGATCAGATTTTGAATTAAATAATCCTCCACTCGTACATCAGCACTTGGAAGACCGAATTTTGAATTTCGAATTTGTTTTATTATCTATTTCACATTTTTTGAAACTTTAATGAATTTTTTATTAACAAACGCAACGATTTTAAACCGAGCAATGGCAACACTGTATATATATATATATATATATAAAACATTTTTATCTCCAGGCTCAGAGACCATGTATCGTAAATTCTAACGATATGCTTATTTTAAAATTATTTTGCGATATTGCTGCTGAATTGAATTTTGAAGCCCGAATTTTAAGTTTCGATTTTGTTTTACTGTCGATTTAAAATTTTGTAAAACCTTTAACGAATTTTTCATTAAAAACTCAATGATTTCAAAGCGAGAAATGGCAACATTGTACGTAAAAAGCATGTTTATCTCCAGCGCGTTAGACTATCTATCGGAAATTCTAAAGATATGCAGTTTTTTAATATTTTGTAATATTGCTGCTGAATTTAATTTTATGTGATTTAAGGGCGAATAACATGACATATAATAAATAAAGGTAATACACAAAACGTTAAAAGCGTCTCTTTGGGCGTAATATAAAATATAAAAGCTTTCAGACTTTTTATCTTATTTAAACCAAAGTAAAACTTACTATTTTAATAAAAAAAATTGATGTGTACACCACATGACTTCCTTGTATTGGAATATTAAATGATACGCATTTTTTCTTACATTTCATTTAAACTTATTGGATTAAATTAAATCTACTTCGCCGACAGCGCATAAACCACAATAGAATAAATGCATTCTTTAAAATTCACTCTAGTGTTTGTTTACCATTGCGACACTCCGGCGCTAGATTACATTACAGTATTAATAATTATATAACAGTTAACTGATATAATAATTATATAACTGATATAATAATTATATAACAGTTAACTTATATAATAATTATATAACGGAAAATAAGTTAACTGTTATATAATCCAATAATTATATAACAGTTAACTTATATATTTCTTTCATATTATAACTCATAATGCACAAAATTTATATCATTTAAAGAATAGAATTATCTAATCGTTGCCACATGTTCTATTCAAATAATATAATAAAGTATTTTCAAAAAATTCCAGAAAGAATTAAGCATGATTTAATTGGCAATAATAAATGAACGCGTTATCTTTGTTGTTGCGAAGCTAAGTTTCTCTAGATTGGCAACAAATCCACTAGTCTCCTGTTTCAAATGTAAACATCAATGGCCGCCATTAAAGAAAGGCTTAGCGGCACTTAGACAAGTTTAAAATTGTTGATAATTCTAAACATATTGCATACAGATTTACTAAAGGCATAAAAACCTTAACCGGAAGATAAAAACAACATAATACAATCATTTTTAAAGCAAAAAATGTACAATTTACAAACATATAAGAGTAAAGAAACTGAGATCACTCAGCCGGGTAACAAAGTATATATATATATATATATATATATATATATATATATACGTTTGGTGCGGCCGATTGCAACCAAAATACGAGGTGCACATGTTATAGCAGTCCTCTATACAAAATTTCAACGTTCTGAGGCTACTCGTTTTGGAGTTATGTGAGATACGTACGTACACGTACATACGTTCGTACAGACGCCACGAAAGATTCTCTTCAGAATTAATTTTAAAGCAGTTTTATAATTTTTTTGCAAGAAAAGAGTCTTTTATTCTGTTTTTACGTACAGATATCACGCAAAAACATCGTTAAATTGCATTCAATAGAGGTCAAAATGGATAATTTCGTTGAAATACTCTGCCTGAAACTTTTCACGATTACAGTACTTCCTTTTTACTTCGTACAAGGAAGTAACAATAAAGGAAATTTTACTTAACTTTCAAGGGATTTTATTAAATAGACAGCCGGATATCTAGGGTACCGTATTCTTTTCACTCAGTGTTGACTTCTAGCTTTTGTAATAACAGCCCAAAATAATCTGATTCCTGAAAGACAAAATGAAAGATCAGTTTTGTCATCTGTAATAGAGACAGATTGTTCAGTTTATTTTCCTTAACGCGACCTCACGCAGGATTTAAAGTACTACAGCAGCAAGGATTTTGTGTTACTGGAAATAGCTTCCAAAGAACATGAAAAGCTAGAAGCCACAAATAAATGTGCTTCTTTGTGAAAGCAGTTTGTAAGGAGAAATCGGATACTTCCGCGTCCGATAAGACTCAGCCGGAAATGATCCGAAATGCTCTGCCCATTTCACAATGATACGTCGTTATCGGTAGTAAAAACGAACAGACGGCTATCGGAAATCTGAGAGAGAAAACATCGATGCATGGCTTTTCCGATTCAACGGCAGAACATTTTTTTTTTTTTTTTGAACAAATTTTTCGATAACTTACCTGGTGAAAAAGGCGCAGAAGATTCACGCGACATTGAATAGATATATCGGATTAGTCACTAAAAGAAAACTCATAAATCAGAACTATTGATTTCTGATGTTTCAACTTTTTTCATCTATCAAAGCATACCAAATTTATTAAACTACTTTTTATTTGTATTTTACTTAAGACTTTAGTATATGCGTGCTCATATGTTTTGGAAGTGGTGAAAAATTTAAAGTGAAAGAAAAACTTAAACTTTAAAAATCAGATAGATTTTAGATAGAATTTTAGATATTTTTTTTTAGAAAATTAGTAACAAACTTGTATCCAGATTAGATTTATTAGTTATTTATTTGATTGTGTTTCTGCATTTACGAAATAAATGCAGAAAATCATTCATTTTTAATAAAACAGTATAGCAGATATATTACTTTATGTTCAATTTGGTGCAAAAAATATCCATTATTTACTAAGATGAGCGCGGAAATTAAGCAGTTTCAGAAATAAGAGCGAAATTAGTGTATTTACAGTGACTATTTTAAGAGTCAAATTTGCTCTTAAAACATTCATGTTAAGTACAGAGGTAAATATGTTTGTTCATATGGAAAGTTAATATTCAATTTCATTGGAGCAGAAAAACATCTTTTTGCATACTGCTTATTTATAGTGCTATACTGTCTGCAGTCGTAGCTGGCTTTTGGTTTATTTAATTAAGGCAAAGTACGTGAGGGCTATTTGCCTAAGGGAAGAGATGATTTCGCAGAGGGCGTTTTAAGAGAAACTAGCTAATATACATTTTACATATGAGGAAAACCTCAAAAACGCCTATGCAGCCAGCCAGTTCACGGGGATTCGAATCCTGAACCAAACTTTCAGTGTTCAGCGAATTTAACTCTCGGCCTTTTGTACGCCTTTAGTTTTAACTGCAATTTCAACATTGAAAACATAAAACAAATGTATTAAATTAATTCAGCTTAAGAATAATAAAAAATTTAATTACCAGAAATGCATTCTACATAAATACACTTTGAAGCATTTGCACTCATATTTTTTATCAATTATAATTTTCTTGTAAAATATTTGGTGTAATATTTTATGTTACTAGAAAAGGTTGTAGAGACATTAGGTTTTTTTGGAAGCAGGCAAGATTAAAAATTAGCAACGCCTTGGCCGGGAATCGAACCACGGACCTCTGGAATATTCGCCTAGCGTGCAGACCACCACACCAAGAAGGCATGTCGAGAAGGTGGGAGAAATACCTTATATACTCCCCCTTTTAAAGGGCGTTGGGGTTTCTATGGGACCCAATCGCCAAATTCTGCGTATGGGGAGCCATCATCCACCACCCTTTTAGTTCAGGCGCCACTGTAGAGACATTAGGTTTTTTTTGGGGGGGGGGAAGCAGGCAAGATAAAAAATTAACAACGCCTCAGTTGGGAATCGAACTGCAGACCTCTGAAATACGCGCCCAGCGGGCTCACCACCACACCACGAAGCCATGCCAAGAACGTGGGAGAAATATCTTATAAGGTGTGCAAAGTAAGACGTAGATTTACTTTTCAGAAACGTCTAAAATGTTTCTACGTTGATACAGTGTTCTATGGCTATAAGAAATTTTTAACATTCCGCTTATTTTCTTATTATATAAATAATAGCTAATTTTATGTGTTTATACACAGAAATGTTTTAATTTTTTAAATTTATTTATTTTAAGACTGTATTTTGCATGTGGCATAGACCTTGCGCGGACTACTTCTTCAAATTTAATAGGAGATAGCGTAGTTTTTACGACAGTTTTATTGTTTCCCTCTATGAAAATGTTATTTTCATCATTTCTAATTTTATTGCCACGACCACCTTTGACAAAAAACAGAAACTTTGTTGCTAATAATTTGTAGCAGTTCGGAAGTAATACAAAAAATGTAAACAGTCATAGCTTTTGTACTAGAAAAAACACATAAACAACTATCATGTTATAAGAAATACAATGCCACATTATTATACTGATACACTCTTGTGTATATTCTTATGGTCTTGTAACACCGGATTCTTATACTCATCGATGAATAGTCTACCACTAGACTACATTTTTTATTTAATACTGTAACTAGTATACTTTTATGCATACTTATAATGCAGTATAGAATAGATATCACATTAGTACTATAACGTACGTTAGACGGAGAAGTGATATTGAGAAAATGTCCCTCAGTACTGTAATATACATATTGATACTTAAGTTTACATCTTAAGATTTCAAGATTTCTCTATAGAGATATGTAATTTCGACGCTGATCATCAGAAATAAAAATATTTTGTAAAAAAGATATTTCGTCTCTTTTATGGTTATAATGGACTAGTTATCTCCGTAAACGCTATACATTCAAGGCACACATAATATTATCTATATAATTCTCCTAAATGCAATTGTTTCATTTTCTGTATAATTTTTCTAAATCCAATTATTATTTTCTATATAATTTCCCTAGTGCAATTATTATATTTTCTATATAATTTTCCTAAATACAATTCTTGCGCCATTTTATTAATATACCGCAAAATTCTAAAATAAATTTAAATTATACATATCAAAAAAGTTCAGAGAATAAGTGGAATCTTGTTGTTCAATCTACATTCGTAACTCAGTAGTAGTATTGTTACGGAATGCCCAGCTGCGTGAGATAGCTTCCCGGCAAAGTGAGGTTAGTGTTCCCAGAAAGTGGCAGGAAAAGGCAGGGTTTCCACATTTGGAGCGAAATCGCCTATTTAGCAATATTTGGAGACAAAATTAGCGATATACCATAGACGGAGCGAGAACATTCTAGAATGCGTTTTTAGCGGTTTTCCCGAGAACTTTCTGGAAGGTAGGTTAAAGCTATATATATCCTGCCTGTACGCGCTGTAGTAGTCTTGAATTTAGTAGTGTGTTTTGACTTAAGAGATTAGTTTGGGAGTGATCGATTGAGTCAGTATCTGTAGTTTAGTGCTTTGCCGTGAAGCTGTAGTCACAGTTATATCCTGAAGACTGTGTTGCTGACTGTTTCAACGTGTCTGTCGTAGTTTCTCGATGAATGTTAACATGTCTTTGGAACTCTCCTGTGCAACAGCTTTTTTGCAACAGTTTGTGTAATACTGGCGAATAAATTGTTTTTCGATTCTACATCAAGTGTAAATCAACTATTCCAAAGTCGATTCTACATCAACTATTCCAAATCCACGAACACGTAGGAAGCAACATAATCATAGATCTGCAATGACAAAAAGCGTAATCAAAAGTTATGTGATTAATTGACTAATTTCTGTCACTTATGATAAAATACAATAATGACAAATAGTATAATTCTGTCACATTTTCCGTCATGTTTCCGCCATGATGTCCTTGATGCATTTTTACTGCCTTATACCAAGTAAAGAAAATATCGTAGCAAGGATTTCAACTGAAATATCCATTCTGATCTGTCTCAAAACCATTCGGACGATTTCACTAACATTTGTAGGTACGGGCAGAATAAAAGAACTGTTTCGCGCGAAATGATCGTAAAGTTAATTTAAAATGGATTTACAAGAGAATTTTTCCGTGACGTCTCTACGTACGGACGTATGTATCTCGCATAACTCAAAAGCGATTAGTCGTAGAACCTTGACATCTTGCATATGGGACTACTGTAATATCTAGTTGTGCATCTCCCTTTTCTGTTGCAATCGGCATTACAAAACATGTAAACAAAAATTGGTAAAATTTAATTGGCCGTACAAAGAAGTAATGAATGTCCACATCAGATTTCTTATATTTATAATTTTAGTATGTGTTCTTTAAGTATTTATTATTTTAAATTTTTATCTCCACAAAATTTCTTTCCCCATAAACGTATTTTATTGGCACATTCGTTGCATTTTCATTAAAATATTATGAATTATGTTAGGATCTTTAACGTCATCACAAATTCAATATTAGACATTTTAATTTTTAATTCATAAGCACATATTAAAGCGCGAATCAATAATTAAATTTTAAATGAAGCACTGTAGGGGGTAACGTAAAGCTCAAATCATTGTTATTTTTCTCTTATTCATGTCATAGAGAAACCATAATAATAAGCCACAAATCGATACTTTATTGTCTCAATTTTCATGTGCTAATTAAACGAAAGGTAAATTTAATCAAGGTTAAGTTGACTTTAAAGAAATGTTTAAATGTAGCCAGAAAAATGATATATTCTTACAATATATATAATACGAATTCCGTTTCATGATATTAGTCAATGTATTTGATATTTCTGCTCCATGAATTGTGGAATAACTTCCCGCTTGAATCTGAGAATAGCTCGGTTTACGAGAGTAGCTGTCATAGGGGTGATCATTGATTTATATTTAATTAATGAAGTTCCCGGCTGAAGTAAGCGAACAATCTTTAACGCCTAAGAATAGCCTGAGTTCAAACAGATAAAGCAGGAGTCGGTTTCTAGAAATTAATTATGTAGTTGTGCTCTTCTGCAAAAGGAAAGATAGCAGGAAAACTTCCTGCGTAACATACGTATTTGAAGCACTTACGTAACCACTTCTCAAAAGAAAATATAATTCTGAGTACTCCTTGAATTGTAATCACTTTTGCTTTCTTATGAGAAGTAAAAGAAGTGCTGTAAACGCGAAAATTTCCGGATACCATATTTTAAGGAAAATGAAAATTTTGACCTCTCTCAAATCCACTTGAACAATTTTTTGCGTGACATCTGTACGTACGGAGAGAATAAAAGACGCATTTTACCGAAGAAAATTTTAATTAGATTCAGAAGAGCTTTTTTTTCGTGACGTCACTACTGCATATGTATATCTATATGTTGTACATATCTCTCATAACTCAAAAACGATTAGCCATAGAACGTTGACATTTTGTACATGGAAGGACTGTTATTATCTAGTTGTGCATCTCCGTTTTTCTTGCAATCGGCAACACTATATATATATATATACTATATATATGTGATACAGCTTTGTCTTCGACTTTTGAGCGCGTCTCATAGTTATTAGAAACGCATGATTTGGATATCGTCTGCTGCAAAGACGTGAAGAATTTCAATTATTTATGCTGGTTTTTTTAGTCCAAAGGGATTTGAATCCCGAAGGACTATTAGTTTCGTTTTGGCATTTTGCGTCGGACTCATAAATGTCGGTTCACTTTTCAAACTGTTGCCACAAAATGTTAGAGTCCTGCATTATATTTGAAGAAATTAAATAATGAAAAATCTGCATAAATCTATGTATATTTCTCGTATTGTGATAAAACAACGGTACATAGAGTCATCGAATTTTGAATAACGTAATCCTCCAACGAATATGAGCATGTGGAAGACCAAATTTGAAATTTGAAATTTGTTTTATGATCGATTTCCTATTTTTTAAAACTTTGACGAATTTTTGATTAACAAACTCAAGGATTTCAAAGCGAGCAATGGCAACGTTGTGCAGAAAAATCATTTTTATCTCCAGCGCGTGAGTCTCTGTATCGGAAATTCTAAAGATATGCTCGTTTTAAAACTATTTTGCGATATTGCTGTTGCACTGGATCTTATGGTTTAAGTGCGAGGAACATGATATTTAATAAAGAAAGGTAACACACAAAATGTTAAAAAACGCCCCTTTGGACGTAATTTAAAATCTGAAACATTTCAGATTTATTTATTTATTTATTTTATTTATTTATTTATTTTTTCAATTGAAGAATTGTGAATTGTGATACAGCTTTGTTGTCGCATTTTGAGCGCGTCTCATAGTTAGAACCGCATGATTTGGATATCGTCTGCTGGAAAGAAGCTGAAGAATTTCAATCATTTATGCTGTGTTTTTTTTAACAGCACACAAACGAGCAGGATTAAATAGTGTACTAAACAGCCAAGTAAGAACATATTTTAAGAAATTATTTTTTCTCAGCGTGTGAACTAAGTTGCTACGATAATAGTTTATTTTAAATATATTATGTTAAAGTAATTACGAGTTTATTTAAATTTCAAGTCTTATTCTAATTAATAGTATTCTAAGTAAGATTTGGTATTATCCTGAAATGTGTAGTGATAATCATAAAATTTGAGAATACAAAATTTTTATTTAAGTCTATTATTCTATGAAGTGTTGATAATACACTTAATAAGTTCTAATTGTATGTTCTTTCCATTTTTAATGGCGACGTTCTCTTATTTGAAGGTACGTGGAATTAAATCACAGCCCCGTAGTCAAGTTGTTTTTCCCGCCTTTTCTACACGTACAGTTATAGAATGTTCTGGAAATATTTAAAGCGAACTGGATTGGCTGACGATGCTGACGTCATTTCTTTGAAGCTCCGCCTTTCCAGAAACTATAAAAGGACTCGCAAAGGAATATCGGCAGCTTTTCTTAAATGTCACGATGCAGTAAACTTCATACAAAAAGTTATTAGTAATTCATTTTATTTACTCCGGATATCTGATTTTGTAACTGCTATTTTCACCTGTATAATAATAAATGCATCCTTTTTTTTAAAAAACTTATCTTCTGATAATTTAAGCTACGACTAAAGCTGGTACAGCACACACACATACACATATATATATATCCTTCCTCTTACTCGGGTCGTAAGCTCTGTTTTTTTACTCTCATATATTTGTAAATTGCGCATTTTGTGCTTTAAAGGTGATTGAATTTCGTTGTTCTTATGTCCCGGTTAAGTTTCCTATGTTAATCTGCATACAAGAGTTGTAGAATTATTAACAGTTTGAAAGTGTAAGTCTAAGCAACACCTCCTAGAACTAACTGAGTTAGTTCTAGGAGGTGTTGGTCTAAGCCTAAAGTGGCAGCTGTTTATTTACATTTAAATCCCTTAGTGAATTAGGTCAGTTAGTGCAGCAACATTTTGCCCACCGGGGCCAAACGTTATATTTTTGTGCGCCAGAAGATTTCTTTTCTCGCCCCTCGGCCAAAATGTTTGTTTTTGTGTTGATTTTAATTTCAAAATTATTTTTATTTCGTGTTTTAGGTTTTTCCGTATTGTACTATTCTTAGCGAAGATGTTTTAAAATTTTTACGCCTTGCAGCGAACTGAGAATTGCGTTGATTGAATGAGAAGTATATCTCTAATGAAACTCGAGAATATAAGTTTAAATGAAATGCAGCGAAAAATGCGCATGATTTAATAGGCCGTATAAGAAAGTCATGTGGTGTTCACATTAGATTTTTTATTTTTTCTTCTGTAAATATTAAGCAAAAGAGAAAACAGGTAATAAAATGTTCATGTACTGTAAAAGTCAAAATTTCCGAAGTTCCGCATTCCGGGGGGAGGAGGAAATGAAAAAGATTTTGAGAAAAGGGTTTAAGTTCTAGATTTTTATTTAAATTAGTTGTCCCGTTATAGGATATGAGACAATTTAAAGAAATATTAAATGTAAATAGTTAGCCTAAAGGGCGTTAGCGCAGAACGGCTATCAATTTAGTTTTGCCACTTTGCGTCGAAAACTTTAAATTTCACATTGATAAAACAACGATAGCTAGAGCCATCAAATATTGAATAACGTAATCCTCCACCGAATATGGGCATCTGGAAGCTCTAATTTGCAATTTTGAATTTGTTTTATTATCGATTTCATATCTTGTAATACTTTAACGAATTTTTAATTAACAAACTCAACGATTTCAAAGCGAGTAATGGCAACACTGTACGAAAAAAAAAGACATTTGTATCTCCAGCGCACGAGACTGTGTATCGGAAATTCTAAAGACATGCTCTTTTAAATATTTTGTGAGTGAAGAACATGTTATTTAATAAATAAAGGTATCACACAAAAAATGATAAAAAAAAGGCTCGTTTGGGCGTAATATAAAATCTGAAAACTTTCATTTTTTTTAATTGCAGTTAGAAGTAAATTTTAAAGTCATACTTAGATACACCAGAGTAGAACAAAAAAGAAATAGATTGTTCAGAGTAGTAAATAATCACTGTATAAATTTAATATAAGTGAGAAATGGTTTAAAAAATAACATTTTATGGTGAAAATTGAAACGAGTAAAAACCTAAAAACACATGCTCACATAACAGAGCAGAATAGAGGAGAAATTCGGAGCAAACACAGCAAAAAACTGTTCCATAATTTCAAGAAAAGTGGAAAACAAAAATATGTATTGTGGTCACCATATGACTTCTTCTACAGCCTGTTAAATTATGCACATATTTTGCTGCACTTCTTTTAAACTGATTTCCTAGAATTTCCTTAGAGATATATTTCTCATTCAATCAATTCAATTCCGACTTCGCGATAAGACAAATATACATAAAATCTCAAAACAAGTTGAAATAACTTATAAAACAACTTATAAAAATTGTAAAATACAGGAAAACCTAAAACACCAAATGCAGTTAAAAAATAATTTTTACAATTAAAATTATTTTCGAAGCAAAAGAAAATAATTCGGCCAGCAAGTAGGAAGATAAAATGTTCGATGGACAAAACTAAATGTTAACTTTTGGTTCTAAAGACACTGAAGTCCCAACGTTACAAGATGAAAATGGGAGCTGTTAGAAATGGTATTCTGGAACCACTAAACCAGTTGTCAGATCAAATGCTCTTTATAACCTTTCACGTTGCACCTCCACATACTTTCGTTTACATATAATTTAATTTCGTGACAATTTATGCCTATCCATTTGCAAGGTAATATATTTTTTTCTTGGAAAAAGATACTGCATCTTCCTTACTCCGTGATGAATTAAAAATCAACAACCCTTTTTTTTATAATTAGTCCAAAGGATATTTGTCCCTAAGAGACTATTGTTTTCTTTTCGCGATTTTGCGTCCAATGTTCGTATCACTTTTCAAACTGTTACCATCAAATATTATCGCCCTGTATTATATTTGAAGAAATTAAATAATGAAGAATCTGCATAAATGTATGCATGTTTCTCGTATTGTAATAAAACAACGGTAACTAGAGCCATCCAATTTTGAATGACGGCATCCTACTTCGAATATAAGCATCTGAAAGCCCAAATTTGAAATCTGGAATTTATTTTATAATCGATTTCATATTTCATATTTTGCAAAACTTTAAAGAATGTTTGATTAACAAACTCAAGGATTTCAAAGTGAGCATTGGCAACGTTGTACAGGCAGAAACATCTTTATCTCTAGCACGGGAGACTGTGTATAGGAAATTCTAAACATATGCTCAATTTAAAATTATTTTGGGATCTGAATCTCTTGAACTGAATTTTATGATTTTAGTGCGAAGAACATGGTATTTAATAAATAAAGAAACACACAAAATGTTAAAAAACGCCCCTTTGGACATAATTTAAAACGTGAAACCTTTCAGATTTTCTCTTTTGTTAAAATTGAAAAAGGCTATTACGATATCCCTTGGTTCGGCAAATTCGTGAAAATACCTTTTTCCGCATAATTTGACGTTTTATCGCGGGGACTAGAAAAATCAAGTAGTATCCACACATCTTTATTTTAGTATGTAATATCAAATCATGAAAGCAAGCTCCAGCTGTGAAAAATTCAGTACAGCTTCTTGATGCTTTATTCTGAATTATTCAATAATGCAGCACTGTAATTTGTTGCATTTGTTAACTATTTATTCCCTTTTCCGCCGTGGTGGAAATAGCGCCGGTGAGAGCATATTTTAATAACAGGGAGTCTGACGTCACATAAAACCCCAAGGGTACCCTGTCGGATTAATTGCAAGTCAATTGATGCGGATCGATGCCTGTGGTGACAGAAGTCTTGGATGCAGCTACAAGATATCTAACGTTAACAGATAAAACTATTTTTCTGCACTAGAGAGATATATTTCTATCATTAACTAATTAACTTACTCTGTGGATGCGAGGAATGCGATTGCTAAGATTGAAAGTTGTATTTCCTGCGCACCTCTCGAGAGGGAAGTTCTGAGATAGGATCACGTACTGGAGAAGGATTTCGGATAATGATAACGGCTTTGTTGCAGATATTGCTTTATTTAAAAGGGAGGCTAAGTCTTTAATCTCTACTCCCCTCAGGCCTTCTGGAAAATAAATTGCCTTAATTAACGGAAACAAATTGATTTTCCGTTAAAATTGGAGATCAGTCGTAAATTATGAAGGTGTTTCAAGCATCAAAATGCAAAGAATAATTAAAAGCTAATATTTAAAATATCAAATTGAATCTCTTAGCTCATTAATTTTTTGGTAATTATGCAGCAAAATGAGTGTTAATTGATTGGTGATATTTTTCATATAGTCAAACATAATTAAGCCCTTTTCCATTTGATTATAATGGTTTAATATATATATATATATATATATATTTGTAATAATAAAATTCCATAGTCAAGAATACACTTAAAATTCTAACTGTATGTTCTTTTCATTTTTATTGGTGACGTTCTCTTATTTGAAAGTACGTGGAATTAAATCCACAGCCCCGTAGTCAAGTTGTTTTTCCCGTCTTTTCTACACGTACAGTTATAGAATGTTCTGGAAATATTTAAAGCGAACTGGATTGGCTGACGTTATTTCTTGGAAGCTCCGCCTTTCCAGAGGCTATAAAAGGACTCGCAAAAGAATATCGGGGGCTTTTTATTAAATGTCACGATGCAGAAAACTTCAGACAAAATGTTTTTTAAATTTATCGTCTGATAAAAAAGCTGGTACATCACATATATATATAATAAAAGTGTGGAAAAGACGATTTGAGAGCTCTTTGCTCAGAGCAATTCAAAACCACTCAGAAAGACATAGTAAAATATTTATTTATTTTACTTATGAGTTTTCTGTATTATTATAGTACCAAGATGAAGCATTATAACTTACTTTAATTAACAAGCTTTTCTCATATTAAAAATTATCTTATATTCTTACTGTTTGCTTATTTTATTACGATGTGTGAATGAGAAGCATTTGAAACAGACATAAAAGTGGGAAATGAAGAATTAAGTACCTCCTTACCGGCCTAAATGATTTGTGAGCAGTGATTCTGTTAGATAGCGAATTTTACCTTTTCAGTTGAATATAGGTAAATCTTACCGAGATAGGTATAAGAATGAAATTCAGCTTGTAAATTTAAAACAGTTTGAATTTGCCTGTTGTCTGTTATTCTTGTTAGAATCAGAATTAAATTTGTGTTCGTTAGTTTATTTTTATACCTTAATTTGAAGGTGTAATAAAATTTAGTTCCGGCTACTTTCTGTAATACTTAGTGTTTGACGTTTTAGGAAGGATAAAGACTGAAATTCATTCTTAAGATTAGAAATGTTCCAGCTTAAGCAAAAGCGAAATTATATTTATGTATGTAGTACTAGTCGCTAAGCGACCAGCCTTCGTCTGGCTTTTAAATGTACCGGGAAAATGCCTGAAGAAAACACCAAATATTAAATTTAAAAACTCCACAGAATTTTACTGTGCACATTTGTTGATAAATTTGTTCTGCACAGAATTTTACTCTGCAGAACAAATTTATTAAAAACAAATATCTGAAAGGTTTCAGATTTTAAATTACGTCCAAAGGGGCGTTTTTTTAAAGCTTTGTGTGTTACCTTTATTTATTAAATATCATGTTGTTGACACTTAAACCATAAAATTTAGTTCGATAGCAATGTCGCAAAATAATTTTAAAATGAGCCTATCTTTAGAATTTCCGATACGCGGTCTCTCGCGCTGGAGGTTAAAAACGGTTTTTTTCCCCATAGAGTGTTGCCATTGCTCGCTTTTAAATCATTGAGTTTGTTACTCAAAAATTCGTTGAAGTTTTACAAAATATGAAATCGATCATAAAACAAATTCCAAATTTCAAATTTGGTCTTCCACATGCCCATATTCGTAGAAGGATTACCTCATTCAAAATTCAATGACTCTATGTACCGTTGTTTTATCACAATTCGAGAAATAGACATACATTTATGCAGATTTTTCATTATTTAATTTCTTCAAATATAATGCAGGACTCTAACATTGGTAGCAACAGTTTGAAAAGTGATTCAACGCAAAATCACAAAACGAAAACAATAGTCTTTCACGGCAAAGCCTCTTTGGTCTAAAAAACGAACAAGTTTCAATAAAAATGTATTACATAAAATAAACAATATCTCTTAAAGTAAATATTAGTTATCCTAATATTAAATTAACCAATTTCCCTTTGACTTCTCTCGAGAACGTCCAGTATCCAAGAGAAACATTAAATTTAAAAGTTGCACAGAATTCTCGCCCTCATTTTTCTTAGTGGCAAGAGTGCTGATATCAGCAACAATGGCAACAGCAATATATTAGCAACAATGGTAACAGCAATATATCAGCAACAATGGTAACAGCAATATATCAGCAACAATGACAACAGCAATATATCAGCATTAATTGCTGTGTGCCATCATTGCTGACACAATGAGAGAGAATTATCGATTTGATGCGATTTCATTAAAAAACAAAATAAAAAATCTATTTCTAATTTTGAAGAAATCGCTTCGATGTGCCCTGGCTTTTGTGTAGATGCGCCCTATGTACCAAAGTTTGTAGCTCTGGGTCAATGAGCTTACGCTAGTGCGATCGAAAGACACATACACATACAGACAGAAGCTTCCATTTATCTATATAGGTGAAAAGAACATTCGCAGTTACTTATGATTGTTTCTGTTTACTTCATTATTTATTGATCTGTCTCCATCTTAAGAGTTTACAAAACTTTGCTTCTTCTTCAACAAATAGGTTATGAGGCACGTAAGAATTTTGAACTCACGCATATTAGTAATTAAATTATTTTAATAGTTTAGATAATTCAGTAATTATAACAAAGAAGCTATTTTCGGCTAGAAGAAAAATCTACGTAGAGAATATTTTTTAACCCTCTAAGCGGCGAAGCCGTATATATACGGCCTAGAATATTTATTGTGATATCTGTAAGAACGTATATATACGTGCATATTAAAATATGTTAACGAAATTAAGGCAATATATCAAAAGAAAACAAATTCAGATATGAAATACCAGTAGAAATTTTACATTAAAATCAAAAAAATAATTTGTTCTCATAGTAGTTTTGGGCAATTTGTGCTTTCTTAGCAAAAACGCTGGCCGCCCAGAGGGTATAAAGGCTGCTCAAAACCAGAAAGTTTAGTGCTAGATAAAGAGGGGTGGGAGATTTCTAGATTCACCCCGGAGTTTTCTCTTTCTAAATTTATGGAGGAACTGAGCATACAGTCGGATTGTAACTTCTAAGTTCTGGCCAACGACAGGCGTCTAAAAGCTGCGCCCAACGACAGATGCAATCTTGCACATTTTACACCATAACAATTCGTAGGCTTTTTCTGATTACATCAGACAAGTGAGATTAGTAACAACACCACCAACAACAAAGTGATTAGCTTTCACAAAAATTAATTTTAACTATAATACAGCATCACTCGAACGGAAAAATCCCCAATATAGAACGAATTTCTTCTAAACCTTGAGTTAAATGAAATGTAAAGTTGCAAGCAATTTCCAAAAAGAAATGTCAGATAAAGTTAATTAAAAAAAGATTAAAATTAGTAACGAGAATGTGGCAACGCAATTAAATTCCCAAACCGCGTTTCGAAAGTCCTAACATGATTTCTTCTTCGGCGACTAGTAAGAAAATAAAATTCAATACCATGTAACAGTGCACAAAAGCAGATGGAAAACACGAGAAAACTTCTTCTTCCAAGAGACAAGATAATGATAGCAAATGAAACATACCTAAAAAACCTAGTAATGGGAAAGTGAGTGGAGACGCAACAGAATAATCAAGTTCTTTTCAGAACATTTTACATTCTTTATCTTCTGAAACACGATTTTTCAGTTTGATTACAAAATATATAGTGAATGTTGTTGATACCAAAAAACTCTAACTCTTTTAGATTTTTGATCCATCAATCACAAGTAAATAAAAAAGTCAGAAATATATTACTGGAACTCTACCGTTTTATATGGGATAAATTTTAAAAGATTATTTAAAAAAATTACTTCAGTCTGTAGAGACATTAGGTTTTTTTTGGAAGCCGGAGAGATGAAAAATTAGCAAACGCCTTCGCCTGGAATCGAACCACGGACTACTGGAATACCTACCCAGCGTGCTACCGTTACACCACGAAGGCACGCTGGAAAGCGGGGAAAATACCTTATAAGTCTTATCGATATATATTTTGAATGTTAAATATTATCACTCTAAAAAACGCATAAGTATTCATTTTCAAAATCTAAACTTTTGGCATCAAAGAAAGATTCGCGAGATGAGTTCAAAATAATTGAGTAATTCCCAAGATGTACCAACAACCAACCTATACATATGTAGCTTTGTATAAAAATATATGCTGACCATAAGAGCAAGATATATACTTCAGTATTTAAGAAACTAATTTGAAGGAGAAATTTAAAGATATAAGTTTGAAATGAAGGGTTTAAAATCGTATTTGGAAAGCTGAAATTATTCGAAAAGTTAACAAAGAAGCAAAATTCCTGAAAAAATGTTATAAGAAAAAATTGAGAACAGTAACTGATAAAATATATATGAGATAAGAAAGATATATGAGATGAGAAAATATTGAAAAAGAATGTTTGCAAACGGGCTTACATTCTTTTTTTTGCGTTTTACTAAAAAAATAATAATTCAAAATTTAGGTACTACATACCTTTCTTTTATCGTGCCTGATGAGCTTGCATTCTAGCATTTATTTTCTGTTGAAATTTCCGTAATAAAAGTAAAAATAGTTATAAATAATCTGGTGTGGACAAAACATGACTTCTCATATGGCCTATTAAATAGTGCACATTATTTTGTTGCATTTCGCTTAAACATATTTCCTAGAATTATTAACTTAATTAACCGATGCAAATTGGAAATGGCATCAAAAATTGGAAATTTGAAATTAAATATTTGTCAATTCATTTTATGATACGGAAGACAAATTTTTTGTATTTTTATTTTTTCATAACAAGTATAAAACTTCATAAAATATAGGTATAGAAATCTGAATTCATTTGTCTGGCAGAGTTACTATATTATTTTAAAGCAGGAAAAGTGAAAAATGTGTATTACCCTCACCGGGAATCGAACCTGGACCTCTGGAATACGCGCCGAGTGTGCTAACTTTATACCCCGAAAGCATGCAGGAAGGAGAAAGAAAATAACTTATAAAATATCCTCGGAAATTTTTGTGGTAAGGGAGTCAAACTTCTTATGATTTTATTTTTTAACAACGAGTGTAAAAAAACGTTCCCAAGTTTAAGAATAGGAAACGCGAGATTACAATTTAAAGTTAGATTTTTGTTATTTGTCAAAATTAAACATTTTAAAGTTTTATACTGCCAAAACATGAATATTTTGGTCATTTAAAACACTTCTGTAATCACAAGTATACAGGTAATGCAATGAATGCACGATTTTACAAACCGAGTTTACAATGGAAAAAGGCTGTATCGGAAACTTTAAGACTGTATCACTTTTCAAATCGTTGCCACCGTACATTATCGCCCTGTCTTATATTTAAAGACATTAATTAAATAATGAAGAATCTGCATAAATGTATGCTGTTTCTCGCATTGTGATAAAACAACGGTACATAGAGCCATCGATTTTTGAATGACGTAAACCTCCTACGAATATGAGCATGTGGAAGACCAAATTTGAAATTTGGAATTTGTTTTATGATCGATTTCATATTTTGTATCACATCAATGAATTTTTGATATAAAAACTAAACGATTTCAAAGCGAACTATAGCAACACTGTATGAAACCAAAAACGTTTTTATGTCGAGCGCGCGAGACTCTGTATCGGAAATTCTAAAGATATGCTCATTTTAAATTAATTTACGATATTGCTGTTGAACTGAATTTTATAGTTTGGAAAAAGAAGTTTTTTTATTTTGTACAGGCGTCATGCAAAAAATAGTCTAAATGGATTCGGGAGCAGTCAAAATGAATATTTCCTTTGAAATATTGTACCCGAAATTTTTTGTGGTTAGAATACTTTGTACAAGGAATTAAGGAGGGCAAAAAAGTCCTGATAGCAAATAGCACTAGTGCAACGCTGCTGACGTGATTTTGTGTATGTGAACTAATTTCGTTCACCTGCTAGAAAGCCAGGGATCGCTTTCAAGAATAACAAATCATATTGTTTGTCCTATGGTTTAAAATTTTCGAGACAATAGAGCGGCTGTCTTCTGGGAAATGAGGTTTGTTGTCTTATAAGGTATTTCTCCCACTTCCATGGTGTGCCTTCGTGGTGTAACGGTAGCACGCTGGGCCGGTATTCCAGAGGTCCTTGGTTCGATTCCCGGCAAAAGCGGTTGCATATTTGTCATTGTTCTGCTTCCAGTTAACCTAATGACTCTACAGTCTCTTTCTTCAATGACAGGAATATGACACCAGCAGATCTTGGTCATCAGTTTTGTGGGTAGTAAGCAAAAATACTATGTTTAATGTAACGGTAAGTAGAATTTAGCAAAACCTTCACTGAGGAGGAGAAGGTAACTCCACATGCAGATAGGATTTAGAGCTGAGCTAGTTTCTTCATTCTTTATTTCATAATATTCCTTGGTGTCTGAATTTTCCTCAAACTTTATTGTGTCAGAAAAATAGAGTTAGGCTTTACTACAGGAAAAATCTTTTCAAGAAACCGGAACGGAAAAATCTGTGTTATAAATATGAAACGGTTATAGCCGATAACATCGCGGACGAAAATGTCGCGGAGAAAACAACGCAAGGCGAAAACATCGTGCTACAAAACATCGTGGGAGAAAACAACGCAAGGCGAAAACATCGCGGGAGAAAACAACGCAAGGCGAAAACATCGTAGGAGAAAACATCGCATTTCTAAAACATCGTGGTACAAAACATCGTCATCGAAAATAAAGCGATTCAAAAACTTCGCAGTTTAAAAACATCGTCGTCGAAAATATCGTGGTAAAAAATAAAGTATCTGCAAATCATCGCAAGATGATGGCATCGCAGACATGCTTTTTTCAGGATTTTAATAACTGTAAATGGATATTCCCATAATGATTTGTCAGCCCAAGATGGAAAGAAAGAGAAATTTTTACTTTCATATTTTTATTAACTAATAAATTTTTTCTGATAAAGTAAGAAGAAAACTTAAGTATAGAAAATTAATGCAACTTATAGCACTTAATGGAATTTTATATCGACATACTTAACTAGTAAAGGGCATTAATAAATCATTTTTATAAAGTTTTTACTGGTAATTTTTCATGAAAAGTATAATTTATAAGTTGCATTTAATTTTCTATGCTAAAGTTTCCTTCTTACTTTTTCAGCAAAACATTTATTAGTTAATAAAAAAATGTGAATGCAAAAATTACCCATCTTGCTCTCACAAATCATTATGGGAATATCCATTTACAGTTATTAAAGCCTGAAGAAAGCATGTCTGCGATGTTATCGTCGTGCAATGATTTGTAGATACTTTATTTTTTACCCCGATATTTTCGACGACGATGTTTTTAAATTGCGAAGTTTTTGAACAGCTTTATTTTCGACGACAATGTTTTGTACCACGATGTTTTAGAACTGCGATGTTTTCTCCCACGATGTTTTGTAGCACGACGTTTTCGCCTTGCGTTGTTTTCTCCGCGACGTTTTCTTCCGCGATGTTTTTGCCGCGATGTTATCGGCGGACACCATATGAAACACAGATTTTTCTATACCGGCGTCTCAGGAAGGAAATCTGAACTAAAAACCTAGAGCTTCATTATAACAGGCATCTTAGTAAAATTGAAAAATACACAGAGAAAAGTACCCTATAATCAGGCGAACAACGCTCACTGGGATACAATGCGCATCTATAATTTCAAATTACATTTTGTAGTTTTTAGGTACATTCGCCGTATAACGCACCCCCATCTCTTTATGAAAAAAACCCCTAAAGATAGATGTGCAATGCTCTTATCTTTTGAAATCATTCATTCAAAGATTTTCTCCAGGTTTTCGAGCAATGTTATGCTAAGCTGACAAGCGATAAGGAGACCAATATGTGTGTGGTGGTTATGTTTAACGGTGCATATATTTCCGCAAAGATGGTGCATTGTATTCTTTCATATAATTCTTGAATAACAGGTACACTGGGAAAAAAAGAAAATCTAAAAGGTTTCATATTTTAAATTACGTCCATAGTGGCGTTTTCTTAACACTTTGAATGTTACTTTTATTTATTATACATCATATTCTGCGTACTTAAACCATAAAATTCAGTTCAAGACCAATATCGCGAAATAATATTAAATTGAGCATATCTTTAGAATTTCCGATACAGTCTCACGCTCTGGAGATAAAAATGTTTTTTCTGTACAACGTTGCCATTGCTCGCTTTGAAATCCTTCAGTTTGTTAATCAAAAAATTCTTTAAAGTTTTACAAAATACGAAATCGATAATAAAGCAAATTCGAAATTCAAGTTTGGGCTTCCAGATGCTCATACTCGCAGTAGGGTTACGTCATTCAAAATTCGACGGCTGTGTGCCTTTGTTTTATCACAGTGCAAGAAACATACATACTTTTATGCAAATTCTTCATTATTTAATTTTTTCAGATATAATACAGTGCAATAATGTTTGGTGGCAGCAGTTTGAAAGGTGAAACGGACATTCAGAGTGATTCGACGCAAAATCGCAAAACAAAAACAATAGTCCCTCAGTGACAAAACTCCTTTGGACAAATAAGCACAAATAAATTATTTGCATAATAGAATAATAGAATTCACCTTTTTTGCCCAAATAATACCAGAAGGCATTTAAAATCAAATTGCCTACAGATTTCCTTTTAATTCAAATTTAGCCACCAAATGCCTTCAAATTAAGATATAGCTGCAGAATTAAAAAAAAAAAATATTAGCTACATGCTTCTCAAATAAGTTTACTGAAAATCCCTTAAAATTGTTAAACTGAGATAGAAAAAATGGAAATGAAAGATTAATAAACACATTTTGTTATCTAAGTATCACCACTGAATAATCTAGTGCTATTCACTTACACGTATTATTTGTCTTTTAAACATATTTCATTGTCGATTTTATATCATATCATTTATCAAAACTGATGTGAGTTTACATTAAAGATATTATTTTGTTTTAAAATAACTGTTACATTTATCAGTCTTTGTTTTCCCCCCTCCTTCAAATTCGGGTTAACAGTGACGATCATGATGATGGTGACTATCGACTGCTGCTTGTTGACGTAGTAGGTAACGCCCAAACACGACAGAATAATCGGGTAAGGAGGGCCCTTTTACTTACCCAATTGGTTGCTATTTCCGTCTAGGTTATGAATGACATGTTTCCATTGAGTGAATTATTGTTACTTAAATTATGAGTAGGAAGTTCATAAACTCTCTTGAAAATTGCAGAAAATAGGGTTTCTTCACTAATTTTGTCAAATTTCTTTAAAAAATTAGTGAAATGATATAATCCAAATAGTTTCTAAATTGTTTTTGTTATTTTTAGTTAATCGAAAGATGCTAGTTTTTTTCAAGATATAATTTTCAGGAAGGCGTTACGTATTAAATTATGTGTTACGTATTAAATTTCAAAACCTTTTAATTTCAATTAATAAATTTTACCTTAAATTTAATTCATGACTATCGGATATAAATCCTAAATCATAAATACAGATACACTTGTAGTAAATTTAATTTTCTGAGTTTTTAAATAACTTTTATATAAATATAAATTATATTCTTATCGTATAAACTACGATTTATATACTTTTTGATTAGATTTGTATCTATAAATAACTTAATGTCACTTTATGAAACAATTAACACTTTCTTATGTTAAATACACAATGAGCATAGTTTAAAACAATAATGATAAGTATAAAGATTAATTTCAGCGAAGCATAATTTTATTGAACGTTAGTTATATTACCGCCCAACCGGGACACTGGTTGCTGATCCTGATTGCCGTGCCGAAGGGTCCAGGTTCGAATCCAGGAGAAGGCATGCATGTTTGTAAATGTATAGTATCTGTGCAGCATGGGGGCACTCTAAATATGGTGTGATTTGAAAGTCCTTTGAAGAGGATGTTGGTAGGAGAAGTAAGGTGGGAGTGTTTCAGACTCCTCCCTCTAGGGCGTGCTTTCTCTCAAAATTTGGGGTGGAAGTGAGCAAACATTTATCTGTCACCTTTATAGTGGTCAAATCAGTACCAATCAGTATCAATCAGTATTTGCCAATCAGTTACCAATCAGTGCAAAATGTGCATTTGCACTGATGCATCTAATCAAACAGAAAAATAGACGGTATAAAATTATTTCTTAATTAAATATTTAGTAATTGAAAAGGATTAAGAAATTTGAACAAGATAGATATGGTTTTAATGTAAAAGGTGCTTTGTTTCTCTAAGGTACTGACTTTGATTCAAACATAGCCTCCTTCCTTCTCCCAAAAATGTGCCATAAATGTTGAAAAACACCAGAAGAGAAACAACACATTACTAAATATGTTTAGTAACTTAGTAATAAAATGTTTTTTGAGATCGAATAATAAACATACTATGTCATTCTTAATGCTCTTCAAAACCTTGCTGAGTACTATCTCCTATTCGCCTTTGTCTTTTCATTCACCATTCATGTTTAATTACTATGTTAATCATTATGATTAAAATACCTTGCAGTTAAAACCCTTTTTTTTCTTTTAAACCTTTTCAACAGATAAATCGTAGTTTTTTTAATCTTAAATATTCAGTGCATTTTATTTTGTCTCTTCGATGCTATTTAATTTTTGTAGAAGAATAATTAAATAACCGAAACTAGAAAGGTATAATTTTTCAGTTTTTATTATGATGAAATACCACTTTCTTTGAAATATTAAAACTAAGCATTTTTTTACCTCTTATTTGTTAAAACTGATCTTCCTTCCTGCCTTAGTTATTAATCACTAGGTCTGAAAGAGCAAAAGAGGTTTATATTTTTATATGTTACATATATTTTAGTGATCAAAAAGGGCTATGTTTCCGCAAATCAGATATATTCTAGAGATAAAATGTGTCTAGCAATAAATATTTATATAGTTCTAGCGATAAATATTTATATAGTTCTAGCGATAAATATTTATATAGTTCTAGCAATAAATATTTATATACTTCACGTGTGTGTTAGCGTTGAGTAAATAAAATTTAAAAAATAGAATGGATTAGGAAGGAAATCAAACAAAAAGATTCAAGTAAATGTTTTGCTCGAAGTTTAAGAATTCTGCTCAATTTTACTGCTTGATTGTTTTTCGAATACTGTGTGAACTAACATTTCAGTAAATAAATGCATTATTCTTTTGAAAAATGTAAATACAATTTAAAAACTGAAACCGGTTTAATAATATTTATTAATGAATGGGTTTATTAAATAAAGTTAATTTTTATTACATATATAAACTTGTTTCCACTGTAAACGACGATAAAATTTCTGAATCATGTACAGTAACATAATACAAAATGAGGAGACTATAGACATAGGCATTTCTACATCGATACAAAACAAAATACTCCTAAAATGTAGAGTTTGAATTTTTTTACATGCGTTGAATATTTTACCACAGTGACCAAATAATTTATTATTAAGCAATTCGTTAGGAATGGTCAAATCTTCCGGTATGAAGCTGCGTTTCCCTGAGAACTTTGTCGAGGGTGCACCACAGGTCACCACAGGACTGACCACTGAGTCAACCTAAGAAGTGTGCACTAAGGTTCATTCTAAAAAGGGGATTGTTGACGACATGCATGCAAGCCTTGTTCGAGATTCGATACCCGGTTTAATAATATTGTCGCTTACGTACGGGTTCTTAATATATTGAATGCACACAGGTCCGATGATAGGTTAATAAAAATTTATTTTGTCAAAATAAATACTTCAAATTTCTAAAATTTTCCGCAGGAAAAATCTAGTACGGAAATTCATAGTATATCACAGAATATTTATATAGTTCTAGCAATGTTGGGGAAAATCAGTAGTTACGCATCACACTACTTTCTTTCTTTCCACCGACAGCGGGGCAGCCGATCCACTAGGGCAGTTAGCATATCGGCCAGATAGCCCCGCTGACGGAATTTACTTTCCACATAACACACTTTAGTACATACTATTAAACTCAAGACGAGTGCTAGAGGCGGTGCAAACAAATGCTGGGCAAATCAATGGTGCAGTGATGGAAAAAGGGTGCATTGCGGGTGAGGAGAACAATTTCAGTTTCACATTTAGAGTTTTAGATAGATGGTTACAATAGGCACGCACAACTTGAACAATAAATGAGTACTGTGAATTTTCAAATACAGATGTAACTGAGTTATAATCAGCTAAATAGTGCATTAATTTGAATACGAGCAATTAACAGAGTAACTGATAAAACACTAAAAAGAATGCATAAAATAAGGCAAAATACTAAAAGCAATATTAAGAATACTAAAAAGCAAAATAATACGTAAATAAAATAAAGTAAAAAGAAAATCTGAAAGGTTTCAGATTTTAAATTACGTCCAAGGGGGCGTTTTTGTAACATTTTTGTGTTACCTTTATTTATTAAATTTCATATTCTTCGCAATTAAACCATAAAATTCAGTTCAAGAGCAGGATCGCAAAATAATTTTAAATTGAGCGTATCTGTAGAATTTTCGATACACATTCTCACGCGCTGGAGACAAAAATGTTTTCCTGTGTAACGTAGCCATTGCTCGCTTTGAAATCTTTGAGTTCGTTAAGCAAAAATTCGTTAAACGTTTACAAAATATGAAATAGATAATAAAACAAATTCCAAATTTCAAATTTGGCTCTCCAGATGCTCATATTCACAGTAGGATTCCATCATTCAAAATTTGATAGCTCTAGGTATTGTTTTATCAGAATACAAGAAATATACATACATTAATGCAGATTCTTCATTGTTTAATTTCTTCCAATATAATACAGGACGATAATATTTGGTGGCAGCAGTTTGAAAAGTGCAACGGGCATTCAGAGTGATTCAACGTAAAATCCCAAAACGAAAACAATAGTCCCTCAGCGAAAAAGTCCCTTTAGACTAATAAGGCAAAATTATAAAAGTAATACATAAAATAAGGTAAAATGCATAATCCAAGGTTCACATTTCAAAGAAATAAATATAAACAGAAAAGAACGGAAAAAGCTAACTTAAATAAAATAAATTAACTGCAAGTACAGAACATACAGGGGCTGAGTTGGTGACGAGGATGGCAACTGAGAATTATTCCAGCCTATCTGAGATGATACGTGCAATATTAAAGCAATCGCTATGCATTATTTCTCGAAATATCTTAATATCTTCGGCCCATGCATAGATATGATCTCTTACTGGCTGTTTGAGATGATTTTCGGCAATCTCTCTGCAAACGGACACATAGTGGTCCAGATCTCTTGCCATGCCGCATGAGCACTTGTGGTTTTCTCGTTGTCTGAGAAGATGCGGGTAAGTCATGAAGGGACCATACCCTGTTAGAAACTGGGTACGGTGAGGAGAGTCAGTTCTTAGTAGCCGGAAGACGTTGGGGAAAATTCTGTAAATTCTTCAGCCAGTAGTCTGTCTCCCACAGATGTTGTCAACGCTTCATTAATTCCCTCTCGAGCTCGGCTTTTAAGAACAAGCCCGGGAGAAGTACAGCAAGTGTGCGGGCGTAGGGGTCAGCTGCTGCTCTTTTGGTTGCTGCATCTGTGATTTCATTACCCAGTATTCCGGTGTGGTCAGGTACCCACTGGAGTTTGAGCATATAGTAATTTGGTCAAGTTCTTTAGTAAAGAGTTTTTGTATGGCCCTGACGAGTGGATTTTTACTGCATGTTCATTGGATTGCCTGAAGGCCAGAGACCGGGTCTGAATAGATACTGAAATAGTTATTTTCCAGTGCATAGACAAGTGAAGCTTTTAATGTAATCAGTTCAGCCTGGAAAACTAAAGTGGTGCCTAAGCTTTCTTTTCCAGGTCTTTGGGATCTGATTCCCATGCAGAACACAACAACCGCTACGGTGCCACAATCTCCTATAAACCATCGGTATATATTGCAGTGGCTTTGAAGTACGTTGGTGAATTACAGTTAATCGAAATATTGAATTCATCCGCGTGATAAGGTGACTCGGGAGTGCTTTGCTCATAGTCAGTATATACATAAGTCCTATCCCACAAACCTGTTTTCTCTTTGATTCGGAGCACATGCACTATTGCACTCTCGCTTTGAGCTACGACTTGCAGAGGCGGCAGTTCTAAAATCACATTTAGTGCATTAGTAGGTGAGGTTTTATATACTAGGGAAATGCTTCAGAGGAATGTTCTTTGTGCTGAGCGTAGAAGATTCTTCATTTTAGTAGTGATCGTAATGCTCCACATGGGGCTCCATACGCTCAGAAACTACGGAGTACCATGGCTTAAGCAACATCGATGAAACTCCCCATGTTGTTGCTTGCTGTCCTGAGGATGTAACGAAATATCCTGTCGTCCCTGACCTCCTTAAATGTGGCATCCAGGTGAGTGCGTCGTCAATTACAACACCAAGGTATCTCAAGTTTCCAACTATTTTAATATTTTTGCCATGAATGTTGATGCACGGAGTTATTCGATGCTTGGGTTTTTAAATTAGCAGTAATTAACTTATGGTCATTGGCCCATTTGGCCATCTATTCCATTGCTTCTTGTCCTAGTCTCATATGCTTTGCAGCTGTGCCCTTTGATTACAAGCAAAAAGTCATCGGCATAAGCCAGTATTTCCGTGTGAATATCTGTGTTAAAGAAATTCAGCCACAACCCAGTGACAAAGTTAGCGAAAAATATGAAACTTTTGATGATGTCATACGACGTGCGCATGCACAGTAAGTGGCTATGCATCCACCTTCCCGCGTATTCTCGGCTGGTGGGCAGCTCCGGCTCAGTAGCTTGTTGGATGCGGTCGCGAATGGTTTTAAAGTTTGTGAATTTTGTTGACTGAAATTAATAAATGACTCAACAAGAAAAAATTTTTGAAACGAAGAAGAGAGTACAAGTCGTTCTAAAGACAGATAACGAAAAGTCAGTTTCGTGGAGCATTACCGATTGTAATTCAATGCGGCTTACTTTAAACCGTAGTAGTAAGAAAGAAGAAATATGGGCCGGCGATGCGTGTGTGGTTGATATTACAATTAATTGACAGACACGTTTTATATTGGCTGGCATCTGTATGCATTCATCCATTAGTATGGATTATTATTATTATGCATCTGTATGCATAATACAGACGATTTAAAATTGTTTCTCTTCAGTGCGCTTATGAGATACTCAGCGTAAAGCTTGCTCAATTATGATGATTTCGAGATAGATATAGACGTATCGATTATTATAATGGGATACGTTAATGCAGGCGCGAAAAGAAATGAAAAGGTATCCGATTTTCTAAAACAACACTTTAATATGAACATGGTATCTTTGAATTATTTAAGTACACTGGCACCTCATTTAGAGATCTCACATTCACAGCAAATATGACTGTACAATTACTGAATTATGTTTGTTATTTCTCGTACAATCCTCTTATATTACATAAACCAATTACGAATAGGATTTGTATACAAACATGAATAAATATTATTTACCTTTTGCAACAAAAGGTTAAATTTACGTTACGTGGAATATAATTAAATTTCTTAAATCTCGATCTCACCATTTTCATAAATTTCTGAATTTATATGAGTTTTGTGTTCATCGGCAATTTTTCAGTGAAAATCTATGTTTTTTTTTATCTTTTAAATATGCTTGCCAACTTCCTGCTCTTATGTTAAAGAAAGGTTTATAATATTAAAGAAACATAATATTTTGTAGCAATATTCTATGACGAAACGAAGTCGTAAAACCTTATACCCTCATACCGTCACTTCAGAATGTTTTCTTAAACTTTATGTCGCACTCGCGAAATTATTCTTCACAGAAGAAATTCTTAAATTACATTTTACAGGATAATTATAACAATTATAATAGTTCGTGTTGCTCTGAAAACAAAAGCCTCAATCTTTTAAGCTCTCCAGAACGACAGAAACTTTGAAGCAAGTATGCATGTTCTGAACAATAGTATTTCGAAGGCAATCAGACTATAATGGTTTTTCTTTACATTTTAAATAGAACTGCTTATAAGACGTTTTCGCGAGTTTCCCGGCATAAGATTATTCTGATAACTTTATAAAACTGGGTTTTTTGAATTGCAGTTATAACCGTTCAGGCTAGGTAACAAATCTGTAAATTCTTCTAAGAGAAAATTCATGTAATTTATTTTAACAACGTGTGAATATATATATATATATAGATTTTAGCAACATAACTAGAAATATCGGATAAAGCAAATAATAAAGGATTGCGGTAAGTAGGGATTACAAAATCATGTTACTGTCTAAAAGCAAAAGGCAACGAAGTTAAATTTCTTTCGATCGTAATCTCATTCGAAATCGAAGAAATAAACTTGAGGCTTAAGAGTTCTTTCATCCCTCTCCTTCGTCATTTTCTTACTATTTCGTTGCACTTTCTGTTTGTTTATCCTCTTTTCTAAAATTGAATCGTATTTAATCTCCTTTTCAGAGCTCGAGTGATAATTTGGATTGGATGGTTCGTGTAATACCATAAGCGTTGGTGTAAGAAGATATAATCAGATCATAAGAAGCATACCGTTTTATCTTGTTTAGGGTATAATACATTATAAGATTAAACAACTGTAATGTAATTCCCGAATTTAATGCTATTCAGAACAACTTGGTAAAGGATCGAAAATAATAAGGACAAAAATAATAATGATTTAGGCCAGTAAAATGTTAAAACATTTTCAGATAAATATCAAAACAGACATGCGAGTACAGTGCGTTATGGGACAAACGGGAAAAGATAAAAAGATAAAGAAGAATTTAAAGATAAAAGGATTTTGGCTTAAAGGGAAAGCAAATGTATTTATAAATATTTATAATTTAGAAGTGAAGGAAACTTAAAAGTATGTAAGTAATTTTTAGGTAGTTACAATTCTCTGTAGTATTAATTATTTAGGGTGAATGTAATAAATTATATATAACTGTAATAAACTATATAAACATTCTGAAACAGTTATCAATTTAAAATGCTTATTCTGTACAGCAGATGAAATTACAGACAGCATTTTACATTACTCTAGTTATAATAATTTCCATTTTATCACAGTATTCATGTCTTCTTATACCTTTAAGGGTACACACACAGTGTTAGAGCGCTTTATGAAATTAATTAAGTTACGACGGCAAAATATCTAACATCTGTGTAAGAAAGAGCTGTTTTCGTGGAGGAGTTTGTTAGGATAATTAACTTAACGGTAGATACCATGGGCTGATACTAAGCTGGGAAGAATCTGAAACCATCTGACATTTCATTAAAACCAATTGATCGAGAATACGTGACTTTAAAAGGGGATTTTGAAATTTCTTCTTTGTTTGTTTTTGTGATTAAACTTGAAATTTTATCACTCTACTGCAGATTCCCTTTAAAATACTTTGCTTTTCCAATTAAAAAAGGAACATAAATGCATAAGAATATCATCATTACCTAAACCGTGTTTCTAAATGCAAAGAAAATTATTTCAATAATTGCTTCAATTTACAACGAAGGTTTGGCCCAGTTTTCTAGTGAAAATGTTGAAATAAAGTATGCGATCGTGGACGGAATCTGTAAACTTTACGACTAAATTCTGGCTCCATGTAGAATGACAGGCAATTTATAGCCCTATATTAGTCTTCCAATGAAATAATACCGAACTCAGAAGAAGATTTAAAGTAAAACTTTTAATTTAACAGCTTACAAGTCAGATAAAACTTAAACAATTTAAGCATGCAACTCATAAGGTAATATCCTACTTTAAGTTTTGGGTCAGAACGCGCGAATCATAAGAACAAACACCTCTCCAGCGAAAGATTAAAACCTGTTCACAAAAAATCTATTAGCTGGGTAAAAATAATTCAGAAACGATCAGCAGTAACTGCCAAAAGCTCACTTTTATCTTTAAAAACTATATTCTTATAAACGTTAATTTATTCGCATCCTGGTGGACGCCGGCGAAATTACAAGTGCCGCAAAGATTAAAAAAAGAAATCCGAAAGATTTCAGATTTTATATTACGCAAAAAGGAACTTTTTAATGTTTTGTGCTTTCTTTATTTATTAAATCTCACGTTCGTTGCACTTAAAACATAAAATTCAATTTAACAGCAATATCCAAAAATAATTTTAATAGAGCAAATGTTTAGAATTTCCGATACACAGTCTCGTGCGCTAAAGATAAAAATGTTTGTTTTTTCGTACAGCGTTGCCATTTCTCTCTTTGAAATTTTTGAAATTCTTAATAAAAAATTCGTTAAAGTTTCACAAAACAGGAAATATATAATACAACAAATTTGAAATACAATATTCAGGCTTCCAGGTAGGTGTCCATGTTCGGGGGGAGGATTACGTTATTCAAAATTGGATAGCTCTAGATACCGACGTTTTTCACAATGCTAGACATCCATGCAGATTCATAAGTATTTAATTTCTTTAAATATAATATAGGGGGCTATTATTTGGTGGCAATAATTTAAAAAAGTGATTCGCCGTTTGAGTGAATCGCCGCAAAATGCTGTTTGGAGATTTATAGGTCTTCTAGAGTACCGCCCATTTGAGCTAGAAAAAAAAAGTATAAGTTAACGAGTACATAAAAACCCAACAACCGTAATAAACATAAAAACCCAACAACCGTAGCTCAGCACATTATTACTTCCTTGTACGAAGTAAAGGAAGTATTGTAATCCTGAAAAATTCCAGGTACAAGATTTCAACGAAAATATCCATTTTGACCGCTATCGAATGCAATTTAACGATGTTTTTGCGTGATATCTGTAGGTATGCACAGAATAAAGGACTTTTCTTAACCAAACAAATTATAAAACTGATTTAAAATGGATTCAGAAGAGATTTTTTCGTGGCGTCTGTACGCACGTGTATATGTATGTATATATCTGGCATAACTCAAAAACGAATAGCCTCAGGAAGTTGAAAGTTTCTATATAGGACAGCTATAGGATGTAGTTGTGCACCTCTCGTTTTGGTGGCAATCGGTAAATATATATATATATACCCACTCTGTTACTCGGCTTCGTGAGCTCAGTTATTTTTATTCCTATATGTTGGTAAATTGTGCATTTTTTTGCTTTAAAAATGATTGAATTATGTTGTTCTTGTCTTCCGATTAAAGTTTTTATGCCTTTACTTTACTTGCATGCAATATCTGCAGAATTATTAAAAATTTAAAAGGTGTTTAAGTGTGGGTAAGCCTAATTTTGTTTTACCATAGTAGCCATATTTGTTTATATTTGAGACTCAGCAGGAGAGTTGGTTTGTTGCCAATCTAAAGAAACTAAGCTTCGCAACAACAACTGTTTCTTTTTATCTGTCTAATTTCTTTTAAAAATCATTTTAGATTTATTATATTATACTTATTTCTGATTCATGCAAGAACCAAAGATCTTCGATGAATCAAAGATCTTGAATAGAACATGTGGCAACGATTAGATTATTCTTCAGATAATATAATTATTGCGCATTCTGAGTTTTAAAATGAATGATATGTAACGCTGTTAAGTAAACCTAGCGCCAGAGTGTTGCTATGGTAAATAAATATAGTTAATTAAAAAAAAATGCATTTATTCTATTGTGGTTTATGCGCTATCGACGAAGTAGATTTAATTCAATTCAATAAGTTTTGAATGAAAGGCAGGAAAAATGCGTATAAGTTAATATTCCGTGCAAGGAAGTCATGTAGTGTAGACATCACATTTTTTGTTCATAACTTCACTTTGTTGAAATGAACGTGAGTAAACATGTAACATGTTAATTTACATGTAAATTCGATAGATTTATGCTTTAGTGTGAATGCTATACAATGATTATTCCTCGTGGAAAACATTCCTCATTTTCTAAAGAAATATTTATTAGCACTTTTCATATCATTACTAGGAAATTCTTGAAACTCAGGAATTTCTTTTTCTTGATATCCCCAACTATGCACTCCATGGAATCAGCATTTACACGGCATCAGCACTTCGCATTCTTATGCTGATGTTACGGTGTCCGCCGATAACATCGCGGCAAAAACGTCGCGGACGAAAACGTCGCGGACAAAACAACGCAAGGCGAAAACGTCGTGCTACAAAACATCGCAAAGAGAAAACATCGCAGTTAAAAAACATCGTTGTCGAAAATATCGTGGTAAAAAATAAAGTATCTACAAATCATCGCATGACGGTAACATCGCAGACATGCTTTTCTCAAATTTTAATAATTATAAATGGGTATTCCCATAATGATTTGGGAGCGCAAGATGTAAAGAAGGATAATTTTTACCTTCACATTTTTTTATTGACTAATAAATTTTTGCTGAAAAAGTAAGAAGGAAACTTAAGCATAGAAAATTAAATGCACTTATTATACTTCTCATGAAACATTACCAGTAAAAACTTTATAAAAAATGATTTGCTAATGGTCTTTGTTAGTTAACTATATCAGTTTAAAATTCCATTAAGTGCTATAAGTTGCATTAATTTTCTATGCTTAAGTTTCCTTCTTATTTTCTCAGAAAAAAATTTATTAGTTAATAAAAAATATGAAAGTAAAAATGCCATGCTAAAGCCTGAATAAAGCATGTCTGCGGTGTTATCGTCATGCGATGATTTGTAGATACTTTATTTTGTACCACGATATTTTCGACGACGATGTTTTTAAACTGCGAAGTTTTTGAACCGCTTTATTTTCGACGACGATGATTTGTACCACGATGTTTTAGAACTGCGATGTCTTCTCTTTGCGATCTTTTCTCCCACGATGTTTTGTAGCACGACGTTTTCGCCTTGCGTTGTTTTCTCCGCGACGTTTTCGTCCGCAATGTTTTTGCCGCGATGTTTTCGGCTGTAATCGATGTTACGGTGTGTGCTGATACGCCTCAGGCTTCACTTTCTCCGGTTCTTAAATCAGTCATTACTAATACAAATATATCTTTGTATTGATTATTCTTGCAAAATAGCTGAACCAAAGATCTTGCACAGAAAGAACTCTTTCTATTGGTTCTTTTGCAAAGAAAATAAAGGTCTTTATTTGGGAATTTGTTGGATAATTATGGAACATTATAAATACGAACTTGTATATCAAATTTTGTTTAAAAAATATTTTAGAATGTTAAGAGAACTTGCGTAGTAGATCGCTTGTTAGCCAACCAAAGAGGAACATGGGATGTAAATGAAATAAAAGGCTTTTAGTTGGTACTTTCTTTGAACAAAATACCTGTCAATTTATGACATTGCATTTATTTTTATTATTCCGTCTGCTTCACCTTTCAATGGGCAGTACAGGTCAGCCATATTTATCTGATCGTTGCACCAGCAATCTTTTTTGGTTGTTTACCTTTTCAACCTTATTATTAATAAACAGATTTAACATTAGTGTATTGCTTTTGTTCGGTGCTCCAACTTATAATGTTTTGAGTATGTTAGTATAAAATTAACAGAAAGGGAGGGTTAATTAGTTTAGAGATATTTAAATATGTTACGTAGGAAAAAAATGTCATTAAAATTACTTTACTTTGACATTTTAACCTTTAAATCTGACTTCTTCTTAACTAACTTCTGTTTGGTGCCACGACATAAAAAAACCACAAATTAAAACCAAAACTAACTACATACTTACTACTCTCATAATCAAAATCTTAATACTTTATATCAAAGAATGTGAATCAGACATCCCTGGTGTTTTGTTATCCCTGGAAGACATCCCTGGTGTTTTGTTATCCCTGGAAGATATCCCTGGTGTTTTGTTAAAATCACAGATTATTCATCAAAACAAAATGCGAAATGCACCTCCGCAACAAAATCACCAATCTGCTATCTCTCACTAAAAATAAAACTAATTCAGATTTCCAACCTAAAACACATAAATTTCAACAAACTCTAGAGATAGTCCTAAAACACCTTACATTTAAATTCAACTCAGAACTTTTCAAAACACCAGAGAAGGATAAATCTCACCTTTAAGCAGTCTACTGATCAGTGCAAGTAAATTAATTAGGTAAGCCAATCGCATAGTCAAAAAACATCTAAAATAAATTTTTCCACTACCGCAGTATGGTTACCCATTTTCTAATGAATAACCATGTTTCTGTACTGATCACATGGATGACCTACAATAGACCACAATTAGAACTCAAAAGAAACATACACTAATAAAAGTAATAAACACATTTATTAAATATTCCAAATATGATAATTAAACATAGCTGGCCAGACTACCCCTACAAAACATTTCATTTCAATCTCTTTTAACATTACTCAAATCGTACGAAATCATAGGAAAGCACCTCATATTAATCTTTTAAACATGAATTTAAATTCATGACAATTAAACGTAAAAAAAAAAAAAAAAAAAAAAAAACATAACTAACACCTTCTCAGCTATTGATTACTCGTAACACTTTCTCAACTATTAATTGCTCATAACACTTACTTAACTATCAATATATTGATTAACAACAAATACTCAAATTTTAATCTTCATAATATCAGCTAAAGCTTTAGAATTTAACACTTCCAAAGTCCTAAAAATTACTTCCTAAAAGAAAAGGCAAAAATGAAAATAACAAAAATTTCACTCATCATCGCTGTCTAAAACCCAAAATCTGAAGACTCTCACGTAGAAATAATATTCAGTTACTACTTAATTAGTTGACATAACCACAATCAGTCTGGAAACTGTTCGAGACCGTCACTGTTTGATATTTCATCTCTGTCGAAAAACAAATCTGAAGACTTGCAGTTAGAAACAATGTTCGATCAATACGTAATAGTTGATAAAAAACCGTCAAACCGTCGGATGAAGATTCGAGACACTCACGGCTAGCTATTTCATCTCTGTCAAAAACAAGTCTGAACACTCTGAAGTCAGAAACAATGTTCAATCGATACGTAATAGCTGATGAAAACACAGTCTGATGAAGAATCAAGGCATTCACGGTTGGCAAACAGACAACTGGAGATGACAATTTAGATCTTCGCCGTATGAACATCTTCCACAAAGCGAAGCGACAAATTTTTCAAACAAAATTTGCCGGTCACGGATAATGCTGCACCTATCCTCAAATGTTCAGCCAATTTCGCCGCAGTTTAACCGAGAGGAGCCCGCAACGAGCTCGGACCGGTCCCCGCGGCCAGTACCTCGGAAATAAACAATATAAACCGCAACCGCGGTCGCCCACAAGACGTCCCCGGGCTACGCTCCTCTCAAAAGTCGATCAAATCTGGACCAAAATCTTCCTCCTCATACCGTGCAACGGCTTAAGAAACCACAGTAGATGCTCACAACGTAAACGCCTCTAATTCACTATTGGCTCAAACAACAGTAAAATTAAAATTTAGCCAATCTTAAGCAAAACTTGGACCCCCCTGTAGCCAACTAAAACAAAGGTGATAAACAACGACCAAAATTCGAAGTAATTCAGAACTCTCTACAAGATGACAGACCCTTTCTTTCCAACGCAACAGAGTTATGTTTCCAACCTATTATTCATTCAAAAAATCGCCGCATCTTAGAATTGTTCGTCCCTGCACGAACAAAACACGTGTATTCAACCCCCCCCCCCAGAAAAGAAGAAATTGCAGCTGGCCACAACTGACTGCTTCGCAGGAAACGGAAGTAACAGCCTCGCCTTTTTTTTTTTTTTTATGAATCACATCCTCAGCTAAACTTAAGGGGACTCATACACCTTAAACCCCTCATGATCTTCAAATAAGTGACTGTTGCAAGAATTGGGATATTTTATTTATTTTAAAAGCAATTACTTACAACTTTTTCCCGTTGAATACATAAAATATAGCTGCTTCGGAAACTAGTAGCCAGAAAGTTTGTGTTGCCACAAATATTTTTGCAATTTAATCCTCTTTGTGACAAAATATTTCGCCGTGTTTCCACCTTGAGCGCATGATATTTTAAAAATGGATAATGGTATATACTTGAAATTTGATGGAATTCTATATATGGGTATTATTTTCTAACTGAACCAACAATCTGATGAATATTTTAATATTGAAAAATTTTATGGGCGAAAACATTAAAAATTTTTTAAATAAAATACATTTTATAAACTCAACTCAAAATAAAATAAAAATTTAACATGAAATTTTTAGAATTTTAGGTTCACAGTAGTTTCCAAATGTTATAAAAGCTATGTATTAAATATGGAATTAAATTATGAAACAGAACATTTTAAACTGTGCGCGCAAGTTGGAAACATGACGAAAAATGTTGTCACAAAGCGGATTAAATTATAAAAATATTTGTGGCAACACAATCTTTCTGATTACTATTTAAGAAAGCAGCTATATTATGTAGTTAGCTGTAAAAAGTTGGTAGTAATTGCTTTTAAAATAAATAAGTTATCCCAATTCTTGCAACAGTCACCTATTCGAACATCTTATGGATTTTAAGGTGTATGAGTCCCCTTAAAAAGAACTTTGCCTAAACGAACGAAAAGTTTAAACAAAACTAAATATTAAAAAGTAATTCTTAAATAAAAACATTACAAATTCGTTATTCACAGTAAAATAATATAATTGACATGAATACCTTATGCACAGTAAAATAATATGTAATAATTGTTCACAACAAAATAATACATAACATTTTCCTTAACATATATGTACATGAATGGAGGCTTGCTGCCTTTATATTTCGTCAGGTGCCTAGACCTGGTTATCTGCTATGATTACGTTTCTCTTAGAATAGACATACTCAATGATGGTTCCTACGCCCCGCTGTCCATAGTAATCCTGAAGAAGGTCTTGGAGGCTATGTTATCCCTGGAGCTGAGGAAAGAAGGTTCTGATGGGAGAAGTGAGTAGGCAGTCGTGGATGTAATATGAGACGTCTTGCTGAAGAAGCTGAGGCACCCCAGGTGCATTTGACGTTTTGATGGCAGAACCTGCTGAGGTACGCGGAACATCTTCCGTGATTTGTGAAAGCTTGTTGTAGATCATGATGTGATGCTTGTTGAAGATGATATGAAAGCTTTTTGTAGATTTGTGAAGGCTTGTTGTTGTATTTATGGCATGTGAAAAAAAGCATAGGGATGATAACAGGGTGATAACTTTGCGATGCTAAGAGCTGCATCGTATTAATCGGGTCCACTTTGGCATTCTGGCATTTAATGCAGGTATCGAAGGCACAAACGGGAATAGGAGGTATTTCACCGAGGTATTTCAAACGGGTGTTAGCTCGGCAGGTATTTCACGATGAGTTGATGCTTTACTTCATGGTAATTACTCTCGGGCACTTGAATATCATACCGTGTAGAATATTCCTATTCCCGTTTGTGCCTTCGACACCTGCATTTCATGTCAGTATTCTATTCATCGCGTTGCCGTATCACTATAGAGAGAACCATGGCTACCGCTACGTCAATAACCTCACGGACAGCTACAAGTACATCAGAATGATACCAAAACGAAGCACACTCTTGGCGTTTAACGTAACATTATACATCTTGCGTTTTCAAGTTTTTAGCACTGTGCAGGCGTAAGGGGAAAAGCAAATTTCTCAACAATCATAAAGTTAATTTAAACATAAATTTAGGCCATAGGTAATAATTTTTAACATGCTCAAAAGAGACATACGTCAGTTTAGAATTTAAAATTGAGCAAGAATGCTAATTTTAATTGGCACTAATTTTGAATAAGATTTTAAAGAATTCTAAGGCGTATAGATTGCTTTTTCATGAGCGAAAGCGTTTTGCTTAATTTTAAATTTATGATTACCAAGTGAGAGAATAGTAGACTAATATAAATTGTAAACATGAAAGAGTATGAAGGGAGAAGTCTAAAGCTCTCACGACATTATGAAATTTTGGGAATTCATCGTGTCGATTCATAATTTTACCTCTTTTTTATTTCTGTTTTGAAATTAAAGAAGAAATTTTTTTTAAAAAAAAATTCAGAAAATTTCAGATTTTAATGGTCGCCCAAGAAAACCTATCTGAGATTATCAATAGAGATAACCCACTAAGAATAGGGATACATTTTATAAAATACTAGATGAATATACGTTTGGATTAACACGAGAACATTATAATGTAAGGTCATTAGATTTTTTGAGCCAGGAGGCTTGTAAAAGGAGTAATGCCCTAGTCAGGACTCGAATCTAGACCTCTCGAATACACACCTAGTGTGCTACCGGTACACCATGATGACATGCAGAAAGGAGGAGAAAACACCTTATACACTTCCCTATAGGGCTACTCGGGATTAGGGAACCCAGTCGTCAAATTCTGGTGGTAAAGAATCATTATCCGCCACCTTTAAGATCGGGCGCCAAAGTAGAATAATTTAGAATTTTTTATACATTTGACATTTTTATACTACATGGTGGAATGACAACGTTTTAGTAAATGATAGACTTTCAGAAAGACAAACTGAGCCAGTGTTGATGACATAAGAACTGGCATTAGGCTAAAGGATGCTGTGAAGGACATTCTAAGAAGGATTACTTATTAAATCTTCATCACACAAATAACAGACTTGTAAGGTATTTACTTATTTAAATTAACTGGTTATTTTATGTTAGACATCTTTTCTGTCAATTCTTGCTTTCCGTTTTCCTGCCAGAAACAAGTCTTAACTTGTACGTATTTAAGTAAGGGATGGAGATTGCTTTAGTCAGAGCATGTTCTGCCTGTTGGACGCCACGTTACTAGTTGAATTTCTACGACAGCATTGCAGCGTTGCTTTTAATCCCGCAAATAGTACTGTCGCGCCGGTGTAGGTGTGAGGTAACTAGCGCATTAAATATTTCTGCGTAGCCTTTGGTTAATTGTAGACTTAGGTATAATTTAAAATTCTCGTTTTCTGAGTTACGCCATAACTGTTGGCTGACTTTGTAAGCACCAGAAGTACCTTCTGTTGAACTTATTTGAATTCTTAATAAAAAGATCTTTTACATTCTTTTTAACTTCTGCTTGCTTAATACTAGACATAATAATAAGCTTTAATTGCTTATTATTATGTCTAGTATTAAGCTTTAATTGCGATAATTTGCTTAGTTCTGTTTAGCTTCTTGACTAAGCGTATGTTACCGAAAAGAGACGACTCTACAGACTACATCACATACGAGTAGGTCACATAAAGTCAAAATTCATTCTTAACTCATCAGAGGAAGACTATTCTCGTCATCAAAAAATCAACAATTTTAAGAACAATAATTTCTTTTGTACATTAAAATAATTGAGAAGGGCAATTAATGAGCAGTGATTAATAGAGGTAGGCAAAGAAAAGAAATGCTTTAAAACTCAAAGTAATTTACAATAAAGTTCCTAATGCTGTGAGGATCTTAAGTCTTACTAACGTTTATTTTATTTTAAAACTTTACTATCACTTCTTAGTTTCCACTTCCGGCTAGAATATAAACGCGTTAAATTGTTTATGCAAATTGTACTTGCTAACCTCCAAGTACACTCATGTCCATAAATTAAGGATAATTCGGAGTCACCCGGAAATCGAACTCTAAAATAAATATATCACCTGTAAAATCACTACACACATCTTCAAAAATCATATGCAAATTTAAGGAAGTAACCAGATGACACCGATGGTACGTCACAATGACAAGAGTGTAAGAAAGTGATATATAAGGAATACAGGCAAAGAAGTAAAATTGTTCACAGGCGCTTTATAAGCATTTCAGTGCAATAACCGAATAGTTATGACACAAAGGTCGCATTTGGATGATTTTTTACGAGGTAGAATTATTGGCCGTCTGAAATGTGGGCGTACCCAACTGGAAGTATCAGACGAACTTGGAATTGACCAGAGTGTCATCTTCAGGCTTTAGCAACGATTCCAAGATGATGGTAATGTGAGTAGAAGTTACAGCACAGGTCGCCCCAGAGTTACAACGCGGAATGAGGACCGGTATTTGACAGTTACTGCCAAAAGAAACAGGCGGAGCACAGCCTCAGACCCGTCTCGTCAGCTCTATTCAGCCACTGGTACGACAATTTCAAGCCAGACCGTGTACAGACGCTTAGGGCAGATTGGTCTATATGCTCGTAGACCTGTCAGATGCGTTCCACATACTGCAACTCACTGTCGCCTGCGGTTAGCCTGGAGTAGAGAGCATGCATTGTGGACACCGCAACGGTGGGCTTGTGTGATGTTTTCCGACGAGTCCAGGTTTTGCTTGCAGTCTGATTCTCGCCGGACTTTCATATGGAGAGCTCCAGGTACCCGTTACCACCAAGAAAACACCATTGAAGGACACCGTTACGGAGGTGCAGGAGTGCTCGTTTGGGGTGGAATTATTCTGGGTTCCAGAATTGACCTGCATGTGAAAATTGGAACCATGACAAGCCAAATCTATCGGGACGTCATTCTGGAACAACATATACGTTTTTTTCTGGGTGCCATGGGCGCACAATTTGTGTTTATGGATGACAACGCCCGTCCTCACCGCGCAAACATCGTAAGCGAATGCCTTCAATCGGAGGATATCATTCGTATGGACTGGCCAGCATTCTCACCGGACTTGAATCCAGTAGAGCACGTGTGGGATATGCTTGGCCGACGAGTTGCAGCCCGTCAACCTCCTCCTACAAGTCTACCGGAAACTTCGGAGGGCATTGCTTTTTGAGTGGTGTAAGATCCCCTAAGATCAGATCGATAATTTGATACTCAGCATGCCTAGGCGTAGTACGGACTGTATTGCATCGTCTGGGAGACATACAATGTATTAAAAATCATACCAATCATGTCATATTGGTTTTTTTATAAATAGGTTTTTTTTGTAATTTGCCCCAGGGAGAAAAAATCGCTAAATTTTTTATGAATATCAAACATATACAATCTTTTTCTGCTATTTACCTTTTGTTTAATAAATAAGCTTTACAAATAAGTCAAATTTGTTTTACTTCTAACTCTTCCTTTGCCTGATTTTGCATTATCCTTAATTTATGGACATGAGTGTGTTTAAGTTGTGTATTTTTGACAAGAGTTAAAGAGAGCCGCCTTGCCACTGCATCTTGTACGAGTTTTCAATCAGTTGCTGCTTGCCTTTAAGGCCAGAGGTTTAGTCCTCTTGAGATTTAAAACATATCGTAGTTTCGGCAGTTTGCGTACTGCATACGTAATATTTGAAAAGGCCAGTCTTAGATAGTTTTGTAAACTATTCACAGTCAGCTCTTACTTCAAATTTTAGTTAGTAGTTTTATATTTTTATGTTCAGACCACAAGTGGTTGGTCTCTGTATCCCGAAGTGCGGGAGCACCTGTAATCTTATAGAGAATAAAGAGTAAAGTCAACCCTTCCTGCTGGTGTTGTCCATTCCACACATATTTGAACATACGAGCTTGAGTAAGCTCCCTGTTCCTATTTAAGACACGTCATGTTCCCGAAACAGATAAAGAGACATAGAAGTCCTGATAATACTACGAAATTTGCTAAAAAAATGGCAATGCGCGAGATCCCCATCTGTATCATAAGTCACTTGCAAAAGTAATGGATCTGAGGTTCGAGATTTCTAATTGAAAATCCCCATTTGTTTGTAGCAAAATGTTCAACGATATACTTACTTCTGTGTAGATAATACGTTACTCAAGCACAAAATTTCAAACTCTTAGATGCTACGAGTTTTAAGTATATTTTCGACCAATGATCGGACGCCGGAATTGCAGGGTATTATTTATGAGATTATTTAGAATGAATCTTTGTATTATATTTATTATTTTCAATAATTACTTTTGTATTTTGCAATCATTAAATCTTATTACTTTCTTACTCTAATAATGCTATTAATTTGTATAAAATATTATTAAATTATTCTCACAAGCCACACTTTATTAACTAATTCATACATTTTAATTAAAAGAATTTATGTTAATTTGAAACAGTAATATATGTACTAGATCATTAGAAAAGACCGGTTGAATTTTATATTGTAAATTATTCCAAATGAGTTTATAGCTGCATAGGTTTATGATTACTATCGTCTTTTAAATAACTTAACTAAACTATTATTTTAAAAATATGATTATAAGAATATATTTCGAAGCGAGAGCTATAACAGTTCTAGAAAAATTGTCAAGAACTTTTATAGTAATAATAAACGCTTCCGGATGTAACATGCAACTATTTTAAAAATAATGTTAGAGCATAACTGGACGCGTAAGAATGCGGATTTCGAAAAAAGAGTTTTCTAAAACTTCAAATTTTGTATGGCTTATCTTCACGAATGTCTGGCAATTTGTTGGCATAAATTATGAAACGCAGACAGTCACGTTCTTCCTTGCATAGTTTTCATGCCTTTATGAGCTAAATTTGCTTACTTTGTCTCGCAGTTAAGTGTGCTTTCGTAATTTTATATGAATTATTCTAAAGAACATTTGCAGAATTCTCCAATTATAAATATAATAATTACATGATCTTGATATGCATCAGCTTTAAAATATCGATGCAGTTAAAGAGAAGTACTCCAATTTTAAGCTAATTATTTTCTGTGGCTTAAAAGATTAAACATATATTTTAATACATATGATGTTCTAAACTTGTGCAGTCTATGTAAATAACAGGAAAAATTAATTTTCATATAAGAATAACTATATGACATCATTCTGAAATCAAATTTCATTTTGTTGTTCTGGGCAGCTCAATGCTCTTTTAATTTAAAAAACAATCTAAACAAGTTATTAAAATAAAAAGAATTTGCGTAATGCTACAATGAAACTAAGCATATAGCAAAAAATCCTATAACAAAGTTCGCATATTTTGCTTTTTAAAAATATGTAATTCAAGGTATTACATGACTACTGAATTAAGCTAATATTTCTCTTTTCATCAGAACTAAAACAAATAATTTGCGTCACAAACTGATTTATTTAAAGAATGAAATATGATATTTCTCTATTAAACACATTAAAAGAAAATTCCTCGAAGTGTTATTGTCTTTAGTTTGCAAATCTGGCCCTCTTGGCAATGGAGAAAATACATCCACTTAATTTGGGAGACATATTTATTTCAAACTTCATGCAAGCGATCTAGCAAGAAAAATGTGCAGTTAAGTCTATCATCATTAAATATTGTTCTATTAAATAAACTACATAAAATACCGTAAATATTTAGCTATCCTCCATATACAGTTATTTTATACTGCTGGCTGTTAAGCAACGTTCTACCAAGAAGGACAATAAATAGTAAAAATGTACTTATACAATATAACAGATGGAAGACTTCATTAAATTTTCAGGTTGTTTCTTGTACACAGCGTACATAATTCAGTATACAGAACTACAATCTCTGGCAGCAACAACGGCGGGGGTAAAATTAATGCTTTTTCTTTTAGAATTTAAACACTTCCTGACTTAAGAACCTATACATTTGAATTTTATTACAAATTCTTTATATATATAAGAGTAGCGAAAAATTTTATATAGTGTGCTGTAGCTTATACAAAATTAGTTTACGATATAAAACATTTACTGAATGAATCTTATCTCATTGGCAGATACAAAGTAATAGTCCAATCTGAAAGTTCTTTCTGGGTTTGTTCCTAGCAAATGAAACAACATTAACCTACACATAACTCAAATACAAGATAATTTCGTTGCAAATTTCAGAACGAAAACATATCTGGGAAGGCGGATATGCTTATATACTTCATTTTCCAAGTACGCTGCAAGCCAATAAAATTGATATACCAGGAAGGAAAGCAAAAATCGGGATCTTACTTATTACGCATATACAGTATGATGGGAAGACGACATTAGATTTGCAGGTGGTTTCGGCTATACAGAATCCAATAGACAGAGCTGCCATCTATGGCAGCAACAATGGCTGTAATCCAGCTGGGCATCGACTGGAATTGAACTTGATGGCAGATGTAGAATCCTCATTTCGTGTGGCTTTATTTTTACCTAAGTCATGAATCGTAGTGTCTGGCGAGAGCTGTATGCCAGTCTTTTGATAATCCATGACTAGATGTCATCCCTGGGTGAGAGATCTTGGCCAAAGCCTCACTGGGTGAGAGATCCGGTAAGAGTGCTGCCAGAGCAAACATCGAACACTCTCTGTGTTGATGAAGGTCAGGACAACGCACACAACATGCCGTCTTGCATAATTTTGTTAAAAGGCGGCGGCACGCAGGCCTCAAAAACAGGACACAGCCACTTTTCTTAATACGTCAGAAATGGAATAATGGCTTCCTCATTACCGGCTTTGCAAACAAGAAATAACCACGGCGTGTAACCAATAGCAACTCATACCAACATGCCAAATGCTAGACCTGTTTGACGATGACAAGTGCAAGCTGGCAATGTTCGTTATCATCGGTGCTTTCATACACGGATACATCCGTCATGATGCTGTATGCAGACTTGCGATTAGTCTGAACAGGCAACATGGTGTCATTCTTGTGTCCAGTGCCGCTGTTCGTTTCAACACTGTCTCCACTCCTGCGTGAAAGGTTTGGTTCATTTAGTTAAGGCAAAGCAATCGAGGGTAATCCTCCTGAGGGGAAGGAAGCCTCCGTGGAAGACTCTGAAACTGGCTCGTATACCCGTTACACATAAGAAAAACCAGGAAAGCATCCAATCAGCACCCCATTCGCCGAGATCATAATCCCTGACCGAACTACCAGTATTCAACGGCTTTACTACTCGGCCATCGGTGGGCCCCTGCATGAACGTAAGCTGCAGTGAATTTTCAGTACAAGGGCCCAAATCCAGTCCGTCTTTATGCGCAGCTTTTAAGGAAATTATTTCATAGTTGTTTCAGTTTTTCATCAATAGATGGCGCCAATACCTTGACTTCCTTCTTCTCATTCTTATCTTCTTATCGTACCTTTTATTCGGTTTCTTTAGACATTTTTTTTCTACACTATTACCGGCTGTAGGAAAGCACAGCACTAAAGGGTCAATGGTCTCCAAATTATTATTCAGTTCGTAGTTGTGTATTATTGAGTTCGTAATAAAACCCACTGACCAATTTTGAGATTCCCTTAACAACTTTATCGAATATTCGACGAATATCCTGAATTTAGCGTTGTTAACTTATACATAGTTGTACAAAAATTACGAAGTTTGACCTCTTTCATGAAAATGCTTTCGCGCTCTTCAACCATGCAGGAGCTATCTACGATAGAACTTACTACTTATTCTACACAGCTTTCAACCTACGTTTAAGTGCAGGTTTTGATGTCATTAGATTATTCGGTCTGAAAATAAAGTAGGTTTAATTATCAATTTTTATAAAGGACACGGAAGGCAAATTATATTTTAAACACTTTTTGGAAGCCTTCATATTTTCTTAAAATAATTTGAAATGTATGGAAGCATTTATTTAATAAATTAAGAATTACAATTCTTTTTCAATGTATTTTCTGAATGACTTGTACAAATATCTCAGCAACTCTTAGATTAGTGGGAACATCTTCATCTGAGATTCTAAAGGAGCTGATATTTTGATTACCATTTAACTCAGCCAAGTTCAGCAAAGGCCTCACTTTGAGTTTCTGTTTCATTACTGAAAACAAGAGAAAAATTTAAGAGGTTCTTGAGAACAGTGAAATCGTCGCAAGAATAATTTTACATTCCTCCGAAATTGCTCATCACTTAAATGTGTATGGAGAAAAATTGGAAATATTTTCGTTTTCAAACAACTAATCTCTGTTCTCCAGTTTTTCTGACCACGTTCGTTTCTACGTTTTATAAGGTATTTCTCCCACTTCCCTAAAGTGCCTTCGTGGTGTAACGGTAGCACGCTAGGCCAGTATTCCATAGGTTCATGGTTCGAATCCGGCGAAGGCGTTGTTAATTTTTCATTTCTCCGGCCTCCAAAAAGGTCCTAATGACTCTACAAGTGGCGCCCGAATTAAAAGGGTTGTGGATGATGATTCTCTACACCCAGGGTTTGGCGATTAGGTCCCCTAAAATCCTAGTCACCCTTTAAAAAGGGGGAGTATATAAGGCATTTCTCCCGCTTTCCAGCGTGCCTTCGTGGTGGAGTGGTTCAGCACGCTGGGCCGGTATTCCAGATGACCGTGGTTCGATTCCCGGCGAAGGCGGTTGCATAGTTTTCATCTTTTCTGCTTCCAATTAACCTAATGACTCTATAAGTGGCGCCCGAACTAAAAGAGTTGTGGATGATGATTCTCCGCACCCAGGATTTGGCGACTAGGTCCCCTAAAACCCTAGTCGCCCTTTAAAAAGGGGAGTATATAAGGTATTTCTCCCATTTCCCTAGCGTGCCTTCGTCGCGCAACGGCAGCACGCTGGACTGGTTTTCCAGAGGTCAGTGGTTCGATTCCCGGCGAAGGTGTTGTTAATTTTTCATCTCTCCGGCCTCCAAAAAGTCCTAATGACTCTACAGCTTTAGCACATGAAGGTAAATTTACTGAATTAGCATTTGTCCTTGCATTATAAATTCTTAATTCACTATTCTCTCAATGTTAAACAGAAAGATTTAAAGTTGCTCTCATACTTTTGCAAATTTCGCTGACCTATGCTTCTGCTCAGGATGATAAATATAAAGCAAATTCTCTTATTACCTACTTTAATTTTTCTGAGAAAAAATTCTATTACCTTGATTTGTTTTTGCCTGCAAAATAAATCCTCGCACAAATTTATTTTACACAAAGCCCATTGAGCCATCAAATGTTCCATTAAGATGTCTTAACATGAATTTCATGCCACATTTGCGTTTCCAAATATCTCGTTAGTAGGCTATTGAAGATATCGGATATTTTCAGAATTCCTGTTCTGTCATTGTGCAAGGAGATATGTTCCATGTTGTTACTTAAACGAATGTTTAAAATTTGATATTATTTAAAGGAGTCATTAGTATGTTTTTTTATCTTGTAGCTTTTACAGCTATGAATGTTTAAGTAGAAGTACATATATAAACTTTTAAAATTCCCCATTCGTCTTTTATATCGTTCATTTCAGTTGCATTATAAAATGCATTAAAGCTTGAAAAATGCAAAAAGAAGCGGTTTGGAAAGGTTTTGTATATCTCAAAGCCGCACAATAGGACCTCATTTATAATATTCTAGACTTTCCGAGTTCTAAAAACAGAACTTAAACACTTCAACCATTGCTCTTGTATTATTACTGATTATGTTATCTGCTGCATTAGAAACAGAATTTGGTACATTATATATTATAGCAGAAATAACAATGCTACTTTTTACCTTTATTATAGTTTTACAATTTAGACGTCTTGCATTTGATACATTGTTATACATTTAGAAACTAGACAAACTACAAATAATGATTTATGAAACAATCAACTTTAGTAACTGTACTATGCTTCTAAACTACTGAGTGGGCTGTATAGCAAAAAGAACTAGTTAATTTATTAACAGTAATTAACTAAATTCAGTTTTAATACATGCTGGCATGTTGCTTGGCCATCTGGATTCAGCCGGTATACGTGGAATGAACTTGCACACATGCATGTAAATGCCAGGCATATTCCAGAAGGTCCGGTTGTCTATGAAACGCCGTTGTGAGTCACGCATTCTAGCACATGGTCAGCAGTTCGAGCACCTCTTGTAAGTCTCTAAAACCGATGCAAAGAAATGTTACATGTAAGATAATAAATGCTTTTTTTCCTTCCTTCTTTTTTTCTTAAGTGTTCTTTCCATCATTGAACTGGGTTATTTTGCCCTACTATATGGCATATGCGCCCATGCATTCCTGTGTGAAATATCCTTCTTTTCCTGTTCCCTACCTCCCCATCAAATACAGATGATGAATTCTGAATCACCCTGTATAAGTTTGAGTTAAAAAAAATCATATCGTATCTAAGCGAAACAGTGTAGAGCCGCTAATGTCGTCTTTATATTAAAATAAAAATATTTGTAACGTAAGTTGGAAACTAAAATTTTGTTAGGAAAGAAAACATATTTAAACAGTGGTGTAAACATTAAATTAAAGAATGTGCGAAAAAATAAATTTATCACCCTTTCTTAATGTTTGAAACTAAATTTATAACGATTTAGAACTTCACTCCGGACGATTAATGAGTGCAGAACAATATGTTTCATTCCTTCCGATGCTGTAAGACTCAAAACCCCTGTAAATTAATTTCCTGTTTGAAAAATTATTTGACAAACAGTCTTACATTGCCAAAGATCTACCCCTACATGTCGTTCCTCACTAATGGAATTATAAGCACAGAATGTGTAATAAATTCAAAAACAAACAAAATTAAATAGGAAATGTACAAATATTAAATTACTGTAAGTGAAAAAAAACTGGGGAAGCTGCTCACAAAAACTTCCGAAAACGTTATTCATATAACTTACGAAAACTTCCAAGTAGTCAGACGTAAATTAAAAAAGAGCTGACTCGTCAACTTGAAGTTCTAATCTTTAACTCTTAAAAATGAAATTTTAATCATTTTAAGAGCTCTCAGTTTTAAACTAAGCTTGCTAAATTAATACAATATTAGATTTTTTAAAAGTGCTGAATATGATATTACTATGGTAGTCCAGGAAACCTCTTCGCAATATATATCTATAAAGAAGAAAATTTGTGCGTTTATTCTCTAATAACTCAGTCACTACTTTAGCTATCGTCACCAAACGTTCTATAGTTCTTTTCTAGGTCCTCGAAAAGGTCAACTTTTTTCCAAAAAAAGATAGTTAAAATCAGAGATATTAATTACAAACTCGGCAAAAGGATAATTTTGGCCTTCATTTTTCCGAGTGGCAAGTTCGAGGCATAAATCTGCTTTGCTGATACTGCTTGATTTCAAATCGTAGAGTTTTTTAATAAAAAATTTCGAAGTTTTATGATGAGATAAAAATAGCATTGTCAAATATTCAATATATCATATCCCATTCCAAAAACTCGTGGGAAGTCGTTTCGGCTATTTCCATCTTCGTACAATTTTAATCAGTTGGAATATTAATTAAAAATTTTGAAAACGCTAGTTTTCGTACTCGTTCTTCCGAGTGGCAACAGTGTAACGCGTTAGAGTTAAAAATGTTTTATTTCGAAAAGTGTTGCCACTGCTCGCTTTCAAATCGTAGAGTTTTTTAGTCACAAATTGGTAATTTTACACAATCTATACATATAAAGAAGAATGTTTGTTTGTTCGCGTTATTCATTTCGGATCAATTATGATAAATGTTTTGCCACATTTAATTGGATAAAATTGAATGTAGGCGAAATATTGGATGGAACTTGAGCTTTCACTACCATTTGATTAGAAAGACGAAAATCATTAAAAACTGCATAGCTTTGCTTCTGATATATTGAGAGAAAATTAGCTTATTTTCCTATCGAAACTTTTTATGTGGGTTCCATATCGCACCAGGCTGAAAAATGTATGACTATGAATCGTATTTTTTCCATCGTTATTGGAGAAGAATGACAGTGGTTTTATTCTCTCTGTTGTTAGATGCATTACTCTTAATCTAACTTAACTGGCATTGTTTAATTCTGCTAGTATGTATATATATTCGTAATGTATATATATGTATTCGTAATAATACATATATATGTAAGATATAACAAAATAGGATAGCTGTTTCAAAAAAATAATTAGCGACCTCAAAATTAACATTCTAAATTTGGTAATCTGCCTCTAAATTCATCTCTTCTCACAGGTTCCAGATTTTTATATCTTACGTAGGACTGAAATTTACAATTTTGTACAACCTTGAGAATGTACGCAAAATAATTAGACGATAAAATACAGTTAAAAAAAGGTTTTCATACGATAAGCTTTTATACAAAATGGATATGATAATTAGTGGACAGGAAGAAGAAACATAATTTCCCATATAGTTTAATGCAAATAATACATTAAATGATTATATTTACATAATTCATCTACAATTTTCTATCCCGATTAACGAAAGCATGAAATGCTTAAATAATGATAGTTTAACTGTGTTTTCCCTCTTTTATTACGCCAAAGTACTCGAGGGGTATATGCCTAATGGAAGGAATGCTTTCGAGAAGACTTTCTCAGGGAAACTAGCTCGTATCCACATTGCGCCCAAGGAAAACCATGAAATCGTCCAAGCAGCCAGCCCGTCCACAGGGACTCGAACCCTAGACTGAATTACTAGCGTTCACCGGTTTTACAGCTCGGCCTCTATTGAGTGATAATTTAATGACATTGTCAAATGTATAAGCCATTATCTTTCTTAATTTATCACAGGTGCCCCCATCCTTTTGTTATTCGCTATATGAAAATGTAGATGAATTTTGTAAATAATATTTAATCTATTATTCCCATTAAACTATATGATGAATTATGCTTCTCCTTTTAGTGAATTAATAATGATTTCCAATTTGAATAAAAGCTTATTCAAAACTTGTTTTTAATTGCATTTTGTAGTTTCAATTGCACGTTGTCAATGAAAATGCTTACAAAAAGCAAATACCGCCTGTACCATCTTAGAGCACTTAACTAAAGTGTTCTAATATGGCAAGCTTCATCATTAAGCGCGTCAAAAAGCAATTTTTCCCTGTAAATGTTTTTTTAAAGAGGTCGAAAAGTTTGCTTTATAATGTATGAAAATTTCTAAACATTATATTCGATGCATTTTTAAATGTTGAAATTTTAAAATCATAAACTTCAAATAATCTAAAAATTTGAGCGATTTTCAAAATTTCTTCAAAAATTCATAAATTAAATTTTAACTTTCTTGCAAATTTCATTGAAAAGATTGCTTTTTAGCAAAGAGAATTCTATTTTTCCCCCCCTTTAAACGAAGCTATGTGGGAAAAATCGCTTAACCATTAAATAAAAAATTGTAAATATCATTTTGAAAATATCGTTTCACCATATTGCATTGTCATCGACCAACAGTGTGTGTATAAGATTTGTACTCGATAGCTTATCAGGAAGTAGGTTAAAAATCAATCTCAAAATTCCTTTCACAGTTCCTTTATTTATAAGCAACAGAAACAAGGTTAACATTTTTAATCATGGTGCTTCCAATAGTTTAGACAGCACTTGAAGCTTATTGAAATTCCGGCTCATCCCTGAAATGAAGGATTTAATTATCAGCAAATGTATGCAAAACTGAATTGACATGCAGGAATTGATAGATTTTGCAAGCCATTCATTTTTAAAACCAGTATATCGTAGTTCGTGTGTTATATATTTTAACAATAATTGCATAAAGCTATGGGCATTCACAGTTTAAACTTTTAACGCAATATTTTATTTAGGTTTATTAAGATTTATTATTATTATTAAGGTTGTGTTATTTTATTTTCAAATTTTGTATTAAAGGAAGGAAAATTTAGAATTTTTTTGAATAGATTCTTTTAGGAAAAATAAATACAGCGATTTTTGACGCCATTTTAAAAATACGATAGATCAATCAAATAAATATTTGAATTCTTAAAATATACCTTATTATGCAGTTAAATTTTAATCGTAACATGTCAGACAACAATTTTGAAATTCTTGTCCATCTTATCTCAATTTGTCAATGTCTGTCAGATTTAATTTGCAATAAACCTCGAAATGAGAGAAAAATGTCTTACAAATCTAATATTACCTTTAATCCAAAATTTTATTTTTATTTCAACCTTTTTCATGCTGTTTGAAAAATATGCCATAAATCAGTTGAAAACAGGAAGGAAGGATACTTTTACTAACTATATACAACCGATTAAGAAAGAAAAAAATTACATGAAAACAACCGAATCTATAAATAAATCCTGAAAAATCTTCTCAAGTTTATCTCAAGCGATGTTACGGAATACACAGCAATTTATTTAATAATATTAATTTTCAAATCTATCTAAACCTCAATTTAGTAAGGAAGTTATTTTTCCGTCCTGTAGTGTATGTTAATGTAAAGCTCATGTATATGCTTTGCATCGCAAGGGCGCCAGAAAGAAATATTTACTTGAATATGTGTGGCAACAGTAGTTGGTACTTCATCTATTGTCAATTAGAATAAAATGTAGTTGGTTCGTATACATCTACGTTTGACTTTTAATGAATGAATGCTAGTCAACTTCATCTCTCCATTACAACATTATTTTCAAGACACTATTCTTATAGTAGCTAATATTTAATGAGAACATACTCCAATCACTTAATCCATAAAATAAAGGAAGTATTATAATCGCGAAAACTTTAAGGTATCATATTTTAACGAAAATATCAGTTTTGCCCGTTCTCCAATTCATTTATACGATTTTGTGAGTAACATTTCTACGTACGAACGGAATAAAAGTCTATATTTTGCGAAACGGATTGTAAAAGGGATTCAGAATACATTTTTTTCTTGACGTTTGTATGCTCGTACGTATGTATCTGGTATAACTCAAAAACTACTAGTCTTAGAACGTTGACATTTTGTATATGGGACTGCTATAACATCTAGTTGAGCAGTCATTTTTGTTGCAATCGGCCGCAGCAATTGTGTATATATATATAGAACCCATTTTTTGCGGCGAGTTCGACTATATATATATATATATATTCAAAATAAAGTAATTAAAAGTAAATTAAAAAGCCTATAACTCTCGCTAAAGCTGCAAAGTAATAAACCAATAATTCATAATAATTTATAATAAGAAAACTTCCCATATACCATCTCCAAGGAACACAAATTCAATCTAAAACCATGAATGAAAAAAGTTTTTATTCAGAATTTAAATTAGTATTTTAAAAAGTAATATCAATCTTCTTGTTTAAAAAAAAACTGCTAAGAAAAATCTTCAATCGCAAAAAAGCAGCACGTTTCCTTAAATTTTTCTTAGCAGTTTTTTTTAAACAAGGAGATTGAAATTACTTTATAAAATACTAATTTAAATTCTGAATAATTTTTTTTGATTCATGGTTTGAAATTGAATTTGTGTTCCTTGGAGATGGTATATGGGAATTTTCTTGTTAAAAATATTATGAATTATAAATATATATAAAGAAAGAAAATTAGAACCGAATTTTCTCAAACACCAAAAATTTAAATTCAAATGAACTTCATAAAAATCCTATAAATGCAAAATAAGAATATTTTAAAATGTAAAATTTAAAATAAACCATCGCAAAAAAACTCAAAAGAATATAAAAGAACAAAAGAGAAGAGGAATCAATTCCACGTCGACATAACGTCGTGAGAAGGAGGTATGTCGAACTTAATTACAGTTCCTCTTCTGAAACAAAATCTCTGCTTTTCTGTTTCTGTATATATATTTACAGGGTGTCTAAAAAAAACTCACAATTCGAATGACGAGAAAAACTTTATTTCTGAATATAGAGTGAAATAGAATGGCTTCGAATACAGAAGACAAATATAATTGAGGAATCATGTTCGTGAATATTCAGATTGATGACCAACATTGTCCGGACAACGCTATAACGCACACCAAGGGATTCGCAAACGTAACGAAACAGGTCATTAGGAATATCGCGACATTATCTTTCAAATTACAGTTTCAATGCATCAGTTGTTCTTGGTTTGGTGCGATAAACATTGTCTTTAAGACATCCCCATAAAACGAAATCCATGGGCATAAGGTCTGGGGAACCCTCAGGTTATTCAATGGTGCCCCTTCTTTCAATCCATGTGTCTGGAAAAGCTGCATCGAGGTGAGCTCGTACGTCGCAATGGTGTTGGGGATGTGCTCCATCTTTCTGAAAGTAAATCTCGTCGTCATCGCCAAACATCTCTGAAATTTGTGGACCGGAAACTCCTGAAGCAAGTTGAGATACCTCTCACCAATGACAGTCCCGTTAAAAAATGGTCCTGTGATGCTCAATATGGATATTCCATACCCCACTGTTACTCCTGGTAAGTTTACATGGTGTTATAGTGTTTCACGAGGATTTACAGGACCCCAACATGTGCAATTACGGCCATTAAGGGAACCATTTAATTTAAAGGCTGCCTCATCGCTCCACACAATTTTGCGTGCAAATCCTGCATCTTCGCGCACATTTTGCCAGGTACCATTCCCAGAATTGAACTCTTTGGTCAGGATCGTCTTCATTGAGAGCATGAATTAGTTTTGGAATGTATCATTTCCAGTGCAGAGGCTTCCTGATACGATAGACGCTATCTTTTTCCGAGCAGTTTATCGAAGGGATTTCTGTGGTGATGGAAGGAGTGTTTCCTGCACCTGCTCTTCTTTTTCAGGGCTCATGGATGTCCCTGGTCATCCAGAATGTTTCTTGTTGACGTTCTGGACGGTTTCATCTGCTTCAAGCTTGTCTCTCAGGCGACGAACGGTCCGGTGCATTCATGTGGGTTTTGCGAACTCTCATCTGTATCGTCTCTGCGCTTCAATGGCGTTTTCGGTATTCCAATAACATTTCAGGACAAACTTCTTCTCTTCCGAGCTATACTGATTTCCTACCGTACTGTGATAAATTAATTACAACTGCAGTTCAAAAAAGGCAACATGTTAGCGACAGTTAAAGTGTGAGTACATTTTTTGAGACACCCTATATATATAAATATATAATAATGTATATATATATATAATACCCTGTATATATACATATATATAAGCAGGGTTTTTGTTTTAGAAGGGGAACTGTAATTAAGTTCGACATTCCGGTTAAGGTTTAATCAATCTGCATACATTAGTTTAGCTAACTGCATGATTATTTAGTTAATCTGCATGCAGTAGTTGTAGAATTATCAACAATTTAAAAATTTAACGGCGTAAGCCTAACGAGGCAGTCATTTGTTTACATTTGAAACTTAGTAGAACAGGGAATTAAATGAACTGGCGCACCAAAATCCGTGTATTTTTGCCCAGTGGGATCGAAACTTAATTTTCAATTTTGTGCATTGAAAATTTTGATTTCGTACCCGTTGGCCGATTTGGCTTATAAAAATCTAATTTTGATTGCAAAATTTATTTCTTAACTGTATTTGGTGTTCTAGATTTTTCTGTAGTTTATAATTTTCATAGTTTTTCTGTAGTTTATAATTTTCATAGTTTTTCTGTAGTTTATAAGATATTTTGAGTTTTTATGATTTTTTGCCTTGTCACGAATGAGAAATATATCTCTAATGAAATTCGAGAAAAAAGGAAAAAATTATATAATTTTATAGGCCGTACAAAACAATCATGTGGTTTTGACATGAGATAATCCCCATTTGCTTTACAAGGCCGTGCTTGAGTAATGCATAGAATTATTTACTCTAGATTGAAATTTTCTTTTCCATTACTGAATGCTGGACTATCGCAAAGTATGTAAAGAATTAAAGAATTATCACTTTCTCTGGTCCACTATTCCGTGATGTAAGCAGCTAGAAGGTGTTTGATTCTCAATATTTTCTGGTTTCGATAAATTTATCTCTAGAATGACATTCGAGCTAAATAGTGGCAAAAGATAAGTTATCCACATTTCAGTTTGATCGATTATATATCGTCTTTGTCCTCAGTCACGTTTCAGAAAGTGAGAAAAATAAAATATTTGGAATTATTGCATTCTCACATGTGCACGTGGTGTAGATGATTAGCACGTCCATTTGTAGCTGGATGATCCGTGGTTAACATGCCAGCAAGCAGTTAATTTTACCCATTTTTCGGTTATAAAATGCTTAATTATCTGTACAAGTTTCTGCAGAAAGCTTTCAAAGAGTGGAATATTAAGCTTTCGAAAATTCAAAAGTTTGTATTTTCAAAGATTATGTAATAGATTCAAATCTCATATTCTAAGCTAAAAGAGAAACTGGAAGTGAATCCAGATCTGTGGATCAAATAAATAAAAACAAATTTGGAACAGCTCGCCAGAATTCGAGTTCCGGATCATCTAGTTGACAGTCTGATCTATTAACTTCCAATGGTAAATGTGACAAGACAATTCCTTATATTCTTTCCCCACTTCAAAGCAGATTGAGAATGGCATGAAAGCCACTCGATCAAATCAAGGTGTTGTCGAGTTATCTTGAACGACAGCTTTATTTCCAGCTTAGCCGTAAAATATTGCCAGACAAAAGCTGATATATACATATTACTAATTTGCTTTAGAAGTAACTCTCAGACTCGGTTGAATGTGCTCTAATTAATGTATATATTAATAAGCAAACAAATCAAAAACAAAAACTCAGTAAGTTTTCCCTTCAGATTTCAGAGTAGAGAGCGAAACAGAAGGAGATTATAATAATTATGGTTTACTAGATATATACGTTTAGAAACTGAAATAATATTAGATATTACAATGAATTATACATTTTCCCATGCATAGGACATATATATTTATATATATATATGTGTATACAGAAACAGAAAATAAGGGATTTATATGTACACCCACCCTGTTACCCGTCTGGCTAATCTCAGTTTTTCTTATATGCCGGTAAATTATGCAATTCTTACTTTAAAAGTAATTAACAGGAAATTATGTCAGCTGGTGCACCAACATCAGTGTGTTTTTGCCCAGTGGGATCGAAAGTTAATTTTCAACTTTGTGCATCGAAAATTTCGTCTTCCTGCCCGTTGTTCGAATTACTTATAAAATCTAATTTTAATTGTAAAATTTGTTTCTTAACTGTATTTGTTGTTTTAGATTTTTTTGTAGTTTACAATTTTCAATGAAGATGTTTTGAGTTTTTACGCTTTTTTACCTTATCACGTATGAGAAATATATCTCTAATGAAATTCAAGAATAAAGAAAAATAATTATATAATTTTCTATGCCGTGCAAGAAAATCATGTGGCGTAGAAGACTATAAGGTTTCAGGGAGCGTGAAACTGGAAAAATCAGCTTTAAACTCGACGTATCCCGGAAAACAAATATTCTTACTGTTATCTGCATATCATAAGTAAATTTCTTGAGCTTGCATAAGAAAATGCATAACTCATCACAATATTAATTCAGAAGACAAACAACAAAAATCAGCGTTATATTTACAAAATTTCCACAGGACTAGTTCCGATGGTTTTACCGAACCACCATCCTCAGCTGCAAAACCGAAAATGAACAACATAGGAAAAAAAGATTAGATAAGATAAGAAAGCCTGGACAAAAATAAGCAAGTGGCGCTATCTGTTGGTGAAACCAGAACTAAAACATAATTTCTTTAAAGGCCGAAGGCAAATTTGGATTGGAATTAGGATCGTTAACTAGAACAGAAAGATTTTTATGAATGTGAAATGCCTATAGAAAATCCAGTTCTCCAATGGAAGATGTTTTTTGAATAATTTTGGCAGCAGAAAAATTGAAAGTGTGATTTTCGGACCAACAATGTTGCGCAACAGAAGACTTCTGTGTTTCCTTTTTTCTAACATATGCCTCATGTTCCTTGACGCGAAATTTTAAGGCTCTCTTAGTTTGGCCAATGTAAATTAAACCACACTGGCAAGGAATCCTATAAATACCCCAGGAATTCATATCCGGGATAGGGTCCTTAAGTATGGAACTCGGAATTTTATTGATGGGAGAATAAACAACCCGAAAGTTAAATTTCTGCAAAATATGTGCAACTTTATAGCTAATTGATGGAAAGAAGGGAATGACAACAGAATTTTTATAATCTCCTAAAACAAGAGTGTGCCTTTTAGTGTGTTGAGATGAGAATTTTTTCACTGCTTGATTAATAATGTTGGGTGAAAAGCCCCTGTCAATAGCTATTGCTTTTAAATAATTTAGTTCTTCATCAAGGGCTAGTTTGGAGGAGCAAACTTGAAGAGCACGGAAAACATAGGAATAAAATGATGAAGCTAACTTTTGTTTAGTCGGATGACATGATTTAAAGTGTGGTGGAAGGCAAACCGATGAAGGTTTACGGTAAACCGTAGTACTGAAATTGGATGTGTTACGTGTGACCAGAATGTCGAGAAACGGAAGAGAATTGCAAGTCTCAAGTTCAAAAGTGAACTGAATAGCAGGATCAATAGAATTCATTGTTGAAAGAACTTTATTTAAATCATCTTTATTACCTTCAAACAGGGTAAAGGTATCGTCTACGTAGCGGAACCATGCCGGGAAGTTTAAAGTTTTAAGCAATTTTGATTCATAATAATGCATGTAGATATCAGCCAGGATGGGACTGAGGGGGCTTCCCATGACTAATCCCTCAGTTTGCTTGTAATATTTATTTTGGAAAACAAAATGTGTTTGTTTCAAACAGAGTGAGAGAAATTAGCTCACCAATTTCGATTTAAGAGAAATGAAATTCGCAAAGTCTGGTTTCTAGACATATTAATGCACCCTCCACCGGGACATTGGTGAATAATGTTTGTTGTTTGTCTTCTGAATTAGTATTTATTCGGCGTGTTATTGTGTCTTAATCATCACAATATGTAATATAATTTCAGTTTCTAAACGTGCATATGTAGTAAACCATTGTTATTATAATCTCCTCCTGTTTCGTTCTCTACTCTGAGACCTGAAAGGAAAACTTACTGAGTTTATAATTTTTTACTTACTTGCATATACACCAATTATAACGCATTCAACCGAGTTTGGGAATTACTTCAGAAGCAGCTGCAAAAACCAGCAATATGTATATATCAGCTTTTGTCTTGCAGTATTTTACGGCTAAGCTGTTTCAGAAAAGCGAACAACAGCAGCTGTGTAAACCAATAAATAATAAGAACTATTCTTGAACTTCTGTATGGCAATATTTTACGAAAGGTCTGACTCGAAAGCCGAAGATCAAACACAAAACAGTTTCTTGTTTCTCCTACTTCAAAAATCTCTCGACATCAGCAGGTTTTATTTCTTTGTTTTTTCACTCTTACCTGCAGTATTACTTTTTATTATTGTTGTGAGAAAGTCTTAAAAAGGATTCTGGGAGGGATCTAACTGCAGGAAAATATATGAAGTACTTTATACTTTACAGAAACAGTGAAAGTTTATTCTCGACTTATATAATATTTATGATGATATATGCTTATGTCTGCTATAAACAAAACTTCAGTGAATATTAAAAATCCTCATTGAGAATACTGAAGAATGTAGATAAAGACTGGTACTTTATATGCTGTAGAAATCCGCTACTATATATAGACTTTACTTTTCTAAAATGATAGTTGTCCTTTTCTGTAAGAGCGGTGAAGATGTGCTTTCTACCTGCCCACAGTCCGGAGATTCAACATGGCCGGTTACGCTGCATCTCTAATTGTTAGAATAATTACAGATGCATGTTTGTTACTTATGCTAAAAGAGGTATTGCATTGAATTGTTATGGTCCATTTGGTACTAGTAAATTAATTACTAAGCATTGACAGTTAGGTATTTTGTGGCAAATGGAAATATGCGATGGTTTGTTGTTACGCGATGTTAATGCGCTGTTGATGAAAATTATAGAGGATATGGTTATGTATTATATGTGTCAGGTGGTTGTAATTATTGAGAGTTTTCTCACTCATACATTACGTGTGCCTGTCTTGAAACGATTCTTCCCAAGCGGAATTTTTATGGAATTCAGGCATTCTTCCTCGTGTACCTTTTTAGTGAGGTGTTACAATCAACAGTTCATAATTCGGAGACCACTAGTTTGTGTTTGGATAAAACCAGTATCAGTTTTTACAGTTAATGCAGACGATTATTTCTTATCTACCGTTGCCACTCGAACTAAAAATCCTCTTGAGTTTAATGAGGAATCACTGTTCAATTAAGGAAGCAATCATTATTAAATGAAATCTATTTTCATTTTAGCCTAGATAACTTAAAGCAGAGTTATCAGCTGCACAGATCAAGGAAATTCTCTCTATGCAGTAGACTAAATGATGTTGAACCGGAACGAAGATAGGAATTTATTTTCGGCTGTTGTTATACAGTTAAATTTCAGAGAACAATATACATTTATTTTGATTCCATTAAAACAGAGATTAAAATTTATCAGTTTCGTTAATGATATTCACAAATTTTTATTTCTATCATTTAAATGTGAGCAGAATACCAGATTGGTTTGCTTATTCATACTGGCGATGGACATAAAAATGTGTAATGCATATTTGTTAATGCACATGCACTTACATGCGCACGTATATATTCAGAGTGATTCAGCTAAGCGTTTACAAACTCTGAGAGAGGAGTTTGGGCAAAGACAAATTAAATCATATAGGAATGTGAGTCTTCATGTCATAATGAACAGAGTGGACCAGAAACGAAACGAAAACATTAAAAGAATAGAATGTATTTTTATTATTCACAAGATACTTTTAAAATGCATTGATGATACATAAGATATTCAGAGATACGCCCGTGCAATATAAAATACGCTTGACGTCGTCGGCACAAGGGATCACTTACGGTTTGGAAAATCCTCTTTATTTCAAGTGACATTTGTGGCCACAATTTACTTGGCACTCTTTATATGTAAGATAAAAATATATAAATCAAAATTTTAATTTAAATAAGCAATAGCCTCTTATTTTTCATTTTTAATTTGGGTATTTTACCTCTTTCTTCAAAACATAGTAATATTTCTGGACAGCGCCATTCGCAATGTCCTGAGGATATAGTAAGTAGGAGTTCAGATCCTAATAACATTCCGTTCGCTGTGGATGGGACTTAATTAGGATGTCCTGAGGATATATTGGGATGTGACATTATGCATTCGGGAGGATGCATTTAGGAGGTTTAGGGGATATTCCGGGATGTCCTGAGGATGTGTCTCGCGAGCAACATCCACAAGATATCCCAAGGATTTTTTGTGCTATGTGGGTCTAGATTAATCCACGTCACATGACTGGCATAACGCTTATTACGTAGCTAATTCGGAAGTTGAACTCAAAAGTTCGAGAACTGAAACCTTTCTTTTGGTGAGCTTCTGTACTGGATAACTGCGCAGTTTTACTTCGACTATTCTCGCTAAGACGCTGCCTCTTTGTTCTCTTCCTATCGCAACAGCACTCGGCTGTCAAGTTGGCTTTTCAATGTGTATCAACATTCTACGCTATCAGTATTGCTAAATTTGCATCATTGTAATCAGTCACACAGGACGTAGTAAATGCGGGTACAGAATGGGAAAATTTATTTGCATGAGCGAAAGGTTTCTATATATCAAGACAAAATTAATACTCTATTCTTCAAAACGAAATGTATTTACAAAATGCATGTATGGACCTTCGAAGTAATGTGATTAGTCGATGAATTCTACACTCAAGCCATTCTATTTACCTTTTCGTAGTGCTAAATAGTTATTTTAGTGCTTGCCTAATATTTTAAACCATCTATTCAAATCCTCGCTCATATGAGATGCTCAGTAGTAATATCTAGAAATGACGCATTCCAGAAATAATTATTGCTATTTTTAGAATGGAGAGGGGAAATACCTAAGTGAAAAATTAGGCATTAAAGGGCTATTTTTAATTTGAATTATAATTTTGACTTACATATAATATATATATATAAACGCTTTCTATCGTAGAATGAACCGTCGAGCTTAAAATGAACATCACTGAATGGCACTTTCCATTTTCCCACACAAACTATGGTATTAGAATCCAAAGCAGGATAATAACGTCTGCTGCTTATTCGAGTGCTTAGATAGTCTAAGCCGTTAAGGACAATTTATGAGCGGCGAACCTGAAGATTTAGCCTCGAAGGAGCACACATGTTCAGCTCAGTAAAAAATAGGGTCGCTGGAGATGATGACTCCTCCGGGAGTATGATGGTAGAAGTAGAGTAAAAACATGAGACCACCGTATCTAAACCGAAAGCTTCCTTTTTTAAGGCCTGTATGTGTTTGTGTTGTCATATTTCATATTGTGGATTAATAACATCAAATATAAAAATTAGCTGAGACACTGCATGCAAAAACTAGCAATTATATTCGCGTCCCTGAAAGTGACATATATCTTTGCGATGAGAAAAATGGCATATGGACGGAAATAAGAATTATTACAGAACACCTGACTGGATATTTTGAATTTCAAGTTCCAATATCTAAATAGAATGTCAGAGAGCGCATGAAGCATTCATTTTCATTAAGCATGTTACATTTAGTTTCATCTCAGTCCGCCAGGAGGCAGACGATATACACTAAATGGTGAATGTCTGAGCATTTCTTTTGAACCACGTGAAATTTAAAGTGTTATCGGGAAACTAGGAATGAGATCCAAACGCAGAGAGAATGCAAGACAGGATTTAGTATTCCACCCCAAATAGCAGTTACAAGTTCTTGCAACATTACGAGATTATCTAACAAGCTTGAGGATGAAACCTAACCACTTAAAGAGTGGCCATGCATTCCATGATAAGAACAGTTTATTTCAATGTGTTCTAAGACCACTTAATTTTCTTTCAGTAATTTTAAAACATCCTGTTTTTTAAATAAACTCACACTCCCTCTAACTGTCACTGGTTCCTTTCAATTCCTGTTTCGCTATATTCCATTGGTCTAGCAAGCCAAGAGTCATATGTTGAAGCGCCATTTACTTTCCCATGAGATCTTGTTTTAAGATCTTTCTTTACTGCAAATGTAAAATAATAAAGGTTACATAAACCGCCCTCCTTTCCTTATACACTTTCTGTTATTTATTTCAAACTGTAGAATTTATTATATTGTAATACATATCGAGCAAATGAGTTAAGTTAAACCAGAAAATAAAATAACTTTACTAGACAAAACTCTTCGGATAAATATATTTGATACAAACGAAATAACGAATTCTTATCCTATCAGGTTCAATGTTCCTTCTTGGCTTCTTCGGGAATATGCAAGGACCTGACTCGGAACAGAGAGCTTACTAAAGCTATGTTCAAAACTGTGGGAAGTAAACAGGATACACAAGAAGGGTATATAAAACCCTTTCTTTTTCTCTATTTACAATGACTTCCGTACTTCGGAATACACCGACCCGCTACTTGGGGTCAAAACATAAAAGTATAAAAATAAAACTTAACTCTAATTTAACTTTAGAATAATAAACGTGGAAGATTGGCCTTATATTAACAGGAAGCGTATGTAGTACAGAGAACTGTGAACACTACAATACGTTTAAAATTTATCAAGAGGATTAAAACCTCTGGCCTGGAAGGCAACAAGCAACTGCGTAACTTCTAAGGTAAGCGGCCTGCTTCGACTCACTGCTTCCTCTCTCTCGCTTGGCAAAAAGCCACAACTTAAATACTTGGCGTCCGCCAGACAAACTTTGCATAAAAACCTTAACGCTTATAATTCTGGCCGGAAGTAGAAAATAAGAAGTGATAGTAAAGATTTAAAATAAAATAAACGTTAGTAAAACTTAAGATCCTTACATACTTCCCGCCAGAGTTAATTAGTTTGAAACTGAAGTCTAAAACGACCTTGTTGAAAACTTTTAGCTCTAGAATCTAAAGCGAGGCCAATCTTTTACAAATATTTTTCGCTAGAAACTAGAAATTTAAAAGAAAGAAATTTGGTTTTACAATAGCAGCTCTCCGGATACACAATTTTTTTTTTCATCTGTACTGCATCCAAACAGGAGCTCTTATTCAAATCTGGTTCCTTCCAGAGATCTGGAAGGAAAACTAGTTTAATGAAATGTTACACAATGAAATGGCAAGTAACATATATAATTATACTTCTCTTAACATTCTTATTTCATTCATGACTATTTTAATTATCTCTCCCCGTGCCCTCTGACATGTGTTGTAAAAGAACACCAAACACGAATGTGTTTCTGTCTACGTGTTCCACACTTCCTCCTACAATCAAAACACTAACGTGTTAAAATTCAACATAACAAGACCTCTTAACACACCCTAATTTCAACTCTAAACCCTGAGGTACTATTCTGAAAGTGTCTAACTCTGAAGTGTAGCGTTAGAGTGCCTAACTACATCATTCAACCTTTAACACATATTCACCATGATCTAGACTTTTTAGTCACACAAAATAAAAAAAAAAATTAACATTCACTTTTACCATATCACGGTATTTCTTAACATTTAAAATAACAGTTCACATTGTATATAAGAACATATCAACATGCCGTTAATTTTACACATTTTGAAAACATACATTAGTAGTACATTGTTAACTTCTATTCTTTTCAAAGCAAGTGCCAATTCGTTCTACATTGAAATACTACATTTCAAAACGTCTTTCAGACTAAAACTTATTTCTTGCTGGAATGTTTTAAATAAAATTTATACAATAACTTTTTACAATATTTAAGTCTTTACACAACGCTATTTTACATCAACTTTAGTTTTACGCGCGAGTAATTGAAAAACATAATAAGAAAATCGGTCACAACTCATTTCTCGCCCTTTTGGCGATAAAGGTAGACCTCGCATGAGGTAAAACTTCTTGAAATCTGCCACTTGCAGTAAGAATGAAAGATTAACTTAAGTTTGCAAACTAACATAAAATTTTACTTATCTTTGTGATATTCGGACATCCTTTTCTGGGCCCAGTCCTTAAAGGTATTGCAGATAGTTGTTTGATTTATCCTCCTTCTTGTACGGGCTCGCCCTTCAGTGCCTTCCTCTGGAAGCTTCCTTTTTTCACCAGTTCGGTCACCCTTGAATACCTTCTTTTTCTCCTCTGCTTGTGGTCTTGGCCGTTTGATGGCAGCTGGTCTTGGCGGAACCGGGAAACTTCTTTCGTGTGCCTGCTTGGACCTCGTTGCTGGCCGTTCAAATTTTCCTTGTAACTTTTCCTCCGCCGCTGATGGCCCTTCCGCAGTTCGGCGACATTTGCTGCGGAGAGTCCTGTCGGATGAGTAGATCTTCCGTTTCAGAGCCGGGTTATAGTTGCCGTCATTTCTCCTGGTTCTCTTCACATACGTCGTCCTTCTCCCTTCTTCATTCTGGGGGTGTTCGTGAACTCTCTTTTCTGGACGGTGGAACGGCTTCTTTTTCTTGCTACCTTCAATTTTCCCGCGGGAAAATTTTGTTTTCACTTGCTCCTGCCTCTTAATGGCTTGCCCTTGTACTTGTCGTTTTTCCACCTCTGGAGCTTGTGCCTGCGGTGTCTGCCGTGCCGGATCCTGCAAAAGATCTGAAAATATTTGCATTTTATTACGATCAAAGTAGGGTTTGATTTGATCAATGTTTGCGGAGCAGGTTTCACCATTTCTGGCTTTTAACACTACTACAGCGTGAGTTATTTTTTCTATAACATATGGTCCTTCAAATCGTGGAAAAAATTTGGCAGTTTTATCTTCTGGTGCTGAAGAAAGTGAATGCTTAATTTTTAAAACTCATCCCCTACTTTATAAGTTACTCCCCGTCCTTTCAAATCATAATAGAGCTTCTGTTTTCTTTGTGCTACTTCCGTATTCTGCTTTGCTTCCTTAATTAGTTTTTCTATATCACCCATTTTAAATTCTGGGGCTCTTTGTTGCACATAAAATAGTTTATCTAACGGCGTTATAATCTTTCTGCCTAAAAATAACTCAGCAGGAGTTTTGCCCGTTGTATCATGTTTTGCGGTCCTAAGGGCGAACGCAAATTCATTGACATAGTTATCCCAGCTTTTATGAAAATTTTTAACATAACTACGGATAATTTTCACTATATTTCTATTGACCCGTTGCGCTATATTTGATTGCGGCCGATACGGGACCATTTTTAAATGACGTATGCCCAGTTTTTGGCACATGTCTTCAAATATATTACTTACAAATTGAGGACCATTATCCGATATAACTTTTAGGGGCGCCCCGTATTTTAAAATATATTTATTTAAAATAGAATCAGTAAATAATTTCGCGGAGGCTCGTTTTAAGGGAACAATTTCGGTCCATTTACTAAAATGATCAACCATAACAAGGAGATAGCGACTTTTATTTAACTGACTTTTTGGGAAAGGGCCCAATAAATCGATGCCAATTATTTCATTTGGAAATTCGGATTTAAAACTATTTAGAAACCCGGCCGGGCGGAAATTAATATAATTAACTGCTTGACATGTTGGGCAGGACTGGACATACGCCCTTGTTAACTTTTGCAGTTCAGGAAAGTAGACTGCCTCGCGTACGCGTTGGATAGTTTTTCGAATACCAGCAAGAGAAGCTAAAGGGCTGTCATGGAGCTCCTGCAGGATATTTAATCTAAGACTAGCTGGGATAACAGGTCGAAATTCGTTGTTGGAATTCGTAGTTTTTGTATAGAATAATAGACCATCTATTAGTTCGTAATGGGCCGCCCTATTTCTTATCGCCACAATATCTTGGTGGCTAAAATTTTCACGATCATTTAAATACTCATAAATGCTTCCAAACTCAGGATCCTTACCCAGTTTGGTTATTACAGTTTCTCGGGAATTTATTGTACATGCTGTGAGCATTGCCACCTTTACGGTATTACCTTGTTCATCTATTTTAATTCTTGATAGGGCATCTGCTACGATATTTTCCTTTCCGGGGGTATGCTTGATTACCAGATTATATTCTTGCAGCTTGAGTGCCCATCTTATTAACCTTGGGGATAAATTTTTCCCTGAGTACAATCTAGTTACCGCCGCATGATCAGAGTACACTGTTATCGGAGCCTTTCCAAAATAGACTCGGAACTTTTGCACTGCTAACAGAACTGCAAGTGCCTCTCTCTCGGTCGCGGAATAGTTTCTTTGTGTTTGATTTAAAGTCGGCTAAAAAATGCCACGGGCTGCTGATTTTGCGAAAGTACCGCTCCTACCGCATAATCCGAAGCATCCGCTGAAATTTCTAAATTCTCATCCTTTTCAGGAAATTTCAACACAGGGGCTTGCGTTAATGCTTGTTTTAATTTTTCGAAAGCACTATTGGCTTCGACCGTCCACGAGAATCTTGCCTTTTTCCTTTTTAATTTTAACAATGGCTCAACGATAGCTGCAAAATTTTTATAAAGGACCTATAATATGAACAAAATCCTAGAAAAGAAGAGAGCTTCTTTGCCGTGTTTGGAGTCGGATACTTTTGTACAGCGATTATTTTTGATTCGTCTGTCTCGATTCCTTTTTGAGATATTTTGTAACCTAAATATTTTAATTCAGGGGCTGCAAATTTGCACTTTTCGACATTAACTTTTAGACCGGCCTCATTTAATAAAGAAAACACCTGTCTTAAATCCTGTACATGTTGGTCGAGATTATCACTAGTAATAATGATATCGTCTAAATAGATAAATGTGGACTTTCCAAGAACAGGTCTTAACACAATGTCCGTGCATCGCTGAAATGTTGCCGGGGCCCCTGAAAGGCCAAACGGCATACGCAAAAATGCATAAGTGCCAGACTTGGTTATAAAAGCAGTCTTAGGCACGTCCTCAGGCCTACCCCTATTTGAAAATAACCAGTCGTTAAGTCTAAAGTCGTCATAAATTTGGTTGATTTTATGTTCCTTAGAATTTCTTCTATGATCGGTAACGGATATACCGGATATTTAGTTATGGAGTTTAATTTACGGTAATCAATTGCGAATCTCCACCTTTTCGGATGCGTCAAAGGATAGTCATTATTTTTCTTACATAAAACCACCGGGCTAGCATAACTACTTGAGATGGGCGTTATGATCTTTTTACGTAGCATATCGGTGATATGCCATTCTATAATTTTTTCCTTATTCTTATCATACCGGTATGGTTTTTGACGAACTGGCATTGCATCTCCGGTGTCAATACTATGGTTAGTAACCTGAGTAAATCCTGGAATATCACTAAATAACGAAGCAAATTCACTTACCACTTGTCGGATTCTTCCTTGCTCGTCAGTAGGGAGGTGGTCAAGTTTTAACATCGGCGATTCAGCCTTTTCTGCAGGAACTGGTTTCATTGTAAGCTTAAGGGACGCTTCATTAAAATCCAGTGTTGCTTGTGCGTCTGAAAGAAAATCTATTCCTAAGATTATATGTGCTTGCAGATTCTTTATTATAAAAAACATCACCTTTACTTGTTCGTCCTTGATACGGATATACAACGGTACTTTACCTATGCACTTACATTTTTTCCTTGCGCCGCTAACACTGTCGTATTATCCGAATTATATATGCGGTATTTGCGAAAATACTTTCTAAAAAAGACTTCTGCCACACAGGAACACTGCGCGCCGGTATCCAAGAGTGCAGTGGCTGGGATATTATTCACCAACACTTCAATCTTCGGAAGAGTCAAATTTTTCACCATTACTGTATTTAACTTGTAGGAAGAGGGGTTTTCGCGACCTTCGGATTTCCGCACCCTCCCGTCAGCAGAAATCCGTTTTAGTTTAAATCCTTTTTTGTTTCCATGCTTTCCTTCTTTTTCCCCTGGTCTTGAGACTTTTTTCCTGGATTGCTATTGAACTGTCGACGTTCGCCGGCTGTTTTTGAATGCTCGGGTTTCCTTGCCCACTGGTTCGCTTTTTCTCCGTAGCCGTGTTCTTGAGTTTGCTGTAGTCTTGGCGTACCAAATTGGTTTCGCTGTTGATATTGGCGTCTTCTTTCGACGTCCGCCGTTCTTCTACTTTCAAACTGGATTGCTAGCTCAAATAACTTTTCCAGTGTAGTCGGATTTCTTAATTCAATAAAGTCTTGCACTTGGGGCAGTAACCTCGGCAAAATTACTTGAATTATTTCAGGATCCGGACGGTTTCCATACAAGAGTTTGAAAGCGTGAATTTTTCTTAAAATAAAGCTTGAGAGGTTTTCGATTCTTTGTTGATATATACTAAAAAGTTCCGTTTCTAATTTCGCACGATCCCTTACAACAGGGAAGGCTTTTAGTAGGGCAGTCTTGAAATTTTCGTAAGTATAGGTGGGACTTCCTGCTTGACCCAAGAGACTTCTGCCTATACATTTGAACCAGTTAAGCGCTTGGCCCCTCAAAGCGCTGGTAGCTAAGGTAACTTTTTGAAACTCGTGCACGGGGTAGAGCATGAAGTGGTCATCCAATTTTTCCAAAAAACTGGTTACCGGTGAGTTTCCATTAAATGTTGCTTCTGGTTTCATCGAAGCGCGCATGGTCTGGACGATGTAACCAAATCCTTCCAGGGCGGCAGCTGGCATTTCTAGATTCTGAGCCGTTTCTGCAGGCAACACAGGTTCTTCTTGAAACTCGGCCATGGTTATTCTTCTTCCTTGGGCGCCACTATCAGGTTCAATGTTCCTTCTTGGCTTCTTCGGGAACATGCAAGGACCTGACTCGGAACAGAGAGCTTACTAAAGCTATGTTCAAAACTGTGGGAAGTAAACAGGATACACAAGAAGGGTATACAAAACCCTTTATTTTTCTCTATTTACAATGACTTCCGTACTTCGGAATACACCGACCCGCTACTTGGGGTCAAAACATAAAAGTATAAAAATAAAAATAAACTCTAATTTAACTTTAGAATAATAAACGTGGAAGTTTGGTCTTATATTAACAGGAAGCGTATGTAGTACAGAGAACTGTGAACACTACAATACGTTTAAAATTTATCAAGAGGATTAAAACCTCTGGCCTGGAAGGCAACAAGCAACTGCGTAACTTCTAAGGTAAGCGGCCTGCTTCGACTCATTGCTTCCTCTCTCTCGCTTGGCAAAAAGCCACAACTTAAATACTTGGCGTTCGCCAGAAAAACTTTGCATAAAAACCTTAACGCTTATAATTCTGGCCGGAAGTAGAAAATAAGAAGTGATAGTAAAGATTTAAAATAAAATAAACGTTAGTAAAACTTAAGATCCTTACAATCCCATCATCGAAGACTTAACTCCAATTCCTAAAACGATTGTAGAGAGTAGACAAGTTTTCGCTATTAGAAAACTGCAATTCGAATTGAATTTTCTCGCTGCTAGAAAATGCATTAAAGAAAACAATTGAAACTCCTTTCAAAAATTTTTCGGACGGCGCTTCTTTATTGTTTATCTTAAAAGTAGAAAACTGCGTCTAGGAAGTTTAAATTTAGCTCCATTGCAGATAGGGTTTTTTTATAGCTTTCTTCTATATTTATTCTACATTCTAATATTTTATCTATATCTAATACACAAAATATGGCAGAGGTTTTGAGTAATATTCCATAGATGAAGGACGCTTTATGTTTCATTATATAGTGCAAGGTATGAGAAAAACACGATGATTACATGTATATGCAGCATTTTTTGTTATCGAGTATTATTTTGTATAGACAAATTAATCGATATGCATATATCTACGAATATATATATGTAATAATAAAATTCTACAGTCAAGAATACACTTAAAATTCTAACTGTATGTTCTTTTCATTTTTAATGGCGACGTTCTCTTATTTGAAAGTACGTGGAATTAAATCCACAGCCCCGTAGTCGAGTTGTTTTTCCCGCCTTTTCTACACTTACAGTCATAGAATGTTCTCGAGATATTTAAAGCGAACTGGATTGGCTGACGAGGCTGATGTCATTTCTTGGAAGCTCCGCCTTTCCAGAGGCTATAAAAGGACTCATAAAAGAATTTCAGGGCTTTTTCTTAAATGTCACAATGCAGTAAACTTCATACAAAAAGTTATTAGTAATTCTTTTTATTTACCTCGGATATCTGATTTTTGTAATTGCTGTTTCTCCTGAATAATAATAAATGGATTCTGTTTTTTAAACTTATCGTCTGATTATTTAAGCTACGACTAAAGCTGATACATCATATATATATATATATATATATATATATATAACGAAATTAGCTAGCTAGGTGTAATGCCATATTTTATTGCTTTAAAAACTACTAAAGAAAGCAAAAATATTGCTGCTTTTTCAAAATGATGCTATCTACATTTTTTAACATATTTTATGCTTAGTTCGTTATTGATTGTTTATATCTTATTTTCCTCTAATCATTACTTGTAAAATCTCAGTAATGTTTATTAGATATTTATAGTTTCAGTAAATATAAAAATTTTAAATGATCTTCAGTTGAAAATTTTGGGTTTCCGGCAAAATATTCATAATAATGCAATAATTCAGTATCTCCAGTATAAAAATGTCTCATTTTAGGTTATTATATAAAATAGTAATTATGGTATGGTAATTTACTATTTAATAGTATTAATAGTATTGCATGAAGATAAAATTTTACAATAGTACTTAGCTTAAAAGTTTCAGCATTCAATTTTATATATTCACTCACTGAAGTTTCTCAACTTAATTTTAAGCCAATAAAATTAGTATTGTTAAAACGTTTCTATGAGCGGAAGTAGAACGCCACTTTTCCTCATGAATCGCATGACTCAATTATTTATCTTATGAATTAATACAAAGGATATCTTTATCCAGTAGCAAAACATGAATTTTTTGTAATAAAAAATAGTAGTTCGTTTTATTTCAGGAACTCCTATTCAGTTTAACTTGCAATAATAAGTTAAATCTACGCGAATAAGTCAGCCAAATAAGATAAAACTGAACTGAAGAATGGGCCAAATAGCCATAGGTTTAACAAGACCATGCAGACGATAACTAAAAGTTGTCAATCTACGAATATTAACTACATCTACGAACGCCAGTGCAGTACCTACGAAGGCAGTGTTAAGCAAGCTACCTAGAGTAAAGCAGCACGGGGCAGAGGAAAGTAGGGACAATGATGGATGTTACATATATTACGACGTTACAAACCACCCAGTCAATCGATAGTGGGAAAGAAAATTTAAATTTTCAAGAGCAATTAACAGCTGTTTTTGTATTCAATTAGATATACTCAAAGACATATATAGTATGTGCACTAAATGGTCAAAATAACAGAGATACAATTTTTTAAGTTTCGACCAGACTGTCGGTGACTTAGTTTGACATGTTAAATAGGAAATGCTTATATAAGGTAATTTTATCTTGAGCAGTCAGTCTGAGCAATTTTAACGGATGTATTATCAGGGGTGTCAGGAGACTCGTTTCCAGCATCGCTAAAACAGCAAATGCGCTTTGTTAGTGCAGCAATATCTTGGGTGTAAGATAATCTTGGCTTCCCGCCCCGTGAACTAAATCACACTACGGGTCTATTCCCCCTTTGGGCAATTCGTGGAGGTTCAACCTCTACTCTTACCCTTCCAGGGAAGCAGCGCACCACCTGGATATGACACCAGGAAGCGCTGGTCGTCAATTGCTCCTGCCAGTCGCATGGGCGAGCCCGTCGCAGAGGGCCGTTACCCAGCAAACCGGGGGGATAATTCCCCCGGCTACGGGTCCAACCGCTCGGGACATGCCAAACCCCGAAGCCGGCCAATAAGTAACCTTTCCCAGGGCCTTCAGAACCACCAAGTTCATGAATTTTATACCCTCGTGGCCGAGACTTCCTAGATACAGATCCTAGCCAGTAGACTCGCAGAATTCTCTACGTCCACCCTTGGGGGTGGTATCTTGGGTATAGTGGCAGTTGAGCAAAATGTCTACTTACAGCAAGAAAAATGTTCATAAAGAGAAATGTTCATAAAGAAAATAATTAAAATGGCTGGCACGAGCTGCCCACAGATTCAAAGAGACAACATGATAACAAGTTGCAACTCATTGCAATTCAGGTGTGTCACATTAAATATTCGATTGCATAACAGACTGATGATCTTTGTAACGAACGGATTTTAACACGATGAGACCATCAAAAACGTGAAGTGGGTCCCTTCGTATGTTTAGAAATAGTTCTCAGCACTACAGCTTACCTAACGTTCTTGCCTTCGTTTACTGATGAAAATGGTTACTTATACCAAGACAATATTCCTTACTATTGTGTATGATTAATCTCAAACTGTACTGGTTTGGAGTTTAAATTGCTTCTGTGACCCAATCAATTCTCTGACCTCAATTTATTCTGAAATTGTGTGAATGAAATGGAAAGATCACTGGCTGTAATCATATGCTAATTTTTCTCAAAAATGAAATTAGTACTTTGTTGTGTATGTGCATGGAAAATATCGATTGTGAGTGCAGCTAAATGTAAACCATTGCATAGTTGGAGGGTATCTCTAAAATTTTAGATGCTCATTTTATATCATTCTATGTGATTTCTTGACGAAAACAATCGTATAATAAAAACAATCGTAATTTTTGTGGCATTATTAGAAAAGAACATTAGGATATTTCTTGAACTAATATTGTCTTCCTAAATCTGTCAGCAAAATGAATTAATCTCGTCTTTACAAAATTATTTTCGCTATAGAAATATAGTCACAGTGATTACCTGGTTTATTCTTTTTAGTCTTTTGTTTTTCACATTTACTATCTAGTTTATGTTTCATCCCCCGCCCTTTTCATGTTTTGGAAAATCTAAAAAGACATGACATGTATTTTTATATATTTTATCTTTTATAAATCAACAGCTTTGTCAAATGCATTTGTAAATGCAAATACTGCATATTTCATCAGCGCTTCACACTACACACATCAGAAAAATTGAAAGGTTTTAAAAAAAAGAAGCTTTGGAGGAGAGTTTTACTTTTTACGCTATTGCAAATTATGGCCTAGTGATTATTATTGTCTGTTAATAAATCTTAATAAATATAGTTCTTTAATTTGTAAGATTCTCCACTGTGCATTTTTAAGTTACAGTTGAAAGTAAAGAACATTAAGAGCTAGTAAGCGAATGATCGCTTGAGTTCGTGAGATAGAAAACAACAAGTGTGAAATAACCCTTTATTATTCCAACTAAAGTTTAACAAATTTTCGTCTTGAAGTTGTACAATAAAGCCAACACTCGGGCTTGAACTTAACTAAGAATTAAACTAAACTAATCTTAAATAAAGAGATATAGCCGAAGCTATCAAATTTCTAACAGAGTTGGCCCCGTAACGCTAATAGACTGCGAAGCTATCAAAGGTCAGAAGTACGGCCGAGCTTAATAATAGCTTACGCGAGAGTAGCCTAAAAAGACGGACGCGTGCTATCCGGAATATCTGGTATCTCTCTCTCTAAGACTGTAGAACTTCGCGGTTATAAACCGCTACCGCTCTTCCTCATTAACAATCAGACGTGATTCTAAAACTACGTTCTGGCCGGAAGTGGTAAGTTGCAGTAAGAATCGATAGGAAATTAAGTTTAACTCAAAATTTAACTGTTAATAAAATTAACATAATCCTTACATATTCTTTGCATATGGTATTTTCTTATTTTTGAATGGTACTTATGAGAATTTTAAAATGCCCTAAAACGTAAGATGGAATTTTCTAATTTAACTACCTATTTGGCTGAAATAAAATATTTTTTTTATAAAATACACATAAATGATCAACCCCTGATCTTCAAGTTATCACTGGTTTTGATAGACGAATCAAGATTTAACGTTTCTCGCTATGCCTTACAAACAAAAACAAATAAATTTGTTCCTGTAATAATGTGTTGTAGCAATAGTACTGGCCTTTTGTTACTAATATCATTATTAGCACAAAGGACGTGAGCTGGGAAAGGCTATTAATTTCGTTTTGGCATTTTGCATCGATTCACTTTCTGCGTTGATTCACTTTTCAGACTGTTGCCACCAATTATTACAGCCCTGTATTACGCTTAAAGAAATTCAGTAAAGAAGAACGTACATAAATGTAGATATGTTTCTCACACTGTGCTAAAACAACGGTACCTACATCTATCGAATTTTGAATAACGTAATCCTCCAGCGAACATCGAAAGCCATAATTTGGAATTTGGAATTTATTTTATTATCTATTTCATATTTTGTCAGCCATTAAAGAATTTTTGAATTTCAGAGCGAGCAATGGCAAGACTGCACAAATAAAAAATTATCTCCAGCGCGCCAGACTATGAATCGAAAATTCTAAAAATATGCTCATTTTAAAATTATTTTGCGATACTCCTGTGGAACTGAATTTTGTGGTTTAAGTGCGAAGAACATGATATTTAATAAATAACGGTAACACAAAATGTTAAAAAAAGCCCCTTTAGACGTAGTGTAAGAGCTGAAAGATTTCAGATTAAAAAAAAAAAAAATATTTTCTTCTATTCAATATATGTAAAATGCTTCAGCATATTTATTTTGATCTGGGCACGTGTAATTACTCTGTATCATATTTGTCTGTCAATAATGCCTTCTTGGTTCTTGGTTGTCGTTTTGTAGTTAATAGTTTCCACTGTTCGTGGCCCACCAGCGGCCGAGCGGTAAAGTCGCTGAACACTGGTAGTTCCGTCCGAGGTTCGAATCCCGAGAACGGGCTGGCTGCATGGGCGTTTTCGTGGTTTTCCCCATGTGTAACGTGTATACGAGCCAGTTTCCCTTAGAAAGTCCTCCACGAAGGCATCCCTCCTCTTAGGCAGATAGCCCTCGAGGCTTTGTCATAATTAAATAAACCGAAACCAAATATTGTTTCCTTAACTAAATGCTCTAGTAGATTATTTTCTTGGTGTAACTTAAATTTATCCACTCATTAGAAATCACAGGGTTTCAGTGGACGACCATTAATTTCGAAAGCGATGCCTAGCTACTTCATTGCTTCCAAATATTCACCTCAAAAGTTGTTTAAAAGAGAAGTAACATACGTTCAAAAGCATGTAAAAAAGAAAAATCTAACTTTCGTATTTCTCACAAGTTAATGCTATTTCGCAATATGTTGGCGTAATGCTAACTCATGTCTATGACAATTCAAAAGCAAAGCAAAGTATTCAAGGTACAAAATTGTTTTACTGATTTCATTATAAATAAGGCTAATAAAATTCTTCGGGAAAAACGAACAACTAACTGTACACGTTTCTTTGATAATGACATTATAACTATACGTTATAATACGTTTAATTATACGTTGTAAATTTACAGAAAAAACTTTTTTAAATGCTTTGTATCTTATTCCATTACTCAGAACATATGCGGATGAAAGATGCGTATACTGGTTAAAATTTTAGCCATAATATTTAACTCTGTGTAAACTATATATCGTGGATTCTGAACCAGGGGTGGAACTGCCTCCTTGGGGGAATTTCATAGTTTCAGAGGGGAAAGCGAGCAGTTGCAGTTTGTATTTATCTTATTAGTTTATCTTTTTATTATTTATTTAATATTTTAGTTTTATTATATGAATATAAAAAACTACCTTTACTCAAGTTTGGTATTTATTAACATTTTCTACATTCTTTGTTGTTTAATTTATAAAACAGCTTATAAAATTATCTAAATCTCTCTAAATCATAGAGCTCTATGTATATATATAGATATATATATACACTGAAGTGACAAAGTCATGGGATACCTCCTAATATTTTTTCGGTCCACCTTTTGCTCGGCGAAGTGCAGCAACTCGACGTGGCATGGACTTAACAAGTCGTTGGAAGTCCCCTGCAGGAATATTGAGCCATGCTGCCTCTATAGACGTCCATCATTGTGAAAGTGTTGACGGTGCAGGGTTTTGGGCACGAAATGACCTCTCGATGATGTCCCATAAATGTTCGATGGGATTCATGTCGAACGATCTAGGTGGCCAGATCATTCGCTGGAATTGTCCAGAATGTTCTTCTAACCAATCGCGAACAATTGTGGCCCGGTGACATGGCGCATTGTCATCCATAAAAATCCCATCGTTGTTTGAGTACGTGAGGTCCATGAATGGCTGTAAGGGATCTCCAAGTAGCTGAAGGTATCCATTTCCAGTCAATGATCGATTCAGTTGCACCAGAGGACCGAGTCCATGCCATGTAAAAACAGCCTAGACCATTATGTAGCCACCACCAGCTTGAACAGTGCCTTGTTGACAACTTGGATCCATGGCTTCGTGGGGTCTGCGTCACACTCGAACCCTACCATCAGCTCTTACCAACTGAAATCGTGACTCATCTGACCAAGCCACTGTTTTCCATTCGTTTAGGGACCAACCGATATGCTCACGAGCCCACGAGAGTCGCTGCAGGCGATGTCGTGCTGTCAGTAAAGGCACTCGAGTCGGTCTTCTGCTGGCATAGACCAAGGTAGATAAATTTCGCCGCACTGTCCTATCGGACACGTCCCTCGTTGATTTCTGCGGTTATTTGACGCAGTGTTGCTTGTCTGTGAAGATTGACAACTCTGCGCAGGCGTCGCTGGTCTCGGTCGTTAAGTGCTGGTGGTCGGGCACTGCGCTGTCCATGGTGGGATGTTATGCCTGGAATTAGATACTCTCGGCACACTCTTGACACTGTGGATCTTGGAATGTTGAATTCCCTAACGATATCCGAAATGGAAGGACCCATACGTCTAGCTCCAACTACCATTCCGCGTTCAAAGTCTGTTAATTCTCGTCGTGCGGCCATAATCACGTCAAAGCCTCTTCACATGAATAACTTGAACACAAATGAAAGCCCTGCCAAAGCACTTCGCATTTATACATTTTCTACGCGATACTACTGCCATCTGTATATTTGCGTATTGCTATCCCATGACTTTTGTCACTTCAGTGTATATCTATATATAGCATTTTAACTGTGTAAGAGGAATCCGGTACCTTTAGTAGCTTGCAGTCGTAATGGCTGAGATTTGAATGCATACTGACGAAGATAACAAAACTGGATTTTTACAAATCAGCAATATTTATTTTCGCACATATCAAATCATTTCTTAGTAGATAAGTTACATTTAGATCATAAGCAGTTACAATACTTTTTATATGCACGACGTCATTTTAGACAAGTGAGCATAGCAGCATGCAGATAGTGGAAGGCGGAAGCCAGGAAAAGAAATGACGTAGTTGTTTTACAAAGCAGTATTTATACTGAGTAGATCCATAAGTATATCTAAGCTACTATTGGTTAACTTTCGGTTGTTACATAACATGGAAAAATCTCGAATCTGGGAGAACAGATTGATTTGGAGGGGAGAGCATAAAATCTACAAAAGTTAATTTTGAGACCGCCAATCGTTTCTTAAAGCAGCCATCGTATTTTGTTATATCTTACATATATATTCCGAGTTTTGGAAAGGAGTAAGGAAGAAATATCTTCCAGCAATACTGAAAGGAACACATGGGGCAAAAAAAGAATGAGAACCCATGCTGTATATGAAACGTCCTCAACGTTTTTTGCTCCATGCGATCCTTTCAGTATTGCTGAAACACAGCTGCCCATGCTGAAAACGAAAACGCATCAGAAGGAGAAGAAAACATAAATAAAGCTAATCAGAAAGGAAAGAAAATATAAAGAAAGTTCTTTACAAGAAGATGAGGGGATGATACGTTTTCAAATATTTACTCTCAGCCTTTAATTAATACTTTTTGTGAGGGTGAGAGTTTTGTCTTGGGATGAAATTATATTATTATATAGATATTGTTTATGGACTTTTGGGACTTTGTATTATTCGTAAAGTAGATGCTTAGAAATAACGTCATCATATGCCGGGTGGCCATAATTAAACTGACAGTGCTCACAGTGTTCTGTAGCGCGATCTATTTGCGAGAATGACGCCACATTTTGTAGGAAGATTAAACAAGACGGGGGACGATGGATTCCGCGAAAAAAAATAGTTCTAAAAGTCACCGCTAGGGGAATATTTGGCGCTGTATAATAGTAAATAGATTGTTAACAAATGCAAATTAATACGGAATGAAATTTATCGTAGTTCCATTCTTCTATGAGAACATTATCCCGACAGGACCGGAAACCTGTTCTGTTACCGGAGAGAAATATCGCCACATGTTGAACAGCTTTGTCGTTCCGGCATTTCAACAAAGACAATGCCTGGGGGAAATCATTTTCATGCAAGTTGGAGCCCCTCCACACGTTGCTGTACGGGTACAACAGATGCTACGACAGAAATTCACAACAGAAAGAGTCATTAGCCGCTACTTTGCAACTGCATGGCCACTTCGGTCGCCTGATCTTACCCCATTCGACTTCTGGCTATGAGGTTACCTTAAGTCCAAGGTCTATCAAGGAGTGGTCCAGGACCTGGCTATGTTGAAGGATAACATATCACGGACTGTACGGGAGATTCCTGCCTACATGTTACTTTCTGCTGTTGTGCATACTGTGCACAGAATGAATATGTGGTCCACAACAATGGCACCCACATTGAACCTCATTTGAATGCAAAATAAAAGATAATTTCCGTATTGATTTGCATTTGTTAACACTCTATTTTCTATTACACAGCGCCAAATATTCCCCAAGCGGTGACTTTTGGAACTAATTTTTTTTTCGCGGAATCCTTCGTCCCCCGTCTAGGTTAATTTTCCTACAAAATGTGGCGTCATTCTCGAAAATAGATCGCGCTACAGAACACTGTGAGCACTGTCAGTTTAATTATGGCCATCCGTTATTTCGCCATATCAGATGCGTTATCAATTGTTGCTTTTAATTTAATTTTTTGCTTAATTAGAGGCTTAATTTAGCTTAATAAACTGTAATATGAGAGGAAAATTAACAACACGCTAACTGTGTGACAATTATTTTGAGATTTACTAACAACTAAGCTTCATTTAAACATGCTCCTATTTTCTCTTTCATATTCGTCACATTCGCTCAAGCAGAAGGTTATGTATTCTCTTCGTGAATAGGATACGTTGGAAGCCGCAATGATTGGCTTTGCTGTTCGAGAATGGTAAGTGATCCACTTGCGTAGCGATTAACTAAGGGAATAAAGTTGGACGTCTACTTTTATAGATTTTGTTTTTATGATATTCGCTCATTCAAGGCAGATCACCTTATTATTATTATTATTATTATTATTATTATTATTATTATTATTACCAGTTATTGTCAATACATAATCGCTCTTCAGCTTACAAATTCCGCTTTATTTGTTATCTGCTCGGTGTAACCAAACAAGAGGTATTGAAGTTTAATCTGTTCTTATGAGAACAGATCGATAACTCGCCAGCATTTAAGAAATAACTCTTTGTGAAGTATCCTTAGGTAAATATAATTTTGAGAATAGTTTAAATATTAACGTTAAATCTTATTGAATTATTCTGAAAAATGTTTGAAGATAAGATTATCGTTAAGTGAACATATTGCTTAATACATATTTTTGCAAAGCGTTAAATAAAACAAGTTGCATAGTAAGTAAAAAGAACTGGAATTTTCATTTTCTGACAATTTTTAAATTGAAATAAAGAAATATTTTATATGCTTAAGCAACCTAAATAGAAGTATTTAATTGAAAAATATAAGTTTACAACTTTTAATTAAAACCATTAGCGTTTTGTTTCAGTTAATGACTCATGCTTAATCATCAGCAAGAAACAGTGATAAAAATAGCAAAAATAGTTTAATACTACAAGAATGAAAGTTTTGAGATATAATGTAGAATAGAAATATCCTCTTGTTGAATTCGAAATGTTTGCGATCATGCAAGAAATGTTTCTCGCTGCATTATGAAACTTTTAGGATATGGATGTAAATATAGATTCCGTTATTTTTATATGAATTTCAAATGAGTTGAGTTCAAAAGTTCAATTTGAGTTGCATTTGGAGATCACGACGGAGAATATGAAGAACATTTGTAGCACAATATTCAAAATAATCTATTAAACTGCTTTTGCATTGCTAAATAAATTTAGTACATGAAATTTCGCAGATATTTAGTAATGAAGCTGATTGATTTAATAAAACAAGGATGAGGATTTGCATTGCGAATAATATTGTAGAGTCAGTAGGTATTTTCTGAAGACGTGAAAAATTTGCAGTGCCCTTCATGGTGTGCTACCGTTGCACCACGAGGGGCATGCTGGAAAGAGGGAGAAAATACGTTATATACTCTTCTTTTTAAAGGGTGACTGGAGATTAGGGGACCTAGGCACCAAATTCTTGGTGTTGACGAATTATTATCTACTACCATTTAGTTCAGGCGCTAATATAGACATTAAGGCCTGTCTACACGTAGCGATTTCCTCGGCCGACTTATCTGGCTGACAACATCTGAGATAGCTCGCCTGTCCACACGGAACGATTTTCTCGATCAAGGATCAAGGAAGTTCGTGTTACGGAGTTCTTAGGCATAAACGCCTTTACCTCCACATCATCTGAAGAATAAAATGTCATCATCAAAAGAGGTAATTTTCTAATACGGTAAAAATTTTGTTAAGCCGAAAAAAGCTTTTAAGAATAAGTGCCTTCACACTGAAAACAAATATAAAAACTCAGAAGGTCTAATTTTGCGCCAAAATAAGAGCCAGAATAAATTAGATAGGGGCAGTCATCTTAGACAAAATTTTTGCTAAAGACTAGAAAATAAAAGCAGGTGTTTCCTTGATACTTGATCTTTCTTTGCGAACGTCAACTTCGCGGAGGGGAAAGGACGGGGGGACGCTCTTACGCGTCGAAAAAGTTGCTGTGTCAGTTGGTCAGCTGACGGAGGGAGCAGTTTCGTTTCCGCCCGCTATTCAGTGCATGGAGGTAGGAAAGGGAGGAGGGGCCATTCCGCGCTAGAAGTGAAGCACTGCTTTGAAGCTTGGGTCACCAGACGGGGTGTTTTTTGTTTACATTCAGAAGCTCGCTTGACAAAATTACTTCCTACCTCCATGATTCAGTGCGGTCTTTAAGGCCAAATGATGGACACCTCTTAAGGGGGTGCTAAAAGCAAGTAAAAGCCCTTTTAGAAGGGCTGAAAGAGCTATTTTGAAGTAGAGAAATAGTCAATTGACTTTAGATTTAAAAATTAGGTTCAGTCGCCTGCGACTGTAAAGCTTCTTCTTAAAGAAGCAGGAGGGGTTCCTCCGGTCAATGACTTAAGCATTCAAGACTCGAGAGGCGGGAAGGGGAAGGAACGAGAAGTAATTATTCACATGCATGTCAGTGTGAGCATACCTTGCCTGTTTAAATGGGTTTGCAGTATAATCCGGGTTGAGAACCGATCTCGGTCTCTTCCTAGATGAGGCGACTGCAGGATCATATACAGGTAGCATATGCAGCACAGGATTTGCAACATGTCGAATATTTTTGAAAAAGTTTTCCGAAAGTCGCTGTATAAAGCGATTAATGGGCATAATTTTGAGATCATTATGAATCTCTTCGTTCCTTATATACCACGGAGCTTTGAGTATTTGCCGAATCAATTTAGATTGAAAAGTTTGGACATGTTTTCTGTTAGTCAGTGCTGATGAGCCCCAAATGGGGCATGCATAAGTCAGAACAGGCCTTATGATAGACTTGTAGAGCAAAATCTTGTTGTCAATTGACAGGTCGCTATTTAAAGCGAAGAAGGGGCGCAGATTGGATTTGACAGCCGTCGCATTCGCAATGATTTTTTGAATTGAGGTTGCCAAGTTAATTTTGAATCAAGTAATACACCAAGATATTTATATGAAGAAACCCAGGGAATAGGTTCACCGAAGAGAATTAAGTTACCTAAACGGGGGATATTTCTTCGGATGAACAGAGTAGCAGCACATTTTGCGACATTGATTTTGATTTTATACAAACCGAGCCAGAGTTCTAAGGCTGAAAGGTAACTCTGTAGTGTAGATATTATCGTGAAGGTGTTGGAATGTTGTGCGATGATGGCTGTATCGTCCGCATATAAAGCAAGATCGATACTAGGGGCCTTAGGAATGTCATTTACGTAGAGGTTGAAAACTGAAGGCCCGACGAGACTGCCCTGTGGACAGCCGGCATAGATTGGGCGGGGAGTGGAGAATTCGTGGTTAACTCGCACACGGAAACTTCGTCCGGTCAAGTACGAGTTAATAATTTTAATGAAAGGAGCCGAGAAACCAAGCCGCATGAGCTTGTAGATAAGTTCGTCATGCCAAACCCTATTAAAGGCTTTGGCTACGTCAAGATAGACGATACCAGTTTTCTCTCGCTTGCGAAAGCCTTCATGAATGAATTCCACTACACGTAATAACTGATGTACAGTGGAGTGTTTAGGTCAGAAGCCGAACTGTTCCGGGATGATAAAATTTTGATCTCGACAGAATTCATTCAGGCGATTAAGCAAGACATACTCGTAGATTTTTGAGAGAGACGAGAGCAGACTAATTGGTCTGTAATTGACGGGTAAGTTTAAATTTTGTCCCGGTTTTGGAATGGGCACGACAGCTGCAGTTTTCCAACAGTCGGGAAAATAGCTTCTCCTGAGCATTAAGTTAATAAGGACCGTAATCCAGACAATAAACATTACGGGGAAGTTTTTGATCATGCGATTCGAAATTGAATCTATGCCAGGGGCCTTGTCAGGTTTAATTTTATCAATGTAAACCATGACTTCAGTTGGATCAGTTGGCCTGAGGTCAGGCGTGAAAGGTTGTGATAGAAAGTCTTCAACCCGTGAATGGATGCGCCCCTGTGTAACCGGGCGGTTACAGTAGGAGTCGTTGTTTGGTGTGAATTGAGTAGCAAGGCTGTCAGCAATAGCTTCGGCCTTTTCTGAGTCTGTGTAGGCCATCTGTGCGCCATCGGCCGTTTCAAGGGGCGGAATGAGCTTGTAATGTTTGCGTAATCGGGCGGCTGCACGCCAAATCGATTTGTTTTCAGTCGTTAGGGACTCAATATAATTTTTCCACTCCTCTTGTTTTAATAAGCGGGTTTCAGTCCTTATCTCGTTTTGTATCTTGCGAAATTGGACGCGGATACTGGGATCGCGCGACCTTTGCCAGATTCTTCGCAAGTAGTTCCGCTGCTTAATTTTGAATTTAGTCTCAGGTGGGAGTCTAGCACCAGGGTGCTGAATAGGTTTTGAAGCCGCAGCTCTCGCTTCTTTAAGTAAAGACTCCAGATTTTTAATCTGCCTGTCAAAGTCCGCATTGCTGGAAATTTGTATGGGAGGGAGTGCTGTGTTTTCCAAAATAAATCGAAAATCGTCACAATTTGTTGAGACTCGCTCCTGTAATTTTGAGTAACGATTTTGAACATCTAAGGTTATCAAAATAGGATAGTGATCAGAGTTTAAGTCTTGTATCACTTCAATTTCATGCCTAAAGAAAATATTATAGAAAGCAGCCAGATCGAGTACTGCAGGGGACCGTCTTACAGGGTAGTAAGTCGGGAGGGTAGGAGCTATGATCTGTACATGGTTACTCTGGCACCATGAATTTAGACTAATGCCATACCTGTTCCTGTTAGGACAAAACCATGCGGTATGACGTGAATTTAGATCGCCAGCAATGATCAGGTGATTTGAAATATTCAAAAGTTTGTCAAAATCACTGACAGGGAAAGAAGGCCTTCCACGTGCAGTTGATTGTGGAAGTAAGTAAGCTGGAACAATTGTGAGTGGGGGAGAATTTTGAAGGAAAATTTGGATAATAGTCGCTTCCAAAATATTTAAATCAGGGGACGGTATTATGTGATGTTTGATCGAATGTTTCACATAAATACAAGTGCCACCACTCGGATTTCTGCCTTGTGACACCCTGTCCGTCGAGTAAATGTCATAATTCCCAATTTTGGGAGTATTCCCTGAGTTTAGATGAGCCTCTTGGACTAAAAACACGTCAAGATCGTGTTCTACCACAAAGTCTCTTACTTCATGGATCTTGTTTTGAAGTCCATTGGCATTCCAGGAGCCAATGGTTAGTTCAGAGTTGGTAAATGAACTTTTTTTGACACAATTGAATGTTAGGCCGTTTAAAAAGATTCCTGGCTGAAAAACAGAAGACATGGGTCTAATGAAGGTCGAAATTAATTTGAAAGCTCGATATAGCTTTCATATAAGTAAAAGGCCCTCATCAGAGCGTCTGCCTGCCTAAGCTTTGGCATAGCTCTTTTGAAGGCTTGGAGCAGAATATGCTTGTCTACCGTAGGGTCACGGGAGATTTCAATCAAGCATTTTAGTGTGGATGCGAAGACATTTTCGGAATCATTTGCACACTCTGCTGAGGTTAATACTGCTGGGGCTACAGGTTTTTCTGCGGCCGTCAATCTTGGATTCTAAGCTCTGAATCCGTGCCCGGTGGCGTTCTTCCGGAACCGTTGCATACGACGGTGAGTTGACTTCGTTAGGGGGAGCAGGCATGAGACGTGCTTTAGTAGCTTGTGCTTGGGGCTTAGAAGAACCTTGAGGGGGGCTATTCACTCGGCCAATCACTGTGAAAGGAAGTGTTCCCGCCCTCTACAGCGTCACATAGTCTACGATTTGTAAACAAAGCTTACGGTGTTGTCAAATGGTTAAAATAATGGATGACTATTTTAAGGGGACTCATACACCTTAAAACCCATAAGATGTTCGAATAGGTGACTGTTGCAAGAATTGGGATAACTTATTTATTTTAAAAGCAATTACTACCAACTTTTTACAGCTGATTACATAATATAGCTGCTTTCTGAAATAGTATTCAGAAAGTTTGTGTTGCCACAAATATGTTTATAATTTAATACGCTTTGTGACAACATTTTTCGTCATGTTTCCAACTTGCGCGCACAGTTTAAAATGTTCTGTTTCAGAATTTAATTCCATATTTAATATATAGCTTTTATAACATTTGGAAACTACTGTGAACCTAAAATTCTAAAAATTTCACGTTAAATTTTCATTCTATTTTGAGTTGCGTTTATAAAATGCATTTTATTAAAAAAATTTGTAATGTTTTCGTCCATAAAATATTTCACTATTGAAATATTCATCAGATTGTTGGTTCAGTTAGACAATAGTGCCCGCATAAAGAATTCCGTCCAATTTCAAGTATGTACCATTAGCCATTTTTAAAATATCCTGCGCGCAAGGTGGAAACATGGCGAAATATTTTGTCAGAAAGAGGATTCAATTACAAAAATATTTGTGGCAACACAAACTTTGTGGTTACTAGTTTCCAAAGCAGCTATATTATGCAGTCAGCTGTAAAAAGTTGGAAGTAATTGCTTTTAAAATAAATAAAATATCCCAATTCTTGCAACAGTCACATATTCGAAGATCATGAGGGGTTTAAGGTGTTTGAGTCCCCTTAAATTGCTACTATAGATACAGCTACAACTTTGACTACAATTTAGCTACTGTTTCAGAAGGGGGGGGGAAATGCGTTTGGACCAGAAATTGAGACAAACGATGAAAAATTCATAGTGCATTCGTAATACCCTGCTCCGGGAGTTGCGTGTTGAAAACACGGTACGATTCGGAAAGTATTTACGGATGATGTCGCGTGATTTTGATTATTTGCTAAATTTAGTTTGCAGGAAAATTTAAAAAAAAAAAAAATAAATAAATAAAAATAAAAAAAAAATATGCTTTTCCTTTGTGTACTGAGTACACAGATTACTCCCTTTTTTATTTTATTTTATTTATTTATTTATTTTTAAATTTCACTTTCTGGCACTCCTATTTGTGTATTTAAATCTTGAAATAATAAAATAACCATGTTTCAGAAAAAATAAGTAACTACTGTGCTTTAAATCAAAACCTTTATTAATGAATAAATAGACAATACTGTCATGAATATCAAAACAGTATGAGTAAAAAGTAGTAATAAAGAATAAAAATTACTACATTACAAAGCAACAGTGTAATTTCAGTGCAAAATTTTTAAATAAGAAATGTCATAAAGGTCCGAAGTCTTAAGTAGTATATTTATTGAACATTAAATAACTAATACAGTCTGAAAACTATGATCATATGATTCTGTCAGTTAATCAGCGAATAAAATTTAGCAATATTGTATTAAATTGGGCTGTAACTTGCTTTCGTAAAACTCAATTAACACAAAACTCAGTTTGTGATTTGTGACTTTCTTTTCACCAGTAGATCTAAAACAGGTGCCAACGGCCATTCGAAAAATAAAAAGAAAGACGTTAACATTCAATAAACACCCCACCCGTAGGCGAAAAAATAAAACGCGACTTTTATGTCATGCAGTTCGAATTTAGTGATGGAGAAACTAAATTAAAAAGATCTTCCAGGCTCAGACAGTCCAAAATTAAGGTGGTAGATCAAACTCACGATCTCGATGTACGGAGAAAACCTAGTCTGCTCTTTACCATTGGGCTATGATCGCTCGTGTAGGAGGTTTCGAAAAAGCTATGTACATCATCACCTGATTAACTCCCATTTTTGGCGAAGTCAATTGAGTCTCTGCCCTGCTTTATTCTCGACTGGAGGTTTTGCTTCTTGAATTTTTTCAATAAGTGCGACCACAGTTTCAAGTAGTTTCTGAATATTTTCCTCTAGTACCCATGACATGGTATCATGAATAGTTTTCGGAAATTTTTTTGGAGGAGTTAAAATAATTTTCACCCCGAATAGAAAATATTTGAATATATAAAGTAATGGGGAAGACAAAGCTTACCAAATTAAGAGAATCCCTTAATTTTTTATTTTTAAAATTTACATTACTCGTGTCCCACAACACAACATTTTCTCTATAGAAATCTATTAGTTGAGTTTCGCTCCAACGAAATGCAGCCATGTTTATTATTCCAAATGAGAAGAAATACACGTGATCACTCAAAGCAATCTTACTGGCTAGAGACTCCGATTTTATCGTACGCTAGTAAGCAGTGAACACCAGCTCTGAAATCGCGGCAGAGAACGTGACCGATTTTTGGCGCATGCTCAGATCCTTAAAATTGTTGCTCTGCGAGAAAGTCCGCCGAGAAAATCGCTTCGTATAGACGGGCCTTTAGGGTGTTTTGAAGCAGGAAACATGAAAAATGTGCACATGTCCTCGCCGGGACATGAACCTGGACCTCTCGAATACCCGCCAAGTGTGCTACCATGAAGCATTAGTTACACCATGAAGGCATGCTGGAAGAAGGGAGAAAATATCTTATAATATAAATATTATAAATCTTCATAACACGTAATTAGAAATGATGAAGGGAACTTAATGTTACATCTATTAATGGGTTCTTTTATTAGTGAAATTTAATTCAATTGTCATACGTATATTTTAACAATGTCATTCAAATGTCATATTGTATATTTTAACAATCTTTAATGTTTGTTGCTTTATCTAAGTGTCTCTGAAATTTATTTCATTTCATATTCACGACAAGGGAAATAAAATTAATGATCCTTCTAAAGAATATCGTTATATAACATTAAATCAAAGTTTTGCCGGCCAAATGGCATAGTGGTTAGTTACTCTGGCTGCCGTACGGAAGAGCCAGCGTTAGAATCCAAGAAGGTATGGATGTTTGTAAGTGTATAATGTCTGTGTAGCATGAGGATACTCTAAATATGCATCCAGCCGAAACCCCTCTCGCGAGGTTACTGGTAGAGGAAGAGGAGTGGGAGACCTTTGGACACGTCCCCCCGGGCTGCTTTCTCTCAAAATTGGAGGAGGTTGAAACGGAGCTAAAGTCGGGCGTACACCTATGGTGCTAAAAGCTCTGGCCAACAACAGGCAGATTTGACTTCTTGTTACGATGAATTTGGTGAACTTGTTTTGATCAATGTCAGACAAATGAGTTTGGTAACAACAACAAAGCAATGTTTTCAAAAAGGTTGCATTATTTAATAGCTTTAAATGACCTTATAGACTTTATTTGAATGACCATGACCTAATTTAAGAAATCAGACAAAGAATTATTTTAAGAAATGAAATTTCTGATGAAATTACTTTCAAATTTTGGGTTCAAAAGTTTTTAGCGTGTTTCTTTTAGTTGCATGTTGAAATTTATATTTTTGTATCCAGTTCGCGGAAAATAAAGCATATAAAAGCGAGAAACATTTTCCATAAATAAAATAATTATTAACTGATATACCCCTCACAAATGGTATCATTCTGAAATTTTGTACATCTTTCTATGAAATATTTTATTTTTTAAAGCAGTCATTTTACATTTGTCGTCTATTAATGATAGCTTAAATGGTAAGAAATCTGGGAGTTAAGGAAAGGAATGTATTTGTGCACAGAGCAAGGTAAAATGGTTCATCATAGATGTTCTTTAATATTCTTTCCTAAACTGTAAGCTTCGATGTGAATTTATTTCACATTTGCTCACAAATCTGAAATTATCAGTTATTAATTATCAGTTGTTAACTTTTTTATTTTATTTTATTTTATTTTATTTTTATTTATTTATTTATTTATTTTTGCTTAATAATAGCAGTTAAAGGCAAACAGGTGTTTATCTTTTCTTTCCCGCTGTTGACCAGAGCTGCCTGCATTTTACAGAAATTTACCTTATTTCTTTTTTATTATTTGTAATTACATTTACTCCTATCATATCGGAAACGAATTCTTGGGTAATTAATGGCATTCCACAGCAGTGAGGTTTGATATACGTATAAAAAACAAAATATGCTTTTTCTCAACATGAAAGACGCGAAAAATTATTTTATGTCTGAAAATTGAAAATGATTAGCCTTATGTTTGAAAAGATGAGGCAAGAAAATCTGTTACTCAAACTGTTGGCACATCAATTTTACATCTGCCAAAATCATCCCCAAATGCTCTCAGCTGGTGACTTAGATATTCTTGATGCTCTCTATATCCTTAAAAATTCCTCCATTTTAATCAATGATTGAAATTCTAACCACTTTTTCCCACCCATTTAGCAACAGATAATTTCTGATTTCATTTGTCATCCTTAGATAGGATCTCTTCCTTTCTTTCGTTTATGTTTCTTTCCCTTCATTACAAAGAAGTCTCGGTTAGCTATTACCTAATTCTCGAAAATTATTTTCAGGGATCTTATCATTCTCCTTTCCCTGCTCCGATACTTGTCTTTCATTTAATTGCAACTGAAGACGATAATGTTGATTAACTGAAAATTGTTTTGTTAAAATACAATCTGGGACAATTATTGTTAATTGTCTTGCAGTCAGTATCGCCTAGTATTGATAACGATGTAAAGACTCCCAGCAAAGGATTTTATAAAAATTCTTAAAACCTAGTCTCATAATTATTTCAAACAGAGCCAATATAATGTATATAGTAAGTGAGATACATTAGACTTTATTAATAAAATAAATCATAAAATTTTGGCTCTGTCCAGATGGTAAGGAGAGCCTATTGCTGTACTGAAGTGTCCGAGTTTGAATCCCGGAGCAGGTATGGATGCTTGTAAATATAGTGTCTTTGCAGCATGGGGACACTCTAAATATATGACCAACCGAAAGTCCTGTTGTGTAGTTTGGTGGTAGAGGAGAAGAATGGGAGATCTTTCGATCAACCCCGGGATGCTCTCCGTCAAGATTAGGATGAAAAGTATAAGTCTAACTTCTTTGAGGATCTGAAAACCATTCTTCGATGAAATCCATGGACAAAACAGCAACAACAATACAATCTTGGGAGTACCATGGCAAAAAGCAACGCCTTCAACTCCGCATATCGAACAACTGAAGACTGAAAGAATTAATATTTATATTAAGTAACATGACAATTATTAATTCGATATTAGTAAATAAATGTTTAAGTAAATAAAAATATTATTTAAGTTATAGAGACATTAGGTTATTTCGAAGCGGGATACATAAAAAATGAGCAATGCCATCGCCGGGACTCAAACCTCGGACCTCTCGAATACGCACCGAGCGTGCCGACTATTACACCACGAAGGCATGCTAAGAAGGTGGGAGAAATACATTATAAATGAAATAAATATTTTAAGCAAATAAAAAAATATTATCTTTTAAAAATAAATAAAAATATTTTGCTTTCAAAATCTACAAAACTTCCAAAATACTCGTATTTTTTCTCATAGCAATTTTCATTTACAAAACAGTGTTTTATTTCAAGACACAATGTTTCATTCTATCTAAAATGCCTCTGATTAAAGAAACTGTGAAACTTTTAAGCATTCATCAACTTATTCATTTAAACAATGTATTCGTACCTTTCCCGATACTGTATCAATTAAAAATGCCTTTTGTTCGGAGCGTCCGGTCGCAGAGACTGAAAGAACTCATGCATATTTAAAGCAAACTTAGGTTCTTTCTTTTTTTCATTTTCATTAAACCAAAACTTCCGTCGATAAAAGGTAGAAGCATGAGGACGGAATTAAATGCATCGATTATTTGTTCCCGTGCATTTATTTCGGTTGTGGAAATCAATTACTTTTGTCACATATCGGGTTCTTTCTTTTTCCTCGCGCAGAAAATGAGAGGGAACGGTGAACACTTCATTTAGGTATGCTGATTAATTTCGCTTACCAAATACCATAATGAATGAAGATTCAGCATCCTTGTCTCTGCAGTAGAAGTAGTAGAGGTACAGTAACACATGCAAATACACTCTGCACACAAAAAGGGCGGGACAGTTCTATATCTCCTGTTCTACTGGACCGATTGATAAAATTTAATTTGCGTTTTTCATGTCTCGAACGCGCGACTTGGGATGCACATTAGATTTACAAGTAGCATTGTTCTAACATAGGTATTGTAACACAAAACCGGACTTTTTAAGAAATTACATACCAAAGCTTTTTAATATTTCGAATCTACAACTCAGATTATGCCCAAATATATTTCAATTCTTAAATATCAAATTTTGTATAAATTGGTCAGAGACGGAGCGAGAAATAAAAAAATTATCTTGGCGCACTTTTTTAAGTTTTCGCCAAGAATAACGTTTTTGGCGAAATTCTAATTCTAGGTTCTTGGCGAAATTCTTAATTTATGGTAACCTATTTTCCTTTCCCTTTCTTTGTATACGAGCGGAGAAAAGGTACATTGTTCATTCTTTTAAACAATTTTATCCTTAATAAGTGCTCAAAAACCATTTTGCGTTATTATCGCTTATCACATGTATGCCAAACTTCCAAATGCGCCAGTATACAGATTCATTTGCATCTTGCGAAATTTTCAACAAAAATTCAGTCAATACTTGCAGGTATGCCTAAAATACATCTTCATTAAGGAGTTAATACGACATAATGAAACGGTATTACGTAAGAATTTAATACTTTATAATTCAAAATTTGTTTCGAAAAATTTATAAAGTTGATAATTTAATACGTTGATAAATTTATATACTATAAAATTAATAAAAAATATAAATTTAAAAAATAAATCAGGGAATATCTGTGAATGTTATTTGAATTGAACCTAAGTTTCGAATTGTGTGAGAAGGAATCAAGTAAGTTTAACGAGAAAAAGAAAGAAAGAAAAAGAAAAGAAAAGACAGAGATTAATGAATATATATCAGATTTAATTAACATTGAAGGGCGATAATTTTGAGAGCTAAATGCTTAGAAGTTACTAGTGAGAATTTTACAAGACTTGGCGCTTTGGCATAAAGTGAGTCGTAAAAGCGATATATCATTTCAGAAAATGTCTATTGTGTGTTAAGATACCTTTGTTTGAACAATGATATACATAAATCTAATAAATAACCCAAGTCGTGCTTTCGAACCTCGAAAAAAGCAGGTTAAATTTCGTCAGTCGGCCCAGCACAACGAGAGATATAAGTTGCGCCTTTCTTTTTAGTCCAAAGGGATTTCAGTCCCGCTTTCGTTTTGGAATTTTGCGTCGGACTCATAAACGTCGGTTCACTTTTCAAACTGTTGCCACAAAATGTTAGAGTCCTGCATTATATTTGAAGAAATTAAATAATGAAAAATCTGCATAAATGATTGTCTATTTCTCGCATTGTGATAAAACAATGGTACATAGAGCCATCGAATTTTGAATGACGAAATCCTACTGCGAATATGGGCATCTGAAATCCCAAATTTGGAATTTGTTTTATTATAGATTTTATATTTTGTAAAACTTTAACGAATTTTTGATTTACAAACTCAATGCTTTAAAAGCGAGAAATGGCAACGTTATATATATAAAAAAAAAATACTTTTATCTCCAGCTCGCGAGACTGTGTATATCGGAAATTCTAAAGATATGCTTAATTTAACATTATTTTGCGATATTGCTCTTGAACTGAATTTTATGGTTTAACTGCAAAGAACATGATATTTAATAAATAAAGGTAACACTCAAAACGTTAAAAAAACGCCCCTTTGGACGTAATTTAAAATCTGAAAAATTTCAGATTTTTTTTTTTTTTTTTTTTTTTTTTTTTTGTGTGTGTGTGTGTGTGTGTAGAGTGTATGTGTCTCTTTGTCAGTTAATAAGGAATACGGTTCTAAAACTCAGATTAGAGACATATTAATGTTACTGCTCGATAAAAAGAGACTTTCAAAATTCATTTGTCTTGTAAATTTTAAAATAATATATGTGAAGTGTTATTATAACATAATTAGGTTGTTATCATTTATTCTGAAGTTTAGTTCCGTTTAAAAAGTTTTCTCTGAAAACTTAGATAGTTCCCGGAATTTGTTTATTTTTAGTTAAAATTTAAAAAAAAAGTGGAAAAAGTCACGATAAGTAAGTTATTTAATGCTTAATTAAAGTTTTTAGAATGAATTATGTGAAAGGAATATCAATGCAAGGAGTTCATATTTAGCTGTCAATATATTTGAATTACCTATTCTAGGCAATAAAAATGGCTTACAGGTCGAAGTTTTAGATTTCAGACAGAGGATAAACAAAAATTTCAAATTTTTCTTTGCGATACTATTACTATTGTTTATGTATGCTTTGATAAATATTTAATAAGCAAATTTTTAAATTTATTTAAGTTTTTTATTTTATCAGTAAAATTTTTCATTTTATTAAAAAAGTGAAAAAAAAACTGTTTTTCCTTATAATCATCCGCACCTTAAATGGAAACTAGGGAAAGGCACGAGATCCTGTCGACTCAATCCAGGTCGGGATGATTTATTATTCATGTGCCATGATGAATATTATATTAACTATTAACACTAATTTAGTGTTATATTAGTGATTTTGTATGTTTCTTGAAGCCACAAACGTGGAAATTCAACGTCATCCTCGTCAAGTTTCAAATCATGGATCTTCAGCGGGTAGCAAGACGAGCTACACACCACAGGCGAACACACAAAAATGATCGATGACCTTCTAAAAGTTTGTATTTGAAATATAAATTTAAAGGTAGATAATAACACTTTTATTGTCAATCATATCAGTAAGTTATAATGCGGGGTGTATCTAAATAATTCACATACATCTCATTATAGATATTTCGGAAACTTTAAGAATGCTAGATAACGACAAAAAGAAGTTTTATAAAATTCAAAATATTTTCTCAAGATAAATATTTTCTCAAAAGCTCTAATGTTAAGAAACTATTTTATGGGAAGTATCGTACTGTTTTGCGTAGGAAAAGAGAAAGTCAATTTTGACTTTGTACTACTCCCGATTTGAGCACCATCTGAAAGCATGCTGCTTATAAATTTTCTAAGTTTTCGCCTGATTCAAAAAAAATATCCACAGCTTTAAGAACTTTATACCCTTTAAGCAAACTTTTGTTTATTTTTTCGGTAATAGAAGCTGCAATGTTTTAATTTGGTGAGCAGCAGTTTACTACCACAAGGAGCCTAGCTAAAATTTATAATCTTGGTTGTAAATTAAACTTAAGTTACTTATAAATCATTAATTTATTCTGTCTTCTTATTCTTATGACTTTACCTACTTTTGATAATTCCAAATCCCTTTTGACAACTCATTGCTGAAATGAGCAAATTACCCCACAGATAAGCAATAAATAAATATTGTTAACTATATATATAGTTAACGTACAATTAAAATTATATATTTATAACGTACAATTAAAATTAACTATAACTTGAAGGTTTCTAGGTCTTTCAATGCTCCAAAAATATATACAATGCACATATGTTGCTGTCATATGTTTATTATCTATTACCGATATATTTCTGTCGACATATTACCCTCATATGCGCATAAGTCTTAGAAATGCGTAAAGTAAACATATTTTTCATTAGAGTGAAATATGTACAATGAATACATTCCTCAGGAAAACATATTTTCAATGCATACATTCTTCAGTGGAATAAAATGCGTGAGTAAATAGTTCTCTTTGGTGACTGTAGAAATCAATAAACGCAATGTGCATGAAATATTGCCTCTAACTCCATTTCTCTGAAAGGATAAAAATCTAACTCAACAAGCTCGCTTCGCAAAGAATGATGTTTTCTCATGCTAAGTTTAAACTCAATGCAGAATGTTATAAGACCCTGACAAGTCTCGAATATAGGTTTACGGAGAGACCTGAACTCGAATATAGGGTTTGTGGCTCATTTGTGGTATATACGTTCCTTGGAGTTCAATCCATCTTGAACAAACGGTCGCTATTAGTTTTAGTTTGAAAACAGCGACTTTCATTATTGCACTTAATCACCCGCCACATTGTTACGTGTTTAGTATTTTATTTTGCTCGTCTAATTAATTTATAATTATAAGGAGTAAAATGAAATCGTGGCATCTGCGCCTAAATTACTTCACTTGCACGATGGTACATTGGTCTCGTTTGCACACTTAAGACTTGCAGAACAATGCTTTTATCTTTGAACTTGCATAACCATGCCATTCCCCCTAGACATTGTAAACCATTTGAGTGTAATCTGGACTTGCAAAAGAGTGCATGTGCCTTAAAGAAAAACACCGAATTTATACAACGTTCTGGTACAGATACATATATGATTACCATATAAAGTACTTTCTCCCGTCTTTCTGCATGTCTTTATGGTATTATTCGAAGCATAATCGACGCATATGTCGAGGGTTCGAGTCCCAGCTATGGTATTTCACATTTTTTACATTTTCTGACATCAAGAAATTCTAAATGACTCTACAAGTGGCGCTCGAACTAAAACGTGGCAGACGATAATTCGTCACTACCAGGATTTGACGATTGGATCCCCTAATCCCCAATCGCCCTTTAAAAGGTGGAGAATATAAGATATTTTCTCCCTCCCTGATGCCTTCCTGATGTAATTGAAGCATACTCGAGAGGTCCAGGCTTCGAGCCCCAGCCAGGGCATTGGATATTTTTCACGTTTCCGGACATAAAAGAATCCTTTACAGTTTACTCCCGAATTGAAAGGTAGTTGACGATAATTCATCAATACAGGGATTTGACGATTGTATCCCCTAATCCCCAGTACCCTTTAGTCAGGTATCGTGTGTTGTAAGGGGAAGTACGTAAGACATTTTCTCTCTCCTTTGGAATAATACTCGACGCGTGTTCGAGAGGTCCATGGTTCGATTCCCGGCGAGAGCATCCTAATGAATCTGCAGCATTTTGACAATCACAAATATTTCTTTGGTGATATAGGGTCACATTCAAAATTTCACACAAGTAATTCTGCTGCTTTCTAAATAACAACAGCCAGCCTTTGCGCCAAAATTCCAAAATAACTAATTTGTGAAAAACATATTCATTTATATTTGTTTTAGTGCCAATAATCGAAAGAAATTAGTGACCACTGATGAGCTAAAAATGCAACTGTAAAATAAAATAATATTAGGGATAGAGTAAAACTTAGTTGGTAAAGAAATTAGCTTAGTTAAGAAATTTGATTTAAAATAACATTAAACGCTGAGAGTAAAATATATAGAACGCAATAATTAAAACAGTTTATTTTATGTGTAGCAGATTTCGCGAATCTTTAGTTTACTTGAAATGTCTTTAGAAAACAAGAGCTTCAGAATATTAGAAGGGATTCTGTAACCGAGATATTAATTTTGAAATTTTTAATAATTTCCCTAAAATTTTATCATTTTTTCCATATATTTGACTTATAACTTGTGATGTATAATTTTTACTATGCTGTTGGACTATTGTTCGAATCTTGAAAAAGGCTGCCCAATAGATTTTACGTGCTGTAGGGGATTTCCTTATTTTGCATATCACATTTATTTTAAGTTTGATACCTGTCTTGAACATCTCAACTTCACCTCACATTTTCTCGCCAGGATGTAAATTTAAAATCCGGTGAAGTGCGCATTTAAACGGGTGAATCTCTGAGGTTACTGAGCGCGTGTTTTTGCTAGCCAGCGCACATTTCGTTATTGTTCTGTTGTTATGTTAGTAAGCCTCTTGGCCATTTCGGATTTACCATCACGCCTGTTAAGGTTTTCTGAGTCAACCTGTTAGGGGTAACTTACGTGCTATCTAGCACTATTTATTTTGGATTTTGACTTGAATTAAATTCTACGTTTTTAGCTCCACCGCAAGTTTGACGGTGCCATTGTACCGCACGAAGATCGTGCTTTTCTGTTAACTATTTTGAATTTAATAAAGGGTTACTCTCACCCATCTTTCGTGCTGGTAAAAATTTTGCCTGTGTGAGAATTCGCCAGGTTCATTGTAGGATTTACTTTAGTGTACGCGGAAAAACAGAGAACGACCCTACAGTGTATAGTATATTATCCTCATGTAGCTCAAGCCAAAAGTAAACTATGTTGATGGTAGTGGGGAATGAATACGAGACTCTTAAGACTACTTTTTAATGTTATTTTACATCAAAATTCGCCGGAGACCACTGCAAACGCAGGTGCTGTATTCCTTTTGAATATGATCAATTCTTACATCTGGTCTGGTTTCAAATTCTTATCAAGAGTCTAAATTAAAACAACAACTTTATAGACACAAAAATGATAAAAAATAAATTTTCTCTTTAAGTAAAGAAAATGTTATTAAATAGACCGAGAAAGTGGGTTATGGGATGATTATATGATTTTGGTTACAGTCCAAATCGATAGAAAGTAGTTAAATGTAAAACATATGACGTTTTTACTTGCCAAAATCACAATCTGCTGCTTTTATTTCTTGGAATTCATGAAATATTATAAAATCCTAAAAAGGGCTTAAATCGGATTCATAAGAAAACATCATTTGCATCAAACCTCTCTGCTTCTTAGTTTTTCTTGAAAGAAAAGAAAAAAAAAAATCTGAATTGTTTCAGATTTTAAATTACGTCCAAAGGGGCGTTTTTTAACATTTTGTGTGTTACCTTTCTTTATTAAATATCATGTTCCTCGCACTTAAACCATAAGATCCAGTGCAACAGCAATATCGCAAAATAGTTTTAAAACGAGCATATCTTTAGAATTTCCGATACAGAGACTCACGCACTGGAGATAAAAATGTTTTTTCTGCACAACGTTGCCATTGCTCGCTTTGAAATCCTTGAGTTTGTTAATCAAAAATTCGTCAAAGTTTTAAAAAATAGGAAATCGATCATAAAACAAATTTCAAATTTCAAATTTGGTCTTCCACATGCTCATATTCGTTGGAGGATTACGTTATTCAAAATTCGATGACTCTATGTACCGTTGTTTTATCACAATACGAGAAATATACATACATTTATGCAGATTTTTCATTATTTAATTTCTTCAAATATAATGCAGGACTCTAACATTTTGTGTCAACAGTTTGAAAAGTGAACCGACATTTATGAGTCCGACGCAGAATGCCAAAACGAAACTAATAGTCTTTCGGGATTCAAATCCCTTTGGACTAAAAAGAAAAGAATCATCTAAGAAAGCATCAAAGAAAATAATTACATTAGAAAACATTCATTCGGTACATTCTTTGCGCAGTAATCGAAGTCTCGATTCATTTAATAGCGCTTACGGAGTACTTTATTCTTAACTTTCTCACCTCTGAATTGCAATTTACTTCCACCAACCAATCAGAAGTTGAAGATAACACTTCCACAACACTCACCGGGCCGTAATGTCACGAGAGGATTCATATATCTAAGAGATTTGCTCTTCCTTATGAATGGGTTTGCAAGCTACGACGTATAAACAGACAATAAAGCTGACATGACATTCCCCCTTCGTGGTGCAGTATCTAGGATTTGGAGATTCCGCTGAAACAAGGAACAGCTTTCCTGGATTACAGACGATCATAAACTCACTCAATACCTCCGGTCGTTAGAATTCATCCTCGGCAGTAACTCGTTAGGAGGTAATCGGAAAAGTCATTAAGAGAGTCTGATTAAACTCTTTTAACGTCCCCCTACTACGCTTATTGTCTCCCCTTTACAACACACGATACCTGACTAAAGAGCTGCCATCACTAATGAATTCCACGCCGGCGCTTCCTTTGATAAGCCAAAACGCTTCTAAAAATAAGCATCGCAGCCTAGCTTCATTTTACATAGTTAATGGGAAAATGAAGCGTGATTTAAAGCGATATCACACAAAGTGCGATCAAAAACCCAATAGCTATTTTACTTTTTGCTGCTCGGTAAAACGTTGCCTTAAGCATTAATATCTCGAGACTTATTTAATTTTTGCTTCCTTGTACGAAGTAAAAAGAAAGTATTGTAATCGCGAAAAGTTTCAGGCAGCATATCTCAACGAAAGTATCCATTTTGACCGCTATCGAATGCAATTTAACGATGTTTTTGCGTGATATCTGTACGTAAGGATAGAATAAAAGACTCTAATCCTTCAAAAAAATTATAAAACTGCTTTAAAATTAATTCTGAAGAGAATTTTTCGTGGCGTCTGAACGAACGTATGTACGTACGTGCGTACGTACGTATCTCGCATAACTCAAAAACGAGTAGCCTCAGAACGTTGAAATTTTGTATATAGGACTGCTATAACATGTAGATGTGCACCTCGTATTTTGGTTGCAATCGGCCGCACCAAACGTATATAAATATATTTATATATATATCCACTCTGTTACCCGGCTCTGTGATCTCAGTTTCTTTACTCTTATATGTTTGTAAATTGTACATTTTTTACTTTAAAAATGATTGTATTATGTTGTTTTTATCTTCCGGTTAAGGGTTTTATGCCTTTAGTAAATCTGTATGCAATATTTTTAGAATTATCAACAATTTTAAATTTGTCTAAGTACCGCTAAGCGTTTTTTAAATGGCGGCCATTGATGTTTACATTTGAAAGGAGACTAGTGGATTTGTTGCCAATCTAGAGAAACTTAGCTTCGCAACAACAAAGATAACGCATTCATTTATTATTGCCAATTAAATCATGCTTAATTCTTTCTGGAATTTTTTGGAGGTAATAAGTGTTTAAGATTTACTTTGTAATTTTTAATATAGGTATTTTGAGTTTTTTCGTATTTTTGCCTTCTCGCGAAATGAGAACTGAATTAATTGAATGAGAAATACTCAATCGTCTGTGAAAAACTGTTTCATTTCTGTTTTGTTTGCTTAATTTCTTTTATACATCATTCTAGCTTTATTATAGTATTTGAATAAAACATGTCGCAACGATTAGATAATTCTATTCTTTAAATGATATAAGTTTTGTGCATTATGAGTTATAATATGAACGAAATATATAAGTTAACTGTTATATAATTATTGGATTATATAACAGTTAACTTAGTTTCCGTTATATAATTATTATATAAGTTAACTGTTATATAATTATTAATACTGTTAAGTGAATCTAGCGCCAGAGTGTCGCTATGGTAAACAAATACTAGAGTGAATTTTAAAGAAGGCATTTATTCTATTGTGGTTTATGCGCTGTCGGCGAAGTAGATTTAATTCAATCCAATAAGTTTAAATGAAATGCAAGAGAAAATGCGTATAATTTAATATTCCAATTTAATATTCCAGTACAAGGAAGTCATGTGGTGTACACATCAGATTTTTTTTTTTTTCCCAGGTAAACAGTGCAGATTACTAATTTAGTTAAATATTTTAAATTAATGCATGTAAGTAAATGACATAAAACCAAATTTTTTTTTCTTTTTAATACTCAATATCTCATATTTAAACAATAGATCTTCAGTTTTCCGGACTCAAGATATCAGACGCAGAATTTATCCTGATCGTCATCTTCTTAAAGCAAGCGAAACTGCATTTCTTGTTAATTTATTGATCTGTCTCCTTTGATTTGGTTAACAAATAAAGGAAATATTCAGTGCATATTTTTAAGAAGCTGTGGAATAATTAACTCAAAAGAGCTATTAATCCCGAAATGGAATTTTGTGTTAGTTAACTGTAAACGGTGTATAAATGTTCAAATATAGTGCCACGAAATATTATGGCCCTGCATTATATGATAATGAAACTTAATAACGAAAAATCTGCGTGTAGGTATGTTTCTGGCATTGTGAATAAAAAACAGTACCTAAGATCATCAAATTTTGAATAACGTAGCCCTCCATCCGAAACCGTGAACCTAGACTTTCGAATTTGGTTTATTACGTATTTCATATTTTCTAAACTTTTGATGAATTTTTGATTAACAGACTCAACGATTTGGAATCGATCAGTGTTAGCACTGATCGAAGTAAATGATTTTTATCTCCAGCGAATGAGAGTCTTTCCATTCAGAAAAATATAGAATATCTATATTTCAAATTTAATCTGAAATACTCAACTCCGAAAGCAACGTGTTGCCGCGGCTGGAAATAAAATACTTATATCTTCCGCGCGACAGCATGTTGACTTTCAGTAAAGCTTAAGATACTTTCAAATCTAGTCAAGAAGATCACTCAGTAATAAACTAAACGATTTAAAAGCAATAAACACAGGTCTTAAGAATGTTTTTTGCACTTTTTAATGTCAATGATTTAAATAGAAACGTATTCAAATCGTCAGATGTTTAATTAGAAATACTCAATATTTTTATGAAATTATATTAACTGGTCTCATTAAAAATCATTATACAATTTTCTTTTTGTGATAACTATTTTAAGCTGGACGCCCAAGCATAAAAATATGTATCGCAACCTCTAGCCGTCTATCAAGAATTCTAAAAGTATGCTCTTTTTTTTAAATGTTTTGTGGTTTTGTTGATGAACTAAAGTTTATGTGGTGTAAGGACAAAGAACAGTAACATTTAATAAATAAAATAAACATATGCTACTATGCAGCATTTAAAATTTTGGTGGTTTTCTCGGGGCTTAGTTACGAAGAAAACGATGCTTAATAATAAAATTAAAAAGGTCAAAAAAGAAGGAAAAGTACCTAGCGGAAATGATGGCAAGAGCAGACGACCGTGATCTCAGCAAGAGAATGAAGAACTTGAAGAAACGCTTTTGGACGATTGTTAAAATCAGAAACCTTTCAGGTTTTTTTAGTCCAAAGGGGGTTTTTGTCCCTGAAGGACTATTGTTTCCGTTTTGCGATTTTACGTTGAAAACTTTAAAAAGCTGCATCACTTTTCAAATCGTTGCCATCAAATACTTTCGCTCTGTATTATATTTGAAGAAATTAAATAAGGAAGAATCTGCATAAATGTATGTATGTTTCTTGCATTGTGATAAAACAAAGGTATCTAGAGCCATCCAATTTTGAATGACGTAATCCTCCTACGAATATGGTCATGTGGAAGATCAAATTTGAAATTTGGAATTTGTTTTATGATCGATTTCATGTCTTGTAAAGCTTTAACTTTTCAGCTGAAACCTTTCAGATTTTTTTTTAAATCTTTTTTTAGCAGTATTAAAATGACTGTATAGATTAGCTTACAGTATTTTACCGCGTATGAATCCCCGCGCTGTTCTTTATAGCAGATCCTCAGGTGGAAGTATTTAAAAATATGCATTTTACAGCTTATTTCATTATATCTTATTTTCAGTCTCTATATAGGGTATTTCTCCCACCTTCTTAGCGTGCCTTCGTGGTGTAGTGGTTCTGCACGCTGGGCCTGTATTCCAGAGGTCCGTGTTTCGATTGCCGGCGAAGGCATTGCTAATTTTTCATCTATCCGGCTTTTCCAATTAATCTGATGTCTCTAAAGTGGCGCCCGAACTAAAAGGGTTGTGGATGATGACTCTCCAGACCCAGGATTTGGCGATTGGGTCCCCTAAAACCCCAGTCGCCCTTTAAAAGGGGGAGTATATAAAGTATTTCTCCCACCTTCTAAGCGTGCCTTCGTGGTGTAGTGGTTCTGCACGCTGGGCCGGTATTCCGGCGAAGGCGTTGCTAATTTTTCATTTCTCCGGCTTCCAAAAATCCTAATGTCTCTACATCTGAAAAACCGCTCTGATGATCTGATAATTTGTAAAGCCGGCTACCATATCGTTGATTCTAGGTTCAAATATCAAATTTTTTTTATTTTATTTTTGACCACCAAATGACCGGTCATCTGGAATTTTCTCCGGAATTGCTGAGACCGTCAGTTGTATAACCATCTCATCATCAAGAGATCTGAGAAGGGTTCACCACAGAAGGACCGAAATTACAAATGCGAGAAGGGGAGAAAGAACACAAGCAAACATATAAATCTTACCCAGAATTCGAACCCGCACGTATCAAAATTCTATTAAAGACTGCCACATTGCTGCAACTAGATTTCCAAAATATCTCTTCTCGCACGCAGGTAAGTCAAATTTATGACGAAGCACTCAAAAAACGTGTGCGGCTCAAAGTTGTACTATACCAGAATCTTCTCTGAAAACTAACTTCAAGGTAAACATTTTTAAATAACAAAATTAAAGATGATAAATGTATTCATGGCTTGTTTACTAAAAATTAAAAAGTAAAATTATCAAAAATTACGAATTGTTTCTAAATTTAAAAAAAAAAAAAATGTGTTTTTCCCGAATATAATAAATAATTATAACTTAAATAAAAGTATTAAACGTTTTTCGTACTTCAAAAACTTTTATTGGGAGGACTGAACAAATGGATAATAGTAAGTTTATACTATTATCCAAACGCATTTGGATAAAATAAGTTTAGTAAGTATAAAAAATTGATGAAAATGGAAAACTTGCGCTGCTTTTCGAAATTTTGAGTGCCAAGCTTGATACATTTTTACATGAAAACTTTTAATTTTATTTTGTATAGTTGGAAGATCGGGATTTGTTCCGGGATACAACGATATAAAAATTAAAAAAAAAATAATTTTCGACACACCCTACCACACACACACAATTACTACACCTCTACACATAAAATACTGCTACACAACGCCAAAGTACAATGGCATCCTGTCAAAACCATCAAAATTACTTCCATCAAATTGTCTGTCATGCATACTCTTAGATTATATTCAGTGTATAATTTCCATTATTGCTGAACGTATAAATTGTACGGGAGTTTTCGAAAAAAATATCAAGGGCTTACTGTAAGCGAGTTTTAAATAATTATCAAAATGAAGGTTTCGTTTGAGCATCAACGACAATCAGATTCTGAACTGATGCATCCATAAGCAAACACTTAAGTTAAACGCATCTCTGTTATTTATGTAAGTCATGTCATCAGGAAAAGCGCAAACAACCCAGCAAATTAGCTAATTGGATATATATGTAAGTCATGATGTATTTTTTTCTGTTTTTTTTTAAAGGTCCTTTGTTTATATAAAGAACAATGAGCAGTTAGTAGTGTATTGCCCGTTTTGTTCAATAAATGTTTGCATTCTTTTAAATGAGCTTAGTAATTCCTCTTTCACAAATGAAACTAGCTTTATCATAGAAAAGCTAGCAATACGTTGTTTTACGCCCTCGTCTGAATTGAATGTTATACTACGAAAGAAATTTTGAAGAGAGTGAAACAAGTCAAAGTCTGAGGGTTCAAGATCAGGTGAATATGATACGCCTGGCAACACTTTTTATCCAACCTCCAATAATTATTTTCCAGTGATCAAACTTGCGTGTCGTCTCGCGTTATTGAGCAGTTCCTATACGATTCATGGACACGAATCACGAACCTCTCGAATGCGCGCCGAATATGCTGACCACTGCACCATGAAGGCATGCTAAGAAGGCGGGGAAAATACCTTATAACATGATACATAAATGATATTTAATAAAAATTTTCAAGTGATACAATGAGTGCAAGCTAATGCAAAATGCAATAAATTTTATATCCGGCAGTTCAGTATTTTGAGAAAAGAATATTTCCATCTCTTGAAATTCTATTAAATCGAATCTTAGTCATTTTCTATCACGCACCGCTCATGCTGTATGAAGATCACCGATAATATATTGAGAACACTTTACTGTATCCTCTTGCTATAGTTCTTTCACAAACCAAGTATTAATAATTTCAAAGATTACAGTTACAGTTTTCATGTAAATGAAGGTGAAGGTGAAGGCTAAATTTATAAATTCCATTTAGAATTAGCATTGTGTGCAAGAAACAAACATAAAAATTCACCTGCACGAAAATTATACAAGATGATTAAAAAGTTTTTGAAAAAATATTTTGTAATGGAATGTATGTGCTGAAATAGGGCTTTGAGGTAGCATAGGATATTGTTTGAATTAAAGCTAAAAATATTTGATCATGTAAATCGTCATTCAATGTGCAAATTTCCAGCGTTATATGTCACTGCACGAACACGGACATCGTCTACATATATTATCAGGTTCAATGTTTCTTCTAACCTTCTTCGGAAACATACAACGACCTGACTAGAACAGAGAGCTTACTAAAGCTATGTTCACTAATTGTAGTAAGTAGACAGGATACAGACGAAGGGTATACAAAACCCTTTATTTTTTTCTTTATATACAATGACTTCCGTACTTCGGAATACAATGACCCTCCACTCGGGGTCTAACTTAAAAGATATCAAAATAAAACTAAACTCTAATTTAACTTTAGAATAAGATTGGCCTTATAATAACAGAAAGCGTATGTAGCACAGAGACTGTGAACACTACAATACGTTTAATTTATCAAGAGGATTAAAACCTCTGGCCTGGAAGGCAAAGTAGCAACTGCGTAACTTCTAAGGTAAGCGGCCTGCTTCGAACTCACGGCTTCCTCTCTTCTGCTTGGCAAAAAGGCCACACTTAAATACTTGGCGTTCGCCAGACAACTTTGCATAAACTCCTTCACGCTTATAATTCTGGCCGGAAGTAGAAAATAAGAAGTGATAGTAAAGATTTAAAATAAAATAAACGTTAGTAAAACTTAAGATCCTTACATACTTCCCGCCAGAATTAATTAGTTTGAAACTGAGGTCTAAAACGACCTTGTTGAAAACTTTTAGCTCTAGAAACTAACGCGAGACCAACCTTTTACAAACATAACTTAGCTAGAAACTAGAAAATTTTAAAAGAAAGAAATTTTTTACAATAGCAGCTCCCGGAATATACAACAATCTTTTTTCTTTTTCATCTGTACTGCATCAAAACAGGAGCTTTATTCAATTCTGGTTCCTTCCAGAGATCTGGAAGGAAAACTAGTTTAATGAAATGTTACAGAATGACATTGCAAATAACATATAGAATATACTTTTCTTAACATTCTTATTTCATTCATGACTATTTTAATTATCTCTCCCCGTGCTCTCTGACATGTGTTGTAAAAACACCAAACACGAATGTGTTTCTGTCTATGTGTTCAACACTTCCTCCTACAATCAAAACACTAATGTGTTAAAATTCAACATACGAGACCTCTTAACACACCCTAATTTCAACTCTAGACCCTGAGGTACTATTCTGAAAGTGGCTAACTCTAAAGTGTAGCGTCAGAGAGCCTAACTACATCATTCAACCTTTAACACATATTCACCATGATTTAATCTTTACAGTCACACGAATAACAAATTTTTTAACATTACTTTCACTTTTACCATATCACGTTATTTCTAAACATTCAAAATAACAGTTCACATGTATACAAGAACATATCAAGATGCCGTTAATTTTACACATTTGAAAACATACATTAGTAGTACATTGTTAACTTCTATTCTTTTCAAAGCAAGTGCCAATTCTTTCTACATTGAAATAATACTACATTTCAAAAAGTCTTTCAGACTAAAACTTCTTTCTTGTTAGAATGTTTTAAATAAAATTTATACAATAACTTTTTACAATATTTAAGTCTTTATACAACGCTATTATACATCAACTTTAGTTTTACGCGCGAGTAATTGAAAAACATAATAAGAAAATCGGTCACAACTCATTTCTCGCCCTTTTGGCGATAAAGGTAGACCTCGCATGAGGTAAAACTTCTTGAAATCTGCCACTTGCAGTAAGAATGAAAGATTAACTTAAGTTTGTAAAGTAACATAAAATTTTACTTATCTTTGTAATATTCAGACATCCTTTTCTGGGCCCAGTCTTTAAAGGTGCTGCAGACCGTAGCTTGGTTGATCCTCCTTCTTGTACGGTCTCGCCCTTCAGTGCTTTCCTCTGGAAGCTTCCGTTTTTCACCACTACGGCCACCCTTGAACATCTTCCTTCTGTCCTCTGCTTGTGGTCTTGGCCGCTTGAAGGCAGCTGGTCTTGGTGGAACCGGGAAACTTCTGTCGTGATCCTGCTTGGACCTCGTTGTTGGCCGTTCAAATTTTTCTTGTACTTTTTCCTCCGCCGCTGATGGCCCTTCCGCAGTTCGGCGACTTTTGCTGCGGAGAGTTCTGTCGGATGAGTCAATCTTCCGTTTCACAGCCGGGTTATAGTTGCCGTCCTTTCTCCCGGTCTTTTCCACATACGTCGTCCTTCTCCCTTCTTCATTCTGGGGGTGTTCGTGAACTCTGTTTTTTGGACGGTGGAACGGCTTCTTTTTCTTTGTACCTTCAATTTTTCCGCGGGGCAATTTTCTTTTCACTTGCTTCTGTCTCTCATTGGCTTGCCCTTGTACTTGTCGTTTTCCCACCTCTGGAACTTGTACCTGCGGTGTCTGCCGTACCGGATCCTGCAAAAGATCTGAAAAGATTTGCATTTTATTACGGTCATAGAATGGTTTTATCTGGTCAATGTTTGCGGAACAGGTTTCACCATTTCTTGCCTTTAATACTACAACAGCGTGAGTTATTTTTTCTATAACATATGGTCCTTCAAAGCGTGGAAAAAATTTGGCAGTTTTATCTTCTGGTGCTGAAGAAAGTGAATGCTTAATTTTTAGTACTTCATCCCCTACTTTATAAGTTACTCCCCGTCGTTTCAAGTCATAATACAATTTTTGTTTTCTTTGTGCTACTTCCGTATCCTTTTTTGCTTCTTTTATTAGTTTTTCTATATCACCCATTTTAAATTCTGGGGCTCTTTGTTGCACATAAAATAGTTTATCTAACGGTGTTATAACCTTTCTGCCTAGAAATAACTCAGCAGGAGTTTTGCCCGTTGTATCATGTTTTGCGGTCCTAAGGGCGAAAGCAAATTCATTGACATAGTTATCCCAGCTTTTATGAAAATTTTTAACATAACTACGGATAATTTTCACTATATTTCTATTGACCCGTTGCGCTATATTTGATTGCGGCCGATACGGGACCATTTTTAAATGACGTATGCCCAGTTTTTGGCACATGTCTTCAAATATATTACTTACAAATTGAGGACCATTATCCGATATAACTTTTAGGGGCGCCCCGTATTTTAAAATATATTTATTTAAAATAGAATCGGTAACTAATTTCGCGGAGGCTCGTTTTAAGGGAACAATTTCGGTCCATTTACTAAAATGATCAACTATAACAAGGAGATAGCGACTTTTGTTTAACTGACTTTTTGGGAAAGGGCCCAATAAATCGATGCCGATTATTTCATTTGGAAATTCGGATTTAATACTATTTAGAAACCCGGCCGGGCGGAAATTAATATAATTAACGGCTTGACATGTTGGGCAGGACTGGACATACGCCCTTGTTAACTTTTGCAGTTCAGGAAAGTAGACTGCCTCGCGTACGCGTTGAGTAGTTTTTCGAATACCAGCATGAGAAGCTAAAGGGCTGTCATGGAGCTCTTGCAGGATATTTAATCTAAGACTAGCTGGGATAACAGGTCGAAATTCGTTGTTGGAATTCGTAGTTTTTGTATAAAATAATAGACCATCTATTAGTTCGTAATGGGCCGCCCTATTTCTTATCGCCACAATATCTTGGTGGCTAAAATTTTCAGGATCCTTCAAATACTCATAAATACTTCCAAACTCAGGATCCTTACCCAGTTCGGTTATTACAGTTTCTCGGGAATTTATTGTACACGCTGTCAGCATTGCAACTTTTACGGTATTACCCTGTTCGTCTAATTTAATTCGTGACAGGGCATCTGCTACGATATTTTCCTTTCCGGGGGTATGCTTGATTACCAGATTATATTCTTGCAGCTTGAGTGCCCATCTTATTAACCTTGGGGATAAATTTTTTCCAGAGTACAATCTAGTTACCGCCGCATGATCAGAATATACTGTTATCGGCGCCTTTCCAAAATAGACTCGGAACTTTTGCACTGCTAACAGAACTGCAAGTGCCTCTCTCTCGGTCGCGGAATAGTTTCTTTGTGTTTGATTTAAAGTTCGGCTAAAAAATGCTACTGGCTGCTGATTTTGCGAAAGTACCGCTCCTACCGCATAATCCGAAGCATCCGCTGAAATTTCTAAATATTCATCCTTTTCAGGAAATTTCAACACAGGGGCTTGCGTTAATGCTTGTTTTAATTTTTCGAAAGCACTATTGGCTTCGGCCGTCCACGAGAATCTTGCCTTTTTCCTTTTTAATTTTAACAATGGCTCAGCGATAGCCGCAAAATCTTTTATAAAGGACCTATAATATGAACAAAGTCCTAGAAAAGAAGAGAGCTTCTTTGCCGTGTTTGGAGTCGGATACTTTTGTACAGCGATTATTTTTGATTCATCTGTCTCGATCCCTTTTTGCGATATTTTGTAACCTAAATATTTTAATTCAGGGGCTGCAAATTTGCATTTTTCGACATTAACTTTTAGACCGGCCTCATTTAATAAAGAAAACACCTGTCTTAAATCCTGTACATGTTGGTCTAGATTATCACTAGTAATAATGATATCGTCTAAATAGATAAATGTGGACTTTCCGAGAACAGGTCTTAACACAATGTCCATGCATCGCTGAAATGTTGCTGGGGCGTCTGAAAGGCCAAACGGCATTCGCAAAAATGCATAAGTGCCAGACTTGGTTATAAAAGCAGGCTTAGGCACGTCCTCAGGCCTGATCCCTATTTGAAAATAACCATTCGTTAAGTCTAAAGTTGTCATAAATTTGGTTGATTTTATGTTCCTTAAAATTTCTTCTATAATCGGTAACGGATATACCGGATATTTCGTTATGGAATTTAATTTACGGTAATCAATAGCGAATCTCCACCTTTTTGGATGCTCCAAAGGATAATCATTATTTTTCTTACATAAAACCACCGGACTAGCATAACTACTTGAGATAGGCGTTACGATCTTTTTACGTAGCATATCGGTAATATGCCATTCTATAATTTTTTCCTTATTCTTATCATACCGGTATGGTTTTTGACGAACCGGCAATGCATCTCCTGTGTCAATACTATGGTTAGTAACCTGGGTAAATCCTGGAATATCACTAAATAAGGAAGCAAATTCACTTACCACTTGTCGGATTCTATCTTGCTCGTCATTAGGCAGGTGGTCGAGATTTACCCTTGGCGGTTCAACCTTTTCTACACGCACTGGTTTCATCGTCAGCTTAAGAGACGCTTCATTAAAATCCAGTGTAGCTTGTGCGTCTGAAAGAAAGTCTATTCCTAGTATTAAGTGTGCTTGCAAATTCTTTACTATAAGAAACATCACCTTTACTTGTTCGTCCTTGATACGGATGTACAAAGGTACTTTACCTACGCACTTACATTGTTCTCCTTGCGCCGCTAATACTGTTGTATTATCCGCATTATATATGCGGTATTTGCGAAAATACTTTCTAAAAAAGACTTCTGCCACACAGGAACACTGCGCGCCGGTATCCAGGAGTGCGGTGGCCGGGATATTATTTACCAAGACTTCAATCTTCGGAAGAGTTAAATTTTTCACCATTACTGTATTTAACTTGTAGGAAGAGGGGTTTTCGTGGCCTTCGGATTTCCGCACCCTCTCGTCAGCAGAAATCCGTTTTAGTTTAAATTATTTTTCCTTTCGGTGCTTTCCTTCTTTCTCCACTGGCCTTGAGACTTTTTTCCTGGGTTGCTATTGAACTGTCGACGTTCGCCGGCTGTTTTTGAATGCTCGGGTTTCCTTGCCCACTGATTCGCTTTTTCTCCGTAGCCATGTGCTTGAGTTTGCTGTAGTCTTGGCGTACCAAATTGGTTTCGCTGTTGATATTGGCGTCTTCTTTCGACGTCCGCCGTTCTTCTACTTTCAAACTGGATTGCTAGCTCAAATAATTTTTCCAGTGTAGTCGGATTTCTCAATTCAATAAAGTCTTGCACTTGGGGTAGTAACCTCGGCAAAATCACTTGAATTATTTCAGGATCCGGACGGTTTCCATACAAGAGCTTGAAAACGTGAATTTTTCTTAAAATAAACCTGGAGAGGTTTTCCATTCTTTGTTGATATATACTGAAAAGTTCTGTTTCTAATTTCGCACGATCCCTTACAACAGGGAAGGCTTTTAGTAGGGCAGTCTTGAAATTTTCGTAGGTATAGGTGGGACTTCCTGCTTGACCCAAGAGACTTCTGCCGATACATTTGAACCAGTTAAGCGCTTGGCCCCTCAAAGCGCTGGTAGCTAAGGTAACTTTTTTGAAACTCGTGCACGGGGTAGAGCATGAAGTGGTCATCCAATTTTCCCAAAAAACTGGTTACCTGTGAGTTTCCATTAAACGTTGCTTCTGGTTTCATCGAAGCGCGCATGGTCTGGACAATATACCCAAATCCTTCCAGGGCGGCAGCTGGCATTTCTAGATTCTGAGCCGTTTCTGCAGGCAACACAGGTTCTTCTTGAAACTCGGCCATGGTTATTCTTCTTCGTTGGGCGCCACTATCAGGTTCAATGTTCCTTCTTGGCTTCTTCGGGAACATGCAAGGACCTGACTCGGAACAGAGAGCTTACTAAAGCTATGTTCAAAACTGTGGGAAGTAAACAGGATACACAAGAAGGGTATACAAAACCCTTTATTTTTCTCTATTTACAATGACTTCCGTACTTCGGAATACACCGACCCGCTACTTGGGGTCAAAACATAAAAGTATAAAAATAAAAATAAACTCTAATTTAACTTTAGAATAAGATTGGCCTTATAATAACAGAAAGCGTATGTAGCACAGAGACTGTGAACACTACAATACGTTTAATTTATCAAGAGGATTAAAACCTCTGGCCTGGAAGGCAAAGTAGCAACTGCGTAACTTCTAAGGTAAGCGGCCTGCTTCGAACTCACGGCTTCCTCTCTTCTGCTTGGCAAAAAGGCCACACTTAAATACTTGGCGTTCGCCAGACAACTTTGCATAAACTCCTTCACGCTTATAATTCTGGCCGGAAGTAGAAAATAAGAAGTGATAGTAAAGATTTAAAATAAAATAAACGTTAGTAAAACTTAAGATCCTTACAATATTTTATCTATGGATTTTTTAACGAAAATGGAATTGATGTTCAAAGAATCATTCTTTTGGTCTCCTTTGAGTAGCTGTTCCATTTTATCAGCAGCTCTATAGACAAAATGCGTATTAGCGAGCTCCATTTTCGTGTATCAGCAGCTCTATAGACAAAATGCGTATTAGCGAGCTCCATTTTCGTGTAGCTCCTACTTTTCGTATATACAGCTCGAAATTCGCACGGGGGATGGCGATTTACACCAGTGGAATGCTTTTATCTACCGCTCAACAGCACCCTACATTACCAAAACGCATCATTTTCGCATACATAACTCATCATAACATCTGCTTATTTGGATCCTTTCTGCTTGCTTGTACATTTTTTCCGGATATTCTTATTCCGGCCCGGATATTCAAACTGTATAGCTTAAATCCTCAATCGATCCACTTCAAATTCTTATTGATGCAATACTGAAAGAAATAAAAAGAAAGGAAAGTTAGTAGAAGATCAAACATATTTTTAAGCCTTAACAATATAAGTTTGATTAAAAAATGTATACTTGGTCATAAAAAATATGGAAGGAAATAATTTAGTTTTATTCCTCCCTATCAAAGAAAAAAATCTGATGTGTACACCACATGACTTCCTTGTACGGAATATTAAATTATACACATTTTTTCTTGCATTTCATTTAAACTTATTGGATTGAATTAAATCTACTTCGCTGACAGCGCATGAACCTCAATAGAATAAATGGATTCTTTAAAATTCACTTTAGTATTTGTTTACCATAGCGACACTCTGGCACTAGATTCGCTTAACAGTCTTATATTTTGTTCATATTATAACTCACAATGCACAAAATTTCTATCATTTAAAGAATAAAATTATCTAATCGTTGCCACATGTTCTATTCAAATGCTATAATAAAGCTAGAACGATGTATAAAAGAAATTAAGCAAACAAAACAAGAAAGAAACAGTTTTTCACAGACGATTGAGTATTTCTCATTCAATTTCTCACTTCTCGAGAAGGCAAAAATACATAAAAACTCAAAATATCTGTATTAAAAATTACGAAGTAAATCTTAAACACTTATTTCCTCGAAAAAATTCCAGAAAGGATTAAGCATGATTTAATTCGCAATAATAAATGAACGCGTTATCTTTGTTGTTGCGAAGCTAAGTTTCTCTAGATTGGCAACAAATCCACTAGTCTGCTGTTTCAAATGTAAACAATCAATTGCCGCCATCAAAAAAGAGGCTATAAAATTGTTCATAATTCTAAAAATATTGCATACAGATTTATTAAAGGCATAAAATCCTTAACCGGATGATATAAACAACATAATTCAATCATTTTTAAAGCAAAAAAATGTACAATTTACAAACATATAAGAGTAAAGAAAGTGAGATCACTGAGCCGGGTAACAGAGTGGATATATATATAAATATATTTAAATACGTTTGGTGAGGGCAACTGCAACCAAAATACGTGCTCATCTACATGTTATAGCAGTCCTATATACAAAATTTCAACGTTCTGAGGCTACTCGTTTTTGAGTTATGCGAGATACGTACGCACGTACGTACGCACGTATGTACATACGTTCGTACAGACGCCACGAAAAATTCTCTTCAGAATTAATTTTAAAGCGGTTTTATAATTTTTTTTTGGAGGAAACGAGTCTTTTATTCTGTCCTTACGTACAGATATCACGCAAAAACATCGTTAAATTGCATTCGATAGCGGTCAAAATGGTTATTTTCGTTGAAATATGCTGCCTGAAACTTTTCGCGATTACAATACTTCCTTTTTACTTCGTACAAGGAAGGAAAAATAGTGAATTGAATTTCGAAATTGGAATAGATTTCCTAATTGGTAGGCAGATATCTCTAGCGTGCTTTGTCATCATAAAATAATCCAATCACGTTAGTCCTAGTTAGACTTGATTAACAATGGGAAATGTTACACGTTATGGCTATGAGAAATGTTATATTATATATGGGAAATGGTATGAGAGTTGTTATGTGATAACGACGCTAATAATAATGAATAACCAAGACATTTCCTTTGCGCAGCTGCCAAATGCAACATATTTCTTAAAACTCGCGAAGATTTGTTGTAATATATTTAACTATAATAACCTGTTTCTTATTTTCCTGAATAAAATTTTTATGTGATGTTAAACGAGTAAGATTGTATACTTTAAGGCTTCAATAAAATTTCAGAGTTTTAAAGAATTTGATTTTCTTTTTGACTGTCGTGAATCCTGTGTAGCGCTTTCCGGTATTATCAGGGGAGAAAGTATTTAGAAGTTCGTTGACTTTCCGAGGTTGAAAGCCTCTACTCTGGTGTCTAATCCTAATAAATTACTTCACCGTCATTGTTGCCTAATACCTTGTCTGCTAGCTAATATCTAAGAAACTTTTAGCAAGAATCCCCACCTATGGCTTTACATTCGCATAGTACACCAAGATTATAAAATACAGTGTATTGCATACTGAATAAGACAATACGCCACGTTTTAAAAGTAAATATTTTTAAGTCCCGAAACTTGCATTAAAAATAAAGGAACAGATACACAATCTGACAATGGTAATATGTATTTTACCTCTGAAATTTGGAAATTTCTAAAAAACAAACAAAAAAAAGTATTACTTTTCTTATAAATATTTTCATCTCGAGAGTAATAAAAAGAATGTGAGTGTTTTTTATATTAATTATAATAAAAAACCAGATCTTAATGCAAGTTTAGAAATAAATTTACCAAATTATAGATATAAATCATATCTTTATTGGGTTAGTTTATTTAATTTTGATAAACAAATTAAATGTTCTTTTTTGAATCAGTTCAATTAACTAAAAAATGTGTTTAACTCACAAGTAAATATTAGACACCTTGACTTTAAAAATGACACCTTAACTTTGCATTACTTTATATCTTAAAATTACACTGAAGAGAGAAAACATTATGCCAACTTATTCAATAACGCATTGCGCGACCTTTAGCCTGCAAAATAGCTGCAACTCGACTTGGCGTGGGATGCCACAAGTTTTTGGTAGATGACTGGAGACAAGTTGTACCAAATATTTAAATATCAGTCACAAAAAGTTGAGATATTCCGAAATGATGGTGTTTGAGATGCCGTTCCATGACATCCCAAATGTGCTCTATCGTGTTAAGATCCGGCTATTTAGGTGGGCAAGACATTTATTGGAATTCATCCTTACGCTTCTCGAACCACTCCAACTAATTCGCACCTTGTGACTTGAGGCGTTGTTCTACTGAAAGATTCCATTTACAGCTGGAAAGGCAGATTCCATGTAAGGTGCAACTAATCCGCAGCTTTCATGGTCTATTCTTCCACAACTAGGAGCTCCACAGCCGCCCATGAGAAAGTTCCCCAAAGCATATCATTGCCACCTCCAGCCTGTGTATGACCTGCTTAAGGAGGGGGAGCAACTGTTCGCTTGGAAGTCCGCGTACCCTGACACAACGACCATCGATGTGATGAATGACCAACCAAGCAACTGTCTTCCACTTATCATAATATCGATGTTCCCAGGACCACTGTAGGCGTAGTTGATAATGATGCTTGGTCAACAGAGGAACACGAAAAATGAAACGACTGTTTCGCAGTCCCATATCCAATGGTGCCCTCTGAACTGCTTGTTCTTCACGCCTGAACGTCCATCACGATGGCTTCTACTGCTGATTTGACCGTCAGTTATTCACTTTGCATAAATACTAACAACGACAGATCATTAACAACCTACTAGTCGTGCAGTTTCGGAGATATTAGTTTCGAGTCAACATTACAAATTGCCCTCGCTTAGATCAGCAGCCTTTCATCCAGGTCAAATTCACTTAGATCAGCAGCCTTTTCCATTACTCTCAAAAGTAAGTACAAGAATGATTTACTTACCATCTCCAAGCAGCAGTTAAATACCATGCCCACTTAATCACACGTCATCCAAATCATCTAAACACTTCATTGAAACATGTGCGAATGGTCATAGTGTTTTTGACTCGTTAAAGTTATATTTTGCTTTATATGAGAACAGTTGTTAATAATTTGAGTTAGGAAAAATCAATTTATAATGTTCTGGAACTAGATAAGTAATAATATTAGTAAAGAAGTTGTATAAGAAATGAAAGCAATAATCTAAGATTCAAAGTAACGAAAGGTGGTAAATATCATATAATACTTTACGTAACAACAATTACGTGATTTATCGATATATTTTTGGTAAATTTCAAGCACATTGTACATTTAGGGATGAGGTGCAGGAGAAAACAAACTTTGCTCTTTTCAAGTGTTCATTTAAGGGCTCATTCAAGGAAACATGTATAGCTAGCTAGAAGGTGCGCTTAGGGCCAGAATCTGGGAATAGATTCACCAAAAATTTAGACATCAGTTCAAGATTTCGACCTTCGTGACGATGATTCGGAATTACACGTCTGTACATTTTTGTACACGAAAAAATAATATTTTTATTTATCACGAATAAATGAAGATTTTTGAAGGTATGAATAAATGTAGATTGTTGCAAATGGATAAATTTTAATTATTTTGCATAACAAAATAAGGTACACTTTGAAATAAGCACCATTGGAATCATTTCTAACAAAAATTAACATAAGATTAGACCTTATTTTCGTAGTATAAATATTGCAAACATTTGCGAACGCAGGGATTACATCATTAATGCGTTACACGTAATGCAAAATCGCGTTCCGCGAACATAACGTTTAATGGAAAAAGAGCGTTAAATATGATCCATATTAATAAATTATGTATAATTTAAGCAAACCTAAATATCGTTGTAACTAAACTAAAAAAAAAAAAAAAAAAAAAAACTTAATAACTGTTAATTGAAAAGATCTTTATTGTTATTTAAATAAGTTCGTATTTTTTTTTTTTTTTCTAAAAGGTGGCAAGTTTTGCTTGGGACAATGACTGACGCAACCTTTTAAAAGTTTCGCTGTAAGAAACATTGAGGTTTTCAATGGCTTTAAAAAAGTGTCCTCTTGTTTCTTCATTTGGGTTAATCTTCCCTTTTTTCACTTTTACACTGATAAGGAGGACTACTGACCAGGAACAAGCCCTTGCAGTATGATGTCCGCCCTGAAGAAGCCATAACGGCATTTAATGAGTCTAAATTTAAAAGAAAACGAATACAAAGTCACATCTAGATAGGGGATACAAAGGATTATCTTGGATACATGTGACATTCTTGATTGCATAGATTTAAAAAAAAATACTTAAAAGTACAGAGATGCATTGATACAAAACTGGTTTGTGTTAAAAAAAAAAAAAAAAAAAAAAAAAACTTTAAAATTCAAGACTAACAATGGAATTTCTAGCCTGCAGTTATATATCACACTGACTTACTATTATACAACTATACACTTACTATTATCCCACACATTACTAAAAAAATTATGCAATATATTACTAGAATACTGAACGACACACTGACATAGCAAAGCTGATACTTACACTTATATAGAACACACCATATACAATGCTCGTATCAGAAAAGTAGACAATTCTGTACATGACGCTGTACTGTAACGCTAAAACTAATCAAAAGAACACTAGACAATGACCTTTGGAAGACAATATATTGTAGCAGAGCTAGAATGCTGCGTCAATTCAAAACATCAAATTCAGCAATACATTTCAATACGTATTTACAAAGTTCTAAAACCAAGAAAGTCTTGTTCAAGACTACTGTTATACATCACACTTACCATTATACAACACTAAACTATTATACTCCACATTAGTAGAAAATAAAGTATACAACACACTTAATGGAGTACTGTACATACACTGGAATAAAATGGCGAATACTACAATATAACAATCAATATACAATTTGAGTATCAGAAAGTTGGCTCTGCAGCTGCGAATATTTGTTAGAACTGTTACATTTTGCACAATACTAGAAACTGTAACAAAATATTTCCACCCAATATTTCATGGTGCTAACCGAGAGCACTATATATGTATTTACTATTATACAAAAAACTTATTTGAAAACATAATACAACGCACTTACTACTTAACAGGTCAATACACTAAGACAATATGTAAATTGAAATACACAGAATACAATACACAAATTAGGTAAACACAATAAAATATAAAGATTAATAATGAATAAAAGCGACACTGAAGTACAATAGACAGACATTAATTGTGGTAATCTGCATCTAGGAGGTAATATATTCCAGCAAAGTTATTCATGTACTGCACTAAACATGACTGTCATGCATATACGTAACATAGGTACAATGACATGCCATTAGAGTGTCTGAAATTATCCAAATTTAAGTAGTTGAATATTATCGCATATAGTTAGATACCAAATTTGTAAAGTAAGAATTATGAAAGCTACTAATCTTCTGTAGTTGTTGTTTAGAGTTGCCTGCTGTTGATACCACTCCTGTTCAACAGAATTCACGAGCACAAATGACCATCACTCGATGAATCTGATTAAATGCGAGCTTACTTCTCTTGAGGGTGACCGGACCAGTGTGCTTCAGTAGTTTTTTTTTTAAATGAAATGGAGTCGTGAGAGGGCATTCAAAAGCAAAGTGATCTGGATCACTTAATGTTCTACATCTACAACTGTCTGAAGTAGCTAATCTGAAGCGCCGTAAGTAGCTTGGAAATAGTCCGTGTCCAGTAAAGAAGTGTGTAAGATGAGCACTACTGGTGACCAGATTCAGACCAACTTTGGGGAAGAAACGAAATGTTCTGCGGCCTGTGGTGGAGTTGTTCCATCTCTGTTGCCGAATTTCTAACATTTTGAGTTTGGTAATCTTTTTAATAGGAAACTGGTGCTTTAGGGGTGTTTATCGGGTCGTTAGCTGCTAGCTCAGCAACGCATGTAGGCATTGCTGGAAACAAAGAGCTATTCGGCCTCTTCGTTTCCAGGAATGCCTACATACGCTGGAACCCAACTAAGGTATGATCGTTGGGACTCAGGGATCTGAAGCAGAGCAGAGTATCCCTAATAATGTGGACAGAATCCGCTTTGCTGATGAGTTCTTTAATGGCCAGTAGGCTCGATGCTGAATCACTCAGTATTCTGACTTGTCCTGTTAGATTTTGCTTAATATAATCTAATGGCTACCTTAATTGCTACAGGTTCTGCCTGAAACACAGTATTGCAGTCTGACAGCCTCTGTGACCAGGTGTAGCTGATAGTATTGCCTCGCATGACGCAGAAGCCGCAACCTGTGCCAACTTCCGTTTTGGAACCATCCGGTATAAAGACAAATTTCGTGCCTAGCCGGAATTAAGGGCTCTGTGGTGACTTTATCATCATAAGTTATGTCCGCCGGATGTCCCAGGGAACGAGAGAAATGATCCTCGTAATCACGAGCGCTGTAATGGGTGCCCCACAAGATAAAATCTTCTTTTATGCGAAGGATTCGTGCTTGTCCAGCTTCCCTCACCACGACAAGATCCAATGGTGGTAACCCAGCGAGCACCTGCACTGAAGCTGTCGAGGTGGTCCTATAAGCTTTAGCATGAGGAGTTGGAGACGCTGAATAGAATTGAGTTTCCTCCTCAGGTGTGCAGTGAGATGAATACCCATGCTCACACCCTCTCTGTTATTGTGCGATACCTGATCTTCAACATGTCTGGTCTAATGCCCCAATACATGCCAGTAGTTCGTGTCATGTTATTGGTGAGAGATACTACTTTTTCGTGTATATTTTGGAAATGTGGAAACCAGTTGAGGCCGTTGTCTATGCTGAGATTTAAATATTTCCACTGGGAAACAGTCCTGACTGGATGACCTAATAATCTGAGAGTTGGATTCCGCCTCAGTGGACCTTTACGCCCTATGAGTAATATATTAGTTTTGGAAGCTGAAATTTTAAATTTGTGATCTGCTGACCATTGTGCAAAGAGGTTTAGCGCCCGCTGTACATTCTCTTGCAGCCTGTTAATCTTCAATGAAAAATTAGACAGCTTCTATGCTTTTTTAATAATTCTCTTAAACTTGTAAGTTAAGAGGCACTCTTCTTCTTCACTCTTTATTATTATATAATCCAGTTTTTCTTTCATCATTTCTTGATTAACATTTTGACTTCTCTTTCTTCCACATATGAAAATCCTTCATTTTAAAATGCTTGCGCAATTTGTATTATTTTATGGACGTAATTTTTAATCGATGGAAAATTCTTCAAAATTGTTGATTACTTCTGGCCAGAAGTTATGCCATTCGGTGTTAATAGGTGACTGAGGGCGGGGACACCTTGTGGCTAACAGAAGTAAGCGTCTCATGTTCTACTACGGCTAGAAGCCAAAACTCTATGGAGCTCCATGGGAGCATTCTTCAGGATGAATACAAATATAATGAGTTTACTTAAGCTTGCGGTTCGCTGTCCATTGTAATTCGCGTAATCATATTATATTGTCCTAAGTGTTCAAATTGCGCACATGTGCTGCAGCTCTAGATTTCAAAATATATGCTGTTTTGTTAACTAAAGTGAGGGTAGCTCTGTGACAGATAGTCTTATATGCCGTGGAAGATATCATGTCCCTGGGCTGCAGTCATGACGACTGTCTGACATAGTTTTTCTGCTGTCACATGATGTTGTATAGTAAAACGTTTCTGTATTCAGACTGTTCCTATTTCCGGTCGCTGTTAATAAACAAAAGTTGAAGCTGGAATGAATAAATTCAACCTTTGGACAGATTAAATGGAAGTCAGGCACATGTGAGAAATCGCATTCTGAAAATCTTCGTTCGGCAAGAGTTGGATAGAAGCAGCCAGGAGTCACTTGACATTTAGTTTGCAGATGTACTTTTGAGTTTATTTACTTAATAATTTTCGACCAGTGCTTGATTTAGCAGCATCTGTATTGCAATTCTGAGGAATTTTAAAAGCAGTTGTCCTGCATATTTAGAAAGGAAATATTGATATCCATTCTGCGTTAAATAAGCAGCAGCATCTTTTGTTCTACCAGAATTTTTTTAAATATTGTCATATGTAGAAAATGTTATTGCTTGTATCTGTATCAAAGGTTCAAGTTTTTATCTTTATCTGGATCTTTACGAAATTGTAACATGTAATGATATTGTTACGAATTTGGTATTTAAAAAGCTAATGTTAGTTCAATTATAAATTGAATGGTTTTATTTCTCGCGCAGTGCAGCGCGTGACGAATATTAAAAGAAAGCTAAGCCGGAAAATTGAAAATACAAGAGCGCGTGCATTAAATAAATAAATATCTCTTTTTGATTTCGAGAAACTACTGGAAAATTCTAGCGCGTGATTTTAAAATCTTATAAAAGGAGGAAAACATCTCAGTTTGTAGGAGTTGCTTAGTTTGTTGTTGTTTAGAAAACTGCTGTTGTTGATTATAGCGAATTCGCGGATTAGCGTTCTTTAGCTGTTTTGAATTACGTTCTATTGTACATTTGAGTAGTTAAAAGATAACTACTGTGAGATATTGTAATACTGCATGATAATTTGAGAAAAGTTAAGCATTTTTGTTGTGATAATAATAAATTTTTGTTCATTTTTCATCGGACTTGTGCATTCATTTCATAACGAACCCGTACGCACGCAACAATTTTTGGTGGCAGCGGTGGGATATTGAATGCCAGTCACAAGAGCGATGGAAGAACAGTTAAAAAAATTCATGGTAGCCTTTGCTACATTTAAAGAAGAAATGAAAGACTCTGTTAGAGAAGAAATTAGGTCCGTTAAAGAAGAAATGAAGTTGGGCCAGGAATCCGTTAAAGAAGAAATGAAGTGGGCCAGGAATCCGTTAAAGAAGAAATGAAGTTGGGCCAGGAATCCGTTAAAGGAGAAATGAAATTGGGCCAGGAATCCATTAAGGAGGAAATGAAAGTAGGTCAAGAGGAATTGAAGAGAGAAATTACTTGCATAATAGAAAACAAGTTCCAAGCTATGGAAGGAAGAATGGACACAGTTGAAGACAAAGTTGGAGAAATTCAAGAAAGAGTTTCTGCGGTAGAGCAACAAATTGAAAAAAGAGTTTCTGCCGTCCAACAACAAATTGAGGAAAGGGTTTCTGCTGCTGTTGCAAAAAAGTTTAAAGTTGACACTTATACAAAAATTTAAAGTTGACACTTTAAAGAAGAGCATAGCGACAGAAGGAAGCAATTCTGAGGGTTTTAAATTCTTATCGATGCCTGCTCGTCCATCTCTGAAGTTATCCACATATGATGGGAAGACATCCTGGCAAGTGTATAAAACACAATTTTCTATCGTTTCGGATGCGAATGGATGGGATTCCCAAACTAAGGCCTGTCATCTCGCCGCTTCTCTAAGAGCCGACGCAGCGGATATCCTTCAGACTCTTCCTGAAAACAAAAGGTTAGATTTCGAAGCTCTATCCGGCGCATTGGAGCTGCGCTTTGGCGAGAAATGTTTAAAGGACTACAGCAGGCTTCAATTAAAATCCCGTCAACAGAAGCCCACCGAATCACTCCAGGAACTCGCCACGGATGTTGAAAGGCTGTCCCACCTCGCATTTACTGAGTGCCCGAGAGAAACGAGGGAAATTCTGTCGCTGCAATATTTCATCGATGGCATCCGGGACCCTGAAATACAGAAAGCACTGCGAATGGCAGATGTAAAGGATGTAAAAAGCGCTCTGTTGTGCGCCGTGAAATTGGAGGCAGCCCAGCAAGCAACTCTTAGGGATCGCTACCCAGTCAGAGCTGTGCGACTCCACGACCCAGGGGACCAATTGATGGCTCGTTTAGATGATTTATCCAGACAAGTCGATGCTTTGATACGGAGTAGCAGGGAAAACAAACGCCACGGATGTTGAAAAGCTGTCCCACCTTGCCTTTACGGAGTGCCCGAGAGAAACGAGGGAAATCCTGTCCCTGTAGTACTTTATCGATGGCATCCGTGATCCCGAAATACAGAAGGCTCTACGAATGGCGGATGTTAAAGATTTAAAAAGCGCTCTAGTGTACGCCATGAAATTTGAGGCAGCCCAGCAAACCACTCGTCGAGACCGCCACCCAGTCAGAGCTGCTCAAGTGCAGGAGCCAGGGGATCAAGTCACCGCTCGTCTAGACGATTTAACTAGACAACTGAACTCCTTGAGACGGAATATTGGTGAGAAGAAACCGACCATTAAGTGCTGGAACTGCGGTGCTGAAGGACACATATGACGAAACTGCAGAATACCCCAGGGTACGGATGTTAAGACCGCTCCTAACAAACAGCAGGGAAACTAATTAGTGGCCATCTCGCGGGGTGGAGGTGGCCAGATAATGAAAAGCCCCAGTTTAAAGCATTTCAGATTTCTGCAGTGAGAGGCGGCAGTAATGGACTTTTCATAATAGGACATATTAATGGAGTTCCCTGCAATATGACGATAGATACAGGAGCCAACGTTACCATCATCCGAAAAGATTTGGCTCAACAACTGGGAAACAAACTTATCTGGACGCCGCCCTGCGTTACCCTCCAAACTGTGTCCGGTGAGAAGATCGACATCGAAGGAAAAGCAAATGTTAACATCACGTTTGGAAGTGCCGCTTACCACCACACGGCATATGTAGCAGAGATCACTGATTCTTGCATACTCGGATTGGACTTTCTAAGGAAATACAATTTTTCCTTGGACTTTAAAAATAACGAATTGCATTCTACATCTGAGGACATAGCGTTATTTGGAGTTAATGATGAAGAAGTTAAATCTGTCCATAAAATCATAGCACAAGACAATATCACAATACCGGCAAGAACAGAAATTTTACTTCCTGGATCCATAGCCGAAAACAGGAATTTCCGCTACGGCATCATAGAATATCCAAATAACTGTAATAGCCCAAAAGGAGTACTAGTAGCCTCAACACTCGTCGACCTATCCAGAACGGTTATCCCGGTGAGAGTCGCCAATGTAACTGAGAAGTTGAGAATTATTAAGAAAGGTGAAGTGGTTGCAGCATGTACTCCAGTAACCACCGTTGAAAGAAAGAGTAACATCCAAGAATCCGTGTCTTCAGAAAGCATTACATCAGAGTTACTTCAGAATGCGCAATTAAACGATGAAGAGAAGAATGCTGCCGATCGCGTCATTAAAGATCTTCAAGTTGTTTTCTCCCGCTCGTCTTTTGACGTGGGTCGAACCAGTTTGACACAACATAGAATTGATACCGGCGATCATCCTCCGATCAAGCAACATCCAAGACGTCTACCGATTGCTAAACAGGAAGATGTACGAACACTTTTAAAGGATATGGAAGAAGGCAATTTCATCGAGCCTTCAGCAAGTCCATGGGCATCTCCCATCGTTCTTGTCAGAAAGAAAGACGGCTCAACAAGATTTTGCGTTGACTATCGCCGGTTGAATGAGGTTACGATGAAAGACAGTTACCCTCTTCCTAGAATTGACGACATTCTAGACACTCTTTCTGGAAGCAAGTGGTTCTCAACACTTGATTTAAAGAGTGGTTATTGGCAGGTAGAAATACACCCTGAAGACCGAGAAAAGACGGCATTTACTACGGGTCAAGGGCTTTGGCAATTCAAGGTGATGCCGTTTGGACTGTGTAGTGCGCCGGCAACATTCGAACGTCTTATGGAGACTGTTTTGAAAGGCCTTTCCTACGAAGCCTGTCTGATATACCTGGACGACATCATCATCGTCGGAAAGAGTTTTGAAGAGCATCTAGAAAATCTTAGAAAGGTGCTTCAGAAACTGAAAGAGGCCAATCTGAAGCTGACTCCCGCTAAATGCAAATTGTTTCGAAAGGAAGTGACTTACCTGGGACATGTCATCTCTGCAGAAGGTGTGCGCACGGATCCTGAAAAGGTATCAGCGGTTAAATCCTGGAAACGTCCCGAAAATGTTCATCAGCTGAGAAGCTTCCTAGGGCTTTGCACCTACTATAGGAGATTCGTGAAGAACTTTTCTTCCATCGCAAGACCACTTCACAAGCTGACAGAGAGCAAGCAAAGATTCTTGTGGACAAAGGAATGCGAGGATGCATTTAACAACTTAAACGAAGCTTTAACATCTGCTCCAATCCTGACGTATCCTCAGCTCAACAGACCATTTATTCTCGACACCGACGCGAGCAATGAAAGTGTCGGTGCTGTTTTGTCCCAAGAAATAGACGGCCAAGAACGTGTAGTATCTTACTGGAGCAAGTGCCTGTCTAAACCGGAGAGGAATTACTGTGTCACAAGGAAAGAGTTGCTCGCCATAGTCAAAGCTGTAGAACATTTCCATCACTATCTATACGGGAGAAAATTCCTCCTCCGCACGGACCATGCCTCATTGGCCTGGCTTTTAAATTTCAAAAATCCTGAGGGTCAAATAGCCAGGTGGATACAGAGACTCCAAGAATATGACATCACTATCCGCCATCGTAAAGGATCATCACACGGAAACGCCGACGCCCTGTCTAGAAGACCTTGCCAAGAAAGCTGCCGATATTGTTCCAGGGTGGAAGCGAAATACGAGCTGCTGACTCCGGTCGCAAGACAAATTACAACACCAACATCGGCTGATCGAGACCCGTGGAGTGATGATGAAGTCAGGAAAGACCAACTGGAAGACCGCGACATTAAACCCATACTTGATTTAATAGAGTCATCAAACAGAAAACCTACATGGCAGGACATTTCTATCTGTAGTCCTACAACAAAACAATACTGAGCACTCTGGGATTCACTTCACATTCGAAAAGGCGTCTTATACCGGAAATTCGAGTCGGATGATGGGAAGACGTTCCGATGGCAACTGATACTTCCAAGATCCCGGATTCCTGATGTCCACAAAGAACTAAATAACAGCCCTACAGGAGGTCACTTTGGAATAATGAAGACCTTACAGAGAGTTCGTGAGCGCTTTTACTGGAATAATGCAAAGAATGACGTGCAAAAGTGGTGCCGATCTTGCGATGCCTATGCAGGTCGGAAAGGACCGAGGAAACGCAGCCGAGGCAGACTGCAACGTTACAACGTAGGTGCGCCTTTTGAACGTATCGCCTTTGACATCCTGGGACCTCTGCCACGAACTGCTGATGGCAACAAATACATACTCGTTGTCATTGATTACTTCACCAAGTGGCCTGAAGCTTATCCTATTCCTGATCAAGAGGCAGTCACAGTAGCTGAGTTAATGATACAGCACTGGATTTCCAGGTTCGGAGTGCCTCTTCAGTTACATTCCGATCAGGGAAGGAATTTTGCCTCGGCAGTAATCAAAGAACTATGCAAACTACTTGGCATTGACAAAACTCAAACGACGCCATTGCATCCCCAGTCGGACGGCATGGTAGAGAGGTTCAATCGAACCATCCTTAATAACCTCTCATTAGTGGTTTCCAGAAACCAACAGGACTGGGACAAGAAATTACCACTCTTTTTACTGGCTTACCGCAGTGCTGTCCACGAGACTACCGGCTATTCTCCATCACAGATGCTCTTCGGTCGTGAGCTTCGTCTGCCTTGTGATCTATTGTTTGGCCGCCCTCCGGATGCTCCTTCATCGTCTGAGGAATATATTCAAGATCTCTAGGCCCGGTTTGAAGTGATGCACAATTTTGCACGAGAGCGAGTCAACTTGGCGACGGAGAAGATGAAGACCCAATACGACACAAGAGCTACTGAACATCAATTCCACGAAGGAGACAAGGTGTGGTTGTGGAATCCGACTCGACGGAAAGGACTTTGTCCGAAATTACAGTCACCTTGGGATGGGCCGTACACAGTCCTAAACAGGCTGAATGACATCGTGGTTCGGATTCGTAAGTCTTCGAACTCTAAACCTAAAGTCGTTCATTACGACAGGTTAGCTCATTACTATGGCCATAGTACGTAATGTAAATAATTGTAAATAGTATCAGACCATGGTCCATTTTGTTTTTAAATGTGTCTTTGATTTGATTTGTATTTAGTATTTCATTTGCATTTAGTATTTGATTTGTATTTGATAGCATTTGATTTGTTTTATGTATTGCATTTATTGTTCATGTTGTTTATTATTGTAATGTAATGCTTATTAATGCATTTATGCCACAGTTGTAAGTTTAGCTTCCTGTCCAGGGATTGTACTGCCCGGGACGTGCAGTCCTTGGGAAGGGGGAAGTGTTACGAATTTGGTATTTAAAAAGCTAATGTTAGTTCAATTATAAATTAAATGGTTTTATTTCTCGCGCAGTGCAGCGCGTGACGAATATTAAAAGAAAGCTAAGCCGGAAAATTGAAAATACAAGAGCGCGTGCATTAAATAAATAAATATCTCTTTTTGATTTCGAGAAACTACTGGAAAATTCTAGCGCGTGATTTTAAAATCTTATAAAAGGAGGAAAACATCTCAGTTTGTAGGAGTTGCTTAGTTTGTTGTTGTTTAGAAAACTGCTGTTGTTGATTATAGCGAATTCGCGGATTAGCGTTCTTTAGCTGTTTTGAATTACGTTCTATTGTACATTTGAGTAGTTAAAAGATAACTACTGTGAGATATTGTAATACTGCATGATAATTTGAGAAAAGTTAAGCATTTTTGTTGTGATAACAATAAATTTTTGTTCATTTTTCATCGGACTTGTGCATTCATTTCATAACGAACCCGTACGCACGCAACAATATTTTTGCATTCCTATTAAGATAAAATTTACATTTCATGCATTTTTTTCATTATGTCTGTTATCTCTACAGTAAAATCTTTCATGATTTCAGTATCGTGTCAAATAAAAGCCTCTGTAAATGATGCACAAGTAAAAAGGTTTATTCTCTTGAGGTAACCTGCCTTTTCTTTAAATCGGCACTCCAATCTTTGCTTAAGATAGTAATTATTCATTTTGTATGGTAAGTGCCAAAGTAACTTCGCATAATTCATAATTAAATAGCTTCACAAATCAAAATATATCTATTTAACAAATACATAACTTGCAGTACCATAAAAGATGTATCAAACGGTCAATATAAAAATAAAACTTGAATTAATGATGCAGTATCAAACATCTGAAAGAAAATACCAAACTTATAATGATAGCTGATTAAAATTATTGGTGGGAATGGAAAAAAATTAAACAAGGAGGACTCCAGTGATGCAATAAATGCGATTACATTGCAGTTTATTTTTGTTATGGGAAATATTTACGCTTGAAAATATTATCAGAAGGCATCAAAAATCCCAGCAGTTTAATTGTGGAGCCGCCCAGATGGTATAGTGGTTAGGGAAGCCAACTACGATACCGACGGACGCGGGTTCGACGCCCAGAGAAGGCATGGCTGTAACAGTCCGTCTCTTCATAGGAGGTAATGGTGGCCTTCTATATTAGGTGCTTCCACGATAAAATGGCCACCACTTCCGGCCTTAAAACTGGCCAATGTCAAGAAAAGACAAAATGCCTGCCGTTCGGGGGGGGGGCAGAGTTCAATTTCGGCAGCAGAAATTGGAACTGGGTCTATGGCAATCTGAACTACTCTCAATGATTATTTATTAAAGCTTTTTATTAGATATATTGTAAACGTTTTAGACATTTTGCACGGCAAGAATCATTCACAGTTAATATTACCATTCACTAAGCTCATTTGTATTTTGAGAGAAGGATAATATAACCCTTATCTATGTTGCTCTAGCATGATTTACGGAATGCATCGGTTAAGTCAAACAGCTACATTGGTTTCACCAAATGTTTAACTTAATGCTATCGATCTACTAGAAAATTCAAAATCCATCTCCTTCGCAACAGTTGTAAATGAAAGGTATTTTGGCAAATAAATGGAGCAGAATGTGTTTACTCAAAGTTTACGAATTCTAACATTTATTCCAGTTCAAAGCTCTACATCATGGTCTAGTTTCTTAATACTAAAGCTATATATAAGTCGTATTTTTATCATTTTGTGTTTCACTTCTTTAGATATTGCGTATGTATTACACAATATCTAAAGAACATATGTATTACAGTAAACTTTGTTAATACAATGCTTAAGATTTTTTCTTCCTCTTTCTGTGCCGATTCTAATGAAGTCCAGAAATATCCATTATATTTAGCACATTTATATATATATAAAGTGTATTTTCCTTGGCATGTTTGTTATTACATTATGTGATACGATTTATTTCACTAAGTCACGCTTAGAATCATTACCTCTTACTTTCGGTTTTATATATTTTAGTCCGAAGTTTCAAATAATACTTATCACTTAAGTATCTAAAATATAATTAATGCAAAAAGAAGTATTGATAGTGTAAGGATTCTAGTTTAAATGATGACTTCATACGAAATTTACATCGTGGCTGAACCCGATTATTGCATATTTACACAGATTCTGGCATCCTTCGCGAGCGTTGCCGAAATGTTACAGGAATGCTTCATATGTGCCCGAGAACTTAGTAAGATTCACAAGTCTTTAATTAATTCAGTTTGGATTATTTAGTTATGGCAAAGAATTCGAGGGCTATCTGCCTACGTCTTTATTGATTCAGTCTTTAATTAATTCAGTTTGGATTATTTAGTTATGGCAAAGAATTCGAGGGCTATCTGCCTACGGAGAGAGATGCCTGCGTAGAGGACTTTCTAAGGAAATACGCTTAGTTAAACATTTTTGCGCTAAAAATAGCTGATTTGTTTGGGAATTCATTTATATGATTATATTCATTTATATGGCTCGTATACAAGCTATCATGGAAAAAATTACGAAAAATCCCAAGCAGCCAGCCCTTCAAACCGCGGGCCAAACTATCAGTGTTCAGCGATTTTACCGCTCGCCTACTTGTACGACCCTTTAATTTTTCACTTGTTTGATCGTTTCTAGGAGTTACATTATATGTCATAAAGGTACTTTTATATATCGATTTGAAATATAGTTATTTTTTATTTAAAAATCTTTATTTTTTCGATAATCCTGTTATTCCATAAACAATACTTACTCTTAAAAGAAGTATTTAATTCTTATCTTAAAGAAAAGTTATCCTTTCAAACAGTGATCTTATACTCAAATTGCAAGCAGGGCGAATGCACAATCTAGAAACAGATGACGGAATAGATTTTTATTTTTTAACAAAATGAAAATTTTTTACCACCAAAAAAAAAAGTTTCAACTAAATTTGGCAAAATATATTTATCAAAATAAGCATAAACAATAGTAACACTAATTCAAGGGAAAAGAATTAAAAAAGCTGTTTCTTATTTTTTACATGAAATTTAAAATTTGGTACCTGCAAGACATTATTATTGCTTATTGTAATATTATATTATTTTTTATTACTTTGCAACATGTATTGACTGTTAAATATTACATTTAAGACAACCATTTATTTCGCATAATTATAATGCTTTAACGACTAAATAACTTACTTAAATTGAAAATAAAGGAATTATGAAAACTTTCCTTGTGGGATAAAACAGTAAAAAATGACAACGAAGTCTTCTTTTCTTATTTATTAAATTGTTTTTCAGATAAATAAATAAATAAATATATATTTACATGAATTATTATACACCGTTTTTGTAACTACAGTTTGACACTTGATGGAACTTGATTCTGATAAAATACGTAGTCTTGGGTTAAAAAATAATCTTCGTCATGGATTGTAAATGCTCAAGGGCTCTTATTAAATTTCAGCTATTAAAAAAAGAGCTGTTCTCTTATAAATGAATTCCCAAACAAATCAATTATTATTCGTGTAAAAATCTATAACTGAGTGTGTTTTCTAAAGCGTACGAATCAGAGTTAATTAAATTTGCATCGTCGAATCTTTGATTAAGATTTATATCACACGGTAAATTAAAACACCTCCACTTATGGATTTTCTAGGGCATTATTCGCGTTCGAATTTAGTATAATTAAAATATTCTAAACTCGGGCTACGCATAATGTAAACATTAGAATTGTTGCAATTACTTTTTATATTACTAAAAAACATCTGCTTGTTTTCAGAAACTCATTAAAAATAAAACTAAGTTGCTCTTTGAATCGGATAAATTTAATGCTATTACCTTTTTTCTGAAATCTCTCTAAACAATTTTTGTGTGCATTAAAAGCGCCATCTTTTCTTTACATTGCTTATTCAAATAGTGTATGTCTTTTAATTCAGAAAAAAAAAACTTTTTTTTAATATCATCATTATTTCCCCTTCTGCTTAGTTGCATTGGAATGAAACAGAAAATCTTTTCCTAAATCGTTTTAGGCTGATTAAAAAGTAAATTCCACAATTTTCTTTTTTATTTATGATGAGAAAAGAGTATTTTATATTGCTCAGTTTCTTCTTTAATATTTTGAAAATAAAATGCTATTTTGCCCCTCATAATTCAAGCATCATATCAATTACCTTTGTCCTTAAAAAAAAAAGGAGTTATTTGTAATGCCATTTAGTTTTCTTAAAGGTTTCAGAAAGGATTTAAATTTGTGTTTTTGGCGGTTTTTATAAGCACTGGAAATATGCAGAGCCATTTAAAGAATTTATAATTTTTTAACTCTTAACCTGTTAAGATGAAAAAACGAGATACGCATTCAATATCTTATTTGAAAACAAAAAATATTCTCTGAATTATTTTATAAAATATTTGAATAAATCAGATGAACTTTAGTTTCAGTTATGTTCAATTTTCCAGCTATGATATATAAATGTATTTAAAACTTTGTTTTGCTATGTCTATTTATGAGACATTAAGGTTAATTCTTGTCTGGTTCAATCTATTCTTTCCTGAATGTAAAAAGACCTTTTTTGACAAAACAAGGTTTATTTCAAAAGGGTCTTGGTTGTCCTAATATTGAGAAAATTATTTAGCTTTCACAAAGTACTAAAATCCATAGAACTCTAACTCTAGTTCTATAGAGAGGAATTGTAACACTAGTTCTGTACTAACACACAATTATGTATCTGAAAGTTCTATATCTTGGTAAGTTTGTAGAGACATTAGGTAATTTATGAAAGCAGGAAAGATGTGAAATGATCAGTGCCCTCGCCGCTACCTGAACCACAGACCTCTCGAATACGCGTCGAGCGTGCTGACAACTACACCACGAAGGCATGATAAGAAGGCGGGAGAAATACGTTATAAGTTCTGTAAGTTGTCATAGAAAACATCATTCACGTTCGCAGTTTTTTCTTTCACACTTCAATATAGGTTTCATTAGATTTTTTTGTCCAAAGGGGCTTTGTCCCTGAAGTACTATTGTTTTCGTTTCATGATTTTGCGTTGAATCACTATAAATGTCCGTTTCACTTTTCAAACTGTTGCCCCCAACTGTTAGAGTCCTGCATTATATTGGAAGAAATTAAATAATGAAACATCTGCATAAATGTACGTATATTTCTCGCATTGTGATAAAACAACGGTACATAGAACCATCGAATTTTGAATGACGTAATCATCTACGAACATATGCATGTGGAAGACCAAATTTGAAATTTCGAATTTGTTTTATCATCGATTTCATACTTTGTAAAACTTGAACTAATTTTTGAGTAACAAACTCAACGATTTAAAAGCGAGCAATGGCAACACTCTACGGCGGGGTAAAAGAACCTTTTTATCTCCAGCGGGCGCGGAGCTGTGTATCGGAAATTCTAAAGATAGGCTCATTTTAAAATTATTTTGCGACACTGCTACTGAATTGAAATTTACGGTTTAAGTGCGAAGAACATGATATTTAATAAATAAAGGTAACACAGAAAACGTTAAAAAACTCCCCTTTGGGCGTAATTTAAAATCTGAAACTTTTCAGATTTTAATTTGTATGCTAATATTATTTTGATATGTTCTCAAAGTCATATGTAAATGTTATGTAACAACCTGATAATAATTAAGATTAAATATTATGAACTCTTTTGTTTTCGGTTCCTTGAAAACAAAGATGAGAAATCTGTCCTGAGTTGTTACAGATGAGATATCTATCCTCTGTTGGTACAGAGGACAGGCTTGCAGTCGTTGGATAAAAATAAAGAACATATTGGCAATAAAAGGATCGTTTCTGTTTTAGTTTCTCTTAGGGCGTGATGGAGGGGGTCAGGATATACTTTCTGGCGTTCTAATGAGCCAAATCATTTCAGCGCATAGAGGGCGCTTCGTGTAAATGACTGGACGTAAGAAAATGTAAGAAAAGGCCTGTTTGCGCTCGATTGTCATACATCTGAAATTAGAGATTCCGAAATAATGGGAAAATGAAGTTTCCTGTAGGTAAAATGTAAAAGCTGCAGCTTTAAAAAACGTTTTCCTTGTTACGTTTGACACCATTTAGGAGTATGAATTCTCTTGGGATTGAAAGGAATATTAAGCATACAAACTGTGCACCCAGTCTGTATCATTTCCCAAGATTCGTTTTCTCTAATGGTTTGGGTCTTCGGCCATGCTCGGGGAAGTGAATACATGCATTAGGCTCTCTCTTGAAGTAAACATCTAGTGGTTCTAATCAGCCATTGTGAAAATGGCATGACTTCCACCTAAACCAATGCGATGGTACGAGGTGTGGTTGCGCAACAAGTCAGATTTTACTAATAATTTAAGGACAGGCATATAATATTAGGAAAATGACGAAAAGCCCAGAAAGATAAAAGGGAAAGAAATGTCAGCTCTTTCAGTTTTTGAGATGAGGCAAATTTGAATGAAATGGTTTGGTGCCCAGAGTTTTGGATTGACTGGTTAGAGTGTATTTATGACAACAAGGGTCATAGCAAACAATGGATCGGCTTCTCAAATGATGATCAAATGAAATAGAATGTTATGATGCATGTTTGAAATTTTACGTTTCAAGGCTGTTAGTAAGTGTACGATGGAAAAGAAAGCTAGAAAATACAAGTGAGAAAAAAAGATGATGAATTCACACGGAGCATGGCGGATATTTTGAAGGATATGCAAAAGATCGACGTACAGTGGTATTTTGTTTTTTTTTAATAAAAAAAATATAAAGGACCATGAGGGGATAGATGGTGTAGAAAATGCATGCACGTTTAATAGGCCTGTTGTTTTTTTATGAAAACAAAGAAAAATCAACTTGAAGAGCTGACTGGTAAGAAAATTACCACTTCTGATTAGTGGCTACTTCCTGGACATCCGAAGGCATGAAACACGCACTATAGTTGGAAAGGATGTATCTGAATTAGAAAAATCCGTCTTTAGCGGATGATGTAACCGTGACGCATCTGACTAATGAAAATTTATGCTCCAGGATCCAGCAGTTATATACGATGTTTTAACTGGCAAACCTACAGGTAGTCAACAAAAGGCATAGTTGAACTGTAGTATTTCGTGTGTTTTCGTTCGATGTATCTAGATGACCCCTACTCTCAGACCCGCACCGCACTCTTACTTGAAGAAGCAGTAAATAAAAACACCTATTGAAAGATCTCTAGAAAACAGTATATAGGACATTGAGTTAATTGCAATACTGCCCTAAGGTTACACTATGCTTCCCTGAAGAAAGCCTCCTTGAGTGTTATCATCCTTCCCTATATATGTCTAAGATATATATAAAATCTATATAAATAATGTAGAAGTCTCATCTTTAACAACACCATTAATCCCAAATATGTCAATGTCTTATCAATAGCATTATACACGTATGCTGGGATTGGTGTTAAGGTGGTACATCATTTGTATGATTTGCATTATTATCCGAGATCCTTCACTGGAAGAAAGTGAAATTTTCATTTGGAGTTAACATGAAGGAAATATCACTTACATATGGACTTTTGGAAAGTTTATTGTTTCGGGGCTAAACCTTTGAAGGTTAATCTTACTAAGTATTAAGTACTAAGGATTAACCATACAAGAATTAATCATATTAAGTTTGATGTATTTTATCAGTTTTAGGCTAACATAATGAGATTTTGTCTGAAATAATTTTAAATAGAATGAATAATCTTGAGGCACTTTTAAAAATGAGTGCTTACTAATTTGTATAATTATCTTGTTCATATATCCTCCATTGATACGAGCCTAAGATTCAAAAATTGTGTTTATTCATTATATCCTGGGCTGCATAAAAATCTAAATTGATAAGAATTACAGAATTATTTTTTAATTTGTCACCTTATCAAGTTTATTCCCCAGTATATAACATACAAGAGGAGAAACTGATATTAATGTGTATTACGGAATACAATGAGTGGAGCAGATAGTTATAAAAACTTTAAAATTTGTTTATCTGATTCAGATTTTTGGGTATGTTCCAATGGTTATCATTGACTGTAATACAGAAGAAACTATCAATTCGAATAGCCCGTTGCTCCTCACTATTGTTATTTAACGCAGAAGGTTGGGATTTGCTCACGTATTGCGCCTGTTATCTATTTCGGTACACGAGATCCCACATTATCGCTACGCGATGGACTGTATGCGCGTTTTGACATTTTTAATGAATTTCAATCTCAATTTTGAGAGTATTTGTTCCTATGAAGCTATGTTCATATGTTCATACTATTTATTCATATGTTTTCCCATAGCGGTATTGTGGCATTTAATTCTGATTGACTCCTTGATTTAGTCTAAGAGATTTAATATCTTAATAGTTGTTCCCCTAACATTTATACTTATTAGCTGGTTGTCGTATCATTGGGTCCCAGGTCTAATACTGGAGAAGGTAAGAATATTTGTAAGTGCTTCTGTACGGCACGGGAGTAATTCAAATACGAGCAGAAGGAAGGTGCATCAGGAATGAAGTACATTCAGGAGTTCCTGATTAAAAGGGGCATCAGGAGTGGGTAAGTACCAGGCAAAGGTCAGAGCTCCGAGGTGTTTTCCTTCAGGATTCGGTAAAAGATCCCACTTATTTCTCGAAATACGTGTCTCAATAACAGCAATGTGTTAGAAGGTTTCTTTAACAGCAAGGACCCTTATTTTACCGATATTTGGATTGTTCATATGATCTTTTAATCCAATATTGTACGAGGCGTATTCGGAAACTAGGTACCGTTTTGAAAAAAAAAATAGTAAAACAATTTTTTCGAATCCAATTTTATTTTTACATGAAAATACATGTCTTAAACTATTTTTCAACATAGTTTCCGCCAATGATCAAACACTTGTCATAGCGGGTGACCAATTTTTGTATACCATCGTCAAAGAAACTTCCCGCCAGTTTCGATAACCACGACTCCACAGCATTTTTCGTGTCATCGTCAGATCCAAAGCGCTTGCCACCAAGCTCGCGCTTCATGTGCAGGAACAAGTGATAGTCGGACGGCGCCAAGTGCAGGCTGTACGGCGGGTGATCGAACTGCTCCCAATGAAACTGTCGAATTAACGATTGAGTGACACCAGCAGTATGGGGCCGAGCATTGTCATGGAGCAACACAATTCCTTTACTGAGCATTCCTCTTCGTTTGTTTTGAATGGAACGCCTTAGTTTTGTTAAACTCTCGCAATATTGAGCCGCATTAATGGTTTCACCTCTGGGAAGAAATTCAGTAAGCAAAACGCTTTTCCTATCCCAGAAGACAGTGCACATGATTTTTTGTGATGACATTGTCACTTTGAACTTTTGTTTTTTCGGAGAATGAGTGTGTCTCCACTCCATCGATTCTTGTTTCGATTCTGGTGTGAAATGACACACCCAAGTTTCATCACCTGTCACAATATGGTTTAAAAAGTTTTCTCCCTCATCACTGTACCGCGTGAGAAATGTCAGGGCACTACCAAGTCGCTTTGTTTTGTGAACATCAGTGAGCATTTTTGGAACCCATCGGGAACACAGTTTGCGATAATTCAAGCGGTCAGATACAATTTCGAACAAAACAGTACGTGAAATTTGTGGAAATGCCTCTGAAAGAGTTGTCATTGTGAAGCGTCTGTTCTCATGAATTGCTTCATCAACTTTCCTTACCAAATCATCGGTGACAACAGAAGGCCGACCACTCCGAGCCTCGGCGTGGACATTTGTTCGACCTGCATTAAACATTCTTACCCACTTTCTCACCATTCCATCACTTATCGCGTATTCACCGTAAACTTCTGTCACTTGATGACAAATTTCGGCCGGTTTAACATTCCTCGCGTTCAAAAATTTAATCACGGCACGAATCTCACAGTCATCGGGAGAACTAATTGTCTTAAACATTTTGAATGTGCACAGCAAACTGAAAACACAACATAGAGCAACCAAAAGGGCGACAATTGAAAGTCAGTGACCAAGAAAGACTAGTGCGCATGCGCGGGACGCCTACCACAGCGCTGCGACGGCGCTAGAATGAAACGGTACTTAGTTTCCGAATACGCTACGTATTTCTTTTTAAAATTACGTATTTCCTTAGAATGAACGAACACGTACGGGACTAGTAGGGTTAGGTATTATGGACGTCGATCGAAAGAAAATATTAAGGTTAAATTTCGATATGTTAGATTTATTAATCCAGTGAATTCGAGTGAAATATCACAAGATTCATTAAGTCCATTCCTTAGCGTCAGTAATTCAATCAACAAATAATACAGGAATTCGAATTGAACTTGTTAAATAATATATAAAGCTCAACACGTGCTACCCATAGTGACAATCAGGAGCTTCACAATAAAAATAAGGAAGGGTGCACCTGAACTCACCAAAAGCTCCCACATGGGCCAGAACCACACAGCGACAAGCTGGGTTAGCCAATTAAGAATTTCCTTTAGTCTCCAGTTTGATGATTGCCATAGGGATAGATAAAAAAATCTGACTGAGATTAAAACATTTCTGGCCAATATTAATAGTTTTGCATTCAATTAATTTTATTTTAATATTTTCTTTACCATATGTATAATTTCGCATAGGAAGAGGTAGGTGTCCGGATGCTTTTAATTGCGTTTTGAATTGAGTGAAACTTATAAGGTATTTCTCCCGCCTTCCTAGCATGCCTTCATGGTGTGGTGGTCTGCACACTGGGCGCTTATTCCAGAGGTCCGTGGTTCGATTCCCAACGAGGGCGTTGCTCATTTTAAATCTCTCGGGCTTCGAAATAACCTAATGTCTCTACAGCTGCGCCCGAACTAAAAGGGTGGTGGATGATAATTCTCCATATCCAAGATATGACGATTGGGTCCGCTAAAAACCCTATTCGCCCTTTAAAAGAGGGAGTATGTAAGGTATGTAGTCCCGCTTTCCTAGCATGCCTTCGTGGTGTGGTAGTCTGCACGTTGGACGCATATTCCAGAGGCCCATGGCTCGATTCCCAGAAAAGGCGTTGCTTTTTCAATCGATCATTTTACAATTTCTCTTGGTTTCAAAAAATACTAATGTCTCTACAATCTAAATATCGAATTTTTTCCTAATGCAAATTAAGTAAGAAGAAATTTGCTCTATTTTAAATATACACATTTTTTCAGCACTTCATTTAAATTTATTCAACATATTTCCTTGGAATATTCTAACTTAATTACTTTATTTCTCGAGGCAAGTTGAAAATGACATCAAAAATTAGAAATTTCGAAATTAAATACCCTATTCAGTTTTTGTCGTACAGAAGTTAAACTTCTTATAATCTTACATTTTTCACGACGAGTATCAAACTTTCTCAAATATAGGCACTGCACCTGAGAGATATTCGCATTTAAATTTGCTCATATATATATAATCAGCAATATTACGCTGACTGCACTAAAAAAGGGAGGTACACAACTAGATGTTATAGCAGACCCATATGCAAATTTTCAACGGTTGTACGACTAATAGTGATTGAGTTATGCGAGATACATGCATTGATACTTACAGAGATTACGAAAAATTTCCTTTTGAATTTCTTTTAAATCCATTTTACAATCAGTTTTGGAAACAAGAGTCATTTATTTCTCCCATACGTACAGACGCAAAACAATCGTCCAAGTGGTTTTGAGATTGGCTAAAATTGATATTTCCGTTGAAATATTGTTACGAAATATACAGGCGTAGTAAGATGGCTTCCCCGGAAAGCAGTTATAGGGTTGCCATAAAATATAGCATGGTAGGCAGGGTTGCCACATTTAGCGATAAATCGCCCATTTGGTGACAAAATTGGCGATATACCATGGACGGATGGAGAACCTTCTGGAACGAATTCCTACCGGTTTAGCCTAGAATGTCCTCGAACACCAGCCAAAAGCTATATAAACCCTGCTGGTATACGCGGAGAGGTAGTTAGTATCGAGAGTGTGCTTCATTGAGAGGACGAGTCAGAGCGCCTCGTTGAGAGGGGGAGTCTGTGTGCCTCGTCTAGAGAGCTGATAGTCAGTCATTGAGCGAGTGTCTCGAAGTCTAGCGCCGAGTTGGTCGTCGAGTGCATCGAGAGAGTCTTTTAGTGCATCGTCGAGTTTTGTCTTAGACTGTGCTGAGTCGAGAGCTGTATACTAGTACTATGCCGTGAAGCTGTCTCCACCGTAATAGCCTAATAACCTGAAGGCTGTGTCGCTGATCGTGTCGCGTGTTTATAGTAGTTCCTCGACGACTTTAAAACGTTTTTTGGAGCTGTCCTGACAATTACTGGTAAATAAAGTGTGTTTCCATACTTCATCAAGTGTCGTCCTTATTCACTCCAAATCATACGAAACCCGTACAAACGTGAAGGAAGAGAAAAACGTAACAATATGATTTCCGAAATTGTTCTCGAAATACTTCCATTATTCATACCCGAAAGTAAAAATATCGGAAGACAAAGCATATCTCGGATATGAATGTTCGGATTTCATAACATGTATTATTATTATGTATGAAAATACCAATGTTTTAATACAGTAGCTAATCGGAATACTTTTACAGGTAGATTTGAAGTCATTCTGTATGTATATTTGTATCAGTATATAAGATAAATAAAAATTAATGAACTTGTGGCGAATAGTTACAGCTTTTGGCGCATGTTTACTTATGATGCAGCAAATTAATAGCTCTTTATTCAGATTTCATACCAATAATCACAGTTACAGTACATTAGTTCCATTTGCAGTGCTGTGTAGGTCAGTTGTAGAGTCTAGAAGAGTAAATGTCAATATTTTCCTAAATCTGCTGGATACCATTTCTTGGGACTTTTTCTTGGGCCAGTGATTTTAAACATTGTTTTCATGCTGCCATTGCCGTCTGGTCATGATGAACTTAAAATCTGCGTTATACAATCCGTCATATCAATACCAACAGTAATGTTTTAGTCTTAAATGAACTGCGGACTAGATGCGTGTTGTATGACAAAAGGATCTGAACAGAGCATCTGCAATTTGTGAAAAGAAGCTAGAAAACGTAAAATTAAAACTTAAATAAATATCAGAGGTTAATTTGTACCATCTAAAGTATTTGCTATGATAATTTTTTAATAGAATGATGCTACTTGCCCTGCGTATGTGTTTACGAAAACGCCTAATATCACAAATTATACTTAATTTGTCAAGTATTATCGTTGCCTCAAATAAGTGAAAACATCTGATGAACACTTTAGTGAAAGGATATTATATATGTAAATATTCAAAATTTTCAATTGAAAAAACTACTTTTAGTTGAAAATGCTTAATTGCTGACAGGTTATTTAGCACAACGAGCGATTTGAATTTCAAGTAATTTGTCAACAATTGAAATTTGAAGTAAATTAATTTAATTATTTATATGTTGACATCCTTAAATTTCCCCATCATATTTTCACTTAACCCGCGGGAAGGCGCATGGGGTGTATCATACCCTAACCCTACATAAAAGTGGAATATTCCTAACTTGTGAAACTGAAATTTTTTGTGCTTTCAGTAGCTGAGTTTCTAGTTGTGGTTGACTTTCAGAACCGCTTTTTCTTTGCCTGTGTGTTTCAGAAAAAGATTTATCGGTATTTTGTTGGAACTGGGGTATGACACATCTTACGCGCCTGTCCGTGTAAGTGTTTTTCTGACTGAATATTTAGTTCAGAAATTTATTTCTAGAGTGAAACAAATATTTCTACTCGCAAGTGATTTTAAAGTACTTGACATTAAATTCTTAAAAAATTCTAACCGCATTATGGTAAAAAGAATGAGTCCCTATGAACTGGAGATGCAACGCCTGTGAGATTTATTAGAAATATTTGAAAGCGATGAAGATTGCATTTTGGAAACTGAAGATGAATCTAAGAATATTTTCTACAATGTTTTGGTTTCGAAAAAGATAAAACATTAATTCCTGATGTTCCTAAAAAAGGAAAAACTGTTCTTATGCTTTCAACATTATATAACGATCATGCTATAGATGATACTATTGGAGAAAATAAAACGTCAGGAATTATATGTTTTAATAATATGACTAAAGAAGGGATGGATATGGGGGATGAAATGTCAGCCTATTATTCAATTGCCAGAGTAACAAGAAGGTGGGCAATGGTAATTTTATTACCTGCACTGAATGTTGCTGTAATAAATGCTTGAATTATATTACAATCAACTGCTAATCCACGAACAAGAAACAGAAGTCTGTTTTTGAAGGACTTAGCATTACAATTAATGAAAAAAAGTATTGAACAAAGATCAGAGATTAATACTTTTCCAAGAAATTGACGTACTGCATGCAAAACAAAAGCAGAAGTTTCGATGAAGAATTAAAACGAATACATGAAATTCGAAACAAATGAGTATGAAAGATGTGTTAAATTTTTTGCCCTCGCGCCAAGGACAGAAGAACGTGAATGCAATGTTTAAAATATGAAAACATTCTGTGCCAAGAACACATGAATGCATTTCGTTAAAAGTGTGAAGAAATAAAATAAGCATTGTGTATTAGAGATGCAATGAAACTTAGAGGCATGATGTTTATTATTTTCATTTATCTTAATTTTAACTCTAAGATTATTTCGGAAATTAATTTTTTGAAACCCAATTATTATTCACTTATTTATAATACACGAGAAAAAAAACAGTTTTAAAAATAAATAATGCTATTTTTATTGTATTTTAAATATTGGAGCATGTGATACGCCACGCGCCCACTCTAGTAACTTTTCTTGGTGCGACTTCCGCTGGGTTAAGAATAAATTAGCCTTTTGGTTATACAAATAAAGCAATTATCTTTTTCTCATTTGTAGTATATATGTGATTTTCCAAACGCTTTGATTTAGATTTGCATAAATTAATATATAATTATTAATAGCTTATAATGGAATCTACATCACTAATACCGGAAGCTCTAAATGTGTAATCAGCCTTAAGATGTTTGACAGCCAATCCAAAGCACATGGATTTTCACCATTCACCATCAGGCATCGAATTCTGAGAACAACCTAAGCGACATAATGGCTTTGCAATACGAAATTACGTAGATCTCTGAGTCAGAACTCGGGGAATGTCAGAGTGAACGACGCGGAAAATTAAGTTAGATGAAAAGATTTTTCTCTTTGAAGTAGTTGGGAAAAGTCCCAGAGCACCTTGAAGACAAGACCTTTTTCTTTAATTAAAGCTTTCGAATGCAAATGGAATTGTTCTTTGATGTGGAATTTCGAAAGAAGGAAGAACTTCACGATTAGCAAGCAATCTCGAAACTTTCGCTTACCATGATGTTTCTGAGAGGTAGTTTTTTACACGATGTAATGTAAGACGAAACATTCTGAAAATGAGAAAAGAAAATTTTGTTCAAATGTTTGAAAAACTGATTTTATATGTAATTGCATTCCTTTCAAAGTTTTGCATTCTTAAGTGCCAAATTAGTTAAACATCATTTAGTTAACTACATAAAAACTTAGAAGTTCTATTTGTGAAAAGATTTAAACTAGTGCTCACATCCGCCTTTGATCACTAAAATTTGCATCGTGACTGTAATGGAATCACTGACACAATTTATGTTCTTGTTGAAAAAATATTTATTTATCTAAATATAATTGATTTTAAGAGAAAAATGGTTTTATGGAACTACAAGCAAATTAATGAATTTTGTGTTACTGACAAGAGAAGGTGGCATCACAAAGATTTTTCAATATTGCATTGCTTTAAATATAATCACATAGTAAACAACACATTTTTTCTAACTATGATTCACAAATGTATAACAATACTCTAACCGCTAGTATCTCGTGAGCATCCTCTTAGAAAATGCGATGAGGGCACTCAAAAAAGGGCAAATGATCCACTTTATTTACAGAGGCTGTTCGCACATTTTTTAGACGATTTTGGTAAGCGGTAATAAAAACTCGTTTCCTGCGAAAGAAGTAATTGCAATTGTACTATATTTTCAAAAGTCAAAATTATCATCTGTGGCTTGAAAGTTTTGTTTTTATTCAAAATGGCGAATTTAACAAAGCAGTGGTTCGAAGGCTACATTGACGCTCTTTCCGAAGAGAAATATGCATACTCCGTTATCCAAAAAAGATGTAAGAGTCATAGTTTTGTGATATCTAAAACGTCGATAGGTAATATGATCAACAAGAAAGAAAAAAAAAACGTCAAATTCGAGCCTCAAGTGGGACAAAAATTCCAAACAAGTATCCAAGGAAAAAACGGACATCTTCGACTATTGGAAAGGTACGTTGTTTAATGTTAAAAGAAAATCCCCCTAGTCAAAGGACAGTTGCAAAATCATTAAAATGCTCGGTGTCCACTGTAAACAAAATGATAAACGTTGATTTAAATCTTAAGAAAGCGAAAAAACGCAATGTGCATCGTCTTCTTCCAAAGCATATCGCTCAACGCAGGACACGCTGCAGAATTCTATAAGAGAAACACTTATCCAAAGAAAAATAGAAAACAATTGTCACAATAGATGAAGCATGGGTGTATTTAAATGATTGTAACAAAAAAAGAGCCATTTATTATCATAGAAGGGGAGAAAAAAATTAAGTACATGGTTCAAAGAATCGAAAGTTTTTCTAAGGGATTTATGATTGTTGCTGATCTTTCTTATAATGGCAAGTTAAAAATAAAGAGAGTGCAAAAAAATGTCAAGATTAACTCCAAATACTATCAGGAACATATTTTATCGCCAATTTTTCTGAATTAAATAGCATCGCTTTACCCCCAGTGCCATCAATCTGTGAGACTCCATCAGGACAAAGCTAGCAGTCACACATCAAAATCCACTCTAAATTTCCTAAAAGAAATGGAAAAAAAACTGGTATCAAGGCCATACCCTTCACTGATATCCCTACGAAATCTCCCGATGTGTCACCTATGGAGTTTTGTGCTTTCGGATTTTTAAAACCTGCATTATCCAAACGTTGTCCCAAAACCCTAACAGGACTCTGGAAAGTTGTTCGGGAGGAATGGGATAGAATACCTCTTCTGCCACTTCAAAAGGCATTACTCTCCTAAAAATCGGGGTGTCGAAAGATAGTTCAGAATAAGGGATGTCAAATAGAACATTTAAAACACAATAATTTTATGTAATTTTGTTTCGTGAATACAATATACATCGTCTAAGAAATGTGTGACCAGCCTCTGTACATTGCTCCAAACAAAAATATTTCAGTCCTTAAAATGGTTGTCCTAATCTGAAAATGATTTCATAAAAAGAAAAGCCAATAGTAGGACTACTGCAAAGAATGGGAAAAGGAGTGCATATCAAAAGGAAAGCTGGAATAAGTAATTATAGTGACAGATTGAAGTTATTTTGATATCTATGGATGCAAGGATCTATGGATACGATAAATATGAATATGTACAGGTATGTAAAATTGTAAAAGAATGTATCTTTTAGCTAGATGAAGCTGACTTGCTAATCAACACATCGGTCTTATACAGTTATCCAGATCATTAGATGCATCTGTTCACTACTGTTGGTGATTGTGGCTTCTAAAAAAGGGATTTCTGACGTAAAGATTCCTTTGAAAATCCATAAAACGACTAAATGTCATGATAATACATTTGGTGAAAACACCACGACTGGCACCAACTAAGCCACGTTCAAAATGGGTAATCTTATGATGATATCTGAATGTCCTGGTGTGTCCAATTTAATCAGGAGGTATCGCATGTATCATCAATCTAGCTCTGGGAGCCATTTCATTCTTCATTTCAAGCCAAATATTTATGACCATTGCAGGTATTATTTGTGCTGACGTCCACCCCAATGAGCATGGATAGTCCCCATAGAAATTCCAAACAATACCTATTAAAATATTATATTACTATTACATATTTATATAGGCAAAATTTCAATAAAATCCCCTCGGTAGAAGCAGGGCAAAGTTTCACTTCAAAGTTTAATCCAAAGGAAACAAAATAGAGAAACTATTTTAAATAAAACTCTTCAATAATATATTCACTCTGATTTTTCTAGCTAATATTAATGTAAAAAAATATATGATATATTTACAGTTTTTAATAACTAACTTAATATATCGCATGTTTTTCTCATTATCTTACTTAAGTCAGCAACCTTTTTTCAAGCAAGCATGACTGCCTTCAGTTTTGTTTCTCCAGAGTATGATCCTAAAAGAACGAAAACTCCGAACCTATTACCCAGCTTTTAAGCATTCCAAGTTCCCTAGCACAATCCTTTTAAGGATGAAGCCATTTGTACTACTCAACGCAAGAGGATATTGACAAACTCCTCTCAGAAGTCAGTCAACAAATTCGATTAAAACCATAAAAGATGATGATATATCGCAAAATGCAAGCTTAACCGAGGGAGGGAAGGCAAAATTGTAATTCCTAGCGGAAGGGTGTATCCGAGTAGACGGGCACTTTATTTTCTCGGCTGAGCCATCTTTTCCGAGAAACAGAGTCTGGAGATTATTTTCGGAAAAGTCCAAACACTTTTTGGAGTTACAGTTTTCTTGTGAGTGCTGATGGGATTAGGAGGCTATTTCAGTTTTTTTATAGATGAGAACCAAACAAAACGTCTGCGCTAGAACTGATTTAATTTAGTAGCAAAGTAAAGATTTATATCTTTCGACCAATTTGAAAGTTTGAAATATAAATTGAATTTGTTATGTTTGCTTGGCAATCCAATCTGAAGACTCTCTTTTAAATATTATAATACTTATGGGAGTTTAGAAAGAGTGAATATTAAAAGCAAGTTATTCTAAAAGCATAAATATGTGCAATACTATCCATACATTTTGAAGAAATCCGTTCGTCCTTTGTACTAAATTTAAATCTATATTCTCTAGACAGCAAGAGGTAAAGCAGTATTTCGCTTAATATTTTCCTTTAGTTATAATGCAGTATTTCTTGGTATTACAAAGAGTTCAAAAGATTGCAAGCAATATTTAAATCTACATTGTAGGTCTTTTAAAGAGTTCATTTCATTAAATTTTAAAATACAAAATTTTACATTAGTAAATGGAAAGTTAATTTAATTTGATTCGCTCAATTTTGTACTTCTGTTATATTCTACTCTCTATTACATTCATGACACTAGAGTTTGCAATGTGACATTTATCATTAGCGCAAAAGTGCATAAGCATTACAGAATTAATATTAATTAATTATGGAATAATATCAGTCGCTGATTTCTTCAGTTTCAAAGTACCCTTTAGTGGTTCGTCAGGATTTGGGGGTAACCGATACTGAATGTGAGAATAAGAAATGAAACATGAAATAAAACACCATGTGGTTCTTGAAATAGAATTGAATCTCTGTGGCTTAAAATTTGTAGAATAAAACCCGACCTTTCCAAAAATAATAGCTTTAAGACGTGATAAACATGACAGTTAGTTTACATGATAGCTACTTCGCGCTAGACTTCCCAGATGCAGATCTTACCGTCTATGCTTCATAAAGAACATAAGCAAAAATGTGACGTGAGTGTCACGTGGCTTCCTGGTATGGGCTTTAAAATATTATTTTTTTTTTTAGAACAACAGAAAACTGGTATTAAATATTGTTAGATATTTACAATAATAAAGTGATATTAAATATTGTTATACTAACTACATATGCAAACTGTTATTATATTTCTGGTTAGGTTTTTGTTATTTGTCAAAAATCACTTTTCGTAAATTTGAAGTTCCAAAACATTAGTATTTTCTTCACTTAAAACACTTCTAAAATTGGAAGTATGGTCACTTTACTTACTCAAGTCTTTCTGCCCGTCGAGACGCTTTTGGTGCACCAAAATTCTTTCTGCCCGTTGGCAGATTCGTTCAATTTTCGTCATAAAATTGTAATTTTTACTTAAAAAATTATTTTGGAACTATTTAAAACACAAAGTGAGATGGTTCGTCCAAAAAATAAAGAGCCTAAGGAGCAACGCCCCGACAATGAAACGCAGTCGGCCAGTGCTCCAATAATAGATAAGACACAGAAACAGAGCAGTACACGACAGCTAGACGTTGATATAACTTTGGTAGATGCCAGTACAGAGTATCAGGAGGCTTCAGAGTGCTATAATAATCTAATTGGATATTTAAATAGAGACGACATTTCCACAAAAGCAAACAAAAAGATACGAGGTTTCTTTGACCGTATGTTAAGAAGTCGCGAGGCAAAGTTACAAAATAGCCAATTTGGAAGGACAAATAGAACAAACTAAGAATATAGAGACATGCATCCAAGGAATAGTCGCTACTCAAAAGCTGTCTTATGCAGAATTATTTGATGACGATCAAAGACCCCGAAAATAAAGACCAAGTAAAGGCTTCTAAGCCTAGAAAGGAAATAAGAATGGATACGTTAATACCTTTGGCAGGAGACGAGAAAATACTTTGCAGTTGGCAGTTTGGAAAGGAAACCAATGAATCAGAAAACACTGCCGAGGCATTGGTTTAAGATAAACTGACCCACAATTTAAAGTATGTAATTACATAACATAGCAAAGAGAAGACCTAAAATGAAAAGCGACCAAACAGAGAGATTTCGCAGCAAAGACCTTTTATACCAATGCATGATTACATTAAACAGATTACATTTCGGATCACATTATAAGAATGTTTAATTTAAGCGAATTAAATTTCAGATACATAGCACATTGATATTCGGATGTTGGAATCAATCGCATTCCAGGGATAATTGCAAAACAGAGATCAGATGGCGGATCACTTTTCAGAATTATAGGAATTAAACTTTATATTAGAAAAGTTATTGCTGTGCTATTTTTAGAATGGAGAGAGAAGCATGTTCAAATTTAAAAGAGGAGTTAAAAGGCTATTGTTAATTTATCATTAGAAAGATATACACGTTCTACGACTGATTAGTTTTGAGTTATGCGAAATAAATACATATGTGCATATACATGTCATGAAAAAATTCCTTTTGAATCCATTTTACAACTCGTCTTGGGAAAAAAAAAACGGTCCTTTATTCTCTCCGTATGTACAAAGGTAGGGACAAAGTTCTGCAGCGTCATCCTCACTGTGCATAATTATGTGTTTATCAGCGTTTTATGGTGACGTCCAGGAGTGGGTATTTATACCTAACGAACACAACCTTGGTCACAGACATCTGGTAATCTCTTCAGAATCAACGCTCGTCCTAAGGCGCTCTGAGAATATATCATGCCAGACGGTTAATTCCTTTTTGAATTGCCATTAAATGTGCTAGACGAACTTTCTGACCTCTCTTCCAAGTTGCTCGAGGCATGGAAGATTAGTGTCTGTCATCAGAGTGTTCAGAAATTCCCGATCGAAATGTAGGTTTGACCGAGTATTTTGTGTGAATTCGCTCTCTATTAAATGGTATCCGCCGATAACATCGCGGCAAAAACATCGCGGACAAAAACGTCGCGGAGAAAACAACGTAAGGCGAAAACGTCGTGCTACAAAACATTGTGGGAGAAAACATCGCAAAGAGAAAACATCGCAGTTCTAAAACATTGCGGTACAAAATATCGTCGTCCAAAATAAAGCGGATTAAAATTTCGCAGTTTAAAAGCATCTCCGTCGAAAATATCACGGTAAAAAATAAAGTATCTACAAATCATCGCATGACGATAACATCGCGGACATGCTTTTTTCAAGTTTTAATTATTGTAAATGGTTATTCCCATAACGATTTGTGAGCTCAAGATGTAAAAAAGGATAATTTTTACTTTCACATTTTTTTATTAACTAATAAATTTTTGCTGAAAAAGTTAGAAGGAAACTTAAGCATAGAAAATTAAATTCAACTTATAGATTACACTTTTCATGAAAAATTACCAGTAAAAACTTTTTAAAAATGATTTATTAATGGCCTTTGTTAGTTAACTATGCCAGTTTAAAATTTTATTAAGTGCTATAAGTTGCATTAATTTTTTATGCTAAAGTTTCCTTCTTATTTTCTCAGCAAAAATTTATTAGTTTATAAAAAATATGAAAGCAAAAATTATCCTTCTTTCCATCTTGCGCTCACAGATCATTATGAGAATATCCATTCACAATTACTAAAACCTGAAAATATCATGTCTGCGATGTTATCGTCATGCGATGATTTGTAGATACTTTATTTTTACCACGATATTTTCGACGACGGTGTTTTTAAACTGCGAAGTTTTCGAACCGCTTTATTTTCGACGACGATGTTTTGTGCCACGATGTTTTAGAACTGCGATGTTTTCTCTTTGCGATGTTTTTTCCCACGATGTTTTGTAGCACGACGTTTTCGCCTTGCTTTGTTTTCTCCGCGACGTTTTTGTCCGCGATGTTTTTGCCGCGATGTTTTCGGCTGTAACCCTATTAAATAGTGAAGAACATTTCCGTCTACTCGGCCGCAGCCGCAACGCTTTGACAAATCCAGTCAGACTCACTCGAGGTAGTGCGGCAATCTACAGTGACCCGTTATCAATTGATTGACATAACAATTTATTGACTAACTTTATTAATAAACATTAACGTTAATCGTCCAGTATCGGACGACTCCCATTGAATTTGCCATTCAGAAGTGAAGAACTATACCTTTGAAGCTCCGTGTGATTATGACGATGGGGATAGAAAGGTTTTCATTAAATCTAATCCTTTAAGGTGGTGGGAATGACTCGAAAATTTTACTTTTATTTATGTTTCATAATAAGTTTTTGATTACTTTGTGAATGATGCTGATTCATTTTATTTCTCCTTTTAGTTTTTGTTTTTATTTATCTCTTTCAATATGACATTCCATACAAGCATAATAAATAGAAAGGGGTGTCAAAAATAAAATGTAATCAAGAAAATGAAATTTGATAAATTTCCAAGCAAACAAGTATGTCGAATAACAAAGCACAGTCACTAAGTGAACTAAACGAAATATGTAAAATCAAAAATAAATAATTTACTTCTTACTTCAAATTTGCTATATGCGAGTAGCAAATAAATCATACAAATAAGAAATTTCTAAACTTCTATTTTGTATAAATTATTTGCTCTTTACTTAACTATTATTCAAAATATCTTAAAATATTAATAATATGGTTTGCAGACATCCGATTTTTTGAAGCAGGAGTACATGAAAAATGAGCAATGCCCACGCCGTGTCTCAAACCTCTCGAATGCGCGCCGAGTGTGCAACCGTTACACCACGAAGGTGTGCAAAAAGGAGAGAGAAAATACCTTATACACTCCCCCTTTTAAAGGACGATTTGGGATTAGGGAACCTAGTCGTCAAATCCTGGATGTGAAGAAACATCATCCACCACCTTTTTAGTTCGGAAGCCACTGTAGAGACATTAAGTATTTTTGAAGCAGGAGTACATGAAGAATGAGCAATACCCTCGCCGGGGTTCGAACCTGGATCTCTCGAATACGCGTCGAGTGTGCAAACGTTTCACCAGGAGGGCATGCATAAAGGAAGGAGAAAATGCCTTATATTGGAAATGATATTTTTAAAATTTATCTACTCAAAAATATGATGATGACCATGATATTATTATCTGTTAATTCACTGTATTATTTCTTTCTATTTACTTATTATTTCATATAATTTATTTATTAATTGGAACGCTTTTACATAAAAGGTGATGCAAAAGTAATCAGGCCCACCAGCGGCCGAGCGGTTAAGTCGCTGAACACTGGTAGTTCGGTCCGAGGTTTGAGTCCCGCGAACGGGCTGGCTGCATGGGCGTTTTCGTGGTTTTCCCCATGTGTAACGTGTATACGAGCCATTTTCCCTTAGAAAGTCCTCCACGAAGGCATCTCTCCTCTTAGGCAGATAGCCCTCGAGGCTTTGCCATAATCACATACACACACACACACAAAAGTAATCAAATAAACGCATAGGAAGACCTGGTTTTGAAAGCGATAAACTCTCCAATGTAAGCTAGGAGTAATAAGTATTATAATTTCAAATTTAGCAGAATATGAATAACTTAATAAATCTGACTATATTCATATACCGCGTTCTACCACAGGGTTGCGACTGCAAAGAGCTTAACAAGGGCACAAAACATCAAACATTTAAGTGAATTTCCAGTAAAGTCATTTCCAGGACATAATTGAGCAGTTGAGGTTTTGAAATAAATTTCACTCTTTTAAAAACTTCTTGCAAAAAGCAGCTTTCAATTTACATAATCATTCTTGGTCATGACAGTATCCCAAGGATAAACATCTCAAATGCAAGGAGAAAAACTTCTGTAAGAGTTAAGTTTTCCACTTCCTGAGTATGAAGATCTGATCCGAAAACCTCCATCACATCGCTTCGTCCGACAACTAATCCATATTTATGTGAATCCCTCGCCTCTTTACGACACATAAAAAAAAGTAGAAAGTAAGGATGTTTCTTCATTAGCATATAAAAAATGCTCTGCTTTAAAGTTTTCGCTTAACATTTTTATGTTACTCTTTTTATTAAAATTGAGTTCCCGTCATGCTTCTTTTTTATGACGTCATATCTTATAACAACGTTATGATTTTATACACACTAAGCAGAATAAAGAAATGATTTACATTTTATGATTACTTCAAAATTAAAAAAAAATAAATGAAAGATTTATAAGATGGAAATTACGAGATTAATAAAAATAAAAAACTCTATAAGTCATGTAAAGTTAATGTAATATAAATCTTTAAATCTTAAAATCGGCAAAATGCAAATATGATATTCAAATACGTCCAGATTATAAAGCTTAGATTCAAGTGTGCTTATTTCCTGTATTTGGTAATCATGCGCAATTTATTACATGGATCAGCGAAGGTTTATTTTGTTGTGTGTGCTGAAATCAGATACGCTTTTATGAGTGCTGGTGTCCACGCACACGTTTGCATGCTCATCTAGCAGTATGTTAATGTTTGTGCTTTAATATCAAAACTTTAGTGTTTGAGCAAATATAATTTAAATTTTAAATTATATATGCTTCTATAAGCATATGTAGCATAGCAGAAATTTAAATTAAGAAAAATGGTTTTGCTACTTCCTTGCGAGTTTATTTTACACTTTTCTAGTAGGTTTTATAGGCAATTTCTGGGTTACTATTAAATATAATCCCAAGCCAATTGTAATATTAAATGCTTATCAAAATCTTTAACTCATGCTGATAAGAATATTTTGTTTTTCCATGCCTAACTTGAATATGAAGATATTTCTCTTAAAAGTCTTTCATGACGGTAATTCTACGCTTAAACAGATAGCTCTCGAATTCTTTGTTTTATTTGGTTAAAAAGAATCTAGCTAAGAGAATTTCAGAATTCTTCTTCAGTAGGATCCGTTATGAAAATACAAAAAAGAAGGTTGGTGATGATTTGAAAATAATAGTTATTTTCCTTAACTTGAAGCTGAGTTTTACAAAGTATCACTATTTTCTATGCAAATATAACAAGAAAAGGAAACAAAATCATGGTTGCCTAAGTATTACACGAAAGAAATATCACTAATTTGAGGAAGATTTAATATCATCAAAATTGACTGTTTGGAAAAGATCTATTTCACTCTGCTAAACGCTACACTCACAATTTTGTAGAAGAAAAAGTTGGAAAGAGTAAAGCTTCTAATAAAGAAGCTAATTTTTTAGCATGGACGATACTAAAGTCTTTCCATTCTGTTAAAAGACCACTGATTATCTCTCTTGTATCAAATTGTTATATGGATACGAAAAAGAATGAATGTACAATCTAGTGATCTGTTTTCAGGGATGATACTAACTGCTTGTTCAATTCCACTATAAGAAAGGTGAGTAATTTTAGGTGTGATAGGGAATTAAGTGCCCCCACGGGCGAATAGATAATACATGCATAGGAATAAAAGCTTCTCTTCCTTGTAGTAACAATGAAATCCCTATTTTCACTTTAATGAACCAAATCGTTTATGAACCGTGAGGGGTTTCGCTGAGAGCAGCGGACGTTAATTTGAAAGCAAGGCTTTCTTGTATACAACTTTCAAAAATCCTAGAAGTTAAAATTAGGCAATATATAATAAAATCCTAAACAAATCTGAAATATTTAGCAACCAAGGTAAATCTTCGGATTATAGAAACTTGGCGATTTTTTGGCGAAACTTTGGCGACCAACCCTGTTACAGCAACCTGCTAGTGTTTTTTTTTTGACGCCATTTTGTTTTCACGAAGTAAAGGCATTTTTTTTTTTTTTTAATTCAACATTTTTTCCAACAATCCGCTAGCCGAATTACGCTTATGCTAGAACTTTTATGGAACAAAAGTGCTTAATCATGACGAAGATTAGGTGCGAAATTGGGAGAAAGTGTACAGTCTCCCACTGCTTCGCACGATTTTAAGAATTGACATGCACGTCCATGTACAAGTCGACTTACTTTCAATTAAAAAAACATCCCAGAATTGCACGAAAATGGCATTGCGCACACTCTTGACTTTATCCATGTACACATCGACCTATTTTCACTTAAACAGTCAAAGAAAATTGACAAAAATCCAATTCTTCTTACTCTTGTAAAAAGCGGGCCCACCAGCGGCCGAGCGGTAAAGAAGCTGAACACTAGTAGTTCGGTCTGAGGTTCGAATCCCGCGAACGGGCTGGCTGCATGGGCGTTTTCGTGGTTTTCCCCATGTGTAACGTGTATACGAGCCAGTTTCCCTTAGAAAGTCCTCCACGAAAGGCATCCCTCCCTTTAGGCAGATAGCCCTCGTGTGCTTTGCCATAATTAAATACATCAATACATCTTGTAAAAAGCGCCAAACAAATAAGTGGACGATTCTGCACTTTAGCAGCGAAATTGTTTCTAAGTGCTTATTAGCTAAAATCTCGATCGGTATTTTCCGGAAAATGTCACATGACATGTCTCATGATCTCTCATTTCTCTGAGACAAAATAATCTGTGATTCGAACTGCGCACTTTTCAGATTATTGTTAGTGTTATATAGTCCTACCTAGTAACCTTTATAGCCTTACCAAAATATCGCCAAATTACCTGTTACCATATTCCAAAGATTAGCCGCAACCAAATTTTTAAACAAAATTGAAGTTTATAGTAAACAAATTCCTTGTATGAGGCGATATAAGAAGTAGTTTTGTGAAGAAATCTTTTTATTAAACATGACGTTATTTTAATTTCTGAATATCCTCTAGACAGGCAAAGAAATGAAATGCAGATAGACTCTCTATCGAGGACTAAAATTTTTAAGAGGCATTTTGTCGGTTTTCGCTGTGCAGAGTGTCTAATAAAATGCGATTGTCGCCTTTTTAGGGTGATGCAGGAGAAATAGAGAGAATAATTTTAATAGCTAGGTGCTGGTAACTGGTTTAGAGAGAATGGTGGTGTGAGGGACTTTTAGCTATTGTAAATGAGGTCAGGCATGGTGGTGTCTGAAGTTAGTTTCAATTAATAATTAGGTCAAGTGTTATATAGTAAGAAATATCGTCGGGGACGAGAAAAGTAAAAACAAAATTGGTATGGAGAGAGAGAGCAGCAAAATATAGCTGATAGAAAGGTTTGTAGCAATGGTGACCAGAGACCGATGTAATACAGGGATGATTCATAAGAACGTAAGAAATGAAGGAAAATTTATTGAAAATGCACTAGCCTCGTTTATCATGATCAGCTGAATTAAAGTCTCTCTTAGTGTACGTTAAATTTTATTTTGAGATTGTTATTAAAGTATGATGAAAGGGAATGACGGATTGTGTAAAGTCTTTGTAGAGTGATGGTATGTGTTTTGTGCAGACTTTTTCGGTGTGTTCCTCTTTACGATGTGTTGGGTGCGACGATATTCCGATTATATTATTTCTTGAATGATGTTTGAGACTGTCATTTAGCGTGTGAGAGCGAAACAGGATGTGAACGTGTAAATTCTTGACTTCAAATATTGAGCCTTTGTTCCGCCTGCAGCGATTGTGTAATGATCTTTGTGATGCGTTTCTGTCTAAGACGTGTTGTAAAGGGAGTGTTCTGAAAGTTATATAGCATGGTGGAGAAAACGGATATACTGTAATAGTAATGGACAATGCTAAGGACACGTTACATAAATTCATTTATATTTCAGCTTCCAGTGGAACATTTGGGGGATGTATTATTCCTCATGGTCGTATAATAGTCCAAATGTCCTGCATTATATTTGAAGAAATTAAGTAATGAAAAATCTGCATAAATGTATATATGTGATAAAACAACGGTACATTGACCCATCGAATTTTGAATGACGTAATTCTACTGCGAATATGGGCATGTGGAAACCGAAATCTGAAATTGATCGATTTCATATTTCGTAAAACTATAATGAATTTCTGATTAACAAACTCAAGGACTTCAAAGCGAGCCATGGCAACGTTGTACAGAAAAATATTTATACCTCCAGCGTTCGGGACTCTGTATCGGAAATTCTAAAGATATGCTCAATTTAAAATTATTTTGCGATATTATTCTTGAACTGAATTTTATAGTTTAAGTGCGAACAACGTGATATTCGATAAATAAATGTAACAGACAAAATGTAAAAAAAAACCGCCATTTTGGACGTAATTTAAAATAACCTTTCAGATTTTTATTTACTTTATTTATTTTTTTAAATTTGAATTTCTTAAAGCTAGGATCATTGTAAACAAGGATCACCATTAGAATGCCTTTTATTATGATCTCATATCATTCTAAAGAACTGAATGTATCAAATATTGACCTAGCTATACTAAATATTGACTCAAATATTAAGAATGAATATTGGGTTATATATAAACTTTTTTATCTATCTGTATACTATAATTACAGCTTTATGAATTTATAGAGACATTAGGTATTTTTTGGAAGCAAGCAAGATGAAAAATTAGGAACGTCTTCCCCGGGAATCGAACCACGAACCTCTGGAATACCGGCCCAGTGTGCAGAACCACTACACCACGAAGGCACGCTGGGAAAGCGAGAGAACCACCTTATAAATTCTAGATTGTATTTATCAAACTGAACCTGTTTGAAATATTTGCAGCCGTATTTGATATTTTAAAATTATTTGGAATGGTATAGGATTCAAAATCGTGTATTATCATTTTGTACATGATGTATTCATAAAACTAACATGACAACAAATGTAATTATAGAAAATTAAGCTAAAAGGAATGTTTATCAGCAACAAAAGAAGAATTAAACCAGTGATCATTGCTACTAAATCCTTATGCCTGGCTCTGTAATCATAGCGTTTCCGCGTCGTCATTGCTATTCAAACGTTTAATCCATAGATATAGTTAAAAATACGTTGTCAGTAGTTTAAACTATAATTACGTATTTGCCAGTAATCATGTATTTAACAACAGTATTTTTCCATAAGATTTGTTAATTGCAAGGAGTCTTTGTTAGTCATTCTCGAAGGTGGAACTACATGCTTTGAAAAATGTAAGGACATTGAAATTTTTAATTATTTGTGAATTTGAATTTTATATCGGTGTTTATCTTATAACGAAATTTAAAAATTCATAGTTATAAATATTCCACTTTTGTTCTTTATAGAGGTTTTAAATTCCCCTTTTATGCTTTTTAAGAAACTCTTTTTATACAATAAGTAAATTCTATGAAATTTAGAATTTCTCGTTAGATATTAAATAAGGTATTTTTAAAATATTTAAATAATATATATAACCATATTTGCTTACATGGCTGTCATGTTATTTATATTACAGCCTTTGAATTTAGTTGTCTAAATATAATTATGTTATTTTATATTATTTAAATAGCTCATGTTATTATTTAAAGAATTGTACTGTTTTATAATATTTCCATTGTGTTTTATTATACTTTCCATAATTATCAGTATATTTTTAGAAAGCTAAATTTAGAAGATAAATTCCCGTATACTGGCGCCTCATACGAAACATGTGAAGGCTCGTTTTAAATTTTTAACTCAATTTAACATTGCTAATTTTATGCCTCTTCTCAAGTTTTATAAGGTATTTTCTCTTTTCAAGTTTTATAAGGTATTTTCCACCTATTTTCTCAAATTATCTCTGTATGTCTCTATTCATGCTTGCAGCATGTATTCATGGTGTAACAGTAGAACACTCAACTCAGCACGTATTCCAGAGGTCCAGGTTCGAGTCCCAGTGAGGGCACTGCACATTCTTCCAATCTTCTGCATCATTAGTCCGAATGACTCTAGAGGTGCACCCGAACTAAAAAAAAAATGTAGTAAACGATAGTTCGTGACCACCAGAATTAGGTGATTGAGTCCCCATAATCTCCAGTGGTCCATTAAAAAGGGGGGAGAATAAAAAGTATTTTCTTCCTCCTTCCAGCTTGCCTTCGTGGGATAACTGTAGCACAATCGGCGCTTATTCAACTGGTCCAGGTTCGCGTCTCTGCTCATTTCTCATATTTCCTGCTGTAAAATTACTTAATGACTCCACAGTTTTGCTTACTTTTTCTCTCTAAAGCAAGTGTATATGAATAAATAAATAAAAAAATGCAAGAAAATTTTATACAAGTTATTCATGCCTACTGAATACTTCTGTTATTTTGCTTGCTACTGAATATCTGCATTTCTTTTCCTTACTAATAAACATCTCACCAGGTGAAGTTATTTCCTGGTGAGGTAATTTCCACCTCACCAATAGCCGAGTGTTTATAGACCACTGAATATATTATAGACCACAAATATAGTTTGCCTTGGTTTAAACTCAAACGAATTGATTGGCTGTGGTTATCTCCATGTGTAATGTAAATACGAGCCATTTTTCGTTCGAAAGTCTTCCAGGAAGTCATCCCACTCTTTGGCAAATAGTCCTTTGATGCTTGGCCAAATTCAAATAACAAAACAAAAAAATCTGAAAGTTTTCATGTTTTAAATTACGTCCAAAATGGCGTTTTTTGTATGTTACCTTTATTTATTAAATATCATGTTCTTTGCAATTAAACCGTAAAATTCAGTTCAATAGCAATGTCGCAAAATAATTTTAAAATGAGCCTATTTTAGAATTTCTGATACAAAGACTCACGCGCTGGAGATAAAAATACTTTTTCTGTAGAACGTTGCCACTGCTCGCTTTGAAATCCTTGAGTTGTTAATCAAAAATTCGTTAAAGTTTTACAAAATATGAAATTGTTCATAAAACAAATTCCAAATTTCAAATTTGGTCTTCCACATGCCCATATTCGCAGTAGGATTACGTCATTCAAAATTCGGTGGCTCTATGTACCGTTATTTTATCACAAAGCGAGAAATATGAAATATGCATACATTGAATGCAGATTTTTCATTATTTAATTTGTTCAAATATAATGCAGGACTCTAACATTTGGTGCCTACAGTTTGAAAAGTGAAACGGACATTTGTATAGTGATTCAATGCAAAATCGCAAAACGGAAACAATAATCCTTCTGGGACAAAGCCCCTTTGGACTAACAATGTTACTACCATCACAATTCACTAATATGGAACTATTTCAAGTCTCTGATAATGTCGTAGATCCTATCAGATTTCTCGAAGTAGGTAGAAAGGAAAAGGGACTTTGCCCTTACCACGATTTTAATCACGAATCTTGGACCTGTTAACATGAGATAAGTTAACTCCTTACACAGAAGGGCAAGCACAGAAGTATTTCATAATTCTTTTCACACTTGGGCTGTTTATAGAGTGACGGCAAATAGCCAGAGACGCGTAGGAGAAAATCCTGGTGGTGAAGGATTATATTTCTCCGCATGTTAATTCTGTCATTATTATGGAGAATATTTAAGTTTTTGAAGCGAGAAAAATGAATTGTTTATTGTGGTGTTGCTGGATTCGAAAGGCGGAATTACCACTTGCTAGTTGAACGTAAACTACGAGAACATGCATGGGGAAAGCTTTAATTCCTTACATTATTACTGTTGACACCTTTGTTAAATTTAGTCATTTAAACTAAGTTATGAACTGATTAGATATGTTAGGAGATGTCGCGCCTATTTTGAGAATTTTGTTCCTCTAAATAACTTCAAATTGTTAATACACTTCATTTTATTTGAAATAATAATTTAGTTCTCTTCGTGTGAATATTACATCTCTTATTGAAATACTGCTAAAAAATTTTATATTTAACTAACTGTTCTTGTGTTTCTATCTGTAAATCGCCAAAGATATTTTACTGCATGATGCACCAATAGCCTGAAGTTGAATAGGAATAATAGCCTGAAGTTGAGTAAAGAGTAAAACATAATAAAAGTATCTCTTCAAGAACCAATTAATTTTGAAGCATTACATTCGCTGACAAAGAAAGGAGATTAAATTCCTTCTACGGGAGAATTAGAACTCTCTTTCATTCAGCGTCTATTTCATTAAACCTTCAAGAACATACGAAATTGAGATAACACCTTCTGGTATCAGTCTACGATAGCAATTTATTATTAAAGCTCTTAAGGCCTAAAAGTATCAGTGATTCATACTATATTAATAAATGATGATAATATTGCTTTAGTGCAGTCATTTCGTATTTTTGTAAGATAGAATCCTGTTTTAAGTTCATATCAAATAAAAGCGACTGGGGGGAGAGTAAAAGTACTCATCAGGATTTTACGTTTCTCTAAGAAGCTGCCGACGTTTCGAAGAAACGCATTTACTTATACGTATAAAATGCTTGGTTAGTATGTTGAACTTTATTAGTACAAAGGGGCTTTGTCCCTGAGGGACTATTTGCGTCGAATCACTCTGAATGTCGTTTCACTTTTAAAACGGTTGCCACCAAATATTATCGCTCTGCATTATATTTGAAGAAATTAAATAATGAAGAATCTGAATAAATACGTATATGTATGTTTCTCGCATTGTGATAAAACAAAAGTACCTAGAGCCATCTAATTTTGAATGACGTAATCCTACTGCGAATATGGGCATCTGGGAGACCACATTTGAAATTTGAAATATGTTTTATGATCGATTTTATATTTTGTAAAGATTTAAAGAATTTTTTATTAACAAACTCAAGGATTTCAAAGTGAGCAATGGCAACTTTGTACAGAAAAAGCCTTTTTATCTCCAGCTTGTGAGACTGCGTATCGGAAATTCTAAAGATATGCTAAATTTAAAATTATTTTGCTATATTGCTCTTGAACTGAATTTTATGGTTTAAGTGCGAAAAAATGATATTTAATAAATAAAGGCAACACACAAAATGTTAAAAAACGCTCCTTTGGCCGTAATTTAAAATCTAAAATCTTTGAGATTTTCTTTTTTTATTTAATTTTAATTTACATCATAGTTATCTGTTCACCGTTTTCATTATAGTTCGATATGATTTTTCACCGTTAAGAAAAAAGCCTAAAACTGCCAAGTATAAACAGTGTTTGAAATTTATGAATATTCACAGGCTTCTCATAATTGACTTACATCTTTTCATTGGTTTGCGTTGGCAACACACTTTCGCGTTGTCTTTTGAATATGGTCACCAGAATGCAGCTGACCTGCAACTGTTTAAGTATTTATTTTTAATTGAATTATATTAACGAATTTTTATTAGATATTTATGTATGGATATTCAATTATATGATTATAATTTCGTATGTATGAAGTGGGAGGATATCAATTTATTAAAGAATTATCAAAAAGGCAAAGATTATTCGTATTTCGGCGCCATTTCATTAACGATCAGTAAACGATGACTTACTTGATTATAAAGCTTTCAGCACTTGTACTAAGAATAGATATTTTTCGAAGATCGAAATAAATTCATCCTTTTATAATTAAATCGGAATTACATTTTTTCGGGTGTTTTAGAAAACGTTAGATATTTGTGAAACGCTTCAGACGTGTTGTAATTTTTTCTTTAGCATTTAAACTGTTATATTTTCTTTCAGAACTCCTTAATAATTTCAAACCACGTGTACTAAGGTGTAATACATATTGCAAGTCTTTCAAACTCTTAAAATGTCATACCAAACCTTCATTTTTGGAAGCTGTTTAAGTTTGTCATAAGAATTAAACTAACTTTAAGATAATTATAATGTATTAAAGCGGTAGCTAAAATGTGCAGGATTTAGCTCGAGTAATAGTGCTGTAATCTTAGGTGTTTTAGTTTGCTCAACCAATATCATTTATACTTTGATTTTTTTTAACACTAGAAGTGATAATAGTGTCGAAACTCACATTTCAAATTTTTGCCAATAAATTTGTTCAATTGCAGTGAAATTTATAACTTTATTTGGAGTTTATGTATGAGTATGTAAATTTATTTGAAGTTTGTGAGGTTTATTTACTTATTTTTAATTAATAGTTCATTTTAAGTTTTTGCACTTTCCTATTACTCTCTTTTCACCTACGCTCTTCATGCCAGAATGGAAATGAGACAGCGAGCGTTTATTCATATTAAGGTAGAAAGAAGTGCTATTAGATTTTCGGAATTTAGTTTTAGAGTGTGTCTGCTTATTCTAGGCTACGTTGTGACGTGGTTATTAGCGACTTTATTTAGTGACGTTGAGTGCTTCTAGCCATTCCGCTTAGTCTCGCCGGTTTTCTGGAAACCAGAGCCTTACCTTCGTATTAACTTACCCTGCGACCCTTTAGACTAATCTAACACTTTTTGGATTTGTTCATAGTTATGTATTTCTGTTAAGTCAGAACTGCTTGACTTGTGTAAACCCAAGTTGGATAATTGTTGTCTTTGTATAAAAGGGTTTTGCACACACCCTTCTTCTGAATTTTATTTTGTTTCATAAGGCTAGAAGAAATTCTTCAATAGTCTTTTGAAAGTTTATAGTATTTGCTCTCTAAGAGAACTAGACTTCATAAGTTTATGTGTGAGTATATATTAAATTCTTTATTCCCTTCCCAAAGTAATTTAAAGCGTGTGAATCACTGATATGTCGTAACCCAGTGATTCTCAGGGGGCGCGAGCATATCCAAGAGAAAATGTTATTTAAAAAAATTGGTTAAGTGACTTAAAGGAAAGAACACACACACACATACAAAACAAGATACATTTCGACATATTTAATAATTAACTTATTAAATTAAAACAACTTACTAAATAAAAAACAAATTTAATAATTATTAGTGACTTCATTGGGCCTGTCTTGCAGAGCAAAGTTTTTCGAAGGAGGTTTTAATATTAGAAATAGACACTCTCAGTTCTTTTTCTATATTTAGCTGAGATCAATATTTTGTCTTCAAAGAAGCCACGTCAGAAAATCCAGTTTCACAAAGGTAAGATGTTGAAAATGGTAGTAAAATGCGAAATGCCCTTGTTTTTCGTGTAGAAAACTCATCATCCACTCCTGCCCAAAATTCAAAGAGTGATTTATTACTAAATTGTCTTTTGGTTTCGCCGTTTGCCGTGAAGTCTATGAAGGTTTCTTCCACTTCAATTGAGAGTCCTTCGGGAGTACTTTGAAATGGATCCCTCACCCACTTGCAACTTGATATCAGTTAGTCGTCAGCAAGAAAGTGCTTTTTAAAATTCTTTGCTAGCATTGCTAAATGATTTTCAATGGTTACAAAAACAACTTTTACATGTTGTTCTTCAGCCTTGTAAGTTTTAATACAATCATTCAAATTTGCAAACATTGTTAAGTTTTCTTGCTTTAAAGTTTTTCTCCACAATCCCAATTTCCTACAAAAAACATTAACTTTATCACTCGTATCCAATATATGTGTATTTGCTCCTTGCAGTTGAAGATTAAAGTTATTTAATTTCTCGAATATGTCGACCATGTAGCTCAATTTCATCACAAATAATCTATTGCGAAAATTCTCAGCTTACGGTCTGTTTTCCTCTTCTAGGAAAACAGACCGGAAGCTGAGAATTTTCCTCTTCTATCCTCTTCTAGGAAAACGGCGATTTCTTCTCTTAATTCATAAACACGTTGCAAAAATGTCCCTCGTGATAACCATCTTGCCTCGCAATAAAATAGTAACGCTGAATGTACTTCACCCATGTCTTTACAAAGTGCGGAAAAGATTCTTGATTTCAGGGGTCTCATTTTTATATAATTTACTACGGTTACAACCGTAGTTAACACAATATTCAAACCAGGACTCATTTCTTTGGAAGCCAAAGCTTCTCTGTGGATCATGCAATGTGTCCAGACGCACTGCGGCGATTTTTGTTTCACAAGTGCTTGAATACTTGGAATCTTCCGGACATAGAACGAGCACCATCGGTGCATATTCCGACGAAATTTTTCCATTCTATGTTTGCCTCGTTCATAAATTCATTTAAGATAGCAAATAATGCGAGTGCTGTTGCTTTGAGTTCTATTGGTTTGCAGAAAAGTAATTCTTCTACTACTGACAAATCATCACAAAATCTAACATAGGCAATGAAATGAGTATCTTTATTACTATCTGTTGCCTCATCGAGTTGTATTGAACACCATTTGTCACGTAACTTCGACAAAAGCTAACACTCTACATCTTCAGCTATATCAGCAATGCGACGGGCGACAGTATCATATGAAAGAAGTACAGACTGCAATTGTTTTGTAAAATTATCTCCAAACATAATTTCTACAATCTCAGTTGCGGCTGGCAAAATAAGCTCTTCACCAATGGTGTGAGGCTATTTTATATGAAACTTTGTCAGAGGCAATTAAAGCTTTTTCATTCACAGGCAAAGTTTTTTTAAAGAACGATTTTTGCTTTTCATATGATTTTAATTATAATTCGAAGAATTCTCTGGGTTTGTTTACGTACTCACTATGAAGCGTTTCCAAATGTCGTTTAAGTTTATTAGGTTTCATGCTGTCTGCCGACATTTTTGAGCAAATTATACACAGGGGCCTTTCTTCTTCATTTACTTCAGCACTAGTGAACCCAAAATTTAAGTATTCTCGAGAATATTTTCTTGATTTTATTTTCGGAACCACGCTCGTCTGTGTACTTGTTGATGTTTGTCTATCGTCTAATGCTCGCTTACGCCCACTTAAAAATTTGTCCATGATTCTGCATAAGTCTGCTGCCGTTAATATTTAATACGTTGAATTGCAATTACACGAAAATATATATAACATACACATTCAGCATAGATTCAATAGCGATAGAAGGATCGACTCGAATGAGAATGTCTGGAATTGAAATTGGCGTCATTGAACTTTCTCCTTCTCCTTATGAGAAAACATTTGTTCACATCTGCGCATGCTCCTAATTTAACTTTAACGCTGACCAGACAAATTCCAGACAAATCGAAACTTCTCGCGAAACCGTGAGAATGCCCGACATGGCGGGACGCAAGAGCAATAAAAAGGCATAGGATTCTTGTTTTTTCAATGCTGAGGATCGGTGTTGCAAAATGTCAATAAATTTCCGCATTCTTGGTAATTTGTAAAGTTTAAAATTAAGGTTGTAGTGTAGGTTTAGCGCCAAAATACTCAAAATATATTATTATTGTATACATTTTATTGTATGCGGTGGGGAGGGGGGCGCGATGAAAATTATGATTGAAAATTGAGCCGTGAATACTAAAAGGTTGAGAAACACTGTCGTAACCAATTTAATTATCTTCAGAAATATAAATACTAATATGAAATTAAATGAAGACGGTAAAACACTATGAGTTCGTTTTCAAGCACACTCATACTAGTTGAGAGAAGGTCTGAAAACTGAATGCTGGTAAACAAAATCGTTTGATTATAACGCAGATCATAAAGTACTTTAGCAGACAGAAAAGATTCTAGCTTGAAGTATGAAAAAAACCAAACAAAATTCTAATATAAAATTACCTCTTTTTCATCGATGCACTTTTCAGGTTGATTGATTAGCATTTATATGGCATCAAAAATTAATCTGAAGTTTTGTCCTCAAAGTATTCCCTAACTGTTCTTTCCACCATCATTAAATTTCTTTCCACAAATTCAGATTTCAGTTTGGAAAACAGTTGGTATTCACCTGCAGATAACTCTGGACTGTAAGTGGGTGTCGGCAATCTCACTAAATTCATATTCCTGCTTTTGAGTCACAGTAACATGTTGGTGTTTTAAATTTCAGAAAGAAGTCGGTATACTTACGTTGTAGAGATTTTACTCTTGTGAAGATGTTCAAATAGAATGCACAAAACAATTTTTATAGACACATCCAAGGATGCTTACATCTTGTTTCTGCTTACTTCATCCTGGCTGTAAACAATATTTGCTAATGTCAATATCTCGAACAGCCGGCTTTTACAGGAATCCTCTCTACTACAGATTCTCGGCACGTGTAAAATAATTTTATCCATTCTGTTACTGTAGAAAAGGAAGAAGACCAATCAGCATGATCGAAGCTTTATTTCATTCTGGGGGGTTAAGGGGTTAATACACCTTAAAACCCATAAGATCTTCGAATATGTGACTGTTGCAAGAATTGGGATAACTTATTTATTTTAAAAGCAATTACTCCCAACCTTTTACAGCTGACTACATAATATAGCTGCTTTCTGAAATAGTAATCAAAACGTTTGTGTTGCCACAAATACTTTTATAACTTATACTGCTTTGTGACACAATTTTTCGTAGAGTTTCCAACTTGAGCGCACAGTTTAAAACATTCTGTGGCATAATTTAATTCCATATTTAATACATAGCTTTTATAACATTTGGAAACTACTGTGAACCTAAAATTCTAAGAATTTCATGTTAAATTTTTATTTTATTTGGAGTTGAGTTTATAAAATGTATTTTATTAAAAAAAAGCTGTAATGTTTTCGTGCATAATTTTTTTTAATACTAAAATATTCATCAAATTTTTGGTTCAGTTAGAAAATAGTGCCCATATAAAGAATTCCATCGAATTTCAAGTATGTACCATTAGCCATTTTTAAAATATCATGCGCGCAACGTGGAAAAATAACGAAAACTTTTGTCACAAAGCGGATTAAATTACAAACAAAATAGTAGCAACACAAACTTTTTGGTAACTAGTTTCTAAAGCGGCTATATTATGTAGTCAGCTGTAAAAAGTTGGAAGTAATTGCTTTTAAAATAAATAAAATATTCCTATTCTTGCAACAGTCATGTATTCGAAGATCATAAGAAGTTTAAAGTGTATGAGCCCACTTAAGGTCTTATTAAGTAAACAAGTAATAAAAAAATTAAAGTCAATTTCTACTTAGGTCAACAAAGAAAATTTTTATTTTACTTACTTTTTATTAACATTATTAACATTTTTCCGTTTCTGATTTATGAAGCTGATGGTGGTCTATAACTTCTCATTCTATTCATCTCTTGTAATGCTTCATTATTGCAAGGAACCTTTCCAGTGAGTTTCGAGCAGTCCTAGTCTTCAATTAATATTATATATTAACTTAAACGCTTATGTTTAAGGATAATTTAATAATAGCCTTATTAACTTAAACGTTTATGTTTTTCTTTCTCTAATCGTCACTTGCATTGTGTTGCAGTTTCTTTTCCATTCTCCATTTGTGAAGAAAGGAACATTTTAAAGGGTTAAATTTTTAAATTTTAAATATATATTATTATCACGTTAACATAGAAATATGGGGAGAATTTCCGCTACATTAATTTTGCAATCTAAATCCGTAATCATAATCTACGAGGCATATTCGGAAACTAAGTACCGTTTTGAAAAAAAAAAAAAAAGTAAAACAATTTTTTTCGATTCCAATTTTATTTTTACATGAAAATACATGTCTTAAACTATTTTTCAACATAGTTTCCGCCAATGATCAAACACTTGTCATAGCGGGTGACCAGTTTTTGTATACCATCGTCAAAGAAACTTCCCGCCAGTTTCGATAACCACGACTCCACAGCATTTTTCGTATCATCGTCAGATCCAAAGCGCTTGCCACCAAGCTCGCGCTTCATGTGCAGGAACAAGTGATAGTCGGACGGCGCCAAGTCCAGGCTGTACGGCGGGTGATCAAACTGCTCCCAATGAAACTGTCGAATTAACGATTGAGTGACACCAGCAGTATGGGGCCGAGCATTGTCACGGAGCAAATGAATTCCTTTACTGAGCATTCCTCTTCGTTTGTTTCAAATGGTACGCCTTAGTTTTGTTAAAGTCTCACAATATCGTGCCGCATTAATGGTTTCACCTCTGGGAAGAAATTCAGTAAGCAAATCGCCTTTCCTATCCCATAAGACAGTGCACATGATTTTTTGTGATGACATTGTCACTTTGAACTTTTGTTTTTTCGGAGAATGAGTGTGTCTCCACTCCATCGATTGTTGTTTCGATTCTGGTGTGAAATGACACACCCAAGTTTCATCACCTGTCACAATTTGGTTTAAAAAGTTTTCTCCCTCATAACTGTACCGCGTGAGAAATGTCAGGGCACTACCAAGTCACTTTGTTTTGTGAACATCGGTGAGCATTTTTGGAACCCATCGGGAACACAGTTTGCGATAACTCGAGCGGTCAGACACAATTTCGAACAAAACAGTATGTGAAATTTGTGGAAATGCCTCTGAAAGAGTTGTCATTGTGAAGCGTCTGTTCTCATGAATTGCTTCATCAACTTTCGTTACCAAATCATCGGTGACAACAGAAGGCCGACCACTCCGAGCCTAGGCGTGGACATTTGTTCGACCTACATTAAACATTCACTGTAAACTTCTGTCACGTGACGATAAATTTCGGCCGGTTTAACATTCCTCGCAATCAAAAATTTAATCACGGCACGAATCTCACAGTCAGCGGGAGAACTAATTGTCTTAAACATTTTGAATGTGCACAGCAAACTGAAAACACAACATAGAGCAACCAAAATGGCGACAATTGAAAGTCAGTGAACAAGAAAGACTAGTGCGAGTGCGCGAGACGCCTACCACAGCTCTGAGACGGCGCTAGAATGAAATGGTACTTAGTTTCCGAATACGCTACGTACATAATGGGACATAAAACTACAATTTTTTAATTCCATACACTTTAAAAAGTTTTAGAACTCTGTCTCATTGTTGCCACTTATTTTTGTTAAATATTACAATCCCTTTATTCACAGTCAAAATTAATTTTTATAACAACTTATTGTTGCCACTTATTTTTGTTAAATATTACAATCCCTTTTATCACAGTCAAGTACTAATATTTACAAGTTGTAATAAAATTAATTTTTGCAGCGCTTGAGAATTCCTAAAAAACGGTCATTATTTGTAAGTCTTTTAATATATTAAAAAAAAAAAAACAGCATATCTTTAGTTTCGATAAACAGGAATAAATAAGTAAGAATTGACTTTAATATGCGAAAAAAACTGTATTCACATCAAGAGTCATCCACTACAAGTTTAAAAAAAGTGTATTAGAACTTAAGTGGATGAATAAACATTCTTTATTAATGATTGAAAAGTTATAGGGAGAGTGTCAGCTAATAGTAGGAATTTAAAAATTTAATCGATGAATGTTGTTCAGCTTTAAATATTTCAGAACAAACTAGCATATCCATTCTTTTAGTAAAGAAGAAAAATATATACATTTTTTATAACAAAACTTTATATTAATTCAGAAGTCAAACAACAAAAATCAGCGTTATACCTACAAAATTTCCACAGGACTAGTTTCGATGGTTTTACCGAACCATCATCTTCAGCTGCAAAACCGCAAATGTACAAGATAGGAAATAATGATTAGATAAGATAAGAAAGCCTGAACAAGAATAAGCAAGTGGCGCCATCTGTTGGCGAAACCAGAACTAAAACATAATTTCTCTAAAAGCCGAAGGCAAATTTGGATTGGAATTAGGATCGTTAACTAGAACAGAAAGATTTTTATGAATGTGAAATGCCTCTAAAAAATCCAGTTCTCCAATGGAAGATGTTTTTTGAATAATTTTGGCAGCAGAAAAATTGAAAGTGGGATTTTCGGACCAGCAATGTTGAGCAACAGAAGACTTCTGTGTTTCCTTTTTTCTAACATATGCCTCATGTTCTTTGACGCGAAATTTTAAGGCTCTCTTAGTTTGGCCAATGTAAATTAAACCACACTGGCAAGGAATCCTATAAATACCCCAGGAATTCATATCAGGAATGGGGTCCTTGAGTATAGAAGTTGGAATTTTATTGATGGGAGAATAAACAACCCGAAAGTTAAATTTCTGCAAAATATGTGCAACTTTATAGCTAATTGATGGAAAGAAGGGAATGACAACAGAATTTTTATAATCTCCTAAAATAAGTGTGTGGCTTTTTATGTGTTCAGATGAGAATTTTTTAACTGCTTGATTAATAATGTTGGGTGAAAAGCCCCTGTCAATAGCTATTGCTTTTAAATAATTTAGTTCTTCATCAAGGGCTAGTTTGGAGGAGCAAACTTGAAGAGCACGGAAAACATAGGAATAAAATGAAGCTAACTTTTGTTTCGTCGAATGACATGATTTAAAGTGTGGTGGAAGGCAAACCGATGAAGGTTTACGGTAAACTGTAGTACTGAAGTTGGATGTGTTACGTGTGACCAGAATGTCGAGAAACGGAAGAGAATTGCAAGTCTCAAGTTCAAAAGTGAAGTGAATAGCAGGATCAATAGAATTCATTGTTGAAAGAACTTTATTTAAATCATCTTTATTACCTTCAAACAGGGTAAAAGTATCGTCTACGTAGCGGAACCATGCCGGGAAGTTTAAAGTTTCAAACAATTTTGATTCATAATAATGCATGTAGATATCAGCCAGGATGGGACTGAGGGGGCTTCCCATGGCTATTCCCTCAGTTTGCTTGTAATATTTATTTTGGAAAACAAAATGTGTTTGTTTCAAACAGAGTTGAGTGAGAGAAATTAGCTCATCAATTTCGATGCAAGAGAAATGAAATTCGCGAAGTCTGGTTTCTAGACATCTTAATGCACCCTCCACTGGGACATGGGTGAATAATGATTTTACATCAAAAGAAACCATGAGTAAATTACTAGGAGAAATGTTTTTAACCTTTTTTACAAACTCTATTGAATTTTTTATGGTGTAAATGTTATTGTCTAATAGAGTGGAAAATCTAGAAACTAAATATTTAGCTAAAGGATACGAGGCAGTACCTAAATTTGATACAATAGGGCGGAAAGGAATACCACTTTTATGAATTTTGGGAAGAGCATATAAACTGGCACAATTCGCAACAGATGGAATAAGCCAATGTTTTAAGTTGCTTGAAATGATTTGCGAAGATTTGATCGCAGTTTTTATTTTGGATAAGTCCGAAGGTGAAGGATCTTTAGGGATCGGATTATATGGTCCTTCGTTTAAGAGTTTAGTGACACCATCGATGTAAGTGTTCTTATCCATTACGACTATCTGGCCACCTTTGTCGACCTTTGAAATGATAATATCCAGGTTAGAATGAATTTCGCGCATTGTAGCTCTTTCTCTCGCAGTTAGATTTGGTTTCAAAGGTTTATTATTGAATTTCACATTAAGAGCGATAAGATGCCTAATCATTTCTTTCTGTGAATCTGAAACTTTATTGAACTTGAAAGCTTTTTCGATAGGAGCCAAAATCTTTTGAATCGAGGGTTTACAGGTTTGTGAGAAGTTAAAATTATATTTTAGAATTCTCTCTTGTTCTTCTGAAAGACTAACATTAGAAATATTAACTATTGGCTTGATATTTACAATGGGAAGATTTTTTGAACTACTTGAACTGGAAGACTGTAAAAGAAGTTTTTCGAATTTAACTGCAAGGGTGTTTTTATGACGGTTAACTGCATTCTCCGTTCTAGACCAAGACTTTTGTTCAAGGGCAGTGAATTTTGGATATGATTTAGCGAGTTCCAGATGAAGCTTATAGAGTTCATGTTCAATTTTGGACAATTGTTGACGTGTATCCCTTATCACGGACCGAAGTAAGGCAAGCTTGCAATTTAACAGAATTCTTGAAACGCGACTCGAAGGTTTTTGATTAGATTTGATTTGAATAAAATTGGGGATCAATTTTTTACATTTACATTTAAGTAAAAAGTCAAGATGATTCAGGAATTTTTGCCGTTTCAGGCGTAATTTAGCGAAACGATTAACGGATGAAGGCATGATAAACAATGCAGAAAATCAAGCTAAATTAACTGAGCAATAATAAAGTACACACAAAACAGCAGAAAAATCCCTCAGTGAAACGAATAGAAAACAAAACGTTTGTAAACAAAATGCATGAAATCAGATAAGCAAAGCACAATATCCAAATGTACAAAACATAAACATAACTTGAAAACTGCAAAAATGTACTCACCGAAACTCCTACAATCACAAAATGGCGGCCACACCACGTGCAAAAAAGAAAGCAAAATGTAAGCCTGTTTGGGGCTTCTATAAGTAAGACACAATAACACGCCGAATAAATACTAATTCAGAAGTCAAACAACAAAAATCAGCGTTATACCTACAAAATTTTCACAGGACTAGTTTCGATGGTTTTACCGAACCATCATCTTCAGCTGCAAAACTGCAAATGAACAAGATAGGAAATAATGAATAGATAAGATAAGAAATCCTGAACAAGAATAAGCAAGTGGTGCCATCTGTTGGCGAAACCAGAACTAAAACATAATTTCTCTAAAAGCCGAAGGCAAATTTGGATTGGAATTAGGATCGTTAACTAGAACAGAAAGATTTTTATGAATGTGAAATGCCTCTAGAAAATCCAGTTCTCCAATGGAAGATGTTTTTTGAATAATTTTGGCAGCAGAAAAATTGAAAGTGTGATTTTCGGACCAGCAATGTTGAGCAACAGAAGACTTCTGTGTTTCCTTTTTTCTAACATATGCCTCATGTTCTTTGACGCGAAATTTTAAGGCTCTCTTAGTTTGGCCAATGTAAAGCCTGAGTAATGTAAGCCTGGCCAATGTAAAGCCTTAGTTTGGCCTGAAACGGCAAAAATTCCTGAATCATCGTGACTTTTTAGTTAAATGTAAATGTAAAAAATTGATCCCCAATTTTATTCAAATCAAATCTAATCAAAAACCTTCGAGTCGCGTTTCAAGAATTCTGTTAAACTGCAAGCTTGCCTTACTTCGGTCCGTGATAAGGGATACACGTCAACAATTGTCCAAAATTGAACATGAACTCTATAAGCTTCATCTGGAACTCGCTAAATCATATCCAAAATTCACTGCCCTTGAACAAAAGTCTTGGTCTAGAACGGAGAATGCAGTTAACCGTCATAAAAACACCCTTGCAGTTAAATTCGAAAAACTTCTTTTACAGTCTTCCAGTTCAAGTAGTTCAAAAAATCTTCCCACTGTAAACATCAAGCCAATAGTTAATATTTCTAATGTTAGCCTTTCAGAAGAACAAGAGAGAATTCTAAAATATAATTTTAACTTCTCACAAACCTGTAAACCCTCGATTCCAAAGATTTTGGCTCCTATCGAAAAAGCTTTCAAGTTCAGTAAAGTTTCAGATTCACAGAAAGAAATGATTAGGCATCTTATGGCTCATAATGTGAAATTCAATAATAAACCTTTGAAACCAAATCTAACTGCGAGAGAAAGAGCTACAATGCGCGAAATTCATTCTAACCCGGGTATTATCATTTCAAAGACCGACAAAGGTGGCCAGATAGTCGTAATGGATAAGAACACTTACATCGATGGTGTCACTAAACTCTTAAACGAAGGAACGTATAATCCGATCCCTAAAGATCCTTCACCTTCGGACTTATCCAAAATAAAAACTGCGATCAAATCTTCGCAAATCATTTCAAGCAACTTAAAACATTCGCTTATCCCATCTGTTGCGAATTGTGCCAGATTATATGCTCTTCCCAAAATTCATAAAAGTGGTATTCCTTTCCGCCCTATTGTATCAAATTTAGATACTGCCTCGTATCCATTAGCTAAATATTTAGTTTCTAGATTTTCCACTCTGTTAGACAATAACATTTACACCATAAAAAATTCAATAGAGTTTGTAAAAAAGGTTAAAAACATTTCTCCTAGTAATTTACTCATGGTTTCTTTTGATGTAAAATCATTATTCACCAATGACCCAGTGGAGGGTGCATTAAGATGTCTAGAAACCAGACTTCGCGAATTTCATTTCTCTTGCATCGAAATTGAGGAGCTAATTTCTCTCACTCAACTCTGTTTGAAACAAACACATTTTGTTTTCCAAAATAAATATTACAAGCAAACTGAGGGTTTAGCCATGGAAAGCCCCCTCAGTCCCATCCTGGCTGATATCTACATGCATTATTATGAATCAAAATTGTTTGAAACTTTAAACTTCCCGGCATGGTTCCGCTACGTAGATGATACTTTTACCCTGTTTCAAGGTAATAAAGATGATTTAAATAAAGTTCTTTCAACAATGAATTCTATTGATCCTGCTATTCAGTTGTCAAAATCAAAATTGTTTGAAACTTTAAACTTCCCGGCATGGTTCCGCTACGTAGACGATACTTTTACCTTGTTTGAAGGTAATAAAGATGATTTAAATAAAGTTCTTTCAACAATGAATTCTATTGATCCTGCTATTCAGTTCACTTTTGAACTTGAGACTTGCAATTCTCTTCCGTTTCTCGACATTCTGGTCACACGTAACACATCCAACTTCAGTACTACAGTTTACCGTAAACCTTCATCGGTTTGCCTTCCACCACACTTTAAATCATGTCATCCGACTAAACAAAAGTTAGCTTCATTTTATTCCTATGTTTTCCGTGCTCTTCCAAGTTTGCTCCTCCAAACTAGCCCTTGATGAAGAACTAAATTATTTAAAAGCAATAGCTATTGACAGGGGCTTTTCACCCAACATTATTAATCAAGCAGTTAAAAAATTCTCATCTGAACACACTAAAAGCCACACTCTTATTTTAGGAGATTATAAAAATTCTGTTGTAATTCCCTTCTTTCCATCAATTGGCTATAAAGTTGCACATATTTTGCAGAAATTTAACTTTCGGGTTGTTTATTCTCCCATCAATAAAATTCCAACTTCTATACTCAAGGACCCCATTCCGGATATGAATTCCTGGGGTATTTATAGGATTCCTTGCCAGTGTGGTTTAATTTACATTGGCCAAACTAAGAGAGCCTTAAAATTTCGCGTCAAAAAACATGAGGCATATGTTAGAAAAAAGGAAACACAGAAGTCTTCTGTTGCTCAACATTGCTGGTCCGAAAATCACACTTTCAATTTTTCTGCTGCCAAAATTATTCAAAAAACATCTTCCATTGGAGAACTGGATTTTTTAGAGGCATTTCACATTCATAAAAATCTTTCTGTTCTAGTTAACGATCCTAATTCCAATCCAAATTTGCCTTCGGCTTTTAGAGAAATTATGTTTTAGTTCTGGTTTCGCCAACAGAATGCGCCATTTGCTTATTCTTGTTCAGGCTTTCTTATCTTATCTAATAATTATTTCCTATCTTGTTCATTTGTGGTTTTGCAGCTGAAGATGATGGTTCGGTAAAACCATCGAAACTAGTCCTGTGAAAATTTTGTAGGTATAACGCTGATTTTTGTTGTTTGACTTCTGAATTAGTATTTATTCGGCGTGTTATTGTGTCTTAATTAAAACTTTATATGATTAAAATTTATTCATTTAAAAGGATTTAAGATTTATTCATACCACTACATGCCTAAAAATAAATGCTTTGACAAAAATTGTTTATATATGATACTAGAAATGTTTTGATCTACACTGGTGTGCAAAAGTTAAGGACGAGACGGTTTTTTAAATATAACTTTGTACAAAAGCTTTCCAAATCAACACATTTAATACCGTAAGATCCCCAATAAGTAAGGACATGAGTAATGTAAGCAAGACTTACTAAAAGAGAAATCAGAGGGATAAAAAGAAGATTTATTGTAAAAGTAGTATGGAGCGCAATGCGCCTGAAGGCCGAAACATCCCTGTAATGGGTGTCCAGCAAGAAACATCCGGTCTTTAATAGGGATATGATCTCTCCTGACTGCTAGGCAGTTTTCACAGCGTCAGCCCGTGCTGAGAATGAGGGTGTCAATGAGTTGTTGAGGCATTGCTGCCCATTCGTCTTGCAGCGCCAATCGAAGCTGCGGAATCGTTACTGGTGGTAAGGTACGAGCTGCCAAGCGTTTGCCTAGAAAATCCCATACATGCTCGATGGGATTGAGATCCGGAGATCGTGCCGGCAAATCCATACGTTCAATATCCTCACTCTCTAAGAGCTGTTCGGCAGCTACTGTGCGATGACATGGTGCATTGTCGTCCATGTAAAGGAACTGCGGACCCATAGTGCCTCTAAAAAGGCACACATGTGGAAGAAGAATCTCGTTACAATAACGGGTCCCGTTGACTGAACCTGCGTCGAAATGTGAAGGTCTGTACGACTACCAAGCATGATGCATCCCCAAACGAGAACACCGCCACCTCCATACCTGTCCCTTTCAATGATGTTCGAGGGATGATTGCGGCTTCCCCGCTCTCTCCAGATGAGTATGCGATGAGAATCGCTACTCAGACTGAATCTGCTCTCATCTGTAAAGAGTATTCGTCCCCATTCATTCTCTCTCCAATTCCGGTGTTCTCGGCACCACAGAGAACGCCTTCTCCGATGGGCAGGCCTTAGAGGTACACAGCGTACAGGGCGTCGTGCAAACAGACCACAACCGTACAGTCTTCTGGCCACGGTAAAACGCGATATCGGTCATCCAGTCGCCTGTGTCGTGTGTCTAGCGATTTCTCCCGCTGTCTGGCGCCTGTTTCTTCTCGCCTGTAAGGCAATATATCGGTCATCTGCGGGTGTGGTTTCTCGTGGACGACCACTACTAAACCCCCGGATAGCTGTTCCTGTAGTTTGAAATTGTCTCCAAAGTCGTGAAACGATGCTGTGAGCAATTCCGAACTCTGCAGTCACACTTGTCACACTGCAGCCTTCCTCCAACTTCCCAATGATTCGACCTCGGGTGAAAGCATCCAGATGTCGTCTAACAGATTGATTATTCCCCATTTCTCGCTGAGGCAGCAACTCGGTGTGATTTTAACCGTTATAAGGCGTGCAATCTCTTTGCCAGAAATACTGATCTTACACCGACAACATGTTTTATAGTACTCAGACACTCCCCCATTACGTCTACCTGCATATCTGCGCATGTGCTACCGTACATCACCTTAATCTCCTGATTGGTCTTTCTGTCCGCTCTGCCTCTTCGTTCAGCTGATATGCTAATTTTTCGACTTCGTCCTTAATTTTTGCACACCAGTGTATTTAGATTTGAGTTTCAGCATTATTATAACGGAAAATAACGAAAATGTATGTTTCCAAAACATTGCTACCAGAACCAGTCGGAAGTATTTAATAAGCACAAATTTGATACGTATTTCGTAGTTATAAGTGTGAGATTGACCGTGTTTACCAAGCGTAAATAAGTGCAATAAAGTTTCACGAGAAATGCATTATGGGGAAATTACGTTATGCAGTGCTTTTAAAAATGGAAGCATTCTGGGATTAAGTTTTTGGTAGAAGACAATAGCATAAATTAAATGAAATCTGATAATATTTTGACTTTTGCGTGAACAAATCTATGAAGAATTATTTCAAACCACTCTACGAGCTTTCGTGGAGTAATGATAGCACGCCTAGCTACGAATGAAAAGTGTATGGTTCAAATCCCGGCAAAGCTATGTTAACTGTTCCAGTTTCCTTACTTTGAAAATTTCTGTTATCTCTATAACTGTTGAAGATGATAGTTTACGTGAATTTAAAAGCTTTCACCACGCTTTAGAAGTATTATTGTTAATGTTATTCAAAAAGTAAAAAGATACGCATGTTTCTCGAAATTCTGATATAATTATTATTTTAGTATATTTTTCCAAAACTATAGTCTCCAGAACTATATATCTGAAAACTACAGCAAACTGACACTATAGATCTTTAATATACTGGAATAACAACAGAACGTATATTTGAGAATCGCTCCCTTTCCATCTAATTGTAATTTTACATTCGTCAAGAAACGATAAACGTCTCGAAATGAATTGAAGCAGGTAGTAAATCGTTTAAAAATGAAAAAGTACATTTTTCTGATTCACAACTCACCTTTTTACAGAGTATCTACCATGAAGATAATTCTTTCTTCATTGAAGTGCTCTCATTAGCGATGACCATATTATTAGATTGCTGTAGTCTTATTTTAAACTTCGGTTCTTCCGCTTTTTTAACTTATGGAAAGTTCTGGATATTTCAAGCAGCTTGGAAAAACTATTCTGGAGATTTGAAAAGAGATATTTCCCACATCTTTCATTTTTCTGCATAAAATATAACGAAAGAATGATCTTTCCTTTTTTCCATCGGTTTTCTTCCCGCAGTATTTTCAGATAAGAGATTTGAATGGAGTTTTGACGGGAAAGTAGCTTTAGCCTTATTGCTGTTTCGAATGACTTCTCCCTCTTTCATTTTCTGGGGGCTCTAATATGCTCTACATTTATTCCGTAGCCAACTCATATTATGTTTCATAGGATTAAGAATAGCTGAATGTGCGGGGGGAAATGAAGAGAAGGAATTCTGTTATGAAGTTAAATTACTATAATTTGTTGCAGAAAGTTCATAGTTTTTGAAAGATAGCATATCAGCCAGCTGGAGAAAAAAATATTGTATTCAGATTAAAATATATAGAAATGCATTTTTTTGTTCGTTTTAATTTCTATGTGATTTATTCTTTCCACCCCCACATTTATTTTAAGACTTAGAGCCTTGCAGTTTGTCATCACTATTATTTCAGTTGGCATTTATTTTCATACATATAACAGATATTCCTAGGGTTTTAGATTTAATGACAGATTGACTCAACAGTCTAAGACGACTTACTTCATTCATTTTAGCTATTACTGGTGAAATTAAATGTACGGGTTAATGCAGAAGACCTAACTTTTACCAGTACTAGGTGATAAAACATCCTATTTTTCGCAAATCTTTACTTTTCACGCTTAAGCTTATATTTGATTTTATATATGAAGCGAGATTTAAACGTGTGAGGTGGTAGCATTACTTAGGTTCAGTGTTGAATTTATATATAAATTTCCCAGGAATTGTAATTTAAACGCTGGCAGTGGTTGTTTCTTTTAATGTAAGTCACATCAAGATAAATGACATGGAATATAAACGAATTTCTGATTTTAAAAGTGAATAATGTCTCATAAGAGAATGATATTTTTTATTTAACCAAGGAAAACATATTGGATTGCTGAGTGGGCACACACTAGGACTATAAATTTTATTTCACTAGATTTCTTTACACTGTCTAATCTTAATGTTTGTTCTCAAAAGAATTATTGTTGTCAAAACCTAACTAAAGGCATGTTCTGAACTTCAGTTAATGCAGAGGTTAGGAACTGAATAAACGTTGTATTGCTATTGTTTGAAGACTTTCTTTTCTTTCTTTCTTTTCACCATCGACGAAACAACTGGCCCACTGGATTAGGTGCTTTTCAGCCTGTTGGATCCCGTCGATGGAATTAAAAATAAATACATGAATAAACATAATTAAAGCGCTTAGTACTGTGTCCTCCGGGGATTGGCCACGAAACGAGGAACATTGAAATAAGGACCAGAACATGGAAAGAAGGCGCAAGGTGGGGACTGCTGAGACTAAGCGGGACACTTTGCACTATTATTGTACGTGTTAGGCATACAGTTATATTAAGGATGTGCTATAAAAATCAGATGTAAAGATGTAAAGATGACCAAATACATTACCAATCGTGAAATACATTAAATGAGTTCTGGATTAATCATAATATTAAATATAATTAAAAACAGCAAAAACAAAAAAACACAAGACATTAAGTAAATTAATATATGTACAGAGCAGGCAGGTGACGGCACGGTGTTCAAGGAAAGTAGTCACTCCAGGTTGTCAGCAATGCTTTTAGCAATGGTAGTGCAGTCTCTAATGCGGCTGAGCGGATATTCTTAATTGTGTTCTTGAACCATGCTGGCATATTGCCAGCTGGCATGCTGGCAGTTGGTCTTTTTAAATGTGAATTCCCTGTGTGCGAGCAGTCAAACATATAGTGATCTGGGTCACCAGTACTGCCACAAATACATTGGTCACTGTTTCTTAAGCGAAATCTGTGAAGACAGGACATACATGGGCCATGCCCTGTCAGATACTGTGTGAGGTGAGAAGAACTGCTATTTAAATTGTGGTTAACTTTTGGTTGAAAATCATACAGGCTTCTGCTTGTGGGGCTTGTTTCAAATAAAAAATTAACCTCTGCTTAACACTAACTTTAAACTGATGAAGTTATAACTCACATAGACTTATTAGCACGGAAGGCTAACAAGCACGAAAGCTGCGATTTACAAAGTTTCAAGGATTAGTTAAATGCAATGGTTCTCAATCAGGGGGAATTTCCCCTTGTAAGAATTTTGTAATTTCAGAGGGCTATGCGCTCACCTTTCTATTTAGCTGATAAGTATTCAGATTAAGATTAAGAATTAAGAATATATAAATTACTTTTATTAAAGTTTTTTTATTTATGAACAATTTCTACACTATTTGTAGTATAATTTATAAAGCACGTTAAAAATCATCTAAATCTAGGCAAGTGTTATACTTAGTTTTCAGGTTTTAGAAAGGAGGGAAAGAATGAACTTCTAGCAATGGTGAAAAGGTTGCGTGTGGCAAAAAATGTTGAGAACCGGGTGGTTTAATACTTAGCTTTAAAGTTGCTACTACAGGCTTTCTAAATATTAGTTGCATTAGCTATTTAAAACTAATTTTATTTCGGTTCTGGTGAAGCTCGGCACAAAAATAGAAGAAACAGAAAAAATTAATATAAAAATAACTGGTTACTTAAGTAAAAGATGCTGGATCAGTCAAACTCTACTGATTCCAGTTTGGAACTTCATGATGTACTGAAGTTACGTAAAAATGAATAACCGCTACAGACAGCTCAGTTATTAAGATTTGTCCACGAAATGGTACTATCTAAGTAAAACTCTGCAATACCATCCAACAGTTAGAGAACTGTTGGAGAGTAGGCAACTCATTCAGCGTTGTTGCCTAAGATGGGATACATGCTGCCGGAAATTAGACACAACGAACACTAGCATACATCACCGTCGGATAAATTTAACAATGGCATTAAAGGTAACAACAAAAAGTCACAATTAACTAACTGTGGATGGTTAACAGTTCCGAGTAAGTCAGCTGATAAATATACATACACAAGGCAAGGATGTCTCAGTTGCGGACAAAGACAGTAACAGCATCAACAGTCGCAATATCGGTAACAACAGAGTATTGTAGCTTCCATAGTTAAAAAAATTTACTATTATTTGTTGTTTTCTAATTCATTTAACACTCGTAATGCTTTCATAATCCCTGTCAATCTATATGATGGATAGACAGAGCAAAGATAAGCAACTGTTATGAAAAACAAATCTGATGACATCACATGACTTCATTTTACGGCCTATTAAATTATGCACACTTTTTCCTTAACTTCATTTAAACTCCTTTCCTCGAAGTATTTTAATTTAATTAACTTTTCTCTCAAAGCAAGCTGAAAATGGCATCAAAAATTGCAAATTTTAAAACTGAATATTTCTGTCAGTTTTTGTCTTACGGTAGTCAAACTTCTTCTAATTTTATTTTTTCATGGTTTGTATAAAACTTTCCAAAATATAAATATAGGACAGTGGAGATCGCATTAAAATTTCGGTTTCCTTAATTGTCGAAAATAATTTTTTTTTAAAGTTGACATTGCCGAAAACAGGAATACTTTCATCATTTAGAACATTTCTGTAATTGGAAGTATATGACTATGACCAGCAACTGCCGAAATAAAGGCCGCGTAAGGACGTTTAAGCCGGCAAAGGAGATGGATATATATAAACGTTTGGTTTTATAATTACAGCAAGAAAGGGAGATTCACATCTAGTACAGCAATCGTATATACAAATTTCAATGTTCAGAATTTCATTTACTATAAACAGTCAATATACGCAATACGCGTTTCAAACGCAATAGAGTCGACCTTTTCTAAGCAAATTATCACTGGAGATGAAAATTGGATCGCCTACAATAATATTAAGCGAAAACGATCATGATTCAAGCATTATAAATCCTCACAAATCATATTGAAACCTAAATTCAGTCATTACAAAGATACGAATTTTGAGCTGCTTCCAAGCAGCCAAAAGTTCAACTCGAATGTTTAATGCGACTTATGAAATTGAAGGAAGCAATTAAAGAGAAAAAGCCAGAATTAGAAAATAGCAAAAGAAATCGAATTCCACCACGACCATGCGAGGGTTTACAAATTTTTAGCAGCACGTACGAAATTATTAGAGCTTGGTTTAAAGTGATGTTGCTTCCCCCATATAGTTTCCATCTTGCACCATAGATTATCATCTGTTTGGAAGCTTACGAAATTTCTTTAATGGTAAAAGGTTGAGCAATAATCATGACCTCAAATTGGAGCTGGTTGAGGTTTTTGCTGCTAGAGACCAGAAGTTCAATAAGCGAGGTATCATGAAGTCACCAGAAAGGTGGTAAAAGTCATCGAACAGAATGGAAGACGTTTAACTTTCTTATACATTTCTTACACATTAGACATTTAAATTAATAGAATTTTCTATGCATTTCTTGTATAGAAAATTCGAAGTTTTATTTCACTCTAAAAAACCGAATATCATAAATCAATGCATAAAGATAATCAATGCATAAAGAGAAATTGTGTAACTTTTAATATAAAAAAATATATGATACTACATTATCGTTTAAAAAGTTCTGTTTGAGAAGAAGAGGCAATTGCGTCTAAATCGTAAAAAGAATTTTGTGTGTATGTTCTTTTATTTTTTCGAAGCCAGTCAAAAATTAGATTCAAGAGACCGGACGAATTGGACTTTATACAGGATGTTTCGAAACGCATGTGAAAACATTTTGGGGTGATAGAAAACATTTAAACAAGCAATTTTCACGATACAATGCATGGGAGGAGAGCAAGCAGGAAACCGCTAGATCACGGTGTAATGGAAAGCATAAAGCGCGAGTTTTCCCACACAATCGGCCCATTTCTACCGTGGTTCTACCGTTGGTAATCAGCAAAAGGCAGACATGCGCTTATATATGGTCTTGCCAATGGAATGTTCTGGAAGCCGAAATTGTACAGCAGCGTTTCTCGAAAAGACACCTGCCGGACAGAGAAATGTTTGAGCCATTGCATGGGTGCCTGTGTGAAACGAGATCCTCTGTCACCTGCATGCATGATACAAGGCATGGGAGGAGTATGCGAGCACCACAAGTTGTAGAGTACATTGTGGCAAAGAGTGGAAGATCGTCCAGACAGTAGCACGCGAGAGGTTCTCGTGCCGTAAATGTGCCCCACTCAACTTTTTCGGTAAGATTACGGAATGAAGGATTACTACACCCCTACCATGTACAAGAAGTGAAAGCCTTGATACCTGCAGATTATGCGCCACGCCTCGAGTCTGCACGCAGGTTTTTGCAACAGCTAGCACTGCAGCCTGATTTCAGTGTACATGTGTTATCCACAGATGAATGCACCTTTACTCGCGAAGGCATTTCTAATACGAATCTTTATCCTCTCTTTATTTTTTCCCATGTGTTTCGAAACATATGTACAGCTAGCGTCCTGGACTTCCTTACTTTGCTAATTGCGATTTCTTTCTTTTGAAGATAAGATGTTTGAGTCACCCAAGTTCTCAAGCTTAAATTCTTAAACATATCTCTCCTGTTTTAGAAATTGTTGTCTCTCATATATTCAGACACATTTAACGAGAATTTTCATTAAGCCTTCTTAGCATTCTTAAGCCTTCTTAACATTTTTTTCTCAAGCCTTCTTAGCATGCCTTCATGGTGTAGTGTCAGCATGCTCGGAACATATTCGAGAGGTCCGTGGTTCGAGTGCCGGCGAATACGTTGCTCATTTTTCATGTCTCCGGCTTTGAAATAACTTATTTTCTCTATAATGTAACTAAACTCAGGTCATGTCGAACATTTCTAAATAATATTTTGTTTTTATCATTAGTGTATTATTTATTATTTTGGGTTGTTAACTTTTAAAGGCATAAAATCTTCAAAATCGGATGACTTTCAGTTAGCTTTTTTTCTGAATCATTGTATTAAGCACAAATAAAAAATATCATTTCCGACAAATGGTTTCACTGTCATTACTTCAATTTCTGCTCTAGGTGTCCATTGATACACTTTGAAAAATCATATGAATAACAGGTGTAATTTATATCACAAGTACTCACTTTTAAATCGTTACTTCACAGAACGCCAACTTAAAATAACTGTCAGTAACAATTACCAGAAGAACTCTCATTCCAGTTAATAAGTCATGACACAAATATACTAGCTAATACGCTTCAATTAATTATTGTTTAATAAGATATTTATGTGCGTGAACACATTTTATTGTGTAGGATAGAAATTCGATTATTTGAAACTCTTGATATCAAAATTTTCGGCTAGTCGAACAGAAGGTTAAAAATGTAAAATATTACTCAGAAATATTCCATAAGTCAAGATTTTGATGGCTCGATTTTTTTTCATTTTTCAGATTCAGCCTATCAGAGTTCGAATAGCACATCGTTGAAAGAAAATTCGATGATAAGTGTTATTATAGCACTTAATGTCTTGTAAAAATATTGACACATTTTTACAGTCTTTAAAACGGCTTGTAAATATTAAAGTCCTTCAAAACTTTTACTAAAATACGATAATTACATTTACACATTTTCCCCAAAATTATAAATATTGGAACATGATAATGAGAATATTAGCGTTATCGAAGTAAACATGTATATTTCAATTGTGTCCTTATCTGAATTCACACCGAGAATCTTTCATTGCTAGCTGGATACGCTAACCTCTTACAGAAAGAGAGCACATGCACATGGGAATGCGGTATTCCTTACATCTTCTCCTCACTTTGAAAAGTGACCAAAGAGAGACGCAAGACTCAACGGATCCAGTCCAGATGGATGATGATAAAATTATGGTCTACACATTTATTTTAGTTAGGGCGCAATTATAGAGACTATTAGGTTTCCTGAAGCAACAAATATAAAATTCAATTGTACCTCAGCCGGGATTCGAGCCATTAATCTTGCATTTGCCAGCAACATTGATGAGGTATTTTCTGTCTCCTTTCTACATGCCTTCGTGGTGTAACGGTAGCACACTTGGCGCGTATTCGAGAGATCCAAGTTGGAGTCCCAGATAGGGCATTGCTCATTTTTCACGTTTCCAGCATCAAAATAACAAAATGACTCTACAGTTTCGCCCGAAATAAAAGTTGATGGATGATCCTTCATTACCAGGTTTGGCAATTGGATCCCCTAATCCCTAGTCGCTCTTTGAAATGGGGGAGTATATAAGGTATTTTCTCCCTCCTTTTTTGCATGCCTTCGTGGTGTAACGGTAGCACATTCGGCGCGTATTCGAGATGTCCAGGTTCGAGTCCTGGCGAAAGCATTGCTCATTTTCATGTCTCCAGCATCGAAACACCTAATGGTTCTACATATTTACGAATCACTTACTCCAAGAAAGTACTCACAGGGGGATACGATTATTCTTAACGATGATACATACGTATTGGCATGAAAAAGAAACTCTTTGATTTAAAACAATGTATCAATACATAATGAATAAATTCATTCCTAGCGCAACATTCTTCGTAATTATAAATTAATGAGTGCAGTTTTTCCTGCCTGAAACATTCTACATAGTTACAATTTCCTGTGCGTATTCGATTACGACATTTCTAGAAAAATGAACCAAAAATAATTGGACGTAAATGGTTAACTTTTCAACATTTAAGAAAGATTTCCTGTAAATAGAAGCGTACAGAAGGTAGCTCATTATTTTACATCACTTTAAATTGAACATACGTTTAGAGGTTCCAAATGCTTTCCTTTGTATAAATAATATATTCAAGATAATTGAGAAAACAGAATGAATTAATTGCGGTTGAAAACTTATAAATTTGGAAGTAAATGAATTATTAAATGCTATTTCAAGATATAGAGTAGTAGTAAATACGCATTTTCCTAATTTTAATTTTAAGAGTTATATTTTTCATATATATACAGACTTTGTTTAGAGAAATGCCAATTTTTTTCAGAAATTTCTGCAAAATCTTCAAATGAATTCTTAAAATTCATAAGGAATTAAATGCTCTTGTGATGATAATCAGCACATCTATCCAACAATTCGAAAGGTTCCGAATTCGACTCCGGCCACTAGTGATCGAGCGAATAATATCGCAGAACGCTGGTAATTCGACTTAGGTTGGGTTCAAAGCTCTTAAACGAGCTGTTTGCACGCATGATTGCTTGGCGCTTGTATTGAGTAACATAGAAACGCGTCAGTTTGTCTTAGAATTCCCTAAACAAAGTCAGCCTTTTCTTTAAGTAGATAGCTTGCGTGTACATTACTTTAATGAATGTCAGCTAACCAACCGACATATTTCGATTCCAGGGAAGTCTTAGTTTCTTTTTTTCCTGATACCTAATTTTTCATTTAACTTTACAAAAGGCATTCGAGTTAAGAGGTTTAGTTCAATGATGCCCCAGCATCACTCTTTGATTGGTGAACTATGGTTTTTCATCTTTCTCCCAGTAACTTTTAGGTATGTAGATTGCAAAAAGAATAGCATTTATTCTGAAAAAAACTAATAGCATTTATTTTGAAAAAACTAACAGCATTAAAAAACTAATAGCATGTATTCTGAAAAAGCTAATAGCATTAAAAAACTAATAGCATTAAAACTAATAGCATTACAAAACTAATAGCATTACAAAACTAATAGCATTTATTCTGAAAAAACTAATAACATTTTTTCTGAAAAAACTAATAGCATTTATTCTGAAAAAACTAATAGCATTTATTCTGAAAAAAACTAATAGCATTTATTCTGAAAAAACTAATAGCATTAAGAAACTAATAGCATTTATTCTGAAAAAGGCTAATAGTATTAAAAGACTAATAGCATTAAAACTAATAGCATTACAAAACTAATAGCATTTATTCTGAAAAAACTAATAGCATTTATTCTGAAAATACTAATAGCATTTATTCTGAAAAAACTAATAGCATTAAAACACTAATAGCATTTATTCTGAAAAAGCTAATAGCATTAAAAAACTAATAGCATTTATTCTGAAAAAGCTAATAGCATTAAAAAACTAATAGCATTAAAAGACTAATAGCATTTATTGTGAAAAACTAATAGCATTACAAAACTAATAGCATAAAAAATAATAGCATTTATTCTGAAAAAACTAATAGCATTAAAACTAATAGCATTATAAAACTAAATGCATTTGTTCTGAAAAAACTAATAGCATTACAAAACTAATACCATTAAAACCAATAGCATTACAAAACTAATAGCATTTATTCTGAAAAAACTAATAGCATTACAAAACTAATAGCATTATAAAACTAATAGCATTTATTATGAAAGCTCTTATGTAAGCTCAATATACCTCTCTGGTGTTTCGAAGGTCACAAACTTCGAAAAGGCTACTCGACTTCCACCAAAGATTCTGTCAATTTCCTCCATATCTTCGTTACAAACTTCTGTCGTCTTCTTATTTGTACGATTTTAATTTTGTGTCATGTTTCAAAAAAATGAAATTTTCAATTTCTTTATTTTAATAAATTTCTTTATTTTAATACATTTCAACAAATGTGGAGAGTTTACTAAAATCTGATTGTAAGAAAAATTCTCAAATCTAGTGTCTGAATCATGGCAAAAATATTTGTATATTATGTAAGGTTATATTTCTTCAGCTCTCTAATTTGCCATGTATTTAACATTTCTTGTTCCGGTAGATAATGATGTCCACAAGATAAAAATAAGTCTAATTAAATTACAGTGGCATACACCAGAAATAAATCTTAACTGATAGATTGATGAAATTTAATTTTATATGACAATACAAATTAAAAAAAATATTTGGCCTCCATTCCTGGGATATTTCAGGACCTCTATTTAAATCAATAAAATACGAAATTTAACTTTATGAACTTTGATTCTACATTGGAAGTTAGAAACTTAAACTCTGTAAGGCCTTTGTTTTATTCTAACCAATTAGTTTTAGTTTTTCTTTCCTTTCCCTCCTGATTTCAGTTTCCTGACGGAATGTAAATTTTTAATGACGTAGAGGTTAATCTAAACGCGTTGCAGAAGAATTATTTAAGCTGCGTTTCAAGTGTCCAAATGGAGTAGTAGCGTACTTAGTTCCGAATTTAGTATGTTGTGTATTTGAATTAGCTTTCTAGTCGGTGTTAGACACAATTTCAGTTATACTTATATTTCTAGGCTCCGATTTGCTGTGTGCATCCTATTTAGCGTTTAGTTAACTAGGAAGCCAATCGTTAGCTATCGTAATTTATAAGTGATTTGTTACATCCTTATTTTCTGTTAAATTTACGTTAGCCACAAGTGGTGGTGATTTGTGAGCACCAAAATCCTGCATCTGTTTTAATTTTAGTTTTAAATTAAAAGGCTATTTTATACCTTTCTCTGCAGTTTTATTCTCAAACATCATAGCCAGTATTCGTTATTTCGTCTTCTACACAGAGTACAAGTTGTATGCTACCAAAACGAACAGACTGTATAAGATAGAGAAGACTGTATAAGGGAACAGACTGTATAAGGGAGACTGTATAAGATACAAAATTTTACTTCATATATGAAATTGAGCTGCGGGAAGGATGGTCTTCTGATGCCTGACAACGTACTGCATAGTTTTCGAAACGCAGGACACAGAATATGAATATTTGTTATGGTCCATATGATTATTTGCCAATATGATTGTTCCTGCCGAAGATAGCTCGAACTTATTTAATGAAACTTAACTTCAGTAAGTGGACTGTAATATTAACAATAACAAATTTATTTTAACAAAAACAACGTTATTGAATACTAGCACACGCATGTGCTTATAGTTACCTATGTAACCTAGCTAAAAGCGAGCAACCATATGCTCTTACATCAAGTCAAAAATCATACATACTAATAAGGCAAAAACGAAATAACTTTAGGGTTACACTAAAGCCAAACTCTGCTTGGCGTAAAACAATGCTGCCAAGAAATACTTTTTCAGACACCGAACAATGATAAAGAAAAGAATTCGGCCTCTATTTTCATCATATTTGCCAATCTTATTAGCATGTACCTCTGCTCATCATATCTATGGACGCATAAATCATATAATATTTTGTTACTGACCATAAATGGCCAGTATCGTTTGAATTTCATAAATAATGCAATATTGTTTTCATTTTATTTACAGTGTTTCCATATGGATGACATTAATTAACCCAAATAATTAAAAGGCACAACTATTCTTCAAGGATAATAAGTCTAGAGTTTTAATCAACAACATTATATATGAACTTAAAGATCCAAAAAGAAATAGAAGATTACAGGAAACTTAGAAACAGCCACTCTGGTGTGAGGTCATAATAAAATATAGTTTTACATGGCAAAAGCTTAATATCAGAGATATCCATATTTCTTTAGAATAACGTTGCAAGATCACGATTCCCAAACATTACAAAAAAATGAAATCTACGCAAAAGGTTATCTTGTGCATTTTCAATAACAACAGAAATCAGTTTTGGAAACTCATGCAAGAGCATCAGCAGAGAAGTTTTTACAGTAAACAACATGATCGAACTCTTAATAATTTAACATGTTATTTCACTTGCCTTTAGGCATGAGTTTGAAAAAGAAAACAGTCTATCATTTGTTTCTTAGTATGAAGTTTACCACTGTGTAATTGCAGTCAAAAGTGAGTAACCTTAAGAACTAGTTAGCGAATAATCGCTTAAGTGACAAGAAATAACAAGATGGAAGGGTAACTAACCCTTTATTATTCCAATAAGATTTAACAAAACTCCGTTTTGGAGTGTGCAATCAGAGCCGACACTTGGGTTTTAATTTAAGAGACTAAGAAATAAACTAAACTAGATTAACCAAAGAGATATAGCCGTAGTTATCAAGATTCTAATCGAGTTGGCCCCTTAACTCTATTTGACTACAAAGCTTATCAAGGGCCTGAGTACGGCCCTTGATAAGTACAGTACCTTGAGTACAGCTTTGAGAGAGAGTAGCCAAAAGACAGACGCGCGCAAATCAGAAATTCTGATTCTCTCTAACTCAGCAAGTAATTGAGATTTCATTATCTGACCATAAATATATCACTTTTGAAGTAACACAACATAGTTCTTTACCTATCTTACCTCGTTATAATCTTCCTGGCAGGAAAATTAATCAGTTTAGTCGAAAGGTTCGTGGAACTCTTAATCGTCTTCGTCACCAAATCAACTCTTTAACCATATCTGAAGATATTGAACGTTTTTCAGAGTCCTTAATGCAAAATCTTCAAGATATTTGTCACGAAATACTTCCAAAGCGAACTACCAAGCAGCTCCATACTTTACATTGGTGGAACTCTGATCTTCGCATACAGCAGCGGAAGTGTCGTGCGCTTAGGCGACGATTAAAATCTGAACGACGCAATGGAATAACATCTAATACTCTTCAAGTTTTTCAAAGAGAGCGTGCTCTGTATAAACGGATGATTATGCAGAGCAAAATAGAAGCTTGGAGAAAATACTGCACATCAAATAGAGAAATATTTGGCTTACCCTATAAGATCGCTCGAGATAAGCTTTTCCAGCCTGCATCAACGTATCTTTCAGAATCATCACTTGCTGGGTCTAGCCCAATAGAAAATACTATTAATGATATTCTAGCATCAGTTCTTCCTCAGGATGATATTACAGATGACTCCCCAGAGCACTTGTCAATTAGGCAGCAAACTTCTATTCCTAACACAGAGGATGATCCACAGATTACAATTACAGAAATTAAAACCACTCTTCGAAGTATTCCAAAAAAACGGGCCCCGACGGGATTGACTATTCTATAATTCGTGTAATCATTAATTCCCACATCTTCTTTTTCTGTGATTATTTTAATAAGTTATTTCTTAATGGTGTATTTCCTCGTATCTTCAAAGCTGGAAGAGTGGTTCTTTTTCTCAAAAAAGGCAAAGATCCGCAATTATCCACATCTTATCGACCTATATGTCTATTATCTGCTCTGGGGAAAGTTTATGAAAGAATTATTGTCTACCGTTTAAAACATTATCTTCACAAAATTCACTTTTTAAGTGATCACCAATATGGCTTTAGACCAGGTAGGTCTACCCTACAAGTATTATCAAAAATTACAGAAGATATACATCGTAATCGCAACAATGGTCACCACAGTGCTTTCATCAGTATAGATCTTAAGAATGCTTTTGACTCACTGTGGTGGCCTGCAATACTGGAGGCACTTCGACAAGCTGATTGTCCTCAGAATTTATTTCTTGCATTTCAAAGTTACTTGTCGGAAAGAAAAATTATCTACTCCACTAATCATGGCATTATTACAAGACAACAAAACAGAGGCTGTCCGCAGGGTTCTTGTGCTGGCCCTGATTTATGGAATATAACATTTAATTCTGTTATTGCCGCAAACTGGCCAGCACATACCCGGGCATATGCGTATGCAGATGATACAGTTTTTATCATTCAAGGACGAACTCGAGAAGAGTTGCAAAGAAATGCTATTGAAACCTGTGATCTCTTTTATAACTTATGTTCTAGAATTAAATTAATAATTTCCGAACCAAAATCGCAAATTTTATTAATCCCTAAAAAAGGAGGATCTTTGGTTCGACGGCCTCGAATCACCATTCATGGTACACGTATACCTATCAAACCGCAGCTCAAATTTCTCGGCGTTATCTTTGACGAGAAACTGAACTGGATGCCGCATGTTTTGGAACTAAAGAGACGAACTGTTATAATTGCATGTAAATTGCGTCAAATGCAGGGTCGTGGATGGGGAATTAGTCCCTATATACAAAAGGTTCTTTATCTCACCGTTATCGAGAGAATGGTCACCTATGCGGCTGCTATATGGGCTGAACCCATGCAGGGTCGCAAAGTGCGCCACTTGCAAAGTCTCCAGCGTCAATTTGCCTTACAGATAACTAGGGCGTTTCGTACTACCTCATCCAGTGCATTAAATGTCATGGCGGGACTGATCCCTCTTCATCTACGTATTCTGCAGGAAGCAGCAATACAATCCGTCAAGGTTTTGAAAAAAACTTTCATCCTATTTGATGAACTTTTCACACCATTGCACTATGAACAACCCTCACAACATTTGGATGTGCATCCAGTCCTTCAAGGAACAGGACTTCGGATTTTCCTTAAGGACGTAACACTGCCACCTATCCCAAGCATTCAATATTACACTGATGGATCTAAAATAGATCAACAGACAGGCTGTGCCCTTGTAGCCTTTCATAATGGTCAGTCAATTTATCAGTGGCTGGGTCATCTCCATGGAAATAATAGTGTATTTCAAGCGGAGGCCCTAGCCATCCTCAAAGCAATTCAACACTGTAAAACAAGTGGTGCTATGGAAGCAATAATTATCACTGATAGTCTTTCGTCGCTTCAAGCGATTCAAAACCCCAGACATTCTTCTTCGCTTATCTCGGACATCCAATGTGAACTTCGTAATCAAGTGGGAAATAACATCACGCTAGCTTGGACTAAGGGCCATGCTGGGAATCACGGTAATACTTTGGCAGATAAGTTAGCCAAATCAGCTGCCGAAAATACCGATGCCGAGGCTGAAGAAGTGATTCTTAAGTGGCCAACATCTCACTTAAAACGAGCTCTTCTTTTAAAAGTTATATCCCAATGGCAACTAGAATGGGATACTGATGAAACTGGTCGACGAACGTACAATCATATTACGTATGTGGATCAATGTCGTCAGATAACAAATCATCAACTAGTAAGATATATCTCGGGGCATGGTCCATTTCCAAGCTACTTTTACAAGCATGGAATTGCAAATAGTGAATATTGTGTCTGCGGAACTCTAGGCATACCTGAACATTATATTACTACATGCCCGTTAACGGAGGAATTTCACATTCCTTTCCCTGTGGATAATCAACTAGCATTTAGTAAATTTTTAATTAAGCAGAAGTACCTTATCAGAAAACTCTAAAAAATTATGGACATTCTCCACAGTTATGGATCTGATCTATGTCAGGTTGTCTAATGTTAATGGTTTTTTCCTGTTTTCATAATACAACTGTATTCTTGTACACTCCAGTTGCATTCTTGTCTGTTTACATAGTGTTTTCATAATACAATTGTATTTTTGTACACTCCAGTTGCATTCTTGTCTATTTACATATTATAACTATATTCTTTCTTTTTAATAGTCCCAGTATTGTTACAAATATTATTAAAAATTGTATTGTATTTTAAATGCACTATAAGATATTGCACAATAAGTATTATACTCGTAACCTCAAACTATACATATGGTATTACTATCTTACTGAATTACAAGCTACATATTAAGTATTCTAATCTGGTTATATATCAAAAATATTGTATCGAGCATTGTAATAACTATTGTATCAAACTATTAGCATTGTATCATATTTCATTATAATTACAATATGCAATATTTGCACTCTAAGTACTGCATTATATTCTAACTAGTCTATTAACTTAATTTACTTATTATTTTAATTCTTGCATTAATTATTGTATTAAGTTGGTAGTTATGTAATATTATGTTGAGTTATAAGCTCTACCCTAAGAATATGTGATGCAACATATTGAAATTATGAACATCGTATCGCTATGTATGCTTTAGTATGGAACTGTAAATTAAATTCTTTGCAATACAGAAACTGGATTATTAGCATAACGTTATAAGTAGTCTTGATTCAACTTGGCGTTAGACTTTAGATTTTAGATTTAGTTTATTGATTATATTGAATTATATGTCGTGTTTTGCATATTGCACAGAATTATTAATATTGAATTGATCATAAGTATTTTTTATACATTATAATGGTATAACTATATTGTTGCATTGTATCGCATATTGCACAGAATTAATAATATTCAATTGATCATAGATATTTTTATACATTGCATTTGTATATATATACTGTTGCAAAATATGTCTTTTTACCCTCAGTATTGTACTGAAGTGTTGCTTTTGTGTATTGTATACAAAGTATTGCATTTAATTCGCTTTAGTTATTAAGAACATTGCCTTATAGGCATCATACTATTAAGAATATATATATTGCACTTCTTTTTATACCCTGAAATACGTATTGAATTAAATATTGTATTAATTATTTTACTGAACTAGCAATTGTGTTAAAATACTGTATGAAAGTTAAAGTAGTATTTTGGTCTCTTTTTGCTTTAAATATTCCATTAAATTATAAATAGTATCATAGACGTAGCTTATCGATTTTATACTGTATCATATGTCTTGTATTGCATATTGCATAGAATTATTACCAATTACTTGACAATATGTATTTTTCGACATTGCATTTGTCTATATACTGTCACATACTCTATTTATTTACTCTTAGTATTGTATTGTACCTATTGTTGTGTCTTGTATGCTAACCCTGTAAGCATGTTAATTTACCTATTGTATCACATATCTTACGTATTTGCAGTACATTATATTATATCGTATAACCGTATTGTATAATATATATATTAAATTGTGAGCTATGTATGGATGTGTATCATCTTATATGAAATTGCAATGTTGTGAGCATCGTATACATAATAAAATTGCACTATAAGTCCCCTGCAATACAGGAAATGTGTAGTTGGTATCGTAATATAAATAATGTATCATTAATTTTGCATTAACTTTTGTAATTGAATGATATAGCATCCATTATCTTACGTATTAGTTGTAAATCATATTGTACTGTATAATGTATTATATAATATATACATTAAATTGTGAGCATAGTATAGATATGTATCATCTTGTATAAAATTGAATTATAAGTTCCCTGCAATACAGTACTGTGTAATATATATTAAATTGTGAGCATCGTATAGATATGCGTCGTATAAAATTGCACTAATATAGGAAATATACAGTTGGTATAGTAATATAAATAGTGTTTTATTAACTTTGCATTAACTATTGTATTGAACAATATGGCTTATTGATCTTATATTGAATTATCTATCTTGTCTTGCATCTCGTACAGAATCATTAGTATCGTTTTACCTTGTATTAGTATATATCTGTATATGTGTATGTATGTATATATGTGTGTATGCGTGTATATATAGTTGTATAATGTATCCTCTTTACCTTGCATTGGTATTTATATAGTTGCATAATGTATTTATGTATTGTATCCTTGCTTTGTACACTAACTATTGTATTGAACTTACCATCAGTATTAAGATCATTACATCATCGATATCATACTATCAGCATTATTATCAGCCTAGTATGTAGCAGCAGTAGCAGTTTTGTAATATTTAGCATTGTATCAGTTTGTAGTACTGTTTGTAAGTATTCTAGTAGTAGTTTTGTAGTATTGTAGTATGTAGCAGTAGTAGTTTTGTAATGGTGTTTATTCCTTTGGTTTTCTATTGTTATCGCTATCTGTATGTGTTTTGTTCTAATTATGTCTATGTGATTCTAGTATTTATTCAAAACTGGCACTTGCACCTTTGTAATCTTATGCTTTGTCAAAACTTCAAATGTACCCTTTATTTATCTATTTATTTTATTTTTTGAGCCCTTGTCTGGCCATGTATTTGTTGAACTTTGACTCAATAAATACTAGGCCCGGGCGGTTGGTGTGAACATGCTTCTGGGGGCTTCTTTGGTCTTTTGGACTGCCACCTGGATGGCCTGGTCGCTGGGTTTCGGTGTATGGTGCGAGGCGCCTGTGTGGTCCATCTGGCTCAAGATAGAGGTGGACGTGTTGCATATGCCAATTAACCATTACGGTAAAGGGATGGTGCACACGTCCCCCGTCAACTATCAACTATCAGCTATCTAACTCAGCAAGTAGGTTTCCCGGTTTAAATATCGCTGCTCCTCATTAAGTATTGAGAGTGATTCCAAAACTACGTTCTGGCCGGAAGTATTAAGTTGAAGTTAAGAATTTGACAGGAAAGAAACTTTAACTCATAATTTAAATGTTAATAAAATTAACCTAATCGTTTCACGGCATAACATTCTTGATAGAAGCATAACATTTTAATAGTATAATGATACGCAGGTTTAAGTCAGTTTCAGAAAATGTGTAGCTTGCTACACCAGGGGTACCCAACCTTATGCCAGCGGGTACCATTGCGCCCGCCGATCGTTTAAATGTGCGCCCGCCTATGTGCGATCACAATAAAAATGTTTTAGTTTTCAACAAAATTCTAAGTGAAAGTCTCCTCATTCTTAATGAAATAGAAATTGCTTTCAACACAGATACAAAAATAAAGTGAAATACAACCGATATCTTTCTTATGTGCATGTCTCTAACTAACTATAAATTCATCTTAACAAAGTAAATGGTGATCGCCGTCCGACAGATATTTTAGAATGTGCTCTCGGGACGAAAAAGGTTGGAGACATCTGACTTACATAGTAATCTAGGAACCAAGTTGCATAGGATAGAAGACTAACTTTCAATTTTGGTACTTTGGGTTAGTCAGGGGTATTGACGAATTGTAAGCTTAATGACCTACAATTCGTCCTTTCCTTGTAGAGTAATTAGATTACTAAGCAAGAGATGCGACGACTGTGCAGTGCCTTCGCTAGGATTCAAACCTGGACCTCTCGAATACGCGCCGAGTGTTCTACCATCACACTACGAAGGCATACCGGAAAAGGAGGGAAAAAAACCTTACTATACTCCCCCTTTAAAGACTGACTGGATATCAGGGGAACCAGTCACCAAATCCTTGTGGTGGAAGAATTATTGTCCACCGACTTGTATAGTTCGGGCGCCACTATGGATTTATTAGGCTGTTTTTAAGCAAGGGATTGGAAAAATGTGCCGCGCCTTCGCCGGGACAATACGCGCCGAGTTTGCTGAGCGCATACATTTCTGCCTAAAGTAGATAGGGAACTACTGGTTGCACGGCCACAAATGGTGTACTACATCACAGGGCATGGGCCTTTTCCAGTATATTTTGAGAGATTTGGAATCTCCAATTCGGATCAGTGCTGCTGCGGCGATCAGGGCACAGCAGAACACTACGTTCATGAATGTCCTCTCACGGAGGGATTGCACATTCCGTTCCCGCAGACGAACAGGGAGGCATTCAACAGATTTATGGTCAAGCAGCGACACCAGATCAACAAAATTACTCATATAGTTGATAAGCTAATGGACATGGGTCCAGACTTATGCCATGTGTAAATATAACTGGTCAGTAAGTCAGCTAATTTCAATGTAAATCAGTATCATTCAAGCATAAGTAATGTAGGTATGTCTGCGATGTGTGTATATAGTGTGGGCAAGCGTGTCCTAATGTATGTTATTATTATTATTATTATTATTATTATTATTATTATTATTATTATTATTATTATTATTATTATTATTATTATTATTATTATTATTATATTTTTATTTATATTTTTATAGTGCTAAGTGTATATACTATCTCTATCTTATTATTCCAAAGCAAATTAAGGTAATGTCATGTAGGTATTTAGAAAGTATATGTATGTAACAGTGCTGGATTGCATGTCAGCAAATATGTATTAACAGAAGCATGTAGATAACTACTAATGTATATCTGCCCTTGTTTAGCCATGTACAATGTTATTCTTGAAGATTCAAAAATCACTAGACCCGGGCACTTTGGACGGGTGTCAACTTGGTGGCATTTGGTTCGCGAAACTGCCAACCAGATGGTCCAGGCGTTGGGTTTGAGCACCCAGTGCAAGCCTCCCATGTGGCCTCTCTGGCTTTACTCTGTATAAGGGCGGACGTGGCCCTATATGCTAATTAACTTAATTATAAAGGGGTGGTGGCCACGTCCTCCGTCACTATCACTATCACTACCGTTAAATCGGTATACAGGCATGACAGAAGCAGGAAGAAATTCCCTAACACATTGCTTGTAACCTAAGACATCCTAATCTAATGAATTTAATATCCGATGACTCAGCTTATCGTGCCATCTCTATTGTAATTAAAATGAAATTAATTTTACAGCATTTCCTCTTTGAGAAGATGAAGGTCAGATGTGTGATATTCCTGTTTATATAGCTTGAGAATTTTTTATTTCTTACTTTTAGTTTTATATGACATACTTTAATATTTTTACTGACTTGCTAACATTTTAGCAATTTAGGACACTTTGTAAGGGAAAAAAAAAATTTTTTTTTGCTTTTTTAAAGCGGTGGAAATAACATGTTTACATAAATATTCTCCACCATGTAAATATTTTGCCAATGCTTTTCTTCTCAGAGTTTGAATACTTATAGGATTAAATATATAAAAATAAATTTAAATCATTTGGGGGTTCTATGCACTTAACGTCCTTGCGTCTTAGAATACGTACTTATGTCCTTTAGAGCTTATTTTAAACATTTCTTTGTTTTTCTCGAAAGACACCAAATGCTTATATCAAGGAGTAAAATTGAAGACAACATTTCAAATAAATAAATAAAAAATGCCTAAAACGCGAAACGCTATGATTTTAAAAAAAGCTTTTTAAACTTACAGAGCAATCTGAAATTTTATCCGCATGACTTACGATCTTTTCGAAAATAGACCGATTTTTAGCTTAATCTCTTTACAGAAGCGGAGTTTAAAGATGTATTTTAAAGTGCACTTTATTGTTTTTTCGATATAAAGTTTCGAGTTTTTTTAAGCATAGGATAAGCTTTCACAGTCAGTTAGAGTTAGATGCCAATGTGAGCGTTTAATCCTTCAAAAAATAAACAACGGTTTGAAACATTCAGCGGACTTGACATTTTGAAAAAATATTTTAAGAAAAGTTTTTAAAGAAGAGTATGAAATCAACATTTTTTAGGAAAAGAATTTTTATCATATTTGAATCAAACTTTCTTTAAAAAAACATGCTGTAAATATTTCTTTCGCAAATGTATGCAGTATTGACATGCTTTGTTTACTTATTTTATTTTTAAAATGTTACTGTAGCAACACAGTTAAAATCGTAAATATGTTTCAGTTACGTAATTCAATGATAAATATAAACTTTGTAAAAATACTGCATTCACAGGTAACCTGCTTGTTATCTAAGCAAAGATTGCTAAAGCTATCTGTATATAAATAACATTACGTATAAAACTCATTTTACGAGTTTATCGCGATGTCATATCCTTGCAGCTTTCAAAAACCTATGCATAATATTTTGAAGGAACGTATTTTAAGTACATGACTATTTATTTATGAAATTACATTTAAATACATGGGATTATAAGGCATTTCTCCCGCCTTCTTGGCATGCCTTCATGGTGTAGTGGTTAGCACGTTCGACGCGTATTCGAAAGATCCGTGTTTCGAGTCCTGGTAAGAGCATTGTTCATTTTTTTTTGTCTCCTGCTTCGAAATAACCTAATCTCTCTCTACAGGATGTTAAAATATAAATCCCCTTCTTTAATTCCCCAAAACAATTTAAGAATGAAAGCTATTTGTGCTTAATAATTACATAGTTTAATGTCATAAAATGTCAGTTACGAATATGAATTATTTCTTAATCACAATGGGAATAATAATGGAAACTTTATTGGTATTAAGTTATTTTCTTCACTTGTGAATTTCCTCAATAAAATATGAAATGCTGAATGCATTTTTTCTACTAGGTTTGCTTTTTATGCTAATATTTGCAGGTGTTGTATTTCATGGTAGTCACAATATTTGTATGCAATTAAACAATTAAATTATTAAATGCAATAGCTTTTACTCCTAAACCTTCTAGAAACTAATAAACGTTATGTGGAAATGCTTAAAACAATGATTTCTCAGACTAGAGTGTTTATTATACATTTATCCTTTATAGCAACTTTCTAGATGTTGCTAAAACTGAAAAAAACATTTTCAATGAAGTTTCTTCAACTAATCTTTAACTTTTGTAGAATAACCAATTAATGTATTTTTAAAGTTCTTTATATTCATTAAGCTAGTTATTTTAAGATTTAGACCTTTATTGCCACTTCTTTCTATTTCCTCGCCAGAATTTAAATTAGCTCGTGTGTACTTAAGATGAGATTTTCAGACTGTAAGATAGAGTGTTCTGCTTCGAAGCCACGCTATTAAATTGCTGCTAGCTCAGGTAAAATGTCTCGTCTTCAGTTTTGTATTTTATTTGTCGATACGTGAATACGTACGCCGGTTATATTTGGGAGCTCACTTTGCTTTAATTTGATCTGTATATCCTTTGGACTACTAGCTTATTTAAATTCAAATTTTAAATTTGAATGTAATGTTATTTAGATTATCTCCCCACAAGTGGTTGATTTAATTTTAAGCAGCAAGTGTAATGATAGGCAGTAGATAATAGTCGGTATCTCATTTATAAAGATCCTGGTAGACGAAATACTCCTGTACTTGTGGAAGAAAGGGTTCGATTTGGCGGAAGTGGAGTGATGGTCTTAGCCGGTATTTCTATCAAACAATGGCTGCGCTGATTTGTATGGTATCAAGAATGGAGCACCAGAAACTCATAAAGATACAAGGATGAAATCCTCAGACATATTGTAGCCCTTTACGCTGCAGCAATCGCGAATGAATTAGTTCTCATGATGATAACGCCAAGCCACATCGTGCTAAGAGAGTGGACAGTTTCCTTTTCAACGAAGGAATCCTTTGAATGGATTGGCCAACACCTTCTCCAGAACATGTTTGGGACATTCTAGGAAGAACGGTTGCTATCACTCCAGAAACAATTCAGAAGTTTATTCTAAAGGAGTGGGAGACAATACTCCTGTCCCTCATTGATAACCTCATTTATTCCATGCCTCGTAGATATGCTACATTGCTTTTGGTCAGGGAAATCCGTTCCCTTTATTGAAAATAATTTGTAGCTTAGAAATCACATTTTTTTTTTCTGTATAATGTGCACAAATTGGGCCTTTTTTGTCTACCGACGACAAATATAGTCAATAAAATTAAATTATTCTCTGTTCGTTGCTTCTTTTGATTTTCTCATATCTTACAACTTATACGTCATACATGAGTCACCAAGACATTTCCTCATCCGCAATTTTTAACCAAAATCATAATATCCCTGAATTGTTTTGAGCAGTGTATTTCAGTGACTATTCAATAATGGTATATTAAAACAATAGAAAGGTTTGTTCATTCACACGTTTCAGTGAATTAAAACTGCAAATTAAACTTTAGTTTTTTTTTTCACTTTTAGTAACATTTTACTGCATAGTTCATAGGGAGAAAGCTTCGGAGATGCCAGAATATCCAATATGTTCATTTGCAGCATTTTGTGGTAACTGAAAGCTAGAAGTCCTCCAGATACAAGTAGCGTAACAGCGAGTTTTCGCTACGTCCTAAAACAATTCGCAAATTATTGAAGGAGATCAAATAATCCGAAGCAGGTCGGTTCGACGCCAACGGTTCGACGCCAGGGCAGTTCGACGCCGGGGCAATTCGACGCCGGGGCAGTTCGACGCCGTACGTTTCGACGCAGGGGCAGTTCGACGCCATATTTTTTTCGTATTTTTATTTATTTTTAGAATAAATATAAAGTAATATGACTGATTTTTATTAAGTAATATGACTTAAAAATCAGTCACTAATAGTCAATAATAGTCAATAGTTTTAATAAGTAATATGACTGATTTTTTAATTATTGAATTAGCGATTGTTTGCATGCATATTTGAAATAAATATAGGTGTGTATATGTGTGAAAGTGTTCTAGATTCTAAAATAGATTTGTGTCCCAGATTAGTGAGAAGCCCCCTTGCCAACGTCAAGGCCCCGGGACATGAGGGACAGCGTCAAAAGGCAAAATACACAAATGGTAAATAAACATATGGTTACAATTGCAGACAAATATAATTACAGATAAATAAGATTAGAGATAAATAATATTACATCACAGAACTGTTATTATATTAATCCATTGCAAAATTATTCTCCCCACCTTTCAATATTCCATTATTTATCTATTTGCAAAATCTTCAACTATTTCTTTAATTCTCATATCAGCCCGCAGATACCTATTCCGCTTGGGCTGCGGTTCATCTCCACGTAAAAATTGTTCATAACATTGATCAATTGACTTTTGAACACGACTGAGACCATCTATGAATTCCCATAACGTGGGGTATGAAACACCAAATGATGATGACACCAAATTTATTTGAGTGATTATGCAAACTTATACTAAAAATAAATAAAAATACTAAAAGTATGGCGTCAAACAAAATGAAAAAAAGTATGGCGTCGAACTGACCCCGTGTCGAAACGACCTCGTGTCGAACTGACCAAGCGTCGAAATGCTCGCGTCGAACCGTTGGCGTCGAAACGTTGGCGTTGAACTGACCTGTACCGCAAATAACCTTTCTTATTTAGTCTTAAACTGAACAGAGCAGGCACAACCTATGCTACAGTCTCAATTGCCATCATTTAAGTATTTAAATGAATATGACAGAGAGTTAAATCCTAATGTGGATAACGTAGTTTAAGACTACACATAAAATAGATTACGTTGGATCAGAATTTTACCGTCACGTAATTTAAAGCATCCGCAAACGAATAGCTAAAGCTGGAATATAAGTTGAAGTACAGCTGGCGAGAGTAACTATCAGCAAAACGCAGTTGCCAGAATCTCTAATCTAAACATTCAAAACACATCAGCAAGACGCGGTTACCAGAATTTATAATCTAAACTTACAGAACCCCCAACTTAAATACACAAAAACTAATTTTCATTCTGATGAGGAATGCAGTTACTATAAAGATATAAATGATAATAACAGGTTTATTAATATAAAGTAACTTACACAGTTATCTGCATATTTTCGGAAAGTATGTCTGGATTGAATAAGTCAAAGATCAGATCGAAAGGTGTGTGTTTCACACGTTAATGCAGTAGAGTAGGAAAGAGGACAACCGCAATCTTACTGTAGATATTCTGAAAAAATAACGAAGCTTTTTTTGGTTTTTAAAAAAACATTAGGAGAAATATTTTGCGAAAAATGTGATTATTAGGGAATAAAAATGCAATTTGTAGTAAGTTTATGTCTGAGAATATACTAATGACACAGAATTGACTTCAGAAGATCTAATGTCGAAAACAAATGACGGCGTGTTAAATTAAACACATTTTGTGCTGCCTTTCATGTAAACTTATTTCCTCGAATTATTCTAACTTAATTAATCGATCCCTCAAGGCAACTTGAAAATCACATTAAAAATTGCAGATTTTTAAATTAAATATCGCGGTCAATTTTTGTTGTTAAAATTTATTTTTTCATACCGAATATTATCAAATATATTTGAAGTATAGGAACCAGAGAATCGATATTAAAAGTTAGAATTCGCTGTTTATCAAAAATAAGTTTTTTAATTTGCAATTTTCAAATAATGAGTGTTTTCATCATTTAAAACACTTCTGTAACTGGAAGTATATATCGACGACCAACTATTGCGAAAACAAAGGATTCTAGTTATATTATATAAAGTCTTCTAATTATATTATATGTCTGAGTATATTCTAATTATATTATATTATATAAATATAATATAATTAGAATATACTCAGACATAAGTACTTTCAAACTGTGTAAGGGATAGGTGGGTATGTATAAATATATACTTTTGGTACTACAAATTGCAATTAGAAAGAATGATGCACAACTACATGTTAAAGTAGTCCGATTGACAACGTTTTCTGGCATTTAAAATTACAACGTTCTATGGGTAATAATGTTTGAATTATGCGAAATACATATATAAATGCATTACGCACTTACGTACAGACGTTCCTTTTGAATGTATTTTAAATCCATTTTACAACCCATTTTAGAAGATATAGTCCTTTATTCTGTTTGTACTCACAGATGTAATACAAAAAAATTTGGGAATGGTTAAAATAGGAATTTCGTTCTAAATATTTTTCGCTATTACAGTACCTCCTTTACTTCATAGAAGGAAATAAAAAGGATGTTTACTTCCTATACATGGTTAGAAAACATATAACCGCCCTAGTTAAAAAAATAATCATAACCTGAATTAATTTCCCATTCTTACAACAAAATAATTTGCAATTTTTTAAAGCTCTTTCCCTTTCAAATGATTTTAAAAGTAACTTATAAATTATATGCACTATTATATTCCAGGTACTCTGGAATAATTTAAAATAAGCTTTTAAGTTTTCGTAACGTTAATTTATATTTGCCACACTGCTGTTTGATTTTATTCCGTGATTATGTAAAATGTACGTAATATAAAATGCTGGATATAAATAGATAGAAGCGTATTCACATGGAAATGAACCATGTTTGCTTCCATGAAATATAAATTTATGTGTTTTATTATGAATTAAGAATTTACAGTAATTTATCATATACTCAAAAGCGTAATTTCAAACATTTATTGCAACTCCTTTTTCTGTTTATATTATTTCTCTTTATAATAAAACACTATTTAGAATGAATTATAATGCTAAAGGATTATTATTAATATTCTAATTTCATGGTGAAATTAAAAAATATAACTTTATTAATTTTCAAGTATAAAGGTTCATTTAAGAAAACGAGTTAAGCAAGAAAATTAGCAACAGTCTTTTTACTTACAATCTTAACACCAGAACTCTACCAATAACCATCCGTTTGACGAATTTGTAGTTATTTTTAATCGGTGTAAAAATATTACATTAGTTTTAGTGTTAACAGTTTAACCAGAGCAATTTTCTTCTGGTTCTAAACATTCTGTCTGGCAATTCAGTATCTCATTTTGAATTACTCATGATGAATAAAAAAAAGTATTTCGTTAGAACAAAGAAAGAGTAGTACTTTCCTATAATTCTATAATTTCATTGCTAATAATAATCTAATACTTTCATCTCGATCGTTTCTGCTTGATTTAACTGTAACGTTTACTAAAACGTCTTGACACATTGATTATAATTCAAAGTCTTCAATTCGTTTCTTAATCTTGAGCATAACACTTTATGTTTGTATTTTAGGCACAGAATAACAGACAGTTAATGTAACATTTCTCTTTCTCTGGCGAACTATGATGCGTTAATGATTCGAAGGTATCGAAAGATATTTCTGTTGAATTATGATTTTTTAGTATCTATGTTCTAGTTACTTTTACATTTGTCACCGGAAAACTAATTTCGTAAAAAATAGGTTTATAGCGATTAACTATGAAACTAAATTGCCCGTCATTTTGACGGGTATACATCATACAGAGCTCTGAAATTAAAAGCCTGAAGACGAAATAAATTTGGATGTGTATCTGTCTCAGTACATCGATTATTCTCATCGTAAATTAGAAAACTATAGAAATAAAGGATTAATGGATTTTTTTATTTCGTTCGTGAAGTCCGAAATCGGTCAAAATGACGGGTCACCTAAATCTATTGAAATCTTCTTTGAATAATGTCTATTGGAAATTGCTTTGCATTCTTATAAACGAGCAGATGTCCCGCTAGTTCGCTGGTAGTTAGCCAGTCTGATAGAAATCGAGCCTCTAAGATACTGCTATTATTCATTGATCTTATCCATTCTACCACTAGTAGCTTAAATATTTGCTAAGTCATTAAATAAGGCTAAATTCTGTCGTTGAAATATTCTAAAATATATATTAATGTGTGCTGTTTAATTCGAGTGTAATATTCAGCTGTTAATATAATCTGTCTCTTAAATTTGTTCTAATTGACTGGCTACAGCGCTCCATACATAATGCAGAAGCAATCTTGATTTCTACTTTAGTATCTGATTTAAAGTTTCTACCATATTGGAATTGTTTAATATTCTGAGCTTGTCTTTTCTTCCTTTTTGTCCTGGAATTAATTTAAAAGCTAAAAAAGAAACTATTTCAGTTATACTCCAAATTTGAGAGGTTTTAACCAAAAGAAAAGAAATGCTTTCTCATTATAGCGATCAGTTAGTGATTTCGATTTTCAAAAAGAAATCTATGTCATTAGTTTCATTTTACTCTTGAAATATCGTCTGCCTCTAATAATTAATTTTTCTCCTTTTTCTATTACACAGAAGAAAGAAAAGCGCAAAAAGGAAATAAATCTTTTCATGCATTCTCAATTTGCTACTGCCGAATTTAAAATATGAATTCAATGATAATTTTAAAAATATAAATGCTTCCTGAAATCAATAAATTAGAAGTACTACGAAATTAGAAAATATTTATGAACCAATGTGCAATAAACTACACATTACTTAAAAATATCAGAATTCTGGTCTAATAATAATTTTGGTAATTGGATATTTACTGATGATATTCAACTTGTTACTATTCATTCTACGCAGACGATATGATTTATTAGTTGTAACATTTAACTGCTGTAACATCAGTTGTAACTTCACTGCTCGACGAACGTATTGGCATCTCTATCACCAAATGTATCTCCATAGAATTTTGTATATTAAAAAGTAATTTTAAATAATTAGTAAGAGAAGCAGAAACAGAACATACTTATTTGGGAAAACCCATTAAAAATAAAACAATCAAATTTCGATAATTTCCCGCTGTATATTATGCACTTCAGATTTGAGTGTATTATAGTAACGCATTAATCGTGCTGAAATGTAAAACAGATTTCAGAAAAAAAAATTAACGCTCATATTGTTAAGTTTTCTAATAATTTTTCAAACTTTTATTTAGAGATAGATTAAACATTCAATAGGATCATGGCTGAATATAGTATTCTTTATAAGATTCACGCATTTTCGAGAGTAGTTAATGAGATACGTTACAAACTTTCCGTTTGCAATATCAGATGTGTTTCTAATTTGTGTATTAGGTGATTTAATTCATATTATTTCAATTTAAATAGCACAAAAAGGAAAAATTTAGAAACCTATCAATAAGGATCTCTAAAAGAGAACGACACTGTAAAAACTAAAACCAAAGATACTTAATAAATGCTACACGAAAATTACTATTATTCAAGATGAGTATACTGAAAGTTAAGAGGAAGAGATTAATCTAATCCATCTTATAAAACTCTCAGGAAATAGGTTGTAGATAATTTAGATATTCCAAACTGCGAAGTACAAAAAACTGACATTTCTCCATTGCGTAAAGAGCGACTGGACGCAGGCATAAATCTAGTCGGTAAATCTAGGGAGTGATAAGACATACTACTTTTAATTAGCTCTCTATATTAAAGACCATTAAAATTTAGGCTAGGATACAAACAACATCAAATGGGACCTCTGATAAGATTCAAAATCACTAATTTTCCATTTTGTCGACTTAGTACATTATGACTTTACATAAGTACTACTTATATTATGAGAGCATGCGTGGGGAAATACAATGATTCCTTATAAGCAGATTTCCTTGTAAGCCATGTGCATGTGCTCGTGCACATGTGCTCAATGATCAGATATGTTAAAATTTCAGAAGACTGGGGAAGTAAGGATTATGCTTTCGCATTTTCAGAAATTATTATATCCGTGGTAAAAAACTGACGTCATAGAAGAACTCAAGGTATGTAATTTTCACGAATTTCACTATCAACGAGCGTATTAACATTTCTATCACCAAATGTGTAATATTACACTTAAAATTTAGCTCTTATCAAAATAACAACGTAATTGTTTACCGTAAAATAGCTCAATTTAGATGAAGTAATGCTTTTTCAGTTCTTTCGACAATAGAATAATTTTATACAGAAAACAATAATTGAAAAAAAATGGTTATGTTTACTTCTGATGGAGCAGCTGTTATACTAGGACAAGAACATGAAGTAGCAGAAAAGCTAGAAGAAAATACACCACATTTGGTTCAACAAAAGCACTATGCAGCTTATCGGGAATATTTGGGTATTTGGTAGAAACAGTGTAAATTTGATCGTACTTTAAAATAAAATTTAAAGATAGATAAATTTTAAAGATAGATGTACGATTTAATATATATACTTACATGAACGGAGGAAGCATTCTTTTAGATCTATCTGAACAATATTATTATTATTATTAATATTACAGCTAAGCTATGTTTTTAGTAAAGCATTTTATTGTATTTACATGTATATTGTGTATTTGAAAATAGTGAATATGACTAAAATAGAATCAATTGAAATATAAAAGGAAGAGAAATAAAAGCCACACAACAATTCTTGTAGTAAAAACGTTGCACAAAACAAACTGGCATATCAAAAAGTAAAAGAAACACTGCTTACAAGATTTGAATTTGAAGTGATAATGCATTAACAAAGTAAGAATAGAATAAAAGTGTAAACATTTAACCTAGATCATCCTTATTAGAGGAACAATTCTTTCTTATTACTTGACGTAATAAGAAAGAATTGTTCCTCTAATAAGGATGATCTAGATGTGCAGAGTTATATGCATGAGTAACTCTATAAGGTATTTCTTCCGCCTTCTTAGCATGCCTTTGTGGTGTGGGGGTCTCGGCACGCTCGGCGCGTGTTCCAGAGGTCCGTGGTTCGATTCCTGGTGAGGGCGTTGCTTATTTTTCACTTCTCCTGCTTAAAAAAAAACCTAATATCTCTACAGTGGTGCCCGAACTCAAAGAGTGGTGGATGATGATTTTCCACACTCAGAACCCTAAAAGGAGTTCATATATGGTATTTCTCCTGTCTTTTTAGCATAACTTCGCAGTGTGCTGGTCTGCACGCTGGGCACGTATTCTAGAGGTCCGTGGTTCGATTCCCGGCGAAGGCGTTGCTAACTTTTCACTGCTCGGGCTATAAAAAAATCCTAATGACTCTACAATTCTTTTTCACATTTTTCAAAAAGTGAGTTAACCCCACCGGCGACCTCTGAATACTAGTAAGTTCTATCTGGGTTCAAATCCAGTTAAAGTGCTAGTTGCATAGGTTATTTTTTATAGATTTGCCCATGTGTTGTACGAAAGCGAGTCAATTTCTCTTCAAATGTCCTCCACGACGGCACTCCTTTCTTTCGACAAATAGTCCTCCTATACTTTTCCATAACTTAACCTCTTTAAAATGTAATGTGATAAGCGAAATAGTGAATGTGAAATAATGAATGAATCCATGTGATATGTTATAAAGAATTTTGTTTGATTGTATAATTTTAGACTTGAAATGAAATAGTCAGTTCCCCCATAAAACATAGATCATTTTCTCAAACATGACATTAATGCAGAATGGTGCTCTCGCAACGAAACATGAAAATTAAATTGAAATCATTTCTTATCTTTGAAAAATATCTCTTCTGCGATTGGCATATCACATCTATGACATAAAGGAAAAAAAAACGAAACAGAGCTTAGCTTCACATGTCGTGTAAAAGACAAAAAAATGCGAGTATTAATCCAGATGTCAAATTTCTCAGAACTCTCTTCCGCTCCATATGATGCTATAAAAAATGTCTTATGGCTTTCACATTTGTCGAATGTCTACCAACGAGATCGAGGTTTCTGCAATCACTGAAGCAAGAATTCTTTTCCCCCGTCTGAAAAAATATTTTCACGAAATTTGGAAAGAGAGGTTTTAGGTTGTATATATTCTTTAGATTTATTTTGAAAATACATGTATATCAAGCAAATTAAATAATAGTGCACAAACTAAAGACACAGAACATTAAAAATACTTGATTTATATAATTTTCACTTAAAGATATATATGAAAAGAATTAAAAATAATATGCCAGTCTCTATGAACGATAACTGCTCTTAAAGGTTCAAAACGTAACGCATTATAGTGATGAGAATTAAATGCTGTATTTAATACTTCTTAACTAGATACGTTTTCATATATTCACAACAGGCCAAAAATTGGCAGTTTGGGTGGTTTTCATTTAAACGAATTTTAAGGGTTCCTTCTAGATATTTTGTTAGTTTGCCTAATTTTGATATAACGGGAAAAGCAATTGTTTCAGTTACTCAGTAAGAGTATTGGTATGAACTAATTTTGGACAAGAAAAACTTTGTAAACTGCTATTAGTACATAACATTCAACATTGTAACTTTGGTGATTTCTCCGCTGTGACGGTATATAATTCCGTTTGGTTCATGTCCGTGGCCGAAGCCATCATAGAGGTGCACTCGCTAATAATGGGAAAGCATGCGAGGTGTGTATGTAAAGGAATGCCTTTGTAAAGAATATTCTACTGCCCCGTATCCACATTAAGCATCGAGATTTTATGTTATTCATAAATAGAAGCAAGTATATTATCTGAATTGTATGTGAAAAAGTTACTATTACAATGTATCCCTTCTTTTTATACTATCGAAAATGGATTCGGAGAATTGACATTATACACACGTACATTACATTCATTTTCTATGGGGCGTGGATATTAGAAAGAACTGCAGTATATTACATGGCGTCTCTTTTCTCTAGAATAAACTGTGCATTCGACGATCTGTTAGGGGATTTTAGGCCCCCATCGGTGGTCGCATGGAGGTAGGAAAGGAAGGAGGGGCCAACCCGCGCTAAAAGTGAAGCACTGCTTTGAAGCTTGGGTCACCAGATGGGGTGTTCTTTGTTTACATTCAGAAGCTCGCTTGACAAGATTCTGATAGTATTTCGACACACGACAGTTCCATAGAAATCGAAAAAGGGACACTTTCGCATGAAAGAAACATTCATACTGTGATGGATAATAGCAATTTGTATAGTTTAGTGACATTTACGCAAAAATCACATCTTCGTTATTTTTCGATAACTAACAACAGCGATTTTGATTATGAATTTGTTTTATCAAATTCTAAGCTGTTGCACTACAAAAATATAGATTTTAAGAAAAATGTTATGCTTAAAGAATGAAAAATACCTTACGGTACATTTAAAATTGTATACGTCTTTCGATACCATTGATAGAGTATTCGCTACTTTTATTTTATTTTCCAAACGTCAAAATATTTTAAATAAAACAAATTTTTTTCACATCCATATATTATTGTAACATGTACCTTTTAAAATTAAGTAACGCATGCAAGGGCTATCTGCCTAAAGAGAGAGATGCCATCGTGGAGGAATTTTGAAGAAAAACTGACCGTTGAGTGGGTATTAAAAATAATACTTATAATTTTCATTCAAATTATATTCATATATATTTTTTATGTAAAACTTTCGGGTGTATGCTAAATAAGTGTAAATTACTTTACACGAAAAATATAGTGAATGCACAGAAATTAAAGATTTGCACATGCCGGAAATGAAAAATAGGAAATATGTATGGGTATTTATGCATGTGCTTGCAAAAAGCATGTATCTGCCTTTGACAATATACTTAAATATTCATTAAATTATTTATAAATGTATTTGAAATGAAGAATTTATTCACTTATAAACAACTGTGAAAGTACTGTGAAGAAATTTAATGATTAAATGTATCTAATTTATAATGATTATAAATGCTATCTAAATATATAATAAATAACCTTAATATTGAATTGTAAACATAAATTGAAATCCTGTTGACAAATACGTTATAAAACTATTTAAGCAAGAATTGCTCGTATTGGAAAGCAATCTGTTAAAAGGTATTGTAAAGCAAATGCTATGAGATGCGCACTTAAGAACGTAATAAAGAGTTTTGGAATATGTATTGTTGAAATGAAGGGTAAAAAAAAATCTGATAAGTATAATTAAAAGAATTATTCCCCTTACATTTTATAATAACTCAGTTACAAGTTTTAAATAATACTTAAAAAAAAAAAAAAAAAAAAAAAAAAAAAAAAAAAAAAAAACTTATTTTATTCCCTTTCAGAAATGTCCAGAGAAAGTCAAGTACTATTTAAAGTATTTCGCTAATTCCTAATAATTCTCTAATTTAAAATGAACCGAATAGAGCATTTATTATAAATTGACTTACATTTTTCGATTTAAAAGATTCCTCAGAAGCCAAAAAATCATGTGATATTTAAGAAAGTATTTTAGGAAGAAGCTCTATAGATAGAAAAGAAATAATGCATCATTTTAATATTAATAATACAATAAACTTTTATCTTAATTTTTGTACCTTAACCGAATAAAATCGAATTACCTTATTTTTTTTTCTAATGTAATTAACGAAAACTTGTGAAAATATTTCATTCAAATTAAATCATTCTGAGAAAACTGTCCTGTGAAAAGTATAGCATTTAATTCCGTTCAGAATGAAATGTTGTTTAAAAATATGTTGTTTTCACATACTTAGGACTCTGAAGTGTTGTATAAAAAGAAAATATATACATTTATATGTATATTTACGACGTAATTACAAAATATTTACATCCGAACGCGTCAAATCCCATAGAACTCAATGGTAAATGACCCAATGTTTTGGTCACCACGTAGGGATCGCCGGTGCTTCAGAGCAGGGTACAGGAGAAACTTGTTTAGGGCGACTCCATCTTACATCTTACCTCCATGGGTGGTCGAGTGTTTGAGACTCCTGAATTCCCAGCTGCTGTGAGATAGCTTCCTTACAAAGCGGTGTTAGGTTTGTCAGAAAGTGGCAGGGAAAGGCAGCGTTGCCTGATTTGGAGCTAAATCTCCCATTTGGCGATATATGGCCACAAAATTGGCGATATGTCATAAACGGAGCAAGAACATTCTACAACACATTTTTAGCGATTTTCTGGAGACTGTTCTCGAACGTAAGTTAAAACTATATATATCTTGTTTGTCCTGGGAGAAAATGATGTCTTAAATTGAGAGATTAGCTTGAGAGCGATCGACCGAGTCTAGACTGTACTTTAGTGCTTAGTCGAGAAGCTGTCTTCGCCGTTATAGATTAAAGTTTGTATTGCTGATTGTTTCAGGGTGTTTATCGTAGTTTTTCGACTACTGCAAACGTGTCTTTAGAGCTATACTGTGTAATACTGGCAAATAAATTGCACCTTGATTCTTCATCAAGTGTTGTCATCAAGTACGCCAAATCCACGAAAACGTAGAACGCAACAATACTAACAATTCAACAGAGGTTCAAAGCTGAGAGAACTCATTAGCTGTATGGATGTTTTCCGTGAATTTTCCCACGTGTAATGTGAATGCGAGCCAGTTTCCCTTAAAATGTCCTCCGTAGAAGCAACGTTAGGCAGATAACACTCATGTGCTTTAACATATTCAAATAGACCTATTGAGAATATTTTAGTCCTTTCTTTAGAGATGGCTCAATAGGTTGATTTCTCGAGACAGCATTAAGACCTTTTATATTTTTCTTCCAGCTTTTTGTATGCTCCATTTGTAAAATTTTGGAGGTAAATGAGGCAAAAGCTCTAAATAAGAAATCTATCCTTCAGTAGAAGGAATAGAAACATTAATAATAACAAAAAGTGGTCCAACTATTTATACAGCTATTGAGTTTGTTTTGACTATATTTCGTCCACATGAAGCATTGTAATAGGTACTTTTACTAGGCTGGACGACGTTATTGTTGTCAGATGCTTTTCTAATCACATTTGTAATATACCTGATTTATTTTTATCTACACAACAAAAGCTTTCGTTCACTAGTTGGAGTTTACTGGCTATATTGTAAGTCTTGACGTATATCTTTGAGAGCGTATCTTTGAAGACGACATCAAAAGGGTCCATCAGCTTTACTATTGTGGATGAATACTGTTGCTGCGCCTAATTTTTTCGAAGGAATGCTTCTGCTTCTAGATGAAATTGACAGCAGAATTTGCTGATTTTGTTATGAGCAAAATCGTTATATACAAGCTGTGGACGCATATGTATGAATTAATTCTGATAGGCTATTCAGAACTTTACATTTCGCTAAATTGTTGATATTTATTGTTACGATTACATCTGCTTTCAGTTGCCACAAAAATAAGTAGATCTTGTGAGTTTTATAAATGAACCAAATTATGTTGTAAGGTTTATACTAAGTTTTTAACAGTTATTTTAAGTTAAAGCTCCTTTCCTATCTTTTCTAATTTCAGCTTACAATTTCCTACCAGAATGTGTTTTTAGAATCGCGTTTAATGCAAATTAATGCTCTCTCTCGAAATTCCACTGACTTTGAAAGAGAACCTCAGAAGTTCTGACTAGTGCACGTCTGCTTTTGGCCATATCTCTCTAAGCAGTTACAACGTTCGGCCATATTACGAGCTCTTGATAGCTTCACTAGCATATTCGATATTTAGGGGCTAACTACTTAGAATTGTGATAGCTTTGGCTATATCTTTTTAGTTAGGCAGTTCTCAATCAGTTCTTATTTCTTATTTTTGAGTTCAAGCCCAAGTGGAGGCTTTGCTGTACGCCCTGAGAAAGGGGCTAACTGTTCATTCTTATTTTGAGCACTAAAGGATAATTAAACCTTCTCGGAGTCTTATGTTTCTGTCTACCTAGTGAACAGCTAAGCGATAATTGGCTTAGCTGTTTACTAGGTTTCGCCACATTTAGTTGTTAGATAAAAGGGCGGAACCTCACAGTGTGCACCCTCAGAATCTTTCAAATGGGCATTTTTTGTTGTTTACTTTTTTTGTTGTTTTGTTGAAACACCTTGGTCAAAGACAGGTTGGGTCAAAGATAAACGAAGAAGTAGGATGCGCGTTCTTAACACTCCTCTCATAACAAGAAACAACAGAATGGATATGACACCTAAGAAACAACAACAGCGTTTTCCAAGCAGAGCTTTCAGCCATAAAACACGCTATTCTACGGTGTCACCAAAAGCATCTAACATACGTTACAATCTACAGTGATAGCCAAGCGGCAATTAAAGCTGTTGATGAAGCAAGAAACAAATCATAAATAGTACAAGATATCCACGATTTAATATCACAGCACAACAGGACTTCTATAAAAATAAAGTGGGTAACAGCGCATGCAGGACAAACCCAAAATGAAAGGGCAGACGCACTTGCTAAGAATGCAGCTCAACAATGTCCCATTTCCAAAATCGTATGCAAAACATATGTTGAAAAAAATACATTAAAGAAATGGCAAGCTGAATGGGACAATGCAGAAGTAGGTAGAAGACTTTTTAACTTCGACAAGAAACCCACCTATGATCCAATCTCATATAACTTCTTCATCAACATCTTCTTATCTGGTCATCGTCCTTTCCCACACGTACCACTTTGGACAAAATTTGAGCGATTCACACAAGTGCGTATGTGGGGAAAAGGAGACACAGAGAACTATATTTTTAAGTGCCAGCTCACAAAAGAGCTACACTGCAAAGAAGGTCACAAATTAAGCCTGTGTACATCAAATGCTTATTAACGATCCCTCAATTACAACAAAAGATTTCCTTGATTATGAAAAACCTTTTCTCATATAAAAGAGAAGACATACGTCAAAATGCGATCTTGCACATAGCAGCAGGAAGCGATCATTTGCCATTGTATTAATTCTCTGGCGTTCGGACCCACGTCTTCTACAGTAGTTTTGATCTTTTTAGTAGCGATTCCATTGCCTATTGATGACACTACGATGCACATTCAGCTTTGTCGAAATAGCGAATTGTCTTGCAGGAGCTTGCAACATCTCGACAATCTTTCAATGCAATTCTCGTGCAAATAGCTTTTTTGGCTCATATTTCTCGCTTTGGCTATCTCGGATTACATAGAACTATTGTTGCTTGAAAACTGACGCATAAGTTCGACATGCTGCTTTTAAGGCGTTGTGGCAGGACTTCAGAATTACGTTTTATACTAATTTTAGTTGCCTATTTGATTTTAACGATGTATATTCTACCTCATGTGTAAATTGTGTGTTTTAATGCCCCTTTTTTACATTCGTACCTTTTATTTTAGCATTTGTTGCTTATGTTTTTAGCACGAGTGTATTACATAAAAGCTGTAACTAGCTTTTTAGATAATCTGTGAAAACTTTAAAATGAATATCTCTGGTAAATACTGTTATGCAGACTCATGTGTAAAGCTTGGTACCCATTATATAGATTTGATATTTTATTGTAGTGTATTGTACATTTAATAAGCACGCAGTGCGTAAAATAAAAATTTATAATAATGTAATAATTACCAAGAGAAATTATGGTATATTACAGTCTCATCGAATTTTAAGCGTTTATTTTGAGCTTCTGTTTTGCGCGAATGCTCATTGATGAATAATGAATGAGTTATGAATTCCACATTCTAAAATTTTAACATTGAGGTATTTGAGCTGTGCACAATAGACAGTTAAAGAAATTCGTCAATATTTTACAGTAAAGAAGAAATTTTCAATATAAATAATCGAAAATACCAGATAAGTATAAAATTTCGCGTAATGATTGTAAGAATAAATACCTCCTGAAAATATGAAAATATCAAATTGTAAAAACCAGCTATAATCTAACACAAAATTAGAAGTGATGCCTTTATATATATGTAGAAATTGTATAAAGCTATAGTTATATTAGCTTAATTTCTGATCTGTTTCACATTGCAAAGATTGTAGCGATTTAATTCTTAATCTTTATTCTTTATCTAACGCGTTGAGTAAATACAAAATAAAAAGAACAATTTCTTTGGCGATTTGTGGTAAAGAAATGACGATAAATTCTCAAAGGAAGGGTTATTTTAAAGTATTTCTTTAACAAAGGCGCCTTTTAAGCACCTATCTAAAGCTTAAAAGATTTTTAATGAATTCCATAAAAAAGCTCAAAGTTCTTTAATTAGGACGCGTTGAAACGAATATTTAACAAGACACATTATTTAAAGTGTTCTTAAGATGCAATCCATTCTTTTCGCACAGAATTTGTTGTTCCTGTTTTTTTACGTCTCAAAGAATGAAAGTAAGCTTGATGGACTAAAGGACGCATGCATTAATTATAAGGGATGATACTTTATTATTCCGTGATCCTTTGATAAATCTAGCAACTTCTCCTCTTTAACACCGCAGATGAGGATTTTTTCATTAGTATAAACATTAACTGCAATTTAATGTGAGAGATTATTAAAATGAAATTTAAATTTACTCTCTATATGATAGGGCATAAAAATTAAGTAGTTAATTTCAGGCCAATTAATTTTGTGTGAGATAAAAGTGGCTCACCATATTTTTACCTAATAATAACAGAAAAAATAGTTGAAGGGAATGCAATATTTAGAAGATCAACATATTGACCGTCTTGCGCATATTCATTTAGTTCGTTTTGTCCATTTCAGTATGTTAAACTTCAAATAAAAGAATCGCATGAATACTCACTCTACCACTCTCATATTACCAAAACTTCTTCAGCTCTGTACATTTTTCTGAATGCCAGTTTTCTTTAATTTTAACAGTCTATATCAAGTAAATAGAGGGACAGATAAAAATAAACTACCTAAGATGAACATCTACAATTCCAGACGATGTTGAATTTACGTGAAAATTTTGCTTTATAGAAGGTCACATCACAATGTTACCAAATATAATGTTTATTCATATTCTGAAGGGGTTCAAAATTATTGTTCTAGACCCACATTACTCTATACTCTTTCTGCTACAGTTTATGTTTTTACGTGCACTTTACCCAAAGAATAAATGTTTACTTCAGTACAAAAGAATTTCCGCTTTTTAAGCTTTTCCGCCGCACATACTACAATGGCAGAGATCCAAGTTAGATAGTGTGCAAACATATTACACAAGATGCCCTGGCTTCTGACGCTCAATGGAACTACAAGAAATGGTAAATAAGCAATCACATCTAGCAGCTGAATTACATAAGTTTTCTATCAAATTCGTAACTTCACATTATTTTCTTAAACTTAACAATTTTATGGCATAAAATTGCGATACCTGACCCTCTGGATCTCTACCACTAATTTGCGCCAATTTATCGAAGTATCAAATAATGTTTCTCAACGGAGATTAGAAAAATTTTGATGAACAGTATACCGACCAGGGACAAACAGCGCCAGGTCAGGACATACAGATAAATTATTTTTTCAAAACAGGAAACATAAAAACTCAACTGCAAGTTGGCCGAACGTCATACCATGAATCTTCCAGTCATTAACATACTTATACTTATTTCATAGCATGGAGGAATAAAATAAACGCCCCCACAACCTAAGGGACACCTCTGAAATGGCATGAGATGTAGTCAAACAAATTCAATAGGTGAGGGATTATCGGCTAGAAACATTTTATTTTGAGTGCCATAGGCTGTAAGATTTTCACTAGTGTAATTCTCAGTTACTGTAGAAAGTGACGAATCTTAAGAACTAGTTAGCGAATAATCGCTTAAGTTCGTGTGACAAGAAACAACAAGATGGAAGGGTAACTAACCCTTTATTTTATTATTCCAATAAGATTTAACAAAACTCCACTTGGAGTGTACAATCAAAGCCGATACTTGGGCTTGAATTTCAGAAACTAAGAATTAAACTAAAACTAAGATTAACTAAAGAAATATAGCCGAAGCTATCAAGATTCTGAACGAGTTGGCCCCTTAACTCTGTTTGACTACGATGCTTATCAAGGGCCTGAGTACGGCCGAGCGTAATAACAGCTTTGAGAGAGAGAGTGGCCGAAAGGCAGACGTGCGCAAATCAGAAACTCTGATTCTCTCACCCTAAGACCAAAGAACATTGGGGTAAAATACCGCTCTTCCTCATTATGTATTCAGACATGATTCTAAAACAACGTTCTGGCCAGAAGTAGTAAGATGAAGTTAAGAAATTGACAGGAAAGGAACTTAAAATTTAACTGTTAATAAAATTAACATAATTCTTACAAGGCGAGTTAGAGCAAGAAACTTGAAAATTCAGCTGTGCTTTCCCAGTGAATTGAACTACGACTCTTTTGGTTACTACCTATATTTGACACTCATGCCATTAAGTACATAAAAGAGAAGGCAATCAGTCCTTACCTTCCACTTAAACAATGATTAGGAAGATGAATGAAAGCCAATCGATCAAGCGATGATGAGTTATGTCCCCTCTCGAGTTACATTTGGCGTTATGTTTTTCAAAACAGGAAACTCCTGGATTTCAGCTGTTAGCTGAATGTAATTCTTCCCTTACCTTACGAAAGCATGTACAGGTAAATACGATAATTTCTCATAAGTAGTCAGTCTTGTAGAGTTTATTATCTAATTAATCAGTCATTTTATGTTCTGAGCCTGTACTGCTACGTCTCTCTTTCCTCTTCTCTTAGTTTTATAGCGATAAGTAGCTTACGAGTCATAATAAGGAATTGCCACAAGTTGCATTCAGTAAAAGGCATATTCTCTACAAGGTTTAAAATCCTACAAAAGGAAGATTTCATAAAACATTCTGAGTGCAGATCAATCTGCCTTGAACTGTTTTCATAAAATGACTTGATCCGAAATTGGGTGACAGAGAGACTGGTATAATGAGACTTGTAATATTTTGACAAGAGTTACGGCTTTTAGTAGAGATACTTTCTCGTTTCACGAAGTTTCTGAGTAGGACTCAAATCCCAATTGAAGCCAAGTATTTGACCACTGCAGAGGTAATTTTGAGAGTGGGCAAAGAACTTCTGATCTCTCGTTACTTGAAGTCCTGCTGTGAAATTTTTACTTACATAAAATTTCCTCCCTTTCCTTTTTTTTTGCCAAGCAGAAAAGTTCGAAAATAATTTTCGTAGCTCAAAACTAATCTTCATTAAACGAGAGAATATGACTCAACTGCAACTCTAAACTCCTTTTCATTTAGATCATCCGCAAGCAAATTATTCGCTACGAAACAGTGTATAGATTTCTACAAAAGAAAAAAAAAGACTGATTTAGAGTCTACAAAAAGAAATCTAACTCTATCAAATTTATTTCTCTGTAAACCATTACCTATAAATACTGTAAAAACTGCAATATCAAAATGAAGACTTTAACAAAGAAAATTCAAACTGACATTCTTGTTACCAATTATTGCCACGTTACAATGTTAACAGAAATACTTGTCACTTTTAGAAGTGATATAAGCTAACACTGAAATTCAGAAGCTGTATTCAAGGGTTGTCTGTCAGAAAACCCTTGCCACTCTATATGGATATATATATATATGAAAGGTTTCACTGTATATATAAATAATTAAAATTTAAAACATATCTCAAAAACAGCGTTCTGAAATTACAACAGGCAATCTCTATCTATACATGATGGTTTTCAATCAAAATGGCGCCGTTATCTTGAAAATTTTATTTTAGAACATTTAGCAAAGTAAACCCAAACAATAAAATTAATACAAATGATAAAAAAATCATAAAGGTTTCATATATTAAATTACTTCCAAAGCGGCATTTTGTTAACGTTCAGTGTGTTACCTTTTTATTAAATGTTATGTTATTATGTTCTTTGCACTTAAACTATAAAATTCAGTTCAACAGCAATGTCGCAAAATAATTATAAAATGAGCCTGTCTTTAGAATTTCCGATAAACAGTTCCGCTCGCTGGATATAAAAAGTTTTTTTTCCGCGTAGAATGTTGCCATTGCTCGCTTTTAAATCGTTGAGTTTGTTAATCAAAAATTCGTTAAAGTTTTACAAAATAGGAAATCGATCATAAAAAAAATTCCAAATCCCAAATTTGGGGTTTCAGATGCCCATATTCGCAGTAGGATTACGTCATTCAAAATTCGATGGCTCTAGGTACCGTTGCTTTATTACAGTGCGAGACACATACATATATTTACACAGATTCCTCATTATTTAATTTCTTCAAATATAATACGGGGGGATAATATTTGGTGGCAACGATTTGAAAAGTGATACGCCGTTTTTAGGGTTCCGACGCAAAATCGCAAAACGAAAACAATAGTCCTTCAGGGACAAAGACCCTGTAGACTAAAAAGTGTCTTTTAATTAATATTTAGAATATAATAATTGAATTAAATCAGATAAGGGTATATATATTCGCATAAAGTAAGAAGGGTGAGAAATATTCTTCCGCTTTGGATCTGCTTTAGAGACTCAGTATTTTTAAGTGAAATAATAATGTCAACTTAAAATCCAAATAAGATAAATTCAGGTAATGTATACCCATGTTAAACTAATCTTGACACGATTCCTCTGGGCATAGAAGAAAAAAATTAATCCATTAGCAAGAAATAGTAGCCAGTTTTCATATCAATCAGTTTATTTTATGTTTTAGTAAGATCATGTTATAGTCTTCGGCTTTGGGAACACTACATGTGATAGATACAATCAAGCAAAAAGAGGTAAAAACGGTCACATCGTTTGTAGTAAATAAAAATTTTGAATGTCTGTATTCGAATATTCTTTTCTTTCCTGAAAGGGTAATCAGACTTTTCTGGCACTCTTCCAACGAGAGATCTACCATCGGTGGGTGGATTGCATTTTGCTATATAACTGAGTCATAATATGAAAAAAAAAATCATTGTCATTAATATAACTTACAAATATATTTGTTTATTTTATAATATTTAATTTAATTTTAATTGCTCATTGTTTGTTATTTTAATTGTATTCCTTTTTTCTAATGGTCTTCCATAATCCACTCAGTTAAATTTAGAAACTAAACTTCGGCCTAAACAGAACTAAAGTTTATTTACTCATATTTAGATAATGAATCCAACTACAAGTTAAAAATGTGTTTGGTAGTTAAAATATATTTTCAGACAAAAAGTAAAGATATACTTGCTCATAAAATATTACTTATATGGGTAGCAAAAACCGAGATAACTTGTATTAAATGACTGATATATAATAACTAGAAAGCCTGGTGGTCATACAAAATGACCGCTGTTCTAGATATTATAAATTATAATTAAAATGATTTGTCCAAAGGTGTCTGCTAATTTAAACTGAATTACCCAGGCAGGCGGCGAGGACGCCCCTTTGCTTACTGCCCCACGGGGTTTCCACCTTCTATTTAATTGTTTAAAGTAGAATGCAATGAAGGAAACCACTGGCGGAACATTTTTTAAGAGCCCACCGCTAGCTCAATAAATAAAGGTGAATTAAATAATAAAATGTTAATTCACATGTCAAAGATCTCTTTGTATACAGCATTTCTTGTGTAGATCTTTCCATCATTTTTAACCTCGCTTTGCAGAAGACCATCAATTATTTTTAATTTTACGTCCGTTCTTTCACGAACTCTTGAGCGGGCAACATAAAGTTGACCGTGTCCAAATGCAGGGTTAGGTAAAAAAATGCCATCACGCTTAAGCGTTTGGCTCTGAGACTTATGGATGGTCATAGCAAAGGCAGGTTTTACAGGAAATTGTCTACGTCTCAATTGAAACGACAACCCTGTGCCGTGGCACCTTCACCCCATTGGCTGATACAGTTAAGTAAGCAACCAATAAACTATCGGTGACAAACAGACACTTAAGCCGCATATATTTATATATATGGGGTGAAGTAACATCATCTCCTCCGAAACGGCTGGCTCTCGAGCTTAGCGAAGCACACCGTTGGATTCCACAGGTCCGTGGCACGCCATTTTGACCATTCGCGTCATCTTGGGACTTTAATTAGCCGGGATATTAATTAAAAACTAATTTTCCCCTACGTTTTCCCTACATCTTCCACTTCCTTTCTTGAGTTTTCCCTATTACAGGGATTCGGCTACGGGCCTAATTCTTTTTTCTCGAATATGTACGGAACAGCGCCGAGTTGAAATTCGAGACGCGTATCCTTGGATTCGAAAAAAAACTATCCGAATCCATCGATACTGTTCTCATCTTCGTACGACTTTAATCGGCCGAGATATTAATTAAAAATTGCAGAAACGTTAATTTCCGCGCTCATTTTTCCGAGTGGCAACAATAAACTATCGGCGACACACACTTTAGCCGCTTATATATATATATATATATAAAGATTTGTTAATCTTATTTTAAAAAAGCATATTGAAATTTTAAATTCATATTTTGTACATATCGTGATTATCATACTAAAGTAACCTGTAGTTTGGGTATCCCTTCGTTTTCCCAGATAGCTAGAGATTTCGTGAGAGCATGGGAGAATTAATCATAATTTAATCATAGTCCAAATCAAACACAACTAATAATCAGAAATAATTAGGCTTTCCTGTGTCGCAAAACCAAGAAAATAGTCAGTACTTCTAATCTACGAAATATGTTCCGGTCTAGATAACTCTTTTAAGAATACAGTTGTCTTTCAGTCTCATTAGTGAGTTTCCGAGATTACTCCAACTTTGCCAATTAATTTCGGTATACTGTTCGATAATCCATCATGTAGTATCTTACCATTTATTTTCATTCGGAAAATGAGTTGCTTAAGCTATTTTTTTTTTTATATATCCTTGCTTAATATATCTATTTCTATTAGCAAGTTCATTTAAGCAGGTTTTTTACGTTATAGCTGAGTTCACATTATGTGACTACGTTTTCAATTTGGTGCATTAAAAATTATTTCTGTCTAGTATGGAAGGATTACGGGAAAAAGACATTATTCTTAAGAATCGAATAAAAATAAAGCCACAGTATGTATTTTAGATGGATTGTTGCTTTAGTGTTAAGTAACAATTTCGGTTCTTATACACAAGGATTTTTCAGAGTTTGGATTTGGGAAATATGCAGACCTGACATTGAATGAACTAAGGTTATTTTGTCTAAATCTCTAAATAAATTACACAGTCATGAAAGGAAAATTCGGAGAAAAAAATTTTATCTGCGAATTAAAATGCATTTTTAATTCTTGAGCACAGAAATGAGTACGTTAATTTAAAATCCGTTTTATGTACTTTCAATATATATAGAAGACATTTTAATTTTTATAGGCGATTAAAACTTAATCTCCGCTTTTGTGACTGGAATTTTGACCTATCACATCCGTTTTAATTTCAGGTCCATTAAAATAGAACCTAATACATTAGAAATGGTTGCTAAATTCATACAGATTTTTCGAATTGGGTAGTGTATCTAACTTTTTATGATTTTCGAATTTTTATCTGGGTCTGAAACTTAATCTCAATTTAAATGAACGAATATGCTGTCATTTCCATTTTTAATTCCGCTACGCTAAAATCTCTGTAATTCATAATTTGTGTTATAAGGTATTTCTCCCGCCTTCTTAGCGTGCCTTCGTGGTGTAGTGGTCTGCACGCTAGGCGCGTATTCGAGAGGCCCGTGGTTCGATTCCCGGCGAGGACTTTATAGTGGTGCCCCAACTAAAAGGTGGTGAATGATGATTCTTTACCACCAGGATTTGGCGATTGGGTCCCCTAATCCCCAGTCACCCTTTAAAAGGGGAAGTATATAAGGTATTTCTCTCACCTTCTTAGCGTGCCTTCGTGGTGTAGTGGTCTTCACGCTCGGCGCGTATTCGAGAGGTACGTGGTTCGATTCCCAGCAAGGGCATTGCTCATTTTTCAAATCACCTGCTTCTAAAAAATCCTAATGTATCTACAGTGTCACTGTTAGTTCAGAAATAGCCAGATATTTCCTTCTTTCGTTACACCACCCTCTGATAACGATGCGGCGAAAGATGTAAATCACGTTTCGAATTTCTGTAACTATTTTCATTTTTACCTTTAACTGATTTTGCACTTTTCGTGAAATTTTCCACTGTGCTTCCGGTTTTTTATTGTTGCATACGGTTTGTACTGAACTGAATACGGGATGGATTTTAAATGTTTCGAATTAATTTATTTTCCATGATATATATATATATATATATATATATATATATATATATATATATATATAAGGAAGTAAAGCAAATTAATTTGCGAGCTTCCAACTAAAAGGAAATATGCACTAAAGTTATGAAATTAATCAGTTATTAATGCAAAATGTTTTTAAAAACTTAAAAATTTCGTCAAGAATCCAATAGATAAATCAAAGTATAACTTTGACAAAATAAATAAACATTTATTCCGTTACTTTTCAAAGCTTGAATATATTGTATTTGATTATTGAGCATATATTTAGATCTTTTCGCACTGTTTTTAAATTAAAGCTATATTCGGGATTCAGCTACAGCAGATAAGGTAACATTTCATTTTGTTTTTATTTTCATGTTTTACAGTCTAAAAAACTTTTACTTTATGGTGTGCAATTTCCTAAATATAGCTTTTGATTTCATTAGATTATTTAACATTATTTTAAATACAATACGTCTTATTTTCGGTAGAAAGTATTTTTAAATCTGTCTTAATTATTTTATTATTTCTATCATTTTTAACCTTTATTTTTTATTTCTTTTGCTTTTCATTTTATTGTAATTATTTGCAAAAATGTTGCAAGGCTTGAATTTATTAATATCGTCATTTAGAGTTATTTTTATGGGTTTCTTGAAGAGCATTTAAAGTTATTATAAAATCAATATTAGAAATATAACTAAACCAAGATCTAACAGTTGTGAATATTATAATATTAGCTTTGGATTGGAGATATTTTAAATCGAGACTGATTCTTCAATTTTAAATGTGATATTATTAAAACGTACTAAATATTTCGTTTGTGTTTAACAAATTTTACATTTTAAGCAGACTTACAACAAAATATTTCTATAAAAATCTTTTGTAGAGTTCTGCTTAATTTTACATTTCACGGTTACGTGTACCCTTCGTCTTTGTTTTATTAAGAAGAGTGATTGAGAAAAAACAGTCTGTCTACATCATAAATTATCACACTTTTTTCGCACTTTAAAGCCTCATTTATTTGAGCAGAAAATACTTTCTTACGTGTTTCACATTTTCTTCTACGTCATTGGCAACGTTTTTATTCCGCATCCTTTTCTTCGAGCGTAATAAATTTTTTTGAACACATCGAGATTCCAATTTCCTCCCGTGAATCGCAATTTACGTCACGTGTCAACCTGAATCGCAATTTATATAACCTACGTAACAACGATTGTTGTAACAGTAACTTTGTCGTCAACCTTATCCTGCTCACATTCCTTGAAAACTTCTTGAAAATAAAGAGTTATTAGTTTTTTATAAGAAAAAAACTGAAAATGGAAAGATTGGTGGAAACTATACACACCGTAGGCTTTAGTAGGCCAAAATTTTTATAAAATACTTTCTATAAACCCAGCAAATTTCTCATTAAATTCAGGATAATTTGAACTTATTTTAATCACTTTGTGTCGGGCCAGGCTCCTTTGTGAAAGTAAATATTAAGTTAAGGATATCGTTATCGATAATGATGTCTTTATATTAGGTTTGAAATGATAATGTTGGGTAATATGGTTACTAATTAATATTGGCTATAAATCATTTGAAATCTTAAACAGATAAATCAAATTTGATTGCTTGTTTTGGAACATAAGACCTTTCTTTGGAACTCCCGCAAAACAGAGAATAGAATTTAGCCTTTTCAGTCTTTGGAAAATTTATAGCATTTAAAGAAGATCATTGATATTGACTTCATTTAAAATTAATCAGCGAATAATATAGGTGCGGATTGTGAGTAAATCTATCAGTTTCGAGGTCAATCAGACAGAATTCCATCTTCGTCAGAAGCAGAACATTTTTAAAAAGATTGGAATGGTTACAATTCTATTATTAAATTTGGTACTCTTAGGTAACATTAAGTCTCTTAACATACTCTTGGTACTCTTAGGTAACATTAAGTCTCTTAACATATTAACTCTTAACATACTTGGAGCGAATCATTGCTTCGTCTGAAGAGACTGTTTTTATTTAACAATATGTTTGTTTTTATTAGTCCAAAGGGATTTCAGTCCCGAAGGACTATTGCTTTCGTTTTGGCATTTTGCGTCGGGCTCATAAACGTCGGTTCACTTTTCAAAGTGTTGCTACAAAATGTTAGAGTCCTGCATTATATTTGAAGAAATTAAATAATGAAAAATCTGCATAAATGATTGTCTATTTCTCGCATTGTGATAAAACAATGGTACATAGAGCCATCGAGTTTTGAATGACGAAATCCTACTGCGAATATGGGCATCTGAAATCCCAAATTTGGAATTTGTTTTATTATAGATTTTATATTTTGTAAAACTTTAACGAATTTTTGATTTACAAACTCAATGCTTTAAAAGCGAGAAATGGCAACGTTATATAGAAAAAAAAATACTTTTATCTCCAGCTCGCGAGACTGTGTATATCGGAAATTCTAAAGATATGCTTAATTTAACATTATTTTGCGATATTGCTCTTGAACTGAATTTTATGGTTTAAGTGCAAAGAACATGATATTTAATAAATAAAGGTAACACTCAAAACGTTAAAAAAACGCCCCTTTGGACGTAATTTAAAATCTGAAAAATTTCACATTTTTTTTTTTTTTTTAATGTTTTAAACATGTTTAAAAAAAAAAAAAACTTTTTATTAAACCAGAACTGGTTGTAACTTGAAGTAACAGTCAGTTTTAAGATTTATGAAAGTCTAGTAGATAAAGGCTACACAATTTATTTAACGAGAGTTTAGCTCAAACTTCTCACCGGCTAACAGTTTAAATATTAAACACTTCTCAAAAGAATTAGGGGATATTATGATTTTGGATACATACTGTGGATAAGAAAATGTTTCAGGTATTAATACATGAGCTGTAGGTGTTGTAAGATATGAGAAAATAAAAAGAATCAACGAACGAGAAATAATTAAATTGTATTAGCGATATTTGTCAATAAGCAAAAATGTACAATTTGTGCATATTATACAAACAAAAAAAGAGTAATTTCGGGAACACAAATGAGTTTCAATAAAAAGTATGGTTTCTTCTGACCGAAAGCAATGTCGCGCAACTACGAAGCTTAAAATCAACGATGTTATCAATGAGGGACTGGGTGTTTTTACCTCACGCCTGTATAACAAAGCATTAAAATGGCTGAATTGTTTCTCAGTGTGATAGAAGACTAGCAATCTTTCTCTCTAGAATGCTCCAAACTTCTTCTATTAGGTTTATATCTGGAGCACCTACTGGACAATCCATTCAAAGGATTCCTTTGTCGAAAAGGAAACTGAGCACTAACTGCCGCTTGGCATTATTATCATGAAGGAATTCATCCCGATTGCTGCAGCGTAAAAGACAGTAGGTCTGAGGATTTCAACCTTATATTGCTGAGCTGCTAGTGCTCTATTTCTGGTAATTTGGATGCCGATGCAAACACAATTTATTTAGCCAATATTAATCAGGACAGCTCCAAGGTCACGTTTTACAGTTGTCGAAGATCTACTATACACTCGTTGGAACCATCAGCGACACAGCCTTCAGGTTAAAGCACCAGAGTACAGCTCCCGACTCTGCTTGGTCGTTCTCAGAACTCCACGTACTCTCCACGCTACAACTCGCGATGCACTCGACGACACACAGAGCACATCTCCCGACTCTTCGGTTCAATCGTTCCCGGAGCTCAACACACTCTCTCGATGGTGCACTAACCGCGATACACTAAGAGACTCCTTCGGTGCACTCGACGACCCACTCGGCACTCGTTGCCCGGCTGTCAACTCGATCGACTCCGCACGGCTCGCTAGACGAGGCCCACTCTCTGAGACACTGACTGTCCGCGTACCAGCAGGGTTTATATAGCTTTCGTCTTGTGTTCGAGAACATTCTGTGCTAAACCGGTAAGAATTCGTTCCAGAAGATTCTCCATTCGTCCATGGCATAACGCCAATTTTGTCACCAAATATTGCCAAATGGGCGATTTCTCGCCAAATGTGGCAACCCTGTCCTCTTTTGATATTTTATGGGAACCCTAAACCTGCTTTGCGGGGAAGCTATCTTACCGCGCCTGGACATTTCGTAACCATATTTTAATTATCAAAGTTGAAAATCTTCCAGCTAAAGACTGCATTTATATTAAACATTTTTAACGAGATTCTGGTACCAAAAATAGCTAAGCATCACATGTTTAAGAAATTGAAAAGTTACAGGTACGTTCATAAAATAATTTGGTTTTAATTTTTGAAACATTTTAAGATTAAAAACTCATTCGGGACATTTTTATTGTCTAAAAATATTTGAATGGCATGGTATTCAAATTTGAGGAGAAATCTGAAATTATAATTTGACTCAAATTATAATTTCAATGTAAGCTTTTGCTTTGTAACACTTGTTGTGGGTTCCAAATAACTTAGCGATATCAACATAATATCAAATACCGCTGATATATAAGGCGATTTTATCCATCAGAATATCTAATCATCAAAAAGACAGAGACAGAATTAAAATTATTTAAGTATATTCCAGCTGATCAGTTGTGGGCACTTATATTAAAATATGCAAACTCAAATTTAATAATAAAATTTGACCTTAATTCAAACACAAAAACCTCCTTTCACAAGGTCTATAAATACAACAAATTAAACTTAATTTTCCTATAAACTACAAGACTGCCTTGACCGCGACAAAATTTCAAGCACTCACACAAAGAGAATCTAAACTTAGTCTAAAATATTCGCACTAAGACTAGCATAAGCGTGGCCAAAAGACTTTTTTTCAATCGGCAGAGCGAGAGAAAGCAGACCAAACTCTTATTCTCTTATTCGTAAATCTGTAATCTTTATAGAAAAGCTGCTCATCATCTTACACAAATACCTTGATATTCTACACAGATGCTTGCTTTTCTATATAATCCTCATAAATTCTGGAATGAGCGAAACTCATGGCGAATAGAGGCAAAAATGTAAGATATAAATTAAAATAACATTTGATTAGTTAAACATAAATGCTTTAAGATAGCTTTATAAAAGCTTTAGCAGTTTCATAAAAAATTACTAGCAGCTTCGCTGCCAGCCTTCGTCTGGCTTTTAAATGTACCGAAAAAATGGCTGAAGGAAACACCAAACGTTAAATTTAAAAACTGCGTAGAATTTTACTCTGCAGAACAACTTCATATAAAAAAAGTTATTACGTATAACAAAATTACAATGAAATAAGCAATATCCCTTAAAGAAATATTAATTATCCTAATAAATAAATTTACCAATTTCACTTTGCAAAATCTTAAGAACACAAATGGTATAAAGGGGGTTAAGAACTTTTGTTTCCTAAAAAAATCACTCGAAACTTATCAGGTTCAATGTTCCGTCTTACTTTCTTTGGGAACATGCAAGGACCTGACTCTAAACAGAGAGCTTACTAAAGCTATGTTCAATAACTGTGGGAAGTAGACAGGATACACAAGAAGGGTATACAAAACCCTTTATTTTTCTCTCTTTACAATAATTTCCGTACTTCGGAATACAAAGACCCACTACTTGTGGTCTAAACGTAAGAATATAAAAATATAACTAAACTTTGAAATAATAAACGTGGAAGATTGGCCTTATATTAACAGGAAGCCGTATGTAGTACAGAGAATTGTTAACACTACAATACGTTTAAAATTATCAAGAGGATTAAACCTCTGGCCTGGAAGGCAACCAGCAACTGAGTAAAACTTCTAAGGTAAACGGCCTGCTTCCACTAACTCCTTCCTCTCTCTCGCTTGGCAAAAAGCCACAACTTAAGTACTTGGCGTTCGCCAGACAAATTTTACATAAATAAGTTAACGCTTTTAATTCTGGCCGGAAGTAGAAAATAAGAAGTGATAGTAAAGATTTAAAATAAAATAAACGTTAGTAAAACTTAAGATCCTTACAAACTTTTCAATATCTTACAAACAGTGAAATAAGCAAAAAATAGCATGAAAGCAACTCAAAAAACATAAAATTCCGCGCAGAACTTTACTCTACAGAACAAAATTATCAAAAAAATCAATAAAAATGTATTATATATATATATATAAAATGACAATGAAATATGCCAATCTTTAAAAAACAGTGACGTAAGAAATACGATGAAAAACTGTTGCCAAACCCATATTTCTAAAAAAATGAAACTGCTCAAAACAATGCGATTTCATCAAAAATCTATCAAAAAATAATAAACAGGAAAATTGTTGCCGGAATCACATTTTTAAAGATGTGAGATGTGAGAAGTGTACTCGGAAGCTTCATTTAAAAAATTTTGTAAAAATATAAAATATTATCATTTTTCGAATATTCTTTTTGTAAAAGCACTCGGAAGGATGAAAGTTTAACGTGTCCAAAAATCAAAGAAAAATAAACTGTATATTTTTAAAAATAAACTTTTTTAGAAAAAATCCCGTTCAAAAGCTCCCTTTGTTAAATAAATTCTTATTGAATCGATTTATTGAAACACGAAAGTTTATTTTATTATTATTTTATTTATTATTAAAAGAAAAGAAATTTTAAGTTCGTAAAATAGCTAAGCTCATTTCATGACGATATGAAATTGGAGTGTGTAGGGTAAAATCTCGCTTTCCTATAGCTCATTATGTCTCAAAATGACGCGATTTCGTCACGGCACCAAATGTTATGTCTGAGTTTCGACACCAAGGTTAAATAGCTTTACTTCAAGGTACCATTGTTAAATAAAAAACTCCTATATGTTAAATGTTAAATATGAACCTACTTGCAGTGAAAGGTTTCTACTTCCTCTTAGGGAGGAAACTAAACTCTTAAGAATTTGCTAATTACCCAAACTTTTAGTGATCGTATAGTGAAACCTTAAAGCATTTTGCGTTGTGAAAAAAAATGCATCCCGGGACCGCACCGTGAGAGGATCGAAAACATATACAAGATATATAGGAAAAACATATTAAATATATAAAGAAACATACTGTAATAGGTTTCCAGATTAAATATCAGTTTATTCAATTACATCACAATGAAAAAAATCTTAACCTCATCTGAGAGTCTAAGGAGAAGTCATCAACTTGTCATTTACCCTTTTTTTTCATTTAAATTCATATAAAAAAAAACTTAAGGTTTGTCTGGTAATTTAAAAGGGGAAAGGGAAAACAATTGATAGCCTGAGAATTAATTTTAAGATTCGACGTTGTTTTTACTTCTAAGGACGTTTTTGAAAAACTTGCTTAAAGTTCAAACACAAAAAAAATAAAACTTAACTTGGTTGGACATCTTGAAGTGGAGGACTCGTATCTTAATAAGCGTTGACGTCGGCCGGGCTCATCTTTACACTGGTTCTCATAGTGTCGACGCCACTTCACCACTGTAGAACAGAAACAGGAGCACTGCTGCCCAGGACGGCTATCCGCTTGGTCCTGAAAGTCCTAAGTCAACACGCAGGTAACTCGTTCAAATTTCGTCTCTTTACCAGAACGCGGCAAGGGAGCGTGTTTGCAGCTTCCGGCCAGAAACGTTTTTTCTAGGCAATTACGGCTCGCCTGTTCTTACTAATCCCAAGAGCAAGCTTCACGAGTAACGTCCCAAGTAAGTTCCACCCGCCAGTCAGTAAGTCTCGCCTCTTAACCAAAACGCGGCCGGGGAGCATATTTGCCGCTCCCCGCCGGGAAACATCTCCCGTCGTGAATTACATCTTGCCTCTCTCTTTCAAGCCCATTTTCAAGAGTAACCTTCAAAAGTCCAGCAAGCCCGTAAGTCAGAGAGTGAATCCATCCAACTCGAATTTCCTTCGTCTCCTTCACAAACGCGGGCTCCCACTATGGCTTCACTTATCGCCCCCTTAATTTTGGCAAAATTTGCGTTTTCAACCCCTGAATGCGGAAATAAGGGTGATCGCTCATGCGCGCCCTTCTTCACTTAGCCAACAACCGGACCCTCAATCGCCAAAAACCTGAATGACTTACATTGAAAGACAAGTAGCAACCTTTGACCTTTTTTGTCACGTACTTCCTCTCTTAAGGTCAACTCCACAATGAAAAATCCTTCTAGAACATTCTAAAGGACAAAGCGCGCGAAATCATGACTTGCTAAAAATTGCTTCCCTTTCCCTGCTTCTTTCACAATGAATCAAAGCTTGTACAAAATTTGCAAATAAAAGAAAATAAATAATATTCTTTTAAACTAAATAATATTCCCAGAAGCATCTGTTTTTCCCCAAAATTAAAGCCTTAAAATAAATAATTCAGAATCAAATAAAATTAAAATTTCCATAAATCAGAAAATCATTCACCTAGTTTTTATACCGCTATCAGACAAATTCTCTACACAACATTTTTCTCTACACAACAAAACATAAAATAAAAACATTCTAATTATAATTTCGAAAAAATCACTTCGAGGTGCACTGGCACCTATGTACCTATGTACACCTATGTACCAAATTTCGTAGCCGTGGGTCTATTAGCTTACGCGCAAGCGCGAACGAAAGACACACACACAGACAGACTCTTTCTTTTATTATACGTAGAGATTATCACTTATCTTTTAAGAGGAATTTATTCCAATAAAGTTTTCTACAACTCTTTTAAGTACGCTTTCCTTTTAATTAAGTATTTAAGTTTTTTGTAACTTCTTTCGTCTTTTCAGCTAAAAATGTAGTAAACCACTAAAATTTTTTGGGTACTATTCGGTTTTGAGGGCCCTAAAAATCGCCAAACTATTGTTGATGCCAATGCTGCCAAAAATAGTTGCGGCAACCCTAATAATTGCGGCAAGAAAGGACGTATAATAGTAAATAACTATCTAAGATTGATGTTTTAATTTAGATGAAAGGTTAATTTCATATAATACTTTTTTATTATTATAATTCATATGAAAATGGCTAAACATGACTGAATGGAAGCATAAGAGTCAATAACTATTTCAGATCATTGTTATAATTTATATAAAAATTGCTAAACGTAACTGAATGGATGCCTGCATCGCTATTTCGTTACCGACTTATCGCTAAAGCATAATTTCATTTCTTTGATTGTTCAAACATAATTTTTTACAATGAATGATGCTTTTTCTTTGAAAAAATTCTCGGTAAAGTGCAGAATCGCCCACTTATTTGATTACCGCTCTTTACAAGGGTAAAAACAATTGGATTTTTGTCAATTTCTTTTACTTTTTAAGTGAAAATATATCGATGTGTACATAAAGTCAAGGGCGTGCGCAGTGCCATTTTTCTGCAATTCTGGATTTTTTTTTAAAGTGAAAATAGGTCGACGTGTACATGGATACCGAGTATGTGCAATTCTTAAAAACGCGTCAAGCAGTGGGTGATTCTGAACTTTATCCAAAATTCTATAGCACACTTTTCGTCATGGGCAATTCTCAAATTGTTAAATCCATAGGATATCAAAAAAGAATTTCAAATCAAAAAAGTATTTAAAAATTAAACTAGTATTTCAATGGCGTCTTAATAAATATAGAACTATATAAATTTACGCAATCTGAAATCAGCGCGTACGCTAGATTTGGCGCTCTGTTAAATGGGCGCGTTTGCTAGATTTGGCGCTATTGCGCATACATTTTCGCTGCAATTTTTTTACGGTCCTCAAAACGGAATAGTACCATTTTTTGTAAGTATAATTTATCGTATATTTTTCAAACTCTTAATTGAGCTACTGTCTTGTTGCTATAAAAAAGGAAGTTTCATATTTCTTTTCACACTATTAGACATTTTCTCCTTCCTTTCACATTCCTCCGTATTGTAACTGGAAGCATGTTCGACCCGTGTTCCCAAGGTTTGGTGTTCGAATCCCAGCGAAGATATGGTACAATTTTCTCGTACCTGTATCGATATAACTTAATGTTTCTGCAACTTCAAGCTTTTTAGCGATCGATTAATTAATTAAAAAAGCAATATAATCATTCAGCATTAAAGTCAAAATTGCGTGTGCTAGAATAAGTATTTAATTTCTTTTAACCTTAAGTAATTCAATACTATGTTAACCATTTTTGCTTAAAATAGTTTTCACTGTGGAATATTTTAATAAGGAAAATAGTCGATGAAATAAAATATGCTAATTTTTCTATTGTACTTATAAAATTTACAAAGTAACTCTGAATTTAAGTTCAACTCTATATGCTTTATTCTTGAGACTATTCCTTTTGTAATAATATTTAATACCTATGATTTTTTTTTAATATTCGCATACTGTTTGTGTGAATCTCGAGTAAATCTTTTCATTCTTTACACCTCTTATATCACATTAATTCTTACTGTCAGTTATTGAGTTTGAGTTTTTGAGTTATAAAATAATATTTTTCCAGTTTATCACGAACAAATAAAATATGTCTTTATCTGTACCGAGTAAATGCATTATAAAACATATATAAATAGTTTACATGTTTTTTTATGAATTAAGGCTGTTATTGAAGCATAAAGAAATATTACGTTAATTAATTGCTTATTTATAGGGTATTTCTGACGCTTTATCTTTTCCCGCTTCAAAGAAAATTTTAAATTGCTCTGCCTTTATATATAAGTCATATGTAGAGTTATTAGATTTACTATGGAGGAAGAAGTGTGAAAAAAGAGAAATGCCATTTCCAGGATTCAAACTCCTGGTCTCCTGATGTAAATCGCATGTATTTCCAATTACACCATGAAGACACTTGGAAAGGGCAGAGAAAACTCCTTACATTCTCCTCCACTTAAATGGTGATTAGGGAAGAGGGTGCGCAGTAGTTTAACCCAGGTGGTGACGAATTATTACCCACTATATTTAACTTAAGATGCATCCTATACAGTCATTAGGTAATTTTCGAAACAAGAGACCAAAAAAATCACTATGCATTCGCAGAGTTTTGAAATCCGGTACCCTCAATTTCTAGACTGACGGGCTCCCAATTACATGATAGCACGCTGTACGGAAGGAAAAAATTCTTAATGTTCTCCTCGACTAAAATGGCGACTAGAGAAAAGGGAAAGCAGTCGCCAAACCCAGGTGGTCACGAATTATTACCTATTAGACTTTAGTTACGGCATTTTTGTAAGTATTTTTTTTGTAAGTATTATTATATTATTTTTGTAAGTTTTTTATTAGTATCTAGAGAGTCGTTAGGTTAATGTTGAAGCAAGAAACGTGAAAAATCACAAATGCATTGGTTGAGACTCGAACTCTAGATCACCCGACGGATAGCGAACGCGCTTCCATTTACACCTCAAACCCACGCAATAAGGAGAAGAGAAATTTCCGATGCTAATCGGGTATGGTTTCAATTATACTATGATTTCCCGCTGTAAGGAAGGACAAAATTCTTTACATTCTCCTCCATTTAAAGAGCGACTGGGGATGAGGTAACGTAGTCGCCAAACCAGGTGGTGACGAACTGTCATTCGTTAGATTTTATTTAAGTGCCACTTGTAGAGTCAGGCTATTGTCGAAGCAAGAAACAAAAACAAAACAAAAAATCGCAAATGCACTTGCTAAGATTCGATCTCCGGATATCCCGACTGCTAATCGAACGTGCTTCTATTTACACCTCAAATGCATTTGATGAAGAGAAAGAAAATTACTTGCAACGTCACCTGAAGTTTAAAAAAAAAGTAGGTAATAGATCTCTGCACAGTTGTAAATGAATAATACAATAGCATACGTTTAAGAAATTTTTCATGGATTAAAGAATTAAACTCGTCTTAAGTTAAAAGAAATATATGTAGAAAGCTTATTAAGGCATTTTTCTAATACAGAAGAGTTAACTAATTGCAGTTTTTGAATTAGTAATAAGATTTATACTTTTGATTACAAAATTACTCTTTGCATAATAATTAAACACGCTCCCTCTGTCTTGAAAAGATAACGAATTTTTCCCTAACATAATGACAAGAATATTTACGGGTTCTTAAACTATACATGTTTTCACCTACGTCTATAAATATTGCAAAAGGATGCATTAAAAAGCCTGCACTAATGTACTTAATGAACATCATATGGGCCGAAGCTATTACATGTTACCTCATCCATCATTTTCTATGAAAAATAATTGTTAGACAAAGCAGGCAACTTTATTCAATGAAAGCACGTATAATTTCCTTTCATGCGAGGCTTTCAGTTTCTTGCATACTAAAACTGTAATCAAACTTTTAAAGTTATTTATAGAGGTATTGAATGACAGAAATCCGATGTTTTTAAAAAAAGAAAGCTGAAATTTCTTCTTCTGTATTGCAGTTGGGTTCTAAATTTTCTCGTTAAAAAATCAAAAATTCATTGCTTACTTGGAATTATTTTTATATTTTAACCCTTTTTAGTGTTCTGATGTAGATAAACTCGATAAATGTTCAGCTTTATTTAGAATTAGGATTTATAAGAATTCTTTCCGGAGATCCTTGTTTATAGCCCATATTCCTTTTTTTTTAATCTCAACTGATTTGTTTTATTAGAAGTTTAATTTGATGCCGAAAGACGATAAATGTATCTCTGATAATTAGACAAAACCTTTTCCTCAATGATCCCCATACATCCGCAAAGGAAAAATAAATTAAACAAAAATGAAAGCTCAAATTCACCAGAAATACTAGCAGTCTTAAAGAACTTCTGAATTGGACATTACATCAAATATCATTTTTTGTGTAGTGAAATTATTTATTGAATGCAGCTCTGTTAATTGAGAGGATGGGTAAAAATATTTTTTTCGAGTAATGCATATAAAAATGTTGATATGTTAACAATAGTGTAATACTGTTCGAATGGCAAGCACGTTTATATACAAAACTATTAGCTCTAAAGGCATGTTCGGACTCAATGTGATATTAGTCTCGAAACGATATTTTGCATTGAATTACTATAAACGGCATATCACTTTTGAGATTGTTGCCACCAAATATTATCGCCCTCCATTATATTTAAGGAAATAAAATAATGAAGAATCTGCATGAATGTATGCACGTTTCTATATTTCACTCTGAACGGCGAATCACTTTTTAAATTGTTGCCACCAAATATTATCGTCCTGTATTATATATAAAGAAATTAAAAAAAGGAAGAATGAATGCACTATGAAGAAACGACGGTATCTGAAGCCATCAAATTCTGAATAACGTAGTCCTCCACCCCAACAGGCCACTTGGAAGCCCAAATTCTGAATTTCGAATTTCTTTTATTATCTCTTTTATAATTTGTAAAACTTAAACGAATTTTTGATAAGCAAGCTCAACGATTTCAAAGCCAATAGTGGCAACACTGTACCAAAAAAAAAAAAAAAAAACTTTTATCTCTAGCGCGCTGACTTGTCTATCGGAAGTTATGCAGACATTATTTTACAACAAATATTCTGTGATTATGTTTTTGAATCAAATTTTATGTGGCGTAAGCCCCAAGAATGTGATATTTAATTAATAAAGTAAACACACAAATTATTAGTAATAAAAAGACAAAAAAAAAAACAACTTTTGTAAAGCCATCTTAGTAAAAAAACTGAACATGATGAACTGAGAGAAGACTGACAAAAAAACAGAAAAATGGTTGCCAACATTTAACCCTGCATCGAGAAATTTTAAACGTATACGTTAAAAATTTTTGTAGTTTCGCAGTTGAATGGTGTATGGCGTAAGTGCGAAGAAAATTATACGTAATAATAAAGCTACATAGACAAAAAAACTGTTTTAGTAGGAGTGAATTTAACAGCAGACTGGTAGATTGCGAGAGCATAAAAGACCTTAACAAACCGTTTTGGGTGATCGTTAAAATCTGAAAACTGTCAGATTTATATTTTTTACTTATATATTTATTTAGTTAATAATTATACTTAGCTAGAGGAGGATTAGGACACAATTCTGTTAGTTGATGAATTGAAGTGTAGTTGCCTTGAATAAAGTCATAAAGCTGTGAGACTTAGTATTTAAGCTGAGTTACTAGTTAGAGTTTACTTTGACAGGGATTTCAGGAACTTTTTGATTTGTTTGGCATGTTACGTAGGAATTGCTACAAATGTGCGTTCTCCTCTCGCTGTTTCTGGTTATTATTGTGCTGTATGAGCTATCTATTGAAAATATTTTCCTAATAAGGTGTTCATTTCTTTTTGCTTATTTGGATTCATTATTTAAAGAAACATACACAATCCCTTCACTTGCAGCAATGCTTTTACTGTTCAAATTGTATGATTCCGCCACCGTGCGTCATGGTTTCACTTATAGCTTCCCAAAGTGTATAATACATTAATATAAAAAATTTAAAAATTCAAATAATTAACCAACAGTATTTTAAGGTATTTTCTCCCTTTTCTGCATGCCTTTGTAGTGTAACTGGAAGAACACTCAGCGATTACTCGGGAAATCCGAAGTTCGAATCGCGGGGAGGACATTGCGGATTTATTCAATTTCCTGCCTTTGAAAATTTTAAGAAAAGATTCTACAAGTGGCTCCCGAACTAAGAAGGTGGTGCCCGATAATTCGTCACCAACAGGATTTGGCCATTGCCCCTCCCCTGATCTCCAGTCTTCCGTTAAAGGGGGAAGTATATAAGCTATTTTCTTCCACCTTTCAGCATGCCTTCGTGGCATAACTGGAAGCACGCTTGACGCATATTCGGGAGATCCGGAGTTCAAAACCTGGCAAGGCCATTGCACATATCTTACATTCCTGCATGGATATAACCTAATTATTCCATAGCATAAAAGCATAAAACAAACCTTGCATGTTGTCTATGTGTTCCCATTCATTCTAAGAATATTCTTTTTAGGTTCCTTTTAATAGTCAAACAAATTAATGGAGCAAGTATCATTCCCCTCAACATGGCCACAAGATAACTTTATTAAAAATTCCAAGTGTTATCTGGCATTAATTTATCAAGCTCAGCTTCAGAAATAAAGACAATTTTAAACTTGCTTCTGCTATTCTCTTATAGTAACTTAAATATCACATCGCTTCAAAAAACTCTGCACTGCCCTGAAAGTGACATTTAACTAATTTATGGCTTCTCAAGTTTCTGAGTATTCACATTCTTTCCTTTCTCGTCTAAACATTCATCTTCTGCTAGCTATTTTATTTACTTTCTTGTGCGAGCACCTCAGAAAATTAGGTTGTAATCACCCAAGTATTACATTTACTGAGTTCAGTATTGTGGATCCATGGGTTAAAAGCCCACATAAACCTCTGCCCTTCAACCTCGATAAGCATACCTAAGATAAAATTCATTATTCTTAAGAAACTAGTGTTTGAGCTATAAAACAATTTACACCATAGTAACTTCTAATTAAATGATAAAGTTTGTTATGCAGTCCATAAAACGTAGGTTACATAGGTTTTAGCACTTGTTTCCTTCTGAGAAAATGGCTCGTTAAGCCATAGATGCAGGGCTGTAAAATTATATACAGCCAGTGGAATACCAAATAACATTCGGCTTTTGTCTCGCAAACAAAATTTGTAACCTGTAACAGAATAAATTGTGTTAAAAACCTCAGTTCATCAAAGTTATAACAAAGAATCTATCTATAAGTTTATAAAGTTGTATTTAATTTCATTAACCAGTTATTTTACTTTAATTTGCTTTTCTATTCTTCCATAGTAAATTTCTAGCTCGCGTGTAATCAGATGGGGTAGAAAGGAAATATTATTTCAAAGAGGTCTTTAGAGGGTAGAATCGCAGCGTGTTTAGCCTGCTGAAGGTCACATTGCTAATTGAATTCTCTTCAGAGCTGTATTCTGCGGCGTTGGATTATTCTCGCCAGCTTGTCACTCCGACTCTCTCTATTTCTTTATTTGCCATTTACTTAGTTAACCGTTGGGCTAAATTACATTTACTTAGTTAAGTCAATTTCATTACCTTTGATTTAAGCCATAAATGCTTACAATACACTTAATAATAACTCTATTATGTGAGCACAAGTAATGCATGCTGTTAACTTTTATTTGAGTCAAATATAAGGGTCTTTTACACTCTTTCTCAGTCTCGGTGGTACTTATTTACAAGTACCACAGAGATAATGTGATTATGCATTACATTATGTCTTGTAATACACAATATTACAAGGCATAATGAAAACAAGACATAATGTGTTAGAAGTTTTGTACATCCGATACTTCCAAAGAAGACGAAACGTTATAAGTTAGTAACCATATTTAACGAAACTGTGCTTGCCTTTTATGATGACTAGTTAATGTCGGACAATTGGAATACTATTAAACATAAAAATTTGAATTTTTTCAAGGAATTTAAATTATTTGTTATGAAAAAGGTAAAATGTATTCAACTTCTTGATATTTATGGCAAATATGTAATGTACAAAACGTTTAAAATTTGCAAGAAATGGTTTCTGGTTTGCTTAAAGTACCAGTTATGTAATAAAGAAAGTGAAAACATATTAGAAATATTTATAAGAGTAATTCAGACTGATTTTGAACACTTAATACACTTAATAAATAACTACTGAACACTACTGATAATATTTTGGGTTATTGAAAAGACAGAAGAAATGAAATCTTGTACTCATGTTATTTTTGTACCAAGTTACTGCCAATTTGTTCCTCTCAAAAGAATGTAATATACACATAATAGGCCTCTTTGATCAACTTTTATATTGCTGATCTTAAATATGGCAAGCAAGTGTTAGAGATTACTCCTGCCTTGCTATCAAAATTGATTCAAATTCCACTACAGTTCCCTACATTTGTCTACAGTTTAGTTGATATGCACACATCCACCAAACATTGTCCATCTTCCATTCAGTAATTTTGCATAGTGTTCTGAAACTAGTATTTGAGTATTTAAATTTAAGTGTACCGCATTAAATTTTACCTATTTTCAGTATAGGGTAAAACATTTATTATGATCAGCAATAAATACATCTGAGCACGATTAGGTAATACACTATGAGATTAGGTAATTCATGATTTCCAAAACAAAACTGTACGTTAGATACAATGTTTGTAGTAAATGTTCTCCCTGAAAATCGAGACATTCCTGCCATATCTCAGATATACTTGCCATAATGCGAAGTAGAGTTATAAGGTATTTCTCCCACTTTCCTAGCGTCCTTCGTGGTGTAGTGGTTCTGCACAATGAGCCGGTATTTCAGAGGTCCGTGGTTCGATTCCCGGCGAAGGCGTTTGCTAATTTTTCATCTTTCTGGCCTCTAAAAAAATCCTAATGACTCTACAAGTGGCGCTCGAACTAAAAGGGTTGTGGATGATGATTCTCCGCACCCAGGATTTGGCGACTAGGTCCCCTAAAACCCTAGTCGCCCTTTAAAAAGGGGAGTATATAAGGTATTTCTCCCACTTCCCTAGCGTGCCTTCGTGGTGTAACGGTAGCACGCTGGGCCGGTATTCCAGAGGTCCGTGGTTCGATTCCCGGCGAAGGCGTTTGCTAATTTTTCATCTTGCTGGCCTCTAAAAAAATCCTAATGACTCTACAAGTGGCGCTCGAACTAAAAGGGTTGTGGATGATGATTCTCCGCACCCAGGATTTGGCGACTAGGTCCCCTAAAACCCTAGTCGCCCTTTAAAAAGGGGAGTATATAAGGTATTTCTCCCACTTCCCTAGCGTGCCTTCGTGGTGTAACGGTAGCACGCTGGGCCGGTATTCCAGAGGTCCGTGGTTCGATTCCCGGCGAAGGCGTTTGCTAATTTTTCATCTTGCTGGCCTCTAAAAAAATCCTAATGACTCTACAAGTGGCGCTCGAACTAAAAGGGTTGTGGATGATGATTCTCCGCACCCAGGATTTGGCGACTAGGTTCCCTAAAACCCTAGTTGCCCTTTAAAAAGGGGAGTATATAAGGTATTTCTCCCACTTTCCTAGCGTCCTTCGTGGTGTAGTGGTTCTGCACACTGAGCCGGTATTTCAGAGGTCCGTGGTTCGATTCCCGGCGAAGGCGTTTGCTAATTTTTCATCTTGCTGGCCTCTAAAAAAATCCTAATGATTCTACAAAGTGTCTTACGAAACATTCGCAATCTTCTTACGAAGTTGCATTTGATAAGCTTTTAATTTCAGGAAACGTGTAAGTCAAATTTGAGCTTTCGAATGCCTTTATAAAAAGTGTCTAGAATAGTAAGCTCTCTGGGCCTGACTGTAAGCTATTTATTAGCTTACAAACAAGAAACAAGAAAACAAGAAAGGAATCAAACAGGAAACAAGAAACACATACAAACAAGAAAGGAATCTCTTAAGGAATGCAACACGGATAATTAAATGAGTATTTATATGTTCAAATTTTCATTCATTCCTATTTAATATTTATACCTTAAAAAATCTGAAAGGTTTCAGATTTTAAATTACGTCCAAAGCGTTTATTAACGTTTTGCGTGTCACCTTTATTTATTAAATATCATGTTCTGCGTACTCAAACCATAAAATTCAGTTCAACTGCAATATCGCAAAATAATTTTAGAATGAGTATGTCTTAAGAATTTCCGAAATAGATTCTCTCAAGCTGGAGATAAAAATGTGTTTTTTATCGGACAGTGTTGCTATTGCTCGCTTTGAAATCGTCAAAAATTCGTTGAAGTGTTACAAAATATGAGATCGAAAATAAAACAAATTTCTAATTCAAATTAGGGCTTCCACATGCTAATATTCTACGGAAGATTACGTTATTCAAATTTTGATGACTCTAGGTACCGTCGTTTTATCACAGTGCGAGAAACATATATACATACATTCATGCAGATTATTCATTATTTAATGTCTTCAAATATAATACAGGGATCTAATATTTGGTGGGAACAATTTGAAAAGTGATTCGCCGTTAATAGTTTTACACGCAAAATGCCAAAGCGAAATTAATAGTCCTTCAGGGCAAAATACCCCTTTGAACTAAAAGGACAATCATCAGAAGAGTCGAATGTTTCACAGCACATTCCATCTAGCATCGTAACAAGTATTTCTGGAGAGGAAGCAATGATTTTACTGTGATGAATGATATCCTCAAGACTCTACATTGAAAGCTTGAAAACGTGCGGACTATTTTTGGAATTCAAAATAAGTATCATGGTACACCTAATCATGTGCAATTTCATTTATTGCTATGCGCAACAAATATATCATCCGAGTTTGAAAAGTATGAGGAGAAAATGGATCAATAATTTAAAAGAAATTTTATAAAAAAGGAACTCGGTATTTTTTAGTCCAAAGGGATTTGAATCCCGAAGGACTATTAGTTTCGTTTTGGCATTTTGCGTCGGACTCATAAATGTCGGTTCACTTTTCAAACTGTTGCCACAAAATGTTAGAGTCCTACTATATATTTGAAGAAATTAAATAATGAAAAATCTGCGTAAACGTATGTATATTTCTCACATTGTCATAAAATAACGGTACATAGAGTCATCGAATTTTGAATAACGTAATCCTCCAACGAACATGAGCATGTGGAAGACCAAATTTGAAATTTGAAATTTGTTTTATGATCGATTTCCTATTTTTTAAAACTTTGACGAATTTTTGATTAACAAACTCAAGGATTTCAAAGCGAGCAATGGCAACGTTGTGCAGAAAAAACATTTTTATCTCCAGCGCGGGAGTCTCTGTATCGGAAATTCTAAAGATATGCTCGTTTTAAAACTATTTTGCGATATTGCTGTTGCACTGGATCTTATGGTTTACGTGCGAGGAACATGATATTTAATAAAGAAAGGTAACACACAAAATGTTAAAAAACGCCCCTTTGGACGTAATTTAAAATCTGAAACATTTCATTTCATTTTTTTTTTTTTTTTTTTTTTTTTTTTTTTTTTGCTAACTGTCTCTCAAATTCTATCTTCTTCTATTACCCAGAGAAGTATTCCGCCTACGCACGTCAGTTCTTGAAAATGTTTCAAAAAAAAAAAAAAAAAAAAAAAAAAAGAAAGAAAGAAAAGACAGAAAGAAGAAAAAAGGAAACCATCAAATTGTTTCTCAAGCGCTGGGATTGCAACTAAACGTAACTAGTTTTGCATTTATTTTATCGGCCAGAAGGAGTTTTAGCTTGTCAGAAGGTTTCCTCTTGGCAGTTAGCTGAGACAGAATTGTAAGACAGATTCCAGAGAATATGCACTTTTGTGACAATGCTAAATCGAGTTTATTTTCATCTGTTAATGGAAAAGAGAAGACGGAAAGACAGAAGGCAAATCTGCTTCCTTCGTTAGAACTAGCAGTCATGTCTCTGAGGCAGCCATCGCAATTATTAAAGGAAAGTGCGTGAGGAACAGCTAACGTTTTACCTTTCAGAAAAGCAATTCTTTCGTTTGTTTGTTTGTTTACATGTCCTGGAAGAAAGCGAAGTTCATAGTTTCTCTCATTAGTTTCTTGACAGTTGAAAATGTCGTGCATTTATTGGAAGCTCATTAAGAGATGCTACGTTGCCTGTTATACGTATGTAACTGAAATTAATTTAAGATAGTCATGTCTCTCTAATAAGGAGAAAAAGCCAAAATACTGCCACCTCATTTAATTTAATTGCGGGACTTTATGAATTATGTTTGAATCTGCAAAAGTAATTATAGAGAAATTAAAAAATACTTTGGTAAAATCTTAAGATTTTTAATGAATTAAAAATTTTAATGTATTTCAAGTTGCGTATTTTGTTAATGGTGTTAAAGTATGTAAAATATAATTATAATAAATTATATAAAATTATATAAAATTATAATTAATAAATTATATATAATTATTAATATATTTTATAAAATTATAATAAATTGTATAAAATTAAAGAAATTCAAATTTTTTATGCATCTCACAATATACTAGATGTAATGTCCAAATGTGCAAAGCCATGCCATGTTGATGTTGCACTGCATGCTTTTGTTGCTGTTTTCTCCAAGTATAATAAGAGTAAAATCAGTTTACACCTGAAAGCTTTCCACAAGTGAAAGCTTTTAAGATAGATAGACTTAAGGAATTTTTCATTAAAAGTGTCTAATCTAACAAATAGTTTTCGATTCCTTAAATTAACTTTTGCTGATATATAGGGACGCGTTTATTTTACATAATACGTATTAGCAAGCAGCAATAAGGCCCGCAATAGCTTTTAGATGAAACACATCTCTTATTTACAGTATTTTTGTTATGAAAATTTGTAAATATTCTGTTTAGCTAACTATAATGTTTAATAACATAATATTATATTGGTGTTTTACAGCTCAGAATTTTGTTGTAATTTTTGTACTCTGAATAAACATAAAAAACAAGAGTAACTTTAATTATTCTACTAAATTCTTAAAAATTGAAAATGACCTGCAATTGCAACTAAAAAATTCCCAGTCTTATTTGAATCATTCTGCCGCCCAGTCGGTATAGTAGTCAGGGAACCTGACTGCGATGCTGAAGTGCCTGGGTTCAAATTCCGGAGAAGGTATGGTTGTAACTGTCCGTTCCTTCATAGGAAAGGCGATGGTGGGTCACCTATTAGGTGCCTCCATAATAAAGAGATCACCACATCCGGCCTTGTACAGATTAATGGACTGGGTTACATTTGTAATTGTTCTCAATCTGCCATCGGGAAAAAAATTGAATCATTCTAAAGTTTATGCAGAGATGGGAAAAATTTTAGATTTTCCTGTAATTCTGAAGCAGTCCCAAAATCTCAAACTGTTCATCACCATATTTCAGAACATCAGAGATGTGGCTTCTACGAAACAAAGTTCCAAGCTTGTTCTGAAACTAATTCAATTGAACTGGTATGGCATAAGCAGAATATAACAAACATAAACAGAACAGAGCAAAAGCATAAACAGAAATTCGTATCAAACAGAAAGGCAACTAGAAACCGAATCATTTAATGCCGAATTTGTTTCGCTGTAAATTAGGAATAAATAGACAGAAATAATCGAAATTTTTTAACGTATATGGTTTCCTATCTAATGTATATGCATCTCACAATATACTAGATGTGCTGTCATAAGCCATGCCATGTTGATGTTGCACTGCATGCTTTTGGTAACTCGTCGTAGTGATTTTCACGAAGAATGTAGGAAATTTGGTTACAGCCGAAAACATCGGGGCAAAAACATCGCAGACGAAAATGTCGCGGAGAAAACAACGCAAGGCGAAAACAACGCAAGGCGAAAACGTCGTGCTACAAAAAATCCTGGGAGAAAACATCGCAAAGAGAAAACATCGTGGTACAAAACATCGTCGTCGAAAATAAAGCGGTTCATAAACATCGCAGTTTAAAAACATCGTCGTCGAAAATATCGTGGTAAAAAATAAAGTATCTACAAATCATCGCATGACGATAACATCGCAGACATGCTTTTTTCAGGCATGCTTTAATAAGTATAAATGGATAATCCCATAATGATTTGTGAGCGCAAGATGGAAAGAAGGATAATTTTTACTTTCATATTTTTTATTAATTAATAAATGTTTGCTGAGAAAATAAAAAGGAAACTTAATCATAAAAAATTAATGCAACTTATAACACTTAATAGAATTTTAAACCGACATAGTTAACTAACAAAGGCCATTAATAAATCATTTTTATAAAGTTTTTACTGGTAATATTTCATGAAAAGTATAATCTATAAGTTACATTTAATTTTCTATGCTTAAGTTTCCTTCTTACGTTTTCAGCAAAAATTTATTAGTTAATAAAATATATGAAAGTAAAATTTATGCTTCTTTACAACTTGCGCTCACAAATCATTATGGGAATATCCATTTACAATTATTAAAACCTGAAAAAAGCATGTCTGCGATGTTATCGTCATGCGATGATTTGTAGATACTTTATTTTTACCACGATATTTTCGACGACGATGTTTTTAAACTGCGATGTTTTTGAACCGCTTTATTTTCTACGACGATGTTTTGTACCACGATGTTTTAGAACTGCAATGTTTTCTCTTTGCGATGTTTTCTCCCACGATGTTTTGTAGCACGACGTTTTCACCTTGCGTTGTTTTCTCCGCGACGTGTTCGTCCAGGATGATTTTGCCGCGATGTTATCGGCAGACACCAGGAAATTTAGATAAAGCAGAACTGGCACATGGATAAGAGAGAGTTACATATCTGACATAGTGAACATTTTAAATATGACTATAAGACGTTCAGAAGTCTGCTCTTATGTTCAAGTACTGTATCACTGCATAATTCTCAGAAATTATAGAATTCTATGAATATTGTTATCCCACTTTAATAGCCGTAGTACAAATTGTAAAACTAGCTTAAGAAAAGTATTTATCATATGAAGGCCCAAACGGGAAATCATTTAAAGAAATACAGGTGATGCAATCATATATATGATTGATGGTGAGACACTGTAATGAGTTGTCAACAACACAGAGTGCGTTACACTTACAAGGTCAACAGCGCTGACAAAGTTTCTCTCACTAAACATTCAAGAACTATGTTCTTAAATAAAGGTAGTTAATTTTCATCCTGGTGGTATCTGATGAAACTAGAAGTGCTACTTCAGATAAAATATAAATAAAGAACTAATTATCATAAACTTATAATTTCATTTCAAAACGCAGATTGTTTACTTTCGTTTGCATGCAAAATACTTATTTTGATTTTTTTCGGGGGGGGGTGTAAACATGTTATTCTATCATTTACTCATATATCGCCTTTTTTTTTTTTTTTTTTTTTTTTTTTTTTTTTTGTTGTTGTTGTTAATTCAAAGGAGCTTTGTCCCTGAAGGACTATTGCTCTCAATTTGCGATTCTGCGTTGAATCACATAAATGACCGTTTCACTTTTCAAACTGTTACCACCAAATGTCAGAGTCCTGCATTATATTTGAAGAAATTAAATAATGAAAAATCTGCATAAATGTAGGTATATTTCTCGCATTGTGATAAAACTACGGTACCTAGAGCCATCGAATTTTGAATGACGTAATCCTTCTAAGAATATGGGCATGTGAAAGACAAATTTGAAATTTGGAATTTGTTTTATTATCGATTTCATATTTTGTAAAACGTTAACGAATTTTTGATAAACAAACTCAAGGATTTCAAAGCAAGCAAGGGCAATTTTATCTCCAGCACCGCGGAACTGTGTATCGGAAGTTCTAAAGATAGGCTCAATTTAAAATTATTTTATGACATTGCTACTGAACTGAATTTTATAGTTTAAGTGCGAAGAACATGATATTTAATAAATAAAGGTAACACACAAAACGTTAAAAAAACGCTCCTTTGGACGTAATTTAAAATCTGAAAATCTATCATATTTTTTTTTTTTTTTTTTTTTTTTTTTGTTTTGTTGGGTTACGTGACTGCATTTTTTGAAACGAAAGGCAGTAAACTGAATGATATAACTACTGTCCCTTTAAAGTTCACTCTGCCTTTAAATTTTCGAAATTCATCTAGTTGTACTTTAAAAGTTCAACTAGATGAATTTTGAAAATTTTGACTCAATAGTGTCCGAGCAAATTAGATCAGCTAAGCTCTTAACAAGTTTATTCTTAAAAAAACATCAGAAAACATTAGATATTAAAAAGCATTCCAACTTTATGAAAGATTTAATTCTGCCCTTTTTGAAAATGGTTTGCCTGAGTTTGCACACTATAAGAAGAAATAAAAAAAGGTAAAATTTTAATTGTAACAAATGCTTCTTTGTACAATAATTTATGGAAGTCATAATTATGCAAGCGCCATGAAATATCTTTCACAAAAATAGAGTATAAATATTTTTCTAGTGCAGTAGCTACATCCAGGTCAAAGATAAGAAAGAAGCTGTAGGGTTTATTAATATTAATAACTAGTTATTTTATGTTCTGAATCTGTACTGTCACTTCTCTCTATCCGTTTTCCTGCCAGAATGCAAGTTATCTCGCGTGTAATTGAGATTATTTAGACAGAACGCATTCTGCCTACTTAAGACCACGTTTCTAATTGTTATTCTATGATAAGAATTCCTCTCTTCGACGTTGCTTTATTCTTACCATTAGTACTTTCACGCTGGTGTCAGCTTAAGAGGCAGCCAACTTCTGCGTTCAAATTTATAAGATATTTCTCCCGCCTTCCCAACATGCCTTCGTGGTGTAATGGTCAGCACACTTAGCCGGTAGTTCAGAGGTCTGCGATTCGATTCCCGGCGAAGGCGATTGCTAATTTTTCATCTCTCCGGCTTTTCCAATTAACCTAATGTCTCTACAGTGGCGCCCGAACTAAAAGGATGATGATTCTCCTCACCCAGGATTGGGTCCCCTAAAAAAAACCAGTCGCCATTTAAAGGGAGGAGTATATAAGATATTTATCCAGCCTTCTTAGCGTACCTTCGTGGTGTAGTGGTCAGCACACTGAGCCGGTATTTCAGAGGTCAGTGGTTCAATTTCCGGCAAAGGCGATTGATAATTTTTCATCTCGTCTACTTTCAAAAAAATGCCTAAAGTCTCTACAAATTACTCAGAGTAGCGCTTAGCTAATAGATATTTAAATTCACTTTTCATTTTAAAATTCTATTTTGAATTTTCTCCATACCTGCTGGCTGGTTTGTAAGCACAGATTTACCTCCTATTCAACTTACTTAATTTTAGATAAAATAGTCATTTACATCTTTCTTAAGTTTCCGCTTAAACATAGCGATAATTCGCTTAGTCTTATTAATAATTTGTCGCAAGTTTCGCTTAGTAAAAAACATATTCTCTGTAAATCCACTCAAAGAAAATCAAATATGAAAACTTTCAAATTTTATTTTTTAATTTATTTTGTTCTGAAAGTTTTCATATTTTATAATACGCCTAAACGGCCGTTATATCATTTACAGACGCATACACATTTCAGGACTAACAAGGACGAATGCCGCATTGGACTAAATATATTTGAAAACAGCATATCTTTAAAATTTGCGATGGGCAGTCTCGCCCGCTGGAGATAAATTGTTTTACTCATTACGGTGTTGCCACTACTCGCTTTGAAATTCTTGAGTTTTTAATCAAAAATTCCTTAAAGTTTTACTAAGTAAAACAGACAATAAAACAAATTCCAAATTCGGGCTTCCAAGTGCCCATGTTAGAATCGGAGACTATGTTATTCAAAATTTGATGACTCTAGGTACCGTTGTTTTTCACAATGCGAGAAACATACATACATTCATGTAAATTCTTCATGATTTAGTTTCTTTAAATATAATACAGAGCGATAATATTTGGTGTCAACAATTTGAAAAGTGATTCAGTCATGTAAAACGATTCGACGCAAAATGCCGTTTCGAGACTATTAGCCTATTTGGGCTAAAAAAATGCCTTTTCTTGCATATGCAGTCGCAAAGGATAAGTAATTGAAATCTTTATCATAAAAAAATCTGAAAAGTATCATGAAGGTCTTTTCGAAGCGGTTAAATTCACTTATATAATTTAGACTCATTTTTGAAACAACATATTTCACAAAATTAAATTAATGAGATAACAATAGTACAGTACATAGTAAAAATCAAACTTCAGAATATTCATAAAGAAATGTTAAAACTATTATAACTTAATTGCTGAAGATAGTTTCTGAATTTCTAGGCTGATATTTTAAAAATACTTTTATACGCATTGTTAAGTTCCACCTTAAACGTGTTTTCGCGAATTTATATTTGAGGCTATTTTACATATGACATCAAAAAATGTTTTTGAATTTTGAATCATTTTTATATCCCAACGATATTATTTACGTATGAGTGCAAGCGTATGTGTTCCATTTACATTTCATCTCCTGCGAAATTTTCTTTTTTCTCGAGGAAAAAAAAAAGAGATTGTATATTTATTGATCTGTCATTACCATTGAATATCAATCAGCAATGCTATGTTATATTTGAAAAGAAAGGAAGAATTGTATCAAATTTTGGTAAGATGCTAAGTGTTGTACGTTAGAGAGGACATTTCCTTTAGCTTCTAAATTCTGGTTTTAAAAAAGTTATTCTTAGAAAGCAATAAGCAAACGATTTCAGTAGTGATACCTGTAAGTAGTCTGTTTCCTTGCGTATCCGTATTAGCATAATGCATGCCAGGAAAACCTATAGAAAACTGAAATCCTTTTCTGAAAAATAGTTGAATTGGATATTGGCTACCTAGTGGCGAGAGGTAGTTTGGTTCGGTTAACTGAGATTACTGTAACGCACACTAGGGCTATGTGCCTAAGGGAAGGGTTCGATGCATTGGTGAGGGACTTTCTAAGGAAACTTGGTTCGAATACATGTTACGCCTGAGGAAAACCACCATGCAGCTAGCCTGTTCGGTTGGAATCGAACACAAGTCGGAACTACTGGTATCTAGCGACTTTACCACTCGGGCGCTGATGAACTTGAGGGAAGGTCGAAAGTTAAACCTAATAAGCTACTTAAATGCACCTGTTTAACCTTCTTTTTTTTCTTATATGAAGTTTCGTTTTCGTACTTCAAAGTAGTAACTAAACTTCAAGAATATAGAAAAGAGGGTAAACCTAGCTGAAAGATTCATTAAAAGCTTCCCCTGTAATACAAATAAATTTAACACAAAACCAGGCCATCGCTACTTGCGTGGCCTCAGATTTGAAAATATTTAAATGAATACGACATGGAAGCTAATTTCTAACGAAAAACTAATTCCGCTCCATTAACTACAAATTTCAGCTCTGTGCTTTAGCAAGTTTAAACGCATTTTCTAAAAATAAGATCGGCCATATGTGGGCGTCTCAGAAATAAGCCCCTTATTAACTGGATTAGCACAATTCTTTCTCTCTCTCTCTCTCTCTAAAGTTATACACAGCTTAATCAGCCTTCTGGAGATAGCTGTCGAAAGAAACAGAAAATGCACAAAAGAATTAACATAAAAATGCGTTAGCTAAAATAAATTTTACAGTGCTATCTAAGAGTTATTCGAGTTAGAACTGAGACTTATGTTAACTTTAGACATTTATAATATATTTGAAATTTTTGATTTTCAAAGAAAAGGAACCCATAATTGAGCGCAGTGGAAGTTGAGAGAATTTTATTCAACAGTTACACTAAATTAAGATTGCTTTTTTACCCAAGTTTAAATTTTACACCGTTGTCTTTCTGTTCCACCTTGATAGAAGTAACATTTTAATTAGTCCTTTTAAGGAAGCTAGAAGTACTTAAATTTTCAAAGTATACTCGCGTAATTATTTTCAAAGTAATTGTCTGTCATACCTTAGTATCAATATTCAATTTCGTGGAGTTTCTTACTCCGAGTTTAATTTTTACTTTTATTTTCTGCACTTGCAATATATTCAGAAACTTCTAAAAACATCTAAACGAAATATTTTCTGTATATCATGATGCATACATACAAATTTCTTTGCATTAATAGTACAGAAATCGAATACACTGAAAGAAGCTGGAACAGTTTATATATGGTATAAAAACAAGAGTAGAACATTAGAAAAAGAGTGTTTAAATCATGATTCAAGAGCAATAATTGTTCACAAAATGAAGAATGATAACGTTCATACTTGTATGCGTGAATAAAATGTTCAGAATAAATTTTATCATATATACTTTACTTTAATTAAATTTATTATAATTTAAACAATTATTTAAAACGCGACATGTTGAAATACAATGCTTTTGAGAATACAGGATTATTGAAAAAGTTAGGTTTGAACTGGAAAGTGTTCAAGCTTTGACTGCAAGAGGGCTGACCTATTTCTGATATATGGCAAGGCTTTGCTTAGGAGTAATGAAGCTGCCGCTTTAAATTAGCCAGTTTGCATGCAGTGAGCAACCATGCATCAAGCAGAAGAATTTGTATTGTGAAACACATGAAATTTTAATTTGATGTAACTATTCAACACAGTTTTCGTCTAACGTATGAAACACAAACTATTTATTGGAAAAAGCGCCATATGCTACACTTCCCACAATCACACCAGACATCATTTAGCGTAATGGATGCAAACATAATACCGCTTTAATACCTACGGGATGAATTTTCCTCTGCATGAAAATTCTTTATTTTTATATTATACCCACCGGTTTTCCAATAAATAACTATTTAAGGAGAGGGTTTGAAAGTTTTAGATTAAAAAGTCTTTAAGGGGAGGTTTGTAAATATTTCAGACAGAGCTTTTGACAGCGACGTTTGTAGCTTTCCTTTCCATTTCCCTCATCTGCCAGTTAATATTCCGGTATTAGCCATTTTGCTGGCAGAATTTGAATTGCACCCTTCAAGCCGAACCATCTTATTTAAGCCAATATTGTGCAGTCTCGCGTTACGATAGCTTTTTAAATTGTAATCTCAACTATATATTATTTTAATACTCGCAAGTGTAGGAGTTTGGATTATACTCATAATCCAAACTCCTGCATTTACAAACAACTGACATAAAATTATGTTTTGTGTGCAATTCAAGCTTAAATAAAAAGGTATATTTAAAACATTCATAAGACTTAGTCATGCATTTTCAGAAAGAGCAGTGACTCGTTTTGGTGTCTGATAAGGTCTGAAAGAATTGAAATATTTCCCAATTTGGGATTTTATAAGGTAGCTTCATTTTCGATAAGGTACACTGAGAAAAAAATAATGGAACAGTTCTATCTCTCTCGTTATACTGGGCCGATTAACAAGATTCAAATTACGTTTATCATGTCTCGAAAGCGCGACTTAGGATGTAGACTAGATTTATATATAGCATTTTTCTAACATAGGTATTTTGACACAATTTTTTTCCTTAAATAACATACGATTTTTTCCATATTTCGATTCTACGAGTCAAATTATGCCTAGATATTAAATTTTGTTAAATTTGGTGTGAATTTTACGGAGAAATTTAAACTTTTATCTTGATGCAACTTTTTCAGTTTTCGCCAAGAATAATTCACTTGGCGAACTTCATAAGATATGGCAACCTATTTTCCTTTCCCTTCCATTATGCCGGAGCGGGAAAAAAGACACCTCGTTCGAACCTTTTTACATCGTGAATGGGCGGAAAAAACGTTACAGTAAGACCCCGCTTAACGCGGGGGATACGTTCCATCGAAGTAGAGCGTAATGCGAAACAGCGCTAAGCGAGGCTATCTTAACATGTAAATAATGGGGTTAGGGGAAGACGGATAAAAAATGGTTACACATTAAATTTAATAATGTTTTTTTTAATAAAAATAAAATCAAACATTTATTTCTTACAAAAATAAAAACAATATAAACGCATATACTTTTAAAAACAAATAAAATTCTCAGTCAGATCATTCAGTCTATTCTGGGTTTCCAATTTTCTGCCTTTTTGTCAAGAAGGCATTATGATAGATTGGCTTAATGGCATATTGCGTTCAATTTCGTCATCAATCCATATAGACAGTCGTTTTTCCATTTCCTCTATAATGTTATTTCTAGAACGGGTAATTCTAGTTGCAGAGCTTGACGTAGTTGCAGTTGCCGATGACAGTATTTTTTCTTTATTCTTAAAAATTGTCCTTATTGTTGAAGTTGCCAAATTCAATGCAGCACTAATTTGAGATTGACGTTCACCAGAATCTAATCTTCTAATCACTAGCATTTGAGTTTCCAGTGAAATGCTTTTTCTGGTTGCTTTCTTTTCTTGTTTTTTATTATCACCCATGATAAAAACTAAATATCATAATATTTGTCACTGTATTAATCGTTATAGTATTATACAAATTTAAACTTACAATAATGTCAACAAATGTTGTTTCAAATGATAAAAAGCAAGAAACACAACTACACTGTTTCGGATATGTTATTTGGAAACCTAGCGCTGCGCACAATTTCGGAGAATCCCCGGGTTGAAATAAAAGAGCGCTAAACCGAAACAGCGCTAAACGAAACAGCGTTAAGCGGAGTCTTACTGTACTTCGTTCCTGCTTCCGAATAATTTTAACAAAGTGTCTAAGCCACATTTGATGCTTTATCGCTTTCAACAAACATGCCAAATTTCAAAACGCGTCAATATATAAATTCAATTATATCTTCGGAAATTTTGAAAAAAAGACTGTAATTTTTTGCAGGTATGCATAGAAATACGTCTACTTTAAGATGGTGGTAAAACTTTTATAGATTATAATTCAAATTGTTTCTTAAAATTTTTTTAAAGTATTTAAAAGTACAAAATTTTAAAATAAATCATAAAAATGGGTGAATTTTATTTGCAATGAACCTGAATTTCGAAATGTGAAAGGAAAAAACAAATAAGTATAATAAAAAAGCGAAATTAATAAATATATACCAATCTTAATTAACATTGAGAAGCTATAATTTTGAGAGCCAATTTTTAAGAAACTACTCGTGCTGCTTTTTACAAGATTTGGTAGTTTGGCGTAATTTGATTCGTAAAACCTAAACATGGAAAAAATTGGTATATTATTTCAGAAAAAGTCCGATTTTGTGTCAAAATACCTATATTGGAACAATGCTATATATAAATCTAATACATATCTTATGTCGTGCTTTTGAGACTTGAAAAAAGCAAGTTGAATTTCGCCAATCGGCCCAGTAGAAAGGGAGGTATCGAACTGTCCTTTTTTTTTCGCAGTGTAGTACGTTTTTAGCTTAAGAAACCAAAAGCCGAGGTAACTCTTTACAAGCACGACTCTAACAAATGTCAGAATCTAACAAAGTCTTAATAATTAACCTAATAAACCTAATAAGAATGATAAGTTCATATATTAAAATAATTACGTTCTAAAATATTTAAATTTATCAAAACAAAGCGAATGCTTACTGGAATATTTTGTACCTAGTCAAACAATCAAATTATATTTTGCACGTTTCATTCTATTCCATCAGTAAATAACTTTTTGAAGATAAAGATAAGAAGTCAGATAAACAATAGCACTAACTCTTAAGATTAAAATACTGGAATAATCAGACCCAAATCCGGCACAAAGATAAATATTGCTTTTCATCTGTAAACAGTATATGCTATATGGATCTGCGAGGTTTTTAATATCGACTTATTATAGCAGTTGAAATATTTATCTTCTCTTGAAATTTTATGTAATTTTGTTTGAGCAATGCAAAAAATGGCTGACAAAATGATTTTGGTTAATTCCGTCAAGCAGCATATTTTCTTCCTGCCAGTGTTCGTAATTATGAACCTTTATTATCAAATATTTTGATCGTTTCATATCATTTCTGACTTTTTAATGACTTTGAATTACCATAATTTTGAGTTTGTCCATATTTATAGAAAAACATTATTTATGATATTTAGAAATTTCCACTGAATTTTCCTTTATGGTAATCATCTGCCAAATGAAATTAGAAAAATATGATGTAAACAGAAATTGTTCGAATAAAAATTACAGTCGTTGTTCATGAAATATCTCGTTTTTATTGTTTACTTTGCGTCTGCATTTGCGCTTTTAAGTACAATTTGTAATTTGTAATAATTTGTAATTCGATATTGTGCTTATTTGCTACATAATTCAATAATAAGCTCTTTCTTCTCGTTCGTTAAAAAGATCCATATAAATTCTCACGCAGCAATTTAAAATGTATTGTGTCTATTAATATTTTCCCTCATGGAAACAGCATTTATAAAACTGCTCTATATTGTATAATGTATTATGTCTAAAACAAATCTTTAATTATTATTCTTAGCGATAATTATCATTCTCAGGAAATTATGTTATTTTTGTCAATAATAATTTCATCTGCTGTCAGCACTTATGAAAGAAATTACTGTGAACAGGAATGTCAGAAGATAATAAGCGTATCATTCTCCGAATGCGTGACCAGAAATCTACGTCAGGCTTAGATCGATGCACACATTGAACATCATAATTCTCTTGTCAGACTTTGCTGCACCTAATGCATCAGAAGAAAGACTTAGTTCAGCTATTTTCTGCTACTGACAGTGCCATCTTTTATGTAACTCTACGTTGGATTAACATTTTTCAAATATCACTTGAGAGACCACGATACAAAGCATTATAGTTATCCGGATCGCTTTATAGGTCAATTAAAATATTCTTAATTTACTTATTCTTTTTAATTTTGTCGATCATATAAATAATATTGTGAAAACATAATTCACATTGGAAAATGTTGAAATGCTGGGAAAAACATACTTTTATAAGATATTTTCTCCCTTCTTTCTGCATGGCTTCATGGGGTAAAGGTAGCACATACTGCGCGTATTCGTGAAGACCAGATTCGAGACCCGGTTATGCATTACTCATTTCTTCAGTTCCTTGACATCGAGAAAAAAAAAAGACTAATTACTCTACAGTGTCCAGTTGCCCTTTAAAAGGGGGGAGCGTATAAGGTATTTTCTCCTGCCTTCTTAGCATGCCTTCGTGGTGTGACGGTAGCACACTCGGCGCGCATTCGAGAAATCTAGGTTCGAGTGGCGGCGAAGGCATTGCTCATTTTTCTGTTTCTTAAATAACTTAATTATTCTACACTCTGAGTCAGTGGATATAAAAACAGGCATCTCCAATTAGCCTTTTTCATTGCTTTATTTTTCATAGATAAATAACACATGCTATTGTATAAATAAGTTATCGCAGTTCTCTGAAACTTCTCTGAAAGAGAATGAATTACTATAAAAAGGATCATTACGTGTTTCGATTAATTATCAGATTGTAAAAAAATGTGTTATTGCGGTTGTCTTGGAGACTCCTTAGATATTTCTTGAGGTTTTAGCTCTCCGGTATGAAGCGGCGGCACCCTGAGAACTAGCTTTCATGAAGATGAAAGATACTTGCCTTATATTCTCCATTATAGTATAAATTCTGATTGTTAGAATAAGGTTCTGTTAAAATTCTGCCCATTCCGATTTTGATTGGGTCAGAAGACCAGCAGTTTCTAGCTTTATGGTTTCTTCTCACACATTTGAAACAAGTAATCTGGGATCTTGCATTTGATGCATCAAGTTGTTCAATTGAAACATTTTATCTATAACTGTCTGCTTTTTTATTTTTTTTTATTTCATTTACTTCGTATAATAATTGCTTAATTTATTTAAGCCTTTAGTTCACCATCAACTAAAACATAAACTAAAAGGCGGGTGACGTAATTTACCTGCACTTGAGCCATTTCCTTATTTGTTGCAGCTTCTTAATGATTTGCTTTGGTTTCTTGTGAAGGAAATTTTTAGGGGTTTTAACGGTTGTGGTTTATGTGATTTAGCAAATTAAGTAGGTTTGTGGGAGCGAATTAAGTAATTTCAGGATACAGACGCTCAAAAGTTTTGTTAATCATAAATTAGCCCTAATTTGGGATTTTCCTTAATTAATAGATATTATAACGAACATAACTATTTTAAAAGAATTGTATTTCTAGTTAGTTATGGGCTCATGGGCTCATTAATTGCTTGCTTATAATTAATAATTAACACTAGATCATTCAGCTGACTAACTTTTTACTTCCTTGTACGAAGTAAAGGTTGTATTCAAATCGCGAAAAACTCCGGGTATCATATTTTAATAGAAATATCCACTTTGACTATTCCCGAATCCATTTAGATGATTCATTTTGCATTATATCTGTACTTACGGATAGAACTAAGGACATTTTTCTCGAAAACGAATTGTAAAAGAATTTAAAATAGATTCAAAAGACATTTTCAAAAACATTAGCCGTAGAATGTTGAAATTTCGTATATAGGACTGCTATAGGATCTAGTTGTGCACCTGTCGTTTTCATTATAATATGTGGAACCAAATGCTTATATGTTATTGAAAATATATATCTATATATATATTGTATATATAAAATATGCATGCTTACCCAGCTTAAAACATACTTACCCGGCCTTTATGTTCGTAATAGTCTTTCTAAATGACGAAACTATGCCTGTTTCGGCAGTGCTAAAATAAAAACAAAATTTCGACAAATAACGATATCTAATTACAGGGTGGGGCTAGTAAACGTGGCTCGGAGAACAGAATTCCACGTTACAAAGAAATGCAGCAAAGGAAAAGAAATACAATACTAAACTGACTATAGCAGATGTTGAAACTGACCACCATTCATCTTTTGGCAGTTTTGGTCCCTGGTCAGTAAATTACTGAAGGCAGATCAAAACTGGACTGCAGAAATTGCTGCAATCTCATCCGAAATGCTCTGTTCCAGCTTTTGAAGACTATGAAAGTAGTTGCGATGCACCTTAGACTTGTTGGTTTCGCTACAAATAGTAATCGCACACTGACAGATTAGGTGACCTGGATCGCCAGTTAGGACCCAGACCACACTGACCTCTGCTAATAAATCTGCCAGGTGTGAAGATTGTGTAAATGTGATCCAGGTGCGGTCGGTTGTATGGGCAGTTGCTTCATCCTGTTTGAAGTAACTGTATGTCTTTTCCTCCTCAGTTAATGGTGCTACAAATGGACTAAAAATGCTGGAAATGTAACGCTCCGAATTCAGCGTCTGTTGAAGGAAGATGGGACCAATAATGCCGAGTGCAGACAATGAACAACAAATCCTAACCTTCTGATCATGCAATAGTGGAAGGTATTCAGATTCTCCGCTGCCCAGAATCTGTGATTCTGTGAGTTGATATAACCACTTTGGTGAAACCAGGGGTCATCAGAAATAAAACAATGATTCATGTGCAAGCCATTCACTGTTATCTCAGTGAACAGCCACTCACAAAACGGGAGGTGCTGAGGAGCATCTGTTGGTTTTAGTGCATGAACAAAGACACTCTATTGGGAAGCATTTTCAGGTCCAGGTGGAGTATTCGTCGACATGATCGATGTAATATGTCGGCCTCTTGCGACTGGTTTTTGATTGGTTTGGTAGGACTGTGAAGCATTTTCTGCTGAACTGCAGCCAAATGTTCTCTTGTTCGGACACGCTTGGGATTGTTTTTTGATTTGTTCAAGACATATCCTGCCTGACTCCATTTTCTGATTAATTGTTGCACGGTACTCTTTGCTGGCACTTTGTCATCATTAAATGTATGAGCGTATGAGCTTTCCACGGCGAATACCCTCTGCTGCAATGTGAGTACCTCTTCACCTTTGCGATGCTCAGCTCGCACTATCACAACCCGCACTAAGCTTTAACGGTTAACCCTTGCCGACGTTTTAACCCTTGCAAATGCAACAGTCATTCGAACACTCATATCCCAACAAGTTAAGAAAAATTCTATTTCTGAGCTAAAAAGCAAACGAATTATTTCATCTACTGCAGCCAGACTGAGAACAAAACCCTTAAAAATATAAAATATCCCCAGATGGTCAGCGAAGTTATAATTGCTGCTCTCACTGTCCTGGTACACAATTTTCTCCAGTATACATCTTTGACTGTCCTGCCGAGCTCATCAGAATTGCGTTTGTCCCCCAGGAGTGCCAGCTCCTTTATTCTTCGAGGACCTTCGACATCCTTAGGGCTGTTTTAGTTATTTTTGGCCCTATTTGACCTTTCTGCACTAACTTTCGGATAAGACAACAACAAAAACACAACAATTCTTGCGAGCTCTAACACGACGAAGTCCTGCACTAAAGAATATAAAGCCATTTAGATATCTATTTCTCTCCTCCTAATTAACGAAAATTTGAATAAAGCAAATTAGTTGAGGAAATCATTCTGCTGAAAGAACGCCGGTCATTTTTCACACAGGTAGAGGAGTTGTTATACTTTAGGAACAGGCTGAAAGTAAAGTATCAGCACTTGTCAAAGTCAAAAACGGCAAAACGGGGTATTCTAGGAATCATATTGACTCTCGTGGTGAAATTTATTTTTTACTGAACATTACACAGTTCGGTACTGTATCATATTGAACATTACTGAACACACTCGAAGATTATTCTCAAATTCACTTGTACTACTTGTTAACTAATCTCTATCATGGCAAATTACGAGCTTTAAGAAAAACTCGACACACTATTTGACACAGATAGCGGAGGCCGAAGACAGTCTCTACCTATGTTGTTTGCCGTTCAAGAGAGAGGAAAAACAGGTTCGATGAGAGTTTAACTCTTTGCTGCGCGTCTTCGATGATGATTAAATAATCGGAAGTTCAAATATGAATACTTGGATTCACATTTATATGTATTCAGCATATTAGATAACATTTACTGCAGTTAAGTGTAATTTTGCCTTTGAAACGTATTGAAACATTTACATATTTTTGCCCTTGAAAAGTAAAAATGTATTTTTAAATGTTATACTTAATGGTAATAAGCTTTTTCTTAAAAAGACAGCCTTAATAAAAAAAAAGTCGCTGTATGCTTCCTAAAAGCAATTAATAGCGCTAAAATTTAATGTAAAAAGCAAGAACATTCGAAATAATTTAAAATCCAAATCCTCAATTTTTATATTTAATTAAACTCTTTAAAATTGAGCAATTTATAAAAGGAAATTCTGAGATTGGTAAAGAATGCAAATTCCATTTATATTATAATTGTTAAAATTTTAATGGTAAGAAATTAAAATAATAAAAAAATCATTAAAATTGCCTGTATTCTAGAAAACATGTGTTTCATTCTATATTTGTAATATAAATACTCTTAAAGGTGGCATTCTAAAAATGATTCAGTTTTATGAAAAAAATGTAAATAAAGAATGTACTATAGAATAAAATATTTTCCCTGAAAATAGCATTTTGTTGTTATGCTAAAACTCCTGAAACTATTTGCGAAAGGGGAAGTCTGATTACATATCAAAGAATTTTTGCATTTTCTTCGCAATCCTATATGCTGGAAACCCTCAGTAAATATTTTTTGAGGCAAGAAACTTGGTGAACTTAAGATTACATAATATATACACTTTTATAATAAACATATTGTTTATGCTTACTATTTTTGAGAAAATTCACATGTGCACAAATGTATAACTTTTACAGGTCTTGGAAACATTTTCTAAAGTTTAGCAGAATCTTGTTTGTTTAATTTTAACATGATCAACCCAGTATTAATTATTATTCTAAGAACTCTGCTTTAAATTAGTTTTTATTAACATGTAACAGCATTGCAGGTTTCTTTTAATACATTTTATTTTTCGGATTGTTGTTTACTTTAGCTTTATTTCACTTCTGTTGTTTAACTTCAGTAAGAAGTTTATCGAAACATTTCGTTATCCTAAAGAACGTATCGATTTCAGTATCGATTTTTAAAAGATATTCTGCGGCGGTCCATCTCTATCTTTCCGACATCAGGAGGAAGAACAAACTTGCTTGGTGTTTTTTCTCCCTTTTAAATCAGACGTTCCTCGATAAATAAGGTTTATCTCGATATTTTGTTCGCGTTATAAAAGGAAAGCACAAGTGAAATCAATTTTAGTCAAAGAATTCCCAAACCCTGTTTTTACCAAAATTTAAATATTTGTTTACTTTGCATAATATTGAAAATGTCGTTGTAGCAGATTTTTCTTTTTCTTTAGTTCATAAAATACATAATGTTAACAGTAAAAAAGTCAAAATCGGTTGATGGATTTTTGAGATTTAAAAAGATTTTTTCCCTCTGAAGTATTTGCAGTAGTTATATGTTAAGCTTTAAAAACTGGTTATTACACTATTCATTACATATGCTCATTTATTTTAATCCTGATCCTTAAATCAAAGCTACAATTAGCCTCGAATATTATGCATTTACTAACACCTGTGGATTAAGAGTATTCAAGTGTATAATTTTTTGGACTGGAAGTGTTACAATGAGTCTAGTGTTTTCTTATTTCAAAGCTTGCATTCTTTTGAATTTTAAAATGTAAGATTTAGAATACATATTGTGCATGATCTGATTATATCCATTATTAACAGTAAAAGTTAATAAGTGAATAAATTTAATATATTAGTTGTGAATAAAATAAATTCATTCAGTTTGATGAGTATTTCTTGTGTAGACAGGACATGTAAGAGTGAGCAGTTACTAAATGTGAAATTTAACACACTAAAATGTATACGAATCCAATTTAGTAAAGTTCACTTTGAATAAAATTCCGCATTGGTTATTAGAACATCTTTTTCATATAGACTGCAATAAAAAGTCCTGACTTCTATTTACTTAGGCATTTGGTATAAATATTTTCTCATATGCATAGTTTTATGTAAAGATAGCATTTGGGACTCAGATGTTTATCACATATTTCTTTCTTCATCATATTTACCACATATTAAGTAATATTTTACATGGATATTTTTGTGGGGTATCCAACATTTGTTTGTATTTATTTCAAATTCTTTCAATCAGGTAGTGAAATCTTCACAATTGCTTGCATTTGATCTAATTTCGCAATTAAAAGTTTCAGAAGAAATCGACGATGCTTTAATTATTTTATACAGATAAAATTACGTGGCAGAATATTTTCAACCAATCTTGCTTAAATCTTAAAGCACGCGAAAGGTCATGTGACATGACAGAAATATTACTGGATGCCCATTGGTCCATCCTAGAAACCACTCCCTCGGTGGCTACACAGATGTGCACTTGTGAAATATGTATCCCGGGGACTTTTTGTTGGGTACCTTTCTCAAAACTCAATTCTCCGCCGTTCCGGAAGAGATGATGTCACAAACAAACAAACAGAGGCCTATAGTTTTTAGTATAGATGATTTCATATCAATCAAAGTGGGATTACGAACTCAAACTTTCAACATAGGGCTAAGAAGAAAAAGACACTGTATTCATTATGTCTCAAAAGTTAACGATCCTCTTTCCCTTATGTTTCCTTAGCAAATGGCGATCCTCTTCTTCTTACGTCGTAAATGTCCTCCTTATCGAATTTCTGACAAATCCGCATAATGAGCATTGTTTCCGAAAAATTTAGATAGTGGTAGCTAAACTCGTTACTGTTCTATCTAGTACTACTAAGTCTTAAGCACTCACACTCGAATAGAAGTATTGCATATATTTGTTTTCAACTTTAATTGCGATTAGAATGAGATATGAGTCGACTAAATCTAGATTCTGGCGAGATGCCGTTCACCCAATTTTAATTCGGGCGTTTCTGTAGAAATGACTGCCCGGTGACGAAGTGGCTAGCGCGTTGCGCATCTGCACCACAGGTCCGGGGTTCGATCCTCGGGCTGGGCAAGGTTAACTCAGCCTTTCATCCCTTGAGTGTGTCGATAAAATGAGTACCAAGTTCGCTTGAGTACTAAACACCGGGGGGTCCTGCGATAGGCTGTCCACTTGCCCAGGGCATATGCTGATGCACTCTGGGGCCCAAGGTCAAGAAAGCAGATTTCGGGGCACTGCAGGCTTTGGCCCACTAGAGCTGTTGTGCCACTGAGTTTAGTTAGTTTAGTTTCTGCAGAGATGAAATACTTCGAAGATAAAATCACAAAAAATTAGTTATGTCCGCCAAGATTCCAAACAACGGAATCTTCCACGTATTAGGTTGATGTACTACTTGTATTACTTGCACCATGAGAGAATGCATTATTATTTATAAAGATCTAGAAGATATGGAATTTCTGTTTCTTTCGGTTGTCTGCTCATGTCAGTCCTGTTTTAGGCTTATTTTAAGTTTATGTTATTAGTAGCAGCGTTGCAATTGGTCTAGAAATGAACTTTCTGTCATCAATGCATCAATTTGCGTTTAAAAATGAAATTTGATAAGAGTCTGAATAACTTTCTAAATTGTTGTCATCAAATATTATCAGAATGTATTATTAGAAAATAAAGAATCTGTATACTATATGTATGTATCACATTGTGGAAAAATGACGGCAATTAGCATCACCGGATTTTTAATAAGTAGTCCTCCATCCCAACATGGGCAAAAGGTAGCCCAGATTTTGAATTTCGATTTTACTTTTGATTTCTTTTATATTTTGTAAATAGTTAACAAATTTTGGAGGAGTTTTCAAGCTCAGCGTTTTGAAATCGAGAAGTGGCGACAGTGTTTGAAATAGAACATTTATATCTCTAGCGCCTCACACTGTTATCAGTAAGCAAAATGTAAGGTACTTATCAATTTGAATCCTCATATTCGTCTGAGAACAGTGTTTTGCCACTGCCTCAAACAGAATACTTATTATCTCCCCGCACCAACATGCTGCCTTTCAGTAAAATTGTCATTCAATAGAGCGTCAGAGATTTAAATTTCGAGTTTAATCTTGTTCTTACTGAGTAGCAAACCAAGTAATTGAAAAGCAATAAACGCAGTTCTTAAAACGATTTCCTGATTTGTAATCTGGTTGATTTAAATGAGAGTACATTTTAAACTATGCAATGTCCAATAAGAAATGTTAAATACTTTTATAAAATAACTCTAGCTGAACTCATTAGCATTATTATACACTTTTACCTTTTCTTTTTATTACTTTACCGCTCAACCACTGGTGGCCTCAGATGTTTTAGGATTTTGCTCTTGAATTTTATGTAGCTTAATTGAGGAGAAAGCGATGCTTAATAGTAAAGTTAAAAAGACAGAAAAATGTTGGGATAAAAGTGGGGAGTGAGTCTATGAGCAAACTGTTAACCTGAGATATTGAGCGAGAGCAGGAAAAACCTTAACAAATCCTCTGGAGACACTCTAAAATCCGAATCCTTTCAGATTTTCTTCCTTTCTGATCATCTTGCTGATAATGGTAACCTGGTGCCCATATAGTTTATTAAACGCTTAAAAGTAAATTTCATTTAATCAGAAAAAATTCATAAGGTGTGAAAAACAAAGCTGATTTTTTTTTAGTCTCATGCTTATCTAATATGGCGCTTTTTTCTCTAGTTATTTCTACTTTCTTCCTTTTATTTTCACAGGAAGTTACGTTGCTAAAGCTTATATGTTCAAAACTGAGAAACTCGCTCACGATAATCGGCTTTGACAAGTTTACTAAAATGTATAACTGTTGACAAAGTTTCGCCTTCGATCTGAAAAAAAGATTAAAGAGCGTAGTTAAATCTGAATATTTTTTTTCTTACGAACAGTTGCAAAGTTCTTGAGATATGAACGATAAATCTTCTATATACATAAAGCGTTCAATGAAAACATATTTTCTTTACCGGAAAAGTGAATTCAGCTTAAGATCACATACCTGAACCTCTGCTTAGAAGTTTAAGTTATATCATCCGAAACATGGCTATCCATTTTCTTCCCTTCTTCTGGCAGTGTCATTTCGAGCAGCAGAAAGGACATTAATCATTTTCAGCAGTCCAAGGATTATTTCTAGGAAAGGTTTAATGTTTGTGTACGGAATTTCTTCCTCTGCTTTATAAATGGCAAGCTTAGAGGCTGTTACAAGGTGTTTTGTAAAGTGCATTTGCATGCATTGATGATGATATATTAGACCAGAACAACAGAAAGAACTAATCTTTAGAAAAAGTGTTGTATGTATTATCTGAAATTCGTTGTTTTCTTGGTACTTTGAAACCTAAAATGTGGAAAATTAGACATATAAGCTATCATTTGCAGCCGTTTGGTAATACGTACCATCTGCTATGAATTTCACTCCCATGAGCATAAAAAATTTGCGTTACCAGTAAGTGCTTCTTGCAAAATTAATATAATAATATTCAATACGCAGGGTTGTTTAATATTATATCATCTTTACAGGAAAAGGGAAAAACTTTAATTGGATTGGATATTTCCTTAGCAATGTTAAGCACAGCGAAGTTCGAGTTATCCATATTAAAAAAGAATTCAGAAACATAAGATATAACAAAGTTAGAGAAACAGGTTTACTGCTGCTTTTTATACATCCGATATATCAGCTAACAGTCTTTATTGATGGCTTAGATGCAAAGGGGATCTTTACTTTATATTCAATAAATCTTCCGACGTACTAAGGAACTGTATTTTCAGAAGATGTTACTCTGAAATAAGGTCCTTTGGGATATTCGCAGTAGATTGTTAAGCCTGTTGTTATCTTCAACATATTCTGGAGATTTTCTCTGATGAAAATAAAGTCTTTGGGAAATAATTCTACTTAGTAATGGAATAAATATTTAATCCTGGATAAAACAGCAATTTATTTATTCAAAGACTAAAGTACTCTATCAATATTTTAGGGGCATTATTTCTTATTACACTTTGAGAGTTATTATTAATTTAATCAAAAATTCTTATGATTTATATCTTTACTATAGCATCTTCTTTTCCGTTTCCTCACCAGAAACGTAAACCAGTTAGAGAGCTATCCCCAGAGAACGTTACTAGGTTTTCCCAGCTCTGAAAAGACTGTAATTATTTAGCTCCGCGTTGTCGCTGCCTATAATTAATTGTTATGCCGGTGAGAATTTCCGAGTTAAAATCATTTGTATAGTCTTTGACTACACCGCTTAATTTAAGACTAAAACTCTTGACTGTTATTCTAAGTTACATCACTAGAAGTGGTGGCTGTTTCTGTAAGCATGAGATGTGTATTTTATGTTAAAGTTCTGATTTAATAAAAATGATATTTTTACCTTCTCAAGTCTCTGTCAATATCTTCACACACATATAGGCTTTGACTACACCGCTTAATTTAAAACTTTGATTGTTATTCTAAGTTACATCACTAGAAGTGGTGGATGTTTTTGTAAGCATGAGATGTGTATTTTATGTTCAAGTTCTGATTTAATAAAAAGGATATTTTTACCTTCTCAAGTCTCTGTCAATATCTTCACACACATATAGGCTTTGACTACACCGCTTAATTTAAAACTTTGACTGTTATTCTAAGCTACATCACTAGAAGTGGTGGCTGTTTCTGTAAGTATGAGATGTGCATTTTATGTTCAAGTTCTGATTTAATAAAAAGGATATTTTAACCTTCTCAAATCCCTGTCAATATCTTCACACACAACGATAGTTCGCTTCAAGTCTGTTTGGAGTTTGCTACTAGTTAATGCTACCAAAACAAATCAAACTGTGTGAGATCATTTTTGTATCTTAATTCCAATGAGATGAAATAGAAGAATAAAACATAACTGCTGGGAACTAAGACGTCATTCGGCCACTATAAGACGTCATGTTATGAACCCTGTTCAAGATGTCATCCGACACCGATATAGGAATTCAGTTGCTTTTTGAGCTGCCGTTTTGATCGTGTGCCAACAGACTGTTTGTCGACATTAAGCAGTGTCTAACCCATATTCTTCTTTTCTTATCCTTGAAAGTATAAGTAATTATACGAAATGGTGAGTCTTGATTTAGTCAATGTAACATTTCTCAGTATGTGGTCTTCGAAGCCTGCCCTTGTGGTCCTTCTACATTTCCAAAAAGCATAAAAAGGTAAAATTCAAATTAACTGCATACGCCATAGTATATCTGAAAATCTCAGCTTTTGATAATTACACATACCAACCGCTTATGACTTCTACCCTCGAAGACTGATATTTTATGACATCTACTAGTAAATGTGGAAAATTAGACATATAAGCTATCACTTGCAGCCTTTTGGTAATGCATACCATCTGCTATGAATTTCACTCCCATGAGCATAAAAAATTTGCGTTACCAATAAGATTCTTAAATGTGTCGAATGACGCTTTAAATAATTGTGACCAACCAAGGTACCTGTTATCCTGTCCAGCATTCATCCCTTGTTTTCAAGTCTCGAATAATTTTTTGGTTTGTTAATATTGCCGTTAATTCTACCCAATATTTTTTCTCAGAAAGGTTTTGATTGCTTTCATTTTCGTAAACATTACTTGTAATTTATTCGCGATTATTCTACAAAAGCCGGGAATCATTGCCACTCAGCCGTTTATTTACTGATAAACTACTGTAAAGTTTTCCTATAGTTAGAATCTGGCAAACAGTGTATGACTGATCCTTACGTACATTATATGTTCAAGCATTTCTACATAAATGTAGATTTTTCGTTCAAATGATGGAAAAAGTCAAAATTAATGTAAATAAAAATTTTGAGTTCATGAAGGCTTTTGGTTCCGAGAGCAATTCGGCTCAAGAATTTCGACTCCGCCCGCTTAGATTTATATTATCGATCGAGCTAGACACTCGGCAGCTTACCTCGGATAATCTCTGTTTAATGGTGTGACTTGAAGGATTAGAACTTGATGACGCAGTATTAAAGCTGCCAGATATTGAATTTGACGGTAAAAATTTCACTCATTTTTTTCAAAGACTTTTCTCTGTATGATCAGAGCATTTTGAATCTCTACCATTTAATGTTTTAGAGAGAGGACTTCTTTATTCCTCTCTTCGGAGTAATTAACATTAAATGAGTGTTAAAATTATGTGTAATAGCTTTTTGACGCTTAGAGAAGATGTTTTAATTCCAATTTGATCAATTTATTATACTTAATTATTAGGAAAAAACGCATATCTTGTTAAGCTATTGAGTTAATTACGGAGAATGTTCTTAAATATTATCCATAACTTTACGTAAAGAAATTATATAAACTTGGTCTGGTAAATCGTGCTTCTTTTTGTGTTTAATTATAATAGTATACTGCTTCGTGCTGTTGGAAAGCAGTATATTTTGTATCCAATTATCCCAATCATCCGAGTGTGGATTCTTATAAAATATTATCAAGCTGCTATTCAAGGAGATGAACATTTTTCGTCTTTTTAAAGACAATCGCGGAATTTGATGCATAGAATCCTATCACTGAAGTTTGGAGTGCAATTACAAAGTTAAATTTACGGGTGGAAGAAATGTCTTTGTTCGCGTGAAGTAGTGGTGTGGTGTTGTGGTGTATTTAATTATGGCAAAGCACACAAGGGCTATCTGCCTAAGGGTAGGGATGCCTTCGTGTAGGACTTTCTAAGGGAAACTGGCTCGTATACACGTTACACATGGGGAAAACCCATGCAGCCAACCCGTACGCGGGATTCGAACCTCGGACTGAACTATCAGTGTTCAGCGACTTTACCGCTCGGCCGCTGGTGGGCCGCGTGAAGTAGAAAGATTCTTCTTTTAAAAACATGACGAAACCAGACTTTCTTGAAACTGTCTTTGGGGTTAAGCGTTTTGAATATTTAAGAGGAGAATGTATAGTATGTGAATGCGAAAGATATAATATATATGATGCTAAAATCTGTAGAATTTTATCAGTTTAACACATCTTAGATATAACTACTTCAAAAAAAAAAAAAAAAAAATAAGGCGGAAAATGAAGGAAAGGTGTAGAATTTTAGTTGGTAGAGACTCAGTAAAATATAATAATAAATATTTTAATTTTAAATTTAAACGCTAGTAAAAACTGTCTTTGTGGTTTCGCATGCACAAAGTTTGATAAAAAGACTTCTTTAATTAATGTTCTTTCTTTTAAAAAACTGAAATTCGCGTTTTATTATTAAAATGCGTGAGAAAAGAAGTTTTAAAATATTATCTTTTAAAGCGTGTAAACCTTGTTTTGCGTGATTTACTTCACGTTTTCGTGGCATCATATTATTAGAAATCTATCAAATCTATTCATTCCAAGCCCAGACTGTGGTTCTTACAATTCTCCGTAATTCGCGTAATCGAATTTACGTGACTGCAAAAATGAGTGTATTTTCATCTTGCCTTAAAAACAGTGAAAAAAAAAATGATAAAAACCGATACAAATACATACTTGCAATTTTTCGAGTTAGATTTTTTTCACAGTTTTGGAAGCATTTGGGAGAGAATTAAAACGTAACGAGGACTTGAAAATTGTGTCGTTATTTTTAACGAGCTCCTCCAAATATGCTGTGGTCTTATTTTATCTTTGAAATAAATTATATAGACACGCGAAAATTTTGTAGTTTACCATCGTTAAAAATTTATTTCGTAAGAAGGTTTTTCGTGATTGTTCCTGAAAGAACTTAAATAAAGTTAGCATAGTTACATTCCTATCAGATTAAGGACTCAGACACAATCAGTTGCCATCCTTCAGTGTCGGACTACATCTTATCTAATAGTTAATTCCAGCCTCATATTTACGTGGCTAGTAAAAGTTTTCTTTAATAATATCATAGGTATTTTCTTTCTCCTTTCTGCATGCCTTCGTGGTATAAGGGAAGTACGCTCGACACGTATCGAGAGGGCAAGGGTTCGAGTCCTTGCGAGGGTATTGCACATTTTTTACGTTTCTTGCTTCAAAAATGTCTAAGGATTTTACAATGGCGGTCAGAACTAAAACGTGCACCACAGTATTTAGCGACTGGGTCTTCTAATCCCCAATCGCCGTTTAAAAGGAAAAATCATTGTGGTCTTTCCTCAATCCTTTCAGCATGCCTTCGTAGTGTAGCATACTTGGCGCATATTCGATTTCCGGCTAAGGCATTGCATACTTCTCTTTTCTCCAGCTTAAAAGGAATTCCCAATGATTCTACAGTGGCGCCCGAACTAAAAAGAAGGCGGTAGATGATGATTCTTTACCACCAGGATTTGGGCGATTGGTTGCTCTAATCCTCAGTCGCCCTTTAAAAACGGGGTGTATATAAAATATTTTCTCTCTCTTTTCTGCATGAATTAGTAGTGTAAGGATAACACACTCGGCTCGTATTCGAGAGGTGCAGGTTCGAGTCCCAGCTAGGGCATTGCTCATTTTTTATATCTCCTGCTTCAAAATAATCCTAATCTTTTTACAATAATATCTGTCAGCTCTTTAGGTAAATAATTTGTAACTGGTGAGACGTAAGTGCTCCTGCTGTTTGAAGAACAATGCAATTGTGAGAAATTTAGACAATGAACATTAGTACATTAAAACTATAGTGTAAACTTGATTATCCGGGTGCGGATTATGCGGTTTGCGGATTATCCATGCGAGGCTGTACCCACGCACACTTAAGTGTAAGCGTGAGAGTGTGTAAAAAACAAACATACGTAAGCCTAAATTGTGACTTAGTAAATTGTGTAGATTTAGTTTCAATGATTACCTTCATTCATTTCGAAGTTCTGGAAAAGTGAAAAAAAAATATAATGAAATTCTAGAAAACGTTGACTGCATTGGATGCTATATACAGATTAGCAAGAGTTTGGTCGAAAGTAAAGCCAAAAACACTGATTCGCTAATAATGCTTCCTAACAAAAAGAAAGATGCTTCCTAACATAGATACAGCAGATCTAATTGTGAAAAAGTTAAGGGAATAACTGAAGTTGCAGGCTGAAAATTGAAAATGTAAAATGCTTCGAAAATGTTGATCAGGAATTCTATTGGACTTTGGCAAACTAAGGAGATTCGAATACAATGATAAAATAGTATTTCGAAAAATGCGCAGTGAAATTCAACAGGTATTTAAATATTTAAAAAAAACCTTATTGTCTAAGGACCTTGTTTGTCTAATTGACTTGTCTAAGGAGTATACTCGTGCAATATGTATGAAAATTGATAGTTTGGATTATCCTTTTGTATCCCAAAAAGCGTTAGCCCAGAAGGGCTATTAATTTCATTCTGGCATTTTGCGTCTATTTACTTTATGCGTTGATTCACTTTTCAAACTGTTGCCACCAATTAATACACAGCTGTATTATATTTAAAGAAATTGAATCTACATAAAATAATGCAATAAAGAAATGGAATAAAGAATCTACATAAATATATATATGTTTCTTGCATTGTGATAAAACAACGGTACCTAGAGCTATCAATTTTTTAATAGCGTAATCCTCCGGCGAATATGGGTATCTGGAAGCCCTAATTGGGAATTCGGAATTTATTTTATTATCTATTTCATATTTTGTCTGATATTAAAGAATTTTTGATTAAGAAACTCAAAGATTTCAAAGCGACGAATGGCAACACTATCCGGGGAAAAACATTTTTATCTCTAGCGCGCAAGTCTGTGTATCGGAAATTCTAAACATTTAAACATTATTTTGCGATATTGCTGTTGAACTGAATTTAATGGTTTAAGAGTGGAGGACATGATATGTAATAAATAAAAGTAACACACAAAACGTTAAAAAAAACACCCCTTTGGGCGTAATGTAAAATCTGAAATCTGAAAGCTTTCAGATTTTTTTTTTATTTATCTGTGACCGTTTCCTCGGTGTTAGCCCAGATACTAAAGAGTGCACTGTATGTACGAAAAAATCAGTTTGAATCTTATAAGTTTGTGTAATTCATCGTGAACGAGAACTATCTAACTCGAGAATATCGTGCAAGGTTTTCCAAGGTATATTGGCTCATATTCATGATAGCGAAAGTAACGAAACCCCCATGCAACTGGTCCGAGAAGAAGAATTTAAACCCGAGTCGACGAATCATGTGTACAGTAACGGCTTTGCACTTGGCAGGCTAAGTACTGAGAGTAGTTCTTCAACTGCCGGGACACTTTTGTCACTAAATTTTTATTATACGGATTTTCTCTCCTGATAAAGGAGAACTTAAAGAACTTAGTTTGCAAAAATATCTGTTGCAAGTTTCATGAAAACAAATTGCCTAGCTGCTTTGCGGAAGCATTATATAAATCGTCGCTACTTAATTTCCGAGAAATATTCATTGAAAATCTCGTGCGCCAGTGATCCAGTGAAAATTTGCGTACAAAATAATAACTCTTTTATTTAATAAATATTCTCAAATTTTTCTTAAATTATGATGTATTTATATCACTGAAAGATTTTTCATGCAATATGACACTGCTATTTCGAACTGCTTATCTTAAATACACGGTTTTCTATTTTGTTTGCTATTCTAAGACTAAAATCTGCTTCATGTTCATGTGGTATAAAATGGCGGCATTTGTTGCCTTGCATGTTTGCCCTGTTCATTGTGGTTCATCATTCCAACAAACACGGAGTGCACTCTAACAAAGGAAACATTTTCTTCACTCTAGATGTTACAACAAACGTCAATGTCGAAATATTCGCTATTCAATCTCGCGAGGAAATGAATTGGTGTTTTTCATTTTATTCACAGTCGCATACCTGCGACATGTAAGCTTGTACATGAAGTATATAAGACGATATTCTAGTAACAACAGTTTTCTCGGCAACTTTAATTTAGGATAATGTTCTGCTAGGAAATGACGAAATACTATGCTGAATTTTAAATGAAATTCTTAAACTTCTGGAAGTTAAATCTTAAAATTCTGGAAAATATTTAAATATATTTCTCTTGACAAAGTTATATCGTAATATTTAAAGACTAGTCTTGCTTTTTTATTTTTAGCCCAAAATAGACTATTGTTTTTGAAGAAGGATTTTGTGTTAGTTCTGTATAAACGGTATATCACTTTTCGTCGCCACCAAATATTATCGTTTGTATTATTTTAAAAGAACTTAAATAATGAAAAATCTGCATATATGTATGCATATTTCTCATACTGTGAAACACCGATGGTAGCTAGAGTAATCAAATTCTGAATATGTAATCCTACACACAACCATGTGCACCTGGAAAGCTGAATTTAGGATTTCCAGTTTGGTTTATTATTAATCAAAAGGGGCTTTGTCCCTGAAGGACTAGTTTTCGTTTTGCGATTTTGCATCGGAACCCTATTAACGGCGTATCACTTTTCAAATCGTTGCCACCAAATGCTATCGCTCTGTAATATATTTGAAGAAATTAAATTATGAAAAATCTGCATAAATGTATGAATGTTTCTCGCACTGTGATAAAGTAACAATACCTAGAGCCATCCAATTTTGAATGACGTAATCCTACTGCGAATATGGGCATTGAAAGCCCAAATTTGAAATTTGGAATTTGTTTTTATTTTCGATTTCATATTTTGTAAAACTTAACGCATTTTTGAGTAACAAACTCAACGATTTAAAAGCGAGCAATGGCAACACTTCACGGGTTAGGGGGAAAAAAAACAAAACCTTTTTATCCTCAACACGCAGATCTTCGGGTACAACTCTTAAAATTCTAAAGATATGCTCACTCTAAAATTCTTTTGCGACATTGCTGTTGAGCTGAATTTTATGGTTTAAGTGCAAAGAACATGATATTTAATAAATAAAGGTAACATACAAGGAGTTAAAAAAGCGTTCCTTTGGACGTAATCTGAAACCTTTCAGATTCTGAATTCGAAATTCAACGCCTGCTTGATTAAAATGGGGACGGTTCTATATCTCCCATTCATTTATATATAACTTTATTATAACCTAGGCATTTTGACACAAAATCGGGCTTTTCCGAAATAACATATCATTTTTTTTTTTTCATATTTCGATTCTACGACTCAAATTATCCTAAATATTAAATTTTGTAAAATTTGGTGCGAAATTTACGGAGAAATTTAAAATTTTATGTTGGAGCGTTTTTTCAGTTTGAGTTAAGAATAATGTACTTGGCGAACTTCATAATGTATAGCAGCTTATTTTCCTTTCCCTTCCATTGTACAAGAGTGGAAAAAAAAGTAACATTGTTCCTACCATTTTGCATTGTGCATCAGAGGGAAAAGTCACATAGTTCCTACTTTCAAATAATTTTAACAAAGTGCCTAAACCGCATTTGATGTTATTATCGCTTTCAACAAATATACCTAATTTCAAGAATTTCATGTATATCTACAGAAATTTTGAATACAAAACTGCAATTTTTTGGTGGTATGCTTAGAAATGCATCTACTTTAAGATCGTGGTAAAAATTTGATAGGTTATAATTCGATATTTTTGTAGAAAAATTTATAAAAATTATTTAAAAACACAAATTTAAAAAAAAATAAATCATAAAAAATGGGCGAACCTAAATTTTGAAATGTGAAAGGAAGAATTAAATGAGTTTAATTAAAAAAAGAGAGGATAATAAATATATACCAAATTCAATTAATATTGAGGAGCTAAAATTTTGAGAGATAATTTTTTTTGAAAACTACTCATGCGATTTTTACAAAATTTGACAGTTTAGCATAATTTGAGTCGTAGAATTGAAATATGGAAAAAAGGGCATGTCATTTCAGAAGGATTTTGTCGGATTTTGTGTCAAAATACCTACATTAGAAGAGTGCTATATGTAATTTAATAATAACATAATTCGCGCTTTCGGGAAAAACGCAAGTTGAATTTCGTAAATTGGCCCAGTAGAACGGGAGACATAAGAACTGTTTTTTTTTTCTTCTCAGTGTACATCTATCTCGAACAAATGTATCTTAATACAACTTGAATGCAGCTTGTGTTTACGTTTTGTTTTCTGTTCTACTAAGCGCATTTTTTATACATCTTAAATTCACATATTTTCTGCAATAAGATTATAAGCCCTTAATGAAAGTGTCAGTAGTATTGAGTTTATTAATTCAATTTTAGTCAATTAAGTTTATATAATAATTTTTAATTAATTAATAATAATTAAAAAAAACAAAATCTGAAATGTTTCAGATTTTAAATTACGTCCAAAGGGGCGTTTTTTAACATTTTGTGTGTTACCTTTCTTTATTAAATATCATGTTCCTCGCACTTAAACCATAAGATCCAGTGCAACAGCAATATCGCAAAATAGTTTTAAAACGAGCATATCTTTAGAATTTCCGATACAGAGACTCACGCGCTGGAGATAAAAATGTTTTTTCTGCACAACGTTGCCATTGCTCGCTTTGAAATCCTTGAGTTTGTTAATCAAAAATTCGTCAAAGTTTTAAAAAATAGGAAATCCATCATAAAACAAATTTCAAATTTCAAATTGGGTCTTCCACATGCTCATATTCGTTGGAGGATTACGTTATTCAAAATTCGATTTCTCTATGTACCGTTGTTTTATCACAATACGAGAAATATACATACATTTATGCAGATTTTTCATTATTTAATTTCTTCAAATATAATGCAGGACTCTAACATTTTGTGGCAACAGTTTGAAAAGTGAGCCGACATTTATGAGTCCGACGCAAAATGCCAAAACGAAACTAATAGTCCTTCGGGATTCAAATCCCTTTGGACTAATAATAATAAATTAATTAATAATTATTATTTAATTTATAAGGTTAATAATTAAGTCAAAAAGATAAGTTTTAATCATAAGCGTGGTAGATGTTGTAATATTTTGTTATTTATCAACTAACTATATTTATTGTTGAAGTGGCAACGCCATATTTGTATTATGTAACCGTTGCTCAGCAACGTAACGTAAGAAATTGTTTTTAAGATTAGAATTCTGAAGTTTGACCAGCTAGTAGATGTATTAAAATTTTGCCACTTAAAATTTGTATGCAAATTACCTATCTCCGTAAACTAAAAATAAAATTTATGTTTTACTAAGAAGATTATCTATTTTGTCAATTACTGCAAAATGCATTACAATGTCAAAGAATAGAAATTATGAATCTCTCTCTTTCTTTCTCAAGAGAATAGTAGACAAACTCTGTATATCGATAAAGTGCGCGGAAATAGAAAAATAATTTCATGTAAATTTTTAAGTGATATTTTGTGCATCATCTAATGGAAACTTAATTTATTCTTTTAATCGGTTGTTTCTCCGACTGGAATTAATATATTTGCACTGTAATTATTATTTCTGACAACAAAAAACTACTGAAAATGATTTCAAAACAAAGCACATTTAATATTAAATGAAATAAAAATTTTCATATATATTGTATTCATTTTCAGTAAGTAAAGTTAAAATGAGCAATTTTACTCTGAATTTTTAGTAATTATATTTTTAAAATTTATAAGGTTAATAATTTATTAAGTTGGAATATAAAAGTGTGCCATTAGCTTGTCTTTTATCCTATAATTCAGATAATTATCCTTCAATAATTATCTACCGCCATAGAACGAATAACAGATTAGCTGCCAAACTAATTATGCAAATATTAATATCAGCTCATAAATTAAGGAAAATTACGGCGTAAATAATTAGCGAACAATATTTTTAAACTGACAAGAGAAGTATACGAAAGCTGATTTACAAGTCTTGTTTCTATGGTAACTATCAAGTAGAAATTTATTCAGCTTAAATCTTGTGACCTGCGCATTACGCATTTTATAATTAGACCATTACTTAACTCTTGTTCCAAGTAATACGCAAGTTTGTCCCTCAGGAATCCCTGAGAAGTTTTGCGTAATAATTTGGAAATGCTAGAACTATCAAATGAAGTTCTGTTGTGCAGTTTTTTATATTCCTAATTTTCTTCTTGTTCTTCAAAAGACAATATTACATTTTAATATTACTGAAGAGTAAGAACGTGCTTCGTTTTACCGATTAAGGCAGCGAAAATTTCATTTGAAGTTGAGCAGTATGAATACAAGCCATCGTAAACTTTAATATGTAAAGAAATGCTCTTGGAAAGCAATTTGCTTTTAAGAATTTCATTTTAAAAGTGAAGTTCTTTTTTTTTTTTAAAAGAGTATTCTTTTTTTCCTCTGAAATTAAAATTACTTTGGGCAAGCGCATTATTTTAAATTAGTAAGCACCCGGTTCTCCAACAAATCGAGCAAACGAATGTGAGAACCTCAATACGATATGAACTGCATGAGAATGAAAAAGCACATAATAGATGCAAATTTAAAATTGTGTATATATTCTGAAAAATGGCAATAAGAAAAAAATCTGATGTGTACACCACATGAGTTCCTTGTACGAAATATTAAATTATACGCATTTTTTTCTTGAATTCCATTTAAATTGATGGATTGAATTAAATCTACTTCGTCGACAGCGCATAAACCACAATAGAATAAATGCACTCTTTAAAATTCACGATATTTGTTTACTATAACGACACTCTGAATGTGCAAAATTTATATCATTTGAAGAATTATCGTTGCCACATGTTCTATTCAAATACTATAATAAAGCTAAAACGATGTATGAAAGAAATTAAGAAAACAAAACAGAAAAGAAACAGTTTTTCACAGACAATTCAGTATTTCTCATTCAATAAATTCAGTTCTCACTTCGCGACAAAAATACATAAAAACTCAAAATACCTGCATTAAAAATTACGAAGTAAATCTTAAACATTTATTTCCTCGAAAAAATTCCAGAAAGGATTCAGCATGATTTAATTCGCAATAATAAATGAAGGCGTTATTATTGTGTTGCGAAGCTTAGTCTCTCTAGATTGGCAACAAATCTACAATTCTGCTGTTTCAAATGTAAACAAACATGTCCGCCATGTTATTTAAAACTTAACCGCACTTAGTGCTTCCAGAATTGCGAAAGGCATAAAAACCTTAACCGAAAGATAAAAACAACATAATTCAATCATTTTTAAAGCAAAAAATGTACAATTTACAAACATATTAGAGTAAAGAAACTCAGATCACTGAGCCGGGTAACAGAGTGGATATATATATAAATATATTTATATACGTTTGGTGCGGCCGATTGCAACCAAAGTACGAGTTTCACATCTACATGTTATAGCAGTCCTATATACAAATTTTCAACATTCTCAGGCTACTCGTTTTTGAGTTATGCGAGATTACTTCGTACAAGGAAGTAAAAAGAAATTAAATTACAAGTAAATATTATTAAATGAAGATTATATGAATGTGGATCAATTATTTAATTGTTTTATTTCGCAACATAAATCTTCCCAATTATGTGCAATAAAGTTAACAAACAAAATCAATTCAGGAAATTGATCTAAAACTTCACTTTATAGAAAGCTTCGGATACAAATGTTATTAAACATTGTTTACATTAATAATAATGATTAAAAGATAATGATAAATAGCTCCAAATTTGATGCTAAAAATGTTCTTCCACCTGATGCGATAAAGCGCATTGCATGCAAAAACAAAATCTGAACGGTTTTAGATTTTAAATTACATCTAAAGCGGCGTTTTTGTTTTACGTTTAGTGCGTTACCTTTATTTATTATGTAATGTTGCGCGTCCCAACCTGCACGCAACAATAGTGGTGACTGCTATGAACTGGAAATTACACAAAGTCTTGAGAAGGGTTTAAATCCCTTTTTATTCAACTTTAGAAATTACAGATGCGTGCTCTTGACGCTCACAAACTTACGCCGACCCGGCGGTAAAATAAAAATAAGAAACTAAAAATGAATAATAACTAGTGACTACCTACGAGGCTCTCTAAAACGTAACTAACCTAACCGCATTCTAAGATACCGCTGACAATTCAGCAAACTTCTGAATATTACGTTGAAAGATTTAACTTTCTACCGAGGCAAGCACACAGGCCGAAAAGCGTGGTTCTTCAATTTCTAACTAGCCACCTCCACGCTCGTGAAGCAAGAAAGCACACTTTCGAACTCGTTTCCCTTCTATTTAACTCAGATTACTTCCGCTGACAATTTTAATACTTTGCGCGTTCTACTAAAATTTACATACTCTGGCATTGGCAATTCCAGGGGAAAGTAAGGCTTGACAGGAAAGATAGTTTAAATTTAAAATAAATGTTAGTTAAAATAAATATAAACCCTACAATTAAATATCACGTTCTTCGCACTTAAACCATAAAACTCAGTTCAACAGCAATATGATGAAATAATTTTAAAATGAGCATACCTTTAGAATTTCCGATACATTGTCTCGCGCGCTGGAGATAAAAATGTTTCTTTTTCCCTACAGACAAGCCGTGGCTCGCTTTGAAATCGTTGAATTTGTTAACAAAAAAAAAAAATTCGTTAAAGGTTTACAAAATATGACATAGATAATAAAACAAATTCCATATTCCAAATTTGGGCTTACAGATGCCGGTATTCGGGTGGAAATGTACGTTATTCAAACTTAGATGGCTCTAGGTACCATGGTTTTATCACAGTGCATACATGCATCTATGCAGATTCGTCTTATTTAGTTTCTTTAAATATAATACAGGGCTCTAATAATTGGTGGCAACAGTTTGAAAAGTGAAACGGACATTTATAGTGAATCAACGCGAAATGACAAAACGAAATTAATAATCCTTCTGGGCAAATTGCCCTTTTAGACCAAAAATTGGAAACAAATTGGTATGAAAAGTACGTAAACAGCTTTGTAGAAAAAAGGTGGAATTCATATTAATTAGAAAATATATATTTAATGAACGTAAAAATAATGATTAAATTGATACTGTATTTTTGAAGGATAATTTCTTCTCTTTACAGAGAGATCGAAATTTCGTTAAAAATGCATACAAACCCATTTTGTTAAAATTTATTCGATTGTAATATAAAAGGAAACTGTAGTATGCCTGTTGCTAAGTGTCCCTGCCGGAATTTCATAAGTTTTATAAGAAGATATCGATGGAGTTTTTATATCCGACAATATGAAATGTAGGTTGACCTAATGTTACTGTGTTTGCAAGCACGATTCTCTGGCGAGTGACAATGCAAGAAAAGTTATTGTTATTATATGTTACATTCTAGAATAATACGAAATACTAACGTTGATGTATCAATTTAAAATAAATGTTAGCGTGACAATACTTTCTGTCCATGATTTGTACGATTTTGAGGTAGATCTGTCATTAGGGAATAGCTTTCCAGGGCTCCAACCCCCATTTCAGCTGGAATCCCCATGTCTTGATACTATTTACAGTAAGTTTAACAGACTCCCCAGAGGACATCAAAACCTGAATAATGAACTATGTCACAGACGTTCTGTGATTGCGACAATACCCAAAACGTAGACACTGGGTATGTGACTGAGGACAGTCAAGTGACAAACTGAAATTTTCAGTGTTCACGTACAAACGGAAATTTCAGATGCAAATCATTTTGCCAAATTGATCCCACAAGAGACAATGACTTCTTAAATAGTGTCAGCCATGTTTTTGTACTTAAAAAAACCTTGAAAGATTTCATTTAGGACTAGCTGTTATAGTGCATGACGTCATGATCGAAGAAGACATCTTCGTACAGTGTTAACGATACCTTACGATAATGACAACAAACGACGCAGTAGATTTTCCTTGAAGAAACTCAAACAATAAATATCAAGCAAAGATGCCGAATCATGACTTTAAATTATTGCAATGCTTTTCGGGTAGATATTTATTTACTTAGAGTCATACTCATAATAGGGCATTATGGCATCACATAATTTTCGCATATTATTTTCATAAATTCGATTAGCATCACAATGTTTTAATTACTTTTATATATTCTATTAGCATCAGAATATTTTAATTATTTTTATATATTCTATTAACATCACAATGTTTTAATTATTATTATTAATACTGAAATTCTACATCATTATTCATTTTTAGATTCGCATTGTCTTCATGAATTGGAGAAACATTCATAAATTAAAATATTAGATTAGTACTACTATTTTATCCTTTTCTCAGTTACAAAATTGCATGGATTCACCAGAAGTGAAGTTTTTCAAGTTATTTTTTTCGCCTTTCAAATAAATTCAGCCCACCAGCGGCTGAGCGGTAAAGACGCTGAACACTGGTAGTTCGGTCCGAGGTTCGAATCCCGCGAACGGGCTGGCTGCATGGGCGTTTTCGTGGTTTTCCCCATGTGTAACGTGTATACGAGCCAGTTTCCCTTATAAAGTCCTCCACGAAGGCACCCCTCCCCTTAGGCAGATAGCCCTAGTGTGCTTTGCCATAATTAAATAAACCAAACCAAAAACCAAATAAATTCATGGTTCGATTCTTAAAGATTTCATTTCTGACTTTTACTCTTGAGGAATTTATGACATATTATGCCAGTGTGGTTTGAGGTATCTAAGAACACAATTTTTATGTCTGAAAAGGCGAAATTACTACGTCTTCGAAGCTAACCGTAGATGGAAATTTAATAACATATTTTAATTTTGGGTTTGAAAAAAAATTATTCAGAAAGCTTCTTCAGTTGGTGAATTGGATTTTATTGAAGAGCTTCACTTTCACAAAGATTTATTTTGCTTAATTAATGTCTAAGCAAAATAAACAAAGATTTATTTTGCTTAGAAACTTAAAAAGTCACAAAGATTTTTTTTTTTTTTTTTTTTTTTTTTTTGCTTAGAAACTTAAAAAGTCACAAAGATTTTTTTTGCTTAGAAACTTAAAAAGTCACAAAGATTTATTTTGCTTAGAAACTTAAAAAGTCACAAAGATTTTTTTTTTGCTTAGAAACTTAAAAAGTCACAAAGATTTACTTTGCTTAGAAACTTAAAAAGTCACAAAGATTTTTTTTGCTTAGAAACTTAAAAAGTCACAAAGATTTTTTTTGCTTAGAAACTTAAAAAGTCACAAAGATTTATTTTGCTTATTTAAGTCCTATCCAGTTGTCCCTAAAGTTTTTAAATTTCTATTAACTTAATTTTTCAATTTCGTTACTATTTTCGCCGAAGGATATCACTACCTTCTATCTATCTTCTGATGAAGAGGGAGCTGTACATGTTTGCCCTAGAAAACGATTGAATTTTTGACTAGATCTACGCCATACATAACGTTGCTGCTTTGGTAATTTTACGTTCTTAAATTATCTGATTAAATCTTGAAAAAAAGTTGGGTTGCATGCTATTATTTCAGCAACACTGTTACAAACTTTGCAGAACATGACACAAATATGAAAACTTTCCAACAATTTCATTCGAAATATGCTGCACTAAAGAGAATTAAAATTTGTAACGGAAATCCATAGTTATACCAAAAGCTCTAAGTCAATTCTCTTATTGTGAAGATCTCATGTATAATCTTCTAAAAACTGAAAGGATTGAAACTACTGTATAATTTAAGTTATTAGAACACAAAAACTAGACACACTAGATAAAAGAAAGTCAAAAATTGTGGAGTTTTTTTATATTTTTAAAGTGAAATACTGATTTGATTTCTTATTTTCGGTAAGCTTCGGAATTAAATATTGATTCGAGTTAGCAGATGTACGTTTATTCCACAATATAAATTTGTGTACCAGATGATATAGTTATTTACGTATTATAAACAAAAATGTTTAGTATTTAAAATTCAGCCTGAATAGAAAATTTATTATATGAAAATTGGTCATAAACCCTATTTCTGTCCTGTAAGTTCTAAGAAAACAACCTTATATTGCACATAATCTGGCTTTTAATGTGCAACATTTTGACACATAAAACAGTAAGTTCTAACCGGATGAGGATTTTTTCTAATGTAGCACTACAATAATATTATTATGGCATCTATAACAATGTACTATGGTCCATAAATAATAGTTTATCCTTTAAACACAGCGGCGCTTAAAGAGTAAATAAGTAAATATGGCTAATCTTTAGAATATGGTAACAGGTAGTTTGGCGACATTTTGGTAAGGCGATAAAGCTAGGATAATCTGAGAAGTACACAGTTTGAATCACAGATTATTTTGTCTCAGAGAAATGAGAGATTATGAGACATGTCATGTGACATTTTCCGGAAAATTCCGATCGTGATTTTAGCTAATAAGCACTTAGAAACAATTTCGCTGCTAAAGTGCAGAATCGCCCACTTATTTGTTTGGCGCTTTTTACAAGAGTAAGAAGAATCGAATTTTTGCCAATTTTCTTTGACTTTTTAAGTGAAAATAGGTCGATGTGTACATAGATAAAGTCAGGAGTGTGCGCAATGCCATTTTTGTACAATTCTGGGATTTTTTTTTTAAGTGAAAATAGGTCGACGTGGACATGGATACCGTGTATGGGCAATTCTTAAAAACGCGGCAAGCAGTTTGCGATTCTGTACTTTCTCCCAATTTCGCACCTAATCTTCGTCATGATTAAGCATTTTTGTTCCATAAAAGTTCTAGTATAAGCGTCATTCGGCTAGCAGATTGTAGGAAAAAATGTTGAGTAAAAAAAAAAAAAAAAAAAAAAAAAAAAAAAAAAAACATGGCTTTACTTTATGAAAAGAAAATGGCGTCCAAAGCAAAGCTAGCAGGTTGCTGTAGCAGGGTTGGTCGCCAAATCTTCGCCGAAAATTCGCCAAGTTACCATAATGTAAAGATTCTCCTTAAGTAGCTTTAAATTTTAAAATAAACTTCCTTTGCACATCATAGAAATTACCTGATATAAGATATATGCTTTAGTTAACTAGCAAAAATTACTTTTATACTAGTTATAATAAGCGACTTTGATAAAAGTTCTCTTCAGTTTTTGCGAATAAAAAATGCCATCCAAAAATTGTATGCCCTTCATAAATTTTACGACTAAAAGTCTGGATTTAAGCTTTAGAGTTAACACTGTTGATGCATTATTAAGCAACGTATTTAAGAAATTACATATGATGTGTTTCCTGGTTTATGATGCTACACAGCTGAACCTGAGCAAGCGTAATCTGGGGTTTATAGTCTCAGAAATATAGGCATCATTGGGCACCGCAGCAGAAGGGCCCATCGATCTTTGTTTATTGGCCGTTGTAAACGCAGCACGTTCAGAGACAGAAAAGGCTACGACCCGCAAGATGAACCTTTATTCTTTACCAACTCTATTCCCATGGCAACGAAAGATTCTGAGATCCATAAAAAGCGATTCTACCGCGAAAAAAAAAAAGAAACTTTAGTCAAGCAACTTTGTGGTACAGAACCTTGTCTTGAGAAAGCTTCTAGATCAACCTTACTATCATCATAAAATACTCATAATTTTTCTTTAACTTTCTTGCTTGAGTGATTCCCAAAGAGTGTATATTAAATACAAAAAAAATATTAATACGGTGTACACTGCGCAAAAAAAGGAGGGACTACTCTATATCTCCCATTTTACAGGGCCGATTGTCAAAATTCAACCTGCGTTTTTCCTGTCTCGAAAGCGCGACTTAGGATGTGTATTAGATTTATATACAGCGTTGTTCTCCTATAGGTATTTTGACACAAAATCGGACTTTTTCTGAAACGGCATGTCATCGTTTCCCATATTTCGATTCAGCTACTCAGATTATACCAAACTGCCAAGTTTGGTAAAAATGGCGAGTAGTTTTTAAAAAAATTTTAGCTCCTCAATGATAATTGAATTTGATATATATTTATTAATATGTCTTTTGTTTATTAAACTTGCTTGATTCTTACTTTCATATTTCGAAATTTAAGTTCATTCCAAATAAAATTCGCAGCCAATTTTTTGTGATTTATTTTTAACATTTGTATTTTTAAATACTTTTTACAATTTTTTTGAAAACCTTTTTGCATTATAACCTATCACATTTTCACCGTCATCTTAAAGTAGATGTATTTTTTATGCATATCTGCAAAAGATTAAAGTTTTTTATTCAAATTGCCCTATACGTGAGTTTACATTTTGGCGAGTTTTGAAATTTGGCGTATTTATTATAAGCGATGATAACGAAAATGTGGCGTACGCACTTTCTTAAAATTATTTGAAAGTATGAACAATGACTTTTTTTCCCGCTCATGCACAAAAAGGAGAAAAGAAAATAATTTGCTAGAAATTAAGAAGTTCGCTAAGGGAATTTCTTCTTGGCGCAAACTGAAAAAGTTCCCAAAGATAAATTTTTAAGTTTCTCCGAAATTTTTCACCAACAATTCCAAGATTTAATACCTAGGAATAATTTGGGTAGTCATAGAATCGAAATATGGAAAAAAATGTGTATGTTATTTCAGAAAAAGTCCGATTTTGTGTCAAAATCCCTATGTTAGAATAATTCCAATATATAAATCTAATATATATCCTAAGTCGCCATTTCGATACATGGAAAACGGAATTTGAATTTCGTCAATTAATCAAGCAAATAATAATTACACAATCGGGCCAGTAGAACGAGAGATATAGAAATGTACCCCCGTTTTTTTTTTTCAGCAGTGTTCTTTAACGTAATGTATAAATGTCAAAAATGTGTATTCTTTATTACATGAATTATTTAGTTGGCTGTTTTGCATCTAATGGTTCTGTGAGACTAAAGGTGCATCCAAGAGATAATACGAGGTTTTGTTAACAATAACAACATTTATTTACAAGAAAATATACGAAAATTTTAATCAATTAGATATATTATTAGGCATCTCTGCCTTCCACGTCTTACACCTTTAGTATCCTGCCTGCCACTGACTATTAGGACGAATGCAGCGCCCTCTAGTCAGAATGACGCTGGAAATACGTAATACTCCCCACCTGAACTCACTTGAGTTCACTTACCATTGAATTTTAACTAAATTTACATTCAGGAACCATTTAAATTTACAAGAATAAAAATATAAGTAGCATATTATATCAAATACAAAGCTTCAAAATTATTCAGTGACTTAACATACAAAAACCAATTACACTTTTAACTTCCAAAGAAAATTGTTCAAATATCAAGCATTAAAATATAAGCACAATTAAACTATCATTAATACACAGATAGAACATTAACAGGTTGCAACTCAATTAAACTAACACAATTAAGGATTAATTTCCAAATTATACACAAGTTGTACTGAGCGTTTAATTTGTCCTTTAGGAGTCTGAATAAGAAGAGAACGAACTTTTCCATCTCTTCCTGGATATAGCTCTAATATTTTCCCCATCATCCACATATTTCTGGGATAACGCTCATCATTAATCAAAACAATATCCTTCACTTTAAATGAAACTATTTTACCTGGTTGTGGAGAAATCTAAGCTGATCTTAGATTAAGTAAATATTCCTTTCTCCACCTGTTCCAGAAGTGATTCAAAAGTGTTTGCTGATATTTATATTTCTTTACTAAAGAATTCCTATTAACACTTAAATTTTCATTTTTATGTTTTATTACAGGTAAATACACCAATCTTTTACCAATAAGAAAATGAGATGGGGTGAGTGGAGAGGGTTCTGAGGGTTCGTTGTACAGATACGTGATAGGCCTGGAATTAACCAGAGCTTCAATTTCCGAAAAAACAGTTTCCAATTCCTTCAAAGATAGAGAGGATCGTCCAACAATTTTCTTTAAGCAGGTTTTAACCGTCCGTATCTGTCTCTCCCAGAAACCTCCCCACCATGGACTTTTTTCAACTATAAAATTCCAAACTATACCTTTAGAAGCAAACAAATTTTTAACTTGATCATTATTTATCTGATTCCACCATTTTTTCAATTCACTATTTGCTTTTTTAAAAGCTTTGGCGTTATCAGAATATATAGTGGAACATAATCCTCGACGAGAAACAAATCGTCGGAATCCTAACAAAAAGGAATCAGCACTTATGTTAAGAACTACTTCTAAGTGGATAGCTCCTGTCACTGCACAGCTGAATATAAATAAATAACACTTTGAATTAAAATCACGAACAAAAAATGGTCCGGCAAAATCCACACCACATACATCAAATGGTGGATGCTCTTGAATTCTATCAGGCGGTAAAGGGGCAACCACCTGCATTCCAGATTTCACTCTGAATCGTCTACAAATCAGACAGTTATTTAACAGGCTGAATCAAATTCTCTTCTGTGATAAGAACATCCTGATAGTATTAAGTATAATGTTATCAGACTCTGTAGTTGGTAAGAATCAGGCTTATTGAGATGTTGAATAACTTCAGTTATCCGAACTTCAGATATCCGAAACTTGTCATAAATAATCATTTTTTTTACATAAATTTAGTATTACTTTTGTGTGATGACATGCAACCTTTTATTCGATACGAATGGATAACATGGAAAAATTTACAGACTTTAGGTATTCAAAATCTAGCATTTCTTCAATAACAAAGTTGTATCATAGGTTTTTCATAAAGTTTGCTTTAAAACTTGGAGACAAACTTTTTTAAATTATGCTTACGCAGAGAATTTTTTTAAAATTACGCTTGAGCAGTTTCGAGATCATTTCTTAAGGTTTAGAAAATGTCATATCAATTTTCACATTTAGATGCATTTCCAAAAGAATTTTGTTGTAATAAGTGTAAATCTCCAATTCAAGTTCTTTTCCAAAAAGACGAAACGAATTAATTTTCAATTAAATTCAAAAAAGTTAACAATGAAGTTCAAATTATCTGAAGCAGTCATCACATTTTAGTGAGGATTAATTATATGGAAATTTATAATCTTGTATTTATTTAAATGAAAGAGGATTATCCAATAAAAAATTTTAATTGGACGAATTTGTTTCTAATTATTTATCTAAATTTGTTAAGCAAATAATAATTACATAAATCGCTTGGAATTTAGATAATAAGATCGCAAATATATGGTACAATTCTATGGAAACAAATAAAAAAATATGAAAGAACGTTTCGGAAGTGAGGGAGAATTAGGTTTGATTTGAAATTTTTTCATCTTTTGGAGGTGTCAGATGTGTGATTCCCATCTAATGAATGCACATCCTTGAGATGATGAATCCTTGATGAAGGCGCATACTTGAGATTTAGAACTACACTGTCTTTTATAGTAAATAGAAATTTGCCTTGATGTGGGAATGAGGCATCGAACTAAACTCGTTAATATTATTGGACATGACGACGGACCCAACAATACTGTTCCGATGAACAGAAGAGACAAAGTGGATGGACAGCAAAAGGCCAAGCTAAGAAGTGGGGGATGAAACTTTTTCGAACGCCCCTTTTTACCTAAAAGGAGAACCATTGCGACGAGCAAGGAGAAGCCCGCAGCCATGTAGAAAACAGGGGGACACTAAAAGAAGCGCTTTTCATACTGAGGAAATAAGAGAACCAGGATCCTGCAGTTAACATCAATCTAATAGCTTTCAAAGCTGAGTTCGAGGAGAATTTTAGCCACTTGACGATTCGACCTAACAGTATATTTCTGGATCAACCAATTCCTTCTTGAGCGAAAGGCGGGAATTTGCGACAGACTGCAACTCTTAAATTTTCTCATGTATCCTCGTCATGTACCGTTCTGCTCTCCAGTACTGCGAGGAATTCCAAGGTTAGCTTCAATACAAAAGTTTCAACATTTTTATCGAGATGTTGAAACTTTTGTATTAAACCTAACCTTGGATTCCTTGTATTAACCAATCCAAGGTTAGGTTTAATACAAGATTGAAGTTGGATGGATTTTGTTATTAAACCTAAGAATGTTGATCTCATAAACTTTCTTGCATGGTTTCCCATCCTCATTATAATGTTGCATTAAGGTATGTGATTTTGTAAGCTTTGCAATGGGAATGTATACTTGCTATTTTCTTTAAAAACATTTATTTGATACGTAACCCTGGATATCGTTAAAATTTAATATGCTTAACTTTCGCGAGAGAAAAGAAATGAAAGTTACGTCATTTAAGTACTGTTTTTATTTTCGAAGGTCTACTGATGGCTTTTTCGGCATCATTTCAGCTTACGCTCACTTTTATATGTATGTTTCTACTAAACACTGCACAACATTTCGTGACCATTATTTTAATGAAACATTATTTTTAGGCAAAAGGGCGCCCAGAAGGGCTATTTATTTCGTTTTCGCATTTTGCGTTGATTCAATTGTCAAACTGTTGCCACTTAATATTACAGCCCTGTATTATATTTAAAGAAAAATTAAATAATGGATAATCTGCATAAGTGTAGGTATGTCTCTCGCATTGTGATAAAACAGCGGTACCTAGAGTCATACAATTTTGAATAACGTAATCCTTTACCGAATATGAGCATCTGGAAGCTCTAATTTGGAATTTAGAATTTGTTTTATTATCTATTTTATGTTTTGTCAGACATTAAAGAACTTTTGATTGACAAACTCAACGATTTCAATGCAAGGACTGACAACACTGCACTGAAAAAAAGCATTTTTATATCCAGCTCGCGAGACTGTATATTGAAAATTATAAAAATTATTTCGCGATATTGCTGTTGAATTGAATTTTATGGTTTAAGTGCGAAGAACATAATATTTAGTAAACAGAGGTAACACACAAAACGTAAAAAAAAAAAAAAAAAAAAAAAAAAAAAAAAAAAAAAAAAAAAAAAAACGCCCGTTTTTTATAATGTAAAATCTGAAAGTTTTCAGATTTTTTTTATTTAAAAATGGCACGGTAATTTTCATATAACAGTATAAGGTATTTCTCACACTGTCCCTAGCGTCCTTCGTGGTGTAACGGTAGCACGCTGGGCCGGTATTCCAGAGGTCCGTGGTTCGATTCCCGGCGAAGGCGGTGCATATTTTTCATCTCTCTGGCTTCCAAAAAATCCTAATGTCTCTACAAGTGGCACCCGAACTAAAAGGGTTGTGGATGATGATTCTCCGCACCCAGGATTTGGCAACTAGGTCCAGTAAAATACTAGTCTCTTTTTAAAAAGGGGAGTATATAAGGTATTTTTCCCACTTCCCTATTGTGCCTTCGTGGTGTAACGGTAGCATGCCGTGGTGTAACGTAGCCTTCGTGGTGAGCCGGTATTCCAGAGGTCCGTGGTTCGATTCCCGGCGAAAGCGGTTGCTAATTTTTCGTCTCTTCTGCTTCCAAAAATCCTAATGACTCTACAACAGGATTAATATAATTTTCATATAACAGGACTAAGGTTTCACTTACCAACCGAATAAAATTTTTGTCTCCAAATCAGCATTTCAGCTAGCTACTTCTTAAAATAAGTTTTAGTAATATATTTTAAAAGTAATTTAAGTGTATTAAGTGCCCTCAAGTGTCTTTTTTTTTTTTTTTTTTTTGCAGTATAATGAAACGCTAAAATTCTTCATGAAAACTAGACGCAAAAGCAGAATTAGAGAATGAAGAATTAGCTGCAAAGTAAACTAATTATTTTCACTGATTTAAACTCTGACCAAATATAAAGTGAGAGCGATGAAACTTATCTCTTAACCCTCTGGGCGGGCAGGATTTTTACTAAGAAAGCACAAATTTCCCAAAACTACTATTAGAACAAATTAATTTTTTGATTTTAATGTAAAAACTCTCCTAGTATTTCGTACCTGGATTTGTTTTCTTTTGATATATTGCCTTAATTTCGTTGACATATTTTAATATACACGTATATATACGTTTTTATAGATATCACAATAAATATGCTAGGTCGTATATATACGGCCTTGCCGCTTAGAGTGTTTTAAACCTATAGTCAATGCATTTAACAGTAATTCTAAATATCGCGGACAAATACAGTAGCCGCTAAGATAACAATGAATAGTTTTCGTTATTACTTGCTACAAGGCAACGTTTTAATGTAAAATCTGGATGTCCTTCTTCTCATATAGTTTTATCCATTACGTTTTTACATAGACTAAAGTTAGTCAATAGACGGCAGTTTGAGAAGAAAAGCAAGGTAGGTTGAACATAAAAAAAAATTTAAAAATGTAGATAAGTATTGCATCTCTTTCGCACAGAAGAGAAGGAATTAATTCATTTGACTGAAATATCAAAGAACTTCTTATAAAACTGAATACCCAAACCTCATTCTTACTAGATTTTCATGGCAGACAAAAATCATGAGCACACAGAATACACAGCAACAAAAAGAAAAGAAAAATTAGAAAAAAAAAAAAAAGCTGAATGTTCAGATTTTGAATTGCGGCCAAAGGGGCGTTTTGTGTGTTACCTTTATTTATTAAACATCATGTTCTACGTGCTCAAACTATAAAATTCAGTTCAACAGCAATATCGCAAATTAATTTTAAAATGAGCATATCTTTAGAAATTCCGATACAGAGTCTCGCACGCTGGAGATAAAAATGTTTTTATTTGTACAGTGTTTCATTTTCTAGCTTTTCAATCGTTTAATTTTTTTAATCAAAAGTTTTTTAAAGTGTTACAAAATTTGGTATCGGTAATAAAACAAATTTCAAATTCAAATTAGGGCTTCCACATGCTCATATTCTATGAAAGATTACGTTATTCAAATTTTGATGGCTCTAGGTACGGTTGTTTTATCACAATGCGAGAAACATACATTTATGCAGATTCTTCACTGTTTAATTTCTTTAAATATAAGACAGGGCGATAATATATGGTGGCTACGATTTGTAAAGTGATACAGCCTTTTAAAGGTTTCGACGCAAAGTACCAAAGCGAAATTAATAGTCCTTCAGGGAAAATTGTCCCTTTGAGCTAAATGAGTGTGAATTTAATAACTACTTTGGGTTAATAAAGTTCATTAGTAGTTCATTAGTTAGCCTGAACATACTCTAGCCTCCCAGAAGTAGTTGCAGAGTTCTTATCCAAAGACTTCTATGCAAATCGTGTAGAAATTTGAAGTCTGTATATTGTGTTTTATATAATGGGTGCAAAATGGGGAATATAGAATTTTTAAACCAGAAAGTCGTTGGGCTAAACATCCATGTAAAAGACGATCACACAAATGCCGTGATCGTTTTTTTAATGCACAAAATGTATCAACCTATCGAATTTAGTATACATGCTTTGTATAGCAAACACGTAACTAAATGTATGTTCTTGTTTGTTAATGAATCCATAACGACCCGGACACAGAAATGATGAATGACAAGACCCTGGGACGCATATGATGAATGACCAGAAGTATTCAGTAATATCTTCTATTCTTCTTTCAGATATGCACAAATGAAATCTTGATTTTTGCGGATGAAACAAACTTATATATTAGGTCATCCCTAAAAATCTTGTATTTTTGACTAATAGCAATTCGCTATTTATTTTATTTTGTACATTTGCCTAACCAAGCAAATATAGATTTTTCTTTCACCATTAATGTGATTTTTCATTTACATTTTCAAGCGGACGCGTCGGGAAATGAAACAGAGAATTGAGACTATAGTTTTTGACTGTTTTCAGTTAATATTCAAAAACAGTTTCGTGTGCAGTTTCAATTGTCTGTTTCGACGAAACGCAATATGGTGTGGTGTGGTGGTGGTGTATTTAATTCTGGCAAAGCTCACTAGGGCTATCTGCCTAAGGGCAGGGATGCCTTCGTGGAGGACGTTCTAAGGGAAAGTGGCTCGTATACACGTTACACATGGGGAAAACCACGAAAACACCCATGCAGCCAGCCCGTTCGCGGGATTCGAACCTCGGACCGAACTACCAGTGTTCAGCGACTTTACCGCTCGGCCGCTGTGGGCGAAACGCAATATGGAATTAGCTGGATTCGAAAATCATTATAAATTTCCCCTGAAGAGTCAGTAATAAGATTCGAATTGGGCTAATTTACCATTTACTGCTTTTTTGCTTTTGTATTTTTACTTAAGTCTTATGCAGCACTTTTATTCTATTGTTTAAAGTTTGCCTTACATTGATCAACATATTACTTACAATTAGATCTGAATTTTATTTTTAAATATTCTAGTGATAATATTCAGTGTTTGCACGTTTCATTGCACTTTATTTTAATTAAGTTAAATTTTTTTCACCGGAACCACAGTATCAAAGCAACGTTTTAGGGGTGGTGGTGTGGTGTATTTAATTATGGCAAAGCACACTAGGGCTATCTAGCCTAAGAGGAGGGATGCCTTCCGTGGAGGACTTTCTAAGGGAAACTGGCTCGTATACGCGTTACACATGGGGAAAACCACGAAAACACCCATGCAGCCAGCCGGTTCACGGGATTCGAGTCTCGGACCGAACTACCACTGTTCAGCGACTTTACCGCTCGGCCGCTGGTGGGCACGTTTTAGTGGAAGCACTAAGAATATTCTTTTTACATTGTTTTCTAATTTTTGCAGATCAATGCACAGAAGTTCTTGACCACAAAGGTCATTTTTGTTTGTTCTCCTTTCTTTAATTATATATATATATATATATATATATATGTTCTGGTGAATATATATATATATATATATATATATATATATACTGGTGAAACTGAAAAATATTCATTCTGTATTATATTTTTCGTTGCGTATCATAAATAAGTAAACATTCTTTTTATTAAGGATAAACATTATTATTTATGCTATTTATCTGCCTGAACGTGCTCAATTATAAATATTTAGAGTTCAAAGGCATTAAAATATTTTTCTGCCTTCTTATATTCCGTCTTGTATATCCATTAAATTTTCTGGAAAATGGCGTTTTTATGAATTTATTAAACTGGGGAAAGGAATCCAAAGACATAATAGCTTTACCATTACTATTCATGAAATCTGCTCGTTTTGCTTTTGATTACAAATCCATGTCTAAAGCAAGGCTTAACTATAGACTTTCTACCTGAGAAACGGATAGAATATTTAGGAAACAAAATCTTTTCATTCGTCGACAAGGCCTTTTAGGAAAAAAAAAAACCCTCTAAAATGCTTTCTGCATGTTCAAGTAAAGCAAAACGAAGAATATTTAAATATGCTAAGAAAAGCATATATTTTGGAAAGCATTATTTTACGTTTTGAGTGAAAGACCGGTAAAATATTATGTAAGGTAATAATATTCTTTATAAAATATAAAGTGTTTACCAGAGCAGTATTTTAGCGCAAATACCCAAGACAGTAAATAATGCATAGAAGAAATATATTCCAGTCGGAGAACCTGATATCACGATTTAATATTTGAGAAATGTTGTCCTTCATTAATTTTAATCATTTTCAGGCTAAAAGAACATCTGTGGCTTTATCTTTCTCTAATTTATAAAACATTTTAAAATTTTTCCCTAAGAGCACCAGTATCGTTTTGAAACTTTTATCACAATCATTTACAATAACTTATTAGAGTTTGAAACAGCGTGGGAAAAAATGTGTATTTAAAAAGTCAAATTCAAATCAAGTTAAATATCTTATTTAATTTTTCTGTAACTTAAGAAAGGTATTCATTAGAAATAGGTAGTTTTACCAAGAATGCTATTTTAATTTCTCAGGGATTAAAGAAACCAAAATGTACTCGTATTCAAAACAAAAAGAATATTCACACTTGGCTAATTATCTGCAAATTGGATGGACACATAATGTAATCAGTTGTGGATATAGTTTTATGCGATACAAAAATCCCATAACAGAAGCAAAATTGTCCTTGGCCATCGTTCGTTGGCTTTAAATGAGAGATCAAGTAGAACAGCAAGATAATAGGCGTTATGTTTGCTTCTTTAGTCATTAGTTCTTCTAGAGTTATATTGGAAATGAGGCAAGTAATGAATCCCTGTGGCAATCGGTCCCACTCCTACTTTTTTCAGATTTTGGAAAGTTCTGGGGAGAAAGTTATTTGCAATGCCCTCCCTAGAGGTGACATTTAAGGTCATTCTGGATTTTAGGTCTAGAGATCTTGCTGGTCTTTTCTAAAAGCCTTGACAAGCCAGATGAGGAGATCTCATGAATTAATTAATAGTAAAATTATTATGTTTTTGTATTATTTCTCTCAGCTTAGTATTCTTTCCGTTCTCTGATGTTACCATAATGATGCCTTTTTTAGATGTTGAGAGACTGGTAGTAAATCCCTGATTCCGCCTAGATTAAGGTACTTCGATTAGACTGAATCGGGACACATTCGTCAAAAGAATTAACCTTTAATGATATTTCGTTCATTTCAATATTCAGTGCATCGTGTTAAAGAATTTTATCTGTGCACAGAAGTAACTATTAAAAGAAACCATGTCACTTACAATATGTTTATTATTTCAATTTATGCATATACTAGATGTCCATAAATCAGCTAAATCAGACAGTGTGGCAGTCTCTACATATACTCGTAACAAAAGAAAGAGTCTGTGTGTGTTTTGTGTGTCTTTCATTCGTGCTGCGCGTAAGCTAATAGACCCAGGGCTACAAAATTTGGTACATAGGTGCATCCAGACAGGAGCCAGTGCACTTCGAAGCGATTTCTTCAAAATTCGCATCAATTTATTTTTTTATTTTATCATTTTTGATGAAATCGCATCATTTTGAATTCTTTTAGAAATGTGGTTTTGGCAACAGTTTTCCATTCAGTGCTTTGCATACTTGACTACTGACTGTTGAAAATATGAGATAAAATATTATTAATTATACGCGCAACACGCACATCGAAATCTTCTTATTCTGACGCATATGTGTCTCGCGAGGCCCAATAGAAAGAATTTACTTTTTTCTCTCTCTCGCTTTATTAGCTAATGGCAAAGAGGTCTGTATATTTTGAATTATGTCGTCCACAAAGCAGAATTTCGATTGTTTATTGCTTTCTGATGATAGTTTTATTCTTTTAGAAATGTGGTTTTGGCAGCAGTTTTTTATTCATTGCTTTAGATACTGGACTGCTGAACTGTTTTCTCTTGAAAATATGAGATTTATTGCTTATTTCGTCGTACATTTTTGTATTATGTTTTAATTATGTATAATTTGAATTATATAAAAAGTTTTGTATGATTTTGTTTAGGAAACAAAGTTCTTCCTTTATACCATTCGAATTCTTAAGATTTTGCAACGGGAAGTTGGTTAATTTATTTATTAGGATAATTAATATTTGTGTTATTCATTGTAATTTTTTTACATATAATACACATATTTATTGAATTTTTTTTTTTTTTTTTTTTTTTTTTTTGTTGAAGTTGTTCTACAGAGTAAAATTCTCAGCAGTTTTTAAATTTAATGTTTGGTGTTCCCTTTAGGTATTTTTCTGGTACATTGAAAGCCAGACGAAGGCTGGCCGCATAGCGGCTAGTAATTGAATAAATGAGAAAATTCTGTTGATTTTGAATTTCAGAGCTGTAAGTTTCAGTGCTTTTGCGCGCTAGGTTACAACTTACTTATGTATACTTATATATATATATATATATATATATATATACCGGGTGGCTTTAATTAAACTGACAGTGCTCACAGTGTTCTGTAGCACGATTTATTTGCGAGAATGACGCCACTTTTTGTAGGAAGATTAAACAAGACGGGGGACGAAGGATTCCGCGGAAAAAAAAAAAAAAAAAAAAAATAGTTCCATTATTCACCTCTAGGGGAATATTTGGCGCTGTGTAATAGAAAATAGAGTGTTAACAAATGCAAATTAATACGGAATAAAATTACCTTTTATTATGGCTATGCCTTACAGTACGGTATAGAAAATCCTACGAAAGATTATCAATTTCTATTCGTACAAGATCAGCCGTGTACAGGAGTTACTGTACCCCGACCATGATAAGCGATTGACTTTTGCTCTCACCTTTCTTGCCAGAATCTAGGTGGATGATGCTTGGCCGTGATGAATGATCTTATGGGGAGACGAGGCCAACTTTTACCTGAATGGAACTGTGAATACCCAGATCTGCCGAACTTGGGATAACAAATCACCACATGCAGTCACAGCAATTCCCTTACATTCACCAAAGGTAACTGTTTGGTGTGGGTTCACAGCGGAATTTATCGTTCCATGAGATAATACCATTCTTCTATGAGAAATATACCATTCTTCTATGAGATATATACCATTCTTCTATGAGAACATTACCCCGACAGGACCGGAAACCTGTTCTGTTACCGGAGAGAAATATCGCCACATGTTGAACAGCTTTGTTATTCCGACACTTCAGCAAAGACAATGCCTGGGGGAAATCATTTTCATGCAAGACGGAGCCCCACCACACGTTGCTGTACGGGTGCAACAGATACTACGACAGAAATTCACAACAGAAAGAGTTATTAGTCGCTACTTTCCAACTGCATGGCCACCTCAGTCGCCTGATCTTACCCCATGCGACTTCTGGCTATGGGGTTGCCTTAAGTCCAAGGTCTATCAAGGAGTGGTCCAGGACCTGGCTACATTGAAGGATAACATATCACGGACTGTACGGGAGATTCCTATAGACATGTTACTTTCTGCTGTTGTGCATACTGTGCACAGAATACAATATGTGGTCCACAACAACAGCAGCCCACATTGAACCTCATTTGAATGCAAAATAAAAGTAATTTCCGTATTGATTTACATTTGTTAACACTATTTTCTATTACACAGCGCCAAATATTCCCCTAGCGGTGACTTTTGGAACTAATTTTTTTTTCGCAAAATCCTTCGCCCCCCATCTTGTTTAATCTTCCTACAAAATGTGGTGTCATTCTCGCAAATAGATCGCGCTACAGGATACTGTGAGCACTGTCAGTTTAATTATGTCCACCCGTTATATATATATAATGAAAAATAAATTAAAATAAACAATACTTTCAAAATCTGTCCCATATTGTATATGTATAAACGGTATTTAAAACTCAAAAGCCAGAAATACAGTACCAAACTGCATGAAAGAAGCAACAAATCCCAAGACCAAAAATTAAAAAAGAAATTTGCATATTTCGCTGCATGTTTATCAGGAGGTTGGTAAAATTAAAGAAGTAAATACATCAGCTCTTTTTAAACCAAAAAAGCTTAAAATTTTGTATTTATAATAATCTCAAGAAATCTATCAAAGTTATCTGTGTCTTTCTCAGTCCCACCCTTCTAGCTGTAGTAAATAGAGCAAAGATTTTCAGCTCATAGCAAGAAAAACACAAAAAAACTTAAAAAATGTTTAAAGTTTAAAAACTTTATTTGAAGTAGACAGAGTCTAAAAAACAAAATATGTAAATATAAGCAACCAAATACTGAAACAATAACGTACAAAAATTCTGAAACCATATAGACCGGAGTAAAAAAATTGAATTATAGCCTCAAAATCAAAAAAAAAGCATAAAAGCTTGAAAAATCTAATAATTATTTTCAATTTAATAGAACAGAGTACAAAACCAAAACATGTAACACAGGAGCAATCCAACAATAAAAACAGTAATAGCAAATGAAAATTTAATCTAAAAAATATAAAATAAAAATAAAATAAAATACAAAAAGAAGAGTTAGTTCTTTAAATCTGTAACATGAGAGAAAAATGCATAGAAATAAAAAAGTGTATTCTACATGCTCCGTAGCAAAATACTCTTGCTAAGCATAAACTATACTAAATACATGAAATTAGATAAAAATTCGAATATTAAACTAATTATCAATGATAAAAATAATTAGAAAAACTTCTATTGTAGACAACTATTGTAGACAACGGTAAACATAATTTAGTAAAAAAGGAATAATTCGTAGCAAGGAAAATATAAACATCGAATTACCTGGATTATAAATCCTAAATGAGCTCCAAGAACTAACTGACAAAAAATTTAGTAATGTATTAATTCGCTTAAGTACCAAAAAACTATTTCTTTTAAGTTCAGATATCATAACTTTTGTAGCGCTTAGTGTAAAAATATTTTCGAAGAAGTTAAAAAAAATGTGAAGAATAAATAAATAAATTCGAAGAAACTAAATAATTGTGATGAAGTTAGGTTAGTATCTAGTCAACTGTGAGCAATCTTAGACAAGGAAAAACGTTTAAAATTAGAAACCTGGAAGCTAAACTAGGCCCATTTTGTTAATAAAAGAGATCAGTAATTATTAAACAGTCTAATCTGAATTAAAACTAATGTCAAACCTTTGACAAGAATACCTAATTCAACTGTTTAAGAACATCCAGACTGTACTGTCCTAATGCTATAAGGTAGCCTATCATGAAAAACAGCAGTTTGGTGATGAAAATAATTTTTAGACTGATAACTATAATTCAGTTAGCTGCTTTCTACAGCACCTGGTTTACCTGCCAGCTGGCTAAATTACGGCTGACCCTTTGGAAAACATCTGACTGCATTTGTGCTATCATTTACAATATCTGTAAATCAAAATACAACCAGAACTGGAGCATATTAAACAACATAATTTTAACAACATTAAAACTGAAATCTTGGAAATTGTTTTAAACAGTAAAGGACGCTTTATTTGTGTCTAAAATGCAATTTCATTTCTGAAGTGTTTCAATAAATTGTTCCAAAATTATTTTTTAAATAATATTCTGAGGCGATTTAAAAACAATAAACACAATTATTAAGAACATTTTTTTTTTTTTTTTTTTTTTTTTTCAGTGGGTTTGATTAAAATAAACAAATATTAAAATCATGACATGTCGAATTGGAAATATTGAATATTTTTATGGAATTACATTAGCTGGACTCATTATACACTTTTTTTATGATAACTCTTTTAAGCGGATGGCAACGTGAGAAGCAAGATTTTAAAGAAATAATGCACGAATAAAAACATATGTATGACAAATCTGACACTCTATCGGAAATTCTAAATGTATGCTGTTTTTGTGTGATTTTGTTATTTAATTGAACTTTATATGTAAAAATCTGATATGTACACCACATGACTTCCTTGTACAGAATATTAAATTATACACAATTCTTTTTTCTTGCATTTTATTTAAACTTATTGGATTAAATTAAATATACTTCGCCGACAGCTCATAAACCACAATAGAATAAATGCATTCTTTAAAATTCACTCTAGTATTTGTTTATCATAGCGACACTCTGGCTCTAGATTCACTTAACAGTATTAGTATAATTTCGTTCATATTATAACTCAGAATGCACAAAATTTATATCATTTAAAGAATAGAATTATCTAATCATTGCCACATGTTCTATTCAAATACTATAATAAAGCTAGAACGATGTATAAAAGAAATTAAGCAAACAAAACAGAAAAGAAACAATTTTTCACAGACTATTGAGTATTTCTCATTCAATTAAATCAGTTCTCACTTCGCAAGAAGGCAAAAATATATAAAAATTCTAAATATCCGTATTCAAAATTACGAAGTTAATCTTAAACATTTATTTCCTCGAAAAAATTCCAGAAAGGATTAAGCATTATTTAATTGGCAATAATAAATGAAGGCGTTATCTTTGTTGTTGCTAAGCTAAGTTTCCCTAGATTGGCAACAAATCCACTAGTCTGCTGTTTCAAATGTAAACAAGCAATGGCCGCCATGAAAAAAATTATTAGGCTTAGCGGCACTTAAACAACTTTAAAATTGTTGATAATTCTAAACATATTCCATACAGATTTACTAAAGGCATAAAGACCTTAACCGGAATATAAAAACAACATAATTCAATCATTTTTAAAGCAAAAAATGTACAATTTACCAACATATAAGAGTAAAGAAACTGAGATCATTGAGCCGGGTAACAGAGTGGATATATATATAAATATATTTATATACGTTTGGTGCGGCCGATTGCAACCAAAATACGAGGTGCACATCTACATGTTATAGCAGTCCTATATACAAAATTTCAACGTTCTGAGGCTACTCGTTTTTGAGTTATGCGAGATACGTACGCACGTACGTACGCACGTACGTTCGTACAGACGCCACGAAAAATTCTCTTCAGAATTAATTTTAAAGCAGTTTTATAATTTTTTTGGAGGAAACGAGTCGTTTATTCTGTCCTTACGTACAGATATCACGCAAAAGCATCGTTAAATTGCATTCGATAGCGGTCAAAATGGATATTTTCGTTGAAATATGCTGCCCGAAGCTTTTCTCGATTACAATACTTCCTTTTTGCTTCGTACAAGGAAGTAAAAAAAGGAAAAAAGTGATATTTAATAAATAATGTTTATCAGACATTTTATTCAATATTAGCCATCTTAGTAAAAAAATTGAGTATTGATATAATGAACTGAGAAATGACTGAAAAACAATATTTAAAAGAAATTGAAAGTTTTCAGATTTTAAATTACTTCCAAAGGAGTGATTTTTAACTTTTTATGTGTTACCTTATTTTAAATATCACGTTCTACATACTCAAACCATAAAATTCAGTTCAACAGCAATATCACAGAATAATTTTAATATGAGCATATCTTTATAATTATGAAGAGTTAAAATTCAGTATTTTCCTATGTGTTACGGATGTAAATCACTTCCTCCGAATTCTTTCAAGTCCCTATGTGGATCGCACGTCGACTGATGCCCATCTAAGGCTACATCCCTGCATGCAATTTAATCACTCCTGTGTCGTTATGTATCATTTCTGTTGTTACACAAATTTTCTGTTGTTACACAAATACGAGAAAATTTCAAGAAGTATTAAAACAATTAAGAATCCAAGGCACATAATTATACTGTAACTGTAGTTATAATTGCTTAACTGTGATATTATGCGGACGAGGTCTGTAATGTTTGGTATAATTGCAGAAATTAGACTATTAACTTATTTGCGAGCTGACAACAAATATAGTTACTCGTTCTAATTTGAGCTAAATGACATATACTAATTAGTGCACGGTCTTAACTACGCACTATTTGCTATTTTGCGTTTTAGCTTAACATAACTCGATTTAGACATCTAAAGTTGTAGGTATTTCTCCTGCTTTTCTAGCGTGCCTTCGTGGTGTAGTGGTTCTGCATGCTGGGCCGGTATTCCACAGGTCCGTGATTTGATTCCCCGCAAAGGGGTTTGCTAATTTTTCCTCTCTCTTGCTTCCAAAAAAATCCTAATCTCTCTAGAGTGGAGCCGAACTAAAAATGGTTGTGAATGATGACTGTCCACAGCCGGATTTGGCGATTGGGTCCCCTAAAAAGCCCAGTCTCCCTTTAAAGAGGGGAGTATGTAAGGTATTTCTCCGGCTTTCCTGGCGTGCCTTCGTGGTGTAGTGGTTCTGCACGCCGGGCCGGTATTCCAGAGGTCCGTGGTTCGATTCCCGACTAAGGCGTTTGCTAATTTTTCATCTTTCCGGTTTCCAAAAAATTACCTCATGTCTCTACAAAGTATTTAAATGTATATAAATGCAATAGTTTCAATGTATATTGCATTATATTTTGAGATGCTGCGTTTGTTATAAGTATCCCTTTGTTTCAGAAATGCATTTATGTTTTGATTCGGTATATTGAAATGAAAGAATTAATATTATTGTAAAAGCCAAATCTTCTCGCAATTCAGTTTTGCGTATGCATAAAATTGGTCTGCTAATTAAACACATAAAAATTAATTAAACTAACGCCTGCTAATTAAACACATAAAAATTAATTAAGCTAACCTATCTCGAAAATTTCACTAAACTTTCACATGTTTAATATTTTCCTGTAACAAAAAGTTAGTAGTAATTCCACATTTTGGGTGAGAACTTTTATTTAATATTTGTAGAGACATTAGGTAATTTGGAAGCCGGCAAAATAAAAAATTAGCAAACGCCTTCGTCGGGAATCGACCCGCGGACCTCTCAATTAAGCGCTGAGCGTGCAGTCCACTACACCACAAAGGCACGCCAAGAAGGTGGGAGAAATAACTTATATATTACAATATGACTTTGATCAGCCCTTTTGTGAAATTGTATTCCTTTCTCATAATACAATATTCAGTAATGTGATACAAGCAAACACTTTCCGGCAAGTTTTTTATCACACCCTTTTTATACCACATTTGATTACAACAATCACGTCACTCGGAAGATCAATTGTTAATTAATACTGCTAATAATTTATATATTTCTTATATATTAATAATATTTATCATTTAAATGTTGCTGCTGTCGTATACCGGACAGCGGATATTGTTACCATTACGTTATTCATACAAATTCGTTTAAATCGCGAGTCACGTGTCTTAAAGTTTAATATATTTATTGATTCAGCATTTCTTAGCAGAAACTATTCTGTGAAGCGTGGGGCAGCGCACAGATGTAAGCATAAAAATTACAGTTTATATTGCTAATCGTGTAGTATAGCAAATTCTTTACTTTGGATAAGAATAAGGACCTCAATTAAATGAAAATGTTTTAAGTCCCTTACGCAAAATGAAAGCAAAACTCTATTAGACCTTAAATCTATTAGCTTATTATTACAACTTTACTGAAGTTGTAAACATATTGATAACGCTGTACTAAAACTACTGCTTTTTGCAATATATTTCTTATAGGTGGTAGAGCACTTCGAGAAAATAACATTATGATTATTTATTAAATACCATAAAAATATATTAAATGGAGTGTATGAGAAATAATTTGATATAATTAGTGACATAACTAAATAAGATATGTGTATAATAGAACTGGTATTATCTCTTAATGGACTCTTAATGACCTATAGCTCTTAATGGGTATAACAGAAACCGATAGACTTGTTTTGAGTATAATTTGTGGTATTGCATATATGAAATAAATACAGTATATTCAATAGTTATTCTAATTTCCTTGTTCTTCTTTGATACAGCTTTTAGTCGACTGAAGAGTTCGAAGCGACAGTTTTATGTGTTGGATGATCGCCACTGGCGTCTTTTTTTCTATCGTTGCGAAGAAGACTTCCGATGTTCTAGACCACCCCTAGGGTCCATTGCCCTGACAGAAGCTGCTATCACTCTCGCATCGTCTGATGATGCCCATCAGTTCGTTGTCCAGTAAGTAACTCTATCTTCATTATTTTAATGATGCTTTCTTCTAGTGTGATGTAGTTTCGTATCTGGAATGGCAAAGTTCAGTGATTTTCTTTGTGAAATGATTCACCTGATATGTATTTCGTAGAAGGGTTTTTCTGAAAAAATAGTGCTTATTGTGGTAGTTGTAAAAATTGTCAGACAGTTTGAATTACACAGTGTTATGGTAAATCACTCTCTTCTTAAATGAGAAAACATGATAAATAAATATTCACTAAAACAAGAGGACGTAACCCATAATGAAGGCATTCCATATAACTTATATTAGGCGAAAAACAATATGTCCAACAAAACCTGTTACCTTATTCAGGTTAAAACCTAAATTCACTTCATCCAAACTTCTGTTTAGTTTTGCTAGATTGCAAAAGAATGTTAGCTTAGAATGCAGAAGCTCAGATTTAATACAAAAATAGTAATACCATCAAAGTTCACTTCATGGTATCATTACTGATGTACTTCTAGTTGGAACTTACATTTAAATCCTTAACAGAATTAAAACAGATACTTTTATATACCTATTTTGGGTCTCATGAGTTTATTTACAGTATTATGGAGGATTAAACTTTACATTTTCAACCTGCTTTGTTGCGCATTAAAATGTAAAAGTAATTTTAAATAGTATTTACGAGCAAGGATCCGAGTAGAAACCTAATGACAGGTTTACAAAGCAAGCGCGACTTTAATTTGTAAATATTCTTAACATTAGAAAGTGTCGAAATAATAGTACAGTGATACAGTCAACAGGTTGAATTGTTGAAAGTTAAACCACTACATGTTCAGTTGATAATTCTCTACTTTTAAATTTGCATTCTCACTCTTTTCAAAAGTTTAGTTTGGATTTCTAGTAGAGTCGACAAAAAATAGCAGGACAATTTCTACATAACAAATAGCATATTTAATTTAAGCAAAACTTAGAAATTAAGTCGAATGTATTTTGCACTTTTTCATTACGTTCTTAGACTCTAACAATTTCAAGAAGCCTAGATTACGGGTGAAACTAGACAAAACGAAACGAGAAGATTCTATAAACCGCTGTAACAAATAACACTCAATAATCATAATAAAATATTTGATATGCACACGACGCGACTTCATTGTACAGCCTATTAAATTATGTACAGTTTTTGATGCATTTCATCTAAACATATTTTCTCAGATTATTCTAACTTAATTAACCCATCTCTCAAGAAAACTGAAAATTATATCAAAATTGCAAATTTTGAAGTTAGTTGTATTGAGCAATTTTTATGGGAGCCAAACATGTTATAATTTTATTTTGTTTTTCATTACAAGTATAAAACTTTTATAGAAAATTATATATATTTTTTTTAAATCTGACATTGCTAAAAATGGGAATATTTTCGTCATTGAAAACACTTATGTAAATGGAAGTATGTGATTATTACCAACGATAGCGAAACTATAGGCCAAGTAAGAATTTTCGGGAGGTGCGTAATCAGATATTATAGCAGTCCCTTATACAAAATTTCAACATTCTACGGCCAATTCTTTTTTAATTATGCCAGATTTATACATAAATACGTACGTACGTAGAAATGTCACCAAAAAAATCCCTTTTGAATTCATTCTAAAAACATTTTGCAATACGTTTTGAAAAAAAAAAAAAAAAAAAAAGATTCCTTTATTCTGTCCGTATGTACAAATATCAAGGAAAAAAAGGAATCGTCCTGACAGTTTCAGGAAGCGTCAAAATGGAGATTTCCGTTAAAATATGATACCCGAAACTTTTTGCGATGGCAACCTTCCGTATAAGGAAGTAAAATGTGCCATGACAATTTGTGCTTCCTATTTTGTTTATTTCACTAGTTAATGTTTAGAGGTCTTTAAAATATGTTCTGTTATTAGAACGTTCATGCATCAGGATCATTTCTCTTTTCTGAACTTCGCGCATTAAAATGTGTAAATGAAAATTCGTGGCATATTTGCTTTGATTTCAAAATGAAGCTCTGATACACTATAACTCAAATGTATTCAAGAGATACTAAATTTAATGTGGTATATATTCATATCTCAAGTGACAATCACAATAAAATTCAATAAAAATATTTTATTTTCATTTGATAATTCATTAAAAAATACTTTTAGTTTACCAAGCAATGACGCATATACGACACGATCGCCATATGCATATTTTCGACACGATCGCCATATGCATATTTTCATTAAATAAGCATGCATCAGTTAATGACGCATAAATATTCTGTGACTTTAACATGCTCTGAGAAACCATATATCTTTTTAAATGTTGAAAGAAATAGGAACATTCAACTTATGTTTTATCTCATTTGAGTTACTGCAGCAAAGCTTAATATGTGCCAAATGCAGCTACTATTTAAAGATGAAGAAACAAATAATAAAAAAGTGTTTTAGAGACGGAACAAAATGAAATGAAAGATGAATAATCAGGGGTTATAAAGCAGAGAATGATATCAGTTTGTAAAGAATTTGGTCAAGAAAGAAGTATGTTTAACTTAACGATAAAGCCGCATGAAGTTGTTCTGAGCGAAACAGTGAATTGGAGATAAATAGGAATCCAAAGAGGCAAAGAAATGATGGCAAATGACTGAAGAAATTCTTTTAGGAAAACGTTATCGAATGCACTGAAACTGGAAATTTTTAAAAGAACTAAAATAAATATCTTAAAGGTAAAATCATTTTAACGAATGGAAAGAAAATTTACATAAATAAATGCGAAACTGCTCATCGTGTAAAGATTTATCGCATCATCCCTTTTATGCTGCCATAGCACCTCCAGGTAAGTGATCCGTGTTTCAAATTCCGGCGGTAGGACAATTCATTTCTGATGTCTCTTGCATTTGAATTTAATAGTCTTTACATGCGACATGCGACGGGGGACGTGGGCACCACCCCTTTACCGTCGGTTAATTGGTGTAGCGCCACGTCCACCAATATCTAGAGTTGAACCTTGAGTCTTTCAAAAGAGCAATTACATGGCCATTCAAGGGCTGTTAATATTTAGTATTACATTCTTGTTTGCTGGTTAACATATTCTATGGATAACGTGATTTACAGAGTTACATACTGACTTTGTCTCTCATTTCCGGCATACAATGCATATGCATTACCTGAATTACATTAATCTTACATTGCGTTGGATTACTTTTGTGTACAGTTACAGTTTTTAGCTGTACATTTCAATAAATATACCTACATTACTTGTAGATTGCATATAAATACAGTTTGCATGTACAGTTACATATGCCAATATTACATGTGCCTTGCGTTACATTATTTTTATATACATATATAGTCAGGCACGCCTGCTTCACATATTACTTGATTTTACCTACACTGCTTAACCTTAGGTTAACAGTTGCATATAGATACATACAGATACATTCTGATTAATTTTTTAGATACAAATATTTACAAACATAATAGTCTTACAGGTTACTTACATTACATGTTATTTGGGTACTTATTGCATAATTTTCCAGTACATGAAATAGACATTCCAATACATACATTGCTTTGCGTTAGACATCCTATATCCCTTATTCATAATACAAAACATATATGTTACCCATGCATTTTTATTAGACATTTCTGCATTTATATTGCATTACTTTAAATTGCATAACTTACTTATACATAGCTTACTGATACACAAAAATATTTACATATATTACACTCCCTTACATTACTTTGCTTACAGATATATGCACTTTCATACATTCGTTATGCCTACATTATATATCGGGTCATTATATATGGTCTTACGGTATAATTTGCCGAAATTTATTTACACAGTACATGCACATTGTTAAATGAAACTGACGTTCCAGGTATGAATACAGGCAGTCTTTATACTGTGAGTTTCTAGTCTACATTATAGTTTCTTACAATTCACTTGAATGACAGTTTTCCTACATTGCAATACATGTCCTTTTTAAAATGCTTAAGTTGTTTTTACATGCTGGGTCGTTCTATGGCTGACACAAGTCTGTATCTAAGTCGGACAGTCTGTCCATCAACTGTACCAGCTTTTTAATAAAGTGCCGCTGTTTTATCATATAACAGCGGCACTTGAAATAAAATGTAATGCGTGATAACGTCGCATCACCTCCATTTCTTCCACTGGATCTCATTCCTCTCACTCAGTCGCCCTTTAATTGCGAAAGCGTTTAGTAAATTATTGCACTCTCCATTCGTGATATTAAATAGTTAGCAACCTAGCAAGCAATGAAGATCTGGTAGTTCAAATTTCAGCTAAGGCATAGCTGATTTTTCTTATTTTTCTACTCCGAATAGATTTAATATTTTGAAATATATTTAGTCAATCTTAATATTTTGAAAAGATCTAGGTAATTCTAAAACGCAAATTATCAAACTAAAATAATTAGTAAATAAATAAGAAAAAACTAAATTGTCCATGCTTAAAATACGGTTTTTAAAAAGAAAAGGGGGATTACCTGATACATACATTTAGCGGTGTTCTAATAGCTTGGGAATCAAACTACATATATTTGTTCAAGCTTCTAGCTTCTACTTAACACATTAAAGGCGGGAGTCATAGTACTACGATTTATCTCGACTGTAGCTTAAAAGCGGGAGTCGTATTATTACGATTTGCAACCACATGCGCCACTTTACATTTGCATTTAGTATATTTTGTGGTTTGAAGCTGTTCCAATACAGATTGGCACAGAAATACAAAAATAATGAAACCAAAATGCGTAATAGAATACAACAACTAGATGAAAGGTGTTGATAGGGCAGACCAGTACCTTTCGTATTAGACAATATTACAAAAAACAAGAAAGTGGACCAAGCGGGCTGTAATAGATTTGTTAAATTGTGCATTTTTAATTTCTATTTAGTATATAACATGCATAATAATAGTAGCTTGACATATAGAAAATATTTGTTAGAGTTATCACACTGTCTTATAACTGACAAAAAATCTGAAGATCTGGAATTGATGGACATTGAAGAGCCACAACCTGGTACATCGAACTCGGCACCACGGACTCCACGATATAAAATTGATCCGCCTGGATGTCTTTCGCTAGACATCAGAAAGCACAAATTAATTCGGATAGAAAATAAAGGCAAAGAGCTATAGGGTGGCCCAGAAGTCACTTTACATTTTGAAAATTAAATAACTTTTTCTTAAATGACTGTATTTAATTAATTCTTTTTTATTTTTTGCTTATTCACATGTCCATTCAAAAGGAAATGAGCTTCATCTCCCATGATCAACTTGTGAATAAACTCATTGTCATTTCTTGCAGTTCTCTGAAACCTGGCAGCATAATTTACTCGTTTCTGAAAGTCTGCTGGTTTTCAAGATTGCACTAATTGAACCTTGAAAACGCGTCACTAAGTTCCTTATTGCAGGCCTACTAGGGGGATGTCGAACATTAAAATGGCGCATATCTTTGCGTTGCAACAATTGACCGTCCATTTTCAAAGTAAAATTCAATTATCTTCACTCGTTGTTCTGTTGTAAACTTATCCATGCCAAAAATTTCCAGGGATTATATTTTTTAATTCTGAAAAGAGAAAAGAAATATATTAATAGAAAAAAAGTTATTTAATTTTCAAAATGTAAAGTGACTTCTGGGCCACCCTTTATATGCCCTACGAAACTGCGCAGTTTGTGGGGCACATAAAAAGAGAAAGTTGACTTGCTTCAAATGCGAGTTTTGCAATGCACCTCTTCACCGTGGCGAGTGTTATCAACATTATCACACTCATAAAAAATACTAGATTCTTCTCATAAATATGTACTTTAAAACATTTTTTGTAATTAGTGTTTAGTTCTTTTTTAATGTTTCTTATAGTTTTAAGAGTTTAAATAAACTTTTTAAGTCTAAATTTTTTTATGAATACACAAAATATCGCCCGCTCTAGGATGAAAAACGAGGCGAAGCGGTCGCCGCGTTACCTAGCATACTTTCGTCAAGATCCCCCGCCTTTAATGTGTTAATTAGCCAGTCAATTCACATAGAAATTTCTAAGCTATCATCGAAGTATAAAAAGAAACATTATTCTTAAAATAAGTGAATATTTGAATTTAACTCACTCATCTTTTAGCATCGATCCCAAAGAATCAATCGTCAAAGTAATGTAATTTGAATTACAAAAATGCTTTATGAATTACCTCATGTGAAATTCTTGACGAGCAATTTGTTAACAAGCTATTTTCTGTAATTGAATATACTGTGAATAGCAAACAAACGTTGGGCATACAAAATGATTACGATCCAATCATTGAACTAAGAGTTTGTGGGGAATTCCAGAACTCATGAATGGCGACACGGAAGTAACAACATGCGTAACAACATACAAGTCTTGCCTGGGGCCGAGAAAAGCACCACAAATTGATAAAAAATTCTCTATTCTGCGAATCACTCCAGTAAATTTGAGAAAAAAGGAATAATCACTTAGTAATAAGATTGGTATAATTTTCTAATTTAAATTCTAAACTTTAATGCCATTCTCAATTTAAATAAGAATAAAATATGATTGGTATTGAAGTGCGTCAGTTTTATCCCTCAGGATATGAAATATATATTTTCTTAGGAAAATGAATAGCATTGCATATAAGATGCCTCTGAATCGTTTAATAAATTTTATCTTTGACATATGAGCTCAAAAAGCTCTTTGACATTGATTTAAGGATTAAAATATTCGACGCCACCTGAGTGCTGAACGAAGAGTTATTTATCATCAATGCAAAACGTGTTGCCATTGCATGAAACTTAACCTATCTTCTTCATAGCATTTGAAATAGCCAATGCTCACAGTATTATTAATTAAAAAAAGTTGCAAAATCTGAAAGGTTTCATATTTTAAATTGCGTCCAAAGAGGCGTTTTATTAACGTTTTGTGTGTCACCTTTATTTATTAAATATTATGTTCTTTGCACGTAAACCATAAAATTAAGTTCAAAAGCAAAGTCGCAAAATAGTTTTAAAATGAGCTTATCTTTAGGATTTCCGATACACAGTTCCCCGCGCTGGAGATAAAAAGGTTTTTTTCCCCGTAGAGTGTTGACGTTGCTCGCTTTTAAATTGCTGAGTTCGTTACTCAAGAATTCTTTAAAGTTTTACTAAATATGAAATCGATAATAAAACAAATGCCAAATTTTAAATTTGATCTTCCACATGCCATTATTCGTAGGAGGATTACATCATTCAAAATTCGATGGCTGTATGTACCGTTGTTTTATCACAATGCGAGAAATATACATACATTTATAAAGATTTTTCATTTATTTAATTTCTTCAAATATAATGCAGGACTCTAACATTCGGTGGCAACAGTTTGAAAAATGATTCGCCGTTTATAGTGATTCGATGCAAAATCGCAAAACGAAAACCACAGTCTTTCAGGGACAAAGCCCTTTGGACTAAAAAATGTTTAACTTAGAATTTTTGAATTGATAAATTGAAATCTATATTTCCAAATTTAAATATTTTTTAATTTAATTCCATAGCGATATCAAATTAAAATTTCCTTTTAATATTATGTATTTTTTTAATTTTTCGTAAATTTGACTTTTTGGATCTTTATATTTAGTTAGTCTTGTAGATTTCTTTGCTCCTGACAAAGAAGGACCTGCACTTGGCTGTCCTCGGAATCGGTTGAGATATTAACATAAACCTACGCCAAACTCAAGGTTGTTGTGTTACTAATTTTATGTATCACCTGACGTATTTCTCTCCTTTTCCCCCTTCTGTTTTCTTTTTATTTCTTTGTGGTTGTAGAGACATTACGATTTTTGATGCAGGAGACATGAAAAATGAGTAATGCCTTCGGTGCTTTCTCTTTTAATTTGCGACTCTGGATTAGGGGATCATATCGCCAAATCCTGGTGGTGAAGAATCATTATCCACCATCTTTTTCGTTCGGGTGCCAATGTAGAGAGATTAGGGTTATGGATGCAGGAGACACGAAATATGGGCAATGCCCTATCCGGACTCGAACCTGGACCTCTGGAATACGAGCTGAGTGTGCTGCCGTTACACCACGAAGGCATGCAGAAAGGAGGGAAAAAATACTTTATAAGGTAGTAAGTTAAATTAAACAATTTGGGATTTTTTCTCTTTGAAGCCTAGAGATTGAGGAATATAATCCCTCACCAATAGTTCTTCTTTGGGCTCATTACCGCTGCACGGAGCAGAACTACTCAGGGAATACAGCGGGACTGTACTTGTACACCCAATCATAAAATTCTGCTATCCGGCACACTTGTACCTGTACCAATAAAGATTTACGCTTAGACATGTGTTATTAAGAACGAATATACTGAGCATCCTCAGACTTAAGTCAAATATCCAAATTGCACTGCACAAAGAATTTTTGAGAATTCGTGTAATTTAAATATACCATCCTGAATTCAAAATTATTCGATTTTATTAAATCCATTGAATTTTGAAACAGCTGCTTTATTAATTTTAGTGATTCCATATTTTTTTCAAAAAGAAAAAAATGGTTTAGACTAACACAACTATTCAAATTCTAAAACACCCACACTTTTCTCTGTAAAACATTGTTTATAATCTTTTCGAAAGAGTTTCATTCAAATTTTACGACAAAACAATGCTTTGTTTTCCCCTAATTTTAATTTCGCATTGACGTGCTTCTCTTCCAATTAAACAGTTCCCATATTTTGCAACAGGTAGAGAATAAATATTATTATTATTTGAAACCGTGTGACATAGAAAGAAACCTTAACACCAAAACTATGTTACACGAGCCGAAGTTTGCTAAATTCACTGGTTCTAATCGCAAAAGCTTATTTTGGTTCGTGGTCAGGATTGTTGCGAGACAGAAAAAGGAACATACTGTCTAATAAATTAGGTAATAAACCACAGCGTTTAGTTAATAATTTTCTCCTTAACATTCTGAAAAGCAGTCATCCTTGTGGAAGACTCAGTACATTTCCTTGCAGTAAATTTAAACCAATTAAATCAGGGTTCAATAACATTTTGCAGTCATAATTCTAAGCACATTTTTCTCATTTATGTGACTGTTATAACCAAGTAAAATAAATCAGTATTCTATTTTGAAATTTTTTGTAAAGATATGAATGTCAAAAGGGTTTAAAATATTCAAATTTAACTCATATACATATTCAGGGCAGCGAACAAGCAGAGCATGATTTCATGCTTCGAGAAACCAAAGAAGCTAAAACTTCCGTGCCTTTAAATATTTCATTCTTTCTATGGCGAGCCATACCTTTCGTCGTACGGCGAAACATACTTTTCCGTACCTTTGTTTTCTTCTTTCTCTCTTCGTCTGTCTTTTCCTCACTGAACAGAAAGAAAAGATGCCTTAAGAATTCTGAAAATCTCAAAGAATCTTGAAATAACAACTCATGTTCTCTAAAATATAGATTTTGTATATTCCGCTCTGTCCAGTTTTATGGTGGTTTTCATTTGTTGAAGTGCTCATCAGTGAAGCCTGCAAACATAAAACAACGCATAAAAGAATCATGAAGCCATAAATTTATTTTAAATATTTTTATAAATATACTGTGTGTAGTATTATTTTCTGATGAATTCAATTTAGTGTATAGTATAATACATTACATTTCTCAAAATTTTTATCAAACTTCTAGATTTATTAAAAGTTTTCTCTTCAGTTTAATTAAACATTAAATAATAACATTTTTAAAAATAAATTAAAATATATATTAAATATTTGTATTTGCTGCCCAAATCAAATAACAGAACCGTCGTAAATAAAAACCAAGTATTCTTTGTGAATGCAAATTTAGAAGTAAGGGAAATTTATATTTAATTTCTGTATTTCCCTACTTTTATGTAAGCGATAATATTTATTTATGATAACTATGCTTTAATAATGATACGTCTTACGAAATTTGACAAAAATATTTTAATAACCACAGTTTTCGCTTATGCGAAACATCTTATTGTATAGTTTCCTCTCAAGCGACCTCGAGCATATATTATATTTCGTGTAACTTTCTACCTGTCCTATACTTCCCTTTATTCATAAAATGATTCAATGGCCACAGAAAATATGAATGCGTCTTCTACAGCTTTTGTTCCGATGAGAACGCCGCTTCTTTGAAATAAGCATTTCATCTCTCAATTCTTTGAATTCTACATTCTTTCTAGCCCAGTTATTCCCTGGGGATTTATATACATAAAAAAAAGAAATATCCTTTTGTAACTGAAAGTTGTATCAGCTGCAGAAATGTAAAGAGATTTTGAAAATCTGAATGCTTTTGAGTGATAATGCAATGAGATAGGTTTCCTCACATTTATCTGACTTTTTGACGGAAGCACTAATTTCTGAATTTGTTTCTTCTCTTGTAATATAAAGAGTATCTCAAATGGAAAACTGATATAGCTTGAATTTAACACAGTTGAAGTAGTACTATGTTAAAGTAGTACACAGTTAAATAGACTGTTCTCTATTTAGCACAGCTTTATTAAAGAATCATAAGTTAGAATAGCTATGAAATCTTTATTGAACAAGTTAGAGAGTTTGCTTAGCTCAAAGAGAACACAAATCAAAGTTGACTGTATTCTCAAACATTTAAATTGAAATGTTGAAAAGCGGACTTGCAAGAGACTCATTTATGAGTTTTAAAGATGTTCAGGCTTTCCTATGAGGCAATATTATTAGGAGTCTATTCCAAAAAGAAGGTAATACAGCTGAAAAAATAATGAAGCTCAAATGAAAAATCGAAGTACAAAATCGAAGCTCGAACTACAAAGTGCAAAATCGTTTTTTACACTTTTGCATCAAAACATATGTAGAATACAATATATCGTTTGGCGCTTGTTTGTTTTTGACGTTACTGAGTTTCATTATGCAAATGTCACACTAATTTATTCTAACAAAAGCAAATTATTCTCAAAGCAAGAAACAACATTTTACCACTTTATCAGGTTCAATTGTTCCGTCTTACTTTCTTTGGGAACATGCATAAACCTGACTCGGAACAGGGAGCTTACTAAAGCTATGTTCAATAAATGTGGGAAGTAGACAAGATACACAGGAAGGGTATACAAAACCCTTTATTTTTCACTCTTTACAATAAGTTCCGTACTTCGTAATACAGAGCCCAACTACTTATGGTCTGAACGTAAGAATATAAAAATATAACTAAACTCTAACTTAAATTTGGAATAATCAACAAGGGCCTGCGTGTAAGATTGGCCGGATATTAACAGGAAGCCGTATGTAGTACAGAGAACTGATAAGACTACAATACGTTTAAAATTATCACGAAGATTAAACCTCTGGCCTGGAAGGCAAACAGCAACCGAGTAAAACTTCTAATGCAAGCGGCCTGCTTCGACTAACTCCTTCCTCTCTCTCGCTTGGCAAAAAGCCACAACTTAAGTACTTGGCGTTCGCCAGACAACTTTTGCATAAATAAGTTAACGCTTTTAATTCTGGCCGGAAGTAGAAAATAAGAAGTGATAGTAAAGATATAAAATAAAATAAACGTTAGTAAAACTTAAGATCCTTACAACTTTATCGAAAGAAATGTAAATAATCTAACACTTAAAATATTCAAACGAAAATGCATTAGAGAACCATTTTAGATATTTTCGATTCCCAACTAAAATGATTCTGGGAAAGAAAGGATTAGATATTAATACACTAGCTTATTTGTTTCTTCTGTCTAAAATGTTATGAATTACACAAGGAAACTATTTCGTGATGCTGAAGGTGCACTAAGCAAATATTTTGCAACGTAATTTAGTTATTTTAATCATAGTCCAAATATTCCTCAGGTCCAATGTAGGGTTCAAGAGAAGCAAAATCTGGATTTCCCCCCAAAAAAATTCATTTTGAAGAACTCGTTTTTATCTTATTATCTTTATTGCATTTATTAATCTCTTAAGGGATCCCTTCTTGAGCTTGCTCAGATTATGCACGTGTGTTGCAATTTATATCTAAAAGCCAACTGTTTATGTTCTCAAAACATTTCAAATGTGTTGTTCGGATGCAAATGGAAGAGGGAATGGACCTTGTTTAGTTTTCTCTTCACCTGCAAGGAAGAGATGTAGAAAGTAATAAGATTTTGGCCTTTCTTTGAAGGGTCACCAGTTTCACTGAAGCTTAAAAAACCCCGTTATCCTCCAAATCCTGCTTTTAAAAATTAATACCTCCTTGACTTTGTGACTAATTATTAAGTCTTTCACCTTTGTGATTCTTACTTGTTTGATTTTAATACCTAGCTGGTAGGAATTGATGTAGTATTCAGCTAGGGTTTTATTTGTTCTAGGAATTTTGCTTTGTCTTTTGAACCAAGCAGTAAAGTATCATTTAGCGGTGGAGAAATTAGATGTTATAAGGATACAGACTGGGTTGAAATAAATTTATCATGGTAACGATTACCTATAATTGCTTCTAAATAAAAATATCGATTTCTTGTATTGGTAGTGTCTCTGAAATTGCAGCAACTACTGTGGAAAAGGCTTCCTTGAACATCCTCTTAGTAAGCTGTTCTTCAAGTTGCGGTATGACAATCTCCTGATTCGTTATAATATTATGGATAGAAGACAGGAAATTATTTAATTTAGTACTGCTAAATTAAGATATTTTCTGGCATTCTTTATGAATGCTAATATTGTCGCAGATTTATTTTCCTATCTTGTTCGAACAACTTTAGGAGAAATATCTGAGCTCGGGGCTAGTTAAAATGAAGGAATTTTCGGGGAAGACTGTTTGCTAAGACGTTTTTTTGTCGAAAAGTTAAAGTTTCAGTATTGAAGGGAATTTATGTTTCGACAATTTTAAAGCCTTGCACAGATAAAAATGTAAGTACAAGTTCCAATGCGAAAACATATAAACAGGATTCATTTTTATAAAAAAGTAATAACCATAAAAATCTAAGTCACATTATCTATAAAACAAAAGAAGCATTGAATACTACAACAATATTTTATAACCAAATGGAAAAAAATGGCTGCGTTGTTTTCCCCGCGTGCAGAGTCACTTTGCTAAGTAATACTTTCACAGGCATTGAAGATGATTACAGACGTGATTCTCTGATTTTTAATATTGGCAGCCTAAAATGTCCCAGAAGGAGTTAAGGGGGGAGCTTAATTTTCAAAGACGATTAAGTCCGATGCCAAACTGAAGGAAATTAAATATTAGAAATGCTTTGCAAAAGAAAACCGAAACTAAATTAAAAGTTCAATTTCAGCGAAATTATCGAAAATAATTGCATAAACTCACGTCAAAACAGCACAGAAAACTGAATGAAAGTCTATAAATGACGTATTTAACGACATCAGAATTTATTAATATGGAAATGAAACATACAGCCCCGTGTAGTTATTAAAAATAGGTATCTGTCCTTTAAATAGCAGAACAACAAGCACATGCACATTGGTTTATAATGTACTTTCATATTAATGCCAAGAATTGTAGAAAGTGATAAAAATGACTAAAAACATAGCTGACCAGAAGATGACCCATAATTTAAACAATTGTGAATTAAATAATGCCATAGGGGTACTTATTGAAGGGAGCTGAGCAATCTGAAGCATAAAATTTCAAAATAAAATAAACTAACATCTGTTGTGTAGAGAATTTGTCTGATAGCGTTATAAAAACTAGGTGAATGATTTTCTGATTTATGGAAATCTTAATTTTATTTGATTCTGAATTATTTATTTTAAGGCTTTAATTTTGGGGAAAAACAGATGCTTCTGGGAATATTATTTAGTTTAAAAGAATATTATTTATTTTCTTTTATTTGCAAATTTTGTACAAGCTTTGATTCATTGTGAAAAGAAGTAGGGAAAGGGAAGCAATTTTTGCTAAGTCATGATTTCGCGCGCTTTGTCCTTTAGAATGTTCTAGAAGGAATTTCATTGTGTAGTTGACCTTAAGAGAGGAAGTACGTGACAGAAAGGTCAAAGGTTGCTACTTGACTTTCGATGTAAGTCATTCAGGTTTTGGCGATTGAGGGTCCCGTTGTTGGCTAAGTGAAGAAGGGCGCGCATGCGCGATCACCCTTATTTCCGCATTCAGGGGTTGAAAACGCAAATTTTGCCAAAATTAAGGGGGCGATAATTGAAGCCATAGTGGGAGCCCGCGTTTGTGAAGGAGACAAAAATTTTGAGTTGAATCACTTACTGGCTTGCTGAACTCACTTTTGGAGGTTACTCATGAAACTTGCTTGAAAAAGATGTAATTTACGAAGAGAGATGCTCCCCTGCCGCGTTCTGGTTAAAAGGCGAAATTGAACCGGGCGAGTGACTTAAGACTTTCAAGACCAGGCGGATAGCCGTGCTGGGCAGTAGTGATCCTTTTTCTGTTTTCCAGAGTTAAAATAGCTTCGTCGTTATGAAAACCGACTTAAGACTTTCAAGACCAGGCGGATAGCCGTGCTGGGCAGTAGTGCTCCTGTTTCTGTTTTCCAGAGTTAAAATAGCTTCGTCGTTATGAAAACCGACTTAAGAGTTTCAAGACCAGGCGGATAGCCGTGCTGGGCAGCAGTGCTCCTGTTTCTGTTTTCCAGAGTTAAAATAGCTTCGTCGTTATGAAAACCAGTTACCTGCGTGTTGACTTAAGACTTTCAAGACCAGGCAGATAGCCGTGCTGGGCAGTAGTGCACCTGTTTCTGTTTTTCCAGAGTTAAAATGGCTTCGTCGTTATGAAAACCAGTTACCTGCGTGTGTGTTTCGCCAATAGTGCCAGGACAGGACGATGTCTTCTGAAACTTCCATTTGTGACAGTAAAAATGAGCCCCGCCGACGTCAACGCTTATTAGGATACGCTTCAAGACGTCCTTACCAGATAAGTCATTTTTTTTTTGTGTGTTTGAACTTTAAGTAAGGTTTCAACGATTTCAAGGAAAATAGCTTCGTCGTTATGAAAACCGACTTAAGAGTTTCAAGACCAGGCGGATAGCCGTGCTGGGCAGCAGTGCTCCTGTTTCTGTTTTCCAGAGTTAAAATAGCTTCGTCGTTATGAAAACCAGTTACCTGCGTGTGGACTTAAGACTTTCAAGACCAGGCAGATAGCCGTGCTGGGCAGTAGTGCACCTGTTTCTGTTTTTCCAGAGTTAAAATAGCTTCGTCGTTATGAAAACCAGTTACCTGCGTGTGTGTTTCGCCAATAGTGCCGGGACAGGACGATGTCTTCTGAAACTTCCATTTGTGACAGTAAAAATGAGCCCCGCCGACGTCAACGCTTATTAGGATACGCTTCAAGACGTCCTTACCAGATAAGTCATTTTTTTTTTTTTTTGTGTGTGTTTGAACTTTAAGTAAGGTTTCAACGATTTCCTTGGAATGTAAAGTAACAACGTCGATTCTTAATTTAATTCACAGGCTTTCAATTGTTTCCCTTTCCCCTTCTTCTAAATTACCAAGACAAACCTTAAGATTTTTATATGAATTTAAATGTAAAAAAAAGGTAAATGACAAATTGAAGAATTCCCCTTAGACTCTCTGATGAGGATAAGATTTTATTTTATTGGTGATGAATTCGAATAAACTGATATTTAATCTGGAAACCTATTACAGTATGTGTCTTTATATATTTAATATGTTTTTCCTATATATCTTGTATATGTTTTTCTTATGTTTACGATCCTCTCACGGCGCGGTCCCGGGATGCAATTTTTACTACGCAATGCATTACTGTTTTACCTATACGATCACTAAAAGTTTGGTAATTGGCAAATTCTTAAGAGTTTAGTTTCCTCCCTAAGAGGAAGTAGAAACCTCTCACGGCAAGTAACATTCATAACACATCGCACCTGCATACTGTTTTCTCCCTTTTCATTCATACACAGAATAACTGAAAAAATTAATTAAAAATTTAATTAATAAGCTTACAACAGACAGAACTACTGAAATTGCCAGTTAACAAATCCCACAAAACACAAATTTTAAACGCTCAGAAGAATAGAAGTTGCCACTGAAAAAGCGAGACGTTTGCAAAAATTGATCAAGTGCACGAGCATCACCAATTTGGGACTTAGGAGAAGGCATATGTTTTCATGCCAACTTTATGAGAGAAAATGAATATCAAATTTAACATGAATCAGAATCTCTTTTCTTATTGATTACAGCCGTATATAAAGCGGTACTGATCAATTGTCTTCTCTTCATTAACTTATATAGAATTTATTTTGATAAAATATATAGTATTTTTTCCCTTTTTGAAACATCAAAGAAAAACATAGATTTTATACTTTTAGCCATTGAATACAAAAACGTGCTATCACAGGAGTTTATTATATTAAGTCTTTGCAGGGAATTTTTGTTGTTCGAGTTAACTCACTATGACAAAATACGTAAGGATCCTTTACATTTGATGGGTTCCGTCATGACGAATTTTCAGAAAGAAATTGCATGTAATTCCTGTTATTCATGTTAAAAATTATAAATTTGTACGTAGTCAGCTGCTCATGGAACAAAATATCATTACGTGACACACTGTACCTTGTTTCTTGATCAAAAAGGAACCAAATAATATATTTGAGCTTGAAATTATATTTTTTAACAGCTCAAACAAATTGACCGATTTAGAGAATGGACTACATGAATTGTTAGCCTTGTTTGCTGTTGTCAGCCGTTAGATTTTGAAGTAACAAGTTAACTTTAGAAGCAAACTACTGAAGTAACTCAGTACAAGAAGTTAAAGAACTGATAAAAAATGCTAAAATTGATTTATCTAAAATGAATAATATGATTAAGGAGATAAATAATTTAAGAAATAATGAGAAATAATTATCTGCAATTAAGCAAATTATTTTAAAATTAATTAAGCAAATTATTTTAAAATGCTGAAGCTGCATACATAAGAACATATAAGAAATACATAAGAGAACATATTTTAGACTTCATTTCTGTAAATATACACACTACTTAAAGTAATCAGAAGAAGAGATGATTTAGAGAAAACAGATACTTGCTGAGGAACTGCAGCACAATATCACATAGCCCTCGAAACTGATAAAGTTGTAGAGTCATTAGGTTAATTGGAAGCAGAAAAGATGTAAAATATGCAACCGCCTTCGCTGGGAATCGAACCGCAGACCTTTGGAATACCGGCCCAGCGTGCTACCGTTACACCACGAAGGCACGCTAGGGAAGTGGGAGAAATACCTTATATACTCCCCTTTTTAAAGGGCGACTAGGGTTTTAGGGGACCTAGTCACCAAATCCTGGGTGAAGAGAATCATCATCCACAACCCTTTTATTTCGGGCGCCACTTGTAGAGTCATTAGATTAAATGAAAGCAGAAAAGAGGAATAATATGCAACCGCCTTTGCCGGGAATCGAACCACGGACCTCTGGAATACCGGCCCAGCGTGCTACCGTTACACCACGAAAGCACGCTAGGGAAGTGGTAGAAATACCTTATAAAGTTTTATACAAAATCTACGCTAATCCTTCTTTAACCAAAAAGGACGTCAGCAAGAATGAGCTATTAGTCTTGGAACGGGGTTTTGCATCGTCCACTAGAAAGGGTTGTATCACTATTAAAATTGTTGCCCCCAAACATAATAGAACTGTGTTATTTTTTAAAAAAAATAATAATGAAGAATCTGCTTGTATGTATGTATGCTTCTGGTATTGTGAAAAAAACCACGGTACCTAAAGCAGTCAGATTTTGAATACCATAGTCTTCCTCCCGAATGTGTGCATTTGGACTTTGAATTTCGAAGATTTGAAACGATTAGAAATGATTCGAAAGCGAGCAGTCGCAACAGAGTACGGAACAAAACATATTTTTTTCCAGCGCGCGAGACTGTCTATCGGAAGTTTTAAAGATATGCTGGTGAATTTGGTGAATTTAATGTAGAATTGAATTTTATGTGGCTAAAGTGTGAAACACATGATTTTTAATTCGTAAATTTAATATAATGTTCATAATAAAAACACAAAATTGTTTTACAAGCTGTCTTACTAAAAAAAGCTGAATATTGATATGATAACCAGAGAAAAGCCTGAAAAAATAGATAATATATTGTAGCGTGTGTACAGGTTCGTAATTGATTTACTGCACAAGACTGATGAAAAAATAATAAAAGTTATTCTTATCACAAGAAATAAAACAAAATGCTGAAATATTTCCTCACAGATATTTGTACAATATCACAATTAAGTTCCCATTTGGTAATCATCATTTTTCGTACAATATCACAATATCACACGGTAATTATAGTCGGGAGGTCTTCCCATCTTATGTAGCTAGCTTCAGAAAGGGATGAGCAAGCATCGGTAAAAATTTAAAACCATCTGTATTGCTCAGGGCCGTCGCTACCAATTTCTTCAAGGTATCAACTTCTTTAGTGACCGTAGTAACCCTGTCATCTAGTTGTTGTTCCACAGCAGAAACTCTCTCTTCTACTTGTTCTTTTACAGAAGAAACTCTTTCTTCAATGTGTCCAAATTTATTTTCAACCGCGTCAGCTCTGCCTTCCATAGCCTCGAAATGATTTTCTATTATGCAAGTAACTTCTCTTTTCATTTCTTCTTTACCTTCTTCAATCTTTCCTTGTATGGCTTTCACTCTTTTTTAACAGATTCTTGATAAGAATCTTGTCTTTAACAGATTCCTGTCCCGCTTTTCATCTTTTCTTTAACAGATTCCTGTCCCGCTTTCATCTGTACTTGGCTCGCTTTCATTTTTATTCTCATGACAAGAAATCAAACAAAAGGCTGAAATATTTCCTCACAGATATTAGTGCAATATCACATATTAGTTATATTTAAAACTACTAAAACCTTAAATAGAACACAATTCAAAGCACACGTAAAGGCAATCCGATTTCACCGTGATTTCGCTACAGTAAACAACAACAGTTTTCTAAGCAAATCAAAATTAGTAAACAAATGAACTGAGATGTTTTTATTCGGCTTTTATAAGCTTTTTAATCAGAAGCTTCTCATAATTTCTCGAAGTTTCTAGAAAGTAAAAGAGTAGAATTACATTTGCAGCTAACACACAATTGCATTATTTCAATTTAAATATAAATAGAGACATCTATTTATTAAGTGTGCCTGCTTCTGTGTTTTTATTTTTTCAGCGTAGTTTTCTCTTAAAACTCGCCATGCGCTGAATGGAAATATAACAATTTTAATTACAATTCTACCAAAAATAGCTAACTAAATACCAAATCCAAATACCAAAAATAGCACTAATTTTACTGAATACTAAATACCAATAACTAAATACAGTATAGCAATATATAACACTGCACCGGGAATTATAATCAGTTTTAAGAATTTTGTGATTTTGTTTTTGTATTGTATTTGGCATAAGTGCGGAGAAAACGATACTTAGACCTAAAAAATTGCTAAAAAGGCCCAAAAAAGGGATTAGTAGGAGTGAGTGAAACAGCTGAATGGAACAGTAGAAGTGAGTGAAACAGCTGAATGGATCAGTAGGAGAGAGTGAAACAGCTGAATGGATTAGTAGGAGTGAGTGAAACAGCTGAATTTATTAGTAGGAGTGAGTGAAACCGCTGAATAGTAGGAGTGAGTAAAACAGCTGAATGGATTAGTAAAAGTGAGTGGAACAGCTGAATGGATCAGTAGGAGAGAGTGAAACCGCTGAATGGATTAGTAGGAGTGCGTGAAATAGCTGAATGGATTAGTAGGAGTGAGTGAAACAGCTAAATGGATTAGTAGGAGTGAGTGAAACAGCTGAATTTATTAGTAGGAGTGAGTGAAACCGCTGAATAGTAGGAGTGAGTGAAAAAGCTGAATGGATTAGTAAAAGTGAGTGGAACAGCTGAATGGTTTAGTAGGAGAGAGTGAAACAGCTGAATGGATTAGTAGGAGTGCGTGAAATAGCTGAATGGATTAGTAGGAGTGAGTGAAACAACTGAATGGATTAGTAGGAGAGAGTGAAACAGCTAAATGGATTAGTAGGAGAGAGTGAAACAGCTGAATGGATTAGTAGGAGAGAGTGAAACAGCTGAATGGATTAGTAGGAGGGAGTGAAACAGCTGAATGGTAGACTGCGAGCTCAGCGAGAGCGTAAAAACTTAACAAAACCATTTTAAGCGACGGTTAAAACCTGAAACCTTATTTTTTGTGCCTAATTTTACATTTTACACTGGCATGGTTTTCTAACAGGCAATGGACAGCCTGATTCTCTTACAATTAATTAACAACATATATGTATACTATTTACTCATTTTGATTTAAGTTTTACGATTGCAAGCAATTTAATAACAATATATTATGGAGACATTAGTTATTTTGGAAGCAGGAGACTTGAAAAATGAGCAACGCCTTCACCGGGAATCGAACCACGGACCTCTGGAATGAGCGCTCAGCATGCAGACCACTACACCACGAAGGCACGTTAAGAAGGCGGGAGAAATACCTTATATACTCAGCCTTTTTAAAGGGGGACGGGGGTTATAGGGTACCAATCGCCAAATCCTGGGTGTGGAGAATTATCATCCAACACCCATTTTTAGTTCGAGAGCCACTGTAGAGACATTAGGTATTTTTTGGAAGCAGGCAAGATGCAAAATGCGCAACCCCTTCCTGAGAATCGAGCCTCGGACCTCTAGAATACGCGCCCAGCCTGCAGACCACCACCACAAGCTAGAAAGGTGGAAGAAATACCTTAGAAGATAATGAGAGAAGCAACTAGATCTCATGTTTTTGTCCTAATTAGTTTTATTTATTTTTATTTTTATTCCACAGATTTTTTTCTACAGCTTTCTAAAGTTTCATTTGAGAGAGGCACGGAAAATTCTAAAGTCTGGATGTGGCAAAGCTTTAATTTTCTATAGAATCTTCGCACGATGCAATGAGGGAAGATATTCGTAATATTTTTCTTCTACAAAATGTTTCAAATTTTGATGTATTTCTTCTTTATGGAGAACTCGCAAAGCTATCCAAAACTAAAACTTACATCTCAGGCTATGGATAAAAACTGCAATAATTCCAAGCAGAGTTTTTCTCCCCGGTATTAAATTTTGCATAATAAATGTGGCACCATTTCTTATCCTCATACGCCAAGGTTTTTTACTACTAATGTGGCTTTTAGAAATAAAACTTGATTAATTTCAATACTATGCAGAAATGTTCTTTCACATGACCATAAATAAATTCTATAATATTTTTATTCTATAGTTCCAGAAATGTGAGATGAAATAAAAATTTCAAAGAGCTTGCGTTCTTTGACGAATGAACCAAAAAAAAAAGAAGGAATATTATTCATAAAATTATTGGTAACATTTGCCTAATTGACGACCGACAGTTCTAAACACAGGAAGAATTCGTAAAATTAACGGTATGTTGTTGCATATGTAATGATATTTGGTATAAGAAACAGAGGATTGTGCTTTAGAATAAACATCAGATTTTTAAGATCTCTTACCTGTGAAAAATGTATATATATTTTATTTACGGTACATATGTTACGGTGAAATACCGAAATCTGGAGAATGTCGACTTTCACCGGTGAATGTCAACATTCATATAGTCTCTTGGTGTATGTCCGAAATATTTTCCAAATACTTTTATTTCTGACTTACACCGGTCAATGTCGACATTCACCATGTACTAATGGTGAATGTTAAACACATAACAATATTATATTTTCTTCTCCGTAATTCAGTCGCGAATAAACGCACTTGAGACTTGAAATAAGAACTTAAGAACGTGAGAGCGTAAAACACACAATACATTCAAAATGAGAAAGGAAAATAATAGAAGTTAGAAACTTACTTAATTATACAGTACGTTCTAAATGAGAAAATAAAATAACAGTAATAAAAAACTTACTAAATTATGTGATTCAAATCTTATTTATTGCAACAACTTAAACTATTATGGCACTTTATAACCTCTCTTTCCAACTTTCACCAGAGCATATCTGTGATTGTCGACCTACACCGGTGAGGGTCCGAATATACAAGAATGTAGTGCAATATTCGATCTTTCACCGACGTATTTGGTGAATGTTGACATTCTACGGTGAAAGTCGACATTCTCCAATTTCGGTCTTTCACAGTAACATATACTACACCATATCCATAAAACTCCTTGCCCAGCTTTTATGTTGGCAACCGTTGGCCGCAAACATAAAATTTCACTTGCAGAAATGGTTTAAATGATAAAACAATTCATCATTTGGCATTGCTAAATTTAAAACCTCAATTTTAAAATGCTTTGCTCTGATTTATGTACGTTATATTCAGAGAAAATTAATACTGATTCAAAGAAACAGAACACAAAAAGGTTGACGTTCGTACGACAAAAAAAATTGTCGGTGATATTTAATTTAAATTTCCAGGTTTATATAAATTTTACAATCTAGGCATTTTTTTATGTTTGAGGTAATTTAAACACATTAAAACACATTGAAATTAAGAAAGAAATCATAGATAAACATAAGCATGGTGTATAAGTGACGGAATTGGCGAAGACTTCTGTCCGTTCGACTTCGATGATCTGCATTATTCTGAAGAAGAAGGAAGAAATTAAAAAACTTGATGTGGCCAAAGAATTTACCGTTACTTCGAAGCACCGTCCAAAATTCCTAGAAGATGCTAAGAAGGTACTGTTGGTGTGCATTAACGAGATACAGTTAAAAGGTGATTCGATGTCGGAAGCTATCATAAAGCTCAAATACGGTTATGTTATTTACCAGCGTTATTTATTAGAAAAATTGATTTTTATGTTGATTAATTGATTTTTATGTTGATTAATTGATTTTTATGTTGATATTGTTGGCGGTACTGAACTGGTTAACTGGATTCCCATTATTTTCAATGGGGAAGTTTCTTTCTAGATACGAGAAATTCGCTATACGAGTCCAATGCTGGAAAGAATTAAACTCATATCTCGTGGTTCCACTGTATTCAAATGGAGGTTTTCCGTGGCATCTGTATATACGGATGCAAGTATCTCGCATAACTCAAAAACGATTTGCTGTAGAACGTAAGTAAAGTTTCAAAGTGCTATTTGTACTTCAGAAATTGCGTGAAGCATTTCGAAAACGATTTCGAGAAATGATTAGTAACAATTGAGAATCAACAGTTTTCAAATTTATATTATATCTTATTAGATTAATAAACATAGATATTACTATATAGTTGAAAAATAAATACGGTCGTTTTACTAAAATACATTATTTGAAATTTTATAATGTATATAAGATAAATTTTTGATTCTTCTTACACTTTTTTTACTAAGATTAAAAATTGAAATATAAATTAATAAAGGAAACCTTACCATTTTACATTTAAGGTAACTAATACTGATGTATTTATTTATCTCATACAAATAATTAGTATTTTCCTTATCCGTTTTTTCTTTTTTTGTCTTGCAAATAACACCATTTTTGTAATATAATGATAATTCAATAATTCATATTTTCGATTTCATTAAATTACACTTTATATTGAGTTTATTTAGTAAAGGCAGGATGAAATTTTCGTCGCTTCAGAATTTGATAATTTATTGGATTGAAAGGATACTTAAGTACAGATAACGGCAATTAAGTACGGAGTTAAACGGAAGTGAGTAGAACGGAAGATACTCATACAATAAGTAACTTAAATTTGTTTTGGATACAAATAGTCATATTATTTCTGGTTTTAAAAATTAGTTCAAATTCAAGTCATAGGAACAATTATCTAATAATTAGAGAATTCGGATTTTAACGTGATATCTTACTTTGCTTTATAGCCTTTCATAGTAAAAAACAGCGTTTTCTTTCTCGAAGTTTGTTAAAAATTCTTTAATTTTACCCTCATTTATACAATTTTTTCCTTATACCTTTGCGAAAATTAAGCTTCTTATCCTTACATGCAATCCGTGTTGTCTTGTTTACCTACATAAACGTTTCTGCATTCACATAAATCATTCTTTTATCTTTTTTTTATACTACACGATGTCATTTTTTTATATCCTCCTTCATATTTTTCCTCAGAGACCTATTTAAGTCTCATTTGTTCTGCGGGATGCCAAGAATATTATCAATTCATTTTCATCACCCAAAGCCTATTTCGTGTTTTATCTTAATGATGACTGTTCAACCGAGTAGATCCTTTATTAATGCTACAGTGTAGTTGAGTTATATTTAGAATTTATACAGAAACTATAATTTCTCAATTTTTTTCGGATCCATATATAAAAACGCTTACTTAGAGCCACAGAAAAATCTATTTTTATTGTTTTATCAGCGTTCCACAAGATATGCTGCTATTATTAGCCATGCTGTACTTGTAATTAATTATTTAACTACTTTTACAAATCTGCGTACTAATGATGCCTCACGCAAAACTATTCTTTTTATGTATTGGCGAGTTATCGTCTTGGATACTTATCACCTTTACATATACACACAATAAAACTAAATAATACGTATAGTTAGCCATTCCTGGTGAGAACTAAAATTAAAATTGTACAACAAAAATATGTCGACAACCTTTGCTGATACGTATTAAAATTATAGAGATTTACCTTTTTGAGGATTGAAGGTTTACAACAATAATTACTCTCAAACAGCTCACATAGTTGTTTTGCTACTAACTAAACACTTAAATACATTTCTCAACTCATACGACAAAATGTAATGCTATGGCTTCCGACAAATAACAAGTATAATAAGTTTTTTCGAGACAACACATGACGTTCACTCAGATAACCATGAAATGCAATTATTTTATCTGCAATTTTGATTATTTTATTTTGAACTAGCGAAAGTACCCGATGCCAGTTAGATTGCAAGAAATGCATCTAAATCAGAGAAAACGATACAGCTGTAATCCTTCTCTAATAATTATGCAAAAAAATACGATTCACAGTCATACATTTTTCAGTCTGATGCGATATGGAAACCACATAAAAAACTTCGATAGAGAAAGAAAACCTAATTCTCTCTCATTATATCGGCAACAATGGAATGCAGTTTTTAATGATTTTCGTCTTTCTAATCAAATGGTCGTAAAGGCTCTGTTCCATACAATATTTCGCCTATATTCAATTTTAGTCGATTAAATGAGGCAAAAATTAATCATAATTGATCAGAAATCAATAACGCGAACAAATAAACAAACACACAAACAGGCATTCTTTTTTATATGTATGGATTTTGTAAAATTTACAAATTTTCTATTAACAAACTCTATTATTTGAAAGCAAGTAGTAGCAACGCTTTTCGAAATAAAGTATTTTTATCTCCAAAACACGATACTGTTGCCACTTGGAAAAATGAGTGCGAAAACTAGCGCTTTCAAAGTTTTTAATTAATATTTCGACTGACTAAAGTCGTTCGAAGATGGAAATAGCCGAAATGGCTTCTCATAAATTTTTGGAACCGGGAATAATACATTTAATGTTTGGCAATGCTATTTTTATTTCATCGTAAAACTTAGAAATTTTTTATTAACAAACTCTAGGATTTGAAAGCGAGAGGTGGCAACAACTTTCGAAATAAAGCAAAGTTTCATCTCCAGCTTGCGAGACTGTTGCCACACGGAAGTATGAAGCGAAAATTATCGTTTTTTCAAGTTTTTAGTTAATATCTCTTATTTTAGATACTTTTTTGAAAACAAAGTGGACATAGACCTTTTCCAGGACCCAGAAGAGAACCGTAGAAAGTTTGGTGACGATAGCTATAGCAGAGACTGAATTCTTAGAGGACAACCAAACACACTTTCTTCTTTATATATATAGATAACGTTATGTAGATAACGAATGTATGAGATTTTAACCAAGGATAGGACAGTTTTCAACTTAAATACTGGTAATACATGTAAATAATTGTTACATGTAAATAATTGCTACAGTAACAATTAACATATTCTTGCTTTTTTACTGTCTGAAATTCCAATGTATAAAATCATTTGTATTTCAATTTGTATTCAGAGAGAAAATTTGAAAACAATTATATGTTTGAAATAAATTACCACGTTCTGTATTTTTATTTATTTATTTATTTATTTATTTATTTTGTTACTAAGCTTTGCCTCGGAGGAAAATTAGCGATTTTTTCTTTAAATCTTAGATTAATTTGTCATGACAGCTCTAAAGAACGCAGATGGCAGAACAATATTTCTTTTAAATGTATAACTTGCCCGCTTACAGTACATGAAGTAGAAACTAAACAAATAGATTCTTAAAACTTTATTAGTGAATTCTTTAGTTTCTTTACTCCATATATTTATCTTGGGGTAACATCAAACGTTACGATAGTGAAGGGAATTAATAACTGAAATAAAAAATGGCGATAAAATGTCTGATAAGATAGTATATTTTTAAAATCATTTTATGACATTCGAGGGGTAAAATCTATTGCGTGCAAGTAATTTTTTTTTTATTTTATGTGTTCTAAATCAAATAATTTGAACGAATTTATTATTTGGTTAGTTTTAATAAGGAAATGCGTTAGAGTAAAAAATTAGTATATTTATAAGCAAATAATAGTTTCAAGATGTCACTAACAAATCTCTGCTAACTTGTTCAAAGCAGATTTGTTTTAATCTGAAGTAGCAAAGTAGTTTTGTACCTCAGATTAAAAACTTTTCTTTTTTTGTAATTTGTGCCTAAATTTGGACAAATAATATTGAATTTCAGAAAAACTCTAAGAACATTTAAGTCGAGCAGCTGTCAACTGTCCTTTGAATTTTGCACATAAAGCGAAGGAACATCTTAAAATGGATTGATTTGGTATTATGAACTTACGGCAAAGTCTCGGGGGTTATCTGCGTAAGACAGGGATGCCTTCGTGGAAGACGTTCTAACGGAAACTAGCTCGAATACACGTTACACATGGAGAAAACCTCGAAAACGTACATGCAGCCAGCCCGCTCGCGGGATTGAAACCTCGGCCCGAACTACCACTGTTCAACAACTTTCACCGCTCGGCCGCTGGTGGACCTTCTTAAAATGTAATGACTATTTTACCAATTGAATTCTTTATTGCACAGCAATTAATAATGAAAATACGTTGCATTTACTGAAACTGTTACTTACGTTATTGAAAATACACACAATGATATTTACTGGCATTTTCTGGCATTACGTACATATTTACTGGCATTACATACAATGATATTTACTGGCATTTTCTTCGGGACACTAAATACTTCCATTTGAGAAATATTCAATGTCCTAAACAAATTCGCAATTTCTTCCTTATAGTGTTTGCTATTCTTTGGTAGCGTAAACTAAATTCGCAGTTTCTTCCTCATGGAGTTTTGTATTCTTTGGTTGCATAAGCTAAATTCGCAATTTCTTCCTTATGGAGATTGGTGTTCTTTGGTAGTAAAAACTAAGTCCTAACTCCGTTCAATCGTAGAATGAATTAGCGCTGTGTCTGAAATTAACTGCATGGTCTTAAGAAGGTTTAGCAAACCTTTTTTTTATTAAACCAGTACTTTATAAAGCTCTAGTTAATTCACTTCTCCTTGGCTACTAGAACTTTTATGGGAGTGTCTAGAGAACTATTCACTGGTCTTCCTGCAACTATAAAATATAAGTCCAAAGAAGGGTTAAAATACCATTTCATTCGCTCAAAGAATCACTCACAGACGGCCCCTTCTCGGGCTTACAGGAAAGCCTACACCTTGGCCTTTAACTTAAGATAGAAAATAAGAAACTAAACTAATTCTAACTAACTAAACTTTAGCTGAAGCTGTACAAAGATAAATAACCGAGGTACGAAGATAACTAATAGAGTTGACCCCATAATTAACAGGCACGTAAGACTACCTTTGTACGCAATAAGATAGGCGTAAAGCAACAACGTGGTCCGAAGGCTTAACACCCTCCATTGAGAACTCTTGAGCTCTTCTCCGAAAGCGACTGAATTAATTACTCCCATTAAATACTGGTTCTACTTCATTTACATGAAACACGGCACTGAAATCTCATTCTGGCATGGAGTCGTAGGTGAAAAACAAGAATTAAAGTAACGGGTTTCAAAATTAAAAATAACTATTAAAAAAACAAAATACATCTTTTCCTACCAGAATTTAACTACTGGAACCAAGAATGTTTCACAACTACCTTGTTGAGAATTTAAATTCTAAGAAAAATCTTTCTGTGAATTTAACCCAAACGAAATCCCAACTTTAAATTTTACGTTTTAACCTAACCTTGCGAAACTTTGACTTTGAGCTCCAAATTTACCAGAGTCAACTTTACAGTCTTACTCTAATTTAAGTCTAAGAAAAAGAATTCATTTTACAAGATTGATAGTCTTCTTCTCAACCTACATAATTTCTTGAATTTTCGTGCATTCTCCCAGTATATCCGGAATGAAAAAGCATTAGTACAATAATATTTTGTCCACATTTTTAAGAACAAGTTATATTTCATCACATTTAATTGACTGAAGAAACTCACTTAACACAATGAATCAGTACTTGCTATATGTATTTCAAACATAACGTAATCGACTCTTTACTGAAATAAATTATCACTGGTGATGCAAAATAGATCGTGTACGATAACGTTTATTTAAAAACACCATGCTCCAAGCAGGGTATGTTCGCACAAATCATATCGAAAGCTAAATTGCATCAGAAAAAGGTAATCAACTTTGTAGGATTACAAAGATGTTGTATCTTTGGAGCTTCTTTCAAGCAATCAAATGCTGAAATTAGATGTTTACTGCCAACAGCTAATGGAATTGGACAAAGCAATCAAAGAAAAAAGAACTAAAATTGGCAAATTGCAAAAGAATTGTGTTCCACCACGGCATCGCGAGGCCCCATACAGCTTTAACAACACGTACGAAATTATTAGAGCTTGGTTGGGAAGCGATGTCGTTTCCTCCATATAGCCCAGTCCTTGCACATCGGATTACCATTTACTTCGTAGTTTACAAAATTCCTGGGTGCTACTTTGGTAGACGGTTGCACGGATTTTTGGCGATTTACTTTGGGGCAATTGTTGGCGCGGTTTTTACAAACGTCAGCCATCTTGAAAAACGCTGTTTTTACGCATAGTAAAGTATTCGAAACTTAAAAAAAAAAATAAATATCGTTAAAAGTAATCGATTAATTTTTTGTTGAAAATGCCGTTTTTTAAGATGGCAGGCAAGTGTAAATAAATACATTTACTATGTATGTATTATACTTTCATATAGCAAAGAAGTGAATAAAAATACCGCTATAAAAACATTTGGCCAACGTTTAATTAGATTAAAATATTACTGAAATTGAATATCGAATTAAAAACCATCATACCAGCATTTAAAAGAATTAGAATATTATTAAATTCAAATACTTTAAAATACGTTATATAGAATATAATTAACATAAAAACATATGGACAATAATTATCTCAGCAATTACTGAAAATAGTGTATTATTTTTTAACAAAAATTGAAGTATACAATTATAAAATAAAAGAAAAATATGTACTTACATTTTTTTGAGTATTTAACCTGTTGTTTATTGATAAGTACCACAAAAAAATCAGAATCATAATTTAGATAACATCTTTGAAGGAATTCGAAGATATGAATTAAATTTTAAAACGGCGCGTAAATGCACAAATTGTCAGTAACCAATCAGGGAGCTGATTACAGCTCGTTAATGCACAAATATTCTATAACCAATCAGAGAGCTTATTACATCACGGCTAGAATTAAAATTATTTAAAAATTCATACATAATAAAATCATTTTTTTAAATGCAAAATTAAATTGTATTTTAATATTTAACAGCCATAAATAATATTTAAAACATTAGATTAAATTTATACATATTAAAACGAATTACTTTTAAAGTAAGGTGACGTCATCATCCACAAAACATAAAATTTCATAAGATATGATAAACAATAAAATTTTTATTTCAAATAAAAATGCAAAATTAAATTGATTTTCAATATTTAAAAGCCATAAATAATATTTTAAACACGGGATTTATGCACAATAAAACGCATTATTTTTTAAATAAAATGACAACAAAGTATCGGTTACCATAAATAACTTTTCCAGCAATGGGTTTACCATAAGTTGTATTACTCGCCAAAGGAAAATCGCCAAGAAATCGCCAAAATCCGTGCAACCGTCTACCAAAGTGGCACCAATTCCTGAATTTGAGTTGCAATGATGACCTCAAATCGCAATTGGTTGAATTTTTATTGGTGAAGATCGGAAATTCTACGAGCGGAGAATCATGAATTTAGCATAAAGATGGTGAATGGTTGTAAGATTCCTATCTTTTAAGTTACATCTACAGTTGAGGAACCTTAAGAACTTGTACGCGAATAATCGCTTTAGCTCAGTAGACAGAGAAAAGATACTCGAGAAGGGTTCAATACCATTTATTATTCCAAATAAAGTCACCGACGACTCCTTCTTGGAGTTTACAATAAAGCTTCCACTCAGGCTTGAACTCAGGAAACTAAGGAATAAAGCTTAACTAAGTTAAAACGATACAGCCGAAGCTATAAAAATTCTAGCAGAGTTGGCCTTTTAACGCTAACTAATGGTGAAGCTAGCAAGGGTCTAAAGTACGGCCGATCGTAAAAATAGCTTTAGAGAGGGTATAGCCAAAAGGCTAACGCGCGCTGCATAGAATCTCTGCTTCTTTAAATGTCATGGAACAGAATGGAAGATATGTGACGGTTTAATGTTCTTCGCACTATAAAACCAAAATGACTTCCTTGCCAAAACTATAAATAAAGATATTTTAAGAGAATTTCTTTAGCATTTGGAGGCCATTGTTAGTGTCGATTTGGTGAGATCTATCAATAAATTTCTCTAGGAATTTTATTGGATTGCAGCTCTGAACTCTTGAATTGCTAGTCGAGCTTTAGCTTTATGTTGTTTTATAGTTGTGTAACTTTGCTTTTAAATAACCTCAGAAAAAAACTGCTTCTACTAAATCTGACGATCACAATGGCTAAATAAAATTTGGGAAGTGGGCCTTTATGTAACTAACAACAATACCTCTCGAGAGAAATAATGGTTATCCCTGAAAATATTGAACCATTTGGTAACTGTTGCAGTAGGTTGGTGATGGTGTATTTAATTATGGCAAAGCACACTAACAAAGCACACTAACACTAATTATGGCAAAGCACACTAACAAAGCACACTAACACTAATTATGGCAAAGCACACTATCTGCCTAAGAGGAGGGATGCCTTTCGGGGAGGACTTTCTAAGGAAAACTGGCTCGTATACACGTTACACATGGGGAAAACCACGAAAACACCCATGCAGCCAGCCCGTTCGCGGGATTCCAACCTCGGACCGAACTACCAGTGTTCAGCGACTTTACCGCTCGGCCGCTGGTGGGCCTGTTGGAGAAGGCTAATTCAAGATATTAGAGAAGTTGTGTAAAAATAATACTAAAGTATTATTCTCAACCTATAATGCTTTTCTTAGTTGTGTACCTTTTCAGCTGTCAAATTATATATATATAATACTATATTAACTGTCAAGAATTGCAAGATATCTTGGTTAAAAAAAAACACTAATTCAAATTACACATAACATAAATGAACATTACGAATCAGATTTCTAAACTGCCAAGTTTATTCACGTCTAACACACATTCAACTGGCGCTGCCAGATCCAAGAACAAGAAGTATAACATCATGAAAGATTTACGCCCTCTTTGGCGATTAAAATATATTTCCACATAAAATTTTGTACAATGTATTCGTAAAAGAAAAGGAAGAATTGCAATACGAGAAAAAATTTGTTTATTTCAATCGTAATGTTACTTTTGCGCATTTCTCTACATATCTAAAGGGAAAATAATTCTTAGCTTCATAACAGCATGCTTATGCAAAGAGACTTAGATTTACTTTAACTTTTTATATTCATAATGCACACTGACAGTCTCAACTTTAAGAGAAATACGATTCGTCAGTTTTGATGAAAAATTTCAATTTTCAGCGACTCGTTTTTTATCTAGCGAAACAATCTCTGTAGCATGTATGTCGTATGTCTGAAAAGGAAAAACAGCAGTATTAGTTTTTTCCCTACTCTATTTATGTAGAATTCTTAATTCTTCTAATTCTTCTTTTAATATTATTTATTCCAGTTGGAGAAAATGTGAAAGGAAAGAATCACTAAAAGCATTACCGGTTCTTTATAAATTAGCCGTCATTTCAAACAGAAGGAAATACGATAAAAAAATGTTCACTTTCTTCAATCAAGCTTTAAGTATTCCTTCCTATTTGAAGCATCAACCTTTTCTTTTGCTTTGAAGCTGAATACAGAACCGCTAACAAAGCATATTTCTTTTTCTTGTAAAATTTTCTTTTGAAATCCACTTTTTCCATTAAGCCAAGGCGGTATTTTATATATTATAGATCAAGAATAACAGCGTATATATCAGATATTTCTACCATAACTGAAGTAATTTTAAGATTAGTGTGTAATACAGGGTGATTATAATTAAAGTTTAAGTTTCAAACCGCTATAAAAATAGAACCACTCATGAAAATGACGTCAAATTTGAAAGGAATGTTATTGAAGAAGGCGGAAAGCGTATGGCAGAAGAAAAAATTTAGTTTCAAAAGTTAGCAACAGATGGCGCTGCAAGCGAAAGAAGACTTAAATTAAAATGTTAGTTAAATTTCAGTGTTATAAAGCCACCAGGTACCAGGCTGTTCCTCATTTCGCGTCTCAGACGTTCGCCATGGGTGTTTCACTGCAGGACCGCGCTCTGCTGGTAAAGCTGTATTACAAGAATGATGATTGTCAAGAGTAGCTCTGCAAAAATTCAGGACACTGAAGGGTATAAAAGAAGGCGTTGGTCCAATGAGTGTCGTAGGTCTAAAGAAAATGATGCAAAAATTCGAAACGACAAGTTCGTTTGATGTGCAATCTGGTAGAGGGAGAAAACGAGTGCATTCGACGGTAGTTGAAGAAGTGGCCACAGCATTACAGGAGGGGTCGGCCGGTGGTGTGCAACCGTGCAGTGCACGAGGAATTGTCCGAACATTGGACAGGCCTATGAGCACAGTGCTGAAAATTGTGCGAAACATTCTGCAATGCTATCCGTACAAAATTGGCCATGTGAAGGAGTTGCTTCCGTCTGACCTGACAGCTAGGGAGACGTTTGCGTTAGAATTCCTGGCTCGCATGGAAGTGGATAATGAATGGCCGTGGAAAATTTTGTGAACAGATGAAGCCCATTTCCATCTGACAGGATACGTGAATACCCAGAATTGTCGAATATGGGCAACAGAAAATCCACTGGCAACGCACCCCGTACCACTTCATCCTCAAAGGGTCACGGTATGGTGTGGCTTTACGGCATCATTCATCCTACAACCATATTTTTTCGAGCAAACGGGTGCTTCCGGTTCTGTTACCGCAACCGTCACTGGTCAGAGGTATGCGTCTCTTTTGTGCAACCACGTGATTCCAGGTCTGCAACAGCATGGATGTGTGGATGAAATCATTTTTATGCAAGATGGCGCTCCTCCGCACATAGCACATCCCGTGAAACAGCTGCTGAGGCGCCATTTCGGAAATGCTCGAATTATCAGTCGTCATTTCCCTACATCCTGGCCATCCCGATCGCCTGATCTTACTCCGTGTGATTTCTGGCTGTGGGAGTATCTGAAGGATGTTGTGTTCCGTGCTCCAATTGCAAATTTAGCGGAATTAAAGGCACGCATTTCGCAACACATTCTGAACATCACCCCGGAGACACTGCGATCCGTTGTGGAACATGCTGTTTGTCACTTTCAACTTGTTGCACACAACGGTGGACACCATATTGAACATGTTTTGCGCCAGTCTCGCGACAGTTCCGAACTTCTTTGATGAATGGTTCTTATGCGGTATGTCGCCGCAAAACTCTTGAAACCGATTTGTCCCTTTCGATGTGATATGTACAGTCATGCAAATAAAATTATTCAACAATTCTAATTTGTCAATGCGTTTTAATGTGTAACTTCCACCTTAGCCATTGTTTTACGAATCATTTCTCGTTTCTCGTCGTGATTCTGCCGCTTACAGCGCCATCTGTTGCTAACTTTTGAAACTAAAATTTTTCTTCTGCCATATGCTTTCCGCCTTTTTCAATAACATTCCTTTCAAATTTCACATCATTTTCATCAGTGGTTCTTTTTTTATAGCGTTTTGAAACTTAAACTTTAATTATAATCACCCTGTATATTTTGATAAAAAGATCTTTCATTGACCTGAAATTAAAAACAAAAAATAAATATGTAAATAAGTATGTTTACAAAAAGGTAAAATATTTATTTAAAAGAATTCAAAACCTTCAGAAAACTCAAAGCCCATTTTTTAATGACATATCAGACAGACATCTAGAAAGATGACGAAAAATTAACAAAATGAAATTTTTGATTAAATATACTGAATTTTATTGCAAATTATTCGATTATTTAAATAAATTTAAACGCGTATATTGGTTTATAAAAATACAGAAAAATTAAACTGATAAACAGTTTGGCAATGAATACTGTTTATATTTATGGAATATAAATTTTTCAAACTGCATTTCCCTAAGATTTATTACCTTAACCTCTAGACTATTAGTATAATAAAACTATGCAAATGAAGTTCGTAAATAATGTTCCTGCATATTGAAAACTATTTTTCATTGAAGTTACGTTGATAAAAATATTAGAGATTCAAAATAACAAGATTAGATGATTAATTATCAAAACCTTCAATTGCTATATTATTTATAATCACAGACAACTCTCCAAAGTATATATTTTTTTAAACACTTGTCTTCTGTTTTTTAAGATGTCCTGAAAAACGAAATTTCTCCTTATTTTATGTTTTTGGATTTTTACCAAAATATTTGCGTTTATAACCATCGTAAACTAAACTCTGAAACTCGAATCTTTCGAAAAACATCTGTAATTTTTCTTCCTTTTTTTCTTATTAAAATTAGCTAAGATTTGGCCTTAAAAAGCAACAAAAATATTTTACTATAGTGTTTAGGTTACGAGGTCCTTTGAGAAAATTTTTGTCTCAGCAAAAGTTCGTAAAAGCAATTCCCCAGAGCGTCTACTTTTTAAAAATTTTGAACAGGGTCATGTGATTCTACGGATTTTCCTCTCCTCTATAGGACAACACGTGAAAATACACAGTATTTACTAATTTTCTCAATCTCAAATTTTAAATAAAAAATACATTCGGCAAATAATTCAATGTAATTAACGTTATTTTGTACAAGTCTGGAACTATGAACAACTTCTAATTAAGGAATCTGATATTTTCTGCAGCGAAATCGCTTTGGGCATTTATGCTTGAATTATAAATACTCATGCCATTCGACATTTGACCATAAATAATAACTACTGAAGAGCCATTTTTATACCTGTACAGAAAAGAGAACATTTTACATATATATCTTGCATGCGTATTTATATATATATTTATATTACCTAATAAAATCCTGTTCCCATAAACTGATAACGAAAAGAATTAGTAATATTGTACAGCGTGTTTTCAAAGTTTGCTCCAACTATTGAAACATTTTTGAAGAATATAGAGGTCTTGTATTACGTTTGCCTTCCAATAAGACCTCCTGGAATTTGAACTCATTTGATCCAGTAGAAACCTTTGAACATAAAGAAACGCAGTAGGAATTAATAAATCACAGTATTTTGTGAAAACTAAATGGGATGGCTACATTTGTGTACGAACAAAAATACTTACAAATGTTTTAATGTATAAAACATACACGACACTCATTGTATTGCTACAATAAATATTACTTCTCGCTGTTCCCTTTCTTCCACACTGTAGTTTATTGTGTTTCTTTAGAATATCCTTTATGCTCCAAACTGTATGAGGAACCAAAATACGTCGGACGCTAATATATAAGAGTACAGTAAAATACTTGTGTGTATTTAACGCAACAATTTAAGTAGGTGTAACTTTTCCTTTACAGAATTTATTCCCAAATGGTACGGCAAGGCTTTAGCTCCCGAGAGCTATGATGACAGAGGCTCGCGTTATCGCATGGGTAGACATAGACTTACATTCAATTCTCCTGAATGACTTTCTACCTGCTTGCCACTAATGCATGCAAGTGGCAAAGTGGGGATGATAGCTGCTTGTTACTGATGCATGCTATTGATATATGTTTCTCTACATAATAGTGGCAACTCCTAGGCCAGGGGTTCATGCGCACATTTGGTTAAGGGGACTCATACACCTTAAAAACCATAAGATGTTCGAATAGGTGACTGTTGCAAGAATTGAGATAACTTATTTATTCTGTAAGCAATTACTACCAACTTTTTACAGCTGACTACATAATATAGCTGCTTTCTGAAATAGTCATCAGAAAGCTTGTGTTGCCACAAATATTTTTATAATTTAATCCGCTTTGTGACAACATTTTTCGTCATGTTTCCAACTTGTGCGCACAGTTTAAAACATTCTGTTTCATAATTTAATTTCATATTTAATATACAGCTTTCATAACATTTGGAAACTACTGTGAACCAAAAATTCTAAAAATTTCGTGTTAAATTTTTATTTTATTTTGAGTTGAGTTTACAAATTTGGTTAATAAAATATATTTTATAATGTTTTCGTCCGTAAAATTTTTCAATATTAAAATATTCATCAGATTGTTGGTTCAGTTAGAAAATAGTGCCCATATAAAGAATTCCATTAAATTTCAAGTATGTACCATTAGCCATTTATAAAATATCATGCGCGCAAGGTGGAAACATGGCGAAATATTTTATTACAAAGAGGATTAAATTGCAAAAATATTTGTGGCAACACAAACTTTCTGGTGACTAGTTTCCAAAGCAGCTATATTATGTAGTTAGCTGTAAAAGGTTGAAGTAATGGCTTTTAAAATAAATAAAATATCTCAATTCTTGCAACAGTCACATATTCGAAGATCATGAGGGGTTTAAGGTGTATGAGTCCCCTTAAGTGTAGTCATTTATGAGAAGGTTCCCGTAGTAGAAAAGGGAGTGGGGATGGCGATAAAATAAAAAATAACAAAAACTTGACTTATACCGCTATGCGTTTAATGACATAAATAAATTTAGAATTTAGAGAGTGGAAAGTGTAACTACCATTCTTCACAGTTTACAGCTCATCTCGCACTTTGGGATACAAAGACCAGTATTTATGTTCTGAAACGTAAAAGTAAGAACTACAAACTAACTAATTTGAATAAGAGCTAAACTCAAGTACTTTACAAAGACTAGTAATGCTAAGACTGGCCTTTTAATCTTTACGTACGTAGTAGCAGAATGAGGAAAAACTACAATACGTCCTCAGTATCAAGAGGACTAAATTTATGGCCTTAAAGGCGGACAGAAACTGACCGAAAAGCACGCGTGAAGTAAAGTGGCGAAAAGTCTCACTCTCTCTATGCTAAAAACCACAACTTAAATACTCAACAGTTTACAGGCTCAATTTGCATAACTAAAACTAACCGCGTTTATTCTGGCCAGAAGTGGAAAATCAGAGGGGACACTAAAGTTTTAAAATGAAATAAACGTTAACAAAGCTTAAAATCCTTACAAACATGTGTCTTGGCTACAAAAACTTTGAACAATCGATGCTCATCAACGTTTTCTCACACGGAATAATAGCATGACAGTGCTTGTAAGTTTATGCTACAAAAAGTGGATTTTGTTACAAATTACATTTCTCAAAGTATTTTCTGATGAAGGTAAAAAAGTGTAACAAAACCGAATGTCATTGCTGTAAAAGGTGAGAAAACATGGGAAAAGTAACAATTTTAGTAATGCTGTAGACATTCTTTTGATTTCCTAAAAGAATCAGTATTTAATGGGAAGTTTCAGTTGCTTCCATAGAGGAGCTCAGAAGTTCTCAGTAGAGCGTGTTCTGCCTTTTGGCCACTTAGTTGCTTTAATCTTTAACTTCTGTGACTTTTTTTGGCATAAATACTGTGAGCGCTTTCACAGACTGCTTTAAAGAAACGCATAAAAGTACATACTTTTATGCCTTTTTAAGGAATGTTATAGATACTTTATGCATATTTATAGAATTCTAATTCATTCAAATCAATATATTTTAAAAATAAATCATTTAATTTTACGCAGTTAAATTCATATAAAAAATGACTATTTTCTTTGTTTTAAGGAACAAAGCTTTTAAAGAACAAAATATTTTACTAAACATGCAGGAAAATATGTGACTTTATTAAACATTACTATCAATTAAACCATAAATCTACAACAATGAATTTAATTAAAAAATAATAGATTAGTATATCTTTGTTCACAAGGATGAAATCGTGAGATGATACGCAGTCAAAACACATTTTTTGAGAGCACTGAAAACACACTGGTTCTTTGCATTCCAAGCATTTGTATGCTGTTTTTCTCTTCTTACAAGGTGGGCGCAGACTACATGTTTTTTTTTTCTTTTAATTTTTCTTCTTGAATTGATAAATCCATTCTCTGAATTTCCAAGGATTCTTCTAATTGTTACCCTCAGTTCCCTTTGCAAAAACGCGGAAGTTATCCCAACTTTCAGGTGCGGTTTAATAAGTTGATTTGCTAATAAAAGCATATTTTTTTCTTTATAGATTTGTAGCATCAGGATATAACTGGAACAATATGTAGGAGCATAAATTCCAAGTATCTCCGGGTTCTGCTCTGGGGCCTATTTTTGCAGGATGTTTCAGACCAAAGAGCTGAATTAGTGTGTTATGCTTTGGTGTTCAAACCGCACGATTGGGTTCTTTTTTCTACCATTTAAAGTGATTTTTTCCATAAAAATTATCATTTTATTTACAGTCATTAGAAAAATTATAACATTCATTTGCAGAATGCTCAGATTCACTTTTGCTTTCGCTGTGAATACTACATGATTCTTCAGAATCAGAGTATTCTACATAAAATATATTGTTAGCAAGATATTCAATTTTTTTTAGTAAGATACACTGGACGTTTTCTTGTGAAATATGAAGCCATATTTATCACTTTTGTGAAAAAACATGCATCCGGTAAATAACTTCTATCGTCCACTAAACTGGTACGCATCTGCTGTGAGCGGTCTCCTAGACCACTTAAAAAGTAAAAAAAAGTGGTGACGGAAACCATAATAAAGCTAGAAGTGTAAAACTGGATATGTGACCTTATGGGACGGGTTTGGGAATGTAGAAGGAAGGACAGGGACCATTCTCCGTTTTCAGGGGTGGAAACAACGGTTAGAAAATCTTCAGCGGTTTCTCAGACTGTTCACAGTACATAAAAGTTAAACTAATTATTCTACGTTCGGATGTATTCTTACGTGCCTATTAGCAATCACCGGTGCGGTTTAATTAAGGACCAACTCGGTTAGGTACTTCTGTACAACTTCGACTATGTTTTAGTCAATTAAAACTAGTTTAGTTGTTTATTTTCGATCTTAAGTTAAAGCCCAAGTAGAGGCTCGGAAGCCCGAGAGAAGCCGACTGTAAATATTCTCAAATAAACTAAAAGTGTAATTTAACCCTTCTTTGGACTTTCTTGTAGTTCTCAGAAGGCCAGAGAATAGTCATTACATTCCTCGCCAAGAATTTTAGTTGCCAAGGGCACTCAGTTTAACTAGAACGCTATAATGCAATGTGTGGTGGATGGGGAATTGCAAACCCAAACACGGTAAGCATGAAGCACTTAAGAAATAGAAAATAATTTTAATTAGGGATGCTTACAAGAAATAAGTGTTTGATATTTACAAAAATTTCTCAAATAAACAGCTAACAATTACATTACACACATTGCAACTACGACGATCTCATTTATAACACGTATATTGTTCTCTCCTGATGACCTTATCCTCAGAAATGTTATTTTTGCTCGAATTTTCACCAACGTCGCAGAGCATTTATTATAATAATAATATCCTTTAAAAGTTTATCAGTTGATGACAAATAGCTAAGTAGAATCATAACATTACAAGCACAAATATACAGATTTAAGTTTCATCTTTCCGTTACCTAATCTACCTTATTTTATTTAACAACCAGCATACTTAAAATAATATTCCGATCTAAATACTTTGCAAATCCCTGTCTTAAGCCCATATCACACGGCATTTGCTTCACACGAACAACTGTTTCGGACAATTTTTCTGCCTGGTTTACTATTGAAAGAAAGACGTGCAACTCTTTCCTTCCTTTCGAAAAAAGTTGCAAGTTGTTCGTTTTCAACCAATCAGCTATCAGCGTCGAACGCTGTTAGCTTGTTTGTAATGGAGAACCAGTTTCCCCTGTGTTAACCCCAAAGCGATCTGTGGTGATTGGCTGTTGTGACAAAGCAGAAAAATTGTTCCAAACAGTTGTTCTTTCGAAACAAGGTGACGTGTGATAGCAGCCTTAGTGGTCTTGTCAGTATTCTACTACACTATATTAAACATTCCCTCCGTCATCTTTTATGAGGGAGAGAGCAACAGGACAAAAGCAGACTAATAAATCAGTCCCCGCTGTAGATGAGAATTCCTTATAAGATCTTTAGACATGTATGGCTTCGGTGTATCTTACTTTACGCCATATATTATCGTGACAAGCGAAACCAGTGAAATGACATTCGTGACAACCTTGCTCAACACTCTGAAGCAGTTTATTGAGATTAGGTGAAAAGCGGAAAGCTGTAGATTAGATTGTACTGTATCTTAAGATTATCACGCAAAGTGTATTGAATAATCCCACAGCAATCTTCCGGAAATACATTAATCTCAAACAAATGCTATATAATATATATTCTTTACATAACAGTTGAAAAAGATTAATTTGAAATGAAAAAGAATGTGATTCCATTCGAATTTCCCATTTTATGGAAATAAATTATTTTAACAAGATTTAATTTTCATAGTTAATTTCATTGCCACTTTGCAAGTGGTTTACAGTTCATGTATATTAAAAAAAGAAATGGTGAAAAATAAAATCATTTGGAAAAGAATTTTAAATTTATGTTATTTCATTTTTATTTCCTTGTACGAAGTAAAAAGGAAGTATTGTAAACGCGAAAAATTTTGGGTATCGTATTTCAACCAAAATATCGATTTTGACCGCTACCCAATGCCAATTAATCACGTTTTTGCGTGACATCCGCAAGTAAGGACAGAATAAAGGACTATTTTCCTCCAAAAATATTAAAAAACTGATTTAAAAGGAATTCTGAAGAGAATTTTTCGTGGCGTCTGTGCGTACGTAGGTATGTACGTACCTATCTCGCATAACTCAAAAACGATTAGCCTCAGAAAGTTGAAATTTTGTATGTAGGACTGCAATAACATGTAGATGTGCACCTCGTATTTTGGTTGCAATCGGTTTCATTAAAAGTATAAAATACATGTATATATATATATATATATATCCACTCTGTTACTCGGCTCAGTGATTTCAGTTTCTTTATTCTTATATGTTTGTAAATTTTGCATTTTTTGGTTTAAAAATGATTGAATTATGCTGTTCTCATCTTCCGGTTAAGGTTTTTATGCCTTTCGTAAATCTGGAAGCAATATTTGTTCAATTATTAGCAATTTAAAAGCTGTTTAATTGCGGTTAAGTTTTAAATAACCTGGCGGACACATTTGTTTACATTTGAAACAGCAGAATAGTAGATTTGTTGCCAATCTAGAGAGACTAAGCTTCGCAACAACAAAGATAACGGATTCATTTATTATTGCGAATTTAATCATGCTTAATCCATTCTGGAATTTATTCGTGGAAATAAAAGTGTTTAAGATTTACTTCGTAATTTTTAAAACAGATATTTTGAGTTTTTATGTATTTTTGGCTTGTCGCCAAGTGAGAACTGAATTAATTGAATGAGAAATACTGAATCGTCTGTGAAAAACTGTTTCTTTTTTGTTTTGTTTGATTAATTTCTTTTATACATCGTTTTAGAGTTATTATAGTAATTGAATAGAAGATGTGGCAACAATTAGAGAATTCTTCAAATGATATAAATTTATATGCATTCTGAGTTATAATATGGACGAAATGTAATGCTGTTAAGTGAAGCTAGCGCCAGAGTTTCGCTATGGTAAACAAATACAGTGAATTTTAAAGAGTGGAATTTATTCTATTGTGGTTTATACGCTATCGAGAAGTATATTTAATTCAATCGAATAAGTTTAAATGAAATGCAAGAAAAAACGCGTATAATTTAATATTCCGTACAAGGAAGTCATGTGGTGTACACATCAGATTTTTTTAATATTATATCCATGACGCGATGAAATTAATATTTGGATTGAATAAATATTTCTCTACATTTTAGCTATACTATTTTTTTAATTTACTTTTTTTATTTTTTTAGTGTTTATATATTTGTTTTTATAATTACTTATTGAATTTCAAAAACTCTCCCGTTACATCTGCTTGCTATAAGAAGTTATTGCCATTACATTTCCATTTTTTCAGTGGATAGTATAACACTACGCGTAAGACTGTCAATTGGAAATTCTAAAGATATGATGTTTTTAAATATTTTTAGTCCTCTTGAAACGTGTATGTATCTGTAAATGAAAAAAAGGGCCTGTTGTTTCGTAATATAAAATTTGTAAACCTTCGTAATATATATATGTTTTGTTCCTTAAAATTATTTTCTGTATCTTAGAAACATTTACAACTGGAAATAAGTATATATGATCAGTATATCAGGAAATAATATCTAAAATTAAATACGCCATCCACCGCTAATTCTAAATCATAATTACGTCGAAGACAGTTTGAAGAACACAAAGAGATCAGTACTCAATACTCAGTACAATAAACAAAAGAAGAGAGAAGACTCAGTACAATAAACAAAAACAAAATTTTTGTTAACAATTCAATTTAATTTAGATTAGTTTCCTCTGCAATTTAAATCCGCATTCAAAGTGTCAAATATCACGTTCTAAATAGCGTAATTAAATAGCTCTGGAGTGTACACCACATGACTTCCTTGTACAGAATATTAAATTATACGCAATTATTCTGCATTTCATTTAAGCATATTGAATTAAAGGCTAAGTTTAAAGGATTTTGACATTAGCTTTCACTGTTATTATTCTATCCGGTTTTCGCTTTCATTTTGTATTTTCTATGGACACTTTTGTTTTATGCTGATAATCAGTGTTAAGGATTTTCCATCACACCGCAATAAATAAAATGAACTTTTTGCTCTTTAGGGTCGGTTAATTGTACCTAATAGAACTCCATCGTACCTTGAATAAATGTTCTCTGGGCTTAGCATTGGTTCTCTAAGTATTATAAGAGTAACAAAACTGAAAAGGTAATAACTAGTTAAAAGTTAATAAAAGAATGAAATTGGAAAAATTGCACAAAATACGCAAGCTCTTCGTTCAACAGAAAATATTTTCTAATGTGTAATTTGAAAACATTTCATTAACATATTACAAATAACAAGACAGAAAATTAATTTTATAATCAGTAACATTCTCTATCATTCGTTATATATTTCTCTATGATGATCGTCTACATGAACCTTTATCATTTAAATCTCTAATTGAAAATAAGGTACAACAAATTTTGTTCCGAGTAATATCCGTTAAAACTATACTCTCCCAAAAACATTTTTCTTTTTATATCTTTCTATTACAAATATCAGCATAAAGCAATTTAGACATTAGAAATTTTTATTTTTAACAGTTTGGCAAAAGAAAATATATTGTTACGGATTTGTATTTAGTTGGCTATTTTTAGTAGAATTGCAATTTAAAATTGTTTTATTCCCCGTGTAATGCAGTGCTTGACGAGTTTTAAGAGAAAGCTACACCGAAAAGGTAAAAATACAGGAGCAGACGCATTTAATAAATAGATATCTCGTAATTTATGTTTAATATGAAATAATGCAATTATGTGTGTTAGCTGTAACTGTAATTCTACTCTTTCGTTTTCCAGAAACCTCGAAAAATTACGAGAAGCTTCTCGTGACTGATTAAAAAGCTTATAAATGTCGGAGGAAAACATCTTAGTTCAGTTGTTTATTAGTTTTTTTATATAACTGTTGTTGTTTACTGTAGCGAATTCGCGGTAAGATCGGATTAGCTTCCTCTTCTTGGTTTGTTTTTTATCCTGATGTTTAGGACTGTATATACAAGTTTCTTTATCGTGAGATTTTATATTGCCATTACTTACAGAATACTCACTTGCAGTATTTTTTAATGAATAGAATCATAAATATAATAAACTCTCACTCACAGTTTGGTCTTGTTATGATGCTATTCAATTCGGCAATTGCAATGTATTTTATGAATTTTAACAGAGAATACTAAAAGAAAAGCTAAAACTTAATTCTTTTCCAGGCAAAATAATTTATAGTTCAAAGTGCACAGCACCTTTGCGGTAAATATTTGACTTTCTAAACGACTGGATCTCTCATGCATACTTATGCCATATTTTAAATCTTTATATACTTTTCACAGCTACTTAACTGTTTTAGAGTAGAGTTCAATACGTAAGGTGTTTTATACTGTAAAACTGTAGGAATTTGGAATTTTGGGGGAATTAGCCGAAAAAGGTGAGGAAAGTGTGCAAATTACAAACATTCAAGAAACTTACGAAATCCTACAAGACAAGACACTGATGCATTAATCAACTGTAATGCATCGAAGTTATTAATAAATAATTTTAATTACTTAAATTCACAACAGAATTATAAAGAACGAAGGGTTTGAAGACTATTCTTGCTTTCCAAATTTTAAAATTAAAGAGATTTAAAAGTACAAAATGGGAAAATGAATAGAAGACAAACATTTTTAAATAATTCAAAATAATAAATGACTTAAAGGGAAAAAAAATCTAAAAGCTTTCACATTCTATATTACGCCCAAAGGAGCGTTTTTTAACGTTTTATGTGTTGCATTTATTTATTAAATACATATTCTTTGCACTCAAACCATAAAATTCAATTCACCAGCAATATCACAAAATATTTAAAAGAGCATATCTTTAGAGTTTCCGATGCACAGTCTCGCGCGCTGCTGATAATTTTTTTTTCCGTACAGTGTTACCATTGCTTCCTTTGAAATCTTTGAGTTTCTTAATCCAAAATACATAAATGCTTTGCAAAATGTGAAATAGATAATAAAACAAATTCTAAATTCCAAATGTGGGCTTCCAGATGCGCATATTCGTGTGGAGACGTACGTTATTCAAAATTAGATGGCGCTAGGTACCGTCGTTTTATAACAATGCTTAAAACATGTATATACATTCATGCAGATTCTTCATTATTCCATTTCTTTAAATAGAATACTGGCCTCTAAATTTGGTGGCAACAATTTAAAAAGTGATTTGCTGTTTATAGTGAATCCACGCAAAATGCCAAAACGAAATTAATAGCCCTTCTGGGCAAATTGCTCTTTTGGACTAATAATAGTATGGAACACAAAATATAATTATAAAAATAAATTATTATAATTTATCAAATAAGGATTTCATTATAATAAATTCAATTAAGAATTAAGTAATAATAATCATGTAATTAAAGACTTGTTTACTATTGATTGGTTAAATAATTGTGTTTGAATCTGCAGCCTATGATTTATGATGTGGTCCCTGCCGTGTAAATTGTTCATGTGAATCGAAAAGAAAACGCATCCCATTGTAAGGAATATGCATAACCATTTATCTAAGTCATGTTTAAAGAAGATCAGTGGAATTTCAAATTATCGTTTTTAAGAAGAAAACAGTTATGAGTTCTGCGCAATAAAACACAAATATTTACTTCACAACATAATTACTACTGCTTTAATAATAGTAAAAAACATTAAAAAGCCCTACAGAAATGTTCTTTGTTTCTCGCAGACGATGTTATAAATTATATTTGCAGAAAATCATTTTTTTAGTCCAAAGGGATTTGAATCCCGAAGGACTATGAGTTTCGTTTTGGCATTTTGCGTCGGACTCATAAATGTCGGTTCACTTTTCAAACTGTTGCCACAAAATGTTAGAGTCCTGCATTATATTTGAAGAAATTAAATAATGAAAAATCTGCATAAATGTATGTATATTTCTCGTATTGTGATAAAACAACGGTACATAGAGTCATCGAATTTTGAATAACGTAATCCTCCAACGAATATGAGCATGTGGAAGACCAAATTTGAAATTTGAAATTTGTTTTATGATCGATTTCCTATTTTTTAAAACTTTGACGAATTTTTGATTAACAAACTCAAGGATTTCAAAGCGAGCAATGGCAACGTTGTGCAGAAAAAACATTTTTATCTCCAGCGCGTGAGTCTCTGTATCGGAAATTCTAAAGATATGCTCGTTTTAAAACTATTTTGCGATATTGCTGTTGCACTGGATCTTATGGTTTAAGTGCGAGGAACATGATATTTAATAAAGAAAGTAACACACAAAATGTTAAAAAAACGCCCCTTTGGACGTAATTTAAAATCTGAAACATTTCAGATTTTTTTTTTTTTTTTTTTATAATATTTAGGTAATGAAAGGTAATAAAAATGCTGATTGGTCGCATGAATTCTAACGGTGTGTTGGGAGCAAACGCAGGTGTCCATTTATTGCTCCATTTTATCAACCGATGTTAACCATTTCATTATTCTGCTAATTAGTCCATCTAGATACGGAATTCATCGCGTGATTTTGAAATTGATTAGTTGTTGAAAGCAAATGAGAAAATCTGAAGCCATCTCTCAGGCTAAAAATGAATTGATGAATTACCGGCACGCGAGGTATAAAGATTCTGCTTTAATGGAGTACTCATTATCGTTATTCTAATTTAAAATCGAATAGCGAAGGTAATAAATTAATTTTGGAAATACACCATTTTGTAAAGCACTCTCACATGGTTGAGCCAGCCAAAAACGTTCGCAGATTTTGTAAATAATTTCGAGATTCATGTTTTATGCTGCAAAATTAACATGAAAAGCTTGTATGAAAGCCATTTGCATAAGAAACTAATACTGAACTTTTCCAATTACATTTCAGTTCGGAGGGAAAAGAACATATCCTCACAGCTGACAGTCACCGAGCTATGATGACTTGGGCATTAGCTCTTCAGGTATGTTTGTTATTCTTTTGGCGTTTTAGATTTTCTTAATTAAATGAATGCATTAAGCTTTTACACAAAGGAGAATGTTTCACGAACATTAGATGTGTCTGTAATATGACAAAGTATATTATTTCTCAATTAAGAATGCACAAATCTTTCCTAAATTTTGAATTCATTTGGCATTTACTGCTTTCGTATGTATGCACGTATAATAACTGCCAAATGCATGTACACTGTGAAAAAACAAAATGGTACAATTCTGTATCTCCCGTTCTACTGGGCCGATTAACAAAATTCAAATTGCGTTCTTCATGTCTCGAAAGAACGACTTAGGACATATATTAGATTTATGTATAGCATATTTTTAACACAGGTATTTTGACACAAATCGGACTTTTTCTGAAATTACATGTCAATTTTTTTCCATATTTCCATTCTATGATTCAAATGATGCCTATATATTTTTTTTAATTTACTAAAAATTTTTAAAAAAATATCTTGGCGCATTTGTTTTCAGTTTGCGCCAAGTATAATTCATTTGGCGAACTTCTTAATATATGGCAACCTATTTTCCTTTCCCTTTTTACATTGTGCTTGAGAGGGAAAAAAATCACAATTTTTCTACTTTCAAATAAATTTAACATTGTGCCTGAACCACATTTGGCGTTGTTATCGTTTTGAACAAATATGCCAAATTTCAAAACGCGCCAATATATAAATTTACCTATAACTTCGGAAATTTTGAAAAAAATTCTAAATTTTTGCAGGGATGCTTAGAAACATCTACTTTAAGAAGATGGTAAAAATGTTATAGATTTCAAAACATTTTTCAAAAAAATTACAAAAAAGTTATTTAAAAATTGAAAATTTTAAAATCATAAAAAATGGGCGAATTTTATTTGGAATGTACCTAAATTTTGAAATGTGAAAGGAAGAATAAAAAAACTTTAATAAAAAAAGAGAGGGTTTTTTTTTTTTTTTTTTTTTTTTTTTTTCTTCACTAATGGCAGATTGTGAAATGCAATTATCATGGAGGAGTTAAAATTTTGATAGCTAATTTTTTAAAAACTACTCGGGCGATTTTTGCAAAACTTGGCAGTTTGGCATAATTTGAGTCATAGAATTGAAACATGGGAAAAAAATTGGCATGTCAGTTCAGAAAAGGCCCGATTTTGTTACATACTACCTATAGTAGAACAATGTTATATATAAATCTAATACATTTTCCAAGTCGTGCTTTCGAGACATGAAAAAGGCATGTTGAATTTCGTCAATATATAGAACTGTCCCCCCCACCTTTTTTTTTTTTTTTCCCGCAGCGTACATAACAGATATATCTAAGGGATGAACTTCTCTTTATAGTTCTTTAGACAAATTTTCTATTGCATTTTATGGTGATATAAAAGTAATATATTTCAGTGGCAAATCTAGGCTGCTTGTTTGAAGGATTAATCTCAATATATAGCAGATGTCTTTAAGCTCTGATACTTTTTATTAGACTATTACTAGTGATTTTCTACTCCGAAATGAATAAAATTTCCGAAATGAATAAAAGTAGAAATCAGAGTTTAGAGCTTTTCACTTTTTCTTCCATATTTGCCTTTTCTTTCTGCAGAAAATGATCCAGTTTCATTGCGTTTCCTCAGAATTCGAGAAACGCTTGAATTTCCAACGCCAGCCGCACAAGCAATAATCGTTACAACTATGTCATAATCTCTCTTGCTAGGCTCCAATTTTTTCTCACTCAAATCAACGAATTCAAAACGTACTTAAATATATGCAAAAGTAACTTCCTGTTCTCACAGAAACAAGCTTAAATTTGGTACAATAATCCTAAATTACAGTCTAAACCAGTTTTAAGTTGACCAGATGTCATCCAGATGATATTAAGACTGAGACTGAGATATGAGACTATTAAGACTGAGATATGAGAATCATGCCGGCGACAGCTGGTAACCGACTTAAAATTTTGTGAAAAATTGCTTTGTCCCAAACAATGTGCGCACTATAGTATGTTAGTATTTGCCAAGCGCTGTGTAAAGTAGAGTTAAATTTTTTTCATAAATGCACACATTTATGCCTGTACATTTATAGTAATAATGTTGACAAATTATGCAGCTAATCAGTCATCTCTTCAGCTGAATTGCGATAAAAATTTCAACAAAACAACAGTGAACGGTAGAAGTTCCTTATCTTTGCCGAATATAGAAGCAGTTGCATAATGTAAGTTTCGCTTCGAATAGAAGTCTAATTTAAGAATTTGCTATTAGAAAGCATGGGAGGAAGATTTCAAATATAACTAACTAGCAGCTTCGCAGCCAGCCATCGTCTGGCTTTTAAATGTACCGGAAAAATGGCTGAAGAGAAAACCAAACATTAAATTTAAAAACTGCTCAGAATTTTACTCTGTAGAACAACTTCATTAAAAAAAGTTATTACGTATAACAAAATTACAATGAAATAAGCAATATCCCTTAATACAAATATTAATTATCCTAATAAATAAATTAACCAACTTCCCTTTGCAAAATCTTAAGAACTCAAATGGTATAAAGGAGGTTAAAAATTTTGTTTCCTAAAAAAATCACTCAAAACTTTTCAATATCTTAAAGACAGTGAATTGAGTAATAAATAACATAAAAGAATACAAAAAACAAAAAATTCTGAAAAGCAAAGTATAATTAATGATATTTTGTCTTATGAGAAAAAAATTACAATAAAATAAGCTATATCCCTTAATACAAATATTAATTATCCTAATAAAAAATTAACCAACTTTCCGTTGAAGAAAAAAATCATGCAAAACTTTTCAATAACTTACAAATAGTGAAATGAGCAAAAAATAACATGAAAGAAACTCAAAAAACAAAAACTTCGCAGAATTTTACTCTGCAGAACAACTTTATCAAAAGAAAATCAATAAAAATGTATTATATATATAAACAAATGACAATGAAATATGCCAATCTCTTAAAAACAGTGACATAAGAAATACGATGAAAAATTGTTGCTAAACCCATATTTCTATAAGAATGAAACTACAGTACACTCCCGATTATCCACAGATTGGGTGGCGCAGCCGCCGCGGAAAACAAAAATCGCGGATAATCCGAAAAAAAGCTAAAAACGGGTATAGCAAAAGAGAAAACAGTCATTCCAACTTTGAAAAATCGTTTTATGTACAATAAAACGTAAACAAACAGCAGGAAATGTTTGACTAATGCTTAATATTTTAGTATATCACTCAAAACTAACCTAAAATGCATTTTGTTAATGAAAACAGGAAAGTGCTTTGTCTTACGAGAAGCGTCAAGGATACACAGAAAAATTAATACATATGTACTGTTTCAATACTGTAATGTATTATGCAATTGCAATAGCATAACTGTAAAACTACACCTTTTTGAAGAAATCAGTCATTTGTGTTTGCTTCTTGCTTTGGAAGCATTTTCTCTTGATCCGAGATTGCATTTTTTGTAGCATAAGTTTCTCGGCGAATTCCGCGTCGTCTTGTTCTTCCAAATAGCTCAGCAGTCCGTCGACTTGTTGCAAAGCCGCTTCGTGAGTCTTCCGCATCTGCACAGTGGGCTCTTCTTTGCCTTCATTTCGTTGTCCTTCATTCTCGGTCTTTCCCCTTGCTTTCTTCACAATTTCGTCATCTGTCAAGCGTTCGAAGCCAGGCTCGTTGACGTCCCACTCCAACCACTCGTTAATGTTTTCAGCATCGACGTTCTCACCCCCCCCCCGGAACTGTTATCGGCAAGAGTAGCCGTGGGCGTGTCTACATCTTCATTCTCTTCTTTACAACTCAAAGGGGTTAGGTTGTTGTTGGCTTCAACATTAGGCAGGAGTTTTCTCCATGATTTTATGAGGGTTGACGGTTTTACTGAGTCCCATGCAGATGCAATATCGTAGATGCTGTTCAAGATTGTGTAGTGTTTCCAAAACTCTTTCAGATCATAACCTTCTTCAATTTTGGTCATTAGCAGCTTGGTTTGGTATGTTCTCTTCATTGTTGCAATGACTCCTTGGTCCATGGGTTGGATTAGCGCAGTAACGTTTGGGGGAAGAAACTTTGAAAATATTTGTCCATCAGCACGCTTGTTGCTGGGTGAGAAGGTGCATTCTCGATCAATAGCACAGCTTTTTCAGGCAGGTTTTTCGATTTAAGATGTTTACGCACCTGAAGAACAAAGATTGTTTGGAACCATTCTTGAAAAATGTTCGGTTCATCCATCATTTTTTTGGTTAAAGTAATCAACGGACAAATTTTCTATCCTTGTGCCTTTGGAAGATCTCGGTTTTTTTTTACTTTCCAATAACACCAAGTCTAAGTTTATGTCCACCGGTAGCGTTACTACAACACATGATAGTGATCCTTTCCTTGCGGCTTTTATGACCCGCCGCTTTACTTTTACTTTCAGATGCTAAAGTGCGAGTGGGAAGACATTTCCACAAAAGTCCCGATTCGTCGGCATTGTAAATTTGTTCAAAAGATAGCTTCAAAGATAGCTTAAAACAAATTCTTCAAATTCATGGAGGAAATCGTCAGCTGCTTGTTGGTCACCACTAATTTTCTCCCCATGAAGTCCAATTTCTCGAATTCCATGTCGCTGCTTAAAACGAGTCAACCAGCCAGAAGACACATCAAAATTACCTTTCAGGCCTAACAACTCAAAAAAAGTTTCTGCCTTCGCCGCAAGGATAGGACCATTTACAGGAGTACTCTCTTTTCGAACTTGAGCTAACCACTCTGGCAATGCCGTGTCTAGCTCGTCAAAGGTAGAACCCTTCATAGATTTTCGCGTTTTCATTGCGGAAGCACTGTTCGACATTGATGCAAAGTTCACCAGTTTGTCTTTTTGCTTTAGAATGTCACGCACTGTTGTTTCCGCGATTCCGTAATCCAATTCCATCTGCTGCTTGTAGCGCCGTTTGCTACTTTGGAAATTAATTCTAGTTTTTGCGCAATCTTCAGCACAACCTTCTTTCGTTTTCCTGACATTTTAAATCGGTAACGAAAAACACAAGACCAAAAAGCACAAGCACTGAACACAATAAAAGATAAGAAATTAACTCCGACCTAACCAAACACTATCAGGCTTAAACTAACAATGGCGAGGGGGAGGAGGTGGACGTGCCAGTAAGGTTATGACGAGAGAGGGCGGTGGAGCGGGCACTGCAAGGGTGAGTAAGAAATCACTTACTCCTCAGAGGGAAAGATTCCGAGAAGGCCGAGGGGAAAGTTTGAGAAGGCCTGGAATATTTTTGCGATAAATAAGCACGATGTTAGCAAATTTAACGTTTCGCTCAGTTTTGTGAACATTTTCATTTTCTTTGCTTTACGCTTGAAAAAAAAAGAAAAAGAAAACTTTGTGCGGCAGGCGCGGATAATCCACTGCACGGATTATCCACCCGCGGATAATCGGGAGTCTACTGTATTCAAAATAATGCGATTTCATCAAAAATCTATCAACAACAATAAGAAAGGAAAATTGTTGCCATTTTTAAAGATGTGAGAAGTGTACTCGGAAGCTTCATTTAAAATTTTTTTTTAAAATACAAAATATTGTCATTTTTCCAAAATTTGTTTTGTAAAAGCAGTCGCAAGGATGAATGTTAATGTTTAACGTGTCCAAAAATCGAAGAAAAATAAACTGTACATTTTTAAAAATAGACTTTTTTAGAAAAAATCCCGCTGAAAAGGTGTTAAGCTCCCTTTGTTAAATAAATTCGTATTGAATCGATTTATTGGAACACGAAATTTATTTTAAGTTCGCAAAATAGCTAAATGCCTACGTTTCTTTTATGACGATGTGAAATGGAGTGTGTAGAGTAAAATCTCGCTTTCCTATAGGCCATTATGTCTCAAAATGACGCGATTTCGTCACAAAACATAAAATCAAAAACAATTCGAATTCGAATTTCGAAAACATCCTTCGAGGTGCACATGCTCTTGTCTAGATGCACCTATGTACCAAAGTCGTAGCCGTGGGTCTATTAGTTTACGCGCAGCGCGAACGCAAGGCACACTGACACACACACACAGACAGACTCTTTCTTTTATTATATGTAGAGCTGAGAATATAAATAAAGGTATATTTTATATATAATGCAAATGAAATAAAATAAAATATACGTCTATTGTTTTCGTCTTATAATTTTGAATTTTCGATTTACATTGTTACATTCGAATGTTACATTTGGAATGTGGTGTTGTGGTGTATTTAATTACGGCAAAGCACACAAGGGCTGTCTGCCGAAGGAGAGGGATGCCTTCGTGGAGGACTTCTAAGGGAAACTGGCTTACAGATGGGGAAAACCACGAAAACGCCCATGCAGTCAGCCCGTTCGCGGGATTCGAACCTCAGACCGAACTACCAGTGTTCAGCGACGCTCGGCCGCTGGTGGGCTCATTTGGAATGATAAAGACATAGATGACTTTCGTTGATTTTCTAAGATTACTTACAAATTTTAAACTTTAATCTGCGCGTTTGTCGGCCTAGAAACAAGATGTTTTATTTATTTATTTCCTCCGTTGCGCCAACCTCTCCTGACGATGCAGGAAAAGATGGAAATTTAATTTTAATTTTTGTTTTTGACGTATTTTGCCTCCCCATTCCTTGCAGTTTATCCTGTGCTTTTAAATACGTATGAATTTTAAAAGTATTTTATATTGTACTTTATTTTGCGTTATTACCACTATTTGTTGCCTATATCACGCTCAAGTTTGTTAGGTTTCAAGCTGTGTTTTACTTTGTATTTATTCATTCATATATATATATATATATATATATATACATATATATATATATATATATATATATATATATATATATATATATATATATATATATATATATATATGATATACCAGCTTTTGTCAGGAATAAATAGATTGTAGAAGAATCATAAATGTAGTCGTAGCTTAAATTATCAGACGATAAGTTTAAAAAACAGAATCCATTTATTATATCAGGAGAAATAGCAGTTACAAAATCATATTTCCGGAGCAAATAAAAAATAATTACTAATAACTTTTTGTATGAAGTTTACTGCATAGTTACATTTAAGAAAAAGCCCCGACATTCTTTTGCGAGTCCTTTTATAGCCTCTGGAAAGGCGAAGCTTCCAAGAAATGGCGTCAGCCAATCCAGTTGGCTTTGAATATTTCCAGAACATTCTATAACTGTACGTGTAGAAAAGGCGGAAAAACAACTTGACTACGGCGCTATGGATTTAATTACACATACTTTCAAATAAGAGAACGTCGCCATTAAAAATGAAAAGAACATAGAGTTAGAATTTTAAGTGTGTTCTTGACTATGGAATTTTATTATTACACATATATATGTGATGTATCAGCTTTTGTCCAGAATAAATAGATCGTTGAAGAAATATAAATGTAGTCGTAGCTCAAATAATCAGACGATAAGTTTAAAAAACAAAAGATCCATTTATTATTATTCAGTCGAAATAGCAGTTACAAAATCAGTTATCCGGAGTAAATAAAAAGAATTACTAATAACTTTTTGTATGAAGTTTACTGCATCGTTGCATTAAAAGAAAAGCCCCGATATTCGTTTTGCGAGTCCTTTTATAGCCTCTGGAAAGGCGGAGCTTCCAAGAAATGACGTCAGACTCGTCAGCCAATCCAGTTCGCTTAAAACTATCTCCAGAACATTCTAAAACTGTACGTGTTGAAAAGGCGGGAAAAACAACTCGACTACGGGGCTGTGGATTTAATTCCACGTACTTTCAAATAAGAGAAGGTCGCCATTAAAAATGAAAAGAACATATAGTTAGAATTTTAAGTGTATTCTTGACTATGGAATTTCATTATTACATATATATATATATATATATATATATATATATATATGTAAAATAAAAAAAAATACAATGGCTTTGCTCTTTGCGAACCAGCAACCTTTAATTAATTTTCTGCAATTCAACATCTCCCCTTAAACCAGTACCTTCTAGAACATTCGCACCTATTACATAACCTCCTCATATAAATGCTGCGTCATAAGGTTTTCTACATTTTTCTAGAAGCTACTCTGTTACATAACCTTTCATATAAATGCTGCGTCATAAGTTCTCCTACACAGATGTCTTCTCGCCTTCGTTCTGCTAACGCTTCCGCTATGATCCTCTTTCTTTGTTAGAACGTTATGACGTATTAAAGTTTAAAGTCAGTCATATCCATAGTTCAATTACTGAATAAGTTCTTTGATTAACTTCATCTGGAAAAAGTAATCTGCTCTGAATTAAAATAAAGATATGCTTGCTGTTAAAAGTGAAAAGTCCTGAGTCGTTATTTTTCTCCGTGCTTCAATCCACCCAGCTTAGTCAACCATCTGCCAGAGCGTGTAACGGAATAGCCTCACCATTCGCCCACGATGTGTTGGAATAACTGAAAACGTTACAGTTATCAATTAGCCGGTAGGATTTATCCTCTACGTGGGAAAAAGCTCCTGGATTTATTTCTAACGCGCTTCTAAATTCAACAGTAGGTCAAGGACAATTTTGGTGTGATCGTCTTATGCTTTTGCTTCTTTTCCGGCGGTGTTTAAGTGTTTTACCTCGCCTCCAAAGTTATGTGTTTATCAAGTGCTTCTAAAGTGATTGATTTTAGTGTTCAAATTGATGTGTATGTGAACTCTTAAATTCAAGATTTTGTGATTGGAATGCTAACACGCTCAAAAACGGTAAAAATGTCAACTGATAAGCAAGAATCCGTAGCTATTGTGGATACAGTGAAATTTCAATTCCCTATTTTTGATGGCACAAGTACAAATTTTCCAATAGACAAGTATCTTCTATTGTTTGAAGAGAAATGTGCCGCAAAGAACATTCCAGAACAGGAAAAGAAATTTGTTTCCTCAGAGTGTATTAGAGGAGAGGCTTTAGCCCTCTATTTACGTGATTTTTTAGATAAAGACTGGAACAACATAAAGGATATTTTTGAGACATACTTCACAACATCGGAATCTGTTACTTTTAGTGATTTTGTGTCTTTAAAATACGAGAAATTTAATAATATTGATGTTTATTTTCGTAATAAGTTGAAATTAGGAGCCAGCTTGAAACTAACAGATTCCACAATGGTGGAAGCACTTACGGAAGGACTTCCTGAGTCTCAAAGAATGCTGTTAACAGTGAAAAATATAGACACACCGAAAGACTGGATTACTCTTGCTAGGAAACTGTTTCCAGTTCAGATGCCGTTGGATGGTCTAGGAAATAGTAATTACCAATTTGTTTTTCCAAAGCAAACTGTTCCGAGTTGCTATTATCCCAGACCAGTGCAAGCCACTCCTTATCGTATCTCCCTAAGTTTTCGGAGTGTGAGACCTTTTAATTATCAACAAGTGCAATACCGACCTCTACAGTATGCGTATCGGCCAATTCGATATCCACAATTACCTGCTATTAATTATAACACAGTTCCTAAAAGAGAAGTTAAAACATGATATTACTTTAAAGTGAATGTCCAAATTGGACAGGAAAAAATTCCCAGTATTATTGATACGGGATCGCAAATTAACGTTTTACTGTTAAAAATTTTTAACAAAATTGGTGATAAATTTAGAGAAATTTCAGTGAAACCCCATGATAAAATATTTTCAATATCTAGTCAAGTTCATATAGAGAAAAAAATAAAAGTAAAGTGTAAAGTAGGTAAAATAGAAAATAATGTGATATTTTATGTAGTAAATTCAAATTTGAATTATTTATTGCTTTCATCACCATGTGTTTCATTATTTAAATTACAATTGAATTTTCATAATTATGAAGTTTATCTGCTTGGAAAACAGGTAAGTAAAAATGTTAAAGTAGAAAAGTTTTTCCAAAATAATTATGCATGTAAAAATGATATCAGTGCTGAACAATCTAGTAAATATTTTGATAATAGCGAAAATTTTGTATGTAAAAATGATCTTAGTACTAAAAATCGTGGTAATTATTGTGAAAATAGTAAAAATTCTGATAGTAAATTACAGAAATTGTTGAATGATTATAATCATATATTTGCAAAAAGTAAATATGATGTTGGTTGTATAAGGGTTGAACCTCCCAGAGTTATATTAACTTCTGAATTACCAATAGCCTATAAACCATATAGAGCATCTCCTAAAGATAATAGTGAAATTAAAAAACAAATAGATGAATTGTTAAAAGCTGAAATTATTAACCTTCTTATAGTCCTTATGCTGCTCCTGTAACTTTAGCTTATAAGCGAGACGAGCAGTCCAAAAGCAGATTGTGTATTGATTTCAGGAAGCTTAACCAAATTACTAAAACTGATTCTGAACCTATTCGTAGAATTGATGCTGTATTAGATCAATTAACAAATGCAAAAATCTTTTCTACATTGGATTTGGCATCAGGCCATTGGCATATAAAATTAAATGAAAAGGATACTGAAAAATTGGCATTCACTTCAAATTTTGGACTGTATGAGTTTACTAGATTACCTTTTGGTTGGAAAAATTCCCCAGCTGTTTTCCAACTAGCTCTTAGACAAATTTTAAACAAATATCAGATTCAATTTGCTTTAAATTATTTTGATGATATTATAGTATTCTCTCCAAATTTTGGTGAACATTTAAATCACCTTAAAATAATATTTGATATATGTGAGAAAGAGAATATAAAATTAAAACAATCTAAATGTAATTTTGCTAAAGAAAAAATTAATTTTCTAGGATATGAAATTCAAGCAGGTAATGCAAATATAGAGGTTATTAAGAAATTGCAACCCCCTAAAAGTATCAAAGAATTACAAATATTTTTAAGAAGTATTAATGTTTATCATAAATTTATTCAAAATTATGCTAAAATTAGAGCTCCATTAACTAATTTACTTAAGAAAGATACTCCTTATAATTGGACTGATGAATGTCAAAAAGCTTTTCAAATTTTAAAAGATGCATTGATTTCAGGACCTATTTTAACTTTGTTTAATCCTAAATATCCCTGTCATGTATTTTTTGATGCGTCCAAAGAAGCTGTTGATGCTGTTTTAAAACAAGAACATCCTGATGGTAGTTTACATCCAATTGCTTTTCATTCTAGAAAATTAAGATCTTATAAACAAAATTATGCTATTACTGATCTGGAATGTTTATCTATTATTGATGCAATTGATAAATTTTATTATTATTTACATGGTAACCATTTTACTGTACATACTGATCATGCTGCTTTAGTTTGGCTTAAAAATATAAAACACCCTACAGGTCGTCTATTTAGGTGGTCTTTAAAATTATTTTTGTATGATTTTGATATAAAATATAAAAAAGGATCTACTAATGTGAAGCTGACATGCTCTCTAGAAATCCTATGTGTCAACATTTAAGATTGCAAGTTAATTTATTATCATTAGAAGAAATAAAATAATATCAAAATTTAGATAATGTTTGTAATACTAAGTATAGGAAAATGAATGATGTCTTAACTATTAAAAAACAGGGATTGTACAAAATTGTGGTACCCATGTCTCTACGTACGAAATTACTTGAAAAGGCCCATATACAATTTGGTCATATTGGTGTATCATCCATGCTAAATTTGTTATCTCCACAATATTATTGGCCAGGAATTGTTCAAGATGTTAGAAATTATTGTAAACATTGTGAAGTATGTCAGTTTAATAAGAAAAGTAAACAAAAGAAATTTGGTTTAATGCAAAATTTACCATCAGTTAGTGAACCTTTTGAAATATTATCTATTGATACTGTAGGTGGTTTAAATTATTATAATTCTACTAAAAAGTATATTCACATAATTATTGATCATGCAACTAAATATATCTCGACTTTTGTTTCTAAAGGTGTAACTACAGATACTTATATAAATTGCTTAAAACAAATTTTCCAAATTCAGGTCCCTAAAAAGATTTTAAGTGATAGGAACGCTGCTTTTACATCTTCAAAATTTAAGCACTTTTTAAGCAATCATAATGTAAAACAATTACTAACTACTGCAAATAGACCCCAAACTAATGGTAAAATTGAACGTGTTAATCAAACTATTATAACTAGATTAAAATGTAAACTAAATTCTTATCAAGGTAATATAGCATGGACAAAATTATTACCCCAAGTAACTGAAGAGTATAATAATACCCCTCATTCTGTAACAAAATTCCCTCCATCATATTTAATGTATGGAAAATTATCTTATGATTCCTTAATTCAAAATCAAGAATTGTATCCGTCAATAGAAGAAGCCAGAAAAATAGCTCAAAAGAGATCTGATGATTATCATAATGTAAATAAAGAAAGATATGATATTCATTTTAAACCTAGTAATTTTAAAATTGGTGACTTAGTAATGTATGAAGAATTTCAATACCCTAATACACGTAAATTATCTCCTCCATTCTCAGGACCTTATAAAATTTTAAAACAATATTCTGAAGTTACTTATGAAATAGATAAACCTAATCCTTTAACTAAAAAGAAATCAGAAATTTTTCATTCAACTAGATTAAGACCTTTTAATCCAGCAAGTGAGTTTAAGTTAACTGTCAGAAATAGTAGAATTCCTATCTCTGTTCAAAATTAAAATTATTTTTTTCAAAATTCTCTTTTAAACATTTTCCTGATTATGACTTTTAATACCTGATTTAGACTTAAACCCTAACTATGACAAGTTATTTTCCCGACTATGACAAATTATTTTCCCGATCTTGACCTTTTATATTTTTCACATAATTTGAATTATTTTGTAGCAAAAATTTTCTTCTTCTTGTAGGATAATATTTGTTTCTAATTTAAAAAATTATAAAAAAGACTTTAACTTGATTATACAAATTACCTGTCTTATAATTTTGATTTTATATGATCTTTTATTTTTATAAAACCACTTTGAGGTAATGTACAATGCCAAAAACCAGTTACCTTGTGTTAGGCAACGGAGGTTTTTCGATATTTGTACCTAGCACCCCCCAACCATCAGCAAGTAATCACGCTGATCTTTTGGCGAGGACATTCCATAGTTTTAAAGTAAAAGTGTTCATGTTCTAGTGTATAATTGTATTATTTCTATTGAATTGTTTTTTGAATAATTATAATATTTTGTATTGAAGTGTAAAATATGTCAACCTTTAATTGCCTACGCTGAGAGGAAAAAATGCACATAATATATTATTCATAACTTGTATAATCTATTTCTTTTCTAAGTTTTATCTGAAAGAAGAAAAATTTTAAATATTTTCTAATTAAAGTTTGTTATTATGAAAATATATTCAGCGGGAAAAAAATGCATCATATTTGTGAAATATCAACATGCATCATATTTGTGGACTATCTGGCATTTCGAGATTTTACCAGATATTTTCATTCTATTCGAACTCTTTTTATGAAAAGAACTTTCAAAAACAAAATGGATTTTTAACAAAATTTTTAACAAAATTGAGGACTTTTGTAATTATAACTTATTTATTTATCAATATTCCATATTTATTATGTTATAGTTTTAAAATTAGTTACATATTGTATATTTATTTACAACTCATAGTTTTAATGTTCAAAATTTCATATGTTATAAAGTCAAAATTTTATATGAGAAAGTCTTGAACTATGATAGGCCATAGTTAAAGCTCGTACGCTAGGTCCAGGATGTTTTCATGTCTTTTAGCATACTTTTGCTTTACTCCTGTACTAATGCTTTTCTCACCCCGGCCTCTCTTTTTGACGGGGGGGGGGGAAGATGTAAAATAAAAAAAAAAAAATACGATGTCTTTGCTCTTTGCGAACCAGCAACCTTTAATTAATTTTCTGCAATTCAGCATCTTCCCTTAAACCAGTACCTTCTAGAACATTCGCACCTATTACATAACCTCCTCATATAAATGCTGCGTCATAAGTTTTTCTACATTTTTCTAGAAGCTACTCTGTTACATAACCTTTCATATAAATGCTGCGTCATAAGTTCTCCTACACAGATGCCTTCTCGCCTTCGTTCTGCTAACGCTTCCGCTATGCTCCTCTTTCTTTGTTAGAACGTTATGACGTATTAAAGTTTAAAGTCAGTCATATCCATAGTTCAATTACTGAATAAGTTCTTTGATTAACTTCATCTGGAAAAAGTAATCTGCTCTGAATTAAAATAAAGATATGCTTGCTGTTAAAAGTGAAAAGTCCTGAGTCGTTATTTTTCTCCGTGCTTCAATCCACCCAGCTTAGTCAACCATCTGCCAGAGCGTGTAACGGAATAGCCTCACCATTCGCCCACGATGTGTTGGAATAACTGAAAACATTACATATATATATATATGTGTGTATATACTATATATTATTTAATCGTTTTTATAGGACTTATTCGTTTTCTTATTAAAAGGAAGAACGTTTTCTAATCTTTTGTGTACAGTTTTTAACGATATTTATCTTTTTGCAAAATCGGTTTTCATATTATTTTGGAGTTAATTTAAGTGCAATTCTACAAGTAATGATTTCTACAAGCACAGACATAAATTAAGAAACGTTGTCGAACATCAGAAGTAAACGACGCTAAAATTATGTTAAATAAATTTGCATGTTTGTTTCTCAATTATGCTTCACGCTTAGTTTATTAGAAACATCGAATACAAAATTTGTGTTAGAGGTTTTTCTCTAAATTAACTACGCTTTTTGACTGTAATGACTTTTCTGTAAATTAACTACGCTTTATTTTTTTCTGTAAATTAACTACGCTACTGTTGAAGAATTGCTGATAATTTAAAAACAATTATCAGCATAAATTATTCTTTTCAATTAATTATTCTTTAATAATTAAGCATAAATTATTCTTTGTAAATTCATGAAATTTTATGCAATAACTAAAAAACAGTCAATATTTTATTCGATATTTCATCTAGAAATATAGACGGCTTCTTTTAAAGCGTAGATATGGTAATGTTTGAATTGTCCCTAAATAAAAACAGTATTTTTCATTTAACTAATGAACTGAAGTAATTTATCAACCAAAACTATGGAACTGGACTTCGTTGGAAATAAAAACTAATTTAACCAAAATATTCAGTGTTTTGGAAGTTCAATTTCCAGAAGTCAAAAAGACACCCTAATACGAAATCAATGAACACACACACACACACAAAAAAAAAAAAAAAAAAAAGCCAAAACTCGTAAACTGGCAACTCATTATTTTGTGAAGCCAAGGAGTGAACTGATGATGACGTATGATTTACTTTGAAAATTAGAAAAAAATATTGCTTCATTAAAAGAACTTCGTTTGCTTTTAATAGAATAAGTTTTCAGCCTCATCGCTTTGAGAGTTAAGCGTGTTATTTGCCATATTCGGGATCCATAATTTAACATTGTTAGAGAAAAAAAATCCTTGGACACCACACGACTTTCCTGATTCTATGGCATATTAAACTATATGCGATAGAATAAATTTTTATTGGTGAATATCATCTATAAATCTATAAAAATCATCTACATCTATAAATTTTTCCTGCATTTGATTTAAACTTATTTCATTAGAGATATATTTCTCGTTCAACTAACTTACTTCTCAATTCGCGGCAAAGCAAAAATACATAAAAACTCAAAACTAAAACTCTTTCATTAAAAATTGTAAAATACAAATATGTATATATATATATATAGTTAAAAGAGTTAATTTTTTTTACAATAAAAATTAGAGTTTCTACGCAACGACAAACAATTCGGCAAGAAGACAAAATTTTCGGCGTATAAAACTGAAAATTAACTTTGATCCCACTCGGCAAAAAGACATTGAAGATGCAGAAAGTGACTTAATTCACAATTATACTGAATTTCAGATCTAAGGAAATGGCAGTTCGTTATACTTAACTTTCCACTTAAACTTTTAAATTGTTGATAATTCTACAACTGTTGCATGCAGGTGTAAAAACTTTAAGCGGAGCATAAAAACCACATAATTCAATTATTTTTAAAGCAAAAAATGAACAATTTACCATTATAGACGAATAAAAAAAACTACGCTCAACGAGCCAAGTAACAGAGTGGTAATAAATAGATAGATATGTATGTTTGGCGCAGCCAATTGCAACAAAAAATGGATGTGCACAACTACATGTTACAGCCGTCCCATATACAAAATTTCACATTTTTGAGTTATGTGAGACACTTAGATACTTACGTACAGATGTCAAGGAAAGAAATCGCTTCTGAATCCATAGTAAATCCAATTTACAATCATTTTGGAACAACAACAAATCCTTTCTTCTATCCCTACGTACAGATGTCACGCAAAAACATAGTTTAAATGGTTTCGAGGGCGACTGAAATGGATATTTTCGTTCGAATATAATACCCGAAATTTTTCGCGATTACAACGCTTCCTTTACCTTGTGGAAGGAGGTAAAAATATCTGTGTCAAGAATACCAAACCAAATTAACTCGGAATCATCCAGATATTTATTTTCAGAACTGAATATCGCCTTACAAGAAATTCTAATTAATTTACAATAATTATTCTCTTCTGATTTCATAAAGTATGGGACTGAGAACGTTATTGTATGACAGAAACAATATTTCTCAATTTTGCCTATGTGCGCATGCTCAGTATATAAAGTAACCTGCTATTCTCTCATCAAGTAAGGTTTCCAATACTACTATACGAAAAAAAAATGGCAGAAGTCTTTAGCAGTCTTTATTTCCATTACCCGCTCTTATTTCTACGATATCAATTCTCTTCATATATTTCGCTTACAAGCAAGAATTTCGCAATTAGAATCGTCTGAATGCTGGTTGCGATATCTCTGTAAAGCATCTTGAAAATAGCCGTATTTTGTATTTTACCTTTGAATTACATATAACATATCGTAATTCTGGTATACATTTAAAACTATCTGTCTTGAATTCTAGAATTCCATTACGTGTACTTTATGGAATGCAAAATTTTCTCTTTCAAAATATACTTGCAAGAGAAGGAAATTCGGTACATTAAACTTGTTTTTCTTAAATACAAACAAATTTTACTACACCATTTGCAGTTTAGATATTGTAAGAAAATGTATTACAATAAAAGACTTTTAAATTAATTATAATACGTAGTTAAACAATACTGCAAATTGTAATAACTTTCTGAAAATGAAGAGTCGTATACGTTTTGCAAACAAGATTATAAAATAGACAGATTATACAATAAAATTATAAAACAGATTTAAAGATGAATGTAAAGTATTTTTCGTGCTACTGTTAAAACTTTTAAGTCTCATAAAAGTTTCATGAATAGAATTTAAAGTAAATCAGATAAATTCATTTTCAAATGCTGTAAAACGGTCAATGTTATATATTAACCTGATTTTTTTACTTCCTTGTACGAAGTAAAAAGGAAGTATTGTAATTACGAAAACTTTTGGGTATATTTCAACGACAATATCCATTTTGACCGCTATCGAATGCAATTTTAACGATTTTATGAGCGAAAACTGTACGTAAGGACAGAATAAAGGAATCTCCCCCCCCAAAAAAAAATATAAAGCTGATTTAAAATGAAGCCGCCTAGACGGTACAGTGGTTAGGGAAGCCTGACTGCGATACCGAAGGGCCGAGTTGGAACCCCGGAGAAGGCATGGATGTAAATTTGTCTATCCCTTCATAGAAGGTAAAGGTGGCCCACCTAATTAGGTGCCTCCATAATAAAGAGACCACCACATCTGGCCTTAGGAGTGGCCGATGCCGGCATAGAAAAGTGCCCGCCATTGGAGAGAAAAAAAGATTAAAAATGAATTCTAAAGAGAATTTTTCGTGGCATCTGTGCGTAAGTATATGTATGTATGTATGTATCTCGCATAACTCAAAAATCAGCAGCCTCATAACGTTGAAGATTTTCATATACATGTGCATCTCCCATTTTGGTTGCAATCGGTCGCACCAAAAGTATATTAAATATACATATACCACTCTGTTGCTCGGCTCAGTGATCTCAGTTTTTTTATTCTTATATGTTTGTAGATTTTGCATTTTTTGCTTTAAAAATGATTGAATTATGTTGTTTTTGTCTTTCAATAAATGTTTTTGTGGCTTTAGTAAATCTTTATACAAGATTTGTAGAATTATCAAAAAGTTGTTTATTTGCGGCTAAGCCTAATTATTTTTACCATGGCGGCCATGTTTGTTTACATTTGAAACTTAGCAAAGTGAATTTGTTGCCAGTCTAGAGAAACTAAGCTTTGCAACAACAATGATAACGGCTTCTTTTATTATCGTGAATTAAATCAAGCTTACTTCATTCTGGAATTTATTCGAGGAAATAAGTGTTTTAAACTTATTTCGTAATTTTTAATATAGATATTTTGAGTTTTTTTATGTATTTTTGCCTTGTCGCGAAGTGAGAATGATTTAATTGAATGAGAAATACTGAATTGCCTGTGAAAAACTGTTTCTTTTTTATTTGTTTTATTTCTTTTACACATCGTTTCAGATTTATTATGTTATTTGTATAGAACATCTGACAACGATTGAAGTTCTTCAGATAATAAAAATTTTGTTCATTTCGAGTTATAAAAAGAATGAAATGTAACGCTTTTAACGGAACTTAGCGTAGAATCAGAGTGTCACTATGGTACTATGGTCACCCAGTGCGTATTCGAGAGGTCCGTGGTTCGATTCCCGGCGAGGCATGGCTTTTTTTTTTTTTTTTTTTTTCACGACTCCTTCTTCGGAATAACCTTATCTCTCTACAGCAAAGATCCAATTTATTTTGTGGCTGACACTTTTTTGTGCCTGAGAACTTACGAATGTTTCAGATAATAACCGAATTCCTAGTTCATCACAATTTCCTAGTTCATCACAATGGTATTAATAAAAAAGCTGTTTCTAAATTGAATATTTTGAGTAAAATTGTTGCAGCTACGACCTGGCGGCTTATTTCAATTTTAAATGTAATTACAAACACTTATGAAATTTAAAACAAAATTTTAAATTGGAAATGTAGAAAGCATTCATTGAATGTCATTTCAAAAAGGCGATGATAACACTTTTCAAAAATAAAGTAGTACTTCTAAAATTACGTATAAGTTTAATTTGGTATCACTTTAATGCAATCTAACTGAATGAAAAATAGTCTAATATTCTAGACTAAATTAATCTGCTCCAAGATTTAAGACGAAGTACAAAATTCAATTTAAACTAATCTTAGTATTTCGATATTTGCTCTGGTAAGAGAGTTTCCTTCTAGAATCAAACCAAATATATGGGGATTTAATATATCAAATGCGAGAGAATCAATGAGAAGCGTTTTAATTTGACGTTTTACGTTTCAGCTAATATTTATCATTAAAACTCATGAGAGGTTCGGTAATTTAAGCACGTTTTGCTAATACTGAGCTAAATAAAAGTCTATATTTATTCATTGATATTCATTTGGTTGAATATAAATCATTAATTGCTTGTGAAAACATATTTAATCATTCATTGCAAATAAATTTCTAAATTATTCTGCAAGTAAAAGCATTCATTAATTTCATGTGTTCGTGTTTCAAATTAAACAGAGAAAAGTATCTAAAAGCGTTATTGCTTGAGCTGTATCATTAAAACAGCAAAATACTTTCAAGTTGGAGGAATTTGTTTAGAAATGTTAAACAAAAGTCTATAAGGAATTACATTCAAGAATGCACAAAATAAATACCTTTAGAACAGTATTTGTATGTTACGTACGTACCTGATATATTTTTAAACACGAGGTACATTTCACTTTTTCTCACTCAATACAATCTCACTCAATACTCGTTTTCCATGTTTGAAAAGTGCAACTTATATATATTAGACATATATATATACTATATATATATATGTGTGTGTGTGTGTGTGTGTGTGTGTGGGATGTACCAGCTTTAGTCGTAGCTTAAATTATCAGACGATAAGTTTTAAAAAAAGGATCCATTTACTATATCTGGAGAAATAGCAGTTACAAAATCCTATTTCCGGAGTAAATAAAAATGAATTACTAATAACATTTTGTATGAAGTTTATTGCACAGTTACATTTAAGAAAAAGCCCCGATATTCTTTTGCGAGTCCTTTTATAGCCTCTTGAAAGGCGGAGCTTCCAAGAATTGACGTCAGCCTCGTCAGCCAATCCAGTTCGCTTTAACTATTTCCAAAACATTCTATAACTGTACGTGTAGAAAAGGCGGGAAAAACAACTTGACTACGGGGCTGTGGATTTAATTCCACGTACTTTCAAATAAGAGAACGTCGCCATTAAAAATGAAAAGAACATACAGTAGGAATTTTAAGTGTGTTCTTGACTATGGAATTTTATTATTACTTATATATATATATACACCTTTGATCTAACATAGGTATTTTGACACAAAATCGGACTTTTTCTGAACTAACATACGAATTGTTTTCCATATTTCGATTCTGAGACTCAATGCCTGGATATTAAATTTTGCAATTTTCGGTGAGAAATTTTCGGAGAAATTGAAAAATTTATCATAGGCGATTTTTTTTCAGTTTGCGTTAACAGTAATTCACTTGGCGAACTTCTTAATTTATAGCAACCTACTTTCCTCTTCATTGTCCACGAGCGGAAAAAAAGTCATCGTTCATACTTTCAATTAATTTTAACAAAGTGCGTAAACCACATTTTCGTTATTATCGCTTATAATAAATACGCCAAATTTCAAAACGCACCAAAACGTAAATTCACGTGTATCTTGGGAAATTTTGAATAAAAAAGTCTAATTTTTTGCAGGTATACTTAGAAATACATCTACTTTAAGATGACGGCAAGACTTTTATAGGTTATAATTCCAAGTTCTTTTTGATAAACTTGTATAAATTATTTAAAAATATGAATTTAAAAAATGAATCATAAAAAATAGTCGAATTGTATTTGGAATAAATCTGAATTTTGAAATGTAAAAGGAAGAATCAAATAAATTTAATAAAAAGAGAGATATTAATAAATATATACCAAACTTAATTAAGATTGATGAGCTAAGATTTTGAGAGCTAAGTTTTTAAAAACTACTCGTGGGATTTTTACAAAACTTTACTGTTTGGCATAATTTGAGTCGTAGAATCGAAATATAGAAACAAATTGGCATATCATTTCAGACAAAGTCCGATTTTGTGTCAAAATACCTATATTAGAACAATGCTGTATATAAATCTAATATATATCCTAAGTCGCGTTTTCGAGACATGAAAAACGAAAGTTGAATGTCGTCAATGGGCCCACTAGAACGGGAGATATAGAACTGTCTCACTTTTGTTTGGGCAGTATACCACTAGAAAGCGCACAAAATGTTGCACTTCAAATAATACATGGTAAGAAACTTTTTGAATGGCTTTATGATTCTCAATAAATTTTATACACCCCTTTCGTGGGTGGCAGACCTTCATATCAAAAACACATGTTTTGAAAGCTTTTAAAATCACCATTGTAATCACCAAAAGCCAAGATAAATTTCAAATCCATTTACCTGACGTTTCGCATATAATTAGCTAAATGAACAAATCTTTTATACTAGATTATTTTTATAATTATCTCATTAAACTGCGCTAAGTAGGTACTTCAAACTGGCGAACATTTTAAATCAATGAAAAAGAAACTGAAATATTGCGTACATAATTAATTTCGCCTTGAAAGCTTCTAGTATTCACTTTCGTGTTATAATCTTCTCTGAATATTTTTTAAAAATTATTTATTAAAGGTTAAAACGGCACGGTTGTTTAGCGTCTGTCATCAGACACCGTTCATTAATGAGCAACTCTTTTATCTTTTGACAACTGTCAAAGTAATTTAAATTGAATTATTTTTTCTTCTTTTTTAAATTGAAAATTATATCTAAGCTCTTAAAACACTTTAAAATATGGCAAGATGCGACATTTTTGAGAAATTCGGAAATTTCCTTTATTTTTTCTATTTAAAGCAGCTTATTTGTAAATTAGTATTCTCAATATGACTGGTAATAGAGAGGATATTCTTGGATATTTACTGATTCCTAATGGAAATGTAAAAAAAAAAAAAAAAAAAAAAAAAAAAAAGAGTTTTTCTGAAAGAAAGTATGCTTTCAATATTTTATCTTTTGATGTGATGCATTTTTATCTTTGATGTGAGGAATTTTGAATTTATATTAAATCAGTATGATCTCTCTACCTGAAAATGCATGAAAATGAAAATAAGCATGCTAATTCTATATTGCTAAATTTATCCTTGATCAGAATTTTTGATGAATAATTGCGCTGATGGTATTCTGATGGTATTCTCAAGGTTGCTTTGAATTAGATTGTTTGCTAATGAATTTAAACCCCAGTTGGAGGGCATAATAATTTCTGATGAATCTCTGCTTTTATTAAGTTGTAAATTAGATTGAAGATTTACGTCAGATGTGAAGCAACTTGTTATGAAAATAGAAATTTTCTGTCGAATAAACAGCAAATTAGTGATATCTTCGAACAGCAACGTTCTATTGCATATAGCATAATTTTGAAATGAATCAATGAGATTTCCTGCTTATCTCACAAAATGGAGAATTTGAATTCAGCTGCAAGAAAATGAGGTTAAAATTAATTTTAGTTTATTTAAAACTTATGTTTGTTTTCACCTATAATTTCATTAAATGAATTTAAAACACACTTGGTAATACCTGATGTCTTAAGTTTTCATAAATAATAATTATCATGAGAAGAAATACTGTGTTAAAATGACAAACGTAGCAGCACATAATCTCATTTCTGAATGTATATTTTAAAATATTAATATTTTTAAGAATTTTGTACAATGTAACATACACGGCTTCAAGAAAAAAAAAGCTTTGCTGGAAAAATAAGATTATAGGGGCAAGTCCATTTAACATTGAGGTCAATGGCTACCTTGCTAGATTGGCGAGATATCGCCAAGTTGGCGATGGTTTTGGTGGCTGATTTTGTACATAAATGTGGCGAAAAATCGCCTAAAATTTATAATTTTTTATGTCATTTTCAACTGCCTTTGAGAGATCCGTTATTCAAGTTATAATAATTCTTATTAGAGTTATTCAAGTTAGAATAATTCAGGTTTAAATGAAGTGTAGCAAAAAATGTGTAAAAAATGTGTATCAATAGGCTGTACAAGGAAGTTATGTGATATCCACATTAGGTTTTTTTATAAAATGTGGCAACATTTTGGACTGTTATTGGTACTATAATTGATATCTATATATAACTGTAACCGTATACTGCCCTTGTAGGCAACTTTTACCATATATGCTTCCAGTTATTTCGAGAGATAAAAGATTAGATAGAGATTTCACGGTGTTTCGGGGAAAACTATATTAACCCGGAGAAAGTTTTGTTTTGTTTTGTTAGGGCGCAGCCCGGTCCACCTTGCAAAACAAAGATTGCCCTATGACCATATGCGGGCTACGCCAGTACAAAAATCACCACACAATTATACAAATACTTAAATCACACAATGCCAATGGCTTCTTTATTGTTGTTAATAATCTTCATAATTTTATGCGCTATTCCTCTTGCCCTAAGTAAACCATTTTTCATAAAATCTATGTTCGCTCCATCAATGCATCTGGTTAACTTACATTCTGTAGTAAAGTGGACATTGTCTTCTACTTTTGTACTACTTTACATAAATCATTATCTTGAACATGGAATCTTTTGAGATAAAAGGGAAATTTCCCATGACCTGTAATTAACTGATTCAAGTTAATGTCATTGTTAATATTCATATTTTCCTTAGGAACAAAAATCTTCATGAACATATTATTTTTAGCAGAGTTTTCCCATTGAGTCCGCCATTTATCTACAATGTGACACTTCATAATGTTGATGCATCTTCTCCTGGAGGCTTGTACATCGACAGTTTCAATATCATTACTCATTGTTGCCTCCTTTGCAAAGACATCCGCCCTCTCATTGCCCAGGCAACCAATATGGGCTTTAACCCAATTAAAATTCAATTGATGCCTTACCTCCAATTGTCGGTTTTCAGTTTTCAGTTTAGTGTCAGATCTCCGTGCAGGCTTCGATCTTCATATGCACTTTGCATTGCATTCCAGTTAACGCTGTTAGTAACTATTGATTGTACTTGTCATACTAAGAAGAGTAATACGAGTACTTTGAGGGAAATTTTTAGAGCTGTAAAGTGTATTTTTTGTGACAAAAATTTATCATCATATCATTAGTGCGGTGAGCATCCAGTCCATCAAGAACTCCTTCGCACGCAACAATATATTTTTGAGAAAATAGTCTGCATCAACTTTGTTAAGACATACTGTGCAGCGTTTAAAAGCTTTCGAAATTTAAACAAAATTAAGAGCAAGGTAGAAGACTTGATGTAAAGCATACAAGCTCACTCTTTTATACTGATGAGTATTATTATTAGAAAAATATACTAAAAATGCCGTGTGTTTGTAGTAATAATTTTCTATTTCCGGCGTCACTTTTTTACGTCTCTTCTGTGTCGGAAAACCTTTCATGACGTTAATAAGTATTTTATATACAGAAGATGAATCAGGTTAATACGTATATATATGACATCATGACTTGAATTAAACGTAATGTAACAATTTTTCTTCAATATCAATAAAAGAATTAACGTGGCAATAACATATATCCTAACTATCCTATGTAATTATCCTAACCTGAAACAAGAAAAGCTGCCAAAAGCAGATATTGGATCTCGGTTCGTAATCTTGCTACTAGTACCTACTACAAAGAGTACAAACCAATAAATAAAAATAAGAAAAATTAGCATTAACAAAAATAGAGAAAATAAAGGTGTTAAATTTTTAACACCGCACCCGAAGGTGCAAAACTCAATGATGACAAAGTCATTCAATTATGTGGGGATAAAAATAAAAATAAGTCTGTGCAGGGTAGAGTTTGTAAAAGTCACGTTCGGGAATAGAACCCGAAAATTTTTCAGTACTCTGCTGCGGTACTGAGCTGCGGTGTCTACCTTAATTTTTGCTTCATGAAACTAGTTTAGTACTTTTGGCGAATTCTATGAGTATCTTGGCTGCAAGGTCCGTAAAGTAGGTTTTACTTACCTTGCCTTGGCTGCTTGGAATTCAGCTCTTAATTGTTTAAAAAGAGTTTGAGCTTGATGATTTTTTGTAATTTGCTAGAACATGGTGTCTAATAGATTTTGATTATTTTCATTTAGAATCCAACTGACTGCATCATTAAAAGTTTTGGGCATAGGTTTAAAATTTGCTTTAACGTTTTCGCTGCAAAGCATCTTTTTCGTATCTTCAGCTGGGACTTCTTTAGAATTTGAAAGTTCGGGAAAGTTCTTTTTTGAGTTTTCTGGTGGGGCAGGTGCCTTCTGAATTTTGAATTTTCTTTTTCTCACATTTTTATTTGTAAGCTTTACAGCCTCTGTAAATGCTTACATGGTCTTCACCGCAGAAAATGCAAAAAGGTTTTCTTCAGGCGTTTTCGGACATACATTGCTTCTATGTGATTTTCCACATTTGCAGCATCCTTCTTGATTATTGCAAAGGTGCTGGGTGTGTCCGTACGCCTGACAACGGAAACATTGCATAAGCCTTTTACTGGGCGAGAATCGCTCAATTTTCACATTAAAACTGAACATTCAAATGAAAAACAGCATTCAGGCGGTGTTTATTCTTAATTCCAGGAAAAATATCGGTTTTCCGTAACTTCTTTTCTTGTTCGGGTAAATTGTTTCACTCTCAGTATGGAAAAATTTTTTCTTTAAAGTCGAAGAAAATTGCTTCCTCTTTCACTAATGACGTAGACTTTTCATAATTACTTTAACATTCTTTTCGCTGGTCACCTGGAATGTGTAGAAAGAAATATTTTTTTCACTTAGAACCTTAGTCGCCTTTCTATAGTTCGTTGGGATTTTAACATAAGCGTAGATATTTCTATTTTTCATAGTGCATTAGTGTTCCTCTGTACAAATTTTTCGGAAAATTTCATCTAACTTCATCCACACAGTGGAATCCTGGGAAAAGACGATCGTTGAATTTTTCCTGCACTTTTTCCTCATTTGTTTCCATTACTTCTGTTTTATACAGAGTTTGAAGGGTTTTCGTTAGTCAGATACATCGGTTTTGGTCTTTCTGCGGCTGTCACTGGATTTTTGAGGTACTTCCATTCAGCATCACTTTCTTTTTCATATGCGAGGTTATCTTCCCTGTCTTGAGGTTGTACTGCAGTAAGCGTCGCATAGTTATTATTTCTATAGATACGTTTAAGTACTGTATCGCTTCCGAGGATATTTATCATCGTAAGAAGTTCTTCTGCCTTAGGTGAGTCAGTAATCTTAGATAATTTACTGGACAGGTTCTGAATAGTCTTAATTTCATAATCAGGGTAGATTTTCGTTTCAGATTCCGGTATCACTTTCGTCGAGGAAGACATTTCCCCTTAATGTTTTTTAAGGATCTTGTCGAGTCATTATTAGAGTCTTTCAGGTATTCCATTCGTCTTGGGTTAGGCTGAGATCTAGTCGAGTATTCCGACTCCGGATAGTTGCTATAATCATCTTCAATCGAGTCCGGTGTCCTAAATAAAAATATTTTTTGTGATTCCCGAAGGAAGCACAACTGAAGTTATTTGCAATCACAATAGATTCAAGAGCTAACAGAGGTACGTGTTACACGTTCAACAGTCGCTGATTCTATCACCTGTCTTCGTACTTATTTTTGAAAACAAATTCGAACGTTTCCTTTATATCGAGCTCTTTTTTACTGTTGAAGCAGCTATTAATTTAAAATATTGGCTTTAACGAAAACTGTTGGGCATACAGTGATGTCAAATGCAATCGCGTGATTTCTTCAAATCCAGAACATCACCTTATATAATAATAATATATTTAATGTTTGGCAGTGTTATTTTTATTTCATATATGTAAAACTTACAAGTTTTATATTAACAAACTCTACGATTTGAAAGAGAGCAGTGGCAAAACTTTTCGAAACAATGCTGCATTTTCAGAGCTTTTATTTAATATCTCAGCTGATTAAAGTCACACGGAGATGAAAATGGTCGAAATGGCTTCCTCCGAATTTTTGCAATCCGAGGCGGAGTTACCTCTCTCGAAACTCAACTCCCCGCCATTCCAGAGGAGTTTATGTCACAAACAAACAGACACACGCATAGAGATTTTAATAGTATATATGCTTCGCTTTCTACCTAGACTTATATAAGCTTAGTTCTCAAAATCATTCTTAACTTGTTCTATATCTCCGTTTCTTGAGTCTCACCAAGAACTTAACTATAAATTAGTTAGGTTACGTTTATTTACGTTTAGTTAGGTTTAGTACGTTTTATACCTAGAATAAAAGAGAAATTGTTTACTTTGATTATCACATAAAATCAGAGACTTTTTTCGCCTTAACGTACGTACCCAACAGATAGAAGTGAGGTTTTTTTCGCGAATTTTCTCCAGACAGAAATAGATTTGATTGTCAGCTGTGATCCTAAAACCAAACTTTATAGCAAATCCTCAGTCTAAAAGAAAGTATTTTATTTTGGAAAATGAAATAGGACAGTAGCGAAGAAAATTATATCTAGTATAAAAACCAATAAAGGTTAGACACTTCTTATTTCGAACAATAGCATTTCTATACCGACGTTTCATCGAATAAAAAGAGATAAATTTCTGTAGCATAACATTTATGTAGTGTACCAAGAGTTTATACCTAATATCAACACCAATATACTTCACAAAGTGTATTTCGAAACAAAGTGTATTTCAAAACATAATATTAGTCGATTTTTTTGTCTTAGATGAGAACTTTAGTTCTTCAAACAGCCAGCTTCAAATGTTATCAAGCAAATTATGTTGTGAAATTTCATTTCTTACACTTTAGTTTCCCCTTTTTGAGTTGCCGAAGACTATAATTTCTTTCTCTTCCATTATACCAAAACTACGCGTAGTTCATTTTTATATCAAAACTGAAATAGATTTCAGGATTTTATCAGTAAAAAAATTATTTTCCTGGCAGTAAGAATTTTTTCCTTTCAGTAAAAGAAATTTAAACTGTTATGTTCAATTGCCAAATAAACTGAGCTAGCAAATTTGCCACTGAATGGAGCGCTTTTGTTGGTTAACTAAAACAAAATAATCAAGAGAACACTTTTGTCTTTTTAGTGTCTTTTGCAACTATCCAAGGTATCCAAACTCTCGGTAAACCTTTAGAGAATCGTCTCTACGTCTAAAATAACAACTGAAACTTGGAAAGAGTGTAAGAGAGCCTTTATTTAAAACTGAATAAGAACAGATGGCACACTTTGTGATTACAATTCAGCCAAACACATGTGGCAAGGTAACTTAAGATTAACAGTAAGAGAAACGTAACATTTAAATTCAAATTTACCAGTAACTAAAACTATACAATCATCTTAACTGCAAGTTGGCTTAAAACTTAACTGCAGTAGAATTCAACTGTTGGCATTTATAATGCAATGATGAAGACAAGAACTCTCATCTAAGACAGCAACCTAGAAACGTGTCCACGAAAGGAAGAACACGTTCAATCTTACTGTCTGAAAATCGTAACCTTAAATAACCGCAAAATAATTTGCATTCTGGTGGGAAAATGGAAAGGGAGAAATTACAGTACAGATCCAAAATATAAAATAACTTGTTAATTAGCATAAAATAATCTACAGCTTTCCAACAGTGCGTTAATTTTGAAAACACGTGACAGATATCTTTAATAGAAAAAAATGCTATGCATTTCAGTACGCTATATTAAAAGATTTTTACAATAAATATTTTTAAGTAATCAGCGTACAGAAAATCTGTTTTACCGAAAAATTGTAAAATCATAAATTTCAGAACAGAAATCTAACTTTGATAACGCCATGCGGTAAAACAGAATACAAATAAAAATTATACAAACAATAGAGATTTCTCTTTCTGCCACGATATTTCGCGACTACCTTCGAAAACAATGAGTTTTTATTTTTTTTGGGGGGGGACCACAATACTAAACATTGGTATTGCTAATTACCATAGCTATTGGTATTGCTAACTACCATAGCTATTGGTATTGCTAATTACCATTGCTAATAGACCGAAATAAATCAATTGCATTTAAAGGTCTTTCAAGAAAATAAAAGCTGTTTTTAGCGAAAATATCTTTTAATTATTTATTCAGCGTGTTGATGTTAATTATGTATGATTAATTTGTATTATAAAACTGATTTCTATTTTGAAACTACTTGTGTTGATTTTTTTTCCTCTGCTGTTTGAGAAGCCGATAACATATAAGAAGTATGTTTTGAAATTGCGCTAAATTTTTACATTGACGTCATCGCAACCAGTCGCATGAGGCTGGGAATTTAGTGTATTTTACATTAATAATAAGTAATTAAGATTAGATTAGATGACTGCTAAAGATAGTTAAAAGCATAAATAGAAACGCAGTTAAAAGTTATTAAAATATTGTTGGGAATCTGTGCCAATTTAGTATATTTGTTTATAGAATTCCTGAGAAAACTTTACAATATAAATATTAAGATCTGTTTTGAATATCAGAAAAGTACTGTAATTCGGAAATTGCGATATTTCAGAAAATGAAACTTTTTTTCTAAGTATTTCTCTTCTTCGTTGCATTCGTTAATTAACTATATAATTAGTATAATGGTATTAATAAAACAGGATTTCATACGTCTACATTCTGTACAAAAAAATAACAGTTCTATATCTCCCGTTCTATTGGGCCGATTGATGAAATTTATTTTGCGTTTTTAACGCCTTGAAAGCGAGACATAAGTTACATGTTATATTCATATACATCCTTGTTCTAAGGCCCACCAGCGGCCGAGCGGTAAAGTCGCTGAACACTGGTAGTTCGGTCCGAGGTTCGAATCCCGCGAACGGGCTGGCTGCATGGGCGTTTTCGTGGTTTTCCCCATGTGTAACGTGTATACGAGCCAGTTTCCCTCAGAAAGTCCTCCACGAAGGCATCCCTCCCCTTACGCAGATAGCCCTAGTGTGCTTTGCCATAATTAAATAAACCAAACCAAACCAAACATCCTTGTTCTAATGTAAGTATTTTGATTCAAAATCGTACTTTTTCTGAAATGACATATATATTTTCATATTTCGATTCTACGATTCAAATTATGCTTAAATTAGTAAAATCTGTTGAGAAACGTACGGAGAAATTTAAGAATTTATCGTGGGGCACTTTTTTCAGTTTGCGCCAAGAATAATTCATTTGGCGAAATTTTTAATTTCTGGTTTAATTTACTTTACTAGTTAATTACTTTACTTACTGGTTTAATTACTCATTGTGCATGATGGAAAAAAATGGTGCATCTTTCATTCTTTCAAATAATGCTTACAAAGTGTGGAAACTGCATTTGGCGCTATTAGCGCGTATAACAAATAAACCAAATTTCAAAACGCGCCAATATATAATTTCACGTATACTTTGGAAAATGTTTACTGTAAGTCTATTTTTTTTTTTTTTCTGAAAAAGATGCCTGGGAATATAGCTACTTTAAAGGCATGGTAAAATTTTATAGGTTGCAATTCAAAATTGCTTTCAAAAATCTATAAATTGCTATAAATCTATAGATAAATTACAAAAAATACAAATTTTAAAAATAAATCAGACAATATCTAGGAGTCTTATTCGGATTGAACCTAAATTTTGAACTGTGAAAGAAGAAATCAAGTAAGTTTAATAAGAATGAGATATTAATAAATACACTGCTGGCCACTCAAATTGCAACACCATGAAAGACAAGAGATATCACAACAAAATTTATTTCGTAGATAACATGTTGACCAAGTATCAAATGATTAAATTTATAGACTTCTGTAAAGTGTCCTTCCAGAATCAGTAGCCAGAGTAGCCGCCATTGTTAGAGATCACCGCTGCCACACGCCTCGGCATTGATTCAAAGAGACTTTGGATGAGTTCTTGGGGTACAGCAGAACAAGCAGCTTCCACACGTTGCCAAAGTTGATCTGGTGTGGCAGCTTGGAATGTAATCTGCGTCAGTCGTTCAGCAACCATGGACCATATGTTTTCTATCGGCGATAGATCCAGAGAGCGAGCCGGCCAGGGAATCAATAGGGGGCCAGGGATAATTCAATCATTTTTAAAGCAAAAAATGTACAATTTACAAACATATAAGAGTAAAGAAACTGAGATCACTGAGCCGGGTAACAGAGTGGATATATATATAAATATATTTATATACGTTTGGTGCGGCCGATTGCAACCAAAATACGAGGTGCACATCTACATGTTATAGCAGTCCTATATACAAAATTTCAACGTTCTGAGGCTACTCGTGTTTGAGTTATGCGAGATACGTACGCACGTACGTACATAGGTTCGTACAGACGCCACGAAAAATTCTCTTCCGAATTCATTTTAAAGCAGCTTTATAAATTTTTTGGAGGAAAAGAGTGTTTTATTCTATCCTTACATACAGATATCACGGAAATACATCGTTAAATTGCATTTGAAAGAGGTCAAAATGGGATATGTTCGTTGAAATATGCTGCCTGAAACTTTTAGCGATTTCAATACTTCCTTTTTACTTCGTAAAAGGAAGTAAAAATGAATATCCTTTTGATGTATTTGTGTACAGTTTCTCTGGGTTTTCTTTCTATATATTATTAGTCCAAACGGGCAATTAGCCTAGAAGGGCTATTATTTTCGTTTTGGCATTTTGCGTCGTTCACTATAAAACGAGGTCTCACTTTTCAGATTGTTGCCAGGATATATTAGAGCCCTGCATTGTATTTAAAATAGTTAAATAAGGAAGAATTTGTATGAATGTATGCATGTTTCAGGCATGTGCAAAAACAACGGTACTTAGAGAAATCAAATTTGAATAACGTGGTCCTCCACTCGAATATGGGCACCTGAAAACCCAAATTTGGAAGTTGAAATTTGTTTTATTATCTATTTCGTATTTTGTAAAACTCTGACGAATGTTTGACGAACAAACTCAACAATTTCAAAGCAAGAATGGCAACACAGTACGAAAAAAAAAAAACATATTTATCTTCAGCGCGCGAGACTGTGTATCGGGAATTCTAAAAGCATGCTCTTTTAAAATTATTTTGTGATATTGCTTTTGAATTGAGTTTTATGGTTTACGTGCGAAAAACATGATATTTGATAAATAAAGGTAACACACACAGGAGATAAAAATAAATAGAACACCCCTTTAGGATTTACATAAAATCTGAAATCTTTCAGATTTTTTTTATAAGTGTGTGTTTCTGCAATTCAGTTCAATAAAATTTTAATTTTTTTATTCTTTATTTATAACTAATAGCGTCATGAACAGCACGTTGGGATAGTTTATTGTTGTTATGAGATTATTATAAATATTATTTTAATTATATTTATTTAATATTAATATTGCACTTCCAAACAATTAATGAACAGCGATTTGAGTCACGTAATGTCAAGAAGATTGAAACGTGTGTTCGACGCTAATTAATCGTCCGGGCTTAATGTTTAAAATGCTAAACCCTTCAAAAGTTCTATTTGAACCATTAAGCTTACGATTTTTTACTTGATACTCATGTTCATTCATTTTCCTAACTTTCATTGCCCTTCAGATGAAATTTCTATACTCATCTCATTGTTTTCATTTTCAATTAACATGAGGCAAATTTACTGCCTTACATAATCTTCCTCAGAGAGAATAAAAGTTTTATAAGCTTTTTTTTTAATATTTGTTATTATATATGTGTGTGTAACAATAAAATATGCAAATATATTTTCAAACTTAAGTCTAGAGCAGCTGTTGCAAAGATTATAATACAATCTTTAATTAAAGCAAATTATAACTACGAAATTTTACAAATTAATAATTTAAGAAATAGTAATTTTAAAAAAATCTGAAAGATTTCAGATTTTAAATTATGTCCAAAAGGAAGTTTTTTTTTTTTTTTTTTTTTTTTTTTTTACATTTTATGTGTTACTTTTATTTATTGAATATGACGTTCTTTGTACTTAAACCATAAAATTCAGTTCAAGAGCAATATCGCAAAATATAATTTTAAATTGAGCATATCTTTAGAATTCGTGATACATAGTCTCATGTGCTGGAGATAAAAATGTTTTTTCTGCACAACGTTGCCATTGCTCGGTTTGAAATCCTTGAAATCAAAAATTCGTTAAAGTTTTACAAAATATGAAATCCACAATTTTGGACTAATAAATAAATATATATATTTTATGTAACAGTATTTTACTTGGAACATTTTCATAATACCGAAAGGAAAGAACGTGTTTTATCATAATCCGGATATATAATAAAAAAATATATTTATTTTTATGCAAAGAATAAATAGCTTATTTTATTTCGTTAGATACTGATTACGTCTTGGTTCTTCTTGAAAAGTTTAGTGTGTTAGTTAGTTTAAGTAGATAAAAATTAAGGTGCGTTGTAGAGTTCCTCACATTGGAATTCTAAGTTAATGTTGGAAGTGAAGAATCTAAGAACTGATAAGCGAATAATCGCTAGAGTTCGGTGACAAGAAACAACAAGATAGAAGGGTAACTAACCCTTTATTATTCCAATAAGATTTAACAAAACTCCGCCTGGGAGTGTACAAGCAAAGCCCGCACTTGGGCTTGAACTTAAAAGACTAAGAATTAAACTAAAACTAAGATCAACTAAAGAAGTATAGCCGAAGCTATCAAGGTTCAAACTGAGCTGGCCCCTTAACTTATTTGACTACGAAGCTTAGCAAGGGCCTGAATACGGCCGGGCGTAATAACAGCTTTGGGAGAGAGTGTGGCCAAAAAGGCAGACGCGCGTAAATCAGAAACTCTGATTCTCTCTGCCTCCGTAAGTAACTTCGTGGTTTAAATACCGCTCCTTCTCATTAAATATTCAGCAAGATTCTAAAAATACGTTCTGGGCGGAAGTAGTAAGTTGAAGTTAATAATTTGACAGGAAAGGAACTTTAACATAAAATTTAACTGTTAATAAAATTAACATAATTCTTACAGCGTAATACTTTAAAAGGCAAAAACTGTATTTTTAGCTTTACGAAGACAGTGATATTTAATTCTAAAATTAAGCTTAATTTCTTAGCTTAAATGCGTTTTCTATCGTCCGCTACTCCAAGAGAGAATCTAAATTCCATTCCTATACTTGCTTTGCGTTATAGAAAAAAATTATAAATGTTAAAATTGAAGAAAAGAATTACCTGCTTGACAGCGCTTCCTGTGTGGATCACCTCCAAGCGACAACTGCTCAAATATTTTATTTTCGGTCCCCATCTTTCTTGAAACGTCCAGCGAGGCAGGTAATTGCCCCTTGACTTCACATGCGGGATAAAAGTATTTTCTTCAAAAAAATCAAACCAAACTTTCTTTTCCCGCAAGGGTCGTTGAACACCTCGATGAGGTTTATATTTTTTATTACTATTTTTTTTTCTCTGACGGACGAAAGACGTGGCCATTCCTTTATAAACAATTTTATGGCTGCAATGTTGAATATTTGAGTTAAAAACCGTAGACAGGTATAAAGCTTTTACGTGACATTTCCAAAGCAGTGATTTTTGCAAGTGTAACAAAAGTACTTGAATAGGTATTTTTTATGCTGTTACGTTACGTTATTGCTACATGTAGAAAGCACCTAATCAACAACAGTCCGTGACGTATATGTTACCAACAAAGTACGAAGTACCGGCATTCTATGGAAAACCTAGGCATTTTATAGAATGCCTGGCATTTTTAAGTTAAGTATGAAATATGATCATTTTTGTATACTTTACCTAGGCATTGTATATAATAGCTAGGCATTCTACAGAATGACAAATGCTCTATATTTATTCTACAGAATGACAAATGCTCTTTATTTATTCTTCAGAATGACAAATGCTCTTTATTTATTCTACAGAATGACAAATGCTCTTTATTTATTCTACAGAATGGCAAATGCTCTTTTTTACGCGTGCGAACTTTAGGTATGAAAAACGGTTGTTATTTAAAAGAGGTAAAAAAAAAGTGGGATACGTCTGTATCTTTGTAGCTCCCGTTCTACTGAGCCGATTTACGAAATTTAAATTGCGTTTTTCACGTCTCGAAAGCGTGACTTAAGATGTATATTAGATTTATATATAGCATTGTTCTAACATAGGTATTTTGAAACCAAATTGGACTTTTTATAAAATAACGTACAATTCGTTTCCATATTTCGATTCTACGATTCAAATTATGCAAAAAAAAAATTCATTTTGTAAAATTTGTGGCACATTTACGGAGAAATTCAAAAATTTATCTTGGCGTCCTCTTTTCAGCTTGCGCCAAGAATAATTCACTTGGAAAACTTAATATATAAAAGCTCATTTTTCTTTCACTTCCATTGAGAAGGACCGGAAAAAGGTCACATCGTTCTTACCTTTTTACATTGTGCATGAGCAGAAAAACCATAACATCGTTCTCCTTTCAACTAATTTTAACAAAGTGTCTAAAGCACATTAAATGTTATCATCGCTTTCAACAAAAATGTCAAATTTCAAAACGCGCCAATATATAAATTCACGTATATCTTCGGAAATTTTGAATAAAAAATTTTAATTTTTTGCAGGTCTGCTTAGAAATAAATCTACTTTAAGATGATAATAAAAATTTTATAAATTATAATTCAAAATGGTTTTAAAAAATTTATAATTTTTTTTAAATACAAATTTAAAAAATAAATCATAAAAAATGAGAGAATTTTGATTGGAATGAACCTAAATTTCGAAATGTGAAAAGAAGAATCAAATATGTTTAATAATAAAAGAAATATTAATGAATATATATCAAACTCAATTAACACTGAGGAGCTAAAATTTTGAGAGCTAATTTTTTAAAAACTACTCGTGCGATTTTTACAAAAGTTGGCAGTTTGGCGTAATTTGAGTGGTAGAATTGAAATATGGAAAAATTTGGCATGTCATTTCAGAAAATGTTCGATTTTGTGTCAAAATACGTATTTTAGAACAATGCTATCTATAAATCTAATACATATCCTAAGTGGCGCTTTTGAGACATGAAAAGCTCACGCTGAATTTCGTCAATCGACCCAGTAAGACGGAAGATATAGAACTGTCCCATTTTTTTTTCGCGGTGTACATTTCTCAAAGAACACAAATGTAATTTTGAAAAAAATTTTTAAGGAGAGCCATTGAAAAAAATTATTTAAAATACATAAATAAAAATTGAAGTTGCACGAAGCAAAAAATAAGAAATTAAAATTAACTTATTTGTTGCAACATAGTAGTTGATTTGAAAAACATTTTGAATTCCTTTCCCTAATTTTTTACATATTTCGGCACTTTCTTTTACACATTTACACATACACTTGATGCATCCTTGGCCACTTCCACTGGACTGAACAACTGTAACTTATCAGAGAGGAATTTAGTGGTCAGGAATATTTTCAGTTCTTACAACATAAAATGAAATGTGATCTCGTATGTAGTTGCTTTAAACTTCTTTCAGATGTTCCAAGTCGGTATAAATTATCCTCTAGCACATTCATGGTAACTGCCAATATATTCTACGAATTATACTTTCTCTATGCATTCTATATAGTATGGGTGATGTAGTATTTCATATTTTGCCGGTTTGTCATTGTCTAGACCAGAGTTTATTAAATTCTGGGTCGCGACTCTCATGGGGGTCGCGTGATCTGCAGCAGGGGGTCGCCAACAATCTTAGCAGTTTTGATAAATTTTGGCAATTTTACAATTAGCAAATATTTTATTGTGTAAAAGTATTTGGTAATTGTACAATTACCAAATATTTTTGCACAATGTATCTGAAAATAGATAAAGATAAGACAATACAGACACAGGAAAAAATGAAAACGTTTCGACGCATTCTTTTTATAATATGAGGTTCGAATCCCGCGAACGGGCTGGCTGCATGGGTGTTTTCGTGGTTTTCCCCAAGTGTAACGTGTATACGAGCCAGTTTCCCTTAGAAAGTCCTCCACGAAGACGTCCCTCCCCTCAGGCACATAGCCCTAGTGTGCTTTGCCATAATTAAATACACCACCACACCACCTTTTTATAATATAAACGTTCATTTTCCTTGCTTTGCACGTGACGCTGTCATTTCGTCTGTTACTTATTTAAAAATTTTCACATTGTTCTATGTCTTAAAATTAGAAATTAAAGTTAATGACCTAAAACTGCAATAGTATATTACAGTGCAAGTGAAAAAAACTGACGGTTTCACTCACGCGTGTGTCGGATTTGCGCAATGCTTATGGGTTCCAAAAAATTTCCGTAAATATTATGGGGTCGCGAAAAATGTCTCAGTGATAAAAAAGGGTCGCGATTGAAAAACGTTTAAGAAGGCTTGGTCTAGGCAATGTGTAAAATGTTTAATCGTTGCATACATTGCCGGCCAGTTTTCGGCATTCTATAAAATGCTTAGGTATTTTATAGAACGTCGGATTTCATACTTTGCAAGTAACATAGTGACACAAACATTTTAATGTTTAAGAAATATTTAAAAATGATCTGAAAGTGTTTCTTGATTGCAACTAAATGAATTAATTTTAACCAAATAATGATCAAAATTAAATCTTTATTTGGTTTTGATCTTACATTAAAACTAACATCTTACATGATAAGATATCCTTTATATTTTGAATGAATTGCACTGAAATTCTTCAATTTAAATTTAAATTGACATCTAATCACACTTAACCGAATGTCAATTGGGTGATCAATTACTTTCAAAATTAAATTCTTATCATCCCAAAAGGGGGCTATTAATCTTACGTTAATTCACTTTAAATGTCTCTCACTGAAAATGCGGTTTTTTTCACTTTATATTCGAGTCTGTTGTCATACGGAAAATGAAATTCTTCCAATATAAGTCACTTCACTATTGATTAAGACAGTAGCCTATTTAAAGCCATGCATGCAGTTCCTAAGAATATTATTTTTAAAAATTTTATATTGGATTGATTTTAATTAACAGTGTATTTAATTTATGATACATATAATTATAACAATAAATAATTTTATGGCATTAGATTACACACTTTTGTCTTTTTTCCCATATGCAGAATAACGTTCCCATATTAGTCTGTATGCATTTCGCTATTCAACCTGGGTCATTTTGCTGATCATTTCTTCTAATATATTATGATATTAAATATCAAAAAGCTTCTTTTATCAGCAATTGATGGATAGCTACCTACAGTATCTCGGCTGTACTGCCACCTGCTACGCATTGGATGAGATGTAGAAATTCATATTCGTAGTCACTTGAATGACTATTGAATCGTCATGAAGTCAACTGGTAGAGACATTAGGTTATTTCGAAGCAGGAGATATGAAAAATGAGCAATGCCCTCACCGGGACTCGAACCACGGACCTCTCGAATACGCGTCGAGCGTACTGACCATTACACCACGAAGGCATGCTAAGAAGGCCGGAGAAATACCTTATATACTCCCCCTTTTAAAGGGCGAATGGGGGGTACTTTTCCGTTTCGCCGGCGCAAATCTCGCCAAGCAGACTTTGTTGGCGACAACATACAATATAGACATAAAAAATTTTAACAAATGTTAGTTTCTAGAATTTTTTATTTTGAAGGCACAAACATTTTAATATGGTTTATAATTTTTCAAAAAGCCAATAAATAATGACAATAAATTTGTAAAAAGACATTAATTTAAGAATTTATTATGCTATCATAGTTCAACATCCTGATTCGCCGGTTCGTATCACGTGATCCCAAGTGATCTCATCTCACGTCAACTACGGTACAAAAATATAATTCTCCTCATTAATTATCTACATTAATTTCAAGTTAAATCTTAATTTGGAATACAAGTTTAAATGCAAGAATTATTTCAATTCGTACGAGTAGCTTACTCAGAAATTAGGTAAAACCGTAGTGCTTTACTTCGCTAGTGCAATAGTGCAATAGTGAATACTTCGCTAGTGCAATAGTGAATGGATGAATTTAACCGTTGATTTTGCCTTTTCTATATTTTTGCCTTCGGTTGAGTGGTGTGATTTCATCCTAATTGACTTAATTACCGCGAATGGTCTTAGGGCATAAAATTTAATTATCTTTGTAAATATTCTATGTAATCGTATGCCAGTATTAAAAAAAAACAATCAATCTGGTAAGAAACGGCTGCGACTTGTTTTGAAAATGAGGCATAAAAGGTTACCAGCGAAGATATTCCGTTTGGCGTCAGTTGTACCATTATTGGCGACTTTATCGTTTGAGCCGACAAAACGGAAAAAGTACCGAATGGGGTTTTCGGGGACCCTAATCACCAAATCCTGCTGGTGAAGAATCACTATTCACCGCCTTTTAGTTCAGGCGTCATTGTAGAGACATTAAAGGTTTTGGGATGCAAGAGAGATGAAAAATGAGCAATGCCCTCGCCTCTGACTCGAACCACGGACGTCTCGAATACGCGTCGAGCCTGCTGACCACTACACCATGAAGGCATGCTAAGAAGGCGGGAGAAATACCTTATAAACTGAACTGACTCATACCTTATAAACTGAACTGAATACATTATAAACGTGAGTCCGTCTTTCACTTCCCCGTTAAATTTAAACAGTTCTATTTTGTGATGCTTTAATTTTGCTCTTAACGTGTACTTGATGACAAAAATTTAAAAGTTTTTCGGTAACTGCTTTAGTACGAATGGGAACAAATATTCTCGATATTATTCAATTTTATCGTATTCCATATCAAAAATCTTCAGATTTGGAGTCTATTAATGCAGTAAAAATTTTATCATCACGTTCAGCCAAATCTGTAGCAATTTGCTGTAAAGAAGAAAATTTAATTTCAGTTTCTTCCTCTTTTAAATCTGTTCATTTAAAGATGCTATTAAAAAACTGTTAGGCTTCGCGAACATTGCTCTAATAGGTGTTCTTTTAATATATTTTCTATGTTAATCAAATTTCAAATCCATAAAGTCATTAGCAAATTCACTAACCCTTGTCTTTAAATATCGCGTCCGTACTTCACCACGATGTTGAGAATGAATAAACAGATAATGTACTTTCTTCTTGTGAGTATGTTTTTCACTAAACAACGATATTTATTTAGGTACACAGTTTTACTTCAATTCATGACACTATAAGGATAAATATATCTTTAGAACGGTTGCCTAAATGCAGATATATATTTGCAATAGAGTTGCAGTTCCAAAATAACGTCACAGTAATAATTTTAGGTTTGGCTTGGGTTATTTAATTACAGCAAAGCACTGCACGGCTATGTAGCTGGCCCGTTCGCCGGGATTGGAACCCTGGTCTAAACTGCCAGTGTTTACCAACTTTTAACGTCTCTACCGCTGGTGGTCAATAACTTTAGAAGCAGTGATATCAACTGCAGTATAAATGTTTCAGAATACTTCGCGTTATGCTTATTGTATTATAAAATATTACCAAATGTTTTTGTTATTTCCTGGGAGTTGATTACTAGCTTTTACATCTCCCAGCTTCTTGCTTACTCCTTATCATGTTTTGCTGCACTGTAGCAGAGAAAACAGCATAGAAATCTCTTGCAAAAGTAGAATAGTAAAGAGGGTTGTAATATTTTTTAGTGGATTAAATGTAAAGATTCTCACCGTAGAATACCAGAATTTTGTTCTAAAGGTTATGCATGTGATTCTCTGTGCGGTTTCTTACTCACGTTCATTATGAAATGCATACTGTACGTAATATCGTAGCATGTAACATGAACGGCCTGAACAACCCTTAAGAATTTTCAATCCTTCTTAAGGCAATTGTATGGAAAACAGTACATATAAGCAAAGAGATAAAATTCTCAGGAGTTAATTTTTTTAAGTTTTTAGCTTGTTCATTTAAACAAGAATAAAAGAAATAACCGAAGGCTGTATTATTCCTTTCGCCATAATTAAAAGAAAGAATGACAATAAATTTCAAAGTACAAATTTATTTTGGCATTCTTAATGCGTTTTCTTTGTTGACACTAAAATATTTTTTGCAAAATACTTTCTCTTTAGATTTTATTTCTTTTACTATAATTAAGAAAATAAAACGCACCTGCGAGAACAAAACCTGCTTTGCATGGAGGATTTTGTTGTCAACAAAATGGCTGCATTAAGAATATTTAATGAACGTTTGCACTTAAATTTATTGTTATTGTTTCTTCGTTCTTCCTGTAAATGCCTTAAAAAGTTATAGAGGTGAAATTAATTCTGTAATGCTCTCTTTGGTTTTTGCTTTGAGAAGCAAAATCTTAATGAACAAGACTGCAGAAGTTCTAGTTCTTGCACATTTTTAAAAGTTTAGCTCACTTGTCTTAAAAAAATAATAAAGATGGCTTTAATAAATTTATATTCCTAGCATTTTTATTGAGATTTATACTAAAATTATACAGTTTTCTATTTACTTGCGAAGCAACAGAGCAAACGTTTTTGTATACAAAATAAAATAAGTAAAATCTGAAAGCTTTCAGAATTTACATTCCAACATTTTGTGTGTTACCTTTATTTATTTTTCTTTTCGCATTTAAGTCATAAAACTCAGTTCAAGAGCAATATTGCAAAATAATTTTAAAATGAGCATATCTTTAGGATTCCCGATACAGTCTCGTGCGCTGGTGATAAAAACTTTTTTTTTTTTTTTTTTCGTACAATACTTCCATTGCTCGCTTTGAAATCGTTGAGTTTGTTAATCAAAAATTCGTTAAAAGTTTTACAAAATATGAAATAGGTAATAAAACGAATTCCACATTCCAAATTTGGCTTCCATATGCCCATATTCGAGTGGAAACGTGCGTGATTCAAACTTTGATGGGTCTAGGTACCGTTGTTTTATCACAATGCGAGAAACATACATACATTTACACAAAATCTTCATTATTTAATTTCTTTAGGCTCCAATATTTGGTGGCAACAATTTGAAAAGTGAACCGACATTTATAGTGAAGCAACGCAAAATGCCAAAACGAAATTAATAGCCCTTCTGGGATAACTGCCCCTATGGGCTAATAATTATATGAAATACATAATATAATTATTATAAATAAATTGTTATAAATTATCAAATAAGGATTTTATTATAATAATAATTAACCTTCGAATTAAATAGATGACTAATCGTGCACATGTAACAGGCGCAAAAGATGGGTAAAAGGAAAAGATAAACAAACCCAAAAGATAGGTATATCAATAAATACAAGTAGATTCTCCTTATTTCTATACGCACTAAAACCAAAGGTCCACGCCACTGTTTATAAAACAAACTTACTTAAAACAATATATATGTTAAAACAAATTTTGAAACAAAATCAATTTGCTAATTAAACAAAGCTTCATAAATTAAAAAAAATAATAAAACACCTCAGTTGCTTAAATTAAAAGAGTAATAATTCCTTCAAATGTGATTTCAAAACACCTTGAAACAGTTATAGAAATGAAATTTTAGTTGACCAGCATAACACTACACCGTTTCCTTGCATTGAAAATCACGCTGAATTTCGATTGTATTTTAAGACACAGAATAAAATATAAGGCCTTCAGTGTTTAGTTTCAAATACTGCCAAATATTCCACAATATCAGTACATATTTAATTATTTATAGCTACATTGATAAACTAAAATCATAAAATATTTTTGTTAGTCAAATACAATGTGTTGATTTAATTAAAGAGCATGAGCTGTGACTAAAACTACTTAAACTCAGAAGCAATAAAATGTTAAAGTATTAACTAAGTTTCTTGATCAATATCTGACTTCAGCTTTATGCTATAACTTCTCTATTCCTAAGATAACGTAAAATGTCATTTGAATCGATGAATATGTAAATTTTACTGAAAAGCTAATCAACGAGTAGAAACATTTGACAACGCCAGTTTACGATCAATGTAAGGATGCACAGAAATGTCTTATTGCGGGGAGAAATACAGAAATCTAGAGAATTTTAATCAGATAAAAGGTTAAAGTATGCGACCGAAAGACATCATAATTCCAAAGCGGGGACAGTATTCCAGTGCTTAAGGATTTGATTGGATTTAATATATTTAAGCAATTACATAAGGCTAGAATAGAAATTAGTTATTGGAAACTTTTGAAGTTAAACACAGGCAGAAACTAGGTTAAGGTTTTGAAATTATTCAGAGATGCCGAAGTTATACATCGTGCATTCCGAAGTATATGCAGATATAACATCATATTCTAGTATTATTGTTAGTACGGTTATGGTGTGTTATTTCGTATGGAAACAAATAAGTTTTTATTTTGGCCCTTACTTTTGAATCATTCCGCATAATTTATTTTTTTTTTCGTTTGTAAAAATTTTTGTAATACATTTTTAGTATTATATTAATTACATGGCCATCTGCATAAAATAGTTATTATAAAGAAGACAAAATATAAAGAAGACAAAATAAATAATGATTTACATCAGTAAAATTAGTGTTTTCATTGGGTTCAGTTAGTATAATTTCGAAATAATATTTAATGATTTTAGTATAAAATCAGAAAACAAAAACAAAAACAAAAAAAAAAAAAAATCTGAAAGGTTTCAGATTTCAAATTACGTCCAAAGGGGCGTTTTTTTAACGTTTTCTGTGTTACCCTTTTTTATTAAATATCATGTTCTTTGCAACTAAACCATAAAATTCAGTTCAATAGCAATGTCGCAAAATAATTTTAAAATGAGCCTATGTTTAGAATTTCCGATACACAGTTCCGCGGGCTGAATATAAGAAGGTTTTCTTTCCCCCGTAGGGTGTTGCCATTGCTCGCTTTGAAATCCTTGAGTTTGTTAATCAAAAATTCGTTAAAACTTTACAAAATATGAAATCAATTAAAAAAATAAATTCCAAATTTCAAATTGGGTCTTCCACATGCCCATATTCGTAGGAGGATTACATCATTCAAAATTCGATGGCTCTATGTACCGTTGTTTTTAACACGATGTGAGAAATATACATACATTTATGCATATTTTTCATTATTCAATTTCTTTAAATATATTTAAGGACTCTTACATTTAGTGGCAACAGTTTGAAACGTGATACGGACATTTATAGTAATTCAACGTAAAATCGCAAAACGAAAGCAATAGTCCTTCTGGGACAAAGCCCCTTTGGAATAAAAAACGTTTTTTGTTTGCATTAATTTAATTAGTCACTTCGGTTCAACGATTCCTCTTAAACGCAGTGTAAATTACGAAGAGTAAGCTGTAATAAATATTGCAGCTTTAATTGTACAATTTCTTTAATACAACTCCCTTTATTTATGCTCCAGAAAGGTCTAAAATGAAGAAAAAGTGTTTTAAAGAATTTTATCATTTCAATACTCAGAAGCGTCTCATTGTTCAATATTTAAATACGATATATGAAATATGAATATCAGCTTATTTTTACCCTTCGAACTTCACAAACTATATTTAAATTATTTTTGATATGCAATTCAAACTTTCAATATAAATTAGCAGTACTGATATTATCTCGAATATCAACTGTTTCACTTTATTTTGCTTTTGTTTTGTTCCAGAATTTCATGATAGGAGACACAATGGTAGCTCTGTAGCAATCATCATATGTAGCAATTCTGTAGTAAACTTTTTTTGTATTTCTACCTATGAAATAAAACTTGATGAATCATTCTAAAAGAACCACGAAACAAATTAAGAAAAAGGTTTACAGCGATCAAATTACAAGATACAGGGTAGATTTAACGATTGAACTTCGATAAATTACGAAAAAAAAATTTCCATACTATTTATTAATAAAATATCTCATGCACTAAATGTATTTTTATTTAAACTGATCAAATTAAAAAATATCATTAAGAACTGCGTTTATTGCTTGTGAATCTCTAAATTTGTTTATCAATAACGGGAGATTAAATCTGAATATATTTGCTTTTAAATCGCTATCTTTGTTAATAAAAAAATTCCTTAAATTTGCACAAAACATGAGATTTTTGTGTCATTGCCAGGTTTCAGTAGAGTATGTAAAAGAATGGGTCTAATTAAGCTTTGTATAATGGAATCTTCGCTTTTCTGCTAGTGAAGGTAGACTTGAAGTAATTTTTAAGACCTAAAAAACATCTGTTAGCATCTGTGAATCTCAAGTATTAAATCATTGAGATTCTGGTCCTAAATATTTAAATTTGCTAACAGTTTCAAATCTGTAATTTCCAATTTCAAAATAGGAGCTGCTGTTATTACCACATGGCATGTACTTAGTTCTATTTTGGTTGATAGCTAGTATAATAAAAATGTGATGTGATGATAGAAGTGTGTGGTCTAAAAGAAATATAAAATTAAAGTAACGTACCCCAAAAGGATGACACTTCAAATAATGTAAATTAAGTAATATTTATTATATCTTGACATAACTAAATTTTGAATTAATATCAGCATGAATTAAGTAAATATCGTCAGACAGAAGCTTATTAACCGTGATCGAATAGCGGCTGAAAGAAATAGTTCTACCATTTTGAAACCTAACCTTTCGTACAAGAAATGCGTAATAGTTCAATCTATATTAATCTTAAATAAATTCATGATAAAAAAATCAAATTTTATAACGGAGGAAATTGAGTTGACTGGTTATTCCAGTCAATTTTTCAAGAAACACAAGGCGAGTATTCGTATCATCAGGGAAGTGGAGCACGTGCACATGAAGTCCTTCGAGGATATTTCAAGTCGTAGCACATCATTAATTTACTGCAGAAGTCAGCATCTAGATAATTTTAGTTGAACCTTCAGTACCAATTTCTATTTTCTAGTAGAAATGCATTACTCTATAACAATATGGAGATGGCAGTCAAAACAGGAACGAAAAAGAACAAAATGGCATACAAGCGTCATCCGAGGTGAGAACGGCCAGAAAAAGATCCTACACCTTTGGAGCCCAGCAGCAGAAGAAGGAGAAACCGGTCGTAGCCGTCAATTTCGCTCTGTCATTGAGCGGTCGCAGTGAACAGACTTGATATTGAATAACTGTGGAGGCTTGCCTGCACATCTAGATGCATTTTGCTGAGTGCAGCCTCTAGCCATGTAAAAGCCTCTCTAAGTGACTAGGGAGTGCGTGCGACTACGTCAGTATCATCAGCAAACGCAAATATCCTGAACAGGCCGGTTAAAGATAGTTCCACGAGTATTAATGTCGGAGTGTATTATGATTTTTTGGAGGGCAAGGTTAAAAAGCAAGCAGTTCAGTGCATCACCCTGTCTGCGCCTATTTGAAACAACAATAGGCTCCGAGAGATTATTCTGAATTTAACCCCAAGTTTTGTCTCAGTAAGAGCAATGGTGACCAAATTTATAAGTTTTTCAGGTATTACGAATTCGCTCATAGCTTCAATTAAATATTTTCTGTTTACTGAGTTGTATGCAGTCTCAAAATTAACAAAAAGATGGGGCGACGTTATGCCATATTGATTAATTTTTGCAATTTGTTTTACTACCCTTTATCTCTGGGATATTTTTTAATGCAAAGAATTTTGCTTCCAAAATGAGGCATAAGCAGTTGTGAAATTCTTCATAGTCAAGACACTTTTAATATTAGTCGTGGTGATGGGGGAAATATTTAGAATTATTATGGCTTGGTTTATTTATATTTATGTTTTGAAGTGTTAGAATGCGAATCAAAAAATTCTGTTAGTTATCAAACCTATGAGATCTATAATCATACAAACAAACCTTAAAATGTCTGTTTTGCTACTTTTGTCTTTTCTTTTCCTAAAACACGTCTCAGAAATTCCGTAGTATGCAGAATAGTCTAATTTGCTTTCTTTATTAAAGCTATAGCAAGGAACATATTTTACCTGAATGTTCTTGATGTTATTGTGAGAATCCAGACCCTCTGCTCTCAAACAAATGTTATAAGTATATCACTGAGCATTTAAAGGCGAAAAGGAACTTTATATCTAACAGAATGTATTCGGATAATTCTCCCTTTGTAATGTAAATTTATTTTGGGAAAAAACGGCAAAGTTCCTGGAGCAATCGGCGAAATAATTAGTCGAAATTGAATCTTTAACGTCCTGAGATTTAATATAATTATTTGAAAAAATAATCTCAAATATTCGTGCTTATTTGTGTAACTGCTCTATCAACAGCTAGAGTTCATCCTGCAAATGATAGTTTAAAAAAAATTGATTTAATATTTTTTTTTACAGTTTAACATTTTAACGGAATATTTTGGGCTGTAAATTAAAATTTTAATTTGCTATCTGTAAAACTGTAACAGAGAGGTCTTAAAGCCTTTAGTTTAGAGTGACATAAGCATTTTGGAAAAGAGTTTAAGCAAAACTGCAGTAGAAGCATAATATTAACAAAAATAACAATTCGCTTTTACTAAACGAAATCTTTTATAAATTATTAATGTGCCAAAAATAACATCACTCATACATTTAGCGAAATATTTCTTCTTAAAATAATTGCAATGGAATTAAAAACAATGCAATCATTATTTCTCAGAGCTATAGCTCATTACCAAAGAAAAGGAAGAAAATGCAATGGTCATAATGGTATTCTCTCACGCAATACTTCTTAATTTATAAAAATCCTTCTTTAATTATTAATTTTCCTCAATCAGAATGCAGTAATAAAGAGCATAATGCAGGAAAGCATAAAGGCAAATATTAGTGAAATATAAATGTTTTACATAGTTCGCTTAATTTGTTTTAATTTCTTACGACATTTATGAATTTATCATTAACAGGAAAAATTCCTCAGCTTGGTATAACTAAAACCTAGAATAATTATTAGCGTGGTTAATTTTCCTATTTGTCCGTAGATTTAGTACCCGTACTCTAAAACGCTGTATACTTACGGTGCCGCCGGAGGCGGGATAGTGGTTAGTGGTACTCACTATTGTACCGAAGATCCTGGGTTCGTATACTGCAGAAGGCGTGGGGTTTCAGATACTATATAGTGTCTGCGGCTAAGAGGCGCTCAACGTAGACAGCTCAGAATGCACAGACACTATAATATTATAGTGGTTTTGCAACAAGACACTGTAACTCTGTATATATGCACTCTATCCCTCTCAGCGGCATGATCTACTTTATCCGGTCATAAGATTTTTTATTACTTTATAAAGTATTTCTCCCTCCTTCTTCGCATGCGTTCGTGGTGTGGTGGTCTGCACGCTCAGCGCGTATTGAGAAGTCCATGGTTCGGTCCCCGGCGAAGGCGTTGCAAATTTTTCCTTTCTCCTGCTTCCAAAATACCTAGTGTCTCTGCAGTGGCGCCCGAACTAAAAGAGTATTGGATGATGATTCTCCTCACCCAGGATTTGGCAGTTGGGTCAGCTAAAAAAAAAACCCAGTCGCCCTTTAAAAAGGGGAGTATATAAGTATTTTCCCACCTTCATAGCGAGCCTTCGTGGTGTAGTGTTCTGCACGCTCAGCGTGTAATTGAGAGGTCCACGGTTCAACTCCCGGGGAAGACAATGCTAATTTTTCATCTTGTCTGCTTCCACAAAATACCTAAATTCTCTACAGTGGCGCCCGAACTAAAAGTATGTTAGATGATGATTCTTCTCACCCAGGGTTTGGCGATTGGGTCCCCTTAAAAACCCCAGTTGCCCTTTAAAAGGGGGAGTATATAAAGAATTTCTCCCACTTCCTTCGCATGCCTTCGTCGTGTAGTGGTCTGCACGCTCAGCGCGTATTGAGAGGTCCATGGTTCGAATCCCTGGGAAGGCGTTGCAAATCTTTCATTTTCCCTGCTTCCAAAAAATACCAAATGTCTCTATAACCTACTACATATTAGCTTAAGAAATTTTCTTTCTTACTCTCTTTAACAATGTACATATAATCCTAATGAATATAAGTTTATGAGAATAGAAGCTAAAATAAGTAATTATATAAATTTAGCTAATAAGTGCTGCATAAATACAGGTCTTTATGGCAGATCGAAAATCCCGTGCCGCTCAGAGGGCTATATATAAGAACTGTCTGTATATACACTGAAATACTTGCTGTCTGTGTATACACTGAAAATGCACTTTCAGCAACCCAGTGTGGAAACTTACCAGTTAGCAAGGCCCGGCGATATATAATATGCTCTACTGGAAGCACAGATGGCGGCCTTGCTGCAATGCTTACCCGTATTTTTACAGTTTGTGATAAAATAATACGAGCTATCAGAAAATCAACTGAAGCAAATTACTTGTGAACTATGTAGTGTGTAAGATACCAAGTTGGAATTGTAAAATAACAGATGAGCTCTTTCTATTAAGAGCCTTGTAAAGCCATTAAGATTATTTTAAGCAAGAGATATGAAAAATGAGCAGTACTCTCGCCGAAACTCGAAATTGTATCTTTCGAATATGCGCCAAATCATCACGAATGCATGCAGGAAGGAAGGATAAAATACCTTATAGCCTATACATTATCATGCGTTTACATTATCATGCGTTTCAGTTTTCAAAAATGCCCAAAGAAATTATACTTCATAATCCTGCGCATGCTATCATCATGTTGTAAGTGGTTAGCAAGGCCAGCTTAGAACTGGAAGATCAGTAGTACGGACTCTTGACAGCGCGTTGTTGATTATTCACGTTTCTAGCTTTTGTTAAACTGCGTTTGTATCTCTTTCAAATCTCATTTTAAATGGAGGAGAATGTAAGGAATTATCTCACCCTTCCTTGCGGGCTCTAATGGTTAAGTACTTATCAAATCCATCTAGCAATCAGAAGATCCGAAGATCAAATCCCGGCAAGCGCATAACTGATTCTTCATGTTCCCCGATTTCGAGAAATATTTATCCGAACTACTGAACTACTGAAAATTATTTTGTTTAATAAATGGCTATGGTGAGGAATAGTAAATGAAAACCAGCTTAGCAAATTAGCCTATTCGATACAAATATCAAAAACAGTTGAACTTAATAACAAGCAACCGTAAGCTACTTTTGCTGAGTTAACAGAGGATGTGTTATGGGCAAATCGCAAATAATCTCGGGTAAGTAAATATTGTGTTTAATGTCACCAATAGGTGAGAAATATTCCAGCGTGAAACAAACTAAGGAAAGGTGTATCTCTAGAGAATTGCGTCCAGCCATAAAAGTAACTAAAATACCAGAATATTTACGAGAGCAATAACGGAAGAATTACCAAAACCTTCATCCCACGAAGCAGTTTGGACATGTCTGAAAAGCAAATAAAGTACTAATTACAAGGAAATGAAATCCAACCATCACCGTATAAGTTCGACGAAAAAAGACCTGTACTTTATTGTTCATGAAAATGCATCGGATATTCTCATTGAAACGTATCATATTTTGGTATATTTAAGCATAATACTGCAGTAGTATTATGAAATATACTTCAACTGAACTCTTTCTAGGCGTTTATTAGAAAATATGATCATCATTAACGACGTAAAAAGTAAGTATTCTAAGTATAGTTGCTGTCATAAAACAGTATTGAAGTTTCGTATAGTTATGCAATGAATGCAGTTTTCCTTTTTCTTAAATATTAGAAGCATAATTTTGCTTAAAATTTAGCAGCTTCAATCATTATTCTCAAAACATCCAGGGATGAATGCAAGTGCAGAATATACATTTTATGTCCCATAACTGTGCTTCAGGCCAAAGGAGCGTTATCCCAGAAGGGCTGTTAGTCTCAAAACGGAATTTTGCGTTGAAACGTTTTGAAATTCTGAATCGCTTTGCAAATTGTTGCCACCAAATATTATCGAGTTGTATTATATTTAAAGAAATTAAATAATGACAAATTTGCATGAATGCGAGAATTTATGCATGTTTTCCGCATTGTGAAAAACCAACGATAACTAAAGCTATTCAATTTTTAATAATCGTCCTCAGTGTGCGAGACTATCGGAAATTCTAAAAATAAGCTGTTTTTAAATGTTCCTAGCCCAAAGAACCATTAGCCTAAATGTTGTCGAAACGTGTATGTGTATTTAAAGGAAAAAACGCCACTTTAGGCTTAATTTAAAATCTGAAAGTTTGCAGATTTTCTTTAATTAATTAATTTATTTTTAAAGCAAAGAATACGCAGGATGTCTTTGCATGAATTCAGTAGAAAAAGTGCAAATTTAAATAAAGGGCAGTTCAAATTTTCATGAATAATTAGTTCAAAAAAAAAACCCAAATACTTTGCGACAACTAGAATTTCTGCAAAAACATTACAGAATCAACTGGAAAAGAAACTGCCTGGTAAACGAAGAATTAAATTAACAGCCGGATATAACTACGGTTTTGATTTTCCAAGTTTATTTAAATTTACATAATAATTATAATTCTTTCCAAACGTAAAAACGACAAATCTAAAAGTCCACAGTTTCAGCCCCCGCTAATTACAGCTACCCGTATCATGTGCTCGTATTTTAATTAAGTTTTTATATGCCCAGGAAAAAGTGGAAAAAAATTTCGTTAAATGTAAGGGGCATCATATTTGTTCGAATTCAGAATCCTTCCTTGAACTGATATATTCATTTACTCTATTATTACGTTCTCAGTAAACAACATAATTATTCTTTTTGTGTTTAGCTCTGCAAAGAAACGCTAATTGTTAGTCTTAGATCAAGGTTTAAGTTCCACTTCTTCTTAAGGCTTGTTGTATCTCAGCTGCGTTCACTTACCAATTTTTGCGGGTATAATATCGATCGTCTATCCTAGAAAAGCTAATTGCTAGTTTAATGTCAAGGATTTTTGTTATACTTCTCCTTAAGAGTACGTCGTACTTGAGTTGCCGGCATGTACGAATTTTGCGGGTGTAATATCGATCGTCCCCCCTGTGGCAACTTTCTTTCTGTGGGATGAGACGAATAAATGACTAGACGATTCCGCTATATTTGATAACTTAAGGAGAATGTCTCAGGCCATTAGGGGAAAAGTCTTATTTTTATTTCTTAAGTATTACTTTCCTGTTTGTTTACATTTACTTCATTTTTACTTCCTTCCACGAAGTAAAGAGGAAGTATTGTAATCGCGAAAAATTTCAAACATCATATTTCAACGAAAATATCCATTTTCACCGTTATCGAATGCAATTTAACGGTGTTTTGCGTGACATCTGTACGTAAAGACGGAATAAAGCACTCTTTTCCCCCAAAAAAATTATAAAACTGATTTAAAATGAATTCTGAAGACAATTTTTCACGGCGTCTATGCGTACGTATGTTTTTACGTATCTCGCATAACTCAGAAACGTGTAGCCTCAGACCGTTGAAATTTTGTATGTAGGACTGCTATAACATGTAGATGTGCACCTCGTATTTTGTTTGCAATCGGCTGCACCAAACATATATAACTATATGTAGATATAAATCCACCCTGTTACTCGGCTCAGTGAGCTCAGTTTCTCTAATGTTATATGTTTGTAAATTGTGCATTTGTTGCTTTAAAAATGATTGAATTATGTTGTTCTTATCTTCCGGTTAAGTTTTTTATACCTTTAGTAAATCTGCATGGAATGTTTGTAGAATTTGCAACAATTTTAAAGTTTTTTAAGTATGGCTAAGCCTCATTATTTTAGCCATGGCGGCCATGTTGACATTTGAAACAGCAGAATAGTGGACTTGTTGCCAATCTAGAGAAGCTAAGCTTCGCAACATCAAAGATAACGCCTTCATTTATTATTGCGAATTAAATCATGGTTAATCCATTCTGAAATTTATTCGAGGAAATAAGTGTATATATATATATTTATTCGAGGAAATAAGTGTATACATTACGAAGATTTACTTCGTAATTTTTATTATGAATATTTTGAGTTTTTATGTATTTTTGCCTTGTCGCGAAGTGAGAATTGAATTAATTGAATGAGAAATACTAAATCAACTGTAAAAAGTGTTTCTTTTTTGTTTTGTTTGCTTAATTTCTTTTATACATCGTTCTAGATTTATTATAGTATTTAAATTATAGTATTTGAATAATGAATTTGATTTTGAATGTGGCAACGATTAGATAATTATTCAAATGATATAAATTTTGTGCATTCTGAGTTATAATATGAACGAAATATAACGCTGTTAAGTGTTAAGTTCTTAGCATGCCTTCGTGGTGTAATAGTCAGCATGCTTGGCGCATATTCGAGAGGTCCAAGTTTCGAGTCGTCCAGGCGAGGGCAATGCATATTTTTCATGTCTCCTGCTTCGAAATAACCTAATGTCTCTACAGTGGCGCCCGAGAAGGGGCCAGCCTGGATAGTTCAGTCGGTAGAGCGTTAGGCTTTTAACCTTACGGTCCATAGTTCGAGTCCCTTCGAGGCCATTGCTCATTTTTCATGTCTCCTTTTTCAAAATAAACTAATAATTCTACAGTGGCGCTCGAATTGATAGAGTGGTGAATGATGATTCTCAACCACCAGGATTTGGCGATTGAGTCCCCTAATCCCCAGTCAGTCTTTAAGAGGGGGAGTACCTTCTTAGCATGCCTTCGTAGTGTAATGCTCGGCACGCTCGGTGCGTATTTCACGAGGGCATTGCTCATTTTTCGTCTTTTGCTTCAAAAAATTACCTAATATCTCTACATTACTTGTAAATTTAAACATTGATCAGCTGAATGCGTCTGTAGTGGTTTAAAATCGAAATGACAATTAAGTTTGGTTTCCTTACGTGTATATACATTTTTAAACATAATCTTATTTTTTATGATCGTAACATTAATGTCTGTAAAAACAGGTGAACCAAAACATTTAAAATAAATTGTATTATTAAAGTTTTTTTTTTATTTATTATTATTTTTTATTGTTTGTTGTTGTTGCGAGTGCTTCATTTTGCAAAATGAGAAAACATGTAATTATTATTTTTGGAATACTGCCAGTTGCAGTTGCACGTCCACAAAAAAATGCATACTTTCCCCCCTTCGCTTTTCCTTTTTCTTTCCCATTTTTCCCTCATTTTTTTTCTCTTCGCCTTTCTGAATCAAAACAGTTCACACAATGCATCAAAACTTTAACAACCTATGAATTGTATTACTGGAGTCTAAAAATTCATAATTTTAAATATCAAAAAATAACATCTTAATTTTTTTCCAAAGTAACATTTTAAAATTTAAGATTCCATTTTAAATTGCTTTACCATCGTTGCCATCCACAGCTTCATAATAAAGAATAATCAAATTTAGTACTTTGATATTTTCCAATGTTTTCTGATATTGAATTAGAATTTTTGTGTGTAACATTTCGCATAAACTTTGTGAATAAATGCAGGAGAACAGCAAAAACTTTAACCAAAAATTTAACCCACTTTTTTCAAAATTTCAAGAGTTACAACTGTTTTAATAAAAGGTATCCGGGATAAATTCGGATATCTTCCTCTTCCGATACGTTGCTGAGGAAATTCGGATAAATTATTCGGAGCAAATTCAGACGCATTTAACATCAGGATACTTTTATCAATTTATATCTCAAATATAAATAATATATAAATAAGTATGCCATTATTTTGCAGCGATTTATGTTTATTTTAACTACCAAGTTAAAGTTTAATTTTAAACTTTCTTAAGAGCCTTCATTCTCCTAATTGTCAATGCCAGAATATTCAAATTTGGTCGCGCGCGTGAAGGAAGGTAAATTCTATCTTGTGAAGAAAGAGTTTAAAAACCAAGGTTCAGTAGGAAAGTTAGAGAGTTAGGCTATTGCCGTCACCTCAGTAGTGTGAGTCACTCTCGGAGTTATTGCTGGTTTACGAGGCCTAACAGCATTTTATTTGCTACCACTAATTTCGACACGAGTTTAAGAAGCAGGAATATGTAATTTCTGTAGCTTCTATTACTTGTGATCAACTTCGAATTTTTTGTTTAGTTCTGTGATTTCAGTTACCATCCAAAGGAGGCGTAGTTAGCTTCGAGTTGACGCTTCGTAAATTTTAAAAGAGTTTAATAAAGGGCACTTTTAACCCTTCTTCTGTAAAGTTCCTACCAGAACTTACTACACGAACGATTATCACTTAGACGTTAAACAAACTGTAAACGTCAGCATTGATCAGCTGACTCCGTTCACGAACACACATATTCACTTTTCTTAAGGGGACTCATACACCTTAAACCCCTCATGATCTTCGAATATGTGACTGTTTCAAGAATTGGGATATTTTATTTATTTTAAAAGCAATTATTTCCAACGTTTTAGAGCTGACTACATAATATAGCTGCTTTGGAAACTAGTAACCAGAAAGTTTGTGTTGCCACAAATAATTTTGTAATTTAATCCTCTTTGTGACAAAATATTTCGCCATGTTTCCACCTTGCGCGCATGATATTTTAAAAATGGCTAATGGTACATACTTGAAACTTGATGGAATTCTTTATATGGGCACTATTTTCTAACTGAACCAACAGTCTGATGAATATTTTAATAATGAAAAATTTTATGGACGAAAACGTTACAAATTTTCTTAATAAAATACATTTTATATACTCAACTAAAAATAAAATAAAAATTTAACATGAAAATTTTAAAATTTTAGGTTTACAATAGTTTCTAAATGTTATAAAAGCTATATATTAAATATGGAATTAAATTATGAAACAGAATGTTTTAAACTGTGCGCGCAAGTTGAAAACAGGACGAAAAATGTTCTCAAAAACGGATTAAATTATAAAAATATTTGTGGCAACAGAAACTTTCTGATTACTATTTCAGAAAGCAGCTATATTATGTAGTCAGCTGTAAAATGTTGGTAGTAATTGCTTTTAAAATAAATAAGTTATCCCAATTCTTGCAACAGTCACCTATTCGAACATCTTACGGGTTTTAAGGTGTATGAGTCCCCTTAATATAAGATAACTGTGTAAGAAATTTGGCGAAAAATACTTGTTCGATCTTAATTTTATTTAAAAAACGGAATAAAGGACGAGAATCATAATATCACAAGATTCCGTTTTTCAATATTCCGTTTTTTAAATAAAATTAAGATCAAATTAAGAACCAAGAACGAGAATCATAATATCACAAGCTCGATATAGAGAGAAGTTGAGAAGAAATGCGTAGATTATAATATGAAAGTTAGGCTAAGATTAATATAGCTAGGTATATATGCTTTATTGCTGTCGTTTGACTCAGATTTTGGTTTGAAAAACTTAATATTTTTTGCATTATATAAATACAGTGATTATGAGAGTTATATGAGAATAACGTGGCAGGAATTCGGTTTTAGACGACGCTTTTTAAGAAGGCTTATCACAATCATGTTACTTTTTTAAATTGAAAGGGAAAATAACATATATATATACAGGGTGATTATAATTAAAGTTTAAGTTTCAAAACGCTATAGAAAAAGAATCACTCATGAAAATGACGCCAAATTTGAAAGGAATGTTATTGAAGAAGGCGGAAAGCGTATGGCAGAAGAAAAAAATTAGTTTCAAAAGTTAGCAATATATGGCGCTGCAAGCGGAAGAAGACAAATTAAAATGTTAGTTAAATTTCAGTGTTATAAAGCCGTCAGGTACCAGGCTGTTCCTCATTTCGCGTCTCAGACGTTCGCCATGGGTGTTTCACTGCAGGACCGCGCTCTGCTGTTAAAGCTGTATTACAAGAATGATGATTGTGCAAGAGTAGCTCTGCAAAAATTCAGGACACTGAAGGGTATAAAAGAAAGCGTTGGTCCAATGAGTGTCGTAGGTCTAAAGAAAATGATGCAAAAATTCGAAACGACAGGTTCGTTTGATGTGCAATCTGGTAGAGGGAGAAAACGAGTGCATTCGACGGTAGTTGAAGAAGTGGCCACAGCATTACAGGAGGGGTCGGCCGGTGGTGTGCAACCGTGCAATGCACGAGGAATTGCCCGAACATTGGACAGGCCTACGAGCACGGTGCTGAAAATTGTACGAAACATCCTGCAATGCTATCCGTATAAAATTGGCCATGTGCAGGAGTTGCTTCCGCCTGACCTGACAGCTAGGGAGACGTTTGCGTTAGAATTCCTGGCTCGCATGGAAGTGGATAATGAATGGCCGTGGAAAGTTTTGTGGAGAGATGAAGCCCGTTTCCATCTAACAGGATACGTGAATACCCAGAATTTTCAAATATGGGCAACAGAAAATCCACTGGCAACGCACCCCGTACCACTTCTTCCTGAAAAGGTCACGGTATGGTGTGGCTTTACGGCATCATTCATCCTAAAACCATATTTTTTCGAGCAGACGGGTGCTTCCGGTCCTGTTACTGCAACCGTCACTGGTCAGAGGTATGCGTCTCTTTTGCGCAACCACGTGATTCCAGCTCTGCAACAGCGTGGATGTGTGGATGAAATCATTTTTATGCAAGATGGCGCTCCTCCGCACATAGCACATCCCGTGAAGCAGCTGTTGAGGCGCCATTTCGGAAATGCTCGAATTATCAGCCGTCATTTCCCTACAGCTTGGCCGTCCCGATCGCCTGATCTTACTCCGTGTGATTTCTGGCTGTGGGGATATCTGAAGGATGTTGTGTTCCGTGCTCCAATTGCAAATTTAGCGGAATTAAAGGCACGCATTTCGCAACACATTCTGAACATCACCCCGGAGACACTGCGATCCGTTGTGGAACATGCTGTTTGTCGCTTTCAACTTGTTGCACACGACGGTGGACACCATATTGAACATGTTTTGTGCCAGTCTCGCGACAGTTCCGAACTTCTTTGATGAATGGTTCTTATGCGGTATGTCGCCGCAAAACTCTTGAAACCGATTTGTCCCTTTCGATGTGATATGTACAGTCATGCAAATAAAATTATTCAACAATTCTAATTTGTGAATGCGTTTTAATGTGTAACTTCCACCTTAGCCATTGTTTTACGAATCGCTTCTCGTTTCTCGTCGTGATTCTGCCGCTTACAGCGCCATCTGTTGCTAACTTTTGAAACTAAATTTTTTCTTCTGCCATACGCTTTCCGCCTTCTTCAATAACATTCCTTTGAAATTTCGCATCATTTTCATCAGTGGTTATGCATAGATAGATGGATAAAACTGTATATAATAATGATGCATTCATTAATTAAAGAACTGTAAACAAGGTATAAAATATTTTGTTATTTGCTGAATAAAAAGTTAGTAAAATAAATTATAGTAATAAAAATGAGATTTCATGAGATTCAATGAGAATCAAAATATATATCATAAAACTCAAATATATTTATGATTTTATGATATATATCAAAATATATATCATAAAGATATATATCAAAATATATATCATAAATAATAACTTTTTATGATATATATCAAAATATATATCATAAATAATAACTTTTTATGATATATATCGTAAAAAGTTACTGACATTAACATAGAAGCTCCGATATCTAAATATAAGTAAAAATGTGGAAGTTTCAAAAGACTGTTAAAGTGAAATAATTGTACTTAAACGTGCATAGCTTATATGAGGGTAATAATATTTTATTGCAGTCATTAAGGAAATGCGATCAGAATTCTTATTCTTACATGACAACAGACTTTTGAAAAATCTACATCTATGTTACGAAATTTAAGCTCACTTAATGTTAAAATAATAACTAAATCTTTTCAACGCGTTTAAGTTCTGACTTCAAATGCCACTGCCAGAAACTGAGATTCAAGTTGTAAGAGGTGCTGGGAATGTTCTATAGCTATGAAGCGGAAATGTCCACTACGTTATGCATTTTGGAAAGCGGTCCATAAAGCAATCTACTCCCTGATGGTGAATTAACTGCTTGGAGTTTGCTTGGAGTTTAATTTCCCCATCATATGTCAAAGCTGTTCAGTAATTTCGTGCCACGAAACCGAATCAGCCAATTCAATATTTCAAAGTTTAATGAACATTCTGACGTATTTAGACAATTAAGCAACTGCGAGATGACACAGTGTGATGGAACTGAATAATATCACTTAAACGAGCCGATTCAAGTAGCTAACGAAAACTACGATGCAGTTAAGAGCGTTTGCAGATAGATATACTACTGTTTCAAGTTTATCAGAGTTGGGTATTCTCCTCACCTCTACTGAGTTCACATTGGTCTCTACATTTCACACTTTAGTTAATGGGATCATTTCCCGCGAGGTTTTGTCGAATCGTCGGCATTGTCATTACCTCAGAACATCCAGAAACTCGAGCTAATGCATGTCTGGTAACTACATAGTTCAAAGACAATGTTCGCAAACGTGTTTTTAAGAAGCTAGGATATGGCTTTCACATTTCTTACTAACGGGGTGCTCATTTATAGACAATTAATACATGCCAAAATCAGTACAGCCTTTTGCACACAATTTACTTATATCAAATTAAATCCCTCAACTTCACTTCTATCAAATAAGTCATTTAAGCTTAACTGTTGCTTGGCTTTAAAAACGAATATGACCATCCTAGAAATAGGTATTACTGCCTCTACACTCTGATTTAAAATGCATGTTTTATTAAAATATAATTTCTGAAATATAGAGTCTATCCATCAATTATATATCTTTTCATTTCTCAGTCAAACTAATTTGTTTTGTGTATCTTTTTACCATCGACAGGCACTTGAGATAAACTAATTTGTTTTGTGTATCTTTTTACCATTGACAGGCACTTGAGATATAGGGAATCAATTCATTTCTGCCTAGGTAGATTAATCGACGGAATTATCAAATTGGTGTTCAAGCTAAACTGAATATTTTAGCTTTCTTGTGTTAAATTTTATAACAAACGTAATTCAGTACTTCCTTAGGACCAATAAAGCTGTTTTTAATCACTTCTGCCAAATATTATTATTACAGCAGCATCTTGGGGGAAAACTACTATATTTACTTAATAATATTTTTACGAAATGTACAGGCGCGGTAAGACGGCTTCTTCCCCGCAAAGCAGTTTTAGTGTTGCCATAAAATGGCAAAGGAAGGCAAAGTTGCCACATTTGGCGAGAAATCGCCCATTTGGCGATATTTGGCAACAAAATTGGCAATTGAGTTTTGTCTTAGACTGTGCTGAGTCGAGAGCTATACTTTTGTATATCGTCGAGTGCATTGCAAGTTGTATCGTGGAGAGTCTAGAGAGTACGCGGAGTTCCGAGAGCGACCAAGCAGAGTTGGGAGCTGTACTCTGGTGCTTTGCAGTGAAGCTGTCTCCACTGTGATAGACTGATAACCTGAAGGCTGTGTCGCTGATCGTGTCAGCGTGTTTATAGTAGTTCATCGACGACTGTAAGACGTGTTTTGGAGCTGTCTTGACAATTACTGGCTAATAAAGTGTGTTTCGATACTTCATCAAGTAGTGTCGTCATTATTCACTCCAAATCCATACGAACCCCGTACGAACGTGAAGGAAGAAAATAACGTAACACCTGGTGTTAGAAAAAGATAAACGTAACAAATGCTTAAAGTATTCAACGTAATTTTCCCCTTCTCAAGCCGTTCTGAAAGCGAGCTTCCCTAACTTTTAAAATGCGTCCGCATGTTGATTTATTTGCTCATAGATTTGGGAGACATAAGCTCTGATTCATGAAACAATAATAGCACTATACCTTGTACAAATGTAATACTATATCTCGTACAAATGTAAAATATAATGATATAACTGATAGACTAGCGAGGGAGGGTACTTCAGGTTTATGCTGAACTTTTGACCTACCTTGAACCTATAGCCGAGAAAAAAGGTTTTAATTAGCAATTTTTGAAGACACACTCATGGTATCGTGATACAGGTCTTGCTACTGCCATTAGTTGCAAGAGATTGGTCTTGCTACTGCCATTAGTTGCAGGAATGACCACACAGCTCTGGCTTGCTTGACTTGAAGCTACTGCGCAAATTCTACTTAGTTGTGTTGCCTTGATAAGCGAAGAACTGCTGAAGAGAAATTCGTGCTGGAAGTCATTAAAGCGAATGAACTTATGGATCTGATCCGATTCAGATCAGAGGGTTTAGTAAGAAGAAGAAGATAATAGTGAAGAACTTAGAAGAATAGAAGAAAACAGGGATATATAATGCTAATGAAGAGGTACAGACTGAACCGCGCCGAAGACGACGACAGCGGGAATGATAAATGGTAACTATTTACAAGCTGTGCAGATTATATAGACAGTAATTCTAGCAAAGGTAAATGATTTGGAACATAGGTGGTAGCAGTGGACGACGATAAGGGGAGGATGTGATTCAAGATACAAGAAGAGGATAATACATAGGATAAGTTGTAAAAATTAGGAGCGTCACGACAGCGAAACGTTAGTTAATTGTTTGGAGATAGATATTTTAATTATGTTTCTGCACTGCTGCTGTAATAAGACTCAATGGACAGAATAGAAAGATTTTGATTTTGGTGTGCCTTAATATACCTAAATTTGGATAAACGATAAATGTGAATTACGCATGCACAGTAAGTACCAAAAAAGAATACGTAATATCTTCACCTGTGAAACGCGTATTCTTTCATAACATTAATGTTGTTGTATGAATTTAAAAACATATTTGGTCACAAAAAAACCTAATAACTCCAGTCAGATAGCTGGCATAATTACATTCGCGAGTTCATAGCAGAAGAACAGGGTTTCGAAGAAAGTGAAATCTTGAAAAAAAGTCAGTAATTAAATTTCGATGTCATGCTTACAGAATACTCTAGGACTTGGTAGGAATGCAAACTGTTCAGCTGTTTTTTAACAAAATGCTCTGTTTTGTCGACCTCGTTCACAGGTATGAAAATAAATAATTATATGAAGAAACACGAGGAATTGCTGAGACAATTAAAGCCCTGAATCGACGTGGGACGAAAAGTTACCATACGTGTCTTGTAGCCTTTATTCACGCGTGCGAGCGTAACACTAAAAGTCCAATTCAGACCAATGCGGTTACGCGTTCGGGCGGATAGGTAACAAGTTAGAGAATCCGGACACCCGGGCGGCTTTCACTGACTATTCGAGTATCTTCCGAATCTCGCAACTGTCCAGAAAAAGAATATTGCAAAGAGGGGCAGATGTTGGGAGACAGGCGTATTGACTACAATACCAATGTTCGGGCGGATAGCAGTGACCAATCAGAAGCAAGCTCAGAGGCGCTATTTTCAGAGAGTTAAAACCATTCAAAACATGCATTGCTACTTTCAGAGTGGCGCGGATGTTTATTGCTTCCTGGGCGTAAAGTCTGAAACCAACTCTCCCCGCAAGACACCTTAGCTCGGAGGTAACACACTGAGTGGAAAATTCAGGTAATACTGGATGCTTCTATTGGGGGCTCGGGGCTTTGCTTTGCTCACCTTTGACGGTGTGAATACAGGTTTTGTTTTTATCTGGCAGGATATTTTTTTATGCAAAAAAGGTTTGCACTCATTTTTCATTGACTATAAACATAACTTTTGCCTTCCAGACGCGATTGTGAGCATTATCCTTCTTTTAACAACGGGGATTTGACACAATTCATAAGATGATCTGACTGTTCTAGTCCGATTCTACATCGACTGACACCGGACTAGCAAAAGCGACACTGGTATCATTATAAAACTGTTATTTTACCTAATTAAGAAATTTAGGGAATTTTTAATTTTAAGAGAGTTGCTATGAGTAAACCATTTGTTAACAAAATAAGAAAACTATTGTTTTTACTGAAAGAAACCTTGTCAATATTTAGCTCATCTTTCCACCTTGACGATGTGGCGATGGTTTCGGCGAGTAATTTTTATCGCCAAACTTGGAGAGAAATCTCTAAAAGTCACCAGAGTTGGCCAGCATTTGGTGACATTTTCGTCCCATCCCTCTATAGCTGTAATTGTACTGTAATTTACCCCTCTATGTAACTCGGTTTCTTATTTGTAACTTTAACCATATATATCTTTAAGTAATTTCGAGAACTGTAAGGTACTAGAGTTTCTAGGTTGTCGAGGGAAAACTACATAAGACCGAAGAGATCATTAGTATTCAGTTTTTAGTTCATAGTTAACTTCAGACAACTGAGACATCGTGTGAGTCTCGCTCTTTGGATGTGCTTTGCATTCCGTTGCGTTTAACGTTATTACTTGTTTGAAGTGGTGACAGCTGATTATGCTGTGTTATAGTAAAAGGAGCTGTTCAAGTACTTTTCTGAAAAGTTTCAGAACAGTAAAATGTTCTTTTGGAAAAGTAAATTCTATCACGCTATCATCGGTTCTGTCTGCTTCTAATGCATTATGAACCCCGTGCGAAAGCAAAAATAATTTCCTTTTTTAAAAATTTTATCCAGCAAGTTTATCCATTTACCTGATTAAATTTAGTAATGTAGGCTTCAAGATTTATGATTTGAAATCAGCTTTTCTTTCACTATGTTAGAAAATATCATTAAATAATGGTTAAGAAATAATTTTTTTCTTTTTAAATGTTTAGCATCTTCGTTTGGAACTCTTGTAACAGCTTCTAATATCAAATGAATTCCCTAGGGAACTGTTGATTGGAAAGGCCATCACGTAGATGCGTCTCTTATTTGACAGTCGTCTCCTCTTGAACCCGTCGAGGCCTTAGTGCAATCGATTCTAGGAATCCCCTTACATGTCTTTTGACCATCTCATGCATCTTAATCTTGTAACCAACTGTCACGAACAAACAAAATCTTAAACAGACTTCTAAACCTTGTCGTTGATTTTATTATTTCTGGAGACAGTGGTTTTATGAAGCGGCAAATGTTTAGTGATTTTGAGTTTATAAAATGGTTTGTGTATTCATTTTATGTTAACAAGAGCCTGATTATATCAACCAGTGATTTTATATGTGTAGGAAATGTTAGGGCAAACTCTGAAAATACCTCGTATAATTTAAAGAATGTGCTAAATATTACTTTAAATTCAAGAATATTTTTTAATTCAAAATTTAAAATATCAGATGCGGTAATGTCTAGAGATAAACACTCGTGAAAGTCATTATGATGGCTGATATTAAAGTTATTAACGGTATTTTGTAACCCATTTTCTCATCACCCAAGCAAGTATTCTTGGTATTAATTTAGAAGTCATATAACAAAATATCAGCATTATGTTTTTAAATTTTCACAGGACTAGTTTTCGATGGTTTTCCCAATCATCATCCTCAGCTGCAAAACCACAAATGAACGAGGTAAGATATAGTGATTAGATAAGATAAGAAAGTTTGGACAGAAGTTAAGCTACTGGCGCCATCTGTTGATGAAACGAGAACTAAAACATAATTTCCCTAAAGGCTGAAGGCAAAAATAGATTGGAATTAGGGTCGTTAACTAGAACAGAATGAATTTTTTGAATGTGAAATGCCTCTAGAAGATCTAATTCACCTATGGAAGATGCTTTTTGAATAATTTCGGCTAGAGAAAAATTGAAAGTGTAATTTTCGGACCAACAATGCTGGGTAACAGTCTGACCAACAATGCTGGGCAACATTGCTGGGCATATTCTTCGTGTTAATGGTTAAAATATTAGCAAACTGGAAGATATAATGATTTGATTTTCTCCAGGGGTACAAATGAGTTTTCCTGTTTCCTGGTCCCAAATTTAAATAGTCTTTGAAATACCCTACTGAAAAGCGATGAATGATGCTTCGTCGCCATGTGGGTTTGGTTCATTTAGTTTCATGCTCCTACATTGTCATTCATTAAATGTATCAAAAATCTATTATTAAAATTATCAAATTTTCTAGTGTATGTTCTCTTGATGGAAGCAGTTATCATATCCCTGTAGCATCTAAAAGATAGGTAATTCGATTTCCTGCGGGGTTACAGTGGAATTATCAAGTTTTCTGGCTCCAAGTTATCTCTATCAAGTTGACGGTCTCTATTTGTGCTGTAAATGTTTAGCACGTCCACCTGGCAGTTCAAAGACTTGTGGTTCGAATCTCGTACAACGGAGTAGTTGATTTTTCATGTTTCTCGACTTCAAAAACCTATGTTCATACACACTTTCCTGAAACAGAAACTGATAATTTTATAATTTCATATGACGAAGCTGATAATATTTCATTTCCTTTACTACAGATATTTCTAGAAAATAATAAACCCCAGAACACATTGATGTATTTATTTCAGATAGCTTAAATGTAAGTAACAACACTAATGATAAATTTGTCTTTACCATTAACAAGAATATGAAATCACGCATTATAGATAGCTTTTCAGTCGCATTTCAGATAGCTTAAATGTAAGTAACAGCACTAATGATAAATTTGTCTTTACCATTAACAAGAATATGAAATCACGCATTAAGTATATTCAGTTTATTCAGACGTATATTGCCAGATAATGAGAAAAGCCTAAAGGGAGAAAAAGTACACGATGTCGTTTGTGCAGAAACTGGAAAATGCCAATCGTGTCTATGGAAGAGTCGTAAACAGATCAAAGAGCAGAGAGCCATGGTACTTGAAGAGCCAATTTTTCCTTTTCTCATTTGTCTGCCACTCTCGGTTAATGGTCAGTCGTTTTCTGACCTTTGTATTTCTTTTGCACTTCTTAAGGTGTTATTTCTGTGCTGTTTTTTGTTAGGCTACATATACTAGAATAACCGACAATGGTTTCCGAAAATAGGTTCAGTACGTGTTCGACAGCATTCTTTGACAAATATGTTGAAAACTTATAACGTTGCGCGCCTCTAACTAGCACGCAACCAAGAGGTGACTGTGAAAGCTTGTATAAACCACAGAGTCTTATAAAGGGTTTAAGTCCCTTTTTATTCAACGTACTAATTTACAATTGCGTTCTCTTGACGCTTACAAACGGTGCCAACTCGGCAGTCAAAATAAAAATAAAAACCTGAAAAGAAATTAAAGACAATATTCTAACTACGAGGCTCTCTCAAATAACTAACTCACCGCGTTTTACAATACGGCTGCTAATTCAGCAGACTTGAAGCTCACTGGAACAATTGCAACTACTTCCCGCCAAGCACATAGGCCGCAACGCGGGGTTTTTCAAATCTCTATAACTACCTCCGCGCTCGCTAAGTAAGAATAACTCTCTCTCACCGAACTTGTTTCCTTCTATTTAAATCATACTACTTCCGCTGATAATTTGAATCCTTGCGCGTTCTACTCAAATTTACATATTCTGGCATTGGCAGTTCCAGGGGAAAGTAAGGATTGACAGGAAAGATAGTTTAAACTTAAAATAAATGTTAGTTAAAATAAATATAAACCCTACAAACTGATAACAAACTCTTTCCTTTGAATTAAAGAATTAGATTATAACATGGTAATTAATTTGTAATAGTAAGGCATAATCACAGATTTGTATTTCGAAGTTGGGCAAAGTTATAAAAACTTTGAATAATGAAATAATTTTCTTAATTTAGAAAAACTGTAAAACTATTTGGCTTGTTTACAAAAAAAAGCGCATACTATATAACAAATGTCATACCTTATATCTTTTTATTGAACGTCAACATTTGCTTAACCTAAGATTTCCGAAGCATTTCAAAGGGAAACTTATCTCTCAACAGAAAGAATATTTTTAAGACTAAAAGATAGGAAAAATATGCATAGCATTTTAATCATGTATGTATAAAGAGAAAGATAAAAAGAAAAAGAAAAATAGGCTAAAAATTAGAACTAAAAAACTTTCTAAAACCGTTCTGCGCTAGAGCAGCAGAATTGAAGTAGAATAAACATAAAGCATGTAAATTATTATTAAATTCTAATTAAAGCAAGAGAGTTCCTCTATAACAGGGTTTCTTAAACTGTGGGTCGCAATCTCCAAGGGGGTCGCGGGACCTGTAACGGGGTGTCGCCAAAACTTTAAGCAGTTTTGATATTTCTTTAACTTATTGCAATAATTTTACAATTTCCAAATATTTTTACACGATGTATCTGAAAATATATAAGACAATACAGACAAAGAAAAAAACGAAAATGTTTCGACACATTCTTTTTATAATATAAACTTTCATTTTTCTTGGTTTGCACGTGACACTAACATTTTGTTAATTATTTAAAATTTTCACATTGTTCTATGTCTTAAAATTAGAAATTAAAGTTAATAAGCTAAAACTGCAATAGTATTTTACAGTAAAAGTGAACACATTGACGGTTTCACTCACGCGTATGTCGGATTTGCGTAATACTTATGGGGTCCCACAAACTTTTTGTAAAAATTATGGGGTCCTGCGGGTCGGGAAAAACTCTCAGTGGTACAAAGGGGTCGAGATTGAAAAAGGTTTAAGAAACCCTGCTTTATAATATAAAAATTTCAACTGTTTATAAGAGGTTTAACACAATATCATAACAAATCCAGTTAAAGAAAGAATTCACAGTAGAACAAACTCGAGAAATAAAAGTACAAAAGGGAAAATGTACAAAATTATACAAATAAAAATTAATCTCCTTTCATTATAACTCCAATACAGAACTCTAGCGGAATTACCCAATATTAATTAAGTTAGATTGAGTGTAATGTATCACGAATCATCTAATATTAAATGCACGAGCTTTAGGAGCCTTACACCTCGGTCGCACGCATAAAGAATGCGATAATTGCCTACTTATTTAAATTCCCAACTACAAAATATTGTATTGTGATTTTGTTATATATCTGTAACTGAAAAACAACTTATAAATATATATTTATCTATTTCCAGACAAAGCGAGATGCTTGGGATAAGATGATGACTTTAGGCACCACGCAAGATGAATTGAGGCTAACCTACACAGAGGCACAACAAAAGGCACTACGATCAACAGATAAACCTTCAGTGCAAGTATGCTGTGAAACCTTTTATCTAAATGCTTCAATTTAAAAGCTTTTATCAACTTTTAGGCAGCAGTATGTATAACACTCCCTAAGATGTACATTGCATTGCTGTATAAAACAGCCTACAAGCATTATGGCATGACCAGCCTTTATATGGGTATGAACAGGTCTGTTTTGATTATATACAAAGCCTTCTCAAAGCAATCTAAGAGACAGTCACGACATTGCCATTACTCCTTAGTCATTATTCCTAAGCACACATTCCTTTATCAAACGTTTGTACACACTGGGAATAAATATTTACTGCAGGTCGTATATCGTAAATATAAAGCAATGGCTTGCTTTATATTTACGATATACGCCCTGCAGTCTCATTACAAGAGAAAAATAAGTTTTTCTGATAACAGTGGAATCTGCTTTATTATTTAGATTAAAAACGAATGGGTAACGTTTATGAATTAACATATTTGCGTCAGCTATCATATTTGACATTGATCTGCGTCTTTTACGGGAAATCTTTCAGAAATCTTGCCCAGTATTTAAATGCATTTGAGCATAAATACTTATTTGATTCTGTACAGAATGCCTTGAAAGTTGTAAGGTACACCTTGCGAAAAAAAAAAAAAAAAAAAAATGAGACAGTTCTACGTCTCCCTACTGAGCCGACTGACGAAATTTTACTTGCATTTTTCATGTCTCGAAAGCGCGACTTAGAATGTATATTAGATTTATATATAACATTTTCTAACATAGGTATTTTGACGCAAAACCAGACTTTTTTTTTAAATAACATATTCATGTTTTTATATTTCGAATCTATGACTCAAATTACGCTAAAGTGCCAGGTTTTGTAAAAATAGCTCAAGTAGTTTTTAAAAAGTCAGCTCTCAATGTCAATGGAATATGGTATGTATTAATCAATATCTCTTTTTTTTTACTAAACATACTGGATTTCTTCTTTCACAATTCGAAATTCAGGTTCAATCAAAATAAAATTCGCAGCTATTTTCTGATTTGTTTTTTTTTTTGATTTGTAATTTTTTACTAATTTTTATAAATTTTTCGAAAACATTTCGAAGTACAATTTATAAATTTTTTCCCATCGCCTTAAACTGGATATTTTCTAGGCATACCTGCAAAAAATTAGAATTTGTTATTCAAAACTTCCTACTGCTGTACGTGAATTTATATATTGGCACGTTTTGAAATTTGGCATGTTTATCATAAGGAATAAAAATGCCAAATATGGTTTATACATTTTTTAAAAATTATTTGAAATAATAAAAGATGCACCTTTTATTCCGCTGGTACACAAAGAAAGGGAAAGGAAAATAAGTTGCCATAAGTTAAGAATTTCGCGAAGAGAATTATTCTTAGAACAAACTGAAAAAAGTGCACCAAGAGAAACTTTAAAATTTCTCTGTTATTTTCTCATCATATTTTATAAAATGTAATATTTAGGCATACTTAGATAGTTAGAAACGAAATATGAAAAAAAAATAGTTATCCCATTTCAGAAAAAAGGTCCGAATTTTTGTCCAAATACTTATGTTAAAACAGTGCTTTATATAAATCTTACATATATATTCTAAGTCGCGCTTTCAAAACATGGAAAACCCAAGTTAAATATTTTAAATCGGCCCAGTAGAACGGGAGACATAAAACTGTCCCCCCTTTTTTTTGTCCAAAGTGTACATAAGCGTACAATTATTCCTAACCAATAAATCTCCTCAAAGATAGATAAAAAGTAATCGGAAACAATTTTCATTTACATCCTCAGGTAAATTTAGTATAATGAATATATCAGTAAGCATATGCACGCATTTATGTCACTCCTGAATGAAGAACGTTTCAATTATCAACAAATACTAACACATCCGATAGTTTTAGTTCCTGTGTACGTTCAGATTATCTGTGCACGTCATATTGGATCGTTAACTTCCATTTTATACTTTCATAAGGAGTGATTCACTAAACTTAGTCCCTAGTGAGACTGTCAGCGAGAGTTACATGAGTTATTGCTCAGTCTATTAAAATAGCATAAATTTAGAAAAGATTTAAACAACAGCTTTGTTAAACGCTTTAAACTTAACAAGTACATACCTTGAGCACACAGAATAATCTCCTCTGCCTAGAGTACTTAAACTAACATAAGCTATAAATTAAAACTCAAAGTAATTTAAGGGGACGGTGGACTTTAAAAATTAGTTTAAGTTTTTGTGTTTTCAACAAGAAATTTTACATATATACATATTATAACATCAGTTTATAAAATATATGTTCAAAATTTCAATTTATTTTAAATTAAAAATTTTTAAAACAAATAATTAATTATTTTAATTAAAGATTTAAAAAGCTCCTTGCGCGCTAATTTTCAATATTTTTTCCTAATTTTTTCCTTTTAGTTAGTTATAAAGACTTGACAAAAGTTTTTGTGTATCCATTATTGAATAGGATGGATCAGAAATTTTCAAAAACGATTTTTGTAGACTTGAACCCAATTTACAGAAAAAAGTCACCTTTTGTTAAACATTATCACACGTTTAAACTTCTTAATAACCTCATATCCAAAAATGCATACACAAATCTACTGTAACATATAGCAATATAGTTTCTTTCAAATATCATTCATTTTTAACTAAAAATGAGACGCATGGAGCATTTTCAAGACATACGAACTGCGAAAAAATTTGTTTTGAGAAAATCGAATTCAAAGTTTTTCTTCAAACTTCCCTTTAATACATGGTCATGAGAAACAGCAAATTAAATATTAATATGTAGACAATAGATAACATTGTTGTATCATTTAACTATTTTTAATCGCATAATATTAAATTTGAGAAAAATAAACATATCGAAAATCGCTATGTGATTCGAAGTTAGAGGTAGAAACAATTTATGAATTATATCCAATGAAACTTAAAAATTCACCCGCATCATATGTTTTACCTTCATTTGTTACATTTACATTAATTTTTAAGGCTTTACAATATTTTTTACTATTTCTGTTTTTTTTTTTTTCAAGCAGGTAAACTTCTCGTTTTGCTCTAGTTCAAGCGACGATGATTACTCTTTTTTGCAGCATGTAGGGAAATCCATTTGGCTTCCTCCTGTTCTACGCCTATACCATTTACATAATCAAAGTTAAATTCATTAATGGTTCTCAATACTGAAACTTCTAGCCTTTTTTTAAAGAAATAAACACTTCTTTTGGTCAAATATATATAAATTATAACATCAGTAAATAACTGTTGAAATACATTTTTTTACTTTTTCTCCAAATTTTAAAGGGCAAAGTTTGCGCTGTTTGCACATTTTAAATGCTTGTAACTTCTTTAAAAATTATAATATTTGAAATCGGTTTTTTGCATATGATGTAGTTACATATGTGGAAGATTAGGAGACTAAAACAGCAAATTCAATATTTTGGTTGATTTTTAGCTATTTTAAAGTCCACCGTCCCCTTAACACTGGAAATTAACAACATAAAAATCTACCAATCGTTCTCTCACATATTCTAACTGCTCGAGAAAACTCGCATAGAAAAATTCCAACGTCGGTCAAAGTAAATTCTCAGAGCTAGGAAAGTAAATATCATAATGGTCAGCATCGCTGCCAAACTGTCTCCCTAACATTAAAGATCTCTATTCTTGTAAACATATAGCTAATATGAAACCTGGCAACCCTGCAAAAGCTGATAAGAATAGAAGTATTAATATAGATAAAATAAGAATGTAGTGGGTTTCTCAACATGGGCCTAATATTGATGGAAGAGAAGTATGTGCTCAGGCGATAATAACGACAGGAAGGACGTTAAGCGGACGCTATCTGACGATGTCGTGTCTATGACAAAATACAATTATATAGCTTCGAAGCTGTCAAAGACAGCTTTTGCAACCTCGGCAGCTCTATCAGTATAAAGTAGGTCCACTGGGTCTTCAATGCCGATGTTAAACAGTCTGGCCTGGATTGCTGGGCAGCTGAAAATGGGATGGCGAGACTCATTGAAAAAGAAGCTGCCAGAGCCTCAAAGAGGTTGGACTTCTGCCTGTTGGTCCGCGAAAAGTATTTTATTTCCCTCCTACCAATTGTATTTTCCTCCTACGCTATCTATTTATGAAACAAAAAACAACTGCAAAATAAATTTTTTTATAGCTGAGGGTAACGATTGACTGTAATCAGGATGTTTAGCTGCACGTCCTAGCGCTGCGTGGTTCTAGTAACCCGGGGGTCTCCCCCGGGGTCGCTGGGTAATGTCCCGCTGCGACGGGCTCGCCCAAGCGACTGGTAGGAGCATTAGACGACCGGTGCTGCCTGGTGTCGTATCCAGGTGGTGCGCTGCTCTCCTGGAGGGTAATAGTGGAAGTTGAACTTCCACGATGTGCCGAAAGGGGGAGCGGACCTGCAGTGATATTGAGTTCTCGGAGCAGGGAAGCCAAAACTCTTATCTCTTATCTTATCTAGGGCTGAGAAATTTTTATGAACTTGAAATCTCACTAGAAAATCTAATTTGACAAAGAAAAATATGTTTTGAATAACTTTGGCTGCAGAAAGATGGAAAATGTGATTTTTGACCAACAGTATTCGGCAGCAGCGAATTTATGTGTTTCTGTTTTCTTAACATATGCGTCATGTTCTTTAGGGAAAAATTTTAATTGTCTCATAGTTTCGCCAATGCAAATTCAACTACATTGGCAAACAATAATATGTACATATATCACAAGAACTTATATCCAGCATGGAATGTTTAAGTATGGGAATGCGAATTTTATTGGTAGAATCATTTCTGTAAAATGCGTGCAGTTTTATAGATAATCGATGAATGAAAGCTTCTGTCAATAGCAACTGCTTTTAAGTGGTTACATTCTTGATCAAGAGCTGACTTGGATTAGCAAATACGAAACGCTCGAAAAAGAAGGAATAAAATGAAACTAACTTCTGTTTAATCGAATGACATGATTTGAAGTGTTCTAGAAGGCAAACACATAACGTTTTATAGTATACAGTTGTCCTGACGTTAGATATGTTGCATCTGACAAAGATGTCGAGGGACGGAAGGGAATTGAATGTCTCAATTGCAAAAGCAAACTGAATAACTGGATCAATGGAATTCATTATTTAAAGAACATTACTTAAATCATTTTTATGACTGTCAAACAGAGAAAATGTGCTGTCAACGTAGCTGAACAATACAGAAAAGCTTAAATTTTCAAATAATTTGGATTCATAGCCTTATCACTCCCTATTTTAGATCGTAAAAGTTAATCCAACAGTCTTACAAGAAACTAATCATACAAGTTAAACTCATGTAACAGACGTGCAATAATCATGGTATCTCTTCATAAATATACCTTCAGAAAAAGGTAAGTGTATTTCATATGGAATTTGCTGGTTTTTCTAAATCTGCTTAAGAAATATTGCACCTGAAAAAACGATAAACTAGCAAAAAACTTATATTGCGGTCGCAAGGCAACATCCACTAATTCCATAGTAAAGTATTAGTGCCCTGATTTCTTCTTACTTAGCAACTCTCATATGCCACTGTCTGTTGAGTGATCTTGATAGTTAGATCTATACTCATAGCTAGATTCAATGCAGTATTCAATTTTTTTATCTGAATTCTTTATGGCTGAGGTAAACGTTTTCCCAGTCCGTGTGTCTAGAACTTCAAGATCTCGGCTATGCCTCAATTGGAAACCATTGTCTCCTCATTCTTAAATATACATGGTATCAATGTTGAGTCATTAGATTTAGTTAGGGGCACGAAGAATGGAAAAACACGATGCCTTCTGATTCGATCTTCTTATCTTCCGACCAAATGAACATGTTTCCAATTGAAAGATGAAGGTAAAGAAGATACACAGAAAGAAAGAAGAAAATACCTTGCATTCTCTCCAACTTAAGTGACTGAAGAGAAGGGAACTTAATCTACAAATCCAGATGGGGACGAATTCTCTACCATCAGAGTTTAGTTCTCGTGCCACTTTTAGAGTCATTAGACTTATTTAATATGGGAAAGCATGAGAAAATCAAAGATGTCTTCCCCTTTGGTTTTTAGCAGCCCTTTTGGTTTTTAGCAGGACTTGCTTACAAACATATCACAAAGGCATGCGGTAAAGAGAGAGGAAATATCTTATAACACCATGCTCTCAATTTTTTTAATTGTCACTTTCTTTAATATTTATTTGAAAGTTAGTCAATCCGATGTTAATCAGTTGTATAAATATTCTAACGGCAAGGCAATAGCATTTCAGAGCAAACCTGAAATATATGTTTAGACATCGTTTTAGTATCCATCATCTGTCTTCTCCATATCCTGAAACCTGAGTTGAACAACATGACATTTAAGACACAATAACACACCGAACAAATACTAATTCAGAAGTCAAACAATAAAAATCAGAGTTATATTTTCAAATTTTCACAGGACTAGTTTCGATGGTTTTACCCAAAACATCATCTTCAGCTGCAAAAGCACAAATTAACGAGATAAGATAAGAAAGCCTGAACAGGAGGTAAGCTACTGGCGCCATGTGTTCATAAAACCAGAACTAAAACATAATTTCTTTAAAGGCTGAAGGCAAAGATGGATTGGAATTAGGGTCGTTAACTAGAACAGAAACATTTTTTGAATGTGAAATCACTCTAGAAAATCCAGTTCACCAATGGAAGATGTTTTTTTTGAATAACTTTGGCAGCAGAAAAATTGAAAGTGCGATTTTCGGACCAACAATGTTGGGCAACAGAAGACTTCTGTGTTTCCTTTTTCTAACATACGCCTCATGCTGATTTAAATTTAAAATGTTAATGCGCATTTAATATACAGTGCATATCTGTACTAGAGATAAATTATTTTAAAAGATTTCTTAGCTGAATATATTTGCAGGACTATAGGTCCTAATCTATGGTTCCATTTTAAGAAATACGTTAAGCAAGCTAGGCCTTTCAGACTATGACAGTGTTACGTAACAGCTTTTGATAGAAAGAGATAGGTAGATAATCATTGAGGTACCTCTTTGAAACATGTAAATGTATACACATATGCTGCAATCACATGCATGTGCATGGATAGTACAGTATGTAATAATACAGAACATATGTAAGAAAATAAATTACTTTATATAAGTAATCTTGTGAATACATCGCGTTAGTTGATGTGATGTTTCTTTATCTGATGTTTCTTTGAAATTATATCTTGTAGGATTCTCCACTGTATAATTCTAAGTGTTAAAAGTGTCTTCACTTTTAACTGTAATCTTGAGAACTAGTAAGCGGATAATCGCTTGAATTCGTGAGGCAGTGAATAAACTTGGAAAGGGTTAAAAGACACTTTATTATTCAAATAAGATTTAACAGAACTCCTTCTTGGAGTTGTAAAATAAAGCCGACACTCGGGTTTCAACTTAAGAAACTAAGAATTAAACTAAACTAATCTTAACTAAAGAGATATAGCCGAAGCTATCAAAATTCTGTCAAAGTTGGCCGCTTAACGCTAATTGACTGCGAAGCTATCAAGGGCCTAAAGTACGGCCGAGCGTCATAATAGCTTACGAGAGAGTAGCCTAACAAGGTGCCAGAATATCTGATATCTCTCTCACTAAGACAGTAAAACTTCGCGGTTAAATACCGCTCTTCCTCGTTAGCATTCAGACATGATTCTAAAACTACGTTCAGGCCGGAAGTAAGTTGAAATTAAGAAGCGATAGAAAAGGAAGTTTAACTCAAAATTTAACTGTTAGTAAAATTAACAATAATCTTTACAATCTTCAGAATGAACGTTCATTCATTTACGGAAATGACAGACCTCTAACACTTTGAAGAAGTAGTGTGTTGGTACAACTAAAGGTGAGTAAATGCTACAGAACTCAAAATGTAAAGTTTAACATAAATTTTAATATTCACAAATTGTGTGTTTTCCACTTAATGAAAAGTAGGTTGTTCAACTTCTTGTTGACAACCAATTGATGGAACTCTGCGAGATATTATTTTGTAATAACTTCAGCAGCTCTGTGTAAAGTTACAATTAACTTTCAACACTTATCAAACGTCAAAATGTCATGCATTCACTTTCAATCGGATGCGCGGCTCTTAGGCAAGCAGCAGCACTAGGGGCAAACTTTTATACAGAATTATACGATTTATGTCTCTTTAGGATTTCTATCTCATTCTAACTTTGCCGATGGCTATAAAATTTGCATATATATCTGCACAGAGCGAATACACGAATAAACAAGGCATAAGAAAAGAATCAACATAAATCTAGTCTTAGTAAAATTTATATTAAATGTCACAGGTTCAGACTATGAGAACTAGTAAAATTCAACAAAATCAAAAATATAATTTTGAATTCAAAAAAGAAATGGTATAACTGCAAATTGCAATTTTATTTTATTTTATGCATTCAGCCACTTTGGCAATATTTCACCTCATATTTCCTGTCTCAGAGTGAAGAAAAACAATACCTAGACAGACGAATTTATAATCGAAGAAAGATTAATTTTTCATTTTAGCAGAAAATATGGATCTGAATAATGTTCCGGAAACCTTGCCGTCATAGAGTGGAACAAGAAAGTTTATAAAGAGATGAAGTTTTATAAGAAGAAAGTATTGATTCTCCATTTTCGATGAAATGTAGAACAGAATACCTACACGAATTCTATCTTCCTTTCTCAAAGTGGATTAGAAAAGGAATTTAAGAAGGCTAAACTTTTATGACGTTAATGGATGATACTAGTGTACTTCAGTTCAAAAAACAAACCTGATTCTCTCGATTGAATGAAACTTTAATAATCCGATACAGTTTGAGAAGAAAAAAGAACACTAACAAGAACATTTTGCAGGAAGTTGAGAAAAGAAAGAGTTCTAGACAGTAAAATCAGAAGTAATACAGCAAAGAAACAGAGATTGTCTTTCAGGCCGCAAGGTAAGAAGGAAAAGTACTGATGATAAGTGAAGGGTGAAGTTGTAATAGTTTTTACTGAGAAAGTTTAAATGATTTCTTCCGTCTTTTGTTTGCGTATTCAAAATATAAACTTTTTTTTTTTTTTTTTTTTCAGTTTTATGCTGGAAAAAGAAGCATTTCATTTAAGACAATATGTATCAGTATTTCATGTTAAGAACTATTATTTTGTAAAAATGGCATTTGAATTGAAAACTGTTCAATAAGTTCAAAATAAATACTTTTCTAGTTACACTGTGAGTCAAGTTTAAAGCTTCTTAAATTTTACACTACATTTCATTTCAAGAATAAATTTATCATAGGACAAAATGCACAATTTTAGTGAATTTAGTCCAAAAAAAATGAAGAGTTTAAAAGAAAAATGAAATACATCCTAAAAATTTTTTCAACGAATATTCTGAGCTTCTTTTCTTACATTTTTATTTCACTGAGAAATTGTAGATAATCGAATTTCGTTATATGTTTCAAATCTTAGTTTTTTAGAATAATAATTTTAGTATGGTAGGTGTGACAACTGCGATGAATATCATGCAGTACCTATCAGATTAAACGAAACTTAGTTAATAATAAGAAGTTACGTTTTCGAGGATAAAAAATTCTAAAACATCCGATTTTAACGCATTATCAAGCATTGCCAATGATAGTTGGATACTCTGATTTTTACAAGATTTCACGATTTTCATAGTGTGATTCGCACTAGAGGAAATACTAGTAATAGGTTTAATTTATTTCCAATTTTGATTGATGAAAACTGTTGAATAAATTTTGAAGGCTAATGTTGACTATAAATGTTTAATAAAATTTGTTACATTCAGATTGGAAGTTTAATAAAATCCAAGAAAATTCAAAAGTTGATGCCTGATTTAAGTTAAATAACTTTTATTGACATAATTTGATCCACGCTATAATACTACAAAAGTCATTAATTCACCTTTAAAAGAAAAACAAGGGAGAAAATTTTTTTTCAATTGTTCTATGTAAAAATTTCTAGCACTCCCAATAACAAATTTTTGCTGCATGATTCGAAGCGTTCATTTGAATTTAAATAAAGCCTGCAAATTTCTTGCAGTACATAGAGTAAAATATAACGATAAGGAATTTAATGTAATGCAAATAATCAAACCATTTAAAAATCAACCAGGCCTATTTAGTAGCAACAGCATTTAAGTTCATTTATAACGTCTTGTATGCTTGGCTATCATAAACTGAACTAGACATTAGAAGACTGTCTAGTGAATAATCATTAAGTCTTAAAGTACGACAAAGTCAGGAGAAGTGTGTAAAGAACCTTTTATGAACTTAAATAAGGTTCAAAGATGGTACCAACTCAAGCTTACGAAAGACAACATTTTTTGATTAACTCAAAGTGTAATGAACAACTTTAAATAAAGTTACGTTTAGTTAACGGCTTCACAGGTTAATTATCACTCATGCTGGCTCTGACTTAAAAAGTCGGAATAAACAAACCTAATAGCAAGAGTATCTCAAAGCCACAAAAATGTAATCATCAGAAAATCAAAGATAATACCGTGGCCTTCCGGCAGCCAGAACACGCTCTGATTTCACCTTCCGAAACCTTCTCTTAAATACTAACTTCTCTCTACCTCATTTGAATATGCGCACGTTAGACGATTTGCATTCTGGCAAGAAAGTGTAAGTTGAAAGCAAGAGCCATAGGAAAATCTCTGAAGCATAAAATAACTGTTAAGTAAATTAAATAAATCCACACAAACCAATCTATTTAACAGGAAAATATCTTTAAATGCGTTGTTTCAATTGCAGTGCAGTAGGATGTAAATCTTCAGACTCTAGTCAAATATTAATACCGCTTTCAAATGTAACACATGTAGACACTTGGCAAGAGATTGTAATCTTTCTCCATCAGTTTTAACTAAGCATATGTAGAATAGCCACATTAATTTAATGTATATATATATGTGTGTGTGTGTGTGTGTGTGTGTAGCGATATTAATTTACTTAATGATATAGTTTCAATCTTATGTTAATAACAACTATATTATATTAACTTGTGTTCATATACTTACGATCTTTCTATTTACTCTCATCCACTATTTTAGGAAGAGAAGTGTTCATATTTTGTAAGGCAACTGCATACTAAAAAATGCTGCAAAGTTGAAACTGTCTTAATACTGTACGAACGTACGCACGAACGCACGCAGGGACATCACAAAAAATTCTCTATTAAATCCATTTTCAATCCATTTCGCAATCCTTTTGAGGAAAGAAAGTCCATTATTCTGTCCTACGTACACATGTAACGCAAAAACATCGTTCAAATAAAATCGAGAGCAGTCAAAATGGATATTTTCGTTGAAATACGATAACTGAAATTTTTCGCGATTATAGTACTTCCTTTACTTCATATAAGGAAGTAATAAAAGACTTGTAACAGTAATAAACATTAATGCTGTTTTCCAAAATATTGCGATAGAAATGGAATTGATCAGAGAAATGATTGAACCATTAATGATAATTAAAGCCTTCGATATAAGAATAACAATAAATTAAAAATATGCTTAATATATTGTGAAAAAATTCAAAATTTGAATAACATTGAAGTTAAGAATACCATTCAAAATTATGATTAAATTTTGAATGTTATTCTTAAATTGTATTACTATGTACAATTTATGAATAAAATTCAAAATTAAATCTTTAATTGTAAACGTTAAAATATAAAAAGCTGTGGCATCAAAGTTAATTTCATATATTAATGGATTTTATTTCTGTTTGCTAATTACATTAAGGTTTCGCTTTATCCTAAAAAGAAAAAATTGAGCAACAGATGAAATGTTCTAAAACCTTTTAAATTTCACGGTATTAATCGATTACATTAAAAAGCAGAAGATAATTTTAGCCCTCATAATATTTTGGTCACATATGGCTAAAACTTAAATCTTAAGTAATGAAAATAATGGTAATGGAAGATTTATAATCAAAAGTATTAAAGAGAAATTTTGGTGAAGAGAATGCAGACATTTTTCCATATCTATGCTTTCCTATTGATCTCTGAAATCCAAAGTCCTAATTCCCGAATACCGGATTCCTTGAATTCTGACTGCTGTAATGTATTTCCATAAGCAGAAAAGGCCCACTGTTTTATTTTAAGTCGAATATGATCAAAATTATTATATTAGGTAAAAAGATGCATTTTTGTCTAACATAATATTGTAATTAATTTTCATTTTAGTGCACTTGAATATAAGCACATAATTTAAAAAGAGTTTTTATAATTTTTGTATGAATATAATAATAATAAATATTATTTTATCATTCAGGCGGAAAATGGAATGTTTTATATATAAGCTTGATTATAAGCACATAATTTGAAAAGATTTTATATAATTTTTATATAAATATAATAATAATAATAATAAATATTATTTTACCATTTAGGCGGAAAATGGAATACTTTATATATAAGCTCGATTATAACTACGTGATTTAAAAATAGGTTTTACAATTTTTTCGTATAAATATAATAATAATAAATATTATGCTACCATTTAGACGGAAAATGGAATATTTTATATAAAAAAATAAAGAAAGATATTCGAATGAAAAAAATATTCTTGCTAATATGGCGTGGGATTACATTTAATCTATTCAAATTTCTATTTCATTTCTTTATCACTTAAAGGGACTCATACACCTTAAACCCCTCATGATCTTCGAATATGTGACTATTGCAAGAATTGGAATATTTTATTTATTTTAAAAGCAATTACTTCCAACTTTTTACAGCTGACTTCATGATATAGCTGCTTTGGAAACTAGTAACCAGAAAGTTTGTGTTGCCACAAATATTTTTGTAATTTAATCCTCTTTGTGACAAAATATTTCGCCATATTTCCATCTTGCGCGCATGATATTTTAAAAATGGCTAATGGTACATACTTGAAATTGGATGAAATTCTTTATATGGACACTATTTTTTAACTGAACCAACAATCTGATGAATTTTTTACTATTGAAAAATTTTATGGACGAAATCATTACAATTTCTTTTAATAAAATGCATTTTATAAACTCAACTCAAAATAAAATAAAAATTTAACATGAAATTTTTAGAATTTTAGGTTCATAGTAGTTTCCAGACGTTATAAAAGCTATATATTAAATATGGAATTAAATTATGAAACAGAATGTTTTAAACTGTGCGCGCAAGTTGGAAACACGACGAAAAATGTTGTCACAAAGCGGATTAAATTATAAAAATATTTGTGGCAACACAAACTTTCTGATTACTATTTCAGAAGGCAGCTATATTATGTAGTCATCTGTAAAAAGTTGGTAGTAATTGCTTTTAAAATAAATATGTTATCTCAATTCTTGCAACAGTCACCTATTCGAACATCTTATGGGTTTTAAGGTGTATGAGTCCCCTTAATCTTGTGTGCCTTCTGAAGAACGAAGAATTAAATCTTTTGATTTAAAAGTTTATTACGTTGGCAACTGCATGTAAGTAAATCAAAAGGTTCTATAACTTATAAAAAATAGCTAAAATCATATATTATGTTATAAATTCCATGAAATGTTCTTTTGGAAAAGTACTTTTTCACTCTATCCGATGGTATAAAATTTAAATTTTGCAATAACCAGTTTGAATTTTAAAAAAGATTTACGGAAAAAAATCAACATTAAGTGAAAAAATATAGTCCGATTTTGAAAGTATTTATCGGTATTTCCAATCATCACAAATACCAGTGCTTGGAACATTTTAAGAAAATATAGAAATAAATCAGTTTAATTTCAAAATTTGTCCAAGATATCAAACAGAGAAATTATATTAAAGACTGCAGTAAATCAACAGTATTTTGAAGCTGTTATTCACCAGTTGGAAAGAAAGATCACTGTTCACTAAGACAGTTATCAAAACTAGAATGTATATGCTTGTAGCTGAAGTGCACTTTGATATATTTATCATGTTGAAAAAGATTTAAATTTAAAAATCAGGTTGACAGGTTAAAGCCATTCTAAATACTTATTTAGAAACCCTTTTCTTTCTTGTAACTTTTTATGAAAGTGTCAAGATATATATTTTTATAATACCAACCATATATTTGAAATTTCTCAAGATCGAAGAACATATGTTATTATCCTGCTGTTTATGAATAATTTGATTTTCCCAACTTAAGTATGCGAAGAAGCTGCAGACAGTATAAAAAGTGATCAGATCCATTAAAAAACACGATCTTCAAATTAAAGGAAACAAAGCCAACCTTTAGCCTTCTAATCGGCCAGGGGTTTCGCTAAGAGAGCACAAATTTCTTCCCAAAACTACTATGAGAACAAATTATGTTTTTGATTTTAATGTAAAAACTCTCCTGGTATTTCATACCTTGGTTTGTTTTCTTTTGATATATTGCCTTAATTTCTTTGACATATTTTAATATGCGTATATACACACACATATATATATACGAGGTAAGTTGAAAAATAAGTTTCCCTGTCGACTGTGGTCAGAGTTGTGTATGAAAGTCAAAAAATAGAATGAGACATTAAAGATATGACATACCTTTATTTTTCCACATAGGTACCAAGTACATTGAGACATTTGTCATATCGCTTGATAAGCTTCAAAAAGCCCTCCAGGAAAAAATCAGGGCTTTGCATATGGAAGAAGCGTTGAACGGCTTGTTTCACTTCAGTATTGCTTCCAAAGCGCCTTCCCCCGAGATTTTTCTTCAAAGCCGGAAACAGATGGAAGTCGCTTGGTGCGAGATCAGGACTGTATGGCGGATGGTGTAGGCGCTCCCAACCAAGAGTTGCAATATGGTTTTGCGTTGCCGTCGCCGAATGTGGTCTGGCATTGTCATCCAACAGCAGAACGCCAGATGTGAGTCGAGGTCAATTGTCGGGGCACCCATCGTGCTGACACTTTTCTGTATCGAAGAATGTCGTGGATGATGTTTTGAGCTCGCTCATGTGAGATTCCAAGTTCTTCCGCTACTTCATCGATGGTGATACGCCGGTTCGCTCTAATCATGTCATCCACCTTCCTGACATTTGCATCTGTAGTGGCCGTGCGCGTCCGTCCAGCTCTCGGTATGTCCTCCACTTGCTGACGTCCATCACTGAATGTGCGACACCATCTCCGCACCATTTGCTTCGACATCACACCTGGCCCATAGACTTCCACGAGGCGGTTATGAATTTCTGTTCCTAATACTCCACGTGCCCATTCATAGCGGATAAATCTCGGGGGAAGGCGCTTTGGAAGCAATATTGAAGTGAAACTAGCCGTTCAACGCTTCTTCCATATGCAAAGCCCTGATTTTTTCCTGGAGGGCTTTTTGAAGCTTATCAAGCGATATGACAAATGTCTCAACGTACTTGGTACCTATGTGGAAAAATAAAGGTATGTCATATCTTTAATGTCTCATTCTATTTTTTGACTTTCATACACAACTCTGACCACAGTCGACAGGGAAAGCTTATTTTTCAACTTAACTGCGTATATATATGTGTGTGTGTGTGTTCTTACAGATATCACAAAAAATATTCTAGGCCGTATATATACGGCCTTGCCGCTTAGAAGGTTTTAATGCAATCTTATAAATATTTAGATACCACTTAACGGAATAACACAGTAAAACAATCTCTAACAAAATTCTTACTGCATGAAAGTTTCCTCATCCTCGCAATGTTTATTATGCTCAACGTTTATTGGGAATGATTCGTTATTTTTGCCATTTTATTTTTACAGATTATGTGCTTATAGTGAAAAAGTAATTGGTTTACGATAACGAAATTTGACGATTTGACATATGTTTAAATATATATAATTAGTTTAAATTCATAAAAATCAGAATTCCTAGGATGTCTTGTTAAAAAAGCATGTGATTCGAGACTAAAACGTAACTGAGTACTGATGTTTATCGGAATGGGTTTGGAAGATATGATTAGCTAATAATATTTAAGTAATTGAAGATGCATTTTGCTAATTACTTAAATCAAAACCCATCTGAAACGGAAATTAAATATGGCATTTAGGAGCTTAATTTGTCAGTGGCAATTGAAGATGTAAAAGTGTTTTGCGTATACCTCTTAAGATGGAAGTTTAATTTACTCTGACACAAAATAAGAAGCACCAACAAGGCAAGATAGACTTTACTTTTAAAACGTTCTTTAAGACGAGTTCATCGTCAATTATCTATCGGACATCGCGTAGGAAACTTGATAAAGAAAGCATGCGATGCATATGAATAGACCTCTACTAATAAATGAATGTTTAGTCAGATTCATAAAGAGTCAACATAATAGGTGCTTAGTAACAAAACTGAAATTGATAAAAACTGTACCATAAAAAAATAGTCTTACCCCATGACATCTCATATAAAGACGAGAATGATGTTAATCTGTTAGAAACATCTTAAGAATGCCAATAAATATTGAAAATAACGTTTTGATGCATAATACCGACAAATACTGAAATAATACACATAATAAATAATACCGCCAATACTGAAAATAATGTTTTCGGAAAAGTTCTTAAAAGAGGATACTTCATTACAAAAAAATTCAAGAATTCAATAGGAAAAGTTTTATCTGCAGTTGTTCACAAAAGATTAAAATTGCTATTCTAACCTAAATTTATTATATTTTGATTAAAACGAGAGGTAAGATAAATAATTTCGTATATTTCATTGATAAATGATAGCTTCCTTTAGTTAGTTATGAAGATTATCCAGATTTTTGAGATCAATGCCTAAGTTGCTTTAAATATCTAGGGACTAATTCAGAAGTCAAACAACAAAATTCAACGTTATAATTTCGAAATTTTCACAGGACTAGTTTCGGTGAAAATTTCGAAAATATAACGCTGATTTTTGTTGTTTGACTTCTGAATCAGTATTTGTTCGGCGTGTTATTGTGTCTTAATCTAGGGACTGTAACTGATCCCTTTACTAAATTTGTTTAACTATATCGAACTAACACAAATGACATCCACTAAGGATGGAATTAAAAACTTAGACATGGAAAAATCAACGTTACAAATCTCTGATGTATAAAATCAGAAAGTTCAAAGAAGGCATTCAAAAATTAAATCCAGAAAACTTGACATTTGGAAATCGCCACTGTACAAGATATACTAAAATGAATTATCGTAAGTAATTACAGCAAAAAATGCAGTCGTCATGTATTTACTTGTGATACATCAAATTAATCTTTATTTATCCATGTTTTGGGGTCCACATTACAGATACTCTTAATTTGTATGAAATCCTTTTGTTATGCATTATGCATCAATTCTGCAATCTAAAAGAGGAAATGACATTGTGTTCCTTACTTTAGCATCAAAATCGCCAGACTTCCCTCCTTGCAATTTGAAGAATATTAGTACATTGAAGATGCTGTTTTGGGGGTCGCTATTTCCATCCGAACTTAATATGCACAAAATCTGCATTATCAGAGCTGGCGCGACAATGACATAGATTATACTTCAACGTGGTATGTACCTAAATAGGCCTATAAACTGAATGAGTGGTATGTGACAAATGAATCTCACATACAACACAGTAATGTGTGAGAAGAAATGTAAACAATAAATATTTAATTTGATGCAGCACAGGGAAACATGTAACTCATTTATATCAGGAGGGTTCTTAAAACTCTTTCGCATCGAGAGAGGGCAAAATCTCAATTCCCCAAACATCGAAAACGCCCGTATCTAAGAATTTCTCCTGGAATGATTTTCCTTCCCCCATGACAATTTGAATACTACAGCGCTAACAATAGCCTTACTTAAGTAAAGAGAGAACTTCTTTCTTCGACGCTTTGACACTGTGTGAAGTTCCCCCTTGGGACGGGATTGCAACTTCGGGCATCAAAAGCTAAACACTGACAGTAAACAAAGGAAGTAGCTTCAAAAGAATGATTGACATGTGATTTAACAACACCTGAAAGCAATGAGTAATGCAGTAACGTTATGGGGGAAAGCACTGGGTAGGATATTATTCAGGCGTTTCGAGCGTCCAGCCGATGTCTGAATGTTTGGGCGTTTGGGACGACTTCGATGCGAAAGAGTTAATATCAGACAGGGTAATGTCATTTGCTATTGCAAAAGCACTTTTGAATGATAACGTTAATAAATTAAGCACATTAGCTTAAGGTGTGAGTTGAAAGTGCTGATGAGTAAGAAGAAAGATAACATGAAACTGTTATTTTGAATAGAAGCTTAATCAACTAGAAGTGTGGTTTAAAAGTTTTTACATTTTTCAAACATCAGTAATTATCAAAGAAAAACGGAAAGGCCCCATTTGTATTAGTATATGGAATGAAAATGAAACATTCTACTGTGTTTAAAAATTAAAGGAGAACTGACGACGAAAATATTTCTGCATTTAGGAGAAAGTAGCATAACGCAAGAGTACATAAATTTTGGAAAACGTTGGCAAATTCATGTCAAAATGCTATTGTAATCAAAAAGTTTCGAAACAGTTAGCTAATGAAAATGTTTCTTTAACTGCATAGTAACTAACGTAACTAACATTGCACCAAAACCAGATTTACAGGTAAAGAATGAATCAATCCAGAGGAAATTTCAGAAATTTAAGACGAAGTGTTGCCTCGTACACGATTCCAAAACACACCTCCTTTTTAACTGTAAAACCTTTTTCGATTATAAAATTAGATCTATAAAATTGCAGCCTATAAAATTAACAATTTTGGACCTGTATTTTGGAATGTATTTAAACTTCCCAATTAGAATCATGGATCTTTGGTTTCGTTTAAGATATGGAAATTACGATGCCTGCAACATCGAAGATAAATAGAAATATATTTGTAACATTTAATACAGATATTGTGCTAGAGCGTCAACAGCACAGCACATGATGTTTCATGGGGCAGCTATAACATTTAGAAAACATAAGTAAAGTAATTCTTTGAAGATTTGAGCTAAATCCATTCATTTTTAAAGTCAAAAAATTAATAAATAAAATGATCTGAGTGACTACAGAGTTTACAGTAAATAATGTCTAACGTGAATTCAGACATCTTTATAGAGACTCTAAGTTAACAATAAAAAATTATTCTATCCGTTGTTAAAAACAATTATTTGAGATTTCATGTTTTACCATGCATATTTTTTACATTAAATGTAGGATATTGTAAGAAGGATTCAAACTAATCCTTTTCTACTCAAATGAAATTTCCCAAAATCTGCTATTTGTTAATTTAGTATATAAAAGTCTTCATTACTGAACACTGCATTTCTCTTGATTTATAATTCAAATACGAAACTTGTTTGTCAGTATAAAGCTTCCATTTTATTGAAAATAATTACATGAATTTGTAGTTAATTTTAAAGATATATAAGGAGACAGTTTCACTTAGATTAAACACCTATGAGATTTATTTGAAAGAGAAGCTTAAATTACTCGACACAGACATCTGCTAGTAATTGTCATTAACTGTATCCATGATGCCGTAGGATATCATTTCGAGGTATCCCATTTCAGCGTATCTCTGCACGAATGTAAACATCCAAAGATTCCTCAATTGATTTCTCATTACGGACGACTCCGCCATTTTGCTATCATGTAGTTCACTTAACTCTGCTGTGAAAGACCTTCCCAGATACACTGAATCAATGTTTCATGCACTGAACTACTGTTTGAAATAAGATCTTTAAGGGAAGATCTCCAAACATTATTAATATACGAGAAACGACAACGTATAATTTAAAACATATGCAAAACACGTGCGAATTTACATTAGTTGAAAGAAATAAAATGAATATTTATCAAATTCGTACGTCTTCTTAGAACAGCATGTCAAACTCAGGAACTCGTGTGGTCCAAAGAATCGACACTTTATAACAGGTAGAGGTAAGGAAAAAAAGCCATTTTCATTACTTTATGATGTATTAAAAATGTGAGTAAATGCATAACATATTACGTAATACTGCTGTTTTTTTTAAAAAAGAGAACGAACATAAAGAAATAAAGGTATTAGCAAGTTTATACCTTTATTTTCTTTCCCTGTAGCTAACATCTTTTTCCCCTGCAACTAGTTTTCAGATGTCTGGAGACATGTTGCTAGCACTAGCGATTTTCATAACAAAGGTTCAATGAATATCTGTTAACATTTATCTCTCTGGTTTTTTTTTTTTTTTTTTTTTTTCTTTTTCATGAGAGAGAAAAGTTGCTGACTTTGATACATACTACTGAATATTGAAATCCCGTACGATGCTCGTTTGTAGCATTCTGAGAACCGCACCGACAGTTATCTGAAAATTTCGGGGGGCAGGCATTTTATTGAACTTTTGCTTTTTTAGAGTCAAGTCGAACTGAATTTTTGTCAATTCCATCTACAGACTGTCTACCATTTTCTGAACGTCAATTCAGAAAATACTTTTGGAAAGAGATCACAGCTAATGTTCTTTTAGCACCCGAGTCTATATATATATATACCCAGCTTTGGCCGGAGTTTTTTTCTATTAATACATTATAGTTATGATTTTTTTAAATAATTTCTCAAGAAGAAACAAGGGCTGAAACGGGCAGAGTCCCACGAGGTTGATAGGTCTATCTTAGAAATATTCAGAAATTTTTTTCTGGTAGGAGTAGGAAAGGTGTTTTGCTATGTGGTGAGTCATACATAATGAGTAGCTTATATCATTCGCAACCTCTGTTACATAACCGAAGTTTTAACCAACAGCTGATATCAAAGAGCAAACCTCATCGTATGAAATATGAGAGGAAAAAATCTGATGTGTACACCACATGACTTCCTTGTACGGAATATTAAATTATACGCATTTTTTCTTGCATTTTACTTAAATTTATTAGATTGAATTAAACCTACTTCGCCGACAGCGCATAAACCACAATAGAATAAATGCATTCTTTAAAATTCACTTTGTTTACCATAGCGACACTCTGGCGCTAGCTTTACTTAACAGTATTTTATTTCATTCATATTTTAACTCAGAATGCACAAAATTTGTATCATTTAAAGAATTATATAATCGTTGCCACATGTTCTATTCAAATACTATAATAAAGCTAGAACTATGTATAAAAGAAATTAAGCAAACAAAAAAAAAAAAAAAAAAAAAAAGTTTTTCACAGACGATTGAGTATTTCTCATTTAATTAATTCAGTTCTCACTTCGCGAGAAGGCAAAAATACATAAAAACTCAAAATATCTATATTAAAAATTACGAAGTAAATCTCAAACGCTTATTTCCTCGAAAAAATTCCAGAAAGAATTAAGCATGATTTAATTCGCAATAATAAATGAATACGTTATCTTTGTTGTTGCAAAGCTAAGTTTCTCTAGATTGGCAACAAATCAACTAGTCTCCTGTTTCAAATGTAAACATCAATGGCTGTCATTAAAAAAAGGCTTAGCGGCAATTAAACAACTTTAAAATTGCTGATAATTCTAAAAATATTGCACACAGATTTACTAGAAGGCATAAAATCCTTAACCGGAAGATAAAAACAACATAATTCAATCATTTTTAAAGCAAAAAATGTACAATTTACCAACATATAAGAGTAAAGAAACTGAGATCATTGAGCCGGGTAACAGAGTGGATATATATATAAATATATTTATATACGTTTGGTGCGGCCAATTGCAACCAAAATACGAGGTGCACATCTACATGTTATAGCAGTCCTATATACAAAATTTCAACGTTCTGAGGCTACTCGTTTTTGAGTTATGCGAGATACATACGTATGTACGTACGTACATACATTCGTACAGACGCCACGAAAAATTCTCTTCAGAATTCATTTTAAAGCAATTTTATAATTTTTTTTGAAGGAAAAGAGTATTTTATTCTGTCCTTACGTACAGATATCACGCAAAAACATCGTTAAATTGCATTTGATAGCGGTCAAAATGGATATTTTCGTTGAAATATGCTGCCTGAAACTTTTCGCGATTACAATACTTCCTTTTTACTTCGTACAAGGAAGTAAAAAGAGAAACCAACTTTAGATCAGCGGAAAGAAAAGATTTTGTGTGTGAGTGGGGAAGAAATCTGAGAAAGAGTTTTAATTTTACTGCAATGAGTTTTTTTCATGCGACTAGAATATAAATGAGTAATAGTTGATAGATTTTTAAAAAGCAGATGTTTCCTCTGCTAAACTCTAAATTATCTGTATAATAACAATTAAGTTGCCTTAGCTAATTTACATTCTTTGCGTCAAATGATATATTACATTGGTTGCATCAAATGCGTCAAATAATGTTTTTTTTTTTTTTTTTTTTTTTTTTTAGTCTGCTTTATACTGATGAGTAAGCGAACCGGACTGTAGGTTGTCATATATTCGGTAATTAAAATTTGAAAACAGTATTCTGGCCAATAAATTCTAATAACAACATTCTCGCTGATAAGTGAAGTTTAGTTAGTACAATATAAAACACTTAGTTGAGCATTGTAGACAGTTACTAGCATTTATTGACATTATACATATTTGTAAGCATTATCATTCTGAAACTTTGATTTTTAATCCGCAGTTACATTTCAGTTCATATAACTAACAAATTTTGGTTCCATAAATCTTTTCTTTAAATTTTATTTCCAACACTTTATTACATTATTTAAATTGATATATTAGTATGTCGTGTGAAAATTAATGATGTAAAATGAGCGTTTAACTAAAATATTAGAAACTGCAGGATTGAAGTTCCAGCTAATTTTAATAAATTGAACTTCGTCATGAAAACATACGACTTAAGTATTTTAATACTTCCTGCATTCAATACAAAAGCCAAATTACGCTTAGCAATTAATTTTTGAAAAAGCTTAAAACTGGTAAATTTTTTACTTTGCTTAGGAAATCTTCAGCCACTGGGTTTAAAGGTTTATAGACAGAGGGCGTTCAGGATCAGGAACGCTAAATGATTGTTTCATCAAAATAAAAGTAAACGCAATTACTCAAAAATATTATTAGAATTTTTACGCACAAAACCATGAAAATCATTAATTACATTTAAAAAAATTCCGTAATGCTTAACAAAGCACTCGAGAAGGGCTCAGAAGTACTCAAGGTATTTTATGAAAGCCACTCAAGTAAAAGTTTAGCCTGCTTGAGTACCTTTCAAAAAGAAAGAATTTATGTTTATTTTAAAGGTTCTAATAAAACACACAATTTTTTTCTGGCTTTACCACTATCATTTTATCATGAAGCTATATCCAGACTTGGAAATACGAGCATAAACCTCCAGCAACTGGGAATGATTCCAAAATTGAGGAAAAGAAGAATTGATTTTGATGAATATTTGAATTTAAGCAAATAAGAACATTGTGGAACCATATGAAATTGAAATCTGAGGAACTTATTTTGCATAATAAGTATTTAATTAAGGTTGAAAAAGGATTCGCTGAAGAAATTTTTCATTTTAAATACATAAATTAATTGATCTATGAGCCGTCAATTAAAACTCAACATATTCTAAACTGTATAATTAAATTACAAATAAGTGCATTTCTGCAACAGTATAGTCATATTTAAGCCAAGCTTGCACTAACGGCAATGAGGCTCAAAAATAGTTTTCTACATTAAAATTAATGATAGGTTATATGTAATCACTATTAGGTTAATTCTAATTAAACACAATGTATAGTTATGTGACGATCCTCTCTGAAAATGACTGGTATTTCCAAAAATAAAAGTAAATATCGATATTGAATAGTTTGTCTCTAACTGGTCGAGTTAGAAGACCAAAATGATCTGAAAATTTAGTAGTCTCTTCAGGTTCACAGTAATTTAAGTGTACGGTCAATACAGCATACTAAAAGAGATCGTAATAAAATTGTAATAAAAGTGGCACAATCTGCAGAGTAAATGACGATCTTTTTAAAGATTTTCCATTATGTGAGCTGTTATAAATGCAAATAAAACGCTGTTATTTTCTCTAGTATGATAAAGCACTAGCTAGCGTAGAAACTGTAATTTTTATTTAAAAAATTGTTTTTATAATTGTTTTAACTATACTTGGTGTTTTATGTTTTTCTATATCTTTCAAATTTTAATGAAAATACTTTGAATTTTTATGTATTTTTGTCTTGTTGCGAAGTGAGAACTGGATTAATTAGGTCAACGCCGCTGAATCGTCTGCGCAAAACCGTTTGTTTTATATTTGTTTAATTTCTTTTATACATCGTTTTAGATTTATTATAGTATTTGAATAGAACTTATGGTAATTCTTCAGACGATATAATTTGTGTGCACTCTGAATTATGAAATGAATAAGATGTAATGCTGTTAAGTGAACCTACCGTCGAAGTATCGCTATGGTAAATAAATATAGTGAAGTTTAAAGAGTGCATATATTCTGTTGTGGTTTATGCTTTATCCACGAAGTAGATTTAATTCAAAATTCGTTAACTGTTAATTCAATATGTTTAAATGAAATGCAGGAAAATTACGTATAATTTAATATTCCTTACAAGGAAGTCATGTGGTGTACATACCAGATTTTTCCTATTTGCTGTAAAAGATACAAAACAGAGGATTTGAAAGAAGAAGAATATGATTATCTTACACTTAACGACAGACACAGTTTCTTAGATACAAACACTGGATTTTATACAGAAACACTTATAAAAAAAAAAATGTGAGGCATTGCGAAATAACGTAGTAAACGCTACCATTTTGAATCATGCTTGTTAGAGTTTATGTGATGAGTATTATATAAAAAAAAATTAAATTTTGTCAGAAATGTTGGTAGACGTCTCTACATTCATAGCCTCTTTTCAAAATTTCAGTTGTATTTCATTTATAAACTATTTTAAATTTCTAATAAATAAGTTATAATAAAGAATATCTTACATTTTTACGTGGCGCCCTATAACAGACAAATACCTAATATTCTTCGCATTTTTTTTCCTTTTGAAATCGTCATCTATTAAAAGACTGTGAATTATAAAAATTATAATGCATGTTTCTAACTTATTTGTACGGTTAGTTGTAAATATATATGTACTTGTGTAAAATATAATAATATGTTTATTCAAATTTTTCTGTATTTTCTGTTTTAATTTTCTTTGCAGAGATACCATTTGCAAGATTTAATTACGCAGCAGTTATATTTTATAATAAAAAATATAAAATGAACAGTAGTAGTTTCCGCTAATGCTACTTAATACTTATTTAACAAACTAATAGTCTCTGTATCCCATTACAAATTAATTATCTGTTATACGAAATGCCATGTAAGTACACAATTTGATTCAACATTAACACACTTTATAGCAAATTGGAGCTTATTAAATACTGCTTATTGCAAATGTTTCTGTTTACATCCACAGGGTAGGAAACAGTCATTACAGCTTAATGGAGGAGCTCACGAATCGCTTCGAAAGATAGTTTCTGTCTCTTGGGAGAAAAGGAGGAACTCTACTCTAGCGGATATAGGTTAGTACTTTTAATAATTAAATGTGATATTTGCTTCGCAAAAAGTGATCATGTACATTCAATGAGCATGTGGCATCTCTGCATCTTTCATATGTATACTTTTAATTTTATATAATATTACTCAACAAAGTTAAACTTACATTTACAAACTGAAAGGGCGGTTTTCCAGTTGATTAAGCATGCTTCTTTGCTTTAAATCTGACATTTTATGCTTAATATGTCAAGCATTTTTCGTTATACTTATTTTAATTGTTGAAATTAAACATATTACGTTACCGTAACGAATCAAAGAACACGAAGTAAATGCTAGAGCAATAGCAATTATAAACTTCTCAGATAAAAAATGAAAAAAAAAATTGCGTTTACTTTATTCAATTAATTTTTGCTTTAAAAGATCTGGTACATTTAAAATCTTTCTCTATATAGTTATATATAAGCGGCTAAAGTGTATGTCGCCGATAGTTTATTGTTGCCACTCGGAAAAATGAGTGCGAAAATTAACATTTCCGCAGATTTTAATTAATATCTCGGCCGATTAAAGTCGTACGAAGATGAGAACGGTATCGATGGATTCGGAGAATTTTTTGGAATCCAAGGATACGCGTCTCGAATTTCAGCTCGGCGCCGTTCCGTAGATATTCGAGAAAAAAGAATTTGGCACGTAGCCAAATCCTTTTAATAGGGAAAACCCAAGAAAGAAAGTGGAAAATGTTGGGAAAACGAAGGGCAAAGTTAATTTTTAATTAATTTCTCGGTTAATTAAAGTCCCAAGAAGACGCCAATGGTCAAAATGGCGTGCCGTGGATCTGCGGAATCCAACGATGTGCTTTGCTAAGCACGGGAGCCAGCCGTTTCGGAGGAGATGATGTCACTTCACCCCATGTTGTTACTTCACACCATGAGGCTGAAGTGTCTGTTTATCGCCGATAGTTCATTGTTTGCTTGCGTAACTGTACTAGCCAATGGGGTGAAGTTGCCACAGCACAGTGTTGCCGTTTCAATTGAGACGTAGACAATTTCCTGTAAAACTTGCCTTTGCTATGACCATCACTAAGTCTCAGAATCAAACGCTTAAGCGTGTTGGCATTTTTTTACCTGAGCCTGCATTTGGACACGGTCAACTTTATGTTGCCTGTTCAAGAGTGTGAAAGAACTCTAAGTTAAACGTAAACTAACGTAAAATTAAAAATAATTGATGGTCCTCTGCAAGGCGAGCTTAGAAATGATGGGAAGATCTACACAAGTAATGTTGTGTAAAAAGAGATCTTTGACATGTGAATTAACATTTTATTATTTAAATCACCTTTATTTATTTAGCGGTGGCTCTTAAGAAATGTACCGTCAGTGGTTCCCTTCATTGCATTCTACTTTAAACAATTAAGCAAGTAGAAGGGGGAAATCCCGTGGGGCAGTAAGCAAAGGGGCGTCCTCACCGTCTACCCTGGGCAATTCAGCTTAAATTAGCAGACACCATCGCACAAATCATTTTAATTACAATTTATAATATCTAGAACAGTGGTCATTTCGTATGACCGCCGGGCTTTCTAGTTTCAATATATGTCAAGTATATAACGCATTTTAACCTTCCAGCACGCGTGCTTGGCAATTTTACATGAGCACGCGCGCCTCGTATTTTTTACGACATCCGTTATTTTACCATTTTGGCACGAAAAACGACAGAAATGAGTGAATAACAAACTTGTTAAGAAATAAAATATTAATCTTATTATTGCAAAATACAAATAATATCGCATTCAAATATAAGTAAATTATTTTTAAGTCCTCATGTTAGTGAGATGGAAATGCAGTGATGTATTTCATTTACAGAAAATTTTTAAGTTATTGTTTAATAATTATATTTTAAAATCGAAGCTAATTTAAATATTCATCAAAGACAAGTATAGATAATAAAAAAGGAAAACACTTTGGTATGAAAAAAAGTAAGTTTAGCATTACTTACTTCTGCAAGGAAATTTACTTCTCTTTGGTTACAAAAACGCACTTTAAACTAACTTGAATGTTTTTATTTATTTCTAAAAAATATAAATAAAAGAAAATAAGGAATAGAAAGAAAATGAGGAATGGAAATCGCTATTGTTCTCGCATCCAAAGGTTTCCCCGTCTTCCTTTTCTTCATAAGATAATTCTTGAAGAATCTGAGCAAAATCAGCTTGGTTGCACATATTTTTTTGCCATGAAAACCGATATAAAATTTACAGACCCAAATGTATTCAAATTAAAATAATACGCGACAATTAATAACGCAAAATTACAAAATATTTGAGAAAAAAATATTTTCCGAATTTTAAAACACGACCACGCGCGTGTGGCAACTTTTATGAAAAAGCTGCCACGTAGCACAAAAGCGCAATTAAAAAAAATAAATGACTTCCTGTTGGCACAATCCATGATGTGGGGAAGGGTAGAAACGAGGAATAGCAATGACTTTCAGACGTCTCAGCTTCGATATGCGAAAAATGTGCATTAAAAACTGAATTTGTCATAAATTTTGCTCATACGCGCGTGCTGGAAGGTTAAAGCTCAATATTTTCATATCTAACCGGTTTATGTTCATGAAATTTTGTACTGTTATGTGAATGTGAAGTTTATTCGATGAAAATGACTAGACAAGTAAGTTTAAAATGTTTGCTTTAGAAGCAAAACAAAAAAATAATTAGAAAGAACATAAAAGACACAGATGGAGTTGATTTCATATTCATATATTAATGGCGACTGCAAAATTCACAACTTAGCTTCCACTTTGTTTATCACCAAGCATGGCAGAGTTGAAGTTTAAAAGTTGGAGGAGGAAAGAAAACTCCTTCCGGCCAGGTTTTTCAACCTGAAAAAGACGAAAGAAAATTGTACTTTTGTTGTTGTTGTTTGTTTGTTGAAGTATTATTTATTTTTATATCCCTGATACTGTATTTTTTACTTATACTGATTGTGTTTTATATTCCAGATATAAAATATCATAAACAAAATAAAGTAAACACACCTTCTTCATTAACATAAAATTGTAATGCTTGCTGCTCGCAACATAGCGGATAAATAAATCAATATTTTTAGCTCATTTTTTTTTCAAATTAAAAACATAATGTGCAAGTAAAATAGCTTTCTTTAATAGTATAATAGTTTCTTTAATAGTTTCTTTAATAATATATTTGCATAAAAACATTATTTTTTTAATTTAAAACCGCAAAGTCAATTAATTTTTGTATATATAATTAAACGTAATTTCTAATGTTTTTAAATAATAGTTGGCCATTTTATACCCATATATGGTTTATGGAATTGTTCAAGTTTTCTCGAAGTTTTGAATAAAATCTTCAGAGAAATCATGCTCACTAGCAGGAAACCTATAGTGTTGAGAAATCATAACTTAATCATTTTCAAATCCTGTAAATGCACATTTTTTTATTATTATTATAGAAATATATATATAAGTGTGCAGATATGCATAATTGATATTTAAATAGAATAGCATGTATAAATATTCTGTGAAAATGGGAAGTGAGAAATCGATGTTGTCACATGATTTCAAATTTAATTACACTTCTAAACGTTCGTAAGTAAAATTTGCAATAGTTACTATAGTGTTTAAACATTTAATCAAAATTTCTTAAACGTCTAAACAACCATTTCAGAAAAATTATGCAGCCAAATTATAAAATCACACTTTTATGAAATTTTAACTGAAAAAAAAATTACCATGAAATCTCATAAGCATGTTTTTTACCTTAAATTAAATAATATATAGATAGATATGTTCAGAAATATATTTTTCTATAATGGCTAACTATACATTGGTATAAAATTTTATACATGATCACTTTACATTTAGAGGGAATAAATAAGAGGATTTAAAGCTTTCAATTCATGTCAAAACTTTTATATTATTATCTCTGAGACATTATTAAGTTGAAAGGTACCTAAAGTATAGAATATTTTAATATAAAATGGAAGGACTATATAATTACGCAGAGTATTATTCTTCTTAGAAAAAAGGCTTCTTCAGCCCGTTCCTGCTTTCTTTCATTTCGCTTTATTTTCTCTGAAAAGAATTATTTTGTTTAATATTCATTATGTATAGACATCAGGTTTTTATCAAACTGGGAAACGTGAGAAAGGAGCTATGCTCTCACCGGTATTCGAATCCCAGATCTTCCAGTTGTCAACTAAATGCGTTACCAAATCAAGAGAAAACGTAGGACAGAACATGTAAATTCCTTGTAATTCTGATAGTTTATCAACAAGAAAGAAAGTAACACCTTCAGTCAGGGAGGACGAAAAAGGCTCTCGGCACTGAACCAGTATCCAAATTGCAACTCTGTATTTTAAGGCATTTCTCCCGCCTTCTTCGCATGCCTTCGTGGTGCAATGGTCAGCACGCTCGGCGCGTATTCTTGAGGTCCGTGGTTAGAGTTCCGCCGAGGGAATTGCTCATTTTTTACGTCTCTCAGCATCAAAATATCCTAATGTCTCTACAGTATCACGGTTCAAAATGGTAAACAACAAGAGAATTTGCTGATGCTCTTTGAATAAACTATGTAAGTAGATGTTAATAAATTACTCTCGTCTCAGATACAAAATAAAAGTAAAAATATTATGGTACATTATTTTGAAAGTAATTTAAAACAAATCCTTTAAGCCATCATCTTTCGCTGAAATGTAGATGTAAAGAAGATGTCTACCTCTTTAAAATGGCGAACGCTTAGATTTATCGTTTATTAAAGCTTTGGTTCTAAAAAGAATGTTTACATGAGTTTCTTTTAAAATATTTGCGAAAAAGCGAATTTTAATATAAAAGTATAAAAAAGTTCGATTGTTTGGTCTTTAAATATATTTGACCCCATAATTTCATACCATTTAATTCCTTCTCATCTCCACCGTATAAATAAAATGTCTGGAGAGTACGCAAATGAATAATACCATGTTACTCTATTACTCCTACTGTATTACTTTATAATATCATTATTTAGAAATTTTAGCTCGCTGGTAGATCATGATGTCGCCTGTAGAAAATCAAAGGAGTACTCTTTCATAAAATATCTGTCTAGCCTTGCTCTGAAAATAAGCGCTAAGATTCAGTTAAAATCGCATCGCTTACCTCTGTTACCTCAACCAAATCATGTCGTGTCGAATCACTATGGAAAGTAAGAGAAAAACATGCTTGGTTAGGAAACTAAGCAGATTTCAACTATATGCTCTAAAATGGTTCGCATTTTCGTAAATTTACCGAACAGAGTAAGGTAACTCATAATTGGTTACGATATTATTGCGCTGTAAATCGAATATGATATACCACTTGAACCTAAATTATTCTCTCGAAAACCTTTGATAAAAGGTAACTTACCAACTTTAAATTTGGTTTTGATAATTATCTCATTTGCAAATTAAATGTATAATTTATTTAATATCATGAATAAAATTAAAGTTGGGCCTTCGGATTTGCATGCACTCGACTAACGTACTACGTTTTTGAAGTCATTAGTGATGATATCGCGCCTTTACAGATTACAGTAGGTTTAAACGTGTAATTTACTGCGCAAAAGGAGACAAATGGGGACTCTGAAATATATATCCCTGAAACTTCAGCCGAAACTATGCAAAAAATAGGCAAATAAATACAAGATTGTTCGAAACCAAGTGAATCGATATCATAAAACTATAACGTACTAAGGGAAAGAACTTCAAACCACACAAAGTACCGTAATTTCCGGAAGAAAGGCCGCATCAACGTAAACGCCGCACTCGAGAAAAATGGCGGGAAAAAAATTAAAATTACACAGAAACGCCGCATCAGCGTAAACGCCGCAATAGATTAAATTGCGCGTGACCTCGTCGGGGGGTATAGATGCAAAAACTCAACCTAAGTCCTGATATATGACATACCAGTTAAGAAAAATGCATGAAATGAAACCATAACTAAAAAATAAATTAAAGGTAAGAAATGTATAGCTTCTGTGCCGTTTAGAGACATTTTCAAAAATTTTCCGCTCCCTTCTTACTTAAAAACTATCCAACAAGTACTTGTACCCAAACTGATGGGATCTGTATTTGGCAGAATGCCAAGAAAAATCCATTCATGCTGAAGGGGAAATACGTCAGAGTTCGTTATTGCGAGGCAGGTGGAATCGTGTCCGCCTTTGAAAAAAATTGCAGAAAAGGCAGGGGTGGGGAGAGGATGGGTCCTGGAAGATTCATCGAATAGCAGAGAAGAGAGACTATTCAAACTGATGAGAATGTTGATTTGAAAGTGGGAAGAATGTTATTGTTCCGAGATCTCGTTTAGGGTGAATAAGGCATGTAGGTCCGTTCAAGGGAAAGAATGTAAACAAAATAACGTTCGCAAAAAGCAAATGAGTGGTCTTTTGTGTGGGAATATCACCAGTCTATGCACAATGACAAGGCCATCCAAACAATGTACAATGACCATCGTAGGAAATATTTTATTTTTAGTGCACCTAAACGCCGCATGGGTAGAAACGCCGCACCCGCTGAAAATTTAAGTTTTAAACACGTAAACGCCGCGGCGTTTCTTCCGGAAATTACGGTATATTCTTCTGATAATGAAACACTTATGTGCTAAAAGTATTCAAATGGGTTGGCTATCTTATCATAGCATCTAGTTTGAGTTATGAAATCACGCAGACTTGCGGAAACGGTTCTCGGAATGTCTCCACTCTTTGCCTTAAAACACGCTGTCGTCCAGGTTTTCATACAGACATTGACTATCCTAGAACTATCAAAATCACCGTCGAATATTACCAAGCTTGAATGTTTTTTCAATGGCAGATTGTGAACAATTACAAATGTAACCCAGTCCATTAATCTATACAAGGCCGGATGTGGTGGTCTCTTTATTATGAAGGCACCTAATAGATGGACCACCATCGCCTTTCCTATGAAGGAAACAGACAGTTACAACCACGCCTTCTCCGGGATCAGAACCTAGGTCCTTCGGCATCGCAGTCAGCTTCCCTGACCACTATACCGACTGGGCGGCACAAGCTTGAAAATAAAGAGCGCTATTTGTTGACGTATCACAGTTTTGAGTCTAAATAAGTAAACAAGCATGGAGGGAAATGCAGCTAAAGCGTGACAGAGCTCCCTGCTGGTAACTATTCAAAAGCTAAGAACCCTGCTGTTTTAAATGGTGAGTGACTCCCTCCATGGTAGTTCTTCAGGGCTACAAAACAGGACTTTCAGGGCTACAAAACAGGACTTTCAAGGCTACAAAACAGGACTTAGAAATAGACGTATTCTTTTTTAACAACTATATATTTTATGCTCTGACAGCATTCACAAATTGCTTTATTATTTGCAAAATCTTAACTGACTTAGAGCGAGTTATACTGTGTCTGAAGTCACTGCAGAGACTTGAAAATATTTAAAACAGACTTTTCATTAAAGCAGAACTTCAGGATAAGTGAACGACGTGTGCTTCACAAAATCATCCACCGCTTATGGCGATGAAACTAAAGTAACAATTATAAGGAATTAGTTTTAAATAATCTTTCCGCATGCCTTCGTGGCGTAGAGGTAGCACACTTCCTATGTATTCGAGAGGTCCAGATTCGCGTCCCGGCGAGGGCATTGCTTATTTTTCATGTTTCCTGCCACGAAATAACTTAATGACTCTACAATGGTGCGCGAACTAAGAGGCGATGACAATAATTCGTCACCACCAAGATTTAATGACTGGGTCTTCTAACCTTTAGTCACCCTTTAAAAGGTGGAGTACGAGTATATAAGGTGATGTGATGTGAGAAGCACAGCCCAACCCTCCCGACAGAGGAGGTTAACTCAAAGACCCTATGTTCTCTCTTCTTCCAGCATGCCTTCGTGGTGTAACGGTAGCACACACACGTGGCGCGTATTCAAGACGTCCAAGTTTGAGACCCGATGAGGGAATTGTATATTTTTCCGTCTTTTGCTTAGAAAAAAAAAAATGAGGGAAAAAAATAAGAAAGCTTTCCAATTTTACATTACGCCCAAAGGGACGTTTTCTTAACTTTTTGTGAGTTACCTTATTTATTTCATGTTCTTCGCTCTTAAGCAAAAAAGTTCAATTCAACTGCATTATCACAAAATATTTTATTAAAAAGAGTATATCTTTAGAATTTCTGATACACAGTCTCGAATGCTAAAGATAAAAATATTTTCTTCTCGTACAGTGTTGCCATTGCTCACTTTGAAATCATTGAAACAAAAATTCGATCAAGTTTTACAATTTTGAAAGAGATAATAAAACAAATTCCAAATATAGGATTCTAGATGCCATATTCGTGTGGAGACTTACGTTATTCAAAATTGGATGTCTCTAGGTGTTTTATCACAATGCAAGAAACATACATACATCTATGCAGATTTTTTATTATTTAATTTCTTTACATATAATACAGGGCGATAATACTTAATGGCAACAATATGAAAAGATATCCAAAAGTTTTCGACGCCAATTGCCAAAACGAAATTAATAGCCCTTCTGGGCTAATAAAATAAAATGAAAAAAAAAAAAAATCTGAAATGTTTCAGATTTTAAATTACGTCCAAAGGGGCGTTTTTTAACATTTTGTGTGTTACCTTTCTTTATTAAATATCATGTTCCTCGCACTTAAACCATAAGACCCAGTGCAACAGCAATATCGCAAAATAGTTTCAAAACGAGCATATCTTTAGAATTTCCGATACAGAGACTCACGCGCTGGAGATAAAAATGTTTTTTCTGCACAACGTTGCCATTGCTCGCTTTGAAATCCTTGAGTTTGTTAATCAGAAATTCGTCAACGTTTTAAAAAATAGGAAATCGATCATAAAACAAATTTCAAATTTCAAATTTGGTCTTCCACATGCTCATATTCGTTGGAGGATTACGTTATTCAAAATTCGATGACTCTATGTGCCGTTGTTTTATCACAATACGAGAAATATACATACATTTATGCAGATTTTTCATTATTTAATTTCTTCAAATATAATGCAGGACTCTAACATTTTGTGGCAACAGTTTGAAAAGTGAACTGACATTTATCCGTCCGACGCAAAATGCCAAAACGAAACTAATAGTCCTTCGGGATTCAAATCCCTTTGGACTAAAAAAAAAAACCTAATGACTCTACACAGTTGAATTAAAATTTGAAATGGGGACTAATAGTCAAAGGCTACCCAATTATATTTAAATCTATGCTGATTAGGAAATCTCTAACCGGCGTAGCAGTTTAAATGTCGGCAGCATAAGACGAATAATTACCAACCTATCCGAGATAGTAGAACTAAAGCAGCATGGCCTCGAGAGCTCTCGAGACTTCCAAAGCTTTCAGCTTAAATACTATCAAGCTTATCTGCATTTTGATAAGGAAACGGAGAGAAGAAATTATAATAAAGGTTTCAATTATAAATAACTGGATTAGTTTCAAATAATAATCTTATAAATGACTGATCTTTTGCACATAATAATTCCGGTAGAAAGCACTGTAACCAGTGCATGAAATACAGTGATATCTTTAAAAATTTTCATTTCATGCTATTTCTGCTTCGTAAAATTATACAGTTAATTTTATATTAGAAAATATGCTTCATTTTTAAAGAACTTTTAGGTATGTAGCTATGGAAGCTATATAGGTTTTATAGAATATAAATATAGTGCAGCTACAAGAGAAAAGTAGAAAACAGTTTTGGCAATTTTCATAAAACTTTATCTCAGAAGTTACGTAGTTTGTGTAGTTGTTAACGATAATACAGTTACAGTATACGAATTGAATGAGGTTTGACTTCTTTCCCTTTCGTGTTATAAAGATTTGGTGCGTTCTATATTCATTGTACAAATCCATTAGCAAGAAAAATAAATGATGCTGCGTCTGGTACTTTATTTACTCACTTTATGCTAAGATTTTTAATCTAGATGAGTGGGAAACTATGGTAATGTAAACGCTCTCCCCATAATGAGGATTTCTTTCATTAAGTTAAAGAGTAGTCATTTCCAGAGAGTATTTAAATGATGATCTTTACTTCAACGAAAGCTCTTAATTAGTCTTACACATTAAACTATAAGTACATGATTAATTATTCATACACTCCCTAAAAAAAAGTCGGTTAAGTACCATAACAGTGATAAAGCAGGACATTGTTTTCAGAGATTGTTGTATCAATTTTTTGTGTTCGAGAAGAAATGAAACGTGTCTTGAACAAGAAGAGATTCAATTACATTTTATTAGGGAGGGCATAAAATCTGTTTTCCTTTCAAACTGATACAGTATTACGGAAAATTAATTTTATTTAATTTTCGTGTAATTCACTGTGTAAATTAAAATGTACATTGGAAAGTAAAAAAATTAAGAGAAGTTAAATATTTATAAAAATGTTCTTTTTGCTTCCTTCTACAAAGTAAAGGAAGTATTAATTTAGAAATCAAACAACAAAAATCAGCGTTATATTTTCAAAAATTTCACAGGACTTGTGTCGATGGTTTTACCAAACCACCATCCTCAGCTGCAAAACCGCAAGTGAACAAGATAGGAAATAATGAATTCTATTGATCCTGCTATTTAGTTCACTTTTGAACTTGAGACTTGCAATTCTCTTCCGTTTCTCGACATTCTGGTCACACGTAACACATCCAACTTCAGTACTACGGTTTACCGTAAACCTTCGTCGGTTTGCCTTCCACCACACTTTAAATCATGTCATCCGACTAAACAAAAGTTAGCTTCATTTTATTCCTATGTTTTCCGTGCTCTTCAGGTTTGCTTCTCCAAACTAGCCCATGATGAAGAACTAAATTATTTAAAAGCAATAGCTATTGACAGGGGCTTTTCACCCAACATTATTAATCAAGCAGTGAAAAAATTCTCATCTCAACACACTAAAAGGCACACTCTTGTTTTAGGAGATTATAGAACTTTTGTTGCCATTCCCTTCTTTCCATCAATTAGCTATAAAGTTGCACATATTTTGCAGAAATTTAACTTTCGGGTCGTTTATTCTCCCATCAAAAAAATTCCGAGTTCCATACTCAAGGACCCCATTCCGCATATGAATTCTTGGGGTATTTATAGGATTCCTTGCCTGTGGAGTTTGATTTACAATGGCCAAACTAGGAGAGTCTTAAAATTTCGCGTCAAGGAACATGAGGCATATGTTAGAAAAAAGGAAACACAGAAGTCTTCTGTTGCTTAACATTGTTGGTTCAAAAATAACACTTTCAATTTTCCCGAAATTATTCAAAAAACATCTTCCATTGGAGAACTGGATTTTCACATTCAAAATAATCTTTCTGTTCTAGTTAACGATCCTAAATCCAATCTATCTTTGCCTTCGGCCTTTAAAGAAATTATGTTTTAGTTCTGGTTTCACCAACAGATGGCGCCAATTGCTTATTCTTGTCCAGGCTTTCTTATCTTATCTAATCATTATATCCTATCTCGTTCATTTGCACTTTTGCAGCTGAGCATGGTGGTTCGGTAAAACCATCGAAACTAGTCCTGTGAAAATTTTGAAAATATAACGCTCATTTTTGTTGTTTGACTTCTAAATTAGTATTTATTCGGCGTGTTATTGTGTCTTAATTAAAGGAAGTATTGTTATCGCAAAACATTTCGGCATCATATATCGACCATTCCCAAATCCATTTGGGAGATTTCTTTGTGTGACGTCTGCTTGTACGCACAGTATAAGGAATCTCTTTTCCCAAAATAGATTGTAAAATGGATTCGAAAAATCATTTTTTCATGACGTCTGTACGTACGTTTGTATGTATCTCGCATAATATATATATATATATATATATACATACACTCACCCCTTAATCGGTGTAAACGTTCTTAACCAGCCTTTGTTTTCGCAATCATTAGTCGCGGTCATATACTTCCAATTATAGAAGTGTTTTAAATGACAAAAGTACTCATATTTTGTTAATGTCAAATTTAAAAAAAAAAACATTATTTTCGACAAATAACAAAAGGCAAATTTTAAAAAATGTGTATAATTGAATAGGCCTTACAAAGAAGGCATGTGGTGTCCACACCATATTTTTTTATCTTGATATCTTGCAAATAAATGAAGTGCGAATATCTTGGTCGTCGGTCTACAAAACAGGTAGTGTTTTAGAAACAAACATTGCATAGCAATTTCAGGTTACAAACCTATTTTTGAAGATATCGCCTAGAGTAATTATTAATAAGTAGAACATAATTCTTGCTCGTATTGCCAAAGACACAAAAGATAAAAAGAATTTTCAAAGCGAATTAAAAATTAACAAGTAATAAACAATACGATTCGGCTTAACATCTGTAGGGTTTATATTTATTTTAACTAACATTTATTTTAAGTTTAAACTATCTTTCCCGTCAAGCCTTACTTTCCCCTGGAACTGCCAAAGCCAGAATATGTAAATTTGAGTAGAACGCGCAAGGATTCAAATTATCAGCGGAAGTATTATGATTTAAATAGAAGGAAACGAGTTCGGTGAGAGAGTTATTCTTACTTAGCGAGCGCGGAGGTAGAAATCGAGAATTGAAGAACCCCGCGTTGCGGCCTATGTGCTTGGCGGGAAGTAGTTGCAATTGTTCCAGTGAGCTTCAAGTCTGCTGAATTAGCTGCGGTATTTGTAAAACGCGGTGAGTTAGTTATTTTAGAGAGCCTCGTAGTTAGAATATTGTCTTTACTTTCTTTTCAGGTTCTTATTTTTATTTGACTGCCTAGTGGGCACAGTCTGTAAGCGTCAAGAGGACGCCATTGTAATTTATTACGTTGAATAAAAAGGGACTTAAACCCTTTATAAGACTCTGTGGTTTATACAAGCTTTCACAGTCACCTCTTGGTTGCGTGCTAGTTAGAGGCGCGCAACGTTATATTGGCGCCCGAACACTTATCGAACTGAAATGGCCGAAAACTGGATGGAAGCCGCTGGACAACACCAAGAAATGACAACGCAGTTAGAAGGATTTGGATACCTGGTCCAGACTTTGAGAGCATCAATCAAGCCAAACGTCTATTTCGACGGAAAAAAATTCGGTGTCCGTATTTTTAGAAGGTATAGAAAACCACTTTCAGCTCTACCCTGTGCCTGAAAGACAAAAAGTTGCCATCGCCACATCAGCACTAAGAGGACAGGCCGCGCTATGGTGGAAGAACATAGGCAAATTTCTATTAGGGGAATTTGGAAGCCCGACATATACATTTGAAAATTTCAAAAAATCGTTAGTAAAGGCCTTCCCCATAGTGAAAGATCGCGCACGGCTGGAAGCCGAGCTATATAGTTTCTATCAACGGGATACAGCACAATTGACGGACTTTATTTTACGAAAAATCAAGCTAACGGATATGATGTATGGCAAGAAACCCGATGCGGAGATTATTGAAATAATATTACCAAGATTGTTACCCGCTGTTCAAGACTACTTTGAAATTAGAAACCCAACCACATTGCAGGAACTTTTCGAATTGGCAGTGAAATTTCAAAATCGCAGAATAGCGGAAAGAGCGAGAGGGGAAACATATTCTCAAAGTACCAGAAGGAAGGAGGAAACCAGAAATGGAAATCGCTCGTATGGGGGAAAGAACTATCAAGCTAACGCATCGAAACTCGAAGGTCAAGGCCCAAAAAGAAAAGTTGAAAATAAGCATCCGTGTACCCAGAAGACACAGATTGAAAGGAAAGCTTTAAACGACTAGAGGGGCCTGTGAAAGGGAGGGTCCAGACCCCGGAAGTTTTAGAAAAACCCTCAAATAGACATCTAAATACAGTCATCGTAAAAAACTCACAGCTACCAATTATACAAGTCCTGGTTGGCGATGTACCAGTAGAAGCCCTCATCGATACAGGGGCAGGTGACAGGTGACGGAGGACGGGGACGCCTGGCGTATAACATAGGTAAACAGGCATATGTCCCACGTCCTCCACTATCTCGAAAAAGCAACTCGCTGGAGCCCCGTGAGGCTGCACCGGGAGTTTACATGGCCATACAGGTGCTAGATGTCGGGTAGTTTTTACATAGGACGTTGTTAATAACACAAAGTAACTTAAAAAAGAATATAAAGGATAGCATTAAAACACTGAAACACTCATATAAGCTGAAACACATAGATATACAAAATTCAACGTAAAAGCATAAAAACACACTCGTTATTACGTAACATAAAGACATAAAAACACACACGAGAATACATATCATGACACATACATATGGAAACACGTAGAGCACATAAATGCAAATATTACACACAGAAGAAACATATGAGACATAGTAACGTGTGCGTAAAGCAGTAGCGCTGTGCGGAAATATGCTCAGTTCACATAATACATAATGTACATACTTTCATTACATGAATTACATATTTCGTTGCATACACTATATTCGTGCATTGTACGGATATTATATATTTCGATTTACGATAACACATCATTCCATTGGGTACCCAGTGCTTTACACTGATAAACATGTCAGTAACATTATTTCTGCAAGTTGGTGGCTATTGAAAGCGGATGTTAACACGAGGCTCGAAATTGAATGTGGAATGTGTATTACAGAATGTGTACATGCTGCGAATATCTAATCGTTGAGTACATTGTCTGCAGTACCATGCTACTGTGGCTCGCAAATGTCTTGCCCTAGGGCGTTGATTTGCTGTACAACTGCGCAGATACTCCTTATAGCTGGCGGGTGTTTGATTATGAAACGATAGTAAAGTGTTCTATCATTCATTGGATGTGGTAAGTGGTGGTTTGTTGTTAGACCGCAGTCAAATAGGTAGTGCTCGGGAGAACCTAGCATGCCACAGACACAATTGTCAGATGCTGAGATGCCATGACGCATAAAATAAGATGGAAATGGGCCATGACCCGTTATGTACTGTGTCAGTGGGGCTATTGTTATAAGACGTTCCGTGTCTACCTTTGGTAGGAAGTTATACGTCCTTCTCCCTGTGTCGCAACTATTCCATTCTTCTTGCCACTTTTCTTTACAGATATTACGCAGAGTTTTTTTGAGGTGTGAGACGGGGGTAGGGGCTCTTATAGTTTGAGCGTGGATGTTGTTGGCAGCCTCATTAGCCAGACGGTCTGCGACGTCATTCCCTTCGTTGTCGGAGTGTCCTTTCACCCATACCATGTTAAAGCGGGCTTGATGATTATTGCGTAAAAGTTGCTGTATATCTATGATGATGGGTGAAGTGTGGTGATGATCCCTGAGTGCGTGTAGCACTGACATGCTGTCCGTGTAAAAAGTCGCATTGGTAAGGGTAAGGTTGAGGGCATGTCGTAGCGCATTCAATATTGCTAGTGCCTCTGCTTGGAAGATACTATTGTTGTTAGTGAGATGTCCTTTCCATTCCTTTACTAGTGTGCCATGTTCGTAGTGAGCAAACGCGCAGCCCACTCCCTGATCATGTTTTGATCCATCAGTGAACAGTTGTGTAATCGCAGAGGAAGTGTGTTGTCTGGAGTGCGATTGCTGATGTTGGATTTTGACATGGATCCCTCTACCTTTGATGGCAGGGTGGATGTGTTGCACACTGCCAGGGAGTTCATAGTCTGTTGTTCTGAACGTAATTCCTGCATATGTGGCTTCTTGTCTGTGATGGGTAATTCGTACATAGGTAGCCTCTGCCTCTGCCTTTATGTGTAATGGCAGCAGGCCTGCAAGTATCGTGGCGGCGCTGGACGCTGTTGTGCGATAACCTCCGCAGATGTTTAATGCAAACGGCCGTTGAATTGTGGTCAGTAGCTTGGTCTTTCGGCTGCTCATTGGTTGTGCCCATATGACTGCTGCGTAGAGAATTATTCTCTCTGCCACTGTTAGATACAATAGTTTCCTGATATGGGGGTTTTGTCCCCAATTTCTCCCTTGAAATTGCCTGGCTTTCCTCGCGATGGTCGATGTTTTTGTACGTATTTCTTGGAGGTGCGGAAACCAGGTGAGTCTTTGATCCCAAGTGACTCGTAGATATTTAATCGTCTTCGTTATTTTTAAGTTCTTGCCCAGTAGCTTTATACATGGACGTCTTGTGGGATTTGTGCCAGGACGTGGAATTACGATGGCTGCGGACTTTTGTCGAGAGATGATTAACTTAAGTTTATTGCATAGGTCCGTGAATATCGAGCAGGTTTCTGTGGCATTCCGTTCCAGTTCATCTCTTGTGCGGCCAGACACCAGAAGAGCTACATCGTCGGCGTATGCTATGATATCTGTGTGCAAAGGCCATTCATGTTGTAGTATGGAGTTAAAGGTGATTATCCAGAGCAACGGACCGGCGCAAGAGCCTTGTGGACACCCTCTTTCCTGCCGCTTGATAGTGAGGCCATTGTTGTTGGCTACTATGAGGCTACGTGCATGTAGATAGTCCGTGATGATGTTAAAGATGTTTTTGGGACATTGTGCCTCTCTAAGTGCTTGCTTTATAGCAGGCCACCAGAGGGTGTCAAAGGCGCCTTGCAGGTCCAGGGATATGAATGCCGTGTGAAGATTTCTGCCTCTATTTTGTTCTATGCTATCTTTAAGATGACTCAGGGCATGCGTGGTTGACAAGCCAGTTCGGAACCCGTATTGCCGTGGGCTGAGGAAGTTGGTCTGCTGGAGATGGAATTTAAGTCTGTTTACCAGTAATTTTTCATAAATTTTTCCCAGAGACGAAAGTAGGCAAATTGGCCGATACGAGCTTGGGTCATCTGGGGATCTCTGCTTCTTCAGGAACAGGACCACTTCTCCTTTTTTGAAAGCAGTAGGGAAGATCTGGTATTTTAAGAGCTTGCCGAAATATTTCTCGAAGAAGGTAGGGCGGGATGTGTAAGCCACCTTTATTATTGCATAATCTAAACCGTCTGGTCCCGGAGCCTTTTTTTATGGGAAGAAAACGGAAGATTTGCTGTATTTCAGCTGAGTCGAAGCGTATGTCGTCTGGTGTGTTAGGAATGGAATGGTTGTCCCGTATCTTCTGTTGTTCTGTTGAGTCATCATCCGGGTTATCTGCTAGGAAGATTGCATTAAGGATAGCAGATGCTGTGGTTTCTGCAAGATTGGTGTTGTCTGAGTTATTGGCTGATTGGGCATAAAGCTGGTCAGGCTTGTAAACTTTATTTGTAGCTAGTTTATGCAGGATTCCATAGACGTTGGTATTAGCTGTGCAAAATTTCCGCCAGCTATTGACTTTGGCTCGTAGTATGCATTTTTTATAATGCGCTCTTTCCCTGCGGAATGTGGTCAGCAATGCCATTTTGGTGGCTTCGTCCATTACACCTCGGAGACGCCGTCTTAGGGCTCTGCACTTTTGCCGTAATTGGCGTAGTTCCTTAGTCCACCAGCATATGCCTTGTATGCGTTTAGCAGTGCGAGTCTTCAGGAGCTTGTCGCAAATACATCGCAATGTATTGAGGAGATGATCTGTATAAGTGTCTAATTCCTCTGGGCTGTTTATTTGGTCTATTACTTCTTCTTCACATGGTATCCGAGAAAGTCTTTGTTAATGCACGCAGTTTATTGCCTGGGATCTTGTAGCTCTTAAGGATAGTGATGCTTGTGTCGGTATTAATTGCAAAGTGGATATATTTATGATCAGAGCAACTCTCGTCGTCTGTGACCCTCCAATCTGTTATATTGTTGGCTATGTTACTTGTAGCTATTGTTAAATCAGGCCATCCTTTGTTGTATGAGTTGTCGAACGTCGGTGGGGCATTCTGAGTATTTATTAACTGTAGATTGGCTGTCATTATAAATTCTTCTAACGCTGTTCCTTTCGGTGAGGTATCTGGGTATCCCCAAATGACGTTGTGCGCATTTAGGTCTCCACTTATTACGTGAGGAATGGTAGTATGTTTTCTGTGTATTTCTGCTATACTATCTACTGTATTGCTGATGTCTTCTGGTGGAGAGCTGTAGACGGATGATAGGATAATCTGGGAGTTATTATAATTCAGAAGAATTGCAACATGATCTCGTGCCTGCTTGATAATGAGTGGGAACCATTGTGGATTACAACAAATGATCGCCGCTCTCGGGGGTAGTTCGTTAAGATGCGCTTTCCGCTGGAAGATCTTCCATGAGAGTGGTAGGCAGGCTATTGCGCCATTTCTGCAGTAAGGCTCTTGGAGAAGAATGATATCTATCTCATGATCGAGGACATGCTGCACTAGTTGCGTATTAGCTGCTTCTGCCCGCTGGAGGTTAATTTGCGTGCATTTTATGGAGCCTGCTGAAGAATGAGTTAGAATCAGGTTGACTGGGTTGTCGATATTTGTCGGTAGGATCTCTTGTGAGAAAGTGTTGCTTTCTTCAGACGCATTAGGTAGTAACATAGCATTGGTAGGCTGCTGTGATGTTATAGCTTTAGTATTGTGTGTTGCAGCGTGTGTTGTAGACGGCTCTCTGGTACATCGGGCATTTCGGGTGGTATGCCGGATGTTCAAAGTAGTAGGAGGTGCCGTTGCGGTAGTTACAGTCCCCGCAGTTGATACAGGCTGGTGACTCTGCTTGACAGACTTTGGTGTTGTGCGACCCAGCGCAGAAGGCACAGAACTGTTTCTTACTGCGGCAGAGATCCTGGGAGTGCCCGAATTGCTGGCATCTATAACATCTACGGATTCCCAAAACTCCGTGATAGTATGAGCCTGCCATGCTGTGAACAGACGTCTGATGTTGATGGCGATTCCAAAGCTCTCCGTGGTACACTCGAGAACCCATTTGACTCTGTTTGCTCGGCGCTCTTTAAGTCGGAACAGGGGTTTGTATACTCTTGCTGATAGACCTGCTGTTGCGCTGAGCTCTGCGATGAGCTGTTCTGGTTTAACATGTTCTGGAACATTATGGATGGCTATTCTCGGCTGCCTCTTTTGCCTGAGACGAACCTCTGCCTGGACCTCAGCTCTTTTGATGTGCTCCTGTAACTTGAGTACCTCCTCGTTTGTATTACAAAAAACTTCTAGTTCGCCTTTTGGAGCCGGTTTGATAGCGTTGACGACAACTGGGATCTCACTAAGTGGAACCTTTTCTTGTAACTGTGTTCTTAGATCACGTGGATGGATACTCCCTAAAGGGTTGATGATCAGACTGGGTTTACTGAACTGTTTAAGCACTGCCGCAAAGGTTGGTTTCTGGGGCACAATCGCTGATGGTGTTGTCGCTGACTTCAAGTGGCTATGCCTTTCCCCTGTGTTCCTGGAAGCCTGCGTAGTTGCTGTTACTGGCAGGGAGTCCGTGTTTGTACTTGAAGTAACCACCTCAGGGTAAGGGGTGTTAGTGCCAGTGGTACAGCGCGGGATTACAGAAGTGTTCACGTCTTTGTTGACTACCTCTGTTCCACGTAATGCGATGTCCCGAAAGATCTCTAGAGTGGCTATGAGGCGTGGTAATATATTTTTATTACCTCGAACTGTATTGGCTATTTGTACGCTCTCGTCGAAGACCGCTTTTATTTTTTCTCTATATGAGAAGTCAGTTGAAACTAAGTGATTTGGCAAATCTAGATCACTGCAGTGTGTAGAGGTACGCATTTCAGACATACTGCATTGAGTCTAATGTATGAAATCACTAATGATAAATAAAAAATATATAAATTATTCTGCTATTCCACAGAGTCACTAAATGCTATTGGAATCTTTAAAATTATGCACTAAGTCTCTAATTTCACTGTGTAGACTATCTCACTGAATGCTGTAGAAATCTCTATATTATGGCAATTAGAGGCACTATACTGAGCACTAAATTGTGGCACTATAACAAGGAACTATCTTTAGGCACTGTAATCTCTGTATTAAAGCACTGCTGTTGAAGTCTTATATTAGGGAGCTGTTGAGATCTCTATATTAAGACACTGAGTCTCTAATTCACTGAATACACTAAATCAAAAAGCCACTGCATAACTGTAGTTCACTTGAGCAGTGCTTAAAATTGAGCCCGCAGGAAGAATTACAATGTAAAGTGCACACAAATTATCACTTGCGCAGAACTTGAAACTGAGCACGTAGAGTTACAGTACACAACACAGCAAATGTGTGATGGAAATAATTAATTATTAATGCACAAAAGTTTCAATAAGCACAATAAATAGCAGTACACATGATATTTTGTAAGTATACACATATATTTAAGTGATAAACACGTAAACCGAGAGGTTATAGTGGTATGCCAGAGGCCCGAAGAATGTTAATAAGTCAAAGATAGCAAAGAGAAGAGATGAGTGATGAAAAATGGGGGAGAATGTAAGGAATAGCTGAAACGTGAACAGTAGGAGAATCGCAGGTGCAGAAAGAGTAGTAATAGACCTTAAAGAGGTTGCGGGTTTACAACAGGAAGAATGTGGAGGTGTTTCCACTAGAGGAAACTGTAAAAAAATAAATAAATAAGTAAATAAGTAAAAATAAATAAAAAATAAAAAAAAATACAAGTGTATAGTTGCAAAAATTGCTCGAAAAAAAAAGGATTAATTAAAATATAAAAAAAAGGTGTGCGGAGGGTTGTGGTGGAAAGAAAGAGGGGGTCAGCGAAAGAAAAAAAAATAAATAAATAAATAAAAAATTCTAAAATTACAAGTGTATAGTTGCAAAAATTGCTCGGGAAAAAAAAGGATTAATTAAAATATAAAAAAAAGGTGTGCGGAGGGTTGGGGTGGAAAGAAAGAGAGGGTCAGCAAAAAAAAAAAAAAAAAAAAAAAAAAATAAGGTAAAGTGTCAAGAGGGGGGAAAAGAAAAGAGGACGCTATCTAATGTAGTTAAGGAGAAAACTTAGAAATTAAAAGAAAATAACAGGATAACAAGGGGATGAAAAGAAGAGTTTGAGGCCGCTAAGTTGCATAGAAGCGAAGTTATGAGAGAAATATAAAGAAGGGGAAGTCAGTTAAAGGGGGAAAGAAGAGGGGAAAAGGCTTGAAGACAGCTTAACTAGAAAGTCATAGAGGAAATAAAATTAATGTTGGACTGAGAACTTATACTACCCGTAACTTAAACCACAAAATACAGACATTTTAGTAGGAGAAAGAGACAGAGGAAAAAAAGGTTAGAAAGTGCAAACACAAAATTATTAAATTTATATCAATAGTCAGTAATTTATAATACAATCAGTAAATTTCATTAATCAATAAATTTACATCTATAAAGTATAAAAAGATTGTAACATAAACATGAATGGGCGAATAAATGACAAAGTTGAAGTTCGAAACATAAACAAAGCAGCGCGGTAAAAAGTTCTAATGTCACAGGTGTCAACAGGTACTGTGCCAAGCGCGCATGCGCTTTGTAGGTGGAGGGGAAAGGTCGTTGTTAATATGCTAACCCTGAGGGGCTTCTTGAGAAAACAACAACCTTGCAACCCCTGCGTCGAAAAATTCGACTTGGAAGAAGTTAGTAGGGGGGAATACGAGTTACGGATTATAAAAATAACACAAAAGTGTGCATAGCAGATGAACTAATAAACATAAATTCAAAGCAAGGGTACCGAAATAAAGAGTACAAGAAGACCTACTTTGCCGAGGATAAATGATGATGATAATCCAAATAGAAGCCGAGATATCCTAGAAGAAATCCGCAAAAATGACACTTTATGGACGCTAATTAAAATAATTATAACTCTGCTTAAACACACACCACAAACACAATTCTTGCACCGTTAGAAAGCGGAATGCGCCAGCTTTCTCCAGGTATCTGTGTTGAGAACAGAAGGCAATTTGGTCGCGAGTAATCACTTAACAACGACGGAGCATAAAGCAGCACTTCATTTTCTTCTTCCGGTTCTTCATTCAAAAACATAGGCTCATGCGTAAACAATGGATGAGAATTTAAAAATTTCAATAACTCCGGAATTATATGACGTAGGAACACAAATCAAGCATCAAAATTTGTAGCTTGTTGAGACCTTTACGATGTTACTAACCTTGTAGACACACGACAAATATTACCGCGGTTATAACTCGTTCAACGAGGAGCTCCTAACACACTGCTGCAGCGTTGTCACAGGGCAGGGCGTCACTAAATCGATACAGGGGCAGAAGGAAATTTCATGAGTGAAAAGTTCTTCAAAAAGAATTTTTTTAGGATACGACTCTTTAAAACCAGAAATACGGAAATTATAGCGGCGCAAGGAAAAACATGTCACTGCATCGGGAAAGTATCATTAAACTTACAGATAAAAGAGGAAAATCTCAAAGTATTAATTTTTGTGGTGAAAGACCTCCAACACTCTCTTATTTTAGGTATGGACTTTTTAAGGGCCGCGAGGGCCAAATTAAATTTTCAAGATAGTTCCGTGGTGCTGGAGATGGACCAGAGGGTGGTGGAACCGGTGGAGACACCTGAATTGGACCTTAGCCATTTGAATGACCAGGAAAGTAAAGCAATACAGCAAGTGGTGAGTAATTTTTCTCATTTGTTTTCAGAAAAACCGGGAAACTGTCAGATCGTGACTCACAAGATTCAATTAAATGCCGAAAAACCTTGTAGGACTAAACCGTATCGCTATGATAAACAAAAAGACTTAATCATCGAAGAACATATTAAGGAGATGTTAAAGAATAAAATAATAACGCCCATAAATAGTGAGTACGCGAGTCCAGTCGTACTATGTAGGAAAAAGAACGAGTTTCCTCCTTCGAATAAAAGGGCTTGGAGGTTTGCTATCGATTATAGAAAACTAAATAGCATAACTAAATTTCCAGTTTACCCTTTGCCGGTTATAGACGAGATCATTAGACAGATCAAATCGACGAGATATATGTCTACTTTGGACTTAACGTCTGGCTACTATCAAATAGCTATGAGACCCGAAGATATACATAAAACCGCGTTTATAACAAAATCGGGCACTTATGCATTTTTACGCATGCCTTTTGGGTTGTGTGGGGCTCCATCAACATTCCAGAGAGCTATGGACATTGTTCTAAAGCCTGTCCTAGGAAAATCAACTTTAATTTATCTAGATGATATAATTATAACGAGTAGTACGTTGGAACAACACATTAATGACCTCGAACAAGTTTTTAAATTATTAAAAGAGGCCGGTCTTACAATTAACGCCTCAAAATGCAAGTTCGCAACTAAAGAACTTAAATATCTCGGTTATAAAATTTCGCAAAAGGGTATACAAACGCAAGATTCAAAAATAAAAGCTATTAAGAATTTCCCACCGCCCAACACCGCCAAGAAACTTTCGTCTTTCTTGGATTATGTTCTTACTATCGATCTTTCATAAAAGATTTCGCTAATATTGTTGAACCACTCTTAGTAATCAAAAGAAAAAAGAGTAAATTTACGTGGACAGCGGAAGCGAACACAGCTTTTGAAAGATTAAAAGAAGCGCTTATTAATGCCCCTGTTTTAAAATTCCCTGAGGGGGACGAAAACCTGGAAATTGCGGCAGATGCATCAGACTATGCGGTGGGCGCGGTTCTTATGCAAAATAACCATCCGCTGGCATTTTTTAGTAAAACATTGAATCAAACACAAAGGAATTATACAGCTACAGAAAGAGAAACATTAGCCGTATTAATGGCTGTACACAAATTTCGAGTTTATTTCGGCAAATCGCCAGTAACAGTCTTTTCGGATCATGCGGCTGTTGGTAGACTTTACTCGGGAAAAAACCTAACGCCCAGGTTAATAAGATGGGCTTTAAAACTCCAAGAATATAATATCACAATAAAATATAAACCGGGTAAGGAAAACAATGTAGCTGACGCACTTTCTCGTATAAAACTGGACGATGAAGGTAATGAACTTAAATGCGCTGTGTTGACTTCAAAAATTTTAGATTCTAGAGATACGGTTATTACTGAACTGAAAGCTGATCCTGAATTTGGAAATATCTATGCTTATTTGAAAGACCCCGAAACCTTTGAGCATACAGATATCGATGCGATAAGAAATAGAGCAAAAAACTATGAAATAATAGATAATTTATTATTCTATACGAAAACAACAAACGAAAATCTTGAGTATAAGCCAGTCATCCCAGCCTCGCTTCGATTAAGCATTTTGAAGGAGTTGCACGAAAAAAAAACAGCGGGCCACCTCGGGGTCAGAAAGACTATAAAAAGGGTACGCGAGGCGGTATATTTCCCGCAATTATACAAAATAGTAACGGCGTATGTCAGGTCCTGCAATCAATGTCAGTTAATAAATGATATTAATTACAGCCCGGCCGGGTACTTAAATAGCATTCGCGCTACATTTCCGAATGAAATTTTAGGCATAGATCTCCTTGGTCCCTTCCCCCAGAGCGAGTTAAATAAAAATCGTTTTCTTTTAGTAATAGTAGATCATTTTTCAAAATGGATAGAAATTGTTCCACTTAAACGCGCGTCAGCCAAAACAGTCGCAGATGCATTCTTACACAGATACATTTTAAAATACGGTGCACCGATAAAAGTCATTAGCGATAACGGAAAACAATTCATTAGTCAAATATTTGAAAACATATGCAATGGACTTGATATACGCCATATCAAAATGGTTCCGTATAGACCAAAGGCTAACATAGCAGAAAGAGTTAAAATAAAAACATTGTAAAAATAATTCGCAGTTACGTTAGCACACATCACAAGCGCTGGGATGGCTACATAAATGAATTAGCTTATGCTTTAAGAACGGCACATCATGATACTACGGGAAAAACTCCAGCAGAATTATTTTTAGGCAGAAAGTTAATTACGCCTTTAGATAAATTATTCTTTGTGCAACAAAGAGAGCAGGAATTTAGACAACAAGACGTGCAAAAGTTGATTGATCAGGCGCTTAAAACCTCGGATACGGCAAGAAATAGACAGAAGTTATATTATGATAGAAAACGCCGTGAAGCAGATTTTAAAGTTGGGGATAAAGTATTGAAACGGAAATTTTCTTTATCAAGTGCCCCAGACAATTTTATGGCAAAGCTAGCTCCAAAGTTTGAAGGCCCCTATGTAATTCAGGAAATCAAAGGAGTAGTCTTATATCTTAAAAACGAGAGAGGGGAAATCTGTAAAGCAAGTCCCGACCAGGTGAAAAAATACTATAATCCAAATGATTTTGAAATCCTTAAAAGTTTCTTGCAGGACTCAAGTCTAAACGAAATAGAAGGGCCAGAGACTGCAACAACTATTCCACCACCCAAGAAAGGGAGAACTGAAGAGAGACCTAGCACTTCTACAACCCGGACGTCGGTATCAAAAAGAAAAAAGGATTTTCAAACTCCGGCGTTTAAGAAAAACAAAAATACAGATGAACCGGGTAAAGAAACCGTGGTAAAGACGAAAACACCACCTACAAAAGATGGCAGGAGAAATTACACATCAAGGAGAACGCGCACACGGCCACAGAGTCAGGTGCCAGCAAGGCCGCCGTTCCGGAAACTGAAACGCCAACAGGAGGCACAAAAATACGACGAACAGAAGAAATTCAAGGACTCCAGACCGGAGGACGTCACGACCAGCCGTCCCAGGCAGAAACGCAAAGGCCAACAACCAGACGATTACTCCGTCAAGAGGCCAGCATGTAGAGGACGCAAAAGAAAAAGCAACGGGGACGACACTCGGAGATCAATAAGGAGAAGATTGACATCCATGAAACCTCTAACTTGGGATCAAATTTGCCAAAAACGGATGACGGAATTTCAAGCATCGAAAACTCAAAGATTAGTTAAAACCTTCTATAAATATTTTTCTCTTTTGTTCCGAAATGTTATGCATAAGTACGAAGTTCTATGTTTTGACGAAAGTCAATATGTCTCGGTTGAGACTTAGTTTTGTTTTACTTTATTTAGCTAAGGCAAAAGTATTATTTTCTTTAAGTGTAAAAGCTAAAAACAAGCATTTTCTGTTGGTCCAAAGACTAATTCTGTTATGTTAAAGCCAAAATTTGGCCGGAGATAAAAATAACTTCGTATTCTTGTACTAATAAGAATTTTAGTTTCAGTGCCGCCAGTTTGGCGAAGAATGAGTAAAGTAAAAATTTATTTTCTCTTATTCATTTTATGGTAAATTGTGAAAAGCATATGTATTAAACTTTTGTAAATGTATGTAAATACTTGCATGTTATGTAAAAGTAGAATTTAGTCTAGAAGCATAAAATTGTAGATGCTAAAAGTGAATGCTTAAAAGCAATGAAGTCAAAATTTAAGTATTAAACTGTAAAGTCATGCTTTAGAGCGAAAGCCTGCATGTTTAAAAGATGAATGAGGGGGAAGTTAGAATGAATGTGTTTTGTAGGGTTCTCCACCTACATTTGAATTTTTAAGACTATTAAAGTAGCTCATTGAGTTGTAGAATGTCGAGTAAGATGTGTCTATTTGGTTGTTGAATTCTAACAAATCATGGTGGTTAGGGGAAGTGTTGTAAGACTAAAACACGAATATTCCCGTTGGACACCACACATGGTGGAGAGCCAGGGTAAAGTTAAATTAATGCTTGAAAAATTGAATGAATGTGAAGTAAGCAATAACTAAGAAAAACGAAACGTTAAAAACAAAAATTTATTGTGTCAAGAAGTGTAAATTATAATGTATGTAGAAAGATACTGATACTTATTCCTTCCAGATGCTGGAAGGAAAGACCAAGATTGATTCATGAAGTCCAGGAAAAGTTGCTGTAAGAAGAAAGCTTTGTAACGACTAACAGAATTTTAATATATAATTGTTACATAAGATTTTTTTGTGTAAACGAGGCTTTCGCCAGTTAGTTCAGAATTAGATAAACTTACAACAGGTCGTTTGTAGGACCTGCTTCCAAGTTTTCCAAATTCTGGCAGCGGCAAATGTAGGGTTTATATTTATTTTAACTAACATTTATTTTAAGTTTAAACTATCTTTCCTGTCAAGCCTTACTTTCCCCTGGAACTGCCAATGCCAGAATATGTAAATTTGAGTAGAACGCGCAAGGATTCAAATTATCAGCGGAAGTATTATGATTTAAATAGAAGGAAACGAGTTCGGTGAGAGGGTTATTCTTACTTAGCGAGCGCGGAGGTAGAAATCGATAATTGAAGAACCCCGCGTTGCGGCCTATGTGCTTGGCGGGAAGTAGTTGCAATTGTTCCAGTGAGCTTCAAGTCTGCTGAATTAGCTGCGGTATTTGTAAAACGCGGTGAATTAGTTATTTTAGAGAGCCTCGTAGGTAGAATATTGTCTTTACTTTCTTTTCAGGTTCTTATTTTTATTTGACTGCCTAGTGGGCACAGTCTGTAAGCGTCAAGAGGACGCCATTGTAATTTATTACGTTGAATAAAAAGGGACTTAAACCCTTTATAAGACTCTGTGGTTTATACAAGCTTTCACAGTCACCTCTTGGTTGCGTGCTAGTTAGAGGCGCGCAACGTTATACATCAGTTAATTTGCAGAACTTTAGCTTCGAAAGTTAAACATAACTTTCGAAGCTAGAGTTCTGCAAATAAATGGCGAGTCTTAAGTCATGAGACTGAATATGACGAAAAACGAGATGCATGAACCTACATAAAAATAACAGAGCGAAATTGGAAAATAAGTGATAGAAAACCAAGGCATTAGCTCCGTCTGTTGATGGAAAAATGAAAAATAAGCAGCTAAGAAATAAATTCTTGGAAAACAGATAGTGAAAAACGGACTAAAATCGGGATAACTAATCAGAACTAAAATATTTTATGGATATGTAAAACGCCTCTAAAATATAATTTAATAATTAATGAGATTTCTTAATTAGACAGAAAGTATGAGATTTATTTTACCAGCAATGCTGAGAAATAAAGGAATTACAAATTTTCTTCTTTTTTACTTCCTTGTACGAAGTAAAAAGGAAGTATTGTAATCGCGAAAAGATTCAGGCAGCATATTTCAACGAAAATATCCACTTTGATCGCTTTCGAATGGAATTTAACGATGTTTTTGCGTGATATCTATACGTAAGGACAGAATAAAAGACTTTTCCTCCAAAAAAACTAAGAAACTGCTTTAAAATTAGTTCTGAAGAGAATTTTTCGTGGCGTCTGTACGTACGTACGTACGTATCTCGCATAATTCAAAAACGAGTAGCCTCAGAAAGTTGAAATTTTGTATATAGGACTGCTATAACATATAGATGTGCAAATCGTATTTTGGTTGCAATCGGCCGCACCAAACGTATATATATATATATATATCCACTCTGTTACCCGGCTCAGTGATCTCAGTTTCTTTACTCTGATATGTTTGTAAATTGTATAATTTTTGCTTTAAAAATGATTGAATTATGTTGTTTTTATCTTCCTGTCAAGGTTTTTATGCCTTTCGTAATTCTGGAAGCAATATTTGTACAATTATCAACAATTTAAAAGCTGTTTAAGTGCGGTTAAGTTTTAAATAACATGGCGGACATATTTGTTTACATTTGAAACAGCAGAATTGTAGATTTGTTGCCAGTCTAGAGGAACCTAGCTTCGCAACAACAAAAATAACGCCTTCATTTATTATTGCGAATTAAATCATGTTTAATCCTTTCTAAAATTTTTTCGAGGAAATAAGTATTTAAGATTTACTTCGTAATTTTTAATACAGATATTTTGAGTTTTTATGAATTTTTGCCTTGTCGCGAAGTGAAAACTGAATTAATTGAATGAGAAATACTCAATCGTCTGTGAAAAACTGTTTCTTTCTCGTTTTGTTTGCTTAATTTCTTTTATACATCGTTCTAGCTTTGTTATAGTATTTGAATAGAACATGGGGCAACGATTAGATAATTCTTTAAATGATATAAATTTTGTGCATTCTGAGTTATAATATGAACGAAATATAATACTGTTAAGTGAATCTAGCGCCAGAGTGTCGCTATGGTAAACAAATACTAGAGTGAATTTTAAAGAATGCCTTTATTCTATCATGGTTTATGCGCTGTCGGCGAAGTAGGTTTAATTCAATCTAATATGTTAAATGAAATGCAAGAAAAAATGCGTATAATTTAATATTCCGTACAAGGAAGTCATGTGGTGTACACATCAGATTTTTTTAGGATTATCATAGTAATCAAATTAATAATTTAAGACAATAATTTTTATTAAAATAATAGTAAGATTATATAATATTTATGAGTTTCATTTCAACAAAAACTGCGAAAATACAGTTCGTTTTACCAAAATTTGAATAATTACCAAGTTCCGAAAAACGAACATCTAACTCCACTTCAGACATTTTGCTGTATTTATAATGAATATAATGAATATCTACTGTACAGCCACTGGAAGAAATCTTGGTCTGTAACTGAGATATTGATGAAATCATCGAAGTGTCTGAAAATTCCGTCTCAACGAAATTGTTGAGGTATTTGGAACCGAATGAAATCTTTCATACTCCCTTCCTACATAATGTTCATGTTGATACCAAAATAATACCTGCCTTTATTTGCATAATTATATAATCCTATGTAATTTTTTTAAACAAAATAATATGAAAGCTATTAAAGAATGTGACACAGCCATGAAAGCATTGTCACTGCGATTTTCTTACGCTTCAGATATTCAAACGAAGACAAACAGACAAACTAAAAACACAGTCACGTCTTCTTTTCGTGTTTAAGAATTTCTAAAAGCTTTCTTTCTCTTTCTGAGTATATAATGCAGAAAAATGCGAAGAGTTCTGAATAAAAACATAAATCCCATTAAAGTAAGTTTATAGGATTCTCAGACTATGAAAACATTCTCAGACAGTGGGATCAATTACAGTAAAATTCTATACTTTACAAATCTCGGTACTTTTATACCAAACCAAATAAAATTAAGCTTTTTGTTAAATAATTTGTATGATTTCTTTGATTCTCTGACTGTTATTTTAAATTTTACAGTTCGAAAGTTATTTACACATCTTTCTAACGATTTCTGTAAGGCGTTTTAAAAAAGTAATAAAATTTAAACATTTCTGGCCACAGTTTATTATGTGTAAGGAGCAATATCATCAGCTACTTTTAAATTTGTTCTTCTTTCAAAATGTCGCATGTAAATAAGCTGTGAATTGAAGTATATATTTTATAAACCTATCACTTTCTAAAGAGGAATTAGCCAATCCGTAGCTCAAAATCGTTGAGGAATGCATGACATTAAATTTTCTAATCTAAAATTAAGCGGCATTATCAGTCGGAAAGGAAACACTGTCTATCCATACTTCTATATTAAAAGAAAATTCCAAACGAATATCAGAAAAAAAAGTATGTACTGTTTTTAATGTTTCTAAAGTTAAATTGTTGGTAACAAGAGAATATTCGCGAAGCAGAAATCATTTGCAAAGTATTTAAATTCATCTTTAACAACGATTCATAAAATAATAAACCAACATTTCCAACTTACTATAACTAAAATATATAATGTTCTCTAGTTTTTTCCGAGGCAATTTATAGAACTCGGTATAAAACTATTCAGCAAGAGATAAACAGAAATAATCTGGTTATGTTAAAGCAAAGAAAGTTTCAATAAGGGATTTATGACTGTCGCGGGCTTCAGATTCTAGAAAATTCTACAGTCGGAAATTAAAAATAAAAGGAGTAGAGAAAAGTTTTAAACCAATTCAACATACTATCAAGAGGAAGTTTTATGTCCGATATTTACGTAAGAAATTCCATTTCTTTATCCCAATGACTTTCAAAGAATGAGACCTCTTCAGGACAAAGCAGGAAGACATAAATTGAAACCTATCATTGCACTCCTTGAAAAAATGAAGACTGATACAGGCATTGCATATATACCGTTTCAGCATATTCCTGCAAAGGCGCGTGACGTTTCACTTATGGAATACTGCTCTCTTGAAAAGAACGCGCTGTAAGTGAACCCCGCCACAATTGTTGGACTCTGGAAAGGAATGCAAAGCTATAATCCCTAGAAAATTTGCGAAAAGCCCACCTATTATTAAAATCATGGTGCAGACTCATATTCTACAACACATGCAGTTTAATTTCGTTTAACTACTGTTCAGTCATTCCTTTAATTCGCACGTTCATAGATTCGATCAGAACAAAAGATTATGCAAATTAAGCGCATATAAGAGACTTGATAAAAAAGCTAATGAAGATTAATTAATGCTCATCCTTTTATAAGCAGCCTGTTTATAACTGTTCATCATAAGAAGCTGAACATAAACCTAACGCCGCTCTGTTTGGAAGGTGATTCCGTTTGCCACTCTAGGATGATAGAAACCGCCTACATAGAGGCATTGCTGTATGTGAAATCTAGGTGTCTTGCTTGAGATGATTTGGTTTTGTTTATTGCAGATTTTAAGGTTAAATGTGTTAAACGTTAATGTCGACAACCAAAATCAGTCCTTTCCATGCTTACTCTAGTTTAAACGCACCGGAACATGAAAAGGAAAGCTTGGTGGATTTTTAATCTGTGGTTGTCACTAGGACTTTAATCTGTGCTTCACAGTAAGTTGTACTCACAGCAGAAATTTACCAACACTTCAGGAAATACCTCTTAATGAAGTATCATTATATAAATCAGTTTTGCTGAATAAAGCAAAAGTATCCTTTTTATTTTACCAAAATTAAAAAAAAATATTTCCTCATTAAATTTAGAACGGTGAATAAATAGTGCAGTGCGAAAACGATTATTCTGTACGGAGGTAAGCAATCTATGGTGTTGGAACATCTTTCATTGATTACAATAATAGTAGGCTTAGACATTAATTTATTAAATATCGCGTTCTTCGCATTTAAACCATCAAATTCAGTTCAACAGCAATATCGCAAAATACTTTTAAATTGAGCATATCTTTAGAATTTCCGATACAGAGACTCACGCGCTGGAGATAAAAATGTTTTTTTCTTTTCAACGTTGCCATGGCTCGCTTTGAAATCCTTGAGTTTGTTAATCAAAATTCATTAAAGTTTTACAAAATAGGAAATCGATAATAAAACAAATTTGAAATTTCAGATTTGGTCTTCAACATGTCCATATTCAGAGGAAGATTACGTCATTCAAAATTGGATGGCTCTATGTACCGTTGTTTTAGCACAATGCGAGAAATAGACATACATTTATGCAGATTTTTCATTATTTAATTCCTTTAAATATAACACAGGGCGATAATACTTTGTGGCAACAGTTTGAAAAGTTACGGTTTATTAAATTATAGATAATTTTGCTGTATTTTATTTAAATTTATATCCTCGAATTTCATTACAGATGTATTTCTCATTCGATTAATTCAGTTCTAACTTCGCGGCAATGCAAAAATACATAAAACCTTAAAATATATTCTTTAAAAATCGAAAAATGTTGAAAAGCATAAAACACCAAATGCAGTTAATTAAAAATCAATTTTTACATTTAAAATTAGAGCTTCTACGCAAAAACAAGCAATTCAACATGCAGGCAAGAAAGCAGAATTTTCGGTGTCAAAGTTTACTTTTGCTCCCACTCGGCAAAAAGACGCTGAAGGTGCAGAAACTGACTTAATTCCCTATTCTGCTAAATTTCAAATGTAAACAAATATGGCTGCTCCGTTAGGCTTAGCCGCACCTAAACAATTTTTAAATTGTTGATAGTTTTACAGCTATTGCATGTAGATTAACTAAAGACATAAAAGCCTTAACCAGAACACAAAAACAATACGATTCGATCATTTTAAAGCAAAAGTTGCTTAATTTACCAGCATATAAGAATTTAGAAAAAACTGAGCTCACCGAGCCGAGTAACAGAGTGGATATGTACATATATATATATATATACTTTTGATGCCATCGATTGCAACTAAAAAGGGAGGTGCACAACTATATGTTATAGCAGTCCTATATACAAATTTTCAACGTTCTGAGGCTACTAGTTTTTGAGTTATGCGATATGCATACATAATTACGAGTGTACAGACGTCACGAAAATATTCTCTTCTGAAATATGTTTTAAATCCCTTTTACAATCTGTTTTGGGAAAACGAGACCTCTATTAACTATCGTTTCCACGCAAAAAAAAAATCATTAAAGTACATTCGCTTGCGGTCAAAATGGATATTTCGGTTCGAATATGATACCAAGAAATATTTCGTGATCACAGTATTTCCTTTACTTTGTTCAAGGAAGTAAATTTATATATTCTTAAGAAACAATGCAGTACCTTTTACGCAGTACAAGTCGTTTAGTTTGTTATAAAATCAGAAGTATAGTTTTAGTCTGCAATATAAGGAGGTTATGCTGCAAATATATGGCAGCGCCACTGATATCTATCAGTGTCTCAGACAACGTAAAAAATAAATTTATACTACCGTTGACTGTAAGACTTTCCAAGCCACGTGAATGGTAAATAACCTTGCAGTGTAACTCTGCGGGAATTCTTCTTAACTAGATATATTTTTAATATCAAATTTAATTAAGAATTAAAGGGTGATATTTTGATTAAAATAGAAGTTCTGTACAAAATGTTTATTATATACCTATCATTTTATAATACGTTCTTATTTAACTATTTTCTTCTAAATTCCAAAAGCCTATGAATCTATTTTACCGATTTATTTAAGTTCAGCATCATTTTAATTAACTTTTTAACTTTAGCACTACAATTCTAATTTGATGATTTTCTTTTTCAATGGTATAAAAGTTACCTTAAAGCAATAGTAAATAACGATTCCCTGAATTTTGTGGTCACAAGCGATTTTAATTCTGTTAGACCTTTACTGATATTTTAACCCTGCCTTGAACTCAGTGAACAGGCCTCTTCAAAAAGTGTTTTCCTATTTTCCCGTTCTGTAACATGGGTTTGAGCCAGTTTTCCTTAGAAAGCTTTCCCTTCCTTAGGCAGCAGCCCACCAGCTGCCCAGCGATAAAGTCGCTGAACATTGGTAGTTCGGTCCGAGGTTCGAATCCCGCGAACGGGGTGGTTGCATGGGCGTTTTCGTGGTTTTCCCCATGTGTAACGTCTTCACGAACCAGTTTTCCTTAGAAAGTCCTCCACGAAGGCATCCCTTCCCTTAGGCAGATATCCTTAGTTTGCTTTTCCATAATTATATATATCAAATCCTTAGGCAGAAACCGTTGTTTGCTTTGCCGTATTTAAATAACCTAATCTAAATTCTGGTAACTTATTTTTGCAATCAAACTAATAGAACCCTTTAGTGACAGGGTTTGAGCTTGAAATTTTTAATAAAAATACACATTTTATTTCATTTTCTGACTAACACAAATTATTAAGTCTGATTAATATTATAAAACTCGACATATCAACTTAATTATTTGAAGTTAGTTCTCCTTGGATGAGTACAGAAGTTACGACATCAATTTCAGTTAGCGCTGGAATGGAAATACGTGACTTTGGTTCCAGCATAAACGAGAAATTTTTCGTTTGGGCAATTGTTTACGTGATGCCATCATAAAGAGCGTAATAAAGACTACACGTGTGCATGTTGCGGAAGTAGAAGCCGTAGTCGATCATGCTGTCACCATGGAAACGGATTCTTTTTAAACGCATAATGCAGCTTATCACTCCAACGTTTTACGCTCCATGAACACTTGAGCAAATATTGGCACAATAGATTTTCATCACAACATGAATTTAGCAGCTATCCTCGTTAACATGAAAAAATATTTTCAGCAGTGCCATATAATTTAGATTTTCGTATGCATATTTTACCATTGAAGTACCAGTAATTTATTAAATTTAAATTCACTCTTGTAACATAGGTTCTTGTTAGCACATTAAATAAAGCAATTAAACATATGACAAGAAATAACGGAATTAATAATCGTAAGCCTGAGAAGGTAAACGTAGCTCGGCAGATTAACAGCGTTTTATACTTTAAGGGAAGTAATGTAATGTAAAGTAATATAGTACGAATATGCTGCATCCCTTCCTGCCAATAAAAGTCGGCCTCACACTTATCGCAGCACACCCGGCACAGATTAAAACCAAAATACTGTTAAAACCATCAAATCAAAATTCCCAATACTGTTCTAGTGCCGTTTATAAAGTTCATCAAATACTTTGCAAATCTCAACCCTTTTCTAAGACAATAGAATTCCTTTATGTTGCCAAGTCTTTCCCTAACATGTTGTAGTAATACTCAATCTTCGACAAAATGTCGAACCTTCAGCAATTCAAATTAAGTACAGTAGAAGTCCGATAATCCGCCACGTTCGGGACCGGCTCGGTGCGGGACTACCGAAAATTCCAGTCTATCGGGCGGTAATTATAAGAACAATTAGGTTAATAATTAAACTAAAAATACAGTATGCAAATACATACAACAAAGTTTATTTTACATTTCATATAATGTATGTACACGTACTGTAAAACATATTTCACTTGGATTTAAAAAAGTCACGAATGTCTTTTTGTTTTCTTGACTTTTGGCGTTTAGTATAAAATTTATTTCTAATGATATGGAAATCAATAATTTCTGAAGCACTGTAGCTAGTACTAGCCTCGGCAAAAGAGATAAACTTATTTAGTGATTCTGCAGCTTCTGCCCAGCTGATTTTTTCCTTGAACAATACACTATCTAGCTGTTCCAGTTTTGGTTTTTTTAATGTTTGTCTAGAAACCAATTTTTCAGTTGTTACCGATTGAGAAGCAAACTTCATCAGTTCATCTTTTTGTTTTTTAATGTCATAAATAGTTGATGAGTCAATATTAAACTCATTCATTAAAACATTTCTATTCTCGCCTTTTTCTAGCCGTTTGATGATTTCTAGTTTCTGATTGAGAGTCGGTGTTACGTGTTTTCGTTTCTCTCCTTTTGAACTCGAAGGCTTAGGTTTTGAAAACATGGTCACTGTACAGTTAGAACGAAAATCACTTTTTTTATAAACAGTTTCAAAAGTTACGTTTACTGCGATGTGAAAGGACACAAAACAACAACGCACAAAAAAATGGCGAAGACGCTTCGTGATTGATTAACGGAGCTGCACTGCACCTGAATTTGTTGTGACAGCTGAGACTAGCCGGCCGCTAATTGTTTCCGAACAATACCGAGCGCTTCCGGATGATCTCGAACTACCTCGAAAACTTCCGAATAGCTCTCGAGCGGTTTTATTTGCTTTAAAGACACACTTTTGGAGAAAACCAAAATTTTTACAATTTTCCGGAGCGATGCCGGACTAGAACACTAGCGAAGAAAACACTAGCGAGCGCAGGAGAACTAATAAAATTTCTTATTATGCAAATGAACTATGATTTAAAAATTTATCACTATTATAATGCTCTCGAGCTTTATCAAAGCGTATAGCAAAGATTCGTTATTATCTCATTGCTTGCAGCATTTACAATGAGTGAAACCTAATACGCATTAATGAATTAAAATTGTTAAGGTTTATTTCTTATTAAAACAGTTGTAGAGTCATTAGGATTTTTTTGGAAGCAGGAAAGATGAAAAATATGCAACGCCTTCGCCGGGAATCGAACCACGGACCTTTGGAATACCTGCCCAGCGTGCAGACCACTACACCACGAAGGCACGCTAGGAAGGCGGGAGAAACACTTAACACAGTCTTAAGCGCAGTATATGTTTAGAATTTCCATTGTTAAATGTTGCCATATATGTTTCTATTCTTTTTTCAGTCATTCTTTTTTCAGTCTTTTCTATCGGGCATTCCGGACTGTTGGATGCCGGACTAATGGACTTCTACTGTACATTAATTTGGTTTAATATATAAAATACTGGAGATTCTGACAAACAAAAATATGAAGGAATAAATGATTAGTTCCAGATTTTAAACGGGTCCCCAAAAGGGTTTCTTAAGGTCTTTATGTTATTTTTGAACTTTCAGTACACCAACGTGCTCTGGTAATCACTGCTGCTAACACATACTTTTTTTGTCTTTTTAGCGTTATTATTAAGCATGTTTTCTTTGTACTTACATATAATTCATGAGTAAAATCACAAAAGTCTTGAAGAGACATTAGGTATTTTTTGGAACCAGGAGAAGAAAACACTAGCGAGCGCAGGAGAACTAATAAAATTTCTTATTATGCAAATGAACTATGGTTTAAAAATTTATCACTATTATAATGCTCTCGAGCTTTATCAAAGCGTATAGCAAAGATTCGTTATTATCTCATTGCTTGCAGCATTTACAATGAGTGAAACCTAATACGCATTAATGAATTAAAATTGTTAAGGTTTATTTCTTATTAAAACAGTTGTAGAGTCATTAGGATTTTTTTGGAAGCAGGAAAGATGAAAAATATGCAACGCCTTCGCCGGGAATCGAACCACGGACCTTTGGAATACCTGCCCAGCGTGCAGACCACTACACCACGAAGGCACGCTAGGAAGGCGGGAGAAACACTTAACACAGTCTTAAGCGCAGTATATGTTTAGAATTTCCATTGTTAAATGTTGCCATATATGTTTCTATTCTTTTTTCAGTCTTTTCTTAGTTTATCATATCAGTGTTCAGTTTTCTAAGTAAGATGACTCAAAAACCATTTTTATTACTATTTATTATTAGCGTTTAGTGTGTTAACTTTATTTATTACATATCACGTTCTTCGCCCTTATCCTTATAAATTTCAATTCAACAGCAAAATCACAAAATATTTAAAAACAGCATATCTTCAGAATTCTCATAGAGGGTTAACGGTTGACTTACGTATTTTTATATACGCTATATTATTTAATAAATAGCCGCTCACTCGGCCAACCACTTAAAATCGTTATCATGAAAAAGGATGTAATGATTTCAATGAGTCCAGTTGGTGCAATTTCATAAAAATATTGAATATTTTTAATTCGACATCTCGTGATTTTAATATATTTTGATTTAAATAACACTTAATATATTAAAAACTGTGTTTATTGTTTTTAAATCGCGTAATTTACAACATTGAAGATTATATCTGAAAATATCTGAAGGTTTATTGAATGACAATGCGCTGGCCCGGGAAAGATAAAAGTATTTTATTTCCAGCCGTGGCAAATATTGCTTTTATACAGCCGAGTTTGTTAGTTTTCCGAATCTTGCATTTTTCCGAATAGCGACAATACCGCACAATGGAGATAAAATGTTTTATTTCGAATAGTGTTGCCATTACTCCCTTTCAAACTGTTGAGTATGTTAATGAAAAATTTATTTGTTTTACAAAATATGAAATAAAACAAATTCAAAATTTAACCTTTCGGGGCTCATGTTCAGGTAGGGGATTCACAGTGCGAAGAACATGCGTACGCCTATGCAGATTCTTTATTATTTAATTTCTTTAAAAATAATACAGGGTGATAATATTTGGTGGCAATCATTTGAAAAGTGATTTAACGGTTTTAGTGATTCGACTCAAACTGCAGTTTCCAGATTAATAACCCTTCTGAGCTAACGCCCCTTTGGGCTAATAACATTACAGAAATACATAAATAAAACCAATTAATCACACAAATTTTCATAAAATTTACAACCATATATATAAATTAGTAGATTCATCAAAGTTTTTTTTTTTTTTTTTTTTTTTTTTTTTTTTTGTTACAGGTCTTCTCAGAAATTCTGAAGTGCCAAAGACAGATGTCGAAGCAAGACCACCTTCTGTTTCTCCACAAAGGTGAGTTGTTATCTTATGGATAATCTAATTCCTTTATGTCACTTCGAATAATTCGAAATTAACATCTTCTTCATAAAATTGTTTTCAAATTCATATTCCGAAAATAAATGCAGTAAATATTAAATTGGTGGAGACTTAAGTTACATATGCATATTTAAATATCAAATTTATATTTGTACATTGCACGCTATTTTCCATATTGGAGTATTTAGTCTAATATTGATATTCTAATACTGACTCAACAATTGGTCAGCGTTGTACGTTCTGGTGAAATGCTTCCACATCCACACAGGTGAAAATCATGCAATTATTTGGTATTCCAGTAAGGAGTTATTGTAAGTCATTAAAACAGTGTTAGAATATGTTTTCATTGTTCGACGAATGCATTATCCATTCGAAACGGGATAAATGTACTCGTTTCCATATCATAGATGCATACATGTGTGCGTATGTGCATACGTATATGAAACGGCTAAATATGCTACAACATATATGGGAATACGATGCTTGAAGTTCGCTGAGAAACGTAAAATATATGTAATGCAAATGAGACAATATCATTGTCTTTCAAAAGCAATATTTGAGCTGGTAGAACAAGACATATCAACGCGTAGGCCAAAGCCTTACATTAAGGACACCTGTCTCAAATATGGCATACACGAAGGTAAACGCTGTCATGAATAATTTGATAAACGAATCAGGTTTGTTATTGAAAGAATTAGTTAGCTGCAATTGTTTTATAAAGCCTTCCTGGCATTCCTTCGTGGTGCGGTGGGCTACACGCTGGACGCGTATTCCAGAGGTCCGCGGTTCGATTCGCGGTGAAGGCGTTGCATACTTTTTATCTTTCTTGCTTCCAAAAAATTCTTATGTCTCTACAATGGCGCCCGAACTAAAAGGGTGGTGGATGATGATTCTCCCCACCCAGGATTTGGCGATAGGGTCCCCTAAAAACGCCAGTCGCCCTTTAAAAGGGGGAGTATGTAAGATATTTCTCCCGCCTTCTTCGTATGCCTTCATGGTGTAATGGTCTGCACGCTGCTGGACACGTATTCTAGAGCTCCGTGGTTCGATTCCCGGCGAAGGCGCAGCTAATTTTTCAATCTCTCTTGCGTCCAAAAGAATCCTTATGACTCTACAGTTTTTAAAAACCGCATTTTTAGCAGAGAATGTTTTTGCTGTCAACTTGGATTAGTTTTATATAATAAAGGAATTCTTAACTTATATAATGAAGGAACATTGTTAGGTGAAATTTTAATAGCATTTTGTTGTATCCTGCTAAAATCAAATTACTAATTTTGAAGAAGTTAAGAAATATATTACGCCATAAGACAAAAAACTTTACTTTTGTGTAATTCAAGTTTTACTCAGTATGGCTTTTCCCCCTAATTTCTTGTCATACTTTAGAGTTATATTTACTTGGGATTCTGAAATGGTCGCGTATTTTTAACACTGAGCATTTAACAAATGACTTTTAACACTGCTTTTTACACTTTTCAGTGCAAAACATTGTTCTAAACGGAGCGTTGTACAGCACGAAGCTTATCTTCACTTTATGTTTCTGCCCCCCCCCAAAACATAAGCTCGAAATATTCCCCCGATCTCTAAAATTTCCTTTTGTAATTACGTTTCTTTGTTCCAAAAGAAAAACAGCCTCCCAAAGGAATTACTTCTAATAATGAAAAGCTTCAAATAATTGGGACGTACACTCTTAGAACCTTATAAAAATTAGATGTCTATGATCAGTCCTTTCGATATCTTATTGGACTGTAAGGATATGTTAATTTTATTAACAGTTAAATTTTAAGTTCCTTTCCTATCGATTCTTAACTTCAACTTACCACTTCTGGCCAGAACGCAGTTTGAGAATCACGTCTGAATACATAATGAGGAAGAGCGGTATTTAACCGCGAAGTTCTTCGGTCTTAATGAGAAAGATACCAGGTATTCTGGTTGCACGCGTCCACCCTTTTTAAGCTACTTTCTCGTAAGCCATTATCACGCTCGGCCGTACTTTAGGCCCTTGATAGCTTCGCAGTCTATTAACGTTAAGGAGCTAACTCTGTTAGAATTTTAATAACTTCGACTATATCTCTTTTCAGTTAAAATTAGTTTTAGTTTAATTCATAAGACTTATGCTATGTTTTAAATTTTTTTTAAACATTCAATCTCATTATTTAATTGCCATTCCGTGTATGCTCTCTGATTGTTTGTTTGGTTTTGTTTTTGCGGAAATACATAATCAGCTTAAGAATTTAAACCGACAAACGTTTTATAGTATAGCTCATGAAAATTGGATTGAATTTTCTGAGTACTGCTTTACTACTGCACAGCTATTTATAACATAAATAATAAAGTTGGTTATCAATGCTTTTATACCTAACATTTTAGTATCGCAAAGCTATTTCCGGAAGGTAATCTGAAAATGCTTTCCACTAATTCCAAAACGTCTCTAAGAAGTAAGTGCAAACTGAAATAGCAATAGCGAAAACGTTGGTTAAGAAGATAATCATAAATAAATATCACAACTTACTAAACATGTAAAAGAAAAACTGAAAAGTTAATGACTCTGAATCGAGTGAAAAAGAAATTTCTTTGGCAATATATTAATTCGGCAGAAGAAATTTTCAGTGATCTCGGAGATAATTAAATCAGCTAAGGAAATATAATTCTAGAAATGAAATTCATTGGCAAATTATCATTTCTAAATTGCTTCAAGATCGCAAGAAGTTTATTAGTAGTTTACAGTAAAAAAATGCCATCTTTTTTCTGACGATGACGAGATGTTTCATGGGAATGCAGTAAACCTGGATGATGCTAGTGTAATAAATAAATTTACGGAAAATTTTTTTTTAAATCTTTCAGTAGTCGTTAAGACGTATGGGTCGATTATTTTATTTTATGAATGTAGATGAACACTGAGCCATATCAATAAGTCAAATCCGATAAATAAAACTACAGAAATATTTTAAAATCCTAAATAATTCGAAGGAATTGGATACCCTAACAAATACGTTTGTACGAATAAATACTGTTTTTTAGTGTTCGTTTAAACAGTTATTACGAAAACTGTTAAATGTTTAATTCTTTTTAAGTATGTTTTTGTATGAATTTTCTTGGCCCTCGTAAACGGGCCGAACTTCAACAAAGTGCTCTTGCAAAGTTGCTTTGATAATTCTTAAGGATTAAAATATTAATAATTTCGATAATTAAAATTCTTTATCTTTTAGCAGTTGTTTCAAAGAGTAAATTGAAAAGTTTTAAAAACTAAGTTAATTACAGAACTCTTTAAATTTGAAAATTAAAGCACATGTCAGCTATTTTGATGTAGTTTTAAATAAAGTGCTAATTTTTATGTAACCCAGTTCAAAAAAAGAGCTTCACGTTTAGAAAACTATTAATTTATAAACGTGATAAATATTCTCTTCCTACAAAATAATTTGCGCCAAAATTTAATAAATAATATAGATTTTTTAATTACTTTTTAAAATAAACATTTGTTTGTTTCTTTTACTTTAAATTAGTATTATAAAGAATCCTTTCCATGACTTTACTAATAAGTAAACAACACCATTAACATTAATGTAAACAAAATTAATGTTATGAGTCTATCATGTACAATTAATTAATTTCCCAACAAGAAACAACATGAAGATTAATGCTAACAACATTAACACAAATAAACACAATTAACATTAATATCAACAATTAACAATGACTCCATAAAGGCAAGCTTTTGTACTTTGTAAAATTTACAGTACCTTTTTATCAATTACTAGGGAGCCTAGTCCAAGACACTGCGAACCTATCTGCGAAGAAGACGTGAAAGAGTCTTCCCCGGAAACTGAGTCCGCTTCTGAATCTGACCGACTTGCCGCTCAGGAGATTGATGAAGATGAAGAAGAAGCACCAACTTTACTCAGGTTAAGTGGCTCGAGGGTTCGATCCAGGTTTGTAAACATTCATGAAATTTATGACTGTCTGTCTTTGAATCCAGTTCATCAATCAATGTACGCTTGTCATTTAGTGAATCTGCCTAGTTTGTCGGCGGAAGTATTTCTGATATGTTCTCAAATATATCTTTATTTATTTAATAATATTGAAATCCATCTTTGCTTTTAGAAAGCGTATACTATAGTTCTGGGAAAAATATTAGATTACAAGAGCTTTCTATGTGAATGAATATATCGTATTAAAAAATAATTCATGTTGTCTTGTCTTAAGTGTGTTTGAAGTAAAAACGTCTTAAGTGCTTAACAGAAAGTATAGGATAGTAATTGTTGTTGTATTGTCTATATTACATGGAATAATGTTTGCCAGAGCCTACTCCGAAGAGAGTAAGCTCTGGCAAACATTATACGAAGAGAGTAGGATAGTAATTATAAAGCTATTATCAATATTCAAAGTTAACACAACGTGGTCAATTTTATAAATAGTTATTACTTGTTGCTTGATGAAAATCTGCAAATCTGAAAAACGAATCGATCTAATAATTAGCATCAACAACGCATTTTACGGTTACCACAATTTGTTATCACAAAAGAGATATTTTTCTGTTGAAGACCAGACATCTTTATTCGGTCATCTCGAAGTCGATTCTTTTACTCAACATTTATGCAAGATTGCTTTTTCAGGCAACTTTAATAATACTTACTTCTTTGTGAAAACGTTAGCGATAGGCATTTGGGAAGCTTAGGTCCATAGATATTAGAATATGTTAAATAATAAAACGCTTCTATAATTAAAATCATCAAATTTTAATTCTACATCTTACATCACCATGGGAGAAAAATTACATTCAGAAATAATATTTAGGCAATTCATAATTATTCTAATGTCTGTATGTATGCAATGTAACCTTATTCTAAGTTGTTACTATTAAACGTTTCTTCAAGAAAATATTTGAATAACTGAAAATATGTAATTTTTATTATATATTTTCCTTAAAAGTTCATCTTTAAAAATGAAATGTCTATTATATATTTACTAGCTATTTAACGTTCGAAATTTTAATATTCAGTTTTATAATGTAAAATGGTAAAATCAGTATGACACCGAATAAATATATGAGTGATTATATATCTAAAACCTGTACCTCAGGCAGGAAAACGAGGTATTTTTATAAACAGAAATTTTGTAAGGATCTTAAGTTTTACTAACGTTTATTTTATTTTAAATCTTTACTATCACTTCTTATTTTCTACTTCCGGCCAGAATTATAAGCGTTAAAGTATTTTATGCAAAGTTTGTCTGGCGAACGCCAAGTATTTAAGTTGTGGCTTTTTGCCAAGCGAAAGAGAGGAAGCAGTTAGTCGAAGCAGGCCGCTTACCCTAGAAGTTTACTCAGTTGCTGGTTGCCTTCCAGGCCAGAGGTTTTAATCCTCTTGATAATTTTTAAAACGTATTGTAGTGTTCACAGTTCTCTGTACTACATACGGCTTCCTGTTAATATAAGGCCAATCTTCCACGTTTATTATTTTAAAGTTAAATTAGAGTTAGTTTTATTTTTATACTTTTACGTTTTGACCCCAAGTAGCGGGTCTGTGTATTTCCGAAGTACGGAAGTTATTGTAAATAGAGAAAAATAAAGGGTTTTGTATACCCTTCTTGTGTATCCTGTCTACTTCCCACAATTGTTGAACATAGCTTTAGTAAGCTCTCTGTTCCGAGTCAGGTCCTTGCATGTTCCCGAAGAAGGTTAGACGGAACATTGAACCTGATAATTTCATCGCTATTATTCGAACATAAAAACTTTCTCAGCTTCTTCAAGACGAAAGTAAGCTTCTCTGATCCATTTAAAGTAAAATTTAAGTAAATTCAACACACAAATATGTACACTTTCTTTATATAGATCTTACAGCATTTATCAGCACATTTACTGGAATTTACATTCATTTGTTAAATGCATTCTCCATGAGGAAAAGTAAGATGTATTTTTAAGAATCAGGAGCCCAGAGACGCAATCTTAACGGCGAACAAATTTATTTCATAACCTCTAACTAAAATCTTTCAGAGAACGCTTTGATATATTTAAAAAGAGTAAAGGGAGAGAATCCTGACCAGTTTCTCTATAATTTATGGGTGATTGCTTTTGTTCGAGTTCTTATAGGAATTCAGTTACTATTCAAACTAGTCTTAGTTGAAAATTAATATTCCATTTGCTCACGAATCATAATGATCCTAGTTCAAAAAGCACAGTTTTAATGAAAATTCTTTATAATTAGCCTCTGTTTAATAATTATAATTCATGACTTCCCTTTTGCTTGATAGATTTTGAATTATTTAATGCGTCTGTTTAAGAAAGATTATAAATATGTAAAAGCTTAAAAAATAATCAAATTTTTAGCTGCAAAAATTTGAGAATATTAGTTCAAGGAAAGTATAGTCGCCAATATTAATTAATTTTATATATTTATGGAAAGAATATAGTACATAATTTATGCAAAATATAATGCCTTCGTCATTATTTAGAATTTTGTCACATGTCATTACTGTACCATTAGACCTCTGTGAACAGAAAGTTTTAAAATGAAACTTTTTGCAGTGAAATAACTCCAGATCTAATTTCTATTTGGTTATGCTGAATCCTGCACTACAGTTACAAGTGAAGGCATTTAATTCTTTAACAAAGCTTATTTTTTGTTTTATTATTACTAGAATACACTTTGAAACAATACTAGTAAAAATGATATAAACATTTCAGAAATTTCAATACCAGGTTCCACTATTTTAATTATACTTTTATATTTAAATCGTTTTGATCAAAATCTAGCAACAAGTTGTTCCATAGTAAAGTTATTTAAAAATGTTCTACAGAAGATATACACATATTCACTTAAATAACTTATTCATTTCCTATATTTTATTCATAATTTCTTTTATACTAATGATGTAATTTGGAAAACAATATTCAAAAATTCAATTTTCTTTCAGCCAATGATAGGCGAAGGAAAACATTTGCTTCGAGGAGATGTATTCCGCACTTATTTTAATAGCGTCGCCTTAAAATACAACGTATATTTGGAATCAAAAGATCCCAAAAATTCAGAAGTCAATTAATTAAATAATTACTTCTGAATTCCTTAAAGATACCTCATGTAATCGTCAAATCTGGAGTTTTAATGACCATTCTTTAAAAGAATGAAAGGAGATTAAGTCCTGTTAATGGTTAGAGCCTTTATATGAGCATTGTTGGTTAAGGTGTTTAAAAGAATTTAGGGAAACTAAGTTGTGTAAATACCTGAAAGCTGTTGTTTTAGGACGCATTGCTACTGCAAAGATTTTCAGGAATTCTTTGAAATGTTGAATTTTTGTGCCGATAACATTACAGGACAGTAGTTATACGTCTTTTGATGGTCCGTCCTACGTTCTTGTTTCTGCCAGTCTCTGCTTGCAGACAAAACACACTTTTAGCGGAGATGTCGTTTAAATTTTGCAGTACGCATTACTGATCAATTTCACTATCAATATCATCATCCAAAGTCGATATTGATTATGCTTCCACGTGAATGTATGATGTGGCACCATTAATGATGTCCTTTTGGAATGTTATCTGCCATCAAGTTATTCCACAAACAGTCTAATTTCTTAACCAATCAATTACCAGTGTTATTTAAAATATTTCCCTTATTACCTGTGGTTCATACATAATGAAACAAGTGTTCGTTTTGAGTAATATATATGACACATCTAACTCGAACGTGCAGCACAACAATAAATGGATTGAAAAGGTATGGCCCGACGTTAAGGCCTGACCAGTTTTCTCATAAAAATTCAATGGATTTTTAACTGGATATTTGGATCTGCGTATCAATTTTGCCATTGCTATTCCACATGAACTTTGGTATTTATTGTAATATCTATATACGAGTATGTTTGAGCATTAACGTCATGACATTTTGTTATAAAATGAAGGTTTTTATGGTACTGGAGTATCAGAGTCTCTTACCTCTGTAACTCATGAGTTAGGCCGTTTTTCGTAGTAAGTTTATAGGACTTGGTTTATCTATATATAAACTAAAAAACTCAGTGGCGTAACAGCTCTAGTGGGCCAATACCTGCAGCGCCCCGAATTCTGCTTTCTTGATCGTGGGCCCCGGGGTGCGTAATGGCAGACCGCACATTGAGTTGAACAATGTTAAGCAAATTTCGCTTACTGCGCATGCTTGATGGTGTACCTTTGGCGCGGGGAGAAATATTGGCGACTAAAAGCAACCCTACGCTAGCTTATTCGTGATCACCATGGCTGTCGAGTGTGTTCGAATGATGTTTACAATTGTAGTGTTGTGGAACTTTGCTTATTAGTTATTTTAACGTCCATACCGATTGCACTTGCTTATTTTTCTAATATATATTTCATTGTAATTTGTCAATAACAGTGCATTTAATATTTGTTAACATATGTTCGTAATAATTCGCTATTTAAATGTAATTTATTTACATGTTATAATTCAGTAATTGTAAATTGCAGTATCTCGCTTAGTTTGTTAGCGTATATTCGCGCTTTTATTTTCTCATTTCAAAGAATTTAATAACTAGCATTAAGGAATTGTAAAATTTCTTCAGTGTTATTTGCAAGCACTTGTTATATTCCTCAGTCTTTCTTTATGTATGTACGAATGGAACGTATGGTAAATCCTGAATTGTTTTTATTGCTTAAAAGTATAATGAATAAATTTTCAACTAATATATCCTAAATTTCAGTCTTTTTCTGAACGAAAATTTGTACAGTTCCAAAGGAATGTGCAGAATTTCATTGGTATTATATTTTACATTTTGAATGCAAACACTGCTTCACATTACTTCGCAATAATTTCAGCTTTCTAGTTGTTTGAGCAGTACAGCAAAAAATAGTATTTTAACACAGTAATTAATTTACATTTACATTATACTCTACGAAGATTTAAACGCCAGATTTGTTTACAATCAGATGGAGGTACATCTACCATATACCGTATTTATCCTCTTTTCAAATCGCGCCAACATAGTAATTACGCCAAATTGTTTCTGGGCATGCGCAGCATGCGACATTCGTTTAACACTGTTCAACTCAATGTGCGGTCTGCCATTACGCCCCCGGGGTGCGTAAGCATATGCCCTGAACAAGAGGTGAGCTTGTCGCAGGACCCCCAGTGTTTAGTCCCCAAGCGAACTTGGTACTCATTTTTATCGACCCAAGAATGGAAATCAAGGGATGAAAGGCTGAGTGGACCTTGCCTAGCCCGGAAATCGATTCCCAGACCTGTGGTGCTGCTGCGCGATGTGCTAGCCACTGCGTCGCCGGGCCTCTTTATAGCTTTAGTAGTATTGGGAGTTTCTTAAGAGATTCTTGAGAATCCAAGTACCTAGCTGTACTTCAGTATAATACAGGAGTACCTAGCTGGAACAGCTTACTTCCATCGAAGAATTTTCTTTCTGAATGTATCAATACGAAATAGAGACAATGTCCAGAACAGGTAGGCAGTCAATATGACTCTCAATTCCGAAGGCTTATGGTGGCTCAGCGAATCTGACAGTTGAGAACATGGTCACAGAAAATGCAGATAAAAGGCAGAACGAAATATTTTCGGGAAAAAATGCATAAGAAAAATAAGCACATTCAAACGACATAATTCACACAATACAAAACTTAATAATAGAAATAACACATATTATACTAATTACTGAAAGGAAGAGAATGTGGGAAAAGTCTATGCAAAATAAAAATTCTAATTTCCAATACTACTAAAGGTATTCTTAAAAATATTGAATACTACCAGCAATTTATCAGTGCGGATGGAGCATTACTACTTTCATTTGCCTTCATTTGCCCTTCTTGCAAAAGTCCTAAATACATCCATAATTGAAAAGTGCGAAAATATTCTTTATGTCTCTGACAATTTGAAGAAACTCTGTAGTGGCACTGTAGTATTTCGGTTACATTCAGTAACTTCTAGGTTTGAATTAGTAGATATTTTAGCTCGTAACTGCTTTCTATTTCTGGGGAAAAAAATTAGATTTATTGACATTTGGAGCATCAGATTTATTCAAGTCCTGTGACTTGTTAGTTTTTTTTTTATTTTACAGCCGCAGTATATGAATCAAACATCGAATTTCCGGGAATTGTATAACAGTGCTAGACTGATCAGGCATCTTAGATTTATTGAGTTTTCTTCACATTCATTTAGGTTCTTAGGACAAGATCTAAAGTTGGCAGCGTGACTATGACCACAATTACAGCAATTAAATTTTTAAATACATTTCACAGAATAATCCGAACTCTTGTGACCAAGTTCACATTTAACGCATCTGGACAGAAGCTTACATTCGTGCAAAGAATGATAGCAATGCTGGAAATTGTGGCTTTGAGCTAATCCACCCTTGCATTTAAATGGTTCCACTTTGATTTCGAAGTTCAGCACATGAGTGAGATTATAAATTTCTTCTAAACCAATTTTGTTTACTAGTTACTTCTAAAAAACAGGCACTTATACGTATTAATCTATGTATGGGGCAAACGTTAATAATGTAATATTCCTCATCAGCTAAGGACTGCTTGATTTCTGATGCATCACAATCTGAGCGCAAACCTCTTAAGATTACCTTGGCCGGTTTAATCGAAATGCTGCGCGCAACATAATGTTGTATCATATTCTCAGTAAGGTATCTAGTAATTGTTCAATGGCTCTCCGGACACAAAAACATAATTTTGAGAAAGTGATCTGAAGTTCGTGCTTTGAACATATATGCAGTATCCTCATTCTGATTTCCTAACATATTCAGATAATTCCACGGGTGGAGTAATCATGATAGGTTGGACTCAAACCTTTTCGGATGGCGAGGTAGGAGTGGAATCCATATGAATTCCTTCGTCATTGTTAACGAAATTATCAACACGGTATTTGTATCTACATTTTTAACATTTTTTGCATGAAAGACTTTAAGCTTATTTACATTAATTAAGACACAATAACACGCCGAACAAATACTAATCTAGAAGTCAAACAAAATTCTGCGCTACATTTTCAAATTTTCACAGGACTAGTTTCGATGGTTTTATTGAACCACCATCCTCAGCTGCAAAAGCGCAAATGAACGAGATAGGATATAATGATTGGATAAGAAAGCCTGGACACAAAATAAGCTAGTGGCGCCATCTCTTGATGAAACCAGAACTAAAACATAATTTCTTTAAAGGCCGAAAGCAAAGATAGATTGGAATTAGGATCATTAACTAGAACAGAAAGATTTTTTAGAATACCATCGAATACCATCGAAATTAGTCCTGTGAAAATTTGAAAAACTAACGCTGATTTTTGTTGTTTGACTTCTGAATTATTTACATTAGTTATATCAGTGTTACAATTTAACATTTTATCAGGCCGTGCAGTTTTTTTGGGCGACAGGAAACCACTAAACCATTTCCTAAAATAAGGCAGCATTTTTTTTTTTTCAACTTAATCGTCACCAAAGCATTTAGCAGCAGAAATACAGGAATTTACAAAAAATGCATTTATAGCCCTAAAATCATCGCATTTACTTTTTAATGCTTTCAGACGGCTGTTCACAGTTGTAATTTCCCATTTAACCACTTGACAATGAACCGCTCGGTCCAGGTGGGGGGATTTCCTTCAGAAATCTTTCCGATAAATCTCGAAGATTAGCATCGTATCCTTTAGGATTTGATGGAAGTTTTAGTGCATGCACAAAGTCCGTTTCGTCGAAATTTTCTTCACATAGTAAGTAATCTGTCAAGTATATCATCCAGTTCCTCAGAACATATATCAAATCCCTCCTCCAAGTCCGAATTGCAATCAGAAAGACACACAAAATTAGAAGCTCATGAAATACATCTCAATGTTTGTCGACTCATTTCGGTGATATTCTGCACTTGATTATAACTTATATTTTAACCTTATCCTAATTTGCCAAATTTTACTTGCAAATTGTATTAAGTGCTTTTAAATTTAAACTTCATCACCAGCAGACTGGACTTGCGAATGTTTTATCTTGGATTTTGTTCCTTTATTTTCAGGAGCTCTTCATCGTCTGATATTGATGAAGGAGAATCTAGGCTAATGGTGCTTCAAAATGAGCTCATGTAAGTATAACTGAATATTTTCAGATGATAGTGATTTGAATTTTAAATCATTAATGTTATTGGCATGATATTGACATACTGACATCAGACATGAAGTCATTTTATGATGTACAAATCGGTCCGGATGTGTTCTGATGCTTGCAAGCTATCCTATAAATCATTTTTAGCAGACATGCATCTGTTTTATTTATAATATTTAAATGTTTAAATGTTTGTAAAATTTCAGATTGTTTCCATTGGAAAAAATGATGATTCGTGCAAATATGACTTTGGGATTTAAATGAAATTTTTATTGCATTGTTTGCGACAACAAGGCACTGACATCGCGAATAAATCTAAAAGCAAGATGCTGACCTCTCTAGAAATTTTACTTTCACAATAAAATTGCTTGAAAGTTATAGCAATTCATTTTTTTTTCCTCGAAGAGTAAGAAACACATTGCATACGCTTCTTGTCCCTTATCCAAAAGAGGGAAATTAAATTTTTATGACTGAAACGGCGAGCGAAACGCGGTATATTATTTTATTTGCTATGTTTGTCAAGTAAATATTAGTTCTGTTATTATCATGCTCAGGAGTTTTTTACCGTAGCTGAAATTTAAAAACTTGAGAAAAATGGTATAAGCACAGTAATTTTTTCTATTATTGAAACCACAAATACGTCAATTTTCGCAAAATTTTTCGGTTCTATCTCTAGCCAAAGTAATATTTTTTTGTTTTATGCCTAATTTAAAGTGTTCAACTGTTGGAAATTTCTTTAAAATATTAAAAATACGAAATATGCAATATAATTTTGCATAAAGCATTTCTTGCTATCATAAACTGCATGCTCGTAATTTTACGACAGAACAGTTTGGATACTCTATTCTAATACATTATGTAAATAAACGTATTTACGGAATACATATTGTTACGAATTTTGTAGATATGTAAATAATTTCAGCGAAATTATAGCATCTTTTTATAACGATATATGAAATGTTTGAAAAAGCAAAGCTGTGCCGAAAATGTAAGGTACAAGGGCAAGTCTATTTAACATTGTAGTAAATGACTCTCTCACTAAATTAGCAAGACATCGCCAAGATGGGGATGTTTTTGTTATGTTGAGAACCAAGGCACCAATCTGTTATGTAGAAACTCACGGCACCAATTGTCAAGTCACGGTTCCAGTTTGTTAAGTTGTTGAAACATTAGAGTAATTGGAAAAGCCGGAGAGATGAAAAATGAGCAATAGCCTTCGCCGGGAATCGAACCACGGACCTCTGGAATACCAGCCCAGAGTGCAGGAACACCACGAAGTCACGCTAGGAAGGCGGGAGAAATACCGTATAAAGTCACGGAACCAATTTGTTACGTAGAAAATTTAGCTGACGTTTAATATACCAAAAATTAAAATATACTTCTTTGAACTTAAATCAAATACTGATCAAGAACTATTCCATATAGTGGTTTCAATTAACTGTGTCAATATTAATAGTGAATTTAACCTAGATATAGATAACCTAGAAAGATATCCGAAATAACTTATCATTTAAACAAAATCACTTTAAAGGAAAGAGTAAGCAAAAAAACAACACATGTAAAGTGACATACCTGCAGCTCATGAGTGACATACCTGCAGCTCCTGTAATATTAAGCTCATGAGTTCAGTAAGTCCATAAAGAATTGATAATCCAAAATATCAGAAACAAAAGGATAAAATTACGGATAATGACACAGATCACAGGGTACCTTTTTCCCTATTCTCAGGTTGTGGATGACCGAGGTGATTTCTTCCTCTATTTTCCTCCTTCAGATACCTTCCATTTTTTGCCCAGGCAGGAGTAGGTTGATTTTAGCAGTGCCGATAGCTCGAATCGAGGAAAGAAGCAAATTGCACGTAATACTCCTACACAGTCTTCGATGGTCGATGATGAAATGGGGACGTGTGGTATCCCCGTCCACTCATTTTGCCTCTTCCCTTGGCCAAATAGTCTACATGGTTGTCTCCGATCAGATGAAGAGGCATTCGATAGAATTTAGCCATTCATCTGGATTCTCTCACTCCGCTGCCGTTACTCTAGTCACTCAAGTAATCTTGCAGAAAAGAGGTATTTGGGGGTCAGTACAGCCTAACCACTTCGTGTCCTCCACCACGTTCTCACATGACTGCTGCAGTTCCTCTACACCACTTTTCAATCTCCCCTCGGCAACTGGGCCAAGGTAATTTATTCGTCGCCGGGTTACTCCCAGATAAAACAACTCGTTCCTTTCATGGCACTCTCTCACGGCAATGGACCAGTTTGTTTTCCTTAAAAGCTGAGTTCTCGAAAGTTTCGCTCATATTTAACTCTCCGTTCTCGATGGTTCCCCATTCATTTGATGGGGATCATGAATTCTCACCGCCCTCCCCAATTCCCGAAAAAGGAAACCTTTGAAGTCATTTTTCTCATTTCTCCTCCTTCTAGAAAGCTCTCTCATATTTTTTGCTTAACTTTCAGTGAATATTACTTGCTTTTATAAATATATGCAAAGAGTCAGAAACCATTTCTTCCAATTAAAAATTCAAATAAATAATGTTATGAAATGCGTTTATCCTTAAAAAACGACATAAAAATTTCGGCCACTAATTTTTGTCGCAGATTTAGCGAGAAATCACCAAAATTAGCCAAATTATCATTTTGCGACAATTTCATCCTGTTCCTGTATAACTTTAATTGATACTGTAACTGAATACCTGTAATTGATTCCTATATGTAAATGTAACCGTATCTGATTCTTATGCGTAACTTTAATCGCACATGCCTTCCGGTAATTTCGAGAAATGGAAGGTACTAGAAATACCTTGGAGACCGGATGAAAGCTATATAAGCCCAGAGAGAACAGGAATTCGCAGTATTCCCAATTATAAAGCCAGTCGCAATTATAAAGCCACATTGAAAGGTGATTCACTCACCTTAAGAATATATGAAATCGATTATTATCGTTTTATCACTAAAATGTTTGAAACGCGTGGAGTTCCTTTCCACAGCTTTAAACTTTGAAAAATCTTTGAAAGTCATGATTAAAAACTTTCTAAGAAATACCAACGTTGATGCTATTAAGCAGGAAATTCTCAATAAAAAAATTCCAGTAAACAAAATAAGGCAAATAGCTACAGCTAAAGATGAAAACATTATCATTCTTTCCCTATTACAAATCGAAACCAAACGCACAGTAGAAGGAAAGAAAATTTACAACCTTGATATCACAGCTGCAACTTACGAATCTAAGCCAGGTCCCTTGCAGTGCCATAAGTGCCAGCGGAACGGGCACACACGGGATCTGTGCCACCACACTGCCAGATACCTTAAATACACAAAAGGACATGAAACATATCAGTGCGTTTTGAAACGAGATGACCAAAATTCGGCTTCTTGCGTCTAATGCGGTAGAGACCACATCTCATCGTATAAGGGCTGTGTCAAACACCCAAATAATATCCTAAAAGCCATCGCAAGAGCGAAAAATAAAACCGCAAGAGCGAAAAATATAAACCTTAATAAGTGATAATTCACAAATATTTATATTTGATATTGAAGATTTTCCTGCTCCGAAATTTTTATGTCGTTTTTTAAGGATAAACGCATTTCATAACATTATTTATTTGAATTTTTAATTGGAAGAAATGGTTTCTGACTCTTTGCATATATTTATAAAAGCAAGTAATACTCACTGAAAGTTAAGCAAAAAATATGAAAGAGCTGTCTAGAAGGAGGAGAAATGAGAAAAATGACTTCAAGGGTTTCCTTTTTCGGGAATTGGGGAGGGCGGTGAGAATTCATGATCATCAAATGAATCATCGAGAACGGGGAGTTAAATATGAGCGAAACTTTCGAGAACTCAGCTTTTAAGGAAAACAAACTGGTCCATTGCCGTGAGAGAGTGCCATGAAAGGAACGAGTTGTCTTATCTGGAAGTAACGGCCAAATCCGGCGACGAATAAATTGCCTTGGCCCAGTTGCCGAGGGGAGATTGAAAAGTGGTGTGGATGAACTGCAGCAGTCATGTGAGAACGTGGTGGAGGACACGAAGTGGTTAGGCGGTACTGACCCCGAAATACCTCTTTTCTGCAAGATTACCTGAGTGACTAGAGTAACTCACCTTAAGAATATATGAAATCGATTATTATCGTTTTATCACTAAAATGTTTGAAACACGTGGAGTTCCTTTCCACAGCTTTAAACTTTGAAAAATCTTTGAAAGTCATGATTAAAAGCTTTTTAAGAAATACCAACGTTGATGCTATTAAGCAGGAAATTCTCAATAAAAAAATTCCAGTAAACAAAATAAGGCAAATACCTACAGCTAAAGATGAAAACATTATCATTCTCCCCCTATTACAAATCGAAACCAAACGCACAGTAGAAGGAAAGAAAATTTACAACCTTGATATCACAGCTGCAACTTACGAATTTAAGCCAGGTCCCTTGCAATGCCATAAGTGCCAGCGGAACGGGCACACACGGGATCTGTGCCACCACACTGCCAGATACCTTAAATACACAAAAGTACATGAAACATATCAGTGCATTTTGAAAAGAGATGACCAAAATCCGGTTTCTTGCGTCTAATGCGGTAGAGACCACGTCTCATCATATAAGAGCTGTGTCAAACACCCAAATAATATCCTAAAAGCCATCGCAAGAGCGAAAAATAAAAACGTTACCTTAATAAGTGATAATTCACAAAATTTCAAGTTTGATATTGAAGATTTTCCTGCTTTTCCAAGAACAAAAGTCATCAGATTCTCCTCCAAAAAGGAGCCTAACACATAACGAATCTAAAAGAAAGAAATGATATTTCATTCTTTGATTGGATGAAAACCCAATTAAGGAAAGTAAAAGAATTATTTGCGAAATTTAAAGGAGCAAAAAAATATTATGGACAAATTCTCAGTAGGCATTGCTGCAGTAGAATAGTTCTCAAACCTCAACTATGATTTTTAAATCAGTCAGCAACTGTCGTAAATCTGTACTTCTAAAGTTTTACCACTTAGACTTCCCATCACCTGCTTGAGCTATGACATCGTAGCAAACGCTTTCTCGAATTTGGAGGGATTGTATATAGATTGCCCATAGACATTTAATCAAGTCATTACCTTAGTTCTTTACTTACATTTACTATTACAAAACTCTTGCAAAGAGTAAACTTTGTTTAATTTGACAAAGTCGAAAGGAATTTATTTTATTTTATTATGCATTATATTTCTACCTGTGTTATTTTCGCTACTCTACGCTCACTGCTACACCCTCATTGGCTGCTCGTTATCACGTGCCGCTATTTTTACAAGCTCATGTTTTTACATTTTATTCAAGTTTAAGGGAAGAATTAAGGACAATCTGTATTATTCCACGAAGAAATAGATTAAGTACCAGATTAAGGAAAATCTCCATTATTCCACGAGGAAATAGACTTTTTGCTATCTAGTTACGTTAACCTTATTACTCAAGCTTATTTTATTTATTTTACAAATTTTTGTGCTTGTCTTTAAGTTTGGACTCCTGACCAATCACGAACGCTCAGACAATCACATGCACTCGACGCTATACTAGCCCCGCTAGTACAGCTGTATTCTCACTCGAGTAGTTAGTTGCCAGCGCACTGTTAGGATCGCTCCTCACGACCATATGCCATGTACGTGCTCCCAAATTTCATGCGATATTTCATGTTTATTCAACTTCCTATTTTTATCTAAGGGTCACCATGCCCTAAGGTGCATCTATGTGCTTTTAAAACCAAGCAAATGTCAATCGCATAAAATTAATCCCCTGGTAAAAACTCTATGAATTTAAGACCACAAAATAAGTGATGATCAACAATCAGTTCGCAGTTTTTAGTTCAGAGTTGACTTCGCAATATTGAGAGTGCGAGCTTTGCTCTTTAGAGGCGCTTTGCATTGCTTTGTGGTTAAAGTTCTTGGTAATTTGTAAGAGTAACAAGTACTGATTGTGCTGTATCATACTGAGAAATGCTAGTAAAACTGTACGAGTACTTTTGTAGAACGTTGTGAAGTGTTTCTTTTATGAAAATTAATTTTGTCGAGCTATCATCGTTTCTGTGTGCATTCAATCCACTACGAACCAGTACCCACACAACAATATAACACATATAGTGAAACATGAAATAACTTTATTCCTCATCACAATTACATACTTTCAGTTGCATATAGCTTTAATAATCTCATTAATTGTACATATGATGTATACTGAGCAAAAAAAAAGGGAGGGACAGTTCTATATCTTGTGTTCTACTGGGCCGGTGGACGAAATTAAAATTGAGTTTTTCATGTCTCGAAAGCGTGACTTAGGATACATATTAGATTTATATATAGCATCAGTCTAACATAGGTATTTTGACACAAAATCTGTCTTTTTCTAAAATAATGCGCACAGTTTTTTCCATATTTCGATCGTGCAACTGAAATTATGCCTAAAAGTTAAATTTTGTAAAACTTGGTGAGAAATTTACCGAGAAATTCAAACATTTATTTTGGCGTATTTTTTTTCAGTTTTCTCCAAGAATAATTTACTTGACGAACTTCTCAATTTATAGCATCCCATTTTCCTTTTCTTTTTACTTCCTTGTACGAAGTAAAAAGGAAGTACTGTAATCGCGAAAAGTTTCAGGCAGCATATTTCAACGAAAATATCCATTTTGACCACTATCGAATGCAATTTAACGATGTTTTTGCATGATATCTGTAAGTAAGGACAGAATAAAAGACTCTTTTCCTCCAAAAAAATTATAAAACTGCTTTAAAATTAGTTCTGAAGAGAATTTTTCGTGGCGTCTGTACGTACGTACGTACGTATCTCGCATAATTCAAAAACGAGTAGCCTCAGAACGTTGAAATTTTGTATATAGGACTGCTATAACATGTAGATGTGCACCTCGTATTTTGGTTGCAATCGGCCGCACCAAACGTATATATATATATATCCACTCTGTTACCCGGCTCAGTGATCTCACTTTCTTTACTCTGATATGTTTGTAAATTGTATAATTTTTGCTTTAAAAATTATTGAATTATGTTGTTTTTATCTTCCTGTCAAGGTTTTTATGCCTTTCGTAATTCTGGAAGCAATATTTGTACAATTATCAACAATTTAAAAGCTGTTTAAGTGCGGTTAAGTTTTAAATAACATGGCGGACATATTTGTTTACATTTGAAACAGCAGAATTGTAGATTTGTTGCCAATCTAGAGAGACTAAGCTTTGCAACACAAAAATAATGCCTTCATTTATTATTGCTTATTAAATCATGCTTAATTCTTTCTGGAATTTTTTCGAGGAAATATGTGGAATTACGATTTACTTCGTAATTCGTAATTCGAGGAAATATGTGGAATTACGATTTACTTCGATTATTCGAGGAATTACGATTTACTTCGTAATTTTTAATGCAGATATTTTGAGTTTTTATGTATTTTTGCGTTGTCGCGAAGTGAGAACTGAATTAATTGAATGAGAAAAACTCAATCGTCTGTGGAAAAACTGTTTCTTTTCTGTTTTGTTTGCTTAATTTTTTTCATACATTGTTTTAGCTTTATTATAGTATTTGAACAGAACATGTGGCAACGATAATTCTTCAAATGATATAAATTTTGTGCATTCATAGTGTCGTTATAGTAAACAAATATAGTGAATTTTAAAGAGTGCATTTATTCTATTGTGGTTTATGCGCTGTAGACGAAGTAGATTTAATTCAATCCAATCAATTTAAATGAAATTCAAGACAAAAATAAGTGTAATTTAATATTCCGTAGAAGGAAGTCGTGGTGTTCACATCAGATTTTTTTACGCAATGTACGTATCATATTCCGTTACTAATACAACCTTCGAACGTAATACTGTGCATCAAATCATCACATACTAAAACTACCAGAATAATAAATAAACCAGATTAGCAAACAGATTAATAAAATTAATAATCGCATTGAAGTATAATATTCTACGTAATATTGTCAAAATCCCCCAAAATATGCTTTGCACGAATTATTTAGAAAGAATAAAGAGATGAAAACTACTCATTTAAATTCTCATTTCTAAGTATTAAAATCCTAGTTACAAAATTGCAATTTAATGAATAATTTGAAATCACTCACAACAAGTTCTATGCATATGTTACTAAGGATGAAAGAAAACAAATTAACGAATCCATTTCATTAGTTCACGTTCTGCATCTGGTTAATATTTTCAGATTTAAGGCAGGAGAATTTTTAATTAATCCTTTTCAGAATGAAATGCTCGAGAAACCGGGCAACATTATAAAATAAATCAGCCTGGTTTTAAATGACTTAAGAAAACTTTTAAAATACACAATGCCGGCATGTAAAATTCATTTTATCCGCTTAGGTTTAAAATTTAATTATTTCGGGTTTTATTTCTTTTTCCCATTTTAGCTTTACTTATTTATTTATTGAAAAACGTGTTCTTAAGTTACTCATTTCGTTTGAATTTTCTTTATTCTCATGGTATTACTTTATTTAATGTTATTGATTCCACTAGATATTACATACACGTAGGGGAAACTTCGATAACTGTTTCTTGTCATTAAGTGTCGCTATCTTTATGTAAATCGGATATTGTTAGGTAAAAAAGAAACCCTCGTAAGGGTAAGCTGACATAAAGGTAGCCGCACCTTTATGCAGATCATTTTCTGAATAGCGTGCTATCTAATAATTAAGAACTATAATTTAAGCTTATCTAAAGGACAAAAAAGGGAAAGAATTTGGATTGTACTTCCTACACTGCTTTTATTAGTTCTTCCTTTTCCTTCATTACATTTACTTGGAAAAATAAACAATCTTCATAAGGATGCGGGCAAACTAGGAGCCCAATTATGCAATTATAGGTTAGATTTTCTTTTCTAATAAAGAAATTAACCAAACTCTTACTTGCAGAACGGTACTTCGGTGTAAAAGTTCTGGCACCTTCGTGAAAAATGCGTTTTGAAAGTTGTAAGCTAATCTTTATGGGATTGCGAGTACCTTTATCCGATTGGCACCCTTAAGAGATTTCCTACTTTTTAGCAGTGGTAGGCTTCTCTAAAACTCTAAAAGTGCCAGCACTTTTAAAAGTGCCAGCACTTTTATGCCGGGATATTTTATGAATTGTATTGTTCGACTGAACTGTGGTTTAAGCATTTGCGGTCAGTAACAGTAATGTATAGTTATGTAACTTAATCCCTCTACTACATCAGAATGTGGGACTTGATGCTATGCTGGCTTATGACTGTGATTTTGGGGAACTGTGGATTTTATCGGGCAGCCGCAGTACACTGCAACATCTTGGTGGTTGGTCGTTCGCAAACCATGAAACCAGCATATCTATTCTGCTCAAACACACGACCACGACGTCCACCTCCAGTCAATCCCATCACATATTAATATTAGTGGTTATGAGGTCGCTGATAGACTGGCAAAATAGGATAGTGAAAATGAAATGGTCACTGGTTTTTTTTTCGCTTACTTACCAAGAACATTACTCAAATGAAAGATCCAAACTCAATATAACATGGCTTATTCCACCTGCGCACCAATGGTACACAGGAACATCTCCTGGCTCCCTGCTGGAAATCAAATGTGACCGTGGCTCACAGACTGCCCTGACTAGACTAACAAGTGTCCACCTTAAATGTCTTTCTTTTGGTAGTGGCAGAAAAACCTACCCCGCTTGTAAAAAATGCTCTGACCATCAGGTTCATCGGATCACATACTGATTTGCGTCGTACTTTCTAAGGGGGGCTTAACATCCGATTCCCTCACTCTTATTGATTTTTTGGAGGTCAACAACCTTCTGGAGCTGATCTGACATATGTCAATCTTTCGAGGATAAGCAACAACAATAACATCAGAATAAAATTCTTTGGGGTTTGTTATGTTGTTAACTCAAAATTACGCAAACTATAAAATGAAAATATTCTGGAATTATCTAAGGCAATTCTGGAATTATCTGATCAGTTTCAATGTAATACTCGTAAATTTCTAATATTAAGAAAAATACTACACTAATCAATCTAGGATAAAGTATAGAAATTGACCAGAATATGAAAGATTTTCAAACTGCAACAAATTATGCATTGTTAAATTCATGCACGTTAGAGATTAGACTGTGTTACTTGGGGAGTAATTTACTGCCCACATTTTCTTTCTCTGCTTGTCTCCTAACAATATGTAACTTGTTTTAACATTGCACTATTGAAAAAGAGTTTTTGATAGACAAATGCTTTTACAATAAGTTATATGTATAAGGTTACCATTATTTTGCATTAACCAATCATTTATATTTTCAGAATTTACTTTTACATCTCCTTTCCGTTTACTCACCATAACTGTTAATGTGTTATAAAGTATTTAAGCTGGGGGTTTTGTATTGTTAAGGTAGAGCCTGCTTTTGCCTCTCAAGCAGCGTTACTTAGTTTTGTCAATTCCGTTAATATTGTAATGAATCGGCTCTACGTTAACTATGGCGGGAATTTAAATTGTTGCGTCGGTTAAAAGTTCTGAGCCGATTTAAAGTTACCTTTGTAGTCTTTGAATACTAGCATGCACTTTAATTTAAGGGGACTCATACACCTTAAAACCCATAAATTGTTCGAATAGGTGACTGTTGCCAGAATTGGGATAACTTATTTATTTTAAAAGCAATTACTACCAACTTTTTACAGCTGACTACATAATATAGCTGCTTTCTGAAATAGTCAGCAGAAAGTTTGTGTTGCCACAAATATTTTTATAATTTAATCCGCTTCGTGACAACATTTTTCGTCATGTTTCCAACTTGTGAGCACAGTTTAAAACATTCTGTTTCAGAATTTAATTCCATATTTAATATATAGCATTTATAACATTTGGAAACTACTGCGAACCTAAAATTGTAAAAATTTCATGTTAAATTTTTATTTTATTTTGAGCTCAGTTTATAAAATGTATTTTATTAACAAAATTTTTAATGTTTTCTCCCATAAAATTTTTCAGTATTAAAGTATTCATCATATTGTTGGTTCAGTTAGAAAATAGTGCCCATATAATGAATTCCATCCAATTTCAAGTATGTACCATTAGCCATTTTTAAAATATCGTGCGCGCAAGGTGGAAACACGGCAAAATATTTTGTCACAAAGAGGATTAAATTATAAAAATATTTGTGGCAACACACACTTTCTGGTTACTAGTTTCTAAAGCAGCTATGTTATGTAGTCAGCTGTAAAAAGTTGGAAGTAATTACTTTTAAAATAAATAAAATATCCCAATTCTTGCAACAGTCACATATTCGAAGATCATGAGGTGTTTAAGGTGTATGAGTCCCCTTAAACTTGACTGCTATTTTCCACAGTTTGATTTTCTTTGGTGACCTAAACTAATATCAAACTTCTAACAGACTTGGAGCGAATTATTGCTTGGCCCGAATTGACAACATTATTGTAAAGGTTAAAAACAATCTTTAAATAAGAATTTTAACATAAACACACGTCTGATGTTTAACAAAACAACAACCATTTGTGGCGATGGAACTCAAAGTATCAGTCAATTAAAAATTTAAACTGAAACTACTAGTCAAGTTCTACAGAATTGATTTTAAATTATAAGTTGGCTCTGAACTTCTGACCGGCGTAACAATTAAATGTCGTCAGCAATAACGCAAAGATGAAGAATTACAATCTTATCAGAAATATAGTAACGTAGTCTCGAGAGTCAGAAACATGTTCTGTCTTATAATCCAAAACTCTCAACTTAAATATTTTCTAAATAATTTGCCATTTGGTAAGGAAACGGAAAGAAGAAGGGATGGTAAGTTGAAATTGCAAATAACTGATCAATTAAAATAATACTAACCCTAAAACTACAGTTTCATACTCACAAGTGATGGTTGTTTAGTTACTTCTAAAGGTGCGTCACGCGAGTACGCTAGCGATGTAAATGACACAACGAAACGCACGTCTCCGGAGAAGAGTCGTTCAAGCGAGGACGTGTGCAAAGTTTGCATTTAGCCAATAGAATTATTGAAAGAAAATATTATGTGACACTCATAGAAAGCTGCAAGTTCAAAGTGTTTCGTTTTCTGTTTCGTGGTCTAGTCAGAAAAATATCGCACTCTGTTCGTTTCATAGTGAAATTTTGTTTATTAAGTAATTTAACAACTCTGATAGCACGATTATACGCACAAATCAGTTTTTATGTAATTTAAGATTTATAAAATTGTTTTGGTTGTTAAGATTTATAAAACTGTAAGAAATTTTAATTTACATAATTTATAAAAAAGTATACAAAGAGAATTAAATGGCTTGAAACACCATCCACCATATAATAAAATCACCTTGATATTTTTTAATCTCCCCCCTCCCTTGCCTTGTTTGTTTATATGTATATGGGAGGATATACAGTGGATGGACAAAAATATGGAAACACCTTGTGAAATGCATGTTTGAAAAGAAAGATTGATTTTAATGAAATATGTAGGTGGCGCTGGCGTTTTTGAGTACTGACGCCACCTATACAACTTCGTAAATGTGCTAAACAGTTCAGTTGTTGTCGGAGTACTGTTATGTGAGGTTGTCATTGCATTATGTCAGAGTTAACAGACTTCGAACGGGGGCAAATTGTTGGAGCACGTATGGTAGGTGCTTCCGTAAGCAAGGTAGCCGAGGTGTTTAGTGTTTCAAGAGGTACTGTATCGAATATTTATTCCGCATATTTGAAAAGCGGAAAAACATCATCTGCTAAATCACAGAGTGGACGAAAGTGTGTCCTGAGTGATCGTGACAGACGATCATTAAGGGCAATTGTGACGAAAAATAAGAAGACCACAGCTGCAAAAGTTACTGCTGAAATGAATGTTGTGTTACCGAACCCTGTCAGTACCAAAACAATTAGAAGGGAGCTTCATAAACAGGGAATTGCTGGCCGTGCTGCAATCGAGAAGCCACTCATCAGTGATGCTAATGCCCTTAACAGGAAAAGGTGATGTTTAAGTCATAAAGGCTGGACTATAGAGCAGTGGAAGCGAGTAATATGGTCTGACGAGTCTTCTTTCACATTGTTTCCCACTTCTGGCCGACTTTACGTCTGGAGAACGCCATCTCAAGCCTTATAATACAGACTGTTTGTTGCCAAGAGTGAAACATGCGGGGGTTCTGTTATGGTTTGGGCAGCCATATCGTGGTTCTCTGCTAGCCCCATGATAACTGTGTCAGGGCACATGACTGCCAAGACTTATGTGAACATTTTGGCCGATCAAGCTCATCCCATGGTACAAACTTTGTTCCCCGATGGTGATGGTGTCTTCCAAGACAACAAAGCCCCTGTTCACAGCTCACATTGTCCAGGACTGGTTTTCTGAGCACGAGGATGAGTTGTCCCATCTCCCCTGGCCACCACAGTCACCAGACCTGAATATTATCGAACCTTTGTGGTCTACATTGGAACGGAAATTGCGTTCTCGTTATCCACCGCCAACATCGTTATCTGAACTTGCCACCGTTTTGCAGGAAGAATGGTGTAATATTCCCTTGGCAAACATACAGGAACTGTATTTATCCATTTCGAGAAGACTGCAAGCTGTTTTGGATGCCAACAGGTATCCTACACCATATTAAGCAAATAAACATGTTTTTTTAAAGGTGTTTCCATATTTTTGTCCAACCCCTGTATATTAGGGAATTTGTGTCAAATAAGGTAGAAGAAAAAAGTTCATCCATTAAAATTTTTAAAGATATGCTGTTTTTAAATGTTTTTAGTACAATGTGACGTTAGCCTATAGGCTCTCGAAACGTGTATGGGCCTGTAAATGAAGAAAAAGGCCCGTTTGGGAAGTAATATAAAATCTGAAAGCTTTCAGATTTTATATTCTTAAATTATGAAAGCTTTCAGATTTTTTTTCTTTTTAGATATTATGAAATCTTTCGGGGGTTTTTTACTTTTGTTTTTCCTTTTATTATTTCTCACTTTTATTTATTTCTGAATGTAGAATAATGTTTAAATTTTGGACAGTTTACATAAAATTATGTAGAGAATAAAATCTGCAATGAGTTAAAAATAAAGAGATAATTTTTACAAGAGATGCATATATATTATTACATAATGAGTTAATGGTTTCTATTTATAGGGGGCACATTTTTAAATTAAATTGAAAACAATAATAATAATAAAATAAGATAAAATAAAAAGTGAAAGCAAGAAGAATAAATAGATAAAGTAAGAATAAAATGATTCATGATTAGATAGAGGAAACCCGTTTCAAAATGAAAAACGCTAGTTTCATTTATAACGCAGTCCAACGCGCTGACCACTCAACTATCTGAGATATCAGTTTCTACGAAAAACAATGTAACAAATAGAAATCACCACAAAGGTAATTTAATCAATATTCAATAAGTGAGTGTCGTATGATTTAAGTTGTAATTTTCCTCGAAATTTCATAACTGAATTTTATTGAATACTCAGTTAACATTTACTCTACGAATCTACCCTTGGCGCGGGTTACTATTATTATTATTGTTATTTATTTATTGTTATTTATTTACTTTTGTCTCTTTTTTAACGCGAAGATTGGCGCCAGGAAGGATCGTAACCAAATTCAAGATGGTTTACAAATAAAATATCTTCAGTTAATATGTTGTTCTTTTTGAAGATTTTCTTCTTTCTTCCTAACAGTTTTAGTATTCCAGTATCTTAATTGTATTCATGTTTTATTTGCATTTTCCTACTAAATAGCGTTACGCTAATTTTAGCTTTATTTTCGCTTATAGATTTTAATATAAAATAATTGCCTTTCTCTCATTCTTAGTAAAACTATTTTCCTTCTGAAAAAGAAAGACTCGTGCCTGGTAAAGGTCAAAGACGATAGAATTTCATTTAAATTTCAAAACTTAGATGGTTTTGGCCTGTTTTTAACACTATTGCATATTAGAAATATGTTACCACAAATCGTTTAGCGCATATGTAATTTATAAATAATAACAGAGAAGCAATTACATTTTATATATAGTTGTTCTTTGCTTATTGCGAGAATCTTTGCTTAGCCGTAAAATGGTTCTGTCTGCACTTCCCTAAAAACAGATTAAACAAATGAATGACATTATATCCATTTTCATTCTGCCCGCACAATGAGACAAAATTATGTGTTGTTTATATTATTATTATTAATATTATATGTATTACTACCTGATTTCGTTAAAATTCATTTCGTTGCTTTATTTTAATTGAAACTAGCAAAGTATCCTATGCCAGTTAGGTTAGATTGAAAGTAATGTTATCTAGCAACAAAGAGAATAATACCGCTGTAATCCTTCTCTAATAACGATGCAAAAAATACCATTCATAGTCATACATTTTTCAATCTAACGCGATATGGAACCCACATCAAAACATCGGTAAAAAATAAACTAATTCTTTCTTATTATATCTGCAACAATGGTATGCATTTTTAATGATTTTCGTCTTTCTAATCAAATAGTCGTAAAAGCTCAAGTTCCATTCAGTATTTCAACTATATTCAATTTTACTCATTTAAGTGTGCAAACAATTGATCATAATTGATCAGAGATCAATAACGTGAACAAATAAGCAGACTCACAAACAAGCATTCTTCTTTATATAAAGAGATTTTGTAAAACTTGTAAATTTTTATCCCAAAGGGCGTCAGCCCAGAAGGGCTATTAATTTTGTTTTGGCATTTTGTGTGGAAAAATTTAAATGTCCATTTCATTTTTCAAATTGTTGCCACTAAATATTATCTCCTTGTATTATACTTAAAGAAATTAAAAAATAAAGAATCTGCATAATTGTATGTATGTGTCTCGCATAGTGATAAAACAGCGGTACCTAGAACCATCAAATTTTGAATAACGTAATCTTCTATCGAATATGGACATATGGAAGCCCTAATTTGGAATTTGTTTTATTATTGATTTCATATTTTGTAACACATTAACGAATTGTTGATTAAAAAATCCAACAATGCTAACACTGTACGGAAAAAAAAAATTATCTGCAGCGCCCGAGAGTGTGTATCGAAAATTCTAAAGATATTCTCATTTTAAAATTGTTTTGCGATATTTTTGTCGAATTGAATTTTATTGTTTAAGTGTGAAGAAGATGATATTTAATAAATAAAGGTAACACATAAAATTTTTTAAAAAAATGCCCCTTTGGGCGTAATGTAAAATCTGAAAGCTTTCAGATTTTTTTTATTTAACACTACGATTTGAAAGACAGTAGTAGCAACACTTTTCGAAATAAAACATTTTTATCTCACTTGCGAGACTGTTGCCCCTCGGAAACATGAGTGCAAAAATTAGTGTTTTCAGAGTTTTTAATTAATATCTCGGCTGATTAAATTCGTACGAAGATGAGAATAGTCGAATTGACTTCCCACGAATTTTTGGAATCGGAAATAATGTGTTTATTATTTGGCAATGCTATTTTTATTTCATTGTAAAACTTAAAAATTTTTTAATAACAAACTCTACGATTTGAAAGTGAGCGGTGGCAACACTTCTCAAAATAAAGCAGGTTTTTATGTCCAACTTGCGAAACTGTTGCCATTCGGGAAAATGATTGCGAAAATTAGCGTTTTCAGAGTTTTTATTAATATCTCTGATTTTAACCAATACTTTTTTTTTTTTTTTTGGAACAGTGGTCGGCGACCTCTCCCAGGACACAGAAACGAATTGTAGAAAATTCGGTAGTGAAGGAGTTAATCGCGTACAAACAAACACACACACAGACTTTCTCATTTATATATATAGATAACAAATAAAAATATACTTAGGTATATGGAAAACAATTTCTGCATCCAATTTTATTGAAACAAGTTTAGCCTGTATTTTATTCTTAATAATTGTATAATCTTTAATGAAATGTAAAACATAAATCTCTCTCGCTTACAAAATATATGTATTTATTTTACTCACATATCCGGGTTTTCTAATTATCCGGATTAGCAATGTTTCGGTTAGTTCAGATAAATAAAAGTTCTACATTATCATAATTATTTCAGGCCAAAAAAAATCTATACTGTTATTCTCTAGTCAGAAAACTTTAACAAAATTCCATTGGTCTTCTGGTCTGAGATTATAAAAAAGATGCATTCCTGTACTATGCTGCATCATAACTATCGTTCAAGTGCTACTGATCAAAGAAAACTGCTATTCCTTATCACCTTCTCAACATCCGTCTTTAAACATATTGCACGTTTGAAAGGTCATACATCATCTCCCCCTGATAGGTTTCCTTTCACGAATAAATTTCATTTTCCTCCAAGCCAATCATATTTTACACATGTTGTTGATCGTATGCAAGCAATATATGTAACTACTTGAATAAACACAAGCCATATGTCAGTCTATTTAGCATAAATATATTCCGTTTGCATTCTAAGTAACTAGGAAGTAAACTAGTTTATTGTGTTAAAGAAAACTTCAAGAATAATTCATGCTCGTTGAAAATGTTTTTATAAAAATATATTATATTGCCATTTCAAAATTATCTAACTTTTTTTAAAAGTAAGGAATGTATGAGCGTTATTATGACCAGAATTTCTGTGTTTAAAATCACAATTCAAATTTACTGAATCATCAAAATCCCATGTTTTCTATATTATGTTTCGCGTAGTTTTTTTAATTCAGTGGCAGACCAGTATAGGCGTTGGCTGATAATACGGCCAGAATTGGCGTTTACTTTATTATGTAAGCACTTAATAGGTGGGCTGCCGTTGCCTTCTATGAAGAGATAGACGAGACAGACAAATTACATCCATGCCATCTCCGTGGTTCGAAACCGGGCCCTTCTGTAAGGCAGTCAGAATCACCGGCCACTTTTCGCGTTATACACTATGTACCATTAAGTATTTGGACACCTATGTCAATGCCGATATCAGCGGTCCTGATAAACGCTATGTCCTCCACCATTAAATATCGTGTAGGAAACAGCATTGGCATTAGTGGCACGCAAGATGTCACGAAGAGCAGAATTATCTGATTTCGAAAAATGTGTAATCGTTGGGTATCAGAAAAGTAGATCTATCCTTAAAGGGCCTATCTAGTGAGCTGAATTACCCAAATTCGACAGTGGCCTATGTGATTCACTAATGGAAGGTGAGTGTGTGACTGTCGGAATGTCCTTCGATTCGGCAGACTCACTAAACTACGAGAGATGGATCGACGGATGCTGTCCAGAGAAATTCGAAAGCACCTCATCGAGTTGATGGCCTACATACTCCATAAGTTTTAACCGGGAATGCTGTTTGTATGAATACTATTCGTACAAAAGCACATCTGCTTGTTTCTTATGGTCGTGCTGCTGCTCATAAGCCATTGATCGAAAAGTTAACGCTGCTCTGTTAATTTAGTGCAAAGCATGCCGACAGTTGCCCATTGATCAGGGCAAGCCAATTCCCTGTAGCAACGAATCAAGATTCACCCTCTAACGTTCGCATGGCACGATCTGAGTCTGGTTTCTGCCTACCAGAACATTTCCTGCCAGAATGCATTGTGCTCACAGTAAACGTTATGAGGAGGTGGAATTTTGATCTGAGGGTGTTTCTCCTGTATGGACTGAACCCTTTGTCCAAATTCGTGGTAATCTGAGCACCGATGCCTACTGAACTATTTTGGGTGACAGTGTGCTTCCTACGTTGTGACAGTTTTGCGGGTTCAACTCATTTTACTTTCAGGACGACATCCCCAGCTGCCATGTTGCGAGGTCTACCAAGGATTGACAGGTGACAGGTGACGGAGAACGGGGACGCCTGAAGTTTAACAGAGGTTAACAGGCATATGTCCCGCGTCCTCCCCTGGAGTTTATTTAATAATTATAAGTGGGGATACATGGCCATACAGGGGCAACTGTTCAACATCTGGCATTTGAAGTACACTTGAATTAACATACAGGCACGGAAAGAAAAAAAAAAAAAAACACTTAATAGGTTATAACAAAAGAAGAACATTAAACACCTAAATATGGTGTTCAATTTTCTTCTGCTCCCTATGCAGTCAGAGATTAGATGGTAGAGCATTAGAGTGCATATGTCAGTGCAAGTAATGCATATAAACCCTATTACTCTGGTTGACAGAGGTCCTGGCCATATGCTGCAATGGTGGTTATTACTTTGCAGATTTTATTTATGGCCGCTCTGTTTTTGGCTAGGAACTTGTGAAATGCTGAGATATTGGCTGGTATCGGAAAGTGGAACTGTTTCGTGAGTGGGGACTGAAAGATATAATGGTCCGGTGACCCCTCATCCCCGCAAACACAGCGATCCGTGGTTGAGATGGTGCGGCGGTAGAAGTAATCCGGGAAGGGACCATGACCAGTAATGAAGTTGGTAAGGGGAGCAATTGCCATAAGGCGCTCCATGACCAAGGATTGACATGATGACAAAAGAGTTAACAGATGTTTAATTTAAACTGCGAAGTTTTTGAACCTTTATTTATTTTCTTTATTTATTTTCAACTCCGATATTTTGTACCGGGATGCTTTAGAACTGCGATATTTTCTCTTTGCTTTATTTTCTCCGAAGATATTTCGTTCCACGACGTTTTCGCCTTGCGTTCTTTTCTCCCCGACATTTTCGTGCGCGATGTTTTCGCCGGACACCAAATGCAATAAGTGTAAATTACGCAAATGTAGCGGCGAAAATATAGGTTATGAGAAATATGGGTTAATATATATGAATATATAGATGATGAAATACATAGGAATATATAGCAATGGAAATATAGGTTATCTAAAACTGTTCCTGAAACTCTAATGTGTAAAATAATGAGATAATATACAACTTTGCCTCACTGAAATAAAAGACGCAGTGAATGAGACATAATTGCCGGTTGTGCCTGAAAGGGCTAATTGTAATCTGTCACTTTGTTTACGGGACAGTAGAGAAGCCATTTGCCGTAGCTTTAGAAGATTCGAATTCTGGATACGTGTACAGTATCTTTGCAGCATGGATGCACTTAAAATACTATCGAGCCGAAAGTGCTCTTGAGATGTTGGTGAAAGGGGTGGAGGACCCTCGAATCCGTCTCGTGGAAGTTTATCCTTAAAACTCAGAGGGCGTAGCTGAGAAAATTCATACAAAATTACCTATCGACCACAGTACAACTTCTCGACTTAATCTTATCTTCTATTCTCACACAGGTAGGAAATGAAATATTGCATATAAAAATAGTTACATAAATTTACGCTGTCCCAATGAACGTTTGAACAGAAAAACTACTTTGCCTTATAAAGGGTGAGATTTTTTTACATTTTGTAAATTAAATGTTTTATATAAATACCTCCAAAAGCGTGAGATTTGTTTATTTTTTGCAAATTTAATGTCTTATATATATATACCCCAAAATATGTCAAACTTTTTCCACTGAAATATTTTCTCAACTAATTTGTTTACCGAAAGCCTTTATACATTAATTAATAATAAATTACACTTTAAATTTTCCAGTTTAATTTGCAATGATACTGAAATAACTTTATTATTTTAAATATTAAAATTTAATTAGTGTCTGCTGTCGAAATCTATTCCTAACTTTTGTATCTGTTTGAGCCTTTTTCAAAAAGGCAATATCTTCATATTTAAATATAAGATACATATGCTATTTCTAAAAGTGTAGACGATTGAAAGATAATAATATAATAATAATTTTCTAATATTTATAAGGGCCCACCAGCGGCCGAGTGGTAAAGTCGCTGAACACTGGTAGTTCGGTCCGAGGTTCGAATCCTGCCAACGGGCTGGCTGCATGGGCGTTTTCGTGGTTTTCCCCATGTGTAACGTGTATACGAGCCAGTTTCCCTTAGAAAGTCCTCCACGAAGGCATCCCTCCTCTTAGGCAGATAGCCCTAGTGTGCTTTGCCATAATTAAATACACCAAAAACACCTAATATTTATAAGTTTCATCATTTCAGTGTATAACTAGTACCATTTTAGATTTGTGGTAAATTTCTAAGAGTTTCATCTCTGTCGTTATAACTTTCATAAGTAAAATAAAAAATGCTTTTAAATTGGAAACGGCATTTCAAACTTATGCCATGCAGTTGAGAGAGCAAATATTATTCATAAATGTTTCTAAATAAAGAATTAAAATCAAACTATCGCTTTCAATAACAGGATATATTTTACCAGATTTTGTTTTCCTGGATAGATCGATAACAGAAATTAAAAGTTGGAATCATTGTCCATAGTGTTGGTGTACTTCATTTCCATACCATCAATTGAAATGCCTCAAAGCGGAGAGACAAAAAAAGACAAAACTGAAAATCACCTATATATACACAACGCTTTCCTAATCACTAAAAGATAGGAATACTATGATAATTGCTTTTGATATTCTAAAATAATGCAGATGATTACCCTTAAAAAGCATAACATGAAGAAAGACTTAATCCGGCTATTCCAACTTGTGGGGCGCGTTCAATTAAGGAATCATGATAACATTAAATAAGGGGAGCGAACATATCGAAAAGAAAAAAATTTGAAAGGTTCCAGATTATAAATTACGTCTAAAGGGGCGTTTTTTACCGTTTTGTGTGTTATCTTTATTTATAAAATATCATGTTCTTTGCACTTAAACCATTAAATACAGTTCAACAGCATTGTCGCAAAATAATTTTAAAATGAGCCTATCTTTAGAATTTTTGATACACAGTTGCGCGCGCGTGAGATAAAAAGATTCCCTCCCTCCCGCCGTAGAGTGTTGCCATTGCTCGCTTTTAAATCGTTGAGTTTGTTACTCAAACATTCAAATATGAAATTACAAAATATGCAATCGATAAAACAAATACCCAAATTTGGTCTTCCACATGCCCATATTCGCAGTAGGATTACGTCATTCAAAATTGGATTTCTGTAGGTACCGTTGTTTTATCACAATGCGAGAAACATACATACACTTATGCAGATTCTTCATTATTAACTTTCTTCAAATATAATATAGGGCCGTAATATTTGGTGGCAACAGTTTGAAAAGTGAAACGGACATTCAGAGTGATTCGACGCAAAATCGCAAAGCAAAAACAATAGTCCCTCAGGGACAAAGCCCCTTTGATTAATTAATTAAAGAAATGCGAAATCCATCCTGAAATAATAAAATAAAATACACATTTACACTAATGTAGCACACTTTAAACAAGATTCCATCAGTATTGCGTAATGTAATTAATAATTAACTTATCAGTATTAAATCAAAAACAGGTTTTATAATTATTAGTGACTCTCTTAGGTCTGCCTTGCAGAGCAAAGTGTTTCGAAGTAAGGTTTAATATTAGGAATGGACTATCTGAGTTTTTTTCCTATATTTAGCTGAAACCTATATTTTCTTCTTTAAAGCAGCCAGCGCGAAAAATTCGTTCCCACCCTTTCTCAAAATGAAAAGAGTTTTTTATTACTCAATTAACTTTTGATTTCGCCACTTGCCATGAAGTTTTTTAAGATTACTTCCTCGGCAGCTGAGAGACCTTCGGAAGAGATTTGAAATGGATTGCTAACCCACTTGTAACTTACTTCCAAGATGTCAGCAAGAAACTACTTTTCAAAATTCTTTACCAGCATGGCTAAATGATTTTCAGTGCTTACAAAACAACTTTCATATGTTGTCTTCAACCTTGTATGTTTTAACTCTTTCATCCACATTTCCAAATGCTTGTACCTATTTTTGTTTTAAATTTCTGTTTCATAATTCCAATTTTCTACAAAAGGCACTAACTTTATCCAGCATATCCATGTTTACGCATTAGAGTTGAAGATTTAAGGTAGTTAATTTTTCAAAAGTGTCAACCAAGTAGTTCGGTTTCATTGCAAAGAACCATCTCGGTATTCCTCTTCTAGAAAATAGCGATTTCGTCTATTAGTGAATAAATAGGTTGAAAATGTTTTCCACGTGATAACCATCTTGCCTCGCAATAAAATAGTAACGCTGAACGTACTGCATCCATTTATTTACAAAATGCCGAAAAGAAACTTGATTTTAGGTATCTCCTTTTTATACAGTTTACTACGGTTAGGACTGCCGTTAACACAATACTTAGACCAGGACTAATTTTTTTAGAAGCCAGAGTTTCTGTGTGGATCATGCATTCTGTTGTCCAGACAATTGTGGAGATTTTTGTTTCGTATGCTTTGGAATCTTCCAGAGCAGTGGTATTCAAAATAGGGGCCCCCATTTCTGGTCACAAAAAATTTATATTCGAATCGCAAAATGCATAAAAATCTGAACTGAGGGAATATAACTAAAGTTCGACTTTCTGATTAGGTTGGCGAAATTATGTTTTGGGGTTATCTGCATTTTTATTGGGTCGCACTGCCATAACTCATGAATACCGGTGTTCCAAGTATGGAACAAGCACTATCGGGAATATTCCGATGCAGTTTTTCCCCTCGTACGTTTGCCTCGGTTATTAAAATCATCTAAGAGAGCAAATAATACGAGCGCTGCCGCTTTGAGTTCTAATGGTTTGCAAAAAAATCGTAATTCCTCTACAGCTGACATACCATCACAAAATCGAACATAGACAATGAAACGAGCTTACTTATTGTTGTATGTTAGCTTATCAAACTGGGATGAAAGCAATTTGTCATGCAACTTCTTGAAACTCTGATGCTGTGCACCTTTAGCTATCACCAATTCGACAGGTAACAGTATTATTTGGTAAAGATATGGACAGCAGTTGCTTGGTAAAATTACTCCCAAACGTAGTTCCTATAATTGCAGTTAAAGGTAAGGACCCTTAAACCTTTCTCATTCACAAACATAGTTTTTTTAATTATTTTTGCCTTTTCATATGCTTTTAATTTCAATTCGAAGAATTCTCAGTTTTTTGTAGTGTATTTGTTACGGTGAAACACCGAAATCTGGAGAATGTCGACTTTCACCGGTGAATGTCAACATTCACATAGTCGCTTGGTGTATGTCCGAAATATTTTCCAAATACTCTTATTTCTGACTTACACCGGTGAATGTCGACATTCACCATGTACTAATGGTGAATGTTGAAAATATAAGAATATTATATTTCCTTCTCCGTAATTCATTCGCGAAAAAACGCACTTGAGACTCAGAATAAGAACTTAAGAAGATAAGAACTTAAAACACACAGTACATTCAAAATGAGAAAGGAAAATAATAGAAGTTATAAACTTACCAAATTATGTGATTCATATCTTATTTATTGCAACAACTTAAACTATTATGACACTTTGAATTGCACAAGAGGCTCTTGCTTTTACAACTGCATTTATTTGTGGAACACTTCCTTTTGGAATGGCAACGTGTACTTATACTCCTCTCTTTTCGACTTACACCAGAGCATATCTGTGATTGTCGACATACACCGGTGAGAGTCCGAATGTACAAGAATGTAAAGAAATATTCGATCTTTCACCGACGTATTTAGTGAATGTTGACATTCTCCGGTGAAAGTCGACATTCTCCAATTTCGGTCTTTCACAGTAACATATTCACTATGAAGAGTTTTCAAATATTGTTTAAATTTACTAAGTCTAATGCTGTCCGCTTCCAACATGTTTGAACAAATGACAAGTGGGCTTTCTTTTTTTTTACTTCAGTACTGGTAAATCCAAAAATTATGTATTCTTCATAAATACTTGATTTTACTTTTGGAACCACTCTCGTCTCTGACTTATTGATGCTTCACAATTGTTTAATACGCCCACTTAATAATTTATTCCTGATTCTGTGTAAATCTAGTGCTATTAATTGCAATTAATGCGCTAATTAAAACACAGACATTCTGGAAAGATTCGATAGCAATAGAAGGATCGACTACTCTAAGACTGTCTGGGACTGAAAGAAGTCGAGCATTTAAACATGTTTGCGTCACTGTCATGCAGACGTTCCCGAATGTGTTAATTCAAATCGGAACTTCTTGCTAAGCTGGGAGAATGTCCAAATCATGGACTAAAACAGAAGGGACAGAGAGAGACGTCGATTCTGTTTCCGGTAGCAGATCGGTATTGCCAAATATTTACAAATTTAGTTATTCTCAGGAGTTTGTAAGACTTGTAATTAAATTCATAGTGTAGTATAGCATCAAAATACTCAAAATGTATTATTGTTATATGCATTGTTATTGTATGAGAGAGGAAGTGAAGAAAATTATGATTGAAAATTGGGTCGTAAATATTGAAAGTTGAGAAACGCTGATTTAGTCTATTGTTTCGAACTTTGAATGATTTATAAATCTATGAAACATGTAAAAGATTATTATCGTTAATAAGAGTACATAGTGAAGCATTATTTCTTTTAAAAACAGTGTCATAGTGTAAAGATCCTAGTTTTACTAACGTTTATTTTATTGTAAAACTGTGCTATCACTTCTCATTTTCTACTTCCGGACAGAATTAAATGCTTTAACTTGTTTATGCAAATTGTCTCGCTAACGACCAAGTGCTTAAGTTGTGGCTTTTTGCCAAGAGAGAGAGAGAGAGAGAGAAGGAGATTTAGGACGCCCAAGTACTTAAGTTGTGGCTTTTTGCCAAGAGAGAGAGAGAGAAGGAGATTTAGGAAGCAAGCCACTTGACACTGCAGTTTTACGAGTTTTCACTCGGTTGCTGGTTGCCTTTAAGGCCAGAGGTTTAGCCCTCTTGATATTTGCAATCGTATTGTAGTTTCAGCAGCTCGCCGTACTACATACGTACCCTTTTAAATAAAGGCCGGTCTTAGTGCTAGGCATTTGTATACTAATTCAAAGTTAGCTTTTAGTTAGAGTTTTAGTTAGTAGTTTTATATTCTTACGTTCAGACCGCAGGTGGTTGGTCTCTGTATTCCGAAGTTCGGAAGTGCGGAGGTCCCCGATCTGCAGGTCATCCATAAGGCAATTAGCAACAAATCAGATATACCGGTACACAACATCCAATAGTATCTGAGCGGTCGTCGTGCTATTACTGATGTGGCCCTTTGATCCCATGGATTTGTCGTCAGATGATAGTACATCATTTCTGATTACGTAACAATTAAAACGCTATACAAAGCCACTTGTTATCATTAATAAATATCTGGTATTGTATTGATGTACGTACACTAATATATCCATCGCAATACCGCACCGTATCTGTAAACTTTACCATATCAGATCTCCTAGTTGCTGTTGTTGCCTCTTATTGTGTCTGAGAGCGACGCAGATGTTTTTGCAATCCATGAGCGTGTAGTCATTTCCTCCTTATGACAGAAGTTACCTCCTCGATAATTATGCCTTTCGTAACTCATCCATTCTTTATCTTGCATTTACCAGCAACTTATATGATAGATAATTCAACATTGCACGATTTAGTGACACTTTAATCGTGTACTATGAAGCTGTTATTATTATTATTGTCTTTGTTGAGATTTTTGGTAATCGAGTAGCTATGCAATTTACTTTTAACTTTTTATTAATTTACTTTTAACGTCTTTTTCAGATCTGTAAAATGTGAGTTAGCAAAGTGCCTGAACCGAGAAAATTGCTGTAAAGTAGCCCTGGAGGAGAAAGAAGCAGAGATACGGAAGTTAAAAGGCGAGAGGTAATTACTTCTGCTATAAAATTACTCTTTTTGTTCTTTTGTTTTCCGTTTTTTTTTTTTTTTTTTTCATTCCATTTCGCAATCTAGGCAACTCTACCGAAGCCATTACAGCATTTTTGAAACACAAACAGTGCCAGATATTTTTCAAGGAAGAATTTTGTGAATTCAGTTGCATCTTTGTCAGGAATTAAACTGGAAACCTTGTAGAGTCTTTACGCTGTTTTGAAGCGGAAGACATGAAAAATGAACAATGCCATCGCCGAGAATCGAAACCTGGACCACCTCTCGAATATGCGCCGAATGTGCCACCTTTACACCATGAAGGCATGCAGAAAGGAGGAAGAAAATACCTTATATATTCCTCCTTTTAAAAAGTGATTGCGGATTAGGGAACCCATCGGGCTTCCCTGTAGAGTCATTAGGATTTTTTTGAAGCAGGACAACATGAAAAATGAGCAGTGCCTTCGCCGGGACTCGAACCTAGACCTCTCGAATACGCGCCTAGTGTGCCACCGTTACACCACCAAGAAATGCAAAAAGAAGGAAGAAAATGGTTTATAACCTTCCAATCGATGGTATATGTTCTTGGTACTAAACTACTTGTACATATGGAAAGGGGTGCTGTTCTATCCCATCCAAGAATAATTTAAAGTATCACTATGATTCTTCAAATTATTTGTCTTCAAATTATTTGGCAAGTGGCGGAGTGAATACCAAATAACTGAATAGTGGTATTTTATCCCAATTTAGATGCCACTCAACAGCATTGCTTTGTGAGATTTATGTATTTTACCCCACTCATAACGTGAAAACAAATACGAATTTCCCTTTACGTATATAAAATACAATTATCCTGAATGGGGAAGGTTTTTGGAGCACTTAGATATTTAACATATTTCTTAGCCAATGATTATACTTTACTCCCGTACTAATATAACAAGTACAAAATGCCAACAATGGGAACTTAAATTCTGATCATTGAGAAATTTCTTCAGCATGACAGCAAATTTATTGAATATCAAAGTTTCGTTAACCATTGCAACTCTTTGACTACCACTTCACATAAAGCTGGGTTTCATTAAATAACTCTGGAAACGTTTGATTAAAAGTGATAGTTGCTTTAAATATCTGTCTGAAATATTTCTCATTTAAAAAGCAGACTTACGAAGACATTATTATTGAACAAATAATCTTCAATGAAAGATTTCAACTTAGATCCAAATCATATGGAGTCAAAATTGTAAGTCTTCATGTGAAAGATATCAAATAGATATCCCTAACAAAACAAAAGTGAATGCAAGCCGTTTTCCGTTATAAGGTGCTTCATAAAGGCATCCTTCCTCAACGCAAGCAAAATGTTTTCCTTGATTTGTTATAGCTAATAATCAAACAGAAACAATTCTACATACCAAGTTTTGAACATTTTGAATTAAATTATTGATATACTGCCAAGTCATTTCATTTTATTACGCATTGCCAAAATGTTTCCAATTTTAATTTTTTTGTTAGGGATATCTATTTGATATCTTTCCCACGAAGACTTACAATTTTGATTCCATGTAATTTGGATCTAAGTTGAAATCTTTCATTGAAGATTATTTGTTCAATAATAATATCTTCGTAAGTCTGCTTTCTAAATGAGAAATCTTTTAGAGAGATAGTTAAAGCAACTATCACTTTTAATCAAACGTTTCCAAAGTTATTTAATGAAACCCAGCTTTATGTGAAATGGTAGTTAAAGAGTTGCAATGGTTAACGAAACTTTGATATTCAATAAATTTGCTGTCATGCTGAAGAAATTTCTCAATGATCAGAATTTAAGTTCCCATTGTTGGCATTTTGTACTTGTTATATTAGTAAAGTATAATCATTGGCTAAGAAATATGTTAAATATCTAAGTGCTCCATAAAACTGCCACATTCAGGATGTATGTATTTTATATACGTAAGGAGAATATCGTATTTGTTTTCATAACCTTTCGAAAAGATAGCAAATGTAGATGCCTAACTTGTTACCGCTATGCAAACCAAATATGCGAAGATTTTTTTTTTTGAAAAGTTAATAAAGAATGCTTAAGATTAATTTAAAATATCTAAATATGATAGTAATAAATTCCAAGTCATTTTTTACATATTTTGCAACGTAATACGTTGGTCATACGTTGCAACGTAATACTCTGGAAAAGACATACGTTGACCGTTTCTGTCAGCTATTGTTACCAAAATTTTAAATTAATTTGTACTGTATGTTACATTTTCTATGAGGAGATATTAACATAGAAAAGTTGAACTGTAGATAATTATATGTAACACAAAATTTTAATGCCCTATTTTGAATGCCGTCTTCAAATTAACTATAATTATAACCAAGATCTTCAAAAGTGATTTTTATTGCATGGCTGTACAATCAAATTTCAATGACTTAAATGTGCTACACAATAAATATGACAACGTCAATTATTATATTATTATGTTATATTTATTACATGTATATATTAAGCCTTAACTTAAGTAGAACAACTTTACTAAAGCCCCTTCTGGCACTATAAGATGCTTATAAAATTTATCAATAAAGGCTGAGAAGAGGACGAGGGACATACCTGTTAACCTCTGTTAAACACCAGGTGTCCTATCCTCCGTCACCTGTCACCTGTGATACACAGTAAATAACAATTTATTTCAATTTTTGTCAATTTTGTCAATTTTGACTTCAATTTTTGTCTTCATCAATGTACACACCATGTAAGGCTTATGGTTAATATATTATTCTAAATATCATCTCATGAATAATTTTGTTCTCTCATCTCTGACAGAGTTATCAAAATTTTAAAGAAAAATGATAGTATAGATGATAGATATAACTCCTTTTTCAGCACTTTAAGAAATTGAGAAGAATCTATCCAAATTAGTCAGACATATTTTACAAGAAATATTACATAATTTACGCTTGCACAAAAAAGAGACACATTCTATATCTCCCTTTCTACTGGACCGTTTGACAAAATTCAAATTGCGCTTTTTATGTCTCGAAAGCGCGACTTAGGATATATATTACATTTAGGACAGTTTATCTAATTAATTAATTTTTTTCGTAACGCAAAGTTTCAATTGTCTGTTTCGGCGAAACGCGTAATGGATTTAGCTTGGTTCGACGTTCAACCAAAATTTCCCTTGAAAAGCCAGGTTGGACCTCGAATTGAGCTAATTGACCATTTTCCGCTTTTTAATTTTATATGTTTTAACTTTTTTATGTTTAAACTTGTGCCATCGATTGGTTTTTTACTATGTTTTATATTTTGCCTTTAACTTGTTTCCTATGATAAGTAGTTTACTGTGTTTTATAATTTACATTTTATTTCGCACGTAGCCTAATATTTCACCTCATACAATGTAATTTTTTTACAAAACTGTATTGAACTTTTTCTTGGAGCCACAGCTCCTGGTAACCTTTAGGCGAGCTAACTACAATTTCTCTTCTCGTTTTCTTACTTTTGTAGCATATTGCGCAAAAGAGTTTGACCAAAATTGGTCTTTTTAGTATTGTACTTACAACCTAGTTTATAATATATTACATTTATATCTAGCATTGTTCTAACATAGGTATTTTGACACAAAATCGGACTTTTTCTGAAATAACATACCAATTTTTTTCCCTATTTCGATTCTACGACTCAAATTACATCTAGATTTTAAATTTTGTAAAGTTTGGTGTGAAATTTACGGAGAAATTGAAAAATTTATCTTGGCGAATTTTTTTTCGGTTTGCGCAAAGAATAATTCGCTTGGCGAACTTCTTAACATGTGGCAACAAATTTTCCTTTTATGGCGGAGCGAAAAAAAAAGGCACCTCGTTCCTATCTTTTTACATTGTGCATGAGCGAAAAAAGTGTCACTTCGTTTCTACTTCCAAATAATTTTAGCGAAGTGTCTAAACCACATTTGATGCTTTATCGCTTACAACAAATATGCAAATTTCAAAATGTGCCAATATACTAATTCCCGTATATCTTCGGAAATTTTGAATACAAAACTGTAATGTTTTGCAGGTATGCTTAGAAATACATCTACTTTAAGTTGATGGTAAAACTTTTAAAAATTAAAATTAAAAATTTATAAAAATTATTTAAAAATACAAATTTTAAAAACCAATCATAAAAAATGGGTGAATTTTATTTGGAATGAACCTGAATTTCGAAATGTGAAAGGAAGAATCAAATAAGTTTAATAAATACATCCCAAACCCTCAATTAACATTGAGAAGCTAAAATTTTGAGAGCTAATTTTTCAAAAACTGGCGATTTTTACAAAATTTGGTAGTTTGTTGTAATTTGAGTCGTAGAATCGAAATATGTAAAACGATTAATATGTTATTTCAGAAGACGTCCGATATTGTGTCAAAATACCTATATTAGAACGATGCTATATATAAATCTAATACATATCCAAAATCGCACTTCTGAGACATGAAAAACGCGAGTTGAATTTCTTCAATCGCCCCAGTAGAACGGGAGATATGTAACTCTCCAATTTTTGTTTCGCAGTGTACATGCATTTTTGGAAAAGTACTATTTACTATTTCTATCTGAAAAACTATTAGAAATCTATAACTACTGCTCATTTATCTTTACAACAATATTATTTACAACAATATTATTTACAACAATATTATTTACAACAATATTATCGTATGCACATTTTATATGATAAGTATGTAAAATATTTGTTTTATTTTTTTCATAATTAGAGCTAAAGAAACACAAAAAGAAGTGGAGAACTTGAAGTCGAAGTTAGAGATGCTGCAAAACCGCAACCGTTTCCTGAACGATGAAATACAGAAGCTTTCCAGAATGCTTCAGCAAGAGCAATTTAAGAATCACAGTAAGCAACTGTGAGTGTTTCATCCGCTCTCATCCCTCCAAAAGAAATTTTCTGTGTGCTAATGACTCTTCGAAAACATTTCATTCTTTCTACTACCGACTAAACTTTCTTTTCTGAGAATCTCCCGCCTGTCTTAATGTTTAGATATTTCTCCAAGAGAAAATGAATTTCTTAAATTCTTTTTCATTTTAAAGTACGTATACTGGGCCATATTTTACCTGATTTCTTTTGAATTACGTTTCTGGATTGTTCAGAACTTGACAGATGAAAGATACTTCATTTTTACTTCCTTGTGCGAAGTAAATGAAGTATTGTAATCGTGAAAAATTTTGCGGATCATATTATAACAGAAATACTCATTTTGACAGCTGTCGAATCAATTTATACGATTTTGTTACGAGACATCTGACATACGAACTAAATAAATATTCCAAAACGAATTGTAAAACATATTTAAAATGGATTCATAACGGATTCTTTGTAATGTCTTTGGTATCCGCCGAAAACGTCGCGGAGAAAACAACGCAAGGAAAACGTCGTGGAACAAAACATCGTGAGAGAAAACATCGCAGTTCTAAAAAATTGTGGTACAAAATATCGTGGTTGAAAATAAAGCGGGTCAAAAACTTCGCAGTTTAAAAACATCGTCGTTAAAAATATCGTGGTAAAAAATAAAGTACCTACAAATCATCGCATGAAGATAACATCGCACACATGCATTTTCAGGTTTTTGAAAGTTGTAAATGCATGTTCGTATAAAGAACATAGAGCGCAAGAAGGAAGGAGGGATTCTTTTACTTCTACATTTCATATATTTGAACAAACTAATAAATGTTTCCTGAATGAATAAGAAGGAAACTTAAGCATTTAAAAATTGAAAAGGAGTAGAAAATTAATGCAACTTAAAAAGCTTAATTTTTAATTTATATAATTAACTAACAAAATTCATTAATAAATTAAGCTTTTTTTTTTAAAGTTTAACTGATAATTGATAATTTTTCATGAAAAATACAGTAAAAATGCTTAGAAAAAGGGAAGATAAATAACGGCATGAGGTTACTTCTATAAAAATTGCTTAGTTAATGATCAAATTATTTTCTTTTCTTTCACATTTGTTGATCTGATATTGTTTTCATGAAAATTACATATAATTTTGTTTCTGTTTATTCTTAAAGTGTCGTTAACATTTTCATGTATAGCGTGTAATCAATTTTTGGGATGTCGATTTGTTAGTTATAACGAATGTCAGTTACATAATATGTCACTATGCAATTTGAAAAACGCATGTATGCAATGTTATCGTCATGCGATGATTTACGGGTACTTTATTTTTTACTACGATATTTTGGACAACGATATATTTAAACTGCGAAGATTTTTAACAGCTTTATTTTCGACCACGATATTTTAGAACTGCGATGTTTTCTCTCTGAGATGTTTTCTCCTACGATGTTTTGTAACACGACGTTTTCTCCTTGCGTTGTTTTCTCGGCGACGTTTTCCTCCGCGATGTTTTCGGCTGTAAGCAATATCTCTACGTTCGTACGTACGTAAGTAAATATTTCGCGTAACTCAAAATACATTAGCCGTAGAAAATTGAAATTTTGTATGTAAAACTGCCATAACATCTAATTCTGCACCTCTCTTTTTTTATTGTAATCGGCCACATTAACGCATATATCTATGCCGACCTAAACTCTAATTTTAACTATAATTTTTTAAACAGTTTTGGTGTTTTAATGAATTTTCGCCTTTCCACGAAGTCGGAACTAAATTTATTGAATGAGAAGTATATCTAATGAAATTCGAGGAAATAAGTTTAAACGAAGTACCGCAGAAAAGGGGTGCAATTCAATAGGCCGTACAACGAAGTCATGTTATTATCCACATCAGATTTTTTAAAGACGGAGCTCAGAAATATATTTAACACCTCAAAGGAGGCGCTTTTGTTCGACAACATGAATTTTCTATTTTCACAAAATAAAAATGGTTACTACTTCCTTTACTACTAGATATTTAATACAAGCCGCATAAGCAAGAGATACTTACATCAGTGTCTTGAATATTTAAGCCTAAACCCCAAATTCTTCGTATGGCGTTAATTTATGGTGAAATAGTATCATAACAATATGTTTCTTTCTACCGTTTCGAATTGCAAATTTAAAGAGATCGTTTTAACCATCTGATTCCATTTTTTGAATTTTGAATTTCATGGGACAGATGGTTAAATTAATTGAGCTATTGTAAATATTTACTTTTTAATTATTTCAAGTTAAACTAGAACATGATTACAAAGATAAAAATATTACTTTTCATTAATAAGATTTTTATATTTTTTAATATTTAATTATTTTTTATTTTTATGAAATTTTTGTTTAAACCTTTCTTTTAAGGTATCAGAATTATTTGAAATTTACATTTATTTTCTATCACATTTTAAAAAAATCTGCTACTTGCTGTGCTCACATGCGCAAATACTGGCACTTTCGAGAGCTCAAAACAAATTTCAATTTTCGTTTTGGACAGCTCATTAGGAAAAGTAGTTAAGCTTTTTGGGTACAATAATTAAAGAAAAAATTTACTTGCTTGTTATTATAACTTTGAAGTAAAATACTATTATTGCTATCTTGTCATAATCAAGCAAATACAAAACAATGTTTCGAGAAAGTTCTTTTAAAAGTTCGCACGCTTGGTTCTGAATTAAAGAAAGTATGAACTCTGTGCAATAATTCTCATATATTTACATCAATACGTGCTTCTCGTTTTTGATAAGCAGAACATAATTAATATTAGCACTATGAAATCTTCCTCTCAGTAAATGCAATATAACTTTTCCTTCACTTGATAATATGCAAGACATCAAAAATGCCATCCAAAAAGCATTTAAATGTAAACAACAAAAAATGCAGATTCGTGTTTCGGGAATGGTATCAATGACATTTAATGTGAAAAATTTCAATGTAGCCACAAAAAGTACTTGTATTTTACAGAAAATCCGAAGGAGATTAGAATAAATGGCGTATGCCTCCTCCGAATGCCCGTGAAATGAAAATGAAGCCATATAACGTCACAACATAATCATGGCCGCTGTCATAAGCAAGCTTCTGGTTGGTTTTGTTTACATTTTTAACCGGTGTTGTCTAAATGTAAGCTACTCATCATTAAATGTTTATAAATGCCCCGTTCTAATTTTAATACTCAACACAAATGATTTTCTACTTAGTACATAGAAAAATAACAATGATTGTAAATAATTCTTTCAAAGTGAATAAAATCTACGTACAAGAAGATGTATAAATGTTAACAATACGATATGGTAAAACCTAGAAGACCAGTGCAATTTCAACAATATTTTACGCAAACTATGATTAAAGACACTTCTAAGCTTCCGAACATTTATATTTGCTATCAATGTCAGTGTAATTTTATTTAACAATGTGTTTTGTACTCTTGTTCGTATGCCGTATGGCGGCCATGATAAGTCGTGACGTCACATTGTTAACATTTCCTTGGCTTCAGTTTTGTGACGTCATGCTTACTTCATCTATTCTAACCCTCATTGAAAATACCTGTGGAGAGATGCTTCATTTCTATTATTAGCATAAGAACTTCCATAGATATTTGTTAAATAAAAGAATACGAGTAATGATGGTAATCAACCATCGACTGAACAAATTAAAATCTATTTAATAAAACTCTGAGAAAAGTTAATAAAAATAATTTCAAGGAATAAAAACGAAATCTGATGGCTTTCAGATTTTATATTACGCTCAAAGGAGCGTTTATTTGATGTTTTGTGTGTTACCTTTATTTATTAAAAATCATGTTCTTCGCGCTTAAATCATAAAATTCAATTAAAGAGCAATATCACAAAATATTTAAAAAAACCATATCGTTAGAATTCCCGATTCACAATCTCGCGCGCTGGAGATGAAAATATTTTTTTCTCGTACAGTGTTGCCATGGCTCGCTTTGAAATTATTGAGTTTGTTAATCAAAACTTCGCTAGTTTACAAAATATGAAATAGATAATAAAATTAATTCAAAATTCCCATAGAGTGTAGGAGTACGTTATTCAAAATTTGATGTCTCTAGGTAGTGTCGCTTTTCATAATGTGAGAAATATACATACATTCATACAGATTGTTCATTATTTAGTGTCTTTAAATATAATGCGGACTCTAATATTTGGTGGCAACAATTTGAAAAGTAAAACGCCGTTTTATAGTAGATGACGCAAAATACCAAACGAAATTAATAGCCCTTCTAGAAAAATTGCTCTTTTGGGCTAAACACACTAAACCAATTAATGCAAATTTATTTCGATTCATAAACCATATCGAGACAAATAAGAAGAAAAATAAGAAGAAAACTTAAGCATTTGAGACAGCAACGTGAAAGCTTAAGATAAGTTTTTAAGTTGTTAGCAGATAAATGATAAAAGATCTTAAAAAATAAATGAATTTAAATGAATTGATGCAAAAGCAGTTACAATTCCTTTCAATATTAAGTGGACATTCTGCGTTCATGGTTCACATTTGCTTCCAAATAAAGCTCATAAAGCCGAAATGTTATTCCAAATTTAAAAAAAAAAAAAAAAAAAAAAAAAAAAAAAAAAATAGCAGATAAAACTTGGTTAGTAACAGTGCTACTGTCTTAGAATATTTCGGAACCACAAATAATTTCATTAGGTATTATCCCCTCTTTTAGCAGATTTACGCGAAACCTTTAAATTCGATCACAATAATGTTACAATGTCGCACAGAAGAAAAAGATATCGATAATCTTCTTCCGAGAAAATATTCGATTACCGACAGATGAGCTTACCGAGATAGATCTAGAGGAATATCTACAGAAAATATTTTCCGCATTAGATTTCTCATCTAATGCAATTTTCCTAATGCAATTTTTAAAATAGCCAATAACGTTATGGTACCAAGATTACTCACATTCATCGTGTAACTAATAATTCGATTGCTTGCTATGTCATCTTTAAATAAGAAACTTGATTACTATTTTTAGTCCCTGAAGATGCTTTAGCGGGGAAAGAGGAAACTAAATCTAGTAACTTCTTATCTCATCCATGTGTAAACTGGTTACGGGAAATGGGTTAGGTTACAAATAACTTTTTATCGGGATAATTAACAGACGAAGCAGATATTCGAGGCTTCTATGGTTTTAACTATAGACTACAGGACATTTTTTATGTTATGTGTAGTATTTTTATACTCAACGTGTTTACAAAATTATAACTTTGTAATTTTTTTCTCAACAAATTCCAGCAAAACTATGAAATAATAATTAACTGCCTTTATTTTTATGATATCTCAATTAGAGTCCCATCGAGTTAGCTACATGATCTTCCATGCCTTCTGTTTTCACTCAGTGAGCAACTTCTGCCATGGATTCGAAACAAATAGCAAAAGACTTCATTCTAATAGAAGACGTTCATCCCAATTTCTCCCAACATATATATGAAATCGGATTTCCGTATGACTGCGAGACATACAAGTAATTAAGTGCTTACGCTGGAGATTATATCATAAGTTCATCATATCAGATAAGTATTGATTTCAAATACCTCTTGTGAAGACCATGTTGGTAAGCGTTTTTGATTGAAACAGTTTGATGCACAAAGAACTTGTCTCTGAAGAATAGCCAGTGAACTTCGTATTTTATATACTGTGTTCCCTCGCCACTTCGCGCTTCATGTTTTGCGGCTAAAGTGCTTCGCGGGTTTTTCCAAAATATTCATCAAAAAATAAAAATGAAAACATACAATCAAACATCTTTGTTTGGTTGTATTGAGTATTTAGTTGTATGAGTACCCCCGAACACTACATATCTAATTCAGCCGATGTATCAAGGTGTCATTCTTGCCTTTAAGGCACTCTAGACTCGCTCCACAATGGAGGGCCTCATTTCGACAGTTGACGATGCCAATAACGAATTCATCTTGAAAGCATACTGGCGCAATTACGGCATTGCCGTATGTTTGTCCAATATTCAGCGAGCATTAAAGGACATGAAGAGTGAGACCATAAATTCTAGCTGGAAGACATTATGGCCGAACGTGGTACCCAACTATCCAGGCTTCACACCTGAAGAAGTTCAGAAGGCGGTGAGGCTGGCTCACATTATAAGGAATGAAGGATTTGTCGACATGACAAAAGAAGACATCAGCGCTCTTATTAACTGCCACTCGGACACACTGACCGATGAAGACCTCTTAGAGATGATAAAGTCTGCAATTGAGGAAGAAAACGAAGAGGAAGACGGAGAAGAAACTGAAAAGCGTGGCCTTACCCTGGAGAATCTGCAACAATTGTGCGACATAGCAAGAGCGATGCAACATTTTGTACAAGACATTGACGACAATATGGTTCGAGCTATCGTGTTGACGGGGTTATGTCCTTGTACAGGGGAATTTTGAAGGAGACGAAAAAAAAAAAGACAGCAACTACCCATCACCATGTTTCTCTTCAAGGTAAAGCCCCCGGCTCTACCGTAAGCGCCTCCAGCAGAAGAGTCTCCCGAGTGAGCCTAAAGCTTCTACGAGTCAAGCAGAAGCTTCTCCTCCGCCACCAACACAAGACTCTTCACCTCTCTCAGAAAGCAATGTTTATTACTGTATAAGGTTTTGTAATTAACCTTATTAATTAGCACTGACACGTTTAAGTGAAGAGTCTTCTTAAATGTGTAAATTATAAATACTGTTTACATATTTAAAGCATTCTTGTACCCGCATACACGAAAATTCCTAGAGACAAATCCTAGTTCGCAGTTTTCCAGCTTTCCCGGAAGGTTCTGGTCCCCATTAACCGCGGAAAACGAGGGATCATTGTATAGATAATGGAAACATTAAATCAAATATTAATTTGATTGGAAGACTTCTGAAAATAATTCAGCGGTTTGTGTCACAAAAAGCAATTTATAATAACGGGTTTCTTGCTGAATGATAATCTACCATCGCACAGTTTCATAGCTGCTAAATATTACCTAGCTAAGATGAGTATCATAATTCTCAGCCACCAGTTTAATCAACAGATATGACCCTTTTTTAGACAACTTCTCCTTCAAATGTCAAGTGTTTCCTAATGATTTCAACAACAGTGAAGAGATTCAAAAACCATAACAAGAGACTTAAATGCTATTTCGAAAGGCGAGTTCCACAAAGAAATCGAGCAACTACATGATCTTGACAAGTGAAATATATGGACTTTGAATATTTTAATATTAAATTATAAAGGAAGAATGTTATTTTCTTCATCTTGCAATTTTATACAAATTTAAACAAATAACAGTAACAAAATTTCACTTTCTTTCATTTAGAAAAGTCTGGTAATACGGAATGTAATGGTTCAGGAGATTCAGTGATCTTGCACGCATGTAACCAATATAAGCACTATTTAACGAAGCATGTCATAACCGGAAGCGTTGTTACCAGCATCCTTTTGACTGAATATTATGCAACAAATTGTTGCTGAAAGAATCAAAATATTGAGTTAATCGATAACTAATAACTCTGAAACCAATCCAAAGAATTCCTTCCAACGAATCTCTGTTTACACTTTCTGATGACAAAATTTGGTGAATGGCTTAAGAAAGCCAAAGACAAACCAGTTGTTGAACTAATATCAAGTGAAACAGAAGATGTAGAAGAAGGTTTAAATAATATGTAGATCTGTTGAAGCATGAAATATATTTGTAGAATTTACAAAGCGTAGTTACCATAAGGCAGCAGTAATGGATCTTAGCATTATCTTTAATGAGATTTCGATGAAGTTGATATTTCAAACACTCTGGAAAATCTTCATACAACAACAACATTACCTTTTTCTTCAATGGAAGTTTCCAGAGTATAGTCGTATAGTCCATTTTTAGTTTTCACTTACCTATTTGACCGTTACAGGTTTTTTTCTGTTCTAATATGCACAAATTCAATATAAGAATAATATGGCTGTAGCTCAAAAGGCCGAAACAGTTGAAGTATTGAATATTGAAAGAACGCTCCACGGGAATATCTACTAAGCAATAAGCTTGCAGCTAATAACAGAAGAATCCGCTAATATTAAAGTAATATTAAAGTAATAATTAAGGAATAAGCTTATCTACACAGAATTAAGCTGAATGATTAGCTGTAACTATTAAATGCTTAAGAATTAAGAACTACTCCAAAATTCGGTAAATGTTGTTTCATCATTCTCTGAAAATAGAGGTATGCAAATCGTGACAGCGTCACTGCAGCTTTCTACTTTACATTTATATTAATAACGTAAAAGTTTTAGTATAAAAGCACCTATAAAGGGGTTTTGGAGAAGCTTACATAATCCTAGGCTGATATCAAAAAAATTAAACGGACTAGCTCAAGCGAAGTTAGAACTCTTTACCTGAACTAAACTATATCTATATTTCTCTTTAAAGTAGTCATATTCTGAGTTTATGCACCGATCCTTATTCTTTCACCAAGACTGGAACCTTGCCTGAACGTTTTTAAACTGAAATATGCTAACATCCCCCGAATTTGAGCTTCATTATGTTTATGAAAACTAAGAAGGCATTGATATTTTTGTGGACATAAAGAGCATTGTGCTCTGTAAATTCGTCTTCCTATGTTAGGCGTTTAGTACGATGTTTAATAGTAAGGGTCTTTAACCTTTCCCTCCCGAGAGCCCCATCAGTAAATTCACAAAGATCCTCGGGCCACATGTCTGTCAAAAAATAGTGTAGTCAGAAAATTTATATAAAAAAGCGAGGTTGTTTTGAAAGACTACAATTGATTCTAAGCGAAGAGATAGTGTTACACATTTGTATATATATATATACATTGGTTCCAAAACGTTAAATGGAAATCGAATTAAAAAGGTTTGCAACTATTTTTAACTAGGAAAACTAAAGTAACTACCATCTCAGTAGTTATTTTAGTCTTAATGTGAAATTTAATATTGTTTTTGCTTGATTAAAGTTTCAATATCCGGTTTAATCTGTTTTGTTGCAATTCGTAAAGTTTCCTCCAAATGTCTGTCTGTCAGCCGTGTTCTTGTTTTTGATTTTAGGGTTTTCATTTTACCAAAAATCTGTTCACATATGTAGCTACTACCAAAGTTAGAAGATATGAAGAGTGCATGTTTACAAATTCCTGGATATTTGTCTTTGGTCACGTACTTAACATCCATGCCTTCTCCAGGATAAAATAATAATAATAATAATAAAACAACCAATTAATGTAGAATAAAAATAAACTAATGTAGGATTTTTCAAGAAACTTGCATTTTACTACGGAGTCACATTGCAAATCTATAAATTCTGTTTGAAGTTCAGCTGGAACACTTTCAACGTCTGCTGAAAATGGGGAGGAGAACATTCTCATAAAAACTTCATTTTAACGAAAATTGGAAAATCTGCTTTTGAATTCCTCTTCCAAATTTAAAATACATTGTTTATAATTACTTGAATTCCATGTTGTTGTGTTCTTCACACAATCCATCAATTTTGGAAAGTGAGTGGAATTCTTATTTAGCAACTGACTTTCCCACAGAATTAATTTTGTTTCAAAAGCTTTCACAAAGTAATAAAGATCTTTTCCCAGTAAGCGGTAGTAAGCGGTCCCACTCATGGCCCGACCCCTATTTTATAGTAATGTTTTGAAGCCTGTACAGAAAAAATGTTTTGTAAAACCCTTCGAAATGGGTATTGCTTGCGATAGCACACCAATTCATTTAGCTAAATTATCGTGCAGGACTCACACTTTTTGACTGAAATGGGAACTCGCAGTAATCCATCAACCATTTGTTTCATATATCGCACTATATATCATATTTTTGTTTTGGAGACTAAAATTTCAATTAAAAGTTCACTTTTGCCTTCATAGAGGATGGCCATGTTGACATCCAGATGTGTAAATTATCTAAAAGTCATACAGGAACTATTCTGGTATTGTTGAAAAAGATCTGATCGATAAATATATCCAAGGGACAACTAATAATTAAGAGGTAAAGACAATATTTGAATGCAATAGAGGGTAGATGAAAATGTGACTAACCTAATTTTGCAAGAAGTTGTCGCAGTTGAATAAAACACCTTTTCTTCTTTTCCTTTAACGCAAAGCTGGCCCACAAACCTAACCGACGTAGTTATATCCAAACATTGGCAATTATAATGCAAGGCCGAATATAACAAATCTTACCTGAGCTAACAACCTAGTAACTTGGTCTAAAGAGGCATAATACGCTATGCCTTAAAAACTGAAAACTTCTTACGTACACGCGAGCTGTTTTGTAACCTGGCATGAAAAAGGAAGGAAAAAGTGACAGTGCTGCCCAACCGTGATAGTGTCTTGTGATTCTGACTGCCGTATCGAAGGGTGCGAGCTCAAATCCCGGAGAAGGCATGGATGTTTATTTATAAGTGAATAGTGTCTGTGCAGCATAGGTGCACTCTAGAGATGATTTTCAGCTTGCATGCAGCAAGCTGAAAATCATCTCTAGCGGTTGATGGTAGCGGAAGAGTGATTGGGAAACTCTCTGACCCCGTTTGGGGGTGGACAGAACTAAAGTTGGATTACCACCTATATGGTCCTCAAGGCTCTTGTCAACAACAGATGCATTTGACTCCTTGTTACCATGAATGTCGTAGGCAGGTCCTGATCATTGTTAAACAAGTAATACTGGTAACAACAACAGAAGTGACAGTAAAGGTCTAAATCATAATAAATGGTTAATTAAGATAATAAAAATCCTGTAATGCGTTTCAAAGCAAGTAAGCATTTTATTCTTTTCACGAAATCAAGTTCTGAAAATTAAAACCTATGTGTTTTTCTACATTTCTTTACACGCTCTATTATATACGCTTCATTATTCATCAGCAAATTTGTCAGTTCAAAATATTGCTTACTTGAACGTTATCTTCAATTAAGAAAACCATTACAGATGATATGTCATAATCTGTAAATATGCATATGCATTTTCAAACATGCCTAAGTATTTTAAATAGCGCGTTTATTCAGTTTTTTCTCTTAGCGCATAACTTGATATTATAATATAAAAATAATCATACTTAAAAATCAGAATAACATTTTCTAATTATATTGAATTCCGAGTGATAGTACAAAATAAAAAGAAAAAACTTCTTTTTTGAAAGAAAGAAAAGAAAGCATCTTACTCTACTAGATTTAAAAATATTATATAAAAATGGAGAAGAGATAGGTGTGACATTTTACGATGATGATGTGAAAAAAAAAGTACACTTGAAAGATTATAAAAAGATAACTAGCACTAATTAAAGAAATCGTTTTTTTTTTTTACTAGGCAATATTTCATTGCTTCGATTTGGATTTTTTTAATGTTTGAAAACCTTAATAGCTTCTTATCGTTAAGTTAATGATAATTATGCTCGGGATTATTAGAGTTTGCTTTATAGTCTCTTTTTACCCCCAAGGAATGCATCAGACTTGTAGTTTTTTTAGGACAGTCCATTTTTGGTATGTATATACATAATGAAAATATATTATGTTATGGCAATTTTCATTAATTTTTAAAATTATAATTTTGATATATTCCTTTATTCTAATTTGATTAGGACTATGGTTGTCAGATAATAAATTGTTTCAATGTGGTATTAAAATTGAAAGAAGCTCCAATTTTTTCGAAATTTTACATGGCATTTTTTATTTCTTTTACCAGTATATCATGATAAAAATAACGATTTTAATATTAACGCGCTTTACAAAGCAGATAAAACCTTTATAACCTTATTTATTAATTTCTTGGAGGCATTAAATATAATCCTTTAAAATATTTCAGTCTCTTTGCTTTCAGAGAGCAGTAAAATGTCTCCTTTCTCTATTTAAAATCTATTAGGCTTCTCAAAGCGGGGAATATAGAAAATGAACTGTGCTTTCCCTGGGATTCGAGCCACGTGCATTGCGCACAAAAAAAAAATGAGACAGTTCTATATCTCCCGTTCTACTGGGTCGATTGGCGAAATTCAACTTGCATTTCTCATGTCTCCAAAGCGCAACTTAGGATATGTATTAGATTCATATATAGCATTTTTCTAATGTAGGTATTTTTACAAAATTGGACATTTTCCGACATGACATGCCAACTTTTTCCCATATTTCGATTTTACGACTCAAATTTCGCCAAACTGCTAAGTTTTGTAAGTAGTTTTTAAAAAATTAGCACTCGAAATTTTAGCTCTTCAATGTTAATTGAGTTTGGTATATATTTATAAATATATCTTTTTTTATCACATGTATTTGATTATTCCTTTCAGATTTGGAAATTTAGGTTCATTCAAAATAATATTCGCCCATTTTTTTATGATTTATTTTTAAAATTTGTATTTTTAAATATTTTTTACAAATTTTTCGAAAAACATTTTGAATTATAATGTATAAATGTTCTACCATCATCTTAAAGTATATGTATATCTAATAGCATACCTGCAAAAAATTAGAATTTTTTATTCAAAATTTTCGAAGGTATACGTGAATTTTTTATATTCCCGTGTTTTGAAATTTGGCATACATATTGAAAGCGATAATGACATTAAAATCGGTTTAGGCACTTTGCTAAAAGTATATAAACGTAGGAACGAAGTGACTTTTTTCCGCTCATCCACAATGTAAAATGGTAGAAACAATGTGATGTTTTCCCGCTGCTACAGAATGGAAGGGAAAGGAAAGTAGGTTGCCATATATTAAGAAGTTCGCCAAGTGAATTATTCTCGGCGCAAACTGAAAAAGAAACTGGTAGTTCGGTCCGAGGTTCGAATCTCGCGAACGGGCTGGCTGCATGGGCGTTTTCGTGGTTTTCCCCATGTGTAACGTGTATACGAGCCAGTTTCCCTTAGAAAGTCCTCCACGAAGGCATCCCTCCCCTTAGGCAGATAGCCCTAGTGTGCTTTGCCATAAATTAAACTGAAAAAGAAAATGAGTAAAGTGAAATTTATGAATTTCTCCGTAAATTTTACACCAAATTTTACAAAATTTAATATTTAGTCATAATTTGGGGCGTAGAATCGAAATATGCGAAAAAATGGTATGTTATTTCAGAAAAAGTTCCCATTTTGTGTCTAAATACCTATGTTAGAGCAATGCTATATATAAATCTAATATATATCCTAAGTCGCGCATTCGAGACAGGAAAAACGGAATTTTAATTTCATCAATCGGCCCAATAGAACGGGAGAATAGAACTGTCCTATTTTTTTTTTCGCAGTGTACATTCCAGTTACTAGCTGGACATACTAATCGTTTACACCACAGGAATATACGCACAAGAGAATGAGCTAATTCTTTGCGTTCTGTTCTACGTAAAAGGAGACTGGGGAGACACACACGACCCGGCTGTCCAAATTCAAATAATGAAGTGTGTGTGTGTGATTATGGCAAAGCTTCGAGGGCTATCTGCCTAAGGAGAGGAATGCCTTCGTGGCGGAATTTCAAAGGGGAAACTGGCTCATATACACGTTACACATGGGGAAAACCACGAAAACGTCCATGCAGCCAGCCCGTTCGCGTGATTCGAACCTCGGACCGAAATACCAATGTTCAGCGACTTTACCGCTCGGCCGCTGGTGGGCCTCAAACAATGAAGAGTATCTTCTTCTACCACAGTTAAGTTCTGTTGCCACTACGATCTTATTAAGTCTCATTAAGCAGAACACTTAAAAAATAATTGTGCCTTTGCCGGGATTCGAACTATAGATCTTCCAGTTGCTAATTGGATGTGCTAATCACCGACAGGCAAGAGAAGCAATTTTACTTGAAAGCGGGCAAAAAGGAATGGAAGAATTTTTTAAAGCTTAATAACAAATAAACAAACTGAATTTTAAAAATTGCCAAATTCCCCTTACCTCGTAATAAAATCTTAATAAACTGTACCAGTGTATTCCAAGGGTAGTTTGATGTACTTAAACAGACAGTTTCTCAAAAGGTGTCGAAACTTTTCATGGGAATTTGAAGTCAAATTAATGTAGTTAGTAGGCAGTCAGCAGTTAGCAGAGCACGATTTTAACCCTCATGGCAAATCTTAAAATCATGGCAAATCTTAAAATTGAAACCCTAATTTTTTTATTATTTTCAAGTTAATACTCATTTTATTATATTCATATATCTTGAACTTTACATTGGTATCAAGCTGAATTCCGCATTTTCCTTTCCCTCACAACTGTTGTACCGAAATATCTAATCTGTGCCATTCGGAAATTAGATTTATTTTCTGTTCAAAATCCCGGAAAGCGTATCTCCAATTTTGATTGAAGATATATCTATGTTACCGGCAAAGTAATAAAACGCTGGCATTCTATAGTAATTCTATATTATTCTATTTATAGATTGTCGTATGTTTTTAAATGTTTATATACTTTACCTAGGCATTCTATATAATGAAAAATGCTCTTTAGCAAAGCATTAAAAAAGGATGTTATTTTAAAAGATGTACATTCCTCAAAAATACAAGTGTTATTTTAAAATATATTGAAAGAGTGCCATTAAAAAATGTTTATTCAAAATACATAAAGAAAAATTAAAGTTGCACGAAACAAAATTTATGCCTTTCTTATTAAAGAAAGTAAAATTTTCATATAAAAAATAAGAAATTAAAATTAACTTATTTGTTATAACATGGTAGGCTTGAATGACGTTTTCAGTTCACTTCCCTACTTCTTTCACTCATAAACATGATATATTTCATCATTTTTTTTACGCATACACTTGACAAATCCTTGACCCCTTCCATTGGACTGGGCAACTGCAGCTGACCGAAGAAGAATTTCGGTTTCAGGAATATTTTCAATTCTAAGCAAGTTCTTAGAACATAAAATAAACGGGGATCACGTATATAGTTGTTTTAAAATACTTTTAGAATTTCCAAGTTGGTAAAAACTATCCTCATTCATTATAACGGCCAATAATATATTGCACTAATTATTATACTGTTACGAATTTTATACATACATAAATGATTTTAGTGCAATCATATATGAAATTGTTATAATTTTATGTGTAATGTAACGCGAAAAGTCTAAAAGAGATAAACTATGCCAGAAACGTAAGCGATAAGTCCATTTAACATTGAGTAAATGAGTATCTTGGTACTTTGGCGGGAAATCGCCAAAATTCGCCAAACTTGGCGACCTTTTGGTAACAATTTAGTCCAGTCCCTGAATCACCATAATAGGTTTTGTAATTGATTAAATGTAATTGATCACTATATTAGCTGCAACTGTGATTCGACTTTCATATTGCTTTCCAGTAAATTCGAAAAGCAGAAATGTACTAGAAATATCTCACCCAGCGGTTGAAAACTATATAAGATCAGAGAGAGCATCTGCTCTACGAACCGTAAGCACACAACAATATACTTTCCCTAGGAATAATATAATATGGAATATATAATTTACGGAGATGTATTTTACACTTTGCCGGTTTGTCAATTGGCATTCCATAGAATTTCCAGGCAATGTGTGAAATGTTTAATGTTTGCAATGTGTGAAATGATTAATGTGTGCAATGTGTAAAATGTTGCCGGCTAGTTTTCATCATTCTCTAAATGCCTGGGTATATAATATAATGCCGGATTTCATAGTTTTCCGATAATATTTATATTAAGGATGACTTTTCGAATGTTTATGATTTAAAATATGTTTCCCTTGCAGGAACTTACATGAAATGTCCGCCGAAGTAGATCAGTTGAAACGAGATTATGTGTTCCTCTTACAGTCTTGCATACGCATTACATGCACCGATGGTCCAGAAATGATGGAGTTATACATGTACGGAGAGAAACGGGTAAGATTTTGTATTTCATATTTTATCTAGGTTTGGGGATTAAATTGACGTTTGGTTAACAAGCATACATGTACAAGTTAACTCTAAATGTTATGCCATTGCATTATTGCAAAACAATCATTAGATTGGTTTAAAACTGTTATTATATTCGTATACAATGGTTTTCATTTTTAGAGGAGAAACCACTTCTACCCAAGATAAATCTTAATAGTGAAATGCAATAATAATACCTAATTATTCATTTTAAAATTTTTAAACTTTAGGCTATAGTGAATTACGTTTCTTAATAAACCGAACAGATAACCGATGTATTCAGATTAATACAGCTGAAGCTTATGATATTTGTGTTACTTCTGTGAGTTTTATATTGTCACGAGCACCTATTGTATGATATATAATAATAGCTGCGAGAGAAAGGGTGAGAAAAAAACAGAGTTAAAAACCCTCGGGTACGACATTTTTGCTTGTTTTCTCTGACGCCTTTAGACTTGTTTTAACAGTCTCTCTTGTAAGATTTATAACAACCCTTTGAAAGAGAAAGACCCATAAATGTTTTTCAAAACTAACTTTTATGTAAGTCGTCCTAGAACGGCTCTACAGAAAATATTCGAAGCAAAGTGTTTGATGTTACCAAGAGGAGATGAAAAGAAACATTTCTCTAGCATATGTCATTGCAATTTATGGTAAATGTAGTAAAGTTATAAATTAGTATTTCACATATATTTTCGTATAAAGAAGCATACGCGTATTTCATCATGATCAGCCTTTATTCTGTAACTCAATTAGAAAATCGGTTTTAGTTAATAATGTCGTAAAGATATTTTGAATACGAAATTACCTTATCCAATAACCTATACAGAGAATAGCTTACTTCAAAATTTGCACTCTTTTTAACTTATTTGTGGCGTATTGTGAACCTGGGGCATTGAAGGAAAGAACACGAACTAATAATTAAGTGATTCAAGCACACAAATTCTGCTTTTCAATGAATAAAATGTTATCATGAAAAGCTATATCGAATATTTTTTATTTATAAGAAGAATATTAATGAACATTTAGTGGCTAATATTCCATAAGCGGGGTAAATTGGCGCCAAATTGTTTTGGTCTTCAAAATTTGGCGAATATTTTAGGCGGCAATGAAAGCACTAAGATGTGATTTTTAAACCTAAACAGAATAGTAACTTTTAAGTTTTGCAGTAGGTGAAACGCCGTTATTTTTATAAAAGAATAGTAAAATGAGATGATAATTTATTAGAGGAGTTAATAACTTAATAATAATAGTCCAACATCTTTGCAAGTAAAAACATATTCCTAGCTATGTAATTCATCATAAAATAGTAGAATGAACAATTCTTGTAAATAATTATTGAGTAAATAAATATATACACTTATCAGAGAGCACTGCAAAGTGAGTTTTAAACGTAAAGAGAATAGAAAATTATGCTTATTCAGTATAAAATCTGACTAAAATATTCAACTTACTGCTATCGTCCTGGAATTCAACACACTGAACAACTTTCGTTCAAAGCTTTAAATATTCCACATCTATCGATTTCCACATGCAAGAAGCAAAACTTAAAAAATAATAATAATAATTAACTAAATAAAATTAAATGAAAACATTCATAAATTATAACTTCACGTCATCTGAAATCCAACTTATATATATATATATAAAATACTAAACAGTAAAACTTTTAAAAACAAACACAGTATTTCAAAATTAAATTTAAAAAGAAATCTTCTGTCTACACTAATTTCGCACTCTTACAATTACCGAAATAAAGCTCTAGGTTTGCCACAAGACAACATACGGCCGGAAACCACAATCAAATTGAAATCGCTCTAAATAAAAAACTCTCGCCAAGTTTGGCGCCAAGCTAGCGCCAAACTTGGCGAGAGTTTTTTATTCCCGATTATGGAATATTAATTTAAAAAATTCCCGATTATGGAAATTTTTAAATTAATGGAATTTTTTAAATTAATTAAAAAAAAATTTTAAATTAATGGAATATTAATTTAAAAAATTGGAATATTAATTAAATTTAAAATTTTTAATTCCCGATTATGGAATATTAACCAACATTTATATAGTATAGTCCACTTATAGTATTATTATCATATTCGATTGTGATAAACCTCAACTTTTGTTCAATGTTTATGCTTTTTTTTAGTCTTTTATAAAAACTTTGATTTTGCTTTTGCTGTGCATTCTTTTCCTTTAAAATTTTCAGTTATAGTTTTTCCGCCTATATTGTAGCAAACATGAAACTTCAATATTAACGCTAGAGTTAAAAATATACAACGACTTACGATTTAGTTTATCTTATTTATTATATTCGCAGTACATGATTGTGCACTTTAGGCATGCATCTACGTAAGCCGTTACCGCGGTAACGGCCAAAGAGACATATATATGCAGAAATTTTAAGTAGTCAGCGTAATACAAGAGTTAATCTAAATGGGAGATGAAACTGCTCAGCAATACATTACACATTACTCAGCAATACATTACACATTACTCAGCAATACATTACACATTACTCAGCAATACATTACACATTACTCAGCAATACATTATACATTAAGTGCTGACTTTCAAACTATGTTACAAAGTAGTGTTTGATGCAATTTTTGTTTATCGTTTACATTAAAACTGTAATCATAAATATTACAAATATAAAAAATAAGTATAGTTATCCATAAAATATATTGATTTAAATCAATATGCTTTTTAAAAATCTATACGATCTAAATTACGTTTTGAACACTTAAATTTCGAAATGAATTTCGAAACAATACAAAATTTACAAAACGTTCTGACTGCGCTTTTTTTTGTTCTAAGATCCCGAAATAAACTTAAAATGTATATTTCTGAAGATATTAATAGAAGATACTTAGAAACTGATCATGTCTTAGCAAGACATAAAAAATTAAGAAAAAGTATCCAACTTCCTTTTTGATTGCTTAATGGGCTGAAATCCTTCTTTTGTTCGTAGATTCCTTATCTATCGAACAGCGACACCGTAGACTATACTGAATTTGAGTTCAGCTCCAGTAAGAAAGTTGAAAATGGTCATAATTCTCATCGTGTGGCGATTGCATATTTATGTGGCATTATGTTACGAAATTATATGAGAAAGAGAATGAGCATTACAGAAATCGCAGCACCCTAAAAGCACATCTGTCGTCCACCGAATAATACATCCGAGCGCAAGGTAGTTGACTCACGGCGGGGGACTAATCGCCTTCAATTGTGATCACTGCTTGTTCTCTCCTCCTGTGTGCAAACAAGAGGACTCTCAACGATTCTTGAACTTTAGCTTATCTGCTTTTTTCATTAACTTTAGCCACTGCTTTTCTCTTATTTAATTCATTTTTCTGAACGATGATGTGGAGGTTATTGCATTTAATTGCAAAGGTACCCCGTAATTCAAACGCCTTGGTCCTTGGTCCGAATAATACGAGCTTGCTGAAAGAAAAGCGAGGTTTGTGAGATGACTACCTATGACGTCAGTGCTTCCTCTGGCTAATATTAGTTGACTAATTAGGATACTAAATATGAGCTCAACTAGTCAGGATACTAATTGTATCCATGGCAAACCACAAAGATAGACTAAGTTGTATTTTGGCTAAGAAGAAATAAATCTGTATAAAAACTTAAAACTTAACTGTTAAGAAATTAGCATTATTTCACAACTGTTCTTTAAGTATTAATGTTGTAAGTACATATTGTCCACTTTGTATTTTTTGTTTTTATATTTTCAGCATAAACAACGGGTTTTTACTCTGTTAGAAGAAGCTCGAAAAGTAGATCCATCTTTGCCTAACTTGGAAGGGTAAGAATTTATTTTACAAATCTTTTCCCCTCTCCCGAATGCCTTTTTAAATGTAGAAGTTTCAAATATTTCTCCCACTTTTATCAATCTTTTAACAACTTTTATCAACTTCTACATTTAAAGTTATTTAGTAAGTGGCATTTAACTATCAATATCGATGTTTCTCTAAATACCCACTGGCAGTATTTAATGCAAAAGTTCATTTGAAAATTGTTAAAATTTCCACATGTTAGAGCAGGTGAAGATGAATGAGCGGCAGATCATACGTCTCGCCCTATACTGGAAAGTGCTAAGACTTAGCGGAAGTTATTGTTTTTGCTGTTCATGTTCATATATGGATATTTGTTTTCGTGTATGGACGCCATTTTTAGTTTTCGGACCGTCTGCGTTGTAAAATGTTAACTTTAAGTTTATGACCAATGTTACGTATTATTGGAAGATTTTGAATTTGCAGCCATTCTACTTGATTACCAGTACGTATTGACATAACCTTTGTATTTTTCAGCAAACCTTTAATTTAAATTCTGTTCTTAAAGTAGTGAGGCGAAATGAGGTATCAAATAGTTTTTTCCATGATAGGATTTTTTTGCGTAAGTAATGAATTTTCAAATGCAGGTATTTTTGTTTCGTATGGTTCAAAGCTATTGTTGCGTTCTACGGGTTCGTGGATTTGGAGTGATTGATGACAACACTTGATGAAGCACAATTTATACGTCAGTATTATACAGGACAGTTCCGAAGACGCGTTACAATCGTAGAGAAATTACGACAAACTCACTGAAACAATAGTACAGTTTCCGGACTCGGCCGCTCGGCTGAGGAGCTGAAGGCATTACTACTGAACTCAACGTACTCTCAAGATAAACTGCTACTCCAGGTACAGGTAGGGTATTTATAGCTTGTGACCTTCCTTCGAGAACATTCTCGGAAAAACTGGTAAGAATTTGTTCTCGCATCGTCTATAGCATATGGCCAATTTGGCCTTTAAAACTGTTTAATAAAACAAAATTGAGATTTTAGCCGAAATCGGCCTTTTAAGCGAGGCCGGTTACTTTCAGTGAATCTTTACAATGGCCTTGTTTTGGTTCCATGTTGACTGAGCTTATATTTGATTTAAAACATTATTCTGATAAAACTATGATTTGTTTTTAATAAAAATAATAAGAAAAAATATTAAAAAAACTGAAAGCTTTCAGATTTTAATGGTGACCCAAAAGGGTTTCTTAAGGTTTCTTACGCTCCCGCTTAGCTCGCTGTCTACCAGGCTGCTGCTGCACTCACTTCTGTTAACCTATTTTTTATAGTCTTTTTAGCTGTATTATTAAATACCATTTTCTTCGAAATTGCGCCATATACAATTCAACGGCAAAATCAATTTTAAAAGCAGCAAAGCAGCATGTATTTAGAATTCCCGATGCAGTATTAAATGTTGGTATACATTTTTCTACTTTTCTTCAGCCTTTTCTCAGTTCATAATATCGATGTTTAATTTTCATAGTAAGATAGCATATAAAACGTATTTTTATCTTTTTATTATTAACGTTTTGTATGTTAGCTTTATTTATTAAATATCACATGAAACAGATAATAAAGCAAATTCAAAATTCCAAATTTGGCTTCCAGATTCACATGCTGGAGTGAAGGATTACGTTATTCAATGTTTTTTATTATTTTAACAAGAATGTTTATCCTTTTGATATCTTTCCAAACTATATTTTCATTTTACTAAAGCAATAGTTTCTCAATGACTTGAGTTAATATTTTAGTTACCGTAAGAATTCTTCGTTCAAAATATAGCCCCAGTTTCGTTTCCTTTCCGTCATCTTTTTTTTTTTTTTTTTTTTTTTTTTTTTTAATTGAAGCATTCTGAAAAATATGCCTTCTTAACAATACTTCCCTCAAAGATTACTTCTTTATTATCTACATGAAGAACCTTTACTTCTTTTGCTTCTTCATTACTATTGATTAGTATGATCTACTTGAGCTCAAACAGATTTAAAAATTCGAAAACATTTTACTTTTCAGCTCCTGGTGAAGTGCAATTGGAGCTGGAATAGTAGATATCTTTTGGTAGAAATCCTTATTGCAGTTAAGGGCAACATTAATCTTTCCTGTGCAATATGCGTTTGTGCTCGCCATAGCGCGAGGATAAAAACTTGAACTTTTTCGCCGACACTTAACTACTTACTTCTCATCTTATTTTGCCTGTTCTTTGCAGATATCTGACTTCGGCTCGTGTGAGTTTAATATTTAAATCTTTAGCCTATCACTAAATGTGATTTTCTATTTTAAATCTATATACTATAAAGAAGAAAGCCTATGTGTTTGTTCGCGATTAACTCAATCATTACTATAGCTATCGTCACAAAACATTCTACAGTTATTTTTCTGTGTCCTGGGAAAAGTAGATAAATAATAATAATTTTTCAAAATAAATAAATAAATAAAAAATCTGAAAGGTTTCAGATTTTAAATTACGTCCAAAGGAGCGTTTCTTTAACATTTTGTGTATTACCTTTATTTATTAAATATCATATTCTTTGCACTTAAACCATAAAATTCAGTTCAATAGCAATGTCTCAAAATAATTTTAAAATGAGCCAATCTTTAGAATTTCCGATACACAGTTCCGCGAACTGGAGATAAAAAGGTTTTTTCCCCGCACAGTGTTGCCATTGCTCGCTTTCAAATCACTAAGTTTGTTAATCAAAAATTCGTTAAAGTTTTACAAAATATGAAATCGATCATAAAACCAATTCCAAATTTCAAATTTGGTCTTCCACATGCCCATATTCTTAGGAGGATGACGTCATTCAACATTCGATGGCTTTATGTACCGTTGTTTTATCACAATGCGAGAAATATGCATACATTTTTGCAGATTTTTCATTATTTAATTTCTTCAAATATAATGCAGGACTCTAACATTTAGTGGCAACAGTTTGAAAAGTGAAACGGATATTTATAGTGTTTCAACGCAAAATCGCAAAACGAAAACAATAGTCCTTCAGGGAGAAAGCGTCTTTAGACTAAAAAAAAAAGCTAAAATCAGAGATGTTAATTAAAATCTCTGAAAACGCTAATTTTCACCCACATTTCTCCGAATGCCACAATCTCGCACACAGGAGATAAAAATTTGCTTTATTTCGAGAAACGTTACCACTGCTCGCTTTCAAATCGTAGAGTTTGTTAATAAAAAATTCCTAAGTTTTACTATGAAATAAAAATAGAATTGCAAAATATTATATATATTATTCCGTATTCCAAAAACTCTTCGGAAGCCATTTTCGTACGTATGTACGTTTGTTTCCATCTTCGTACGTCTTTAATCAGCCCAGGTATTAATTACAAACTCTGCAAACACTAATTTTCGTATTCATTTTTCCAAATGGCAACAACCTCGCGGGTTTTAGATGAAAATGCTTTATTTTGAAAAGTTGCGCTACTTTCGGGTCGTAGAGTTTGTTAATCAGACATTTGTAAGTGTTACAAAATATATATATATAAAGAAGAATGTCTGTTTGCGTGTTTGTTTGTTTGTTTTTTTGTTTGTTCGCGTTATTAATTTCTGAACAATTTTTACCACATTTAATCGACTAAAATTGAATATAGGTGAAATATTAGATGGAACGAGCGTTTACGACCATTTGATTGGAAAGACGAAAATCATTAAAAACTGCATGCCATTGTTGCTGATGTAATGACAGGAAATTAGTTTATTTTTCTATGTAAATTTTTATGTGGTTTCCATATCACATCAGATTGAAAAATGTATGACTACGAATCGTATTTTTTGCATCGTTATTAGAAGAAGGATCACAGCGCTATCGTTCTCTCTGTTGTTAGATACATTAATTTCAATCTAATTAAACTGGCATCGGGTACTTCGATTAGTGTTAAATAAAGTTGGTTTTAACTGTTAGCAGGAGTTTGTGATTCTTAGGTTCTTCTAACGACCTTCTGATGGAGTCTAATTGCGATAAAACATTGTTATATGCTAACAAATATCAATTACATTTCGGCGAAAACTTTAATGACACGGTGATCTTATAGAGCAATCCACGTCAGTAGGAGTCGCATATTTTGATTCAGGAAAGTTTCAGAGCTGCAACTAGATTTTCCAAAAGCCCCAAAGTCCATATTTGCGTCAGTTTAAAAATAATACAGATTTCAAATGGAGAGAAACATATGATAACTTTATAAATTGAAATGCAATAAATTAATTACTTTATTTAGGACCCTGAGTAGCTTTAGTTTACTATATCTCATATATATATTTTTGTATAAAAGCCGCGCCGCAATTCTCCTGAACCGCTCTACGGCCACCCCTTGTACACATACAAGCAAAACATAGATCTTAATATGTAATGTATAGTATTTGATATAATTTATACTCCTGTTTTACTCTGTAGCATTCGACGTGACATAGTACAGAATATAATCATTGCATAGCGATATATGTTATGTCGCTATGCAATGGTTATATTCTATATTATGTCACGTCGAATGCTATGCCGTCATGTCTATGCTGAGCTATGTTATGTCGCCATGCAATGCCCTCCTGTCGTGTAGGTAATGCAACGCTAGGTATTTTATGTTGTAAACATGTTATGCTCTAGATGGAGCGGGTCCCGGACGCGTAATGGCAAACCGCACATTGAGTTGAATTTGACTTACTGCGCATGCCCAAAAGAGAATTTGGTGCAGTTACTACTTTGGCACAATTTTAAAAGAAGATAAATACGGTATATAGTTGATGTGTTATCTTGGGCGCAAACAGTTCGAGGTTTTAAAACGTGTCAGGTTGTAAGCTGCTTCATTATTTGGAGTGTGTATGTCGATTGTAAACTAGCCAAATTTTCTTTTAAAAAGGATTACAAAACAGGAAATATTACAAGATATATTAGCTGATTATACTTCTGAGGAATAAAAACAATTGAGTATTTACCATACGTTCCATTCATATATACTTTAACAAATTAAGGATTAAATGTAGTTTAAATTATTGAATTAAAGGTCAAATTAATTATTGTAAGTAAATGAAATCGACTGTTTCAATTGTAAACAGTCGATAAGACCTACATGACGAACAGGCTTATATAGGGTTGCTTATGCTTAGTCGCCAGTATTTTCTCTTTCGTCAGCGGTACACCATTGAGCATGCGCAGTAAGCGAAATTCGTTAACATTGATCAACTCAATGTGCGGTTTGCCATTAAGCGTCCCGGACCATACCCGATGAGTCTTTGAAAGCCGTCCGGGTGTCCGCCCCTGCTGTCACCTGTCACATGTTTCACTTTGTGCTTTTCGAAGCAAAAGAAAATCAGCTATTTCCTTGTTGAAATTCGAACTCCTGTGCTCCCAATTGCCCAGCCTAGTTAAACAGCAAATTCACGAGGTAAAGAAGGAGAGAATTCCTTACAGTTTCCGCCACTTAAATTGCGGGTGTGAAGGAGGAAACCTGCTCCTAAATTTTGGTGGGGATGATATAGAGTTAGCACTAGCCTATTTGGCTTTCTCGCATTTTAATTTGAGTACCCCTTGCAGGTATATCAGGCTTTTCGATTCCGGTAAACATGAGAAAACTCTGCCGCCCCTGTCCGGAGTTCTATCGACAGACCTTTTAATTGCTAGCTGGATGCGCTTCTAATTGCACCACGAAGGCACTCAATACGAAAGAAGGAAATTTCTAGTAACTCATTTTGGAATATTTCAATTGCTAAAGTTATCTCAAGCAAGACACCTGAGAAATCCATTACTGATAAACGGCAATCACAGCGGCCTTCGACAAAGCCAAACAGGCGAGTCCTGATTCTCATAGTGAAAGCAGCGACTTTCATTGTGCAACATATGAGCTACAGTTAAATTAAGCTAATTTTTATATTCTCTTTCACACTCTCTTTATTTGTATAATCTTCTGGGTCTATGACGTGATTCAAAGAGAAGAGAGGTTAGCTCTTAGTGCAATTTATAATAACTGTCAAGTTTTAAATTAAAGTTATTTTGACATATTCCATCTGTAAAATGATATCGTTGCGCGGGTACGAGTTCATGATGGACTGAATGAAGACAGAGCCGAAGATAGTTTGATAAAACTTCTTTTCCCAAAAGAAATACTTTACGGATCTTGAACTTTGCACAAATTTATACGGTGTAAGGTGATAAGAGTTCACTCTCAATTTTGGCTTTACTGCAAAAACTTTCTTCCCATTATGCTATACATCTGCAATGGATCCCTCCACACCCTCAGTGGTAATGAAAACGGGCTTATGTCTTGTATAAGGAAGGTAATTAAATGACTCTGACCACTGGTACTGTAACCTTTTTGGAGATCTGCTCGAGAGTTAAATCCGCTGTTACCTCTTCCCGGCATTGTCCTCCGTCTCATAATTTGTACCTTTTCAGGAGGCCTTGGAAGTGCTATTTCTTTTGGGGATAATCGTGCTCAGTCACATTGACGATGCTCCTAAGTGGACGCCTAAAATGCCTTGAATTTGACCGAGCAAATACGATCTACCCCATCTGTAGGAAATGTAATACTGATCATTTCACTCCTGGGCATCTTCTTACCTGGTTGGGGCTTGTAAACGAGGACCTGTTGAAATGATCTACCTTCGTATTGGAAATACTGACGGCGTGAATCTGCTCTAGCCTAATAGCTAACCAATTAAGATCAGCCACAAGCAGAAACAAAAACGTTAAACACTAAGTAAAACAAAGTGCGTCTAAAGAGCGAAGCTCATACGGATATATCTCAATAATCCGTAGTGGACTCTGAATTGAGAAAGTGATAACTGTTGCTCTGTTTGGTCTCATATAATTATACCGCGGCCGCCCAGAAATCTCTAGTATCTTCCATTTCTCGAAATTACAAAAAGACATATAAATTAAAGTTACATATAAAGGCTAGATGCGGTTATAGTTATATATAGGGATCAATTACAGTATCAATTAGTTATACAGGGAACAGACAAACATGTCGCCAAATGGTTACCAACTTTGGCCTATTTCGGTGATTTCTCGCCAATTTAGCCAGATGGCTCTTAAACTCAATGTTAACTATGACTTGCCGCTTTTATCTTATTTTTCCGGCAGCGCTTCCACTCTTCAGATTTTCATGTTACATTATACAAAAGGTACTACAATTTTAAGCATATTATTGACTAATTTTTTTACATATATGCAAAAATTCGCAATAGTATATTTAGAATAAATTTTTAAAAATAAATTAAGTAGTTTTTCCAAAATTAAAAGTCTAAATAAATAATTTGCTGCGAACACGTGTAGAAAATTTGAACTGAACTTTCTTTCTTGACACTTTTTTTACTTTTAGCATTGCTGGCATTATCTTCGACGAAAATCAAGAAATCATTCTGCTTCTTTTCTTTTATCTTTCATTTTTTATTTCAAAATAGTTTGTGCTATAAAAGTTATTTAATTTTAATTCTCCTTCGATACAATTGACTTTCTAATTAAGACAAGTTTGCAAAGAAATTTTCTGCGTAAATTAACTTGATAACTAGCAGCAGGCTTCATAAAAGCACTTTTTTTCCCATCTCACTTTTATTTTTGTATTTGCTTATCGACTTCGTTGCTGTTTTCTTTTGTTTTTTTCCTTAAATGCGCGTGTTCTTAACTATTAGGTGATGAGTTTCCGAAGCAATTAAAAGCAAGAAAGTAACAATCTTAACACTTTATTGATCGTATTTCCGGTAAGAAAAATCTATGCAATATTAAGCTGCAGTGACAAGTTAAGTGATCTGATGTTTTCCTATCATGTTATTTCCATTAGTTTTATGAACCTAAGTTCGAACCAGAAATCGCAAGTGTTTCCTTTTTCTTCTTTAATGGGATTTGTTTACCAATGATTCACTACATAGTTTTCCACTGCGAAAGTTATTTCAAAATTTTACTGACAGATGAGCTTAATTTTAACACTGTCCTTTCCTATCTTTGACTCGCATCATATACAATGAAGTCCCAGGTATACGAGGTCAGAAGAAAGAGTTTGTGGATTGACCGGGCTGTCTGAGTTTGTAAATCATTGTGTTGTTGCGAAATATTGCAATTTTTTTATCGCATTCAACAGCTTAAAATAAAATTGTAATGGGATAGGTAATAAAAGCTGATAGCTTACAGCGAAACAGCTGCCTATGTCCTGGTTTATTGTTCTGTATTATCTATAAGAACTATAAACTCGAAAAATAAAAGCTGGGATAACAGCAGCAATAACAGATAATGTCTGCTACATGAATTCTGGAAAAACTCTGGAAGAGTTCATGTTTTAACTATCACCCAAAAGGACTCTGTTAATGTTTAATGTGGTTTATTAGTACAGATTATCGATAGAGAGGGCCCAGATGGAATAGCGAAACATTTTGCAGGATATTAGATGAACATGCATTTAGCCTAACAAGGAAAAGTTATATATCTTCTGTATATTGAAAAAAATGGAAGAAAAATGTAATGTAATTTTTAAAAAAAAATTAATGCTTTTAATTAGATATATCATAAATTAAATGCATTGCTGTTTAAATCAATCAGATTTAAAAGGTATAAGGTATTACTCCCGCCTAGCATGCCTTCGTGGTGTAGTGGTCAGCACACTCGGCGCGTATTCGAGAGGTCCGTGGTTCAAGTCCCGGCGAGAGCATTATTCATTTTTCATCTCTCTTGCTTCGAAATAACCTAATGTCTCTACAAAGTAAAAAAGGAATATTTTTAAGATATGCATCTATTGCTTTTAAACATTTAAGTTTGTTAATTATTGAAAGGCATACTAAATATGAAAGAGTAATAGCTTACATTTTTCCGGACGGCAACAAAATCGAATGAATAGTGAAAATAAATGCAGAATCGTTTTTCGAGACTAATAACTCTTTTCGGATTAAAGAGGTTTAACCGATCGAGGAGGTTAGAATAGATGGAGTAAGATTGAATTCACAAAAATGAAGCCAAGGAAATATCAGCAAAGTGACGTCTAGATTTACAGCAGTGTGACTCCATGAAGTGCACGGGTAAGACTACGTAACATATTGTTAAATAAAATTGCAGTGAATTTGAATGCAAATATCAACGTTCGCAAGCTCAGAAAAATGTTTTAGGCATTATTTGCTTAAATACCATTTAAACTTTCACTGACCTTCCATGTTTCACCATGTAATACGTTAGAGTTACAGTTACCTTTTACACATTTGCATGTGCCTAGATTTTATACCATTTACATATTTGTATATACTGTATTTTATTAAGTTTGAAAGAGTAATTCCTAATCTTTGTGATTTTCTTATACGCTAAGTAAAACATCTTTTATGTTAAGTATCAAAATTAGAACGGAAGCCTTATAAATGTTCCCTGATGAGTAGCTAACATGTAGTCAAAGCCGATTATAACGTAAACAAAACCAATTAAAAGTCCGCTTATGACAGCGGTCATGATGAGTCGTGACGTCATACCGTGACGTTTCATGGCTTCATTTTTATTGCAAGGGACATACGGAGAAGTCTTACTCCATCTATTCTAACCTCCATTTAACCGACATTTTTCCGCCAGAATGCGCTCAAGGCTATTATTGTTTAAGTTATCTTATAAGTACTGTTCTTTAATTTCGTTTGTAACTTAAGTTTCTTAATTTCTAAACATGCTTAGTCTTTTCAGTTATTTTATTCTTTTTTAACGCTGATTTAACTTCTGATTAAATTTGTTTTAATATCTAGATTAAACTGCTTGAGACTACACGCAAATTATCAATAACATTTCTCTGATTTTATAATAGGATATGTGCTTTTTAGTATAAAGGAACTTTGTCCCTGAAGGACTATCGTTTTCGTTTTGCGATTTTGCGTTGAATCGTTATAAATGTCTGTTTCACTTTTCAAACTGTTGCCACCAAACCTTAGAGTCCTACATTATATTTGAAGAAATTAAATAATGAAAACTCTGCATAAATTTATGTATATTTCTCGCATTGTGATAAAACAACGGTACATAGAGCCATCGAATTTTGAATGACGTAATCCTCCTACGAATATGGTCATGTGAAAGACCAAATTTTAAATTTGGAGTTTGTTTTATGATCGATTTCATATTTTGTAAAACTTTAACGAATTTTTGTGTAACAAACTCAATGATTTAAAAACGAGCAGTGGCAACACTCTACAGAAAAGAAAATAACCTTTTTATCTCCAGAGCTCGGAATTGTGTATAGGAAATTCTAAACGAATTCTCATTTTAAAATTATTTTGCGACATTGCTATTGAACTGCATTTTATAGTTTAACGGCAAAGAATTATGATATTTAATAAATAAAGGTAACACACAAAATGTTAAGAAAACGCCCTTTTGGACGTAATTTAAAATCTGAAACCTTTCTAATTTTTTTTCTGTCTTTAAATGCATTTAGATTTTCTTCTTTTCTTTTATTTCTTGCTCTACATTAACAATTAATGATTTAAGCTCATTTTTCGTTTTAATTGTTTAAATAATTTCAGATTTTCAGTTCTGATTTCTGATGAAAGCTACATTCTTCTATTGTTAACTTCTGTGTTAATACTTAAAGATTTTTTTCATTATGATAACATACATTTAAGCATACTTATAACAGTAAATATCTGTAGGTTTATCCAATATCACAGAAAATAATAACTACTTTTATTTTTTGAGCAATCCAGGTGAAATAACTTTCTTTATAAATGCTATGCATTTTTCCTGTGTAAATATGAAACCACAGTTGATGAATTTGATGATTTTTTTTTACTTGTCCCCGATTAACTGGTAATTTTGAGTTTTCCGTGGACGTCATTCACTAGAGTTAATTGTGATTTGACTAGATATTCATTCAGGTTAGAATAGTATGCAAATTAAGAACATGCAAAAAGAATTTAAACCTAATTAAGTTAATTGCAACTCCTGTCTAGCTAAGCGAAATTCAACCATGCTGGTAGACCATTAGTACCAATCTATATCTAGGAAACAACAGCATTTCCAGTTTGTCTAGCGAGACTGACTCTTATAGCGATTAGCTAGTTGCAATAGGCAGATGTATTGGTTGAGAGTACTTTCAGTGCTCTCAGATTATCCCCATTCCCATAAAAAATCGCCAAATAATTGGCGATTTAGTGACTTGGCGATGTACGTTTGTCTGCTATCCTCAAATCAATCAAACAAATCATCAGTAATAGTAAAAAGCAAAAATTTATAAGAAAATTGAAATTCATTCGTATGGCAGTCGGTTAGCAGTTATACCATTTGTTTAAAGAAATTGCTTCAAAACACGGAAATCTGGAGCCAAAAGGGCAGATAGTCAGTCAATGCCCAATCTATTTTTCCTTTTTTTAATCTATTTTTTCGAACAGCGGGCACTATTTTGTCTTTTTTCGACATTGGCCCTTAGGAGTAGCCGAAAGTGGCGGTCATATTATTGTGGAGGCACCTAATAGGCGACCACCATTATCTCCTATGAAAGGGTGGACAGTTACAGCCATGCCTTCTCCGAGATTCGAACGCGGGCCCTTCGGTATCTTAGTCGGCTCCCCTAACAATGATATCATCTGAGCGGCTCAAAATTAGTTAAAACATACAAGTTCTTTGTAATCATTAAATATTTCGTAATTAAAATTTGATAAAAGCCTGAAAATAAATTGAAATAAAGATAAAAATATAAAACAAAAAAAAAAAAAAAAATCTGAAATATTTCAGATTTTAAGTAATGTCTAAAGTGACCTTTTTTTTAACGTTTGTGTATTACCTTTATTTATTACATATCACGTTCTTTGCACTTAAACCATAAAATTTAGTTCAATAGCAATGTCGCAAAATAATTTTAAAATGAGCCTATCTTCAGAATTTCCGATACACAGTTCGACGCGCTGGAGATAAAAAGTTCCCCCCCCTTAGAGTGTTGTCATTGCTCGCGTTTAAATCGCTGAGTTTGTTAATCAAAATTTCGTTAGAGGTTTACAAAATATGAAACAGATAATGAAACAAATTCCAAATTAGGACTTCCTGATGCCCATATTCGGGGAAAGATCATGTTATTCAAAATGTGATGGTTCTAAGTGCGGTTGTTTTATCATAATGCAAGAAACATATATAAATTTATGCAGATTATTCATTATTTAATTTTTTGAATACAACATAGGGCGATAATATTTGGTAGCAACAATTTGAAAAGCGAACCGCCATTTATAGTGAACTAATTCAAAAATGCCATTTGGGCTGACGTCCTTTGGGCTACTAAAGGCTTTTAAATGCATAAAAGTGTACAAAAAATTGCTTTACATCAAATGTCATTTCACAGAATAATATCCTACGTCATTAAACATTTAAATGTTGGCCATATAGAAGTTAGTATTTTCTAAAATTTCTTCTCATAAAATGCTTCTTTTATTATTATTAATAAATACAATAGTACCTATATGCCATAAAGATATCCAAATTTGCATGTTTTGCCAAATTATAAATTTGTTAATAAATATAAAGTAAGTAAGTACAGTGGATGGACAAAAATATGGAAACACCTTGTGAAATGCATGTTTGAAAAGAAAGATTGATTTTAATGAAATATGTAGGTGGCGCTGGAGTTTTTGACTACTGACGCCACCTATACAACTTCGTAAATGTGCTAAACAGTTCAGTTGTTGTCGGAGTACTGTTCTGTGAGGTTGTCATTGCATTATGTCACAGTTAACAGACTTCGAAAGTGGGCAAATTGTTGGAGCACGTATGGTAGGTGCTTATGTAAGCAAGGTAGCCGAAGTGTTTAGTGTTTCAAGAGGTACTGTATCGAAGATTTATTCTGCATATTTGAAAAGCGGAAAAACATCATCTGCTAAATCACAGCGCGGACGAAAGTGTGTCCTGAGTGATCGTGACAGACGATCATTAAGGGCAATTGTGACGAAAAATAAGAAGACCACAGCTGCAAAAGTTACTGCTGAAATGAATGTTGTGTTACCGAACCCTGTCAGTACCAAAACAATTAGAAGGTAGCTTCATAAACAGGGAATTGCTGGCCGTGCTGCAATTGAGAAGCCACTCATCAGTGATGCTAATGCCCGTAACAGGAAGAGGTGGTGTTTAAGTCATAAAGCCTGGACTATAGAGCAGTGGAAGCGAGTAATATGGTCTAACGAGTCTTCTTTCACATTGTTTCCCACTTCTGGCCGAGTTTACGTCTGGAGAACGCCATCTCAAGCCTATAATACAGACTGCTTGTTGCCAAGAGTGAAACATGGCGGGGGTTCTGTTATGGTTTGGGCAGCCATGTCGTGGTTCTCTGCTAGCCCCATAATAATTGTGTCAGGGCACATGACTGCCAAGACTTATGTGAACATTTTGGCCGATCAACTTCATCCCATGGTACAAACTTTGTTCCCCGATGGTGATGGTGTCTTCCAAGACGACAAAGCCCCTGTTCACACAGCTCACATTGTCCAGGACTGGTTTTCTGAGCACGAGGATGAGTTGTCCCATCTCCCCTGGCCACCACAGTCACCAGACCTGAATATTATCGAAGCTTTGTGGTCTACATTGGAACGGAAAGTGCGTTCTCGTTATTCACCGCCAACATCGTTATCTGAACTTGCCACCGTTTTGCAGGAAGAAGGGTATAATATTCCCTTGGCAAACATACAGGAACTGTATTTATCCATTCCGAGAAGACTGCGAGCTGTTTTGGATGCCAATGGGTTTCCTACACCATATTAAGCAAAGAAACATGTTTTTTTAAAGGTGTTTCCATATTTTTGTCCAACGCCTGTAAGTAGGTAACACTGCATGAAGCACCTTCCGAATAGCAATACTTAGGTGTAAAAGTTTAGTAACAGTTACTATCATAAATACTCAAAATCATTCGTTGCTGTTAATATTCTTCATTATCTCGCAAATTTGGAATTGGTTAATATTAAATGGTCTAATGGGATTTTGAAATATGCTCCATTTGAAAGATTAAATTGCGTCAAATTAGAACCTATTCCACTTAGGAAAAGTGTCGTTTCATGAGTTATTATTAAGCTTCGTAATTTTCTCAGATATCTCATCAGTTCTCGCGATTAAAATGGTTGGAAAATTAGTATGTTCATTTAATCGATGAAAATATCCAATTTTCCTCTTCGTTGAAATGAGATGTATTATGTCAGATAGTTTCTTGCGGAACAAAATATCTAACAGATGGTACATACCACATATCTTTGCCAACAATTTTAACTTTTCTGAATTGAAAATAACTGCCATTATTATATCTGAACTGAGAATGTGTTTATTTCAATGCATTTCTATTCAGTTCTGTATTTAAAGAATTTAACCCTCATTTTTTTACTTTTGAAATTTAATATTTACTATACAATTCAAATTAAATTGGAAAGGTTCTTTAGATACCTTAAATATTTACATGTTAAATATGTATGCATTGATTATCAAAAAACTAAAATAATATAAACACATTGTCAAATATTTATATGTTAAATATTATGTATCTAATGTCTACATTGCCAAACATTTTAGTACCAAATGTTGTCAAATGTGTACATTGCAAAATATTTAAATATTAAATATTTGAAAATTTATATATGTTACCGTAGACCGAAATCGTATCAAAAAACCGAAATCTGGAGATTGTCGATATTCTCCGGTGAATGCCAGCATTGATATAGTTGCTTAGTATATGTCTCAAATATCTGCTGAATATTCTTATTTCTCCCTTATACCGGCAAATGTTGATATTCATCATGCACTGATGTTGAATGCTGAATAAAAATATTTTTGTTACGTTTTTAAATCATGCTTTATTATTTAAACATATTATGATATCTGTTGAAATAGGAGAAAGCTCAAGTAACAGCACATGCAAATAAACTGTTCAACTTAAAATGAACAGTACATTCTAAATGATAAACGAAAATAACACAAAAAAAAGAAAAAAAAAAAGAAGAAGAAGAAAAAATCTGAAAGGTTTCCGATTTTAAATTACCTCCAAAGGGGCGTCTTTTTAACATTTTGTGTGTGTTACCTTTATTTATTACCATAATTCTTTGCCCTGAAACCATAAAATTCAGTTCAATAGCAATTTCGCAAAATAATTTTAAAATGAGCATTCCTTTAGAATTTCCGATACACAGTTCCGCGCTCTGTAAATAAAAAGTTTTTTTTTTTTTTTTCCTGTAGAGTGTTTCCATTGCTCACTTATAAATCCTTGAGGTTATTAATGAAAAATTCGTTGAATTTTTACAAAATATGAAATCGATAATAAAACGAATTCCAAATTTCAAATTTGAGGTTCAAGATGACTATATTCTCAGTAGGATTACGCCATTCAAAATTGGATGGCTCTAGGTACCGTTGTTTTATTACAATGCGAGAAATATACATACATTTATGCAGATTTGTCATCGTTTAATTTCTTCAAATATAATACAGGGCGATAACATTTGGTGGTAAAAGTTTGAAAAGTGAAACGGGCATGCAGAGTGATTCGACGCAAAATCTCAAAACGAAAACAATAGTCCCTCAGGGACAAATGTTCATTATAGACTATGTTCATTATAGAGCTTGTTGGTTTTGGCACCGCCCCTTCCACAGGGGACCTGATTACAGTAAACATAGGACATAGCACTAACAACGTATAGGACATATCGCAACATACTGTTACAACATACTTCAACACATAGGACATAGCATTATCATACTACTACAGATTATTTACAATGCAAGAAGTTATATTCATAGGACATAGCATTATCATACTAATGATACCTTGCATTGTAAATAATCTGTAATAGTATGATAATGCTATGTCGTATGAACATAACTTCTTGCATTGTAAATAATCTGTAATAGTATGATAATGCTATATCCTATGTGTTGAAGTATGTCGTGCTATGTCCTATACGTTGTTAGTGCTACGTCCTTTATTTACTGTAATCAGGTCCCCTGTGGAAGGGGCGGTGCCAGAACCAACAAGCTCTATAATGAACATATCTTCTTGCATTGAAAATAATCTGTAACAGTATGTTAATGCTATATACTATGTGTTGAAGTATGTTGTAACAGTATGTTGTGCTATGTCTTCTATGTTGATAGTGCTATGTCCTATGTTTACCATAATCAGGTCCCCTGTGGAAGGGGCGGTACGCTAGAGAGGTAATGCATGGGAGCTATACCATTTTTGTCAATGGCGATGGCGTAGTGCCCCCTGTACTTGTTTCTGTCCTGTCCTCAGGGACAAAGCAACCTTTGGACTAATAATAAACTTACTTAATTATGGGATTGACGTCATATAATGTTATTTACTGCAACAACTTAAACTGTTATGATGCTTTAAACTGTAAAACGGTCCCTTGCTTTTACAACACGCCTCTCTGTCAGTCTTCTCGACTTCTCGTTTGAATGGTGAATGTTGAATAAAAAATATTTCCCAACCATACTCCCAATCATCACTTCCCACACATGCTCCAGTAATTTCGTACATGTTGCTAAAGATGTGATCCCTCGCACTGTGGTGGTTGAGTGCATTTCCTTTGCGATTTGCCAATTCTGGTCTTTCTCTTTCTGATTGCTTCCTCCAGTTTCACACGTTTGGCAGTAAACATTTGAATAGATCGGTTGCTAGCTTACTAAGCAGCTTAAAATGGAAAACACTTTTGTTATCCCAACAAACTGACAGTATAATCTTTTGCTGATGCAATTTAGCTTTCGATATGATTTTTTCTGGCTCATCATGCTGGGACCATGACCTTTTCCGATTAGTGTTATTGTAGGTGATCCATTCCTTCATCATCTGATTATTCATGTTAAAAGGGTCGATTATATTATGCGTATCGCAAATATTGATTAGTTGTGTTAAAGGAATTTCTTTCAATTTATGCGGAACCAAAATATCGAGCTTCTTAACGAGTCCAAGACATCTTATGTCATTTTCAGTTAATGTGTGTGATAAATTTCACCTTCTCTGATCTTTTGCCATGAGTATATGACGATTCGATTCAATTATGGCTTTAATTTTGTCACCATCCCCTTCAGAAGATCGGCCAGAACGTTGGTCAACTTCAAGTGAATGAACAATTTTAAACCAATTCTGATACATGTATTCTGTTAAGCAATCTCTTTTTGAGCCTCACCTGTGTTGTTCTTGCCTTACAAAAAAGTCTGTGTATAAAATGTTTATTTTTTCCCCTCATGTTAAAATTGACCATAAACTAACAGTTGTAAACAGTATTACATGGATTCCAAATCTGAAAACAAAAAAAATAGAAGATTGACAGAAGAAAACTAAACGAACATAACACTTATATATTTGTGCAAACCGAAATTATTCCCTTGCCAAACCAATAAATAAAGTAACAGTCTAAACATGTTGTTCAAGTTTAGGCAAATTTCAATTGTTTTAACTCAATAAACACAATATTTGTATGCTTAAAAAGATACATATTTGTTACTAGATCGTGCATTCAAAATTCTGTAATTATTAAAAAAATATATTCCAAAAACTATAATTGGACTTAGTAAAAGATTTGAGAAACAAGTCACCCGCAATATATAAATGGTAGACGTACTAGACGTACTGAAGTCTTTCCTAGTTTATCCCAAAATGAGTTTTCCGGCTGAGAGAAAACTTCAATTTTCCCGGGAATGCATTCCTACTGGTGGTAGGGGGGTCAGCACTGTCTTCCATCTGACTAATCATATATTCGCATGATAGATTTAATGTTGGGTTATGAAATGAGGTTCGTTCTCATCGGAAAACTCTGGGTATTCATTCGCTGCAGTGTTTTAGTCACTCATTTGCTTAATTACTCAACTAAATTATTTGTTCCGTAATTAATTTGTTTGATAAGTGAATGAAAGCAGAAGAACAGCTAAGAGAATTGCATTCTGTTCTGGATTCCTGCGAGCAAGATTTTAAGTTTGCTTCTGTTGGAAATATATTGTAGATACAGAAGATCTATATTTTCTTTATCAATAATGTCCGAATACCAGATATCTAGACATTTATTTATGCTAAATGTTTGTTGCTCTTTCTAGGCAAAGTAAATTTAAACATGCCTTTTGAATTAATGAATCATCTGCCTTCGATTTTCGCTAAAAAAAATTGTATATTTGCTTCTGTTGGAAAAATAGATCAAAAGGATTGATATTTGTTTAACAGCAGCTTAAAACTACAATTATACCAAAATCAGGTAGCCATAAATTCCAACATTTTCCTAAAATGTTTATTTTTCTATCTGGAGCAAACGAATGTACGTTTTCTCTTTGTATATTTATATGCATTATTTTATGTGTTGTATTAAATAATGCATTAGAGCTGCAGTTATTTTATAAAGTATTTCTCCCGCCTTCTTAGCATGCCTTTGTGGTGTAGTGGTCAACAAGCTCGGCGCGTATTCAAGAAGTCCGTGGTTTGAGTCCCGGCGAGAACAGCGCTCATTTTAAATCTCTTCTGCTTTTAAAAAACCTAATAAAACTACAGTGGCTTTCGAACTAAAAAAAAGGTGGTGGATGATGATTCTCCACCCCCAGGATTTGGAGATTGGGTCCTCTAATCCAAAGTCGGGGAAGTGTATAAGGTATATCCCCCGCCTTCTTAGCATGCCTTCGTAGTGTAGTGGTCAGCACGCTCGGCGCGTATTCGAGAGGCCCGTGGTTCGTGTCCCGGCAAAGGCAATGCTCATTTTTCATCTCTCCTGCTTTCTAAAAGTACCTAATGTCTCTACAATTTAACAACCGGCTATCTAAAACCTTTTTATCGGACATGGTGATTCATCATTCCAGATAAAATGAATTTAAGAACTAAATTTACTTTCGTTTCTGTTGGGTTTTTTATCTGTTTGCGATTCCCGCCAACAAGACTAGGAATTTGCTTTTGTTAGCGATATAATCCAATAGAACTTCTACTCAGAGAAATTCATATTTTTCAATAATATAGTAGAATTGCATTTATCCGAATTCCAGATATCTGGACTTGCATTTTTTTATACCAAGTAAATTTAAACTTGCTCTTCATTTATTTATATGTTTTTAATGGATGTTTTATCTGTCTTGAATTTCCGTGAAGAGGATTATAAATCTGTTTTGTTCAGAATAAAGAAGATTGATATTTTTGTTCAACATTACATTGAATCTGTAATTATCCAATTCCGGCTATCTAAAATTTTTTTATCCGAAATGTTTATTTCTTTCAGATAAATTTAAGATTACGGTTCGATTGCTTATATGTTTCTGTTAGGTTCTTTATCTGTCTTGGATTCCTTCAAATAAGATTGATAATTCCACTTTCTCGGACTATAGAACCACAGGAATGCTATTGCATATTACTATTCCTAAACTAGGATTTTTGTTAGGTATTTTATTAATTATAATAATTTGATCAATGTAATTAAAGGAAGTTCACACAAAATGTTTTAATTTTAGTTAATTGAGTAGATTAAGGACAAATTTTAATGAATACATTAATTGAAGGAAATGATTTGTTCAACTTTCCCTTTAAACTTAATCATGAAATATAACTACTCATACCAACTCTCATTGGCTTGTCATTGGCATTAATGCCTTTTATCTGAAAAAAAAAAAACAATTTTTTCGTAAGTTACTTTTCACCTTTAAGCAAAGTCGCTTTATAATTTATCTTTGCTCTGAGGTAACTTTTTTTATAACATTTACTAGTAGTTTTATTTTGAATCTAACTTGTTTTTAATATTTATCTTAGGAGTTTTTTCAAGATTTTACTATGTTGTTGTTGTTACTAATTTCGCTTGTATAACATCAGAACAAACCCACAAAATTTATCGTGTCAAGAAGGCAAGATTTCGCCTGTTTTTGGCAAGATCCTTGGGCAACCTACACTTGACATTACGACTTTGCTCAGTTCCGCCTCCAGTTTTCAAGGAGAGCGAACCAGGAGGACGGGTCTAGTGTTTCCCACCCTTCTTTCCCTACCATTAACATCTCAAGAAGACTTTCGGCTCCTCCCATAATTTGAGTGCCCCAATGCTGCATTGACACAGAACATTTACAAACATTCGTGCTTTATCTGGGATTCGAACCCGGGCCCTTCGGTACGGCAGTCAGAGTCATTAACCATTATCCCGGTTGGCCGGAGAAATTTTGCTGTTGATGTCTAAAGGAGGAATTTTTAAAATCGTTTATGACAGAATAAGGAAACCCATTTCATAGTTACGCCACAAATTGCTTCACAGTTGCACCACAAGTTGGTTCTTTAGCAGCTAAACTTTCTGATGTTAATGCATGCTGCTTTTAAAGTTTACAATAAAGTTGAAACTAAATTGTAAAGGATAAAACATTCCGCTTTTCTTGCTGAACATTTAATTTCCGCTGTTTCTCTGCCTGTAGCGTATAAAACCATTTTAAATCCTTGCATTTTTTCTTCCCAAATTACTTGGGAACAGTCTCCGGCTTCGATCATGATTTCCCTACGGAGCTGCAAAAGAATCGTTTACGTGTTTTAGAATTCATTTGTTGAATTGTTTTCAGAGAGAATACATTAGAATCTGTGATTTCAGAATAAAGGCTAGCAAGCATTGCCTTTGCAAAGGGAAAGAGTATTTTGATGCCTTGGAATAAAACAACAATAAAAGGTGATTTCATTCCAAACACCCTATCCTGAAAGTGATCAATATGTCTTATAATAAAATTAAACAGTGGTATTAAACACTAGAATTTTATGATGATCACTATAAACAAATACCAAAAATGATCTGCAGCTAAAGGTGGTTGTCGTATATAAGATTTATTGTAAATGTTGCCAGGCAACTTGTCGGCGAAGGAGACATGTCGGGAGATTAGTCTCCTCTGAAATTAATAGTGATATAGGTTATTTTCCGACAGAGCCATTATGCGCCATGTAATTTTCTTATTTATATTTTCAAGTTACAAAGTTAAACAACAACAAAGGAAATTATAAAAATAAAACTAAATTACATTTTTCCCTCAAAAAGCAAGAAAGTTTTATGAAAACTTAAAAACAATAAAGTTACGAAAATTATCTTTTAAGCTTATAAGGTATTGTATTTCGGACACAATATTTACTTTTCGTTCGCTTGTAAAACAAACTCAAGGGTTTGAAAATCACCATAAAATATGTTTTTTCTTAATTCTCAGTTAGGTCTCATATTCCTTAGTTAGGTCAACAAAAATTTAAGACGAATATAATGGGACAATACGGTTTGTTATCATATATCAGGATTCTGCCCCCATGAACAACCATATTAAGAAAGACAAATAAAGCAGAGCATTTGACTGATTAATCTGTTTATTCAATTTAATTCTAGATTCTAGGTTAACTATTATGTTGTACTATGGAAAGAAATATATATTAATTAAAACATCTTCATATAAATAAGGGTTACCCCAAAAGTCTATTTTTCTATCCTGGCACAGAAAAAGTCCGTTACATTTATCTAGCATTATCACTTCATTCTAAAAAATAAAGCTTCTTAAATATCTACTTATATATTAATGATATTTTCAATAACAAGCTAATAGTTCATTCCAGGCTAACAAATAATTTAATTATTTAATTTCATAGATGTCGACATCAGGAAAAGAGAGCGAAGACAATTCCAACTGCTTATTCATGCAAAACTTTTAGCAGTTAATCAGATTATGTGTAAATTAAAGAAAAACATAAAAAAAAAAAAAAACTTATCCAGGAGAACCAAGTTTGCCGACGACTCTCACTGTTAAGATGAAAGCTGGAACTTCGCCGGGTCAAAACCTAGGCTGACGATTCTGCTGTACGGAAAATCATTCCAAGTGAATCCGGCTCCTCTGGAAAATCCGACGGGTAGCATTTGATAGAAGACACACTGGTCAAAAAAGTCCAACAAAATGTTAAGAAGCATCGCTAGATCCGCTATGTTGAAGCACTTACCGAAGAACGCTCATTAGACGAGTACTAAGAACATTTGGGATATTTCACTCTGGTATAACTAAAGCAACAACTAGTCACCAAATACTGTCTGGAAACACTCCAAAAGCATTTTAAACATTTGACATGAGGATGCACACGGATTAGTGGCCAGGTGCAAAATGCATCCGTTTCTTGACTCATATTGTCTGACTACACGTGCTGCAAGAAGATAATAATTTTCACGCGAGCTCCACATAAAATATTGAACTGAGAGTCGAACTGCTCATAAAATTCAGTTCATTCATCTCTCTACTGGATTCCAGGAGAAAAAAAATTCATCTCCACACCACATCAAACACCAAGGGTGTCTAAGATCGGCTTTAACGGCATGCTTCTGATCGGCATAGCAATCGCTTAACATGTGACACACTCCACAAGTCCTCTGCAAGATAACGAAAGAAAAATCCCAGATAGCACAATTTCCAAGTTTGACACGCCCATAAGGACCAAATTACCATTTTACCGCTAAGCCAGTCGAAAACAAGCCTTTGCGCAATCACGACCGGAAAAACCAGTAGCCAACGGTGGACAGTTCCAGTTTCAAACCTCTTGACCTTTTCACGTAACCTTACATTAACCCTTGACCTTTACTGAAAGACACCACGTACGCCTACCCACCTTAAGATAAGAACAATAAAAGAGCTTCTAGAACAATCTATCGTACTCCCGTACTTTGCAGAATAAAATGACATAGCAAAAATCCGCTTCGCTAGCCCTCCTGATTTTAAAAAACAAATTATTTCCTTATTTCACAATTTTCCAATTAAATTTAACAAGCAAAAATTAGCACTGAAGCGCTAGTTTTCAGATCCATTATTTAGTGAAAATTAATAAATAAAACTATTAAGCCAAAGAGTAAAGAAAGAAAATATATTATAAAAATTATAGTCTTTCTAAATAATTACAATTACGCTTATTACTTTCCTTACCGAAAAAATCAGACTTTTTTTCACACAACAGTACTTTCTTTCTGATTTCCTCATGTGTTCATGGTGTAATTGGAAGCACACTCGACACGTATTCGAGAGGCCCAGATTTAAAATCATTCACATTTCACATTTCTTACGTCTCCATTAAAACCTCGAATGACTCGGCAAGTGTCGCCCGAACTAAAATGATGGTGGACGATAATTTGTCACCACCAGGATTTGGCGAATCGGTTCCCCTAATCTCCAGTCGTCTATTAAAAGGAGAGATATATAAGATATTTTCTCCCTCTTTTTCGTATACCTTCATGGTATAATTGAAAGCATGCTCGGCGAGGATTCGAGTGATCTGGGGCTCGAGCCCTGGCGAGAACATTTTACATTTTACCTGTCTTCAGCATTAAAAAAAACCTAATGACTGTACAAGCTAACAATAAGTAATTTTATCCCACCAGTGGCCGAGCGGTAAAATCGCTGAACACTGGTAGTTCGGGCCGAGGTTCGAATCCCGCGAACGGGCCGGCTGCATGGGCGTTTTCGGGGTTTTCCCATGTGTCACGTGTATACGATCCAGAATCTCTTAGAAAGTCCTCCACGAAGGCATTCCTTCCCTTAGGCAGATAGCCTTCGAGGCTTTGCCATAATCACACACACACCGTAATTTTAAATTTAATTAAGAAATATTTTTTAAAAAGGTTTAAACGTGATTTTGTAAACTTCTAATCAAAAATTGCTTAAAACAAGGAGGAAAAGGTTAATTTTTCTTTCCTCTATTTTATCTTACTGCATCATATTTCAAGAGTAACAGAAATCCATAAAAAGAGGAAAAGAAATCAACGTGGGAATTCTAATTCTCTTCTGAAAGAGAAAAACATTTCTTTTTATACGCTTAAACCAATAGTAACTAGAAATGACTTTCCTTGGCAGTTTTCATTCTTTAGGTTTACTTCTTGAATCGCAGAAAACATTGAATAAACTAGAAGTCCATTTAAAGCACCTGCATTCGGTTTCAGCGAAAATCTAGCGAATTTACGAATGATTGAGTTCCACTATTTATTTATCCAACTACCGGATAAAGTAAATGTAGGCCAGTTAGATATATTCTGCTTTTCTGAGAATTTTATTTTTATTCTAAAAACAGAGAACTGTTGAGTAAACTGTATTTTTCTCTAGACATGTTAGCTTTTATTCAGTCCCATTCATTAAAGATAAACTTTTTTTACGTAGAGTTATCTATATTTTTCTCGTAAATATCTACGTAAAAGTCTAATATACGAGCTTCAAAACAACCAAATAAACATCAATCAGTAAAAATACTAAGAGTTTTTTTTTTTTTTTTTTTTTTTTTTTTTTTTACATTCCAGATGAAATTGAGGACGTGGAAATGTACCTTTCCAATCAAAACGAAAAAGAACATTTACTAAGCATCAATTAAGTCATTACAAAAAATTATACATTGTGCATATATCAACATAATTTTAAAGCAAACATTGAATTTTAATTTCTGGCGTCAGAAGCATGTATAGCCTAGCTTTCCCACTTTTCATTTCGCTTTACGTTACGTTGTGACTCTCTTTATTACGTTAATAAATCTTCTTACTACGTTAATTTATCATTCATACAGCTCTGAAGTTAGCCATTTTGAATGATATTGCCTATTGTTGGGTAATCAGATATTTATTTGCTTTTTAATTACAGCATCGTATTCCTTTCTATATCCTTATCCTTTGACTATATGTATGCGTAACTCTTCATAGTTCTTAGCTTTGCTTTATACCCTTTTAAATTGTAGAAGCATATTTCTGGACTGTGTGAAAGAATGAGCTATTGAAAAATAATATGCTTGTTCATGTTTTACAAAAATTCTGTAATAATGTGGTCATAAGTATGTGAGGTTAATTTCGTTTATTTAACCAGTTATTTTATGCTGAAATCTTTACTGTGACTTCTATCTTTCCGTTTCCCCGTCAGAATGAAAATTAGCTCGCGTAGTGAAGGTTTGAGATTATTAAGAATGATTGGGTTCTGCTTCTTGAAGGCCACGTTATTTGGTTTGCTTAAGAACCTTGAATTCTCGTCGTAAATGCTGACGGATTTGTAAGCACGAGGTGTTCTTTCTGTACATCTATCTGAGTTTAAAATAAAAGGTTCCCTTTTTCCGGTTTCTGTACTTACTTTTAAACTTAGCCATAAGTCGCTCTTCACTGAAGTGACAAAAGTCATGGGATACCTCCTAATATTCTGTCGGTCCTCCTTTTGCCCGGCGAAGTGCAGCAACTCGACGTGGCATGGACTCAACAAGTCGTTGGAAGTCCCCTGCAGGAATATTGAGCCATGCTGCCTCTATAGACGTCCATAATTGTGAAAGTGTTGACGGCGCAGGGTTTTGGGCACGAACTGACCTCTCGATGATGTTCCATAAATGTTCGATGGGATTCATGTCGGACAATCTAGGTGGCCAGATCATTCGCTGGAATTGTCCAGAATGTTCTTCTAACCAATCGCGAACAATTGTGGCCCGGTGACATGGCGCATTGCCATCCATAAAACTCCCATCGTTGTTTGAGTACGTGAAGTCTTGAATGGCTGTAAGTGATCTCCAAGTAGCTGAAGGTATCCATTTCCAGTCAATGATCGGTTCAATTGCACCAGAGGACCGAGTCCATGCCATGTAAAAACAGCCCAGACCATTATGGAACCATCACCAGCTTGAACAGTGCCTTGTTGACAACTTGGGTCCATGGCTTTGTAGTGTCTGCCCCACACTCGAACCCTACTATCAGCTCTTACCAACTGAAATCGTGACTCATCTGATCAAGCCACGGTTTTCCATTCGTTTAGGGACCAAGCGATATGCTCACGAGCCCACGAGAGTAGCTGCAGGCGATGTCGTACTGTCAGTAAAGGCACTCGAGTCGGTCTTCTGCTGGCATAGCCCAAGGAAGACAAATTTCGTCCGCCGCACTGTCCTATCGGACACGTCCCTCGTACGTCCCACATTGATTTCTGCGGTTCTTTGACGCAGTGTTGCTTGTCTGTGAACATTGGCAACTCTACGCAGACGTCGCTGGTCTCAGTCGTTAAGTGCAGGTGGTCGGCCACTGCGCTGTACATGGTGGGATGTTATGCATGAAATTAGATACTCTCGGCACACTCTTGATACTGTGGATCTCGGAATGTTGAATTCCCTAACGATATCTGAAATGGAATGACATATGCGTCTAGCTCCAACTACCATTCCGCGTTCAAAGTCTGTTAATTCTCGTCGTGCGGCGATAATCACGTCAAAGCCTCTTCACATGAATAACTTGAACACAAATGAAAGCCCTGCCAAAGCACTTCGCATTTATACATTTTTTACGCGATACTACTCTGCCATCTGTATATTTGCATATTGCTATCCCATGACTTTTGTCACTTCAGTGTACGCTGTCAAAGATTTGGTCAGAGTTTACAGCAGTGAAAGATATCAAACTTTACAAGCAGTTATTGTTAAATATATTATAATGTTATCTAATTAAATGTATAAAATATGTCATATTCTTATTCAATATACCTAAATGGTAAATTTTATAAGCAATTATTAAAACACGTTTCTAAACATTATGAATAATGAGTAACGGCTACAGACTAACGTCGTCGTTTGCCTCCAAATCTTATCGCATATCTTGTTACATTATTTCCCTCATCTGTCAAATTTTGTAGTCCATATGCGTAACATTCGGTACTTTAACTAGTTTTGTGGTAATACCCTTCATAAATTTACATTAAAAAATAATAATAGGGTTTACAGTTTAGATTATTTTTACTTTTAAAGTCTTTCAATGATGGTAGTGTACTTGAAACGGACTTCAAATACCTTAGAGTTTAAAATAAATGTCTGTACTGTGTAAAATACAGTAGAACCTCGATTATTCGAGATAACTGGCATCGTATCGCAGATAATCGAAAGCTTGGTTAATGGGGACTAAATTTTAAATATTGTCAGTTTTGCTTTCACCAAGGTTTTCTAAAATTGTTCATTTAAAATTATAAAAATAAGTGCATAAGGGCTATTATTGTTATTTTAGCGATGCCCAATCAGTGCAGTTGTTAGCGTCGCTGATTGCCGTGCAGAAAGGCCCGGGTTCGAATCTCGGAGAAGGACATGAATGTTTGTAAAATGTATAGTATCTGTGAGGCATGGGGGGCACTCCAAATATGCCGCTAGCCGAAAATCCTCTCGAGAAGTTGTGGTAGATGAAGAGGGATAGAAGGCCCTCGGACTCGTTCCTCCAGGTGTTCGGTGTTCTCCATCAAAACTGGGAGCGGAAGTGAGCTAAATCGCACTGTCACCTGTAAGGTGCTCAAGGCTGTTGCCAACGGCAGGCGTAATCTTGCGCTCCTTGTCACGAGGAACTTCGTGGGCTTGGGCTGATTATACGTCAGACAAGTGAGCATCAGCAACGAAAATAACAACAACATTATTAAGACACAATAACACGCCGAACAAATACTAACTCAGAAGTCAAACAACAAAAACCAGCGTTATGTTTTCAAATTTTCACAGGACTAGTTTCGATGGTTTTACCGAACCACTATCCTCAGCTGCAAAAGCGCAAATGAACGAGATAGGATGTAATGATTAGATAAGATAAGAAAGCCTGGACAGGAAATAAGCTAGTGGCGCCATCTGTTGATGAAACCAGAACTAAAACATAATTTCTTTGAAGGTCGAAGGCAACGATGGGTTGGAATTAGGATCTTTATAGCTAAAAAGCTGCACATATTTTCCAGAAATTTAACTTTTGGGTCGTTTATTCTCCCATCAATAAAATGTCGAGTTCCATATTCAAGGACCCCATTCCGGATATGAATTCCTGGTGTATTTATAGAATTCCTTGCCAGTGTGGTTTAATTTACATTGGCCAAACTAAGAGAGCCTTAAAATTCCGCGTCAAAGAACATGAGGCGTATGTTAGAAAAAAGGAAACACAGAAGTCTTCTGTTGCCCAACATTGTTGGTCCGAAAATGACACTTTTTCTGCTGCCAAAATTATTCAAAAAACATCTTCCATTGGAGAACTGGATTTTCTAGAGGCATTTCACATTCAAAAAGATCTTTCTGTTCCAGTTAACGATCCTAATTAGAATCCATCTTTGCCTTAGGCCTTCAAAAAATTATGTTTCAGTTCTGGTTTCATCAGCAGATGGCGCCACTAGCTTATTTTCTTCTCAGGCTTTCTTATCTTATCTAATCATTATATCCTATCTCGTTGATTTGCGCTTTTGCAGCTGAGGATGGTGGTTCGGTAAAACTATCCAAACTAGACCTGAGAAAATTTGAAAATATAACGCTGATTTTTGTTGTTTGACTTCTGTATTAGTAATAACATTATTATTTTAGCAAACCCATTTATTAATAGATATTTTTTCCCTTCAGGTAAACAAAAAATGCCTGCTATATATATATATATATATATATATATATATATAATGTTGTATGATCTTAAATTCATTTAGTGCGAAAACAAGTTACTACTACTTGCCCAATATTTAGTAAATAAATTATATATATATATATATATATATATATTTGTAAAGTAACTGGAATAAACAAACTCCATCAAAATTTGCGCATGCAAAATTCGTCAAATTTCTTACGTAATTTTTTATCTGAAACCAGATCTCTTTTTTTTCTTACGTCTATTACCTCTTCCTATAACTATCTTATGATTAATTATAACAGAAACCTTCGAAATTGATAGCGTTCTTAACTGAATCTATGCCAAACACAAGGTCGTTGCTTTGATAATTTTATATTTTACTTGTTTCTCTTCTAATTTTATTACATTTTCTCAATGGAATTTCTTAAACTTGATATCAGCTGCATTAATAGAAGCCTCGGTTAATAGAGGTTCTACTATATACGTTCTAAACTGCACAACCCTCGGAATTTTTTTCTGATAATTTAACACGTCGGTTTTTTTGTAGGATGACGACTTCTTTGTGCCATGTGGATTCATTAGGTTTCAAGCACCTATTCGTGGACAAAAGTCTCATTCTTCACTACGTGTGTCGACAGCTTCATCGGCATTACTCAACTCAGCTTCGTTCCCATGAGAGACATCTCGCGGCCTGGAGACGTTACCTGAAAAAGCATCCGGATCTTGCTAAATCCACGGTAATCCTTAAATATCCTATCCTTTTAGACGTGAGTAAAATTCTTAATTACCAAAGGATTTCGATGTTAAGTTATAGAACTATGAATAATATAATTTAACACAGCTACATATTAGGCAAAAGCAATTATATATGAATTATATTATTTGCGTGATTTACCTTTTACACTGAATTTTATTATTAAATTCCTTGTGAATAACAGAGCTATTAAAAGTCATTGTACTAAATAAAACGTTTTCTACTTGTTTCTTTTTTAAAGGGGGGTATTTCATTTATTATTACAGGATCCTTTTAGTTGTTTGCATAAAGCCAAATGATTGTCTTTGTGAAATTGTGCCTTTATTATATTAGGTGATCAGACAGGCAATCTAATCATAAAATTCTAACCTTGACGTAACCACCACGTCATGTACACTGCGAAGAAAAAAAAAGGACAGTTCTATATCTCCCGTTCTACTGGGCCGATTGACGAAATACAAATTGCGTTTTTCATGTCTCGAAAGCGCAACTTAGAATATGTATTAGATTTATATATAGCATTGTTCTAATATAGGTATTTTGACACAAAATTGGACTTTTTCTGAAATGACATGCAATTAGTTTTTTCATATTTGGATTCTACGACTCGAATTATGCCAAACTCCCAAGTTTTGTAAAAATCCCACGAGTAGTTTTTAAAAAATTAGCTTTCAAAATTTTAGCTCCTCATTGTTAACTCAGTTTGCGATGTATTTATTAATATCTCTTTTTTTAGGGAACTTATTTGATTCCTTCCTACACAGTTTCAAAATTTAGGTTCATTCCAAATAAAATTCACCCATTTTTTATGATTTATTTTGAAAATTTGTATTTTAAATTAATTTTATAAATGTTTCGGAAAAAAATGTTTAATTATAACCTATAAAATTTTTACAATCATCTTAAAGAAGTTGTATTTCTAAGCATACCTGCAAAAAATTAGAGATTTTTATTAAAAAATTCCGAAGATATACGTGAATTTATATATTGGCGGGTTTTGAAATTTGGCATATTTGCTGAAAGCGATAATGACGTAAATGTGGTTTACTCACTTTGTTAGAATTATTTGAAAGTAGGAACGCGTTGACGTTTTTTCCGCTCCTGCGCAATAGAAGAGAAAGGAAAATAGGTTGCCATTAATTAAGAAGTTCGCCAAGTGAATTATTCTTGGCTCAAATTGAAAAAAAAAATGCGCCAAGATAATTTTTTGAATTTTTCCGTAAATTTCGCACCAAATTTTACAAAATTTAATATTTAGGCATAATTTGCGTCTTATAATTGAAATATGGAAAAAATATTGGTTCGTTATTTCAGAAAAAGTCCCATTTTGTCTCAAAATACCTATATTAAAACAAAGCTATATATAAATCTAATATATATCCTAAGTCGAGCTTTCGAGACATAGAAAACGCAATTTGTATTTCGTCAATCGGCCCAGTAGACCGGAAGATACAAAACTGCCCCCCCCCATTTTGTTTTTTTTCCTGCAGTGCACATGAGACCCAGGACTGAGTACTTGTTTGCAGCTGTATTTGTATTTGATTTGTATTTGTATTTGATTCGTCCGTCATTTAGAGAGTTGTAACTTCTATGGTGAAATACACTTAAATTAAATGTTCAACCTAAAGGCTAGACGCGATTTATTATCTTGTCATGTTGACCAGTTATCTCTCTTAACTATTTAACTGTCAGCACAAATCACAAGTTACTTAAAATTCATATAAGATATTTTTGACGTTCCCGATTCCTTACAACCTAAAATTTTAACACATATTAAACTGGTAACTTTTCATATAGAAATTGTTACGAGATGATGCTACCTGCTTTGGTCTAACATTCAAAATAATGAACAAGCGAGGTTATGAATTCAAAACTAAATACCTGATCGTCTATTCCAAACTAGTAAACTCCAAACTCGTAAACTGATCTCCAAACTCGCAAACTTATTCCAATATTAACCATTTTAGCTTTCGCAGAACCAGGACGAACTAGTTCTTTTTGAACATCTCGACAAAACTGTGGTGCATGCTATTTAATTTCTAGTCTGGGAAAATATTGCGGCAAAGAGCCAAGAAACACTGAGTAAAGATCAAATTCAAAATATCTGCTAGCAAAATTTAAGAAGAATTGTCACATGGTCTGAAGACAATTTCATAATATCCCGCTAATGTTTCCTCCGTAGCCGAAAAATACAAAGCCTTCTTAACTTTTAAAGTAATTATGTAAATAAATTTTAAAAGAAAATAAGTTACTGCCATCAAAGTGTTCCATCAGTTCTACAGCTTGTCTGGAAGCAGTTTATAGAATTGGAGACATGGATGTCATCAGTGATTTCTTCAGATCAATAATGATGGAAATAAAACCGTTATCAAACCTGATAGCTGGCTTCAAGTGAGCGTAGGAAAATATATTGCCGATAATCTTCGCTACCAACTACTTTTACTGGTTGACCTACGCGAAGATCTTCCAGAAATATATTCTCTCTATCCTCTCCTGTGCGAAATAGAGCAGCGGGCACTTCTCTTGTGAAATGTCCCGGCTATGTACACACAACTGATCGCCGAGCGGAACTGTTTCGGCTAGCAGTCTCCCGTTCAAACTAGTGCTGGAAGAAAGTCGTTTCTCAGAAGAGGCTTTTAAAGGGCCGCTTTACCAGGTGTGACGCAAAAAAAACGAGACTGTGTAGCTTGAGAGCAGATGGGAGTTGGCACAACTGCTTTGGTGACGTCATGCCGCACACCTCCTCTATCCATGTGGCCAGTTTCGACCTAACCGACCACGTCAGTCGGGAGTACTGCGTCATTGAGTGAACACGTCCAAGTGCATTCTGCAGGAAAAATGTCTGATGTTAATACCGAACAGCGAATCAACACTAAGTTTCTTGTGAAACTTAAGAAATCAGCCACGGAGGAAACATTTCAAATGGTAACCGAGGCTTATGGAGACAAAACTTTGTCTCATGAACGTGTGTTTGAATGGCATAAGTGGTTTTCAGGGGGAAGGGACAGTGTGGATGAGGATGAATGTGCTGGGCCCCCCCTTGGGCGTTTATCACGATTGAATGGGTTCCCGGTGGTCATACTGTTAGTCAAGACTATTATATTGAAGTACTAAAAGACTTCGTTAAAAATTAAGGAAAAAAGACCACAGTTGTAGACTGATGGATGGCTCTTGCACAATGCACCCGCTCGCACGGCCCTATCTGTCAAGTAGGTTTCTGACCAGCAAGACCTTTACTGTGATGGGACATCCTCCTTATTCACCTGATTTGGCTCCATGCGACCTTTTTTTTTAATTTCCTAAAGTTAAATACTACTTAAAGGGAACCCACTTTACCTCAAATGAAGATCTTCAGGCAAAAACGGAAAATCTCCTGAAGGGCCTTCCAAAAACCAACCTCGTTCCAGAACTGTTATTAGCAATGGCAGCACCGAATGAATGCTGAAGGGGACTACTTTGAAGATGATAATGTCACAGAGACCTGATTCTGTAAATACAATGACGTGTTGTACCAATCTCGTTTTTCTTGTGTCACACCTTGTATGTTATAATCTTAATATGTTCGTTATAAATAGGTACTTAAGCCTGAAAGTGAAAGAAGTTCATGTGCTTTCTCTGTTTAAAAAAATGGAGAACTGCTCCCAATAACTTATTAACACAATTTCAAAATTCTACGTCATCAGAAGTGCCGTTTTATGAAAACTTACAAAGTACAATTTCTACGTTTGTCAACTCTGTCGCAGGTGAAAGAACTCTCTAAGAGACTAGATCTACCCAAAAGCTCAGTAAGTTTGAATTTAAAACTGGACCTGAGAGATTCAGGTCTGAGTGATGAGATCACTTAAGAACCAAAGCGATTCGATATTCACTGAAAGCTTCTAAAGTAATGGAACAAACTTCAAGGTTCACATAACAACAACATACACAAGTCAAAATAAACACATTTCATCGTAAAGGCATGGTGACATGTTATTAGGTATTATAGAATGCTTTTGTTTTTCCAGACACACAGAATTTTGCAAAACAAAAATATAGAACCGTTTCAGCATCTTCACACATAAAGTCTTTCGCAGTGCAAAAACATAGAAGCTTTTCAAATACACATATAAAAGCAATGATTTTCGCACATGCTGTTATTACTTTTTTCCTTTCTCATTTTTTCTTCTGTATTTTTATTTTCATATATTTTATTTGAATGTACGTTCCGTTTGTGGCATGGACTTGCCTATAAATTGATGACTTTTATATTCTATGTTTTTAATTAATAGTGGTTTTATAATTCTCTCCTACCATTCAAGTAACTTTTGGTCCAAACAACTTTTGTACTAAAAAAAGTCTCATTTCTTTAACCACGTCTCTATCAATTCCACTGAGGGATCCACTGTCCCAGAGTTTCTGGCGTTATGTGTTTCCGAAGAGCGTATTTTCATTCGGATATCTCGCTATCTGCGATATAATCGAAGATAAATTTTCGCAATCAGAGCTCATGCACACTTACTGGAGACTTGTATACCAGATCGAAGAAGGCGGATAGCATCAACTGTATTTCCGTTGCGAAAGAAGCTCTTCACAAAATTAAGAAGTACATTTGATAACCTGACAGCTTATCCTGTGAACATAAATTGTATAATGAAAAGTATTTTGTCACTCTTTAAGAATTTTTCTGATAGTTTTGAAGCACTAGTGTTTGATTTATATATTTTTCCTTTACCCATATAATCACCTGGTTCTAGAAAGGCTTCAAATATTTTACGCTTGGTTTCTTACCTAATTTCAGTGTAACCGTTATCCATAAATTGCACTCTGTGATGAAGTCTTTAGACATCAACTGAGGTGTTTCATTTGGCTCTAATAAATAGCCAATTCACTAAAATTCACAATATCTGAAGCAAAAGCTTTCATACGCGAATTTAGTATTAAGTTCAGGTTATTCCAATTAAATTGTTTTCCTTGTAGAGACGTTAGGTTAACTGGAAGAAGAAGAGATGAAAAATGAGCAACGCCTTCGCCACGAATCGAACCACAGGCCTCTGGAATACGCGCCCAGTATGCTGACCACTACACTACGAAGGCATGCTAAGAAGGCGGGAGAAGTACCTTATATACTCCCCCTTTTTCTAAAGGGCGATTGGGGTTTTAGGGGACCCAGTCGCCAAATCCTGGATGTGAAGAATCATCACCCACCCCCTTTTAGTTCGGGCGTCACTGTAGAGACATTAGGTTAACTGGAAGCAGTAGAGATGTAAAATGAGCAACGCCTTCGCCGGGAATCGAACCGCGGACCTCTGGAATACGCGCCCAGCTTGCTGAACACTACACTACGAAGGCATGCTAAGAAGGCGGGAGAAATACCTTATATCCTAATTTTAAGGTATTACTCTTTTCTATTTCTTCTTGGCTTTCGTCGCAATATTTCTTTAGTTCAGGCAAACTCAGTTAACGTGATTTTATTTTTTATTTATTTCTTCCTTGTTCATTGTTGATGCATTATTTCAAACAAAATCATTACTAATACATTATTCTGCATGAGTTCGAATAACGTGTTCATTACGATTATTACAACATGAAGTTCTTCTAGAAAGTAACACATATTTTCTTTAGTATTCTGAGAGAGAATGTAACATTAAATATTTTTATTTAAATTTTGAGGGCAACGTACCACCATGAATTTTTTTAAAACATAATTTATTTTAATGATTTTCCAGTTATGAAACTCCTTTACAAAGCGGCCGGAGAAAATGATTTTACAAATATAGGAGCTTCATAATGTCTTAAAACCCTAATTTCAAAATTCGTCTTATTATATATTCTTCTTTTTCGTAAACTTTCCTTGAATTTCTGTGTATTATAAAAATTTGCTTCTATTTCAGTATTTTCCACAGTCGTCTGTTAGTGATGTTATATTGCAAGAAGTGATAAAAGCATCCATTCTTCTGGGTATAAACAAAGTCAAGTTGTCACATATTGCTTGTCAAAACAGCATGTCGTAGATTACACCAAGCGCATATTGCTAGTCTTTAGTCCTTTCGGATTTTATTATCAAAACAACGTTTTATTTGTAAACTACCTTCTGGGAAGGAAAGTTATACGGTTTCTGCATATTACGAAAGTAATTCAGGTTCCAAATTAGTTCCCTGACATTATGAAAGCTCTATGTCTTAGGATACCATATTTTATGATATGTTTGCTCAGTATAAGTACATCGGTGGCTAGCTGAATATAGTTTCATAGATAAATACCAAAACCATTGGTATATTATGTCATCTAGTCAAGTGAATAAATTCGGCACAAAACATTAAGATATATGAATTTAGTCATATGAACAAATTCGGATAAAACATTAATAACATTTTTGTAGGTACCTAATATTACACTGTTTAAGTGGCAAAACGGAAGTTTATTCGTTTCGCTAATTATTGATAATTTATTATCCACAAAGTCATTCATTTATTTTATGTAGCTCCTAGACCTAACTAATATTTCAACTGCTTTGAAAGGTTAGTCGTAAATTGATTGCGTAAAGTACAAAAGCTAACAGCAGTTTAGAGTATACAATTTTAATATCAAAGCACTTGAACAATAACCAATAAAAGTTCAATATCCTTAGAAAAAAATTTAAAGATCTCAAATGAGTGGCAAAACTCGTGTGGGGTTAGCACGATTATTAAAAATAATAGGGGTTTATTTTATTGGAATTTTAATATTCAAAGTTTCTTGCCTATTTTTCCCAAGTATGGTAGTTCGTTCTAATATTCTTATGAGTTTTAATATATATATATATATATATGTATATATATATGTGATGTACCAGCTTTTGTCCAGAATAAATACATTGGTGAAGAATCATAGATGTAGTCGTAGCTTAAATTATCAGACGTAGCTTAAATTATCAGAAATTTAAGTTTAAAAAACAGGATCCATTTATTATTGGTCAGGAGAAATAGCAGTTACAAAATCAGATATCCGGAGTAAATAAAAAAAGAATTACTAATAACTTTCTATATGAAGTTTACTGCATCGTGACATTTAAGAAAAAGCCGCCGATATTCTTTTGCGAGTCCTTTTATAGCCTCTGGAAAGGCGGAGCTTCCAAGAAATGACGTCAGCCTCATCAGCCAATCCAGTTCGCTTTAAATATTTCCAGAACATTCTATAACTGTATGTGTAGAAAAGGCGGGAAAAACAACTTGACTACGGGGCTGTGGATTTGATTCCACGTACTTTCAAATAAGAGACCGTCGACATTAAAAAATGAAAAGAACATACAGTTAGAATTTTAAGTGTATTCTTGACTATGGAATTTTATTATTACATATATATATATATATATATAAGAGATTTGTAGAGATCATTTTGAACGTAGCATTTTGTTATACTTGAAGTATATTAGTGTAGTTCTACAACGCTTAAGTGTGTAAGGATATGAAATTCATAATGTTCATGTAAATTACAATTTGCTGTTTAATCACCGAGTGACGTTTCAAGCATTTAAAAACTTGCATACCTGTACAACCTGTGTTTATAAACTTTATATTTCAGTAATTAAATACGTCATGCATCGAAAAGATGAACCTAGTATCGAAACCATTATTATTCCTTTTGCTGTTAATGTATGATACAGCCCTATTATCTGAATAAATTAGAGAATACCCATTTCGGATAACACTTGTTTTCGGATGATACGTGGGATTTTATTCACATCATTTATCAAAACCATGTTTTGCAATGCACTAACATATCCATTTTGCAATATTATTTATCAGTATTACTTAAAATGGTGACTGAGTTAACTGGAAGAGAAACAAGTCGATAAAAAAATTTTAAATTTGGCAAAACTGCAACCATATATCAGCAAAGGTACTGTATAAAACTCTGCCAATTAGCTATAGCTGATAGGTCAACACAAGACCCTCTTCTTCAGAAGCTTGAACTTATGCCCTGTCGGATTCTTCAGGAGCAAAATATTTTGCTTCTGAAAAGAAGTATGTATGTCTGATTACGAGATCACTGTTGATGCGGTAGAAGCATTTTAAAGAGAGCAAATTCAGTTTGCAGAATGAACTGAGAAGTGGTCTCTCATAAGCATTTGTGAATGACGAAACATCGTGAAAGCTGAGAACTTGATTATGGTCAAGAACTATCAAGAAAACTTAATGGAGATAAAGCAAGCTGTCATGATATTATCAAGAAAACTCTGAAAATATATCATGTTTATATAAACTGGATGCCATGTAAAATGTCCTGAGTTCTTGAACGGAATAATACCCAGCTCTGGTTTAGACAAGATTTCCAAAGCAGCAATACAGAATTTGGAAACACATTGAAGATTCCCAAAAATTTCGATTTCTGTTCCCTCAACGAAGTTAAAGTTTATTTATTTTGTTTAATATCCTTGGAAAAGTACTTGCAGCATTCTGAATAAAACCTTCTGAAAAAGCATGGTCTAATAATAGTAAAGTGATTGTACGCTGTCTCTATTTATTGACGTTTCCAGCGCCTTCAGCGTCGAACTGAAGAAATGTGTGTGTGTGATTATGGCAAAGCCTCGATGGCTATCTGCCTAAGAGGAGGGATGCCTTCGTGGAGGACGTTTTAAAGGAAACTGGCTCGCATACACGTTACACATGAGGAAAACCACGAAAACGCCCATGCAGCCAGCCCGTTCGCGGGATTCGAACCTCGGACCGAACTACCAGTGTTCAGCGATTTTACCGCTCGGCCGCTGGTGGGCGAACTGAAGAAATGAGAATTCGTATCCGAAAAACGTATTGGTATTCGCATACTTATACAAATGCATGAAAGCGCTTAGGTGAAAGTATATAGATTAATCAATTTGATGTAAGATACAGCAAACAGCTTTCTCGCAAGAGCAAAAATTTGCACTAATCTTCAAATATATCTTTCGCATATACCTTAATACTATTTAAAACAAAATTCAATTTCCTGAGCTAATTATTCTTTACTATATAAAATAGCCCAATTTTAACCTACAAAAGCCACAAAAAATATAAGTTTCTGTAATAAGTAATATAAGTTTTTCTGTAATATAAGTTTTCCACAAAAAATATAATTCTTTTATAAATATTAATAGAAACATTCTTTTGCATTTCAAGTAACTAAAAATTTTATTGCCCAATAGTTTCTTCAAGAACTTTTCACTGTTCTTTTAACATTCGCCCAACAATTTATCTACTAATATTATTTTCATCAATAAACTAATAACAACCGATCAAGCTAAGCTAGGATCGATTGAGATATCAGGCCGTATATCTGACTACTGAAAGCTGAGTGATTAATAAATGTTTATCATTTCGTAAGAATTTTTCATTTCTTATTATTGCTTATCAGCTTCTGTAATTTCGAAAATGAAAATTAAAAAAACTATTAAACATCTATATAATATCTATATAAATATTAAAAACGCTCAGAATTTTCTTGAAGTACTCATCCCTTTTTAATGTTACATCCGAAAAAAATATTATTCCCATTTTTATTTCAAAAATCGTTGCTGCAAAAATAATATACTACATAGTTGCTGCTAAAAATTTCTAGGAAAAAATGTTTAAGGAGAACTACATTTTAATTTCATTCCTCAAGTCTTTCGCTTTCTTTCTTAGCATGAGGATTTCATTTTTTACGCTGCGTACGTCATCAAAATGGATTTAATTTCAAAGAGAAATGTGACTTTTTTTTCTCCCTAATTTGTTTTCCTTTCTCTAGACAATCAAGTAACGCACGCAAAAAGTACGACTCTCTGATGCAATTAATGTTGCAGATTCGTTGGTGCTGCCATCTGTTGTAGAATATTGTCATTAATGAGTAAATTCGAAAAATGTTAATTTAAATATGTTTTGCAGAGTATTTCAATCTGAACACTTCTCAAAATTAAATATGTAGTTGAATTTAATGGGAGTAATCTCATTACTTATTCTGCATATTTAAAACGAATTAAATTTCATTAAATTAACATAGTCGCAGTACTGTTAACAAAGTACTTTTCCAAATGTTCCAATGAGTTTTCTCTCCCCCTCCCTTGGAAAAAAAAAGTAATATTTTATAATTGTTCGTATTTTATTCATGTAAATCATATTATTTTGCATACTTTAAATGATGAAAAGTCTACTATTGATAAAGTAAATCAGTAAAATATTGCTTCGTCTACCCATCTGCTGAACGGGCTACCTGTAAGGCTTTCATCTCAATTGTGTAGACTAGTTTCCTACGGAAAGAGCTGCAAGAAATTATCTCACTTCATAGGTAGATAGTTGAAGTGTGCTCTGCCAATGATCAAATAATCCTGCCCATAAAAGAATGAATGAAAATTGTGTACATCTATCACATAAATGATATGTAATATAAATTTAGTTAAATCAAAGGATATAAGTAATGAACTTTTTTTCAGCAACACTTGCTATCGAATCAACACTTGCTATAATACTATAGAATGAGTGCTGGTCATTAAAACAATTTAATAATTTACCTTTCGTTTCGTATTATTACATGTTCGTCTTTTTTTTTTTTTTTTTTTTTTTTTTTTTTTTTTTTTATCAGCTTTTTTACTTATTTATATTTTGATTGTGAAGCTGAGTTTTTCTCGGTTTGATGTCAAATATTACAAAGTCTGCAATTTAAAATTCATTTAAACCGGATGTGATTTTCAACTTAATAAAACCCTTAAACATTTGGCGTCAAAAATTTATGAGCCTAGATAAATACATCTCAGGCTGGATAACCCCCCCCCCAAATGAAATAAAAATTATTCTCCTTCTTTGCAGCTCCTTTAGAAAACAGCTTCAGCAGTAGAATTCCCCCCTCCTTAAAAACAAATGATCCTCATTTAAGTCCTTAGATATCTATGTAAGAACTTCCAGCTAACTATATTTTAATGCCCATATAATAATAAACATAGATAAATAATGATGTTTAATGCCAGATGAATAATAACTTTTTCTACAATGTACAAATAGTTTTCTTTAAAATGTTAGCTTTCTTACTCATTGATTCTTAATTATGTGATTTATTAACTATTCCTTTTCGCTTCCTTTCACATTCTAATCACATATTCATCTCTAAAGCCAAATTTGCATATTTCTCTGAAGTATTTTAGGATGTACTTTGTTATATGATATAAAACATTAATAAGCCATTTATTATCTTCGTCTGTTTAATTCATTACGGCAAATCATACGAGGCTATGATTAAAAATATCTGTCTTCGGATAAGACATAGTAAAGAGCACTGGTCCGTTATAGAAGGGGAAACACCCATGCAGCGAACCTCTTAACCACGATTCGAATCCAGGTTAACAATTCTGTTCTTAAATAAATTGGCAACAAATATCTATTTATTTTATGCTTGTTTACTTTTGTGCCTTTTCTAATCATATAAGTGATGTTTAAAAAAGTGTTTAAAAAAATTGCTATCATATTGTTGCGTTTTTTTTTTTTTTTTTTTTTTTTTTTTTTTCTGACACCAGTAGTTACGTTATTTTCTTCATTCACGTTCGTACGGGGTTCGTTGATTTGGAGTGAATAACGACGACAGCACTTGATGGAATATCGAAACACACTTTATTTCGCCAATATTATTCAGGACAGCTCCAAAATTACGTTACAGTCGTCGAAGAACTACTATAAATACGCTGGAACAATCAGCGACACAGCCTTCAGGTTATCAGGCTATAACGGTGGAGATAGCTTCACTGCAGAGCACCCGAGTACAGCTCCCGACTCTGCTTGGTTGTTCTCGGAACTCCACGTACTCTCGAGACTCTCCACGCTACAACTCGTGATGCACTCGACGACAAACGAGCACAGCTCCGGACTCTTCGGTTCAGTCATTCCCGGAGCTCAAAACACTCTCTCGACGATGCACTAACCGCGATACACTACGAGACTCTTTCGGTGCACTCGACGACCCACTCGGCACTCGCTGCCCGACTGTCAACTCGATCGACTCCGTAAGGATTGACTCGCTAGACGAGACACCAACTGGATACTAACTAACTCGCACTCTAGACGAGGCGCACACACTAACTGACTGCGGACCAGCAGGGTTTATATAGATTTCGGCATGTGTTCGAGAGCATTCTGGGCTAAACCGGGAAGAATTCGTTCCAGAAGGTTCTCCATCTGTCCATGGCATATCGCCAATTTTGTCGCCAAATGAGCGATATCTCGCCAAATGGGGAAACCCTGCCTTCCCTTTATGGCAACCCTAAAACTGCAATGCGAGGAAGCTATTACCACGCCTGTACATTTCGTAACAATATATTTTTCATTCGCAGCCAGAACTAAAATCTCTGGTTCGAAGAGGAGTGCCTGAACAACTGAGAAGTCGTGTTTGGAGCTCCCTGTACAGGATGAAAGTTAGAGACATACGTGAAACTAAAGGACCAAAGTACTTTGAAAATCTCTGCACTAAAGCAGCAGAAGCAGAGGTATGTAAATTTCAACTATCATGCTTAGAGCTGGTTTGTACCTGTTGAAATGAGTCGTCGTTATATATATATATATATATATATTGTTTGTTTGTTTCTCAGGCCTTTTGTCAAAGTTCAATTAAATATTCTCGGTGTGAAAGTTTTGCCATTTCCTAAAAATGAGTGAACATGTATGTAATCATACACAAAAGTAATAATGTGATATTCAAAATAAAAGAACAGTGTTTCCATTTAATATACAAGATGTATGGAAAAAGTGGGTACATACTTCATTACCTTAACATATTTATCCTAAATACTACAAATTACTACAAAATACGATTTCAAAATATTGATTACAAATTTTCACAAAATGAAACACAGTACTTTGAAAACAGTTTCAAAATTGTGAGTGAAAGTGTTTTCACACAGTGCCGTCTTAATTACACGTGTCATTGGGCACTTGCTCGGGGGCCTTACGAGCGTAGGGTCCCCATGCTAATCTGTGCATGTCAACTGACTTGCCATTAAGGTATGTATGTGCCTACCCTAAATTCGTCACTTTGGAGAAAATTTTCGAAAATGTTTTATTTATTCATTTTATAGGCCATACATTTAGGTTTCCAAAAATGCTTTATTTTTGTTTTTACAATAACTAAAAGAAAAGTTGTAAACCGGAAGTGAATTTTTGGATGCCGGAAGTTGGCATTTAAATGGTCGTAAAAATTTAAACAATAAGTTTAAACAACTATTTTCTAATTATTAAACAATATAAAAGCTGTAAAAGGAACACATCTTTCACTGTGTGACACTTGCTTACATACTTGACCTTGCTGATAAAATGCCTACATGGGAAAACTCTAAACAATAATGAGTGTTTTAATAACCTTTTGAGGACTATTTTACCTAAAGAAACTTTCGTCCAACTGAAAGCATTGCTTTTAGGTGCACATATTGCTGTATTATTATTTAATTCAAGATATTTAGGACTTTTACCTATTTTCAGGTATATAGAAATAAAAATTAATCCCATTATGCTTGAAAGCTACGTGGAAATAGACAAACAGCGAATTCAGAAATCGAAACGCTAATCTCTACAAGCAACAAAGTTATCCAGAAAAATGCTAAAAGAAAGTCAAAATTAGTTAAAAATGAAGTAAAAGAGAGCCTAACATACAAATACGGGGCGGTTTAAAGTTCTAAAGTGGCTACAAATTTTTTTATGCTGTATTAAAATCTTTAAATGCATTTTCTGACTCAAAATGTATTTAGAATATTGAAATGAATGTTTTCCAAAATGTTTTATTCATCTTTAGCTATGTTCTGTAGCAAAATCTGATTTTTTTTTGTATTTATTTATTGATTTTATTGACAGTACTTTGAAGAAAAGAGGATTTTTTTTTTGTTTTAATTTTGAGTTTTTGTACTATGTTTTGAATATTTCAAAAATATTTATATGTACAGCAAATCTTTTGCTACAGAACACGAGTATGTTATTTATATACTGTGTAAAGATTATTGAAGTATATTGATAGGATCTATTATAGGAGATCTGGCGTAAATGAAAATTTTCACTAAAATTTTACTAAATATTATCTATATTTAAAAAATTAATTAAACGTTTTATAAAGTCCCATTTAAATTCATAGTTTTATATGTCATCTTAATCAAAAACATGTGTGTTTAATTAAAATTTTATATATTTTAAAAAAGTGCTTCGTATGTAGGCACATACCTTAATATGTTAGTTGTTGCTGTCTACGTCTGAGTACATTGATTTACTCAGACTTAGAAAGCAACAACTAACAGGGAAGGCATTGCGCCTGTAAGAAGTTAAAAGGAAAAGGATTCATATTTTTAAGTTTATAGAGCTATTCGAGAATGAATTTACTCAGGTCAATTTTCAATGCATGCTAACAAATTAAACTCAAATTATTTTAAGCAGAAATAAATTCTTCAACCGCATTTCAGAAATTTGTAAAACATTTGTAAAACAAAATGTGTTGGATTCAGTGATTAACGGCTTTGTCTTAATTAAAGCAGCATTATGCGTTTAGTTTGCAGTTTTCTGCATGAAAACATTATTTAAGAATATATCTGAAAATTGCATACCTGTAGGTAAGAAATATTTTGTGTTTAATGGTTTTTATAAACAATTTGTGATATTTTTTGCCTTAGTTTTAAAATATGGAGCTTGTGGAATTTGCCAATAACAGAAAAAAAATGCGGTGAAATTTCTGTATGAACACAGAATTTTGCTGAAAATTTTCTAAAAGAATCAATGAGTAAATGCGTTTCTTAGATAGCCACTGTTGTCGAGGTTTGAACGAAGCAGAGTTTCCGCAATTTTCTGATGTTTTCTTAAGCGAAACAGATCGCTGTGTACTTAGGGAGAATAATAACGCAGAAAGAAAAATTACAGAAAGATTTGAAGGAGAATGCAAATTTTCTTTTATTAATGTAACACATAATTCTTGTTTAATAATTCAAATTTGTATTTTAAATTACCATAATAGGTTTTTCTTTCATATGTTCATAATGTTTATGAACATACGATTAATATTTATAATTTGAGAATCTTTGTAAAAAAAAGGCTCAAAAACCACCAACTTGTACCCGTTGAATAACTTTTATTTTATCCGCTGTAAAAAATTCCCAAATTGCGCCATGGTGGTTGCGTTAATATGTGTGTGTGTAAGCACCTTATTTTGAACTTTTGGTATCTTTAGGTAAAAGAGTTTTGATAATTAAATTTTATTGTAAAATATCAACATTTCAGTTCTTTGAATAGAATTCCAATTTAACGAGATTCTAAAGTTATAACTGCTAATCTATACTAATGGCCTTTCCTATGCATTTTTGTATCTTCCTTTATGCTCCAGAACATTCGTAGTATACATGGATGCAATAATTATCATTTATTTATGTTTAGTACAAAGTACAGCGATGCAATTTATGAAAGATCCAAATATACGTATCCTTTTCAAAATAAAAACAGAAAAAATATTGAAATTTCTAGATTTTTTTTCATCTGCGTTGATGAAGAAATGATACAATATTTTCATTAAACTGAGGTTTTTAAATCCATATATTAAACACGTAAATATTTCTTTGATTATATTTTAATATTAGCCTTAAGAAGAGAATTAATATCTAGGCATCCTAAAAGTAATCTACATGAGCTTAGATACTCGATCTTATACTAAAACTATTTTTACTCTATGAGAAATTAATGACATTGATCACTTTAATGCAATTTAATCACTTTAATTTAAATTGATCACTTTAATGGAAATTATATCCTCATAAGTTCAAAGCAAAGCAATCCCGGCATGTTGTTTAAGTACGTCTTAGAATTAAACTGATGTGATTAATTTGTCTCTTCCTAGTTTAACTAATCCCTTCCCAGTTTCTAAATTGATTAAATTTCTTTTGATGTCCATGATCCATCGAAATTGTCTACTTTTACATCGACGTAAATTATTTTAACTAATTTTATTCATTCTTTTCGTATTCAGCGACCTTTCGAAATTTCATAGAGTTTCCTGAAGAGAATCTACTCTTTCATCTTCCATTCCATCGCTAATCTTAAGTTCCCCGCGGAAAATAACCTTTTACGCTAATTTTTCACGCTGTCAACTTTGATAGAAAATCGTAAAAATTGTTACGGGGGTAAGGCTAAGCGTGAAACGAAACTGTTCAATCGAAAAACACATCCGTAGAAGAGGCGTGAGAAAAAACTTATCAAATGTGACAATTTCAAATTTAAAGCAAAAATCCATAGAACTGATATGTTTAGAAAAATGTACTTCTGAGCTAACGAATATGGCTCACTTTGCAAACAGTTAACTGGCTATGATTTTTAAAAAAAGGGGGGGGGTAATCAAATACCAATTCGGAATCCAGCGTTTGACGCTTTAATCAATCATGTGATGCCATCTAGAGCATGGACAAAGTATAAAGATAGCTGTAGACATGGAATGTCTTGATTTTAATTATCTCTTCAGCAAGGCTGATATTCGATTTGTCAATATTTACATTCCATAAAATCTTTAATCGTCATTTCAAATTATAACATGACAACATTTTTAGCATAAAAAATGAGCTATGTAGAAACAATATACTAGTTTAGTTATCTAGTTTTGTGGATTCCAGATATGTAAACCGCCCAACCGAGATAGTGGTTATTGACTCCGACTGCCGTATCGAAGGGCCCGGGTACGAATCCGGAGAAGGCATGAATGTTTGTAAATGCACAGTGTTTTGCACAGTAGTGAGGCACTCAAAATATGCGAAGAGCCAAAAGTCCTCTCGAGAGGTTGGTATCATTTCAATTCAGTAAAAAACAGATCATTCAAAATTCTAGATAAGCAAAAGAAGAAAGGTTGCTTACCTTTATGATCCGCGTTCTTCGATTCTGGTCCGCCGCTTTTGTAGACTCCGATTTGGTTTCAAACTCATCTAAAATTGGCACTATTTTGTATAAGTCGCTTTATTTGACATTTCACACAAAAGAGGAACAATATCTAAATCATTGCAACATCAAAAACACTTCTAACTACTTAGCGTCATTTTTTTACATATCTAAATGCGTCATTATTCTACTGCGTCATTGTTCTAAAACATAAAACTCATCGTTGCCAGTTTTCAAAAAACAAACTTTCTTTTTCGATTCTCGTCGGTCTGGAGACTCAATCCGCTCCCCAAGGCGTAATGGCAGACCGCACATTGAGTTGAACAGTGTTAAACTAATGTCGCATACTGCGCATGCCCAGAAAACAATTTGGCGTAATTACTATGTTGGCGCGATTTGAAAAGAAGATAAATACGGTATATGGTAGATGTATCGCCATCTGATTGTAAACAAATCTGGCGTTTAAATCCTCGTAGAGTATAATATAAATGTAAATTAATTACTGTATTAAAATACCATTTTTTGCTGTACTGCTCAAACAACTAGAAAGCTGAAATTATTGCGAAGTAATGTGAAGCAGTGCTTGCATTCAAAATGTAAAATATAATACCTATGAAATTCTGCACATTCCTTTGGAACTGTACAAATTTTCGTTCAGAAAAAGACTGAAATTTAGGATATATTAGTTGAAAATTTATTCATTATACTTTTAATCAATAAAAACAATTCAGGATTTACCATACGTTCCATTCGTACATACATAAAGAAACACTGAGGGATATAACAAGTGCTTGCAAATAACACTGAAGAAGTTTTACAATTCCTTAATGCTAGTTATTAAATTCTTTGAAATGATAAAATAAAAGCGCGAATATACGCTAACAAACTAAGCGAGATACTCCAGTTTACAATTACTGAATTATAACATGTAAACAAATTACATTTAAATAACAAATTATTACGAACATATGTTAACAAATATTAAATGCACTGTTATTGACTAATTACAATGAAATATATATTAGAAAAATAAGCAAGTGCAATCGGTATGGACGTTAAAATAACTAATAAGCAAAGTTCCACAACACTACAATTGTAAACATCACTCGAACACACTCGACAGCCATGATGATCACGAATAAGCTAGCGTAGGGTTGCTTAGTCGCCAATATTTCTCCCCGCGCCAAAGGTACACCATCAAGCATGCGCACTAAGCGAAATTTGCTTAACATTGTTCAACTCAATGTGCGGTCTGCCATTACGCCTCCCCAAGAGCGGAGTGTGCGTCGTTCGCGACAGTTGGGTGTAGGGGAAGAGGGATGAGAGCTCCTTGGTCCCGTCCCCCTGAGGTGTTCTCTTCAAAATTTGAGGGCGGAACTGAGCAAAGTCGTACTGATACCTGTATGGTGATCAAGGCAAACGCAATCTTGATTCCTTGCTAGAATGAAATTCTTCGGCTCGCTCTGATATCAGACAAGCGAGTTTAGCCACAACAACAACCAGATATCCAAAACTTGAGTAAAAATGAACTACGTAGAGACAATATACAGTTAAAATTGTCTATATTTTCTAGCTTAACTGATTTTCAAGAAAGGTCCATTAACACTGTGCATTATACGCTAAGCAACAGTGATTTGATCAAAAAAGAAATCGAAACATGAGTTTTCAGAATCTAAGCTCTACACAAAAATAAGCCTCAGATAAAATCATCAATCAAATAGATGCCAGGCTTATTACCAAATGACCAATCAGAGCGCAAACAGAACACTAGTGATAACGGAAATGATTATGACTAATTAAAAATCTTCATTATTCAGTGTATCGTGTTAGAGTGCTTGCTTCATATACTTAAATGAAAATAGAGAAATATCTGATTCGTGCCTGCAGATTTTTGTCACTTACTGTGAGGTTCATCAATCTTAATGGGTTTTGTTGCCATGCCTGTCTCTTAAGTGTACAATTAATACTTGATTTAACAGTAGATGATTTAAAGAAAATAATATTTTGATCCCCAAATAAAGAACCGTGAGATTTGCTCTATCTATATCTGCTAAAAACTTGTCCCAGAAAAAAATTTTCAGTAACTATGTGGAGTAAATGACATTTAGTAAAGCTGTGACAGAACGCTAAAGATGTCGGCAAAATGAGTTACCATCTGAATTTTTTCCATTGTTAGCTTCCCATTTGTGGTCGAGTACTCCATTTCTCAACTAAAAAGATTCCCATAAGTGTGCAAAACACAGAGCCCAAATATTGGTACCTCCGAAACTTGCAAGTCAGGTTTTCATCAGTAAGTTGTTATTGCCAATTCTATTACAGTTAACGATCTAGTTTTCTCGATTCCAGATTTCCAAAACTACAGTTATCTACACCGCATGTTACTTATTTTAGGCCAAATAAAATTACATTTTGTTAAATATAAACTTACTAATGTAGCTTAATTAAAATCGTATACAATGTCCGTCAACTTTGTACCATATAAACAAAACGAAAAAGCAATTATATGTACTGCATACTTGCCAGCTGTGAAAAATAATGAATCTGCTTATAATTTAACAGAAAGAAGTTATTCGTTCTGTTTATGCAAAAAAAATAATTACTTTACTTACTTTCATTATATGTGACTTGTATACGTTTAGGAGGCCACTTATTATTTATCCTAAATAAATAGGCTTTAGCCACTTCCATGACTTATCTAAAAAACCAACACCCTCTCGGAGCCTACGGTGTCATCCAAGGGCCGTGACGAGGTGAAGCTAACATCGCAAGCCCTACCACCTCTGGCTGTGTCACCGGCACTCTGAGCTTTCATCGTTATTTAGCACAAGTAAAATGCATTATATTACATGGCACATTTAGCAATGCATAGTTGTACAGGTGGATGTCTCATGATATTATGTATTGCAGTAGGTAAATGGTCATGTTTCTCAACATTATATACTGTAGTAGGGACAGGCATGATGTTTCTATTCTTCAGATTATCTTTACAAACATGATTTATGTACACTGCGCGGGGGAAAAAAAAAAATCTCAAAGTTTTCAGATTTTAAATTACGTTCAAAGGGACGCGTTTTTTAAACATTTTGTCTGTTACCTTTATTTATTAAATATCATGTTCTTTGCACTTAAACGATAAAATTCAGTTCAAGAGCAATGTCGCGCAATAATTTTAAACTAAGCATATCTTTAGAATTTTTGATACGCAGTCTCAAGCGCTGGAGATATATATATATATATATATATATAATTCTGTACAATGTTGCCATTACTCCCTTTGAAATCCTTGAGTTTGTTAATCAAAAATTCGTTAAAGTTTTACAAAATAAGAATCGATAATAAAACAAATTCGAAATTTTAAATTTGGGCTTCAAACAATCATCTAGCACCCACACAATGAAACGAACAAAATTATCCCCCCCCCTTTCCCCCACAAACCCCCACCCCAAATATGCGCCAACCCCCCCACCCCCCACCCCCACCTACTCACCCACCACCCCCCCCGCCCCCCCCCCCCCAGCCCGTCCTTCCGATGCCCATACTCGCAGCAGAATTGCGTCATTCAAATTTTGATGGCTCTATGTACCGTTGTTTTATTACAATGCGAGAAACATGCATACATTTTAGGCAGGTTCTTCATTATTTAATTTCTTCAAATATAATACAGGGCGATGATATTTGGTGGCAGCAGTTTGGAAAGTGAAACGAACATTCAAAGTGATTCGACGCAAAATGAAAACAGTAGTTCAGGGACAAAGCCCCTTTGGACTAAAAAAAAAAAGGTCTGAAAGATTTCAGACTTTATATTACGCCCAAAAGAGCGTTTTTTATCGCTTTGCGTGTTATCTATATTTATTAAATATCATGTTCTTCGCACTTAAACCATAAAATTCAGTTCAACGGCAATATCACAAAATAATTTTAACATGAGCATATCCTTAAGAATTTTCGATACACAGTCTCGCGCGCTGGAGATAATTTTTTTCCCCGTACAGTGTTGTCATTCCTCGCTTTGAAATCGTTGAGTTTCTTAATCAAAAATTCTTTAATGTCTGACAAAATATGAAACAGATAATAAAACAAGTTCAAAATTTGGTCTTCCACATGCCCATATTCGCAGGAGGATTATGTTATTCAAAACTGGATGGCTCTACTAGATACCGTTGTTTTATCACAATGCGAAAAACATGCATACACTTATGTATATTCTTCATTATTTAATTTCTTTAAATATAATACAGGGCTGTAACAGTTGGTATTTAAAACTACAAATTTTAAAAATAAATCACAAAATTGGCGAGTTTTATTTGGAATGAACGTAAATTTCGAAAAGTGTTTAAAAAAATCACAGAATCAAAAAAGTTTAATAAAAAAAGAAATATTAACAAATATATACCAAATTCAATTAACATTCAGGAGCTAAAATTTTGAGAGATAATTTTTTAAAAAGTACTCGTGCGATGGTTACAAAACGTGACAATTTGGATACTTTGAGTTGTATAATCGAAACATGGAAAAAATTTGGCATGTGATTTCAAAAAACGTCCGATTTTGTGTCAAAATATCTATATTATAACAATGCTATATATAAATGTAATATATATCCTAAGTTGCGCTTTTGTGTCATGAGAAACGCAAGATGAATTTTGTCAATCGGCCCAGTAGAACGGGAGACATAGAACTGCCCCCCTTTCTTTTTTTTTTTTTTTTTTTTTTTTTCTGCGCAGGGTACGTCGTCAAATTTAGAATCAAAATGAAATTAGAGCTACAAATTTGTTTACAAAAATTACCTCAAACTGCATAACATGAACGTTTCTAACATGAAGTATTGTATTATCCCTGCTGAAGAATTTTCTCTTTTTTTCCCCTCTTTTTTCTTTTCTTCCTGAACAGAATCATTTTTTCCATTGCATAAATCTTTTGCTCAGCCAATTCATTACATACAAGGCCGATTCATTAATGGGAAACCTTTTTTTATTCCAGCTGCCTGAAAACCACAAGAGACAAATTTCTCTGGATCTTCTTCGTACAATGCCAAATAATGTAAACTTTTGTGACAGAAATTCAGAAGGGGTAAGTTAAGAAATTTATCTTTAGCAGCCTGAAAATTTTAGAACTTAATTGTAAATTATTTGTGAATTAGCCTAATGAAAACTTTAATTTTCTTTAATTACTGAATTATTTGACTTTCTAATATATATTCCATTCCGGTGAAGGTATTCTTTTATATAATTGTAAACATTATATTAGGATATTTTAATGCTTTTGGTTGGCCTTTATCATGAATCTCTGAATTATTTCACCTCGCGTTAATGATTATTCGACATAAAAATCGAATTATTATCCTAATCTCAACCAATAGATACGAGTGCTTAAATGTGGGTTGTATATTGTTGTACATTGTATATTGTTGTATATTGTTGCATGTTACAGGTTCAGAAAAATTAACTTAAATAGCTAGGCCATAAGAACAGGAAGTCCTGAAATTTCATTGAAAAAATAATAACTCTTAGTCCTAAAAGAATAAGAGACAACACAGAGATCATAATCAATAATCATCGACTAGTGACATCATGCTATTGACGGAAATGAAGATGCTATTATAATAATGATGTTAATGGTAAAGTGCAGGATCATGCCATTCACCCGGCTATTCTTTTTACGTATTTCATTTGTCCTTCTTAACGATTGGGATTAATATATTTTAAAGACTGGGCGTTTTATTTAATAGCCATTAACCTTGAGCCATGAGATTAATATTATGAACCTGAATTCTCCCACCAAATCGGAAGCTATTTAATTTTTTTTAAAGAATGCCTTTTCTTTAATATGACGGTTAGTTAATATCGGATAAGTGTATACTTCTGTTTAGTGTTTCGAATTTTAATTGCATGTATTTCTTATTTATAAAATACCCTAGGTTCGATGTAAATATTTCCAAGATAGAGAAATTAAGAAAACTTGTATAAAGTTTCAAATATTTGAGGATTTACTGGGCTGTGTATTAATTGTTTAATTAGAAAGCATGTTTTTTGGTCAGAAGCCATGATTTGAAAATATATCCAATTATTTCCAGTAGATGGCAGCACTATGCTGAGTCTAAAGCAAATTTGACAACGTTCCTTCGTTAGCCTGTCAAAGAAGGAACCATAAATAGGAATATTTCCAAAAAATAGGAAATTCATATTTTTTAATCTAAATTTAATCTTTGTAATCCAATTCCAGCTCAGCAGCTGAAACAATTTTAAACTAAGCGACAATTTGCAAGCTAAAAGAATTTATTTTTAATCTGTAAGCTTCGCATTACTGTCTGGTATTGCAGGTTTACCTTTAAAATTATCGAGTAAATTTTTATCGAATAAAAAATATAACAAAAATCACAAGAATAGTTTTCTTCTTTAATAAAAGCAATAAGCACACTTGCTAAGTCATAAAACCAAATCTTTATGCTGTTAGATAAAATTAAAATTTAAATTAAAAAAATACACACAATTTTAAATTCTGCATTTCTTTTTCTAAAATATACTATATAAACAAATGAACAAAAAAATACCAAAATATTAAAATATTTTGCTACCATTTAAAGAAAATTAAATAAATAAATATAAATATTGTGTAAAAATTAGTTTATTACTAAAAATTTTCTTGTTTGATTTTGTTTTGTGTATAGATATTAATATACAAAAGATGTAGAGTCAATTATCTTCCTATTGATATATTGTTGATGATATTAGAAATTAACACTTTTACGACACTAATAAATATCTAAAATTCGAAAAATTTTGCTCGTAGTCAAAATCGTAAAAAATTAAAAATAAATATTGCATATTGCCGATGCAATCATACATTACCTAATGGTATTATTTCTGATATTTACTTTTAATGGAGACGACTTTATGGTTTATTCGCTAACATAAAATGCTACAATGCTCTCTAATAATATTTCAAACATACATTTATTTGAAATATTGTAAAAGAGTTTGAATAGCAAATATATGTAATTTAGATCGTTAATTGTCGAACTCTGAACTCCATAGGACAAAAGCTTGTCTTAAAAAAAAAGTAATTCCGCATTCAGTGAAAAAAAAAAAATCAGAAAAATAATATATATATATATATATATATATATATATATATATATATTTACAGAGTTTAAATAATTGTATTATCAGTGTTTAGTTTTTATTTTTTATTTGAACCGTCTGGTTCAAATACTCTACTTGCGCTAACGCTTGTTACGATAGATAGTAGGTAGATAACCACTGAGAAAATATTTTTTTTGGTTGTGACTACTATCAGTTATTGCCCAGAAATCATTCATCAACCCAGAAATCGTTTCACTGATAGTATATTTCCTTTTCATCTCCAATGATGACATGCTGCTTGCTAAGAATTTGGGTCCAATGATGACCCAAATTCTTAGCAAGCATTTACACATAATTCTTTCATTCCTGGTGTTAAGCGCTTTCGTTCCTATTTTCACACACTTCAGCTCATCTAGAATGATGTGATGGACTAGTACAATGCTAATGTCCAGTAATGATGTTGTAGAGTCGTTAGGTTTATCGATTCAGGAGCTTATAATGTCACCTACTGCATTGTAATGCAGTGGTTTTCTAAAATTATGTTACCTATAGCAGCAATGCTATCTTCCGTGACTGCTGAACCACAGCGAGAAACATCCTTGTGGTACTTTCATCTTCTCACTTAAGTCCACATCCTTATGAGCTGTACTTACGTCAGTAACCATACTGAATTCTCATATGACGATTAGTCTGTGTAGATTTCATTCCTCTGCTAAAGAAAATTAGCAGACTTGCTTGGTACACTGTTGTCTATTATCACGCCGACTTTTGTTTCTATGCGTGCCACTTGCATGCTAAAAGCATCAACTATATTAGCATTTCAAAGCCACAGCTTTACATAATATGTAAGAATTGCGTCTGTCTTATACGAAATTTTTAGTACATTTTTTCCTGTTTTCCAATGAACGGCCTAATATGATAGTAAAAATAAAATGCAGCGTATATGTAACTTATGTGATAATGCAACATGGTCTAAGAAATGTAGCTCGCAGCAGATGATAACATGACAAGTTAGACACCATCTTTCTGCCGCTATGTACATACAGGGTGCCGCAGCGTTCATAGTAGGATATTAAAAACACACCATAAAGCAGTAACTGTAATTTATTTATTACCTCTTATGCCAGTTAATAGTTGAAGGTATGCCATTTACGAATGTGTAATTCATTGTCCATTGAGTGGCTTACTTTTTGAATATGATGCCTGTCAAATGATGCTCCCTCTGCACAACACATTCATCTGGGCGGCGTTGGAAGCTTGCCATAACTCGGCCTTACGTATTCCCTGGGACATTGCCAACGGCAGTTCTGATGCGATCCTTCAACTCAGGAATGGTGGCACAACGTGTTCGGAAAACTTCTTGTTTCAGGTGGCCCCAAAGGAAAAAGTCTGCACATGAAAGATCAGGTTGTAAGGATCTTAAGTTTTACTAACGTTTATTTTATTTTAAATCTTTACTATCACTTCTTATTTTCTACTTCCGGCCAGAATCATAAGCGTGAAGGAGTTTATGCAAAGTTGTCTGGCGAACGCCAAGTATTTAAGTGTGGCCTTTTTGCCAAGAGAGAGAGAGAGGAAGCAGTGAGTTCGAAGCAGGCCGCTTACCTTAGAAGTTACGCAGTTGCTATTTGCCTTCCAGGCCAGAGGTTTTAATCCTCTTGATAAATTAAACGTATTGTAGTGTTCACAGTCTCTGTGCTACATACGCTTCCTGTTATTATAAGGCCAATCTTATTCTAAAGTTAAATTAGAGTTTAGTTTTATTTTTATACCTTTTACGTTAGACCCCGAGTGGAGGGTCATTGTATTCCGAAGTACGGAAGTCATTGTATATAAAGAAAAATAAAGGGTCTTGTATACCCTTCGTCTGTATCCTGTCTACTTACTACAATTAGTGAACATAGCTTTAGTAAGCTCTCTGTTCCTAGTCAGGTCATTGTATGTTTCCGAAGAAGGTTAGAAGAAACATAGAACCTGATAGTGGCGCCCGACGAAGAATAACCATGGCCGAATTTCAAGAAGAACCTGTGCTGCCTGCAGAAATGGCTCAGAATCCAGAAATGCCAGCTGCCGCTCTGGAAGGATTTGGGTACATCGTCCAGACCATGCGCGCTTCGATGAAACCAGAAGCAACGTTTAATGGAAACTCACAGGTAACCAGTTTTTTGGAAAAATTGGATGACCACTTCATGCTCTACCCCGTGCACGAGTTTCAAAAAGTTATCTTAGCTACCAGCGCTTTGAGGGGCCAAGCGCTTAACTGGTTCAAATGTATCGGCAGAAGTCTCTTGGGTCAAGCAGGAAGTCCCACCTATACTTACGAAAATTTCAAGACTGCCCTACTAAAAACCTTCCCTGTTGTAAGGGATCGTGCGAAATTAGAAACAGAACTTTTCAGTATATATCAACAAAGAATGGAAAACCTCTCGAGCTTTATTTTAAGAAAAATTCACGTTTTCAAGCTCTTGTATGGAAACCGTCCGGATCCTGAAATAATTCAAGTGATTTTGCCGAGGTTACTACCCCAAGTGCAAGACTTTATTGAATTACGAAATCCGACTACACTGGAAAAGTTATTTGAGCTAGCAATGCAGTTTGAAAGTAGAAGAACGGCGGACGTCGAAAGAAGACGCCAATATCAACAGCGAAACCAATTTGGTACGCCAAGACTACAGCAAACTCAAGCACATGGCTACGGAGAAAAAGCGAATCAGTGGGCAAGGAAACCCGAGCATTCAAAAACAGCCGGCGAACGTCGACAGTTCAATAGCAACCCAGGAAAAAAGTCTCAAGGCCAGTGGAGAAAGAAGGAAAGCACCGAAAGGAAAAATAATTTAAACTAAAACGGATTTCTGCTGACGAGAGGGTGCGGAAATCTGAAGGCTACGAAAACCCCTCTTCTTACAAGTTAAATACAGTAATGGTGAAAAATTTAACTCTTCCGAAGATTGAAGTCTTGGTAAATAATATCCCGGCCACCGCACTCCTGGATACCGGCGCGCAGTGTTCCTGTGTGGCAGAAGTCTTTTTTAGAAAGTATTTTCGCAAATACCGCATATATAATGCGGATAATACAACAGTATTAGCGGCGCAAGGAGAACAATGTAAGTGCGTAGGTAAAGTACCTTTGTACATCCGTATCAAGGACGAACAAGTAAAGGTGATGTTTTTTATAGTAAAGAATTTGCAAGCAAATTTAATCCTAGGAATAGACTTTCTTTCAGACGCACAAGCTACACTGGATTTTAATGCAGCGTCCCTTAAGCTGACGATGAAACCAGTGCGTGTAGAAAAGGTTGAACCGCCAAGGTTAAATCTTGACCACCTGCCTAATGACGAGCAAGATAGAATCCGACAAGTGGTAAGTGAATTTGCTTCCTTATTTAGTGATATTCCAGGATTTACTCAGGTTACTAGCCATAGTATTGACACCGGAGATGCATTGCCGGTTCGTCAAAAACCATACCGGTATGATAAGAATAAGGAAAAAATTATAGAATGGCATATTACCGATATGCTACGTAAAAAGATCATAACGCCTATCTCAAGTAGTTATGCTAGTCCGGTGGTTTTATGTAAGAAAAATAATGATTATCCTTTGGAGCATCCAAAAAGGTGGAGATTCGCTATTGATTACCGTAAATTAAATTCCATAACGAAATATCCGGTATATCCGTTACCGATCATAGAAGAAATTTTAAGGAACATAAAATCAACCAAATTTATGACGACTTTAGACTTAACGGATGGTTATTTTCAAATAGGGGTCAGGCCTGAGGACGTGCCTAAGACTGCTTTTATAACCAAGTCTGGCACTTATGCATTTTTGCGTATGCCGTTTGGCCTTTCAGGCGCCCCAGCAACATTTCAGCGATGCATGGACATTGTGTTAAGACCTGTTCTTGGAAAGTCCACATTTATCTATTTAGACGATATCATTATTACTAGTGATAATCTCGACCAACATATACAGGATTTAAGACAGGTGTTTTCTTTATTAAATGAGGCCGGTCTAAAAGTTAATGTCGAAAAGTGCAAATTTGCAGCCCCTGAATTAAAATATTTAGGTTACAAAATATCGCAAAAAGGGATCGAGACAGATGAATCAAAAATAATCGCTGTACAAAAGTATCCGACTCCAAACACGGCAAAGAAGCTCTCTTCTTTTCTAGGACTTTGTTCATATTATAGGTCCTTTATAAAAGATTTTGCGGCTATCGCTGAGCCATTGTTAAAATTAAAAAGGAAAAAGGCAAGATTCTCGTGGACGGCTGAAGCCAATAGTGCTTTCGAAAAATTAAAACAAGCATTAACGCAAGCCCCTGTGTTGAAATTTCCTGAAAAGGATGAAAATTTAGAAATTTCAGCGGATGCTTCGGATTATGCGGTAGGAGCGCTACTTTCGCAAAATCAGCAGCCCGTGGCATTTTTTAGCCGAACTTTAAATCAAACACAAAGAAACTATTCCGCGACCGAGAGAGTGGCACTTGCAGTTCTGTTACCAGTGCAAAAGTTCCGAGTCTATTTTGGAAAGGCGCCGATAACAGTATATTCTGATCATGCGGCGGTAACTAGATTGTACTCAGGGAAAAATTTATCCCCAAGGTTAATAAGATGGGCACTCAAGCTGCAAGAATATAATCTGGTAATCAAGCATACCCCCGGAAAGGAAAATATCGTAGCAGATGCCCTATCACGAATTAAATTAGACGAACAGGGTAATACCGTAAAAGTTGCAATGCTGACAGCGTGTACAATAAATTCCCGAGAAACTGTAATAACCGAACTGGGTAAGGATCCTGAGTTTGGAAGTATTTATGAGTATTTGAAGGATCCTGAAAATTTTAGCCACCAAGATATTGTGGCGATAAGAAATAGGGCGGCCCATTACGAACTAATAGATGGTCTATTATTCTACACAAAAACTACGAATTCCAACAACGAATTTCGACCTGTTATCCCAGTTAGTCTTAGATTAAATATCCTGCAAGAGCTCCATGACAGCCCTTTAGCTTCTCATGCTGGTATTCGAAAAACTATCCAACGCGTACGCGAGGCAGTCTACTTTCCTGAACTGCAAAAGTTAACAAGGGCGTATGTCCAGTCCTGCCCAACATGTCAAGCCGTTAATTATATTAATTTCCGCCCGGCCGGGTTTCTAAATAGTATTAAATCCGAATTTCCAAATGAAATAATCGGCATCGATTTATTGGGCCCTTTCCCAAAAAGTCAGTTAAACAAAAGTCGCTATCTCCTTGTTATGGTTGATCATTTTAGTAAATGGACCGAAATTGTTCCCTTAAAACGAGCCTCCGCGAAATTAGTTACTGATTCTATTTTAAATAAATATATTTTAAAATACGGGGCGCCCCTAAAAGTTATATCGGATAATGGTCCTCAATTTGTAAGTAATATATTTGAAGACATGTGCCAAAAACTGGGCATACGTCATTTAAAAATGGTCCCGTATCGGCCGCAATCAAATATAGCGGAACGGGTCAACAGAAATATAGTGAAAATTATCCGTAGTTATGTTAAAAATTTTCATAAAAGCTGGGATAACTATGTCAATGAATTTGCTTTCGCCCTTAGGACCGCAAAACATGATACAACGGGCAAAACTCCTGCTGAGTTATTTCTAGGCAGAAAGGTTATAACACCGTTAGATAAACTATTTTATGTGCAACAAAGAGCCCCAGAATTTAAAATGGGTGATATAGAAAAACTAATAAAAGAAGCAAAAAAGAATACGGAAGTAGCACAAAGAAAACAGAAGTTATACTATGATCTGAAACGACGGGGAGTAACTTATAAAGTAGGGGATGAAGTTTTAAAAATCAAGCATTCACTTTCTTCAGCACCAGAAGATAAAACTGCCAAATTTTTTCCACGCTTTGAAGGACCATATGTTATAGAAAAAATAACTCACGCTGTTGTAGTGTTAAAGGCAAGATATGGTGAAACCTGTTCCGCAAATATTGATCAAATTAAACCCTACTTCGATCGTAATAAAATGAAAATCTTTTCAGATCTTTTGCAGGATCCGGTACGGCAGACACCGCAGGTACAAGTTCCAGAGGTGGGAAAACGACAAGTACAAGGGCAAGCCAATGAGAGACAGAAGCAAGTGAAAAGAAAATTGCCCCGCGGAAAAACTGAAGGTAAAAAGAAAAAGAAGCCGTTCCACCGTCCAGAAAACAGAGTGCACGAACACCCCCAGAATGAAGAAGGGAGAAGGACGACGTATGTGGAAAGGACCGGGAGAAAGGATAACCCGGCTGTGGTTACTATAAACTATAACCCGGCTGTGCCAACTATAACCCGGCTGTGAAACGGAAGATTGACTCATCCGACAGAACTCTCGGCAGCAAAAGTCGCCGAACTGCGGAAGGGCCATCAGCGGCGGAGGAAAAAGTACAAGAAAAATTTGAACGGCCAACAACGAGGTCCACGCAGGATCACGACAGAAGTTTCCCGGTTCCACCAAGACCAGCTGCCTTCAAACGGCCAAGACCACAAGCAGAGCACAAAAGGAAGATGTTCAAGGGTGGCCGTAGTGGTGAAAAACGGAAGCTTCCAGAGGAAAGCACTGAAGGGCGAGCCCGTACAAGAAGGAGGATCAACCAAGCTACTATCAGCTATACCTTTAAAGACTGGGCCCAGAAAAGGATGTCTGAATATTACAAAGATAAGTAAAATTTTATGTTACTTTACAAACTTAAGTTAATCTTTCACTCTTACTGCAAGTGGCAGATTTCAAGAAGTTTTACCTCATGCGAGGTCTACCTTTATCGCCAAAAGGGCGAGAAATGAGTTGTGACCGATTTTCTTATTATGTTTTTCAATTACTCGCGCGTAAAACTAAAGTTGATGTATAATAGCGTTGTATAAAGACTTAAATATTGTAAAAAGTTATTGTATAAATTTTATTTAAAACATTCTAGCAAGAAAGAAGTTTTAGTCTGAAAGACTTTTTGAAATGTAGTATTATTTCAATGTAGAAAGAATTGGCACTTGCTTTGAAAAGAATAGAAGTTAACAATGTACTACTAATGTATGTTTTCAAATGTGTAAAATTAACGGCATGTTGATATGTTCTTGTATACATGTGAACTGTTATTTTGAATGTTAAGAAATACCGTGATATGGTAAAAGTGAAAGTAATGTTAAAAATTTGTTATTCGTGTGACTGTAAAGATTAAATCATGGTGAATATGTGTTAAAGGTTGAATGATGTAGTTAGGCTCTCTGACGCTACACTTTAGAGTTAGCCACTTTCAGAATAGTACCTCAGGGTTTAGAGTTGAAAGTAGGGTGTGTTAAGAGGTCTCGTATGTTGAATTTTAACACGTTAGTGTTTTGATTGTAGGAGGAAGTGTGGCACACGTAGACAGAAGCACATTCGTGTTTGGTGTTTTTACAGCACATGTCAGAGAGCACGGGGAGAGATAATTAAAATAGTCATGAATGAAATAAGAATGTTAAGAGAAGTATATTCTATATGTTATTTGCGATGTCATTCTGTAACATTTCATTAAACTAGTTTTCCTTCCAGATCTCTGGAAGGAACCAGAATTGAATAAAGCTCCTGTTTAGATGCAGTACAGATGAAAAAAAAAAAAAAGAGATTGTTGTATATCCCGGGAGCTGCTATTGTAACAAATTTCTTTCTTTTAAATTTTCTAGTTTCTAGCTAAGTTATGATTGTAAAAGGTTGGCCTCGCGTTAGTTTCTAGAGCTAAAAGTTTTCAACAAGGTCGTTTTAGACCTCAGTTTCAAACTAATTAACTCTGGCGGGAAGTATGTAAGGATCTTAAGTTTTACTAACGTTTATTTTATTTTAAATCTTTACTATCACTTCTTATTTTCTACTTCCGGCCAGAATTATAAGCGTGAAGGAGTTTATGCAAAGTTGTCTGGCGAACGCCAAGTATTTAAGTGTGGCCTTTTTGCCAAGAGAGAGAGAGGAAGCAGTGAGTTCGAAGCAGGCCGCTTACCTTAGAAGTTACGCAGTTGCTATTTGCCTTCCAGGCCAGAGGTTTTAATCCTCTTGATAAATTAAACGTATTGTAGTGTTCACAGTCTCTGTGCTACATACGCTTCCTGTTATTATAAGGCCAATCTTATTCTAAAGTTAAATTAGAGTTTAGTTTTATTTTTATACCTTTTACGTTAGACCCCGAGTGGAGGGTCATTGTATTCCGAAGTACGGAAGTCATTGTATATAAAGAAAAATAAAGGGTCTTGTATACCCTTCGTCTGTATCCTGTCTACTTACTACAATTAGTGAACATAGCTTTAGTAAGCTCTCTGTTCCTAGTCAGGTCATTGTATGTTTCCGAAGAAGGTTAGAAGAAACATAGAACTTGATAAGGTGAACGAGGCGGCTAGGAAATGTCACCAAAACGGGAAATTACTCTACCTGGAAATGTCTGTCGCAATGGTCCGTCCATCTGGAACTTTCCCATGACGTCCCAAGTTGAAATGTTGCCGAAATAGACGCTGGGTAACAATAACAAAGTAGTTATTCTTGAAATAACTTTCAACAGCAAAGGCACGATGCTGTGCAGTCCACCGATCCATATCACTGTCATACTCGAAATGGCAGCTCATTAGTACACGAATGTGGCACGAGCTGACGCGCATTCATGCAGTACGTCATTGTACTACTCACGTCAAATTACGCTATGAACGCGGTCGCACCCTGTAGAAGGAGTCAATTTGATGGCAAGATAAAGCTAAAACACTGTTTCATTGGCGACATCATATCGCTGGATAGATGGACTGGTGGCCAACAGGAAACAAGGGCCACGGCCTTTTCCCAAGAGTGTAGCAACGGTATTTAGGTGAGGTTACTTTTTGTAACCTCTCCTACAATATGTAATATCACATTTTTTTTCATTCCTTTTACTTTTAAAATATATTTATGAGCTACTATCATAAACGTCTCAAAATTTAGCATTTTCGCACCGTAAACGTCAACTGTGTTTTGTTCATTCGTATTTTCAGTTCTTGCATCTTAAAATTTCAACAGTGTTATTTGAAAGCTGTATTTCGTTTTACATCAGAACTTTATTCATAAAATAAAGTAAAAATGTGTTATGTTTAGAATAAAATAGAAACCCTGCGGTCAAATCAGTTTTTACTAATTAAAGTATTATAATTTAAGTTACAGCTTCAGATTTTTAACTGCACAGAATGTATTTCATAAAGTAGCATATATCTCGTTAAATTGCCAATTACTCACTTTAAGAACAGTTTAAGGTATCAAATCTTAATCAGTTTATGGATTCGGAAATAATAGATTTATTTTTGAAATAACACTAGCAGAAAATATTGCTTCACTTTCTAAAATAAGAAAAAAGCAATTATATTGCTCTTTTATAAAAAAAAAAATAAGGTTTTATAATTCCGATAATAATTTACCCACAATCCTACTAATTAGTCTCGTGAGAGATTTTTTTTTCCTATTATGACAAAACACTGGTAAGGGATATCTGTGTACAAAAAATGTTATGTTAAAAGCTGAAAGATAATCCCATGCTGTTATCTTAGAAATAAACATTTTCCCACTTATAATTAACGTTAAAATAGAGAAGTTATGAATTAATTAACGTATTGAAAATTAACATAATTTGTGGTTTTCTAAAATTTTCACAAAGCATTTGAATGAAAATTACTGTGAGCCATCTAATTTTTATATTCTAATATTAATATTTAATTACAGGAAACTAATTTAATTCATATAAAAATATAAGATTATGTTCACATTTTTCTTTTCTTTTCCCATCTAAAATTTTTCAAAAAGAAAAGGAACTCATTGTTAACTTTAACTCAGAGAACTTTCTTAGCAAATTACAAATTTTTGTTATTTTTGGTATTTACACAAAATTATCTTGTTATCAACACAAAACGGTGCAAAAATTTGTATAATGCAATATTATCGCTGCATCAACAAAAACGAAGACCTATCATTGTTAAACAATTTTATTTACACCATTTGAGTAAAATATTCTTAAGCTGTCAAACGATATCATTACCTAATGAAAAGACAAGTACAGAAAGCAATTCGAAATGAAGATCAGCAAGTATCATTAGCATAACGTGATAAAACATTAACATGACGTTAAATTAGCATAACGTCAAAAATGACACGGATTCAAAAATCATATAATATAGCTGCTTCATTCTCAATGTTGTTCTTGTACCACTTGTTGCAGAAGAAGCTGCTCTAGCCTACCCCATGCCATTGAACTGAACCCAGTTTACCAGAAATTATCGTGTAGCGACGGTAAAGATTGGAAGTTAATGGATCATAGAATCCGTTGGAGCAAGCCGAAAGGTTTGTATCGCAGGCCTGAAACAAGCCCGGCTGAAAAGCATTATGATTGAAAAACCTGCCAAACAGAGCCAAGTGCAGGGCTGAAAATCTTTAAGATTGGAGACCTGCCAAGTAGAGCCAAGTTCACTTCTTGGATCAATTTAAATTTAGCCTACACCCGGATAATCGATGGCTTCTGGTCTGGAAACAAACTATCACTCAATATAGTTTAGCTGATTTCAAAGAAAAGTAACGTTTTAGCTGGAGACAGTGTGCTTGTTTAGACAGAGAGTAGTTTATGCTACTGAGCTATGTGTTATTCAAAATGGGACTTTTAGACTTCGTTCAGATAAGAACTTTGTTGCCTAAGACCTTTGTTGCCATCTAGTCCGTTCACACCTCTGTAATAAGGTTTAAGCCGAAGCCAATCGGGGAAGGTAAAGTTACGCAACTGTTAATCTGCAGCTGACTCACAGAAACCATCGACCGAATATCAGTTCGTGTTTCCTTCTCTGTGATTGTTTGGTTTGTATATCGAGTTGGCCTAAAGTCGAAAATTTGGAACATTTAGGGAAAATCCTTAAGCCAGTTTTTGTGACGTAGCAAGGTCTTGTTGTCTAGCAACAAAATTTCGTTTATGCTTCTTAAGGTCCGTTTGCCTAGCAACAAAGTTCGCTTATGCTTCTTACGACCGTCAGAAACTAAGTTTTCCCGCACAAATATACAGGGATCACATAATTTATAGGTAATAGTTTATAGTCCTGTCTCATATTGCTATCGCTGATTCAGGCAGAGTCGTAGCTAGGGTTTTCAGTGCCCAGGGACAACTGAAGATTTTGCGAACCCTACTGCTTGCCAAGGATGGAAAACATTTAATTCTAAAATGTCGTAACATCAGTTTGGCGCCCCTTAGATTCTGCGCCCGGGGACAGATGCCCCCTTGCCCCCCTCTAGCTACGCCCCTGGATTCAGGTTATGGCACTGCCGTAACTCATCGAGTCCCACTCGTGAACTGGTTGTTTAAAACGAAACAATAAAGCTTGGAGACGTTGATGTATTTCTTGGGTTTGAACTCAATAGAATGCGCTTGGCAAACCTTAGAAGCGTTGATACTAAGCCATAACCTCCGCTGACGCAATTTCAGTCCTTTCTTATAAAGCGAAAAGCTTTGGACCACTTCATTAATTCAATGCCTCGCGGGCGTGAAGCCGTTATTAGACGAGCAGTCCACCCCCTTATTAGACAGTTGATAAAGCTTATCTTCAGTACTTATGTTGTCATCCTACAAAATATAAAATGGTAATGATTCTTTACGACACCAAGTGGATTTTCGATAAAATAATCTTTGCTTACTTTAGAACATGATTTTTCGTTTGCTCTACCATAAGTCTCCAAATCGTATAACGAAGACACCTTCATTATATTATTAGGGTAATACGCTGCCTGAAATAATGTCATTTCCTGTAAAACCTGATATCGCATTTTCGATAATTATTTTTAAAAATTATCTTTTGCACCATTATGTAGGTAGTTCCATCAGAAGAAAAGAGCTTACCTTTACATAATTTTTCATGGATAGTAACAGTTGATTTTGATGTATGTATAATTATAGATCAAGGTCCGGTAGCGCAGTGACTGGCGCGTTGTCCAGCAGCAATACAGGTTCGAGGTATGATGCCCAGGCTGGGCAAGATTAACTCAGCATTTCATCTATTGAGTGGGTCGATAAAATGAGTACCAAGTTCGCTTGGGGATTAAACACAAGGGGTCCTGCAACAAGCTGACTACTTGTCTAGGGCATACGCTTACGCTATTTCACGCACCCCGAGGCCCACGGTCAGGAAATTTGTCTGGTGTCTTAAAAAAGTTTAAAATACAGTATGATTAAACAGTAAATAAACTGGAATGAGTTTTACACCGTATCATTTTAAATTTAGATTACGAAAACGGAATATAATTTCAGGTCAATATTTTATCAGGAGAAAACATTTTGAATGTTTCCAAATTTGGACGTGCCGCTATGTTAAAACACATAATATACAATCAATATTTACATTCTGAAATGTTATACTAGCTTTCAGTTATAAATGGATAATTTTCGACATACTTCGTTTTTAGCAATTACAGTAACAGAAGAATAATCCAATAAATGCATGTTATAGGCACTTTTCTGGGTACAAGTTTCCTGTTCAAAGGGTTTTGGTTTTGGTTTTTTGAAAAGCCATTTCTTTGTTGTATATAGACATGTTAAAGAGAAAATTAAATTCTTCATCCTATGTTGTTCGTGTGTTATTTACATCAATTACATTTGCAACAATTGAAAAATCGATATATTAGCAAGGACTTTACTAGTATTCAGATCTTGAAACACAGATAAACATCCAATAAATGTATTGGAAAATCGACATTACTTTCATTCTTCTGTGTTATGCCCATTTCATACAAATAGAATGAATATATTTATTGGCCAAAACTAATAACAATGAATAAATATATTCCCTAAACATTTTGTACCGTCGGATTTGAACAACGTAGGTTTGTACAACACAGCAGAAAAGTGAAAGGTGAATTGTTTTCAATAAACAAGGTGACAAAATTTTTACACGTTTGCTAAAGTCTAGAAATCTCTCACACGCATCATCTGAACATCGAAAGTTAAGAAAAATGTTGCGTTCCGTTCTTAAAATATACAGGAAGATGTGACTATTGGCTTTAATTCGTTAATTAAAGATTATAAACTTGTGTTTCTGGTTATAACATTTATGAAAATGTGGCAGAATGTTTCATAAAAGCAATGCATTTGAAAATATCATTGATATAAATCTACTTTTAAGTCTAGATAAAGTAAAGCATCCAGATCTTAAACAAATTGGCTATGTTTTAATAAGATAAATACAAATGTGGATAAAATTCTTAGATGAGCGGAATACATTCATGGCATCAGCTATAAATTTGATAACGAATGCTGTTTTATTAGGACACATTTACTGCCTAAACGAGTACGCTTTATTTTGTACTTTGTTCCAAAATGGCCGAATTCTCTGTAAATTGTAAAGAGATTTAAGTCAGTTAGTTTGTTCAGGAATACCTCCATGAAATTTTGTGGTGATGAACAAATTTTGCTGTCATATTTTAAATTCGTGGAAGACAAAATAACAAATTATTTACCTTTATTATCATTAATGTATTTCTTAATTAGATAATCTCACCTTTTATGATTCTAATAAAAAACGAAAAGAATGCTATTTAACATCCAAAGATGAAAATCAATTCCATATTTACTTTGATTCGTCTTTAAATTTAATCTTGACTTGCAAGATAAATATGTTACTAGAAAAAGCAACTTTTAACCAAGCTTCCATTTCAAACCGCGTTTAAATATGTTTTTATTAACTTTCCAACCTTAAAAAGAGTTTACTGCATTTGGTAGCAGGCAAAGGAGCAACACAAATCACGTGTATAATACAGGATGCTTCAAAAAGAATAAAGAATCCTCTGACAAGAAATACGTATATTGTGGACAATATTGAACATAGAAACTTTTCCAGTTTAATTTCAACTTTAAATTAATTTTTATCAATCATAAAGTACATTTACAAACGAAATTATAAAGATGCTCAATATATCCATCTTCGGAAACACCATATGTCTCTACGATACTTAAATTCGTCCTAGGTTTTTGCGAGTGTATCTGTATCCACAGCTTCCACGGTTGTTGTTTTGCGAATGTTAAGTTCGTAATGTAGCTGGAGCTGGAAGTGGAGTCACAGAAACGTAATGTTTTATAAACCCCCACAAGAAGAAATCTCACAGTGAGATGTCCGGCGATTTATGGAGGCCAGTGATGTTTAACTAAATCGTCAGGTCCGAAACGGCCATCGTTTAGAAATGCGATTGTTTAAAAATGGTTGAACGCCCAATCTGCAGTATAGTGGTGCCCGTCTAGCTGGGAAATGCAATCATCTCAATCTTTTCTAGGGAAAAACTAGTTTTCAAATACTATATTAAGATATGTGATTCCCTTAACAGCGACCTCTTTGAAAAAAAATATCATTTACCTTTTTCAGAGAAATAGCGTAAAAAACATTAACTTTTGGCGACTCTCTCTCATGCTGTACAATTCGATGTGCCTGCTCCAGACCCCATATTCTAACATTGTGTCGATTGGCCCTGCCACTTAGATGAAAAGTTCCCCAGTCCCTAAACGCGAAACGTATTAAAAAATTGTCATCTTATGACACATTCTCAAAACTCCACACATCTTTCCTTGTAACCTGTATGAAGAGCATGCAGCTATTGAATCCTGTATGGTTTGAGGAACAAACGTCACCGCAAAGCACTCCAGACAGAAGCTAAAGGGATTCCAAGTTCCCTACTGGCACGGTGAGTGGATTTCTGAGGATTACAGGCGAAATTCTGTTGGATGAGCTCCACATTTTCGTCTGACATGTGGGGACGGCCAGGTGATTTCTTTTTATCCACGTCTTGGAATGTTTATACCATCGCTTAGTGCTCTGAGTTGTAGGTTGTTGAGCAGCAGGACGACGAAAATCGCGTTGAAGAGTTGTTATGGACTCACACTTTGCCAAACGTACAGCACAAAACGATTTCTTGTTTCCCAGTCGCCATCTAGACACACATTGAAGTGGCTAGACGAAGGAAGAGTGTAGAGTGTTAGTTCTCCCTGTCGCCAACTGCATTAAACTCCAAATTATTCTCTCTCCACCTATACACCATTCGATCAAAACGGATTGAAAGCTGAGTAGGTATGATTTTTTTAATCGGATGACTCTTTTTGATATACCTGTATTAAATATTGTTATCGACTTATTTAAATATTGTTATGTATTAAATATTGTTATGTGACTATTTATTGCATTGCTTTAAAAGTAGGTAAAAATATTTCTTATCTCACTTCTAATCTGCATATATAAGTGGTTTTAAAAAATGTTACATATTTCTATATCCTTAAACGGTAGGTCATGAACAATAATTCAGATTTCATATTTAAGTGACATTCATATTTAAGTGACGAATCAAGGCAGCATTTCAAATTGTGACAATTTTTATCGCATCACACGCTTCGCTAATGTAAGAAACTTAAATTTTTATACAGCTCCTGTAAGAAAAGGGAAACATTCAACGCGAAAATTTTTTTTCACCTTCATAATGGCCAAAAAAAAAAAAAAAAAAAAAAACAGAATCTCACCAATCAAACTTTCTCAATAAATCATTGATTAAAGTTTTCGGGGGACGTGTACAAATTTCACTAAAGACAGCTATGAATATAATTTTACGAAGATTTGTAAAGGGTACTTTTTGCACTAGAAAAACATGTTTGTATTGTTACAAAATTCGAATTCCCATTTATAAAAATATTTTTGGCTAATATAATTAAATTTTTATACTGTTCCTAAAATAGAGCTTTATTTTTCTTCGCAAAGGTGAGGAAAGTATGTAAATCATGTAATTGTGATAATATTAAAAAAAAAAAAAAACTTGTGTGTCAAAATAAAATCTTTTTTTTTTTCTTTTTTTTCTTTACAAAAATGTGTGATGATGATCAATCCATTAATTTTTCCCTAGATCCAGAAAATGCAGTCTGTTCTGCATGCTTTCTGCCTCCATAATCCAAAGCTGGGCTACTGTCAAGGCATGAATTTCCTTGTGGGGATGATGTTACTGTTTGTTGACGCAGAGGACGCCTTCTGGTTAGTTTCTGGTCTTTTTACTTTGGTGAGCATCGAATTTTATGCCAAACACGAGGTAAAAGATTTTAACAGCTAACAGCAATTTTGTGCCACAAAATCGCAGTTTCTTGTATTTTTTATTCCAGTTTCAATATTAAGCGTATTTTGCATGAAAACACTAATCCATAAGAATTAACATTTTCTGTATTATAAAGTGATCTGAATTTTTAATCATATTTAAATAACAAAAATCGATTTTTTTGAATAAATTAACGTTTTAGGTAAACAATTAAGTAATACGAAAGGCACAAATTGCATCATCTTACCGAAAAAAATCTATGGATTGTATAAGACATTTAGGAACTTAAGGCATAGAGATTGGTGTTCTTTGGTAGCATAACTAATTCTAAACTCCCTACAGACATAGAGGGTCTTAAGAAGGGTTAAAAAATTATTTATTAAATCAGGGCTGGAATATAAATGCACGTCTCGTGCTTGACAAATCAATCAACTACTTGTGGCGATGTAACTTGAAGTAACAGCACGTTCAAATTTAAATCTAAGTCAAGTAGCAAAGGCTACACAAAAGATGTAACAAGAAGCTGGATCAAAAAACTCACCGGGGTAACAATATAAAAGTCGGCAACTACAATGCAAAGAAGGAAAGTGGAATCTTGTCTTAGCTAGCAGAAACTTAATAACCTGGCCAGACAGAAACGCGCTTTCTTTTTACAGTCCAGAAACCTCGCCTTGGATACTCTCGAACTAATTTGTATTCTGGTAGGGAAACGGAAAAAAAGAAGTAACAGTAAAGAGCTAAATCATAATAACTAGTTAAATTAACATAATGGAACCTTACTAAGGAACCAATTGCATAGACAATACTAATATATGAGGATATAAATCTTGGGATTTATTAGAATTTTAATACACATATCGTTTAAAATAGAATGTTAAAAAAATGAGTTCATTGACAATTTTTCCGCCCTTTTAAAATCCTTTATCATTTATACAGTGTGTCCCAGAAAAGGTGCAACTTTACATGAAGTGTTCTGGTGGTCAAAAGAAATAAAATGTCGTTGGAGTTGTTTCGAAGCACGGCATCATTCAGGACATAAGTGATTTAAAACTCCCGTAATAATACCTCTGGTTGAACGAATGAAGAGATACTGTGTTTTAGTTGTGGACTCATTGCCAAAGAGAGAGAACATCGTGGTTTAAAGCCAAAGAATGCCTATGAACAGACGCAGAATAATCGGAAGCAAGTGAGAAAGGTCAAAGCAATGGATTCATTTCAATTAGTAATATCGTGACTGAGATGCGAAATTTTACTAGATGTGAGCAAACACAACACCTGTGAATACAAGATTAATGAAAAACGCCGACATAATTACATCACAGATCACAATTCATTTTACTGTGCACTACGCAGACAACAGAAGATGCCCAAGAAATCGAGCATTGTGTCTCAAATAAAGTAATTCATAGCAAATATCCGTACTGCCCACAATTGACATCAATGAGAGCAGCTTTGCGTCCTTCCTGTTTGGCACGTTCAAACATCATGTGTCATCCACGTTCAAAGATATCTGTCGAATATTGCAAAGCCTAACTGAATGCGTAGTAATAGTCTTTTCTATAGCATTCACAGCTGGATTTCCATGAGGAGGGGGAATAAGAAGGAAACAATGGATTTTAGGTCTAGTTAATTGCAGACAGAGAGAGGATATCGAAATATTAATAGGCGTATAAGGCAAAAGACTTTCCCAAATGCTTCGCGAGATCCATAATGCACGGCATAACTCAAACCCATATTATGCTAACTGGTTGTTAACGGATCATGACCATTTCCCCGCTTTTTCTGTGAAAATAACATCTCTATCATGGAATAATATCTTTTCAAGAAAAGGAATGACGGAGAACATTATTGTTTCAAGAGTTCATTTATCATGAGCTTCCACTTCAAGCAGCTCTAGACAAACACAGCAGCCTTATTCAGGCATGTCGTAAGAATTAAACAACTAAATAACAAATTAATGAACACGATTTAATTCCCAGCTAGCAGAGAAGAGCTTCGTGCAACTTATTATCCAAAAAATAATTATTTGGAACACACTTATAGTACATGAAGAATAAAATTATTTTCCCCTTATTCACTATTCTTTATAACTGTTGTAGGAAGTTGCAATGATGAAAGATAATAACAATCCAGAAAATCTTGTACGCAAGTCTAGTATTTAATTGACTGCTCACAGAAGGGCAAATCTGTAGAAATACGAGATGACACAGAACTTCATTAATGTTGTGTTGGCCATGAACGCATACTTCATGTATAGCAATCTATAATTTTGCTTTGACATATTGAGACTTGGATGGTTGTGATAAGGCTTCAGGCTCATATATATGTTTCTCTAATCATCACTTGGCATCTTTAGGTTTGCTAGTAGAAGCCAAACCTATCAGAATGAATGCATGGCAAGAACGTATGTAATTCATCAAAATGGATGCGCACATATTTTCTCTTGTCAGAAATGTTTGTTGACTTACCAGAGGTACTACTGAATTCCAGCTGCAAAACCCCTACCATTATAAAGGCATTCTCCTGTTGCTATATAGGATTTCGTGGGTTCACTCGATTTTCTCCATGTCTAGATCTTTCAGTCTACCCAAAACTGACCAAAGCAGGTAATCTTATTTCTAGACATCAAGTTTCCAGACAGCCTATGTAGTCCAAACTGTCGAATCCAGAAAACTTGCATATGTCTGTGTTGTGCATCCGTCTACCATTCAAGGCTAGTCTAGTTGGGTCCAGGCTTCTAACCCTCACCTAATGAAAGGAATGCTCCATAGTCCTCTTGTTGATCTTTGCTCAAACTCCAGCATTGAATTTTAATGTTATTAGAGACAGTATTCTAATCCCTTAAAAACGTTATTGTTGAAAGTTGGATTTTGTTCACTATACGCTATTAAAATGGTCACTTGTGAAAAACTTTACTCTAACACCATAGTACTCTAAAACGCCATAGTACTTAACGCTATAGTATCTCTAAAACACTAGCGTAGCTTGCCAGTTCAAACTATTAGATCGCGATTTAATTGCTTAAATCTTAAAAAATCTCATTTCTAAGGATGACACAGCTTTACAAACTTCTACACCTTTTAAATACATACTGGTAGATGCAAATTTTGTCAAATGGACAAATAACATTACAGTCTATTTTCCATATGCTCAGTAGTACCAGTTTTTTTAATATAGTACTGTACTATATAATTTTTTCTTGTAAACAGCTGGGTAAAGAATCTTAAAAGCTAACAGTGATTTCCACTTGTACTGTCTTTCAACCATTTATGTAAATGATAACCTTAATTGAAGAAGTTAATTTTACTTCCTTGAAATTTTTAAGCAATTTCTTCTTTTACGTAATTACAACACATTAAAGAGATACTGATTATTTTAAAATTTACTCTATAACCAACAGTTTGAATAAATTTTTAACTTTCATTCCTCTTTTGGCAACAATTAATAAAATCAGAAAATACTTAATGTCAATCATTATTATTTAATTTAAAGGTAACTGGTATAAAAATAATTTCAGGTGTTTGGTTGCTATAGTAGAAAGGTACTTCAATTCAAGTTACTTTGACCACAATTTAATCGGTGCTCAGGCTGATCAGGAGTTGCTGAAAGAACTGCTCAAGAGCAAGCTTCCCAAAATATCAGCACATCTAGCTGCATTAGATATTGAACTCAGCACCGTCACTCTCAACTGGTTTCTCTCTATCTTTATTGATTCAGTTCCGATCGAGGTAAGGTGATTTGTTTCCTTCATTTCACTGTGTATTATAAAAGCTGAACTTAACAGGTCTAAAGCATCTGAACTTAATGCCACTATTTGAGTTAATTTTTGAGATTTGAGTTCAGTCTGCTTATAGAATTATGCGCTTATCCTGATATTTAAATGTGTCTGACTTTAATGAACTATTTTGTTTTTGTACAGTATCTGCCATACGTTTTTGAGGCTGAATCAAACGCCTTGAAATGTAACTCAGATATATATTTATTTCATAAAAAATAAAATAAACAATGTTATTACTTCCTTGTACCAAATAAAGGAAAAATTGCAATCGTGAAAATTTTCGGGTATCATATTTCAACAGAAATATCTATTTTGATCGTTCCTGAATACATTCGGACGACGTTTTTGCAAGACATCCACACGTACGGACAGAATAAAATACTGTTTATTGCAAAAATGGATTTACAATCAATTCAAAACGGATTTTATTTCGTGACACGTCTGTACGTACGCGCGTATGTATGTAAGCAATGTATATGTTACCGTGAAACACCGAAATTGGAGAATGTCAACTTTCACCGGAGAATGTCAACATTCACCAAATACGTCGGTGAAAGATCGAATATTTCTTTACATTCTTGTACATTCGGACCCTCACCGGTGTATGTCGACAATCACAGATATGCTCTGGTGTAGGTCGAAAAGAGAGGAGTATATGTACACGCTGCCATTCCAAAAGGAAGTGTTCGACAAATAAAAGCAGTTGTAAAAGCAAGGGCCTCTTGTGCAATTCAAAGTGTCATAATAGTTTAAGTTGTTGCAATAAATAAGATTTGAATCACATAATTTGGTAAGTTTATAACTTCTATTATTTTCCTTTCTCATTTTGAATGTACTGTGTGTTTTAAGTTCTTATATTCTTAAGTTCTTATTCTGAGTCTCAAGTGCGTTTTTTACGCGAATGAATTACGGAGAAGGAAATATAATATTCTTATATGTTCAACATTCACCATTAGTACATAGCGAATGTCGACATTGACCAGTGTAAGTCAGAAATAAGAGTATTTTGAAAATATTTCGGACATACACCAAGCGACTAGGTGAATGTTGACATTCACCGGTGAAAGTCGACATTCTCCAGATTTCGGTGTTTCACCGTAACATATATATCTCGTATAACTAGAAAATGACTGTCCGTGGATAGTTGAAATTTTGTATGTGGGGACTGCTATAGCATCTAGTTGTGCACCTTTCTTTTTTATTCCAATTGGCAGCGCCGAACATATATATAAATATATAAAAGGTAATTCATAAATTAGCGATAGCCCTTTAATGGTTAATGTAGTATTTTCCCTGTGTTAAAACATGTCATATGACTTTTACAAAACACTGATGATGTAAATTGAACTAAACTCAAACACTAATTCAGAAGTCAAACAACCAAAATCAGCGTTATATTTACAAAATTTTCACAGGACTAGTTTCGATGGTTTTACCGAACCATCATCTTCAGCTGCAAAACCGCAAATGAACAAGAGAGGAAATAATGATTAGATAAGATAAGAAAGCCTGGACAAGAATAAGCAAGTGGCGCCATCTGTTGGCGAAACCAGAACTAAAACATAATTTCTCTAAAAGCCGAAGGCAAATTTGGATTGGAATTAGGATCGTTAACTAGAACAGAAAGATTTTTATGAATGTGAAATGCCTCTAGAAAATCCAGTTCTCCAATGGAAGATGTTTTTTGAAATGTTTGAATGAAAAAGATGTTTTTATGTTTTAGTTCTGGTTTCGCCAACAGATGGCGCCACTTGCTTATTCCTGTCCAGGCTTTCTTATCTTATCTAATCATTATTTCCTCTCTTGTTCATTTGCGGTTTTGCAGCTGAAGATGATGGTTCGGTAAAACCATCGAAACTAGTCCTGTGAAAATTTTGTAAATATAACGCTGATTTTTGTTGTTTGATTTCTGAATTAGTATTTATTCGGCGTGTTATTGTGTCTTAATTAAACTCAAACAACCAATAATAATTTTTCAGCACTATTAAAATTATCCAATCAAATGCACTGAAAACCAAAACCATCTTATTCTCAATTAAAATTTCATTCTGAACGCAACTGCATTTGCTTTATACACTTCTGACGAGTTGAACTGCTGCCTGCTGCTCTCTTCTTAGTGCAAAGCTATCAAAAATGTAAACGTTTTGCAACAGGTATGAATTAGAGTGCCAAGTTTCGTGGCCACAATATGTTTTCTAAAATAAAGTTAAAGGTTTAATTTGCCGCGGCTGCCAGTTTCCTATTCATTATGGATCAACATTTTAACATTCTACGTTCTATGCTGTCAATATTTCTACAATATCATTTCATCTAAGTTTGATTCATTACAATGAATGAAATGCCAGATTTTTCTATCTACACTTTCATCGCTTCTCAGTCTACTTTCTTCATTGCATATATATATATGTAATGATTTCAAATGCGTAGATGAAAGCAGTGGACCTCCCAACAGCTTACGAACACTGCGTAGATGACCGAGAAGACCGTAGTGGCTTGAAGGTGGCAGAGTGGAAAGCATGATGACGCAATTTAGCACAACATATCTTGAAAAATCACAATCTTTTATTTTTTCCATGCATACCAAGTAATCCTTTTTCATACAAGATATTTCTTAATAATATTTGAATAGAATAACTTCCATTTTGAAGTACGACGTCATCTTAAGCGGCAGCAGCATGGATGAAATGCGTCTTACCAGCAGGAGAGCTAACGCGGAAAAGGGCAGAGTATCATAGAACTTCAGAGGAAGAAGGGTGGAAGTCGGAAAAGTTTCAGTTCAACAGTTCTGGTTTAGAATTAATTTGATTGGACAAGAGGTATCTGCATTAAAACGTTACGTAAGATAGAAAACTCTGGAACCTGTGAGAAGAGATGAATTTAGGGGTATATCATCAAATTTAGAATGTTAATTTTGAGATCATCAATTATATTTTGAAACAGCTATCATATTTTGTTATATCTTACATATATATATATGTAATATATATATTCCCCACATTAGACTTAAAAGTCCTTAACCGACCATTATTTTCGCAATCGACGATCGTAGTCACATAGTTCCAGTTACAGAAGTGTTTTAAATGACGAAAATATTCATGTTTGGGTATCGACAAATAACGAAATCTAACTTTTAATGCGGCCTCCCGGTTTGCATACTTATATTCGGCAAAGAGTTATACTCGTTATGGAAAAATACAAGAAATTTGACTCCAGTCCGAAAAAAATTTAACGCGATATTTGATTTCAAAATTTGCAATTTTTGATTTCATTTTCAACTTGCCTCAAGGGACCGGTTAATTAAGTTAGATTAATTCGAGAAACTAAGTTTAAATGAACTGCAGCAAAAAATCCGTATAATAGGCCGCAAAAGGAAGTCATCTGGTGTTCACAACAGATTTTTTTATTGCAGATGTGGCCAATTCTTCTGTTTTTTTAACAGTGTGTTTAACATATGTTCTTCTCAGAATCTGACGATTTCTTCAGCAGCGCAGGTCGACAATGCTGCACTAGCAGAAATATTCTTAGCTCTGTGATACCTAAAAGAAAAGGAGTTCTACAATTGGTATGTTTTAGATTGGTCAGTATGCATTCCCTGAGCTTCTAAAATCTGAGTCTTTAATAAGTCTAGGAATACTGACGAATTTAAAATAATATTATAGGCCAGAAAGACGTGGGGTACAGACTGTTAGAACTTAACCAATGGTTTACAGGTATAGTCCCAACCACGCTAACTGTACGGTTCCGTCTAAATTTCAATGGCGAACATCCCCGGGAGTCTAATCCAAAAGATCTTCTATCTCTCTTTCTTACCACCAAACCTTTCGAGAGGACTTTTAGCTATACATTATTTTACGCCATGCCATACAGATATTAATATACTATATAAATCCGAGTCCTTTCTAGAATTCGAGCCTAAGCCCAAAGATTCTATAGCTAGCGTGTCTAATCGCTATACTGATAAGAGCGGCGAAATAAAATTACAAGTTGATGCAGTTAGTTACGAGGTTACCTGTACCGCATCCTTTCAAGGTCGCACAACTAGGCTCGTCCATTAGTTACTCCCTATCTCAAATAGGAATTACTGGACTGGCAAGGCTCGCGTGGTGCGAGGAGTCGAAGGACTGACTGCAGCGCCAGCCTACTCTGACGGCCGAAGCCAGGACCTTCCAAGACACTATTGACAGCCCCTTTCTGGCACCAGGTACCGGGTCTGTTATTTTATCGCCTGGTGCCGAGATCGCAAAGGTACAGATCTGAGGCAGTGCAATAAATAACTGCCGGAAGAAAGAAAAAAGATGCCGGTGCGAGTGAATGAGATGAACTGTTATTACAGGAAACAATTTCAGTTCTACCAATCAATGTGGACCAAAAATTGAACCAAAACTGACGAATATTGCCCAAAAAGAGTAGAATGTTTCAAAAGCATGCCATTCAAAGAATAAAAGGCTGAAGGAGGAAAAGGGCAGTTTTATTAAAGAACATTGGCATTGTATACCCTGGTTATTTGTAAAATTAATAAATATTTCATTCTTAATAGTCTTGAATTTAGTCTCATAATCCTTCAATTCCAGTGGTGCGCTTTTTTCTTTAGCCATGATTCTGTTTTGAAATCAAGAGTAAATAAAATTCAAGTTGTATATGAATGTGGATAAAATATGACGTATCTTTATTACGTTTTTTCCAATTTCACTCTTTTCAAATTAAGTTTAAAATTGATGTATTAAGTAAGTAATGGAGAGGTATTTGATTAATGTAGGTAATTCCCTGTACAACATGGTCTTTAGATTCGTAAAATTCAAGAAAATAATGAAATTAGCGAGCGTGAGCATTTCAAGAGTTTTGCCTTCTTAGACTGCCAATATGGTCGTTAAATTTAAAACAACATAAAAAAGGCCACAATATACAAGGAAAGAAAATCTATCGTAAACAGAGCGAGCTTCAAAAATTAACAAAACGGTCAGCTTTTACAACTACTCAGAAAATATTTATTGAAAATGTCAATAATTTCCGAAAATTCTTACCCTAGATGTTTCAAAAAAGAAACATTTGGAACTTAAATAGTCTTATTCTTTACGTTTACTTCAAAATAAGATAGATAATTTTATAAAAACAATTTCAGCAATATATATGAGAAGGTTCTGCAAACATATTCTATATTCTCTAAGTACAGAATGTAATCATGTTCATTGTTCCGTTATGGAAAACATTTCAAACAGTAAAATATTCATCATGCTTTAATAAGCTAAGTATTTAATATTTCTTACCTTTACTTGTAAAATTCGCAAGTTACCTTGTTTATATTTTAGAGCCAGATTCATATTTAATAATGAGAAAACACTTAAGATTAATAAGTAAATAATACGTTTTATTTTCGTGGTTCAGGTACACTAATGTAATTTATCTAATTCCATAGTTGATAAATCTCACTGTTTCATTTTCATTATTTAATCTCAATCATTTGATTTTGTTTCATTTAATTTCAGAGACTTTTTTTAACTAGTTACTATCTTTTAACTCAACTATATGGTGATTTTAAAACTTAAGTCAAGATGAATAGCACAAAACATGTACACAGAATAATGAGATACTTCCAAATTTAGAACGTGTCTCAGTAAAGTGTATACTGTTCTTTCTTCTTCAAAACATTCTTCTGGTAATTTCATAGACTGGAATATTTAATTTAAACTAATGCATCAAACAAGCAATTTACCAGAAACTATACTAATCGGAATAATGTGTTCATTTTATCATAAAGTTTATTTAAAAAGTAGAGGCAGATTTTGTTTATTATAGCTATCAGATCTTGAAATACAAAACCAAATCATGCATTAGATGATAGAAAAATATAACATATTATATTCCCAGGTTCAGAAGAATTTAATGTATTGTTTTAATGTAAATGAATGTGAAAAACCCTGTTTCCCATATAACGAATTGAATGGCTTCAAGAAGGCCTTAGTTTCGAAATCCTCGGAATTGCCCTTTATGGTTGTTTATGTCGGCATTTTTCAAAGATAGTTTTGTACACGCCGCAAATTTAAATTATATTACAAGAACTCTGGAAGCGAACTATTTAACTGGTATACCTAACAGCTAGTCTACAGCTATACGAAACTAACTTAATTTGTTTAGAAAATTTGCAAGAGATATTATGCAAATTGTGAATGAGAATAAGGAGAATATTGGCATCGTGATATAACAAAGCAGAAAATAAAATTGAAAATAGAGATGATTGAAGTAAACTTATAAATTTAAGATTATTTTTTGATAATGTAAAGGAAATTTAAATAATAATAATTGAAAGTAAAACTTAAAAAGATTTAAAATTTAGGAAAAAAACACAGAAATGGAAACGATACTTCTATATTCTAATTATTTCACCAAGAGTGTTTGGAATGTATGCATCTGCTTTATGTGTTGCGATTTCGTTTTATATATATATATAAAACCTTTGTTTTTTTTTTTCTTTAGAGTTTCTTATGTTCGTTTTGTGCTATCTGAATTTATTACCAGATGTTTATTAAGTTTGTTATATTCCGTTATGTAACCATTTATTAAGTTTTTTATTTAACATTCGTTTGTAGTTGGATTGGCCGGTCCCCTCATAGCCATGGCAGGCTTCGTCTGCTAGGTGGGCTGGGGGCCAGTTCTTAGAACTAACAAACGAACTTTGATGTATAAGAACTTCGTAAAATGCACGTTTAAAATGGATACCGTATCTTCTTTATATTTTTTAAATATCCTTTATGTTTCTAAAAATATAAATAGATAGCTTAATATAAATATATTTTATTTAATTTTCCCACTTTCCTTAGCTAAAAATTTATAATTAGTAACTAATAAATTTAGCTAACTAATTCAGAAAAATTAACACTTACCACTTTCAATTATTTAAACACATTTAATTTAAAAAACGTAATATTAATATTTACATTAAGGTGTGTACATTTATAGTGCAGTTCAATTAGCAATGCTTTTGCAGTAATTTGAAAGACGGTTTTACATTGCCATGTAGTCTAGTCTACAGTTATTTAACCAAATTCATATTCCGATGACTTTCAGTAACCAACATTCGTCCTTGAACTATTGAACAGTTTCAGTTATATTTTACATTGAAATTCATCCTTGAGCTTCAGTTTCTTTACATGTTTTTTTTAGCACAACATCAATACTATACTGAAACTTCAAAAAAGTGTATATGGAGTGTTCTGGCATTCAATTATGCTGTCACGTTTTCAATCGCTATCTTACTCCCTCGTCATGATCCAAGTGGTTTAATTTTCATGTCTACACTCTGTAATTGTATCCAGTCATGTTTCTGTTCATCATACCAAGTCATTCCTATTGCAAATCTCCCGTTCAGATCGGCTCTATGACAATGTTGGTACCACCAACCAGCAGTATAATGCATAGCGCAATTTGTGCTAGATGCATCATTATCTTTATCGTGAGTACTGAAACCCATACCAGAATGGTGACTTAAGGCATCACTTGCATTTCCGCTGTAACGACCAACCACAAGAGTGTACAAATTTTCTTCCGATTTGACTTTAAAATCATCGTACTCAGCAAAAAGATAGTGCCCAAGCGTATCTCGCATATCGATGCGAAGCTTCATTTGTCTGTCCTTTGTCAGAAGATAGAGAATTTCATTACCCAACCAGTGTTCTCCTTCTGGTTTACCGAAGCCATTACGATATTCCTTCCAGCTGCGATAGAAATTTTCGGATCCGTCTGCCCTGTTTTGCACAACCAACCACGGTCCACCTTCAGTATAAGTATCACAATATACTTCTGTGGGTCCTAATGTAGGTACATTTATCAACTTCACTCCACTTTCAGTTTCTCTGGAGCAATCTGAAAAAAAACAAATATGCTATTTAACGTTTCAGTAACATTCAATTCAATTCGTGCACTAAATGAGATAAAGAAGACTGCATTATTTGTTTTAGCCCACCAGCGGCCGAGCGGTAAAGTCGCTGAACACTGGTAGTTCGGTCCGAGGTTCGAATCCCGCGAACGGGCTGGCTGCATGGGCGTTTTCGTGGTTTTCCCCATGTGTAACGTGTATACGAGCCAGTTTCCCTTAGAAAGTCCTCCACGAAAGGCATCCCTCCCTTTAGGCAGATAGCCCTCGAGGCTTTGCCATAATAACACACACACACACACGCATTATTTGTTTTACTTCAAAATTTCACTAAAGAGATAATAGCGAAAAAATCAGATTACATTGACTTGAATGAGCTAAACTATATGAACTCAAACTTACATTTTATTTCCTAAGAATCTAAGATTTTAGTTTGCAGTTTTTTCTGCATATGTTTTTTCATTGTCCACATAGAGTCACCTAACTCTGCGTTTCCATTTTGATACGTTACTAACACCTTTTCGGGTTGATTTCACAGCCGATTGCGGAATCGTTGCTTTCACAGAGACAAATTTATCGGGTCGAGTCAGTACCTCCTACATACAAAGCCACGGCACGGCTGACACTACGTCACTAAAGTCGTCCTTATCTACAGACAGAATGGTTGCCACATGAAGCCACTTATCGCTGTTATTCCCTTAAGACGATAGAAAATGAAACGTAGTCCCCCCTTGCAGAAGGCCTATATCATTTGATTTTAAATAAATAAATATGTATATCCGATTTGCCCTTCATCGACTGCATTTCCTAATTTCAAATACGTATCTTAACTTTTCTTAAATAATTTTACACTTAAAATAATAGAACAGAAATTGATTTAACATACTTCGGATGGTGGTAATAAAATACATGTTTAAGATCTGGCTGTTGCTGGTTTGTTTTTTGAATATATATTTTACTAAATATCCTCTTCCTTGATAAAAAAAGGCAACAATAATGCATAATGACAAGTTAACAGTTGATTAAAACTAAAACTCCCTAACCCTAAATTTATTAATCATGTTTTATTTTTGCAATATCAGTTTTTAGGAGTATGTTTTAGTTGTATGTAGGAGGTACTGGTCGAATGCTTAGCTTCCCATTCCGAAACGCATTAGGAACACTTCCTATTGAGTCTTTTCTCTCATCTCATTAATATTGAATCAGTCGTTGTAATATTCGTTAAGTAAAACTGTCTGCTTTTTGAAGTCGAATCACTTTAATGAATTTTATGCCTCACAGATGATCTAAATATGTAGAAATACCAACCAACCCGTTTTTATTCCTAGGGATTTAGGAGTTGTAGAGAATTTTTCTCTGCTGCAAGGCATATGGGTCACACCAATCAATTCTGAAATGACTTTTAGTTGACGATGAGGGGTTCCCCTTAACTTCGGCAATGATACAATTGAGGTAATAGTTATACAACAGAATACGACATAAATTATGGGATTGGATTGGATTATATAACTGTAGTCTTTACTGAGTTTTGTGTATAGAAAAACCTATTTTTGATAATGCGACAGAATTGCACTTTATATGGTTGCCATTTATTAAACTAACTGCAAAATATACTACATTAATTATGAGCCTTGCGTAAATTTACAGCTAGAAAAGCAATGTTTATGATATCTTAGGCCATTTTTATTCGTATTCGTTGCTTTCGAAAGACACATAAATTAGCATAGCCATTTAGAATACTTGAAATATCCTGGTCTAAATTTGCACTTTTGAGTGAAAAGTTATGAGCTTAGGAATGTCTTTCATCAATCTTATAAAATATAGACTAATTTAAAGAGTAAAATGAAAAAAAAAAAAACAAAGTTTTTCACGAATAACAGATTTAAATTTCTGGGTTTTATTTGGCAACACTGAAAAGCTCGCCATTTCCGAAATGCTGACTTGAGGCGCTAATATTCAAAATGGCGATGTTTGCGAATATAAAGCTTGTTTCTTAAATAGGCAAAAAATTCATGAAAAAGCATTGTTGCGGCATGGTGTTAAGTTGTCTACTGGCACGGTACTTTGCTGGAGATTTGCAAATAAATTGCATAAATGTTTTTCATCACTTGTTTGTTGACAGATGGCTGTCCAGTGTTTTTTTATCTGGTAAAAGCAAGTCATTTCTTGAAACCTTTTCACCCGCTTGTGATGGTGAGTTGCTTTTTTATCATATTTGATCAGAAATCTGCTTTACAACAATGGAGAATTTAGCTTTTTTTTTTCTGATGTCTCCATTTAAAACAACAGCGCTTATAATGAGCATTTCTGAAAGGGTTCCTTTTTTCAGTGTTGCTATATAAATTTTGAAGAGTAAACTTTCATGTTATACCTGCAAATGTAAAATAATTTCATTAATCACACATGTATTTCCCTTTTTGTATCATGCATTTGAAATTACTCTGTAAAACGAATTTTCGTTTGATTGCAATTAGCAAAATAACTGGGAATAACAAACGAATCACAGCTATATATATAATATTGAATGAACTGAAATTCATAGAAATCGAAAACAAGTTTTTCTAATAAGCTGCAAAAAAGATAATAATAATTTATTTGCTAAAGAAATATTGATTAGATTATCTCCTAATATAAATTTAGTAGAATGTATCAGAATGAGGTAACCCAGAAGTATGAAATTTAATTCCGAAAATTATTTTTTAAAAGGAACTTGAATGAAATTTAATTCCGAAAATTGTTCGTTTTAATTCAAGCTCCTTTAAAAAAAACAATGCGGTAACCCAGAAGTATGAAATTTAATTCCGAAAATTGTTTTTCAAAAGGAACTTGAATGAAATTTAATTCCGAAAATTGTTTTTTAAAAGAAACTTGAAGTGAAAATTAATTCCGAAAATTGTTTTTTAAAAGGAACTTGAAGTGAAATTTATTTCCTAAAATTGTTTTTTAAAAGGAACATTCAAGCTCCTTTTAAAAAAACAATTTTCGGAATTAAATTTGATACTTCTGGATTACCTCATTTTGATAAATTCTGCTAAATTTATACTAAAGAGATAATATAATCAATATTTCCTTAATGAATAAATTTATATATATATATATATATATATATATCTTTGTTTCATGAAATAAACGAAAACAATCAAATGATGCTAATAAACTAAGTTTGTTATGCCTAATAAATTCAAATCGTTAGTTTTTCTGTACCAATTCCCTTTGAACAAATTCTAGTTGTCACTCACCTCTAGGCAACTGTCGAATGAATTTGCTGAGCTCATTCCTCAGTTGATCTTGATGTTCCGTTACTTTCATCAGCTCTCCGCTAATATTACCTGTTAGTCTAGAATATTCACTTACAGAGTCTCGCAGTCTCCTTATTGCATGCTCGTTAGCATTACGTGACATTTCTGAAAGTCTAGCTCTTTCATCCATTCTACGATGTGCCTGGTTAAGTTTCACTTCCAGATCTGCTATTTTTAAATCTCGATTCATGTCCTTTGCATCGCTACGACATCGTTGCAAAGTGCTGTTAGTGGCTATCATCTCCACTGATGTCAGTCGATGTCTCTGGTTATTTATTTCATGCTCAGTCCTTTTCTGTGCTTCCTACAACATAAAAAGAAATCAATAATTGATTACAAATAATCATTTGTTGTTACTAAACTTCCTGATATGAACCTATACTATGCCAGTTCAACGAATTTTATTGTGGCTAAGAGCCTGTCCTTAATCAAGCCTATGCACATTGTATATAACAGAATAAGTTTGCCCAGCTTCCTCCTAGTTTTGATGGAGAACATAACGAGTGACGGATTCAAGGATCTCCTATTCTTCTCTGACACCAACCTCTCAATCTCTTTCGATTTAATAATATTTAAGTGCCCACAGGAACAAAAACACTACAAGTTTACAAACATACATGTCTTTCTCGGTTTCGAGCTCGAGCCAATCATTGAGGCACGAATAATCATTGAAAATTCTCAAGCTAGTAAGTTTCCATAAGTAGCACTGCATGGTAAAACCTTTGTTGCCAACACCCAAATGTGAACGCCCGGCTACAAGAAATAGAAGACAGCAGAACTGTTTTGAATGATTCCTATGTGGCCAACATTTGTAATGATTTCTAAGTTATTCCTTACCAAGGTTACTGGAGAAGGGTAAACAATTAGTCATATTAATAATACTTTTTTTCTGTATAATAAACTTGCTTTTCTAAAACGTTTCCACTGCATTTGAAATGTTTCTAACTTTAATATATGATTTTCATCAGTGACAGTGAAACTAGCATACATTTTGTTCAACAAGTAACGAGCTGAAAACTTTGGACAACCGGGTTTCAGCAATAAACCTCGGTCTATAGAGCTCATACACTCTAAAATTTGATTGCGAAGGTGCAGAATTCACGATTAGGTATTCAGAAAGATTTTTACACTTGAAAGGCATCTTAAGGTCGGACGCAAAGTGGTTTAACGACTGAAAACGATATTTTTTAAAACATTTGTAAAGTTCTTAGATGTGCATTACAAAAGCATGCTGTCTAGCCTGGCAAAATATTTAGGTTAATGCACATTGTTTCAAATCCTTGAATTTCTGAAATATTTTCTTTGCAATATATTTACATAGGAAAGAATTAGCATCCTTTATGTGAAAACATAAACCAGCTTGTTTTTCGAAAGACCTTTATTGAAATTTATATAAAAGCTTGATACTGAACATTAAAAGCTTTCTGCCAGTCCATTCCGAATGCACTGGTTAACAACTGCTTCAAAACGTTAAATTGAATAGCTGAAACGTTTTATATGTAAATGGCCAAATCATCAAGGTTATTTCACTGTAACAGATCAGTTTCTCTTTACTGGATAATAAAAATGCAGTGTCAACTTACCTGTAATTCTCGTATTCTACTCCTGTCGGATGCCTGGTCTTCCGTGAGGACATGCAAGGCAGCCTGTATGTTGTAGTTGCTAAATGTTACTTTCGATACATTTTTCTGAAGACCCACAAAACTCTCTTGAATATTCTGGACTCTTTCTTTCGATATTTCCATCACATTCGTCGCATTCGAAGCCACAATCGCACAGGTTTCTTCGGCCCGTTCCATTCTACCTCGTACCTATAAAATACATTTTGTAATTACAGTTTAGTATTGGTTAAATTTGATCGTGGCAAAGCACTCGAGAGCCTAAGAGGAGGGATACCTTCGTTGAGGGCTTTCTAAGAGAAACTGGCTGGTGTACGCGTTACGCATATAGAAAAACCCGAAAATTCGAACCCTGGACCTAACTACCAATGTTCAGCGACTTTACCGCTCAGCCATTGGTGGGCTAATGATAGTTTAGACATTTAAAGTAATCATTCTGTGAAGAATTTGGTAGCTGCAAGTTTTCCATTACAGTGAATTTACCTTCTAAATAAGAAGGGATATTTTTTAAAAATTTTTATTCGTTGTATTTAATAAACAATGCGTAGTTTTAATGTCTACGGGAATTAAAATGAATTTTTGAAGTTATCCCGTTAATTATTATATACGGACACTTTCTAGCACTTGTTCGTAAGCAACAAGTAATGAAATCATTTTGCTAATTATTGTTACGAAAGGTTTAAAGACTGAAAAGGAGCATTTGTCGTATTAAGTAGATAAGCGCATAACGTAAGAAAATGAGCTTATCTTACCTAGATTAAAAGTATTTTTGCTTGACTTCTGGTCTCTGGGCAGTTACAAGAGGCATTAAAAGAAATATAGAGGGTGAATCTGAACAAGGGGGCAAAATCTTACGGGATGACAGAACGTAGCTTATACGAGCAATATTCGTCGTAGAATTTATGGTCGGAACAAAAACGGTGAGAAGTTAAAAGATAATCTTTCACTGAAACATTAAAAAAATTAGCACAAGAAAGACAGGAGATACTTCAGAAAACATTTTATGACCACGAATGTAATTGATATACATGTTCAAAGACATTGATGAAAAGATCTTCACCAGCTGTAATGCAAGCTTCACGCATGCGCGATAGGGACTGATGTGTATTTGCGACGACACCAGGAATTCCCAGAGTATCGCCAGCAACAAGGCTAACCTGGCGACTAGATTCACATTCGTTTTAACAGCGCTTTCGTAGATTAGGCTTTCGGATGACCCCACAGGTAAAAAAAGTCCAAACACGAGATATTCGATGATCTTGGCAGCCAAGCGATGGGATCTCCTGGACCAATCCATCGCCCTGGAAATTTCGTGGCTCGTACAACCAGCCATCGTCTCTGCAATCCGCAGTAGAAAAAGCCGTTAGGGGCGAGGACCGACCCTTTTTGTTCCATTTACAGTGCCACCTAGCAGCTCGCCGTTTGCATTCCGCCCAAACTTTATATGAAGAATATCGCTTGCAAAGTTGCATTCTATCACCCCGCAGTGATTTGTCCCCTTGCTCAGATTCACCCTGTATATAAGAAAAGTCTGGCTAATATTTTTCAAAAAAAAAAGTCATAAAATTAAATCTAAAGTTATAAATAATGTACATGTTACTTTAAATCAGAAACATACATAACTATTAAAGATAAAAATATACTAAACGTTAATTTATCCAAAAATATATGTGTATTTTATGGAATTATGGTGTCTGGATTGTTATTAAAACTTCAAATGGCGCAGTAATAACGAGGAGCGTTTCAAAAAAAAAAAAAATGCTCAATCCTTCGAACGTTTTACTCAAAAATTAATTTGGAATTATATGGTACTATGCTACTTTTTTGAAGCATTTCTGATAATTTTTTTTAAAGAATCAAGTTAAAAAATTAACATTTTATAGCACAATAAATGGAACAAAATATAAAAGTTAATTTTCTACATTTTTTTCTTATATGCCAACCCTTTTTCAAAAATTTCTATAGAAACATTATAACTATAAATTTTTGATTGCTCAAAATCATAAAATTATTCCAGAAGAAGATATCCTGTAATCCATTCTTTAATATTTAGTAAATCTTTCTTTAATATTAAGTAAGTTTTTTTTTTTCAAATGTTAAAATATACATTTTTAAGTGTTGTTTACATTTTTAAGCGATTTTTAAATGTTGAATTTTTTTTTCTTTTTGAATGTTAGAAAACGTGATTTCCATTCTTGATTTCTAAGGAAAATGTTTTGAAAATTGACTTATAATTGAGTATAACGTATAGAGATTTAGTCATTGATAATTATATATATAGCAGCACCATTTTTTTTAAATGTTCTGTTTTGTCTCAGGAAAAACATGAACTTAACTAAACTTTTTGCGCCTAAAATAGCCTTTAATATCTTAATATGACTACCATAGTAACTATTCATAACTTGAAGAAAAATCCAACAATAAATATTAACTTATGAAATATAAATGAATAAAATATTAACTTATGAAATATTTAAAAGAGGAGCTGTTGTTTGGAATTTTAAAATGACACAAAATGCAACCTTTCAGATTGAAAGACTACCTGAAATGAATCACTTTTCTTCAAGAATAATTAATCTTTAAAGTGCCGCCATGTCTCACCGACACTATACATTTGCAAACATCCATGCCTTCTCCGGGATTCGAACCCGGGCCTTAAATTTTTATGTTACATATTAACACGTTTACTGCCCGTTACAAGATAATACATAGGAGCATTCTGATCCTGACCAATATGAGTATATTGGCATTTCTTCTCTTGAAACATATCGCCAACTACGAATGTTCTCGTAACAAATTTATGTTAATTATACATACTAGAGGCTTTAAAATTACTATTCTACTCGTATATGAATAAACTAAAAATGCATATAATTTCCATCAATATCTAAAATGACCTGTAAAAACAATTCCCACTCTGGATCACTCATATTTGCCTATTCCTTTTTTTTTTTTCGGTTACTTTTTTTAAACGAATAATTATTCTGATGAGACACCTACGTATTATATAAAACTAAATGTTCTTCTATCTCATGCAACAGTAGCCAGTAGTCTGAGCGCACAAGAACAATGCCCACTTAATTATCAGTACGTGGATAGAGTGGTACGTTATTCTAAGCGTACTGTCTAACATCTAAAAACCGATAAAGGGCCTTCTCGTTTACTTCAAAGGGCCATTTTTTAGAAGATCATTATTTGATATTAAAGCATTGCAGTATTTTAAATAATTTGAAAGTTGTACGTGGCTCTGGAAATATACACCAAAATTTTATGAATGTTTATAAATTTATAGGTATCTTATTTCCGTATATTGGTTCAAACTTTCAATTAGGTAGCTAAACAAAGTGCTATTTGCAGTTCTCATAAATTTCATTCCATTAGGATTTAATTACTTGTTTGTTACATCACAATATTTTAAATACATATTTAGTGTAATACGTAATAACATAGGTAGAGATTATTTAAGAGATAGTTTATCTCCTTTCTATCTTATCTCCTTTCTTTAATTACTGTGACACTTTTATAACTTTTACAATACAATTTCTTCTACTCGATATTTGAAATTTTGATCTAATTTAAGACTTGTTCACCTGAATCAATGGGATTAAATATTTTGGTATAGCTGCAGATAATGAAGAGCCAGTATTCTTCAAAAAAAGAAAAAAAAAAGGGGGGGAAAGGAAAAGATAAAACAACCTCACAAAAGGTAATCAAGCATTTCTTGATCTTTCGCAAAAATAAATCTTGACTTGAGGCTGGTCTAGGATAGTTGCTGCTTGTCAAAGAAGGAATCTCTTTGTAAAAAATTATTATCGGTTATTACAATACGATGCGCAATAGCTGTCTGCCTAAGAGGTTCGGGGACTTTCTGAGGGAGCGTCGCGCATGTGGAGAATGGAAAAATCAATCACACAGCCATCCCTTTCACCTGAGATCAAACCCAGGTTGAAATTCCCAGTATTCAGCGATCTTAACTACTTGCCCATTGGTAACACATATCTCCGTAAAATGATTCTGAAAAGCATAATGATTCAAGCATCTTACATTTCCAGAAAGGTACTGATTGCCTATCTCCGAAGCCAAACTTTATAATGCAGGTAGGGATCGAACGATGCGTAGAGACATTAGGATTTTTTTTTTGGGGGGGGAAGGTCGGAAAGATGAAAAATAGCAAACGCCTTCGCTGGGGATCGAACCACGAACCTCTGGAATACCGACCAGCGTGCAGAACCACTACACCACGAAGGCACGCTAGGAAAGTGGGAGAAATACCTTATAAAGGGCGACTCGGGATTTTAGGGGACACAATCGCCAAATCTTGGGTGTGGAGAGTCATCATCCACAACCCTTTTAGTTTGGGCGCCACTGTGGAGACATTAGGTATTTTTGGAAGAAGGCCGGAAAGATGAAATATAGCAAACGCCTTCGCCGGGAATCGAACCACGGACCTCGGGAATACCGGTCCAGCGTGCAGAACCACTACACCACTAAGGCACGTTAGGAAGGTGGGAGAATATAGATGTCCTCTCAAAAAGCAAATACTCATAAATGTTACGTATAACATATAAATGAGTTACGAGTTCTAGACTTTAGCCATGGATTGATTTTCTATTTTCTGAAGAATTCCGTTCCTGCTGCCATGGATGTTTTATCACTTTTAATCAGTTAACTGCGATTGACGAGTATACTCGTTATGGAGAAGCGACGCGATTTGTGTATTGACGAGTATACTCGTCATGTGTATATTATGTTAATGAAATGGAAAAATAAGAAGGAGGTTTATTTAGTAAGTACTGTACATAATGACAACGTAACAGAAACAGAAAAAAGAAAAATAATAACAAAGAAACCGGAGCTAGTGATTGATTATAATAAAAAAATGGGTGAAGTAGATATGAGCGATGGAATTATCATAGCGTACTCCACAGCAAGAAAATGACCTATAAAATACTACAAAAAGATATTTCTCCATTTCTTAGACATTGTATGTCTGAATGCATTCATATTATAGAAAAAAAATAATGGAACATTATTGCGTATCAACTTTTTGCTCAAATTTATTCAAGACACTTTTGCGACATATCCAATTGAAGGAAATAAATCGACACAAACTCGGTCATTTACACCTAATATACGCCAATTAGGCGGGAATTATGTTAAAGATTATATACCAGGTACATTAAAAAAAATAAATAAATAAATAAAAGAAAGAAAAGAAAAGAAAAGAAAACCTACGCGAAGGTCTTCGCATTGCTACAAACGTAAGACCAGGAAGGAATCGCGTTACTGATGTTCGATTTGCAAAGTCCCATTGTGTATAGTACCCTGTTTCGCTGAATATCACTCCACAGCAGGAATTTAAATTCTTACTTTTATATGTATAATATTTAATTTAATTTATTGCGTTTTTAGTTTAATTTGTAGTATATAATATATGCTTATGTTAACCAAATAAGTAAATATTAGTAATAAAATGTTCAATTTTATAAAATAAACGTATCTTTTCATTCAGTATCTTACCAACGCAAGCTACTCTGTGATTGACGAATATACTCGCCATGGTTCGATTCTGGCGACACAAAACGGTGCGCAATCTCAAACGAGACCGCCACAGTTAACTGGTTAAGGGATCCTGTAGATGTGAGCACGGCAAGGAAATTGTTAAATCCTCGTGAGTTGACTAGCTGAAATGACCAGCCAATTCGTACAGGACGAAACATAAATGTTAGCCAGTATGAGCGTCTGAGTGTTTAGGCAGCGATATCCATAGCATACGCAAGACGATCAAATTATTCTGTATCTCTACATAGTCTTTCTAATCGATATAAGGAAGTAGGATACTATCCTCAAAAGAGAAGCGTCGTATTAGATAAAATTCCTGATTTTAATCCTGCTGAATGTGCGAGAAGGCCATGCTCTAAAGTCTTACAAAGATGCTCAATAGGATTACAATCGCAATGCTCTCGTCAAATCCCCAAGGGCATTGCCATTTTAATTCCACTGAATAGCCCTTCAAAGGTAGTAAGTATTCGTTATTAACAGTGGCACATAAATAACTGCTAATGGAAGCTTTTACTTCCATCCGACAGCGTTGCACATATCCGTCATTATCGGCAGCCTAAAATATGGATGATAATCTTACCTGTAGAGTATGTTTTACACTCTACGTAGCAAATCCTTGTCTTATTTAACTTAAATATTTTTATAATAATGCTAAAATGTTACTTTTATAAAAATCTATCATATTTCAACTTTTCATAACCGATAATTGTTTGACAGGAAATAGTTTTGGGTATTTATGCTGTAGAGTTCCTCACTTTGTAAATGCTAAGTTACAGTTGAACGTGAAGAATCTTAAGAACTGATAAGCGAATAATCGCTTGAGTTCGTGGGACAAGAAACAACAAGATGGAAGGGTAAATAGCCCTTTATTATCCAAATAAGATTTAACAGAACTCCGTCTTGGAATGTACAATAAAAGCCGACACTTGGGCTTGAAATTAAGAGGCTAGAAGTAAACTGAAACTAATCTAAATTAAAAAGATATAGCCGAAGCTATCAAGATTCTAACCGAGTTGGCCCCTTAACGCTAACTGACTGCGAAGCTATCAAGGGCCTAATGTACGGCCGAGCGCAATAATTAGCTTAGAGAGAGTGGTCTAAAAAGGCGGACGCGTGCAGACCAGAATACCCGGTAACTCTCTCACTAAGACCGAAGAACTTCGCGGTTAAATACCTCCTTATAATTCCTCAATATGTATTCAAACGTGATTCTAAAACTACATTCTGGCCGGAAGTAATAAGTTGAAGTTAAGAATCGACAGGAAAGGAACTTAAAATTTAACTGTTAATAAAATTAACATAATCCTTACAATGCAACATTTAACACGATAGAGAAAGAAATTTATCCAATCCAAACTTCATTTCAAATGATGATGCATTTATTAAAATACTACAATATTCTCTTCCGATTTTTGACTAGCAAAAAGTGTACATTACGTAATGTTTTATTATGTCTAATTTATTAATTAATTTTTATCATATATACTCAAAAGTCATGTATAGCTATCCATATTACCCGAGCGCATTACCCGCGGATAAAGCAGCATTCATTTTTATTTATGTTTTCTTTTAATTCATTACACAAGAGACACAGTCCAACCCTTACAACTTTTTCTCTTTTTCCATAACAATATAAGGTTTTTTTGCACTTAAGTTTTAATAAATAAAGCTGTTATAAGAAAAAATAATAAAACTTCATTTATCATACACATATTTGCTACATAGTATATCCATTAAAGCACATAAGTAGAATTAAAAATTTTTATTTTATTCCAATCGATAGAATAAAAAAAATCATTACCTCTTCAAGGCGACTCTCAAAGTCGGTTAATCTTTTTTCAAAGCGTTTTCCGTACAGCTCAATGCTTGAAATTTCTTCTTCATAAACATCTGTCGTAAGCACAGTTAAATCCGTTTCACTCTTATTAACTTCTGGAGTCACAACTGTAAACAATATTTATCATAAGTAACACAGAACCATATCTATTTGTAAAATATATAATTTTATTCTAATAAGAGTTAGACAATCTTAAGAGGGAGATACAACTTCTCATATTACTTTATAAAAGTGCGTTAAGCAGTTGCGAGTAACTGACCGTAGTAACTGTTGATTACTAAACAGAATGATTAATGAAATTCTTCTTAAAATTGCTTTTTTTAGCTTATCACTCAACTCATATAGTTCTAGTAAAATTTAACAACACTAACTTAAATTTGCAATTAAAAGTTATTTGTAAATGTTTTACTCAGCAATATTTGCAAGGTTTAACTAACATGTTTTTGCATATGTCAAAATCTCTTCTATACTACTACAGTTTCATTTGCTTCTGCGAGAATAATGTGTGTGTGTGTGATTATGGCAAAGCTTCGAGGGCTATCTGCCTAAGGGGAGGGATGCCTTCGTGGAGGACTTTCTAAGGAAAACTGGCTCGTATACACGTTACACATGAGGAAAACCACGAAAACGCCCATGCAGCCAGCCCGTTCGCGGGATTCGAACCTCAGACCGAACTACCAGTGTTCAGCGACTTTACCGCTCGGCCGCTGATGGGCCCGCGAGAATAATGAGAGTTAAAAAATTTTAAACAGTTTTAAGTTTTTTAAATAGATATAAACCCAAATTAAGAAGGAAGAGAAACTGATCAGGTAGTCAACTTAAAAAAATCTCCTTTGTGTTGTAGTAGCTGATACAAGCTTAAAGTCGTTAGCTGACTGTTACTTATTAGCTAATTAGCTTGGAAATTTAGATGCTGGGACAGAATTTAAATACAATTTTAATAATATGACCTTGTGTGCTGTCCTGCTATTCCTGGAAAAAGTGAAAGGAAATTTTTGTTTCATAATTTTAATTCATACCTCAAGTACCAATGTATTTTAGTTGTTTAATTTCATATTACTGTAGTGTTTATTTTTGCCTTCTGAGTTTTAGTACAAGAAAGGATGAAAATACATCTTGCAGGTTTAAAGGTTAGACTAGTTTAGTTGAAGCAACTTAGAATTCAACTTCCTATACAAAGCTACTCTTAATGCCAGGGTTATGCTCCTAATTGAAAATGTTTCTACGAGAGAAAATGAAAACGAATTAATACGTTATTATTCTCCAAATTCTAGTACTTACTTTAAAGCCTTTACATTACAATAAATCAAATAATTGTCGAAGTATCCCGAAGTTTATTGTTTCCTCTTGTATTTTCCAGTATGACGAATTTCATTAATTGATTGAATTTTCATAACATTGTATCGGAAGTTTCAAATTACTAAAATCAAACTAATTAATTTACAACTGAGTATTCTGAATTATTTCTTCTGAAAAAGAAAAGATGCCGAATTTTCTGCGGTGCTGCCTTAAATTTTTTAATTAAAATTTAGATTCGAATAAAGAATTGGTTGTTAATTAATAGCCAGGGGAAAAGCTGACTTTCTGGTTAACTCACACTTCTAAGACTTTCAAAAGTAAGATTAATTTTTGCCAAATCTCCCAGTAGAACATTTAAATATTAATTTTCTAAATGAGGTAAGCTCCTTTCAAGCAACAAATAACTATTTGCTAAAACAAACTTTGACTAAGAAACGTGCAAAAATTATAAACTTATTTACTCGGTTTCGGAAAAGCTCTGAAGAGTTAACTACTTAAAGGAAGAAATGCTTTAGTGGAAAATTTTCTAGAGTAAAATAGATAATAGTAATATTATACAAACTAATTCTTATTAAAGAAAAAAATTTTCGAAGCGAATTCATCTCGTTCAGATCTAGAAGAATAGTTTGACTTCACAGCAATTATCGTGGCTTTCTTCATGTGTAACGTGAATACGAGATAGTTTCCCTTAAAACGTGCTCTATGATGGCATTTCTTCCTTTAAGCAGAGAGCTCTCGGGAGCTTTTCCAAAATCTAAATAAATAGTAACATTATTTTCTTCTCCTCCCTGATATGGAAAAATCAATCGTAGTTTCTCACACAAAATAAGTTTTCATAGGTACTGTTCAATCGATGTTTAGTTGCTACTTTTGATTTTTTGGAAATTTAATATGTCATTATGATTGTAAAACATTACCACAGTTTTTACTCAATACCAAAAGGTTCGACGTTCTTAAAATTATTTTGCGTATATTCTATAAACAATTAGAAACATTTATTTGGTAGAGTTTCGGGACGCATCACTTTAAGCAAGAAGTATATAAGACATACAAATTACCTGTAGTCTGATCGACTGGTATGAAAGATTCTCCCATTACATCTCCAGATCCCTCACCTGATCCTTCCTCTATATTCCAATTTTTTCCATTCAACTGCAAATTAAAAAAAAATTAAATGCTTTATTTTATTTTAGAACAGAAGCGGCATTGAACATTAATCATTTTCAAAGGAGCAAAAGGCCTTTCTTGTATACAACAATGAATATAGTTGAATACAGGTAACTAAATCAGTGTCTCATATTATAAAACATGCCTCACACTTTCATTCTGAATTCTTCGCATATATTTATGACAATAAAGGCAATAGGTACACTAGCTATGAAGCAATGTTGGGCGATTTGCATAACATCCGCATTCTGCAAGAATCTCATTAGATCACAGAATGATAGCTGCTGCACTGCCTACAGCAGGAGTATTGGATTAGCCAGTTTTCAGTTCATTGTCTGAAGCCTCACCGGTTGAGAAAATGTAGCAATCACACAGCTCGAGACCCAACGTAATGACGTCACTGCGGCTCATTCCTGCATTTAACTCCATCCTCCAAGGCTGGATTGTATTGCGAATGCAACAGATTATTTATTAGGACTGCTCACTCATGCCGTTGTGGCACCGACATGACCAGTCTCGGTAACGTTTCGGTCCAGTAGACCTTTGCCCTTGAACAAAGTACGTTACCGCCCCTCCACCCTACAGAGGGGCCTACTACTTACAGTACCGAGATCAATAAGTACACTTAAGCCATCTGGCTCCAGGACGTTTCCCCTTCACGGTACAAATTTCGAAGCAGGGACTCGTAGACATAAAGGCCTCTGGATTGCACCGAGTTGAATAGTCCTTGTTGTCAGCATAGTCTTTTCTATATAGAGTAGGCTTAGGCTTCGTTTAAAATAGCCCACGGATTCGCAACGCACAAAAGTATCGTTCCAGTGATTAGGCAGAATTCTGACTAAGAGGTGTTCAGGCATGGTATCACTGGCTAATCGACCAGGTTTTATGACAATGAATTGCATCCATCTCCTAGGTACACTACCCGATAGAGAGCGGCCAGGGTGACACACGCAGTCTCCTGAAAAATCGAATTTCGAAGATTGTTATTATCAGATAAAGTATGAATCAAAACTCGAACTTTCAAATACCCTCATAAAAAGTCTGTTACAGGAAAGCAGAGGAATTGTATGAGAACCGCTGAATGTTGTCAAGCTGAAAGATAAGTTATCTACGGAATGCAAAATTTTAATTACACCTGAAGTGATTTAACAAGCTCAAAGGTGTAATTAATCAAGAGATTGTAAATGTTTCGTGCGATTTTCTACATCGCGTAAGGGAAAGTATATATGGCAGCAAGGCTCTCAGGAAATCTCTAAATGGTCGTACTGGAACAGTGAGGCTTGTTTTGTGAATTCAACAGAGTTAACGTAGCTGTATTCAATCGTATATATTGCTATATACATTGAGTCCGTTATACAGTTTTAAAAATGGCTAATTAGAAATGTCGCATGTTTTATTTTAACCAAAATAATTTTAAACTGAGTTCATAATGTATATTTGCTAAAACTAGAGCATTATTTTTCTAATAATGTCTCTGGATACATGATGAAATAGAAATAAAACCATTAGTGTTGGAAGGATTCTAAAAATGCAAACACGTAATGCTTTATATACCTGTTGTTGAGCAAAATTTCCAAATGCAAAAATGGTCCTTATGTTTTAAAAAGTCAGACATAAAAATTTCCATCTGTAGGGAGAAATTAGTGATGTATTAGTAATGAATCGTTACAGAGAGCTAGATACATAGTTATAGATGAATATTGTTTGACCCAGTTTCAGAATTATTGTTTCTAATTATGTTTTCTAAATTGCTTACTAACAGGCCTTAAAACATGATCTAAATCTGTAAATGCTTTCATTCTGTTGCTTCTTCTTTATGTTGATCAAAACCTTATTTAATCATTTAGCAATAGGCAAACAATTGAAAAGCAAATTAAGTCAACTATTCCTTCCCGAATGTTTTCGCAAATTTATCACATAAACGTTACAGAACAATTTTTATTTCGCTTGAGAAATAACAAACAGTTTGCAGAGCTGGACGTTTTAACCTACGAGAATTAAAGTTAAAATTTATAGAGGACTATATTTTAAGAAAACACGTTTTGCATTAAAAACAAACAACTGAAATATTTTAAAAAGAAAAGTTCATTTTCTAAATTAACACAATTTTCTATTTTCGTGTCTAACTTCATTGTGAGTTTAAACATTTCTCGCAACATAAAGGAGGTATTGGATATCCTCGTCTGATAGAGTTCTGACATCGACTCAAGATCGTTTGCACTTCTACATCGATGGTTTTCGTTTCGCATATCATTTGCTCAGATCTCCTCTTTTCTGAACACGGATCTCAACTGCCTGGCCGAACATTTTAATGATTACAGGTGAGCAACCAGAGGTCGGTTTCTCAAGGTCATTTTTCTAATATTCCTTGAGCTATTTCAGACATTTTCGCACTTTATTGTCACTCATTACATTCTCACCGTACACTACACGTACCGGAAAGACAGTTTTTCTGTCCTTGATACTAACCAGATGACTGACCATATTTCAGTCATCAGAGACTTCGATTTTCTTTAATATCTTAAACGCACACTGCGAAATGTACAGAAGACGGACAGTGAACACCGAAAACATCGCGGCCAAAAATATCGCAGTACAAAACATCGTGGTGGGTGTCTAGGACGTTTCGCCGTCAAAACATATTTTTCTTTATGTTGATCAAAACCTTATTTATAATGACTGTATTTTATCTTCCCGTATTATACTTGTATTAAATTCATTTAGCATAATAAATCTGTTTACCTTTTGTATACTTAATAAAGGTTGCTTTTAATATATATAGTTATTTATTTACAAGTATGAGATATAAAGAAATTACATATCGTTAGTTGGAAAATTATGTCAATATCAAAGAGAACTGGGGCTAAGCTTATGATATAGCAGAAATTATATTACCAATTTTAAAATTATGCAGGTACAATATTTCCATGATTCGTAAAACCTTTTTGAAAGTTTAATCGGCTAGTCAAGAGAAATTACTCATACAAGCAGGAAATTCACATTTTTATGAAATCTGAATGGAAAATGGAATTACTTTGAAATCTTGTCAGCACCTTATTCTCTTAAACAATCACTATAATAATAAGTCACTAATAATAAGTCATGTGTAACGGTGTATTTATATAAAAATGCAAACAAAAACATTTTATATATTTTATATAAAACGTTTATGAAATCAAATTAAATTTTTAAACTAAACAGAGTTATTAGTTTAAAGCAATTTAATACAATACGGCAAGATATACAGAGGCTGTTCGCACATTTTTTAGACGATTTTGGTAAGCGGTAATAAAGAATCGTTTGCTGCAAAAGAAGTTAATTGCAATTGTACTATTTTTTAAAAGTCAAAATTATCGTCTGTAGCTTGAAAGGTTTGGTTTTATTCAAAATGGCGAATTTAATGAAGCAGTGGTTCGAATGCTACATTTACGCTCTTTCCGAAGAGAAATATGCATACTCCGTTATCCAAAAACGATGTGAGAGTTATGGTTTTGTGATATCTAAAGCGGCGATAGGTAGTATCATCAACAAGAAAGGAAAAAAACGTCAAATTGGAGCCTCAAGTGGGACAAAAATCCCAAACAAGTATCCAAGGAAAAAACGGACATCTTCGACTATTGCAAAGGTATGTTGTTTAATGTTAAAGGAAAATCCCCCTAGTCAAAGGACAGTTGCAAAATCATTAAAATGCTCGGTGTCCACTGTAAAGAAAATGATAAACGTTGATTTAAATCTTAAGAAAGCGAAAAAACGCAATGTGCATCGTTTTCTTCCAAAGCATATCGCTCAACGCAGGACACGCTGCAGAATTCTATATGAGAAACACTTATCCTAAGAAAAATGGAAAACAATTGTCACAATAGTTGAAGGATGGGTGTATTTAAATGATTCTAACAAAAAAAGAGCCATTTATTATCATAAAAGGAAAACAGAACAGAATTTAGGCTTTCCTGCCCCGTGAACCAAATCACACTACAGGTCTACTCCCCCTTTGGGCACGTCATGGAGGTTCAACCTCCACTATCACCCTCTAGGGAAACAGCGCACCACCTGGAATTCACCAGGCAGCATCTGTCGTCTAATGCTCCTACCAGTCGCATGGGCGAGCCCGTCGCAGTGGGCCGTTACCCAGCAAACCGAGGGGAACCAAGCCCTCCGGCTACGGTTCCACACCGCTCAGGACATGCCAGTCCCCGAGGCCGGCCAATAAATGACCTTTACCGGGGGCTTCAGAACCACCAAGTTCATAAATTTTATCCCCCGTGGCCGAGACTGCCTAGGTACAGATCCTAGCCAGTAGCTTCGCAGAGTTCTCTACGTCGACCCCCGGGGGGATCATAAAAGGGAAGGAAAAAATTTAAGTACGTGGTTCATAAAATCGAAAGAAAGTTTTTCTAAGGGATTCATGATTGTTGTTGGTTTTTCTTATAGTGCAAAAAAGATTTCTTATAGAGAGTGCAAAAAAGGTCAAGATTAACTCCAAATACTATCAGGAACATATTTTATCGCCAATTTTTCTGAATGAAATACTATCGCTTTACCCACAGTGCCATCAATCTGTGAGACTCCATCAGGACAAAGCTAGCAGTCACACATCAAAATCCACTGTAAATTTCCTAAACGAAATGGAACAAAAAACTGGTATCAATGTCATACCCCTCAATGATATCCCTACTAAATCTTCCGATGTTGTCACCTATGGATTTTTGTGCTTTCGGACTTTTAAAAACTGCATTATCCAAACGTTGTCCCAAAACCCTAACAGGACTCCGGAAAGCTGTTTCGGATGAATGGAATAGAATATCTCTTCTGCCACTTCAAAAGGCATTATTATCCTAGAAATTGCCATGTCGAAATATAGTTCAGAATAAGGAATGTCAAATAGAACATTTAAAACACAAGAATTTTATGTAATTTAGTTTTGTGAATACAATATACATCGTCTAAAAAATGTGTGAACAGCCTCTGTAATACAGTCATGAAAAGAAAAATATGTCTTACGGCCCGATGGCGAAACGGCCACGGCGAATAGTCCCATTCCCGCGTGGGGGAAGAGAAAGCAAGGAGAGAAATAGCATTCTAAAATATTCTAGTATGAAATATCGTAATGAGAAATAAAACAGTGCAAAATTTTATCAATATTAAAATATTGTTGTACTAAATATCGTGTTAAAAAAGGTACCTACAAAAATCGCCGCATGTGTACATTTTCTGACTGTAAAAAATTTAACTGAATTTTCCGGTAATGATTTGTGAGTATAAGAAGAAATAAGAAATGTTTGTAATGTTATATTTCATTTATTTTTATTAACTAATAAACATTTACGGAGAAATCAAGAAGGAAAGTTAAGCATTAGGAACTAGTCGCACGCAGTTAATGCTAGCAGTTATTAGAATTTCTAACTTACGTGCTTCTCTTTTCGAATCTTTTTATATGACTATTTTTTTCATGAAGAACTACTGATATGTCTTTGTAAATAGTACTGATTGAATAATAGTTAGCAAAATAAGTTTAAACCTCTTTTAAATGTTATACGTAGCACTCATTTTTATTAACTTCTAGATTTTGAATGCTTAAGTATCCAGATTCTAGATTTCAGATTTTGAATGCTTAAAAAGATGTGATAGATCAATAAGCATTCTAACGCCCCAGACGCATTTTCAAATTCATACACATCGAAAGGGATTTAATAGGGAACCTGATTCTATTTGCATAAATTTTTCCGCCATCAGAAGATGCATCTGGATTTCCCTAAACATGAGGGAAAAGGCGTCTGCTTTCAAAACGTCATCAGCAAAGCCATAAATACCGCAGTGGAAACACATGGCACTGATGTGTTGTGTTCAGTTACGCAACCTGAATATAGCAGCTTATGAAATGTTGAAGACATAACAGTGAGAAAAGGATGCCAATTGGAAAAGCGCAGTAACGACTGGAGATATTCAGCACAAATCATGAAATGTTTGTGTGGATTTGAGATTTCATCAACAATAATTTCTAATATGAACACTGAAACCTATTATTGCCTAAAGTTTAGAGTAAATTTACCAAGTGGATCTGTGGATGATGTTTCAGAAATATTGCAAGACCTGATTTCGTCTTAGAACCATCGCTCCACTTTAAGATAAAAATCAAATAAGGTAATATTGCAAATTGTAGATACCAGTGGCTCTCAATCAAGAGTGAATTTCGTAATTCCAGAGGAGAATGTGGTCAGCCTTTTATTTACCTATGTATTTAGTTTTAGTTTATGAATACAAAAATATACCTTTATTCAAATTTCTGTATTTGTCAACCTTCTTTACACTTTTTCGTTTAATATATAAAACACATTAAAAAGTAATTTAAATTTAAGGGGACTCATACACCTTAAAACCCATAAGATCTTCGAATATGTGACTGTTGCAAGAATTGGGATAACTTATTTATTTTAAAAGCAATTACTTCCAACGTTTTACAGCTGACTACATAATATGGCTGCTTTCTGAAATAGTAATCAGAAAGTTTCTGTTGCCACAAATATTTTTATAATTTAATCCGTTTGTGACAAAAGTTTTCGTCAAGTTTCCACCTTGCGCGCAAAGTATAAAACATTCTGTTGCATAATTTATTTCCATATTTAATATTTAGCTTTTATAACATTTGGAAACTACTGTGAACCTAAAATTCTAAGAATTTCATGTTAAATTTTTATTTTATTTGGAGTTGAGTTTATAAAATGTATATTATTAAAAAAATCTGTAATGTTTTCGCGCATAAAGTTTTTTAATACTAAAATATTCATCAAATTTTTGGTTCAGTTACAAAATAGTGCTCATATAAAGAATTCCATCAAATATCAAGTACGTACCATTAGCCATTTTTAAAATATCATGTGCGCAAGGTGGAAACATGACGAAAACTTTTGTCACAAAGCGTATTAAATTACAAAAATATTTGTGGCAACACACACTTTCTGGTTGCTAGTTTCTAAAGCTGCTATATTTTGTAGTCAGCTGTAAAAAGTTGGAAGTAATTGCTTTTGAAATAAATAAAATAACCCAATTCTTGTAACAGTCACATATTCGAAGATCATAAGGGGTTTAAGGTGTATGAGAGCCCCCTTAAATAAATGTGCATGATTTTTTTCGAATTTTGGAAAGGAGTAGGAGAGGAAATGATCGTTTAACAATGGTGAAAGGGGTGCATGAAGCAAAAAATGATTGAAAACCCCTGTTATAGATTATCAACGCTCTTGAAGGAGAAGACACAAATCAGCTGTACCCTGGAAGGGATTAAAACCACAGATCTTCTACTTGTTAACTGAAACCTGCTAGTCACAAGAGCATAGGGAATTTCGATTGACAGAGAAAAAAAAAAGTCCGGAGAAGGTAGTATAAGACCTTTTATTTGAACACAAAGAAATGACAATGATCCAACTTGGGTTTACAGAAGCCAACACCTCTGGCTTAACTTAAATGCGTAATGTTGAACTAAAATCAAATGTAGCAAAATTAGCCTAACGGCTGACAGGATAAAGTAATGCACAGGAAAGGCTCTGGTTTGTAGAAAACCGGCGAGACAAGTCTAATGGCTAAAAGCACTAAGTAGGTAGAACACGCTCTGAAAACAACTGTAATACTGTTTTTAGGCTAGTCTCAAAGCGAACCTCATCACGCTCTTACCAGCTCCTTAACTCTGGGATTCCTCGCTTATGAGACCTTATTTGGATTGCCGCTAATGGGTGGGAGAGAAAATGGGGGGGAGAGAATAAAAATGTATGCTCCTGCCCTGGTAATTGAAATAGCCCTTTTTCTCCCTTAATCTGAATAAATGCTCGCTATCTTATTTACATTCAAGCATGAAAAGTGTAGGTGAAAAGAAAGTGACAGAAAGGTACTTTAACTTAAAGTTATTTATTAGCTAAAAAAATATATAAATCCTCAAAAACTATTATTTGGCACTGAATTTTAATTTTAATATAAAAATTCTTGTCGCAGTAAAAGTATTTCCGTAAGCCGAGATGCGAGAAAAATCTAACAAATCAACTTCGATGTAATTAATCTATTAATAGCTAACTCCAGATTCTTCTACAGTCAAAAGATTTTACTTGATGCAACGCACTCCAAAATTTAGCTTCCTTGTTATCAGAGGAGCACTTACGAAAAAGTCATAAATTTTGTCTTGCTATGACGTCTTATTTAGGCACAGGTAAACTATAGAAATCTTTACTATAAAAGTTTACAATTGGGTGCCCCTTGTTTCTTGGCGATTCTTTTTTTGATGCCAAGATTGGCGCCAGGAGGGCGCAATTTCAAGATGGCCACTAAAAAACCAAATTAAAAAGTCAAGGAATTGCACAAACGCCGTGTCCATGTACACATCGATCTGTTTTCACTAAAAAAAATATCCTAGAATTGCACAAACTAGGCATTGCGCACTGCCTTAAATTTTTCCATGTACACATCAATCTATTTTCATTTAAATAAAATCAAGAAGCTAAAATAAAGTTAAAACTATCATGGTAACCAGAAATGAGGTTTCATCTCCAAAAGTTTTTAAAAAATTGTCGCTAATCGAAGGAGAACCCAATTCTACACTTGAGCCATCTTTACTAACACATGTAATAAAAATTCTAAAGTAGGAAATAATATGCAGTGGCTTTCTAAAATTTGATTGAATGCAAGGGCATTTGAATTATTGAATATTCAATCGTATAGTTTTGTAGAGATAACAAGTTCAATTATTCAATCAAATGAAGTTAATCTATTAATAAAACTACACTCTTACTATTTATCGATAACTCAAATCATTCATTAGTAATGAATCACGTCGATACTAATAATACAGCATTAAATTAGCGCCTTTTTGAGGAGCTCGAATAAAACCAATTTCTAAAGAATTATCCACCATCTGGAGATTGGAGAAAAAACGCATTATACCGAATCGGTATTAATCAGAATAGCGTTAAATGAAAGCTTACTGTAAATACAATTTGCTTTCTTTGTTCAGTGAATGAAACTTTCAATGGAATATATTTACTTTTTGCTTTCTGCGCATGCTCTAGCTAAAGCTCGTTGGCGGTTGTGTTGCTGTATTCTCTAGAAGGCATGGGAATTTGCTAAAGGATTATTGATGTGGGAAAGAGAAGATGCTTCATTGGTAATCAGGGGAGAAGATTTTTTTTAGGAGAAGCTCGGAAACCCATTTACTCGAGTCGGTGATGGTCTTAATCGATATGGATCTTTCACGACGCATCGCTGACTTGTTGAAAAATTCTTGAAATATTTTAACAGCAACGATCGAAGGAGACACCATCCATGCTTTTGATTTATGACTTTAATATGTGACTTCACACGGTTATCCTGAGGCAATCTTTTAGTTTTCGAATAGCAGTTCTGTAGGATATTAAAATATATCATGTCGCCTGTAAAGTAAACTAAAATATTATCTTGCAGCTTTTACGTTTTACATACATGTTTTAGTGATGTATTGCCTTCATCCGCGTGTGGGCTTAAATTATATTTAAATCGCTGATAAATGTACTTTTATATTTCTTTTTCAATTTATATTTCTAAATATATTCTTAAATACTAAAATAAAAATTAGAGTACAATATACATTATTTTACCGAACTCCTAAAAATTAGTTTTAAAACATTATTTTTCTTTCCGAATTTCCCCACTGACTTTTGACAGCAGATTTTCATTCATAGAAAGATTAAATCTAGCTTTTTTTTTTATTTAAATTTTCCTGTTAAATTCTATGTTTATTATTAAGTATGTGATTCCTGTTGTAGTTTAGTTAATATTTAATATTTATGTTCTTAGATTCAGTTAAATAGAACGAATAATTTATAATTTTTGCACATTTCTGCTTTTTTATAACATTTTATTTTCATTTTGTTGACTTTTATTCCACTTTAATACATGTGTAAAGAGATCCAAAAGTTTCTGGCTTGATATACTCACAGAAGAAACAAAGGAAATTAAAATAGTTTATTTTTTTTATCATGTTGTATCTTGATATACTTTTGACATAATTTAAATGAGCAACTCTATGCCCCTGGAAAAGTAATCTGAAAGTTTGTCCTGAAAATGTTCCATAACAACAGTTTTCACGTCATCATCGTCAATAAATAAAAAATAAATAAATTAATTAATTAATTAAATTTAAAAAAAGATTTCAGTTTGGAGGAACAGTTAATAATCGTCTGGGGCTAAAAATCTGGGTTGTAAGGAGGGTTTAATAACATAATAATACCTAACCAGCATTACAACCCTTTAATAACAAGCTTTTAAAACAACATTGCTGTTTTTTATTGCGTTCATGTGTTTCTGCTTTTGAATTACTGAAAGAAGTGAGAATGCCCACTTGCAGAGAATCTTCATTTGAAGGTATTCATACTGTAGAGTCATTACGTTATTTTGAAGCAGAAGTACATAACAAATGAGCTGTGCCCTCGCCGGGACTCAAACCTGGACCTCTCGAATACGCGCCGAGTGTGTTACTGTTACACTACGAAGGCATGCTGGAAGGAGGAAGATAATACCTCATATACTCCCCCTTTGAAAGTTCGACTGGGGATTAGGAGACCCAGTCGCCAAATCCTGGTAATGAGGAATTATTTCCCCCCAAACCTTTCAGTTCGGGCGCCATTTACTGAGTCATTAGGATAATTTGAAGCAGGAGTACATGAAAAATGAGCAAAGCCCTAGCCGGAACTCAAACCTGGACCTCTCAAATACGCGCCGAGTGTGCTACCGTTACACCACTAAGGCATGCTGGAAGGAGAAAGAAAATACCTCATATACTCCCCCTTTGAAAGGGCGACCGGAGATTAGGGGACCCATTCGCCAAATCCTGGTGGTGGTGAATTATTTTCCACTACCGGGCGATACTTGTTGAGTCATTATTATATTTTGAAGCAGGGGTGCATGAAAAATTAGCAGTGCCTTCGCCAGGACTCGAACTTGGACGCGGAAAACAATTGGCTTAGGTAGATCCAATCTTGCTGCTGTCTCCTTTATTTTCGTATTCTCGTTCCATAATTCCTCCAGAACACGAGTAATAGTTTCTGATATCAGTGACTATATGTAGTAAATCTTCTCTAGACTCATATTTACGTAGCCACAGCCATGCGAAATTGCTTTACCTTCTCTTTCACTGTATAACAGAAAGGCGACAAATCAGCATATACATTATCCAAGATTTGTTTTATTTATTTGGTATTAAAACCTTCTTCAGTCAACAATCTAATCATAGAAAGGTACCCAGTTTTAAAATTTCAAAACCAATTAACACATCACTTCATTCAGTAAACAGTCAGAAAAGAATGCATACACCAAAACTTACGAATTTATTCATTTAATATTGCCGCTACTAAATGTTTAAAAGAGGAATTTATTCGTAAATAATTTCCTGTATGTGAGGCCGGACGCTTTTCGATCAACCTATATATTTTATTTCTACTAATATAATCAACTAAGCATATAACTGGTAATAGACAGTTCTTTAACTTTCAGTTTCGCAACTAGGAAAAATACTAATGTACATGCGAATCATCACAGAACAATGTTTAAAATCAATGTGTTGTAAATCATATTTGGCAAAAGTTTTCATTTTCTTCTTTAAGGAATTCCCTAGTAAGCAAATTGCTACTGGTCGGCTAATTTTTGAGGAACTTGACCTTGAGGTGGTTGTGTCCCTCCCCTCGGAGTTTCCTTTCCTGTTTGGGGAAAGATTTACCCCTGAGAAATGACAATGAAACGGCGGTAAAACCCCTTCATATTCTTTGGTAAAACGACCCACAACATGATTAATGATGGCTGCTGATTAATGAAACATTCAACTGACTGGCAGATATTTTAGCTTATTTAAAGCTAAATATTTATTAATGCAATGAATATTAAAATACGACTGCAAAAATGTATTAAAGTACTTTCGCTACTGGCATAATCAGCACTATGTCAAAACTACGAATCTGCATTTTTCCCTTTTTTGCCTATCAATAGTGTTCATATTATTTTCCGATGTTTCACAGTTTCCTTAAAGAGAGATGCATATTAGAAGAATATTATTTAAGTGACATTATTCCTGTTTAACCAATCACATTCTGAAAAAAGTTTTAAAATACATTAATTTGAAAAAATAAAAAAGCTGTCTTGCCTCTTTGAAGACGATATGCAGTAAAGAGGACTGCTGATAAATTATTAAACGCTTCGAAGATAACTTCTTCGTATATTTCCTGTTTTCAGTTAGAAGATTTAGTGCCTTGTCAAAATAAAGCATTTCCATTTGAAGAAATTACTTGTTGCAAATCTTGCGCACAAGCGATTGAAGGAAATAAATGCATAGCTTCGTCTATAATTAAATAGTTTCTTTATTAAATAAATTAAGTTTTCACGTATTTACGATGAAATAATATGTTAATATATTTGTTCTCTCTCTCTCTCTCTCTATATATATATATATGAATAAATGCAAAGTAAAAAACACTTCAAATCTTAATTCATTTACGGGCTATAGCAGTAACAAATAGTTGCAATAATGCAAAATAAAATAAAATAAAATAAATGTTTAAAATTCATCCCATATTCAGTTTGGAATAAATTACATGCAAAAATGAAATTTACATCTTTCGTTGTATCGTTAACAGTAGGTTGGTGCAACAAAAGAAGTAAACATATAAGACAGCCTGTTTCTGAACCTACAAAGACGCAAATTAAAGTTTGAAATTAAAAATTATGAACATTATTCTAAGATTATTATTTTAAGATAATTTTTAGCACAAAAGAGCAATTTGCCCAAAAGAGCTATTAATTTCATTTTGGCTTTTTGCGTCGTCCACTTTAAAACGGCGTTTCACTTTTAAAATTGTTGCCACCGAATGTTAGAGCCCTGTACATTTAAAGAATCTGCATGAATGTATGTATGTTTCTCGCACTGCGAAAAAACAACGGTACCTAGATTTATCAAATTTTGAATAGGATAGTCCTCAACTCGAATATGGGCGCATCTGGAAGCCCAAATTTCTCAACGATTTCAAAACGAGCAATGGCAACATTATACGTAAACATTTTTAAACATTTCAAAACATTTTTAGCTCCAGTGCGCGAGACTGTGTATCGGAAATTCTAAATACATTCTCTCTTTAAATATTTTGTGATATTGCTGTTGAATTGAATTTTATGGTTTAAGTGTGAAGAACATGATATTTGGATAGCTTCAGAAGCAAGTCGATATTTCTTGAAGTGACCAACCTTTACACGTATTTTTCTCGAAACCTCAATTCTGAGGTTTCTGAGCAATGGTAGTTGCGATGCTGCACATTAAATTTCCGTTTGAACAAGGAAGGAGGTCTGATCAATTTATGTCACAATTCTGAATAATAAAATATAAGTACTTTTATAAATAAAAACCATGAATAGCTTTATAAATAACAAACGTAAATATTTTTATTTCATGGGCAAAAGTAATTTTTCCATCTGTCGGGAAGAAGAACACATTTATATTACTATCAAATGTATTATAAGAAAAGATCAGAAATCTAAAATGGAAATGTATTTTCAGTCTTTGATATTTTAGGAAGAAGCAGAAGGATTTTTATCTTCGGAGACTGAAAAATGTGATCAGATATTTCCTGCTACATAAATTATTTAGCATCTTTATTTGCATTCATATATTTCAGAATGTTTAACTAATATTATATCAAAATGGTTATGCTCTTGAAGCTAGTGAGTAATAATATCCACTATCTCACATAACTCGTTTAAAATGTTAGGAATGACATCAAGGAAAAAATATTTAAGCCAAGCCTTTAATTGAGTAAATAATTCTAAATAAAATAAGATAAATGAGATTAGTTTGAAATATAGTAATAATCAATTTCATTCTGAATCTACATAAAAGTAAAAATATCAATAATTTAATACCATAATGTACAGCAAATAATATACGGCAGTGAGAAACACACTGATTTGAAGTTTAAAACTTGGAAAAAATTTAATCTTAAAATCAAAGTTGCTTTCATAATGAATGATATGGCTATACATCGATATGATAATATCGTATCCTTTCGAGGGAAATGATATGGTGTTCCTCTTTTTCAGGAATCAACAATCTTGTGCCTTCATAATTTATGAGCACACGCTGAAACCTGTTTCCCTTTTCCTCGAAATACACAGAATTGTTCACTTAAATTTACATGGACCCCAACAAAATAATTAATACTGTAATTTATTCTGAACTACACTTATCTGCTCTTAATTATTTATTTGTAAATTTCCTTTTTAATATTTATATCATTAGGTCTTTTTCAGATAAATGTGCGAAGCCCTGATGCATAAAATGCAAAGAAATTATTTACGAACTTTAGCATGCGTAAATTGTTCATAGTCAAAATTTCTACTCATAATAATAATTCATGTGGGCGAAAGAAGAAATTAAATAAAATATTCGTAAACTAAGGTACTGATATAATTGAAAAACTGCGTATTTCATTAGCATCCTTTTATGAAAATTTTTAAATAAACAGATTAAATTTAAAATAATCAAAGTAATGTAACCAATCAAAATTTTATTTCCATTTTCGTCAATTTTTATGATTTTAAAATTACATTTGCATGTAGTTTACACTTATGTACTTCATATTTTCAGTTTTCTTTGCACTTGGTACATATTTCCTCTTGAAAAGCTATAATGAATACACTTTTATCATGCACGTAATGCGATATTTATAGGTATTTACTTTTCAATTTGTCGTGATGTAAATTTTCAATTTATTACTTAAAAGCCTGGGAACAATATGATCAAAATGCCTTTAATGAGTGTTAAAGTATCACAGCTTACATTGGGGATACTTTAAGTATAGCAGAACACAGTGAGTTTTCTTTTCTCAAATAACTGTCATTATATTGAAAATTCTTATTTCAAATAACCTCAATAATAAATATAATGGAAAATATCTTGCTGTTTTCCTACTTTTTTTTATTTAAAAGGGGGTAAAGAAATTTTGAGATTTATATACTTCTTTCATTTATTGTAACAGATAATGTTAAAGTATTGTACTTTAAAGTTATTTAATGTATCGAAACACATTATTTGGGCTTTCATTCTGCTTTGAATAATTTGTTTTAATTTTTAATATTGCTGGTTTTTAATAAAAATGTAGTTCACATGTTTTATAACATTTTAAACATTCAGTACTTTCTAAAAGTTTTTATAATTGTTAAATAAATCCAAAACAAAATTTCCAGTTTCAGCAATAAGCGCGAAAAACTTCCATAGCAAGTAATTGATTTCTAAATTACAAAAATAATTTCCGCAGCAAGCAATTGATTTCTGAATTACAAGAAAAAAGCAGCCAAACCATGATATTATTACGAAATTTACTGGATGGATTATTTAATATGATAAGAACATTTGGGAGGAATAAAACAAAAGTGAAGATTTTATAAGAAAATTCATGTCTTGTCCATTACAGTATTATTCACACCACAAGCTAATATTCGCACTCATAACGATGAGATAGTTTTCATAATAAACAAAGATATTTTAAACCATAATTGTAAAAAAAAACTTACTTTAAACTTTCTAACACAAAAGGTAATCTTAAAGTTACTCTGTTATTTAATGTGCATGAAATTTCTCACCTGACTTGAAATCTTTTGTTGCCGTTGTCTGATAATCTTCAATTCTTCACTGAGGCGTCGAACTGTAGAAGCCTCTCGTTCTTGTCTTGCTTGGAGAGCGAATACCATTGACTCTAAGTTTTTCAACCGAAGCAAGTCATCTGTCTGTCTCATAACCTCATTCATCACTTCATACAAGACTTCTTCGACATCTTGGTGGCTTTCGCTTGGGGAATCCCTTACATCTCGATCGAGGAGCTTTTGCTCCAGAGCTTCAATGCGTTCCCTGTCTCTCCACTGCTCCCTCCGCAACATGGCCACCTGCTCGCGAAGGGGCTCTCGCGCCCCGCAGCTCAGAGTCATTGCCAAGAGAACCGTTACTACCCACATCACGGAACTGGAGAGGGAGTGCAGAATGGGCGTCGCATCCGTTGCTAGACAAGAGAGCAGGCAAGCGGAGAGGGTTGTCGTGCCCGGTGTTCTTTTCCACCGCCGTGCGCTTTGGAGTCTCGCTGAGGTTTGTTCGCAGCGTCCTCACTTCTCCAATTCTGCGTTGCTACTGATAAGAAGCGCGGACGAAGAAGGAATTAGGAGAATTGGTTTACGAAGGGGGGGGATATGTTAATCCCTGTGGTCAATAGTGACCAAGTGGAATCATTTCACTAGTGCGTCTGATTAGATTTCTTAAATAAAGCATCCAAACAAGGAACTTAAAATTATGAGCAAGGTGATGTTTAACGCAGTAACTGTTCGCGTTTGTTCTTCTTTCATTCATTCGATTAGGAACTGTAAATCGAATAAATCGGTTTCCCGATTAATCGTAAAAAATATCCTAAAACTTTCACCGGTTATTTGGTAAAAATACATATTGATATGATCTGTACAAGTTTTCTTAACTCAGTCACCGATGCGTCTCGTAGCTCCGAAATGTCATATAACTTATTAAAACATTTTATGAAAGCATTAATTTAAATAAGTTATATGACATTGTGAGGTTCAATTATTATTAGCATGTTATCTTAATTGTTTTCACTTTTCTAGTTTTTACCTTCGTCCAGCATGCAGATTACTTTAAAATATAAATAGCGTCAAATTTCGAACTTCGTGAAAAAATGGCGGCGTTAGGCTGGCCGTTATTCTACTTTTGATTTCTGCGTTTAACTTGGCAGAAATATTTTGCTTGCTGTAAATTCCTCGTAGACATCAAGAAAAGCCAAGGTTTAGTTTGGGCCTTATTAATATTCTATATAACACGCATTCGTGTCGAAAGCTGTTATTTCTGTCCGTAAGAAAGCGGAGTTCTGTTCTTGTTAATTTAAAAGGTTGTGTAACTTTCAGATCACAGAGTTAAATAGTTTTATGTGCCTTTCATCTATGGCTGTGATACTTTTAGATAAGAACTCGGACTGAGGAAAATGCTGTTTAACAATCTCCTATGATTGTTAAGATTTGAATTGGTCTTTTGTAATAAACAGAGTAACTGGTTTTCAGTGAAAAAGTAATTTCATCGGACATCCAAGTAAAATAAGCTCTGGCATTCGTTGTTTAAGTGAATTGAAGTATCATCAGGAAATTTAACGTTATCATTAATTTAATTTAATTTATTAATTCTCTATTTGCTACTTACCATTTAATATTAATTACTCATTAGCTATTGCTCTGGTAATTATTTTAATTATTTTTTTCATTTTTCAAATAGTATACCTCATTGATCCCGTCAATTCTGATTTTAGAAATTAAACGCTATTTACCCTGATATTCCTGCTTGGTGATTTAATAACTCAAATTACACTTTTACATAATGAAGAAAACAATGCTTTCAAGCATCTTACGAAATAAAAGTTGATTAGAATAGAAGAGAAACACGCCAATGTCACAGTCAAAACCGCAATAACAACCTTGTATTTAGCTTACATATGTATTAGCTACACTCAATTGATTTCGAGGGCAGCTAAAGGTGCCTCCTCATCAGGAGAATGAAATTACTAGAAAGGGGAAAATAGAAGAAAAGTAAAGCAGCGGCAAAGGAGTCTCAGAAACACGTGGTCGTTATCAGCACTAAGTTTATTAGTTATTCTGATGTTCTACAGTATGTATTCGATCCTGATCTAAAAAACTGAAATAAAGAAGATGAAACAATAAATTGAATGTATATATATATAAACACAAAAAATATTATGTTCTACCAATTCCGAAAATTTTCTTAGCCTACCATCCTCTTCTACTGCTATATTAGTTATGAAAAATTTATGTTTGTAGAATCAATAGGTTATATTGATTCAAGAACGTGCAGTATGTGCAACGCCTTCTCGGGGATTGAACTCCGGACCTCCCGAATGCATGTCGAGCGTGTTTCCAGTTACACCATGAAAGTATGCGTAAAGGCGAAAGAAATGTCTTACATATTTCCCTTTTTCAAGGGCGGGTGGAGATTAAGGGGCCCAATTACCGAGTCCTGGAGGTGATGAATTATCATCCACCACTTTTTAGTTCAGGCATTACTCATCGTTGAGTCTTTTAGAACTTTACGAATCAAGAAAATAGAAAAAATCCGCACTGCCCTTCCCAGGATTCGAACAGTGGTCTTACGAGTACGCTTCGAGCGTGCACCCAGTTACACCACGAAGGCATGCGGAAAGAAAGGGGAAAATGCCTTATAAATCTCTACATATAATAAAATAAATAGTCTGTCTGTGTGTGTGTGTCTTTCGTTCGCGCTGCAATAGACCCACGAAATTTGGTACATAGGTGCATCTAGACAAGAGCCAGTGCACCTCGAAGCAATTTTTTCGAAATTCGAATTCGAATTTTTTTATTTTATGTTTTGTGACGAAATCGCGTCATTTTGAGACATAATGGGCTATAGGAAAGCGAGATTTTACTCTACACACTCCATTTTCACATCGTCATGAAACGTAGGAACTTAGCTATTTTACGAATTTAAAATAAATTTCGTGTTTCAATAAATCGATTCAATACGAATTTATTTAACAAAGTCAGCTTAACACCTTTTCAACGGGATTTTTTTCGAAAAAAGTTTATTTTTAAAAATGTACAATTTATTTTTCTTTGATTTTTGGACACGTTAAACTTTCATCCTTGCGACTGCTTTTACAGAAAGATTTTCGGAAAAATGATAATATTTTGTATTTTTTAAAAAAAATTTAAATGAAGCTTCTCCCATCTCCCATCTCACATCTTTAAAAATGTGAGTTTGGCAACAATTTTTCTGTCTTGTTGTTGTTGATAGATTTTTGATGAAATTGCATCATTTTGAATAGTTTCATTCTTTTAGAAATATGGGTTTGGACACAATTTTTCATTGTATTTCTTTTCTTATGTCACTATTTTTAAGAGATTGGCATATTTCATTGTCATTTTTATATGTATATAATAAATTTGTATTGATTTTTTTGATAAAATTGTTCTGCAGAGTAAAATTTTGAGTGGAATTTTAGGTTTTTTGAGTTGCTTTCATGTTATTTTTTGCTTATTTCACTGTTTGTAACATATTGAAAAGTTTTGCATGATTTTTTTTTCTTCAACGGAAAGTTGGTTAATTTTTTTATTAAGATAATTAATATTTGTATTAAGGGATATAGCTTATTTCATTGTAATTTTTTTCTCTTGAAAATATAAGATAAAATATCATTAATTATATTCTGCTTTTAAGAATTTTTTGTTTTTTGTATTCTTTTATGTTATGTATTGCTCATTTCATTGTTTTTAAGATACTGAAAAGTTTTGAGTGATTTTTTTAGGAAGTTCTTAACCTCCTTTATACCATTTGAGTTCTTAAGATTTCGCAAAGGGAAGTTGGTTAGTTTATTTATTGGGATAATTAACATTTGTATTAAGAGATATTGCTTATTTCATTGTAATTTTGTTATACGTAATAACGTTTTTTTATGAAGTTGTTCTGCAGAGTAAAATTCTACGCAGTTTTTAAATTTAACGTTTTGTGTTACCTTCAGCCATTTTTCCGGTATATTTAAAAGCCAGTTTCCTAAAATGAACGGGTGTGTTTTTAGCAGACAGAAGTGAAAAATAATAACTGTCTTAAAATAAAATCTCATTTTCCTAGTCACCGGTAAAGTAATAAGTACGTAAGGATGGTCGAGGGGTAAAACCACAGAGAATTGGTCGTTCGAACCAACAGGCCCGAACGGCCAGACTGTATGATTGGTTTTTGTAGTTTTTCCCATGTGTAACGTGAATATGAGCCACTTTATCTTAGAAAGACCTACATGAGATTATCTCATCCTTAAAGCAGATAACCCTCGTGTGCTTTATCTTATTTAAGGTATCTGCCTACGTTAAAAAAACGATTTCGGCGAAAAAACTCGATTTTTTTATTGCCCAATTTGAAAGGTCAATTTTGTAGGATTCCGAAAATGGTTCATTTTTACGTTTGTGATAATTAGAAGAGAAGGTATAGCCAATTAACTGCACTGGAAGTGAAAGCAGAAAGACCGGAAGTGCCATTTAAAAGGCTCAACTTAAAGGTAAACAATGTTGTTATCCGTGTTTTTTTTTAACTGTTTGTGTGTAAAATTGTGCTAAAACATTTCATTTTAATTCTGGGTACTTTTTTTTTTGTTTCTGGCAATAATTATTTGCCTTAATTCTTTGAACTGGGACTGGCAACATTGCGGTTTTCTTAACTGGGTCTGGCAACATTGCAATTAGGTATAAAGACTATGTTGCTGGGTGCATATATAGCCGTTTTAATTTTTAATTCAGGGTATCTGGGATTACTTCCTGTGTTTGAACATTTAGGCATATCAATTGACCAAGAAATGATTAAAAATTACTTTGGAATTGATAACGAAAGAATAAAGAACTCGAAAATTCATTCGTCGCTCATTTCGAAAATAGCCAGAAAAAAATTAAAACCAAATAGGAAATCAAAATTACTTAAGTATAAAGATATGGAGGGTGCGATGTACAAATGTGGAGAATTTTAAGTGTGTAAATACAACAGAACGGTTTTTCTGTTAATGTGAAATCTTTAAATGCGTTTTCTGAAAAACTAATTTTTCTAGTGTTTTTACATACAAGAAATGTAATTACTCAAAATGTTCTAAAGATATCTCTATTAAATTTCACTAAAATGTTTTCTATATTATTTATTAGGTTTTAAGCTACAATCTAAGTAATATTTATTAATTTGATTGTTTTATAAGTATTTCTATATAAAACGACAAGAAATATTTTACAAAAAACTGTGTTTTTTCATGTAATTACACATATTTTAGTAAATTTTAGAAATATCATATACAATTTAGTTCATAACACAGATAAGTGTTGTAGTAGTATACAGTATAAAAAAAATTGAAATATATGCTGTGAGAAAAAATATACGGCATTTAACGTAAGTGTTAAATTCTCCTAAAAATTTGCATAAAATTGCATATATTTCAAAAATTTATAAAAATATTCCTAAAAATTTACGTATTTTCATGATTTGATATCATATTTTGACTAAATAAATATATATTTCATCAGAATTCTATGTTTTTAAAAAAAAGTGCTCCGACCGTAGGCAGATACCTTAAGCAGCATAACCTAACTAAGCTTTCCAAGCCGCTCGCGATTTTGTGCAAAAAATAGATTTTCTGTTAAGAGACAACAATCTGGAAATCGTGCTTCTCGCGTGCTTAATTTTAAAAAAAAAAGTTTCAGATATTTAAAAGGGTTTCATAAAACGTTTTTTAATTATACTGTGAAGGATTTCCTCAATGCTTTAGAGCAGGGTTTCCTAACCTTTTTGTCAATATCTGTTGGACGGCCGGTAACATTTACTTTTTTCAAGGTGAATTTATAGCTGGATAGATTTAATAATACATGCACATAGAAAATGAGATCGGTCGCATTTCGCTTTGTGCTAGCATCTGTGTTGGACGCAGTTTCTATTTCATTAAAAATGAGAAAACATTCACATAGAATTTTATTGAAAACATTTTTATTGCGATCGCACAGCAGCGGGCACACGTTAAACGATCGGCGGGGCATGGTGCCCGCGGGGATAGGGTTGGAAACCTCTGCTTTAGAGAGAAAGATATGTGCATATGTACGTAATTACGTATGCACATATAATTCGCGTTAATAATACCACAAATTATTTTGATTTTTTTAATGCTCAAATGTTCAAAATATTATAATTGATTGTGTTCTTTTTAACCCAAAAGCGTCTATCACTCTCGAAACGAGATTTTGCGTTGGTTCATTACAAACGGAGTATCACTTTTCAAAATGTTGCCACCAAATATTATCAGCTTGTATTATTTTTCTAAAAATTAAATAATGAAAAAACTGCATGTACGTATGCACGTTTCTCGCATCGTGAAAAAACCATGTTACCTACAGACATCAGATTTTGAACAAGGTAGTCCTCTACACGAACATGTGCACCTGCAAGCCTGAATTTTAAATTTCGAATTTGTTTTATTATTTATTTCATATTTTGTGAAAACCTTAATGAATTTTTTTATTAACAGACTCAACGATTTGAAAGAGAGCACTGGCAACACTTGTTCGAAATAAAACACTTTTGTACCCAACTCCACAGATTTTATGTCCATTCAGAAAATTATAAGATTGGCTTTAAGAAAACAATGCGTTGCCGCGGCCAGAAATAAATTACTTTTATCTTCCACGCGCCAACGTGTTGCTATTCAGTAAAACCTAATATACCTTCAGATTTAATCTGGAATGTTATTGCGTAACGAACGAGAGATTTAAAAGCAATAAACACATTTCTTAAGAATATTTTTCCTATTTTTTTAATGTGATTGATTTAAATAAACATATATTCAAATCATGAGAGATTTAATTAGAAAAATTCGATATATTCGTGGACTTGTTGAAATCATTGCTTACTTTTCCGTTTTTATGAAAACCATTTTAGGCGGTTCTCCGCGCAAGCTTCTAGTTTTTGAACAAATAACATAGCTAATATAAACTCTTAAACTCTGTCGGGAATTCTTAAGACATGCTGCTTTAAAAGATTTTGTTATTTTGCTGCTGAATTGAATTTTAAGTGCCGTAAGTGCAAAGAATGTGATATTTAGTAAATAAAGCTGGCACATGAAAAGTTAATAATAAAAAGAGAAAAACAATTGTATACCATCTTGTTAAGAAAATTGAAGGTTAAGAATATGATAAACTGGGAAAATATTGGAAAAATATAAAAGTGCATGCGGAACCTTAATACTGCATTCCTGCCTTATCTTATCTCGTTCATTTGCTCTTTGGCAGCTGAGGATGATGGTTCGGTAAAATCATCGTTCCATAAATTTGCAAATATAACGCTGATTTTTGTTATTAGAGTTCTAAATTAAATGATGCTATGCAGCTTTTAAAACTTTTGTGATCTGCTTGTTGAACTGTATGTGGTATAAGGGGCGAAGAAAACGATTCTTAATAATAAAGCAAAAAAGACAAAAAAAAGTATTGGGTTAGCAGGAGTGATTGCAAGAACTGGCTGGTAGACTATGAGCTCAGTGACAGTGTAAAACAACCTTAACAAACCCTTTTGGGTAATCGTTAAAATCTAAAACCATTCACACTTGTTTTTCGTTCTATTTTATAATGTTTGGATAAAAGTCTATTTTTTTGTATTATTTATTCCCATGCTTTTGAGAAACTTTCAGACGAAAAAGTATTCGTATATTACACTGGATCTATGTCTTTGTAAGAATCTTCTAGTTCATAAGAAACAGTAAAATATTTTAACAAAATATAAATCCTGCGGTTTACCATTCAAGACGCGGATGTGTAATTCTGGTACAGTTAATTAATGTGTTTTACAATCATTAAATCAGAGGCATATCTTGCCGATATTCATGTACGTGCTACTGGAAAACCTTACATAAATACGAAGAAACATGAAGAGAAAATATTAAGATGTAATTTAACCTTGGATATACATATTATTTATTTTTCTGAAACTACGCATATCGAGTGCCGAATTTTCTGCATTAGGTGATTATCTCATTACTTATCTGATTACTTTTGAACATAAAAAAGCGAAGGAAAAAATAGCAAAGAACTTGTTTCTTCGTATCAAAAAAATAAGAGCAAGTTCATCTGCTTTTTAGCATTTCTGTTTTAAATTTTTATTTCTAAAAATGTAGCAAACATCATTTATTCTTGAGATATATTGAATATCGCTTAAATTAGAAAGTATTAAATATTCTCACTGAGGACCATCTCAGATTCCGCTTATTTTTTAAGTACTGTAATAACTGATTAAATTTTTTTATTCTAATGATACCTTTATTTTCATTTCAGATATTTTGTAATTAATGTCTTTCAAAAAACTTCATTTGTATAATTTCTTAGAGGATACTTGGAATTTCATTGCAATATTAATGTAGAAGATCAGATTCGTTTGTTTTTAAATGTTTTATCGATAACGAAATGAATCTAATTTGATATCTAATTTGAAAGTCAATCTTGGAATAACATAGCTAAAGATGAATGAATTCTTTTTTTCATAAAGATTTTGTTGCCCATTGTTGAGCTTTAACCGTCTGAATACAATGTGGTAAAGCTTGACTGCGTCGTCAAATCTTTTAATCCTCTCCCTAAATAAGTTTACAAAATGACCTGCTTTAAGCTGCCGAAAATTTTATTCCGAAGAACTGTTATGAAAATTTTTGCTTTGGCATTAATTTTTGCTTGATTAGGAAGTGTTCAAGAGTGGGCCAGTACCCTTACGCTGAGACATTGTTATGAAGGTATCCGCAAAAGGAAAGGAAATGGGAAAATTTCGAAGAATTTTATCCCCTGTTTACAAGCAGGTTCCCTAAATTTTTAAAATCATAGGAGTAATACTACGTAGAATCGACAGGGCATAGGATCGAACTCTGCATACGATAAATACAGAGTGATAATGGCGAGCCATAGGATCGACATTGCGTAAGAGTGACAAGGAACATGATCGACATTGCGTAGAATCTATATAACATAGGATCGACAATGCGTAGGATAAAAACTGAGCGAGATTGGCAAGGCAATGGATCAGTACTACATAAGAGCGACAAGACATGGGATCGACACTGCATAGAATAGGTATAGCATGGGATCGAAAATGTGTCGGATAAACAATGAATAAGATTTTCAAAACGTAGGATCAACACTGCGTAAGAGCGAAAATATTACAGGATTAAAATAAACAGGATTGACACCGCATAGAAACAATATAACATAGGAAACACAATGCGTAGGATAAAAGATGAATGAGACTGGCAAGGCTCAATCAACTCAATCGACGTAACGGGACAATGCACAGGATCGAGTCTGCGTGGAAAAGATATAACATAGGATTGGCAATGCGTACGATTGACATTGTATAGCGTTGATCCTAAGTAGAATCGACATTTAACACAGGATTTACACCGACGTACAACCGACAGTAGTGATTGGCATACGACTGATAAGATAAAAAAGAAATTCTGAGTATAATTTAATCATGACTAGCGCACTGATCATCTGTGCAGAGACATCGCAGGTATATGATGGAAGTATTCGATAAAACTGACTTCAATATAGGAATCGATGTAGCGTAACATCGATAGTTTTGTAGCATAGACAGTGTTCATAATCAGAACTGTGCACGATCAAGAGGATAAGAATTTGAATAAATTATTATTTTTGGGAGAACTTGCATAGGATCGATATTGATATAAAATCGACAGATATATAGAATTGAAACCCGGTGTCGATCCTATGTGAGCAGAGAAATTATCGATTCTTTGCAATATCGATCATGTCCTACACTCCCTTCCTTATGTTTTCCAAAAACTTTGTATTCACTTGTTCAATAAAAATCTTAAGGAATTCGCATAACCGCTCATTAAGATAGCAAGTGTATAGATAACCAAACTTTCTATTGTAATTTTAAACCCTACTAAAAACCCATCTTCACAATCTTTATAAAATTTTATGCCATCCCATTTGAAAATGAATATAAAATTTTATAAATAATAATATAAATTATAGCTTGAATTTTAAGTAACACTGAAGTATTGGCATGGTTAAAATAAATTTTCTTTTTCCAAAAGTTGCTATTGAATGTTATTTTTTTATAAAATTTTATACCACTTAATTTAAAAGTTATTAAAAGCTAGGTTTTTATATAAAAAGCATTCATTTTATATAATCTGAAAATGGAGACTTGATAGTACTAAATTTTCTCATCTATTTTATCTACTATCGAACAGCAATCATCTTCTAGCTTATCTTTTTTTACATGATCAGCAAATATTGTCCGATTAGGAAGTTGATGACCTTGATGCATTTTAGTGAAGAAAGGGTTAAAAACACCTTCCAAAGTCCGGTATTTGTTGCTTTCAAGTAGATTAGTTTGATTTGATAATGACACAGGAAATGAATCATACGTGCAAAAGATATAATTTTTAAAAAAGGTGTTTATATAATTTTGTTTCCATTTCTGCCGATACTTAATTAATTTTTACTAGCCAATTTCTGATCTTTATCCTCCAGTAAAATTCGGGAAATGTCCATCCATTGAAAATTTCCAATAGTGCTACAATCGGCTTTTGATTACCGAGATAACACCGGCGATGATGTCCACGGTTAACTCAAAAACACGGCTAATTATTAAATAATTGAAAAAGCACACGAAAGCAAAATAGCGCCTGTTACAATCAACATAAAATGCTATTAATAATTTACCAAAAAGTGCTGTTAACAATTTTTAAGAAGTTTAATCTGAAGAATAATTAGATTTGATAACCTTAAATTAAATCAGTATTCAAATCAAAACGAACAAGCTATAAACAATGGAGCCACCCAATGGGTATAGTGGTTAGTGACTCTTACTGCCGTACCAAAGGGTCTGTATTTAAATCACGGAGGAGGCATGGATGTTTGTAAATGTATAGTGTCTGTGCGGCATGGGGGCACTCAAAACATGCGGCCAGCCAAAAATCCTCTCGAGAGGTTGTGGTAGGGGAACAGAAGCGGGAAGACCATCTGACCCATCCTCGGGGTGCTGTCCTTTTATTCCTGTTTCATTGCAGGAATACTTCTCAAACACATTTGAAAAAGCCGAGTGAAAATAACTGGCACGCGTGGACTGAAAATTCATTAGAAAATAAAAACACGCTTAACAAACTATCCCAGACCATAAAATATTGTGCAGCACAATATGACGGTTCGGACTAAACTTTTCTACCTTTCTTTTCTTTGTCAAACCTGTAAAGCATGTCTCTAATTAGAAAATCTGGTGTAGCACGTTGTGGTCCTGAGGAAGTATTATTTTAACACACCTGTATAATATATTCTTAATAATGTTTAGGATACTGTGATTGTGTCACTGTATTTTTGTTTCCATAATTTATGTATTCTTAAACAAACACATCTAGTATTAGTAATCTAATACATTTAGTTGATCAATCTAAACATTTTATATTTTCTTTGTTTCTCTAGTATTCAATATATATATATATATATTAATAGTGTACTTAACTTATAACTAGTAAATATTTTGAACTATATTTAATTATCGGTTCGTAGCTTCCTTGTGCATATTTGTGTCTACGTAATCAGTAGTAACACTTGTTGTATTATAAGAAATATTTTGTAATATTTTTTTCCGTATATTTTTTGCTTTGATGAAACTAGAAAGTAGATGTTATCCTCTACAAGTCCTATAGGCAAATTTGTTATTCTCTTTTCAACGATTATGTAACTTCTAAAATCATGTAGCTATAGTTTTATAATAAGTGGTTATATACTTTCGTTATTTGAGTATACTCATTTTAATCGATTCTATTGTAACTATTTGTTTATACAAAAGTAGGAATCTTGTATTTAATTCACAACGGGGACTATTAACCTTCTGCAACTGTAAATTTTGTATTTAATTAGTAATGTGCTCTGTTAAACTTTTTACAAAGTAACCTCTTGGAACTGTTTAGAAAAATGAATCTTTAGTAATATCCAACAAATGGGAAATGCAAACGCTAGGCTAAGTTACTCATAACAAACAGCTGTTTTTAACATCCTAGCATCGAAATTTTATAGTATTATATGTAAAAATGTCTATGTAAAACTTATACATGTATACGTGGCACTGTAAACTTTTGGAGAATTGTTAAAAATGCCATCCTGCCTGCTAGCTGTAACCAAGGATTACAGGTCTTAGATGTCATCTGCCAACATGATAATTAGACCGAGAGACTCTTTAGGTCCTAGAGTCGGTGGTCATTTTGGTAGTGTTTTCCAAGACATCCTTTGCGCAGATAGCTCTCGTGTGCTTTGTCATATTCGATTAACCTAACGCAACCTTATTCCGAGTTTCGAATTCATAACCCAAAGGCATGAACTTCACTCAGCCTCCGTTAATCTCCATATACCTTCCATGACGACAGGCTGTCATCAATACCATCTTCTGTAATCTTCTTAAAAGCAATAATTTGAACTACGATATTATTAAAATGCTGTAGATAAACAATTATTTATACACCATGAGAAACCAAAAGTGTTTTCAAAGTAGCGTAAAAAATGATATAGTGGGCATTATCAAAGTGGAATATAAACATAACTTTTTTAAGAATAGGGAAACAGATGTGTTATCATGTTTGATATATTAAGACTGTTGAGAGAGAAATGATGATTTAATGAATTAACCTTTATATTACATCGTTCAGTATTACAATATGCCATAAACAGTTTTTGGTGGAGCAATCGAAAATAACTTGAAGCTACTAAAATAAAAAAAGTCTTCCTTCCCCGCTCCGAGTTTCTTCTGTGAGGTTTTCAATTTCTTACTCGAGACAGCTGTCACAGATGCGTATCTTATATGCTTACTTCTGCAAAAAATTTTCAGTGTCGAGTACTTTTTTTTTTTTTCATAACTTTTCCTTTATATTTGCTAAACTGAAATAGATCTACGTGGATTTCCCCTTTTATTCGAACATTTCATATTCGACTGGTATTTGGTTTGCATTATTATCATCATCACAAATTTTATTTAAAGCATTATTTTGTTGTTAAATCACTAGACAGCGAATTTAAATCAGAATCACTGAAGCTCATACGTTTCATTCTTTGGTTGTCTATTTAAACTTGTTTTGTGTCTTACTGAATAATTTCCATGTATTATTTATGAATGCATTATAGATTTCAATAACAAAAAGAAAGGAAAAAAATCTGAAATGTTTCACATTTTAAATTACTCTCAAAGGGGCGTTTTTTTAACGTTTTATGTGTTACCTTTATTGCTGGCTTTTAAATCGTTGAGTTTGCTACTCAAAAATTCGTTAAAGGTTTATAAAATATGAAATCGATAATAAAACAAATTCCAAATATTAAATTTGGGATTTCAGATGCTCATATTAGTCAGTAGGATTAAGTCATTCAAAATTGGATGGCTCTGGATACTGTTGTTTTATCACAATGCGAGAAATATACATATATTTATGCAAATTTCGCATTATTTAATTTCTTCAAATATAATGCAGGACTCTAACATTTTGTGGCAACAGTTTGAAAAGTGATCCGACATTTATAGGAGTCCGACGCAAAATGCCAAAACGAAAGTAATAGTCCTTCGGGACTCAAATCCCTTTGGACCTACAATTAGACTACCACTAAACTATAATTTATTAAAAATTTTATTTGTCTGAAAGTTTTGATTCTCCTGAATGGCAACGCAGAGAAAGATAAAAACGCATTTAAGTACAAAAATAAAAAATAAAAAAAAAAAAAAAAATCTGAAATGTTTCAGATTTTAAATTACGTCCAAATGGGCGTTTTTTAACATTTTGTGTGTTACCTTTCTTTATTAAATATCATGTTCCTCGCACTTAAACCATAAGATCCAGTGCAACAGCAATATCGCAAAATAGTTTTAAAACGAGCATATCTTTAGAATTTCCGATACAGAGACTCACGCGCTGGAGATAAAAATGTATTTTCTGCACAACGTTGCCATTGCTCGCTTTGAAATCCTTGAGTTTGTTAATCAAAAATTCGTCAAAGTTTTAAAAAATAGGAAATCGATCATAAAACAAATTTCAAATTTCAAATTTGGTCTTCCACATGCTCATATTCGTTGGAGGATTACGTTATTCAAAATTCGATGACTCTATGTACCGTTGTTTTATCACAATACGAGAAATATACATACATTTATGCAGATTTTTCATTATTTAATTTCTTCAAATATAATGCAGGACTCTAACATTTTGTGGCAACAGTTTGAAAAGTGAACCGACATTTATGAGTCCGACGCAAAATGCCAAAACGAAACTAATAGTCCTTCGGGATTCAAATCCCTTTCGACTAATAAATAAACAATGGAAACAGATAAGAAGAAAAATTTGTTTCATTTGTGCTTTAAATTTAGAAAGCCACATATTAGACTATGGATTATATTTGTTTGCGACATTTCTAATAAATTCCTTTTCAAACTACATTTTGCATCCATTGAAATAGATTACCACTGAATCATCTGACGTACAGTTAAATGCAGCAGATTTCGTTATATTTAAATTTATCAGCTTTGTAGATAATCTGCAAACAGTAATATTATTTTAAAGAAATATAACATTATTAAAAAATAAAAGTTTCAATCAAGTAAAAAGAAACTGCCAAAAAAAATCTATAGGTAAGAAAATTTTAAGAAAAGCTCGCATGGATGTAATATTTTCAGTTCAAAGTTTTAGAAATAAAATAAGCAATATTATGAAACCTGAAAAAATGATTGTATTGCCTAAATAGGAAAACTAATGTTTCATATAATCTCCCTACAGAGGAAATAAAATACTAGTATTTAAAATGTTTGTTATGTTATATTGAATTTAAAACAAAATGTTTCATGATTTTACATTCAAAATTCGCTGAGTTAATCTTAATAAACACTCACATGAGACCAGTTACAAAATTAAAACGTTAGCGCATTTTTTATTCAAATCGAAACTGCCCAGATAAGCATATTTTATTAGCAGCTTTACATATTTTATTTTATGTATGTTGAGATGTATAATAACAAGCATAGTCAGGCATACGTTATTAAAAATGAAAGTAGCTTCAATCAATAAATACATTCTTAGGTACCTCAGAAAATATTTAAGTAAAAGCAAAAAAAGGGCTTTAATTAAACAAAGATCAGTAAATATATTTCTTATTAGAAATTTTACTTTGCGGAGATCATATAAAAACTTTAATTTTCAAAATTCAGACAGATTATTCTTTAGAACTTTGAAGAGGTTACCAATAAAGAATCAAGGATGCAAGGGGGGAAAAGATTGTTAAATTTAAAGAATAAAAATAAAAAAAGAGTACTCTTAAAAAGGTTTTTTTTTTTTAGCATTTTGTGTGTTACTTTTATTTATTAAATATCATGTTTTTCTCACTTAAACCACATAAAATTCAATTTAACAGCAATATCACAAAATATTTTAAAACAGCATATCTTTAGAATTTCCGATACACAGTCTCGTACGCTGAGGATACAATTTTTTTTTAATTTAATTTTATTTATTTATTTATTTTTAATTTTTTTTAATATACAGCGTTGCTATTGCTCGCTTTGAAGTAGTTGAGTTTGTTAATAAAAATTCGTTAAGAGTCACAAATTTGAAATAGATTATAAAACAAATTTAAAAAATCAAAATTCGGGCTTCCAAGTGCCCATGTTCAGTTGGAGGACTACGTTATTCTAAATTTGATGGCTCTAGGTTTAGTTTCTTTAAATATAATACACGGCGATAATATTTTTCGGCAACAGTTTGAAAAAAGAATCAAGAAAGAAAGTGAAACGACGCAAAATGCCGTTTTCAGACTAATAGCCCTTCGTGTCTAACGCCCCTTTGGGCTAATAAGATTAAAAAGAAATTGCAATCTAATCTAATTTCGGTATGCATATTTCAATTTAACTCCTGAAACAATTTGAATTCAGTTTAATATCTGAAACAATTTGAAGCTTAGTTACAACGGACTGTACAATAGTTTTAATTAGTCTAAATTTAATAATTATTAATTTAAATTAGGCATTTCAAGGCCGTTACCAGGCCCCTTGCATTTGCGATTGTAACTTGTGTCGTTATCACCCAAAACATTTAATTTCCTCTCGCCATTTGAGACTTCACTTCAACTCATTCTTCATTCACCTGCTTTCCTCGAAGCGAAACATGCTGAACGGAAATGAAGTGGGTGTGCAAGGAGTATTAAACGATACCTTTTTTTCCGCAGCTTTTGTTCCCGTGGTTACGAGTAAATTAACCTTTAAATTCCTGTTTGAAAGTAACAGGTCAAAGTTTAAGAATTATTTCGATAGATAGAGCATAAAACCTTATATTTATAGCTAGCTGTTCCAAATGGCAAAGCGGCCCACCAGCGGCCGAGCGGTAAAGTCGCTGAACACTGGTAGTTCGGTCCGAGGTTCGAATACCGCGAACGGGCTGGCTGCATGGGCGTTTTTGGGGTTTCCCCATGTGTAACGTGTATACGAGCCAGTTTCCCTTAGAAAGTGCTCCCCGAAGGAATCCCTTAAGCAGATAGCCCTCGTGCGCTTTGCCATAATTAAATACACCAATACACCAAATGGCAAAGCAAAATTGTAGGAAAAAAGGATTAACTATGCTATCATATCATTATAAATAAACGCGATAAAGATTTCAGCCCTAATTTAATAACAAAAAGACATAATTTTTCAAAATGTATTTGTGCATTTATTTCACTGAATTTCTTGGCTGCCAGGTTTGCAACAAGTATTTCCTCCAAATGGCTGTGCCAGAATACAAGACCCGCTTATCGAAAATCGTAAACTCTTCTTCCAGGTGTTTAATTATAAAAAGGAATTTTTTAAGATTTTGCATTTTCTCTATCACAAAGTTGAAAATATTTTCACAGCTTTTTGACTTTATTTTAAGAAAATTTATAGTTGGATATATATGCTTGAAATCAGTATTCAAAAATTCAAACTTGTAACCAGCGTTATCAAGGGCATATATAGAGTCACGTAATTCTTTATATATTCAAATAATATTATTATCAGAAGTAAGACTGAAATTTATCATTAGCAATTTTCCCTTTGCATGTTACTGTTTGACTTACTGTGCAGTGCAATGACCATCTATTTCTAATTGCAATAAAAATCGGTACGATATAAATCCTTTTCCTGTTTTCTAGATTCAAAACTTGCCATCAACCCTTTATTTAAGGTCTTTGGTCTTTGGGAATAGACAATTTGTCTGAAAAATCTTCAACTAACTTATCCATCTAACAAATAACCGGACATGGAACAAGCCGAATGCACAAGATATGACTCGTGAATTTTATTTGAGATCGAATCAACTATTTGTGTAAAAGATAAGTTTCGTGTGCATCCCTATTGTCCTTGAAACTATTTCCTCTGTCATTTACTACAATAGTTTCCGCGTAAAGAAATACCAACTTGCATCCTGACCAGTCTTATCAGTTGCATTAATATGTTTATTTCAGTTTACAACTACTTCCGCTTAACGATGTTCTTGGTGCCACATCTTTTTGCCAACACGCAAGCTATTCTGAAATGACTGGATATACTTCTAACCATTTTAGAGTATACTATTAAAGTTTTAGCAAGCAAAATAAAAGGATTTATAACTTCATGCAAGAAGTATCCTTTAAACTAGCATATATTTTAATGGAGGTTCGAATTGATACCATGCTATCATGACTGAAAGCAAACATATAACAGAAATGTTTAAGTACTGTGGTGAATCGATTTAAATGTAACATTATTTATCTATATATATAAAAATCCGATGTGTACACCACATGACTTCCTTGTACGGAATATTAAATTATACGCATTTTTTCTTGCATTTCGTTTAAACTTATTAGATTGAATCAAACCTACTTCGCCGACAGCGCATAAACCACAAATGAATAAATGCATTCTTTAAAATTCACTTTGTTTACCATAGCGACACTCTGGCGCTAGGTTCACTTAACAGTATTATATTTCGTTCATATTATAACTCAGAATGCACAAAATTTTTATCATTTAAAGAATTATCTAATCGTTGCCACATGTTCTATTCAAATACTATAACAAAGCTAGAACGATGTATAAAAGAAATTAAGCAAACGAAACAAAAAAGAAACGGTTTATCACAGACGATTGAGTATTTATCATTCAATTAAAATTCAGTTCTCACTTCGCGACAAGGCAAAAATTCATAAAAACTCAAAATATCTGTATTAAGAATTACGAAGTAAATCTTAAACACTTATTTTCTCGAAAAAATTCCAAAAAGAATTAAGCATGATTTAATTCGCAATAATAAATGAAGGCGTTATCTTTGTTGTTGCGAAGCTAAGTTTCTTTAGATTGGCAACAAATCCGCTATCCTGCTGTTTCAAATGTAAACAAGCGCAATGGCCGCCATCAAAAAATTTATTAGGCTTAGCGGCACTTAAACAATTTTAAAATTGTTGATAATTCTAAAAATATTGCATACAGATGTACTAAAGGCATAAGAATCTTAACCGAAAAATAAGAACAACATAATTCAATCCTTTTTAAAGCAAAAAATGTACAATTTACAAACATATAAGAGTAAAGAAACTGAGATCACTGAGCCAGGTAACAGCGTGGATATATATATATACGTTTGGTGCGGCCGATTGCAACCAAAATACGAGGTGAACATCTACATGTTATAGTAGTCCTATACACAAAATTTCAACGTTCTGAGGCTACTTGTTTTTGAGTTATGCGAGATGCGTACGTACGTATGTAATACGTTCATACAAACGCCAAGGAAAAATCTCTCTTCACAATTCCTTTTAAAGCAGTTTTATAATTTTTTGGAGGAAAAGAGTGTTTTATTCTGTCCTTACATACAGATATCATGGAAATACATCGTTAAATTGCATTCGAAAGAGGTCAAAATGGATATTTTCGTTGAAATATGCTGCCTGAAACTTTTCGCGATTACAATATTTCCTTTTTACTTCGTACAAGGAAGTAAAAAAGAAAGTCTGTGTGTTTGGTTGTCCCCTAATAACCCAGTTACTACTATAGCTATCGTCACCAAACTTTCTACGATTCTTTTCTGGAAAAACTTCCACGTTTTTCCAAAATAAAAGTAGCTAAAATCAGAGATATTAATTAAAAACTCGGAAAAACGTTAATTTTCGCCCTCATGTTTAGGAGCGCCAATAGTCTCGCAAGCTGGAGATGAAAATCTGCTTTAATTTCGAAAGTTGTTGCTACTGCTTGCTTTCAAATACTCCTCGCTTTGTTAATCAAACATTTCTAAGTTTTACGATGAAATAAAAATAGTATTGCCAAACATTAAATACATTATTCCTGACTCCGAAATTTCGTGGAAAGCCATTTCGACTATTCCCATCTTCGTGCGACTTTAATCAGCCGAAATATTAATTAAAAACTCTGAAAGCGCTAGTTTTCGCATTTATTTTTCCGAGTGGCAACAGTCTCGCACGCTAAAGATAAAAATGCTTTATTTCGAAAAGTGTTGCTAATACTCGCTTTCAAATCGCAGAGTTTTGTTTGTTGATCAAATATTTGTAAGCTTTACAAAATCTATGCATATAAAGAATGTCTGTTTATGTTTTTGCTTAAGTTATTGATTTCTGATTAATTAAGATAAATTTTTTGCCACATTTAATCGACTAAAATTGAATATAGTTGAAATATTGGATGGAACTTAAGCTTTTACGACCATTTGATTAGAAAGACGAAATTCATTAAAAACTGCATGCCATTGTTGCTGATATAATTAGCTTATATTTCTATCGAAAATTTTTATGTGGGTTCCATATCGCATCAGAGTGAAAAATGTATGATTATGAATAGTTATTATAGAAGGATTATAGCGGTGTCCTCGATTATTAAATGCATTACTGTCCTCGATTGTTCGATGCAATCTAACTTAACTGGCATCGGGTATTTTCACTAATAAGTTTATAAATAGTATAAATGAAGAGTGAGTTCTAAATCGAAAGGTCGAGAAGCATTGCAGGTCACGTAAACAAATTTCGCAATTGATGTTCATCGATTAAAGGAAAATTATCTTGGACGAATCTAACCAAACTCTGGGTTTTTAGTTCTTCAGTGTTTGACCTACTGAATGAAAATAACCAAGACTTTACGAATAAGCCTCAAGTAAGGAAGCTATTCCAGTATTTTCTCACCAATGATGTTAAGATATCAGTTACATTGCGTGGTATTGATTTATATATTCCAGTATTACCCTTAGTATGATTTAATGCTAACAGGAGAAGGGAAAATTAACGTTAGTAAATTGTTAAAAAAAAAAAACCTGATGTGTACACCACATAACTTCCTTGTATTGGAATATTAAATTATACGCATTTTTTCTTGCATTTCATTTAAACTTATTGGATTGAATTAAATCTACTTCGCCGACAGCGCATAAACCACAATAGAATAAATGCATTCTTTAAAATTCACTCTAGTATTAGTTTACCATAGCGACACTCTGGCGCTAGATTCACTTAACAGTATTAATAATTATATAACAGTTAACTTATATAATAATTATGTAATGGAAACTAAGTTAACTGTTATATAATCCAATAATTATATAACATTTAACGTATATATTTCGTTCATATTATAAATCATAATACACAAAATTTATATCATTTAAAGAATAGAATTATCTAATCGTTGTCACATGTTCTATTCAAATACTGTAATAAAGCTAGAATGATGTATAAAAACATTTAAGCAAACAAAACAAAAAAGTAACAGTTTTTCACAGACGATTGAGTATTTCTCATTCAATTAATTCAGTTCTCACTTCGCGAGAAGGCAAAAATACATAAAAACTCAAAATATCTACATTAAAAATTACGAAGTAAATCTCAAACGCTTATTTCCTCGAAAAAATTCCACAAAGAATTAAGCATGATTTAATTGGCAATAATAAATGAAGACGTTATCTTTGTTGTTGCGAAGCTAAGTTTCTATAGATTGGCAACAAATCCACTAGTCTCCTGTTTCAAATGTAAACATCAATGGCCGCCATTAAAAACAGGCTTAGCGGCAATTAACCAACTTTAAAATTGATGATAATTCTAAAAATATTGCACACAGATTTACTAAAGGCATACGATCCTTAACCGGAAGATAAAAACAACATAATTCAATCATTTTTAAAGCAAAAAATGTACAATTTACAAACATATAAAAGTAAAGAAACTGAGATCACTGAGCCGGGTAACAGAGTGGATATATATATAAATATATTTATATACGTTTGGTGCGGCCGATTGCAACCAAAATACGAGGTGCACGTCTACATGTTATAGCAGTCCTATATACAAAATTTCAACGTTCCGAGGCTACTCGTTGTTGAGTTATGCGAGATACGTACGTACGCACGAACGTACGTACGTATCTCGCGTAACTCAACAACGCGAATTAATCTTTAAAATTAATTCTGAAGAGAATTTTTCGTGGCGTCTGCACGAACGTATGTACGTACGTACGCACGAACGTACGAACGTACGTACATACGTTCGTGCAGACGCCACGAAAAATTCTCTTCAGAATTAATTTTAAAGCAGTTTTATAATTTTTTTGAAGGAAATGAGTATTTTATTCTGTCCTTACGTGCAGATATCACGCAAAAACATCGTTAAATTGCATTCGATAGCGGTCAAAATGGATATTTTCGTTGAAATATGCTGCCTGAAACTTTTCGCGATTACAATACTTCCTTTTTACTTCGTACAAGGAAGTAATAAACGAGATCTTAAAACTTTCTTTTTAACTTTAACCTTTCTAATTTGATAAGCTTACAGGCAAATGCTATAATAGTTTTGGTGTAAAAATAAAAAAAGCAAATATTCTATTCCTTTGCAGTTTATCAAAACTAAAACACTTCCTATTTCATCATCAGTTTAATTTTCCATAGACACTACTTAGAATCTGGGACTGCTTTCTGCTGGAAGGCCCAAAAGTACTTTTCCGCTTTGCCCTTGGAGTTTTGTTCCTTCAAGAAGAAGCCATACTTGCAAAACACGATACGGTATCTATCATGCGACAGCTAAAAGCAGCTGGCAAGCTGTGTTTTGACGTGGACGGATTGATATCGGTATGAATGATACATATTTTATTAATTTGTTATAGTATAATTCAATCCAAACAGTAGCTTCATGTAAACAAAATCATATTGTTTTTTTATTGCTCAAAATAACGAATCTTTTAAATAACTTGCAGTAGTTAACTGGAGGTATGAGAAATACCTGTAATGCACATTTTCCGACTGGAAACGTACGCAGGAAAAGTATAATGCATAAAGAGCTCCGTCTCTTTTAAGAATTTCTACTATAAAAGATGGGTACTTTTCCGTTGCCCCGGCGCAAATCTCGCCAAGCAGACTTTATTGGCAACAACATACATTATACACCCAAAAAATATTAAAAAAATGTTAGTCCTAAGAATTCTTTTTTTGAAGGCATAAACATTTTAATATCGCTTATAATTTTATAAAAAGCCAATAAATAAAGACAATAAATTTATAAAAAGACATTAATTTAAGAATTTACTATGCTTTCATGGTTGAACATCCTGTTTCGCCGGTTCATATCACGTGACCCCAAGCGATCTCATCTCACGTATACTACTCTACAAAAATATAATGCTCTCAGTAATTATCTACATTAATTTCAAGTTAAATCTTAATTTGGAACACAAGTTTAAATGCAAGAAATACTTCAATGCGTACGAATAGCTTACTCAGAAATTATGTAAAACTGCAGTGCTTTACTTCGCTAATGCATTCTCATTAGAATTGATGAATTTAACCCTTGACTTTACCTTCTCTATATTTTCGGCTTCGGGTAAGCGCTGTGATTGCATCCTAATTGATTTAATTGCCGAAAATGGCCTTAGACATAAAACTGAACTATCTGATTGAGGCGTAAAAGGTTACCAGCGAGAATATTCCTTTTGGCATCGGTTGTACCATTATTGGCGACTTTATCGCTTGCGCCGGCAAAACGGAAAAGTACCAAAAGAAAGATGCTGTTTGAAAACAAATACTCGTCGTTCGTTTTGCTTATCTGAAACAGTCAATAAAAGCGCCTCTCACCCCATTGGTTTAGCAAATATGTGTTCAATGATTCAGTGACATAAGAATATGCCTTCTGCAATGTTATTTTACCTTGAAAATTTTATCATTTAATATGAATCTTCTGTAGGCTGAAATAAGATTTACTGGATGATCATTTGAAGTTTCCTCTTTCTAAGTTGGTTACTTTCGAAAATTTATTGCACTCACTTTCAGTCCCGGATTTACGTCTAAACTACACAAGCTGTAGCTTAGGGCCCCCACTTTCTTGGGGGTCCCCCAAAATTAAAATATAATATGAATAGTATTAAAATATATGATAACAGACTTATAAAGGCCTCCATATCTCAAATAGCTTAAGACCTTACCAAGTTTAAATCTGAATCTGCTCACTTTCATGATTCTCAAACAAATATGGTCACCAGTTCAAATTAGTTGGGCCGTTTGTTATTATATCAATGCGATTTCAGTATACGGTTGATCCTCGAACACAAGGTTCAAGGATGCCGAATCCCCCTCAAATCACCCCCTCCCCCACTCTATTAAAAATCCGCATGTAACTTGTCCAAAAATAGCTAAAATTTAACAAAATAATTAATGTACTAAGATGAAAACCTTCTAAAGATTTAAAACAAAACTCACTCTTGAGGGGAAGTATTAATGGTAACTCAGAGAAACACATTTTTCAAATATACGTATAGTTTTAATTAATAATTCAGGGGAAGTAGATTAAACCATCCCAGGAAGATGCTAAAATTATATAAACAAAAACCTATTATATTTTTGAATTATGAATAAAAATAAAGATGATTCTTTACTCCTTTTAAGCATTTTTTTAAATTTATTCAAAGTGGATATATCAATCATAGTAAAATTTAAAATGGGGTAATAAACTGAACATCAAAACCTGAATAATTTAAAAGAATTGTATCCGATTTTATTCGGCATGACCTTTTGAGCATTTAGAGATAAAAATAAAATACGATATAAAATAAAACGAAAATTAAAAAGAAAAATGAAAAATGTATATATTATTTACACCCCATACTCAAAATATTTTGCAATTATCTCGAAGTGGTAAGATCTGGCACTAATACATAATTTTAAAAATAAAGTTACCATAATACATTACCATATTAAGTATCAATTGTAACTTAATAGAGAATCTAGTAAAAACACGTCAGTTTACGCAAAAAATACAGCGGTCAATTTAATCATAAAATTTAAATTTGCCAATAATTGTAAAAAGTATTATTGTAGAAAATAATTAAAGTCCTTTAAATTCATTTCAAGCTATTCATAGCAAAAATTAAAGCTAAAACTTCTTCTATGAGAAAATAAAAGAAATTTTAAAAAAAACTTACAAAAATTCTGTTCTCACCATTCAAACAACCTGTAAAAATCAAAATGGCGCCATTCCTCTTTTCTTGCTCAGAACACGTGGAATCGAAGTAGCAAGATTGCCATTTCGTGTGAACTTTATTCAAACGTAGCACTGGTCGAACCTGACAATGCACTTTGCATTTAATAACCCCGCCTAAGTTGACGATGACAGCAAATTAGTTGAAGCAAATGACATTAAGAATAACATAATGCTGACAATTTGCAGTTATTAATTATTTGGATAGCTTTAATTACTCTGTTTGCAAAAGGTCTACCTATCAATGCTCATAAACGAACGCAGTAGATGTTACATGTGTTATTAACAACAGATATGAAAACTCTTACTTCTGGGTATACTTTACAGCAGTAATTTCTGTAGGTATGTGTGCTTGGGGAAAAAATGAAAAAAATTGTTAACTAATAGGGGGACTGGAAAGTAATGTCGTTTCTGCGCATGTTGACAACAACATGCTAAGGGCAGAAGTGGAAGCAAATCCATGTCAAACACTCTTAACCAACCTTGGTAGACCATCCAAGAAAATTTAAAGCAGAATGTAAAAATAAGCAAAGCAGGTGTTTGAGTCCCCCATAATCTGTCCGAAAAGAACAAAGCCAACATATCCATCACATGCAACGTATTGTTTCAACGACACCATACAGAACCGTTTTTTGATCGTTTGATTAGTGGAGACAAAAAAAATGTAAGTCCTATATGATAATCCAAAACTCCAAAGGCAGTTTTAATAGGGGTTACAAAGGGTTTACATCCCGAAACGGCGCTTCTGGGTGTTTGATGGAGTATTCGCGGAATTGTTCATTTTGAATTGCTGAAACCTGGAAAAACTGTTAATGTAGACCTTTATTGTGAACCAATCTTTAATCGAAAAACATCTGGCGATTGTCAACAGAAAAGGCATCATTCTGCAACACGACAATGCAAGACCAACACTGGAAAAATATAATGAATTGGGGTGGGAGTTACTGCCTCACCCACCAAATTCGTCCAATATCGCACCCTCGGATTTCCATTTATTCCGATCCCTGCAACATTTCCTTAGTGACAAAAAACGATTGTCAACAGAAAAGGCATCATTCTGCAACACGACAATGCAAGACCAACACTGGAAAAATATAATGAATTGGGGTGGGAGTTACTGCCTCACCCACCATATTCGTCCAATATCGCACCCTCGGATTTCCATTTATTCCGATCCCTGCAACATTTCCTTAGTGACAAAAAATTTGAAAATTTTGATGATGTCCAAAATGCCATCTCGAGATATTTTACTCAAAAACCAATTAATTTTTATAGGTCTGGGATTCAAATCGGCATACTAGATGGCAAAAAGTTGCTGATAACGAGGGTGATTATATTATTGATTAAAAATAAAAACTTGTTACAAATTTATTCGTTTGAATTTAACGTAAGAAAGTGACATTACTTTTCGGTCCCCCTATTAGATCTCAATGTCAACATAAATAATAAGCATTTTCTATTGAATATTATGCACGTTTTAGAGGGAAAATCAGCAAACTTCGCATAGAATACAGCGACAGATTAATCGCTTATGTTTTTATTAGGCTGCTTTCGAAGAACTGGAACCTTTCCCCAAACGTGAAGAACTCTGGACTCGACGAGCGGATTTCTATAACGTTCTTCTGGAGAAAGCCAAGAAAAAAGAAAGAGAGCTAAATGCTTTGAGAGAAAGAGAACGCATGGTAAGAATTTTTCAGAATTTAAGCACCAAGTCTTCTGATTTGAGTACGATACAATATACAATCGAATGATCAAAGCAACGAATTACAGTACTTATACTGCGAAATACTTATTACAAGTTTTCCTGGAGAGTTTATTCAAGTGTTAAAGTTGTCTGACACTACAAGAAATTAATTCCTGTATTGTAAAGAATTAAATGTGAATAAATTCTAATTGGGATGATATCCATCGTCAGCAATGGCCAGTCTTACAATGATCAAAATCCAACAGCTGCAAGGTTCTGAGCAAAAGCCACGTTAATTTGTATCGAATGGCTTCTTTAAAATCGCCATTTGCAATTAATTCTGAAATCTGTGTTTTCTTACTTCCTAGGCGGAAACGTGAATAATCAGTTTTTCATTGTAAAAAATTTCTATCGAGTAATTTGTTCTAAACGAACAATAAATTAGTTATTATGCTTTTATATTAAATACGAAAATATATAATTAATTGCTTTTTAATAATATTAAATATTTTAATAATATTAAATGTTTCGATTTTTAACGCAAATTTTAATAATATTAAATGTTTCGATTAAATATAATTATTTTTTTTTTCAATATTCCTATTTTAATTATGTGCCACGACTTTTGTCATGCATGTCCACAGGAGGGAATAGCCAAAAGAAGCTTACCAACCAATATCAAGCATAAAATGTGTTTATGTATTGATGAATGTATAATATGTGCATATTTTGTATTGTATAAAATATTTTTGAATATCGCTAGATGAAATAATCAATAAAGATTTGCTAAAGAATTATTTTCCTCCCTTCCCCCTGTTCCATAGAATATGGAAAATTTTCAGTGAAAGCCCATAGCTGTTGTGATTTAATATGTAAAGCACCTATGTTGAACACAATGTTTTACTAAATTTCTCATTTTTTATATAGATGGCCCAAGTAGAACTGGAAGGTCCTCATAATCATCTTATTGAGTGTGCAGCAGTTTGGGGCAAAGGTGAGTGTGCTCAAAATGTGGTACATTTACCACATTGTTATCACTTTGTGTATGACTGCTTTGATTAAATTTACAATTAAACAAACCTAAATAATAAGAGATTATATATCTTTAGGCAAAGTACTTTGATTACTTAAATGAAAGTTTATTTCGGTATTTTACTGACATGTCATTGGCCGAATGTGATGGCTGAATGCGGATAGTTTGAATTCTGGCAAACGGGCTCTCTGCGTCAGAGTATGATATCCCTCGTCTTTACGATATCCTTCGTAGTTTTTGATATCCCTCGTGGTCCTTATCTTAAATAATTAAACTACTCTAATCCTAATCTCAATATTTGACTTTCGTTTAAAAGACAAAACACATTAAATTTATACAACCACACTATTACCGAAAACGTTTCGATAAACGCTGTAAAAGGTAAATATTGCCTTCAAATAATCCGTCACGAAATAAGTTTGGAAATCCAGAGATCCGAGACCAAAAATGCTTTACAAATATAATTAACGCTGCTTAAAAAACTTAGAACAATAACTGGCCTCAAATTTATATCTGAATCGACGACGGAATAGAACGAAGTGCTGAATCTTGCCTCGTTATAACTGAGAAATGCTTAGTTGGTTATTTGATCAAATCAAAGCACCTCGAGGCTATATATAGGTAGGTAGGTAGATGACGGAAGACGGGGACGCCTGGTGGCTACCAGAGATAAACAGGCATGTGTCCCTCGCCTTCCACTATCTAATGGCAACAATTCCCTGTGGCGTCAAGAGTCCACACCGGGAGCTTATTAAGGGTGCAGGAGTTTACATGGCCAAACAGGGCGACTTAATAACATTGCTTGACTAATTACATAATTACAGGTATGAGACTTGTGGGACGGATTTACAGATGAGGGACTCAGAGCTAGGTACTAAATGTATGAAAACACAAAAACATGAAAATACACAGAAAACACACACGCAGAGGGAAAAAAAGGGGGGGAGAGGGATACACTTGATTAACACTGAAGACTTATGACAAATAAAGCACACTTAAAAATAATAATACACATATACCACATGTCAGATACATATTTGGCCTCATTGATCACATATACTGTACATTGTGGGGTGTGTTTACAGACGAGGGGCCATAAGATGGGAATAACATGTGATTGCTGGACATTGATATGGGGGAAACGTAGAGGTCCGGCGAATATATATTTGTGGAGGGCATAGGTTGCTGAGTATATGAGCATGCCGAGCGCGGTGACATGTTAGCAGCACAGGGTGATATTCATGTTGACTTCTGTTAGTGGTGGACGTTGTGGGATTATGCAGCGTCGCATATATCTTGGCCCATAGCGGCGAGCTGGTCAATGACCTTACAGATTTTATTGATTGCAGGTTTGTTTTTAATAATGAACCGTTGAAAGGCGTCTGTAGGAGGAGTGGGATGCTTAATGTGGTTGTTTGCTGTGAGTGGGCAAGAGTAGATATAGTGGTCTGGTGATCCAAGTTGGCCGCACACGCAAGCATCTGTAGAGGAGATGTTGTGCCTATAATAATACGCTGGATAGGGGCCATGTCCCGTTATGAACCGGGTGAGTTGGGGTATAGCTATGAGGCGTGATAGAGAGACTTTGGGTAGGAGATTGTAGGTCCGTCGTCCGGTGTCACACGCGTTCCATTCCTCTTGCCATATTTTGAGTAGGTCTTCTTTGAGAAGCCTCTTTAGATGCGATGGTGGTGCACGGATACGGATTTGCTGAACTTCAGAACTGATGGCGGCTTCTTTGGCTAGGGTGTCTGCTGCCTCGTTTCCAACTATACCAGCATGCGCCTTGACCCAGGTGAGGTGAATGCGTTGCTGGTGGTTTACAGAGAGTAGCTTTTGGATTTCGGAGATAATTGGGGAGGTGTGGCTTAAGTTTTGAATCGCCAGGAGTGAAGATTGGCTGTCTGTACAGATGCATGCTTGGTGGTAGCCGTTACTTAGTATGTCGTTGGTGGCGTTGAGGATGGCCAAGGCTTCTGCCTGGAACACACTATTGAAGTGCCGAAGTGCTGCCTTCCAACGGGTATGTTCATCATTTTGGTGGTAGCAAATGTAGGCGCTACCAACTCCGTCTTCAATCTTGGATCCATCGGTGTAGTAGACGTACGTAGCGTTGGGAATACTAGAATTGCTAGTGTTGTCTATGGTGATGCGGAAGTTTCTTCCTTCAATGCCTGGGTGTGGGCGTTGGGTGAGGCGAGGGTTTTCATATAAGGTCGGACTGTGGGTTGTATCGTGGAAGGTGGCGTCTTTGCGTAGTTGCAGGACTCTGGTTATTGTAGCTTCTTGCTCGGCTCTAAGATATAATGGCGGTATGCCTGCAAGGATGATGGCCGCAAAGGTGGCTGTGGTGCGAAAACCTTTGCACATCATTAGTGCGAAAGGTCTTTGGATGGTCTGTAGTTGTTTACGTTTCCGGCTTTGCATCGGCTTCGCCCATATTGCGGCAGCGTACAGGACTATGGGTTCAATCACTGTCGTGTACAAAATCTTGTTAATATATGGGTTTCGTCCCCAATTTATACCTTGAAATTGACGGGCCTTGCGTGCAATGGCTTGTGTCTTAATTTTGAGTTGCTGTAGATGTGGGATCCATGTAAGGCCTCTGTCCCATATTAAGCCTAAATACTTGAGCTCTGACGATTTTTAGATTTTTCTGTTGGAGTTTAATACATGGATTTCTGCTTGGGTTGGTGCCTGGCTTGGGAATGATAAGAGCGGTTGATTTGGCAGTGGAGATGGTTAATTTGAGTTCTTGACAGAGGAAGCTGAATTTTTGTAATATTTGAGTGCTTCTGTGTTCCAATTCGTTTCTGGTGCGACCCTGGATTAGGAACGCAACGTCGTCTGCATAGGCAACTAGTTGTGTATGCTGTGGCCAGTTGGTGGAGATGATGCTGTTGAAAGTTAGATTCCAGAGCACTGGGCCGGCGCAAGATCCTTGCGGGCATCCTCTCTCCTGCTATATATATAAGGGAGGTGCCTAAGGGAAGACCTTCGTGGTGGATTTTCTTAGAAAATGACTTGTCTTCCCATAATGAGAATGGAAAAAATGGCGTATGGAAAGTTCTAAATATTGGCTTCACAGATTTACTATATTCAAATAAACTAATGTTTAGATCTCGAATTTTGGATTTCTTCGAAAGTTTGGATATGTTTCATACATCGTTTTCAAATTATACCAGTAAGTTAAATAAACCATTCGATATTCATTTCTCCAACAGAGTTATTTCCATGCAAAGAATAGCAATTTATATTATATTTTCCGCAATACAACATGTGATAATGTTTCGCATATACAGAGAACATATATTTCAATTAATTATAAAATTCTATTAATATTAATTAAATAAAACGTAGAACAAAATACTATTGCAGTGAAATGAAATACATAGTAAATTTATCTGTGTACAGGAATAAAATATAAGTATAATTAAGACACAATAACACGCCGAATAAATACTAATTCAGAAGTCAAACAACAAAAATCAGCGTTATATTTACAAAATTTTCACAGGACTAGTTTCAATGGTTTTACCGAACCACCATCTTCAGCTTCAAAACCGCAAATGAACCAGAGAGGAAATAATGATTAGATAAGATAAGAAAACCTGGACAAGAATAAGCAAGTGGCGCTTCGTGGGACTTTAATTAGCCGAGATATTAATTAAAAACTAATTTTTCCCTACGTTTTCCGTACATTTTCCACTTTTATCCTTGGGTTTTCATTATTAGAGGGATTTGGCTACGTGCCAAATTCTTTTTTCTCGAATATTTACGGAACGGCGCCTAGTTGAAATTCGAGACGCGTATCCTCGGATTCCAAAAAATTCTCCGAATCCATCGATACCGTTCTAATCTTTGTACGACTTTAATCGGTTGAGATATTAATTAAAAACTGCGGAAACGTTAGTTTCCGCGCTCATTTTTCCGAGTGGCAACAATAAACTATCGGCGACACACACTTTAGCCGCTTATATATATATAAAGAAGTAGAAAACTAATCCTCTGCATAACAATTAATAGAGTTTTGAACTTATGTAGGTAACTATTTAAAGATATTATTTAATTAATAATCTTTGTAAATTGGATTAATATTATTCTCCTTTATGAATTTTTCCAATGATATGGCCTCGCATAAAATCATCAAAGTGATCTCAAGAAGATATACCGAAACTTTCAGGATCGTCAGTTAAATCTTTCCCGTAAAACTTTCACTTGGTTCAAGTGTTCGCATGCGTCAAATCATTTGTCAGTGCTATCACGTGAGGAACAAGCGAGAAAATGAAAATTTGCATCAGCATAACTCTTCTTATTGTATTCTCTCTTCTTTAACTTTCCATATTTCGATTCCTTTTATTTTTTGGTTGCTGTGGGTGACAGTTTTGTACGTCCTTAGCAACTGTCTATCAATGTAAAACTTTAAAGTCTGAAAACTCATGTCTGCGATGATTTGTGGGTACTTTATTTTTTACAGAAATATTTTCTACGATTATATAACTTCGAAGTTAAACCACTTTATTTTCAACGACGATGTTTTAGAGCTGCGATGCTTTCTCCTTGCTTTCTTTTCTCACACGATGTTTTCCCTTTGCGTTGTTTCTCCACGACGTTTTTGTTTGCGATATTTTTGATGGACACTTTCTAAATGGTTGATTATCAACTAACTTAGCAACTAGTTTAACTAATTAACAGCTACCATCCGAGGAAATAGGAAATATTATTAACTCATTTTCCATATTCTTCGATTCCAGTTTTTTATTTAACATGTTGTAAGAATTATGTTAATTTTATTAACAGTTACATTTTAAGTTCATTTCCTGTCAAATTCTTAACTTCAACTTACTACTTCCGGCCAGAACGTAGTTTTGGAATCTTGCTGAATATTTAATGAGGAGGAGCGGTATTTAAACCACGAAGTTACTTACTGAGTCAGAGAGAATCAGTTTCTGATTTACGCGCATCTGCCTTTTTGGCCACTCTTTCTCTCTCTCAAAGCTGTTATTACGCTCGGCCATACTCAGGCCCTTGCTAAGCTTCGCAGTCAAATAAGTTAAGGGGCCAACTCGGTTTGAATCTTGATAGCTTCGGCTACATTTCTTTAGTTAATCTTTGTTTTAGTTTAATTCTTAGTCCTTTAAATTCAAGCCCAAGTGCGGGCTTTGCTTGTACACTCCCAGGCGGAGTTTTGTTAAATCTTATTGGAATAATAAAGGGTTAGCTACCCTTCCATCTTGTTGTTTCTTGTCACCGAACTTAAGCGATTATTCGCTTATCAGCTCTTAGAATCTTCACTTCCAACATTAACTTAGAATTACAAAGTGAGGAAACTCTACAATGTAATTTATTTCTCAGGGTTTACATATAACAGTTTAAATTTTTTGTGGTCGAACAATGAAAGAAGTAATAGAGTTAGTAATACCTTCATTACCAAACTGCTTCATTGGCGGCAAGTCCAAGAATGTCACAAAAAGGTGCAAGGCTTGTTATCTAATATTGTGCTTCTATGTGTTATCTTCTACGTTTGGGCGTATTTTTAATCCCGCTTATTCATTATGTAGTTTTCTTTCCAGTTAATTTATTCTTTTAAAAATTTTTGCATGGCACATGTATCAGTTCAAATTTATGCAAGATGGCGCATGTTTGCACATTCCAAATTAATGCAAGTAAATATTTCGTACATAATATAAACATTTAAAAGCATCTGAATAAATTTCTATGAATTTTATATTGATTTCATGCAATCTTTCTGTGCATTTTTTAGATAAGGTATGGGTATGTCATGGTCATCATCATGGTTCCAGAGTTTCCATGATCCACTGCCACGAGAACATCATGTACCGGCTTCATATAGAGGTCTATAATTTGTCTTACTTCAAATATTAAATATAAATGTGTATGCAGATGCATATTAAACATTTCGAAATTTGTGAATGTCTAATTTTTATTCTTACAGTTCGAGTCACGTGTCATGTGCATGCACGCGCCGAATGATGACACTATGCTTTTCGGAACATATTCAAAATTTGTCCATGCTTACCACACTATATCAAGGTATCTATTTTTAAAATAATTATCATTAATCACACAGCATGCACTTTGTAAGATTTTATGTGAGCTGTCTTTAGCTGTTTGCAGTTTAATTTACCAGTCTTATACATGACACGAATTATTTTTGACATGCTCTTTGTGGGAAAAAAATGCATTATCTCCGAATCAAATAAATATCATTTTAAAGAGATTAGCCATATATTACTTGAAATCAAAAGATTCAGCGGTAACGTAATTCAGCGGATACTTCACATAATGCTGTTATAAAAATAACAACAATATCACAGAGAATGGTGATAAGCATTAACAAGAACTCCAAAAAAATCAGTTCTTAAAAGTAATATCAAATCACGAATTTAGAACAACAGTGTCAATGTTCAACAATATATATTCAACGCAATATAATTTTTAACGATGGATATATATTATTTTAATCATGTATTTTTATTTATCGGTGAAATTTTTATGAAAATAAAGAAGTAAACTACATTTTTTTATTTTTCTGCTCAGTTCTCTAATTCTATGGTTAATATCATTGCAACTGAAACGTCAATAGACTCAAAATTAAAAGATCTTTAGCATAATATATGAAATAAACCCATACAAACAGAATAAATCACAAATTTATAATTAAGTAAACTATGTGGCAAGAAAGTATAAAATAATTATAAATTTTTAAATAAATTAAAGTAAATTAGTAAGTAAAGAAAATTAAATTAAATAAGAGCATACAAAAAATATAAAATTCAAACTATAAACATTAAACGTAAATGTTAGCAAAATTATACAACACTAATATACATTATATTGTCATTACAACTCTTGTACGTTTTAATTTATGTAGCTTGGAAATACGGAAAAGCAATCCAAGTAAGTAGAGTCCATAGCATTAGAAATTCTCTTGTATTCAATTTATTTATGCAATATGTCATACATAAACTAATACTTTCTCAGGCATAAGACCATGGTATCATTGAAGACTTTCTTGCATCTAACATGGCAATTTTAAGTACTATATCACTGTGTTTCAGGAAAAAGATGTGGGAAATATGTTTGAACGCGTGTGTCCTCAGTCTTTGTTCACATCAACGTGATGGTGTCAAGCAAGTGTTCGCTGGGCTAGCTGATGGCACATTAGGAGTTGTTGAGGTAACATATATGTATTCAAGAAGGTCCATTGATGTTTAAGTATACTCATTGTAATTTGCAACATTTTTTATTGATTTTCTCTTTCTCCTAAAGAATGTTCAAGGACGCCTTCCAAAGCCTGAGGTATTTTACGTAGTTATAGGTTCCAATCCTGTGACGTGTCTGCAGATTGTTGGAAGGAGACTCTGGTGTGCTTGTGGACCTAGTGTAATAATTCTCAGTGCTAGGCGAGTTCCTCTTTTTATTAATATTTTAGTACTATAGACAAGTACTTGATATTGCAATACATTATATGTAGTATTTAGATATATACTTCAATTCCAGATACGTTAAGATATATAATCGATTAAGTACTACATTTACGATAAACATTTGAAACGTGATATCTGGAAATGCCCAAAACGGAAAAAATGTTATCTGTTGTTGCTGCAAATAATCCTCCTGATCTGGATGTAATCTAGATTAAGTCCATCAGTTCCTCATGATCAAAATTGAAGAAAATTCCTGAAGGTGATAGGGGTAGGGATTCCTTGTAGGTGACAGGGATTCTTTGTAGGTGATAGGGATTCCTTGTAGGTGATAAGGATTCTTTACAGGTGATAGGGATTCCTTGTAGGTGATAGGGATTCCTTACAGGTGATAGAGATTCCTTGTAGGTGATAGGGCACTTTTTTTCATCTACAACCGAATTTTGACAGAGATTATAAATAATCTGAAAATTTTAGCTCCCTATTGAATGGGTTAATTTTTTAACCCCTCTTACTACCAACCTCTCGAAGCTACTTTCGTCTTGACGATGTTTTAAGTGTTTCCATACATTTTACAAGCACCCATGCGTTTTCCTAGATCTATTCTGGGTTTAATAATATAGCAGTCAGCATTATTAACCGAAATATCTAACAGAGAAGAAGCTAAAATACTTTTTAAATACTTTAATTGTAATTAAATTTTCTCTTGAGAATATTTTTAAATTGTTACGGTTATCATTACAACTCTTGTATTTATTTTAAAAGTTAGTATATATTTATTTTCCCTGTGAAATGGAGTAGAAGTTGGATATGTTCTTGAGTCGATAATACCAGTGCTAGAACAGACAAACTGCAAGAAATACCCCATATAAACAATTTAAGAAAGTTAATATGGAAAGAAAAGGCCTGTTGAAAGCTTGTTTATTTCCTTTATGTTTTTAGTTATAGGCAAGAACGTTTACGTGCCACCCCACATTCTTCATTTTCAGCTCGCGTTCTTACATTCGCAACTAGATAAATATTCGAGTCCATCTAAAATTTTTTAAGAATTAAATATTTTTATGTCTTATATATAATATCTCTTTTTTCACAGCGATGTCTTTCATCCACATTCTTACATTAGGGAAAAAACAAGGGATAATTCGAAAACTATGTATTTCCGTTTGTATATTTCTATCTGTGCGTCGCCACTAATTCTTTTGCATAACTTTATATTATAAAGGGGTCTTCAAACTGTTTCGCAGAATGTCGGGACTGGAAATGACACCTCTAGATTCTGCACGAGCAAAATCGGAATTCAAAAGAGTTTTTGATAACGGATAGAAGAACTAACCATGTAAAGTCATTAATTGAAAAATAATTATTTCTATTGTTACTGTTACCTAAAACAATATAGAGTAAATTTATTTTATGAGTATAATTATAATTAAATAAATAATTTGCTTTTAGTTTTTCACATAAGTGTATGCAGTACTGGTACATTTTGAATATCTCTTGAAACTTAATATTTCTAAATATGATGAAGAGGATTTACCAATATATGTACATAATCTGCATCTGTCTGACAGTCTATCTATCTATCTAAACTTAATTTTTCTAAATATGATGAAGAGGATTTACCAATATATGTATATAATCTGTATCTGTCTATCTGTATGACAGTCTATCTATCTATCTATTTGCCTGGCAGTATATCTATCTATGCAAAAAACAGAAACACTGTTGCAAGCTGCACGAAAGAGAGGTGCAAAATATGCAAAAACCAAAAAGAAAAATCAACATTATATTTTTCCCTGTATTTCTTTTTTTAAACTTGTCTATTATTTCGCAATTTGTTTTGAACTTATCTATGTTTTTGATGCTATAATTTTGAATTTTTTGGCACTGCTTGCTTCAGCCTGTAGGGGCTGGAGTTATAAACACACATATTACTTTGATTGTTTTCCTAAGATTATTTTTTAATTTTAAATATTAATTTTGCTTTCGTCGGTTCAGAAACAGGTTATTTTATTTATTTACTGCTTTCCTTGCACCTCATCCGGTAATGAAGTAGCGAAAGATGCAAAGTTCATTTTCATTTTTTGTTTTGGCATATTTTTGTTTAATACTAAACGCATATTCTTTATTTTATTTTAAATTTGCATTTTATGCATACATACATATATATGTATTGAAACCTTTTAATAAATTTAAGTGTTCTTCTACGAACGCTGTAAGCTTAGGAAATAAACAATTTACAGTTTTGAAGTTTGCATAAGAAACTGCGGTTTTAAGGGCAGGAGTTCCATAAAAGTAGTAGTTTCAGGAATTCCATTAAATATTTATAGGTTTCCGGAAAGGTTCAAGACCTGTTGGAGAGCATGCAGAGTATTATGTATGTTGCAAGAATTATCGGATTCTAACTTTTAATCATTGCGCTGAAACGGAAACCAGTTAGGTATGAAATTTCCAAACGTTGGCAGAGCTACTGAATCCTGAAATAAGTTACTCTTTTTCTGTTTTTATTTTATATTTTTTAAATTTATTTATCTGAGAGAGCGAATCTACAGAAGCAATCGCCATGCTCTTAATGTTAAAAACGCAATAGTGTAAATAAAATTATGAAAATCAATGAAGAAATACATTTTCTAATGTCTAGAATTGTGTAATAACAGCTAAATCGCTTTCAGGGTAAAAGTAGACACATGTAAATTCATCTGCGAAAGTTTCTTACTCAAGTATATTAAGTATCAGGTAACTAAGAACGTTTGTGCGGTTTTTGAGAACAGTTATTGTTGACTCTTTAGTGTGGTCAAATGGATTCTGATGACGTCATATGTTTACATTCCTTTCAAACCATATTCAATAGAGAGTTGTTCAGTGCATCTAGGAAACGCAGTCTTCGAAAAAACATGTCGTTGGAAAAAGAGATTTTTGAGGCCTATTTTGCTTTAAAAGCACAAATTAGGAAACAAAGCTGAAGAGGCGGTTAGAAGAATGTCGTCCGAGTTTGCAGAGTCGTCTTTGAGTGAATGGACTGCTCAGAGTGGTTCAGCCGATTTTCTTCCTGAGACAAGAGCCTTTGGTCAGCCATCCACCCTCGGTAAAATCCAGCTGGAGGAGAAAATCAAGCAGAATCCTCGTCAAACCTTCCAGGAGCTTGCACGCAGGTTTGTAGTATCTAACGAAACCATTCGATCCCATCTTCATAAACTTGGAATGACATGGAAACTAATTAAGTGGGTTTCTCATATCCTGTCCGAGGAAAATAAGCTCCAATAAGCTCTATCTACTTTCCGTTGCTGCCGTGCCATAATAAAGCTTCGTGCCTGGACAAATCTTGACATGTGGACAAAAAATGGGTCACGTATGATAACAGGAAGATGAAATATCAATGGTGGATTTCTCGTTTGGTCTCATTGGTCAATCGGGCATTCACCAACAGAAGGTAATGCTGTGAGTTTACTAGACCAGCGCTGGCATAGTCTAATTTGAATATCCAGAAAAAAAGTGGAAAAACGTAACAGCCGAAGTCTACTCATCACGATTGCAAAGAGGTTTAGCTACACTGCATTAGAAATAACCATTACTGGTCAACAAAAATGGAGTTCTCCTCCTCCTCCACAGTAATGCCAGACCTTATATGGCTAAAGAGACCAATAAGATCATTAAAGGAATATGCTAGGAAATTCTGCCGCAGGTACCCTATTCCCCGGGCATCACCTCATTGGAATATTTCCTGTTTTTTGGTATGGATAACCTTTGGGAAAAGCGGTTCCGAAAACGTGACGATGTTACGACACCTGCATCACAATTTTTAAACACCAGAGAAAAGGATTTTTTTTTTTCGAAAAGTGCATTTATAAGCTTGTGACTCATTAAGAACACGTAACTGAAGCCAATTGAGATTATTTGGAAGAATAAAATGGGTGCTTAAGAATTTTGTGGGCCGTTTTTGATGAGTGACGAAAACCGCACGAACTTCCTTGGTTACTTGGTATATCATTCAACTTCCATTTCCCCGCACTTATTTTACAAGAAAAATTCCGTTTTTTCCACTTCCAGTTAACGAAGCTTATGAGTCAGTTAACGAGTCATGAACAGTCCAGTTAACGAGTCATGAAATTCGTTGTACATAAACTGGCAGCTTCATTAATTAGCAGTTAACGAATCATGAAATTCGTTCTATTTAAACTGGCAGCTTCATAAATTAGATGATTTCAAATTCTAAAGTTTGCTAACAAAAGTATGAATTTCACAGATTAGATATAATTTTTAAACACTTCGAAGAGAGCTCTTATTGTTTTCATGACAAAAATTTCGCGCCTTCCCAAAATTTACTGCAGTTTTAACTGTGAAAATATTTTTGTAAAACCTCAAACCCTCACGTGTAGGCGATCCATTGGAAAAAACACATAAATATACTATCGAGTAACTAAATCTTTTTCTGTATGAAATACCTGCAAAGTCTCCATGTGGTGATATTTTATGTTGGAATAACTTAATAGCATTACCGTCTGTTTTTTGTCGTTGCTGTTTTAAACAAGCTTGCTTTAAATTTTTGAGTTTATATCCTACAACTGCCGTCCTAGACATTATAATGATTAGTGGAATACTAGCCTGAAATTAAGGGTATGAATTCTACCCCTCACTAAAATTTACTGTTGTTCTTCCCCCTTCTTTTCGGGTGTAATATCGGTCGCTCCCTGCGGTGCACCTTTTGTAATGTTTCTGGTACTGAGAGGACTAAATGATGACTGACGAATACTAAGGAGCAAGTTTTCACCATTTGATTAAAATTTGTTGTTCTAATCCTTGTTTGGGAATTAGTTCTTAAAATATTAGACCTATCGTGATTTTAACTAAAATCTTATTTGGCCGCTAAACGGGAATACAAATGCAAAGATCAGATTGTATTTTTGTGTTTAGATTTTTATGATATTTTATGATATTTTTTCATTTTTTGAAATTTTTAATGGTAATCTATTTTTTGAAATACCAGAAAGTAGTCTAATAATTTAAAATTGCAGATTTTAATGACGAAAACTATTCAAACACATTTTAAATACTAAACTTTATGATCATGCACTTTCTTACAGAACACTGGATTTGTTAGATCAGTTCCAAACCTCATCCAATGGTTTGGACTATATCTATCGCATGGTCACTGGAGACCAAGGAGTGTGGATCACTTTACGAGGATCCTCTATTCTTCAGCTTTGGGATCCACATAGTCTTACATGCAGACTTCTCTATGACGTCAGAGATAATTACAGTACTCGAGCGCCGAAGGTATATGTGAATATTAAGAGTACTTGAAATTCTAATTGGTACAAATATTAAATCTGAAATATATGTATATCTGTTCTAATTGGTAATAATATTAAAATTTAGAAGTATTGTATCTATTCTAATTAATAAGAGTAATATAAACACTGCATATATCGGTAACAATATTAGAATTGATAATAATATTAAAATAGAAAAATGTTGTATCTAATTAATAATATCAATATTGCGTATATTGGTAAAAATATTAAACTGTGACTTACCACTTATATGTGAGTATCATTTCTTACTATAATGATAAAGTAAAATTAAATTTATATTTCAGCTAAATACAGTAATTATTCTTGCAGAATGTATTACGAAATATCGCTATATTTATAAATTTAGTAAATTAATTTTACCCTAATTTAAACTTGAGTGGAGTTTATTTTGAATACAGATTCTCATCACGATCGGCAACGATTAACTTAATATAGAATTTCCTTTCAATTACAAATTCGAAATGCATATTCACCTGCAGCCCCCCCCCCGGAGCTCAGCTGTAATATTTCTTAATTTCCAACTGCCCACCAGTGGCCGAGTGGTAAAGTCACTGAACACTGTTCGGTCTGGGTTCGAATCTCTGGAAACGGGCTGGCTGCATGGGCTTTTATAATTGCTTTCCCCATGCGTAACTTGTATACGACCCAGTTTCCCGTAGAAAGGCCTCCACGAAGACATTTCCTCCCTTAGGCCAGGGGATGGGCAAACTACGACCTGCGGATCAACTCTGGCCCACCGGAAGGTTCTATCCGCCCCGCGGATAGAATTTTAATTTACTGTGCCGAGGTAAATTAAAAGAAATATATATTTATATATTATATATCCATCTCCTTATCTACTTTATTTAAATATTTTTTCTTCCTTTTTTTCAAAGGACTGATGATCTTTTTTACTTTCTCTGTTTTTGTTCTACAAAACATAAATCAACGTAATCAACAAGCAGAGAAAGCTTTCAATAAGGAAAGTGTTAAAAGCGGAATTTCCTTGTTAGTTAGAGCTGTAGCTTGGCGCCAAAAAGCGTTATCTCTTTCTCGGGTAGCAGACATAGACATATGGAAATCCAATATAGGTGAATTAGACTTCACGTGTGGCAGACTGCACATTTTAAGCTTCAGTAAGGACATTTTCTTTTGGCGCGAGTTCTAATATTATTGATTGCGTATGGAAAGACTGCGGACATATAGTATCATTGTAAATAGTGGTGAAATTATTAAAAGTATAGTGTAGCTAGTGCTTGTTTGGGTTGTTCGTAAAATATTTCAACACCAAAACGGCTACTAAAAAACGTAAAGTTGATTCCGAGTGCCGTGCTTTTAATGATGAATGGACCTGGAAATATTTTTTACAATTGTAAAAGGAAAATCAGTGGGTCTCATCTGCAATGAAGCAGTAGCAGCCTTTAAAGAATAAAACATTTCCCGTCATTTCACATCTAAGCATAAGAATTCCAATTGCGAAGCTATGTCCGAATTTGAAAGAAAACAAAATGCAGAATGTCTTTGTAAAAAAATTATCAGGCCGACAAAATTTTTTCAAGAAGGTAAACAGTACCCAAGAAGCAACTACATTGTTACTACAATGTAGTTGTTACTACAATGTAGTTGTTACTACAACTACATTTAACTCATACAAGTTTACTTTGCAGTATACAATATTGCTAAAAATAATAAAAAGCTCTCATTGATGGAGAGTTCGTTAAAAAGTGCATGCCCCAAGTTTGTGATGTTTTATGTCCAGACAAGAAAAATAATTTTGAAACTGTAAGCTTATCTCGAAAAACGGACTTCTAGAATTGAAGATATCAATAAAAATTTTAGACATCAATAAAATATATAATATTATGAAAATTAGAGTCAAAGACTGGCCAGTTTAAATTTTGCTCCTTAGCTATGGATGAAAGCACTGATATAAATGACACTGCTCAATTAGTATTATTTATAAGAGCTGCTGATGAGAACTTTGAATTTAACGAGGAACTGGCGTGCATGCGTTCTTTAAATCGAACTACAACGGGATGTTATATTTTTATTGAATTTCAGGATGGTGAATTTTGGAAGGAAGGAATTCAGGAAGGAAATTTCGTGAGTATAACAAATATATATAATATTTTGACCGATGGAGCACCAAATATGACAGAAAAAAATATGGATTTCTGGAATCCTTTAATCAAAATTATCCCAGGAACAATGTTGTTTTTCTACCTTGTGTTACACATCAAGATGCTCTGTGTAAAACTGCACTGAATGTGAAACCCTATTTTGATGCAGTCGCGAAACTTGTAAACACTATTCGATCTCGTGGCAGTTTCGAGATTTTCTTCAGTCCGTGCAATCTGAATACTCTGATGTACTGATGATGATGATACACGAAAGTAAGGTAGCTTAGAGAAGGATGTGTATTCGAGCGAGTTTGGTAATTGAAAGACGACATTGTGTCGTTCTTGCATGTGAAACAGTGTTCTGCGGAGTGCTATATGTTAGGAGATACAGAATGGCTTTCGGACTTTGCATTTTTCACAGATCTTCTTTGTCATATGAGCAACTTGAATGTCAAGATGCAAGGGAAAAATCAATTTATCGACGGTATCTGGGCCCATCTCAAAGCTTTTAAACTAAAACTTTTAAACTAAAACTTTAAACTAAACTTGTTTGCTGGGCAGCTAGCTAAAAACGACTTATCTCATTTCCCGGGGTTAAATTCGATATCCTCAGTAAATAAAGAGAAGCTTAAGAATTATGAAGATGGCTTGGAGAAAACTGCATTTTGAGTTCGAACGCAGATTTCAAGATTTCAGTGTCATTCAAACAGAATTGGATATTCTTACCATGCCTTTCAACGTAAATTGTGAAGCAGTCGGGTCAGTATTGCAGCTTGAATTAACTGAGTGTAATCTAACAAAATTATCTCAAGCAGCTGTTTCTAAATATGTCAAAGTTAGAGTTTTACAAATCATCATCGAAAGTAAGTTTTCCAAATTTAATATCTCACGCCCAGAAAATCAGTGCTATGTTTGCTGCATCTTATACACGTGAACAAATGTTTTCAATTATTAATCTTAGAAAGAATTATTTCAGAAGTAGACTGACAGATGAGCATTTAACCTCGTTCCTTAGAATCAATATATCTCACTTCGAACCTCAATATAAGGAACTTTTAAAAATGAAATCGCAATTTTATTTATCTCATTAACATATTTAAATTGTAATACGTTTTTTTTAAAAGAAAAAGAAATTCTCGTGCACCAGAAAATATCGCACGAGACTTACAAAGCGTAAGTAAAAAAGGCAAAATTGTAAGTAATAACATCAGTTTAAATACTTGTATATTGTTTTGTAATACTTGTATATTGTTTTTGAAATTTTTAAAAAATTTATCTTGGCCCGCCAAACTTTTTTTTTCAATTTTTGGTCCGCGACCGAAAACGTTTGCCCATCCCTGCCTTAGACATATATCCCTCCTGTGTTTGACTTAATCAAATAAACCAAGTTATCTCAGTTTTATTTTGGGGGGGGATGAAATCGTAATTCCTGCTTGAGCGCATTAATGTCCGAAATAATGTAAGTTTTGGTACTTTCTTGTGTAATTCAGTCCTAATATAAGGAAAAAATTATATTGCTGATTCAACATGACTTAAAAAAACTAACACTAATATTAACGTCGATTAAAAAAACTGACACTAATATAAACTGTCGAATACTTGTTTCTCTTTCTCTTGAAGAGCGAAATGCACAGAAAAACTTAAGAACCCGAGTAACAATTCCATCCATTTCCTAATGCTGTCTCTTTCAGAAGAGGAACATTTATGGAGCCTACCCATCCGGTCAACGAACTTTAATGACTTGGAAACAAAAATAAAGAAGCAGTTTTATATAACCGCGAAGAATGCCATTGAAAAGCTTTTTTTAACGTCCGTGTAAAATTAATTTAGTCACTTTTTATTGTTTCATTTTTAAATTTCATTTCCTTTTTAGAATGCACTCGCCTAATTTAACTTGCTTTAATTATCGGGAATTTTCATTCATCTATAAATATTTTTATTTATCTTGCTTTATTTAATTTTAATAATGCTTTATTTATTATAATTTTTAGCCCAAAGGACCTTTAGCCCAGAAGGGCTATTATTCTCAAAATGACATTTTGTGTTGAATCACTTAAATGCGATATATCACTTTCCAAATTGTTGCCACCAAATATTATCGCCCTGTATTATATTAAAGGAAATAAATATTGAAGAATGTGAATGAAAGTAGTATGTATATTTCTAGCATTGTGAAAAACAGCGGTACCTAGTGTGAAAAAAACAACAGCATCAGATGTTTAATAACATAGTCCTCCACCCGACATGAGCGCGTGGAAGCTCTAATTTGGAATTTGTTTTATTGCCTATTTCATATTTTGTAAAACTTTAACGAATTTTTGTTTACAACCCAAAGTTTCAAAGCGAGCAGTGGCAACACTGTAGGGAATAAAACACTTTTATCTCCAGCGCGCAAGACTGTCTATCGGAAATTCTAAAGATATGCTGTTTTTAAATATTTTTTGCTCAAAGTGGCGCAAGCCTAAATTCTCTCGAAACATGTATGTGTCTTTAAATGAAAAAAAAAAAACACCCTTTACTCCTGATTATATTTATTAAACTCTGGCACGGCATTTCTAATTTTAAACAATTAAGCTTTAATTCAGGAATTCGTACAAATAGGAAATACAGTATGACGTAACATAAAACTTAATCTTATCTTCTAATCTTCTAAATTTTGTTTTAAGGGAATGGCAAATTAAAGCATTTATAAATAATCTAAATAGTTAGAAGTTTTAGATTTTTTTAATTTTCTTTGAATAAATAATCTATTTATTCTGAAGGAATTTTAGAAATTACTAAAAATTTCAGTGAGGTATAAGAATTTTAACTTTCATTTTAAGAAAATAATCTTTATGATTCATATTTAGATTAGATGTGTTTTGAACTACAACACATAACGCACGAAAAATTTCAAATAAATAATTTACGTTAAAAATACATACAGAGGTTGGACAAAAATATGGAAACACCTTTAAAAAAACATGTTTCTTTGCTTAATATGGTGTAGGAAACCCGTTGGCATCCAAAACAGCTTGCAGTCTTCTCGGAATGGATAAATACAGTTCCTGTATGTTTGCCAAGGGAATATTATACCATTTTTCCTGCAAAACGGTGGCAAGTTCAGATAACGATGTTGGCGGTGGATAACGAGAACACACTTTCCGTTTCAATGTAGACCACAAAGGTTCGATAATATTCAGGTCTGGTGACTGTGGTGGCCAGGGGAGATGGGACAACTCATCCTCGTGCTCAGAAAACCAGTCCTGGACAATGTGAGCTGTGTGAACTGGGGCTTTGTCGTCTTGGAAGACACCATGACCATCGGGGAACAAAGTTTGTACCATGGGATGAACTTGATCGGCCAAAATGTTCACATAAGTCTTGGCAGTCATGTGCCCTGACACAGTTATCATGGGGCTAGCAGAGAACCACGATATGGCTGCCCAAACCATAACAGAACCCCCGCCATGTTTCACTCTTGGCAACAAGCAGTCTGTATTATAGGCTTGAGATGGCGTTCTCCAGACTTAAACTTGGCCAGAAGTGGGAAACTATGTGAAAGAAGACTCGTCAGACCATATTACTCGCTTCCACTGCTCTATAGTCCAGGCTTTATGACTTAAACACCACCTTTTCCTGTTACGGGCATTAGCATCACTGATGAGGGGCTTCTCAATTGCAGCACGGCCAGCAACTCCCTGTTTATGAAGCTCCCTTCTAATTGTTTTGGTACTCACAGGGTTCGATAACACAACATTCATTTCAGCAGTAACTTTTGCAGCTGTGGTCTTCTTATTTTTCGTCACAATTGCCCTTAATGATCGTCTGTCACGATCACTCAGGACACACTTTCGTCCGCGCTGTGATTTAGCAGATGATGTTTTTCCGCTTTTCAAATATGCGGAATAAATATTCGATACAGTACCTCTTGAAACACTAAACACCTCGGCTACCTTGCTTACAGAAGCACCTACCATACGTGCTCCAACAATTTGCCCACGTTCGAAGTCTGTTAACTCTGACATAATGCAATGACAACCTCGCATAACAGTACTCCGACAACAACTGAACTGTTTAGCACATTTACGAAGTTGTATAGGTGGCGTCAGTAGACAAAAACGATAGCGCCACCTACATATTTCATTAAAATCAATCTTTGTTTTCAAACATGCATTTCACAAGGTGTTTCCATATTTTTGTCCATCCACTGTACATCTAAGCATTTTAATTAAAAAAATTTCTTTTTATTATTTTAATAACAGATAACTGAATAATAATCTTATTTTAATGTATTTCCTTATATACAGAGCATTCGATAAAATGTGGAAACTGGCTTATCTTTCAGTATTAATTTATATGAATATATTTAATTACAGCGTTCATAAAAGTAACCTACATAAACCATCTTAACACTGCTAATGGAACGGCTAGTGAAAAGTCCAATTTCGGTACTATAGGCCGAACGATTTTGCGAATCCAAAATTCCACATTTTTTTGCATTTTTTTACAGTCCTCACTAGAAAATAATCTATTAGTAAAATGTTCAACTTGCTTTCCTGATTCAAATGAAGAAAGATCCTCTCCCTTGGGTAGAAAATTGGCAGTTGGCTTTGGTTTTGTTTATTTAATTATGGCAAAGCCCTAAAGGCTTAAGCAAAGGGATGCCTTCGAAGAACTTTCTAAGGGAAATTGGCTCGTATGCTCGTTACACATGGAAAAAAACCACGAAAACCCTCATGCAGTTAGCCAGGATTCGAATCCGTATTGAACTACCAGTAGAAAATTTGCGGATATGTTAATAAACAATAATTTCAAAGAATCTAGATGTAAAGTTAATTCAGATGATGTTTTATTGCATACGAAATAATTAAACGTTTAAATCAGTAGCTTTTGTTTTATAGTTCCTTCCTAAAATCGATTTAAAATATTTTGCTTGATGATGTGTGCTGAAGAAAAAGGTTTAAATCCATAAACTTATACATTAATATCTCCCCGAAATTGGTACTAGTATATAAAATGGAACATTTTCTTAATTTATGAAAACCTAATAAATATGCTTCTAACTGTACTTTTGGCACTTCAGAGATCGTATAAAAAGTTAAATTTTGTATTTACAAACCCCATCTACCGTCAATGAATCTTCTTTTATAAAATGACATATTTTATTTCAAGAAATAACTGAAAAATGCGTGTCTAGGATGAATGTTTCGAAGAAAAATACTGTTGCCATCTTTTGCAATACACAGGTACAAAAAAAGCGTATTAAAATCTAAAGTAAAATGCAGTATTTCTCTGAGTTTTATATTAAGAAATTTAACTCGGCCAGCCGCAGATTTAACTAAAACATAAGTAAATAGATTTAACGTAAAAAAACAATGATTTTATTTAGAACAGTCTTAAGCGATAGCTTATTGCGCAGTGTTTCTCTGTAGGAAATAACGACTTTTATTTAAATTACAGTGCTTAAAATGTAATTTACAAGTTAATATATTTAGTTACGTATATGCATTTATTTAAAAGAAATTGCTTAAAAGAAATCTATTAAAAACCTATCCGTTAAATATTTTTTAGCACTAAAAGAATTTTATCATGCGATTTTAGTTGTATTTATATCCACTAGATGGCACTATATTTCGGAATAAATCGCTCAGCTTTTGAAATTCTGAAAAGCTATTTTTATCGAAACCGGAGCGGAGACATTTCGCGGAATATATTTTCAAATAATACTACTTAAAGCAGTTCACAGATTTTTATAATTTGATAATTAATTTATCAATTTTAATAGTGCTAATAGCATACAGTTACTCATTTTCTTTTTTCTAATCTATTTTAGGCTTTATTTTTCAAGAAAATTTGCCAGTAAAGCTTTGTAAAAGAGATTAATTACTTAATGAACTTCATTAGTTAACTATATTTCTCACATGACTAGGTAGTGACGCCCTCTTCACTATGCAGTCCTGGTGTATAGTCGAACTCAGGCATTCTCATATCTGCAACGTCCACAGTAGCATCTGCTTTACGATTTCCGGAACAAAAGTTGTAAAATTGCAAGTTATTCGTCGGCCTACAGCGGAACTTGGAGTTAACTATTAAGATAATATTAGATATTAGATAATACTATAAGACAGATATATTACTTACATTAAATAAGATAATATTAGATAATTATATAAGATACATTCACTTAACTGCTACTATAACATTATTTTCCTATTCATTTTCAGTTTTTGAATGCTTTATTTCAGTTTTTGAATGCAGTTTTTGAATGCTTTTTCTTCTCATTTTTTAAGCAAAAATGTATTAGTTAATTCAAAAATATGAAATATAAAAGTAAAACTATTCCTCATTCCTTCTTGTGCTCACAAAACAAGCCTAAAAACGCATGTCTGTAATGTTATCGTCATGCGATGACTTACTGGTGGGACTTATTTTATTACTTGCTTATACTGAAAGTGCTTATTTTTTACCACGATATTTTCGACGACGATGAATTTAAAATGCAAGTTTTTAACAGCTTTATTTTGGACAGCGATGTTTTCTACCGTCATTTTTAGAAATGTGTTTCCTGCGATGTTTTTTCCTTGCCTTCTTTTCCTCCAGATTTTTGTCAGACGAGGTTTTCGGCTTGCTTTGTTCTCTCCGCGACGCTTTCGTCCTCGACGTAGTGACCGCAATGTTTTCGGCGAACACCCTGACTTTCCTACTATTAATAACGGGTTAATAGTTAAATTAGAAATTACTGCTAATGAAATTACTACTAATTTCAGGGTAATTACTTTAACTTTCCTACTATTAATAACGGGTTGATAGTTAAATTAGAAATTACTACTAATTTTAGGGTAATTACTTTAACTTTCCTACTATTAATAACGTTCTTTGCTGACCATGTTTAAGGTATGATATGTTCTCCCTGTCAAGAGCGATCATAGTAGTTATTCAATGTAGTTGAAATCCAAAGAGAACAGTGAAGATTTAAAAGCCACTATTCGATTTGTATTTTTATTGGGTCCTCTAAAGAGAATTTTTAATTTTTTATACTTTTCTTTTATCTAATGAACTAATGGCATTGACGGGAATTTATTTCCACTGACAGGAATTTACTGTTAACTGGTAACTGGGAGCAAAGGTGGAAACTACGTACGGAAAGAGATTCCATAGAAACGAAAAGAAAAAAGGTTACATAAAACGAAAAATGCGAAAAGAAGTGACTTATTTTTTGAAGTGACTTTAGAAGTGACTTGAAAAGAGCGAAAATATTTCTTGTAATTTAAATTTAAATAACATATGACCGAAGTAATAAAGACAGGGAGTTTTTGCATAGAATTAAAAAATACTTACACTTTCTTAGAAAGTTTTATGTATTGTTTAAGTAACATAGCAATTGACGTTACTCTAGCATAGAAGGAATACGGAACATCTACGTTGAATCATCACTCACGAACACACGAAAACGCATCTACCTTCAGTAACTTGTAAAAAATGGCAAAGTGGTTTTCGACTAGTTTTATCCACTTGCGTATTTAAGTCATAAGAACTAATTTTTCACTAGGTCATCACTTTATTAATTTTCAGGTAGACGAAACTTATACAAATCACGCACGGATTACATGTGTGCTGCCTTTGGACAACTCGGTGCTCGTAGGTACAGCAGATGGAACGTTAGTTATTTACGATGTGGTTGCACGGAAATCTCCAAGCCCTAGTAATCCTTCATCACCTCGTCCTTCAAGTAATCCTGAATCTGGGCATGCTAAGCAGATACAAGAAAGATTACAGGTAAATGTTGATCATTACCAACTCATCATAAACTATTTTCTAGTTGTAACAATGGCTGTAAATGAGTATTAAAATTCACTTATCACAATATCGAATTGCAGCTGGTAGCAAATAATATTTACATGCAAATAAATTATATACCATGTAGTGTATATGTTACCGTCAAAGTTTGAAATCCGGCATTCTATAGAATGCTTAGGTATTATATACAATGCTTAGGTAAAGTATGTAATAATTCTCTTATTCCTTACTTTGCCTAAAATCTCCCGGCATTATACAATGTCTAGGCATTCTATCCTAGCATTCCGGTAACATATATATTAGCGTACAAATGTATGTACATGTTATGTCAAAGCTAACTCAAAATACAGGATAAGGTGCAGTTGAAATCTTATGACTCAAGAAAGGTTGAAGTTATCATTTAGTAGACACAGCAGAAACATTTAGTTTATAACAAGTGACTTTGCATTCATTATGTTAAAATACGTTTTCAGTCGTGCGATCAAAATGTCATGAAACTCATTATGTCATTGGGGCCTTTCCGAGCCAAGTATTCATCATGTTATCAACCTTTCTAAGTGATATGATTTCTTTCGAAGCATATTCAGTATTTCTCATAAGCCTCAATGATATTTCAAACGGTCTAATTATGTAAAATATTACACTCACTTCCAAAAGTTAAGCACGGAGAGGAAAATGCTAATTTCCGGAAGCCAATCAGAATTGAAGAGGATGCAATTCGCTGCAGAGGTAGATGGAAGTATGCAAATATGTTAGGTAACAGCCAATCGCGCTTTCATGTCAAGAAATATGCAAAAAAGTCAGTCTTATAAGAAACCAGCTTTATGAAGGGTTACAGAAGTTGATTGTAAGTGCTGATAGAAGGTGTTTAAAACTTTCGTACAATTTGTTTTCAAGATATAACGTGTTTCTATGACTTCCAGAAGACGAATGGAAGATTCTGAGCACTGGCGTGCTGTGGGGCGCATTGAAGCACCATAGTCGATCACAGATGTTGCTCTTTTCTTCGGCGTTCATCATTCTGTAATCTCACGTTTATGGAAACAATTCCAAACCACACAGACGGTTGTCCGAAGGTCCGTATCCGGTCGCCCAAGGGTTACAATCCCCGCAGAAGATCGATATATTGCTATTGTAGCCAAGTCGAATCGCAGAGCGACCTCCACACGTGTGACATCTATGGTTACAGCGTCCAATGGTAAGGTGATATCTGCAGCTACTGTATGCCGAAGATTACATATGAGTAGACTGTACGCCCGGGTACCTCGAGTTTGTGTTCCTCTTTCTGTCTAATCAAGAGGGGCACGATTACAGTGGTGCCGGAAACATGTCAATTGGAATGTGTCGGACTGGGGCAATGTCATGTTTACTGATGAGTCAAGATTAGCTCTGGAGCCAGATGACAAGAGTATAAGGATATGGCGTAAACAAGGAACACGCAATCAGTCCCAAAACATCACTCATCCCGAGGCCGAAACATTATGGTGTGGGCCAGGATTTCATTAGGATACCGCACCGACCTGCACATCTTTAAACGTAGTTCTTTGATGGCTGTTCGGTATCAAGATGAAGTCCAGAACCCAATTGTGAGATTGTACGCTGCAGCAGTTGGCCCTACTTTTGTTTTAATGGACGATAACGCACATCCTCATAGAGCTGACATCGTCGATGACCTGGAGAGTGAAGGGACTGCGCGTATGGCGTGGCCTGCATATTCGCCTGACCTTAATACCATTCAAAATCTCTGGGATGCTCTCGGCCGTGCTGTATCTTCCCGTTTCCCACCTCCAGCCACTCTTATTAAGCTGGAAACTGCTCTATAAGAAGGAAGAATGACGATTGCTTAATTCTGCGGTGGTTGACCACCTAATTGAAAGCATGGTCACAAGGTGTAAGCTTTGTGTACAGATGAGGGGGGATCACATACCCTATTAATGTCCTTTTTTTCATTTTATGCTGTTTATTTTCACTTTATACATAATTCTGTTTAAGTCTCCGGTATGTCATTATCTAATAACTTACAAAATTTTAATATTGTTTCCATTTCTGTATATAATTATCGATTTTGTTTTATGCATAAATATATATGCTACTTTCCTGCCGAATTTTGTGTCAATCAAAGCAGTATTTGTAGATTTTTTTGCATTTTACACCTTCGTGCTTAACGTTTGGAAGTGAGTATATTTTTTAAATTAATTTTGTAATGTTTACTTTTAATTAACGGGGGGGGGGGCTGTTTTGTTAATTCTTCCCTGTCACTCCTCACTTTTATTACCAGGTTCCAGCTTTCTATAAAATGCATTTAAATAAATGAAATTAAAAATATAAGCAATTTGCATCTATAAAAATGAAAATTACATTGGCAAACACTCGTAAAATTTTATTGCTAATTTAGTAAACAGTTAGAGTTTCAGGCTCCACTTTTGATGTAATTTCAGCAGTAATTAAATTTTGAGACAGAAATTTCTGCTATATCAATAAATATATGAGAATCTGCTGCATTTCTATTCTGAATCATAATTACATTGTATTTAAATTGCAAGTTGCGGCCATTTTATGTTTTGTGGTGTAATAGCACTGACCGAATAAAGAATGGGTAATGTAGCAAGAGTTTGTGATCTTTCACATTTACGTATATTACTATTTATTACATTAATTAAACATTATTACATTAATTACCTGTTTCAGGTGTTTTTACACCTGAAACAAGATTCGTGGCAATCTAGTTAGTCATTTAAGGACAATTTAATAACTCGTTTTTGTCCTTAACAATTATAGAATCATATCCTACTCTTTTACTCCCCAGAACTGATATTCTGAATTTCCCTTTGAGAGTGAGATCTGGAAACATTATGCCCGATTCTTGATATCACTTTGACAGCTACGCTGCTCTTGACATTTTCAGAAGAGGAATCCTTCCTGTTTGCCGTGAACCTGAACACGATTCACGGATGATTCACAAAATCGCTCCAAGTAAAAGAGCGATAACCTCGTTTTTCTCGTCTGCTTATCTTCCTCGAATTGGAGGCGAGGTTTTGTGTGCTGGGAGGATCTACCCACATAGCACAAAAACATCCTTCGGATATCCCGAGGATATTGCTCGCGGGATATGTGCAGATCCTCAGGACATCCCGGAATATCCCGCGAACATCCTAAACACTTCCTCCCGAGTGCTTAATGTCACATCCCGGGATATCCTCAGGACATCCTAACTAAGTCCCATCGACAGCGTGCGGGATGTTATGAGGATATGAACTCCTACTTACTACAGGACTTCCCGGGATATCCCACTAACCTCCTGAACACATCCCACTATATCCTAAAAACATCCTATCTATGTCCCATTGACAGCGTATGGGATGTTATTAGGATTTAAAGTCCTACTTACTACATCTTCAGGACATCCCATAATATCCCAGTTTCTTCCTAAACTCATCCTCCCGAGTGCTTAATGTCCCATCCCAGTATATCCTTAGGACATCCTATCTAGGTCCCACCGACAGCGTATGGGATGTTATCAGGATTTGAAATACTAGTTACAATATCCTTTTAACCTCTTAAATACATACTCTCAACTGCTTAATATTACATCCCAGTATATCCCCAGAAATCTTCTTTATATTCCAGTGAAAGTGTGTGAAGCTGTTGTGATAGCTTGAAACTTGCTTATTTTCCACAGACAGTCTCAGGTCCTCCATCTGTGGTTACTATGGAAAAATAAGAAATGTTAAGAATATTTATACAATTTATATTTCTAATTTGAATTTCAATTTATTTAATAATTTGTAAATATATCTAAAATTGAACAAAAGACTTGAAATGAATTATTAATACACAATATTATAAGAGAAAATTTTGCTTTAAAATATTAAAAATCTTTCGATCATTTTTAACCATTCAATAGCCCAAATTCAATGAATTCTTCGATATATTCATAATTAAATTATTCTACAAATTCAATTCTGACTTCAGTTAATTTGTATTTAAAATTCAATAATAAAATTAAGCATTTAATAACTTTTAAGTAGTGGACCACATGTGTGTAAATTTTGAAATTCTGAACTTAAGTCGTTTACGTTGATTGAATCATTATTCATGGCTACAATATGATTAAATAGTTCATGAGTTCGTCTTGCTATTTGCTGTAATGGAGCGGAAGATTTTCTAATCAATTTTTTTTATAGAAGATATATAGCTTTCAAATTTAAATGCACTGTAATTATCTAACAGCCCAAACATTTTTACATCTTCGCAAATATGCAGTAGGCCGTGAACATTATGAGAAATATACTGTTTTTCATAATAAAGCCCAAAATTTACTACGAAGAGTTTTAATAGAGACTGTGCGTATTCATCAATTGCCGTCTGATTCTGCATTTTGCATAAGAGTCTAATCGAAATATGAAGTAGTAAAAAATGATCATATAGCTTTTTGTTAAATTTAAGAAAAAAATAAGTGGGCTAGTGTACAGTAAAAATTGACGGTATTCTGTAGCTTTCCAGTGTTTCAATTCTTTTAGAGTTGGTTCCTTGGTTTTCTTGCAAATTCAATGGGTACATAAGGCTTTAAAAACTGGTCATTAAAAAAAAATAGTTCAACATTTTTTGTGGAAATCGTGCTTATAAGGTGCCTCCGCCTATCCTAATAGTAATCATTTTTTGTACTTCTCCTAAGCACACAAGGGGCATAAAGTCTAACGGTATATTTATTAGTCCTATATTTGGAATATTCCTTAAAATGGGGTAATCGTTTTGGTAATCGTCATCAGTCAGTTCTTCTTGAGACATAAAAGTTCATATTTCGAATCACAGTTTGAAATGGAACTTAAAGAATATTTGCTAGCGCGAAAATTCGGCACAGGCTTTTTTCATAATTAAATGCTACTTCATCTTCTGACGAATCCGATAATATACGTTGATTTATTCTGCTGTAAATCCGTCTTTTAGATATCTGAGATAATTTTTTTTAGTTCTCATCATTTTTGTAGAATAAAGGAAAAATTTTGAAACTTACTTTCCACACTCTCCCAATGTAACGCTTGCAAGCGTCAGCAAGTCAGTTCGTAACTGAAAGAGAATTTGGAAAAGTAAGTACTGAAGATATTTGAGAAACAACATCCTCAGGACATCTTCATATATCCCGGGATATTACGACTTGAACAGGACATCCTTAAGATGTTGTATCAGGTTCAGTGTTCCTCCTTACTTGCTTTGGGAACATTCAATGACCTGACTCGGAACAGGGAGCTTACTAAAGCTATGTTCAATAAATGTGGGAAGTAGACAAAATACACAGGAAGGGTATACGAAACCCTTTATTTTTCTCTCTTTACAATGATTTGCGGACTTCGGAATACAGAGACCAACCACTTGTGGTCTGAACGTAAGAATATAAAAAATATTAACTAAACTCTAACTAGACTTACTTTGGATTAATAAACAAGTGGCTACTTGAAGATTGGCCGTATATTAACAGAAAGACCGTATGTAGTACAGAGAACTGTTAACACTACGATACGTTTAAAATTATCAAGAGGATGAACCCTCTGGCCTTGAAGGCAACCAGCAACCGAGTAAAACTGCTAAGGCAAGCAGCCTGCTTTTACTAACTCTTTCCTCTCTCTTGCTTGGCAAAAAGCCACAACTTAAGTACTTGGTGTTCGCAAGACAATTTTGCATAAATAAGTTCTTTTAATTCTGGCCGGAAGTAGAAAATAAGAAGTGATAGTAAAGATTTAAAATAAAATAAACGTTAGTAAAACTTAAGATCCTTACAGTTGATTTACGAAGTCCTCAGGATATCTGAAAATCAACACCCTGAGGAGATCATATATCCCGGGACATTGAGATTTGAATAGGATATCCTCAGGATGTTGACTTAAGAAGTCCTCAGGATATTTGAGAATCAACATCCTCAGGATATCCTAACTGCTTCCCGGGACATTGCGACTTAAATAGGATATCCTGAGGATGTCTTGTGTTATGGAAGTAGCATAGCAACTTACACTATGAATAATAGATTTCGTCAGATTTTAAACTTAATTGGACGACTTTTGATGGAACAGTAACCACCAAAATTTACAGGTTGCTTTTACGAAACTTCAAATTATATGTAAACTGGCGGTAGAATTCCAAAATACTGCAATTTTGTCAGAAAAAATTGTGAACGTCAGGAAAATGAAGAGTTTCAACCTTTGGATAAAAAAATTTCTTTGAGTTGTTCCTCGTCTTCTCTGTGATTAACCGAAGAATAGTTATTTCGTGAAATCCGACCGTGTCTTTTCACCCATCTGGAAAAATCTTTCATGATAAGTACTTTGGAAAAGTTGCTGGGGAACGAGAGTACTTTTCCATTACTGGATTCATTTTCTCGAATAAGAAAGTATCTAAAAGTTGCATTACAGCAGAAGCAAATCTAATGTGACACAGACGCTTCACGTCAATCAATTTGGGTTACAATACAGTTCGTGTAATTGGGTAATTAATTGCTTTTCTACAGCAAAACTTTTCACATTTCTCCAAAAATCATTACTATTTTACCTGTTTCAGTGAGCTTCTACCAACCGTCTAACTTCTGCTTTTTTTTTCTCTAATTAAGTCTGGGAGAAATATTTGTTCCATAATTATTTGCGATTATTTAGTTGGGTAATAAAAATTTTTTACATAGTTTTGTCACTTCTTATCGCGATTTACTTTTCTGTTTTTACAACCCACTGAACTGTGCATGTCGAAAAATTAATAATTTACGAAATAACTTTTCAAAAGACTTTTATGAAAAAGAACTTAGGTATTAAATTTATTTTTGTTTCAGAAACTCTTAATGGAGCAACAACTTCTTGAAGGTGATTCCGAAGTCAAACCTCGCCCTGGAGACAGCCCTAATCTGACTCCAAACAGCAGTGCCAGTCGTCGCGAAAGCAGTGCTTCTTCTAAAGACTCGGGCTCTGATCAGGGTCAGGAGGAAGAAGAGCCAAGCACTGCTAAAAGGAGTCCTACGCTCCAAACATTAGATCCAGAAAGAAGCCCTCGGATTTACGGAAGAGGACTTCGAAAATCTTCTTTCGTAATTAGTACTCCTATTGCGGAAGAGAAAGGATCCAAATTCGAAGAAGAAGAGGAAGAAGAATTAGAAGTTCAAACAGCTCAAGAAGAGCAAGTTACTGAAAGGCCTGCAACCATACCTTCAACTGAAAATGTTGCAGAAATGCCTCCAGTAGAAGAAACCGCAAGAGATGTCACGGAAGCCGAAGTCGCTGAGGTAGCTTCTGATACCCAAAAGAGAAAATCATCGGATCCTCAAGAATTCAGCAGATTCTGTCATGTAGATGCTGGAGATCTTGTATCTGCCGAAGGGGCTGAGAAAGTTGTTTCGGCTTTAGAGTTCCAAACAGCAGCCTTGAAAGCTGCTAAGAAACGATATCAATCATTGAGTGCAGAGGATATTCCAACTTGGGTTGCACAAGAAAAACCTCAACCAGTCATTTCAGCAAAAGGCGATGTGACTTTCGAATATAAAAGTCGTTTGCCTTCCATAAAAGCTTTCATTCGGAGAGAGGCCAATGAGCTGGCGTCGTTCCTGAAAGGCCAACAGCAACAAGAAGAAGAAGATAGTAATAAATGCAAGGAACCTGTCGTCCGTAATCGCAACCATCCAATGCTTAGCATACGACCTCCTACCCTAGACATAGCCGACCATCAGCTATTCTCTAAACAATTTTCAGAAGAGGAACCAATAGAAATTACTGTTGAAGGTAAGTGATGCACATGTTTAGTATAATTATTTGCTCAACATTTAGAAGCTTTCTGGGAAATAAGTTATGAAATGCCAAACTGCTTCAGTTTTGTTTATACACAAACACTCCTCTTGTCTGACAAATAAAAGATATTTTGTAGAGATAATTAGGTATTTCATTTTGTTTCGAGAGACATGAGAAATGTGCAGTGCTCTCGCTGGAATTTGTAGTCATGGAACTCTGGACTTTCCGATTGTCAGCTGGCTGGACTTTCCAGATACGACACATGCAGTTACAAAAGCATACAGTAAGGAAGAACCTTACTTACATTCTCCACTTAAGCACATTTGTAGAGTCATGAGGAGGCCGGGATACAGTCACCAACATGGTGATGATGAACCGTTGACCACCTTTTAGCTCGGACTCACTTGTAGAATCATGAGGCTTATTTCAGAGCAGGAGAAATGAAATATTTGCAAGGTCCTCGCCGAGAGTCAAACTCCGAACCTTCCGATGATAGCGGAACGTGATTTCCATTTAGTAAAAAGGCATGCATGTGGTAAGGAGGGAGGAAAACATTGCAATTTAGTCGCGCTTTTCACAAAAGCAATGAAGTCTATTTCCATTTAACATAACATATGAAAGCAAATTTAATAGAAATTTAAGCTTAATTTTTTTTGCGCATGCAAACAATACTCTGTTGTTTTAACTTACTTTCATTACTTTCTCTTAAAATTTAAAAAAAAAAACTTGTTTTAGTAATTTAGTAGTTTTTATTTTTATGGTAAAAAATTATTTTAGTAATAGTTACGGTTAATGAACATTTAATTTATATAATAGTATAGTGGGATCCCAGATATATCTTAAAGATAATCTTCCCTTACCAGATATATCTTAAATCCATTACCAGATATATCTTAAATCCATTATAAGATATATCTTAAATCCATTATAAGATATATCTTAAAATTTACTTCATAAACAATTATAGCTTAATCCCGTGCATGCTTTTTTGGTGTAAGCGGTCACACGTTTAACTAACAATTAAAAGGTTTAGGATTCGGATCCCATTGATGTCATAGCTAAATTTCCACTTTCCTGGTTTCGAGAAAAACCTAATATCTCTACAGTGGCGTCCAAAATAAAATGTTATGGACAGGAATTTGTCACCACCTATATTTTATCGACTAAGTCTCGTGCCTTTTTCAATTCTGCCTTTTCTCACGTAGCAGAGAATGTAAGAAATTATCCCACTTCCCGTATATGCTCTCGTGATGTGAGTGATAGCACATCTAGCTGGCATGGGGAGGTCCATTGTCTGAATACCGGTGAGGATACATTTGATTTCTCACGTTTCCCACTTTGAGAAGGAAAAAAATCCCTAAATATCTGCAAATGGTTCATTGCAATAACTGTGGCTGATTTGTAATAGCTGACGTTCAAAACGCTTCTACATTTTATGAAACATTTTACAAGAAAAAAAGAAGAGTCTTGAATTTAAGATATGGACTATACATACTTCATTTTAATTTGTTAAAAGTTATTCCACACAAAAAGATATATATTTTAAACACTTTCCTAAGGTAACTAAGTAAAATACGTTACAGCACCAAAGTTAAAGGACAACTGATGAATTGGCGTAATACAGCAAACTTACCGTAAACGTAAAATTACTTTTCACCTGCAAGATTAATGAAATTTGCAGAGCGCTGTTTTGAGTTTAAAACGTGGTATATCGGCTGTAAAATAGTTCGGCCAAAACTTAATGGTGAAATGGCTAATACATATCAAATATAAAATTATAAGGTATTTTCCCCCGCCTTCTTAGCATGCCTTCGTAGTGTGGTGGTCTGCACGTTGGGCGCGTATTCCAAAGATCTTTGGTTCGATTCCCGGTGAAGACAAGTCTCCTGCTTCCGCAAAATACCTAATGTCTCTACAATGGCGCCTGAACTAAAAGGGTGGTGAATGATGATTCTCCACGCCCAGGATTTGGCGACTGGGTCCCCTAAAAGCCCAGATGCTCTTTGAAAGGGGGAGTATATAAGATATTTCTCCCTCCTTCTTAGCATGCCTTCGTTTTGTGGTGGTGTGTATGCTGGGGGCGTATTCCAGAGGTCCGTGGTTCGATTCCTGGCTAAGGCGTTGCTAATTTTTCAAGTCTCCTGCTTCCGAAAAATCCTAATATCTCTGCAAAATATGTTATTTAAGTCAAAATGTTCAACTTATCGCATCGATTGATGGTGAAATTTGATTAGAGTTCAAAAGGGTTTCGAAATTAAAATATAATATTAAAATGAGTAGCATTATGATAATATCATTAAAATGAGTATTATGAATGAGTATCATTAGATTTAAGTAATATTTTCACATAATTTAAGAAGCAGTTTATGAGAATAAAACTGGATTATATAATTTAAGTCAAAATTTTCAAAACATTTACTTTTTATTTTTGAAAATTTCTTTCTTTCTTTTTCTCCTCTCTTTCTCAGTCCTTTTTTTCCAATGCTCATTTTCTTCATTTCTTTTCCTCCTCTCTTTCTCATTCCCATTATCTAATACTCATTTTCTTCCCTTGTCTCTTTTCTTTGATCTCACGCTCTCTCCTTCTCATCTAATTCTCTTTCACTTTCTTCCGTTATGTTCCTTTTCGTTTCTTATTTTCTTTATATCTAATTCATTCTTTAATTACAATTAAAAGTACTTGTAAATAATTAAAGGTACATCTCAGTCTAACTCATCAAAGAGTGCCGGAGCATCTCTTCCCGATTCAAGAAGATCTTCTGGTATACCAGGTGTAGACGAAGGACCACTTCCTCCTTCTTATCTTGCAAGTGATGAGGAGTTTCTGAGTACAGCTCAATTTAATGATCTGCTTCAGCTTCAGGACTGGACACGCACCTCCCGTAAAGGATCTGATACTGCAAGCAATGTTTCATTTGGAAGTGCAGAAGTACCTTTTGCCTTTGAACTACATCTCAAAGAAATGATCAAGATCTCAGACAAGCCTATACGGAGTCTCCTTCAAGCAACGTGAGTTTTGCAAGATCTGTATTATATTTTTCTATTGCTACATTATTACATATTGCTATTACTCTGTAACATTCATACAAGACGTTTCAAAAGAGAGTATAAAGCTTTACATAATAAGAGAAAGTTAATAGCAATAAATGAACAATTATATTACCTTGCAGTTATACGGTAATGCTTTAAGTTTAAAGACAGATGACGGCCTACATTAAATTTTAAGCGTACGAGTTGTATCAATTTATTATCAATCAAGTCGGCAAAATAAGTATAATGTAATTTAAATAGTAATTCTGGAATGCAGTTCATCAGCATTTACTAGAAATGAAACTGCATATACTCGATGATTCTCAAAGGCCCACAAGACATTGGTGTAAGGCTTCAAAACAAAATGCGCAGCAGTCTTGCTCTGTATCTTCAAATACTATCTCCAATTTCAAATTTTGATGTCTTGCACTCCGTTGTCAAACCCTTGACTCATCTTACAATTCTTAAAACCTCAGTAGGTTTTACGCGTTCTAGACATTATCAATTCCCTTACAAAGCGTATACATCTTATTGAACATTCTGTATAGAATATGGAAGGTGTTCGATCAATTTTAAACGTATGGCAAATTACTTTCTCATTTTTCTACACAGTTTCCTTACACTTGGTTCAAAGATCCTTTAAGCGCCAGATTTAAACAGAAAAAAACGTTTCGTTACTGTCTTCCAAACTTATTCCTGAACGTCATATTTAAGACCATCATTTGCATTTTAATCGGAACAAGCGAATGCTGCTTCAATTTTTAAAACAATAATAAGCCACTTGAAACTAAATTTGGTGAATACGGAAAGTGGGAGAGAAACTGAAATCCGCATGGCTGAATACTAATTTGCCAAATCCAATCCGAGCTGTGTGAGATGGACAATTATCGTGCAAAAACAACACATTTCTTCTGAGTTTACGTGGAATTTTACATTTATAGCTTATCATTTTTGAGTCAGCAGGTTAATAAAATAAACACCTACTATCGTGGTATTAATGTGGCATGTAATCAATAAGTAGCTATCTCCCTTCATCCTAAAAATAATGCCTTAAATTCCTGTTGGCATATTTTAGGGCCTTGAACTTGCAGGGTATTGCAGATTTACTCTTTCCTCATCGTGCTTCACTTTTTCGCGTTTGGATCACAAGAAAGAAGATTGTTTCATTTCCTATCACTAGCTGTGAATTACATTTTTAACGATATTCAACATACAAAGAATTTTCACAGAAAATCCATCCTGATATTTCCTGTATATCTGGCGTCGAAGTTATGAGTAGCCATCAGGCACAGACTTTCAGCACTCTCATATTTACATTACAGATGTTTTTTGTTTAGTCCAAGAGTGATACCAGTTTCCGTAACATTCTGAGAAGCTATCATTATATACTCATTGACTTTACATTTTGTCGGAGGTAACTTACACACTGTGGACTCCTCTGGGATCATCTTCAAGTTACTCTTTCCTTGTTAGACATGGCAGTCAATCTTTTGCAAGTAGCATAAGAAAGTGCTGTATTACCATAGGTTGCAACCATACGTTTATGAATATTTCTTGAATTTATGCCTTTGTCAACATCTCAACAGTTAAGGGGACTTAAACACCTCATGATGTTCGAATATGTGACTGTTGCAAGAATTGAGATATTTTATTTATTTTAAAAGCAATTCCTTCCAACGTTTCACAGCTGACTACATAATATAGCTGCTTTGGAAATTAGTAACCAGAAAGTTTGTGTTGCCACAAATGTTTTTGTAATTTCATCCTCTTTGTGACAAAATATTTCGCCATGTTTCCACCTTGCGCGCATGATATTTTAAAAATGGCTAATGGTACATACTTGAAATTTGATGGAATTCTTTATATGGGCACTATTTTCGAACTGAACCAACAATCTGAGGAATATTTTAATACTGAAAAATTTTATGGACGAAAACATTAAAAAAATTTTTAATAAAATACATTATATAAACTCAACTCCAAATAAAATAAAAATTTAACATGAAATTTTTAGAATTTTAGGTTCACAGTAGTTTCCAAATGTTATAAAAGCCATATATTAAATATGGAATTAAATTATGAAACAGAATGTTTTAAACTGTGCGCGCAAGTTGGAAACATGACGAAAAATGTTGTCACAAAGCGGATTAAATTATAAAAATATTTGTGGCAACACAAACTTTATGATGACTATTTCAGAAAGCAGCTATATTATGTAGTCAGCTGTAAAACGTTGGTAGTAATTGCTTTTAAAATAAATACGTTATCCCTATTCTTGCAACAGTCACCTATTCGAACATCTTGTGGGTTTTAAGATGTACGAGTCCCCTTAATCAATACTCGTTATTTTCAGTGTTAATTTACATCACTGACTGACAACATTTAAGAGCCTTTAAAAAATAAAACAAAATCATTTCGTATGTGAGCTTGTTTTCATGCTTCCCAGGGATGTGCCGTTGGGTTTTATTTCTCCCAAAGAATGTGTTCACCATGCGTCATTGTGACCATGCATCCTTGAAGTTGGATTCAATGATATTTTGCATGTGCAACATATTTAGTGTTTTCTGTACAAGAATTTCACATTTATTTAAGTATTAGAATTGCTTTTCAGCTTTCAAAACTAATATGAAATCTTGAGTAGACCTTATTATTTCTCTCAGTAAATCTTTTCAATTGCATGTATGAAATTGTGGAAATCATACTTTCAAAACTAAAATATCTCTCTTTTAAATACCAAGAGTTCTGTTGAATGAAAGCATAACATCAGGAAATTTATTGTAACAATATCAAAATTTAACTGAAATTTAAGTAAATAAAACAAGTAAGTATGCGTTACTATTTCGCTTTACCCATAAGATGTTCGAATAGGTGACTGTTGCAAGAATTGGGATAACTTATTTATTTTAAAAGCAATTACTACCAACGTTTTACAGCTGATTACATAATATAGCTGCTTTCTGAAATAGTAATCATAAAGTTTGTGTTGCCACAAATATTTTTATAATTTAATCCGCTTTGTGACAACATTTTTCGTAATGTTTCCAACTTGCGCGCACAGTTTCAAACATTCCGTTTCAGAATTTAATTCCATATTTAATATATGGCTTTTATAACATTTGGAAACTACTATGAACCTAAAATTCTAAAAATTTCACGTTAAATTTTCATTTTATTTTGAGTTGCGTTTATAAAATGCATTTTATTAAAAAAAATTGTAATGTTTTCGTCCATAAAATTTTTCAGTATTAAAATATTCATCAGATTGTTGGTTTAGTTAGAAAATAGTGCCCATATAAAGAATTCCATCCAATTTCAAGTATGTACCATTAGCCAGTTTTAAAATATCATGCGCGCAAGATGGAAACATGGCGAAATATTTTGTCACAAAGAGGATTCAATTACAAAACTATTTGTGGCAACACAAACTTTCTGGTTACTAGTTTCCAAAGCAGCTATATTATGCAGTCAGCTGTAAAAAGTTGGAAGTAATTGCTTTTAAAATAAATAAAATATCCCAATTCTTGCAACAGTCACATATTCGAAGATCATGAGGGGTTTAAGGTGTATGAGTCTCCTTAACAGCTGGAACATTTCGAGCAGGTTTCATATTTTTGTCCGGAATATTTTCGATAAGTAAAGACTTATTTACAAACGCATTCATATTTAAAATATTGTCCTCATGAAAACAAAATACAATATTTAAACTATTCTCGGATATTGACTTAGTGCAAATTCAAGTTCAAACTTTCTTTACAGAAAATGTTTTCTTGTTCATTGAGCTTATTCTGTCTCATTTTTTGCATTTCAAATTGTTCACTGTCATTTTAATTATTTAGGTGTGAAGAGGATATTGTTATAATAAGTTGCGCTGGTTACTATGGTGACGATGAAGCCGTCCTGAAATGGATAAGAGAAGGAGAAGAGGTAAAAATATCCCTTATGATAATGACTTTAACCTGCGCAAATATGTAAGATTTTTTAATGCATTTGTTAATCATGTCAGTTTTTACACATCTCAAAAAGTTACGCATCTCTTTTTTTAATTTTACGCTTGTTGGTTATGTTATATATTTATTGGCAGTAAAAAAATTACATTTTGCATGAGTTATTTCGATATTTTTCTCTACTTTTTAATTTTAAGCGCGATAAAGAACGTTTTTTTAATTCTTACCATTTTTTTTAAAACTTTTAATATTCAGAAAACATTCAGATACAGAGATAGCATATTATAAAGTATTTGTATATAAAATGTGACTTTTGCTTCGACTGATAACACATGTTTTCAATTTGTAAATACTCTAGTATCAGTGCTAAGTGTAAGTTAAAATATAACCATTTATATTATTGATTATTTGTATCAGTAAACTTAAATTTTTCAGTTTCATTGAATAAAAAATAATAATAATTTAAGCGTTTTCCAGCAATTAAAATTTTAAATAATTTTTATACATGACAAATTTATTTCAACTGCACATATTCGAAATTTCACATGCTATTTTAAGGACATTTTAATTTTCATTAAGGTATTATAAAAATGTAAAATAAGCATATTAACATCCGCACTACGCGAAAACCATGAATGTGCACATCTTCTCCATTTATTCTTAAATACCTTGTCTAGTTTCTTTTCCTGACGCTCGACAATATGCAAAAACATGTAGAGGTTTATTTTTATTACAGCGACTGCTGACCTTCTTAGTACTATTGTCGACCAGCTCCTAGATTTATTTGAATCGGCCATAGCTTTTGCTAGCCGCATCTTCTCGCGTCGATTCGAAGGCCTGAACTAAAATTTACCGGCGGACTTTGCCTTGTAAATTTCATGCTCAAGTTACTTAAGTTTTACTTTAATTTCTATTTTCTGATAAATCCTGCAAGAATCGTTTTTTATTGTGTTATTGCACCAGCCGTGTAATTTTGTAAATTGAAGCTTTAATAAAATAATTTATTTGTAACTTCCTTTCGATGCCTTCTGGCGTTATTTCCCTGGAAGTTTAAGACGAGCAAAAGTCATCTGGCTGTCTTTCCGGAGTCAAAATTCAATATTTCAGATAGGTAGGTCCCGTAAAGATATAGATACATTTCCGGTTGAGAAGCCCATAAAAGTATCAACATGTAAAAGCAGTAATTCGAGTAACTAAAATTCCAATTAACAATTTTAAATTGCTACATCAAAGTATTTTAATTATAGATAAAAAAATTAAGATTGAATATTCAGTGTTACTGAGCATTTTAAGTTATCTGTTTCACTGAAGTTTCTTAGCTAAAACAGTTTAGAAACTACCTCATGTCATTAAATTAAGGATAATGCAAAATCAGGCAAAGAAAGAGTTAGAAGCAAAACAAATTTGACTTATTTGTAAAGCTTATTTATTAAACAAAAGGTAAAGAACAAAAAAAGATGCTATATGTTTGATATTATTAAAAAAATTAGCGATTTTTTCTCCCTGGAGCAAATTATAAAAAAAAAACTATTTACAAAAAACCAATATTACATGGTTGGTAGGATTGTTAATACATTGTATGTCTCCCAGACGATGCAATACAGTCCGTACTACGCCTAGGCATGCTGAGTATCAAATTATCGATCTGATCTTGGGGGTTATATTACACCACTCAAAAAGCAATGCACTCCGAAGTTCCGGTAGACATGTAGGAGGAGGTTGACGGGCTGCAACCCGTCGGCCAAGTATTTCCCACACGTGCTCTACTGGATTCAAGTCCGGTGAGAATGCTGGCCAGTCCATATGGGTGATATCCTCCGATTGAAGGCATTCGCTTGCGATGTTTGCACGGTAAGGAGGCGTTGTCATTCATAATTGTGCGCCCATGGCGCCCCGAAACAAACGTATATGTTGTTCCAGAATGACGTCCCGATAGATTTGGCTTGTCATGGTTCCAATTTGAATATGCAGGTCAGTTCTGGAACCCAGAATAATTCCACCCCAAACGAGCACTCCTGCACCACCGTAACGGTGTCGTTCAATGATGTTTTCTTGGTGGTAACGGGTACCTGGAGCTCTCCATATGAAAGTCCGGCGAGAATCAGAAACAAGCTAAACCTGGACTCGTCGGAAAACATCACACAAGCTCACTGTTGCGGTGCCCACAATGCATGCTCTCTACTCCAGGCTAACCGCAGGCGACAGTGAGTTGCAGTAAGTGGAACGCATCTGACAGGTCTACGAGCATATAGACCAATCTGCCCTAAGCGTCTGAAATTGCCGTACGAGTGGCTGAAGAGAGCTAACGAGACAGGTCTGAGGCTGTGCTCTACCTGTTTCTTTTGGCAGTAACTGCCAAGTACCGGTCTTCATTCAGCGATGTAACTCTGGGGCGACCTGTGCTGTAACGTCTACTCACATTACCATCATCTTGGAATCTTTGCCAAAGCCTGGAGATGACACTCTGGGCAATTCCAAGTTCGTTGATACTTCCAGTTGGGTACGCCCACATTCCAGACGGCCGATAATTCTACCACGTAAAAAATCATCCAAAAGCGTCCTTTGTGTCATAACTATTCGGTTATTGCACTAAAATTCTTATAAAGCGCCTGCGAACAATTTTACTTCTTTGCCTGTATTCCTTATATATCACTCTCTTACACTCTCATCATTGTGACGTACCATCGGTGTCATCTTGTTACTTCCTGAAATTTGCATATGATTCTTGAAGATGTGTGTAGTGATTTTACAGGTGATATATTTATTTTAGAGTTCGATTTCCGCGTGACTCCGAATTATCCTTAATTTATGGACATGAGTGTATTTGTATTATGTTAAAATGAAAATGCTATAGACAGCTTTGAAGGGAAAAGAAAGGATTTTGTGGAAAAAATTAATTAAGTAAAGGAGACGTAAAATCTATTAGAATTTTTCCAAAAGGCTCATCCTGTCGTTGAGTAATTAAAACAAAGACACTGGCTAATAATTAAAGTTGAAGTAGAAGTTCTTTTACTTTTCCAGAAAACAAATTGCACATCATTGGCTATATAACTAAATAAAGTTAAATATGTATAGGTTAGAGCAAAGTTAAAGGCTTGAGGGCTTATTTGTATGTTTTTCCGGCTCATAATTAATTAACATAATTTAAACTTTTTTAACTAAATATGGAAAAAATTGATAAAAGTTTATATGAATAAAAATAAAAAATTATCTGAAATAAATTTGCTGAAGAATCCTTCTTATGCGTGAAGCCTTAGAAAAAGAAATCTGTGTCTGAAGAAAAACGGCCATCGCATAGTTAAGCAATCAAGGAACTTACTTCTGCAATTATTTTAAACGAGGAAGCTCTTCACTACAAATAAACTGAAGCAAGTGAAAATTTGTGCCGCTTCCGGTATGAAATTATAAACAGAACCATGAGCAAGGAATATGCTATTTTTAGATTTGTTTAGTTATCGTGAAGAACTGTATCGGTTTCCAAAAAGTTTAACTTAAACAGCATTTTCAAATTAGCAACGCAATTCATTTTTCTTCACGCTGAAGTATTGAGTTGTGTGAAACCATTTTTCTTTAAGAAGACAATTTTATAACTTAAAAGAAACTAATGAATTTTTAATAACATTTCGTAATGCTATTCACTCGTATTTAGAATTTCAAATTAAACGTATTGTACTGCAAATGCATAAATATTTCGCTTCTACAGCAAACAAAAACAGGTTATCCTCTGGCTGCAAACGAGCATAACAGAAACTCATTTATCTGATATAAGAAACGGCCAAGCCGTTTAAACATGTCTGTTTTTAGTTTAAGTCTTCTATTATCTGTTATCACCTAAAGTATTACTGAAGCTATCCATATTAATTTGTTAATAACTGTGGCATGTATCCCATGGAAAGGCCATTGATAATGCCTGTAATTTATGTACAGTAACCATGTTATGTCATAGGTAGTCAGTATTTAGATACTTGGTTAAGTCTTCCTATGTTTTGTACTATGTATATCGAATGTGCGTATTATTATACTATGTATTGTTCTTATACTACGCAATTATGTTCAAACATGTCTGTATTTAGATACTTAGTTTAAGTCTTCTAGTATCTGTCTTAACCTAAAGTATCCCACGGAAAGGCCATTGATAATGCCTGTAATTTATGTACAGTAACTATGGTATGTGATAGGTAGTCAGTATTTAGATACTTGGTTAAGTCTTCCTATATTTTCTACTATATCGAATGTGCGTATTCTTATACTATATATTGTTCTTATACTACGCAATTATGTTCAAACATGTCTGTATTTAGATACTTAGTTTAAGTCTTCTAGTATCTGTCTTAACCTAAAGTATTACTGAGGCTATCCATATTAATTTGTTACTAACTGTGGCATGTATCCTCAAGGAAAGGCCATTGATAATGTATATAATTTATGTACAGTAACTGATACGAAGAAACTAACGATACGAATGCGAAATTCGAAAGGCGAGTACAACACTTGATAATTCTTATACAAATGCTACTTCCGTTTCGACTAGTTAACATCGGTGGTAATTTAATGATCTTGATTTGATGTACAAAATGGATGACGATAACTTTCGTTTATATTTTATTGGAAGCACCAAAATATATCACGGTAATACAGCAGCATTGCAACGAGTTACATAATGTAAACACACAGAAAATTTCTTTTGGCGCAACAGCGCCCTCTATACTATGAAAAGTTGTAACAGTAACAACGTTATGTGAAAGGAATGCATAATAGCATAACTGTTTAGTAACGTCTGATCACTGTGCACCATTTTTAGAAACAATTCCACGGAAATATCCACAAAGGCACGATGGTATTTCCCTAGAACTTTGGACTCTCAATTTTCACCTGTACTATTGACTCGTTTAGTGATTCAAACACGAAAGCATATCATTGTCAAAAGTAATTCCCCTCACGAATAATCGTAGCATTCCTATGCAAGGTGACTAAGCAAAAATAACTTACCCTGACCGTGAAACTCTTCAGTGGTAACGAATAAAGCTACGTCTGTTAGGCCTACATTGAGATTCTTCCGCCAAGCAGGCATCATTCCGCATGGATTTCTGAGACGGAGGCCTGCTCCGTGGCTACAGAACAATCTTGTCAACACAGAGATATGTTGAAATAAATTTCTTAGGCCTTGAATCAGGCTTTTACGATCGATGCATAATAATGACCTCTCATAAAAGTACTCGGTATATTTATCCAAGTCTAGCATTCTGTTCTCAGACAGAAATTTAGGTGTCTCGGTATATAGCGTGCTCTTATCCCGATAAAGCAGCAATCTTTTAAAGATATCTTAGCGCTATATAAACTGAGTTTCATTTAATACTGGGATTAAAAAGCAAATGAGAACCTTGCTTGTAAAAGGGTGATGGCACTTTATGAAGTTTGCTTTCTTCAAAGGGTACTGTTGTAACTGGAAATTTGTAAAAACGTCCTGCATACCCTATTAGACTAATAGCGAGCTGCTGTTGAGTCTGAATCTAGTCATAAAATACTAAAGAAAGTTAAAATAATTTTTATTTAGTCTTATATTGAATAGAACAGCCATCACTTGTGCTACGGACGAAACTTCCACTGCTTGAGGATATTCAAATTAGCATAACAAAAGTTAAATTCAAACGTAGATAATGTAGTTTAAGACTACGCATAATATAAATAAATTAAACTATCTTAGAATTTTACTGTGGAGTTTTTAAAACATCGGCAAACAATACGCTAAAGCCACAATATAACTTTAAGCAGAAGTGAAGAGAGTAAATAACAGCAGAATGCGGATGCCAAAAGCTCTAATCTACACATTCAAAAGATTACAAGATTTGCATTCTGGTGAGGATTACGAAAAGGAGCAGTTATAGAAAGAACTCAAATCATAATACTAACTGTGGCATGTTATATACATTAATTAATGTAAAATACCTTAAAAAGATTTTAAAAAATACTGACCATCATAAATATGAGTGCACTTTTATGCCAAGATACTTCTAAAAACATTTTTATCTTGGCGAACGCGTGTACGGATTTGCATAAAAGTGCCGGTTTCTTGAGGGCAAAGTATCGTTACATAGCCATTCCAGGCTCTTTGGTTTTAATATGAATAATGATTTTCTTCATATTGAAAATGTTTGATTTTTCTTCGAGTGAGTAGTTTTGTACATTTCTATAAGAATTATAGTTCTGGTCAAGATCGATTTGCATAAATATTCATATGAAAGTCAATTATTAAGATTTGGATTATGATACTTGTTTCTCTTACCCTGAATAGTGTGCCTTATTAAGTTCCTTATTCTAAGATAAATTGCTTTCCACGATTTAAATACTGTTTACAGCATTATCATAAAAATTAATTATTAATTTATGCCCAAAACCTAGTTGCTTTTCACTATCACGTGACGTTTTACAATTTCATGAGTAACAATTACCCAGAGTTCCACTCCCCGTTATCCCTCGCTTAGTAATGAAGTCCACTTAGATAAAAGCGAAACAATGACAATCCAAAGATAGCCTTGTGAAACTGTAATTAATGCCCAAGTACGATAAAAGATATAAATTCTTGAGTACTTTTAAATATAGGACTTACACAGGTTACTTTTAAAAAGAATAATTCGTTAAAACAGTAAAAGTTTCACGTTGTCAGTCTTTTCGTCTTGCTATAATTGTTGATTGAGTTTTTTTTCATGGTGGCATTTTTATAACATTCTCTACTATTAAATAATGAAGAGGCTGTATATATGTATGTAATAATAAAATTCCATAATCAAGAATACACTTAAAATTCTAACTGTATGTTCTTTTCATTTGTAATGGCGACGGTCTCTTATTTAAAAGTACGTGGAATTAAATTCACAGCCCCGTAGTCAAGTTGTTTTTCCCGCTTTTTCTACATGTACAATTATAGAATGTTCTGGAGATATTTAAAGCGAACTGGAATGGCTGACGAGGCTGACGTCATTTCTTTGAAGCTCCGCCTTTCCAGAGGCTATAAAAGGACTCGCAAAGGAATATCGGGGGTCTTTTCTTTAATGTAACGATGCAGTAAACCTTCATACAAAAAGTTATTAGTAGTTCTTTTTTATTTTCTCCGGAGATATGATTTTTTGTAACTGCTATTTCTCCTGACCAATAATAAATGGATCCTGTTTTTTAAACTTATCGTCTGATAATTTAAGCTACGACTACATCTATATTTCTTCACCAATCTATTTATTCCATACAAAAGCTGGTACATCACATGTATATATGTATGTATGTATTTATGTATGTATGTATGTATCTATGTATGTATGTAGGTTTCCTCACATTGTGGAAAATGGCGACATAAATATTTTAAACATAAATAATCTTCCATCCAAACATGGGCGTTTTCGTGATTTTCCCCAGGTGTAACGTGGATACGATGCAGTTTCCTTCAAAAACAATTTGCATTTTTAAGTCGAATTTTGAATTTCGAATACCGTGAGTTTATATCTTTCATCGTTCTTGTCTCACTCCCTCTATTCTCCTGCATTTCTCTTTCGGTAAACAATTTCAGTAATGTCTGATGTTGCTACTTTTTCGTTGGTAGAAATTTCCTCTTTGTACAAAATAAAGAATAAGTTCTTTTTCTAGACGTAAACTTACCTTTAAGTATTTTAACTTCATGCCAAATCTTAGAAATGAGATTCGCCGTAAAAAAAGTCAGTGATTTGGTTACTAAAATTTCACAAGTTTTATGTCTTCTTTAAGCACCGAATTATAATATTTTCGAATACCCGGATAACCAGTAAAACACATAACTCGCATATGGTTAAGTAGGAATTTAATAAAAATGTAACTGAAATGTTGGATATTTACTAAACAAACCGTTGGTTATTTCTTATTTTATTAAAATGTTTCCTCATATGATTTAATACTGATATCATTTTAGCATTACTTAATTCTATATGACTGGCAATTTTTGATAGTTATTTCATAATTTGACAATTCTGAAAGTAGACTTTGAGCTTTATAATTTGTTTTTATTTTTGGTTAGAAATTATGGACCAACGATCCAATTGTGGAAGTGTGCCCCTTTACCCACACTATGAAGCCCTCCCCTTACACCCGGTCACGGTTACCCCGTAGAGCATCGATTGCCACCACTGCCCTTGCCTCTGACGTAGACTTCGTGGGTCGAGCCTCCATAGAAAGTGGCATAGCCAAAGTCCAGCATCTCTTGTCCAGAGTCAGCGAAAGAACGTGATCCTCCAGCCAACCCTAACCGTCACCGAAACATGCACTAGCAGTCCACGAGTGGTCTGATGATATCTAATTATATTTTAGCCATTTGTGACAGAACTGTGATATTAAGGTTTTCAGATTGCCTGCTAACCTTGTGTAAAGTGCAAGATTTACACATTGTCAAGTATAAGAGTAAATGCCCTTATTGTCATTTCCATTGATGTAACAGAACACCTTATTGAGCTGTTTTAAAAGCTTTGTTATCCAGCACTGCATTTCTGTGTTCTGAAATTTAATTTTGCAGAGGTCTAATTCCATACTTGTTAATATCTTATCGCATTAAAATTCATATGCGTATGTTAAAATAAACATAAATCTGCCTTTCTAATATAATTCCGAGATTGACTTTATTATCAATGGAGTAAATATTAATAATACATCCCGATCAGAATCTGTGAAAGAGCTTTTATTTTCTCTCAGTATTTATGTCGCTTGTATATATTGGGGAACAAATGAAGTCTTCAATAGCTGAAGGTTTATAACATTCTACGAGAGCTTTTATATCTAATTAATATGTAATAACAATATATATCATGTTTCATGATATGATGAAGCAGAAGCTGTGCCCTGTTACCAAGCTTCATTACATAGTTCTTTCAATCTTCCCAGAGCATTTATGAAGGGGCATAAGTCTGCAGTATCACGAAGCAGGTTGTTTCGACGCCGACGGTTCGACGCCAATGGTTCGACGCCGTACGTTTCGACACAGGGGCAGTTCGACGCCATATTTTTTCGTATTTTTATTTATTTTTAGAATAAATATAAAGTAATATAAATAAGTAATATGGCTGATTTTATTTATTGAATTAGCGATTGCTTGCATGCATATTTGAAATAAATATATGTGTGTATATGTGTGAAAGTGTTCTAGATTTTTCTTTGTGCCCCAGATTAGTGAGAAGCCCCCTCGCCAACGTCAAGGCCCCCGGACATGAGGGAGGTGTTTTTTATTTATTTATTTCACAAAACAGCATCAAAAAGGCAAAATACACAAATGGTAAATAAATATATGGTTACAAAATAGTTATATTATATTGCAGACAAATATAATTACAGATAAATTAAATTACAGATAAATAAGATTACATCACAAAACTGTTATTATACTAATCCATTGCAAAATGATGCGCCACACCTTTCATGTATTCCATTATTTCTCGATTTTCAAAATCTTCAACTATTACTTTAATTCTCATATCAGCTCGCAGATACCTATTCCGCTTGTGCGGCGGTGCATCTCCACGTATAAATTGTTCATAACATTGATGAATTTATTTTTGAACACGCCTGAGACCATCTATGAATTCCCATAATGTGGTGTGGGAAACACCAAATGATGGTGACACCAAATTTATTTGAATGATGATGCAAACTTAATCTAAAAATAAATAAAAATACGAAACGTATGGCGTCGAACTGACCCCACCTCGAAATGACCTCGTGTCGAATTGACCACGCGTCGAAACGCTGGCGTCGAAATGTTGGCGTCGAACTGACCTGTACCGGCAGTATTACGCTATCACCCCTGCGTAAAATGAAGCAGGGCTAAAGCAGCACTGAGGCTTAAACAAGGTACGATCAAAAAGAAAGTCCTGAGTTGTAGCCATTTACTTAACAAAATAAATAATAAAGAAAAATCTTAGCTGACAGTTTCTTATATTCATTTCAACTAGAGCGGTATACTCTTTGAGGATATGCAGATATACCCTCACTAAATGAATATCTAATCACTTTTCCAGAATATTTGGGTCTAACGACAGAAAGTGATCGTTCTCGATAGGTGATGTTTAGAATCAATATTTATTATGCTCTGAGAAATACTGGCGACTTTCAGAAAAAGTCATCTTCGGGTAGTGGTCGCCTTGAGAGGCCATGTAGGTTTGGATGTTAGAACATTTGGCTGAGTTACAGTTTATTACTATTTTATTTTATAGAGAGTGGAATTATAATTTTTATGTAGTTGATAATCATTTTAGGAGTAGATCTTTAAGAATTACTTCTTTATCTTCTTCATCCGTGAGGGTTATGAATCTAAGTGACAAAATATTTTCTTTTCTTTTTATTAAATAATCAAAGTATTTTATTTTTCTTTCTTATCTCTTTTTTACATTTTGGGACTATGAAACGTATGCCAGCCTACTTGGCTAAAACAGAAATAAGCTGTATAAATGTAACATTTTTAAAGTTAGCAAGCCTCAAATTGTACCCATCGTTAATAGAAATTCATTTATGTTGCTGGATAACAAAGCTTTAAGAATTGAGCGCATTTGTTTCAAAATGTAACAAGAAAAGAACAAGCCACTTTATCAAAGTAATTACTTTTAATAACATAAATATCTAAAAATAGTTATGAAATGATGAGTTACAAGCCGGTCTTTTGAAAAGTTTGGTTATATATCATTAAAATTTAATAACGCAGTAGCTACTATATATATGATGTATAATTGAAAAAAGTAATTGTATTTTGTATTGTGTCTGATTGACATTCGTGAATAAACTAATAATCATTGTGTTTCTCCAACTAAGTGGTAGGTAAAAGTATGAAAATGTTTATCATTTACAGGCGAAAAATGACCATGATTCGCAGTAGATTAAAAATTGTTTAAATTTATGTTCTTTGAGTGTTTCGAACAGTTTAATGATTTGTTCAATTTCAGGGTGCAGTTAACCGGATTATGCTATATTCAAAATGTGTGTTGGCCCAAGGCAGTGTATTTGAAATGATTTGATTTGAAATTATAATTAAGTTATTCACTTCAATTTTTATTTAGAACACTATCATTTTAACAGTTTGTGATTTCAATTTCTCGCCTAAAATTGGCCACATATCTTATTTCAGTATCCAATACAAAGTAATAAGTCTATATTTTTGCAAATCAAAATGTTAATTAATTGTAGATTTTTATACTTATTTAGTCTATTTTATGTAGTTCAAATTCAAGTTTTAACGGTAAAAAGAATGTTTGACATAAACTCTGTACACAGAATAGGATTTCAAAGATTAAACCTTAGTAAAGGTTTAAAAATAAAAATAAAAAATTATAATTAAAATTATTTTAATTATAATTAAATTATTTTAAACCTTAGTAAAGGTTTAAAAATAAAAATAAAAAATTATAATTAAAATTATTTTTCAGTTTTACAGCAGGTATCAATAAATGTTGTTTAATGTTATTAGATAAATTTTAGCTTGCAAAACTTATAAATGTATATTTTTCATTATATTCTTACAGATGTAATGTCATCAACATTTCAATCACTTTCAACAAAAAAAAAAAAAAAAAAAAAAATGTAATGAAAGACTCTTATAAGAAATTGCTCCTCAGATAGAAGAAATTTAATAATTATTTATATTTCATATTCTTGTGTATAATATGAAGTAAAATTTTCAATACTTAAAACGCCACATGAGAAGTAGCATTTAAATTTATGTTAATTCTTAATCGTCATTATATTTTATTACTTTTTAATTTTTGAATTCCTAAATTATTATTATAAGAGTAAAACATTAAAGTGATTTTCATTGTTCAAAGATTCAGCCTTTTAAAGAGATATATAACTACTAAATAAGATTGTAAATTAGCTCTAAAACTGCCTTAAATAGAATGATTGAAACTGTCTTCTAAGCAGTGAAGTTAGGATGGTAATCAGTACATAGTTTTACTAGATTATTAATGAATATAATAATAATTTAATAACAAAGAATTAAAATCGATCACAAAAACTAGCTGCTAAAAATTCTATTATTAGAATCACTGTTAACATCTGGTGTTTTTAAGTAAACGTTCATAGCTTTCAAAGCGCCCAATTCTTGTTCACAACATTCAACAAGTAATATTAAAAAAAAATTAAAGTCAATTACTACTTAGATCAACAAAGAAAACTTTTATTTTAGTTACTTTTTATTAACATTATTAAAATTTTTTCGTTTCTAATTTATGAAGCTGATGGTGGTCTATAATTTCTCATTACTGCAAGGAATGAGTGAGTTTCGAACAGTCCAGATCTTCAATTAATATTCCATCTAATAATTTCACACGATTCAAGTGAAGGCGACATATGCTTGGCCTGCTGCGAAGAGGTTTCGTCCTAGATATATTACTTCATGATCTAGAGTTATTTATTTTAATAAGCAAGGGACATTTTAAAGGGTTATATTTTAAACAAATATTATTGTCACATTAACATAGAAATATGGAGATAATTTTTGCTACATAATGGGGCATTACATCCGCTTCATCCAACTCTATAAAACTACGATTCTTTAATTACATACACTTTAAAAATCTTTAGAACTCTGTATTACTGTTGCCACTTATTTTTGTTAAATATTACAACCCCATTTATCACAGGCATATACTATTGTTTATAAGTTGTTATAAAATTAATTTTTACAGAACGAGAAAATTCCTAATAAACGGTCCTTGTTTGTAAGTCATATTTAATAAAAACAATATATCTTTAGTTCCGATAAACCGGAATAAATAAGTAGGAATTGATCAAAATCGTAAAAAAAACAACCTTATATTTAGCGTAGGTATAATGAAACACTCAATCGATTTCGAGGGCAGCTAAAGGTCCCTCCTCATCAGGAGAAAGAAATACATAGAAAGAAGAAAATAGGAATCACAGAAACACGTGGTGCTTATCAGCACTGCACGTGGTTATAACTAGATTTTTAATCAGAGTTGCACTGGCCGCCTACTTTTACTGAGCCAGGCTGTCTGATCAAGTATAAAGAAATATTAGCGAAGTTAAAATAGGGAGCGAGGGGCAAATGCACATTACGCTCAAAATCTGAACTTCAAATAATGGAAAGCAACCACTGAACGGATTTTTATACCCTCTGGTAGTACCAAGTGCGAGGAGGTAACGCCATCTATCGGCAAAAATAATTGAATTAAGACAGTAGAATTTTAAAGGCATTAGGAAGGACTGGATTGGACTTCAAATCATTAACTAAACTTTCTAAATCTTTGTGAATGTGAAAAGCCTCAAGAAAATCCAATTCGCCTATGGAAGAAGCCTTTTGGATGATTTTTGCAGACCCAAAATCAAAATTATGGTTAAAAGTCCAGCTATGATACGCTATTGAAGACTTGTTAATTTCCCCTTTTTTGACATAAGATTCATGTTCCTTGATACGAAACTTCAACGCTCTTTTTGTTTGGCCAATATATCTTAAACCACACTGACATGATATACTATAAATTCCCCAAGAATTCAAGACAGAAACGCAATCTTTTAGAATCGAAGGGTGAATTTTATTAATAGGGGAGAAACCGACTTGAAAATTGAATTTCTGGAGAATCCGTGCAATTTTATAGCTAACAGAAGGATAAAATGGAAGCACGACAATGTCATTGATATTATTTCTAACAGTGGAATGTCTTCTTTGATGGGAATATGAAAATTTTTTGACGGCTTTATCAATAATCACGGGAGAAAATCCACGGTCAATCGCAACTGCTCTCAAATAATTAAGTTCATTGGTAAGCAAAGATTCAGAGGAACAAACTTTTAGCGCGCGGAAAACATAATAGTAAAAAGAAGCCATTTTTTGCTTAACAGGGTGGCATGACTTGGCATGGGGTGGTAAACAAACTGCAAAGGGTTTACGGTACACACTGGTGCTAAAATCGGTTTCATTGCGGATTATAAGAATATCGAGGAAGGGGAGGGAATTGTTGGATTCAATTTCAAGAGTGAATTGGATGGCTGGATCAATTGAATTCATAATAGATAGAATCTCGGATAAATCCTCTTTATAACCGTCAAAAAGTGCGAAAGTGTCGTCAACATACCGAATCCAAAGACGAAAAGATAATTTATCAAATAATTTCATCTCAAAATAGTGCATATAAATGTCAGCAAGTACCGGACTGAGAGGATTACCCATAGCCAATCCTTCAACTTGACGAAAATATGCATTTTGGTCAAGTTTACTTAAGTTGGGTTTGACTTAGAGAAACTTTAGTAAGCGAAACCAACTCATTAATTTCAGTATGTGTGAAGTGAAATTCCCGAAGCCTAGTTTCAAGACAATTTAGTGCTCCTTCGACCGGAACATTGGTAAACAATGATTTGACATCAAATGAAACCATAATGGAACGAAGTGGGGAAATATTTTTAAGTTTATCAATGACTTCAACAGAATTTTTTACAGTGTGAATATTGTTATCAAGTAGAGGAGAAAATCTGGAAACTAAATATTTGGCCAAAGGATATGAAGCAGTGCCTATGTTGGAAACAATTGGTCGAAAAGGAATACCGGTTTTGTGGACTTTTGGAAGAGCATAAAGTCTAGCGCAATTAGTAATAGGCGGAATAAGTGATTTCTTCAACTGAGTTGGCAGAATGTGGGAAGATTTAATAGCACTTTTTACTTTCATGAGGTCCGAAGTTGAAGGATCTTTAGGAATCGAGCAGTATGGGCCTTCATTTATCAATTTAGAGACTCCAGTAATATATGTGTGTTTGTCCATAACAACGATCTGTCCGCCCTTATCAGCTTTAGAGATAATGATATTAGTATCAGAATTAATTCCACGTAAGATCTCATTTTCCTTTTTGCTAAGATTAGAACCCAAAGATGTATTGTTAAAATTAACGTAATGAGTAATTAGGTGGCGGATTGTATCCTTCTGCGTTTCCGAAATTTTGGAGAATTTAAAGGCTTTCTCTATAGGGGCGATGATTTGAGGAAAGAACAATAAATCTTTGGGTTCTAATCTTAGCAAAAAGGAAAATGAGATCTTACGTGGAATTAATTCTGATACTAATATCATTATCTCTAAAGCTGATAAGGGCGGACAGATCGTTGTTATGGACAAACACACATATATTACTGGAGTCTCTAAATTGATAAATGAAGGCCCATACTGCTCGATCCCTAAAGATCCTTCAACTTCGGACCTCATGAAAGTAAAAAGTGCTATTAAATCTTCCCACATTCTGCCAACTCAGTTGAAGAAATCACTTATTCCGCCTATTACTAATTGCGCTAGACTTTATGCTCTTCCAAAAGTCCACAAAACCGGTATTCCTTTTCGACCAATTGTTTCCAACATAGGTACTGCTTCATATCCTTTGGCCAAATATTTAGTGTCCAGATTTTCTCCTATACTTGATAACAATATTCACACTGTAAAAAATTCTGTTGAAGTCATTGATAAACTTAAAAATATTTCCCCACTTCGTTCCATTATGGTTTCATTTGATGTCAAATCATTGTTTACCAATGTTCCGGTCGAAGGAGCACTAAATTGTCTTGAAACTAGGCTTCGGGAATTTCACTTCACACATACTGAAATTAATGAGTTGGTTTCGCTTACTAAAGTTTCTCTAAGTCAAACCCACTTTGTTTTCCAAAATGCATATTTTCGTCAAGTTGAAGGATTGGCTATGGGTAATCCTCTCAGTCCGGTACTTGCTGACATTTATATGCACTATTTTGAGATGAAATTATTTGATAAATTATCTTTTCGTCTTTGGATTCGGTATGTTGACGACACTTTCGCACTTTTTGACGGTTATAAAGAGGATTTATCCGAGATTCTATCTATTATGAATTCAATTGATCCAGCCATCCAATTCACTCTTGAAATTGAATCCAACAATTCCCTCCCCTTCCTCGATATTCTTATAATCCGCAATGAAACCGATTTTAGCACCACTGTGTACCGTAAACCCTTTGCAGTTTGTTTACCACCCCATGCCAAGTCATGCCACCCTGTTAAGCAAAAAATGGCTTCTTTTTACTATTATGTTTTCCGCGCGCTAAAAGTTTGTTCCTCTGAATCTTTGCTTACCAATGAACTTAATTATTTGAGAGCAGTTGCGATTGACCGTGGATTTTCTCCCGTGATTATTGATAAAGCCGTCAAAAAATTTTCATATTCCCATCAAAGAAGACATTCCACTGTTAGAAATAATATCAATGACCTTGTCGTGCTTCCATTTTATCCTTCTGTTAGCTATAAAATTGCACGGATTCTCCAGAAATTCAATTTTCAAGTCGGTTTCTCCCCTATTAATAAAATTCACCCTTCGATTCTAAAAGATTGCGTTTCTGTCTTGAATTCTTGGGGAATTTATAGTATATCATGTCAGTGTGGTTTAAGATATATTGGCCAAACAAAAAGAGCGTTGAAGTTTCGTATCAAGGAACATGAATCTTATGTCAAAAAAGGGGAAATTAACAAGTCTTCAATAGCGTATCATAGCTGGACTTTTAACCATAATTTTGATTTTGGGTCTGCAAAAATCATCCAAAAGGCTTCTTCCATAGGCGAATTGGATTTTCTTGAGGCTTTTCACATTCACAAAGATTTAGAAAGTTTAGTTAATGATTTGAAGTCCAATCCAGTCCTTCCTAATGCCTTTAAAATTCTACTGTCTTAATTCAATTATTTTTGCCGATAGATGGCGTTACCTCCTCGCACTTGGTACTACCAGAGGGTATAAAAATCCGTTCAGTGGTTGCTTTCCATTATTTGAAGTTCAGATTTTGAGCGTAATGTGCATTTGCCCCTCGCTCCCTATTTTAACTTCGCTAATATTTCTTTATACTTGATCAGACAGCCTGGCTCAGTAAAAGTAGGCGGCCAGTGCAACTCTGATTAAAAATCTAGTTATAACCACGTGCAGTGCTGATAAGCACCACGTGTTTCTGTGATTCCTATTTTCTTCTTTCTATGTATTTCTTTCTCCTGATGAGGAGGGACCTTTAGCTGCCCTCGAAATCGATTGAGTGTTTCATTATACCTACGCTAAATATAAGGTTGTTTTTTTACGATTTTGATTGTCACATTAGCGTGTTTCTCTTCTAGTCTAAGTAGGAATTGACTTTAATATGTGAAAAAGTTGCATTAACATAAAGTGTCATTCACTACAAGTTTTAAAAAAATGTATTTGAACTTGAGTGGATGAATAAAAAGTATTTCATTAACGATTGAAAATTTGAACAAGATTATAGGGAGAGTGTGAGCGAATAGTAGGAATTTAAAAAAGATCTAAAGTGTCATTTTCATTTTCAACTTGATTCTTGAGATTTCACATCGCTGAATTATTTTTATATAAAAATGACGTCATTAATTTATGACTAACCGTATCGTCACGGTAAGCTTAACTACAGGAACTGAGCTTCCAAGAAGGAGTTTCGATAACACAAATAAAAAATATTTAATGGTAAATCCTACTTATATTAGCTTATTTCAGATTAAAAGACGAATTACTGAGAAGATCAGGTAAGCCTGATATATGACTTCTTTATTTCTGTTGGAATATCAGTAAAAATAATAATAATATAAGCCAATTATTGAAGAAATAAATAATTGGTAAAATTAACCTCAGAGATTGATCCATGATGTACTATTTTCTATAGTCATTTGTGCATTTGTGTTGTATGATTGTAAATGTACACCATATTCATAAATTCTACTCTTGAAAGAATGAAGAAATATATTCTCTTAGAATATTCTAAATAAAATTAAATCACGCCTCGTATAACTGTGACGCTTTGGAGGCGGAGCTTATATTAATAAGGTATAGGAAAATTTTATAGATAATTTTTGGAGTCCGTCTTTTACGCGTCTGTCTTTCTTACGCACTTTCTTATTCCCTGTCCAACAATGCGACGCACTCACTTTGTACATATAATAGAAATAAAAATTTTAAAAATTGCACTGAATCCTGTTTTCTTTGTTCTCTTTTTTGTGCATTGTAATAATTTATGTAGCTGTTTAAAAATATTTATTTGCTTGAATGCAAAAAAAATATTACATATCATCAGTCATAAAGGATATATGAGATCTTCATAATAAAATAAGCTACATTATTCAATCAGTGATTCTGACTGCGGTCCCGAACACGGCAAAGTGCCTCTGAGTGTCGTACCTAAGTGCCCGGATTCGAAACCTGTAGAACGCGTAGATGTAATTTGTCCGCCTTAGTAAGAGCCATCGCTTATAAACTCCTAGAGCCTGCCATTGGAAAAAAAATTTAAACTACATTTCTTCCAGCCCTTCTAAGTCTTCAAAGCCTATCTGGGATACTTAATATATCCTTTGTTTAATTATCATCAATCTTTCAACATTTGTCTGGAATAGCAGAAAACGTCAACGTTACTTGAAGGCCTGGAATAGCAGAAACATTTCATTCAACATTTGCCTGGAATAGCAGAAAACGTCAACGTTACTTGAAAAAAATTATTATAACAGTAGATTCTGTAAGAAAGCACTGAAGAGAGAAAAAATGCTAAGGAAAACTTTCGTCTTGTAAAGCGAGGTATGGTTAAGAAGTAACATGAAACTTTTCGCATTGATCGTACAAAAAGTCTTAGTGGAAAGTAAAAATGCACTTTATATCTCTAAGACTGTCATGATCTAGAAAAATAATAATTCGTTTCTTTGTTTTTCGCTAAAATGTTTTGAATTGGAAAATTTTACTATATTATTTTTTATTACGATGTTTTTCTACAGCTATGTTTTAAAGCTGAAAGTTTCCATTATTAGTCCAAAGGGCCTTTGTCCCTGAAGGACTATTATTTTCGTTTTGCGATTTTACGTTGAATCACTATAAATGTCCGTTTCACCTTTCAAACTGTTGCCACCAAATGTTAGAGTCTTGCATTATATTTGAAGAAATTAAATAATGAAAAATCTGCATAAATGTATGTATATTTCTCGCATTGTGATAAAACAACGGTACCTAGAGCCATCGAATTTTGAATGACGTAATCCTCCTACGAATATGGGCATGTGGAAGACCAAATTTGAAATTTGGAAATTGTTTTATTATCGATTTCGTATTTTGCAAATCTTTAACGAAATTTTGAGTAACAAACTCAACGATTTAAAAGTGAGCAATGGCAACACTCTACGGCTGGGAAAAAAAACCTTTTTATCTCCAGCGCGCGGAACCGTGTATCGGAAATTCTAAAGATAGGCTCATTTTAAAATTATTTTGTGAGATTGCTACTGAACTGAATTTTATGGTTAAGTGCAAAGAACATAATATATAATAAATAAAAGTAACACGTAAAACGTTAAAAAAAGTCCCTTTGGACGTAATTTAAAATCTGAAACCTTTCAGATTTATTTTTGTTGCTTTATTTTTTTCCATCATGTTTTATGCGGCAATGATTCCTCTTCGTGTTATTTTTTTTCTCTGCGATGATATCTGTGGATACTGTAGCTATGAAACTGCTTTAGTATTTTGACGTTTCCACTGCCCATTTTCCCAAATGTAAAAATAATTACTTGACTTGACTTAACCATATGCTAAACGGAGTAACGGTAACGAAGCTCGCAAATAAGCTGATGGCTTTGAAAAGCAGGTATTTAAAAAGTACGTAAACATTTTCATACCTTAAGGTATTTTCTTCCTCTTTCCAACATGCTTTCGTGGTGTAACGGTATCACAGTCGGTACGTATTTGAAAGGTCCAGGTTTGAGTCCCGGCGAGAACATTGCTAATTTTTCATGGACTTCTGCTTAGAAAAAGCTGATGACTCTACAGTGGCGCCCGAACTATAAAAGATGGTGGACGATAATTCCTCACCACGAGGATTTGGAGATTGTGTTCCCTAATTCTCTGTCACCGTTTAAAGGAAGGTTATTTTCCCACTTCTTCCAGCATTTTTTCGTGGTGTAACGGTAACGCACTCGGTGCATATTCAAGAGGTATTGGCGAGGGGATTGATAATTTTCACTTCTCTAGCATGAAAAAAAACTAATTACTCTATAACCTAATATAAATTACTTATGCAAATATGAAATTTTATATAAAATTATTTTTGCTGCTATGAGGTTACGTTGTTACGCAGATATGAAATGTCTTAGTAAGAAAATTTCTCTGTAAGAAATCAGGTACTTTCTTGCTGTTTCTTGTCCACTGCGCTTAGTCGTAAAAATTGCCACACTTTATCGCGTATGACCCTTAACCCATAAACTTTATCGCGTATGACCCTTAACCCATAAACATTATCGCGTATGACCCTTAACCCATAAACTTTATCGCGTGTGACCATACCCTTAAAATGAATCGTAATAAGACCATAAAAGCAGGCCTGCTTGATCCAACACAAAATTATGTCTACTCTGCCTTGCTGCAATCTACAAAGGTGAGAGTTGAGAATTTTAGAGAAAATCTGAAACCCAAAATTTCTAATCGGAGAAATCAAACTCATGATTCCCAATGACAGAAAATATTTAATATGGCTTAAAAGGCTATAAAAATTGTAAGACCACCCATGAAACTAAAAAATACACACCAAGTAAAAAAAAATATTGTAATAAGTGTTGTTATCTCAATTATCTCAAATAGAAAGAAACCATAAATATACATAAACACAAAAAAAGAAACTAAAAAAATGCCCCCTCTCTTTTGGTTTTTATTTAATTAATACACCAGAGCGTAGGCGAATTTAATATTCCTCTCTGTATGAAACCAAATTGAGCTGTTATGAAACCAAATTAGCATTTTGATAGTTTGTTGTTATTGATTAGGTAGGATAAGTCTCGGCAAAGCGTCAGTTCAATATTGGTCACAATTTTCATTCTCCTGCAATCTAACTATAGTATGTCGAGAAACATTCTATCCACTAATTAACTGATTCAGATCACTGTTGTAACATATTGTCTTTTTATCTATCTCAGAGTTAATGAAATAATTTTTCTTTCTTCTGACATGCTCCACATTTCTTTCTATTTCCGATAAACTTGATTTTTTTATCATATGAATATTTTTTTCTGAAACTTAGATATAGTCCGCGTTCCTGGCATTGCTTAATGCAATCTACATCGTCGGTCTTCTGGTTGCTTAAATGCCTTGCATAGGCCCGGATGCAGTGACAATATAAATTTCGTGTCTTTTACAAAATTCCTTGCATCAAAAATCCATATCACACAGAAGAGAAACTTAAGATTTTCGGATTTCATTATCAGAGACGTGGTCAATAAAAATTGGGTTTCTTGCAGGTGAAGTTACTCCATCAACGCCATGATGTAAGATGAAAACTTCTTTGGTCAGCACACGCGGCCAACACCTTCAACCAATGATCGGGGAGCCCGCTGAAACTCGTTTCAATAATTATTTGCACGTAATGTCCTTCTTCCATTTCTTGGTACTCAGATTATCAGGAACAGCCATTACTGAATTCTATACCAGCCCTCGGCAACCTATGGCCCGCGGGTCAAAGAATAACCCATTTCATACACACTTGATATAAAACACCGAAAATAAAGCATATAAAACTAAATTATGAAACTTAAATATGAAATGAACACTTGAAGAAGGCATAAAAATTTTAAAATAAATAATAACAATAATATGCTTGTTCGATTATAAAGTCGAGGTATTTTTTCCATTGACTGGCTTTATCCGTTTATAAGCATTGACCACTACTAAAGCAGAAAGCGGTGGTCTCTTTATTATGGAGGCACCTAACAGGTGGCTACTGCTGCATCCTATGAAGGGACGGACAGTATGATAAACATCTTCTCTTCATTGCCGTTAGAGATTGTACTGTAACATCACGTACCCTGAGTCAAGATATCGGATGTGTTGGGTGGCAAAAATATCTGCACACACGGTGCAACGATATCTGCAATGCCACGGACTGTCAGCAAAGTAGCCATTTCTTCGACTTACCTTGAAACTATAGCACAACAATTAGCGCCTACGGTGATATGTTCAAAGACGCCTAAGAACGCATGAATGGAGTAACGTAGCCTTTCTAGCGACTCTAGTTTTGGTTCCAGCATCGTGATGACCACATATGTGTGTAGAGGTACTGAGAGGAACAAACAATGAAAGCGTCCCTTCTTCGATGCCGGCCTGGCACATCATACTGGCTGTTTCATTGTAATACTGCATTGATGGTGTGAAACGCCACTGGATACACCTGTGGGTACTTTGACCACCCATTCTGACTATGCCATATGCTCAGAATTTGCATTGGCCCATTTTTTTAACAGAACAGTGCGAAACCGCATGCTGCCCACACTGCTCTGTGTTTCTTTTAGTACAGAAAGTTCATGCTTTGACCGGCATGTTCTCCAGATCACTCCTTAAGTAAAAACGTCTGATCAGTTCTTGCAGAGAAAGCGGTAGAATGCCATCTTGCAGAGAATGTGTCAGATGAACTGGAGCATATTATTACTCAAGCTGCATGGACTGCAACGTTCTTAGCAAACGTTTGTTTGAATCTGTGAACATTCTATAGCATTGCTACTGATGCGAGATATGGATGTTCGAGGTACTGATTTTTGCACAATTTATATTTAAAATATACCTGAAATTTTAATCATTTCCGCAGTCTATTAATCTAAATACCTAAAATGGAACTTATTATAACACAACTATTTCCAGTTTTCGCATAAAGAGTGCATGCATATTTACTGCTTAGTGCGATTTTGTTTCGTACATTGCTGGCCATTAATATTGCTACACCATAACGGAACCTAATTATCAGAACCAAAGTTATTTTACAAGTACATTTTAAAGCCAACATAACGACTCTCATAAGTATCATTAAGAGACAATTGAAGCCGTTTATCGGTACCTCTTCTAACTTCTCGTATCGAAAATTATTTACACAAAGTTTGTGAAAACAGCTAAAGTCATATTATTAACTAATTATGAAAAGCAAAATATAACTCTAACGAAACTCCTATATATCACGATTCATTCCGAAGTGCTGTTATTGGGAAGATGCAAAAGCACAAATCGTTTGTCGATTGCAGGAAAATAGCATGCCTGTGAAATCGCGCACCTGTATTTCAAAAGTGGGCGTGTTTTCGCTTGTTAATTTGATTTTTTGTAGTGGTTCTCTGCAACACCTTTGGAAAATCATTATATCGGGATTCATTGAAAACGAAGGTAGGTGTGTCATTGACTAAATTCATGCAAAAAGAAATTTTTTCTTCATATATATAAATTGCTAACTGGAATGGTTAGTAAATTCTAGATACACGTTTTGTGAACTGGTTTTTTGCAAAGAAGCATGTTGTCATTTATAACTTTGGCTCTAATAGGTATGCTATAGTTTAAATGAAGTGTATTTTAAGCAACTTTATTTATATTTTATGTTATATTTTAATTAAAATCCTTAACAAACAAAGTATGTATTCAAACAAATTATTCAGTTACAGTCTTAATATTCTAAATTAAAATTCATGAGTTAGTATTTAATCTGTTTAAATAATTACATTGAAAGCCAGACTGAAAATTTATTATTTTAAAAGTGCATAACGACTTCGAGATTTATGTATGCTTGATATTAAAATAATCAATTTTTAATTTATGTTTATAACCAAATATTTTCGAAGAAAAATTAATGTCTATTCATTTAAAAGTAAAATGGTTATAGAGTAACTTAGAATAATATTAGCAGAAATTTCACAGGGCGTGCAAAATTTTATATTCTTTCTTCTTAGATATGCTTTTCTAAAATTTGGGAAAAAATGATGATTTAAAGCTAATAAGCTGCAAATAAATACAAAATGCTTTTTAAGAACACTACTCTTAGTTCCAGAAGATTTTGGTCTCGAAGATCTTAGAAAAATTGAGTATCAAGGATAGCGGTTGTCAATTTGTGAAATGAATTTACTCAACTTCAAGCTGCTGATAATATGTTGAAATCAAATAATGAAATTAAAAGGCACGTATATGTTTATTAATGATTATATGTATTCTTAAACATTTTTGTCTGTGCTTTACATGACAGTTTATAAGGTCTTCTTGGCGTGCCTTCGTGGTGTAGTGGTCTGCATGCTGGGCGCGTATTCCAGAGGTCCGTGGTTCGCTTCCCGGCGAAGGCGTTGCATATTTTTCATCTTTCCTGCTTCCAAAAAAATTCTAATGACTCTAAAACTGTTTTAATAAGAAATGAGCCTTAACGATTTTAATTCATTAACGCGTATTAGGTTTCACTCATTGTAAATGCTGCAGTCAATGAGATAATAACGAATCTTTGCTATACGCTTTGATCAAGCTCGAGAGCATTATAATAGTGATGAATTTTTAAACCATAGTTCATTTGCATAATAGGAAATTTTATTAGTTCTCCTGCGCTCGCTAGTGTAATCTCATTGAAATGCATTGCATATTGTGTACGATTAAAAACAATTTTAAATATCTGCATTTAAGAATTTTTATTTTTATTATTCATTAACGTAATCTGAAGCACCCCTCACTTATATACGTTTAATAAGACATAAGAAATGAGAATATAGATCCTCTAATAATTGAAAACTGTTAAAGTTATCATGCCTAATTCAGGCAAAAAAACTCTTAAAGTTATTATCTCTAATTCAGGCAAAAACTCATTTCGAAATTCAGCTAAAAATTATGTACATGTTTACAAAGCATTAAAATAGCGAACGTATAAAATCATATTTATTACAATACAAGTTACATACACACGTACATACAGAAGGGATAGAGATTATTAGTTGTCGGCGCAATGGCAGTCGTAAGTGTATATCCCATTCTCTGATTTGCCTATCAATATTCCTTGAGAACGTTGGCGCCCTAGTTACATGTCGGATCGTTGATAATGATGAATAAGATGCTGATGTTCTGTTTGTCCTCATGTTCTGTCCTCTTCCTAGATCAACTGCTACTGCCCATATATATAAAACAAGCTGTAACTCGTAATTGTTCAGAATATGAACAAAATCATACTAAAGGTACTGTAGATTACAGTACACATTCTCTCATACAATAAATGATACTGATGTTTAGGCTTAATCTTCTGAAGTCACTACAATAATGAAAAAGGTAGCTGCACTGTGCGTATAAATCACGGCAAGTTTTAAAAAACAGAATACGTTTCTGCATCAAAACACTACGTAAGCAAAGTGACAACATCATGCATGCAATAGAAAATTCATGGTCGAAGATGATAAACCAAATGTTTTGGCTTTCCGCGGTAAATTACGAACATTGAGTTAGCGGATATTTATGAATCAGAAACATAAATATTGCGTTGCTCGGAAAGTAATTTCTTTTTCTTCCATGAAAATGTAAGATTTTCTAATGGTGAATAAATATTTTTTTGAGTTATATATTGTCCATTCTGGTCCAATACCTTTTGACATCTTTGCGACAATAGAATGATTTCACGCTCATCTTGTTTTTCCTTTGTTGGAAAAAGCTGATCCAGGTGATTTTTGACCTCCTCATTTGAAGTGAAGGTCTTACCATCTAAAAACTGTTGTAGAGACCGGAATAATAATAAGAAGAAGGTGCCATATCTGAAAAACATGGTGGCTGTGTCAATATATCTCTTCCAAGTTGTGAAAGCTTTTGGCGATTTACCAATCTTGTATGAGGTCTAGCATTATCTTGGTGGAACACTACACCTTTTCTATTGATCAATACTGACCTTTTCTGTTTAAGTGAATCATTCAGTTTGTCCAGCTGATGACAGTACACTTCAGAACTGATCGTTGTGTTGTCTGGTAGGAACTAAAAAAAAAACGATTATTTTGAAATCCCATTGAAATCTCATCATTACTTTTCTGATGAATATCAGCTTTCGAAGTGCTTTGAGGTTGGTTCACCTTTTTTTCGCTCCATGATCTCTTGCCTTTAACATTCTCGCAGACAACCCACTTTTCGTCCCCAGTGATAGATAATACGCTTCAGAAATGGATCATTTTTCTTGATGTTTTAAAACACAAATTTCCTTGCCTGAGAATATAAGGAACCCATATGTTGAGTTTTGATATTAAACCTAAGCGTTTCAAATGATCATGAACGATCAAATTCGATAAATTTAATCTCTCAGCGATTTCAAGAGTTGCTATTTGCCGGCTTCCATCAATTAATGCTTTTATTGCGCCTTCATCAGCTTTAACTGGCTTTCCAGAACGTGGTCCATCTTCAAGATCAAAATTGCCGGATCGAAATTTTGCAGAGCAGTTTTGGCATTGGCACTCTGTCAAGACATTTTCTCCATATCCATCAGATAATTTTTTATAGCTTCAACAGCATTTTTACCTTTTCAATAGTAAAAAAATATACCGAAAATGCTGTGCCATATTTGAAAGGGCACAAAAAAAAAAAAAAAACTACTGCACAGAATCAACCGAACTTTTCACAAGCAGGCCTTGCTATATCAGCTGACAAAACATGTCATGATTATGCAATTTAAGTGTGAAGATTCTGTGAAAAAATATACTTAAGCCCTCAGTTGGAAAAAAACGAAATGCTTTCCGAATTACCCATGTAATAAAGTTTTAAAGAACTCTCGCCATTTTTGAACGAACAACAAACTTTATCAGTCAAAACTTACAGAATAACTGGAAAAACATTTTTAAAGCGCGCGCATCGTCTGCCGATAACCTTTGCGGATTATCCTCTGCGGTAATTTACATTTCTTAGTGGAATTATGTTGGTAGCTTAGCAACGCAAATACATTACACCCACTAATTAGCTAACGATGACCTTATATCTTTCTTTAAATATTTTCCTAAGTTTTTTAAAAATCTAATTTAATACAAACTATTACTTAATTAACATTAAATATATTCTCAGATACCTTGTAAGATTCTAGCTAAATTAAAGTTACTTTGTTGGCTAGATTTTTTACTTGAACTGTGAAGCTACCATTCGCTAAATTCAACTCTGTCAGTAAGAACACGTGAAAAGGGTGAAAAGACTCTTTTATTCAACTCAAGAAAAGTATTTACAGTCGGCACTCCTGGTGCTTACAAATCTACGGCAATACTTTTGGTAGAAATTCAAAATAGAAACGTCAAATTAAAACTAAGCCTAGCTCCAATAATCAGCCGAAGCTCCACAGAGATATTAAGCGTATAGTTGGTACTTGGCCCTACCACCACCGTAAACAAACCGACAATTAATACGCAAGGACGTAGAATAGCAAGCTTAAATAGCAGAGAAACAATATGGAGGAAAGCAAAACACGCTCTGTATGAAGGAACTCAGACACCAGCTTAAATACTATCTTTCTACAATATTTTGCATAGCACGTGGAACTAAAATCTTATTCTGGTCAGAAAAAGCGGGTTGAAAACAAGAGCAATAGGAAAGGTTGCTTCAAAATAAAATTAGCTATTAAATAAATTAATAAATCCCCACAACCTAACATTCCTTACTTATACTAAGTACAGTATTAACCAGTTAACTGTGGTTGACGAGTATACTCGTCATGGAGAGTCGGAACGATTTTGTGCATTGACGAGTATACTCGTCATGCGTATAAAGCAGTGTAAGCAGCGCGCGTATAAAACAACGTAATAGAAATAGAGAAAAGAAAAATAATAACAATGAAACTGGAGCTAGTGATTGATTATAATAATAAAAAAAAATGGGTGGAGTGGATATGAGCGATGGAATTATCATAGCGTACGTACTCCACAGCAAGAAAACGACTAAAAAACTACTACAGAAAGATATTTCTCCATTTCTTAGACATTATGTGTCTGAATGCATTCATATAATATAAAAAAATAATGGAACATCATCTCGTATCAACTTTATGCTCAAATTTATTGAAGACAAGTTTGCGACGTATCCAACTGAAAGAAATAAATCGACACAAACTCGGCCATTTAGACCTAATATAAGCCAATTAGGCGGGAATCATGTCCCGGATTATATGCCCGGAACATCGAAAAAAACAACCTTACACGAAGGTGTTCGCATTGCTACAAACGTAAGATCAGGAAGGAATCGTGTTACTGCTGTTTGATTTGCAAAGTCCCATTGTGTATAGTACCCTGTTTCGCTGAATATCACTCCACAGCGGGAATTTAAATTCTTACTTTTATACGTATAATATTTAATTTAATTTGTTGCGTTTTAGTTTAATATGTATGTAATATATGCTTATGTTAATCAAAAGAGCAATATTAGTAATAAAATTTTCAATTTTATAAAATTAAACCCATCCTTTTTCATCCAATATCTTACCAGCGCAACTTACTCTGTGATGACGAATATACTCGTCATGGCTCGATTCTGGCGATACAAAACGGTGCACACTTTCAAACGAGAGCGCCACAGTTAACTGGTTAAGAAGCTAGCACAGGGTCATTGCTGACAGTATTAGGCATAATAAGCCAAAACAAAATATACATCAGAAAATATAATTTAACTATGGTTATTTTTAATATACATTTTTGTTGCATTAACTGATGCTATTATACCAGTGGGCAATATCAGTATCTTTTGTTTGGATCCCTAAAATCCCTTCGTCGAAATCTATAGTCGAGAATTCAAAGTTTTACACAAATTTTAAAAAATGTCATCTATAGAAGTTAAACTTAAATTTAACATGTAAAAATTACTTAAATTTAATTTACTTGAATTTAAGATCTATGTATTGACATTTAACTTAAAAAATTTAAAAAACTTTATGTATGGACATTTCCAACGTTAAATCAAACTACATCAGCGATCTTTAACATTAAAACAAATACCTTTCCTTGCTATAGCTATTGTTACGTTATTTTCTTTCTTCACGTTCGTACGGGGTTCGTGGGGATTTGGAGTGACACTCCAAATAAACGACGACACTACTTGATAAAGTATCGAAACACACATTTTATTGGCCACTATTGTTAGGACAGCTCCAAAACACGTTTACAGTCGTCGATGAACTACTATAAACACGCCGTCACGATCAGCGACACAGCCTGCAGGTTATCAGGCTATCACGGTGGAGACAGCTTCACGGTAAAGCACTAGATTACAGCTCCCGACTCTGCTTCGACTTCTGCTGGGTTGTTCTCGGAACTCCACGCACTCTCGAGACTCTCCACGCTACAACTCGGGTTGACTCGACGACACACAGAGCACAGCTCCCGACTCTTCGGTTCAGTCGTTCTTTGAGCTCAACTCGCTCTCTTGACGATGCACTAACCGCGATACACAACGAGACTCTTTCGGTGCACTCGACGACCCACTCGCCGGCCGGCTGTCAACTCGATCGACTCCGCAGGGATTGACTCGCTAGACGAGACACCAACTCGATACTAACTAACCCGCACTCTAGACGATGCACACACACTTACTGACTGCGGACCAGCAGGGTTTATGTAGCTTTCAGCTTGTATTAAAGAACATTCTGGCTAAACCGGTAAGAATTCGTTCCAGAAGGTTCTCCATCCGTCCATGGGATATCGCCAATTTTGTCCCCAAATGGGCGATTTCTCGCCAAATGTGGCAACCCTGCCTTACCTTGCCATTTTATGGAAACCCTAAAACTGCTTTGCGGGGAAGCCATCTTACCGCGCCTGTACATTTCGTAACACTATATTAATGTGACAAAGCGCACAATGACTATCTGCATAAATGGGGGGGTAGTAATGGCAATATCTGCCTAAAGGGTATAATGGCAATCCCTCTTGATATGTGATTCAATTTCTCGAGCGGTTTCTTGATACTTGCGCACACCGCACAATGAAACTGAAACTAGTGACTCTCGAATGTATTACTTAACAACGGTTTATGTCTTCTTTTGAAGGCCAGAACACCCACGGTTCTGTGAAATCAGATACAAACCTTGTTCAATTTCTATAGATACTTTTAACCATTCCTCCGGCAAAACAATGTTATTTCAAACCATGATGGTTTGAAGAAAGAAAATGTTTTCCATCTCTACCCAGTATACCAGCCTATCAGTGGCCGAGCGGTAAAATCGTTGAAACATTCTTCCATAAAGGCATTCCTTCCCTTAGGCAGATAACCGTCGAGTTAGTCTGCCTTAATCAACTTCCCTATCTAGTTCTACTGTACCTAAGTTAATCTTCATATTAGGGCATTGTGCAGTTATGCGGAAGATATTCAAGCGCATTTTCATGTTTTTGAAACCACTCTGTTATTAGCTTTGCTATATGAAATGGTGTATTGATATATTAACGGTTTTGGTATAAAGTCAAGAGCAATCAATATTCTCAGAGATTTCAATAATACTGCGGCCCAAACAGTCATCAGTCGTCCTTCGTGCTGCAGGGCGAATACGACAAGGTCTGAATGATATACCTATAAAAGAGATTTCCATACATATCTCTTCGAAACATGAAAACGGCGGTGATGGTAGATTCATCACTAAACAATACATATTTTTTAATATAACACTGTTCGTATTTTGAGCTTCTGACACTTCCAAAACTTGCATTTAGCTTGGACAATATTTATTAACGAATTTGCTGCCTGAAAATTAACCTTGTGGCACCATTGAAAGACTATTTTTATAGAGATGCAATTTAAACAGAATTAAATGTTGTAAAGAAAATTATGAGTCATTGTTTTATTTTTTAATTGAAGTTTTAAACACACTCTCATCTCTATCATCTTTTCTAAAGAACTTCTTTTACGTTGGAAATTATTCCGATTAGACGAAATATTTCCCTTTTTCTATGTTTTGTTGGTAACAGGTTCATCCTCCGGATGAGTATTAATAATCTGTCATTTTTAATTCAATATTTGCTCTATATATGTCATATAATTCACAAGACTTGCAATCAATATTTCTTATTAGAAATAACCTAAATTCAAACTGATAAAATTCGAAATCATTCAGAATTCCTTACCAGAAGGAAATTTACTGGTTTGAAATTTGTAGTGCTGTATTCACTAAGTGATTCAGTTTCATTGTAACTGTACTGGTAGCATTCATGAAAAAAAGAACAGAGAAACCATACCTAAGTAATCCTTTGGACAAGTCACTTTGGGCCACTTTGCTCAAACAATAATTTATTGGAACCGTAATTCTCTAGACGCCTAAACATTTTCAGTATCATTTACAGCAACAGAAATGGTACTGGCAGTGAATTTTGTCATCTGGAGAATAATGTCGTCCAATACAAATGAAGTGAGCCCGGGGTCAACAACTCCATTTATCAAGCGGAACTAATTGCCCTGCAAGCTGCGATGTGCTACGCAATAAAACATGCACCAAATGCCATGATTCTAGTGATTGTGTCAAGCCTCCAGGCCATATAAGATTCCCTTCTCCTAACAGCTCTCTTCTATTTTGGGTTCCAGCCCAGTAACACCGAAAATGAGATCTCGGGAAGCAGGTATCAAACAATATCCAAAGTGAAGTTGTTTCAACTCGCCTCCCAGTATCATATCTTAAGCGGATCACTCAGAAACACATGCTCAAAAAGCAACAGGATGGATGACTCACACTCACTACGTATCGCTTGGCGTTCCTCTTCTTTCCAAAGGTGGCCACAAAGTTACGCAACAGCTCCGCTTCACTAACACAACACTTCTCTGGAAATGGTCTGTTCCCAACATATCTGTACCGCTTCCGATACAATGATCTATGTATATGTGGCCAGAGAAAGAAAAGCGTACCACTATGTAATTGACATCCCACATACTTCAAGATACCATCTTAAAAAGCCAGCTTTCACAAATTGGTAAGCGTCGCCACTAACACTAGCAGTAACATATCAGTGCATATAAAACTGGCTCAGTCATTACAAATTGTGCCACTGCCTGCTCAGCCATATCAAGCCATATACAGCCTGCTCCAAACACATCCTACATCAATAGGAGGACAGCGGCCCACTTGCTCTCTATATTCAATGCTATACTCAACTTTGCACATACTTCTGTATTGATATGTATATTTTCAGTTTGTTTATTTGTTTATCAACTGCCCATATGTTTAGATGTTATGTCCTCCTATATTAGCTTTCGCAATAGCTGCAACTCTTCGTTCATATAATGCTATTATACTTTTGTCTTTCCCTTGATGCTAAAGCTGATGCTTTGCTCAAACCCTTCTGTTCACTAAAGTACCCTGCCATCCTTAGCATGTTTGCAAGCTATATTCGGACAGTTCAACAAAACTAATCTCACTTCATAGCCGGAATTTCTTCCTACATCTGTTATTTAAATCGTAAGGAACTCCCGATATTTACATACTAAATTGTATTTCAGCAACTTTCAACCTCAGTCTCGCTATGGACCCTGTTTTCTACCGCTTCATGACAGAACTGGTAGTGGACTTGTTGCAGTGGCACTGGGTCGTCATCATCGAAGAAATGGAGAAAGGTCAGTGTCTTACCATTCAGCCTCTCATATTTTGAAAAACTCAAATTGAATAAATCCTTAATACTGCCATTATAATAACAATGAATTTACTGTTTTTTCTAAATGAATCATGAAACCAATTTGAGAAATTTTAAAACTTCTTTCTATTAAAATATAAAATTTGGAAATAAAGGAATTCACCCAAGAATCAATCTACGAGTACATACAAACATGTATTTTACTCATGTCACTTTTAAAAATAATCAGTATTGTTACATTTCTGCATGTAATGAAATAGTAAGGTTTTCGTTCATAAATAAGTTCTTATTCTTCATTCATTGTTCTATATTTCAACTTTCGGAATTCTTTACACCTTTACGCTCAGCTCAATACTGTTTATAAATATACAAATATACGAATTGTTGAATAAGCTGTATTGGACGCTCAGATATAAACGTAGGTCAGCATGTAGCCTTTCGTCCACTTGTTGAGTTTCCCAAGAACATTCTCATATAATGTCTCATTAGTTGTAAGATAAATACTATTTATATAGTGCGTTTATATATATACAGTAAAATATTGTTGCGTTTTTTTCTCTGGCACCAGTTGTTACGTTATTTTCTTCCTTCACGTTCGTACGGGGTTCGTATGGATTTGGAGTGAATAATGATGACACTACTTGATGAAGTATCCAAACACACTTTATTAGCCAGTATTGTCAGGACAGCTCCAAAACACGTTTACAGTCGTCGAAGATCTACTATAAACTCGCTGGAACGATCAGCGACACAGCCTTCAGGTTATCAGGCTATAACGGTGGAGACAGCTTCACTGCAAAGCACCAGAGTACAATTTCCGTCTCTGCTCGGTCGTTCTCGGAACTTCACGTACTCTAGAGACTCTCCACGCTACAACTCGCGATGCACTCGACGACACACAGAGCACGGCTCCCGACTCTTCGGTTCAGTCGTTCCCGGAGCTCAACACGCTCTCTCGACGATGCACTAACCGCGATGCATTAAGAGACTCCTTCGGTGAACTCGATGACCGACTCGGCACCCGCTGCCCTGCTGTCAACTCGGGATCGACTGCGCAGGGTTTGACTCGCTAGACGAGACACCAACTTGATACTAACTAACTCTCCGCGTAGCAGCAGGGTTTATATAGCTTTTGGCTGGTGTTCGAGTACGTTCTGGGCTAAACCGGTAAGAATTGGTTACAGAAGGTTCTCCATCCGTCCATGGCATATCGCCAATTTTGTAGCCAAATGGGCGATTTCTCGCCAAATGTGGCAACCCTGCATTATTTTGCCATTTTATGACAACCTTAAAACTACTTTGCGGGGAAGCTATCTTACCGCTCCTGTACATTTCGCAACAATATTATTAATATAAGTAATATACATATAGTGGTAAATAAATCGAATTACGGAGAAAACAGTTATAAGTAAGGAGGCAAATTTTGCAACTAACAGAAGCAAACAAGCTGCTAAACACGTGCCTGCCCCATTTTGAAGAACTGACTGCAGAAATACAAAATATTCTTGTAATATATTTGTGCGAATGATGCCCGTTCTTGGTTATAAATATCGTTACTCGTCTACGTTATCGCCGAAGGGGAAAAATTAATTGTATGATGTTTATAAGAATTCACAGATTATTAGTTGAGTAATTGCTTCTTGTTGACCCATGTCGTACATCTGCACTAAGGTGTAATCTTCGTTAGATACGAGAGAAGACGAGACGAGAAAAGATATATGTTTCTCCATAGTCGTCCAATGGGAAAACAAAAATTAAGACACTATTTGAAGTGTGAGCGAATGTTCATAATTTTCGAAACTGCAAATGTTACAATCAATCTAAATATGTCATTAGATATGAAAGAGCACATTAGCGAAAAAAAATTCAAAAAGTGGACAAAGGGTATATGCATAGTAACGCATCAAAACTCTTGAAATTTTGGGTGACGTTAAAGTTTCTTGCGCATGCGCGATTGCATATGAGTGGCAAGGTCGTCTGGTAGCGAGTCGCGCGTATTTAGTGTATTCGGGTGCGTGCTGTTTATTGTATTTTATGTACGAAATGGTACCGCTTTTGATTTTATGAAACATCATTTTGGTCTCAATATAGTACCAAGTAACTAACCAAGTGTACTTTGCAATTCATTTATAGATTTACGAGGAACATAACTGCAGATATCTTAAATTATGTATCTTATTTCTCGTAGCATTGACCAATATTACATAGGGTCATTTTGAACGAATAAATTCAATAAATAAAAAATAAAATATACGTATGTATAAAATCTTTTGTTCGTTTTATTTATTCCATAACATCCTGACACTTTCGTTAGTAATCGTACGCATTAAACACCAGCGGCTCTTTAAACTAAGAAAGCATACCGTCAAATTATTTTCATGATAATGAAGTTGAAGGAACAAAGATTTGAATATTTTTGTTGCCATTACGGATTTCTAAATTCCATTCTTGCGGTCAATAATTTGCAAAACATTTAATGAATTTTTTGTCAAAGCCATGAGCAGCATACTTTCTGGAAAGTGGTCTCACACATATTTAGAGATTTCCTCATTAAAATTATCATAAAATTACTTTTAAAGAAAATATTGTTGCTTGCTAAACGATTCCCAGAGATCTTAAATAAATAAATCTGAAGAACAGAAATATTTGAAATCTTGGAAACATAACAGCTGCTATGTGTACATAGCAGCTGATATGCTATAGTACATAGATAAACAACTGTAAGCAGCTCAAGAGAAATAAATGTATGTTATTCTTTTTAATATGTGAGAAGTATGACAGGTGATCAAAATTAGTGGTGTCAAACTCAAATCGGACTCGGGCAGAATGCAGGATCCAAAAGCTGCTGAATAATTTTTTAACGAAATTCATAACCATTCTGAGCGAAAACAAAATAACTAAATTTTAAGAAGAAGATTTACTAAATATTTACATTAATGATACATAAACAACATTAATGATAACGCAAAGGAAAAATTCAACTTTATTCTTTATCTGAATTCTAAAGTTTAGTACCTTCAAGAAATTTCTGCTGGTTGTAATTTTGGAATTCAAGTATAACAGCAGCTAAATGTTAAATTTGAGGTTGACATTTATTTCAGGTAATTCCAATATGTTGATTAACAAGTAAATAAGTTAATTTTAACCTAAACCAGAAAACGGGAAACACTAGAATATTTTGAAGTGCCGTTAACTATCTTTATTGGTTCTAATACCAAAGCGGAAAATTCTCCTATTTTATCCTAGCCACGTGGCCTGGCGTACAAGCATATAGTACCAACCAGCTGGATGGTGGTTAGTAACGCAGATTGGCGTGCCAGTGGGCCCGTTGCGAATCCCGGAGAAGGAGTGATGTTTTAAGTGGATTTGTGTGGCAAGGAGGCGCTCAAAATACACGGCGAGTCGAGAGTCCTTTCCAGAAGTTGGCGGTAGGGGAAAAGGGATGTGAGACCCTCGGACCGATCTCCTCAGGGTGTTCTCCTTCAAAGCTGGAGCGGAAACTTAACAGTTAACAATGTTCAGCAGTATCTCAAAATCCCTAACGTATTCATTCTAATTTTTTCTTCAATAGCTCATGTGCGCAGTCCATATCGCCATGTCTCTAAATCTATAAGTACTGCATTGCAACAAATATATAACTAAAAAGCATTCACCGGTCGCATAAAATTGCTTCTGAGTCTGCAAGTTTGAGACCACTGACTTAAATCATTCACAGAGCGAAATCTAAATCAGTAATCACGAGGAATAAGACTTAAGTGAACTGGTCACTAGTTGCAGGCTTCTGAGCGTATGCTACATCCTGGATGGAATGCTATTAAAAACCAGCACATACATTTTTGTGACTACTTATATGAGCTTGAAAGAATGGAGAAAAGGCTAAAGCCTAATTTCATAATATCAAGAGCTCATTGATGTGATGTCTTTAACGGCATGTTAACGGTGAGGGTCTTGAAGAAACTAATTTTTTCGTCTGCAGCAATAAAGCCCAAAAAGCATTTTCTATAGATGGTGGTAAAAAAAGAGAATTAATAGAAAGTTAATAGAGGCATTTCTTGTTCGAAAAAACATGGCGTACATCTCAGCAAGCAAGGCGCCTGGCGTCTCTAAGTGATCTGGCGAGCAACTCTGGAAGGCTGGATGAAAGATTTAGGTTGATAATATGGTCACGCGTAACCAATGATCTCATCAAGCAGTTGACACGTGTCGTGTAAGCAAAGTTCTGGCTGGAAAGAAAGTGCACCTGCGTGCTAATCAGGTATCGGTTGAAAGAGCAGGACTCTCTCAAAACCATATTTAATTTTGGAAAACAAAATAACAGAAAAATAAGGTACACAGGAGGAATTATTTTAAGATAAACAGTTTGTACAGTCCAATATAGGAACCTCTGTCTGAAACTGGAGTAGCAGGAAACTACACAAGAGAAGGCTTAAAGTACCCTTCATTAAATCTTTGAAAATTTACAATTCGTCAGCTCGACGCTAACAAACTTCGCCTCTCTTGGGCGGTAACGGAAAATCAATTAACGAAACTAAAATTTGAAGATATTAATTAAGGACAGAACTAGACTACAGGGCTCAGCGAGATCCCGTAACCTAAACCCCCTTCGAAGCTAGTGGCTGCAAATAAATGCAATTAAGCCACTTGAATCAACAATAAGCAAACGTATCTACATGCAGGGACGGCGGCTAGAGCCTAACTCTCTCTTTCTCTTACCGAAACTCGGCTTTTAAATACTTTCTACACAGTAGAAATTTGCATTCCTTTATGCGCGCTACAACATCTAACTATTCTGGCACTGGCAATTAGGGGAAGGAAGACTTATAGGAAAGTTTGAACTTAAACTTCAAATTGTTAGTTAAAATAAATATAAATTCCTACAAGTTAAATAATTAAAGAAAAAATAGAAACGAATAAGCAAAGCAAATTAAATACAATGATAAAATATTGACAAATTAACAGATTAAATGCTACTTGAAATGGAACAGAACCGCTCCGAGCCTTTTCCTAATTTTCTGATCTGTGAAATCATAATTCATTAGGGGAAGAGAGATATTGTTGAGTTCACGAATTTTTCTGAAAACGTTTTAGCAATTTTTGCTAAGCATTCGCTGAGTTTACCGATGCTGAGTATATCGTAAACTGCGTGTTACGAAAAAACCAACACATTTTCGTGTTTTGACGAAGAGTCATTTGAATAGTTTGTAGTTTATTTAATGCAGTAATAGTTAGATAATTCCAGATGGAACAGGCATAGATAATTACGGTGTGCAACATGGTCTTATCTTATACATAAGTAACTTGTTTTTTAGAGAAAGAACGGAGCTTCTGGCAATTAAGGGGTCGAGGAAAAATTTTACGCCAAAACGTTTTAATAATATGTGTTACATATGGATCCATGCGAGTCTTTGGTCTAAAATAGCATCATGTTAAGAGTTGCTTGGCCTCCGGAATTCCTGGGTTATACATGCTAATATTGACATTTAGATCCAATCTTCATCTCCTGGTAAAAAGTACAGCTTCAGATTTTTAAACACTAGTTTTTATTTTTCATTTGATCATCCAGAACTACAGTGCATAGATGTGTTCCTGTTTGAACAACTGAACACAGAGACTGGATTTGAGATAAGACGCTGGGCCGTCTGCATACATTGCAAGTGTAATGATGGGATATGTTGAAGATGGTTAGAAAAAAGAGAGAATAATGTAGGTGCCAGCAGGTCTTCCGTTAGGATTTGCCGGCGTGTAGAATAAATATTATCATAGCGAGCTGGTGAGTGGTAGAATGCCTTTTTCTAAAGCCATGTTGCTGAAGAATAAGAATACCTCTTTCTTCAATAATGCTGTTAATTTGATGTAGAATGATTGCTTCAGATATTTCACTGAGTTACGGTAGCAAGTTAATAAGTCTGTATGCAGCAGGGACCATTCCAGCTTCAGAATCGGTGAAGCAATGACATATTTTTCAGTTGTATGGAAAGAGATGGATTTTCTACATGCACTTGATAATTTTCGTAAACTTACAGAGAGTCTTAGGATCTATTTCTTTGATCTCTTTTTTTTCTAATTTTATGTAATCCTGGACTTTTGTGATTTCTTTTTACTATATATCTGCTCATCTCTGATATTATGACTAAGGGAGATACTGTTCATGCACGTTCTTGAAAAGAATTTTGTATTGAGAGATGAAACTAGACTCAACTTTCTCAAAATCAGTGTGTGCGATCCTGTTGAGACTATTAAACACAAAAGCTAAACAATGAGCTAATAGAATATTTACAAAAACTTGCAAAAACATCCAGTTATTCCAAAAGTATTTTTAAAAGCCCTTAATGTAAAATCATGTTACAGAATATATATATAAATAAAACTTCATATAACTTACAGATCTCAAGTGTGGTGACAATTAGGATCTATCACATTTTAAATTTATAAAGTTATATGATTTAACGCCAAACAACAGTTGTTAGTTACATTCTGATTTCATTATTTCCTTTAGAAACGGACCCATTACTTGTTAAATACCTCATGAAAAAGAACGTATCCGTAACAGTTCTAACAGCAGACATTGAATCAACCATAAGTAAATTACTTCTAGAATATGATGTGATACAAGCGATAGTTTTGCATTCTCAACAGGTAAGTTGGTTACTTCAAATTTTATCTTTCAATTTATATCATTTCCAATTTACTGTGGAAGGTGGTACAGAAACGTTTTTCATACACATATTTATGGAAAATGCTTTATCTAAGATTTTGAGACACTGTATAATTTCTAGAAGTATGACTAAACGTAAAATAAAATGAAAATTTGAGCTACATGTAATTTTCTGGTGATAATTTGAGATAAGAAATTCCCATTTAAAGAGAAAACATCATGAGATATATGTTAGTATTTTGTAAAATTATAATCAGATTCTTTCAAGTGTATTAATTTATTTTTAAAAATAATCAGTCTGTAGCCCAAAAATAAATATTAGAAATTTTCTGTGTTTATACTTCCCATTGAAACACAAAAAGCAGAAGTGTTTACAGTTTACAGAGTGAATCATAAATAAATTTGATATAAATTAGTAAATTAATGTATATGATGAAAATTTGGAACTTCACTTTTTATTTCAAATAAAATGTGTATATATGTATATAATGATTTCAAATGCGTAGATGAAAGAAGTGGACCTCCCAACAGCTTACGAATACTGCGTAGATGACCGAGAAGACCGTAGTGGCTTGAAGGTGGCAGAGTGGAAAGCATGATGACGCAATTTAGCACAACATATCTTGAAAAATCACAATCTTTTATTTTTTCCATGCATACCAAGTAATCCTTTTTCATACAAGATATTTCTTAATAATATTTGAATAGAATAACTTCCATTTTGAAGTACGACGTCATCTTAAGCGGCAGCAGCATGGATGAAATGCGTCTTACCAGCAGGAGAGCTAACGCGGAAAAGGGGCAAGGTTAACAATCATAGGAAGAAGGCTGGGAGTGCGAAAGTTTCAGTTCACAGTTTTGGTTTAGAATTAATTTGATTGGACAAGAGGTATCTGCATTAAAACGTTACGTAAGATAGAAAACTCTGAAACCTGTGAGAAGAGATGAATTTAGGGGTAGGTCACCAAATTTAGAATGTTAATTTTGAGGTCGTCAATTATTTATTTGAAACAGCTATCATATTTTGTTATATCTTACATATATGTATGCGTGCATGTATGTGTTTGTATACATGAATACATATACGCATATATATACATACATACATACATTTTCGAATCCGGTCCCGATAACAGAAGATTACTTAAATTTCACATGATCAGTTTATGTCATTAGCCAAGATAGCAGTTATCATTTAACATCTAGTTACAGACGACGGTTGACGGTTGCATATTAGAATAATTTTATGGCCGTGTGTACTGGTGATTTTTAATTCAGCATTTTCGCCATCGAGTGTGGTAAAGTGGAGAAAACACCTGCGTATACATGAAACATCCAGAAAAGAAAACCTGAAAGAAATCACAGCAATATCGTTAATTGTGAAAGAGTTTGAAACGGCAAGCAGTTTGAGACAATGGAGTGCTATCGTTCTTCACTTTGAAGACTTAACTTTCCTTTGACACTATCTCATTTCTCCTAGCCACAGTACTGTTACCACATAGTGCTATCAAGCAATCAAATATGAAGCCATTTTTCTGGATAACCATGTGCATAAGATGTATGAATTCCTTTGTTTTGTTCCAAGAATTAAGTATTTTAACTTTTGCTTTATTTAACAAATGTTTTCTCCGAAATCGACAGATGCAAACTTAACGGCGTGTAAAATCTGTTTAGTGATTTAAATATCATGGATTGTCATGGATGTTCTACTGATAGCACGCTAGCTCGAAGATTTTCAGCGAAAAAGTTGAATTTTTGCTACCATTTCATTATAGCAAAAAAAAAGCTGGCATTTGTTACCATCAAATAGAGCTGATTAAACACGGTGATAAAAAATCTCCATTAGTTACTTTGGAATTAAATACTATGACACTTTTAGCACTTTAAATACATGGCAGACACACGTTTGCATCACTCAAGCAGAATATTTTGGAACATCTATTTATATTTTACAGTTTCCCGCCAAAATGAAATATGTAGATGATATAATTATAAATGGTATCGTGATTCTAAGTAATTCATCAATCAATCAGCCTCTTAAGCATTTGAAAAGTTTTCTTTCAAGGTAACAGAAAAGTCACATAAACAATTTAAAGAGTATAAAAATTGTTTCAGTGCGCCCCTTTGAATTACATGTTGAGATCAAAAGACCGCTCTATTTTTATGCTCGGTACTAACAAAAAATGTAATCAAGTTCAAAGTGAAACACTTCACATTATCTTGATTCACACAAGTTTATTCATAGTTCGACTATTCAAACTGATCTTAAAACTTACTGTTTTGAAGATGATGTAATAAAACAGTTAAGAAATTCCAAACTGCTTGAATCTTCCTTCTGAATTTGACCGAATATAAGTAATTACAATTCTTTTATTGAGCATCTTTATACAAAGAACTTTCACCAGCTCTCCTAGTGAAAGCTGATAACTTCCTTTCTTATTTTTGGCAGTATTTATTGCATAAGATTATTTTTCATTGCCTTTAAAAGGACATTATCATTGCCATAAGAGAAATATAAAATTATGTAAACAGTTTTCCGCAGACGACATTTGTTTAAAAAATGATTGTGTTTGCTCTAAATCTACTGTCAAAAGCTCATTAGATGTAATTTGTTCTTCTGCATTTAACTTCAGTAAATATTTCTATTAGTGTTTAATTTTCCTGTCATCAGAGGCAGCGAAAATGTAATTTATCACTAACGCTTATGTTTCATAAATAACGAGATACTTCTTATGACACGTATGTTCTCTCCTACATATGGCCGAATTGAAGAATCGTGTTTTCAAAATCCAGTATAACTGCTGTTATACTCAATCTGTCTCTGCATACTAATACTTTGAACTACTAGTTTGTGATTCATGTGCTGTTAAAAACCATTTGTAATCGTATAAAAAACGAAGTTGCTTTCCATTTCTTTTTGACATATATGTACAGGAATTACTCGCAAACTTTTCTATAAAAGATTCTTCTGCTGCAATCTTGATTGCATTATAGGACCTTCAAGAAAATTCGTTAAATTCCTTTTGGGTTATCATGTCTTCTTGCCGATATGGAACACGACAAGGATGAAGGATAGAAGACAGGAGACGATAAAAAAAGTGGTTTCTGTTTCAATTAAGTATCAGTATGTCAGCTACGCATGAAATGCCTCATAACAAGATGCAACACATTTGGCGGTACTACAAACGTAGGATCTTCAGACATTTCATGCTTTCCCGTGTGTTGTTTGTTTCTGCTGTTCGGGATACTGGATTGCCGACTGAATCTCCCTGCCTAACAATCTCAGATAATTTTCTATGGAGATATGTCAACTTTAAATTGCATGATGCTTAATCTCGTCGTCAAGAGCTTAAGCGCATCGTGCTATTTTCGAAATATGCCCAGTCAACGTCACTATGTTGCAGCACGTTGGACGACACTTCCATGAGCACAAACAACATTACGTTCATCCTAACGTAAACCATGTTTTTTAATGTTACTTTTTAAGATGTTAATATTATCGGTTAATTGCAATGAATATTCTACTTGTTCCTAAATATATGTGGGACTCTTTAACTATGATTATAGGGTACAAAAGGATCTAATGAATAAGAAGAGAAATTGTGGAGATAGTTACATTGTTTACAAAAGAAACTGAGATGAAAATAATAATTTCAGCAGAAACAAAATATCCAGAAGCTCAGTAGAAAAGGTATTCTTTAATGGAGCTTCAGAGTTCTGTAGCACAGGAGAAAAACTGAAATATTTTCTAGAAATGCGTTCTGTGCAGATTTCCATGGATAATATTTTATTAGGATCAGATAATATTTTATTAGGAGATCTAAAGCATTCTTTCGAGCGTGATATTACCGGCAATTGAGCTAATCAGAAGAAACAGTAAAGACGATCTGGACTCTTTTATAATATAGCGAGCAACAATGGATTTCTACTTGATGTTCGATAAAGATAGTTGCTTGAAGACGATAATCTAACAACATAAACAAAAGTCTGAGAACTGTTTGTTCAGTTTACTCGGAGTTGCAGCGGCTGTTTCCGAATTTGATGGGCCTTTAACCTGTCAAAATGTTTTACGGAATGAAACAAAATTCTGAGAACTTGTTTGTTCAGTTTACTCGGAGTTGCAACAGCTGTTTCTGAATTTGATGGGCCTTTAACCTCTCAAAATGTGTTACGGACGATTATTTTTGCACGAATTTCATTTACGGATTGCTCCACAATTCTCGGCAGTTACCTGTTTTTGGAGAAGGAACTTTCATCAAAGGTTTTTTAACAGAAAATTTTTTAAATTCACATTATAAGTGATGAAAATCATGAAGCCTGTAGCACAACCAATGGAGAATCAAACATGGAACTAAATTCGTGGAACTTAACACGGAACATGAAATTAAAACACATCACGTTTTAATGCTATGGTATGCATGCCTTCTTTCATTAACCTTCCAACAAATCCTATCAGCCTTCAACCCTCTAACATCAAAGGCCGTATATATACGGCCTAGAATACTATCTGTGATATCAGTAAGAACGTATATATACGTGCATATTAATAAATGTCAAGAAATTAAGGAAATATATTAAAAGTCCACAAATCTAGGTACAAGATACCAGGAGAATTTTTACATTAAAATCAAGAAAATAATTTTTTCTCATAGTAGTTTTGGGAAATTTGTGCTTTCTTAGTGAAACACCTGGCCGGTCAGAAGGTCAAATTGTTGAATATTGGTAATTCAATTCCATGTTCGTTTCTCGATTGATTGTGCAAGAGGTTTCATGATTTTCCTCTCCTATAATTTTAATTCTAGGTATTTTCTGTTGAGAAACATTTTATGAAAGTTCTTTCTCCAAAAGCAAGTAACTCCCCGAGAATTTTGGAGTAATCCATTAATGAAAGGTAGGGAACTCGGGTATGGTTTCTAACATATGAAATTCAATTTATTTTCCAAAGTTAAGTGGTTTCGTAAATTGTTCTGCTCTTGATAGCATTATCTGGGGAAAATTTTCAGTTTAACTTCTAGATAGGTAGCCTACTGATAATTTTGTAATAAAATTGTTCTGGACAAAGCTACTTTGGAGTAATCCATTAATGGAGGGTAGGGAACTCGGGTATGGTTTCTAACATATTAAATTCAATTTATTTTTCAAAGTTAAGTAGTTTCGTAAATTGTTCTACTCTTGATAGCAGTATCTGAGGAAAATTTCCAGTTTAACTTCTAGATAGGTAGCCTACAGATAATTTTGCAATAAAATTTGAGCAAAGTTACAATATGTTGCACTTGGCCTGCACTTTCGAAAAGCTCCTGTCTAATTCGTTAAATACTCTTTTTTGACAAACTATATGCTAAGTAATTCTGGGCATTAGCTACTATCTCTAATTTTACAAAATTATCTATTGCTAAAGATAATAAGATGCCCATCCAAAATGTATTATAACTTAATATTGGTATACATAGTTTAATATCATATTTCTTTCTGGTTTTAATAATGCGCACATTGAGTTAGCTTTCAATATCGTGCAAAGACTCAGTTTTAGATGTTTATAAATGAGCAGACGTAGAATTAAAGGTTTAAGTAATATTCGTCACATTATGCTAAGAATAATATATTACTTTAAAACATTTGTTTCAGATTGAAAATCGAAGTTTCTTCAACAGTTGCCGAATTAAATGGATCTTGTACCTACCAAGCATGTTATCGACTTATGCGTCCTCTTCTAAAAGCGTCGAATTCATGCAACAGCTATATATTTTACTTGTGATTCCAGGAACAGAAGGAACTTTCTTTATCCAGGCGAGTACATGCAATATTAAATAAATAAATCGTTTACAAGAATGCAAAAATTCTGAGATAAAATCCTTTACTGTTGCGAAAAATAACTCATTCTTATAAATATTTAGAATGAAGTAACGGAAACATTAATAAATAGCTAAAAATAAACTATAAATTAAACTCACTATTTGAGATATACCGCTTGCATAATTACTGTTGAAAATTTTGCAAACCACGGCAATAAGGCCGAGGATGATCTTCTAAGGTTTGTCCTACGTTTCCTAACAGTTAATTTTTAGTTAAAGTTACTTTCCTCTCCATTCTTAATTTCAGCTTACAACTTCCGGCCAGAACGTATTTTCAGAATCGCGGTCAAACGCAAATGAGGAGGAGAAGTATTTAACTTGGAAGTTCTACTGACTTCGTTAGAGAACCAGATATTCCGAGCAGCGTGCGTTTGCCTTTTAGGCTACTCTCTCTCTCTCTCTCAAGCTATTATTACGCTCGGCCGTACTTTAGGAGCTTCGCCAGTTTAGTCAACGTTAAGGGACCAACTCTGTTAGAATCTTAATAGCTTCGGCTATATCTTTTTCGTTAAGTTTTACTTCTTAGTATTCCTGAATTCAAGCCCAAGCGGAGACTTTGTTGTAAACTCCAAGAAGGAGTCGATTGCTAAATTTATTTTGAATAATAAAGGATACTTAATCAGAAATCAAATAACAAAAATCAGCGTTATATTTTCAAATTTTCACAGGACTAGTTTTGATGGTTTTATAGAACCACCATCATCAGCTGCAAAAGCGCAAATGAACGAGATAGGATATAATGATTAGATAAGATAAGAAAGCCTGGACCGAAGATAAGCTAGTGGCGCCATCTGCAGATGAAACCAGAACTAAAACATAATTTCTTTAAAGGCCGAAGGTAAAGAGGGATCGGAATTAGGATCGTTAAGTAGAACAGAAATTTTTTTTGAATGTAAAATGCCTCTAGAAAATCCAGTTCTCCGATAGAAAATGTTTTTGAATAAAAACATCTTAAAATTTCGCGGAAGGAACATATGAGGCATATGTTAGAAAAAATGGAAGCATGAAATCTTCTGTTGTTGTTGAAAAAAAATTGAAACATCCAATATTGTTGGTCTGAAAATCACTCTTTCAATTTTTCTGCTGCCAAAATTATTCAAAATCATCTTCCATTGGAGAACTGGATTTTCTAGAAGCAATTCACATTCAAAAAAATCTTTCTGTTCTAGTTAACGATCCTAATTCCAATCTAACTTTGCCTTCGGTTTTTAAATAAATTATGTTTTAGTTCTGGTTTCATCAACAGATGGCGCCACTAGCTTATCTTCGGTCCAGGCATTCTTATCTTATCTAATCATTATATCCTATGTAAAGAACGCTCCTGAACTCTACTAGAAAGACCTGTGATGCTTTTGACTAGAGAGAACGTCGTTAGCAAACTTCTCACATTACGAGTACTGTAATTCATTTTAACGCCTATTTTAAAGAACTGTGAATGGCAACGACTTAACTGAGGAATACGCATGCGTAAAGAGATGAGACTTCTGTTGAGACGCCTGTCAGTGAGAGAGAGTTTGGGAAGCTCCGCCAGCGAGCTGAGGTGTAGAGACTTTGTTTGTCGAGTGATGACGAGTACCATCTTCGTTAACGTCTCTGATCGTGTCACCAGCTCGGATATCTACTAAAGTTTTCTAAATGTATTAATTAAATGTTGTATCTGTGTCATGTTGTGTAATTAAAAGGATGCATCACCAATACCAGTATTGATTCCGTTTCACTGAAGCATCCACGACGTCACAGACAAAAGAAATAAAAAATTGGAGGTTCCACCGAGATTTGTGTGACAAGAGACCAGGTATGTGTTTTCCACAATATTCATTTCCAGGCCTGAAGTGTATAATGTAGTTATTTATTACTTATTCTGGAAATCAATTCCCAAAGCAGAAGTATCACGTCAGTGCATAGTACGAGTTTAAACACTCAATGTGTTTGGTTTATATATCTAACAAGATATTTTCCTTTTGTGGTATATTCGGGAAAACATTTTCCCATTAACACGTAGCACATCAGTGCATTTTATAGCACGTCAGTGCATACAAGTTTTAAAACAATCAAAGTGTTGCATTTATATATCTAACGAGATATTTTTCCTTTGTATGATAATGGCGAAAATCCATTCCCATAAATAAACAGCACATCAGTGTATTTATGTTTAACGTTTCGCTATAAATTGGTGTGATAGAATCTGAACTGTTTATTTTGTGTACATGTGAAAGCACATCAGTGCAATATTGCAATTTTCATTTTTAAGTCATTAGAAGAAAATTTATGTTAAATTCTTATGAAAGAAATAAGTTGTTGAAGATATTAAAAACTTGTTACTTTGGTTTTCTCATGAAAGCACACCAGTGCTGTATTTTAATATGATGTGTATTTTCTGATAAGTAGAATATTAAATTCTATCATCTCATTTTTAATTTTAAAGCTTTGAGCAGTAAAGAAATGTTCTAATAGTGTTCTGATTTAAACATGCGCCTATCGAATTTATGTAGTAATTGCGTTGGCCATGTGGATTGCCAACTAAAGTAGCTGTCATGAAAACGATAGTTAATTAAAGGTGTTTATATTTATTGGCGCCACTCTGGTTTTTTTTTCTGCCTGGCTGTACTAAATGAAAAGAATTTGTTATTAATTTTTTATACGAAGTATTCAGTAAGTTTGTTTATTCGTTTTATGTTTGAATGGAAATAAATCCACAGTGATTAATGCTTTTATTAACCTTTTATTTTCATTTGCCTAATTTTGTAAGAAAGAAGAAAAGTTAGTGTTTTTTTATATCTCTGATATATTTTTATGTGTATTATTTGTGAATAACTATTTGAGTTCTTATTTGTTTTGGGCAATTACTTTTGTGAAAATGGCATTTTTGGGAAAAGCTAAGAAAAGGGATCTATTCCTTGTCGCTTCAGAACTTGGGGAAATAGCTTTAGAAGATATGAAAGTGATAGATTTAAAACAATTAATAACGAATAGTAAAAATTATGAGGAAGAATTTGTTAAAAATTTGTTAGAAAGTATTATGACTGATAGGATAGAAAAGAAAAACTTAGAGAAGCAAACAAGAGCGATAAAATTACAGTTAGAACAGGAAGCTAGGGAGAGGGAATTTCAGATACTACAACAAAATAAAGAAATTGAAAAGCAACAGTTAGAACTAGAATGCCTTAAAGCAAAACAGAACACTGAATCTGCTAAAGCTGGAGGTGAAACGGTATTTAATCAGAATTTTCAGAAACTTATGCCCAAGTTTAATTTAAAGACTGATGATATCAGTTTATTCTTAGAACTTTTTGAGAGGCAAGCTAAAGTTCTAAAATTGCCCACGGATCAATGGGTGTCATATCTCATTGGTGTCCTTCCGGTTGAGGTAAATAATATAATTGCTAGGGAACCTGAAGAACAGGCTAGAGATTACCAACATATTAAAGAATTACTACTTGAAAGATTTAAATTAAGTGCGGAGAAGTTTCGGTAACTTCTTGTTAAGATTCAAAAAAATCCGGATTCTACGTGGTACGATTTTTATCACGAAATTAAGACATTTTTAGATGGGTGGCTTAAGGGATTAAAAATCGAAACATTTGAGCAACTCAAGGATTTAATGTTGGTAGATCAGATTAAAAGGCGCACGCCTAATGAGTTTAAGGAACATTTTATAGATGAATGGACTACGATCACTTCACCAAAACTGTTGGTGGGTAAAATAGAGGAATTTGAAGATGCGAAAAAGACGATGGTTGGGAAAACGAAATTGGGTGAAATCAAAACGAAAATATCAGGTAGACAAATGGGTGTTTTTCAGTCCACTGGTAACGTTTTCAAAAATAGAAAAAACCCTCAGGGCACACAATTTAAAAAAGATGATGCACGCAATGTTGGGAAAAAATCGGACTCGAATTTTGATAGGAGAAAAAGTGTTATGAATGTGGATCTTTTGACCATTAACGTCCTCAGTGCCCTAATTTTAAAACTAAAAAGGCAGATTTGTATCGGATAAGCGGGAGATCAGAAAAGAATCTGTTAGATCCCTATACGTTAAATGGAAGAGTGAATGGTTTTGAAGTACCTATTCTAAGAGATACAGGAGCAACGGTAGATATTATTTGTCAGAAATATGTAGACAGAGATAGAATGAAGGGGGAACATGTGTGGGTTCGACATTTGTTGGATGATCATATGACTTGTTTACCTGTTGCTGAAGTAGATATTGAATGCGATTTGGGTACAGTAACCACCAAAGCAGCTGTGATAGGAGACCACTTAGACCAAGGACGATATATATTAGGCAACCAGACAGCGGCTCTTCTCAGAGGAACTGAGAAAAATTATTCGTCGTATGTCGGTAATGTTAATGCGGTCGTTACTCGATCTCAAGCACAACAATTAAAGGAAGCGGAAAATTTATGTGAGACGAATCAAAATTCTGAGCAGAATGAGTTAGAATTGGAAGAGGAGGACGATGCTCATGAGAGGTTAGAAAATGGAGAGATATTGCCTCCTGTCGACCTCTGTGTCCCCACAAGTCCTGCAATTCAAATTGACTCAAGTACTTTCATTGATGAACAACAAAAAAGTAAAGAATTTGCCCCTTTATTAGAACTAGTAAAAAGCGGAAGTAAAACAAGTTATGGGATTAAAAATGGGGTTTTAGTGAAAAAGAAGGTAAATAAGTTAGGAGGAGAAGAACATTTAATTGTTGTTCCAGAAAACCTCAGAGAGCAAAATAAATCAATTTGTCATGAAGGAACTTCAGGTCACTTAGGAGTTCTGAAAACAAAAGACCGGTTACTTAGACATTTTTTCTGGCCAAATTGTTATAAAGACATTGAGGAATTCGTTAAAACATGCGACTCCTGTCAACGTGTAGGAAAAGGAAGTGACAAAAAGAAAGCACCGTTGGTAATAGTACCTGTGATATCGGATGTCTTTAGTAAGGTTAATGTAGATGCTTGCGGGCCTATGCCTACATCTACTGAAGGTAATAAATATCTTATTACAGTTATGTGCTTAGCATCCAAATATCCTGACGCCGTCCCGGTACCGGATATAACGTCGAAATCTGTTGTAAGTGCACTCTTGCAGGTATTTAGTCGGATGGGCTTTCCAAGGGAGGTTCAAACTGATCAAGGGAAATCTTTCATGAGTCGCTTAACCGTCGAATTTTTGAAGAGGTTTGGTATAAAAATTTCCAGAAGTTCGGTTTATCACCCCCAGAGCAATCCAGTAGAACGGTTCCATAGGTCAATAAAAAGGGTCTTAAAGGTATTATGTATTGAAGCTGCCCCGAATTGGGAAGTGCAATTACCTGCCGCTCTCTTTGCCCTGCGAACAGTAACGCATGATAGTACAGGATTTAGTTCAGCTGAATTAGTGTACGGGACCAACCTCAGAACCTCACCTGTCGCATTATTATATGAGAAATGGTTAGATCCTCAGGAAAAAGAAGATACCGTAATAGAATATGTTTTCGAATTAATCAATAGGTTAAAGAAAAGTAGAGAATTAGCTACAGAGAAAATGGAAGAGGTGAGAGACAAAAGGAAGAAATGGTATGACAAAAATGCCGTGAAGAAGGAATTCCAGCAAGGAGATTCTGTATTAGTATTAGCAGTGAACCAACCCCATAAACTCGCTCCTCAATGGAAAGGGCCGGGGAAAATAGAGAAAAGATTATCAGAAACAAACTATGTGGTTAGTTTTGAAGGGAATCAGGAAGGGAATAAAGTGTATCACATCAATATGTTAAAACCTTATCATAAGAGACCTGAACTTTTGAATATGGTGCTCTTTGACAACGAGGAGTTAGTTGAACCCTCGGAATTAGAGGAGGATTTTCCTTATATGTTAACCGACCCCAATGTGTTTGATTTTAATGAAATAATAGCAAAAGATAATCTTAAAGAAAGACTTAGTGATGAACAAATCCTGCAGTTGGGAAAGTTGTTGGTAAAGTTTTCTGCTATATTTTCGAATATTCCAGGGAAAACAAATTTAGTCGAACATGATATCGAACTAATCAGTGACAAACGCGTACAGCATAAGCCTTATAGAATGACAAATCGACAGAACGAAATTCTTAAAGTCGAGATTGAAAAAATGTTAAAATACAAGATTATTGAACCAGGACCCTCTGAGTATATTTCACCCATGATCCTTGTTGAAGCACCAGGTAGGGATCCTAGCCCGTGTATTGATTACAGAAAGTTAAACGAAATAACGCGTACTGAGTTCTATCCGATCCCCAATATAGAGCAACGTGTTGAAACTGTTGCAGCAGCCAAATTTATCACCTTGATAGACTTAACTAAAGGTTATTGGCAAATTCCGCTGACCTCTAGAGCGCAGAAAATTTCTGCATTTGCTACAAATTTTGGCGTATATAGGCCTTTGCGCATGCCATTTGGGCTTAAAAATGCTCCTTATTATTTTAGTAAAATGATGAGCGAAATATTGTGCGGATGTGAGAAATATGCGACCCCTTATTTAGATGATATTGCTATTTTTTCTGAAACGTGGGAGGAACATTTACAACATTTACATGAAATTTTAGAAAGAATAAGAAAAGCCAATTTAACTATTAAACCCTAAGTGCAAATTTGCACAAGAATAAATGCAATATCTCGGTCACATAGTAGGTCGAGGAAAACGTTCTCCAGCAGAACTAAAAATCGAGGCGGTTCAAAATTTTCCTGTTCCCACAACTAAAACTGAGATTAGAGCTTTCTTAGGGTTAGCTGGATACTACAGACAATATATACCCATGTTTTCTGCTATAGTCGCACCTTTGACAGATTTGTTAAAAGGGAATAACAAAAAGGGTAAAATTGTTTGGAATGATGAATGTAGTGAATCATTCAAATCCTTAAAAGAAAAGCTATCTAGTAGGCCTGTGATACATGCACCCGATTTTTCTAAACCATTCATACTACAGACAGACGCATCCGATCAAGGATATGGTGTTGTTTTAGCCCAAAAGGATGATAAAGGAAAAGAACATCCCATATTGTATCTCAGTAAAAAATTTACTGACAGTGAGCGGAAGTATTCCACCACTGAAAAAGAGTGTGCTGCAATTCTGTATGGAATAAAAAAATTGCAAGGGTATATAGATGGGCAGACTAAATTTTCAATTCAAACGGACCATAATCCCCTAGTATGGCTAAAAAATAATGCAGGTAGAAATGGTCGATTATTACGCTGGGCCTTAGCCTTGCAATCTTATAATTTTACGATACATCATAAAAAGGGAAGTGACAACTTAAATGTAGACTGCTTAAGTAGAAACTCTGTACATGCCAGTTAAATAGACTAGTTATCATTTCTTTTAAATTGTTTTGTTATTTGATTATGTATATTGTATTTTTTTTTAATTCATACTATATAGTAAATTGTTAGCTTTATTCTTACAGAGAAAAATTTTTGTTTTGGTTTTTCATATATTGTATGTGAATTTTTAAATGTGTTCTTTTTATGATGGCCTGGTTATGAGAGTGGAGAACCTTTGTAACAGTGTGGTTTAAAATTAACTGGTAAAATGTTGAACAATCTCTATTGAAACCATAAACTGTGAACTGTGAAGGTTTACTTCTCCTGTGTCCGGAGAAACAAAAACTGGAGGCGGAAGATGTTTGTAGCGAACGCCTGCCTGAACTTGTATTTTATCCCGTAGGAACTTTAAAAAAATTTTGTTTCCTCTGTGTCCGAGGAAAGCAAAATCTGGAGGCGGAAGGAGTTCGTCTGTAAAGAACGCTCCTGAACTCTACTAGAAAGACCTGTGATGCTCTTGACTAGAGAGAACGTCGTTAGCAAACTTCTCACATTACGAGTACTGTAATTCATTTTAACGCCTATTTTAAAGAACTGTGAATGGCAACGACTTAACTGAGGAATACGCATGCGTAAAGAGATGAGACTTCTGTTGAGACGCCTGTCAGTGAGAGAGAGTTTGGGAAGCTCCGCCAGCGAGCTGAGGTGTGGAGACTTTGTTTGTCGAGTGATGACGAGCACCATCTTCGTTAACGTCTCTGATCGTGTCACCAGCTCGGATATCTACTAAAGTTTTCTAAATGTATTAATTAAATGTTGTATCTGTGTTATGTTGTGTAATTAAAATGATGCATCACCAATACCAGTGTTGATTCCGTTTCACTGAAGCATCCACGACGTCACACCTATCTCGTTCATTTGCGCTTTTGCAGCTGAGGATGGTGGTTCGGTAAAACCATCGAAACTAGTCCTGTGGAAATTAGAAAATATAACGCTGATTTCTCTTATTTGATTTCTGAATTAGTATTTGTTCGGCGTGTTATTGTGTCTTAATTAATAAAGGATAATTAACTCTTCATACGTTTACGTTTCTATCTCTCTGAACTAAGCGAATATTCGCTTACCAATTCTTAAGTTCCACACAGTTGGCAGTAACTCCAAGGTTGGAATCTTGCAATTTTGCAAAGAAGGACATACGGGTCTTAACACTTGGTTCTAGAAATGTCACTAAATCGACCTACATTCTCCACTGCATATCAAAGAATCCGAGTAACTATAAGACATTACTATAAAGAAGAATTTTGAGAAGTGATCTGCTTGACATACTAGACAATCCGGATGTAAGGTAGTTGCTGCTTTTAGTTTGACCACCGGGCATGATTGCCTTTCGAACTATCGCTTTCGATTTGTAAATGTCTCTAGCCAGTATCCCCCGAACTTTCATTTAGTTCTATGTCTACTTCTCTAAACCGTCGTGTCTACTCTGTGGGAAAGCATCTGTGAGGGCTTTCCATTTGCCTACGTAATGTCTTGTTATGGACTAAATTTTACTTCAATAATTGGGAGGAGCCGAACCTATGCACGAACTTTTGAATTTTCATATTTTGTATTTGCTCCTATCTTTAATATCTTGTATCTGTATTTTGCACTGGATCTCATTTTTTCTTACATATCTTCTCTTTACTTCTGCCTGCCTTCCTCTTTACCTCTGCCTTTATCTCTGCTTGCCTTCCTCTTTGCATCTGCCTTTATCTCTGCCTGCCTTCCTCTTTGTATCTGCCTTTATCTCTGCCTGCCTTCCTCTTTGCATCTGCCTTTATCTCTGCCTGCCTTCCTCTTTGCATCTGCCTTTATCTCTGCCTCTCTGCGCATGCTGTTGCATGTGTTCCTTTTTACCTCTTCCTGTCTGGGCTTTAAACATAGTTTCTTTTTTCGCATTTGAAATAAAATATCCTTTTTCAAAACATTCTTCTTCTTCTTCATAAGCACCGCAGCTTGTTACAGGCCAAGGCTGTCTCTCCAAGTTTCGTCCATCTGACCCCATTCGGCGCAATAGCCTTCCATCGGTTAACTCCAGTTAACCTTAAATCTTGCTCGACATCATCTATCCATGTAGTGGGTGGTCTTCCTTTTCGTCTTACTCCCTCAATTCTCGAAAAGGTTATCTTTTTGGTTGGAAATGCATCATCGTATCTAAACACATGGACCAGCCATCTGATACGAGATGCCTTTACGGTTCTCACAATATCAGTTTCACCATAGTTTTAATATTTTTCATATAGTTCATGATTATAGAGAATCCTCCACATGCCATTTTGTTGTACCGGTCCAAAGATCTTTCTTAGGATTTTTCTTTCAAAAGTTGATATCAGGTCTTTCTCTGCTCTGTTAAGTATCCAACATTCACTTCCATAAATGGCAACAGAAACAAAACATTAAAAAACATTAATATATATATATATAAAATTCAAAAGGTTCTTTCATATTCAAATTTGTTAAAGCATAGTTTTTGCATTTTGACCATTCTGAGTGTTTTAGATATTTATTTAACTTAAAAAAAACTGAACAATAAATTAAACTGTATAGATCCCAGAACACAGTGGCGAAAGGTCCAAGACGTTAAATGTATGGGATCCTACATCTGGCTTCCAAAACCAGCATTCATTCCAGGAATGCATGCCGAAACCTTTGGGTCACCTTCGTATAGCGATGGAAAAACACTTTCCTTTTTTCACACCAGCGAACGAAACTCATCCCGCCTCTGGATCGGACATCGTTTTGCTCGATAGCCTGGCCAGCGTCCTAAGATTCAAGTAAGTATTAGAATTATTAATTGCACTACTTTGATTAACCCTGTACATAAATGATATGTGAGAATACTTTAAAAGTATTTAATAGTGCACAGTGTTAACAATTATTTTTTTCTTTGTCCTCCTTCTTATAATATTGTTGAGAATATTTCTGTTTATAATTTAAGTTTTATGTGTTTTGCCGTGTCATATGTTGTTTTGTTATTTATTTATTTATTTAAATCATTTTATGTAGCAATCCAGTTATGTTCTTTTGTTTAAACAAATTCGTTGCCACATATTATAGTGATAAGTGTCATGCATTTTGTTGTAGAGCTTTTAAATTTGAATCGATCGAATGTAAGAAATGTAAGGATAGCTCTTGCAAAAATAGATATACCGACAAAAAAACATTCTACCGGGGTAATATTTGGTGATTTCTTGCCAGCTTGACGAAATTTTGGGAGTTTATGGGAAACGCATTTTTGAAGCCCTAGAAGAAACTTTTTTCGAATTTTCCAAAAAAACGTTTGTAGAGACATCAGAGCTTCTGATGCAGGAGACATAAAAAATGAGCAATGCCTTCACCGAGACTCCAACCTGGACCTCTCGAATACGCGCCGAGTGTGCTAACCACTACACCCCGAAGGCATGCTGAAACGAGGGAGAAAATAGGGCGACTGGGGATTAGGAGACCTAATCGCCAAATCTTGATGGTGGAGAATTATCAATGACCACCTTCCAGTTCGGGCGCCAATGTAGAGCCATTAGATTAATTTGAAGCAGGAGATGTGAAATTTGTGCAGTGTCCTCGCCCCTGGAACTCTCGAATACGCGCCGAGTGTGCCAACCATTATACGACGAAGGCATGCAGAAAGAATGAGAAAATAAGTTTAAATTGTTTTCCTTGAGGAAAGTTTAAATTTTCTTAAGTTTAAATAAGTTTAAACTTTCTTCCTTGAGAATGACGGCTGCGTTGCAGCCGTGTATTAGTTCGAAATCTGCAGCTACAGAGCATGTGTAGGGCATCGTTCTTCCTTTTAGTTTTATATCAGTAAGGAAAAAATTACATTATTCTTCTGATATAAAAGCAAATTTTGCCGATGTAAAATCAGCTCAGTAGCAGATTTTGCAGTGTAATTACGTTTATGTTTATATTCTAAAATAAAACCCTAACATAAATCTAAAATCTAAATCCTAACATAAATCTCCAAACTAATATTACGAACAATTGCTTGTTTTGGAGTTTTTTTTTTTTTTTTTTTTTTTTTTTGTATGCTTTTTGTTTAATACTAAACTAATATTGCACTGAAAAATCTTTATATTTCTAACAAATAATCCGTCTTTTATAAAGAGATTATTTTTAACTTAAAAATGAGATTTTTAATAAAATTAGTAAATTAATAAATTACTCAAATAGCTTTCATATTTACATTTGTTGCAGTTACTTTTTGTGCCATTTAAATTACTCATTTTTAAGAAATTATTGATTAAAGTGTCCTTTAAACATTTATTTTACTCATAAATTCATTTCAACCTCCTTCAACATATGTAAAGAAATTAGATAATGAAGAAACGGCATAAATGTATGTATTGTTGCGTGCGTACGGATTCGTTTGAATTGAATGCACAAGTCCGATGAAAAATGGACAAAATTTATTATTTTCACAACAGAAATGCTTAAATTTCCTCAGATATTCGTGCAGCATTACAAAATAACACACTAGTTATCTTTTAACTACTCAAACGTTCAAAAGAACTTAATTCAAAACAGCTAACGAAAGCTAATCCGGGAATTCGCTACAATCAACAAGAGCAGTTTTATAAACAAACTCTTAAAACAACAACAAACTGTCTACTGACTAACAATTGAGAGGTGTTCCTCCTTTTTATAAGATTTTTAAATCGCTTTCTGGAACTTTCCCGAAATCAAAAAGAGATATTTATTTATTTATTAAATGTTAAATGCACGTGCTCTTGTATTTTTAATTTTTCCGGCTTAGCTTTCTCATAATATTCGTCACGCGCTGCACTGCACGGGGAATAAAACAATTGAATTTATAATTCAACTAACATTAGCTATTTAAATACCAAATCTGTAACAGTATGTTTCTCGCTTTGTGATAAAACAACGGTACCTTGTGACATCAAATTTTGAATAACATAGTCCTCCACTCGAATATGGGCATCAGAAGCCCAAATTTGGAATTTGTTTTATTATCTATTTCACATTTTATAAAACTTTAACGAATTTTTTATTAACAAACTCAAGTATTTCAAAGCGAGCAATGGCAACACTCTACAGGGGGGGGGGGAACCTTTTTGTCTCCAGGAAATTCTAAAGATATGCTCATCTTAAAATTATTTTACGATATTGCTGTTGAACTGAATTTTATGGGTCCAGTGCAAAAAACCTGAAATTTAATAAATAAAGGTAACACACAAAAAGTTAAAAAAACGCCCTTTGGACGTAATTTAAAATCTGAAACCTTTCCGGTTTTTAGTGCTTTGTCCCTGAGGGACTACTGTTTTTTATTAATTTTTTATTTAATAATTTCAATTTTTCCGTTTTTAAACATTTTAGATCTAAAAGTCTTTTAGGTTTGACTAAACCATGTTTATGTAAATTTGAAATTTCTTATATCATTAAAATTAAAATTTGGAGATTAGTTTAAAATTTGCTTTGGAACGTAATTTAATGAAGTTTAGATTTCAGATTATTCTTAATCGAGTACACTTTTTTATATGGCATTATCATTATACTGCTAATGATGACATTAAATTTATTCTCCAAATTTCATATTTAAATATTATTAATTCATGTACTCTGAGAGTAAGCGCCAAGACTGTGATTTAGTTTATCTCGCATTTTAACTTGGCATTTTAATTTACATACTTTATAATTTAATCAAATGCAGAAGGAAATTAGTTAATAATTTATTTTCAATGAATGATATTTTGAAAACATTGAATAACTTATCTATGAAGTGAAATACTTAAGACGTCTGCTACGTGTGTTTTATTACCCTGGTTTTTATATAGTTACGAGATTGTTCGTCCACCAGATGGTGCTTGGGGAGTTTTTAATGGTAGCAGCTGGAATGGCATGATTGGAATGTTGGTAAGAAATGTACGTATTTTAATCTAATGTGAAGTTTTTTAGTTATTTGTTGTCATATAGTAAATAAGTGAGCGATCCAAACTTATTATAAGTCGAATAAAATTTATACGCTGCGAGAAGACTGCCAGAATAAAAATCAAAAATAACATAAACACGACAGAGAACAATTATTTTAATGTTTCAAAATTAAAATTCTTTCTAAGAGATCTTTTTCCTGTATTGCCTTCTAATTAAAATGTTTTTTTTCTTCTTCATTAGAATAAAAAATCTGATGTGTACACCACATGACTTCCTTGTAGGGAATATTAAATTATAAGCTTTTTTTTTTTTTTTTTTTTTTCATATTTCATTTAAACTTATTGGATTGAATTAAATCTACTTCGTCGATAGCGCATTAACCACAATAGAATAAATGCACTCTTTAAAATTCACTAAATTTGTTTACGATAGCGACACTCTAACGCTAGGTTCACTTAACAGCGTTATATTTCGCTCACATTATAGCTCAGAATGCACAAAATGCAACTCTTTTCACTAATCAGCTTTTCTTCTGCAACTGTACCTTTGTCAGGCGGCTTAAGCACTACATTATTTCGCATATTAAGCAAACAACTCAAAGTGGACATTAAATGAGAGGAAAAGTAAAATAGTTATAGATCAAAAGAACTTAGAAACAAATAAGAGCTTATAATTTTTTAATCATTACATATGATGCATGGGAAGAGGAAACCAGAGTTTAAAGAAAAAAAAAACTGTTGATGGCCTTTTAAGTAACTGCATATCAGAAATAAAAAGTTGAATATATATTTTAGAATGCAACAAAATGTGAATGGTATTCTTGTGAATCTTAACAGTGTCTTCTAATTCATTAAAAGATTAAAATATTTCTTAGAATTCAAAGTATAAATTCAATTACAAATACCTTTAAATTGTATGTAGATTAATTCAAAGATCAAGTGTAAATATCAAAAATACATTATCTACCGGTAAGTATCAATAAGTACTTGGAGAGCTGTGATAGAAAAGAAAAACAAAATTTACTCATATTCAATAATTGGTAGAGCCTATATGAGCGGCAACTACAGACTCAACCCTCCGCGTCATGTTTTTTACAAATCTTTCCTTGTATGGTGGTTATTGGTATTTTCTTCTACTCATCTTGTAGAAGACATGTTTCTTCACCGATGTTGGACGGTTAAATTCTGCAATCCAGCTCGTCTCAGAGGTTCTCGATAGGTTTCTGATCTGAGGCTCTGGCCAGGCAAATTCATTCGGTTAACCCCATTGTCACCATGAGATCAAGATGGGGCTCGCAACATGACAGCTGGCTTTGTCGTTTCGAAAGTAACGTAAGTCCAATCCGGGAAACAAAACCACAATGTAGGAAGCATATCGTCATCCAAAATGGTACAGTACGCTTCGGCGTAACCATGTAAGTACGTAACATGTTACCAATTAGCAAAGCTCTTGGTAATGTAGCATCTACTGCATCAATTTTTTTTTTTCATTTAATATTCATTTATGCTTATGTGTATTTATATGTGTTTTATATGTATTCAGTTTAATTGTATAACTGTCAGTACACATTACAACTATGAGCACATTGTACTTGATAGTGACAGCACCTCCTTGCAAGCAAAAGCAACTTGTATTGCTCAAGATAAGTAGTCATCAGCATTTTACCCTTAGTCTCAACACTCCCCACTATGCACTTTCTTTCAGTATTCCTCACTTTACGTCGACAATTCCTGGAGGATACAGTACTAAGCTCTAGTTTGTTTTTTCCTGATTCCATCGACGAGATCAAAAAGGCTGAAGAGCACCTAAACTTAGTGGGCCAGTGGTTCTGTCGATCGCGAAAAGAAAGAAAGTACACGTTGGCGTTGAGCTTGTCATGAATTTGGACCAAAGGTCTCAGTCCTTACCAGAAGAAACACCCCCAGATCATAATCCCACCTCCGCCTAACTTTACTGGGGGCTCCACACATTCTGACAGGAGATGTTCTCTAGGCAGACGTCAGACCCTGACCCTGCCATCCGAGTCATAGAGGGTGAACCTTGATTCGTTGACCCGGACGACCCGTTTCTAGTGATCTACGCTTCACTGTCGACGTACTTTGCAACACATTAACTGAGCAACGCCACTGGACAACACGATAGGTCAAAGGCTTATGGACGGCAGCATGACCATGAAAATTAAGCTGATGTGCTTCCTTACGGATGGTATTCATCAAAATAACACTCCTGGATGCCTGTTTATCGGTTGGGTGTGGTTCTTCCGAATTTCTCTTTACAGCACCCGTCGGTCTCTATTTCCTAGATTCTCGGTATGCCGACTCGGGGCACATTCCGACAATCACCGCTCACCTTCCACTTAATCACATAAGTCACTGTTGATTCTGGGAAATTCAACTCGATAAATATAGCCTTCACTTTCCTTTTAATCCTTAAGAATCCTTAAACTTCCCTTTAAGGATCGGCTATTTCTGTGGTACCCAAGGATTACTCCTTTCTCAAAATCAGATAACTCTGCCTTTGTTGCATCTTGCATGCGACTAATCTAAATGTTGTTTCTTACGCGATATTTTACGGTCGAAGGCGTGACGTATAACAGGACCGAAGATAAGATATGGGTGAGCAAATACTTATTGGTAGACAGTGTATGATAATACCATGGATCTGTCAAAGATTAAACCTTAAATAAAAACAAGGAAATTTTGTTGGAAACTTTCTATGCCGCAACTTTGAACCTAAAGCGTTGAATCTGTACTATAAAAATGATAAATAAAGCATCTAAGTATTGTGCCTTAGGCAGCTAATTAAATATGTTTTAACATAAAGTTTAACTAATAAATGTGTTATCTAAACAAGTATTATCAATTTAGGCTTAGCATATAATGCGAGTATAATTTTCAGAACAATTTTTAGGGATTGTTATTTAGTTTTAGGGATTGTTAGAATTCTCAATGTTTTTTAGGTACGAGGTTATTAAAAAATGAATCGAATCCATAGAGATATATTTTATTAAGAAACAGAACTTTGATTTCTAATCGGGCAAATTATTGAATATTTTTCTGATAATGAAAATTTATTTCCTGTCTATTTTAAATATTCAGCAAGTTTGGAGATCACAAGCTCATGGCAGCTTGAGTTATGGATTTATGTGGACTTCGCTGAAAAGTTTTCAAATATTTTTTTCTCTGAAATTCGATACTGTCCAGGACTTGTTCCTTCACGCAGATACCCGATGTTTTGAAATTCTCAGAAAACCGCTGGATATTCGCTAAATCGAGAAAACAGCAAATTTTGATGATACCATTCTGAGTGGAAACACGCAACTGAAAGTTGAAGGGGACGACACGTCCAGAACACAGTAAAGCGACACGCTGGCAACTGTTCAGAACTTAGAAACCTAACGCTTTCAAAGGATCACTGTTCAGAAAGAACTTCAAAGGACTCAGTCCAAGAAGATGTTTGAGGATTTCGAAAGTGTTTCATTCTTTATTAATAGCCCTATAATAACTTTTCCAAGAATTTCAATTAGGTTACCTGGAAACAGTTTAAGCTTTACCAGTGATCTTACTCTCAAAAAGTTTCCCCGAGTTGACCTACTAGAAATACCTGTTTCAAATTGCTTCCGAGTTGACCTACTAGAAATACAGGTTTCAAATTGCTACAAATATATGCATCTTCGCTAGAATATATTTAGTACAAAAACTAGATTAAGAGATTATAAGATAATCACGAGAAAGTATTTAATACAAAATCCCGTTGAAAAATTATAATCAGCACTTCTTTGCAGGAAGCCGACGTTGCTCTGTCCGGCATAACTGTCACGTATCAAAGACAGCACTCTGTACACTTCAGCATTCCTTACGCCTTCGACAGGATTGTTTTCGTGACAAGTAAACCAGCTCGGAAACCGAAAACGTGGGCAATATTTTGGCCATACACATTGCAGGTATGATTTTCTTTAGATCCTGAAGTATTAGGGAATTAAATAGTAAACAAGGTACTTTAGATAACACAACAAACTTAAGTATAAAGCTTCTGCTTTATTGACTTCAGTCTTTAAAAGCAGATTTTGAATTACATTTAAAAATGTTAATTAAACAACCTGATATGGATAACACATGTTTTCCTTGTATGGCCTAATACACATCCTTCATTTAAAGTTATTTCCTCAAACTATTCTAATTTAATAAACCGTTCCCTCAAGGAAAGTTGAAAAGGACATCGAAATCTGCATATTTTGCAATTAAATACGCCGGTCAATTTCATTACTTAAAATACTTATTTAATTGTGTAGTATATGATTGGGAGTATGCGACTAAGACCAACGATTGCTAAAATAAAGGCCAAATGAGGACTTTTAAGCCTTTTAAGGGGGCATATATATATACATATAGAGAGAGAGAGAGAGAGAGATGTATATATACTTTCCCGTTGCATTATTACCCCCCCCCCATTGCAACAAAAAAGCGAAATGGATAACTAGACCTTATACTAGACCTATATACAAAAGTTCATTGTTCTATGACCGATAGTTTTCGAGTTATGGGAGATACATACTTACATACATAATTAGAGGAGTTACGAAAAAAGTGCTTTTGAATTCGTTTTAAATTCATTTTACAATCCATTTTGAAAAGAAAGTGTCTTTTAGTAGAGACGTCACTCAAAAAAATCCTCCGAATGAGTTCGGGAATGACCAAAATAGATATTTCTGTTAAAATATAATTCCCGAAATTTTTCGAGATTACAGTACTTCCTTTTTACTTCGTACAAGGAAATAAAAAGAAAATTGTAACATCTTTAATCCAAGACAGTATTTAAAATTCGACGCCAATAAATATATAAAGTGTAGGTTATCTATTATAAATGGAAGCCAAAGTCCTGTAGACTCAACCTGATTAATAGTGAGTTATCATTGTGTTTAAAACAACTCACAGAAGAAGGCTAAAATAACTTTTTTATTTAATCTTAAATTGAACAGAACAGGCGCAGTTTGTGTTACAGAGTTGCTACAGATGAAACTTTCTCTGTTTGTGGGTCTATAATTTGTCATAACAGAATTCAAATTCAAATGTATTAATAAAATTATTAACGTAGTCGGAGATTTCATATATAATAGACTAAAATAAGCTGGTTGAGAATTTTACCGGTGGGTATTTGGAAACATTGGCTAACGAGATGTCAAATTCGGAATGTAATATGAAGTAGAGCTAGCGAGAGAAGTCACAACAAGACGTGGCTGCCAGAAATCTGATTTATACATCTAAAACCCTCAGTTTAAATGCAAAGAACTAATTTGCATTCTGGTAAGAAATACGAAAAGGAGAAGTTGTAGTAAGTACTTAAAATATAATAACTGGTTAATTACATAAAATATCAAACAAAACAAATAAAATAAAAAATAAGAATTGGTGTATTAAAAATTCTAAGGAAGTTTCAGGAGGTCTGACATCGGATGTGCAACAAGATACCATTGATGCACTAAAATTAATAAATTGTTAATAATATCTTGTAAAAGTAACTTTAATGTTTGCTTTAAAACGTTCGAAAACACATAAAAATTCATGTTAATACTGAGGTTAACACAGAGTATACAAACCTAGAAAAGCCTATGCCATAGGCACAATGGCTATACAAATTAACCTCACACACCAGCTTATGTTTTTTTGTATAATCAGCTTATTTCTCAAGAAGAAATAGAATATACAAATAAAAATCACAGAAATAGAAAATTATGATATAAGGCTTTTAAAACTTTTCGCGAAATCTTTATTAAATTATTAACTAAAATTAAGGCTTTTAAGTAAATGGGTAAGATTTCAAGGATATCTAATTTGCCATCTGAAGAAGCTCCTTGGACAGAACCTTCGGAAGTCAAGTACAAAAATACTTGAGAAACTAACTGTGGAAGATTAATTTATTTCTCTTTTCATGACATTAAAATTTGTGTCCTTTAAATGCAAATTTTTTAATATTTGCTTAGTTGTTTCATGTATGTTAAACTACACTGACAAAGAATGATATGAATTCTCCAAAACATTAATGTAGAGAAAAGATCGAACAATGCATTTTTTAATAGCCAAAGGAATAATTTTGGGAAGCTTAAATGTATAAACTTTAAAATAACGTAATATAAATTGTTTGAAAAGATTTATCAAATTGACGATTAGAACGTAGTCGGATACCTTAAATTAGGAAAACTTTTTTTTTCTTTTCAAAATAGATTGTAAAATCAAATACTGAAGTACTTTAATTACTCAAAATAAATGTAGGATAGCAAAAATAATATTTTCGCGAAAAAATGTTCTTAGTGAAGTTGGGAAAAAACGCATGAAGTCAGTACCTTTCGTGCGGGTAGTAATCACCACCCAATTCTATGATTTTCTACCAACCTTTTGGTAGTTTTTCAAAGCATTCAGCAAACGTGGTTGCCGCGAGTCCAAAAACAATTCGACCTCATTTCGGACGTCCTCTGCAAAATGAAAGATAACATCAGAAAGATGTAGCAGAAGATCTCATTCGAGTCCGTACAGAGTACAATCGGTAAATGCAAACATATGTCGTCTTGCATTACCTTGATGGAACATTACCTTTTTGCGACGGAACTCAGTTCTACATGCTACCTTGATAGCAGCGTCAACTCAGACTAGCATCACATTGTACACCTTACTGTCTAGGGTTTTACCTTTTCCCAGGTACTCTTTGTGGATCGGCACCACGGCAATCCCACCGCATACAAAGCATGATCTTTCTGTTCGTCAAATTGCGCTTTGCGACGTTGCCGACGGGCTCTTCGGAATTTCGCAACTCAAGTGGGTCACTTGAAATTTTGAAGTTAGTCATTCGGTGACCCGCGAGTCATAAATTGCCGAGGCCTGCTCTACGATGTAGTTATTTACTTCATGAAGATGTCAAATTATAATATAAAATATTTAGAATTTCGTTTAAAAATATCCTAACAACGCGTCTTCTTTTTAGGTTTGGATAGCTATCGCATTCTCCATCATTTGCGTGGCCGCACTGCTAACTTTGCTGGAAAACGGAATTGTACGTAACTCAGGACAAGGAATCCGATTCCAGGATGCGGCATTCTATATTTTTCAATCTCTTTTAACACAAGGTAATATCTTTTCTAATTTTATTTTTATTCTTATGAAACTTTGTACAACTAAATCATTTTAACTCCATCAGCTTATAAGGTATTTTTCCCATCTTCTTAGCATGCCTTCGTGGTGTAGTGGTCAGCACGCTCGGTACGTACTCGAGAGGTCCGTGGTTCGAGTCCTGGTATTATTCATTTTTCACGTCTCCTGCTTCAAAAATACCTAATGTCTCTACAAACTTATTGAAAAGGACAAGATATTTTGAAACATTCCTTGTATGCACCTCCATTAAACTGCCAATCTGTCTTCAGTAACAAAAGATCAGAAGAATAGAATCCAGATTCAACTAATCAAATATGATTGTTAACAAGATTCTTAAACCAGGATGTACTAAAACAGACACAACAACATACAAAGGAACGTAAAGGTTATAACTTAATTCATTTACACATCCAAAGCACCATGACGGAATTTAAAAAAATTCATTTTCTTCAATAAATGAATTTTTAGAGAACTTGTACTAATTTTTTTTTTTTTTTTTTTTTTTTTTTTTTCATTTCAAAATTTTTGTTTTCTCATTCTGCGCTGATTTCAAAAATTTCATTACCCGAATTTAGTCATCGATTTTTTAATAACATTAGTACTCCATCCACTTATTTAATCTTATTTCATTAGAAATACTTTTACTATTTCTCAACTACAAATAAAATCAGTACTGAAATTCCTTCTGATTATCAACATCTGATAACTGCTTTCTACTTCATTATCATCTTACTGTATTATCGTTACTTCATTAGCATCGTACTGTACTGCGTATAGTATCGTACTTCATCGTCATATTGTACTTAGATAGAAATCGCTTTTCTGCCTTATTATTTGGTTTGGTTTGGTTTGGTTTGTCTGAGTATGGCAAAGCACTCAAGGACTACCTGCCGAAGCGGAGGGATGCCTTCGTGGAGGACTTTCTTAGTAAAATGGCTCGTACCCATATTACACATGGGGAAAACAACGAAAACGCTCATGCAGTCAGCCCATTCGCTGGGATTCGAACCTCGGACCAAACTACCAGTATTCAGCGAATTTTTGCTAATTACGTCCATTTAAATCTTTTAACATTAAAAATTAATACTTTAAAAACTAATTATAAATGAATTTTTTTAAACTAATGTGTTCATCCTTACAATAGCAGAACATATTTGAAGATACAAAGGGTTTTAACGGCTAGAAGCCCCTTAGCAGTATTGGTCACACAAAATAATCGCTGCACATATTTAGACCCAGACATTCAAACCTACTTGAGTTCTCGTGTCTTCCAGCAATACATTCGATTTTATAAGAAACATAGCAGAATACTGCAATCATTACAATTATTGATATTTATAAGGTGATCTCTGAAAATAAAATAAAATATGCCAGAAAATAAGATCTTTTACTAATTTTAATGTCAATTTCTGGAAGAATTTACATGGGTAACAGTTCCAGTATTATACAAGCTGCACAATATTCTTTTTCTAAAAATTCAGAATTAATAAAAAACAGTTTTTTGTTTTTTCAGGCTAAGACTAAATTTTTTTAAGTATTTACTTTACAGGCGTAAGCAAATATCTTACGGTCCAAGGCTGTGGTTCTCAATCTCTCGGGCCCACCAGCGGCTGAGCGGCAAAGACGCTGAACACTGGTAGTTTGGTCCGAGGTTCGAATCCCGCGAACGGGCTGGCTGCATGGGCGTTTTCGTGGTTTTCCCCATGTGTAACGTGTATACGAGCCAGTTTCCCTTAGAAAGTCCTCCACGAAGGCATCCCTCCCTTCAGGCAGATAGCCCTCGTGTGCTTTGCCATAATTAAATAATCCTCAATCTCTCGGTATTTGGAGTATTTAACTAATTCTCTTACCTCTGAACTTAATGCTTTAAGTATACTTCTGTACCCCAGTTGGCCAATTTTGTAAGTTCAGAGACCAGTTCTGAAGCTACCAGTTCCTTATATATCTTTAGAAACAATTTATTTCTTGTTCAAGGCCTCGTTGAGTCCAGCTAATGTATCATCGTATGTTGCAAGACTTGTAACATACCTGCGCATGTTAAAAGTCTATTTGTGTTCTCTCTGCACGAAAGTCTGAGTAGTTCCGGGCGACTATTAAAATAAATCTGCAGGTATCACCTTCAATCGAAACAAAATGGAATTCCATTCGAACGAAAAAAAAAAAAAAAATAGAAATATGCTATTTTATGTTTCCCTGAAATCCGTGGCCCAAGACGCTGGGTCTTGTGGGCCTTCATGAAAATCAGAATCTGAGGTGAACTATAAACGAAAAACGTCTTTCACAATTTGCTTAGCATGCTTTAAATTGTGAAATTTGTCAGAATATAACTTATTTGACGTTTTGCATTGCAATCTATTAATCAAATCTGGTCACATACTCTTGAGATAGCTAAAGTATATAACATTTGCCAAAACACGTAGGTCAGTCAGAAATTTGCACCTCTTTGTAAAAACTTTCTTTTACTTAAACTTTAAAGGCTATTTCGATGAAACTCTCTGGCGACAATTCAGACATTTAGCTGTATCGTGTGGCGTAGCGGCTTTTACGAGGAAATTTTAGTTTGTCTGATAATCACTTGTAAGCATGTCTGGACAGCTGAAAGTGGCGTCCAAATTAGAAATGCGTCCAGTGATTCGCTTTTTGTAGGTGAAAACGTGTAACGGCTGTGAAATTTATCGGCAGTTGCATGAGGTTTATGGTGAAAATGCTATGTAATGTCAAGCTATTGCGAAGTGGTGTGACATATTTAAGAACGGACGTATAGATATTGACGACACTGAGCACGATGGAAGACCATCAACTTCTGAAATGTCTGCTGGCATGAATGAATGCATTATTGCAAACAGACGCATAACAATAGCCGAAATTTCTAATGGACTAGATATTTCTCATGGAAGTGTGCATAAAATTACTGCCGATCAGCTTCAATTTCATAAAGTTTGTGCTCGATGGGTGCCTCGTCTACTGACGGAGGAACATAAAGGGAAGCGTTTTGAAATTGCGTTGAAATTTCCGCAATGTTACCAAAAGGAAGGAAATCAGTTTTTGGACAAGATTGTGATCGGAGATGAGTCTTGGATTCACCACTTCTCACCTGAAACGAAACGCAGATTCCCCAAGTGGAAACATTCCACTTCCCAGACACTAAAAAAGTGTCGAACTGTTCCATCTGCGGGAAACGGGATGCTGAAGCTATTTTCGGCAGAGAAGGTTTGCTGCATACAGATTTCATGCCGAAGGTTGCCACAATTAATGCAACTTCTTATTGTGAAAGACTAAAACGATTACGACAATCACTTAAAATCGACGCCCAGGTAAACTGTCGAAAGGCATTGTGTTCCTGCATGACAATGCAAGACCGCATGCAGCAAAACAAACGTGCGACCTTCTGAAAACGTTTAGGTGAGAAGTCTAGAATCACTCTTCTTATACCCCACACCTTGCAACGTGATTTGGTTTTGCTCCCATAGTAGCAGAACTTTCAAAGCATTTATGTCACTGGGATGACGAGGTGAAAACGGCAACCCAAGAATGGTTATCGGGCATTGGACGGGATTTCTTTGCAGAAAGCATCGACAAACTTGTACCACGCCTCGACAAATGCTTAAATAATGGAGATAATTACGTTGAAAAATAGATTTTGGATGGAACTTTAAGATACAAATAAATTTATTGTAAAATTTCTCTCCTGTTTTGTTTTCTAAAGCAGTGCAACTAACTTTTTGACTGACCCTCGTATATGCTAAAAATTATCAGATATTCATTATTTCTTATTTAACTCAGTTTTTATACCATCTTAAACCTAATTCATTCAATAGAGTCTACTATGTTTTATATGGTATAAACGATAAAAGCAATATGATTAGTACACATTTCACTGTAGTTTTCAATTCATAATAACAAAATCTGTTGATTTCTATTTATGGTTTTCTAGGTTATTACAATGCAAGTTACACACGCTGTCGAATACTGATGTCTTTTTGGTGGGCTTTTTGCATTACACTTGTAGCTGGATATAACGGCAGTCTGATGTCTTTCATGGCGAATCCGGGACTCAATCCAGCCCTCGACACAGTCTCACAACTAGTGGATGCAGTTCGTTATGGTCGAATTGCAGTGGGAACTATCCAGGATTCAGCAGAGTATGCCGTATTTAAGGTAAATAATATATTATTAAAATTCATCTATATTTTAGCTCGATAATACTTTGTTATAAAACAGCTGGAAATCGTATTAGTGCAGAATAATTTGAAAGAAATGCATCTTGGAAATTTCAGAATATAAACTATAAAATTAATGCATTAAATATAAATCAGATATGTTTCTTTCATAGTTATATTGAAACTTCTCAAACTATAAATACACCAGACTTCCTCATTAACTATTTCTTCAGCCTCCCAGACGGTATAGTAGTTAGGGGAGCCTGACTGCGATACCGAAGGTCCCGGGTTGCGCAATGGCAAACCGCACATTGAGTGGACCAATGTTAAACGAATTTCGTTTATTGCGCATGCCCAGAATAGAATTTGGCGCAATTTTAAAAGAGGATAAATACCAAACAGTTCGGAGTTCTAAAACTTGTTAGGCTGTAAGTTGCTTCATTAATTAGAGTGTAAATATCGATTGTAAACTACTCAAATTTTTGTTTAAGAAGGGTTACATAGTTAACCTAGTTACAAATTTAGTTTCCTAGCCTAGTTAACCTAGTTTAACCTTATTTCCTGTTACAAAACAGGAAACATTACAAGATGTATTAGTTGAATGCTTAATGCTTATTGATTATACTTATCAGTAATAAAAGCAATTGAATATTTACCATACATTCCATTCGTATATTCTTTAACAAATTAAGAATAAATTCAGTTTAAATTACTGAATTAAATTCAGAATTCAAACAACAAAAATCAGCGTTATATTTTCAAATTTTCACAGTGAAATTGCTGTGAAAATTTTAAAATATAACGCTGATTTTTGTTGTTTGAATTCTGAATTAGTATTTGTTCGGCGTGTTATTGTGTCTTAATTACTGAATTAAAGTCAAATAACTGATATTAAACAAAATGAAATGAAACAGCACATGCAATAACTACACACAAATTTCCGTAGTATTGCAATTGTAAACAGTAAAACCAACATGACTAACAGGCTTGTATTGGGTTGCTTCTGCCCCTTAGTCCCCAATATTTCCTCCCACGCCAAGGGTACACCATTGAGCATGCGCAGTAAGCGTAATTTGTTAACATTGATCAACTCAATGTGCGGTTTGCCACTACGCGCCCGGGTTCGAATCCCGGAAAAGGCATGGATGTGATTAATAAGGTCTGTCCCTTCATGCGAGGCAAAGGGGGCCTACCTATAAGTTGCCTCCATAATAAAGAGCCACTACATCTGGCCTTAAGAGTGGCTGATGCCTACATAGGCAAGTGCCCGCCATTGGGAAAAAAACTATTTTTCAAGGCATATTGAGCTCATTATCAGAAGAGAATGAAATAGTTATTCATACAAGGAGAATGCATTTGAACTTTCCTATTTGTGGAGCTCTGTCCAAATGTTAATAAAGTACATTCATAAGCTGTACTATTTCAAGTGCTGCTTTTAGCAATATGCCATAATATGTATCTTTGGTACGATGTTTTTAATGGCAAAACACGGTTGTGTAACAAAATGCAGCTGGCAGAAGACATGGGCATACAAAATTACGTTTTTAACAGGCTATGCTGCTATGGATGACCCCAAAAGAACTTTAAGAAATCCCTAGGACCTTAAGGAACAAGATGAGAGATCAGATAATAAGGTGGAAAGGCAAAGTGAAACCGCTGGCCTTTTGGGTTCTCGTATTATGTTCTCGAAGACCTTTCTATGTAGACTATGGTTTCTCAAATTATGAAACATGTATCATTAACGAAACATTACATTATTTTTGGTGGTATAATTTTACATAAAAGGTTTAAATAAATGTTCAAAATGAATATAAAATGACGCTCCTTCTGGTACATATGTTGGTACATGATAGAACATGCACTTTATTTATGTGGTACAATATTAATTTTAAATGTTTGAGAACCTCTGATGTAAATCAAATCATTTTCGAAGTATTTCTGCTCTACTTGAAATTGTCTAAATCTACGCTGAGGGTTAACAAATTTGTTTATCATACTCTCATGTTCCTCATGAATTGCTAAGCAGATCTTATTATTTGAGAAACTTCGGTTTCAAAGTAAAATGCTTCAATGATAAATAATATTCTAAATTCATAAATGTGGACTGGCAAACATAATGAAATTTGTTCCATTTCATATGGGTTTCGCTTAGTCCATGCTCACAAAACGCGTAATTCCATTTTCAGCTGCGCATTACCAATTTCATGCGAGCAAGATATGTGGAAACGAATGGCAGTCGATTTTGGAAGACCTGCAGCTATGTGTTCTGGTGCCCGTTAAAATTCAAATAGATAGAAATTTAAAATATTCTGTAAAATGTTTCTGAAAATTCCACGGTATGTGTATACGTTTTAAGGTATCCGACCACGTTGGGAGCACGTTTTTTCAAAAAAGTAGTATAGGTATACTATAAACACATTTCCTCATTTATTATCTACAGAGATGAATTATGGAATATCAAAATTTAATATATACTATTATTATCCCGCAAAAAATATTAAATTTTAAGCAATTTTAAAACAATTTGAAACATTCTATATGAAAATATATTATATTTAAAAAAATCATAGAATAATAAATTACATGCTTTTATCTAGGGAATGACATAGGATTTTAACGATATCTTAAATATTTTTGATAAATTCACTATGTCATTATTTAAATAACAGGCCATAATTTCAAAAATATTTAACATATAAATATTCTGGTATGTCATTCCCTAGATAACTATACATAGATTAAGCATACAAAGTTTCATAAAATAAATTAATAATAATTTGATTCATCTTGCACCAAGTGAGCCAGTTTTTAGAAAAAATAGATTTTGAGAAAAATGCATTTAAAGTTAAAAATGCTATATTTTAATTATTAAATCCTGACCCAGATACCTAAAACTCCTCGTATCTTTAGGTTATACCTTCCTTTTGTTCACATTTATCTGTTTTTCTATTTATACTTATCCTATTTGTTTTTTGTGGCAATTTTTATTCTGAGAAGTGAGTGTTATTTTGATTTACTTATTCGCTTCATGTCGAGCTTACTAAATCTCTGGATTGCATATTCACCATTTTTCATACCTATATAATTTAAAATATCTGGTAAGAATAAAAGCCCTCTGTTCAAGAGTATAACAGCTATATATGCCCCCAATTTGCGACTTTGTAATTCCACAATGGCAAACCATCGGTATAAATTTCCAAAAAATGTCATTAAAATTTTGTTTGCATTTTGTGTCTTTCTTTATAAGCACTTATATAAGAGCTTCTGCTCACATAGTTTTATATACGCTCTGAAAAATATTAATTGCATTATTTGGCCCAGTCCTTTGGATTTGTTTGTGTACACTCTTCTAACTGATACAGCTCGCTGATATTTACAAAAAATGTCTGGTCCATCTGGGCACTGACCATGTATAAGTAGTTTTGCACTAGACAAAGTGTGAAAAAATGGAGCAGTTACAGCACTTTCCATTCGTTGTTCCTGATTCTAACTCCATTTTGAAGTTTGTCAAGAAAGACATCCATTAGTGAGCGACGGTGAACCTTCCAGCAAGATATTTTTGTTTTTCCTTCAATTTTCTAACTCTGGAACGGGGCTTCTGAATATGACTTATGCGTTCATATTTAGTGACACTGCCTAAATATAAATATCTTTTACGTCACAAATCACTTTCAAAAGCATCTCCTGCCGATGAGAAACATTTTAATTTTAGTTCACTCGATGGGAATTGCTTTATTAATATTATTTTCAATTTCCTTCTCAACCCGTTTCATAAATTTGTTCCTTACGCATTTTCGTTTACAAACACGGCTTAGACGTTTTTATCACCCTTTATTATTATACTTTTAACTCGAATGTTATTAAAAATAATCAAAGACTAACATGAATCTAATTGCAGTATGCAATGTTTCGAATCAAATCAAGCTCATATGCTAGCCAGGACATAACACTTTCAGCATTTAATTAATAAAAATATTGCATTTTATTGGAAATAACTTCGTGTTACTGCACAGATTACAGATAACATCCTATTAATTCCCTCTCTTTAAAAGTCTTTACATTACATTTCAAAGGTAAAATATTGTTTGTGTTCATATTTAGTTCTTTTCAATCCTTTAAATGCGCACTTTCGGTGATTTAAATGCCAATTTCCGGTTTTTGCGTCTTTATGAAATTATTAATATCTCGGTTTCTAATTAACGTAGAAACAAAGGCAGACCAGTTTTGGAAAGCTAAATAAACAATCTATCCAATGAACGAATAAAAGAAAATTGCCATTTTTTACCAAAACTGGTCTTTTTCAACGTGTTCGGATACCTTGGAAGACCTGCAGCTATGTGTCCTGGTGCCCGTTAAAATTTAAATAGATGTAAATGTAAAATATTCTGTAAAATTTTTCTGAAAATTCCACGATATGTGTATACGTTTTAAAGAATTTTCTGATTACCCTAATCGTCTGTGAATGCGTAACTATGAAATATTCTGTTTGTTCAAAACTTGAATTATTTATTCATTGAAGACTAATTTGCGTGAGTAAACCTCGACGTTATTGTTTAAACCATGTGAAATGCAGACACAGCATTATTTAGGTTGTCATGACCACAGCATGTTGTTTTATTTCCAAGCTGTTTATTTTTCTGAAGTAACGATCTCCTAATTAATATTGTTACCGCAGTTAAATGCCAACACTGGCAAATATAACATTTTTAAAGTGCAACTTGATAACTAAAGAGCTATCTTAATTTTTTTATGTCAAAATTTGCACACAGTAGCCGTTTCAGCATAGAACATTTTTAAAGTGCAACTTGATAACTAAAGAGCTATCTTAATTTTTTTATGTCAAAATTTGCACACAGTAGCCGTTTCAACATAGAACTTTTGGTACTTTTCCGTTTTGCCGGCGCAAACGATAAAGTCGCCAATAATGGTACAACTGATGCCAAACGGAATATCTTCGCTGGTAACCTTTTACGCTTCATTTTCAAAACAAGTTTCAGCCATTTCTTATCAGCTTGACTGTTTCTTTCAATACTGGCATAACAATAACACAGAATTTTTCTAAAAAATAGTTAAATTATATACCCTAAGACCATTTGAGGTAATTCAGTCAATTAGGATGCAATCACACCGCTCACCCAAAGGCAAAAATATAGAAAAGGCAAAGTCAAGGGTTAAATTCATTCATTCTAATGAGAATGCACTAGCGAAGTAAAGCACTGCAGTTTTACATAATTTCTGAGTAAGCTATTCGTACGAATTGAAATAATTCTTGCATTTAAACTTGTATTCCAAATTAAGATTTAACTTGGAATTAATGTAGATAATTACTGAGAGAATTATATTTTTGTAGCGTACTTTACGTGAGATGAGATCACTTTAGGTCACGTGATACGAACCGGCGAATCAGGATGTTGAACCATGAAAGCACAGTAAATTCTTAAATTAATGTCTTTGTACAAATTTATTGTCTTTATTTATTGGCTTTTTGAAAAATTTTAAGTAATAGTAATATGTGTATGCCTTCAAAATAAAAAATGCTGAGAACTAAAATGCTTTGTGTGTATACTGTATGCTGTCGCCAACAAAGTCTGCTTGGCGAGATTTGCGTCGATGAAATGGAAAAGTACCGAACTTTTTTGTACGATGTACAGTATATTCCTGCGATAAAATCGCTGAACTCTGGTGGTTAGACCTGAGTCCGCTTCTAAGTGAACTGACTAGTTGCATGGGCGTTTTAGTGTGTAACGTGTGTACAAGCCAGTTTTCCTTGGAAATTCCTCAACGATAGCATCTATCCTGTTAGGCAGATCCCTTCCTTAGATGACGTTTCCGTCCGCGATATTTTTGCCACAATGTTTTCGGCAAGAACACCTCGTAATTTGCTTTGCAATAATCAATTAATTTAAACCAGTATATTCCTGCAAGTTTTGAGGGTTATATAAACTTAGTTCTTCTTTTCTTCTTTCTTTCTTATTACCTTCTTTCAGAAGTATATGACACAAAACTGATAAGAAAGCAATTTTTTAAAACGTTACTATGCCAGAACCTAAAATGCTCCCTAGTGGAATGTAAGAAATGTACCTACATGCAATACCTGCAAAACGAAAATATATACACTGTCTCAAAAAAGTGATGGGACACTTGTGCTTTACAAAAGGAAACTGCAATAAAATAAATTTAAAAAACAGGTAAAATTTTTTGTGGGTGTGTTTCATACTTAAATTTAGTAACAATTATTACATAACATACATTTTCTCAAAATATTAAAATATTAATTTAATAAAAATACAATTGTTTAGAACGGAGCAGAAAATGGCTCACTTAAGTGATGGGACATTACGTACTATGCAACAAAAATCGTCTGAAGTAAGGAATAAAAATATCTTTTGGGGTATTTATTTTTACTCAAAAGCAATTGCCAATAATTTATAAAATCGTCTGCAGTATTTCTCTCCAGTTTGTTTTGGAATTTTTGTGTTTTTTAGCTCTGTGCAGCCATGAATGCTAAACGAAAAGAAACTTTGCCTGGAATTCGAAAATTAATTATTAATTTGCATATTGAACGTGGAAAATCTATTAGAGAAACTACTGAAACAGTTAACCTGAGTCATTCAACAGTTTTCAATATCATTAAACGATATAAAAAGAATCATATGATTCAGGATAAAAGAAGACCTGGCCAACCATCAAAGCTATCCAATGGAATAAAGCGAATTATTGTTCGAAATATTTAAAAAAAAATCCAAGAATGAGTGCTCCTAAAGTTGCTGCTGATTTACAAGCATTATATGGAGTAATTGTTAATTCTGAGACTATTAGAAGAGTAATTCGATCTATTGGATATCACGGTAGAGCATCCAGGAAAAAATTCTTCGTAAGTGGAAAGAATAGAAAACTCAGACTGGCTTTCGCAAAATCCAACATAAATAAGAATTCTGATTACTGGAATGAAGTTATATTTGCTGATGAGAGTAAATTTAATATATTTGGTTCTGACGGTAGAATCTTGGTGTGGAGAAAACCCAGGGAAGAATTTCGCAAACAGAACTTGGTGCCAACAGTAAAACATGGTGGAGGAGGAATGGGGATGTATGTCGTCCGCTGGAGTTGGTAATCTTGTTTTTATTGACAGTATAATGGATCAGTACAAGTATATTGACATTTTAAATCAAAATTTGAAATCTTCAGCACGAAAATTGAACATTCATAACGATTTTAAATTCTACCAGGACAATGACCCCAAGCACAGTGCTTTGAACGTTAGACTCTGGCTGCTGTATAACTGTCCTGAAATAATAAAAACACCCCCACAATCTCCACAATTAAATCCCATAGAGAATATTTGGCAAGAATTGGAATCAAGAATTCGCAAACACACCATTTCTTCAAAACAACAATTAAAATCGGTGCTTCAAGAAGAATGGGGTAAAATCACTCCAGAAATCACAAAAAAATTAGTCTAATCCATCCCAAGAAAATTAATCATGTTTTAAAAGTAAAAGGAAATCCAACAAAATATTAAAACCTTTTAAAAAGTAAAATTTTTGGATAAATATTTGATGGAAAAGTAAGTGTCCCATCACTTAAGTGAGACATTTTCTGCTCAGATCTAAACAATTGTATTTTTATTAAATTAATATTTTAATATTTTGAGAAAATGTACGTTATGTAATAATTGTTACTAAATTTAAGTATGAAACACACCCACAAATAATTTTACATGTTTTTTAAATTTATTTTATTGCAGTTTCCTTTTGTAAAGCACAAGTGTCCCATCACTTTTTTGAGACACTGTATATGCATATTATACTGATGTGATGCAAAGTTCTAGAGTTTAAAACATTATGTTTAATTTATAATAAGTATGTTATTTAACTTATTCTTTATAAAGCTCTCCAATCAAAACGTAATATCATGCAGACGAACTATTAAATTATTTGCATTTCTTAAAAGATGAGTATCAGTTGTAAAATCTTTCATTGAAACTAAAATGAACTGTGATATTTTTAATGTATTTACTCAAAATTCAGTTTATTAAATAAATAATAATTGGAAGAAAAATAAGCTAGGTGTGAAATTTAAAACTAGGCAATAAAAGGAACCTTACTTTCAGGCAGATTTTGAATAAAATTGCCCTTGAAATCAAAAGATTTTTATTCAAAAACCTACATCATATTAAAAGCTGTTGCTTTTTTAGCCTAGTATAACAAAGAAATCTATTTCTATGCTCTGATTATTAGATGAAATATATATATCCATCTCAGAAAATACACTCTAAAAAAAAAAAAAAAAAAAAACGACGCACCAAGAAGGAATTATCCGAATGGGACGAAAATCGGTAGAAGTGATGTACATGTACAGAAAAACAAATTATTACAATTTGAGAAAAAATTGGATGATTTATTGAAGTGATAGAGCTTCTAAGCATTCTAAGCATTTTTTTTTCTATTCTAAGCATTTTTTATTTTGATGATTTATTGAAGTGAAAAGTCAGTAACGCGTTTGTCCACCTCTGTCCCTTATGCAAGCAGTTAATCGGCTTGGTATCGATTGATGGAGGTTGCGGATGTCCTCCTAAGGGATTTGTGACAAATTCTGTTCAACTGGCGTGTTAGATCGTCAACATCCCGAGTGCAGTGTAGGGGCGGGCATTATCTTGCTGAAATGTAAACCCAGGGTGGCGTGAAGGACAACACAACAGGCCTTAGAACTTCGTCGACGTATCACTGTGCAGTAAGGTTGCGACGGATGAAGGGGGAACCAAAGGCTCTTAGCATGAAATGAAATGGCACCCCAGACCATTACTCCTGGTTGTCAGCCTGTCTGCGGAAGACAGTCTGGTTGGTATCACACCGCTGTCCGGGGCGTCTCCAGACTCGCCTTAGCTGGTCATTGGTGCTCAGTTCAAAGCGGGACTCATCATTGAAGACTATTCTACTCCAGTCAGTGACATTCCAGTGCGAATGAGCCCGACACCACTGCAAACGGGCTTGACATTGTACAGAAGTCAATGGTAGTCGGCGCAAGGGGCACAGTGACGTCAGCCCCCTCTCTGTGAGCCATCTATGAATGGTCCTTTCGGTCACTGAAGCACTAGTTGCACATACAATCGATGGTAATGATGCATCTGGGGCTGTGAGTGCCGCTCTGACGATTGCTCGGTCTTCACGTTCTGCCGTTTTTCTAGGCCTACCACTTCCTTCTTGACTCTGTGTACGGCCATGGATCACCCATTCCTGCCAACATTGTCTAATAGCGGCATCGCTTCTGCTCAAATGTCGAGTTATTCGCCGATAAGACCGACCAGCTTCTTTGAGTCCAACTATACGACCTCTCTCAATTTCTGACATCTGCGCATATCGTTCGCGCACCTGTATGCGAAGCATAGTTACTCTCTACCAGAGCACACGGAATGAAATTCTTATAGAATTTATGACCTGGCATCGTAATTTCTCCTCTTAAATATCCTGACAGTTGAGCAGATCAGATGCGCTGTAGCGACAACCATTTATTCATTGGCAGCATAAATGCTGAGTTTTGGGTTTTCCGTCGAAACCCGTATGTATATCAATTTGTGTATTTGTGTTCAATTTGCTTTATATCTTCTCGGTGCGTCGTGGTGGTTTTTTTTTTTTTTTTTTTTTTTTTGGGGGGGGGGGGTTGTCTAAGAGTATACATAGCTAGAAAATGTTTTTTAATAATATTATCGACACTTAGCCAAAAAACTAAATTTGTAATTTTTACTAATTTCAGTTCCCTGTATTTTCTCTGTTGTTTTTCGATATCTTGTACTCTCCTTATAGTGAGACATGCTTGTTCTTTATAATGCAAATAAAAGAAATATGATGAAGAAATAATTATTTTGTTTTCTCAAAACCAAGCTCGCGTGAATCTTTTAGGGTACTTACTTATTATCGTAACCACCTTGGAGCAGTTTGGCGAATTTCATGAAAGAAAAAGAACAGCTACTTTTGTAAACAATTATATATTATAATCATACATATTATTGTATGTTTCAACTATATATTACATACATACATATTAGTGTATGTTTCAACTATATATTTATTCCAAAAGACAATTAATATGCCTAGTTACAAACGGGTTTTTGATGAAGTGGAAATTTCACAGCGATCACCATGAGAAAGAACTGGAAGCATTGTTCTTTTAACGATTTTAAGGGAAAATAACGTGTTCCTGCAGATATTTCATCTCTCTTCCTTCTCTTATAGGAAAATCTACAAATACAAATTTGAAAATGGAACTTAAAACAAAAAAAATAATCATAATTTTCCTCTAAAGAATCCTCTAACTTGGAATACAACAAAGAGAACGCACACGAAAATCCTCTTTCGACTTTAGAAAGTGAATATTTGTCATACGTTTGGTTGCTTGAATAATTGTTACGTGCGTGGTTACGAGAGTTTGGCGCATTTTGAAGCATTGGCGATTTCTACTGTTGTGGTTGCGATAATATTGTTAGTACCTTTTTAACATGTGGTTTCTGAAAGAGTGATTTTCCAGATTTCTGGTTTGACGTGGTGCTGATGATTTAACAACCAGATTCTTTCTCTTCTCCTTTACTGATTAATAGTATTTCAGAAATATCTACAATCCATTAGTGCTGCACTAAATTAATATTTTAACCAATTCCCAAAGCAAAATAAGAAACAATACGGGGGAAATATTTTTCTTTACAGTTATTTTGCTTCTTTAACAAAAAAAAAAGTCAGCTTTTTATTACGTGCTTTTTAATAATCCTTATTAACTTTGCAATATTTATCATATTTTTATTAAATATATTAATTAGCGTATTCGCAGAAATTAATAATAATAAATAAATAAATAAGTAATAAAATCATTTTTCATGCTTCATACAGCATTCTGAAGAACCAGATCTTCGTCTCCTACTTGAAAATATGGAATCTGATCCACATAATCTGGTGTCTCATGACAGTGATGGTTTGGTAGAGTGCTTACGTCGTCAATATGCGTACATAGGTGGCCAACTCACTGTTTGGGCAGATGTCTGGGACGCAAGATTGTTTTTGTTTTCACGTGATTTTTTCTTACAATACGGGTATGCAATCGCCTTCGCTCCTGGCTTCGAATACATCGAGACGTTCGACAGAAGGTAAGTTTTTACCATCCTCCCCCTCATATTAATAAATCATTACGTCTTTTTCATACATAAAAGTTATTTAACTTGATTTCAAAAGGGAAATCGCAAAAGGTTTTTCCGAAAAGCAAGCTCATTAAGAATTGTTATTTAACGTATTAGAAATACAACAGTATTTAGATATACAATACTTAAAAAGTGAATATTTAATTGGTTTCATAAATATGCAATATGCACCGAAATAAGCATTTAAAATCCAATTACATCTTCATTTATGTTTCAACAACCTCAATATTATCGCAAATATATATTTCGTATTTAATCTTCCTAGTATTCATTAACTCATGCGTACTCTTTTAGTGTTAAGTGCTTAACACGTCTAACTATTCACACCCGAAATAAAATATGGTGAAAGATAATTTTCCTGCACATTGGTCAAGTCGATTGGGTCTCATTCTTCTCCTCCGTCTTCCTTTACGCAGTAAAGAATGAAAAAAGATATAACAGTTTTTTGCGTGTGTTTTCGTGATGTTGGTTAGCACACCATCCAACCAGAATCAATGAAATATTAGAGGTTTGAATCCCAGTGAGGGTACAATTAAAAATCTGGTGTGCACAGTTTGACCTAAGAAACGAAAATAATAAGCTTTATTTTCCTTAAGTTTCTGAAGGGTCTGTAGTGTCATCGTAATCCAATCATTATATTTCGCAAATAAACATCGAACATTCAAATGATCAAAGGTTTAAGGCAAATGAGCTGGAATTGCGATTGTTTTGTATTAGCTGAGAAATGCTTGGCGCCAGAGCGGAATCTTGGCTAATGGCGCATGCGCCGCCGGAATTGGCATTGAAATGTATTGTGTGAGAAACTTGATTTTATGGTACATTGGAAGTTGCGATTCATATGTTACGCTGTAAGGTGAAACTTATACAAAACAGCGATCTCAGCTAATACAAAATAGCGATCATAGTGCGCATTTATAGTGCGCAATTCGCAAAGTATAAAACCAGTAACAGAGGTGGAAAATGTATCTTTTTTGTTGCTGCCATTGTATTTCCATAAAGAAGCAACTAAAGATGCCATTACGACAACATCGAAGACATTACAGACAACTAAATGACTTCAAACATGGTCGCATTGTAGAGTTAGGTGAAGCTGGGTGGTCATACCGAGCAATAGGCCGCCACCTACAGCATTCGGACACCGCTGTGCAAAGATGTTGGCACCAATGGTTGCTACAAGGAAATTGCCGACGAAATGAAGGCTCTGGAAGGCCAAGGAGCACAAATGCGAGGCAAGACAGTATAACTGTTCGCCAGGCCCGAACCGCCCCAGCGGTATGTCTGCTATTCAACGCACTATAGCCACGGCTATACCTCTCATGGTACCGTCCACCGTCTCACGGCGCCTGTCTGAGGCGGGGTTACGCTTACAGAGGCATTTAAGACGTTTGCCTTTGACCCCACAATATCAGCCGAGTCGTCTGGAGTGGTGTCGCATCCGATCATTATGGCTGCTATCAGAGATGAATAGTGTTCAGAGATGCTATATAGTGTTCAGAGATACCGCTATAGTGTTCAGAGATGAATCCAGCTTCACTTTTGAAACAGATGACCACCGCGTTCATGTTTGGATAGGACGGCGCGAGCGGTCCCAATCAGCCTTTGTAAAACAAAGGCATACAGCCATAACCCCTGGTGTGATGGTGTGCGGCGCTATTTCTTATGATAGCAGATCATATTTAGTCATCCTCCGTACATCTTTAACAGCTCAACGATATGTTGATACCATTCTGCGAACGGTTGCATTACCCTTCATGGCACGTCATCCTGGGGCAATTTTCCAACAAGATAATGCTAGACCACATATCGCTCGCATATCTTTGAAATGTCTCCGTGCGGTTGATACTCTTCCTTGGCCAGCAAGGTCACCACACCTTTCACCAATCCAGCAAGTCTGGGACATGGTTAGCCGCCAGATTCGGGCACCACAAAACATCGCAGGTCTGGAGCTACAACTGACGAATGCCTGGCAGAATGTGTCGCAGGATGACATTAGAAACCTCTACCACTCCTTGCCTCGACAAATTCAAGCATGCATTGCCACTAGGGGCGGTTCGACCAACTACTAATCTGAACACTCAATAGGTGATTGTGAGCCGTGAACAGGTACTATGACCTTGAATTTTTTATCATTTTATTATCTGTGTATGAGCTATACACATATTCAATTTCATCAATCATGGTTCCTTTATTCTTCCTTCATGGTGCTTAGATTTTTTTCAAAAGAGTGTATTTAAAATATGTCAGTTTATAAGGTATTTTCTCCCTCCTTTCCGCATGACTTCGTAATGTAATTGGAAGCATACTCGACGCGTATTCGAGAGGTCCGGGGTTCGAGTCCCGGCAAGGGCATTCATTGCACATTTTTCACATCTCCAGCATAAAAAAAACCTAATGTCTCTACAATGGTGCCCGAACTAAAAAGATAGATTTGGCGATTGCGTTCTGTTATCCCCAGTTGCCCTTTAAAAGCGGGGGGTATATAAGGTAGGTAGGTATGACGCTGTCCACTCTCCTGGCAAGACCAAACTCGCCTTATGGCTTTTCAAGACAGGGCACGAAGGAAAAACATAAAAGGCAGCACAACCTGAAAAAACGAAGTCTCTAGCAGCAGCCATATTGGGTGTTCTTTGTTATTGTTCTCTTCCAGTTTCGATCAGAGTTTTATTAATTCTTCCAATGATCTCTTTTGCTATGTTTTTTGCTTCATTTCCAGTATAAACCAGGTCTCGAAAGTCCAACTTGCTATTGCTAAGGTCTTTTGCTTATTCCCACACTTCTACATAGTGTCTGTTATTTTCCAGCTTACTGCATAATAAACAGTTTGCGTTTTCTTGAATTTTAAATCTGTTTCGGTAAGCCGGGAATCTACCGCGACCTGAAAGGATCTGAGAAAGGTCTTTATCAAAAGGGAGGGAGTATATAAAATATTTTCTGTCTCCTTCCAGCAGGAATTCGTGGTGTAATGGTAGCACAATCGGCACATATTCGAGAAGTCCAGGTTTCAGTCCCGGGGAGGTCATTGCACATTTTTCACATCTACTGCTTCAAATAACCTAATGACTCTACAAGTTTTATTTTTGAATTTCTGTTACGTTTTATTCTCGTTCATATGACATAATTACTAAAATTTCAGGACATGAGCATTTATAGAGATAACATCAGATTTACTCAGTTCATTCAATTCAAGAATCACCAGTCTCAACGCATTTGTAAAAGTGAAGTTATGAAACATTAAACGAGCGCGTTATTTCCTTTGTCATAACTAAAAACTTTGCAGAGTTCTGTGATGTTAAATTTTTTAACGTTATCAATTTCAAATTCTTTTTTTCTAAAGTGCAATTTTTAACTTATCAATTTCTATGAATTTCAATTCATTCAATTCGAGAATAATAAGATTTCTTTTACAGAATTCTGCAACTTCGGGAAGCTGGACTCATTCAAAAATGGATAACAAGAATTATCGAACGAAATCAAGTGAATGGTCTCCTGAAAGATGACCAAGTGATTCATAATAAAGATGAAGAAGACACTACTCATATACTTCGAATGGATGATGTCCAAGGTGCATTCACTGTGCTAGGCATAGGTTTGGCTCTAGCATCTCTAACTTGTTTTATTGAATGGCAAGTGAAAAGGTGAGGATTTAAGCAAACTTTATTCAAGTAAAGAACTTTCTACGTGTCATTTTATTAATCAGTAACAGGCTTTCAAATAAATCCCTAATACATTCATTATCTAAAATGAACACTAAAATTGCTGTTTAAACATGACAGCGATTTCTATCCGATCCTTATACATTTACCTCATAAAGAAGGCACATTATGCCTAGAAAAGTACATGTATGACACCATACCTTACTGCAAATTATCAGGGCAAAAGTATGCTTAAATACTATAGTATAAAAAAAGATTTAAATCGCATACACAGGATCTAACAGTAAAACCTCTAATATAAAAAAGAAGAAATAAAGGCAAGAGATATAAGTGACCTAATTTATTGGGCTGTAGTTTTATTAAAAAGTATCCGATTTCAATGCGGTTTGCCGCAAAAGATTCAGGAAGAATGAAAATTTAGTGTGTTTGTCCCGTGTTTTGATTTGTAACGCCGAAATATCATGGGGGTATATTGGTCACACAAATTGTGGAACCAATATTTTTCGAGGGAACAGTAAACAGCAAGCGCTACATGCACATTTTTAATGAATTTGTAGAACAGCTTGATGTCGTGGAACTGACTGAGGTGCATGACACATGCATGATGGTGCTACATGAACATGTCATGGTTACAGCATGATGGTGCTACATGCCACATGTCATGGTTACAGCATGATGGTGCTACATGCCACATGTCAAAACAAAGCATGGATTTAATCAGGAGTTTGTTTGGGGACCGCATTATTTCCAAAGGTGTATTGTCTATTCGGTCACCAGATCTATCATCCCCAGATATCTTCTTATGGGTTTTTCTGAAGGGCCGTGTTTATCGCGATAAACCACGTATACTGGACGAATTTCTAGGGCCTCCTAGAATTTCTATCACTGCCGACATATTGCGGAGTGTTGCAGCCAACATAGAACCGCGAGTTCGGTTATGCCTACGCCAGGAGAATGGTCATTTTCAATACCCTACTATAAAATAAGTGATTATAAATCTTTACTAGTCACGTTTTGTACACCACATGGCACTGAAGAGTTTTTAACAACGTTTTATTGGCGCAAGCCATCTCTCTTTGGATAACATTTCGCGGTTTTCGTTATTTCTTTCTTACTTCTTTTTTTTCGGCGTTGCACATCGAAAAAACGGGACCGGATCACTAATTTTCCTCCTTCCTGAGTCTTTTCTCGTAAGACGCATTAAAATCGGATGCTTTTTTACAGAACCACAGCCCAAAGAAATGGGTCAGTTCTAAAAGAATCACACTATATAATATGCTAGATAGAAGAAACAAAATATGCCATTTGTCATCTGCAATGCAGAATTATCGTAGGAATGAGCTAAGATAATAGATAAGACTAGATATCACACTACAAAATATTGAAAGAATTCTTTTCACATTTACTCATGCCAACTCTTGATGACATTCAATGGCTCCGCAGACATCACATTTTCTAATTTCCCCTGGGACCATCAAGAATGTGAAATTTTCAAATATAAGTCTCGGACTCTTTACATGTCATGGACGAAACTCTGAGAAATTACATGAAAAAAAAAAAAAAATTCTGAAAGGTTTCAGAGTTTAAATTACGTTCAAAGGGGCTTTTTTTTTAAACATTTTTTGTGTTACCTTTATTTATTAAATATCATGTTCTTCGCACTTAAACCATTAAATTCAGTTCAATAACAATATCGGAAAATAAGTTTAAAATGAAGAATTTCCGATACACAATTCTACGACGCTGAAGATAAAAAGGTTCCCCCCCCCCCGTAGAGTGCTGCCATTGCTCGCTTTTAAATCAGTGATTTTGTTAATAAAAAATTCGTTAAAGTTTTACAAAATATGAAATAGATAATAAAACAAATTCCAAATTTGGGCTTCCAGATGCCCATATTCGGGTGGAAACGTCCGTTATTCAAAATTGGATGGCTCTAGGTACCGTTGTTTAATCACATTTATAGTGAACCAACGCAAAATGCCAAAACGAAAATAATAGCCCTTCAGAGAAAATTGCTCCTTTTAACTAAAAAAAAAACCTCAGGATATGACAAGGCAGCTATGCACAGCTTCGGAAGGTATAACTTAAAATATACTCGCTGCAAAAGCTGAAATGATGCATTCGTCGAAACGCGCATCGTAGTTTTATGCTTTTTTTTATTATTTAAATATAAAGCATAAAACTAAATTACATAAAATTCTTGTGTTTTAAATGTTCTATTTGACATCCCTTATTCTGAACTATCTTTCGACACCGAAATTTCCAGGATAATAATGCCTTTTGAAGTGGCAGAAGAGGTATTCTATCCCATTCCTCCAGAACAGCTTTCCAGAGTCATGTTAGGGTTTTGGGACAACGTTTGGATAATGCAGTTTTTAAAAGTCCGAAAGCACAAAAATCGATAGGTGACACATCAGGAGATTTAGTAGGGATATCAGTGAAGGGTATGGCCTTCATACCAGTTTTTTGTTCCATTTCTTTTAGGAAATTTACAGTGGATTTTGATGTGTGACTGCTAGCTTTGTCCTGATGGAGTCTCACAGATGGATGGCACTGTGGGTAAAGCGATGGCATTTCATTCAGAAAAAAAGCTGTTGTTTTATTATTTAAATGTAGATAGTAAATTAATTCACACGAGTATACTAGTAATTGGCATATGAAATAACACTTTTTTACTATGGGATATCTGGGAACTAGTTAAAAATATTCACCTGTTCTGCGCATTCACGCACAACTCCTTATGGGATATGTTATGTTTAATTAGTCTTACTTGAATCACTGACCAAGAATTTGAGCAGTTCGTTTATAACATTCCTAAAATCAATAAATCAAATAAATAAATAAAGGGTTTTGCGTTCTAAATATTTAGTTACTGTATCTACGTTTCGAGAAATAAATTACCTATTTATTTATCTTTCTAGTGCGTCGAGTGTTTTACTTAATCCCTTCCTATAAGCCAAACACACTGCACGAATTTGCTACAGCAATACTCATTCTCGGTAAGACAATCAATAACGAGGTATATGGTAGCTGGAAAGTAAACTCGATTTGCCAACTACGTGTAATCTCATAGATAGCAGCGAACGAACTAAAATGAAATTATAGGATACCATCACGACTCTTACATTATATGATAACATTGTTCTCCGATGGAATATCATTTGAATACAGTGATAAAGAATTCTGTATTCATGAGAATGAATCGCACATTACATTCGAACCTTTGAACAATGCAGTTAAAGCACATATTGTAGCACTGCTGCCTATATTACTTCTGTTTCATATTTAAAAGTTTTCTACCAAATCCTGTACTCTGATCAAATATTTATAATATGAAAAAAAAATATGCCCATTATCATATCAACAAAACTAATGCCTCTTTGTTGGCATAGTACCAGAGAAGCCAATTATAGCCTTAGCCTGAGAAAAGAATATGTATTGTTCTTTGGCCGTTCATAGACGGTCATAGGTGGTTCATAGACGTTCTTTAGCCTGAGAACGAAGGGTTCCATAGTACCTTTGCAGCCGGCGCGCACACAACATAATGGTTAGTAATGCTGACTGCCAAGTGGAAAGGTCAGAATTCGAATCCCAGAGGCAAGGATAATTTATTAGCGGATAGTGCTTGTGCAGCAAGGAGGCATTCAAAATACAAAGCCAGCCGAAATCCTCTCAAGAGGTTGGTGGTAGCGAAAGAGATCCTTCCTACCGCAGGGTGGAAGCTGAACACTTACCTAGGTATAGCAGTATTACAATCATCTATGGCAATGGCACGTGTGTCTAATTGGTGGACGGCGGGCCACAAGAAGCCCCCACGGTAATTTTATGTGGCCCATGATGGTTTGAAATAAAATGAACACAGAAGAATATGTTAAGAAGAAAATATCACTTACGGGAGATCAATACCGTGTGGCTCTTGGTTCATCCCGAGAAAACAAGAAAAAATGTTTAGTTATACTATATTAATTTATTGTGACTCTAAAGCAAAAATTCCCTGAAGTTCATATTGTCGAATTTCACAAATACCTGCCTACCTGGTTTCCAGAAAGTCACAAATTTTTCACCATGCTTGGTAGTACGAATCAATGTGAACAAATTTTCTCATTTATGAAAGGAATATGTCTCCAACGAAATCCAAAATGTAAAGTCATTTTAGAATTTTTCGATGTCGGGAAACTGGAAAAGTCCGCAATGCCTTCTCGAATTCCATACCTCCCGATTACGTGTCGGACATCGTACCAGTTACACGATGATGCTATGAAGAGAGGAGAGAGAAAATACCTTATAAAGTTAAAAGGCATTCACTTCTGAAAATCGCTAGTGCGAGCACCATGTCTCCAGACACATCTGAAAACTCGTTGCAGAAAAATGATTACAGTTATTAGGAAAGAAACAATAGGTATCGATCTACTATCAAGATTTCGTTACACTTTATGAAGAGAACTACAGTATTAGGTAAGATTTTATATGTTTATCACTTTTAATATGTCATTTAAGCATAAAAATGGCATTTTTTTCGCCAAATTTCATTTTACGTTGCACTGGTTGACTCACATGTAGGCTCAATATGAACCTGTATTCATCATTGAAAAAACATGAAAAGTGAAATATGAAATTACTTGCATAAAATACTTTAAATTGTAAATTTAAAAAATATATATCTATTATGGTGGAGTATCCTTCTAGTACAGAGGCTATTCACACATTTTTTAGACGATGTATATTGTATTCACAAAACTAAATTACATAAAATTCTTGTGTTTTAAATGTTCTATTTGACATCCCTTATTCTGAACTATCTTTCGACACCGAAATTTCCAGGATAATAATATCTTTTGAAGTGGCAGAAAAGGTATTCTATCCCATTCCTCCAAAACAGCTTTCCAGAGTCATGTTAGGGTTTTGGGACAACGTTTGGATAATGCAGTTTTTAAAAGTCCGAAAGCACAAAAATCGATAGGTGACACATCAGGAGATTTAGTAGGGATATCAGTGAAGGGTATGGCCTTCATACCAGTTTTTTGTTCCATTTCTTTTAGGAAATTTACAGTGGATTTTGATGTGTGACTGCTAGCTTTGTCCTGATGGAGTCTCACGGATGGATGGCACTGTGGGTAAAGCGATGGTATTTCATTCAGAAAAATTGGCAATAAAATATGTTCCTGATAGTATTTGGAGTTAATCTTGACATTTTTTTTTGCACTCTCTTTAGTTTTAACTTGCCATTATAAGAAAAACCAGCAACAATCATGAATCCCTTAGAAAAACTTTCTTTCGATTCTTTGAACCAGGTACTTAAATTTTTTTCTCCCCTTTTATGAATAAATGGCTCTTTTTTTTGTTACAGTCATTTAAATACACCCATGCTTCATCTATTGTGACAATTGTTTTCCATTTTTCTTTGTATAAATGTTTCTCATATAGAAATCTGCAGCGTGTCCTGCGTTGAGTGATATGCTTTGGAAGAAGACGATGCACATTGCGTTTTTTCGCTTTCTTAAGATTTAAATCAACGTTTATCATTTTGTTTACAGTGGACACCGAGCATTTTAATGATTTTGCAACTGTCCTTTGACTAGGGCGATTTTCTTTTAACATTAAACAACGTCCCTTTGCAATAGTCGAAGATGTCCGTTTTTTCCTTGGATACTTGTTTGGAATTTTTGTCCCAGTTGAGGCTCCAATTTGACGTTTTTTCCTTTCTTGTTGATGATATTACCTATTGACGCTTTAGATATCACAAAAACATGACTCTCACATCGATTTTGGATAACGGAGTATGCATATTTCTCTTCGGAAAGAGCGTAAATGTAGCCTTCGAACCATTGCTTTGTTAAATTCGCCATTTTGAATTTAAAAAAAAAAAAAACTCTCAAGCCACAGATGATAATTTTGACTTTTAAAAACATAGCACAATTGCAATTACTTCTTTTGCAGCAAACGATTTTTTATTACCGCTTACCAAAATCGTCTAAAAAATGTGAGAACAGCCTCTGTAGCACCTGGTGAACAATCGGGACACCACAAAAAATTGCCACACAAGCACCCTCTAACCTTTTAATGACTCTGCTTCCATAATACACTATAAAAGACTTTTTTAGACCAAGCTTAAAAGCATTTCCCTACCCTTGCCCTACACTAATATTCCAATATACTTCAACATTCAAAACATTTTAAAGAAATTTTAGGAAAATATACGCAAAAGCAGAATATTTTGGCAGAGAAAATCTAAATCCTTAATACCTGTGTTATTTAAATAAATTTTAAAATCTGAAGATTTGTTTAATTTTTCAACCCACAGATTGAAAAAGAAAATTTGTAAATTTTATTGCATCTAAGGATATTTTATTTCGTGCACTAGGATGTCAGCAAATTCTTAACTACTATGAAATAAGTACTTTAAATTTCTTGTATATGAATGTGTTCATAAATTTAGTTTGATTTTAGATGTTTTCTTAAATGGTAACTTAATCTATTGGATAACTTCAATTTTGGCTGAATAGCAATACAAAACTAAAAAGTAAGTACATAAATTACATCTTCGCATATTTCCAAACTTCTTTCATGATGTTTTTCTTATTTGAAAAATATATAACTAAATATTGAATCAGGCCAAATTAATGAATGAAAAACATACACAAATCAATAGCAAACAAAAATACAATTTTATAGCTTTTAATAATATAAATATTGTATTTACAAACATATTTTTTTACTTTAGTTTTTGCAGCATGATTCAAAAACTTCTGATTTATGATAATAATGTAAAAGTATGCAAGATGTCCTTTCTTTGAAAGACAATATAATAATATTTGTCTTTATGTCTGCTTTTTAATATGCTATGTTTATCATTTAATTTTCTTTTTTGAAATAGCATACATCGTACATTTTTCTCCTCTTAATTTTCAAGCAGTAAAATTAGTAGAAAAAGGGGGCAACATGCGAGTAAATACGGTATTTATAACTCAAAATTCACTGATACTTGCTTTTTATTTCTAATATTTTTCGAAAGGCTACAGCTTCATCCTGCGAAAAATTCTATGGCGGAAATATGCATACAAAAAATTTGCAAGTACGAAAGGCTATTTTTTTAACTAAATTCTAAAAAGATCGCAGATAAAAATGGGAATAAGGAAAAAAGCTTTAATATACAAAAAAAAAAAAAAAAAAAAAAAAAAAAAAAAGGTACATACTACTATTATTTCTTTTTGAAATTACCTTCTAGATTAAAATATTTGATACAATGCATCACTAGTCATCATGTGTCTTACTCACAGAATCATACCAAGGCAGCCTATAAAACAACTGAGGAAAATTCCACAACTTTTTTTATTTCTGTTCTGATCTTTTGCAAACAGATAGCTTGAAATTTGTGGCATCATTTTATCACAGCCATTTTTTCATATATATGTCATAATCTATGATGAATCTCATTGCATTTTAGTCTTCGGAACGAAGAAATTTAATTAAGAGAATGAAACTTGGCAGGAACATTGACTTGATCAGATAATCTTGCATGTGTGCTTCATACACATGAATGGCTCATATGAAGAATTATAGAAATATATAATATTATACCACAGCATATATATAACTTTTTGCATACAATATCACTATCTTCATTCCCAAATATATATTTAAGTTATTTAAAACTTAACTAAAAACATTTCTCCTATTTAAATACTCAAGATTTTCTCCAATATAAAATAAATATTAAAGGAGTTCATTTTGTCATTTGCTTCCCAAAGCAGATGAAATATCTGATGACAAAGAAAATAATGATGATCTACGATTTTGTTATTACCATCAAGGATTTACCAAAGAATAAAAGTCATCTTAAAGTTTATACAAATAAAAATGAAGAAATTCATCAAGAAAGAAACAAAAAAGAAAAATCCGAAAGGGTTCAGATTTTAATGGTTGCTCAAAAGGGTTTGTTAAGGATTTTTTATGCTTCCGCTGAGTTGCAGTCTACCAGTGTTGCACTCGCTCTTGCTAATCATTTTTTTTTTTTTTTTTTTTTTTTTTTTGTCTTTTTAGCTTTATTATTAAGTACCATCTTCTTCGCACTTATGCAATATACAGTTCAACAGAAAAATTACAAAAAATTTTAAAACAGCATATGCTTAGAATTCATGATGCAGTGTTGAGATACATTTTCTACGTTTTTCATCAGTTCTCAGTTCATCATATAAATGTTCAGTTTTCTGAGTAAAATGGCTACCAAAAGATTTTTAGGATATGTTGGAGATACATCTTTTCCAAGCATAACAACTTTCTACTTAATTTCCAAAATTAATATATGCCTGAATAACATACTCTGAACTAAACATTCCCCTGCTCTAAGCTCAGAAGTTAATAAAGAAAAAATTGATTCTCAGTATGAAAACATGAGTGCACATGAGTACAGCTGCAAAATAAGCCTTGTGTCTTTATTCATGGCTTCTATTCCAAAAGTGAAGGAAATCCTATCAGGAACAAATGAATTTTAATTTATTATTATCATTTTTATTCATTATTTTAATAGGAACTATTATTTCCATCTTGTACATGCAAAACGTTTGTCCAGTACTAGACAATATATTTAAAGTATTTTATGTTATTAATGCTTCTTCAGATTTTCCTTCAATAAGTTCAATGACCCGAATATAAGCCTACTGAAGATTTGACTTGTAAAATAATCTGTTATACTTTCAACTACCAAAATATAATGTATAACAGTAACAGTGTTATATATAAAATATTCATAAATAATTGTTTCCCTTTCAGGAAGAAACCCAGTAAACAGAAAATCAGGATGAAAACAAGAAGATGGAGGTGATAAAAGAAAAGTACCAGACACTACATTAACTGATAATTAGGTGATATGCAAGAGACAGTGAAAACTTTTCTACTCCAGAATCGTATGGCCTGATTGAATTCATTTCCTTTTGACAAAAACTGCCATAACAGCAGCTGCAACAATCAGGAACAAGCTTAATAGTGCCCTTCTAATAGAAATTTTTTAAACAAATTACCTGTTGAACAAAAGACCAATAACAAGCTATCTTCACCTCATTAGTTGAGCCATAAATGACTTTTCCAGAAAAGTTTTCAAAGGCACAAAGAAATACACAGCATTAATTACATGATTTTTGACTTCAGAGACATTTTTAGAGAACCAATGATGAAAATTCTCACAACCAATAATGACTATAGGGCCAAACAAAGTCTCCCACTAACATGCTGACTGCTATGCGAGTTTGTAAGAAAATCTCCTTTAGGCTGAGTGCTGCTACACCATTCATCTATTGTTTCTGACTGTAGGAGTTTAGAACATCTTGAATGAAACATTTTAGGATATGCCTTCAGTATACAATCCTTCCTCAAGAACTGAAGTACCTAAGAAAGGGTATGAGATTCGAAAATTATTTCTTCTTTTCCAAATATTTTTTCTGTTGTGACAAATAGTTGAATTTTTTTTACGTGTGTTCAAATTGTTACCCCAACAAGCAAAGTCTAAAAGAAAAATGGAAGGATAATTTTTAAATGAATCCTATAGCACTGGAAAAGAATTTTATAAACAAATTACCTGTTGAACAAAAGACCAATAACAAGCTATCTTCACCTCATTAGTTGAGCCATAAATGATTTTTCCAGAAAGGTTTTCAAAGGCACAAAGAAATACACAGCATTAATTACATGATATTTGACTTCAGAGACATTTTTAAAGAACCAATGATGAAAATTCTCACAACGAATAATGACTATAGGGCCAAACAAAGTCTCCCACTAACATGCTGACTGCTATGCGAGTTTGTAAGAAAATCTCCTTTAGGCCATAAGTGCTGCTACACCATCCATCTATTGTTTCTGACTGTAGGAGTTTAGAACATCTTGAATGAAACATTTTAGGATATGCCTTCAGTTTACAATCTTTCCTCAAGAACTGAAGTACCTAAGAAAGGGTACGAGATTCGAAAATTATTTCTTCTTTTCCAAATATTTTTTCTGTTGTGACAAATAGTTGAATTTTTTTTACGTGTGTTCAAATTGTTACCCCAACAAGCAAAGTCTAAAAGAAAAATGGAAGGATAATTTTTAAATGAATCCTATAGCACTGGAGAAGAAGCTCCAGTGCTATTGCAAAGCTTACAAAAATTCGAAAAGTAGCAATGAGAAACAGTCAAGATTTTTCAGAAATTTAATTATAAATGAAATTAAATCTTCAGATTCCGATTCGAATACTGATAAATGCAGCGATAATAAATGTGGTGTAGATATTACTGGACATATTTTATAAGAATTGGTTGTTTAGGGAAAAAGAAAATTTGATACCAAAGAAAGCACAATATAGTTTAGTGAAGACAATGAATTTAGCTGTCAGCAACAATAATTTTTGTTTGTTTTTTTCAACAATCAGTTTTTCAAATACCTACTTTACTCCATAAGTACTCACAGAACTGTCACCCAGATACAGATGACGGGGTCTAATCAGAATTTTTGCCATCACCCGAATATAGGCGACATGGCAGTCAAAGTGTTAAAAGGTATCCAATTTCTGCTTCATAAACCTAACAACATATAAGTCTGGATTGCCATATAAAAAGATTAACCTTTCATAGAAGTTATCAAACTATTTCATTTCAATTATATGTCACAACCAAATTACTAGAAGAAGATAAACATCCAACAGTCAAAGCCCTCCAAAGTATCCTTCCAAAAAAACAATAATAGTTTCAAATTAGTTTACCATAAATATATTTAATCCCAAACGTTCCATGTTCTACACGCAATTTTAACTGCAATGGATTTCCTTACTAACTGTATGGCTCGGTTTAGTTTGGTTTATTTAATTACGGAAAAGCACACTAGGGCTACCTGCCTAAGGGGAGGGATGCCTTCGTAGAGGACTGGGAAGCGAAACTGGCTCGTATACACGTTACACATGGGGAAAAACCACAAAAACACCCACGTTGCCAGCCTGTTCGTGGGATTCAAACTACCAGTGTTCGACGACTTTACTGCTCGGCCACTGGTGGGCCCTGTATGGCTCGATCATGAGTTTTACATTGCCTTAATCGAGACAATACACATTATAAGTATGATAGCTGTAGAGCTGAATGCAAGCATTTTGAAAACTTCCCATAATGCACGCTACAGTAGATAACTTTCAGCTGAACTAGAAACAGATTTTACAAATATTAATAAAAAGTATAACATGTAACCATAATCAGATTTTGTTTAAATATAAAATGATGTAAAGCAATTAAGTTTAATAAAATATTATGCCTTTTACTTAACTGAATTATTTAATATATGCAAGGCATATGAGGCAATTTGCCTCAGCTCCATCCTATTTCTGATTAAGAACACATGAGGACATGAAATCTGAGATTCTTGTAACCCTCTTCTCCAACCACCATCCTCTTGGAAAGACTTCTGAATCACAGACATAAATAAATCTCTACAAGAACATTCATGTTTGGTTTGAGATTTAAATTCTGTGCCAACAAATGATAAATGCAGTCACCTTCAGTTAAACAATATACTACGAGAACTGCTTCTGCAGAATTAATACAGTACAAAGTCCGAAATCCAGACTGGTCGTGACTTCGATTCCGGATTTGGGATCTTTCTGGATAAAAGATCATCCATTTAAATCTGGTAAGATGGCATGCAGAAATTATACAATTAAAAATATGAAATCGTAATTTATGAAATAAAGAACAATTATGATCTAAACGGTATCAAAATTTACAAAAAAAAAGGCTTAATATTTATTAAACATTAAAATTTCTTTCTTAAACTTTATTAAACATTTCTTTCAATGTAAGTTGTTAAAGATGCTTCCACAAAAAAATTCAAAAAGTTCCTTTTTCTTGTGTCATATACAGTGAACTTTCCAATGCCATACTCCTCTCATAATTTTGAGGCAGATATGCCTTTATTTATTTTTTGCAGCAATTCCACTTTTTGTTTAATGGGCATCGAAACATGGTTTCACTTTTTTATCGCCCACATTCCTTTCGAAACTCTTTTCGACATAATCTAAAGTTTAAGCTTAGTTTTTATAAAATTGCTGTAATAATAACAGTCTGCAAAAAATAATAAGCTGGATAAAATTAGAAGATCAGGGAGCAGTGCAGCCTGCTACGCTAATTGAAATGCCTTAGAATTGGTAAAGATAATTTCAGCCTAGCTTAATAGCATTTGTTATACATTACTGGCTGTGTATCACAAGTTGGCGATGAAAGCCAAGTTGTTTCGCTAAATTTTCTCTTGCTCCTATTGCGTGCTGAATTAAGCTTGAATTGTATTAGTTTAGTTATTTACTATACCTACGTTTATTTCTTGCACATGCTTCAAACAAATCAAAGTCCTGAATAAATAAACTCCCACATATATTTAAGGCTTTATATAGGACCGCTGCATGATACCGCCTGGTGCAGTCTCTACGAGTCCTAAATTCTGCTACAAAAGTTCTAAATTTTCATCATGCCTAAACTTTGGATCCCAGTGCTTTCCCTAAATCATAAAAACTTCTCATCCCTTAATTTTGCCCCTCGGTGCTTCCCCAAATTCCAAAAATTTCATCTTCCCTATATTCTACCACCATTTCTGGGTTTATGGAGAATAACATATCAGTTATTCTTAATTAAAATAGCACTAAATGTAATCTTTTGGCCTGTGAGTTTAATTAACAAAATCTATTTTTAGCATATAAAAAGAAATTTTTGTTTAATTTTTCCTCGGCAAAAATTTTTAGAGCTTTTAAAAATCTATAATCATCGCCAAGCGTAATATTAGCAGAAAAGGTTGCTTGTTATTCAATTACTAATATAAAAAAATCTGATGTGTACACCACATTACTTCCTTGTACGGAATATTAAATTATACGCATTTTTTCTTGAATTTCATTTAAACTTATTGGATAGAATTAAATATACCTCGCCGACAGCGCATAAACCACAATAGAATAAATGCATTCTTTAAAATTCCCTCTAGTATTTGTTTACCATAGTGACACTCTGGCGCTAGATTCACTTAACAGTATTATATTTCGTTCATATTATAACTCATAATGCACAAAATTTATATCATTTAAAGAATAGAATTATCTAATCGTTGCCACATGTTCTATTCAAATGCTATAATAAAACTAGAATGATGTATAAAAGAAACAAAAGAAAAAAGAAACAGTTTTTCACAGACGATTCAGTATTTCTCATTCAATTAATTCAGTTCTCACTTCACGAGAAGGCAAAAATACATAAAAACTCAAAATATCTATAATAAAAATTACAAAGTAAATCTTAAACACTTATTTCCTCGAAAAAATTCCAGAAAGTATTAAGCATGATTTAATTGGCAATAATAACAAATGAGGGCATTATCTTTGTTGTTGCGAAGCTAAGTTTCTCTAGATTGGCAACAAATCCACTAGTCGGCTGTTTCAAATGTAAACAATCAATGGCTGCCATAAAAAAAAGGCTTAACGGCACTTAAACAACTTTAAAATTGTTGATAATTCTAAAAATATTGCATACAGATTTACTAAAGGCATAAAAACCTTAATCAGAAGATAAAAACAACATAATTCAATCATTTTTAAAGCGAAAAATGTACAATTTACAAACATATACTAGTCAAGAAACTGAGATCACTGAGATGTGTAACAGAGTGGATATATATATAAATATATTTATATACGTTTAGTGAGGCCAATTGCAACCAAAATACGAGGTGCACATCTACATGTTATAGCAGTCCTATATACAAAATTTCAACGTTCTGAGGCTACTCGTTTTTGAGTTATGCGAGATACGTACGTACATACATTCGTACAGACGCCACAAAAAATTCTCTTCAGAATTAATTTTAAAGCAGTTTTATAACTTTTTTGGAGGAAACGAGTCTTTTATTCTGTCCTTACGTACAAGTATAACACAAAAACATCGTTAAATTGCATTCGATAGCAGTCAAGATTGATATTTTCGTTGAAATATGCTGCCTGAAACTTTCGCGATTACAAGACTTCCTTTTTACTTCCTACCAGGAAGTAAAACATTTAGACATCACAGCATGAGTTATTACTGAAGCTGTCATGTATTGATAAACATGTGGTGATGAAAGCAAAATATAATAAATAATGACTTGTCAGGCCCATGTCAGGGATATAATATAGGTGAATATTTTGGTTTGAGATGTATGCCAAGCAGATACTCAGCTATGGAGCCAAATTATTAATCTCATAAATTTATGCTTACATGATTGTTTTTCCATAATGAGGAAACCGGAAGATAAAAACAACATAATTCAATCATTTTTAAAGCGAAAAATGTACAATTTACAAACATATACGAGTAAAGAAACTGAGATCACTGAGATGTGTAACAGAGTGAATATATATATATAAATATATTTATATATGTTTAGTGCGGCCAATTGCAACCAAAATACAAGGTGCACATCTACAGTAAAATGTTTAGACATCACAGCATGAGTTATTACTGAAGCTGTCATGTATTGATAAACATGCGGTGATGAAAACTGAGTCGTTTAATTAATTGTCACAGCATTGTTTAATATTATATATCAAACAATGCTGTGATGTCTAAACGTTATTTAGTGCCTAAGTGAAATTAAGAATCGGAATTTTTAAGTGAAAGTCTCCACATGTTTTATTATGTAAGGAAAAATCAGATAAGCATGCGTAAAGCATTAATTAAAAAAAAATCCGGACATCCAGATTTCAGACTTTGTACACTGTAATACATTAACAGGTAAATAAAATTTACTAAGATCAACCATAAAATGAAAATTAAAAAATTTCCAGTTGCATGATACACATATCTCCCCATTTGTTGCAGTGTTTAACAAATTTAGGATTAGTTGCAAAGTGTGTGACTGAGTGCATTTGTTACAGTGTCCAGTACAGCGTCAGAGTGTCCTTTAATAAATTTTATGTGAGAAATCAAGAAACAGATACAGACTTTCAGAAAAACAGGATATTTAATAAAATGTAATTTCTGCAATGCATTAATTTAATTTTACATTATTACATTAACTAAACGAATTAACAACAAAACCTTCATCTCCTTCCGACAATTATCAATAATGATTCTGAATGAAAACATGATGACTGTATTTTCATTTCATTTGTACAAAAAGCTATATAATCAAAAATACATTCATGCACTTGCTCTTTAAGAACCTTTACATAGTTATTTTAATACATTTTAATATTATATATCAAACAATGTTTTTCACAACTCCATATCACAGGCTATATTTAATTTTTATGTCTATGGAACATAAACCCCATAAACATAATTCAAAGTACTGTTTAAATGTAAATTATGCTTTCAAGTACATAAATTAAAATTTTTATTTTTTGAGAAAAAAAGTTTATTATACACAAATAAAGAATATGAAATTACGGCATATATACACACAAACAAACACAGGTAATTAAATATGTGTACACACACACACACATATATATATATATTTATTTAATTTTACCAAGAAATATTTGTTCAACATTCAACATGATTAACCTTAACTACATCTTTTGGCAATTTAAAAGTACATATATACAAAATGAAAAAATAATCTGCTGTTTACAAAGCATGAGAGGAAGCATGCTGTTTGCAAAGAGAGATCAGTAAAATATAGAAATTTCTTTCAGCTGCTCTAAGCTCACTGCATGCAAACAGATGATTAATGTTCAATAATGATATGCCACTGGCTTACAAGCCACTTTATTAACTGATGCTACATGATTCAGAATTAAATGGATAAAAAAAGTCAGCACCAATTCGCCAGAACTTGTGATGGCAGGCTTATAAGAAGAAAATGTATTTTTATCACAGACTAAATTCCCTTTCAATCAAATATTTCCTTCACATAAGAATAAGGAAAGTACCCAACCTGCAAGTAAAAATTGACAGAATAAGAGCACAGTTTTAATATTAATGAAATAATAATATACAGGAAACTTTTGATAATCTATGACCACTTAGATTTAGTCAGTAATCCACACTTGTGTTTGAATGTAAATAAATAAAATTTCAATTCTCATGAAATTCAGCATAGCAAACTTACAAGAATTTTCTTTAATATATATACATGCAAATAATTTTTTCACAAAAATACTCTATATTTACTGTATATTCTGATTGAAGAAGTAAATTTATTTTGTTACTGAAATTCTTTGATATTTTCTGCATGTGCATCACTGCTCCCATTTTATAATAAACATGAACCATAACTCATCTCAATTTTTTTAAAGACAAATTCCTCATTTTGGATATATATTCTGTTGTTTTAAATTAATCTTGAATTTATGTGGTTAGCATGGGTTAGGAATTTATCTCTGCATAAGTTTTCCTGCAGTGAATTTGAAAATACATGCATCTTGCAGCTGCTTCATATCAATAGTGAATATGGATAGATTATTAAACATAGTACTTCAAGAGATTTTTTGGCATAAACTGAAGAAAATGGTAAAGAAAAATGTGCTAAAGAATCCAAAACAATTAATAAATCCAAAATTCAATTTAAGAACTTGAAGATTAACTGCAAACATTTTTTGTTATTAATCCAACTGTACATATGCAAGACATAATAGCAGAAATGCCAAACGGAAAGGTTAAGATATAAAAATTACTCTGAAAGCAATTTAGTTTTACATTAAAAATTCTGTAATAATAATTTTAGAAAAGAGTTCTTTAGTTCCTTAATATATCTGCCCATAATTTCTCCATTTTAAACAATATTTCATTCTATACTGATATTACTAATATTATTTCCACTGTAAATAACTGTATTTATAAAATATCATTATATTTCATTCTATAAATTTTAATTAGGTTAATTCTTAAAATAAGGATATGCTTTGAGAGCTACTTGTTTACAAACAATTAAAATGTAATGCCAAACTTTGAAATGAGAAAAGTGTAAAGAAAACCCAGGTCCATAATTTGTTAAATTGTCTAATCTGAAGCCCTTGATTCCAAGGTGTGTGGATTATCAGAATCCTATGGTATTATTCAAAAAATGTCATGCCTGAAATTTAATAAAGAACTGTGCAAATTTTAGAACATTCAAATAAAAACACATTTTAGAACTTAACCAATACAGACATATACAGAATGAAATTAAAAGTGGCCACGATGAAATAGAGTTATACACTCATTCTTGTGATATAACATGAACAACATATTTTGGTATATGGTAAAAAAAAATCCACACCTTATTTGCCAATAATATCGTAACACAAAGATATGACTCAAATCAATTATGACAATTATATCAACATGATATATAGAAATGATATATTGAATAAGAATATTAGCAACATGATATATAGAACAAGAATAATAGCAACCTGATATACAGAATAAGAATAATATCAACATGATATTCAACAGAAAAATAATTTATAGATATATCTAGACATTTATTCTAATTTGATTATATTTTAATAAGCAAGGCTATTCTCAGATATAATAAACCATACACACTTTTCAAGATAGTTTTATCCAACAATTCAGGGAATTTTCCCATTTAAAAAGATCAGCACTGCTTTACAAATTATCATAAAAAGAATGGTAAAATGAAACACAAATTGCAAAAACAGAAATAAAGTTCAAAGCTAATATAAACATATTTTTATTGTGCAAGGACTAGAACAACCATTTTTCTTGTAGCTTTGGTTTCAGTTTAAAGAGAAAATTTGTCTTCTCTTAAAGGGTCACATGAAGGTGCAGAAATCTAAATTTGGTTAATAAGCAAGCAGTGCTCCCACTGCTTACTTATTAACCAAACTTAGATGTTATGTTTTGGGATTTCTAAATTGTTGCAAAGCAGACGAGAAGTACCATCATCTTATGCAAAATCCACATATTTTGGTGCCATTCTCGTATTATTTAAACCAATTACAAGTTGCTTTCTAGCCAGAAAATTTGCTTGCACATCTCAGTCATACTTCTTTCACACTTGTAACAAAATTTAATGAGCCCATCTTGTTCTAAATCATCCTTTTCCATTAACTTCTTGAATCATAAAACACAGCAACATGACATTAAAAAGTATGAAGAGTACAAGCACCCACTGCCTCATATAAAAGTAATAAATTCTTTTTTTTCCCCACAAAAGAATGTAGGTAGCAGCATCTGTAAATAAAAACAGAAAACCTATGCAACTACGCATTTTTTACCCAAAGCAACCTACGCAATTTTTGTCTTCTGGGTGACTTCTAAACTCTAAAATAGATGGCAAATTAGCTCTTTGCATTCTACTAATAAAAGACTACAGCTCAGAACTGTAGGTTAATATGCATTTGTTTAAAGACTGCAATTCACGGTTCATCTGGGCACAATACTTGAATTGTTAAGTATACTCCCATTTCTCAAATTAACAGAGACATCAGAAGGGTCTTTACTCTTATAAATTTAACTAAATAAGACTTATTTAGTTTAACTTTATTAAATTATACACCAAAATCTTATTTAATTTAACTTAATTGAATTAAATAAGATTGTGGCAATTTTCATGACATATTTCATTTGACTTCCCTCTCAGTGGTGATTTTTCAAACTTAGTATTACTGATATGATATATGAGTCAACTAGCTGGCAAGCAAAAACAGCCACTTTTCATGATAATTTCAAAACAGGAGATTTCTTTGGCATACAGTGCAATCACCTTAACAAATGTAGCAATTTAATACATTTTACCCGGAAGTAAAAAAATGTATACTATATAACACACATATTTAAAATTCCAAAGGGAAAAGAAAAAATAGGGGGAGATATTGAAAAGAAAGTTTAACAGGAAAATATAGTTCAGAGATACAAGAGTACAAGCAAAAGAAAAATTAAATAAGGTTAAAGCTGAAAAACCTATAACATTTGGCATAATATAAAATAAAAAAAAAAACATGCAAAAATTAGAAAATTTATACAGGTTTCTGAACCAAAAAAACAAATTCATTACATTTTCATCTATCTGCCCCTTCCACCACCCCTTCTGGTTCCCAGCTTTGCTCAGAACAGCTACTCGATCACCTTTATGAAGGGACAGCATATTAGGAGCATTACCTTGAAAATCATACAATGCTTCTGCATATCCTATAATACCTGTTTAAAACAAAATCAAGTCAAATATCAATAATTATTTTAAAAATGTAAAAGTGCAAATATTCTTCAAGACACAGAAACTACAACAGAATAATCTAGGTTATCACCAATCAACTATATAACAAGTTTTAAAAAATGTATACTTACTTTCATTGTTGAATCCTGCAATTGCTTTTTTGTACGGAATCATAAGAGTCACATTTAAGCCATTAAAACTTTCAGCTAAGCTATTTTCTTTATACCAATTAATTAGCTCCTATAAAAAAAAAAAAAGAAGGACAGACATTGATAAATATGTTGCAAAAATTTTAAAATGTAACATAATATAATAAAAGAACATTCTTATTTTAATATTAGTCACTCTAAAATACACTCTCAGCCAAAAATAATGTTTTGTTTGGAAATAATACATGTTTGGAATTTGTTTGGAAATAATGTTTTTAAATTACGTATATTGAATTAAAATCGCAATTAAATCCACATGCTTCTGTTACTTAACAAACTTCAAGAAAGAAAAGACAATTCAATGACCTATTTCTAAAGTTACCATATATTCTGGTGTATAATGTGCACCTATTATAATTTCAAATTATAATTTTTTAATTTTTAGATATATTCGGCACATAATGCACATCCTTTTCTTCATGAAGAAACCTGAAAAATAAATGCGCTGTGCTTTTATTTTTCTTTTAATCTTTTGAAGACATTCGAATGAAGGTTTTTTTTTTTTCAGGCTTTCGAGCAATGGTATACAGAATCGATAAGCAATAAGGGGAACAATATGTGTGTATGGGGAATTGATTGAGGGAGTAAATAATTCTGCAATGTAGGTGGGTTGTATTAAATGCAGGTGTGTTTTGAAAATGTTACTTTAGGTTTTGAGAAAAGGGGACATAGTTTGGGGTAATAATGCACTTCTGACCCAAATGAATTCACGGAATTAGGAGTCGGACATTTTCTCTTTCTGTAGTCATTTGACACTGTAATTTTGAAGTGAGCATCGAAGACTTTAGTAAATCACATTTGCTTTGAGTTAAAATATAGTTGATCTAGTGTTCTTTTTAGTAGTAAATATGGCACTTGCCAAACGAAACTCTGGTTTCAGATGTTAATAGTCATCAGCATCAAAATGACTTATCCTAAAAGAAAGTGTTGCAAATGGGTCCTAGAAAATTGGCTGAACACATTAATTAAAAAAAAAAAAAACTCCACATGTTTATTGGCCTTAAAGTGGGCAAATGAAAGTGAAAAAATGGACAGTACAAAATTGTCTTTATTTTTAAAAGAAAGATGATGCTTAAAATTTAATTTCCCAAATGGTGTTTTCATTCATGTTCATGAGAAAGAACAGATGGCTGAAAATGGTGTAAACTGCGGATATAGAAATGTTTGGCAAGAACATCCAGGGTTCGCACACATTTCTGCACACGGAAATTAAGTACTTTTAAGGACTTTTAAGGACCATTAATGAAAAAAATTAAGGACCTATGAGCAAATGGGAACTGAATAAATTCAATTAAAAATATTATTCTATGCCTGAATTTCACTTTGGCAATACCCTCCTAAAAATAAAATAGATCCCTAAGTAGTATGCATTATTATAAAACATGAATTAACATAATTATTGATACGTTTGAGAATAAAATAAACTTTATGCAATTTATCAAGTAGCATTAAATATTTTACACTTATAATAGTTGCACATATTTGAAAGAAGATAAGTGAGATTTACATTTTACTAATAGTTAGCTTTATGTTGATTTTTTTTTTATGTCTCATTTTGTCACATACTTGGTCAGTCTAGAGCAGAGGTTCTCAACCAGTGGTATGCATGAAAAAAATAGGTGGTACACAAAGAAGCAAAGTATTTTTAACTATTAATTTTTAAATTAAAAACATACAGATTGAGTTTTTTCTCTAACACTCGTAAATCTGAGCTTTGTTCAAGAGTGGTGGTGGTAGTAGTACTTTGTATGGGTGGTACTAAAGGTTTTCAATTTTTGTTTAGATGGTACACGTTAGTCAAAAGGTTGAGAACCACTGGTCTAGAGGTTTAGTAAATAGCAGGTAGATTTTATGTCAAACAGCATAGGTTAAAATGAGAAGTAAGATCATAATCAGCATGATTCATAACTAGACTGAATGTTATCACCGCTGCTGCTTGTCTAGAGAGAGACCTGCTGATTAGAACAAACATGAAGGGCCTGATGTAGGCATGGTTGGCAAGTGTTGAAAGTTAGTCAGGCTCTGTTTGATGCAGTTAATGTCATAGCTTTGTGTAGAGTTCCAGAGGTTGTAACCCAGTTAATATACTTTCAGGTTTTAATAAGCCATTAAAGTACCAGAGGTGATAAGTTGTTTTGTATTATTTTAAGTCTCACTAGATGCAAAGAAAGTTTTACTTGAATTTCTACATTTTTGTGTTTTATCTTGTGACCACAGTGAGTATTAATGAAAGGCAATAACTCACTTTAATATGTAGAGATAATTTTTAAGAGAAAGCAGTTCGCTATAACTAATTAAATTAGGTAAATAGGTAACCTTAGTCATTATGGATTTACATGGCCACTATTAAATTCTATTATTTTTAAATATTTGTTAAAAAAGCTCTAATAAAATTTCAGTTTAAAATACATGTAATTTATGACACTTATTTTTAAACGATATTAGAATAGTTACATATTAAAAGCTACAAAACATTTATGTTTTACAACAACACTCAACAAAATATTTATCCATCATTTTAATTTGAAGCCTTTCCAAAAATTTTGGCTAGTTTATATCGATTTCATTCTCTTTAAGCATCTTTTCTAACAATAATTCGAGATTTGTCTCAATATGCAAACCAATGCTGTCGCTAGTTTCTGCATGCTTTATCTCCTAACTTGTCAACCTCTCCACAATGTACCTATGAGGGTTTACTTGATCTGGTAAAAGTTAAATAGTCCAAAACCCCTGATAGATGTTAAGCAAATTATCACTATGTCTGAAAGTAACTACAATATCAGACAAAGGTTTAAATAAGCCTCTTATTTAAAAAGAACTTAGAACAAACTTAGCATGTTCTGATGCTAATAAAGTCAATTACATCTCACGGTGATGTAATTAAACAAGAACAGTCAAATTCAAACTAAAATGTGGAAAAAGAAGATTATACAATTTAATTTTAATTTAATCTGGCTCCATAACTCTATCATATGAAGAAACAGAAATGGAAAATTACAGTAAAGGCTGAAATCATAAACAATTGGGTAATTTACATAATAATTGCACATATCTTTGAAGAATAATTTTCTTTATGTATTCAGTTTCTTTCTTCAGCATGTTCCCTTTTTTGGAATTTTTGGATTTAACTAAGGATTTCTGTTTTTCTAAAAAACACTAAATGCATTTAGAATGTATAGAAAAAGTGACTAATTTAATTTCTTTCGTAATATGAAATTCAGAAGAAATATGAAATATATATGGTAAAGGCCGGTTACAGAGCTGATGTGGCAGAATTTTTAGAATTTAGTGACACACCAAACAACAAAATTTAGAAATAGCAAAACTTTTAGAATTTAGAGCAAGCATTGGAAGCAGAATTTAGAAAAGCACTATGCAGTCGAATTTAGGATCCATAGAGATTGCATCAGATGGGAAAATGCCTAGTGTCAGCTCTGTGTATGATGCCATTAAGACATATTAGATAGATCTTTTAAATTGTAAGTTTTCAATTTCTTTATTAATAAAAAAATCCCTTTCTCCAAGTGATAAGATTAGAACCATTTTTGATATTTTCCATGCTTGTGTCTAGTGAAAAGTAGAGAACATAAAGGGAAGATTAACATGTTAAGAAAAAGATTCTAGTACCAGGAGTAAAACATTCAAATATTATGTCTTCATTGTTCTCCCAAAAGTAAGAAATTCATCGCAAACTTCCTGTAAAATACATCCATTACACGTTGATACCATGGAGACATTTTTCATTTTGTCACCTATTTCTCGAATCTTCTAGAATTGTGGGTCTATAAATTTTGCCTTCAAATCCTTCTAAATTTTCCAAGCCGCAATGTCAAAAATAGTAAAGAAAAATTATCCCAAACAATTCTGTAACAGCAAAAAGCCAGAAATATTTTGAAAAAAAAAAGGGGGGGATGGAAAAAGGTGTAAAATTAATTTTATAGAGAAAACTGATGCATATTCTGAGAATTTGGAATATTTTGAGACAATTACATGGAAAAAATTCAAAAGAAGACATTTTTAATTAATTACATAGCTAATTTTGCTTTTGATAAGAGCTGTTTTGTAAATTATGCTTTATAGCATTATACCTTGTTTATTTTACAAATTCAAAATATTGTATAATAAGTTGCTAAAATGAAACTTCATAATATGACAGCAAAAAATAAAAATGTTTTAATGTTATTTTTTAAATATAGTTCCAATATATTACCATTATTTTAATGAAATTTATCAATGTTATGATATTTTTAAAAAATGATCGAAAAATTCTCAGATTTTGGAATTAAAATTTTTTTATAGAAACTGATCTTAAAATCACCAAAATATTGATAAGTCGCCAAATTTAGAACCGTTTAATAAAAGAATTCACATCCCCAAAAGCGAAAATTGTTTAAGAGCTCTTTATCACAAAAAATGAATTTCGAAATTCTTACGTTTCACTTCTCGCTTAGCAATTCGAGTATCCCATCATTTATATTAGAAATAGAAACAAATTATAACCCATGAACCAATTCAAAAGATAACCATATACCTCAGTGAATCGCCAAAAATATTCCTCCAAAATGCTAATTCACACTCAAAATGGCAGTCGTAAAAACAGAAATTTCAGATGATTAAAATTAAAGACCTTCTACTGATTTTGGCCAAAATTAAGGACTTTTAAGGACCAAAAATTGATTCCAAAAAAATTTAAGGACTTTTAAGGACTCTTAAGGATCGTACAAACCCTGACATCCTGTTGCCTCAAAGAATAAAACAAAGATATTGTCAAAAGATTACAACACAGATATGGCAGCCATTCCAGACAGATTAACACCATTACTTCAGCTTTACTTAGATGTGTATACCAATAAACTATTCAAAGAAAAATTTGAAACAACAGTACAATTAGCATATGTTAATGAGTGGGTGTTAAAAAGTTGAAAAATATTTACAAAAAGAGGCAAATGCATCATGCCAGTCTAGAAATAGTGTGTGAGTGGCTAATGAAAGCATAGAATTAAATTAAAGAAAAATTTACAAAAATTATATGTAGTATATCTAACAATTTTAATGGAATGGAATAATTATTTATTTGTGGATGTGAGCAAGAGTAATGGTGATGATGAAACAGAATTCAATTATACGAGTATTATTCAAGATATAGCAGACGATGAATATGATGAATGTTATCCAATAACTAAAAATTTTTAAGTTCAAAAGGTACGTCATTTCTTTTGATTAAAGAGTGTAGAAAATATAATTTCTGTATGCTAATCTTTTCCTTATTTTTAAAACTATAATCTTTATATCTGACATAAAAAACACACCATAAATTTCAATCTTCCTTTTTGTATTAAAAGTGCACATTATATGCCAGAATACATGGTACTTAAAATCTAAGATTCTTCATCCAAAAGTTTTCATTTAAAAGATAAATGTTTTTTGAATATGAAAAAGAATTAATCACTAGAGCTGGCATAACTTCAATAAAATGTTTAGTATAATACTTCTGAAGACTACACATAAGCTGTAAATGTGAAAAATTACAAAAATTGAAACACATATGTAGTTGAGAAAACAGAAACAGCTTTGACATAATAATACAAAATGGAACTCTAAGCAGCATCTGTTGATTAAAAGGTTAATGAGAAGCAATCAAGAATCAAGTTCTGTCAAGGTTAAGAGTAAATATGGATTAGAATTTGGAATAATAATTATAACAGGGGTATTTTTATGGATGTGAAAAGCCTCTAGCAAATCAATTTTGCCAATCGAAGATTTTTTAAATATCTGTGGCTACAAAAAGCTGCATCATATCTACTTGGAAAGCAAGGGCAGCAACTGTAACAATTTTTTTACCATATCTGGAGAATTAACTTCTTAACTAGCAATAAAATTTTAGGTAATGGATCACAGGTGTGAGGTAGTGCAGTAAGTTCAGACAGATTGAAAACAAAGCAAAAGAGTGATCATTAAGGCTATTAAATGCTAACAACCTACACGTTGGTAGTCACTGAAGTTTAATCCAAGACTCACCAGTTTGAGGGACTAGAGTGAATTTAGATACAACACTTTTAAGAATAAAATTAAACCTAAGTACATCAGGTGCACATCCAAGCAGCTGGTCACTAGTTACCTGCAGGTTGCTTACAGAAGAACTAAGTCTTGATTACCAGTAAATTCTCACTCTTACAGTCAACATATAAAATGACTTGTATGAGTCAGTGCAATAAATTTAGGTAAATTATTAAAAATTAATGAAAACTAAAGACCTAGTTGACTGTACTGGAAAGACATTGGTAACTATCAAACCTATGATCACAAATATCTTTTAAAGCCATCTATCACCAAGATAGGTCAGTGCAATGCTATTACAATGGCAACATTTGCTAAAGCAAATGGACGATGCTTGATACCAAACATAACAAAATGTAACTGTAATGTAATGCTCCAAAAATTTTTAAAGACTCTGCTAACAATATTTCTAATGTTCAAAACTTAGGAGTTTAAAAAAAAAAAAATGCAGTTGAACAACACAAAATTAGGTATCTAGTTGGTTTGAGAAATTTATCAGCAATAAGTTATGGGTGAATAGCAGCACAAATACCTTAAAATTAACAGATATATAATCTATTTTTAAATGCATTATAGCTTACTGATTTTCCAAAAAGCTCTTTATTAAAAAAAGATTATGTCACATGCACAAGCTTTCTTAAGTTACAGAAAAACATGTAATTTCAGAAATGAATTAAACAGTTCAAGAGAAGTTCCAATACTTACAACTATAGATTTGAAGTATTTTGTTTCAGATAAGTAAAACTGTTGACCATTATCTGCTGAGCAGACACGCATATGCTTCACTTGATTTTGATAGCTATGAATTATTTAATAAAAAATAAACATATAATTTTACAATCAAACACTAAGTAACTGTTACTTTACATAAAATTTCAGTTAACCCACTTATTATTAAAAAACGGTAGAAATGAATAAAAAAATATTAATTTACAGAAGTCATTCAATAATTTATAAAATGGCAGCATAGAACTTCAACAAAATCTAAGATATAAGTAATACATAAAATACAAATTACGTAAAAATAAATAAATTTGAATTATTATTTTTGAGCTAGCCCCCCCCCCCAAAAAAAAAAACTTGCTGAATCAAAAATAAATGTTTCTTTAGATTACTTGTATTAGACATTTTTTCTTTTGTACATTATGTTTTCAGAAAATATGCACATGTAAACAAATTTACATAGATTATATCGTATTAAATTTAAACATTAAAATATCATACTTAATACTGATGGCGTATGACCCATTCTGCTTTGGACTAATCCTTAGCAGGAATGTTCCACTTGGCAATTCTTCTAGCTTCTTTGTTGCAGTGTCTCGATCCATAACACCAGCAAACCTAAAATTTATTTACAGTTCTTTTAGAAAAATATAAAAATAGGTAAAACTTCGGAAACACTCAATGTTTATACATTCTATTACCAATGAATAATAAAACATAAAGCATTTACCTATAAATAAATAGTAATATAATATCAGAACTTACCAATCATGACCCTCTAACATAGTATTAATGTAATCTGGGGAAGGAATGGCACAAATGGCAGCATTATTTCTTGAAGTAAAAGGGTTTTCATATGACGGTGGCCTCTTCTGCAAAACATTACATTATTTTTTAAATATAAAAATGCAAAAAAAATTTCACAAATATTTACAAACCATTTCCCTACAGACATTTTAACTGAATATTTATTACCTCAACATGATCAGGTGGAAAGCGACCTGATTTACCAGTTCTAGCAACATAACCCTGCAAAAAAAAAGTTTTCAAATACTTTAGATATTTTTGCAACGTACAAGATTAGTAAAAATAAAATTTTTATAACTATACTGAGGATTAAACATGAAAACCATTTTTTACAAAATGATACCTACTTCCCAACACATATTATTAATCTGTTTTGTTACATAAATTTCATCATCACTGTCAAAGGAGAGATGATCAGGTGGAGGACCATGATATGGAAACCTTGCTATCACTTTAACTAAAGGGGGAAAAAATCACATATATTGAAAATAGATCGTCATGTTGGTAACAAGACAATGCAAAAGATTTTTAGTGTAATACTATTATTTTTTCAGGGTTATGAACATTCTTTTGATTAAAATAACATTATAAAAATTGTCATTTATTAAATTATAAAGGCAGATTAAACATTGCACTGATAAGTCTTCCCCACAAAAAAAAAAAAAAAAAAACTGAAATGTTTCAGATTTTAAATTACGTCCAAAGGGGCATTTTTTAACATTTTGTGTGTTACCTTTCTTTATTAAATATCATGTTCCTCACACTTAAGCCATAAGATCCAGTGCAACAGCAATATCGCAAAATAGTTTTAAAACGAGCATATCTTTAGAATTTCCGATACAGAGACCCACGTGCTGGAGATAAAAATGTTTTTTCTGCACAACGTTGCCATTGCTCGCTTTGAAATCCTTGAGTTTGTTAATCAAAAATTCGTCAAAGTTTTAAAAAATAGGAAATCGATCATAAAACAAATTTCAAATTTCAAATTTGGTCTTCCACATGCTCATATTCGTTGGAGGATTACGTTATTCAAAATTCGATGACTCTATGTACCGTTGTTTTATCACAATACGAGAAATATACATACATTTATGCAGATTTTTCATTATTTAATTTCTTCAAATATAATGCAGGACTCTAACATTTTGTGGCAACAGTTTGAAAAGTGAACCGACATTTATGAGTCCGACGCAAAATGCCAAAACGAAACTAATAGTCCTTTGGGATTCAAATCCCTTTGGACTAAAAAAAAAAAACAGGAATTTATATGATGTATTATTTTGGGTTCTTAATTATTATTTATTCCAAATTATATGAAAAATTCAGAAACTAAAGAGAAATATTTATTGAGAATGATACAATAAAGACAAACATTTGAAAATAACTCTCACTAAAGACTTACAAATATTAGAGAATAAATTAATCTGAGCAGTAGAAGGCAGAAAAATCAAGAAAATTTCAGTCATCAGCTATATATACAGAAATAGTATTCTAATCTAAAACTTCAATAATATGTCATCAGCCTAGGCAATAAAGTCAAATTATCAAATGTGATATATCTTGCTTTATATGAGCAACCCACTTACAAAGTAGAAACTATATGAATTTTTTAACAATGAAAAATGACTGTACACTTATACACATATGCATAAAACAAATATTCACACAAATTTATAACAGAAAGTAAATATCAAATATTTATTTTACTACTGCAAATATATTAAAAAATAATAGAAGTTATAAAAGCAGTACTTTACTTTTAGTGCAATAAATCAAAAAAAAAAAAAAAAAAAAAAAAGTGAAGAAATAAGCTTTGACATTATAACTTTATGCTTAGTTAGTTACCAAAATTGGGTCTAAATCAGATTTACTCACAAAATTCATGAAATTGCTTTCTACCTAATAATTAAACATTCACCTATAGCAAGCATTACTATCAGGCAAAATTAACATGAAGAAATTAAGGATCTGAGGGGTAGGGGAATTTCCTGTTTTTTGCTTGCCACTAGTATTATATACATCAATCATTTATCTGCTAAAAACCTCATGATGAATTAGCAATACTCTTATTTGCAAGTTTGGAGAAGGGGGAGAAAAGGCTTCAATTTCAAAGCATAAGCAAGAGATGCATTTTTTATTTCCAAAAGTTAAGCCAGAAAATAATCTGAACATATAACTCAATTTATAAATAATAATTAGGAATAAATAATATTTTTCATACTTCTGCTGTTTTAGCACACTTTATATTTGTTCAATTTATCAAGTCATCTCTGTTATAAACTCTTTCATCCTTCCCCATTTACCACTTGGGAGGGGGTATGCACTAACATTTGCCACGTTAAATATTAATATATTTATATATTATAAATTTATATTATTTCAGTTTTTTAACAATCCCTCCTAAAGCAATAGAATAAAGAATAACCAGTCAAATAACATAATAAAGAATGATAAAGCTCTGTTTCCCCTTTTAAGCATAGAACACAAAATCATTCCATAAGAACTGAAAAATTTGGAAGAGGGTAAGTTGTAAATTCTTAGATTATAAAATATATATCCACCTTCAAAGTAAAAACCTTTTGTAAAACCATTTCCATTGGAAGTCATAGGGCCTTTGAGATCTTTGAAGCATTTCAAAACCTATTCTGAAAATATTCTTTGGTTCAATCAGCTTTATACTATTAAAATTCTCTGCATTGGAGAATCAGCGATGTTTATATCAAGGTAGAAGACACATAGCAAGAGATTAGGTGATTATAAGTCGGATAGAACAACACACCTATTTTAGCAAAAAAAATTTTAAAAACAAAGAATTTTTAAGAACATGTCCCTGAAGAACTATTGTTTTTGTTTTGTGATTTTGTGTTGAATCACTATAAATGTCCGTTTCACTTTTCAAACTGTTGCCACCAAATGTTAGTCCTGCATTATATTTGAAGAAATTAAATAATGAAAAATCTGCATAAATGTATGTATAGGGTGATTATAATTAAAGTTTAAATTTCAAAATGCTATAAAAAAAGAACCACTGATTAAAATGATGTGAAATTTGAAAGGAATGTTATTGAAGAAGGCAGAAAGCATATGGCAGAAGAAAAAATTTAGTTTCAAAAGTTAGCAACAGATGGCGCTGTAAGCAGCAGAATCACAACGAGAAATGATTCGTAAAACAACGGCTAAGGTGGAAGTTACACATTAAAACGCATTGACAAATTAGAATTGTTGAATAATTTTATTTGCATGACTGTACATATCACATCGAAAGGGACAAATCGGTTTCAAGAGTTTTGCGGCAACATACCGCATAAGAACCATTCATCAAAGAAGTTCAGAACTGTTGCGAGACTGGCGCAAAACATGTTCAATATGGTGTCCACCGTTGTGTGCAACAAGTTGAAAGCGACAAACAGCATGTTCCACAACGGATCGCAGTGTCTCCGGGGTGATGTTCAGAATGTGTTGCGAAATGCGTGCCTTTAATTCCACTAAATTTGCAATTGGAGCACGGAACACAACATCCTTCAGATATCCCCACAGCCAGAAATCTCACGGAGTAAGAGCAGGTGATCGGGATGGCCAGGCTGTAGGGAAATGACGGCTGATAATTTGAGCATTTCCGAAATGGCGCCTCAGCAGCTGCTTCACGGGATGTGCAATGTGCAGAGGAGCACCATCTTGCATAAAAATGATTTCATCCACACATCCATGCTGTTGCAGAGCTAGAATCACGTGGTTGCGCAAAAGAGACGCATACCACTGACCAGTGACGGTTGCGGTAACAGGACCGGAAGCACCCGTCTGCTAAAAAAAATATGGTTGTAGGATGAATGATGCCGTAAAGCCACACCATACCGTGACCTTTTCAGGATGAAGTGGTATGGGGTGCGTTGCCAGTGGATTTTCTGTTGCCCATATTCGACAATTCTGGGTATTCACGTATCCTGTCAGATGGAAATGGGCTTCATCTGTCCACAAAATTTTCCACGGCCATTCATTATCCACTTCCATGCGAGCCAGGAATTCTAACACAAACATCTCCCTAACTGTCAGGTCAGACAGAAGCAACTCCTGCACATGGCCAGTTTTGTACGGATAGCATTGCAAGATGTTTCATACAATTTTCAGCACCATGCTCGTAGGCCTGTCCAATGTTCGGGCAATTCCTCGTGCACTGCACGGTTGCACACCACCGGCCGACCCCTCCTGTAATGCTATGGCCACTTCTTCAACTACCGTCGAATGCACTCGTTTTCTCCCTCTACCAGATTGCACATCAAACGAACCTGTCGTTTCGAATTTTTACATCATTTTCTTTAGACCTACGACACACATTGGACCAACGCCTTCTTTCATACCCTTCAGTGTCCTGAATTTTTGCAGAGCTACTCTTGCGCAATCATCATTCTTGTAATACAGCTTTACCAGCAGAGCACGGTCCTGCAGTGAAACACCCATGGCGAACGTCAAATGAGGAACAGCCTGGTACCTGGTGGCTTTATAACACTGAAATTTAACTAACATTTTAATTTATGTCTTCTTCTGCTTGCAGTGTCATCTGTTGCTAACTTTTGAAACTAAATTTTTTCTTCTGCCATACGCTTTCCGTCTTCTTCAATAACATTCCTTTCAAATTTGACATCATTTTCATGAGTGATTCTTTTTTTTTATAGCGTTTTGAAACTTTAATTATAATCACCCTGTATATTTCTCTCATTGTGATAAAACAATGGTACATAGAGCAACTGAATTTTGAATGACATAATCCTCCTATGAATATGGGCATGTGGAAGACCAAACTTGAAATTTACAATTTGTTTTATTATCAATTTCATATTTTGTAAAACTTTAAAGAATTTTTGATTAACAAACTCAAGGATTTCAAAGCGAGCAATAGCAACACTCTACAGGGGGAAAAAAACCTTTTTATCTCCAGTGCGCAGAACTGTGTATCGAAAATTCTAAAGACAGGCTCATTTTAAAATTATTTTGCGACATAGCTATTGAACTGAATTTTATGGTTTAAGTGCAAAGAACATGATATTTAATAAATAAAGGTAACACACAAAACATTAAAAAAATGCCCCTTTGGACGTAATTTAAAATCTGAAACGTTTCAGATTTTTATTTAGTTAGTTTTTTTAATAGTGACATCTGTAAGTATTATCATATCAGCTTTTAATTCTACCCATTATTTAAATAATCTCTAGCATAAGTTCAAACTGAATAATAATCTTTGATGTCAAAAATATCTTTAGAATGCCACCCAACCGGAATGATGGTTAGTGATGCTGACTGCCATACCAAAGGGCCCAGGTTTGAATCCCAGAGAAAGCATGAATGTTTGTAAATATATAGTGTCTGTGTAGCATGGGGGTGCTTTAAATATAAAGCAAGCCATAAGTTTTCTAGAAAGGTTGTGGTAGGGGAAGAGAGGTGGAAGATCCTCGCACATGTGTTTTCCTTCAAAATATGGGGCAGAACTAAGCAAAGTCATATTGTCACCTGCATGGTGCTCAAGGCTATTGCCAATGAAAGGCACAATCTTGCACTCTTGCAACAATAAATTTTGTGGGCTTTTTCTGATATTACTGTCAGGCAAATGAGATAAGTCAATATCTTTAGAAAAGAACAATATCTTTAGAATGGCTTTTGTTGCAGTCTTACTACATTTCTGCTTACAACTTACAAACTTCTGTTCCCTTAATTCTGATCATACATCCTATTCATTTTTTCTTTGGAACTATTGGAAATGCTTCAGAAACAGAAGAGAGTGTTATCACCACAAACCTGCTTCAACATGCTGTATGTTTTCATTGCACATTTGTCCAACAATGCACAAAACATAAATCACTCATTAAATATAATTTTTTGTTCATTAACAATCAGAATAAGATTAGGGATATTAACTCAGGAATCTTATAGGATCTGTCACATTAGCAGATTATTTTCACACTCAGTATCTTTCATAAATTATAATAATGATGACAATATTCAAAAATTATTAGGCAAATTACATTTATTTCAATTAAATGCAATAAAATAACATAATTTATAACTTAAATATAAAAAATTAATTTATTATTGAAAAATTAAATATAAATTATTAAAAAGCATTAGCTGAGTTTGATAAGCAACTACTCATGTCATGTTGAATGCAAAATTCTTAAAAACTAACTATTTGACAAACCATGTGAGAGTTAAATTAAAAAAAAAAGCATATGTCTCTTGGAATGACAACAATTGCCAGACCACATGAATGATAAACGATTTGAAAGAAAAACATGATGGTTAAAAAATAGAAAAACTTCACTGTAAATGTTTTTAATACAGCAGAGATAATCTAAAACGCTTCGATTATACACCAAACTTATACCAAAAAGCCAGTTAAAATATGCATACACATATATGGCTTTCCACCAGCTGAAGACAAATTTCTCCTGAGAATTTCAGGCACAATAGTAGCTGATGGAGGTCTTGGTGGTAGGCGGGGTGCTCCACAAGATCTTACGTCTTCAATGCAATCTTTGTGGACAGCTACTCCACAAACTGTAAAGATATACTTTACACTTATGAACTGTTTAATATTAGAGGTATTACATATATTCCAAAGTTAAAATTCCTAAAAACCAGCCTCTAAAATAGATCTGAATATTACAATTATAGCTAATCTTGATATAATATAGTAATCTTGATATACTATAATAATAATCTTGATTTACTATAATAGGAGTTGTTTTCTCCACTGAAGATTGAGATTAGAATCTGCCCAATCTGGATTAAAAATGTCTTTTTTTCAGGTAACGGAAAGTAATAAATCTATTTATTTGATATTTTTTAATAAATTCATGTGTTTTATATTTATTTAGCAGCATACATAAGCAAAAATTATGTGCATTAAATTTTGTGATGGCATGTCGCCATACTGCTAGAATTAGTTTCAATCTTTACTAATAATAAGTAAACTTAAAAGGGAAGATAATTACTATTAATCAAAACAAAGATAATTACTTACAAATTGAATTAGAATAATCAACAATATTTTGGCAAATATATTAAATGGTTAGCCTAGGTGACCGATTACTTTTTTTTATTATTTTACTACAAAATGACAAATAAAGCATTTATTAAAAAGAAAAGGTTTAAAAGATTTTGCAGTAAAATCCTATTATCCTGCTATGGCCCTGGCACTATTTTGAAAACCGTCGCCAAATCCCGTGTGTACCGTAATTGGAGGTTAGAATAGAATACATGAAGGCTATTCTAACCTCCATGGTAACATATACTGGGATTACACCAATTTGGTTTCATACGAGAATATGTATTTTCTTTAGTTCAACATGCACTGCACATGCGCGTCTTTCGATACTCGAGACTACTGGTAGCGAAATTTGCTGGAAACTTGCTTTGCCTTTCTAAAAGACAATCTAATTAGAGCTGCGAAAACTGGATCTATGCCAGCTGGCCAAATAACGCTCACATGATAAATAATTCGCCAAGAAAGTGATCGCTTCAAACGTCGCCGCAAAACTCACTTTTTTTAGGGATCACTGTATGAAATTTCCAGATTTTGATTCTTATTAATTATTTATATTTAAATTCTCTGACTTTTCACTGAATTTTTTGGTCAATTTTCGAACTCCCTGACTTTTTCCGGTTTTCCAGGTAGCGTGGCAACCCTGAATGATTAGAATAATTCAAGGTTGATTTTTTTCCTTTGAATGTGATTCGCATGACCTTCTTTTGCGATTTCCTAATGTGCAACATTCTTTACTTTTTAATTTCATTACAAGTGGAATGCCCCCCCCCAAAAAAAAAAAAAAATTTCACTGAAGTAATTTATAAGTATTTAAATATTATTAATTGTTCTCATGAAGTATTATTACTTACCTAATAATCATACAAACATTCATAAAGGTGAAAATATTTTAAATTTGTAATTCATGTAGATAATGTTATGAGTTAGCTTTGTGCCAACATTGAAGCCTGCATTTTTTTTAACAGCACAAATTTTATGATTCGGTAAATATGGCATCTTTTTTAAAAACAAATTTTAGTACTTGCTCGGTATTTTTCATAACAATCTGCACAAAAATACCCATAACTTAATTGATTAATATTAATCTTTTTTTAAACCGATAATTTATTTTTAGTTACAAACTAATGCACACATTTCACTTAAATATGTAATACTGTAAATACCTTTGTGTAAGGCCCCTAAATATGTTCAGCAACCATATAATGTAATATAGTGCTCAATTTTGGTGGTAGAGAAATCAAGTTTTTTGTACTTTATTTATTTATATTTATTTATTTATTTTACAACGAGTATATAATTTTCTTAATTATAAGTATAGAGATCAGAAGATTCCATGAAAAGTTACATTTCATATTTTTATAAGATTGAATTTTTAAATCAAAAAATGACAAAACGTGAATTTTTGTGGCACTTGAAACATTTTTGTAACTTTAAGTATTGGTCTATAAGCAACAGTTATGAAAACAAAGGTTGGGTAAGGACTTAATGAACTGAACATAATTCTGACAGAAAAAAAAAGGAGAGTGTGCACAAATTATATACATTATAAAAAGCATAACATTGTAACCTATGGGAGATAACTATTCCAAGGGCTTTGAATATCCCACTTTAGAACTTAATTATATAGGGACCATATATTTAGGTCCAAGCTCAAGCAATTTTGATATATTTGTTCAATGAAAATGCAATCACTGAAAAGCATCTTGTATTTATATACTGAAGAACAGAAATATTTTGTTCACAGTCATTATTATTTAATTGTAGCCACTTTTCAGTGTTCCACTAATTTATGAAGATCTTTCCTATAATTTAGCACTCTAACTTTTTTTCTCATCAATTAAATTATTCTGAAATACCAGTCAGAAGTAATTGAAAAGACAATTAATAATTAAGAAAATAATTGTTATGATTAATATAAATTGTGTAGCAATATTTTATCTTAGACGTTTCATAAAATACTACAAAAAATTAGTTTATATAGATAGTTAATTCTTTAAAGCTCAGTCCGACTTCATATTTTATCTGTCAATTGTTAACAACCTAGGTTCTCCTTATTTATGAAAACTCCAGATTCCAGTACCATACAGAATACTGTTGCCGCATACAGGTTCATAACAGAATGAATGCACACTGGTCCAATGACAGGTTGATAAATTTATCAAGTACTGTTTTGTATTAGCTGAGAAATATTTGGCGACAGAGCAGAATCTTGGCAAATAGCGCTTGCGTCATCAGAACTGCCACTGAAATATATTCTGTGAGAAACTTGATTTTTAGGGTACATTCAAAGTTGCGATGCATATGTTACGCTGTAAGAAAGAAACCGGGTGCCAGAGTGTCGCTATGGAAAATAAATATATTGAAAATTAGAGTGTGTTATTTTCTGTAATCTGTGTGGTGTTATTTTATCGTGATATATAGCTATCGACAGGAAATAGAATAATTCAAGTTTTTGGTCGGTCAGAGCCGGAACAGCTAATGAAGTTTACGAGACTGTGATGTTACTTTCCGTTTTGTGAAATGAAGAATTACATAGGATACTTTCAGATTGAAGTTTTGTAGAAACAAAAGGGTAAGTATCCTCCCCCTTTTTTGAAGCTCTTTATTTGTTTATTGATTTTGCTAATTAAAATGTCAGTAAAGGAGATATTAGTGAAAAAACGTACATTAAAATCACAGTTAACAAAGTTAAAACAAAAAGTTACAGATAAAAATGTCCAAAGAAGTGACTTGGAAGTACTGAAGAATAAATTTAAAGTGCTTGAGATGGAGATAAATTCAAATTTCGATTCTTTGTTCGGGTTATGTTCGGGAAAGTATTGATATTTATGTAAAAGAGAAAGAAGAGATTAACGATATTCTCTTAGATGTAGAAGTCGAATTAAATCGTAAATTAGTTAAACTTTCCAAAGAAATTAGATTTGGAGCCTTCAGTTTGCACGAATACTGGAAACAAAGTTAAATTACCCAAAATTAGTTTGCCAATGTTTTCAGGTAACTTACATGAGTGGCTTTCATTTAAATTACCCAAAATTAGTTTGCCAACGTTTTCAGGTAACTTACATGAGTGGCTTTCATTTAAAGATATCTTTTTAGCCAGTGTTGATTCAAATCCTAATTTAACAGATGCAGTCAAATTACAGTAACTAAAATCTGTGCTAAGAGGAGATGCTTATCGTATTACGCAGTCAATATCCATAGTTGACTCTAATTATAAATTAGCCTTTTCATTACTAGAAAAAAGGCTCTCTAATCACTGCCAACAAGTGTATGCTCATCTGAAACGATTTATGAGTATGCATCCTATGCAAAATGAGTCTGCGTCAGCAATATTAAACTTAATTGACATTACAAATGAATGCATGAGATCATTAGAAGTTTTAAATCAGAGTGTTGAAGAGTTTTCTTCCAATGTATTTGTATACATTTTAGGGCAAAAATTAGATCCTAACACTAAAATATGGTGGGAAAGAAAATTAGAGAAAGAGAATTTGCCTAATTTAACAGATCTTATAGAATTTCTTAAAGATCATGCAAGAACTCTCAACACTTCAAAGAGAGTGACTAATACAAAAAACGTTACACATAGAGTTACCGCCGTCGTTTCTAATGCAAATGAAAAACATATACAGAATTCGTGTAGATTATGTAATTTGAGCAATCACAAGCTTTTTAATTGTTCTAAATTTCAGAAATTAAGTGTAAAAGAAAGGGTAGAATTTGTGAAAAAAAAAAAAGAATTTATGTTTTTGTTTTAATTTGCACAGTGTGAGAAACTGCCATTCTAATTACTTGTGCAAGAAGTGTAAGAAAAAACATAGCTTTCTCTTATGTTATCAAAACGAAAATAATTCCATTGGTACCAGAGTAGAAAGAGCACACACTTCAGATCAGGAGTTGGATAATCAAAACAGCAATGCGTTAAATGTACATGCACCTGCATTTCAAGCTAAAACTCAAAACGAAACCTTTACAGCCACTACGGGTACTAACAGTGGGAAAAACGTGATTTTGTCTACTGCCTTTGTATTCACTGAGATTAATGATGGAACTTTAATTAAGGTGAAAGCATTATGTGATAGTGAATGTGTTTCTTGTTTTTGTACCACTGAATTAGCAGATATACTTAATTTAAAAAAGGAAAAGACATATATTTCGGTTTGCAGTATATCTGTTATTTCAACTACGATAAAAAGAAAAGCAGTTGCCCTTATCTGTAATCAGGAACAAACATATAAAAGGAAATTAGAGGTTTTGGTAATTCCAAAAATAGCAGGTTTAACTCCCGCAAAGTTTATCGATGTTAGTAACCTTGTGATTCCTGAGGAGGTAAATTTAGCAGATCCGGAATTTTATAAACCAGAGAAAGTAAACCTGTTGCTCGGCGTGGAAGTTTTTTATGATATGTTATGAGCTGGTAAAATCTATGTTCCTCACACAGGCTTGATATTACAAAATGGCGTGTTCTGATATATAATTAGTGGAAATATAAATGATTCACAGAGAATTAATTTATCGTATTGTGGGTTAATAAATGATAATTCAGAGAGTGAAATGAAAATGTTTTTCGAACTAGAATCATTAGGAATTAAAGATGATCCTTATTATCATGAGGAAGACAAAGCATTGGAAATATTTAATAAGACAGCTTGTTTTAGAGCTGGTCGCTACGAGGTTACTTTACCTTGGAAAAGGAACTGGAGTGAATTAGCTGATAATTATCAAGTAGCGGAAAATAGATTAAAAACTCTTGCAAAGCAAATGAATTATGACAAAACACTGTTTTCAACATATAGTGAAATATTAGATGATTATCTCAAGCAAGGTATTATTGAGAAAGTGTCAGATGAAAATATACCTATCGGTAAACCTGTCTTTTACCTACCACACCAACCGGTATTTAGAAAAACCAGTGCTTCAACGAAGACTAGAATAGTGTTTGATGGCAGCTCACATGACTTCGGGCAGTTATCACTGAACGATTGTCTATGGACAGGGGCAAATTTGAATCCTAACATCTTCCATCTGCTAATTAATTTCCGATTAAATAAAGTTGCAATTTCAGCGGATGTAGAAAAAGCATTTTTGCAGATTGCTTTGGCAGAAAAGGTTCAAGACACAGTGCGATTCCTGTTTGTGGAAAACACACAATTAAATGATCTAAAACTAACGACATATAGATTCAAGCGCGTAAATTTTGAGATTAAGTCAAGTCCATTTTTGTTGGCTGCAGCAATTAAAGAACACATTAGAAAATATCGAGATGAGCAGCCAGATGTATTTGAAATATTGAATTCTTGTGTTTATGTTGACGATTTTATTACTGGACAGGACAGTCTAGATGAGGCTCTAAGGTTATCGCGTAAAGCGAAACAAATTATGAATGAAGCAAATATGAACTTGCGTAAATGGGTACCCAATGATCCTGAGCTGCTGAGAAAATGGGAAGAAGAGTTCGAAATCCATCCACATAAAATCAATGACTCAGACGAGACACTTAAGATCTTGGGAATGCTTTAGGATACTAATGAAGTCAGTCTGAGTATAGACACAGACAGTTTGATGGAATTTCTTAAGAATAAGCGTAATATGAAACGATTAATCTTGAAAACTGCAGGGAAGATTTTTGATCCCTCTGGGTTAATAACTCCATTTACTGTTAGACTTAAATTCTTGCTACAAGAACTTTGGGTTCAAAAATTGACATGGGATGATGAACTACATACAGATATCTGTCAAGAGTGGGAAAAGTGGTGCTGTGAGTGTCATCATCTAAGTAAAATTGCAATTCCAAGATTTATTCTGATACTTGAAGCCGATTCCATAGAGATCCATTGCTTTTCAGATGCCAGTCAGAGGGCGTACGGTACTGTTGTCTACGTAAAACTGCGTAAGCAAGAAGAAATTTCTGCGAGTTTCATCACATCAAAATGTCATGTTGCACCTGTAAAAAGAATTACGTTACCTTGTCTTGAATTACTTGGTGCATTACTAGCAGTGCATTTAGGTTCTGGAGGGAAAAAATTGCTCGATCAAAAGAAATCCTCGAGAACATTTTATCGGACTGATGCCAAAATAGTGTTATGCTGGATTAAAGGTACCAGTACTTTTTGGTTGGTAGACCTATCACAACTCTTGCTGAGCCAGATTTATCCAACATAAATAAAAACCGACTTTCTAAATGGCAAAGAATCACTAAGTATACACAAAAAATTTGGAAATTATGGAAACGTGATTATCTTAATAATTTACAAGAACGTCACAAGTGGAAATTTTTAAAGGAAGACATTCAGTTGAGAACTCTTGTATTAATAAAAGATGAAAATTTGCCTTCAACTAAATGGTTAGTGGGAAGAATAGCTGAGGTTTTTCATGGTAGAGATAACAAAATAACAGCAGTAACTGTAAGATTGCCTAATCAACATTTGTTAAAACGAAATGTTCGAGATATGTGTACACTTCCTGTAGAATGATTGTTTATCTATTTATATAAACTGGTATTTGTTGTAATGATTTGAATACATATTTTTCAATATTGTGATTTGTTATTGTGAAGTAATTTATTGTAGTGCCTTTATATTTACATTTATTGTAATAATAATTTTGAAATTGTTAATTAAATGTCGGGAGTGTTTGGTATTAGCTGAGAAATACTTGCCGACAGAGCAGAATCTTGGCTAATAGTGCATGCGCCACCAGAACTGGTGCTGAAATATATTCTGTGAGAAACTTGATTTTTGTGGTACATTCGAAGTTGTGATGCATATGTTATGCTGTAAGAAAGAAACCTAGCACCAGAGTGTCCCTATGGGAAATAAATGTATTGAAAATTAGAGTGTGTTATTTTCTGTAATCTGTGTGGTGTTATTTTATTGTGATATATAGTTATCGACAGGAAATAGAATAATTCAATTCAAGTACAGTCAGCAGTTACACTTCAAACTACTAAGAATATTAAATGAAATGCAAGCAAAGCACATCCTTCAAAAGAAGTGAAGCTTTCAATACTTCGAAGTCACTCTGAACAAACAACTCACAACAACAACTACTAAGAGCAGATGTTATCTCAGGCCATATATACTTCTCACCAGCTGCTAAGATATTTCTAGTAGTTTTTGCTTCTCAAAATTACTGGAAGGCAATATGAGGGTCAAATTATGGTTACGGATAATATAGTGATCAATTACATTTGTTGAATTACAATACATATTATAGTGATACAGGGACTGGACCCAAATGGTTGCCAAGTTTAGCGACTTTTTGCGATACAAATTACAGTGAAATCGAATTATCTTTCTATACATTTCTCTGTTCTGAATCAAGTTCACTTAGTAGTTTAAAAGATAACTACTGTATGATTTTGGGATATTGACAAATATCTGAGGAACCTTAAGCATTTTGTTTTATTTGTTGCGATAATAATAAATTTTATTCACTTTTCTTCAGACTTCTGCATTCAATTCATAATGAACCCGTACACACACAACAATACGTATATAACAATTTCACACATAATTTCACTAAAATTATCCATGTATGTACAAAAATCGTAACAATACTGAACATAAACTGCTCTACAAGATTTCTCAACTCGTGTAGTTTTTTCTAATACAGATAAAAGAATTTACATAAAATCTTACCTGAACATAAATAACCTTGATAAAATAAACCCCTGAAAAAAATAATATTTATAAGTAATGTAATGAATACTTAATATTCAATATAAATCTCAAAAAACTATATAGAATTATCTCCAGCAAAATTTCAAATGGTTTTTTTATATTATTCTTTTAACAAGCATAGTTACATTTACTGTTTTACAAGGGAATTGGTGCAATTAATTAAATTGCTTTATAGGGTATTCGCAAACCAATAAGGATCAACTGGATACACTGACTATCCACAAAAATTACTTTGTATAGTATCTTAAAATTCAGGGATGGAAATATAAATGCTAATTAGACCTTATTTGGAAAAATACTCAATAAATTCTCAGCATTCCTACTCTTCCTATAGTCTGATACCACGGATACAAATATTAAAATACCAAAATTATCAAATGCATGATCATGGATATATGAGTATGCATGAATAATCAGAACTTATCTTGCATTTTACTATCCATAATGGCAGGAATGTTTTTAAAAAGCAAACAAAAAATAGCTGACGAAAATAGATGATTTCAAAATAATCAGGAAGAGGAACATTTAGTGCAAAATCAACATATAAACTTGTTTGCTTTGCCATGGAAATGTGATAGTAAAAAAATATAAAATTGTTCATCATTATATTATGAAATGCAAATATTTTAATGATACTTTCCTTGCAGATCTTTTAAGAATAGAAAAATTAATTTTCTTCAAAAAATCTCTGCAACAATAACAAAATATAATGGCAATTGTATAAGATACAGCAATAATAAAAGCATCATATGAAGTCTGTTACTTACATGGCAAAAATATAAAATCATTTATGGATGCAGAAACTGTGGAAGAATGGTTCATCAATGCAAATATTTGATAAGTTTAGAAATAAAAATCAAATAATTGCATAAATTAAAAACACTATTTTTGGATTCTATTTGCTTCAAGCCCACTGAATATATAGCAAAACACATTTCTGATCACATCACAGAAGATTTTAAAAAGTGGATATATTTAGCTTCGCTAGTCTTTGATTCTAGCACTAATATTTCAGCAATATCACAGTACAGTACAAAGTCCGTAATTCGGATGTCCATTATCTAGAATGATCTATAATCCGGACCTCAAAGACCACAGATCTTTTTTATGCTTTATGCATGCACGTAAAGAATGCACACATTGAAAGAAATGCTTAATAAAGTAAACAAATAAATATTAAGCTTTTTTTTGTAAAATTTGATACCCTTTAGATCATAATTGCTCTTTATTTCATAAATTAGGGTTTCATACTTTTAATTGTATAATTTCTGCATGCCATCTTATTGATGATATATAATCTGGAAAAACCCCTAATCCGGAATCCCTGATGTCCCAACAAGTCCGGATTACAGACTTTGTATTGTATTTTGTTTTCATTAGATATTGTAATGAACATAATTTAATTCACAAAATTATTTTTGCATTTCTTCCTATGAAGAATCAAACGAGAGGCAAATGTTTTCTTCATGCTACTGGCACATTTCTTGAAAAGAATTATATTGATATAAACAAATTAGATTTTATAAGTCAACAAATAGATGGATACAAGATCGGAAAAAAGATTTACTTCCTTAATTAAAGTAATATAAATTAATAATTTTGTTACTATTTCACTGTATCATTCACCAAGAAAACTTTGCTGCATGTGTCTTTATGCCTGAATTAGATGCCATGATGAAAACTGTAAGAAATATAGTGAATTATTTGTTCACAAGATCCAAAGTATATATATATTTTTTAATTTATTGGACAAAATTAATAGTAGCATCTCAATCAGAGTTCAGAGGGTGAAAAAAAAATTATTTTACAGATGGGAAACAAAGTTGTTGCTGAAAAGGAAAAAAAGCACTCACTCTTTTTTAAAAGAAACTAAGTACTAATTATGCAGAAACACACAAGCAAATGCGGCTTAATTTTCTAACCAAAGCTAAACAGGAAATTTCTCATCTAAGCACTTGTAATTTTTGCCAGGATTTTTTAACTTTAATTAAGTTTTATGCTAATGGCAATCAACTAGAGGTTCACGAGAAGTATGTGGCTCATGAGATAACTCATAGTTAACCTATAGCTCACTTTAACAATCCTTTCTTTTAGCCACTTCCCAGTTTTGAATGAATGTTGTTCATGTCTTATCGATGCTTTCATCTTATTCATCAGTACTTACATTTTTTCTGATGATGCAAAATTTGACGCTAAAATGCATGAGTGTCCAAAATTGCAGAAACTGTGGCCGGTAATCAAGCATCTGAATTCTTGTTATCAAGAAGTTATTACACATGAGAGAGATGTGACAGTAAATGAAAACTTGATGCTGTTCAAGGGAAGATTACACTGGAAACAGTATATACCTCTAAAGAGGTCACGATTAAGTATAAAGAGTTTTGTTTTATGTGAATCGAAGTCCGGTTATGTATATCAATTTATTATATACACTGGAAACGATACTCTTTTCGATGATGATTACCAGCATTTCTGCAAGTCCTCTCAAGTAGTGATGACTTATATGCAGCCCCTATTGAATAAAGGGTATTGCCTAATAACAGATAATTATTATACATCACCAGAGCTTGCAGATATTTTTCTCAAAAATCAAACGAATATGTATGGAACACTCAAACTTAACTGAAAAGACGTTCCAAAAGAATTTCAGTCAAAAAAAACTAAAAAAAGGTGAAATCTGTAATCAAAGAGGGAAAGTCTGCATCATCAAATGGATGGATAAAAAAGTTGTATCTCTGTTATCTACTGTACACAACCGTGTGATGATTTACGTGCTGTCTTATAAGGATGAGATCAGACAGAAACCGAAGGTGGTAATGGAGTACAATAATACCATGGGAGGTGTAGATAGAATGGATCAGCATCTCACTGATTACCCAATCACAAAAATGAGAGGAAAGAAATATTACAAAAAAATATTCCTCCACTGGCAAAAATAATAATTTTGGAAGTGATTTCTTCCACTGATAAAAAATTGAGACCAACAAGGCAATGTTTTGTGTGTTGCTCGAAAATAAACGACTTTGGAAAATGGGAGAGAAAAGAAATGCGATATTTTTGTCCTGATTGCGATGTTGGACTATGCTTGTTTCCCTGTTTTAAAATTTATCATACAAAAACTGAATTTTAAAAGGAAAATTAATGTAATAACAATAAATAATTTTAAACTCTGACATCTATTTTTGTAAAGTGTTCTTTCCAGTTCGCTTACTTGTTCGAAAAAAGCCAACTTTCAGGGAAAATGTGCTTTTTATGATGAAAATAAAAATTAGCATAAATCAATAAATTCAACACTTGTAATAGTTCTGACTGCTGATTTGGGAGAAACTGTTAAGTGGTTAATTGACCACAGATTTTTCAACAAGCATACACTTTCATATGCTTTTCTAACAATGTGCAATGCATAAATGCAGATAGTACATACAAACTTATAATTTTGTGAATGCGTCTACATGACTTGGTGGCTGTATTTCCAGTGAACACCCCAGTTGTTCTTATGAACCTGTACACATTAATATTATTAACTTGTAAATATCTCAAAATTTTAATATTCATTAATTTATGTTGCAACAAAATTTAATGCTTTCATTACCTCATATCACATTACAATTCAATGACATTAACATTTTACTAAAATGTCTATTCAGATGGACACACTGTATTTGTTAAACCTAAAGTCTTACATCTAGTCTTGCTAGTGTTCTTTCTATCTCCAAAACAATTTACAAAGATAATTTCAAATAAATATAAGAATTAAAACAGTTTTAATCATCATACAACATGTTCCAAAATATTGAATAAAGAATTTATATTTTGCACAATACCAGTGTAGGCTTTAAACTGGACTCCACATGTGCAAGCATGGTGATGTGCATTATCTTGAGAAAATATAACTCCTTAGTAATACCATTCATCACTATGCCTTTCTTTCATAGTTCTGCTGAAAGCAATCTAAGTGATGAATACACTACTTATTGATATTAAAGGTATAATTTGATGACAAGAGCTCACCAAGCATCAATCTAGGACAATCCATTAAAAATTCAGCACTGCTTTCTTCCCTACAGAGATGCCTTTTATAACAGACAGCGATGCTTCTTCCTACAGAGATGCTTGAACTTCTCTATAAAAAATGCACAAAGAAAAAAAAAAAACTTTTATCTTACCTCAACAGCTTTTCACATTCTGTACATGTTGTTGGCTTCTCAAAAGAATGCATTTGAAATATGTGGTCTGTGGACCTTAAAGCTGCAGGCATAACATTGTCCCTTTAAATGGGGGGAAAAAATGGTGATATTTCAAAAAATCAGAAATCTAGAATCATGAGCAAAACTCAATTTAATAATTAGAATTTTTTAAATAAATAAAGCAGTGTTTCATGAAAGAAAAGCAATGGCCAATCCTTAATAATGTTTTCATTTATTATTAAAGTTGTAATCTTATTAAAAAATTATCTATTTATCCCTGCTTTTTAAGAAAAGCTGTAAGGTTATTCTTTCATGGCAACAAGTCTAAAAATCTGTCTTTAATTTATATTGAACTCTGTTATAAAAATGCTAATTTTAGTACACATATATAAATAAAAAATACATCTTCTATGACCACTGAGAGCAGTACAACTCTGTTACTACTAAGAGCAACCTATAAGCAGAATTTCACTTTGAATTTCTTCTACAGAAACTAATTCTTAAAAAAAAAAAAAAAAAAAAAAAAATGGGTTGAATAACATATAGATTAAAAAGAAATCATATTAGCACATTTTAAAACTTATTTATATTATATGCATCTATATTACATTCTCCACCAGATTTTTTAAAAAGATTATGTGCATCAATAAGTAAAAGAAAGCTTCAAATGCATAAAAAATGTTCTAAGAAACTATGCATAATCAAACTTCATTAAAAACATAATAGTAAATTTTACAAAAAAGGCCATTAAATATTTAAAAAAAACATACAGGTTAAACAATACATGTTACATGATCATAACTTATTCTTAATTATCTAGTCATGCACCTCAATAATGTATTAAAAATTGTACACATACAGTGCTTTTTCAATAGCCTCAATCCACTTTCGTTTCATTTCTTCAGTTTTTGCATACATGGTGAGAGCAGTTTTGTTCTGTTTGTGAGCAAGTAACCAATAGAAGCTCCACTGAAAATAACATAGTAGTAACATATACATATGTTGCACTTAATCACAATTCAATCACTTAGCCATTTTATAATACTTTAACAACAAATTACTTTAAAAATATTCATTTCATGATGACTGCACTGTATTCTGCTTGCATGATCATAGACAAATATTTCTAATAAAATAATAAAAAATAAATTTTAATGATTCACACAAATAAAATACTAGTATTCACTTATGCAATTTAATTTGGTCTTAAATATTACTTAAAAGTTCTTTTAGATTAATTTTTTGAAATATATATTTTTTCATTGTTTTATATACATGCACTTAATTTACATACGCTGTCAGAATTTAAATGATACTGTACATTAGTTCGCAGCAATAATTAATTTTATTTTTGCAATTAAAACTTCTAAATTATATTTTAAATTTATATTAGCTTTATAAGAATAGAATATTTGTTATATATATATATACATATATATGTATGATATATACGTAGGTTGGGGCAAAAGTCATGGCAACTATTTTTTTTCTTGAAGATACCAGTCCGGTTGGAAAATGTGACATATACAGACGAAAGGACAAGGTCTTAACTACATGTGTGGACAATAAATAGCACTGAAATATCGTAACACACAAATTTATTATGGTAGTGTACAGGGCAATATAGCCTTCGCCGTGCAAAATGACATGACAAACCTGGGCCTAAAGACTTTCAATGCTACTGTCACCAGATGCTGCCAACGATGTGGGAGGCGTTGAATACCATCAGCCTCAGCATTTGCAGCACAATATGTGAATGGAGTCATCTGTTGGCGCACAGCATTAGCGATGAATGTCCTCTCGTGTTGCAAACTGCCTACCACATATTGGTTCCTTAATCTTGGGAATGAGATCAAAGTCACAGGACAAAAGGTCAAGAGAGTACAGTAGGTGCTCCAATTCTTCCCATCCCCAACGTCGGAGTAGCTGGCGTACACACTCTGCATTATGTGGTCTTGCATTGTCGTGCAGAATTATTGCACTGTCCACAAGAACCGGATGTTTATCCCGAATGCCACGTCTTACCTGTCGCACCAGGAAGTCCACTGTGCGGTCACTGTTCTGCCATGAGGAACAAAATGGCGAACAATGACACCCTTGACGTGATATGCGACAATCACCATCAATTTGACTGGGGAAGGATTCTGACGCTAGCTCATTATGCAATATCCTGTGGACAGTGCGTTTCTCGATGCCACTTGCCTTCTCTAACTCCAGTAATGTCCATCGTCAGTCTTCATCCATGAGCTGCTCGATGACGGCACATGCCAAGTCGGTCCGCACACTCACCGGTCGTCCTGAATGTTGCTCATCACTGGTTGACAAACGTTCTTGCTGAAACTTTCCTACCCACCGTGCTACTGTACGATATGGTACGGCATTATTCCCAAGGGCTTCTACTAATTCACTGTGACATTCCATCGCATTTCTCCCTTGGAGAACGACTATTTTGATGTAAGCAAGCTGCTCAACACGGATTACTTCCATCTCGCACGAAATTTTTAGAATTTCAGAAATACTGAACAAAATTAAAGGATGGCAAAATCTATAGAACTTAGAGTGGCACTGGTAGCAGAATTTAGGTCCAGCAGAGACTGCACTGAGCTGAAAAATGTTAGCAAAGAGCCTGGATAAGCCTTTGGTATTCATCAAATTTTATTCACTTGGGACTCAGATAAGCATTAGCATGTGTGGGAAATAGGCATGAGTATAATAAATAACTAGACTAATATAATCAGGCTTAACTTTCTTAGCATAAGATGGAAGCAAAATTTAGTGTAACAACATGCCTTTAGTTGCCAATCTCATGATACATCACCAATACTGAATAGCAAGAGCCAGCCAAGCTTTATGATAATAACTGCAAATTTGAAGATTTTCAGATGCAGCAAACTAAAAGCGAAAATTTTCAGTTAATGGAATGTGGAGAAGTGGTAATAAATGAAGATGATATAACAGAATTTTTTCATTGCAATGACAATGCCCATATCAACTAATGGATAGCGAAAAAAATAGTATGATTCTAAATCCAGAAAATGTCACATAATACTGAAGAAAGAGATAGAGAAATTGTTGAGGGTGCTTAATTTTGATCGACAATTTAGTGAAAATTCTGGACATTGCCATTACATGACTTGACAATGGAACTTTGTAACGGAACAAGAAATTATAGAGAATTAAAAAAAAAAAAAAAAAAATTCCTCCCAGTATGAAGATATTACTTAAAAAATATTCAACTTCAAAATGTGATTCCACTACAGTAACACATTAAACAGTGTGGTTAAGTTAAACTGATGATTGACGACTTCTGATTTGGAGAGAACATGGCACCCAATGCAATTCTATGCATGTCAAAGAGAGATAACAGTTTGCTGGAGAGGGTGTTTGAGTGAGGAAATGCTTGGGTGGACGTACTGTTCTGTATGCCATTCGAAATCGGCCTGATTGTTCAAAGGTATAGGGTTGAAATTTTTAGACCCTTGATCATACCTTACATTACCGCTACCAATGCTTCAATTCTTCTGATGCATGATAGTAACTAACCTCATCCTGCATGTGTTATGAACCAGATGCTTGAGAAACAATAGACTGTATAGAGTGTCTGGCATGGTCCTCAAATTTGAAGCCGACAGTACATGCTGGGTCACATTAGGTAGAATGTTGCTGCTAAACCATAACCTCTACTAACAGACTTTGAAATAGCAAAATGACTTTTTTGAAGAGTAAGGAAGAATCCCTCAAAATCTCACTGAACAGCTCATTAACTCAATGGCTCACAGATGTAAAGCCATTCTGCACATTTGAGGGAGCTACAGGTTTTCTCAGAAAGTTGACAAAATTCAATAAAACCTATTTTTCAATTCCAAAAATATGGATAGTAAAGACTCTTTATGGCAGCAGGCCAGTTTCTAGTAAAATGATCTTTCACTACATTAAACACAGATTTTTCACCTGTTGAGTTCTGTATCTCCGTCCCTTTCAAAAATATATTTTCATGTTGAGCCATATTTTTGCCAGCGGTTGTCTGTTCTCACTAAACCATTTGCACCATATATTTTATTGAGTATTTTTTCACTTTAGAATGAGATATAACCATATTTCCTAAAATCAGTATTCAACATGTACTAATTTTAAGACGTACAAAAAGTAATTTGTAAAAATAAATACTTTATCTCTATTCCCTGCTTTAGGAGTATTTGCCACATCTTCTACTTTATAATCCAGCAGAACTAAAGCTTCTTTGTAACTGTACTGTTCACCCTATAATAAAGCACAAGAATACAATAAAGCAAAACTTAGAAACACAAATGTATAATTATCAAAGCACTAAAAAGTTATATGCAAATTTATATTAATGTTTATTATGCTTCAATGATTTACTTCAATGTTTTTCATAGTAATTTTGAAATTATGTAACTGGTCTTTTTCAAATTTTCTCTATAACACAGACTTAGCATGTTATTAGTAATCTATAAAAAGAATTCGCATGTAACATGTCAAAATCTGTATCATTTCAGAACCATGGAAATTCAAGTGGTTAATACACGTGGAAATTCAGAGCTAGAATACATTCAAATTCATCATGGAAATTTAAAATATGGATGTTAGATCAAAAATGCAATTTATTTTATATTTCTATACTACACACTGTGTCTGGATACTGTTTAGCATATAATGCATTATTTCCCCCTAAAAGATGAGAATAAAGATATATGTTCTAAATCAAACTGCTTGATTGGGGTCATCTCTTATAGGAAATTGATAATTCTATCCTAAATGTCAACAACTATACTACTTTCTTATCAAAATTACACATAGGATCAAAAGAAATGTAGAATTTTACATTCTTCCATAGAAACTAAAGAACTAATAATAAAATTAATTAATCTTATTTACATATAAACTAATCAATCTTATTATTAAAATTCAGTTCATATACCACATCTTTAAACTTCACTTTAATAAAAAACTGCTTTTCTTAAAAAATTTTTTTTTCTTTGCTTAAAAAAAATCAACTTCATCCAAAGTTCACTACTAAAATGTTAAAAGAACTGAATAATACATAAAGAAGACTTGTTTAAATTAATTAAATATGGAAAATAATACACTGTTGGGAAATTTTTTTAATGGCCATCCTTTAATTTGCAATACCCACCATAATTATTAATATTATTACACTTTCTCCTTAAGATAAAAATTAAACCTAAGAAAATTAAAGTTTTGTGATTCATTACTTAGTTTAAATAAAATATTCCGAGGAAATTTCATTCAAGAACAGATATTAAATGCTAAATTTAAATTATCTTTAAAAAAATTATATATAGCATCAGAAGATATTTATTATTATAAATAAATAAATAAAAACACATTTTAAAAAGTTCAGAAAATAACTACATATAAATTATGATGTTATCATTATCATTTAAAGAAATCAAGCCCATGAACTACACAAAATTGTTACCCCCCTCCCCCCAAAAAACTTTTTATTTAACCTAACAATAAGCTCAATCATTCATACTATGGAGGGAAAGTTTAACAGGTGGAAATGGTGCTACAGCTAACAAAAATTTCCATGTAGCAATAAAGTTATCAGAATATCTCTTAGTTTTTTTTTTTTTTTTTTTTTTTTTTTTTTAACTTGCAGTAAAATGGAGAATGTATGAAAACCAGGACACTGCAATCGCTTAATAAATCACAAGACATGTTCTGCATGAAAGAATCTATCTCAATCTTCTCTTAAAAAAAATTACTGCATGTGAAATTTATGAATGAATGCATCTGGCCTTTAGAAATTAGAAAAATTAAAATAAATACCAAGTTTTTTTAAAAACGAAATGTTGCAGAAGTTTAAAAAAAAAAAAAAAAAAAAAAAGGCTTACGTTACAAGAAAAATGCTTAAAATTTATCCAGAGAAATCCTCTGCTGTCATCTGTCAAGTTTTAATAGGATATCTCATATGCAAGCCCTCAAATAGCCTTTTTAATGAAAAAGAGGTTGAAAACCATAAGCAAAAATGCTGTATTAAAATGCAATATATTTTTTAAAAATAAATAAATAAATAAAAAATCGTGTACTTTTCAAAGAGGATCAATTCACAAAGTTAAAATAATCCACAACACGGCACTTTATGAGAAATCAACAATAGATTTCTCATAAACAGCCAAAGAGTAGGCCTGAACTTTTACCTGAACTTCTTGAGATCTAAAGTGTGACATCCACTTAAAGAGAAAGCTTTCAATAAAAGACATACCTAAATGAAATTCTTCTGATAAAGTATTCTTCAAGCAACATCTAAAATTCTATGGAAGATAATATGTAAATCAACTGACTAGTAGATAGAGTGTTTTTGTCTTTGTGTCCAGAAACAAGACAATTACAGTTACACAGAATAAATTATGTAAAATAATAAACATTTTTCAGATAGACTGTAAACATATATGCATATTTATGTTGTGGTTCTTTGTACAATCAACATGGTTAATAATACTTTTACGTTTTTGCGTGCGCGTTTTATGCATAACGGACGGTATAAGCTAAAATTATCTAATTATCTATTTCAGTTAATGTTGATGATTGCATTGTTCCTTAATTTTCGAATTGGACCCGGCTTATTATTTTTTGCAGACTGTAAGAGCAATACTATAAAAGTAAACTTGAACTTTCGATTATGTCAAATAGAATTTCCGATTCTGGAGCTCCCAAAGGATCGTACAAAACGAAAGTATGTTTCGATGTCCATCAAACAAAAAGTGGAATTGCTGCAAAAAATGGATAAAGGCCTGAAGAATGTGACAGAGAGGTTAGTGAAAATGAAAAAATTTCGATTAACAAGTTAGTCGGTATTCTCGGCACAGCAATTAACGGGACTTGAACAGAGGAACTTTGTAACTGAACAAAAAATTATGTCTGTTTATAGAATTAAAGAGAAAGTATTATCACATAAAACGAAGCAACTTAAACAACTTACATTAAAAGAAATGTTTAATAAAGTAAACAAATAAATATTAACCTTTTTTTTTTTTTTTTTGTAAATTTTGATACCTTTTAGATCATAATTGTTCTTTATTTATAAATTACGGTTTCATATTTTTAATTTTAGAATTTCTGCATGCCATCTTATGCGATTTAAACTGATGATCTATAATACGGAAAAATCGATAATCCGGAATCGCCGAAGTCCCGACGAGTCCGGATTAACGACTTTTGACTGTATATTATTTTAAGTTGTGAAGAAGCCTGTTGTCAAAGAGATATGTTGACTCAAAAAATGCTTTCACTAAGTATTTTTGTATTGAATAGAATCCATTAGTTCAAATACTTCATCAATTTTAATTTCTGCACTTTGAGTGTTATATCATTATAATAAGTAATAATATCTAATTCAGCCTCCAACTTGCTAAAACATTATTTTTCCATTGACAATATCACTTCTGTTGGCTAATTCCAAGAAAGGATTTTTCGTGAACAATAAAATAGGTTCCATACAAAACATATCTTGCAGTCTTCTTTTAAATTCTTAGCTAAGTAATAGAAGTTTTTCAACATGCTTAGATGGGTCATACTCCAGAATAAATTCCAGGTCTAGAATGAGGGCATATGATGGAAAACACCGATAGTCTTTCTCCAATAAGTTGTTCTTCCACATATAAGTTTTAGCTAGAAAAGCAGATATTGAGCTCATCATTTTTTATATGTGTTTTCCTTTTCCTTGTAACATGATATGAACTTTTTAGGTCATTGGCTTCGCAGTGATGTCAGTTAAAAATGCCATGTCAGCAAACTACTAAATGTCATCCAATTTCTGGTCACCATTACCGTTGGGTATGAGGAAATTTTTAATCTCCAATAGCATTTGAACTAATTTTGTTAAAACTTTTCCTCAACCCAATCATCTTACTTCTGCATGGTAAACTGTACAACCTTACTTGAAGCAAAGTTTCAAAGATTTCATGATTTAAAGGCTGCCTCTGGATAAAATTTACAATGCACTGAATAACAATCATTACATAAGAGCCTGAATTTTTCAGGTGCCAGATTTTCTTGATGAATAACACAGTGATATGAATTAAATTTGGAAATTCTATCATCTTGCTTACAGAGCCCAATAAACCTAGTATTATTCCAGATCATAGCCACCGCACCCATGGGTGTGATTGTAGCGAGTTTTTTTATTGGTACATTCTTCTTCCAATAATACAGTTTTTAACTGCATCACATATGCAGCATATATCTTGCCTTCAAATGTGTTTTGCCAAAGTCAACAATGCTTCTTTCACAGAGAGTTCAGGTAATACTACTGACGTGAACATCAGAAGATGAGGTGTGCCAGTAACATCACTGTATTCATCAACCTGCAGGAGAAAATATGCATATTTTTCCAAAGCAGATCTTATTTGTATGTAGTTATCATTCACCATATTGTCCACTCATTGTGCCACCATTTATGACAGAGGCACATGTTTTATAAATGAGATTATTTTTGTTTTTGAATTTGTGAAATAAAGACATCATCAGCACAGCACAGTTTCATTTACAATGGCCCTGTCTAAATATGCCTTTTTATATGATGCAAGAATGTAACTCACTTTGAAAGGTTATTGTTTCATTTTTTAGGGTACAAAGATTCCTTTGTTGAGCTTTTACAGAAAATTTCAATGATTGAACTTTATGCCTATGTAAAGCAGACCCTCAGTAGACCACTAAAAGCCTTATGAATGGTTCTTTGATGACATTCAACATTCAGTTGCTTTGGTAAGGCTACTGAAGTACTGCATAATAAACAAACTGCTTTTTTGCCAAGGTTTGTAAATAACGGCTCTTCCTTCCATTCATTAATGAAGTGGCAGTAAGTTTTCTTCTCTTCGATATTTCTTGCACATCACTGATATCGACAAGCATACCAAAAAATATACAAAATAATTAGTATTAATTACTTTAAAACTTGTCAGAAACAGCACAGTTTGGTAGCTGTTACCATGCTTTTATCAACTTATTTCAAACTGAACTACACAACCAACTTTGAGATGAAAAAGGAAAAAAAAAAAAAAGAAAGAAAGAAAGAAAAACACTTTCAGATATACAGCATTATTAAATTCTTCAAATCCTGACTATCTGACCTGTACTGTAGGTGTTAAGGCAACAAGAATTAGGGTAATATTCATAAATTTGCAGAGATGCCAGTGATAAGATAACACAATAAAAATGAGAAGAAGGAAGTCAAGCTACTGGAACTCTCTATTGATGAAAAATAAAAACAACTCTGAAATATTTTCCTTAAAAGCTGAGGGTAAAGCAGGATTGGAATTGGGATCGTTAACTAGAACTGAAAGATTTTCATACATGTGAAACAGAAATGAGAAAATCTAATTTGCCAACGGAAGATGTGTTTTAAATAATTTTGGCTGCAGAAAAATGGAAAATGGGTTTTCTGACCAACAGTTTGGGGCAACAAGAGATTTGTGTGTTTCTTTTTCCCAAATGCATGGGAGGTCTCCTTCCATCTGTCCACACTGTTGGATTAAAATTTTTCTGTAACAGTTTCACTAATTTTTCCCTCTTAATGCTTTAAGTTTAATTTAGAGTTCCTTTTTTGCATCAGATTGATTTGCACTTTTCCTTATTTGAATTCATCGGTAGACTTTCTCTTTAACTTTGACTAGTCATTTGTTATGTTATTTTAATTCAAATATATTTAATCTGACTTAAACAAGCATTAAAGAAACTCAGGTATCAGTAACTTTGAAAAAAAATTCTATTATTTCCTTAAGAGGTGGTAGGCAGGACTAGGGTTTGTTTTCTGTTTTGATACAATGAGGTAAAATGCATGCATCACTGAATTCATCAATGAGTAGACATGTGTGAATACAAACCAGATAGCTGTTTATTAACAAGATTGATGAAACCCCTAAGTTACCTTCATTCAGTATACCATATTTCCCTCTTACCTTTTTAAAGACAAGTTTTAAAAATTTATAAAATATTTGCATAATTCTCTTCCTCTATTGTACATAGCTTTTCCTTTGAGGGATAGTTTATGGTAAATTGTACACCCTTGATTATTTTTATTTTTATTCACAGTATTCAATTTATATTTGCATTTTTGTATTAGCATTTCATCCATTTTATGTTCCCTTGTTTTTATTACTTAAAACATACTTCGTGTGAATTTTTCTTTAAGCTACCCCCAAATGTGGCAGGTGTTCTCACACTTAAGAAATATTTTAAATATGATTTCACCTTACTTCCATTATTTAAATATTATCTCATTGTAGCCCTATCTATCTACTGCTGATGTGTCTGATCTTCTGAAATCCTGATCTTTTTTCGCCTTGTTTCTTTTTCATTCTTCCACTGTCCCTTGTGGAAACTGCAGTCAAGGTGGTTTTATGTGAGGTTCCCCTCAGGCTTTATGAGGTAAATGAGACAGACACATTTTGTTACACAATACGTTCATAATGTAATATTACTAAGTATTCTTATTGGCATATAGGTTTCTTTAAAAAATTAATATTTGATGGTTTCCAGCAGTTTATACATTACTACTTTTTATTTGTTAGGTTTTTAATATAAGTGCATTCCTTGAAAAAGGAAATAATTAAATTTTAAAAAAAAAAAAATTTTAATTACTTTTACAATTTTTTCTTTTTCATTTTGGACAATATAATTAGTTCAAAAGGGGAAGGAAGTATGCAAGGAAATACAATATTTATAACTATTGCTAAATCCTTACCCAAAGAATTTTATCCATTATCTAAAGCAGCATGAAAAACAAATATATACATCTATAAAATAAACCCTGCACACAAAACTTAAGAGTTCAAACTATTACAAATTAATAGTTTAATTGCACCAAATACACACACATACACACAAAAAAAAAAAAAAAAAAAAAAAAAAAAAAATGTAGGTATTGAAAAATGTTACATTATTTTGCTCCTAAACAAACAACAAAAACAAAAAAAAAACTTTTTTGTTACAAATATAAATTGGTTAAAATTTAAAAATTAATTCCAAATACATACTCTTGTTGATTTACACATCAGCATTACTTTGTCGAAGATAAATACATATCTGTAAGAGAAAAGAAAAATTTCACAATACATTTAAGAAGTTATAATTCATAACATAACATACAAAAATCCAGTATAAAAACAACAAAATTAAATGCATATATTGTTTATGTGAGGAAAAAAAAAAAGTTTTAGATAAGCATCACATAACCAGCAAATACAATCATAATCACATAAAAAAATAATAAATATTCAATAAAAGCAAACAATCATCACTGAAGCTTTCATTTTTAGGAGACTGATGATGAAAATCATGGCAAAATTAACCACGTTTTTATGCCTCTGTTTAAAAATACCTAGGCAAGTAGCAAAATAAACTCAATGTAATATGAGCTAAAACAACTATATCCAGAATTTATATACCATGACAGGTAGAATAATAAGCTCTTGACGTGAAAAGCATGCATTCTGTAACAGATCAACAAATAAATATTTATTTACAATAGACCTGCGTATAAATAAAGTTTACTTTCCTCAATTCCTCAAGGACAATGCTATCTCATTATAAAGAGGAGACAAATAATCTTCATTAAAAAGCCATTCACATTATGTTAAAAATGATAAGTTTACAAATGAAAAAAAATCACTATATATTATAAGAAGACATTATGAATATATGTACTTAATACAAGACTTCCATGCCATTTCAATAACAAGAAAACAAATAGAAAATTAAGACACAGAATAGAAAAATATTTTTAAAAATGTATAAAACATATAATATAAAATGTAAAATGGCATGTGTAATGCAAAAAACATGCATAATGTGATCAAAGAATTAATGGATTGAGCTTGTCTTTTTTTACCAGGCAATTTCAAAAGGCGGAAGACACAAGTTCTTTATGCTCAGTATAAGTTTTATGTTTGTAAGAATCCATATAATGTGGACATTACTTTTTTATATAATTGTTTTGTTTTGTGCGGTGAAAATGGAAAACAATACTTTCATAAAGCAATAAACTAAAGTGAAATTTCTTATCAAATTTGAGTAAAATAGAACTGAGACTAATAAAATATTGAAGTTAATACATGCCGAAATCCATTATGCAATGATCACATTCTATAAATGGGTTAAATATTTCTAAGAAAGGCAAAAAGACATAGATGACAATATGACAGGACAGCCTTCAATTGAATGCACTACCACAAACATCCCTCGTACACTGCCTTATGTGCACATGATTGACAACCAAATGTTAGAATGGTAACCAAAGAGTTACACTTAAGACATATAACAGTTCACAGTATAACAGTTTCTTAATCAAGAAACTGGAAATGGGAAAACTGTCAGTAAAAAATAATCCAACAACTAAACAAGAATGTAAAAAAAAAAAAAAAAAAAAATGGGGACACCATGATTTTCTTGCATAACCTCTTAAATTATACACATTTTTGCTTCACTTCATTTAAACTTATTTCTACGAATTTCATTACAGGTTCATTTCTAATTCAGTCAATTCAGTTCTCACTTTGTGGGAACTCAAAGGGGGCGGAATGCATAAAAACTCAAACTTCATTAAAAATTGGAAAATACAGAAACACCTAAGACACCAAATACAGTTAAAAAGAGAAAGTACTTTTACAAATAAAATTAAGAGTTTCTACACAAAAGCGAGCAATTTGGCCAGCTGGCAGGAAGACAAAATTTTTGACGCACAAAACTGAAAGTTACCTTATAATCATACAGGGCAGAAAAACACCAGAGTTGGTGCATCAACTGACTTGATTCACTACTCTACTAAATGTTTCAAATGTAAACAAATGGCAGCCTCGCTAGCCCTTGCACCACTTAAAACTTTTAAATTGTTCATAATTCTACAACTACTGCATGCAGTTTAACTAAAGACATACACTTCCTACTGCATGCAGTTCAATCACTTTTAAAGCATAAATTATACAATTTACCAACATGTAACAATAAAGAAAAAAAATTAAGTTACCTAGCTGGGTAACACAGTGGGAATATACATTTGGTGAGGCGGATTGCAACAAAAAGCATTGAAGTGCAACTACATGTTATAGCAATTCCATACACAAAATTTCAGTGTTCTACAGCTACTCATTTTTGAGTTATGCTATAAGATATTTCTCCCACTTTCTTAGCATGCCTTCATGGTGTAGTGGTCAACACACTCAATGCGTATTCGAGAGGTCAGTGGTTCAAGCCCCAGCGAGGGCATGGCAAGTTATTCTTCGATTTCCTGCTTAAAAAAAATCCCAATGTCTCTACAATGTGTGATACGTACAAACAGATGTCATGAAAAATTCTCTTTTGGTCATTTTACAATTCATTTAGGAGGGGGAAGAGTCCCTTATTTTGTTCTTACATACAGATATCAAGCAAAAAAGAACATTGTTCAAAATGTATTTTTTTGTTAAAATATGGTACCTGAAATTTTTTGTGATTACAATTCTTCCTTTACTTCATACAAAATTATGAAAAGCACTCTCTTGACTGGGCAGTGCTTTTTCAATGATCTTAATAAGATGATTATGATGATCGAGTTACAAATTTGATTTAAGTTAGACAGTAAAGAACAGATAACAAAATTAGAACCAAGAACAAAAAAACCTCAAAGAAACAGATCTGAAACCAAAATTATGGTCATTATTTTTTCAATATTTGTGGAGTTGTATACTATAAATTTCTCCAGAAGGACAGAATAAAAATGGAGCTTACACTGTGAATACAAAGAGACTATGAGATGATAAAAGGTGTCCACAAATGCTGGAAGGCAATAGATAAATTATGAATTATAACAATGCTCCATCACACACAGCATTAACTGTTCATTAAATCTAAGCTTGTATTTCAATCATTGTGCTTATATCCTCATCATTACTCTGATCTGGCTCTCTCACAACTTTTTTCTGTTTCCGAAAATTAAAATGATTCTGCAAAAGCAGCATGTGGGAAATACATAAAACATCTGGATTGAAGTCATAAAATGGTTAAAGGACCTATCAGAAAGAGATCTGCTGCACTGATTCCAGCAATGAAAATTACACAAGGAAAAGTGTGTTAATAATGGAGAGCACTATTTTGGAAGTGACTTTAAAATTATACCTGAATTTAATAAAATAGTAAGTTTCATAAAATTAAATTTCCACAAACTTCTGGACAGACTGAGTGTATATGTATATATATATGTCATAATGAAAGCAAAACAAGGAAAAGGAAATGACGGAGCAGTGTCGATGCGTGATTAGACCCATATTGAAGAAGAATTTTGATTGCATAGTATTTAAAGAACTTGGCAGTCGAGGCAGTTTTAATTCCATTTTTATTTCCAATTGATATTTGTGGCCACAATCACTTGGCACTCTAGTCGTGCCTTTCCACAGAAGAATTAATTTTTTGATATTGTTGGGATAGAAAGCAAGCCAGCGAAATCACATCTTAGCACAGAAGCGAGCAAAAGCTGAAGTGCATAGTTATGCAAGATGGAAGCATGCGAAGAGAAAAGTTTTGGTTTACAATTCGGTGATTGGTTGTCAAGAGGCATCTGGTATTAACGGTTGCGTAAGATCGCATGATTAATCTGAATGACGCAATGCAGATAAGTTATTACGATTTTAGAACAGAGAGGAAGAATTAATGTTTATAGTTATAATTCTGATTCATACATTTTTATCTTACATATATATATATATATGTAAAATATAAAAAAAAAGAAAAAAAAATACGATGGCTTTGCTCTTTGCGAACCAGCAAACTTTAATTAATTTTCTGCAATTCAGCATCTCCCCTTAGACCATTACCTTCTAGAACATTCGCAACTATTACATAACCTCCTCATATAAATGCTGCGTCATAAGTTAAGTTTTTCTACATTTTTTCTACGGTTTTTGACTGTATTTATTTTTCAATTTTAATCCACAAATTTGGGAATTTAAAAGCAATGTGTTTTCACTGCATGAAATAAAATACTTTTAACTTCAATATGGCAGAATGATGCTATCCAGTAAAGCATACGATGTTTTACTTTCAAATTAATCTGTCTCTTAATGAATAACAAACTAAGTAATTCTAGTATTACTAATACAAAAAAAAAATTATTTTTAAAAAACTAAAACCATTTACCTATTCTGAAGCCTATGGTCATCATGAGATTTTATTAAAAGCAATAAACACAGTTCTTAAAAATAATTTTCTATTTTTTAATCACACTGATTGAAATAAAAGTACATTTACCAGAAACCTTCTCTCCGCTTAATTTTTTTTTTTTTTTTTTTTTTTAATTTTTTTGAAAAAGGAAAGGCAAAATTATACTTATAAAAAGTATCGCAAATACTAGAGATTGAATGTTATTAGATACAAGTATTTACTTAGTTTAATATTAAAATCATAAGGCAACAAAAAATGGACTTCTAAAAATCACCAGGTTCTACAAGCTTATGATACCTTTATATAAGAATACCATAGCATTTTCAATATCATATAAAGCACCTAAAATAATTTGTCTTTATTTGTATGTTGAATTTACACTACTTATTAACTTAAAGAATTAGAAAATGAAATTATATATATAATCATTTCACAATTAAATTTTCCCTTCTTTCTTCCTTTGCTTAAAAAAATCTACAGGATTAAAGCTTACCACACTTTGTTTACCTGTATCAAAAGATTCATGTGATTAAATAATCTCCCCCATTTTTTTTTAACATACTATGAACATTTATGAAGGTGTTTTAAATTCACTGAAGTCCCATCACCTTTTTTCATGATGATATTTGATATGGGTCCTTTGTAATCAAGGCTTTATATGCAGAAAATATTTTGAAATTGTTTAAAAATTACATTGTCTGACAAAGACAATTCAATTAAGTATAAAAGAATACATTAAATGAATAAAAGATATGAATACATAAACATAACAAAATAAAATTTTCCCCAAACTTTTTCACTTAATACTAGATTCAAAAGAAAGTAATTTGAGCTTACTTATTAAACTAATACAGAGACTGAGATTACTATAAAGAAATTTATTCATGTAAAAGAAAACCACATGAGTTTATATTGCAGAAAGGTACATTATCAGAAATTATTAAAAAAAAAAAAAAAAAAAAAAAGCATTTACCTATTCTTAAGCCTATGGTCATCATGAGATTTTATTTTCAGCTCACCATCTTTCAACAACCTTCCATAATCTTTCAGTTCAAGATCATCAGGCTGTAGGAAAGGAAATGTGCAATGCTCTTTTTATTATTAAAGCACTATTATGTCACAACAACAACAACAAAAAAATGAATAAATGCAACACACATATATAAGGAATAAAATATTTAGTGTAAATATACTATTTTTAAAATATTTTATTTACTCATTAAAAAAAAGTAACACCCTGAAATTTTGTTTCAGTATTATGTTAGCATCTGGGGATATTTAAAGCAATAAATTTATTTATTTCAATTTTTAATCAATCAGAGAATATGGTGGTGAAATAAAAGGAGTAAACTAATCTTAACTTCTGAATTTCTACATATTAAAACTCTGCCCGTTGTTTTCTATTTTGAGATAAAGATTACCCTAGTTTCAGATACTAACCAAAACAATTTTCCTCAAACAGACTAAATAAGGTTTAGTCAGAACCTTATATACAGCTGGTTGATTGCTGTGGTGTATTTATTATAAGAGAAAATCAACAAAATGGAACACCTGTCATGCAAACTTCGAGAAAATATTTAGAAGAAAGAAATGTAACTTGTTGTACAGATAGTGGAACACAAGATAAACATCTATCTAATTTCATGTTGTAATATACAGTTAGTGATATTATGCAGACTATATGAAGACACTTGGATAAACCAGTATCAATTGGCTGTGTATAGGTTGACAGTCAAGCCATCTTTTGCAATGATTCTCATTAACTGACTAGTTAATTTTGTAGTTGAACTATCCTTCATGAAGGTTACCATTGAAAGTATATGCATAGAACCCACCATTTTTAAATCCCTGCAATTATGTCACATCAAAGCTATGTAAAAGGATGAACAGCAAAATGTTGCCTTCAATGTTCCCTTGATTCTCTCTCAACAATGATGATTGCTATTTAGTTGAGAAATAAACCACCAATTCTGCTCACCAAGATGAAGTTATAGTTTGAAATACATCATCAAGAGCAATCACCAACAGTATCAACAACCTCAGTGCATGCAGAAAAGATAAAATGATGGCACACTAAAATATTCATAGATGCTACACTACAATGCAGTCTAAACATAACAAATCATATTTATCAGCAGTATACAATATGCCTACATTCAGCTAACATCAATAAACATCTTTTGTAAAATATAAAAGTAGTTCCCTGGCCAGCACAATCCCCAGATCACTCGTCAGTCGAGAATCTATAGAACATGATTTGTCAGCATATGAATATTCTCCCATATCCTCCCAATAAGGATGAACTAGGACTTTGGTTAACCCTCTGACCAGCAAGACCATATATACATATAAACAACAGCAACTCACTTTGGCATCCTTGCCATAAGTTCTTCATAGACAACTGGAGACAGGTTGGGTGTATGAGTAATGTGAGGGTGCAACTGCCATGTAAGGGTGGCGTGTAATGCCATGTAAAGATGCAACCTATCCGAAGTTATATTCAGGAAGGGGGGGACAATTGCTTGCCTGGAGAAATCGCGATTCATCCAACCAGGCAACTGTCTTCCACTTATCCATGGTCCAGTCTCAATGCTCTCAGGCTCACTGCAGATGCAGCTGACCATGATGCTTGGTCAACAGAGGTACATAAGTGGGATGTCTGTTGCACAGTCCCATATCCAAAAGTGTCTGCTGAACTAAGTGTTCCAAAACACTTGCACTTGAACCCACACTGTATTGGGCTGTCAGCTGAGTCACTATCTAGTGTCGATTTTGCAGCACCAAGCAAAACAGTCTCTGACGTCCTGTTTGTTTGATGACATGTCGAGATCCAACACCTTGGCGTCTGCTGCTGGTTTCACCAACACTCATCCACTTTGCATAAATAATAACAATGGTACATTGCGAACAACCTACCCATTGTACAGTTTTGGAAATACTTGTTCCGAGTTTTCGGGCCATTACAATCTGCTCTCTATCAAATTCACTTAGATCAGCAGCCTTTCCCATCACTTGAAAAAGTAAGTGCAAGAATGATTCCTTACCTTCTCCAGCAGCAGTTAAATAACATTTGCACTTAATCACATGCCCTCCCCATCATCTAGCTGAGTTCACTGAAAAATGTGGGAATGGTCATAATGTTTGGCTCATCAGTGTACAGGGTATAACCTAGGATATGTTTTGTAATGTCTTTAAATAAATATATATATATGCATTTTGAAATTATGTTTAAGAAATTAAAGCAGCATTTTAAAAGATAAAGATTTGTCAAATACGAGTCAAATTCTCCACTACTAGGGCAAAAGAGCTCCCGTGTCAATTCCAACTCTTTTCAAATTTGCAAGCATTGATTTGCTCTCTTAAGATCACTACAGATTCCAGATATAAAATACAAAAGATTTTTTTTTTTATTCTAATTTAAAAAAAAAAAAATACCCCATTCTCATGAAAGTTTGGAGACTTTCGAGTTTCAGAGTCAAACCCTCTGTTGGTTGAAGGGTTAATACCATATGATCCACAGAATTTAAGTACTCATTTAAAGTCACAATTAAAAAATATGTCTCCCAAAGTGCCTGCCCTACAGCTTGAAAGAGCTTTATAATGGCCAAATGAACAAGATTGCTGAAATTCAATCCAGATTCAAATCCTGATAAATGGCCTAAGAAGGAATTTTTTATGGCTTCCTTACGTAAAATCCAGTTTTGGCAAAAAGGTCTTTAGAAAGACACAGTTCATGCACTTAATCAATCAACTAATCAGCTTAAAATATTGACTGCTGCATTTTGGAAACAGTGCCTTACCTTCACTGCATAATCAAAATAATTTATAATTTAAAACAGAAATCAAAAAGCCATCAATTTTCAATATGCATCAAGGGAAATAAATTCAGATTTAACCTTCAAAAAAAATTCTAACCTAATAACCACCTCTCTAAAAAATATTATTCTAATCTCACCCTCTTTCCAGTGTTGGAATAGCTATGGTGCGCTCTTTCCATTTTTCAAATGTATTACATTTTCTACTACACTACCAAGACATTTATCATTTATGTGACTCAGCAGAAATGTTGTTCCATGAAACACAAAACGCTTCATAAACTGTAAGTTTTCATATATGTTGCATTCATTGTGATTTAATATCATTATCTTTCAAATTAAATGTATACTAAGTGAGCAATCTGAAAGCAATATATGCATGTTTAATAATTTGATGTAAATAATACATTATATTATTTTTTATCAGGATGATTCAGGATCGATATCTCATCCTTAAAAAAAATTAAATAAAACATCCTCAGGAAAAATAAAATATAAATGTAAATGTAAGGTTATGGCTTGATCTCAGTATATTGGTTCCCATGTTAATTGTGTGGGAAAAAAAAATAAAACTAAATTATTATTTTTATGTAGAATCTGGAAAAAGCTAAGAGCTTATTTTAAAAAGATATTTCTTTCTTGAAAATCATATAAATGAGCCAGACTGCCTTTAAAAAATCTTTCAGGAAGGTATTCTTTTCCTTACGCAGAAGGTCTGTAAATGCTTTGTTAAATTCAATCTTTTCCTGAATTGCAATTTGCTTGTAACATGCATTGTAACATATATTGGTTCCCATGTTAATTGTGTGGGAAAAAAAAATAAAACTAAATTATTATTTTTATGTAGAATCTGGAAAAAGCTAAGAGCTTATTTTAAAAAGATATTTCTTTCTTGAAAATCATATAAATGAGCCATTTCCAGAGAAGTTCATGCGAGTTAAAAATAAAGAAAAATTATTTGATTTAATTTTCAAATTAGTGATTTATTCTTCTACAAACATTAAAATTTTACATTTCTCTGTTCGCAAAGATTATTATGATTTTTTTTTTAGATTTCGATACCATTCAACAATTATAAATGGGGAAGAAAGGAATAAATTAGAAGAAAATGCTTGACTTCCTTAAAAAAAGAATGCTCAGTTGCATTATACAAGAGTTTAACATCTGTACACACAGAAACAAGTTTTCCTGAATATACAGCAAGAGAAATAAAAGTTCTTATTCATATTTATATGCAAGCATATTAATTACAGAAAAAATGGAAAATTATCACCAATTTACCTCTCTCTTAATTATGACTTTTCATGAAAATATGTTTCCTTACTTTTAAAATAATGTAACTAAGAAATTGTGGCTAAAAAAAATTAGTTGCAGTTTTCAAAATTTTCTGAATCCTAATATGCACCTCACACTCTCGTGCAGTTTGGCTACTTCCTGGTAACTCAATACAGAATAATTAGTAAAGTGCCACCAAACAATATTTTTTATAAACAGTATAATTTTTTTATTTTTATACAATCAAACTCAGTATTTGCTTAAATATACAGATCTCTGATTATCCCACAGTAAAAGAGAGGGGGAACACTGTGCTGTAAAAATTCACAATTACTATTACAACTATTATAACCACTTGATTTAAAAATGTTTTTGATAATTTAAGCAGACAGAAACATTACTTCAGATAAATTTATATTTCACTAACATAAAAATTCTTAACTATTCACCATTCCACAACATAAGCAAACAGCCATAAAATTATACTTAAAAACTAAAGAAATGTATTTGAAAACTATAATGAAATAATTTCAAAAAAGAATAAGAATTTTACAATGACTTTACCATATGTAGGTCAGTTATACTGGCTTGAATGTCACGAATGATTTGTAATGTTTCATTATCTCTCTTGACTTCATTGATATATTGAGCCAAGTCCTTTAAACATAAATACAGATTTAGTATATATATAGCTATATTACAACAAAAGGAAACAGTAATGATGGTAACTGAATCCCAACATTCAACAACGTTAAACCGAATGCTAATAGATAGCAAAAAGATATATCCAGAGTTTCACCTGCACATAGAAGGCCAGCAAGACTAAAAATTCATTAATTCATATATTCTTTCAATATTAATGCATTAAAGCATATATATATATATATATATATATGTGTGTGTGTGTGTGTGTAATAGTCTGTCTAATAGCTCTTGGACAGCAAAAATTCCTTTTTCCTTTCTTAAATTCTTAATCATTGCGATACAACAATTAGCCAGAAATTAATTAATTTCCATTCACTAGTATTTTCAAAAAAAAAAAAAAATTCTTAACAGATAGTCTCACTCAAATAAGAACTCCACATAATACATCCCTCAAGAATTCCAAGTCCCACCCACTACCATAAATTACTTCACCCAAGTCTTACCGCCTGATATTATTCAAAGCCCCCACTGCCGCTAAGAATTTTCGGACACCCTACACTTATGAGTAAGACACGAGAGAACACTTTGCCAACTCCCCCACTAGAAAGAATGTAAGTTACTTAATACCTTTTCTGGCCTTTATATCTTCATGTACATTCACTGTTCTTATTATATCTTATTTTTTATATTATTTTTATATTGTCTTTGATTTGTTTTTACAAAGTTTGCATTATTTATCTTATTATTAATTATTTTTTATATTATTTTTATATTGTCTTTGATTTGTTTTTACAAAGTTTGCATTATTTATCTTATTATTTATTATTTTTATTTTTTATATTATTTTTATATTGTCTTTGATTTGTTTTTACAAAGTTTGCATTATTTATCTTATTTTGCAATCTTCTATGTTTATTTCAACTTTACTTTGAATTCGATTTCATAATGACAATTTTCAATGTTTAATATTTACAAATAATATAGAACTCAAATGCATAAACATGAAAGTGTCAGGGATGGTTACTCGGGTTAATTAAGATTTCTCTACAGTAATTGCTTTTTACTCCAAATTGAATTGACTAAAATGCTTCATAAGAATAAGCTCTTTGAATATCAGCATTGGTTCATAATCACTTCTATTCGCGGAAATATTTGGCCTGACTAGAATTGCCGGTTTGGCTTTAACTTATAACTCGAGTAAAGATGAAACACTTTCGTATTTACGTATTTTTATCAATTATTGTTCATTGAACAGGAGTTGGTTTGTTCCCCTTGAAAAGTCAACTAATTTCCGATCAATTACAATGATTACATGTTTTTAATTTTTCCTTTTACAATTGAAATTTTATTATTCATGATGATTTAACTCCATTCCCCGTTAGAACATTATTAACATTTTGCTTTCAAATTACTTCAAAACATCTTTCAAAATATAACTTACCAGTATGGATTCACTCTTTTAAGATAATTCTACTTTAATTAAACTTAGGAGATAATATAATCAATTAATCAATACTGTTTAGGAAATAAATTATTATATATATGTATGAATGTAGTACAGTACAAAGTCTTTAATCCAGACATCCACAGTCCTGACTTCAGAGCTACAAACTTTCTGCGCAAGCGCAGCGTTTACGCGTGCGCATATGCGTTTACACGTGCACATAATACCTTTACGCATGCGCATATGCATTTATGCATGCGCATAATATGTTTACACATGCGCATGATATGTTTACGCATGCGCATAATACTTTTACACATGCGTGTTTAATGTATAACGGACGGTATAAGCTAGGCTAAAATTATCTAATTATCTATTTCAGTTAATGTTGCAGATTGCATTGTTCCTTAATCTTCTAATTGGATCCAGCTTATTATTTTTGCAGACTGTTAGAGCAATTTTATAAAAAGTAAGCTTGAACTTTTGATTATGTCAAAAAGAGTTTCCAATTCTGGAGCTGCCAAAGGATATATCTACAAAGCGAAAGCATGTTTTGATGTCCATCAAACAAAAAGTAGAATTGCTGCAAAAAAATGGATAAAGGCATGAAGAAAGTGACAGAGAGGTTAATGAAAACGAAAAAATTTCGATTGACAAGTTAGTCGGTATTCTCGGCACAGCAATTACAGGACTTGAACAGCGGAACTTTGTAACTGAACAAGAAATTATGTCTGTTTATAGAATTAAAGAGAAAGTATTAGCACATAAAACGAAGCAACTTAAACAAACAGATATTAAGTTTTTTTTTATTTTTTTATTAAATTTTGATACCCTTTAGATCATAATTGCTCTTTATTTCATTAACTACGGTTTCATACTTTTAATTTTATGATTTCTGCATGCCATCTTACCAGACTTAAATTGATGATCTATAATCCGGAAAAACACCTAATCCGGAATCGCCGCAGTCCCGACAAGTCCGGATTAAAGACTTTGTATTGTAGTATGTATTTGTGTATTTTCAGTATTCTTTAAAAATGTATATTATTTTTAGACATTACAACTATAAAGAATACATTTTCACAATTCTGGGGGGGGGGATTTTTAATAAATTTTACTATGCATACAAATAGCAAGAAAAAATCAAAAGTAGAATGAATGACGTATTTCAGTTATGGTTTGTTAGGATTTCTTCTTCATGATTGAAGCTCCCAATAACATTAATCTGCATGGTTTCCAAATAAAGCAAAGCAGCATCATTGGATAAAAGCTTGAAATTTCCCTCATTGCTGTGAATTAAGTGAACCGCATAATTTATGTAACATACGAAAGCCATTTGTTGAAGAATAACATATCAGAAAGATTATTTACAAATACTTTCCTATTTTTAGGACAAGGTATCAAAATTCTACTGAAAGCACAGCATGGATGAAAATGTGAACACTTAGTGAGCAAATAATGGTTGTGCATGTGGTATTACGGAGTGATATCAGTATGCTGTTCAGGCTGGTAAAAAATAAAATGCAATAATAAAGCAGATCACATCCTAAGTAGACAGCATGGAAAAAACTTAAGACTCCAAATGTATTATCAGACATCCTGCCTTATAATGCATCTACAGAGATCCAGATTAATCTAATTAATCTCAATTCCTCTTATTATGCTTATTATTTTGTTATTCATTCATTAATCTAAATAATCTCATTCCTTATACATACTTGCCAACCTATGAAACTCAGAAATCAGGAGATTTTTTTAAGAAATCAGGAGATTTTTCACAATGTTAAAAAGACTTTTTAAATGATAAAAATATAGTTTTTAACAATGAATTAACTTTAAGTAGTAACTAATTCTTAAATGCAAGCAACTCAAAAATACCTTACACATAAAAAAAAATTTTTATTACATGCATCGTTTAAGAAAAAAAAAGACACTTTAATAAGTTTTTTGTACAAATGTTATAAACAGTGGCAGATTTTGCTTTCTTTACGAAAGAAACTTCATCATTTTGTTCACAGCAATTGCCACGTAGGCCTGCTTTCGCTAATAAAAGTTTTTCTAATGTGCCATCTCTAATATTAGATCTAAATTTAATCCTCGTTTTCGCAACAACACTGAGAATCCTCTCACACTCTGCATTACTATGGGAAACTGTCAAGATGGCCAACACAATTCTAGACAGTTCACTATATTTTAAAATTCCATCAGCACCTTTCAGTTTTCCAATTAAACTCCACTGGTGTCAATCGTAGCTGATTTTATAACTTCATCCAAGTTTTCTAATTGTAAACTGCTGTTATGCAGCTGTTGGAACTGTTTCAATTTTTCCTTCCTTTTAGAACTCCTTTCAAGACAATAATAAGTATCAACAATGTGTTCATCCACATTTATTGGTAAAGAAGCTGCCCCTTTTTCAGCTGCTAAATTTAAGAGGTGACAGCTGCACCTCATAATCTGAAATTTCCTTTCTTAAGATGCCTGCAACACCAGCCTTCCAAGCCTACCAATACTGGTGCATTATCGGCACCAAGTGCTAAGCAATTATCCAGAGTGCCTGCAGTTTTCTTTTAAAGTTTTAATAATTAGCTGTGCTATATTAAAGCCTGTCAAATGTCCATCTAAAGTGGGAACATAAAGTAAACTGCACTCAATTTCTGAAGACTCTGGATCAAAAAAAGAAACAACAATTGGATACAGTTTTGAATCGGTATTATTGCTTCCATCCGTAGAGAGGCAGACCGGAGCTGTTTTAATGCAATCAATAACTGAGAATTTATTTTTCAAACCCATTTCTTTAACAATTGCACCTGTTTCGATTCTTGCACCTTGAGTATTTCTTAGCGATTTCACTATCGGGAAACATTTTTCTAAATAAAGCTGCAGCGTGATCCGATGCATTCAGTGGCAGGTTGTGCTCCAGTAAAAAGGCAGAGAACAGACATTCTACATTAATAACTTTTTGGTCCTTTGTTTCCGAAGAAAAATTTAATTTTTCATCTTTTTCAAAACAACTCATGTTATCCTTGTGTTTTTGTGTACGCACATGTTTGAGAACATCCGCCCTTCCAACATACGAAATCGAAAAATCTCAACGACAGGCGGTACACATCGCAAATTTATTACATTTCCTTGAGGAAATAATGGAAGGAAAGTCAATTGTGTACGATTTTTGAAATGTACACGAGTACTTCACCTTTCTCGCAGACGTAACAAAAGATGATAATTTCTAAAACTATTTCCATAAGGCACAAGTACTCACACAACTCAGGCCAAAACGAACAAAATAACTAAAGAACGTCCAAATAACAATTTGCTTTGTCCTCATTGGCTAATGTATGCCAGCTGACACGCAGTGGAGCTTGAAGCCCATTGGAGAACTGGAGAACGACGTTTCTGGATACATATAATGCTCTCACTCACAAAGCAGAAACTATCTCATTCACAAGGTTTTGTTTTAGATAATGGAGAGAAAATTCAATTGCTTTCAGACGTCCAAAAGCACTTTTTTTTTATTCATATAACAAAGTATTAAGCCAAGTTGCATAAAAATCATGAGAAATTTTAAGAATAAGGAAAAGTCGGGAGAAATATATTGTAAATCGGGTTGGCGGGAGAGCGGTCGAAAATCGGGATTCTCCCGCCTAAATCGGGAGAGTTGGCAACTCTGCTTATAGTTTCACCCTCATGGGTGGATACCAATAATCCACTACCATCAAGACATAAGGAACAGGGAAATGAGTTTTAGATAATCTAGTAGTTTCATGATTTCTAAATTTACTTCTTAGAGAATTTCTTTTTACAGATTTTGAATGAAATTTATTTATGAATCCAGAATTAATGTTAAAAATAAAGTTGTAATAAACTAAGCTCCGAATTTCTCAAACAAATTTCCAGCATCTAAAAGAATCAATTTCTTAGTTAACAAATATTAATATAGATACACTTTAAAACTCACAACTTTTAAAGAGATTTTCTTTTGAAGGAACACAAATCTTGTATAAATATTATATAACAAATAAATACATATATTAAACTATAGTGTATTTAATCACTTACCAGCATAGCCTCTAAAGCTTTTTGCAAGCTAAAGTAGTCATCATGTGTTTTTGGTGTATTTCTGATTAATTCCTGAAACAAAAAAATAGGGGCATTTAAATAAAATGAACTTTAAAGTGTATATAGTATAGGTATAAAAACAAAATTAATATGTTTAGACTTACTTTCAGTAGTAAGTGATATTTGAGAATCCTCTGCATGGGAACAGATAGAAGATCTCTAAGCTTGAATTTACCACCATTGGCTTCTTGCTGACACCGCTAAGCGATGAAATCAAAATCATAACATTAATTTTACACTAATGAGTGAGCACAAATAAACCACAAATAAAATCACTTATTATCTTACTTCAACAATTTTTCTAAATAATGTCTATAAAAATATTAACATCATCAGTCACAGGTACTTCTATATCTTAGATATTATTTTACTATTGTTGGCCCATTTTCAAATTTTGTTTACATGTGCTGTCCCAGAAGTAAAGAAAGAAAATTCAGTATAAATTATATTTAAAGTTTAATTTGAGTAAGGCATTGCAAAAAAGATGACTATAAACATATTTCTACAATTTAAAATATAAAAAAAATTAATTGAAATTTTTTAGATATAAATCTTGAAAAAATGTGATCGTAGCCAAAAATGCCTGTCCCTTTCAAGTTTTATGTTATTTGACATCTTTGTTTTTTATCCTAATTTATTTTTTTAAATAAAGAAGTTTAATTACAAACTAATTGGGTGGTAAAATAATATCAAGGTAAACAGACTTGACATGAAGTAGAAGACAGATTATTTTTATTGATTTGCTAAATTTATATTTAAAAATTTTCAATTGATTTTTTTTATATTTTAAACTGTAGAAATATATTTATAGTCATGTTTATGCCACGCATTGCTAAAAAATTAACTTTAAATATTAATTTATCTTGAATTTTCTTTCTTTTCTTCTGGGATAGCATATGTAAGCAGAATTCAGAAATGGACCTGTTTCAATTAGAAAATTGTTCATGAAATCCAACGCAAATAATTATGAGAACACAAGGAAAAGGAAATGTGAAAAAATAATAATAGTTTTTAAATGGTATCGCTGCTAAAAAATGTGCATTAATTACTAATTTTATTTATTGAAATAGTTGACATTCTGTATCCTTAATTAGGAATGTTCATTATCTTCAGAGACATGCTCTACAAGCAATTAATATACTTTAATATATTTCAACTAATGATATATTTTTGTTTGCTACTTTTAAAAAAATACGATCCTATAAAAACTAATTTTAAAAAGTAACTCAAAATTTAATTAAACCTTACAAATAATAAAATTCTCATGTGACCTACTTTTGTATTAATACTAAAATAGAGAAAATTTCAAATGACTTTACAAATATTACAACATCAAATGTAATGTTGAACATTTGAAATCTATAGTTGTGCTTCGAGCACTTGAAAGGAGCCAAAGGCTATGGCAACCCTTCTTGATTTTTTTTTATGGTCGCGTGGAAGATAGTCGATAAAATTTGAATGCCAACAGGCACATAAAATTGTTTATGTTAATGTCACCATTTTACATTATAGTTTATAAGATATTTCTCCCACCTTCTTAGAGTGCCTTTGTGGTGTGGTGGGCTGCACGCCGGGCGCATATTCCAAAGGTCCATGGTTCAATTCCCGGCCAAAGTGTTGCTCATTTTTCATCTCTCCTGCTTCCAAAAAATACCTAATGTCTCTATAGTGGCGCCCGAACTAAAAGGGTGGTGGATGATGATTCTCCACACCCAGGATTTGGCGATTGGGTCCCCTAAAAACCCCAGTCGCCCTTTAAAAGGGGGGTATGTAAGGTATTTCTCCCATTTTCCTAGCATGTCTTCGCGGTGTGGTGGTCTGCACGCTGAGCGCGTATTCCAGAGGTCCGTGGTTCAATTTCCAGTGAAGGCGTTGCTCATTTTTGTCATTCATCTGTCCTGCTTCCAAATAAAATAACTAATGCCTATACAAGTTTTTTACATATTATATATAAGTGCACACATAATAAAGTTTTAAGAGCTACGGAATTTAATAAAGTTTAAAAAGAATATGAAGAATCCATTCATGAAACCTGAAATTGCTATTCATTTCGTGCAGTCAAATGGGGGGGCATCAATACTTCATTAAAGTGGTAAGTTCTTTATTTGAAATTTTAAGAATAAAGGCTTTGAATTAATAAACTAATAAGTTATTGATGATTTAATTAATAAGCTGTTGATGAATATTGATTAATGTATAGTGTTGTTATAATTTCCATTTTGATTTACTCAAAATATCATTTTAATGATCAATTTAAAATAGCAAAATTAGAAAAATATAAAAAATCAAGAACATTCGACTGGTAGCAACAAAATATATCAGTAAAATTAGTAACTTACTGAAAGATGAAACAACTGATATTCATATGAAATTATACATGATAGAAGATTTAAGAAATCAAATACTATAAAAATAAAATAGCTTAAAACCATTAGATAAACAGATACATATAAATATATCTAACTGATGCAAAGGATATAGAAAATGGACTTGCAGTGACCAAAAAATAAGCAAATGTTTCCAGGTTTCATTATAGAAAACAAAAGTAAGCAAAATAAAAAAAAAAATCTGATGAATCAGTCATGCAAACTGGTAATGAAATGAATTTTGCAAATAATTCTAATACACTAAACTTACCAAATTTGTTAACAACAAAACTTTGTAATGAAACCAGTAATGTTTTGGTAGTTTGAAACCATTTTAAAAATGCTAATCATAACAATGAAAATTTAAGTAAAATCAAGAAATTTATTTACTCGAAAATATTATTTGGTGGAGCTGCACTAAATTCTATTAGGAGTTCCTCCTTAAATTATGATCACTGCATTAAATTGTTGATCAAAAGATTTTGGAGAAGGGACATAATTATAAGCAATCACATGACAAAGTTACTGAATTTAAAACCCATAAAAAATTCTAACAGTGTTGTCACATTAAGGAATTTGTACAATAATCTTGAAACAAATATTAGGTCAATTGAAAGTTAAAAATAGAAACGGAAACTTAAGAAAAGTATTACACCAAATTTTTTTAATTATTTTCAAAAAATATGAATTTAGATTTCAGTCTAAAATGATCATCAAAAAAGAAATTTAATGCTCACAAAATATTAATATCCATTAAGTATGAAGTTGAATGCTGCAAGATTTCATCAATGTAGCAGAATTCTATGAGGGCAAAAAATACAAATTTCTCTAAATTTGTTCAACAGTCAAACAGCTGTACAGTTAAAGCTACAGAATATTTATTGGCACACCATTCAGCTTTCAAACTTAAGATAATACTTGCCAGTATTCTATAAAGTCATTGTATGATAGACATGTTTTTAAAATATATTTCACTATTAAATATGAAAGAGCAAAATACTAACTTCAAAAATCAATATGTTGTTTTTTAAGCAATGTCATAATTAAAAACATTATTGAAAGCAATATCCAAACAAAGATCAGAGACATTACAGCATGTTAAGAAATCCTTTTAACTCTTTCGCATCGAGAGACGACCAAATCTGTTTTCTACAAACATCGAAAACGCCCGTGTTTACGAATTTGTCTTGGAATAGTTTTCCTTTCCCCCTGCTATTTCATCCATTGTGTGCAGTTTCACTTTAGAGCCGGATTGCACCTGCGAACGTCAATAGCTTTCCGTATTTCTCCTTTATTTGCTTCAAAAGAATGATTGACATGTCTTTTAACAACTCGTGAAACCAATGAGCTATACACTAACATGGAGGGGAAAGAACTAGGTAGAAAATAAACGAGGCGTTGGGGTGGTTTGCCGTTGCCTGAATGAACGGGCGTTACGGGCGACTTCGATGCGAAAGAGTTAATCTGGATAACAGAAAAATATTGTGCTTGTGATCACTTATCAGATTTTGATAACCTGCGAAAAGGCAAAACCAATACCACAGGATATTTTGAAAAACAAGGCAGGAACAAATGAAGTTGGTGAAATGTTTCAGACCAGCTATGGCTGATTTGGTAATTTTAAAATCATTAATTGCATTTGTGTTGTGAGACATGGAGAGTGTTGTGAGACATGAAGAGAGCCAATGCTGATAAAGATGCCACTACGATGATTTATTTAAACAGTTTGGAGAATGTGTAAAGGTTGGGTTTTGTTTCCCAAACAAGATTTTCAATGGTCTGGAATGGTCAACATGTTTGAAATGAGTTTGACTCTTGAGGTTGCACTGATAATTGAGAATATTCCCACTCTTGGTAATTACTTGGGTCTGATAATGATGTGAAGAAGTTGTAGAGGGACACAAAGATATGCTGACCATTGAGGATCTGCAGGAACTTGAGAAGAAGGAGCACAAGATAGGTCCACTCTCATCAGGTTCAGAGGACAAGGAGGAAGCCCCTATTTCATTGGTGAAAAAGAAAAGTCTTTATTAAATGGATGGACGTCAAAAAATTTCTAGAGAATTTAAATCCCAACAAAGCTCAATCAAACCTTAACAGCATAGCCTGAGATGACTTAACAATATCACATTTCCAAAACATCCTACGGATAATCAAGAGCTAAAAACCTTTGGAAGATTTTTTGTAAATGCCAGATTTGGCAATCCTCAAGTAGGGATCTGACAGAAGAAAACAGACAAAAAAGAGGTAAATAAAACTGATAAATTTTCATTCATGTGCAGTATGTATTTCACCCACTGAATTTGTATTTTAGTGTCAAACAATGTGATAATAAATACAACAGGATTTTTTATAAGAATGAATGAATTATATTCCCTTTATTTCTTACTGGAAAAGTTTGCTTTGCCTATGTCCAGCTTAGTTAGTTATAAGTCTAAGGATGTGACTAAGGATTAATGACTTTTAACGGGAAGCCATTATACCAGTATTCAATCTTTAACACCTTGGCTAATAATAGAGCATAGCTACTGCTACAGTGCTAAACTTGGGTTAGGTGCCATCTGCTAAAATCATCATTGCTGCTGTATTAACTCTGCATATCTAATAATTCAAGGATCAGAGGCATTAAACTTAATAACAGAATGAATTCAAAATAAAAATCATACTAATGCAGCTTGAGATTTTCAAAGCTTTCTAAAACTCCAAAAGTTAATTTCTAAAAATAATGGAAGAATTTTATGTATGTATTCATTAATAATCTTACTAAAATAGCTTGATTTACAACTTCACTTTTATTGCAAAGGTCTTCGACACGTTCTTGTGCAGCAGGTAAATTAGAGCAATATTCACCATAGACAATAAATTTGTCCTTCCAGTGAAGAAAACATTCACTGATTTTATAATGGCTAGAGGTACATGCTTTATATAATTCACTGTGAAAACCTGTATGAATTTCGGCCAGTTCCTAAAAGTAAAATCAAATATTGAAAAATTAACAAAATTATACATAATTCATCTAAAAATTAAATATTAAGTAAAAATAAACAAAGAACATACCTTTATATTCATAAATATCACTTTTCGTACATCAGTTGTTAATACTGACTTCAGAGGCCTCATGAAATGCTAGAAATAATACAAATAATAATAACTCTTAATATTAATTCATTAGTGATAACTTATAAAGTGTCAAATATGAAGCACATAACCAGTACCTTTATAATCATATTCAGAGCTTCAATATAATTTTTTTCTGTTTCAATCAACTCTTTTATACAGTAATCCCTTTTTTCTACAGGATGCACAGTCTGAGATGCAGACACCTGAAATTAATGGAAACACAATAAGTGTTATTATTCATAATTTGAGAAGTACATAAAATTTACTACTCTATACAAAGAATTTACAAGCTATTCAGAACATTATTTTCTGAAATATGGCTTTTAAAATCAGCATTCACAAAAAAGAAACTCCCTTGTAATTAAATATGTTCTAATAATGTAACATTACAACATGGAAATCAAATGATCAAATTGTAATTTCATTTAATTCACAATACCTGAAATTTATTTTCACTTTTTTACATATTAATGTAAAAAAAAAAATTGAATGCAGTATTTTTTTTAAATTAAGTTTGAAGTCTTTTACCGCTGTTATCATTTATAACATTTAATACAGAAAACTCATTACGTACTTAAAATCACTTTCTGAAAACTATTCATAATTCCAGATACCACGTTTTCATTTAGATTAGTTAAAAAATTTTATGCATAAATTTTTTTAATACATTAAATACATGTGTCATTCTCATGACAATTAACATGAACATAAGAAAAAACAATACCTTATAAGCATTTAATGGAATTTAAAACAGCAACTTTATTTTTGCATAGATATGAAATAAAACTCTATTGAGTTTGAGAGCAATCACACACAAGTCCCTATTCTTCTTCAGGGTGAGAACCCATTCTTTTGGAAGAATTCCTGAAGGACAAACATCCATGACCTTGCACAGCTTCCTTAGATTTTAATGATTCATTTAAAATGGTATAAACGCTTTTTTTTTTTTTTTTTTTTTTTTTTTTAAATCAGTGAACCTTTTCTCAAAATAGTCCTCATGTAATCCATGGTATTACCCTTAAATAATAGATCAGCCACTCCATTCATTTCAGCTTATTGAGATGTCAGTGTTTAAGATGACCTGAATCTTTTCCTGCTTCTAATTAAATAAATTTTACTTACTTTATAAAAGCAAAATAAGTCTAATTTCTATTTCTTGAGAAAGTCCTTGATAATTACAGCTGACATTGATCCTTTGTGCTTTTTTTTATTTTAATTTATTTATTTAATTTCAATCCAAAGTTTGAGATTTAAGATCACAAATAAAGGATGAAAACTGTGATTCTAGTATAAACAGGTTACAAATATTTAAAAATTTCCATGAAACAGTTCGTAAGATTATTTCAGGAAAAGCAAAACAGACACAATTACCAAAGACAAATAGTTGCAAATGGCAATGATCTTATGAGAATATATATGTTTTTAAAACTTCTGCTCTAAAAAGTAAATAATATAAGGGAGCAAAACATGGTAAATAATAAATAATCATTTTTATTTTGCATGAAAAAAGATGATAAAGCAAACACAAACCTCTTGTCATACAGAAAGTTACAAAGCCAAGGTAATTTAAGATTTTAAACCTAGATAATCATCCTGTCTTACATAGGGATAATAAATAAAGCCTTTTTCATGAATGATTTGTGCAACTCAACCATGAAATGGTAGCTAAATATAGAAGATTAGATATAACTGCATTGCTCACAATTTCAATCCCAAGTAAATTTAACACATTGAGCGCCACGTCGGCCATCTGTGGCTGACACTAGATTTTCCATTTAGGCCGCGTCAGCCATCTGCGGCTGACACTAGATTTTCCGTTTAGACCACGTGAGCCATCTGTGGCTGACACTAGATTTTCCGTTTAGGCCGCGTGAGCCATCTGTGGCCGACACTAGAATTTTCGTTTAGGGCGTGTCAGACACCTGTGGCTGACACTAGATTTTCCGTTTAGGGTGCATCAGCTATCCTTGGCTGACACTAGATTTTCCGTTTAGCCATCTGTGGCTGCACTAAACTTTCCGTTTAGGTCGCGTCAGCCATTTGTGGCTGACACTAGACCTTTTCGTTCAGGCCACGTTGACCGCCGCTGGCTGACAGCGTGTTACATGACATATATAACTATAAAATTTACACTGTTTTATGAAATTACACAAAATTTATTTTAAATTTACTTAATTTTGATTCATGACTTGATTTTGATTCATTGGATTTCATTGAAATACAGTAAACATAAAAACAGTTCTCCATTACAGCTATTACAAAATGTGACAACACTCTTTTAGTCTTTTTTTCTGGCCAATGCTCTACCAGCTTCTGTTGCATTTTTATCATAACATAATTTACAATATTTTCATACTTCAGAGGCTTTTCCCGGTTTCCTTCGAAGTTTATGTTGTCGTTTTCTAGATATTCTTGCATTTTTGTTCGATGGAATGTCTTCTTTTTCACATCTTGTTGCTATCTTCTACCGCGATACGAATCACTGGCCCTACAATACCAGCGCTTTTAAGCGAAGCGCATGGCCTGAACGGAATTGCCTAAAATATACGCATGGCGCTCAGCGTGTTAAAATATGTGGATCATATTGGAAGAGGGGGCCTTTTCTAATATTATCCACATATTTCAGCTTTTTAAATCAGAGTACCACTTTCAGATTTAAATGCTAGCTTAAAATGATACTGCATTTGTAGCTGTTGTGGTGGTTCATATTCACTTGTTTCACTTAATAAAAACAAGTCCATGAAAAGCAATCTACATAATAAAACCCTACAATAATTAAAATGCAAATATTGTTTCTAAAATTGTATGTACAATAAGAAAGAAAGTTTGCAAATTTTTAAATAACTTCAAACAATAAGGCAGATTTTTGTTCTAAGATGCATTACATATCCAAGATAACAGTTTTCATGTTGGGAGTTTAGAGAACTTGAGAATCTGGTTTCACATTTATTAATTTAAAGCATGGAAAAAGTAACATTGAAACTTTAGAAAAAATAGCTTATATGAAAAGTTTTATATCCATTTCAAAAGCTTAAAAAAAAGAGAGAGAGGCATATTCTGTAAAAGTACCTTTTTTTAAGCAAAAGGTTTATACAATATCCTTAAATTTCAAAAGAAAATACCCTTACAAGAGAAAAATTTTTAGGTTACAGTGACTATTACCAATTCAAAACTTTTCTTTTCCCAACATATTATGGCATTATCATTGCACATACACCTGCTTCAAAAATGAGACAAATTAAAAGATTACATATAACAAAAGTTAACAGTAAATGTGAACTGCTTCTCAAAATCATTTACTATTCAAAATTTTATCTTTTTAATCAATTAATCAAAAATAGTTAAAGATTTATCATACAATGATGAATTGCATCTTCTTAAATTAACATTTCTGAATAACAAAACTTTTAAAGCAACACTACACAGTTTTGAAATAATTAAATTAACTGTGAACACAACTGAATACACAGTAACCACACAGAAAACAAAAATTTACAATAATAAACAGGATTCCAAGCATTTGCAGAAAGCATAATGCAGCCATGCCCATGCACAGATGCTTAAGAACAAATATTTTACATTAAAATAATATAAGAAGAGCTAATGAAACTATATAACTGCAGTAACAATTTTAATGAAATAAGCCTTTCAGTTATTTCCATGAAAATCTCAGAATTGAGCACTGCAAAAGAAATTAATTACATACACAGCATATCAACGAAATTTTAGAGCTACAAAATTTGTGCAAAATCAAAAGTTTAAAAATTCAGTGTACTTCTTAGCTTTCAATAAGAAATCCCTGTATGTGTATACAATGCCTGGCATGTTTACACAGCTGTCCAATTTTTTCTGTAGAACTCCTCTATTGTAATATTGTTAAGTTTCTTACAGCATTTTAAATTTCTTCAGTGTCATTAAAATAATGATCTCTGAGGAGAAATTTTACTTTAGAGAAAGGGAATTAATTTGCAGATGTCAAATTCAGGTAAATAAAGGAAGAGTCAAGAATCACAATATTTTTATTTGCTAGAAACTGCTTGACGAGAATAGAACTATATGATGTGGTGCAGTAAAAACAATTATTCACTTGAAATTTTCAGATCTAATGCATTAAATCCTCTTCAAAAGTTCCTACATCCCACCTTTACAAAATACAGAATTTTATATACTTTAAATCTCTCAGGAACAAATTCCTCATGAATTATCCCTTTCCAATCAAGAGTTCACTAACATAGTCTTTACTCCAAATTTCCAAAAGCGAAGTTTCTATAGCCTTAGTGAACTCTCCCCAATCTTAGCAAATGATTTTCACCGTGTCTTAGGATTATAAACAAAGCACCAACTTTCATCTCCAGTTACAATTTGTTTCAAAAAGTCAATATTAATGTTAGCTATTTGGGTCAAATCATGACATGCAAAATTTGATTTTCTTCCAGTTCTGCAGCTAATGCGTGATCACTGTGCCATAAATTTTTAAAGATCTTTACTGATATTAAGCTCATTGACTATCATTCAAAGAGACAGGTGAGAATTTTTTAGCAATGCTTTTGAACTTATATGATGTTCTCATCTATTAAAGACTGCTCAAAGTGATTACTCCAGGGTTCATTATCATCTTTGCATCCACCATCAAATCACTCATGACCAAAGAAAAACACTGAATCATGTTAATATTCATATTCAATTCCTATATGCCTTCTACAACATTTCAAATGTCTCCATTAGTATTTTTTCCATTTTAAAGCAAAGACTTACAACTATTCAGATTTAAAATCTGTGACATGCTCCTTGATCTGAGCAAATGACTTGCTGCATAGAATGTTCTGTCTGCAAGTAGACAATATTTTAGCAAGCTGAGATGTCATAGCAATAAATGCCACCAGTTATTGTTTGACAGGTTTATTATATGATTATGGTTTGGCTGAAAATCATTAACAAATTAATGCTGATACTTTGTATATGTATTGTGTATTATAAACAGTGCAACACTTTTAAAGTACTATTTTATTCTTCCTAAATATCATACCTGAACTATAAAATTTTATGTTTGTTTAAAAATGTTTAGAAATTATTTCCAAATTCATAAATTAAGGGAAAAATTCATGAATATGCTCATAAAAATACCTTTGAGGGTTTGTACTGAACAATATCTTCGTAAACATCATACGCTTCCTCACCATCTTCATTAGTTAGTGTATACGGCTGTTCCACATTTCTCGCGAAATCAGCTTCACTGCAGAGTAAAGAATCATGCACCACAAGCATATTAACCAAATACAATACCATGCAGATTCAAAATAATTTTAAAACAGCCTAAAAGTAAAGTGAGTACATTTTGTCATGCAATAAAAGCACAGCAAATAAAAGAAAGACAAATGCAAAAACAAATGTGAAAGATAGTTTAAATCATAATATAACCCCAAGGGGTTCTTACAAAGCCTCTTTCGCTTAAATAAGTACTATATAGCAGAGGTAAAAATTGGCAGCCAGTTGCACAAATGTTGGCTTGTATTCCATGAGAATTTTATAAAATAATTTTTTTATAAAATCTAAATTTTGGGGGGGGGCAAACTGGGATTGAAAGCACAACATGTGAACAAGATTATTTCTCAGCAACTACAGCCATGCAGTAAACCATGCTTAAGTGATTCACCACTGTAACTAAGATACCTCACGCATCCTAAGAGTAACATAGCAAAGATCCTCATAAATGTCTTCCTCTTTACTTCTGCGAGGACTAATAGGAAATTCAAGAGGAACCATTGTATCTTCTTCATTGTGGCTACAGGGTCACATATAAAGTTATTGTTAAACTTTTCTAACTAATAAATACATACCAAAATGAAAAACTTGTTGGTTTTTAATTCATAATTACTAGGTGGGAAATACACAGATGTCCAAAACTATCATCTTTACATGCATAAAAACATTGATTTCTCAAAAACTATAGCATTAAAACTGAATGAAATTTTTGAAGTGATGCACAACACCACGACACAAATATAAACTGAAAAATCAAATGTAAATGCACAGTACACAAAATTATATCATGAAATAAACAAAATTTATGTAATTAGTTACAGCAGAATTTTAGAGAAAAGCTAATACCTCAGAAAGAATTGTAGAATTTTGACATTAAGGAACATGATATCTCATATGCCTACAACTTATAATAATGTGATTTCAGATTCTTAATAATATCATTAATAACAATTTTGGATAATAATTCTCTTCAAAACATAGCGATTTCTAAAAGAAGTATTTTTTCCATGCAATCCACTCCCAAAGATGTCCTATAAACTTTCTACAGGATTAAAATCAGAAGATTTAGTGCCCACTTATGCTCAGTGTCAATTAATTAAGAAATTCATTAACTAGATTTGTTCAATGTAGATTTTCCATCTGCATGTACTTTTTAAATGCCACTTAGCCCGTACAGTAGTTAGTAGTGCTCACTGCATTATCAATGGGCCTGTGTTCAAATCACAGAGAAGGTAAGGATGCAAGTACAGTCAAAAGTCGTTAATTCGGACACCCATAATTCGGAATGATCTATAATCCGGACCTCAAAACTAAAAACTTTCTGCACATGCGCATAGGCGTTTATGCGTGCGCGTAAGACCTTTTACGACTGCACATATGAGTGTGCGCAAGTGCAGAATATGTTTTCGCGTGCGCGTTTTATGTATAATGGACGTATAAGCTAAAATTATATAATTATCTATTTCAGTTAATGTTGATGATTGCATTGTTCCTTAATTTTCGAATTGGATCCGGCTTATTATTTTTTGCAGACTGTAAGAGCAATTTTATAAAAGTAAGCTTAAACTTTCGATTATATCAAATAGAATTTGCGATATATATTTGTTAATATGTAAAGGATCTAAAGCGAAAGTATGTTTTGAAATCCGAAATCTGTTTATCAATTTCAGGCTGCTCGGCGGGGGGAACGCGGCGGCGGGCGCGTAATGAATTGGAAGTTGATCTATCAGCACTATCCTTATCTTCAGAGCAGATGTTTTTATTTTATTTGGCTTATAATTCCTTACCAAATGTAGTATTTCATCTCGATATGCTCCGTCTTTGATATGATTTAAAACAAGTTCCTCGTCATTATAATTCGCTTCCGATAGCAAAGAAAGTGACAGAGGTTATTGAAAACGAAAAAATTTTGATTGACAAATTAGTCGGTGTTCTCGACACAGCAATTATAGGACTTGAACAGCGGAACTTTGTAACTGAACAAGAAATTATGTCTGTTTAATAGAATTAAAGAGAAAGTATTATCACATGAAACGGAGCAAAACTTAAACAACTTACATTGAAAGAAATGTTTAATGAAGTAAACAAATAAATATTAAGCTTTTTCTTTTTGCAAATTTTGATACCCTTTAGATCATAATTGTTCTTTATTTCATAAATTACGGTTTCATATTTTTAATTTTAGAATTTCTGCATGCCATTTTACGAGATTTAAACTGATGATCTATAATACGGAAAAATCGATAATTTGGAATCGCCGAAGTCCCGACGAGTCCGGATTAACGACTTTTGACTGTATATAATGTTTATGTAACAGAGGGACACTTAAAATACATCATGAGACAAAAGGGACACTTAAAACACATGGTGAGACAAAGTTCTCTTGGGTGGAAGGTGGTAGAGGATTGGAAACTCTTGGGTTGCCCTCATCGGGATGTTCTCCTGTTATCATAAATATGCATTATTATTTCCCATTCTAATATGGATATATTCCCTAACACTGGTAGGAGTATTTCATTTCCTGGTTTCTTCTTGATATTTAAATGTTCAAAATAAGATGTTAAACTAAGACTTTACCTTTCACTCAGAGAATGCAAGCTAATATTGTAGATTCCAATTTTGATATTCAGTGCAACAATTCATATGGGCTTTTTGTGTGTGTGTGTTCAGTGGTTAATAAAACACTTTCTAGTTAGATATAAAATACCTTGAGAAGTGGCCTTTCCTTATGACAATAACTGGATTTTTAGTAAGAGTTTCTGAATCTTTGAACTGTTTCCAGATGGCATAGAATGCCTGCCTTAAAATATCTACCAGTTCATAACTACCCATCCTATTTATAAATTGCCAACAGGTCTTTGCTTCAAAAATTCAATCAAATAACAGTATGGTGTAAATAAAAAATTATTTTAAATCTGTAAACACAAAATCAATCTGTGAATTAACGTTATATAGAAATTTGCTTTGTATTTGCCACAAAAAAAATTTTCACGTTTTCACTACAAACTGATTATAATAAAATGGATAATGATAGTTTACCTTCTGATCGTTCACTGAAGAAATATATCAGATTGATCAGTTATTTTAAGAAATATCATTATTTTTAAGCATGTAAATATAATTTCAGACACCAGTGTAATTTTTCAAGCTGAAAAAGCCACCAAAGAAATCAAATGGCAGCTTTGTTTTAAATACTAATGGAAGCAGAAACTTATTACATATTTTCCTAAAAATCAGAATGCATTAATTGCATATCAAGAAAAATTTCTGAGAAGAAAAAGAAAACTATAACTTATGAAGATACAAGCAAATCAATCAGTTTTATTTTAATGTATTCTATAAAGTACCATTTTTGCTCAAACTTTTCATTTGTAATATTCATTGAAAACTACATAAATGTGTTAAAACTGCTTTTATGGTACTGATAAAAGCTAAGATTACAATTATACAACAGTACAAACACTAAACAAATAGAGTGTATAATCATGCAAAACTACACAATTAAAGAGTACCATCATATACTATGGAATTAAAAAGTAGAGATAAAGAAAATAAAAAAATTCTGACGTTGTATAGCCTTAATTACTAAAATATCAACTGACATAAATGAAAATTTCAGCAAATGACAAAAGTAGTACACTAGGCAGAAAGTTCAGAAAACAAATTGTATTTTAAATAAAATAAAAATGCAAAAGTGAATTAAAAAGCTATAATAATGAAGAATAATTTTGTTTAATTGGAAAGTTTATAGTACCATGCTTGCTTCACATGCTTAGACAGCACTATTATAAATACAGATTTTCTTTAAAAAAAAAAAAAAAAAAAAAAAAAAAAAACTTTCAATCTATTTTAAATTGTTACCATATATTCAAGAATATAAACAGACCCATAAGTAAATTGAAAGTAAGATTTTGCTATAAAAAATGAGCCCAAATTGAAAACCGATGTAGAGTATAATTTAAAATCATTCAATCATAAATCTAGCCTTGTATACATCATCAAAAGTGCAAATACTTGGGCATCTAATTTAGGCAGACCTATCAGATGAGCTGAAGATGAATAAGCATTCAGCATCCATTTGAAAAATAAGAGATTATTATAGCATAAAAGGGTATTTAGTGTCAATAGTTTTTTTTTTTTTTTTTTTTTAGTTAATTTTCTCAACTCCAGGAATCATTTGGCCCTTTGAAAATAGTGCAATGAATTTTACTTAAGTTCTCAGTTATAGTAACCATTCTAAAGCAAGTCTAGCAATCATAAGACTTTTTCACTCAAATGACCTCTTTTATGGGTAAAAGGCAATTCTTCATTTCTACTTATACTGAAAGATGCTTGGATAGAAAAGAGTAGCATGCTAATTTTAAGCCCAAAGTAATCAATTTTGCTTAACAACGCTATTAATGCAGCTGAAGACAGTATCATCTGCAAGGGGCATGACAAAATTGTTAAAGTTGAAACAGAAGACAATGATAGTCACTTGGACTTTCTGCTAAGTAGGTACAGATTTCTGAGAACTGCCAGAAAATTCAAAGTCAGTATGAGTTTTAAAACCAACATTGGCATTAAATGAATCTCAATATCATTAAAAAACATTATTTAAATTTTTTTATAAAATTATAAAAGGCTGTATCATATCAGAGAAGTATAATGTCTAGTAGAAGGAAATTCATCATTATTTAACTGCTACTAATATTAATTAGAATAATAATAATATAATTAAATTTTAGCAAATGTCTCAAATTGTCAACATCTGTTATATAAATAAATACACCCAAAAATAATATACAAAAAATAAGGAAAGCCTTATGGAATAAACTGTGTAATAATAAAAATAAGGAAATAATTTGATAAGACTAAAATATCTTACTTTGCAATTTCTTCTAAGTTTCGGTAAATTTCATCATTATAATAGTCATGATTCTTTATGACGGATGGAAAACCCCTGAAAAATTAACATAAATAATAGTTGATTAGCAGTGCAAATCAAAAATAAGTTATATTTAAAAAAAAAATCATTCATAAGAGTAAACATGTTTCCACAGAATAATGCCAAGAGCAAGTCCAAAAGTAAATGATTAACCTCACACTTTTCCTATTTTACCATTATTTGTAAATGTAACATTGTGTATGCACAGATATATAGATAATTACTTGTTTCACATTTTATTTACCACTAGCGTGTTATAATTTTAGTTGCATATAATGTAAATAAATACATCTTAAACTATATTTACTATTAGAATTACCATATTATATTAATTGCTTCTTATATGAGAATACTTATTTTGAGATCAAAAAATTCTGAAATATAATTTCACAAATACACAACATTACTAACACATTTTATCTGGGGGGGAGGGAAGTAAAAAAATTCATTTTAGCGTAATATTTAGAATTTTTTGATTAAAATTCTTATTAATCATAATATTTTGTCAATGATTTCACTTTTTACTAATATTCTTATTTTCAGTTGTTACCAACATAAAAAAAAATTTACTTGATAAGGCAGGAAGTTTAAATCAAATTTAATAACATAAGTGTGATTTAAACTGGCTGCTGATAAATAATAATAATATTTTTTCAAAAATCAGGTATAATCTAAAAAATATTCTCCAGTTTTCCTTTAAAAAAAAAGGAGGCCTAACCTATTGCAAAATCTAAATTAAAAAAATACAGAAAGAATGAATGAAGTACATTTCTTGAAATCCAAAATCTAAATTCGAAACGTTATATTAATATGCAAGTCTAGAGAAAGATAAAATTTGGAAGATAAAATTATAAATTCCATCCATAATAATAATAATAAAATAATCCAACCAGGCAAAAGAATAAAATCAAAATATTATTATTAATAACGGTACCTATTATCTAAGGGTTCATCCCGGCGGATGACCGCCCATTTCAGCATAGCCGCATTTTTGAAACCTGTCAGATGAACTGAAGAGAGAAAGCGTGAGGAGAAAATGCTGCTTTGTAGCTTGAATTAAAGGGCTCAGAGGAGCGAGGGGGAAAACGATTTTTTCCCCCTTGTAGTTAAGTCTCACTCACTGGGGGCCGCAACACCGCGTTGGCGCTTGGCACAGAAAGCTTGCCATATTTCCGTCATTCAACCGCACAGACAGAAAACATATCTCAATGAATTATTTTACGCAATTTATTTTTTGAACATTTTTATCGTATATAAACATTTAAATTGCAATTTTTAATTTCCCTACGATAAAATAAAGCACTCGATACAATTTAACGCGTCTTGGTCCCATAGGAAATTTTACTTATTTATTTTTTTAACACGCTGATAAATTATAGATGATGCAGAAAGTTATCTTTTTAGTAAATGATTTTTCAATACATGTATTGCAAAACACAGAAAGACAAACTTTTTTATTTAAATTCGCTATAAAATTAAAACAAAATACATATTTTAACAATTTTAATATTCTTTGTCATATGAGACTAAAAATTAAATCGTGCGACTGCTAACACTCATGTATTTAAATACAAAATAGTCAAAAAGCATTTAAATTGAACTGAATTTATCAGTCTTACATAATATTATTCCCACGCAATTATTTCCTCTGTTTCTTCCTCGTCCAATTCTTACAAGGGGGCCCCGCGATTTTATTTATAATAGGTAGCCAAAATTATTTTAAATGTTTTCTGTGAACTTTAACTAAAATTACATAATTAAAAAAAAATATGTAAGTGCAAACAGACCACATTTCAATGAGACAAAAATGCGACACTGGGATAGCGCACGCGAAATCAGGATTAATTATGATTAAAAAAAAAAGTACAAGAAAATGCTGCATAACATAAAAATGGTGACTTTACCATTACTTTCCAGTAGCAGAAACCATATCAAAATTTACATACTCTCACAAGTGAAACTTTACTTAGCCGTTTTGTACTATGAATACTTCTCTGAAGAAGATATCATACACGGTATTTTGGATTTTCCAAACCGAATTATTTACACTTCAACACAGTTACGTACCAAACTTTAGGATAGCTTTCAATGTACTAATGCTTCATTGGCAATACATAAAATAAAATATTCTTTCAATAAGTTGTTATTTCTTGGATTTCAAGAAAAAATAAATTATCTATAATATAGCAAAAATATCGTGAAAAATCACGGCGACTTTCGCTCATGTCAGGAAAATTCTATAGCTGGGTTTCAGACAATTCTCTTTTTTTTTTTTTTTTTTTTTGGAAGCATTCAAGTGCCACATGATTTTTATAATTCTCTGTTTACAGCAGATACCAATACTATCGCAAAATAGAACTCCATAATTATCCTGGCATTCGTAATATTGGTACGCGATTGCAAGTTTACCTATTAAATAAAACCTTTTTAAAACTGTAAATCTTGGTTTATTACACTCACCTCCGAAAGTTAAGCAAGGAGAGGAAAATGCTAATTTCCGGAAGCCAATCATAATTGAAGAAGATGCAATTCCCTGCAGAGATAGATGGAAGTATGCAAATATGTTAGGTAACAGCCAATCGCGCTTTCATGTCAAGAAATACGCAAAAAAGGCAGTTTTATAAGAAGCCAGCTTTATGAAGGGTTACAGAAGTTGATTGTAAGTGCTGATAGAAGGTGTTTAAAACTTTCGTACAATTTGTTTTCAAGACATAACGTGTTTCTATCACTTCCAGAAGACGAATGGAAGATTCTGAGCGCTGGCGTGCTGTGAGGCGCCAGCGCTCAGAATCTCAGTTGATCACAGATGATCACAGATGTTACTCTTTTCTTCGGCGTTCATCATTCTGTAATTTCACGTTTATGGAAACAATTCCAAACCATACAGACAGTTTCCCGAAGGCCCGTTGCCGGTCGCCCAAGGGTTACAACCCCCGCGGAAGATCGATATATTGTTATTGTAGCCAAGCGGAATCGCAGAGCGACCTCCACACATGTGACATCTATGATTACAGCGTCCATTGGTAAGGCGATATCTGCAGCTACTGTGCGCCGAAGATTACATATGAGTGGACTGTACGCCTGGGTACATCGAGTTTGTGTTCCTCTATCCGTCCAATCAAGAGGGGCACGATTACAGTGGTGCCAGGAGCATGTCAATTGGAATGTGTCTGACGGAATGTCATGTTTACTGATGAGTCAAGATTTGCTCTGGAGCCAGATGACAAGCGTATAAGGATATGGCGTGAACAACGAACACGCAATCAGTCCCAAAACATCACCGAACATCACGCATTCCGAGGCGGAGGCATTATGGTGTTTTCATTAGGATACCAGGGATTTCATTAGGATACCGCACCGACCTGCACATCTTTAAACGGGGTTTCTTTGACGGCTGTCCGGTATCGAGATGAAGTCCTAGAACCCATTGTGAGATTGTACGCTGCAGCAGTTGGCCCTACGTTTGTTTTAATGGACGATAACGCACGTTCCCATAAGAGCTGACATCGTCGATGACTACCTGGAGAGTGAAGGAATTGCGCATATGGCATGGCCAGCATATTCGCCCGACCTTAATCCCATTGAAAATCTTTGGGATGCTCTCGGCCGTGCTGTATCTTCACGTTTCCCACCTCCAGCCACTCTTATTGAACTGGAAACTACTCTAAAGAAGAATGGCGATTGCTTAATACTGCGGTGATTGACCACCTAATTGAAAGCATGGTCACAAGGTGTAAACTTTGTATACAGATGATGGGGGGAGGGGATCACATACCCTATTAATGTCCTTTTTTTTTTTTTTCATTTTATACTGTTTATTTTCACTTTATACATAATTCTGTTTAAGTTTCCAGTATGTCATTATCTGATAACTTACAAAAATTTAATATTGTTTTCATTTCTGTATATAATTATTGATTTTGTTCTATGCATAAATATATACGCTACTTTCCTGCCGAATTTTGTCCGAATCAAAGCAGTATTTGTTGATTTTTTTTGCATTTTACATCTTTGTGCTTAACGTTTGGAAATGAGTGTATATGACTTATTGTTACTACAGATGTATTTAAAGACTCTGTAATTGATTTCTGCGCCGGCGGACTTTCTCTTGCTACCAACGATTTAACTTTAGAAACGAATAAAGCTACCATTTTCATCAAAACGATAAAACAGCTAGATGTCGTGGAAAAAGAAAACAGTACTGTCTTATTTAAAAGGGGAGTACGGTCGGCTTAGATATATATATAATAATTTGTATATTGAGACAGATGTTAAAGACATAGCTACTGTCAAAACGTTAGCAGTTGTGCCGATTTAGTTCTTTCTTTCTTCAATTCTACAGAAGTACTATCGTAATATGAATTCACATCTTAATGGGAGCATCTGCGCCGCTAATTTTGATCAAACTTTTGTCTTTCCTATAGCTTCAGACAACACAAATGATAGAAGACAGATAAGCAACCACATGTTCGCAATACATCATTTTATAGAGCTATATATTCATAATGCTAAATACATCATTTTTAAATTTAATTTATAACTATAACCATTATTACACACGTTTTTTCCCCCTTCTCCTTAACCGGCCGTTTGCTTATCTGGCCTGATGTGCGTAAGAGTCCACCATGCATCTACTATGTTGTGAAAGGTATTAACACTAATCTCAGGAAGATAATATCTTTTGATAAGTATCCATAGCCTCTGATCACGGTTCAATAATGGACGTACTGGTTGCTGGATGAAATACAACCTCATACGCATTAAGGGAACACTTATACTGCATATTGCACAATTTTATTGGTTAAAAAAAAAAAAAAATATTATTTTGAGCTTCGATATTTTATTACAACATCAGTTCATTAACAATTACTGATATAATAAATCATAGCGTTTGTTTGAGTAAACCAAATGCTATGATTATGATAAATAAAACGCAATTTCTATTCATTATTATGTTCTTCCATAACTTAAAAATATTCAAAACGAATAAAAGTGATAAAAATTCACGTTCATATAAATCATAACCACATTTGGTTACTTCATCTTATTGAAAATATTCATTCTGCTTCATTCGGATAATATTAAACGACCTTCTCAATACAATAAAAGATGAATGCCCAGTACATCTGTATTATAAATGAATGAGATTTTCATAATTTTATTAAAATATTCGAGAGCATTATTCGTTAACAAATAGAAGGCAATCGACTCTGTAATTCTTCTTGCCTGACTAACTGTAAAATAAGTGAGCATATTTCTTCGAGCAGCTTATGCTCTTCCTGTCTTAGAAAATAAATGAATGAAAGTTAAATAAATAATTAAGAACTAATGCGCATCTCAATGCTCACTTCCGCTAATTGTGTTTTGTTCGCCCGTTGCAAACGGATTCCTCTATACATAACCTGCGCTGAACACTGGGAGTTCAGTCTGTGGTTTAAATCCCGAAGAATGAGCTGGCTGCACAGGCGTTTTCGCGGTTTTCCCCACGGTAAACATGCATACGACCCAGTTTCCCTTAGAAAGTCCTCCACAAAGGTAACCCTTCTCTTACGCAGATAGCCTTCGCGTGCTTTGTCGTAATCAAACAAAACCAAACCAAAACCTATCCATCCCCCACCAACGCATGCGAATTTTGAGATCTGGCATCCACACACTTCAGTGCTCACTATTATCTAATTGTTTCAGATATAATTCATATTCACTACCTGTAGCAGTGTTTCTCAATCTGCAGGTCAGGAAACGATATTGGTGAGTAGCGATAGCGACATATCTTGAATTTTTTTGTTTTCCGGTGCAATCACAAATACTTGTTTACAATTATTTTAAAATTTTTAATTAAGTTTTATTAATTACATATACAGGGTAATTCGCTACTAAACAGACAAACTTGCAGGGTGTTTAGGAGGTACAGAGACGACTAGGAGTCACATACGAATACAGGGTCGCAAATGCCGTAGCTGCGAGCTATGGTGCAAAGAAGCAGAGAAAAAGACAGAAAAATGGGACAGAAAACATTTTATTGAAAGGTTGTGCAACAACAGGTGTTATAAATTACGACCGGAAGTCGTCTGGCAGGCTTGACAGCGGCGTTGCATGGTATCTCTTACGTTCTGGAAGATTTCTGGCATTTCACGTATCCTCCCGGCAGCAACGGATATTCGAGCGACGAGGTCTTCAACTGAAGGAACGGACGTCTCGCACACCCCAGACTTGGACTCTTCATGTGACCCCAGACTTGAACTTGGATGCTGGCATACAGATAAAAGTTAGCTCTTTCCAGCTCCTTAAAAATTCCCAGGAAGGGCATGACGAAATTGGAGAACCTGAGTGAAGTTTTCTTGAAAAAAAGTTGCAAAGTAGAAGAGAAAAGGCAACATTATCCTCTGTGGAATGCAACATCTGGTAAGTACTGGAAAGCAGACGGTAGAGGTGTCGTCATTTAATGGACAGAGAGGTGATGAAAATTTCATGTGACCCCAGGAAAAGAAATCCATGCATGGCAAGTCCGGTGATATGGCAGGCCAATGAACTGGGCCACCTTGACTTATCCACCGCCGTCCAAAAGTTACGTCGAGATGTCGGCGAACGTCAGTCATGTAATGTGGAGGAGCCCCGTCATGCTGGCACCACATGAAGCTGCTCAACGATGGAAGAACATGTGCTGCGTCAAGAAGTTCGGTCAGAACTTGTTGCAAGAAGATCAGGTATGCTCTACCGTCCAAAGGACTGGGCGAAAGGTATGGTCCAATGAGGTAGTCTCCAAGAATGCCAGCCCAAACGTTAACCGAGAAACGCTCTTGAGCTGCACGTGATTGCGTGCGATGAGGGTTCTCCAAAGCCCACACATGGGCGTTATGCTGATTGAAGGCTCCTTCACGTGTGAAGTATGCTTCATCCATGAAAAATACGGATGCAGAAAATGAGTTGCGTCTGTTGCAGGAGCCATGTAGCAAAGTCCTCCGAAGTGGATAATCTTCAGGCTATAATAATTGGACGCTCTAATAATTGAACGCTATTGCTCGAGTACTCGTACTTGGATTGTCTTCTGCCAGACGTAAGACCGCCTCCTCATTGCCAGGTGTCCTCGTTGTTCGCTTCCGATTCATTGTAGCTCTCGTTAAACAACCAGTCTCACGTAACCTTCTGTTAAAACTTGCGAAGGTCATGTGATGTGGAACACGCCTGTTCAGGTAACGTTCCTCGTACATCTGCCGAGCAGCGTGCCCGTTACATTCCGCAGCTCCATACACGATCAGCATATCGACCAGTTCAATTGTAATTGCAATTGCACTTTATCACGAACTTTATGTATGCAGGCGTTGTAATGGTTATATACAGGGTGATTAGCTACCAGACTGACAAACTTGCAGGGTGTGTAGGGGCTACAGACACAACTCGGAATCATATAGGAATGCAGTATTGCAAGTACCGTAGTTGCGAGCTATGATGCAAAGAAACAGAAAAAAAAAGAACAGAAACAGCAACACATTAATAGGAAAGAAAACATTTTATTTAAAGGTTGTACTACAACAGGTGTACAGAAGTCGTCAGCCACGTCTGACAGCGGCGCTGAATGGAATTCCTTACGTTCTGGAAGATTCCTCTTTGCAGTCGTGCGGTAGATGGAACGGAAGGTTGCGTAAACAGCGATCCTGCTGGAAGTCATTCATATACGATCCGTTTCCAGAGGTAGTAGGATGAACGCGTATTCAAACGCTTATTCTAATGATAAACTGGTCGACATGCTGATCGTGTAATGCCGTAATTAAAAAAACGAAACCAATTCGATCCTTTCAGCATCTCTCATAAGTCTCTCAACAACATATTCGAGTCATCGTTCTTAAATTAATACACTGAAATCCGCTAATATCTGAATCTTAACTGTTCAACACATTCTTATATGAACTTATAGAGAAAATTAATGCAAGTAAAAAACAAAAAGATATCGCCTTCTACTTGCTAATTCTACTTCTACAAAAAGAAGACTATGCAAGTCAAATTCCGGATTAGTCTGGTTAAAATACAACGCATTTTGCCCACTCAAAAAGAACGATATTAGTTAAAATTAGCAACTAAAATACCTATACATTATCCAAAATTATTATTAAATATGAAATTTTTATACATAAAGGCGTACGTTTCAAAAAAATTCGCAATATTTTAAAATTTCCGAAAGTCACAAAAGCAGCACAGAAATAGTTACATAATGTAGTGAACTTCTTTAAGGCGATCCCTTATAGTTCCTGACAATTTTTGTACATTTTATTTTTTAATTTCGAATACATTCACTACTTATTACATTCTTCAAATTGTCAGGTCACTGAAATCTGGCAAATGCTTTTGGGGGGAGACACACACCATCAGCAATATCTTCAGTAACTTTTATTTGTGAATTTAAAACTTTTTTTTTTTTTTTTAATTTGCAAACATTTTATCTAACCTTAAACAGTTGAAATTAACGAAGTTAACAATACAGAGAAGGAGAAAGAGGACATCCATAGCGAGATATATTGAACTGTCAACTCTGATATTGGTACAAAAGCATCAAAAACAAAAGTGAACTGCTTTTAGCATCTTTAAATATCGACTTCTTATGCTGTACTAACTGCTCAGATAGAAAACGAAAACATGAAGAAATGTGATAAAGCATTTCAAGAAAACGGTTTCATAACTGATGGCGATTATCTTTGTGTGTCGCCGATAATTTATTGTTGCCACTCGAAAAAATGAGCGCGGAAATTAACGTTTCCGCAGTTTTTAATTAATATCTCGACCGATTAAAGTCGTACGAAGATGAGAACGGTAACGATGGGTTCAGAGATTTTTTTGGAATCCGAGGATACGCGTCTCGAATTTCAACTCGGCGCCGTTCCGTATATATTCGAGAAAAAAGAATTTGGCACATAGCCAAATCCCTCTAATAGGGAAAACCCAAGAAAGAAAGTGGAAAATGTAGGGGGAAATTAGTTTTTAATTAATATCTGGGCTAATTAAAGTCCCAAGAAGACGCGAATGGTCAAAATGGAGTGCCACGGACGGTGTGCTTCGCTAAGCGCGGGAGCCAGCCGTTTCGGAGGAGATGATGTTACCTCACCCCATATATATATGCGGCTTAAGTGTCTGTTTGTCACCGATAGTTTATTGGTTGCTTGCGTAACTGTCCTAGCCAATGGGGTGAAGTTGCCACGGTACAGGGTTGCCGTTTCAATTAAGACGTAGACAACTTCCTGTAAAACTTGCCTTTGCTTATGACCATCCATAAGTCTCAGGGCCAAACGCTTACGCGTGTTGGCATTTTTTTAACCTGAGCCTGCATCTGGACGCAGTCAGCTTTATGTTGCCTGTTCAAGAGTTCGTGAAAGAACGGACATAAAGCTAAAAATAATGGATGGTCCTCTGCAAGGCGAGCTTAAAAACGATGGAAAGATCTACACAAGAAATGTTTGACATGTGAAAGAGATCTTTGACATGTGAATTAACATTTCATTATTTAAAACATCTTTACTTATTGAGCTAGCGGTGGCTCTTAAGGAATGTACCGCCAATGGTTTCCTTCATTGCATTCTACTTTAAGCAATTAAGCAAGTAGAAGGGGGAAACCCGTGGGCCAGTAAGCAAAGGGGCATCCTTAGCCGCCTGCCCTGGGTAATTCAGTTTAAATTAGCAGACACCTTTGCACAAATCATTTTAATTGCATTTTATAATATCTAGAACAGTGGTCATTTCATATGACCGCCGGGCTTTCTAGTTTATTATAATTCATTAATTAATATCTTCTGATTATCTAGAAAATTTCAAAAAATTCCAACTGCAATGATATTAATCTTTTGCTATTTAGAACCTGAAAACGAGAACATTTCATTAAAAATTTTTCATATCTTCATTTTAGTTGTGAGACTGAAATACTTACTACCTTCTGCATTTCTACCATAGAATAAAATCTTTTGAGAAATTAATAATTTATCAATCAATTTTATACTGAATTATTATTATTTCATTTTTCTTCATACTGCATTGATATATTTATCTTTCAACTAAATTTTCTTATTTATCATAAATACTTTTTTGCCTTCATTATATATAATAGTTTTCATTATACAGCATATATATGTAAGGTATAAAAATATGATAGAAATTTATTAAAAAAATTAATCTTAATTTGAACAAACTGATTGTGTTTCTCTCCCCTGCAACCAAATTGTGAAAACTCATTGTGAAATTGTGAAAATTGTCCCATCGCTGTGCAGGAAAACACTACTGCAACTATTCTGCATGCTCTTCTGCTGCCTACATTTGCTAGCTTAGGGATGTCTCTTACTTGGTTGCTTATATTCATTATTAAAATTGTAATGTGTTATAATCAAAATTGTAGGTTGAAGATTGTCTCATGCCCTAAAGTAATCAAGAAATAATAAAGGTATGTTTAGATTATCAAGTAATTTTGTAATTCTTCATAAGCTCCCATCATCTTCAACTATGTAATCGATATTTTAGTGATACAATACAATCGCAACTGCAAAATAATTGGTCTCTTCCCTAGTCAAGACTCATCTAATGACAAATTATCTGCAATGAAATAAAATAATCATCATGATTTTAGTCAACAGGATGGTTACCTGCTGCCTCAGACCCAAAATGGAAAATTTATTACTTATTTATAACCTCTTTCGGTATTCAAAAGTAGGGGGGGGGATCCTGCATAATTTCAACTATGCATTCTCAGTGCTTTTGAGGGTCGTTAATCTCTGCTCATAGAACATGCTTGAAATGTGCATGCATGATAAATTTATCATTCTTTCTTCTCGTCATCCTTCATGTTTGTTACGCTCACACACACACACACACACAAAAAAAAAAAAAAAAATCAACATCACAATATATACACTGGCATTTTTTCTTCTCTTTTAACACTTTAAAGGGCCATTTTTTCCAAGTCATGTTAGAATATTTTGGGAACTGTGATTTATAATAAACCTCTTTAAGCATCCAAAAGTGGGGGGGGGGGGAAATCCTGCACAATTTCACCTATGCATTCTCCGTGCATTTGAAGGTCGTTAATCTCTGCTTATAGAATGTGCTTCAAATATACATGCACAATAAATTTATTGTTGCTTCCTCTCTGCATCCTTAATGCTATGCATATCAATCAAAAATACCAAAATTAACATCACATATTATATACACTGACATTTTTTTTTTCTCTTTAAATGTGGCATTTATGTAAAACTTGCAACTTTTAAAGTGTATACCTGATTTTAAAAACTTTTCCTAGCAATAAAACAATAAGTTTGATACGCATAGTTTTTTTCTTTTAATGCTGATGTCTAGGAGTGCCTGAATAAGACTCTGAACACTGGTAACTTGTCTCACATTTGGTTCTGTAGGAAACAGAAATAGCTGCATTAGGTTTTCCCCATGTGTAACTTGAATATGGCAATTTCCCTCAAAAAAGTCCTTCATAAAAGTATATAGCAATGATATGCTTTGCTACATAATCAACCAGCCAAATAACTGACCATTCATATATGCAATTTTCTGAACCTTTTAAGTGATTCTTCTCTTTTCATTTCTGAATTTTTATAACAGAAAAAAGGAGAATTTATATATTTGAATAAGACCTTTATATGTTAGTTAACTCTTAATTAACATACCATGATGGATTGCCAACTCATGAAACATGTTTTGGGATATCACCAGCTATGAGATATTTTTAAAGCAAAAATTTATTATTAATGTGACTGAAATTGATTTATCAAGGAAGCTTAATGTATTAATTTTTTTAATATATATATATATATATTTGTTTCAAAAGAATAAATTGAGTTTAATTAAAAAAATTTTAATTTAAATACATATTTAATTAAATATTCTTTGCACCATTGCTGCAAGGAATGAAATTTAAATTTAAACAAATTTAAATTCTAAACAAATACGTATAAAAGTAAAAAAGTAAAAAAGCAAATTTAAATTAAAAAAAAAAAAATCTGAATATAAATTCCAACTCAGTTTAAATAAAAATGAATTAAAGCTATTTGCTCATACTTTTAGATACATAGATGATATTATAACTTTCAATAATAATTCTACTTTTGAGAAATTCAAAATTTACCCAAATAGTTTAACACTTAATAAAACAAATACGAATCAAGATACTATTGAATTCCTAGACCTGCAAATTATTAAACACAACAAAATTAAATTATTTGATAAAAGAAGGAATTTCCATTTTCCTACTATTAAACTAATTAATTGGAACTCTAATATCTCTAGAAAAGTAATAGAAAACATGTTTCATAGCCAAATTATCAGAATAAAAAATATATGTACTGAAAATGACAATTTAAAGGAAGAAATCATAAAACTAATTAATGTACAAGTTGATAAACAAGTACCACCAAAATTTATTAATTTATATATTAAAAAGGCTGGCCTTTATAATTTTTTGGCTCTTTTGGATATGATAACATTACCTTAAACCTTAACTGGAGGGTAATGAAGGATATAGAAGAGTAGAGAAATTATTGTAAATTTTTATTGTAAATATTTTGTAAATATGTATATTTAATCAATACTGGATTCTTTCCTTTTACTAATAAAGGGCCAACTCTTTTCAAAAGTCTCAATTATAGCCTGAATTGAGTGAAGATTTTAATCTTCTTCTTCTAATTTTCCATACTTTAGCCAGTATTTAGTTAAGTTTTGATATACCAATTAAATCAAGTTCATTAAACTTTTAATATTTTCTTTCATCAAATTTAAGTTTTATTTAACTTCCTAAAGCAATTTTTGAGAAATTTCTGGGAATTTTTAGAGGTTTTTTAAGAACTTCATTTCAAAAAATTTTTGGGAAATTTTACTTTAAAACTTTAATATTAAAACATTTCAGTTTTTCTTAATTACTTTAATTTTTTGCAATTTTCACCATAATATCTTTCACTTAATTTTTTTTAACAATTTCCACAATTTTTCAACAGAACACACATTTCAAATTACATACAGTTTACATTTTTTTCACATACCACTTCACTTTAATTTCCTTCAAGCAAACATACATCTCTTGATTGACTCAGTTACTTAACTCCCTAAATAATTAATATTACTACCTTTAGGATTTTTAATTTAATTTAATTTAATTAATATTAATATTTACAAAAAATTTTTTACTATAACAAAGATAACAGCTTGACACTCAACTTTACCTACATAAGTGCCACCTATATAATTTGAAGAACACACTTACTTCTCTTTCACAACACTTTTGCAGACCCCAACACTCATATAGTAGGTAAGTTAGATTTAAAACTTACTATTTACTTGCTTTAAGTATTTTTTTAAAAATTTTTTATGTAGTATCTACATATTTTCTAAATATGAAATTATATTTTTAAATATATATTTATTTTAAAAATTGTGAATTAGTTCTTTTTGTTTCTTTTTGTTTTTTATTTCTTATTGGTTTATATATATAGTTCTTTTATAGTTTCTTTTTATTGATATGCATATTCGTGTAGAGGAAGTTTCTGTAGACAAGGATTTCTAAAATACATTGGTTTCTAGATTTTTTTATTATTTTATAAAAAATTAATTTTTAAAAAATTTGGTTTTTTAAGAAAGGGTTTAACTCTTGACTTTACTTACTTGTTTCTCAGGGGACTTAATTAGTGTTTTCCTTTTTGAACTTTAATTCTTAAACGTTAATACTTCAGTGTTGATTTCTGGGGGTGCCGCTTAGTTGGAATTACTTTTGGTTTTGACTTTTGCCCTTGCCTGCATGAATGACGAAACACGAATTGAATGATTGGAGAGTTAGGTTTGGAGGCAACTTCCCCTTGATAAGTCTGTCTCCTGCCTACTCTACGATCATTCACATATGCATTTTTTAAAAAAATTGCTTAATTTAATTTTAATTTATTAAATTGGTAGATTTATTTTCATGGATAGATTTTACACTTGATTTGCTTATGCTTCTGAATTTAAATGATATTGTAGATTAGTTTGAGAATTAAATCTTTTACATGTTTGCATATTTTTAAATTATTTTAAATTATTTTGGCTTTTTTCTTTTTTCTTTTTCTTTTTTTTTTTTTTTTTTTTTTTTAGAATTTAAATTTGCTTTTCTACTTTTTTACTTTTATACGTATTTGTTTAGAATTTAAATTTGTTTAAATATAAATATATATATATATATATTAATCTAAAAATAATATACATAAAATTAGCTAAATCGAAATGAACATTTTTTTAAATAATTTCTCTTACATCACTTATTTTAGAATTAACAAGAACAAGTTATCTTAATTCTACAAGGGTAAATTTCAAATCTTTCTTTTTCATCTCTATGAAATTAAACGTCTTTTATTGTTTTATGCAAATAATAGAGAAATTTAAGTTATCATGTTACCCTCTTTTTAGAGAAAATACAACTAAAGTATTGATTTGCTTATTATCATCCTAAGTTAATTATAATTCTTACAGCAGTAAGTGTAAATATACCCAACTGTACAGTCCTGAGGTTCTAAGTATGACAAAAATTTTAACCACAAGAAACTGATACAGTCAAAAGTCTTTAATCCGAACTACTCATTGGGACTTCGGATTATAGATCATCAATTTAAATCTTGTAAGATGGCATGCAGAAATTATAAAATTAAAAATATGAAACTGTAATTTATGAAATAAAAAGCAATTATGATCTAAAGGGTATCAAAATTTAAAAAAAAAAAAAGCTTAATATTTATTTGTTTACTTTATTAAACATTTCTTTGAATGTAAGTTGCTTAAGTTGCTTTGTTTTATGTGCTAATACTTTCTCTTTAATTCTATAAACAGACATCATTTCTTGTCAGTTACAAAGTTCCGCTGTTCATGTCCTGTAATTGCTGTGCCGAGAATACTTACTAACTTGTCAATCGAAATTTTTTTGTTTTCACTAACCTCTCTGTGACTTTCTTCATGCCTTCATCCATTTTTTGCAGCAATTCCACTTTTTGTTTGATGGACATCGAAACATGCTTTCGCTTTGTAGATCCTTTGGCAGCTCCAGAATCGGAAACTCTTTCTGACAAAATCGAAAGTTCAAGCTTACTTTTTATAAAATTGCTATAACAGTCTGCAAAAAATAATACGCCGGATCCAATTAGAAGATTAAGGAACAATGCAATCTGCAACATTAACTGAAATAGAAAATTAGATCATTTTAGCCTAGCTTATACCATCCGTTATACATTAAATGCTCATGCATAAACGTATTATGTGCATGTGTAAACGCGTATGCGCATGCGTAAGGTATTATGCGCATGCGTAAACACTACGTATGCGCAGAAAGTTCGTAGCTTTGAGGTCCGGATTATGATCGTCCAGATTAAAGACTTTGTACTGTACTTAGCTTGTAAAAGGTGTTATTCATTCTAAAAATTCAAAATATCAGCTTCAAATAAAAACAATGAGAACTGATTGAAAGAACAAACCAACAAACCCACCAATGTAGCAACATTTACTTATTAATAAAATGTCTTTGAAAATACAATGGATATTTACTAGCTAATACTGGCAACTTAAAATTGATCTTCAATACTATACTTTCTGATTATCTGCATCCTCCCAAAAGTCGCTAATTATGCAAAAGGCAACAGCCACTTTAAAAATGGTGGTACAAAAGAATTTCAAAAAACAGCATTAAATTCATAAAATTAAAAAGGAAGAAACTTCAGTAATAAATCACTTACTTTTCCAAGAAATCTCTATGTAATTTTTAGGTGGGGAAGGGGATACTGTTGTTATCCCCATGTACACAGAGATCTGTTTTTTCTTAAAAAACAGAGAGTTATACAAATTCGATACTGCACACAAATTTCGATCCATAAAATTTTATCACTTAAGAAGTACAACATAATGAAATATGATTTTTGCATTCTTTACAGTTGGACAAAACAATAATTTCTTTTTCATTGTTTTTCAAACTCCACAGTCCCATTACAATTTCTTACACGAAAACGTTTCACCCAATGCAGAAAGAACATTAACAGAAACATTACCATCAAATTTGAAAGTGGAAATCCAAGTTCATCTTCTGTCAGCATGCATATAGACAGGTTGCCACATAAATACATTTTAGTGACATCATGGGTTGCCTATTTTGGCAACATAGTGTGTTCGTTCATGAATACTTTTCAGACAGATGAACGATAACCAAAAGAATCTCTTGAATAATACATCAAACAACAATTAAACATACATAATATATGTTTAATTACTTTATGATGCAGAACTTTCAACCAATATTTAAACTATTCCTTTCTGGATCTGAATACTTAACCGGCAGCATAATTACAACCTGCATTAATTATTGGGTTAGAGTAGATTTAATGGTGCCCATTGAATTATTGCTAAGTTGTTGTTTCATTTATTCGCAAGTAATTGGTTGCATGATTGCGGTGAATTTGAATGATGGGAATAGGTTCAGAAAGATTTGTCTGTTGATCGGATTTTGGATAAGAAATATATTCTTATTTTGTGGTTTACATGGTAAAATGGCTGAATGTAAGGTTAATTTGAAGTTTCTGTACGATTTGGAATGAAAGAGAAAAAAAGCATTAATAGATTGGTGTGTAAATCAAGGTTTACTTAGTAGGAAGGAAATATATATGGTTGAACATTGGAGGATACCGGCACTACAGAAAATATTTTTTACTCTTATTTTTGTGAATTTATGTTGCGATACCAGTATACAGATTCTAGTTCAGGTAATTTTAGGAAGTTTTTGGATACTGTTAAGAAGACACACACATTTAACTGAAGACACAAAAATTTGTAAATAAGGTAAGTGGATATTTCCTTTGTGTAGTGCTAAGATGAATTTCCCTTTTTATGTTATTTCATTGTCTGATTTAAAATGTAGTTCATTGAGATTATATATTTTTGGGGGGCTGCTCCTTTGACTTTTTAAGTGAATATAGATCGATGTGTACATGGGCAAAGGGAGTGCACAATGCCTAGTTTGTGCAATTCTCTAATTTTTTTTAAGTGAAAATAGGTTGATGGGTACATGGATAATGAGTTTGTGCAATTCTCTGACTTGTTATTCTGGATTTTTGTAGCAGTTCAAATTTTAAATTTAAACACTGTTTGTTTCTAATTGAAATTCCAATGATAAAAATATTATTTACTTAAATGTTTGCTACCAGTAGGCTCTTGCATGAATTATATAATTTCATCAAACAGACCCATGACTCGTATATGGAATAGTGGTAGAGATGTAGTCTCTTTTTAAGTGCATAGTGATTGCAGCCATGCTAATGGTCTATACGAAGCTATCACTGATATTTGTGAAACATGGTCTCAGGTTTTCACTTGTTGTTTGAATAATACAGTACAAAGTCCGAAATCCAGACGTCCATTATCTGGAATGATCTAAAATCCGGACCTCAAAACCACCAACAACTTTTCTCATAAGCTTTACGCAAGCACATTTGATTCCCCCTCCACGCATTATAAAACATCTGGAGAGTCCCGATTATTAATTTCACTTTGACACTAAATAAAATACCTTGTTATTGAAGAAACAATCATTTTAGCATAAATTTGTATGATCAGTAAGTTGGCTCCATTGCTGCTTATCTGCTTGACACATATCTCAAAACGAAGCATTCCACATAGATACATAGCTGATTTGATGCCATCCTGTCAAATCTTTATTTATTATATTTTCCTTTCATCCCCACATGTTTATCAAAATATGACAACTTGTGCCGGCCCTCAATATGGCTTAAGTATATGTGGGAATTTATTTATTTCAGAACTCTAATAAGCCTTAAGCATATGCAAGAAATACACATAAGTATAATAAGCAACTAATACAATTCAGGTTTAATTGTCTCTGCACCATAGAAGCAAGGTAAAATTTAATGTAACAACTTCTTGCTAGTTGCCAAGCTCATGATGCATAACCAAATATGTAGAGTGAAGGATAGCTAAATTTGATGATAACAGCCGCTAATTTTAAAGGTTTTCGGATATCGCAAAACAATGGTGAAATTTTCCAATTAATGGATTTTGTAAAGAAATGTGGAAAAGCGGTAATAAATGAAGATGATATAAAAGAAATTTTTCATTGTGATAACAATGCTTCTCAATCATCAATCAATTAATGAATGGCAAATTTTGTAGTATGGTTCTAGATCTATAAAATACCTCTACCAGTAGTAAAGAAAGTGACAGAAAAGTTACTGAAAACGAGAAAATTTCGATTGACAAGTTAGTCTGAATTCTCGAAACAGCAGTTACAAGACTTCAACAATGTAACTAAACAAGAGATTATGTCTGTCTACAGAATTAAAAAGAAAGTGTTATCACAAAAAGTGAAGCAACTTAAACAACTTACATTGAAAGAAATGTTTAATAAGGTAAACAAATAAATATTAAGCTTTTTTCTGTAAATTTTGATACCCTTTAGATCATAAATACTTCATTATTTCTTAAATCACAATTTCATATTTTTAATTTTATAATTTCTACATGCCATCTTACTAAATTTAAACTGATGATCTAATATCCGGAAAAATCCCGAATCCGGAATCGCCGAAGTCCCGATGAGTCCGGATTTCAAACTCTGTACTGTATTTAAATTATTATATAATATTAGAATTGTTAAAGTCATATTTTTGATTAAAACAACCCTGAATTCTCATTCTGAAATTAGTTTAGGGATAACTAATACGAAACTAACAAAAATACAATACGAATTTGTGGGGAAACACTGCTCATTTATATGTCAGTGCAAACATGTTAATTTAAAACAGTACACAGATGTTAGTTTTATCTCAAAACTTTCTTCTCCAAATATATACACTTAACAAACATCTTTATTATTTTAATTTGTTTGTGTTTCATGCTTTTTTTACAAAGATATGATCATGTGCATTCAGAACACTTATTTCTATTCACATACATATTAATAAATTCTACCTGAATAAAATGATTTCGTATAATATATGTAGTCTTTGATACCTTGCAAAAATATTTAGTTATCATTTTTTTTCTAAAAGTCATAAAAATAACATTCTTGAAAATATGCATAAAAATATAGTAACTGCTTTTAGACAAAAAAAAAACTGTTGTTCACAGAACTTGCAATACAAATGATCAATGGTATTGCAAGTATCGTAACAAAGGTAGTAAACAGAATTCATACAATGTAAAATATGAATCATTATAATTTCAAAGCTATTTAAAAGCTGCATACTAAATTTAATACTTTGTTTCTCCTCTTCAGCCTTTATACCACAGACTATACACAGTATGATAATTAATGACTGACAGAGAATTTGACTACTTATCTGTAAATTGTCATCTAATTCAGATTGGATATTCTAATTCAGATTCTGCACATCTAATTCAGATTCTGCACATACTGATACACATTTAAACATAATTACATGGGAAAAACTCTTATAATGAAAAAATCTAAAAGAAGACAAATGAAACTAATTTTAAAATAATTACGAAAGCTTTTCTGTTTTATTCTCAGAAGCATTTTGGAACTGAGCTTTATATTTATAGCATTTATTATTTTGTTTATTTTTCAAAATCAAAATATTCTTAAGTTGCGAAAATAAAAGGTAATCTCCCTTTAAGACAGGAGAAAATAAAAATATTTTATTTCAATGTTATTTTTTACATATAATTTTAATTTATCATTATTTTATGATATTTAACAATGTTTGTAAAAAAAAAATCTTCCAAAAATTCGCAAACCTCCGAATAAAATATGACCACGAAACAGCCAAAATGTTGTTACGTCACCAAATTTATCATCGCATAATATCAAAAAAGATATTTTTTTAAAAGTAATATTTTATGAACTCTACATTCCCATAAAAGAAATAATTTAGAAACATCTATGTTTCAATCAAGGCAGTGCCTTGTGCCTAAAACTCAAGTATCCAATATATTAAGTAGTAAAAAAGAATTCAAACAATATGTCAACAAACTATAAAATACCTATTTGTCAATGCACTGCCAAAAAATATTCCTGCAAAATGTTAATTCAGACTCAAAATGGCAGTCGTAAAAAAGCAGATGGGGCTAATCTTTGGAATATGGTAACAGGTAGTTTGGCGACATTTTGGTAAGGCGATAAAGGTTACTAGCTAGGACTTTAGTAGTGTACATGGATAAAGTCAGTAACATGGATAAAGCACGCAATGCCATTTTTGTGCTATTCTGGGATTTTTTTTAAGTGAAAATAGGTCGACGTGTACATGGATACAGTATATGCGCAATTCTTAAAAACGCGTCAAGCAGTTTGCGATTCTGCACTTTCTCCCAATTTCGCACCTAATCTTTGTCATGATTAAGCACTTTTGTTCCATAAAAGTTCTAGCATAAGCGTAATTCGGCTAGCAGATTGTTGGGAAAAATGTTGAGTAAAAAAAAATAACATGCCTTTACTTCGTGAAAACAAAACGGCGTCCAAACAAAAACTAGCAGGTTGCTGTAGCATGGTTCGTCGCCAAATTTTCACCAAAAAGTCGCCAAGTTACCATAATCCAAAGATTAACTGCAAATGGAAATGTCAGATAAGTAAAATTAAAGACCTTTTGATGATTTTGGCTGAAATTAAGGACTTGTAAAATCCAAAAATAGCTTCAAAAAAATCTACGTGCTTTTAAGGACTGTAGAAACCCTGACGTAAATATGCCTGAGTATGACAATGATGAAGCTTCCACTTCCTGACAAATATAACACTGACTATTCATAGTGCCTGCAACTTATAGCAGGCAACAGGATAGATGAAATGTGATCAGGTTTTAAGCTATGACACTGACAGAAGAGCTGCTATGTCCAATACTTTCTTCCAGATGATATTTGTGAACAAATGTCTGGTTGTCATGGGTTCACAAATTGTATTAGACTCCCTGGGGAAGATGATATATTCCCATAAACAGCCTCAGTGTCTTTGCACCATTACCTTTGATGCTGATGTGATTATTTTTCATAAATTTTGACATGAATTGTCCAGACAAGAATGATTGAATGAACTTAATTCTTTATACAGTCAAAAGTCATTAACCCGGACTTGTCGGGACTTCGGCGATTCCGGATTATCGATTTTTCGGATTATAAATGATCAGTATAAATCTGGTAAGATGGCATGCATAAATTATAAAATTAAAAATATGAAACCGTAATTTATGAAATAACGAACAATTATGATCTAAAGGGTATCAAAATTTACAACAAAAAAAGCTTAATATTTATTTGTTTACTTTATTAAACATTTCTTTCAATGTAAGTTGTTTAAGTTACTTTGTTTTATGTGCTAATACTTTCTCTTTAATTCTATATAAACAGAAATCATTTCTTGTTCAGTTACAAAGTTCCGCTGTTCAAGTCCTCTAATTGCTGTGCCGAGAATACCGACTAACTTGTTAATCGAAATTTTTTTGTTTTCACTAACCTCTCTGTCACTTTCTTCATGCCTTTATCCATTTTTTGCAGCAATTCAACTTTTTGTTTGATGGACATCGAAACATACTTTCGCTTTGTAGGTCCTTTGGAAGCTCCAGCATCGGAAATTCTATTTGACATAATCAAAAGTTCAAGCTTACTTTTATAAAATTGCTCTAACAGTCTGCAAAAAATAATAAGCCAGATCCAATTCGAAGATTAAGGAACAACGCAATCTGCAACATTAACTGAAATAGATAATTAGATAATTTTAGCTTATACCATCCGTTATACATTAAACGCGCATGCGTAAATGTATTATGCACTTGCGCACACGCATATGCACAGCCGTAAAAGTCTTATGTGCATGTGCCAACACAACGCATGCGCAGAAAGTTTGTAGCTTTGAAGTCCGGATTATGGGTGTCCGAATTAACGACCTTTGACTGTACAGCAATATAGCATCATCCTACAGCACTGTAAAAAAACCAGCACAGTAAAGTCCATAATTCGGACGTCCATTATTCGGAATGATCTATAATCCAGACCTCAAAGCCACAAACTTACGCATGCGCGTTTAATGTGCGCGTCCTCTTTGTATGCACGTAAAGCCAGTAAAGCATTTACCCATGCGCACTTCCGATAGTGAAGAAAGTGACAGAGAAAGTTATTGAAAACGAAAAAATTTCAATTGACAAGTTAGTCGGTATTCTCGACACGGCAATTACAGGATTTGAACAGTGGAACTTTGTAACTGAACAAGAAAGTATGTCTGTTTATAGAAGAGAGAATTAAAGAAAAGTATTAGCACAAAAAACGAAGCAACATAAAGAGCTTATATTGAAAGAAATGTTTAATAAAGTAAACAAATAAATATTAAGCTTTTTTTAAAATTTTAATACCCTTTAGATCATAATTGTTCTTTATTTCATAAATTACAGTTTCACATTTTCAACTGTATAATTTCTGCGTTCCATCTTACCAGATTTAAAATGATGATCTATAATACGGAAAAACCCCTAATCCGGAATCGCCAAAGTCTCGACAAGTCCGGATTACGGACTTTGTACTGTATAATGAATTCAATTGTGGTCAACATTCGCTCCAGGACGAATTTCTTGAAGTTCGTCCAATATCGGCTGTTGTACCAGAATATATTGATGCTGTACATAAACTGATAAAGCACGATTGTTATGTGAAATGCTGTGAGATTGACACATCTCTGAACATTTGGCGATAAAAAAGATTTGTTCCCTTTGGATCCTGCATAATCTGACAAACACTTAAAAGAAGGCCTGCATCGAGTGGTGCAAGGCAATGTTGGAAAAATATGTTCAAGGTACATCAAAGGCTGTGTATAACATCTATACAGGTGACAAATCATGGAGCTATGCATATGAGCCCAAAACAAAATAGCAGTGAACTGCATGGGTCTTCTAAGATGAGCCAAATCCAACAAAAGTTGTTCACGGGAGAAGCATATTGAAGCAAATGGTTGCATTTTTTTTTTTTTTAATTTTTTTGTTTTTGACATTACCAATAACGTGACGATAGTGGCATTAGAGCAAGACAGGATCGTCTATTCCAAATGGTACATGACTATTTGTTTGCCAGAAGCTATCGGAATCAGAAAAAAGAAGAAGACGAAAATCATTCTTCATCATGATAAATAGAAGCTGTCACACATTGGCTCAAACAAAGGAATTTTTTATGGGTCAAAACATCGAACTGATAGGTCATCCACCATACAGCCCTGATTTGGCACCCAATGACTTTTTTTTAATTCCCATGCATCATAAATAAATTACATGGCCAGTGATTTGCAACATCCAAAGAAGCAGTTGATGCAATCAAAATGCATGTTTGAGTTACCTCAGTCAGAGTGGGAAAAGTGAGCCAAAATTGTATTGATCTTTATGTGGAATGTTTTGAAAAACAACAAAGCCAATTTCGATCATAAACATTTGTTTTTTTTTTTTTTTTTTTTTCATTATTAAGTTAGAAATAAAAATAACAACCCTCGTAATGCCAGAAAACATTACTCAATGTGTAGTGCCATTTCACTCAAGTACACATAACTGTATTCACATCCCAACAACACATTCCATGATTTCACAAAATGAGAAATTACCTTCTCCCAAACCTACAATTATTTCTCTTTAAAAGTTGGTCAGTTGTTCATAATGCAGTTTCAGTTCTAGATATGCTTCTGTGTTGTCAATGCAATAATAACTTATTCTATCAATAGAATGAATGAGTTTGAGTCTTACAACTCTATTTTATAGCTTTGTAATACAACCAACATTGGGTATTTTTTTAAGGTGAGCCACAATCTCTGGTACTTGTTGCCTCCAAAATTTTACCTTTTCTAAATTCTGCCAGGTAGCACTAATTTCATAAGTTCTGTTAAAGGCCCTGCTTTTGAGTCAGATTTCATTCTCAATTGCATAAGCATCCTACTAGCCAATGCGAATGAAATTTGAATTGCACCTCTCATGGTAACTAATTCATGTTCTAAATGTTTTGCCTTTCTGATTAATTTTTCTTGATGTTACAAATTTTGTGAACAGCACTGTATACCTAATTATACTGTTAAAATAATGCCCAAAGTCTTATCACAAGTTATTATGCAGAGAGTTCAAAAGAGAAGATTACTTGCAGGGTGATTTAAATTTTTATATAGTCTCTGAAAAATATAAATTCCCAACTTTTATTTGCATTCTATTAAGTACAAATGTCTTTTAAACATTTTCTCCCAAAATAAAGAGGCTAGATGCCAGTTTAATAATAAAAGAATTTCCCTCAAGAAAATTATTAACTTCCAAAACAAAAAACAAAAAACTTTTTCTTTTTAAGTACTCTTAATTTGTTCTAGAAAAATCTTTGGTTAGCTTATATTTAAGCACGCCCCCTTGGATCATTGCCAAGTTGTTTCATTTGTCATAACCTGGGTAGTTGAATGTTATGGAAACTCTATTATGATGTAATTGTTTGTGTGATTGCAGCGAATTTGATTGATGGAAAAAGATTTGTAAGGGCTTGTTTGTGTGTCGGATGTTGGTTGTACGCTGCTTATTTTGTGATTTACAAGGTAAAATGGCTGAATGTGGTAAGATTAATTAGAAGTTTCTATACAATTTCGAACAAAAGGGGGAAAAAAGGCATTAACTGGCTGGTGTGTAAATGAAGGTTTACTTAGTAACCATTATAAATGTCCTGTTCGTACAAAGGAAATGCGTCTGGTTGAATGTAAAGATCGTTCAGATGGCTTTGAATGGGTATGTCACAAGAAAGGTTCAAATGGTCACCATATAAAGCATTCCATTAGGAAGAGAACATGATTTGAGGAAAGTTTTTAGATGCTGTTAAGGAATTTTGTGTGACACAGACTGAAGACACAGAAATTTTTAATTAAGATCAGTGGATATTTCCTTTGTGCAGCGCATAGTGCTTTTTTATGTTTGATTTAAAATGCAGTTTCTTGAGATTATATATTTTTGTTTGGATCTAGTGTAGAATTGGGTGCTCCTTCGATTTTTAAGTGAAAATAGATAGATGTGTACATGGACAAAGTCAAGTCAGTGCGCAATGCCGAGTTTGTGCAATTCTCTGACGTTTTCTCAGTGAAAATAGGTCAATGTGTACATGGATACCATTTGTGCAATTCTTGGACTTGTTATTTTGGCTTTGTATAGCGAAGCCAAAATATTAAGTCAAAGAATTGCACAAACTTGGTGTTCATGCAGCGCCAATTTTCGCCAAAGGGCACCCGTAAATATACTTTTACCAAATCTTTAACTTCCAATTGTATAAAATAGTCACATAAAAGCATGGCACATAGACTGTGACAATATTTACAATAACTTAGCATTCAGTTTACCTTTTATTAAATAGAATACATTTTAGAAACTTACTTGATTCCAGCTGCTTGAGCTTTATCTGTCTTTGACAACACAGACAAAGTATGCAATACCTATATTAAGAAAAATGTTGATTTTCATTAACTTTAAAAAATATAGATATAAATATTTATATGCAAATGCTTACTTAAGAATTAGACTTAAATGGGGATAAAAACATTCAAGAAAATATTGACTAATATGTTATTAAAAAAATTGTCAACATTTTAATGCAATTAAACAAAAAGTGTAACTTTAATGAAAATTAAGAATTACTATAAAAAGCATTTCTTTTATTTTACATGCAAATGCTTACTTAAGAATTAGACTTAAATGGGGATAAAAACATTCAAGAAAATATTAACTAATATGTTATTAAAAAAATTGTCAACATTTTAATGCAATTAAACAAAAAGTGTAACTTTAATGAAAATTAAGAATTACTATAAAAAGCATTTCTTTTATTTTACTTCCTTTTAAAATACACAACTTGTTTATACTCTTTCAATTTCATTGATTAAAAAAATACATTCAAAATTTATATTCTAGTAGAAAACATTAAAGAAAATGTGCATTAGCCTTTTTGTGTCAACTGCTATGTAGACATGCCATTATGAAACAAATGCCTCATTTCTCGGCTGCCATGCCAGTGTGACAGAACGTTTTCTCATCCCCCCCCACAACCTGTCACATATTCAGATCGGTGTTTTGGATTGTTTTAGAAACTAATACTCTTGGCCCAAGATGACATTGTATATCCATAGGATATGAGATAGATGTAGATTTTTGCTTCTACATCTAAGCTTCTACTCAAAAAGAGACAAAGATAAATCACATGCTCTTGAATTTTGATTCTATAAATATAAGATGAAAGATAATGCTCTCAACTCATAGGCTTTCTGGCAGGTTTTTAAACGTTTTTTAAAATGATAGTTATTACTATTATATGGGTTATATTATGGATGACTTTTTTTTTTTTTGCTACAGCATTGGGTATTTCTTTAAATAAGCACATGGTATTTATTCATAGATATTATGAAAGTTTTTCCCTTTCCCCCCCCCCATACACAGTGCTTGGCGTTTGGATTTGCAGTCCAGTTTCAAATTGAGAATTATACTTTGTGCACGTGAAATGTTCATTAGCAGCATCACAATTTTGAAAATCTTTAGCAAATTATGCGAATCTAGATACTTTTACACCTGTAACTTCACCATTTACATAGGAATACAAACAGAGTTAATGGAAACTTCAGGATTATGCAAGGAAAGAGTTGTTGAATCTCTACTTGAAGAAATTAAATATTGATATTTTTCTCATGATTCCATTATTGGCAGAAGAATTAATTTGACATGGAACAAATACTCATGAGACTGTAGGGAGGAAAAGAAAAGGATTAACTGAAAATTTTCAGCTGCCCAAAACGAAAATTGGTGAGGCAATGGTTTTGAATAGTGGGGGGACCTAAATTTAGCTGATTTTAAAGATAAACGGGAAGTATTTTGTTCAAGTGAACATTCTAAGAAAGTGAGATGATGATGCTTTGTTCACATCCCCACAAAAATCCAGCAAAAATGCAAATGAGCTATCATGAATACAAAGACTGTAACATAGACAGTACAACTCTGATATACGCCTTAATTTCACCAAATGTGGCGATATGTGTTCTGCACTGGTTTTTGGCACGATTGCGAGTTCTATGGCAACCCTGTTGACGTTGAACAATCTTTCGCTGGAGCTCGTTGATTCGCATCTGTGTCTGAGAAGATGGGAGGGAAAGATAAAATGGTAGAAGGTGTTGAATTGAAGTTCGGCAAAAGGAAATATTATTGTGGCCCTCCTGTTGAGGGGTAGCGGGTATTTGGAGGTGTGGAAAGAAGGTCTGGGAGATTATTTTTAATGGCTATGCATGACAGAAGTAGGGATTTGTGATTTTTTTTGTTTGTGAACCATAGTATGAATTTTCTGGAGTGTGTCTAATTGTCATGTAAATACGATAGTGATTACGTGGCGGTATGAAATTGGTATTTCTGCTGCTCGAAAAAGCATTAATTCATGGTAAGTGCATTTTATTTTATTATTGTTCTTATTTTGTAGAATGTTATGTTCATTGGTTATTTAGTATGAATTTCTGTCATTATTGTTGTTTTTGAAACAGAACGCTGTGTACATGGTATTATTTGAAATTTATTGTTATTATGTTATTTTATTAAAGTAAGGTGTGCGTAGATCGTAGATTCATTCCTTGTCTAAATTGTGCAATTCGTAGATTATTTTAAAGTTTAAACAGGATGCTGTGTACATGGTATTCTTTGAAATTTATTGTTATTATGTTAATTTATTAAAGCGAGGTGTGCGTAGTTCGTAGATTCGTTCCTTGCCTAAATTGTGCAATTCGTAGATGTTTTTTTAAGTTTAAACAGGATGCTGTGTACGTGGTATTCTTTGAAATTTATTGTTGTTATGTTAATTTATTAAAGCGAGGTGTGCGTAGTTCATAGATTCGTTCGTTGCCTACATTGTGCCATTTGTAGATGTTTTTTTAAGTTAAAACATGTTGCTGTGTACATGGATTCTTGTCAAATATTTTTGGTTTGAAACTTTATGTTTTTGCTATCTACATTTTTTGTTTTTGTTTTGGATTTTTAGCTTAAATCGTGTGTTCAAAACATAGTTTTTGCATGTGCGAAAACCGCGTTTTTGGAGAAATTTTAAGCTTAAAGTTCGAAATATAGACAAAAAATTTAGATAGTAATATGGCAGCGTGAAGTTTCTCACCAAAAATGTTTGGCGAGAAATTTGCCGACTTGAGGGCGCATATCAGATTAGTTCCACATAGACCTGCCTGCAGAACTCCACTTTGAAATTTATAACACTAAAAATGAATTTTAAGTAAAATGTCTATTGTCAAATGTATGATGTCAAAGGTCACTAGCAAAGAAATAAATACTGAACAAAAAATTAATGTCCAAATTAAAATATTCTAGCAAAAAAAAATTAAGTATTAAAAAAAGCATTAACTATATGAAATAAATAAATATATTAATAAAAAATATATAAAGCATATACAACATATATACTCTATAGAACGCTATTAAACAACACATTCACCTTTCTGTAATTTTATGTATAAACTTAGTAATGGAAAATTCCCTAGACCTGGAGAGACGTTCGCGAAAAAAACAGCCAGCCCCAGCAGTATATGTGCATTTGCACTTTTTGCTATAAGAGGGTTAAATATACTACCTAACAACTGGTACCACTGGTACGGTATACCCATTTTTTAGCTGTTTTTCATCTCAAAAGACATATGTAATTGAAGAGACACCTGGCATATATTACTGAACTCATTTTCAAGAATCAGATACCTTAATGAGGAGTTTCATGTTAGACTTAAGTGTTGTTAGTTAATTCTCCCAAAATACAACAGCTTACACACATTTACATGTATCCAACATGCAAAAGATTTGGAATAAATTAACTGAAGAAGGGACTAAATTGTGCCAGGAATACTGGTACACCTAGATGGATGTCAGCATGCTTAGATTGATGCATCTGACCTTAACAGCATATTAAGAAGTAGTTTAAAACTCAGTGACAATCAGCTGAAGAAAAGCTTATAAAAATTGCTATAGGAAGTGCAGTGAAAATAATACAGTCAAAAGTCGTTAATTCGGACACCCATAATTCGGAATGATCTATAATCCGGACCTCAAAGTTAAAAACTTTCTGCGCATGTGCTGCGTTGACACATGCGCATAGGCGTTTACGCATGCGCGTAAGACCTCTTACCACTGCGCATTTGCGTGTGCGCGTTTTATGTATAACGGACGGTGTAAGCTAAAATTATCTAATTATCTATTTCAGTTAATGTTGATGATTGCGTTGTTCTCTAATTTTCGAATTGGATCCAGCTTATTATTTTTTGCAGACTGTAAGAGCAATACTATAAAAGTAAACTTGAACTTTCGATTATGTCAAATAGAATTTTTGATTCTGGAGCTCCCAAAGGATCGTACAAAACAAAAGTATGTTTCAATGTCCATCAAACAAAAAGTGGAATTGCTGCAAAAAATGGATAAAGACATGAAGAATGTGACAGAGAGGTTAGTGAAAACGAAAAAATTTCGATTGACAAGTTAGTCGGTATTCTCGGCACAGCAATTAACAGGACTTGAACAGCGGAACTTTGAAAGTGAATAAAAAATTATGTCTGTTTATAGAATCAAAGAGAAAGTATTATCACATAAAACGAAGCAACTTAAACAACTTACATTCAAAGGCATGTTTAATAAAGTAAACAAATAAATATTAAGCTTTTTTTGTAAATTTTGATACCCTTTAGATCATAATTGTTCTTTATTTCATAAATTACGGTTTCATATTTTTAATTTTAGAATTTTATGAGTCTTATTAACTGACTTATAAACCCTTATTCACGTATAGCAAAATCAATTAATATCATAGCCTAGCATCTGAAAAAAGTACCCTTAAGTATTATTGTTGTTTTACATTTTTCTATTTATATCTATTCTAGCTTTCTCTCATACACACTTTTCAGTTCAAAGGAGCTTTGTTGCTAAGGGACTATTGTTTTCGTTTTGGCATTTTGCGTTGAAATCTTTAAAAGGCTGTATCACTTTTCAAACTGTTGCCACCAAATATTATCACCCTGTAATACATTTGAAGAAATTAAATAATGAAGAATCTGCATAAATGTATGTATGTTTCTCGCATTGTGATAAAACAATGGTACCTAGAGAATTTAATTTTGAAATTTTGAATGACATACTCCTACTGCAAATATGGGCATCTGGAAGCACAAATTTGAAATTTGGAATTTGTTTTGTTATCGAGTTCATATTTTGTAAAACTTTAATGAATTTTTAATTAGCAAACTTAAGGATTTCAAAGCGAGTAATGGCAACATTGTACAGAAAAAACATTTTTATCTCCAGTACGTGAGACTGTGTATCGGAAATTCTAAAGATATGCTCAGTTTAAAATTATTTTGCAATATTGCTCTTAAACTAAATTTTATGGTTTAAGTGCAAAGAACAAGATATTTAATAAATAAAGGTAGCATACAAAATTAAAAAATCGTCCCTTTGGACGTATTTTAAAATCTGAAACCTTTCAGATTTTATTTTTTATTTTATTTATTAATCTAACGCAAATTTAACACTAGGCCCTTGGCATACTTTTTTGTTAATTCTTAACAATTCTGTTCAGCTACACATTTAAAATGCAAAGTGTACACCAGGGCTTCTTAAACTTTTATCAGTCGCAACCCCTTTTTATCATGGAGATTTTTTTTCCCAACCCCCAGGACTCCATAATATTTATGAAAAATTTTTGGAACCCTATAAGCATTGCACAAATTCGACATATGCGTGCGCAAAACTGTCAATGTTTTCATTTGTACCGTAATACAGTACAAAGTCCGTAATCCGGAATCGCCGAAGTAGGGGTTTTTCTGGATTATACATCATCAATTTAGATCTGGTAAGATGGCATGCAGAAATTATACAATTAAAAATATAAAACCATAATTTATGAAATAAAGAGCAATTATGATCTAAAGGGTATTAAAATTTACAAAAAAAAGCTTAATATTTATTTGTTTACTTTATTAAACATTTCCTTCAATGTAAGTTGTTTAAGTTGCTTCGTTTTTTGTGCTAATACTTTCTTTTTAATTCTATAAACACACATACTTTCTTGTTCAGTTACAAAGTTCCACTGTTCAAGTCCTGTAATTGCTGTGTCGAGGTTACTTCCTTCACCATCGGAAGTGTGCATGGGTAAATGCTGCTTTACTGGCATTACACACATGTGTAACGAACATGTGCATCAAACGTGCATGTGTAAGTTTGTGGCTTTGAGGTCCCGATTATAGATCATTCTGGATAATGGATGTCCGGATTAGAGACTTTGTACTGTATACTATTGCAGTTTCCGGTCATTAACTTTAATTTCTATTTTTAAGGCATAGAACAATGTGAAATTTTTAAATATGTAACAGACGAAATGAAAGCGTCACGTGCAAAGCAAGTAATATGAACGTTTTTATTATAAAAAGAATGCGTCGAAATGTTTTCCATTTTTCTTTGTGTATTGTCTTACCTATTTTCAGATACATTGTGTAAAAATATTTGGTAATTTTAAAATCATTATAATTAATAAGAAATATCAAAACTGCTAAATTTTTGGCAACCGCCTGGGGATCATGACCCACAGTTTAACAAGCAGTGGCGTACACAGTAAAAAATGATTACAACTACAAAATTTCAATAAATCTGAATTTTTACACCATAAATAATTTACATACAATACTGCATTAACATAAACACTCACTTTTCCAAAATCTGTACGATCAAACAGCATATTACACCATAAATAATTTACATACAATACTGCATTAACATAAACACTCACTTTTCCAAAATCTGTACAATCAAACAGCATCCCAGGTTCAAATAAATCAGCAGAAGGAATGTTAAACACGTTCTGACATGTTTGCAAAAAAGTCCGGATATTTTTCAAACATAGAAACTGAAACAATAAATGGAAAAATAAAAACCCAGATCAAGGGGGGGGGAAAGACAGAAGGCTATTTAATGGCATATAAAACAAACAACAATTCTCAGAAAAATACACTCTTCTTAACTTGATAGTTAAATTTAGCATTTTATAAACTCATATTCACTCACAATGTATGTGTTCATGCATATATGTATGTACGTATATACACACACATACATATACATGCATTCTTTTCTGAATTCAGTGCTGATAACAGAAGAGTACCAAATTCTACTAAGGTTTAAATATATTTTTTTTTTATATGCAATCAAACTTTCACCCCCATACAATCATTTTTTTTTTTTTTTTTTTTTTTTGGCACAAGTAAACTTGGTTGAAAAAGGGGAGGGGAATATTTGATGATTAAAAAAAACCTTTAATTACTGTAACAACCTCTGTAAATATTTCATTACTACAGTTTATCTTCTTTTACAATTTATTTTTTAAAATGCCACAGACTTTTGAAGCACTTTACATAAAGACTTTTAATATACAGACAAATAAAGCTTATTCTTACATATCATCCCATCAACCATGAAAGTCGAAATATGAAAATAGGCAGAAATCTTGAAAAAATTAGGCAAATCATTCTTGCAGAATTCAGAAGAAACTGATGACTGTTTATTTAAAAAACAATCAATACTCAAACAGGCAGGCTTCGTTTTTGCACTTTGTGTAAAAATGTGTTTGTTGGTTTCTACTATTTTGTTAGGGCCTCTAGATTTTCTGGAAGCTCCGCTTAAGATGCTAAGAGACTTCCCACACCTGATTGTTTCAATATATTACTTTTTTGAGTACAAATGTCATATACGGACACATGTGGCCACCAAATGTGGCAATATTTTGTGTGGATGGTTTAGTCGATATTTTGTTTGTATGGCAACCCTTTTCAAGTGGAAAATGTTCTGAGGAATGTAGTTGTATTTCGTCCAGCTGGTTGTTTTGTTATGCGTTAAATAATGGCGTATACTTCCATGAACAAAGTTGTGTAGATATATCAGCCACGTGTTTTAGAGTGCATTCAAGCTAAATTTAGTTCGAGAAGATATGGAGTTATTAATGAAGCATTTGTTCATGGTTGTCCTCATTCTGACAAAAGCGTATTTTTGCAGTTTTTGTGAGATACAGGATATCTGAAACCAAACTTAGTATGTGAGAAGTGCAGGTCTGATATGAAGATTCAGAAGAAAAATCGTGTGATAAAAATATATTTATGGGTGCCCCTTGGCAATAACTTGTGATTTTTGGCAATAGTACATGGACACCGAGTTCGTGCAATTGTTTGCTTTGTTATTTTGGCTTTGCCAAAAATCGCCGCTAGACAAATCCAAAATAACAAGTCAAAGAATTCCAAAAATCGCCGCTACACAAATCCAAAACAACAAGTCAAAGAATTCCAAAAATCACCGCTACACAAATCCAAAACAACAAGTCAAAGAATTGCACAAGCTCGGTATCCATGTACACATCGACCTATTTTCACTTAAAAAAAAATCAGAGAATTGCACAAACTAGGCACTGTGCACTTCCTTGACTTTGTCCATGTACACACCAATCTATATTCACTTAAAAAGTCAAAGGAGAAGCCAATAAAAAATATATAATCTCAATAAACTACATTATGAAGCCTGGTGGATAGTGCATCGCGCAGCATCACCACAGGTTCAGGGTTCGATCCCCAGGCTGGGCAAGTTCGCTCAGTCTTTCATCCCTTGATTTCCATCTTTTTGGTCGATAAAATGAGTACTAAGTTTGCTTGGGGACTAAACACTGGGGGTCCTGCAACAAGCTGACCACTTGTTCATGGCATATGCTTATGCACCCCAGGGCCCATGGTCAAGAAAGCAGATTTCGGGGCACTGCAGGCACTGGCCCGCTAGGGCTGTTACGCCACTAAGTTTAGTTTTAGTTTAAACTACATTATAAATCAAATAATGAAACAACATAAGAAAGAAAATTCATCTTAGCACTACACAAAGGAAATATCCACTTACTTTACTAACAAATTTCACCGCCTTCAGTTAAACAAAGTTCCTTACCAGCATCCAAAAACTTCCTAAAATTATCTGAACTAAAATATGTATACTGGGATCGCCACATAAATTCACAAAAACAGAGTCAAAAATATCATCCATAGTGCAGGTATCCTCCAATGTTCGACCATATGCATTTCCTTCCTACAAACAGAACACTTATAAAGGCAACTTAGTAAACCTTCATTTACACACCAATCAATTAATGCTTTATTCCGTTTCATTCAAAATCATGCAGAAACTTCAAATTAATCTTAAAACATACAGCCATTTTACCGTGTAAACCACAAAATAACAACATTCAAAATCTGCCCCATCATTCGAATTCACCTCAATCACTCAACTAATTACATCATAATAGGACTTCAATATCATTCAACTACTCAGGTTACCATAAATGAAACAACAACTTGGAGATAAATAAAACAACAACTTAGCAATAATCCATGGGCACCCTTCAATCTACTCAAACCAATCATGTTTCTGATGGATTTGTGTGGATTTCCAGAAAAATTGTTGAGGGTAAATAATGTGGTTCCCAACAAAGTTTGAGGTTTGGATCCTGGTTTTAATTCAGTAAGTTGACTTTAGAAGAAATTTTTATTGTAATGTTTGAAATTTTGAACCATAGAAACATGTCTGACATAGCTAAGTCATGGCTATTTCATTCACATGCTTTGTGTGATTGCCATGGGTTTATTAATCAAAGTATATTGGATTATACATGTGATATGTCTGTCTTTACAAGTTTTTGTTTGAAATTAATATTTTGCTTTTTTGTCTGAACTATTTTGAATGGTAAATGAATTTACTTTTTAATGTTTTTTATTTTGTAGAGAGTTATTTTAATTGTTGAATTGCTTAATTTTGCTTTTTTTTTTTTTTTTTTTTTTTTTTTTTATTATTATTATTTTTTTCTGTTGAAACTGTTTGGAATTTATTGTTGTTATTTTAATTTAAATTTGTCATAAAATGTTTTTGGCGAGAAACTTCATGCTTTTACTTACCTAAATTTTTTGTTTTCATTTCAGACTTTTAGAGTAGTAAATCGTGTGCAAAAACGCAGTTTTTGCATAGGTGAAAACTGAGTTTTTTCAGATATTTTAGGCTTTAAGTTTGAAATGTAAACAAAAAATTTAAATAAGTAAAATCGCGGAGTTTCTCGCTAAACAAATTTTTCCGGTTTGTATATGACAGTAGTTCCCTTTTTTGTTAGTCGTATTCAGCTCACTAACTTGTGCACACTGCTATGCACATTTTTTATGGTAGAATTCAATAATTTAGAAAATAATAATCTGCTTGATGTTCTGTAGAAGGCAAATCCCAAACTTAATTCATTTATTTTTCAAAATGCAACAAAAAATAGAGTAATGACAGTTAATTTATATCCTTGTTCATAAAAACAATGTCTAGCTTATTGACTATCTACTGGGGCTACACCAAACGAAAGTGCAGATGTTAAAAGTGCGTTGTTACATCCTGCTTAACTGTACCTAACGTTTGCACTGCTTTTTGCAATTAGTGGATAATAACTAAGTATCAAATATTAACCTTTTTTAAAGTTTTGCAATTAGTGGGATAATAACTAAGTATCAAATATATAATTACATTTTTTTTTTCTTGCTTTCCATGACTAACTGTGAAGTCGAAAGAAATGTAATACTGATGACTTGTATAATTTAACTACAGGCAAAAAACCAAATGGAAACTCTTCTAAGAAGGTCCACCTGAGTCACCAATGCAGATGTAAAAGAGCATTTTCGCAATGAAATTTAGAGAAGATGAATTAAGATGCTACAAAGTATTACACTGTCTCATTATGAGAATACTGAACTGGATACTACATTGCAGTGATAAAAGTCATGGGATACCTCTTAATATTTTGTCGGTCCTCCTTTTGCCCGGCCAAGTGCAGCAACTCGACGTGGCATAGACTGAACAAGTCGTTAGAAGTCCCCTGCAGGAATATTGAGCCATACTGCCTCTATAGACGTCCATAATTGTGAAAGTGTTGACGGTGCAGGGTTTTGGGCACAAACTGACCTCTCGATGATGTCCCATAAATGTTCAATGGGATTCATATCGGGCGATCTTGGTGGCCAGATCATTTGCTGGAATTGTCCAGAATGTTCTTCTAACCAATCGCGAATAATTGTGCCCCGGTGTCATGGTGCATTGTCATCAATAAAAATTCCATTGTTGTTTGAGTACGTGAAGTCCATGAATGGCTGTAAGTGATCTCTAAGTAGCTGAAGGCATCCATTTCCAGTCAATGATCGGTTCAGTTGCACCACAGGACCAAGTCCATGCCACATAAAAACAGCCCAGACCCAGACCATTATGGAACCACCACCAGCTTGAACAGTCCCTTGTTGACAACTTAGGTCCATGGCTTCGTGGGGTATGCGCCACACTCGAACCCTACCATCAGCTCTTACCAACTGAAATCGTGACTCATCTGACCAAGCCACGGTTTTCCATTCGTTTAGGGACCAACTGATATGCTCACGAGGCCCATAAGAGTCACTGCAGGCAATGTCGTGCTGTCAGTAAAGGCACTCGAGTCGGTCTTCTGCTGGCATATCCCAAGGAAGACAAATTTCGCCGCACTGTCCTATCAGACACGTCCCTCGTACATCCCACATTGATTTCTGCCGTTATTTGACGCAGTGTTGCTTGTCTGTGAATATTGACAACTCTACGCAGACGTCACTGGTCTCGGTCATTAAGTGCAGGTGGTCGGCCACTTCGCTGTCCATGGTGGGATGTTATGCCTGAAATTAAATACTCTCAGCACACTCTTGACACTGTGGATCTCGGAATGTTGAATTTCCTAACGATATCCGAAATGGAATGACCCATGCGTCTAGTTCCAACTACCATTCCACATTCAAAGTCTGTTAATTCTCGTCGTGCGGCCATAATCACGTCAAAGCCTCTTCATATGAATAACTTGAAGACAAATGAATGCCTTGCCAAAGCACTTCACATTTATACATTTTCTACGCGATACTACTGCCATCTGTATATTTGCATATTGCTATCCCATGACTTTTGTCACTTCAGTGTATATTTGAATTCTCTACTGAATGAAATTTTGTACAGACTTCAAATATAATTCCTAGTTTTGTATGCTTTAAATGTAAAAAAAAAGAAAAAAAAAAATTTTTGAAATAATTAGCTTAACCTTTAACAACGAAATTTATTATCATTTATTACAACAACATGTGCTAATTAGTGCTGTACTTCTCAGCTATATGTGAAATTAGGTTTACAACAACATTACACATTGGGCAAGTCTTATTTGGTTCATTTGTGTACAATGAGCAAGTGGTGTCTTGATTTTCCAACTATTGGAAGAGAATATCCATCATTCAGAAGATTCTAAGTACGTTTTAAACCAGCAGTAATTTTTAGTAATTTTAGCAGTAATTTTTAGTGGGACATATATGTTCCATCAGGAGTCAAAAGGTTAATAAATAAAATAACATCAGTTTGAATGGCTGTTTTATTACTGAATTGCATATTTATTCAGTACTCATGTTTTTGGGACCAGATTCAGAAATGCATGTACACATGGATATATGTGTTTATATATGCAAGTACATATGTATGTGTGTGTACACACACACACATCTGCACATATATACGTATATTCCTGAATTCGGTCCCCATAATGAAGAGTACTATTTATTCATTATCATTAACTTGCTTATTATTACGATTATCAACATATGACTCATAAATGCTAAAGGCTTATGCAGTTCATCATTAGCCTCCCTTGAAAGCAGTCTCGGTTTTATTTGCAAATGAAATAACAGAAAAAAAAATCTAAATTCCTTCATAAACTCTAACTAGCATGAAAATAACGATATGCAGAAGAAAACGCACAACTGTCATCAGTTAATTTTAAAAATACGAAAATAATGCCATGTATAAGAAATCACAGAATGGTCAAGATTTAGTTATGTATAATAGCAAAAAAAACTTTTTTAGGAATTCATTCGGGCTCATAATACTTTACGTCAGAAAGTCATGCATTAATAAAAATTTCACCGAGTTTTATTTTCCAATAAACTTAAATAACATAAAAGAGTAAGTTATATTACGAAAAGAGAATTTTAAAATATATATGTAAAATTACCTGCGACATCTGGGGCCGTAAACTTATTTCTTTCAGATCGATACATCCTATCACTAATTTATTAAGAAGCTGACACAGCAGAACACCATCACGAAGTGTGTAAACCAAGTCTATTACTTGAGCAGATGGCCATGTAACTCTATGATCTGGGAGTAATACTTGCTGTTTAATTAACCAGTCTGCGCATTCCCGCCACAAAGTGTCCGCCATTTTGATCGACCAGCAATCAAAATATATGAGAAAAGAAAATAGATACACAAAGCATATTAAAATAAAGGCAAATGTAAACACACCCTTCCCAAAATCTGACACTTCGTATCACTTTTCATCACAGCATCTGCTAATCTTCCATCACTACATTAAATGTCTTATAGCTCATTGCCAAAACCGATGTCAATATTTAATTGCGCAAACTTTCGGGAAGTGCATTAGGGAATGCCATGAAGTGTAATAAGATATGCTGAAATTGTCTGTAATGAGTGAAATAAGATTGTTTTATTCAATAACTTTAAAGTATTGTAGTTTAAACTTAGCATTTTAAAAATAATGTAATCTTGCCATCCTTGGTTAAATGTTTTAACTTCGAATGGCAACAGTTCTTAGAGGGACAATCCGTATGTTGATATTTGAGTTTCGAAATTAATTTCATTATTCGTAAGTAATGGGGCGACAGAAGAAAATTCCTGATGGTTGGCTTGATTACTACCCAATTAAAGATATAGTTTATGATGCTCGTATTGTACCATTTAAATGTCCTCTTCCTGAAAGATTATTCCAAAATAGCAGCATTGTTTCTTATAAATGGACTCCATCTGATGTAATGCAACGTGTGCCTAACTTAGGTATGGTTATTGACTTAACGTTTAAATTTCCTGCTTATTATAATCCGCAAGAATTTTTAGATTGTGGTGTGCAATACAAAAAAATAGGTTGTGTCGGCCATGATGTGCCTAAAGAAGAAAATTTTTTCGAATTGTTAGATACTGTTGAATCATTCATGATATCGAATGCGAGAAATGATCTAGTTATCGGATTGCATTGTACTCATGGTGTGAATCGGACAGGCTATATGCTTTGTCGCTTATTGGTAGAACGACTTCGTTATACACCTGGGCAAGCTTTGGAAGCATTTGCTTGTTCTAGAGGTTATCCTCTAGAACGCGAAAACTATAGAGAAGCGATATATAATCTTCAACCCAGGTAGAGTTAAGGAAAATGCATAATTATTGATTATTCTGAGCATCAAAACCTAAAAATTTTGAATATGCATAAATATACTGTGTTAAACTTTTATATGTAATACAATTGATTGCAAAAAAAAAAAAATGTATTTTTGTGTAGTTTTCTTGTAATTTTATTAAAAGAATTATATGCTGCTTTAGGTTTGTTTATATGTCTGATTTATTTTACCTGTGTATTCGCTATGCCAATGGTTCTCAAAATGTGAATTACAACTGGACTGAGCTCTCCATGATACATACTGTGGGACAAAGATGATAGAAAATGTTTTATGACATGATTTTGTTAAACGTATTATTATATTTATTAGCTGAACCTATTTAAAAGTGTAGATATGCTTTGTATTCAACTGAATTTGGCCATTGTTATGAACATATCTGTGATGAAATTGTATAGGCATGGCTAGAATAGAGCAAGATGCCAGAATTTCACCATTAGTCATATGGGTATAATCCCCCTGCATTCCAGTTTTGATTGAGAGAATTCCTGAGAATAAATGTGAGAGTCTTCCGGTTATATTCTACAGCATATTGCTTTTTCTGTGTCTTATTGTAAAATTCTTATACTCCATAACACAGTTAAATATCAAAATTTGGGATAGCTTCCTATCTTAGTGTCTTAATCTATGTTAAGCATTAAGTTGTCCCATAACTTGATGCTTAACATAGATTTCTCCTTTGGCCATTCTATTACTTGTGCTCGCTAGTCTGGCAGCATCAGCCCAAGCCTACGAAATTCCTCCTGGCAAGGAGTGCAAATTTTATGCCTGCCATTGGCAACAGCATTGAGCATATAGATGACATTGCAATTTTGCTGAGTTCTTTCCCTAATTTTGATGGAGAGCACTGCGAGGAAGATGGCTTCAAGGGTCTTCCACCCCTTTCACCAAACCACATAAGAGGACTTCAGCTTGCCATAGCGACACTATACATTCACAAACATCCATTCCTTCTCCAGGATTCGAACCCGGGTCCTTCGGCACAGCAGTTAGGGACGCTAACCAGTATACTGATTGGGTGGCATTCTCCCAGTTGTATATTTCTGATACATTTTGAAAATTTTATGATTTTTTAAAATCGACTTTTTTAGTTCCAAAAATTCTCTCTCTCTCTAATAGTTTGTTAATTCCAGAGTCAATGAAGTAAGTCACAAGTTTATTTTTTTTAATATTGCGGATACCGATAATAACAAAAAAATTAACTTGGCATTCATAATGTTGATATATAATTGCAGTTGTGGGCAATTATTTATGACTATATTAAATTCTTATTTATACAGTCAAAAGTCTTTAATCCGGACTCTTTGGGACTTGGGCAATTCTGGCTTATAGATCATCAGTTTAAATCTGGTAAGATGGCATGCAGAAATTATAGTTAAAAATATGAAATCATAATTTATGAAATAAAGAGCAATTGTGATTTAAAGGGTATCAAAATTTACAAAAAAAAACTTAATATTTATTTGTTTATTTTATTAAACATTTCTTTCGACGTGGGCATGCGTAAAGCATACATTACGCATAGTCGAAATTAGAAAATTGCAACCAGAAAACTATTTTATGCTTATTCGTGATATTTATAATGACGAGGGAATTGATTTAAATCATATCGGAGTACATAGAGATGAAACACTACATTTGATAAGGAATTATAAGCCAAATAAAATAAAAACATCTGCCCTGAAGATGAGGATAGTGCTGACAGTTCAAATTCCAGTTCATTGCGTGCTGCAACGTCCCTCCCCCCTCGCAGAGCAGCGTGAAATTGATAAACAGATTTCGGAATGGTTAGAAAAACAAATTACCTCTCTGTTATTTTCTTCATGTCATGTACCCAATGCTTGTCCATTTTTTTTTATCCATTTTTTGCAGTAATTTCACTTTTTGTTTAATGGACATCGAAACATGCTTTTCGCTTTATAGATCCTTTGGCAGCTCCAGAATCGGAAATTGTATTTGACATAATCAAAAGTTCAAGCTTACTTTTCTGAAATTGCTCTAGCAATTTCATAAAATTATAGTCTGCAAAACATAATAAGCCGGATCCAATTCGAAGATTAAGGAACAACACAATCTGAAATAACGCGACTGAAATAGATAATTTTAGCTTGGCTATACCATTGGTTATGCATTAAACATGCATGCGCAGAAAGTTTATAGCTTTGAGGTCTGAATTATAGATTATTCCACATTAAAGACTTTTGACTGTATCTTTTATTAAAAAGGAAGAAAGCTGTCATTTTGGACAAATGTCGAAAAACTATACAGTATCATTTAAAATGGTACATATGATAATTATTAGTTAACTAATAATAGTTATTTATATTTATTAAGCACTTTCTAATTATCCACACTTCATGAATTGGTGACTTTGGGGAGAAATGCTTGTTTGAGTATCTTTACATATATTTCTGTAATGCATCCAGTGCTGCCTATTTTAACACCTTTTTCTAAAAATCATTTGGTATTTCTTGTTACTTTTGTTCTCTCCACCAGGTATACAGTGATTTTCTAATCACTGTATACCTGGAGAGAAAAATAATATAATTTTTGCTAAAAAGAAGATTGAGGAATTCTGAACCACCCAATAACATTATAAATTTCATTGTAATGAAAATAAAAGAGGGCAAACTCCACTATTCCATTACAGTTCATTACGACAAAATACACACTCAGTGCAAAATGAAATGTTAATAAAAAAAATGACTTGAATTTGAAAAGCAAATCCACATATACTCAAACATATGTGTGCTAGATGCATACCGGTGTTCTTGCATAAATACTTTTTGGCAACTTGATGCATTGTATCATGAATATATTTCTGGGAGTATAGATAATCATATAATACTGTATATTAAATAGTAATCCTTCAATTTTACCATATAATTTGATGAATATAATACTGTATATTAAACAGTAGTTCTTCAATTTTAACATATAATTTGATGATTGCTGGTGCAATTTGGATGGTTTATTTATGAAATAGGATGGATGGATATGCAGTAAAGAGTTTCTTCCTTGTTTTAGCTGTTTATTTTGTACAGAGTTAAGAAAGCAAAAAATTCATTTTACTAATCTGAATTGATATGTGAATCATTTGAAATTAATTCTTTGATTGCATTGTATTTAACTTTGTGCATTTGGTTGATCTTTACATTATGGTAACTTGGCGATTTTTTGGCGACCAACTCTCCTACAGCAACCCTCAATTTTTTTTACCCCATTTTGTCTTCACGAAGTAAAGACATGTTTCTTTTCTTTTTATCTCCTGAACACTTCTTCCAACAATCTACTGGCTGAATAACACTTATGCTAGAAATTTTATCAAACAAAACTGCTTAATCATGACAAATATTCACTGCAAAATTAGGAAAAACTGCACAATACCATTCTCCTTACGCATTTTTCAAAATAACACATACACGTAAACCATGTACACGCCGACTTATTTTTACTTAAAAAAACATCCCAGAATTGCACAAAAATGGCATTGCGCACACTCTTCACTATATCCATGTACACTGCTTTTTTCTCATAAATTAGAAAAATTTCACGAAAATGCATAACAATGTCAAATATTTAAATTATTTCCATGCACGTTTATTTCAACTTAAACATATACCAAATTCCTACAAACATAAAATTCACAAAATAACTATCATTTCATTAAAATATAATTAAATTCAAAAACACTACTTAAAATGAGCACATACATTAAATTAATAAAAATTACCTTACAATCCTAATTACTTTAAACTAAATCATTGCTAATAACAATTTTCCCAATAATACCAAATTCCTTTCCACCTTACATTTACAACAATGCATAAAAATAATATCCTCAAATAATTAAAAATACTAACTTACCTAATCTTCTTCAGAATCTTGATTACGTGGCAGATACACTTTTCTTACTTCTGTTTCAGAATCTTTAAAATCATACTTATCTTTCAAAGCAAGATACCAGGTAAAATAAATAACATAATAAAACATCTTTATTTCTCTCTTGCACAACCTTAAAAAACATTTATTACTATCCTTTTCAATACCACTAAATACCCATTTCGAATTCACTTTAGTTACGGCCATGGGATCCAAAAATTCACAAACACTATTTCACACAACACAGAATAAAGCCAAATACAAAATTGCCAGATTTTTTCCCGATTAAAGAACAGTAATTCGTCCATTAATATCACATAACTTATCCCATGATCTCTCATTTCCCTCACACAAAATAATGCGTAATCAGAACTGAATACTACTCACATTCTTAACAAAGTCTAACTAACCTAATCTTCTTCCGAATCTTCCTTACATGGTGGATACACTTTTATTATGGATTCAATAAAATTACTGAACGATTTTTTTTCCGAATTTGATAAAAAAAAAATTCTCTTTATCACATCTACAATTCACTTTAGACAGCGCCATACAATCCCAAAATTATTCAACCCTACTTCACACAACACACAATGAAGCTTAATACAAAATAATATACATCCACAGATACTTGTCCAAATTCCCCCCTTTTCCGATTAAAGAACCGTAATTCGTCCATTAATATCACATGACATATCCCATGATCTCTCATTTCCCCCACACAAAATAATGCGTAATCGGAACTGAGTACTGCTCACGTTATTACCAAAGTCCCAGGTAGTAACCTTTATCGCCTCCAAAATGTCGCCAAACTACCAGTTACCATATTGTAAAGATCAACCATGCATTTATTTAGTAGTAGTAGAATATTGGTAGAAATAATATCTTCAAAATTTAATTTTGCTGTATTGGGGCATCTGAAAAGTTCTAGAGATTTCTGATAATAATCACATAAGCACCATTTTGTTCTAAGATTTATTGCTATCTTTCCAGCAGTTGGCAATTTCCTTTTTAAAAAAGTTTAAGTTTATTCATAGAGAAGATAACGAGGTCTTGTTTGACGTACTGCAAAGAAATCAATTTCAAGCCATTCAGAAAGTTTTGAAGAGATGAATATCCAGGAAGCCAAGGCTTGGTAAATACGGATAGTCAAATGAAACATTCCAGCCATCAATAAGTCTTTGTTTGATACTTATCAAAATGTGAGGCTTTGTATTGTCACAATGAAAAGAAAGTTCTGGGCACTTTGCTTTGATTTCTTTTAAAACTGACATTTGGGAACAGTATTTTTCAGAATTTGTCTGATTTGATGGCAGCAGTTCATAATATATAATTCTTTTTAGTCCTAACATACACAAAGGATTCCTTTATTAGAATACAAACCCCTTTATTAGAATGTAGATTTTCAATATTAATTAAAGGAGAGTTGTTTTACTTTATGATCATTTCTTCTAACATTATTGTATAGTAATTAGTTCTCATCTTTAGTGATGAGCTGTTTGTAAAAAGGAACTTTATTTGGTTTCAGCAAAAAAGCACATGCTGAAATTTGAGCAAGCATATTCTGCTGAATTATAAAGTATGAGATACCTATACATCATAACAGCTTACATACCTAGTCTTTTTCAACTTATCATACATCACAGTTTTCAGAGTATTCAGTCTGCCTGATGGTTCCTGAACTATGTAATGTGGATTTTTAGAAATAGCTTCTTTTTATAAGCCCTTGTTTCCAGAGGATGATTGTCCAGAAGAGATAACATCTTCAAGGGTGAAATTTTGGCACTTCTCAAACCATCTTCAAACTCTGCCATCAGAAAGACTAACATTTTTTCCCCTTTTTTAAAATAAAAGAGCATAAAATGAATTTTCGAATTCTTCATTCTTAGCATTACACTGAAAAAAAATATACCAAAACACAAACTAGAATTACTTGGCATGAGCTGAAATCACGGTCACTCCATATCAATATTGTTACAAAATGTCCAGGCGCTGTGGGATAGCTTCCCCGCAAAGCAGGTTTAGGGTTGCCGTATTTGGCGACAAAATTGGCGATATGCAATAGACGAATGGAGAACCTTCTGGAACAAATTCCTAGTGGTTTAGCCCAGAATGTTCTCAAACACAAGCCAAAAGCTATAGAAACCCTGCTGGTTCGTGGAGAGTCAGTCAGTTAGTCCGTGTGAAGTCGATCGAGTTGATAGTCGGTCAGCGAACGAGTGTCTCATAGTCTAGTGCCGAGTTGGTCGTCAGTGCACCAAGAGAGTCTTTTAGTGTATCCTCGAGTGTGTTGAGCTCCGAGAATGACTGAACCGAGGAGTCAGAAGCTGTACTCTAGCCTATCGTTGAATGCATCGCGAGTTGTAGCGTGGAGAGTCTCAAGAGTATGCGGAGTTCCGAGAACGACCAAGCAGAGTCGGGAACTGTACTCTGATGCTGTGCCGTTAAGCTGTTTCCACTGTGATAGTGTGAAGGCTGTGTCGCTGATTGTGTCAGCATGTTTATAGTAGTTTTTCGACGACTGTAAACGTTTTATTGGAGCTGTTTTGAATAATACTGGCCAATAAAGTGTGCTTTGATACTTCATCAAGTGTTGTCGTCATTATTCACTCCAAATCCATGAACCCGTACCATAACATACGTATGAAGACAGAAAAATACGTTACAATATTAATAAAATAAACAAGAAAACTTCCATCAGTTTGAAAAACCACAGAAGTTTTTTGATTACCCTTCATATGCATAATTTTTATGCTATGATGTATCAAATAATTATTATTTCTAACTTAGCATTATATTATCGAATTAAGCTCTCCTATTGAAGTAACTGAACCTTTCTTAAATACTCCTTCTACCTTATTTACATGCAACATAATACTAAAATTTCATTCTGGTAGGGAGTTGTAAGTGGGAAACAAGAATTTAAAGGAAAGGGTTTGAAAACTTAAAATATCTGTTACAAAATTAAAAAAAAAAAAACTTACAGTAATGTAATTATCAGTGTTTCTGAAATAAATACTGTATATTTCCGAATATAAGCCAAAAATGCATTTTTCCTTCAAAAATGTATCCAAAATTCAAAACTAATATATAGGCTGAAGTTTAAAAATAAAAATCCTGTAATATTGAAATGTCTTGCCATGAGGGTGAAAATTTTGCCAAGCAAGTAAAATATGGATTATTTTTCAATTAAATCTGTAAAGTAAAATGGCAGATACCCAAACTTAAGTCTGGTAACCCTTTCTGAAGCTAGCACATTTTTTTCATTCTTTTGTTGGCCTGTTTATCTGTACTAGTCTTTATTTCCAGTGCCATTTTATTTTATGGCTGAAAGATAAGCCAGAAGAGAAATTCTTATGTGGCAAATTTCAAAATAAAAATAATTGCATTTGATGAAAATTCTGGCTGCTCATCATTTCTTCACAAATAAAAAAAATTGGGTGAAAATTTAACCACTATCAGAATTTTCATGTTGCCGATGTGACAGCAAACCAGCATTATAAGCAATAACAAGAATAAAGCAACTCATTTACATAAAATGAATATTATGAAATATAAACTAAACAAATTAAAAAAAAAAAAAGATTTGGCCATAATTGCTTGCTCCTGACTAACAGAACAGTACCTACATTTTTTGCAGGATTAGCAGATTTATATATAAGTTGACCCCTGTAATTTCCAAAAATTCTTGGCTTGTATATGAAAATATAGGTAATTATTATTACAAAAAGAACATCTACCAAAGAACATCAGAAAAGAATGATTTTTAATGGTCTTATTTTTAAACGCAAGCAATGAAATATGTCTTTTATTCATATAAATTATATCTAAGTTGTGAAAATTTCGTTTTCTGCAATTGTCAGCCAAAGGCAGAGTGACCTAGAAACATTCTCTCACAAATGTTAGAAAGGGGGTGTAACCTCTCACCTTTGTGATGAATTAACTGCCTGAATAATCCATTGTTTTGGTAATATACCAGCCAAGGTTGAATTCGCAAAGGTCAAACTACAGCAGTTCATAAACAAGCAAAGTGCATGAAATGGAAGAATTTTTTTTTTTTTTTTATCTTTCTTCAGACATGAACATATAACACTTGCAAATTGCAAAAAGACATGCCAGTAAAATTCCCAGTTTTTTACTATAGTCTTTAATAAAATCATACTGGATCTAATGGCAGATAAATAGTACATAGTAAAATAAGAGTTTTAACCAAAGAACGTGTCTAACAGTTATATTCTGAAATTGAGCTTGTAGAAATGCACTCAGAAATCTAAGACTGCCATCCCACATCCATTTGTTTTCAATGAACAACTGTTTCAAACAATTTTTTCTATCTGTTTTATCAGTGAAACAAAATTTTTTCCTTCCTTTTGCAAAGAATTATAAGTTGTTTGTTTTAACAACCATTCAGCTGTCAGCATTGAATCCCCCATCATTTATAACACAGAATTAATTTGCCCTCTTCATGGTAACCCCAAAGTAATCCATTATAATAGGCTATTTCGTATGATCTGACAAAGCAGAAAAATTATACTAAACAGTTGTTCTCCCGATATGCTTTGAATGTGTCATACAACCTTAATAATAAATTACCATATGTGTATAAACATTTAAAGAAAATTCCAGTGCATCATCCAGTTACATCAAGAAACATCATGAATCTTTATCAGAAAAGAATGAAAATCTCCAATAGCTAATAATAGCTGGAAATTTAATCACAATTTTGACTTTGAGTTTGCAAAAATTATCCATTAAGCTTCTTAATTAGTGAACTCGATTGCCTTGAAGTTTTTCACATTCACAAAATTTCAACGCATTTTTGATTAACAAACTCGACAATTTCAAAATGAGCAATGGCAACACTGTGATTAGTGCACGAAGCTGTGTATAAAAAATTCTAAAGATATGCTCTTTTTTAATATTTTGTAATATTGCTGTTGAATTTAATTTTATAGTTTAAGATATTGATGAACATGATATTTAATAAATATAGGTAATACATTAAACAATTAAAAAATTCCCCCTTGGGTGTAATATAAAATATGAAAGCTTCAGAATTTTTTCCATCAAATTTTGAATAATAGTCTTTCATGCAAATATGAGCATCTGAAAGCCCAAATTTGCAATTTTTCTTATCTATTTCATATTTTGTAAAACTTTAATGAATTTTTTATTAACAAACTCAACCATTTCAAAGCAACGGCAACACTGTAAAGGATTAAAAAAAAAAAACATTTTTATCTCCAGTGCGGAAGACTGTGCATCAGAAATTCTAAATATTTTGTGATATTGCTGTTGAATTGAATTTTAGAGTTTAAGTGTGGGAAAACGTGATATTTAATAAATAAAGGTAACACACGAAACATTAAAAAAAGCCCCTTTGGGCAAATTTTTTTTGGGGGGGAGGTTGATGTTTTTATACTCTACAGAGTGCTCCGAGTAGAGAAAGGGTTGCAATAATTCTACCATGAAGAAAAGTAAATTGTGCCCAGCTGTGTAAATGAAGTAGGTGGCAAATGCGACACATTCTGGGGAATGTTCAGAAGCATCTTCCTTGTAAAGAGGCTTTGCTTCCCCAAGTCTGTGCACATGCATTTTAAGGCCAGAGCACAAACTACCAGTCCACAGGCCAAAAAGGGTTGAAAAATTCAGCTTTATTTCACTTTGAGTCCACACTAACTAGTCCGAGATATGTGGAAATACTCAAGATTAGCATGATTGGAAAGGAGTAGTTCAATAATATAATGCAATATGCAATCGATCTGTCGTTGCCACAAGATACTCGGTACCATGATTTAACCTCTAGTTTCCCTGGTACATTTATGGAATGTATTAGAAATTAGCATATGAACAATGATTCAGTTCCATCCAATGTAAGGTAACAAATGAAATATACTGCAGGATTTAAGGCTAATAATATCACTAACCTGCTAATTTCATTTCCACTGCATAATGAGATCATTGTTATGGTTAGCAGAGAGGCAACTCTGCTGTTCTGTGGTTTTGGGCATTTAAAAGCACAGATTAGTATTTTGGTAAAAGTAATTTTTTATGTATTTTGGTATAATGTTTTTTTGGTAAAAAACTGATTTAGCTAAATAAAAAAGTAAAATTTTTTAGAAAATATGTGGTATATAATTTTTTTATCTAGCAACTGTTTGATTTCTGAAGTACAAAAAGATAATACACTAACTTGTGATTTTGCTTTAGAATTTTGCAACAAAATCCTTTTTGGTCAAATTTATCTTCATTCTTAACGGCAATAATGGAGTAAAATTCAAGTCAATCAATGACAGATATACTAGAAAGGATTACTACATCGCAATCAGCTGTATGCTGCCACCAGGAGAAATTCAGCAAGTTAGGAATATGGGTATCTCACAATCTTGGTGAATATAATAAAAAAGATCACAGATCAATTGCCAGTTGCCAGAAGTCTGCTCTCAAAGGTAAATTTTACCTTTTTTAGATAGGCTTATAGTAGATGATGAAAAATGGGTTACCTATGATATCATCATCCACAACAGACAATGGCTTGATGACAATCAACTATCCATAGCAGATCAGAAAGCAACTATCTGTGGCAAAAGGATTTTCTTGTGTACATGGTGGGATTGACAAGGTATTAATTCATCATGAGTTGTTGAAGGCAAACTTAATTATTACTGCATATGCATTCAGTAGCTGCAAACAGTGCGAGAGAAATTTCACAAAAAGCATCATGCACTCATAAATTGTAAAAACATTTTTCTTTTATATGACAATGTGGAACCACATACATCAAGGATAAATCAAGAAAAAATTATTCAGCCTGGATGGTCTGCTTTGCTACTCCCACCTTACTTCCTGAACCTTGCCTCGACAAACTGCCACCTTTTTTTATTCCTTATAAAACTTTTTGAATGGAAAGACCTTCAATTCTAAACCGCTAGTCAGGCAGGCCATCGAAAATTTCTTCCAGTCCAAACCAGCCAAATTATACAATAAAGGAATTAATAAGCTGAGAAGATGGGAAAAGGTTGCATTTAATATTGGAGAATACATAGTAAATTAATATAATTTTGTAATTTAATGAAAGCAAAGTAAATGCCTGATAAAAAAATGGAAGTTATTTGTGGTTCAACTACAAATATATATTTATTACAAAGAGATTCTTTTTTATTAAAAAAGGCATAAAATATTAAGAAATATATTTTATTAAATTTGCTATCCATAAATTTTTACAGATGTCATTCAATTTGTTTCATGGCTTGTTGAGCTGCTATGCTAGGATTATTGACGGTTTCACCTAAAGATTCCAATAGTTCTTTTCGATAATCATCAAAGTCCCCATCTATCTCATCTATGTTCTGGTTTTCTATTACCCACAACTGACAGTTGGTTTCTCTAATCAAACGTTCATCGTGAGTAACTATCACAACACCTGTAAAATAAACATATCAGATAAGTGAGAATGAAATGCTTAATTTATATGTAGAAGATATGAATTTAATGTGATACAGTCATTTAAATTCCTGATAAATTATGGAGATATTTAATTCTGTTTTTATATGTAAAATAAACAGATCAGTTAAGTTAGAAAGAAATGCTTAATAATTATATATAAAGAGATATATATTTGACTTGATGTAGTCATTTATTAAATTCCTGATAAATCTTAGATAATTTAATTCTATTTTACATTTCTAATATACAAAATATGTAATTTAGAAAAAAAAAAACTCAATCATTTTTACATGATTTATTTTAAACTAACACAGTTCAAATGGCATCATTACCAAAATCTCTACTATATATACTTTCTAAAATATATTACTACAAATTTCTAAGTATTTACATTTATGCTAACAACATTCAAAACCTTTGATTTAGAATAGCTAATAATAAGCGTAGTAGTTTTGACTTAAAGGCCACGAAACCACAATAACTGCAAAACATATTTCTTCTATTCAACAAAATAAAAAAAATCTTGGTTTCCTGTACATCAAAACATTATTTAAAGCTTAATAACACTATGTAAATAAATAAATAAAAATTAAATTAATGATAAATGGGGAACTGCAGTAAAACAATATAGTAATTAATACTAGAATGTGTAGTGTGTGTGTAAAAAAATCCTAGAAAACAATCCTTCATTCCGGATGAAAGGGCAAAAATGGCAGCCAATAAAATTCAGTTAATGAGATAGACTCCAACCTACAGCAAAACTTGTCAGTAGTCAGCACGTGAATGGCATTCTTCAGCTTTATGAATGTGAGGCATATTTTTTAATTAACTATTAATTTTTATCAATTTATTCATCAATAATAGATGGGAACGTATAAAAATGAACAGATGGAAACAAAATTTTAGTTCGCAAATTAATGTCAACAACTTCAGCATGTTTTAAAAATGGACCATTTAGATGAAATTTATCTATTACAAATGAACATACAGTTACTTGCACTGAACTGAAAAATAACTTCACATCACTTCAACTCAGCACTTTTTAAATACAATCTTGTTTCTGTATCAGTCACTATATTTTCAATCCCTTTTTGTTTATTACACTTTTGAAATGGAATAGATATCACCGTAACATCTGCATTTCTTTCAGAAATTACTGATGGTTTTAAGAATCTAACAAATATATTCATTAAAAGTTCAACAAGTTCTCCTTTCAATTTATGTATATAAGGAGCTTACTGTTCCAAGTAAATACATGTTTGTAACAGAAGTTTTCCGCAAAAATAAAGTTCTCAATAAAGTTATGGGGGGGAGGGGAACATGAAAGCAGTAATCTTTAGTGCGGGTAGTAATCACAACCCAAATTATGATTTTCTGCCAACGTTTTGGCGGTTTTATTAGAGCCTTTGGACCAGAAACTAGGTGGCTACGAGTCCAAAAACAGATCAACCTCATTTCGGGCATCCTGTGCAGAACAGAAGATAGGACCAGCAAGATGTAGCTGCAGGTGTGAAAAAGGTAGAAGTCCGAAGGAGCGATGTCGGGGCTTTATGGTGGGTGGGGCAAAAGATCTCGTTTGACTCCAGGCACATATGGTCTTGCATTACCTTAATGGAAAGTTACCTTTTTGCGCTGGAACTCAATTCAACATTTTTTCTTGACAGCAGCATCAAAATGGACTAGCATCTCGCTGCACACTTTACTGTCAAGGTTTGTACCTTTTCCGCATACACTTAACGAATACCGTATATACCCACGTATAAATCGACCCCCCACTTCCGAAATCGATCGAGAAACTTCGAAAACATTTTTTTAAGAACTACATTTATTCAAAATCATCTGAGAAAAAAAATATATATATACGATAAAAAATACCTTGGTAAATAAACAAAATCAAAATCCTTTAATGTCCGATTCATGGTCAGATTCGCCAAACATTTCATAGAACTCTTCTGTCATCATTGGCTCATCATCATACATATTTTCAGTCTCGAACTCTGTATTGTTACAATCACTACTAGAGCCTTCGTTGTCATTTTCACTTTCAAAAACAGCATCATCTTCCATGCCATCTAGTTCGTTGCTAATACAACATTTTTTAAATGATTTTATAATCATTTCAGAGGGTATTTTGTTCCAAGCATCTTTAACCCACTGGGCAATTAATGTAATATCGGCTTTTTAATGTTGCCTCCCTTTGTAAATGTTGGTCGACCGGAACTAATCCACTTTGCCCAATATTTTCTAACATTTACTTTGAAGGGCTTATTGAGGCAGACATCTAGGGGTTGAATGACGGATGTCAATCCTCCCGGAATTACAGCCACAGTCGTTTTTAGGTGTTTTGTCACTTCTTCAGAAAAGTGTCCACGAAAAGAATCGAATACTAAAAGAGGTTTTTTGAAAGCTGAATAATCGTATATAGTAACCTTCTAGAATTTGTTCCGGAAAAGATTCGTGTACATAAAATCTATCTGCATTTTCCCTTTTTAAAAGTTAAAAGAAATATTCAAAATTGTTCAGTTTTTGCGTGGGCTATTTTTTTAAATTTTGACATGTACACCTGTTAACAAAAGTATTTCATGAATGAACAATAACTATTATAAAGACTTATACGTACATAAAAACTATCTGCATTTCTCTTTTCTTGGTGTGTTGGCAAAAATTTTTTATTGCTCGATACTGATCGGTTGTTTGGGGGCCGAAATTTCTTTGGTTTAATCGAAACTTACTCTTGTTAAAGTATGAAACTCTGCGATTAGTTCGTCACATAATTTAAGTCATGAAATTACTTCAAGTAAGTGACTTATTTGATAAGTCGTCCAATTCGAGTGCGGGAAGAAAACAACTGCATTATATAAAGAAATTTTTGAACTTCCGATTCTTTTAATTTTTTATGGTCCCGTGTATAAGTCGACCCCGCCCCCACTTTGAAGTCTTTTTTTTGTCCAAAATATCTCGACTTATACGCGGGTATATACGGTAATATGACGGCAACGTGATTAAACATCACAACTGTTTGCCCAGACAATATTTGCGGTGGTGGGAAACATTCATTAAAACCCAATATTACTGTTATAAACAAAGTATTCTTCAAAAAAAAAAAAAAAAATACAATTTGGTGCTAGGTGACTAACTTTTTTTTAATGCTTTGACAATATCTTTCCTTCATTCTCACTGTTATTTGTTGGCAACCAGAAAACTTAATCAGAACATTCCAATGTTCCAAAGACTCTACAGTGCCTCTTGGCAGCCATATTTTACTGCAATATTTCAGAATTTTATGAGATTTTGCATTCTGTCCAAAATCTGTAATGCAAGTTTCCAACTGTGCTTCTATTTCGAACTTTTCTCTAAATAAAAATATATATCTATTAACAACATTCCTATTCCTCAGCCAACTTATTTTTCAGTACTTCCCCCCCCCAGTTATATGCAAGAGGTGACATAGTCGACCTTGAATGACTATCTGGTTGATGGATTTCGATAAATGATGCTACACCTTGAAATTTTCCCAACATATTACTAGCATTGTCTGAAGAAAATTATAACCAATTTTTCCATTCTAAACCTTTGCTCATAAAGTATTCATTTATACAATTACGACCACCCTCCCCAGTACAGTCAAAAGTCGTTAATCTGGACTCGTCGGGACTTCGGCGTATCTGGATTATCGATTTTTCCGAATTATAGATCATCAGTTTAAATCTGGTGAGATGGCATGCAGAAATTACAAAATTAAAAATATGAAACCGTAATTTATGAAATAAAGAACAATTATGGTCTAAATGGTATCAAAATTTACAAAAAGAAAAAGCTTAATATTTATTTGTTTACTTTATTAAACATTTCTTTCAATGTAAGTTGCTTCGTTTCATGTGATAATACTTTCTCTTTAATTCTATTAAACAGACATAATTTCTTGTTTAGTTACAAAGTTCCGCTGTTCAAGTCCTATAATTGCTGTGTTGAGAATACCGACTAATTTGTCAATCGAAATGTTTTCGTTTTCAATAACCTCTGGGTCACTTTCTTCACTATCGGAAGCGAATAGTAATGATGGGGAACTTGATTTAAATCATATCAAAGACAGAGTACATCGAGATGAAATACTACACTCAGTAAGGAATTATAAGCCAAATAAAATAAAAACATCTGCCCTGAAGATAAGGATAGTGCTGACAGATCAACTTCCAATCCGCAGCGTGAAATTGATAAACAGATTTCGGATTTCAAAACATACTTTCGCTTTGTAGATACAAATTACATATTAGTAAATATATATCGGAAATTCTATTTGACATAATCGAAAGTTCAAGCTTACTTTTATGAAATTGCTCTAACAGTCTGCAAAAAATAATAAGCCGGATCCAATTCGTAGATTAAGGAACAACGCAATCTGCAACATTAACTGAATTAGATAATTTTAGCTTACCTCCGTTACACATTACATGCGCATGCGCACAAACATATTCGCAGCCGTAAAGGTCTTACGCGCACTCGTAAATGCCTGTGCGCATGCGTGAACGCAACGCATGCGCAGAAAGTTTGTAGCTTTGAGGTCCTGATTATAGATCATTCCGGATTATGGGTGTCCGAATTAACGACTTTTGACTGTATTATTCATGCATTCTAAAATAAAAAAACAATGAAGTAATTACCACTTTTCTTTCCTGTAATATGTCATAATCAAAGGGTATAGTTTACTATCATTGTTATCACTACTTCTATCAATACTTAGAACAAATAGTGTACTGTCAACTGAGTTTACAATACTAGCAAAAATACTTTCTGCAAGCATTTTCACAATTGCAGCACTCTTGGAAGGGCTGCAGCTAAATTTTTTTATTATGGCAGAACCCAGAAACATTGCATTGAAAAGCTGTTTCAAATGGTCCAAGACTGAAATCGCTAGATTATGTTCAATTAAAAAATGAACAAAATAGCATTCGTTCATATGGCATCCATTTCATCACCTTTTATAATGAAATTTGTTATTTTAGATTTTACATCAATTTCTTTATGTTTTTGAGAAAGCACATGCTGGTTACAGTCATCCTTTCCATCATGTGCAGTTGAAAAGTCTTTGATACACACAATGCAGTGTGCACGATTCAAATTCTGTAGAATATGAATCATTAAATTTCTGGCTTGATGATTTTAGCTTCTTAGTTTAAAGCTGCATAATTCACAAACAAAACAAAACAAAAAAACTTCCAGCTAAATCACAATTCAGAAGATATACATGAAGTCTTTCACTGTAGAGAATTAAGTTACAGAGATTAACAGCCAGAGTTTACTTATCTATGACTGGCTGTTCTTCAAAACCAGCAATACACTCAACATGTGATACATGATGTCATGAGCATTCAGTCAATCTTCGGATGAATTAATTTATTCCATTTTTTGTACTATTTCTTTTGCTCTCTTTTCTGTAAAATCTGTAATTTTTTCCATGTTTTCCACAACTTGTAGTTTTACGAAAACTTTCATACAAACTACAGAGAATCCATAGTAGTTGAAGTCTATGGTATTGTAAATCATAATTTTTAGTCCAACTTTTTTTCTTCAGTTAGTGGTTCTTAATGATGGATAATTTACTAAAAACAAAATTTTAATTTACTGATTTTTTTTATATTATTTGAAAAAAATATTATTTACACTGTGTTTTCACACTTAGAAGTTCTACTGAAGAATAGGAAATCTCATTTCTTTACAAGCAATTATTTTTATGTTAATTTCTTAAGGAGCATTTTAGAGAATCTACCTATAAAACACAAATGGGCCTATTATAAATTACATTTTTAAAAACTAACTGGGTTGCATGCACAGAATTCATTATCAACCTTCTGACTTCTCTTCTTGAGGTGCTGTACCTACAAAGCATTACTACCTATATTTCTATAATTACTCATTATTTATTTTCATAAACTTCACACTATTAAAATGTTTCATTCAAGAAAATAAGAAAGCAAAGTAATCTTATAATAAATCTCATGACCAGGTAAAAGTGATTCAACTATTCAAAGGGCATTTTAAGAAATACTGCTTGTTTTAAAGGAGGAACCAGTTTTGAATTTCAGCAGGATAATTATGAGCTACAAGAAATTTTAAAATCTGATAAATTGTCCATATCAAAAAAGTATATCCAATTCCCAAAATTCCCCCTGACTCTTGTGAAGTTAAAATTATAAAATTTTCATAAAAGTGATAGCTATGAACAATTCTGAGATACTGTATCAAATACAAACATGAAGAAGCCTTACAAAAGAAAAACAATTTTAAAGTTGAAAATAGATTTTCTTTTCCCTTCTTAATTAAGTTACTGTTGCTTAAAATAGTATATAAATTGATAAAAAAATAAAAAGGGGGGAGATGAATGATAATTTGAAGCACAGTATTACAAGTACACAGGAATATCTTTATTAAAATAATTAAAATTTTATGTCAGATTATTACTAAAACTCTTCAATATATCTGAGAAGTTACAAGAGTAACATTAGAACAATTCTGCACAGCACACAAAGTTGAATGTATTAGAAATCAAATTCATGTTTTGGATTGCATATTATTAAAATGACACTGAATTTAAATTTGATTCTCTACATGAATAACTCAGAATATAATGAAACAATAGCACATTTTGTTCATTCCCCTAAGTAATTAAGATAACACAATTTTTTTTTACATTGATTGCATAAAAACAGATAACTTATTAATATGCAAAAATGTCACTGAATAAGTGAATAAAATTCAAGTAATACCTCCTTCATATTCATTTAAGGCTTCAGCTAAAGCATCAATTGACTCAATGTCTAAATTATTTGTCGGTTCATCCTATGGAAAAAAAGTATTGTTAAAACAAAAAGATGAAAATTTTTTATCTATAAAATATTAAGTTCCTATCTACTATTAAAAAAGAAAAATTTAAACACAAAGACAAAAATATACCAATATTAAGACATCTGGTGCTCGAAGTGCTAACTCTGCAAGAGCGACTCTAGCTTTCTGCCCGCCCGAAAGATCTCTGTTCTTGATTGTATGAGCATGGCTCACAAGACCATAGCTTCCTAACTGCTTTCGAGCATCTTGGTAATTTAGGTTAAACAACCTCTGAAAGAAAGGGGGGAAAGAACATAAATTTCACATTACCTTAAAAATTTAGCAGCAGTAATAAACTAAATGAAATATAAACTATAAATAAAATGACATTTTACAGAATTTTCTTGTTTATTTAACAGATTAAGGAATTGATAACATGAAAACTGGATGATACTGAAGTAGGAATTAATCACTTTTTACACTACGAATGCATTTTGGTTGATAAAAACTATATGTCACTACTAGAGACAAACAAACAGCCTGAATTATCGATTTAATTTTGAGATTTGTAACTTCATGCAATTAAATCTTTTGCTTTAGGAAAAATACACCTAATTTTTCCCTCTTTTAATTTAGCCAATAAAAAGCAATTGCTTAGGACAATGTGTTTTTTGCTACTACTCTATTATTCCTTCACAAAAGGAGGAATAATAAATACACACATACAGCCTTACTGAATTAATCATCCAAGAATTAACACACTTAAAAAAGATATTTTATATATTTTCATAATTATTTTGGAATAAAGTAATCAAACTATCCATAAATATCACTCATTATTTTTTAGCTAATTATTAAAAAAATATCATAAATTCTTATCATACTTGAAGATATTCCACAGGTGATTCATCGAGATTCAACTGTTCACCGGAATGCTGATCAAATTTTCCAATTCTCTACAGGGGAATAAAAATATAAATAAAGAAAACAACTGCTTTGTTAACTTGCAATTAAACACACTTTACATAAACTCAATGCGTAAAGTTTTCTTTTTCGCATATGTTATTTCCTAGCAAAAATGCCATTTTACAAAAATATAAAAATATAAACTAAAAATATATATTTTTTTAGCCTAGAAATAGTTCAAATTAAATGTATGACTTAACAATCATGATGAACAAATTCATAAACATCACTTACAAGTCGATGGTTCTGCCGCTGTTCACCACGAGTCTGAAAGCATGAAAAAGAACATTACAGTATCAGCAATAACTGCAGCTAATGTTTATGGGACAGGTTTAACTATGAAATTAAAAATTTACACATATTTTTGCAGTTAAAAGTAAAAAAAAAAAAAAAACTTTTAAACTTCTGGACACATCTTGCCTGAAAAGTGGAATGACACATAAGTTTAACATAACAAAGTGGCTTCATTCTTTACAGTTTATTTCCTGTTGGGCAAGATACTGGCCATTGTACTAATAGGGGCAAGCTAGCAAGTCATTTATATATAGTGCTTTTTAATCAAAAAGCTGAATTAATGCAAGATTCAAATAAGCATAACCTGCAATGTAGTATCATAAAGTGAAAGTCAAATTTCTGATTCAAAATAATTATAATCAAAGGTCTTCAATGAAAAAACAAAAACTTTTGCTTATAAATATATTCAGCAAAAAAAAAAAAAAAAAAGTAACTACTACAGCATAAATTGACGGGTTATAGAATGGTTCATAATAAAATATTAAGTCCTACCACTGTGCACATTAATAATTTTTTATGAAAAAAATCAGCTCAAATAAAAGCACAGACATGGAGGTAAGAGTAAAAAGAGACACCTTCCTCCCTATGATTGACACAGTACTGCTGAGCTTTGAAAAGGGGGTTTGTTTCATTGACATACAGAGCATGTTGACAATGGTTTGGTAGTACTTCTACACAAATCGAAAAGTGGGCACACTTTTACAAAAAAGAAACATTCATTGCGGGATGGAAGAAATTTGTACAGTTTAGTGGCATTTCCACACACATCACATCTTTCAATAACTTGCAACAGCAATTTTCTTATGAATTTGTTTTATAAAATTCTAAGCTACTGGACTACAAAAACAGATTTTAGCAAAGTGCTTATGTCATGTGTAAAGAATGATTAATACTTTAAGGCACCTTTAAAATGTCAAAATAGTGCAAAAATGTAATATACTTTAGAGCTCAGTTTTCTTATAACTAAATGGTATACCAATGAAAATTTGTATATTTCTTTCGAAGTTCCTCATAGTATATCTGCTTCTTTTATTTTATGTTCCAATACCAAATTAGTTACTAAATATATATAAAAATTTACAATGATTATAAATATTATCTAATTATATAATGACCTTAATATTTAATTGTAAACAAAAATTGAATTTCAGTAGACAAATATATTCATAAAACTACTTAAGCAAGAAGTGCTAATACTGAAAAACAATCTGTTAGAATATATTGTAAAGCACAGTCTATAAGATACATACTTAAACTAGTAGTAAAGCAGAATTTTTAGAATGTGTATTGCTAAAATCAAGGGTCAAAAAATTCTGATCAAGTATTAAAAGAATTATTTCCTTACATTTTATAATAATTCAGTTACATGTATTAAACAGTATTAACAAATCCCTTTCTTATCCGTTTTAGAAACACTCATAGAAGGTTAAGTACATAGAAATCAAGTATTAAAAGAATTATTTCCTTACATTTTATAATAATTCAGTTACATGTATTAAACAGTATTAACAAATCCCTTTCTTATCCGTTTTAGAAACACTCATAGAAGGTTAAGTACATAGAAATCAGAAATTAGCAGCAATATTTAGCGTATTTCATTATTAAAATGAAAAGGTGCTCTTATTTGAAATGAGCCAAATAGAGCATTAATTATAGTGTGGCAATGATTTTCACAATGACACTTGTGTATCTGACAATGATTTTACATCTAAATTTCATTTCAAGAAACTTTTAATTTTTTGCTGGCTTTATTCGCTACCAAAACACACTTATACTCTAAGGAGATGTTTTAACATATAAACACTGCATATCTGCACTAATATCTGAGTGTACAGTCACAAATATAGACAATTTTTAACATTTTAAATAGATGAATAAAAATGATGCTGTGAATCAAAGATTTAGCAGTTTAATGATTTTGAATATCCCAGAAGATAAGTAGAGTGCTAAGATCACAGCATCCAGAAGTAATCACTGATTATAAATTACTATTACTTGAAGCAACTCACTAAACTTCTTTCTCAAACATTATCTGCTTAGTACACAGTAAAATCTGGATATGTGCGTGATCCTGGACATAAGACTTGCTTTAGTATATATTAATAATTTTACATAAACAATATATTCCTTTTACAATTCCTATTTACAATAAGAACAATGAATTCTGCTCCTGCAGTTCCAGTGGTCTTTTTTAACTATGAAAAGAAATTAGTCCTTTTTTGTTATGACGGGAATGTACGCATAAAAAGAGTTAAAAAAGGTTGTTTTGCCTAAAATTGTGTAAAATACAACTGAATATGAAGATAAAATTGAAGGCAGAAGTGGCATTCATTTTGCAATGCACTAATGCAATTAATTCCTAAGATAAAACATGTGATAAATAAGTAATACTATCCAATGCAATCTTTCTTCAGTTTAATTAAAATTTCTTAATTTAAGGAAAGAACAATTATCTAAGCATTCTGAGCATAATATGGATAAAATTTAAAATTCTAATATTTACAGTAAGCATAAAATATACTGTAAAAACATTTAATATTTTTTTGTAATTGTTTGAATTATTTACATTTGTGTCATAATTGTTAAGAATCAACATACATCAGAATATTTTCATTTCAGTGAAACAAATAAGAAATTTAGCTTCATTAAATGCAGTTAATAATCAAAACCTTAATTTAAAATTTTTAAAAATGCAATATAAGAATTTACATAAAAAAAAGTAAATGAAATATACATACAGGAGATAATTCTGCAGTTAACAGCCTTAAAAATGTAGTTTTACCTACACCATTCGGTCCAACAATTGCCACTGAAAGGTAAGAAAACACTAAAATTGTAAAAGTGCAAAACAGTGATTGTATTTTAAAAAGGTTTAAAAACATTTATTTAAAAGTAATATTATAAAGAATTCATTTAATGCTAATATTGTTTAAAATTACAATCACCCCTCCTCCAGTTTTCCAAGGCATCTGAACACACTGATCAAAAGGAAGACTAATCTACTTTTAAAAAAGTGAGAGAGAGAGAGTTAATTAATGGCTGCTTTCAATTAATGATGTAATCATAATTCTAAAAACATTATACAAAATTTTTCAAAGAATTTTTTGGGAGTTTTTTGTTTTTCAGACATCACACTAATTAGCTATATTAAAAAAATACTTAATTATCATTACCTCAAATTTTCTTGAGTTAGACTATTAAGAAACACTACTGTTTTACTGTACTGAAATATTAAATTCCAAAACTTTACGAATTACTGATTCTACCCTCTTTTTCTTTCTTTATTTTTATTTGAAAATTTTTTCACAACATTTACAATAAATTAACATAAGCTAGTCTAATGAAGATTTTAGCATTAAAGATTTTGAATTATGATACATTTCATTTACTCTACAGGATAATTGAAAGTTTTTAACGAAAGTACATAGTAAATTAAAAATATACAAAACAAATGCATTTATTTACTACACCATGAAAAAACGAACACAGAAAGCTATGATTAAAATATTCCATGCAAAAATGGTAATGACTATATATTGAATATGCCGTAAAATTACCATCCATTCAACAAAATCTTAAATAACGATACACATTACTATAAAAAGAATACTGGACTTGTAAAAGCATACATTTTAAATTCTCAAAATATTTAAAATACCTCCTCCCCACCCCACCCCCATGTTGGAGACTATAATAACGTCTAGTTAACCCTCTGACTGCTCAATTTGTGGACCGAAATCGCTTCAAAAATTGTGTAATTTTTTTTTTTTTTTTTTTTTTTTTTTTTCAAATTTTAAATCTATATATATTGGAGAATTGAAAAATGCATTTTTTCTTTCTAGAAAATATTTTTATATAGATTTTTATCATAAGAAACTAAGTTGCCAGAAATACCAATTTTTAAATGTTATCACCAAAAAAAATTTTTTTAAATAAATTTCAGTTGAATTACAGTTAATTTCTATTTATTGCATAATATAAAAGGTAGAATTATAAAATTTAAGAAATTATAAAGCACTGAGGAAAAATACATTAAAAATGCAGTTTAGTATGATAGAGTTCAAAACGGGGTTCAAGGCAAAGTCCAACTTCACAGTTTTTGCACGAGATTCAATAAATCTAATTAATAATCAATTTAATTATTAATCTAATCAAAAATCTAATTAATAATTCAATAATTTAATTAAATAATTAAGATAATTGCTGAATGTTTTCGAGCGGCCATATCTGTATGAAAAAAGCGGCAAAATGTCGTGTTTGAGCGGTAATACCACGTGCCTTCAAATGCCCCAATTTAGCGGACAACTAACGATATTTGTTGTCGAAAACGTAAACTAAACATCTAATACTGTATATAATTTATTTCAGTGGTCAAATGGGAAAAAAACGGGATGCGCTCATCAATAAAGGAAGAAGAACACATCTCAGCGGAAATCGCGGTATGAGCAGATTTTGCTACATTTGAGTTGCCCGTGGAAATCGCGGGATAAGCGGCCAGAGGGTTAAATTATCCTAAACTGTAAATTTTTATCTAAATAAATTATTAACTTAAGAAACATTAACTTGAGAAATTTTAGAAAAATTCAAAGATTAGCACTGAATTATAGTACTTTCTATTCAAGTGATAAAATTAAATTATTCATATCAATCATGCATTTACTACACTAAGCATTACTCACTATTTCATATTTCAATTATTTTTTCCTCCAAGGGAAACAAGTCCTCTCACTAATGATTTTTTTAAATAAATTCATAAATCTTAAGTGCTGAGACAGCTTACATATTTTTTCTTTTGCACTACAAAAAATATGTGCGTATGTCACAAGCAAAACAAGCAATGCAATGTGATGAACATTTAGAGATTTTAAACATATGTGATGATGAAAACATGCAAGGTATTCTGGTTTTAATGCTTCTACATTGAGTCTTAAAGAAATTTCATGAAAATGACATTAACAAGATTCAGAAATTTGAATAGATATTGGCAAAGTGCACTTCAATTAAAAGCGATTGCTTTGAAGGGGATGCAAAAAATTTTGATCAGTAAATTGAAATCTTGTGTTTTATCAAATCAGCTCCCACACTTTTTAATAACAATAGTAACTTCTATTTTACTTCAAAAAAATGAGACAAATTACTATAATTTTAGATTAAATCAAAAAGTAGAAAACATGCTATTGGTGAGCATGCGAAATTTAGATGAAATGTTCAAAATATTACCACTAAAGTAAAATATCACGATATAATAAAATGAAAAAAATACCTCTTGAGGACATATCTATACCAAAATCAACATTCTTAAAAAGCAGAGGCTGACTAGGATATCCAAAGTCCACATCTGCAAAAGGCACAATAAATATTGCACAAAAGAAATTTTACAAACACTTTTCTCTAATTAAATTGATATATATATATATATATATGATTCTGAAAGCTACATTACATTAAAACCTAGAATTTAGTTAAAAAAGCTATAAGTTTATTAATAATGGCATTGAATGAAATGTTATAGATATTAAACATATTTAAACATAAAATATATATATGTACATTAAAAACAAAATAATACTCTTAATGCATTAACTGTAAGGATTCTGTTTATTAGTAAGTTATTACAATAGTAATTGATTAATTAGAGAAAATACAGGTTGAGAAATACAAAGGAACCATTCTAAAATTATGAAGAAAAAAGGAAAAAAATATATATTATAAATGGATATTAAAAGAAAAAAATATTTATATTTACAATTGTATTAAAAAAAAGTACCTTTAGTAAAACAGATGATAAAAATTGAAAGAAGAACATACTATGCAAACCCAATATGGGTGGATTCAAAGGTGGAGGATTTGGAAAATGGAATTTAACCAAATATTCTTTAGGTCTTTTAATTAGTTCTGTTGGACCTGCATCAGAATCATTCTGGCGCTTCTGCTGATTTTTCTGCTGCTTTCGAGTTAATGCCTCTTTTGTTGCTTTTTCCTTGAAAAGTATTTGGAAAGATATTTCAGCATATATTAGCCTAATTAAGAACATCACAAATTCCTTTATTTATAAGATTTAAACCCTTTTGTTATTCATCTTTACAAAATGAGGATCGGATGTGAATTTTAATAGTAATCACATAACAAATTAAGAATAACTTTAAGTAAATGAGGAGGTTTGAAAGAAGTTCTTAGCTGATTCATAACATTTTCCATAAAATATTATCTAATTATAAAATTGAAATGAATATTAATAATAAATTTTTAAAAAATGATTTATTTATTTAATATGTGTTGTAATAAGCTAAATACCAAGAAACAACTGCAAACTACAACATATACCATAGTTAAAATTCCAAGCAATTTGATGACAGCCAAACATGATTTAAGGTATTAATTTTGATATAAAAACAATCTATATGATAAAAAAAATTTACTACTTGACAATAAAAACAATGTATAAAAAACTTGCAATTACCAAATTTAATAAGAAAAGTTAACATTACATAATTAATTTGGTGACGCTGTTTGATTTTGCAAATTCAATATACCACATCAGCTATCCATAAAATGCTGAAATTACCTACATTTTTATAAAAGTATATTTCACCAGCTAAAAGAAGACTGACATAAGACATAAAGCTACAACATAAATACATACATCTGCAAACGAAAAACAAATCACTTCACATGTCCATAAAAACTTTTTATAAATTTGATCTAAAATAAAATTCTTGATTAATAGACTGATATTTAAAAAAAAGCCCTAATATACGGACTTTTTTTACCAAGAACAATAAATATATAAAAATTATATTCTTGCATTTAACTAAATATACAGGTTTGTCAGTTTGCATTACACAGCAGTAAAATATATTCATAATCAAATTAAGGAATGACTTGATATTTTACAAATATATTTTCACCATCTTTATAAAAACAGGCTTAAAAAAATAGCTCTTACAGCAACTTTGGTAGATTTCCCAGATGCTTTCATTTCTTTAAGTCGCTTTTCTTGTTTCTCATACTCTTTCACTAATTCTTTTCGCTTTTGCACATACATTTTTTTGAACTGACCTAGAAAATATTTAAAATTCAATATGCATTTTAAAGTAGTGGGATGTCATTAATTAAAAGCACAGTTCAATGGGCATAACATTTCATTTATGCTTATCACACATTTAGGATTTAAATCAGCATCTTCCAACCAGGCCATCACCCCCAATATCACAAAAAAAGTAAAAGATATAGGAATTTTAAAAAATCCTGATACATAAAAACTTTTTTTAAAATCAGAAACAGTTTTAAACTTTGGCATAAATCAGAGAAAATATTTAAATTCTGGTACAGTTGAAAATGATTAGCAAGGATTCATAAAGTTTTATAGCTTTGTTCTTAGTTATAAAATCCAAATGAGAATTAAGAGCAAACAAAACATAAATCCTACGAAGCCAGAGAATCCAGAAAGGAGAGATAAAAAGAAAACGAAAGTCACTTTTTTCTTTTTAGAAAATGCAATCATCTCCAAAATTCTTAAAGGTTCCAAAAACTCTCCTCATCGAATATGGGAAAGCCCCTGAAGACCATCTGCCTACTGAAAGGGATGCCTTCGTAATGACTTTTCAAGGGGAATTTGTTGGATTTGAACCCAAGTCAAGCTACCAGTATTCAGTGGTCTTAACCACTCAGCCACTAATGACGTCCTTGATATCTTGAAAATTTAGTTTGATCACTTACTAGTTGAAAGAATCTTTTAGAAGTGAAAGCAGAATAACATTCGGCAAAAATTCTGGTTAACTGCTTTTTGTTGCATTAAATCTTCCTTCGGTTTCTATTATACTAGCAAGTATAACAGACATATAAAATATTCCTTTTAGATCAAGCAAATAAAGTAAATTTCATTTTTTAACAAACAGATTTCTATTTTATAATCAAACTTTTAAAATATTTATCTTTCTCTACTTTATCTTTTTCTGATGAAACATCTTATATAAGTATATTTTCATGAAACTAAAAATTTGCTCAAACATCCACTAACTTTAACTCTCTGAAAACCGAAGTTTTCGCTAACCTGTAAGCATAAAATACCGAATCGCCCAAAAAGGATTTCGAGAGTCACAGTAATTTCCTCCCCTTCCCATCCATTAACGCACAAAGAAAAGTGAAGATTTCAAATGTCATCCTGTCTTTTTCCTAACAAATAAAGATAAGAAACCACAAATAAATAAATTTAGGACAAGCTGTCTGCAATAAACTGATACAAATCATTTGAGGAAACTGCACCTGCTACTGCATACCTTAGGAGAGGGAAGAAAACAACATTGGAATTTCGGCCGTTTTGGGCAGTTATGGCCGTTTGAATGAAAGGCCGTCTGGGGCATTATGGTCTTCAAAGAGTTAAGACACAATAACACGTCGAACAAATACTAATTCAGAAGTCAAACAACAAAAATCAGTTTTATATTTTCAAATTTTCACAGGACTAGTTTTGATGGTTTTACCGAACCACCATCTTCAGCTGCAAACCCGCAAATGAATGAGATAGAATATAATGATCAGATAAGATAAGAAAGCCTGGACAGAAGATAAGCTAGCGGCGCCATCTGTTGATGAAACCAGAACTAAAACATAATTTCTTTAAAGGCCAGACGCAAAGATGGATTGGAATTAGGATCGTTAACTAGAACAGAAAGATTTTTTGAATGTGAAATGCCTCTAGAAAATCCAGTTCTCCAATAATTTTGGCAGCAGAAAAATTGAAAGTGTGATTTTCGTACCAACAATGTTGGGCAACAGAAGACTTCTGTGTTATTTAAAAGCAATAGCTGTTGACAGGGGCTTTTCATCCAACATTATTAATCAAGCAGTTAAAAAATTCTCATCTCAACACACTAAAAGGCACACTATTGTTTTAGGAGATTATAAAAATTCTGTTGTCATTCCCTTCTTTCCATCAATTAGCTATAAATTTGCACATATTTTGCAGAAATATAACTTTCGGGTCGTTTATTCTCCCATCAATAAAATTCCGAGTTCCATACTCAAGGACCCCATTCCAGATATGAAATCCTGGGGTATTTATAGGATTCCTTGCCAGTGTGGCTTATTTTACATTGGCCAAACTAAGAGAGCCTTAAAATTTCGCATCAAGGAACATGAGGCATATGTTAGAAAAAAGGAAACACAGAAGACTTCTGTTGCCCAACATTGTTGGTCCGAAAATCCCATTTTCAATTCCTCTGTTGCCAAAATTATTCAAAAAACATCTTCCATTGGAGAGAACTGGATTTTCTAGAGGTATTTCACATTCAAAAAAATTTTTCTGTTCTAGTTAACGATCCTAATTCCAATCCATCTTAACCTTCGGCCTTTAAAGAAATTATATTTTAGTTCTGGTTTCATCAACAGATGGCGCCACTAGCTTATTTTCTGTCCAGGCTTTGCTATCTTATCTGATCATTATATCCCATCTCGTTCATTTGTTCTTTTGCAGCTGACGATGGTGGTTTGGTAAAACCATCAAAACTAGTCCTGTGAAAATTTGAAAATATACAGTTGATTTTTGTTGTTTGACTTCTGAATTAGTATCCACTAACTTTGTTAGCTTCCTGTGTTTTTCATTTTAGCATTTTACTGACAATTTATTTGGAGTTTGCAGATTTCAGTTCACAGTTTAAATGTACTAAAAGCAAGAAAAAATATTCGATTCCAATGTATTGTGATGATTTTGTGCATAATTAGTTATGAATAACTATTTCTATTGTGTGCAGTTTCTTGTCTTAACAAAAGACTTATATTTTGGTTCAGAAATGGGCTTGAAATCTAGGAGAGTTGTGATTGTATTAATAATTTCAGATATAATTATAATTCATGTGCATAAATTGAATTTAATGTGTTATTAGAGAGGCATTTTCAATGTAGATGAAAACCCAGGGAAAAAAATCACATAAAATTTTTATCTGAATTCGTACTAAATAGGAGCATTATGATATTTTACCAAAGTAATTACTCACAAATCAATGAGTAACTTCTAAATTGCATTACCAAACAACAAATTTAGTGAAACACATCATCTTTATCAAAATTTTGTCTCAGACTCATATTCATTTAAAGAAATTTTCTGCTCATTTCAGTAGAATGCAACAATGATCTGTCTTCTCTTTTAACATTAAAAATTAACCTTTTTTTTTTTTTTTTTTTTCCAATTCAAAAGAGCTATTAGTCTCAATTTTCTCTTTTAATTGAATCACTTTTGCACTATATGAATTTTTATGTCCATATTACTTGTCAAATAAAGTAATACAATGATGTCAATTATCTGAAGAAGGAATGCTTTCATCACATGAAAAACAACTCAGAATATGCAACAACAACAAATGAAATCAGGACAATAAAAAATATCTGTCTAAAAACCAAACGACTAAAAAATAATCAATTCAACATCCATTATCACAAGATGAAGAAGATTTGACATCATGGGAAAAGCGAGCTCTTCTGAGCAACAATAATATCTGAACTATTTCAGACTTTTATTTTTATTTTGTAAACTGCATATTAAAAGTTTATCCAAAAAATTTTATCAATTAAACCACAGATTGAAGAAATGATGTATGCAGATGGGACTCAGGTCTCCCTTCTTGAGACTGAGCTGTAATTGAATATCTAAATCTGTGAAATAATGGTAGTTCCATTCTCAATGCATAAAATGTCTGGACATATAAATTTGTTGTGATTTTTTTTGGAGTAACATATGTAAGTAAGGTTGTTCTTTTGCCTAGCCAAGCTTTTAAATACTACCATCTACATACTACATGACACTTTCTTGCTTACTGCCATCAGTATAACCTCTGTTTGCTGTTTTACCACCTTCTCTATTCCCCCCCCCAGGTCAACATAGAGAACTCTGCGAAGCTACTGGCTAGGATCTATACCTAGGCAGCCTCCGCCACAGGGGATAAAATTTATGAACTTTGTGGTTCTGAAGGCCCTGGAAAGGTCCCTTTATAGGCCGACCTCAGGGGTCTAGCAAGTCCTGAGTGGTATAGCTCTAGTAACCAGGGGGGGTAGCACACCCTGGTTTGCTGGGTAATGTCCCACTGCGATGGACAGCCCGAGCAACTAGTAGGTAGCAAATTAACAACCAGTGCTGCCTGGTAGCCCCAGGTGGAGCACTGCCCTCTCTGAGGGGCCACAGTGATGGTTGAACCTCCGTGCCTGGTTCTGAGGGGTGGGTAGACCCGTAAATGGCATTCAGTTCACGCAAGTGGGGAAGCCAAAAACTTACCTTCTCTATCCTTTAAGATGTAATATGTGTTATGAAAGTGGGGGGGAGGTGCAGTTTCCCCAGCTATTTTGTATCAATCAAGGATATGCTGTACCAAATAAAATGTATTTGAAAGATGTTTGAAGAGTATCCAAAAATAAATTATCTGCTGGATTTTGCACATCTGTCTGCAATTTCGCTCATTTCATCTACTATGCAGAAACTTCAAGCGAAAATTATCTCTCGTATAATCATTTTGATCACAGCTAACAATAGGAGTGGTTTCATCTTCTCTAGTCCACTCTCTGCTAAGTTCTATCAACATACAACTGCTAAGTTCTATCAACATATCAACAACAACCTCTAAATTATCACGCATATATATATAAACTACATAGAAATTATATTAAGCATATTGTTGTACAAAAAGAGTAATTAATCTGTGCTAGGAGCAAATGGCTTTATTCAGCACAGTTCTGATTTAAAAAATAAGCATAGTCAAAGCAGCAATTAAAGATTGTTAGAGTTACAATACATATCTATTTATGTACAAATATGTAACAATTTCATATAACAAATATTTTATCACATATAACAGTCTATTTTATTGGAATATTCCATAAGAAATGAAACTAACATCCATAGAAAACATCTGCAAATTTAAAATATAAACATTAGCAAACTATACACAAATCTGTAACTTACTATAATTTCCTCTATAGTAAAATAACTTCAAGGAATCCAAATGAATTATGTCTGTGCAAACATTATCTAAGAAGCTCTGGTCATGAGATACTACTAGCAATGTTTTTTTCCAAGCTTGAAGGTAACTGAAAAAAATATGCAAAAATAAATATTAGAGAATTTTTTAAATAAATATGTAAAATATTCCTATCTCATGTTTAAAAAACTTACTTATCAAGCCAAATAACAGCATTTAAGTCCAAATGATTTGTAGGTTCATCCAACAAAAGCAATGTAGGTTCCATAAACAGAGCCCTAAATCAAAGCAGAGTTAAACATTTATAGAGATACACTGGTGAATTTTTTAATATTGTTATATAATATATATACAGTGGATGGACAAAAATATGGAAACACCTTGTGAAATGCATGTTTGAAAAGAAAGACTGATTTTAATGAAATATGTAGGTGGTGCTGTCGTTTTTGACTTCTGACGCCACCTATACAACTTCGTAAATGTGCTAAACAGTTCAGTTGTTGTCGGAGTACTGTTATGTGAGGTTGTCATTGCATTATGTCAGAGTTAACAGACTTCGAACGTGGGCAAATTGTTGGAGCACGTATAGTAGGTGCTTCCATAAGCAAGGTAGCCGAGGTGTTTAGTGTTTCAAGAGGTACTGTATCGAAGATTTATTCCGCATATTTGAAAAGCGGAAAAACATCATCTGCTAAATCACAGCGCGGACGAAAGTGTGTCCTGAGTGATCGTGACAGACGATCATTAAGGACAATTGTGACGAAAAATAAGAAGACCACAGCTGCAAAAGTTACTGCTGAAATGAATGCTGTGTTACCGAACCCTGTGAGTACCAAAACAATTAGAAGAAAGCTTCATAAACAGGGAATTGCTGACCGTGCTGCAATTGAGAAGCCACTCATCAGTGATGCTAATGCCTGTAACAGGAAAAGGTGGTGTTTAAGTCATAAAGCCTGGACTATAAAGCAGTGGAAGCGAGTAATATGGTCTGACAAGTCTTCTTTCACATTGTTTCCCACTTCTGGCCAAGTTTACGTCTGAAGAATGCCATCTCAAGCCTATAATACAGACTGCTTGTTGCCAAGAGTGAAACATGGTGGGGGTTCTGTTATGGTTTGGGCAGCCATATCGTGGTTCTCTGCTTGCCCCATGATAACTGTGTCAGGGCACATGACTGCCAAGACTTATGTGAACATTTTGGCCGATCAAGTTCATCCCATGGTACAAACTTTGTTCCCCGATGATGATGGTGTCTTCCAAGATGACAAAGCCCCTGTTCACACAGCTCACATTGTCCAGGACTGGTTTTCTGAGCACGAGGATGAGTTATCCCATCTCCCCTGGCCACCACAGTCACCAGACCTGAATATTATCGAACCTTCGGGGTCTACATTGGAACGGAAAGTGCGTTCTCATTATCCACCGCCAACATCGTTATCTGAACTTGCCACCGTTTTGCAGGAAGAATGATATAATATTCCCTTGGCAAACATACAGGAACTGTATTTATCCATTCCGAGAAGACTGCAAGCTGTTTTGGATGGCAACGGGTTTCCTACACCATATTTAAGCAAAGAAACATGCTTTTTAAAGGTGTTTCCATATTTTTGTCCAACCTCTGTATATATATATGTGTGTATGTAAGATATAAGAAAATACGACAGCTGCTTTAAAAAATAATTGGTGACCTCAAAATTAACTATTTTAGATTGCCCCCCAAAAAAAACTTTAAAAAAAGCAGAGTAATAAAAGTACTTTAAAAAATTAAGCATTGTTAATATATTGTCTTTAATAAAATTCAACACAGCATTTTATTGATTTATCAATTTAAAATTCAGCCAAAAACAAGAGCAATCTCAGTTCATCATAAATTCATAAATTTTGAATTAAACCGAAATTTTGAATTAATTTGCACAATTTTGAACTACACAGATTTTGAGAACAATCAGGTTTTAAGTGGCAAAATAGATTTCTTTGAAGTTTTTCACATTCACAAAAATTTATCTTTAGATAATGTTATGAATTCTAATTCAAGTCTTTCTAATGCTTTCAGAATTCTCATATCTTCGTTTTCACATTTCATTAACACTTTTCTTCAGAGATAAAACTATTTTCATTTTTGCTTTGTTCTACCCACAACTTGATAAAAAAAAAAAAAAAAAATGTTTGTCACTTCCTCCATTTTAAAAGAAATTGTTTTTGCTCTTGAAAAAGTGAAGAGTGTCTGATCATTCTTAAAATTGTTAGAGTTGAATTGAAGATCTAGGCCAAGCCAAGGTTGTTTTTTGCCAAATTGTTTCTTTAAATTTAATTTATCAATTTAAGAAAATTTATGATACCTTTCACAATACATATATACAATTTGACTAATATCCTATATATCTTAATAAAATTAAAAAACACATATTAATGATCTTTCAGAGTTTAGAACAAACACTTTGTTCTGGTAACCTTATTTAATAAACTTCTCAGTAATGGAAATGAAAAAAATTTAAAAAAACATACAGCATGATATAGCCAAATAATTACAATTTACACCCAAACACTCAACACAACCACACAAACAATAACCCAACACTACTTGGTCCAATACTTGTCTAATTTTATAAAACAATACACTACAGTTTTACTTCAAGTATATAAAAGTACCTGGCCAGAGAAACTCTCATTCTCCATCCACCAGAGAAATTTTTTGTAGGGCGGTCTTGCATCTCACGTGTGAATCCCAAACCAGCAAGTATACGACGTGCACGAGCTTCAGCAGAATCTGCTCCAATAATTCTTAATTCATCATAGACCTATTAAAACCAGCATTAAAACTGCGCTCTAAATACACACATAGAAAAAAATAGAAAATTAAACATTCTTAGTTTCCTTACTTCATTAAGTCTCTCTTGTTTCTTTAAAGAGCCTTTATCCATCTCTGTTTCCAGGTTCTTCATTTCATCTAATAACTCAGAACGTTTAGTATCAGATTTTAGAACAACTTCAACAGCTGGAGTGTCATCTGCCACAACCTCTACAAAATGTTTAAAAAAATTCAAATGATTAACAGTGATTACATAGACTGAAAAAATAAATTAAGATATGTCTCTCTCTGAAATAATGTAAATTTGCTCTCAAGTCTGAATGCCATGATTAAACTATTATTTCAGTATTAGTCACAAGCTAAATTTAATAGAATTCTTGCAAAAATCAGGAAAGACAATAAGAGTTAAATTTAAATTTATTACCCAACTAAACTATTTTATACTCTTAATTTGAAAGAATGCATCAACATGAAAACATTACCTGATCTAAGTTACTTTGTATTTCTAGTAAATTAAGATGTTCAATTATATATATATATCAGTTGTGCAAACTTACAAAATTTTTGCACTATTCTTTTATTTCATACCTTCATATTTGTAATAGCAAGCTAAGTTAACACAAAAATAAATTAATTTGAATAAAGTTATAATTTTTTATGTAAGTAATTTATCAGTATCTCTAACAATGTTCAATCATAGAAATCTTCAATATTCAACTAGTTTAGCAAAGCTCGATCATAAAAATTTGTTCTGTTTGAGAAAAAACTCATCTCCATCTTGCACCACATAAAATGTAAAACTACCAGCATAAACTGCTACTGAAAACTGAAATAATTTATCATATGCAACAGTAGAAAAGCATCATTCATTGAAACAATTTGATACTAATATAAATTTCATACTAATATCAAATTTGATACTACTATCAAGTGTCAATTGACACTAATATCAATTTTTGAATTCTCATAGTTTTTTAAAGTTTGATGTTTATGACATTTAGATCATCCTGTATTTTAGCTTTAGTTTACATCAAATTAAAAACAACACGCACATTTTTATTAAGAAAGCAATAATTAAAAAATAAATAAAAAGTAACAGTAGTGAAGTAGGAAGCTTTATGATATAAATAATAATGATTAAAAATATGAAACCGTAATTTATGAAATAAAGAACAATTATGATCTAAAGGGTATCAAAATTTACAAAAAAAAGCTTAATATTTATTTGTTTACTTTATTAAACATTTCTTTCAATGTAAATTGTTTAAATTGCTTCGTTTTTTACGTGATAATACATTCTCTTTAATTCTATAAACAGACATAATTTCTTGTTCAGTTACAAAGTTCCGCTGTTCAAGTCCTATAATTGCTCTGTCTATCGACTAATTTGTCAATCAAAATTTTTTCGTTTTCAATAACCTCTGTCACTTTCTTCGCTTTCGGAAGTGAATTATAATGATGAGGAATTTGATTTAAATCATATCAAAGACGGAACACATCAAGATGAAATACTACATTTAGTAAGGAATTATAAGCCAAATAAAATAAAAACATCTGCCCTGAAGATAAGGATAGTGCTGACAGATCAACTTCCAATTCATTGCGCGCCCGCCCGCCGCAGCATTAAAGATAAACAAAGTTTAGATAAACAAAGGATATGCCTTTATCCATTTTTTACAGCAATTCCACTTTTTGTTTAATAAACTTCGAAATAAACTTTCGCTTTGTAAATACTTTACATTAAATATATATCAGAAATTCTATTTGACATAATCGAAAGTTCAAGCTTACTTTTATAAAATTGCTCTAACAGTTTGCAAAAAATAATAAGCCGGATCCAATTCGGAGATTAAGGAACAACGCAATCTACAACATTAAATGAAATAGATAATTAGATAATTTTAACTAAGCTTATACCATCCGTTATACATTAAAAGTGCACTCGTAAACGTATTTTGCGCATGCGCACAAGCAGATTCGCAGCCGTAAAGGTCAACGCGGCGCATGCGCAGAAAGTTTGTAGCTTTGAGATCTGGATTATAGATCATTCCGGATTATGGGTGTCCGAATTAACGACTTTTGACTGTATATTGAAAAATAAAACAAATCAAAAAATTAAAATAAAATATAAGAAATTATATATGGTTCCATCAACAAAAAATCATATAAATTGTATTTGGCAATGCAAAAAACTCATATAAAAAGGCAATGTTAAAATTATGAAATAACATATACAGCAATATATGTTTGACTTACCTTGTTCACACAACAGCACATCTATAGTTGGGGGTATGTTTAATGATCTGTTTGCTATATGTTTTAACAATGTTGTTTTGCCATGCCTAAAAAGTATTTCAAATGTTGAAAAAATCAATTTCTTTATTTATACAAACATTAAATTTAAAATTACAAGATATTTCTTTCAAATTATTCATAAACTATTTATAAATATCTATTTTGAATTAATCTTCAAAATTAATAGTTTTATTTATTTATTATTAATAGTATTAATTATATTAATTATTATTATTAATAGTTATTATTAATAGTTTATTTCAAAATTAAAAGTTTTATTGTAATGATGTTAGCTTTCTTAACTTCTGAACAAAATTCATTTATTCATATATAACTGTAAATTTAACATGTTCTTTCTAAAAATAAAAAAAGCTGCTCATTACAGAAAAACTCATTTAAGTTATAAAACCCAAAACTGAGTATGTATTAGCTAAATGGCATGGGTAATTAAAAATATGCAAAAATACTTGCCCATTCGGCCCAACAAGTCCATATCTTCTTCCAGCAGTGATATGTAAACTAGCGTTTATAAATAAGTCTTTCCCTCGAGCTGATATTGAAAAATTATCAACCTATAAAATTTTAAAAATTAATTTATAATATAAAACCTGCATGAAAATCTACATAAAAATTTGTAACAAAACATGCATAATAGAAAACATTATTCCAAATACATTTTGTAACACTGTAAACCATGAAATATTTTATTATTAGATCCAACAGTAACAGAAAATGTCAAAAGCAAGAAAAATTACTGCATCCTATAAAAATTACTTTATAATACTGCTGTAAAATTACTTTTAATTACATAAATTTAATGTTCTGTACATTAAATCTGTTTTTTTTTATTTTTTATTTTTTTTAATTAAAGAATAACATTTACATTGCAAGTTAATGCACATAACAGCTTAATTATGACAAGATTCTGATTTGCAAAACAGCATGCTAGTATGAAATTTAAATTCTGGTAAACTTGGCCTTTAAAAATTTTAATTAAGATAAAATTCCCTTTAAATTTCATAGCACCGGCTTTCTTTTCTCCAAAGAAAAGGGAAAACATGCCTGTCTACTTTGAATTATATAGTTTTTCTATAAAATGGCAGTTCATTAGGCTTAGCTCACCACTTAAATTTTTAAATTGCTAATAATTCTACAACTATTGCATACAGATTACCTTAAGGAACAAAAACCTTACCCAGAACATAAAAACCACATAATTCAATCATTTTTAAAGTAAAAATGCAAAATTTATCAACATATCAGAATAAAAAAACCGGGTGCACCGAGCCAGGTAACAGAGTGGGAATATATATATGCATTTGGCTGACTGATTGCAACAAAAAAAGGAGGTACACAACTACATGTTATAGCAATCCCGTATACAAAATTTCAACATTCTACTACTACTCCTCCTTGAGATATACAAGATACATGGGGGGTGAAAACTCTTCTGAATCAATTTTAAAATCCTTTTTGTCAAAAATAGTCCTTTATTTATACAGATGTCGTAAAAAAAAACATCATTCAGATGGTTTTGAGAATGGTTGAAATACAATAACCGAAATTTTTCACATTCTTTACTTCATACAAGGAAGTAAAAAGGAAGACAGAAAAATCAGAAATCATCTATATATGGCAGTAATTAAAATTCTCCATCAATATACAGATCAATTTAAATACAAAAGAAATAACTTAAAGCAATAATATTCAATGCTAACAACATTTACAACATGCAAATACAAACTACATTTCTCATTTTACTAATAATGGGGAGTACCGATTTGTCTCTCTAATCTTAACTTTCATTTTATTAAGTTCAAAGACCAATTGCAGCTAAAGATGGTGGTTCGGTAAAACCATCGAAACTAGTCCTGTGAAAATTTTGTAAATATAACGCTGATTTTTGTTGTTTGACTTCTGAATTAGTATTTATTTGGTGTGTTATTGTGTCTTAATTCAAAGACCAATTTAATATTCAAATAAAGAAAGAAATGAAAACAGCTGCAACAAGAATCGGCATGATATATGGGAGCTTTGCACTATGTGTTTGGAAGATTTTAACCTTACTTCCTTCTTTGGTTGCAAAAAAAAAAGGGGGGGAGGATTTATAATAAGACCATGTATAAAGCAAAATCATATCATATTTGAGAAGGTTTTTCTGCAAAGCAGGCAGCCCTATGATTTTAAAAAAAAAAAAAAAAAAAAAACTATTGGTTTTTTAAAATTTATTTTATGTTGTTACTGTTATGCGAAAATTTAAGTGAAGAGAAAATTAAAATGAATTAATTCAAGAAACCAATTGCCTAAAAGTTAAGAGTTAAAGATCACTACTCTAATCATTAACCAAAATAGAAATATTTTTACAGCTGGAATGCCTCCAGAAAATCCAGTTTGGCAATTTAAATTTTTTTAAACATTTTTAACACAGAAAAAAAATTAGAAAACTTTTTTTAAAACTAGCAATGCTGTGCAATGAATGATTACAAATTTCACCTTTTCCAAATTTAGATTACATCCTTTCTAATGCAAAATTTGAAGATGCTGTAATTTGACCAATGCACACTAAATTACACCGACAAAAAAATTTCCAAAAGATTACACTTTAAATAGGGTCTTTAAGGATCAAACTGAGATTTCATTATAGGTGAAAATATGACATAAAAATTAAACTCATGTTAAATACATATAATCTTTTAACTTACCAAAGGAAATGCTAGAATAATAATAAAATTATTCTGATTGCTAGATTGCTAGGAATGCTTTCTTTCTTGTCAAATTAAAAACCTATACATGTTTTATGAATGAAACTAGATGAGAAATTTCTGTCAATCAGAACAATTCTAGTAAATGAGCTGCGGGTAAAAAAACACTTGCTTACAAGAATGACAGAATTTGGTACTGGACTTAATTCAGGTGGTTTTTGTAACACAAAGCAATATTTAAACCTGATCTACTGTGTAACTGCTACAGACTGGAAAAAAATTAAATATTTCTAATCAAAATGAATGGTCTAGCTGTTATTATTTAACCCTTTCCGGCACACTACATTTTAAAGTCGGAGTTTTGAAAAAAAAAAAAAAAAAAGTAGGCAGTCTAATTAGGCCTAGAGGAGTACACAAGTAAAATTGTGAAGATAGCATTTATCGTTTTAATTCTGTGTGTGTGCCTAAAGTGGCACACTGATTGAATAGAGCTTCGGAAAGAGTGCTGAAACGAGCATTGTTGTCAATGAACTGACCAATGAGATGCGGAGAAACAAAGAATACAGACTCTCAGTTGTCCTAGATTATCGGTGAGCCCGGTCTGGGCACCCTTAGAGTTCGCCGTTTGATTTTACGCAAGATTTCAAGGTAAGAATTTAAAACTAATATAGAGTAAGGAGATTAGCATACAGTCAAAAAATAGCATAGAAATTTCTTTTCAAACAATTCCTTTTATACCCTAAAAAAAATCTGGAGGATTTCTTTGAAAAATGAGTGTCTTAAAAAACTAAACATGGCTGGACTGGTTTGTGTTGAGCTACTATAAATAAAGAAGGTTCAGAGTAACCTATAAATCCTTTTTCATTAAACTGTGCGTACAGAAGGAAATTTTTAGTTGTGTCCAGACCGCACACACTGTGCCGCAAAGGGTTAAAATCAAACTGGAATTCTGATAATAGCAAAAGAAAGAGAATAATTCTTTTACAACCAATGAAATTTATTTCTTACTATACATCAAGCAGATAAATCACTAAATGTCCATAAAATTCGATACACAGAGATTCAATTTATTCATTGGTAATTTTACTATATCTGAGTGAGTTAACATTTAAGCAGGTTTACTGTAAATACACTTTTATAATGATTTTTTTATACAGATTTTACATGAGAAATAGGTTTTTTAGTAAAAATATATAGTCAAATCTTGATATAAGAAAGAAGGAATTCAGAATTCATTTCTTGTAATAAAAATGGCTCAAGAATAAAAATGGGGAAATTTAAATCATAAAAATATAGCTTATGAGGGGGATATAGTTAAACGACAGCAGCTTCAGAAAGCAGTATTTTTAGCTTAATTGATAGATCTTTATACTGTACTCTTATCATATGCACATCCAAAATTCTGTTACATAATTCTCCCCTTAAGAATTACAGTACATAACAAACTGTCAATCACTGAATGAAATACAATAATATCAATATTTCTTATTACTGTAGGATCAAAAAGTGCAATTATGCAGATTATTATAAAAGACTATTTGAGAAAAACTGAAAATAATGTCCAAGCATGAAATTACTGTAAACTAGTTTTCCTGAAGTCTTATTACCTGATCATGTAGAGGAAATCCAGAATTTTGGAATTTACTTTTTTTTGTATTGAGAAAATCAGAAGGGTTGATAACCTTTCTACCCTGGATTCTTAGGTGAAAAAGAAAAATACCTACATCCCTTTTATAGCTCGAAATTATCAGAATATATATAGTTTAATAGACAAATTTGAAATTTTTCATGCCAAAATTCTGATTTTTCTTATTTTCTTATAAAAATAAAATCATAGTGCATTAACATTTTTTTTTCTAATCAATTTTGTTTTCCTTATAATGAGAAATTTCAACATTAGTGTATTAATCGGTAAATGATGATAATACCAGTAACCTGCTGCCGTCATTTGACAGTGAAATATATCTTATATCTTCAACTTTTTTCATTTTTGACTGGTATTGTTTCGCAAACATATTCAAAATCACATCAGATTTTTTTTAGGGGAGTGCATTTTGTCTTTGCCTCCATATGAACCTTGTTAATTAAGATGAATAACATTAAAAAAATTTTTTTGATGTGAACTTTGTACGGAATATTAAATTATATGCATATTTTGCTGCATTTCATTTAAACTTATTTCCACAAATTTCATTGCAGATTCATTGCAGATTTCTCATTCAATTAACTCAGTTCTCACTTCGCAGTAAGGAAATAATGCGTAAAACCTCAAAATAGCTTCATTAATAATTCAAAAAAAAAAGAAGAAGAAAACAGCAAATACAGTTAAAACAGTTTTTAAAAAAATCTTTACAATTAAAAATTAGAGTTTCTAGGGATGAACAAACAATTTGGCCAGCAGGCAACAAAGCAGCTTTTTCGGCACACAAAACTGAAAGTTTATTTTTGGTCCCACTTGGAAAAAAAAAACATTGAGGATGCAGAAGCTGACTTAACCCTCTGAACGCCATGATGGCTTTATCCGGTCATGAGATATTTTGTCACTTGTTATATATTAGCTTATAATTTAATATACTTTGCTTTCTTACTTTCATTAATAATATATATAATGCCACCTTGATGAATGCAAATTCATGACAATATTAACTAAAATAGATAAATATACATATTTAGTCAATAAAAGTTCTTTAAATGCAGGTCTTCATGACAGATCCAAAAACCGCAGGCTGCTCAGAGGGTTAATTCACTAGTCTGCTAAGTTCCAAACATAAACAAATATGGTTGCTACAGTAAACAAAAATTAGGCTTAGCCGAACTTAAAAAACTTTTAAATTGTTAATAATTCTACAAATATAGCATGCAGATTAACTAAAGGCATAAAAACCTTAACTGAAAGATAAGAATAACATAATTCAATGATTTTTTCAAAGCAAAAAATGCACAATTTACCAACATATAAAAAAAACTGAGTTCACCAAGCCGAGTGCAAGAATGGGTGCGTATATATATATATATATGTGTGTGTGTGTGTGTGTGTGTGTGCGTAAAATATAAAATATCTAATATGTAAAATATAAAATCTAGCTTTCATATAATAAATAATTAGCCCTTTAACTTTTGTTTCATTCTAAAAATAACAGCAATAAATTTTACTCCCTGCAGTTCTGATGCACACTTGCCGATGAAATCTGAACCCAAAATGCTGTACATTAAAGTGTCACATGATCTGAAATAATATATTTCGGTATAAAAAGGGTATCACAGCTCTCTCTTCTTCTCTTTGTTCGTCTCTTCAGCTGCTTTCTGCTGTGTCGCTAGCTACGCAAAGTTTACTTTCCTAAATTTGTCCATTTTTAAGATGTAAGCTGAACAAAATAAAGAGATCATAGCACACCTACAGTGATAGTGTGCATTATCATGCAGGAATAAAACTATTTGTGGAATTTAGACCATGTCTGTAAGTTTTTTTGTTTTTTTTCCTACTATTTTATGCCTCCATCGTTCTAACTACGCAGCAAGGTCTTCAAGTTATGATGCAGTCCTCTCCAATGCCAATCTGTTGCAACTCTCACCAATTTATTTTATTTCAATAGTAATGCAGTTTTATCACACACACACACATATATATATGTAAGATAAAAAATATAAAAGCAAACTTCTAAATTTAATTCACTATAACCTCTTTTATTTTCTATTTCATTTGGGAACTTCATCTATCTGTCCTAAATATAGCGCTTAAATCGAAACTGTGTCATTCAAATTAACCATACGATCTTACATAGCCCTTAATGCAGATGCCTCTTGACCAATCACCAAATTGCAAACCAAAACTTTTCTCTTTGCGTGCTTCCATCTTTCATAATTACGCACTTCAGCTTTTGCTCTTTACTCTACTAAGATGTAATTTCGCTGGCTTGCTATCTCAACAATATCAAAAATGTAAATCTTCTGTGGAAAGGCACGACTAGAGTGCCAAGTGATAGTGGCCACAAATTATCATTTGCAAATAAAAATGGAATTAAAATTGCCTCAACTGCCAAGTTCTTTAGATATTACCAAGTTAACATTATTAGCATACTAAGCAATCAAAATTCTTCTTCAATATGGATCTTAGCATGCATCAACAGTGTTTCAGTTCCGGCATTTCCTTGTGCTTTTATTATTTCATATGTATATATGTTATAGCAGTTCTATACACAAAATTTCAACATTCTGAGGTTACTCGTTTTTGAGTTATGGAAGTGTTTCAGTTCTGGCATTTCCTTGTGCTTTTATTATTTCATATGTATATATGTTATAGCAGTTCTATACACAAAATTTCAACATTCTGAGGTTACTCGTTTTTGAGTTATGGAAGATACGTACATATGTAAAAAACTCTCTTTTGAATCCATTTTAAATCAATTTTATAATCCATTTGGTAAAAAAAGTCCTTTATTCTGTTCTTACGTGCCGATGTCATGCAAAATTTGATAGCTTTCAAAATGGATATTTTCATTGAAATATGATACCTGGAATTTTTTGTGATTGCAATACTTCCTTTACTTTGTACAAGAAAATAAAAAACAATAGTAAGCACATGCTTTAAATTTATGTTAAATGCTTTTCTTACCTTAATGTCTACTGCATTTTCTAATTGTATCTGTTGTGCAGCTGACTTTTCTGCCTGAGATACTGTAAACTGGTCATCATGTGTTTTTCCAGCCAGAGTTTCAATCTGTTTTTGATAATCCATCTACCAATGAAAATTAATGATACATGATGAATCTTTAATTCCCAATATAAATCATTATCTTGACACTGTTTTTAATTAATATTACCACATTTCAATCTTTCATGTGATAAACTTGCACAAAATATACAATTTAAAAGTAATACATATTCAAGATTCATGTGAATTTCATACATATACTAACATTTAACATTTACATGCTCATTTATAAGCAATTCAAATTTTAATATTTACAGTGTAGTAAGGGAGGAAACAGCTGCAAAAATTTGTGGTCATAAAAAATAATTTTTTTTTTTTTTTTTTTAACAATCACATTTGGTCTAAATTAAACAAAACATTTGACAAATTCCAAGCACAGAAAGAATTTTTTCTTAAGCACTTATCAACTGTTCACTTAAAATTATGTATTATTCACAACTTGATTTTGCTTTAGTGAATGAAATGGGACTCTTGATTTCTAATTCTAGATTTTTCTTTTATTTTTAATGATACAAAATACATCACTATTACACATTCTCATTTTTTAGATCAACCACAATAATATATTTAATGAAGCTTAATATTTTAAATTTCTACACATAGAGGGAAATATGAAACATCTTTACTCTAACAAATGATGATAGCTGTAAAACCTGTTACTCAGTGTACTTCAGCTTTAAATGCAACATGAAAACACGAATGAAAAATAAAGAGTATGTCATATAAATTGGTCAAAATAAAACATACTGCATTTCGTAATAATGTTACTTATCAACAATTAGGTCTGCATAAGAATTTTGAAGTTTGGTATTTAAAAAGTGAATATATTTATCAAGTATTAACATGTCATTTCATTAAAAGTGTGCAAAAATTTCTTGTTATCATTCTAATTACAATGGCGGTAGTTTGTTGGTGAAATATATGTTTGGCATATAATAATATGCTGTAAGGAATTTTCTCCTTCTTGTTATGTACACTTTGAAAGCCACATTTGGCTAGCAGCATGTCCTTCATGCTATGCTGTAATTGAAAATCACATCTGGCTAGCAGCACATCCTTAGTGGTGTAAGAGAGAACCCTGTCTCGTTAGCAATTAGGAGATCTAGAGTTTGAATTTCGATGAGGGCATATTTCTTGCTCAGAAATAAACCTAATGATTTTACAGAACGTGGTAGAGAATAATTTATCACTACTTGGAATAAGTGCTTGGGTCCCTTCTTCTTCAATTGCCCCATGAATGAAAGAGAATGTAAGGAATTTTTTTCTTTCTTATTGCACACTCTTTGTAGTGTATAAGGAAACATGTCTGGTTATTAAATAGGAGGTCAAAAGTTTGAATCCTAGTAAGAGCCTTGCTATACAATTTTTCATGTTTTCAGCTCAGTAAACCTAATGACTTTATAACACTATCATTCAATTAAAATATCTTCGAGCATCAAAATTCAGAATAAATAAACACAGTTGATCTCAATATCTTAACTACTGTATATTCCAGTATATAACATGCACTTATTTAAAACTTCATTTTTTACTTGTTATGTATATTTATTGCAAAACATGTTCTCCTTCCTTTATGAAGAAGATTCATTTGAAGATATTTTTCAGGCTTTCGAACAATGGTATACTGAACTGACAAGTGTTTAGGGGGAAAATATGCATGTATGGGAAATGCTTGAGAGAGTAAAAAATTCTGCAAAGAGGGTAAGTGATATTTATTGCAGGTGTGAACCATAGAATTACAAGAATGTTATTCTATGATTTCAAGAAAAGAGGGACATAATTTGTGGTAAAAATGCACTTCCAAACCGAATGATTTCATGGAATTAGAAGTCAGATGTTTTTTCATTCTGTAGTCATTTGAAGCCATGATTTTGAAGTGAACATTGAAGGCTTTAGTTTCAAATGAAAAGTCATTCGATTTTGAAAAAAAAAAAATAAATAAATAAATAAAATAAAGAAAAAGAAAAGAAAATCATGCTGCAGCAAGATGGTTGGCATTGGTGAAAACTCCATATGTGAGTGAAAGAACAATTAAACCATGAAAATTAATATGTCATCTATGGCATATTAATAGTTGTGCTTTCCTTAAAGGAGTAATGGAATGACCTACTCTACAAGAAAGTGCTGCGAACTGTTCTTAAAAAATCGCTAGAATGGATTAACTGCAACAAGAAACAACATACGTTTATTTGTCTTAAAGTGAGTGAAAAAGAATGCAAATGAAAGTGAAATTTTTAAAGAAACTTTGAGTTGGTGTACTTGATTTATGGCATGGAATAATTTAGCTCTAAGAGAAAAAACACAAGTTTCATAGAGGCTTTTAATTTGGATAATAAATTGGTAAGTATGTTATTGACCTATAATGTTAACAAATTATTTAATGTCACATGTTAGAAGTATGGAAGAAACTCCAGTAACATTTGATATGATAGGAAATAAAACAATTGCTGTGAAAGGAACTAAAACCATTCAAGTAAAAACAGGCCACGAAAAATCTAACTTGACCATAATGCATTCCTGCTTATCAGATAGTGTAAAATTAAAACCCATGGTTATTTTTAAAAGGAGGATGACACCAAAATGTAATTTCCCAAATGGTATTTTCATTCATATTCTCGAGAAAAGATGGATGGATGAAAAGAGTGTGAAACTGTGGATAAGAAATGTTTAGCAAAAGTGCTCTGTTGCCTTAAAGAATCCAAAAAGTCTTTTAGTTTGGGACATGTTCAGATTCCATCTAATAGATAATATGAAGAAATTGTTGAAAGAGTATAATACAGATATGACTGTTATTCCAGATAGATTAATGCCATTAGTTCAGCATTTAGATGAGTGTATCAGTACAGCATATAAAAAAGTTTAAAACAGTAATATATATAGATGGTAGAAGGTGAAAAATTATTTACAAAAAGATGCCAAATGGATCATGAAAAATAGAAATCAATCTAGAAATAGCATGTAATTGGATAACAAATGCATGGAACAAAATTAGACCCAAAATAAATCAGAAGTTGTTTAAAAAAAGCAGTATATCTAACAATCTAGATGGAACGAAAGATAATGATTCATTTATGGATAAGAATGAGATGGTGAAGAAGAAACAAAATTTAAATTATGTCTGAAGATAAAAGGGATGATGAATATGACAAAATTTTTCATGTTATTTGATAATGAAATTTTTTAAGCTCATAAGGTATGTCATTTCTTTTAAATAAGCAGCATTCATGCACACGCAGAAATCTAATTTTTGTAAGAGCATCTCTTATATATTTTAAAATACATCATTTTTATATCCATTGTATAACATGAACCCATTAATTTTGATCTTTTATTTATATTAAAAGTGCACATTATACGCCAGAATATACCATATGTGCTTATCAGTGTTGTTCTGAGAAGCAAAAGTTAAGTATTACTCTGTCTTAGATTATAAACATGCATCTCTATTTTCATCTACTCGAAAAAAGCTGTAAATTATATATTTGAAATAATTTAGCTATGAAAATTGCACCAGCTTGCTCCTTCATAAAAGCAAAAGTTATGTATAACTCTATCTTGGTCAATAAATAAGCATTATTTTTTCTATCTACTTGAAAAAAAGCTGTAGATCATATTTCTCAAATAATTTAATTATTTAAATTGCATCAGCAACTTTATCCTTCCTAATTACAGAATATAATTTCATTAAAACTGTACTGGGCAATAAATTTATTGTGGAAAAAAATTAATGACCATACACATTCTGGTCTTGCTATGCATGAAAGATGGCAGGTAAAGACAGAAATAGCACTTGCATACTTTATATCATACATGGAAGCTCAGCATTAATACAAATATTTATAATTTATTACAATTATAATACATACTACAGTCAAAAGTCGTTAATTCGGACACCCATAATCCGGACCTCAAAGCTAAAAACTTTCTGCGCATGCGCCGCATTGACACACGTGCATAGGAGTTTACGCGTGCGCGTAAGACCTTTACGACTACACATATGCGTGTGCGCAAGTGCAGAATACATTTTTGCGTGCACGTTTAAACGTATAATGGACGGTTTAAGCTAAAATTATCTAATTATCTATTTCAGTTAATGTTGATGATTGCGTTGTTCCTTAATCTTCGAATTGGATGCGGCTTATTATTTTTTGCAGACTGTAAGAGCAATTTTATAAAATTAAACTTGAACTTTCGATTATGTCAAAAGGAATTTCCGATGCTGGAGCTCCCAAAGGATCTACAAAACGAAAGTATGTTTCGATGTCCATCAAACAAAAAGTGGAATTGCTGCAAAAAATGGATAAAGACATGACGAATGTGACAGAGAGGTTAGTGAAAACGAAAAAATTTTGATTGACAAGTTAGTTGGTATTCTCGGCACAGCAATTAACGGGACTTGAACAGCGGAACTTTGTAACTGAACAAAAAATTATGTCTGTTTATAGAATTAAAGAGAAAGTATTATCACATAAAACGAAGCAACTTCATAAATTCATAAATTACAGTTTCATATTTTTAATTTTAGAATTTCTGCATGCCATCTTACCAGATTTAAACTGATGATCTATAATCCGGAATTGCCGAAGTCCCGACGAGTCTGGATTAACGACTTCTGACTGTATAATCATTCACAGATATAAGTACAGGAAATTGCTTTCTGATATGGCCAGTTTAAGCACAAAAGAGGGGGGGAAGGAAAATGTTTGAAATTTAAATTTTAAGATCACAACATAACATCTGTAAACTGTATTTTTTAAAACTGAAATACATTTACTATATATATCTAGTACATAATCTTCAAAAAGAAAAAAAAATTTTGTATATACTGAAAACAATAACATATACTTCCAGGTATTTAAAAAATAACGTTTTCTAGCATAATATTACTTGTGGCATAAACCCATATATAAAGTGGTTCTTGCTTAGCTGTTCAAATATTTAGCTGTCCTTGTTTAAATGTTACATTATTTTTTAAAAACATATGTAAGAAGTATGATAAAATGGCCAGGCTCCTTCCTAATGACCTTGTTCAGCAACGCCATGCAGGTTAAATTTATTAAGTCTCACAAGAGAACAAGAGAAAACGGCATCAAGAATCATATTTGTTTATATCTCATTCTCAATATTATCTATGGCATAAAATTTTAATACTCTTTTAGTTTGGCAAAAGTATGACAAACAACATTGACAAATTATACCATAAATTCACATCAGTCATAAATTCAAATTCCATCAGCCAAAATTAGAATTGGATTTAATTAAATTTAAGAACTGAATAATGAATTTTACAAGTGAGCAAGAAAATAACTTAAAATGGTTAATTTCTGAAGAATTCAATGATTTTGTAACTTGTAGGAGGATAAAAGAAATAACAATGAAGTTACAATGCTTATTGAAGATATTAAGGTAACAAGATTTAACCTAATTTTCATAAATTTGCAGGACTAGTTTTTAAAGTTTAAATATAGAATCTGTTTCTTCAGCTGGAGAATTAAAAATAATGAAGAAGAAGCCCGTGCTCAGAAAACAACAGACCAGAAAATTCAAGAAACTTCCAGTAAGGAAAGAAATTCCTTTCCTTCTTTAAAGGAACTGTTATAATTGCTTGTCTTTCATCGTTTTCCTTCTTGCTGCTAAAGAAGATTCTGTATTGAAACCTTCAAAAGTATACAAAGTGGTTTTGGCCTTAGTATTTCCAATAATCTTCATTTATTGTGCTATTTTAATCAGAAGAGGTTATTATTCTAATAGTGAAATGTCTTTGAGGACTAGATGAAAACTTTTTGGGTATTTTATATTTTACAGAACTCTTTAGATTATTGATAAGTTGTTATTTCATTTATGGTTTGTTGCAACTTTTCATGGTAGCTGGTGCTTTTGAGGCAAAAAATTCTTTTCTGTGTTATTGCTCCTGCCTATTAAAAACTTTTTTTTTTGTTTGTTTGTTTGTTCCTGAAGAAGAAATGATTTGTGTCTTATTGCTCTTGAAATCGAGACAGTTTTATTTAAAATATATGTCAAACATAGGTTGTTTGTTAGTCCAAAGGGACTTTGTCCCTGAGAGACTATTGTCTTCATTTTGCGATTTTGCATTAGTTCACTCTAAATGTCCGTTTCACTTTTCAAACTATAGCCATCAAATATTATATTTGAAGAAATTAAATAATGAAGAATCTGCATAAATGTATGTATGTTTCCCGCATTGTGATAAAGCAACGGTACCTAGAGCCATCAAATTTTGAATGATGTAATCCTATTGCGAATATAGACATCTGGAAGCCCAAATTTGAAATTTGTTGAATTATCAATTTCATATTTTGTAAAACTTTAACGAATTTTTGATTAACAAACTCAAGGATTTCAAAGTGAGCAATGGCAACATTGTAAAGAAAAAACATTTTTATTTCCAGAGCGTGAGACTGTGTATCGGAAATTCTAATGAAATGCTCAATTTAAAATTATTTTGCGATATTGCTCTTGAACTGAATTTTATGGTTTAAGTGCAAAGAACATTATATTTAATAAATAAAGGTAACACACAAAATTTTAAAAAAACTGCCCCTTTCAACATAATTTAAAATCGGAAACCTTTCAGATTTTCTTTTTTTTTCCCCTAATTTTAAATTTGGCCATACCATTATTAAACATTTTTAGTAGTTTGGACTCTTTGCCAAAATTTAAAGAATATTGCATCTACATTCTAAAAAATGTAATACTGTGTGTGGTCAGTTTCAAACTTCTGATCATCTTAATTCATCAACACGGTTTCTCTACACTACATTTACTGACTACAAATCAACTTCTGAGCAAAAAAAGAAAGAACCATTCTTTCAGCTAAACATCTTTACATCGTGAGGTTCTATTCTTCATATCACAAAATGGTTGAGACAGGTGTTATAGTTTGTAAACTTTTTTTAAGTTTTGTTAACACTTTCAGGAAGCTAGGCAACAATGATACTGCTTATCTGTTTCAATGCATTGGTATCTTGAATGGTAGTAATGGAGTAATAGTGACTTGCATAAAAATAAATTTCTATATTTGATTTCAATTATTCAGGAAATCCATGCTAAACGTGTAACAATATAACAGTTTTGTACTGAAAATATCAAATACAAATTCATAATGAGTATTCTGATACTAAATCTACACTCCCCTTGTTTAATAGTTGATTTAAGCATGCATACAGAACCAATTGTTTCATTTTAACTAAATATGCTTATGGCATCATTTTTGAAATTCACAAATTCAGTAAGAAGTAAAATTAATAACAGAATATTTCGATATCACTAATAATGACAGTGCTTATATCATTCACTCAAAATAAAAATATATTTTAGAATTACTTGATTTAATTTGACAAAAAATATGACATTCCTTTTCAGTTCAACTTATACTTGCAATTAGAATAAAAAATTGTTTAAAAAAATTAAATTAAAGCTGAAACACCAATCCTGCACTATTATCATATCATGAAACGTACATCATGCAAATTTAAAAAAAGGATAATCAATAATAAACTTACTTGTTTTTTCATTTTTTTCTTTTCTTTATGTGATAGTTTAACTTTAGGTTTTTCAGTTTCTGCGGAAACATTTAAGAAATTATTTTATGTGAATATATAGATAAATAGATAATCACATACATACACATATTTGAATGTAACACTCTGAAACTTTTATTTACTTCAAAAGTAAAATATTCATTTCGATTTATTCAGTATGGAATATGACAACATACAGGGAAAAAAATGGGCTTACACACCTTGACTTACTATAAATTAGGCTAATAAACCTTGTCTAAAAAAACTGTTGCCAGCCCACAAGCATTTAGATATATAAAAGTATTAAAATTATAAAATTAACAATTGGTTCTTTGTTTTTAAAGTTGGCTAGGTTTCTTTCAATGATTTCCTGTATGCATTGAATGGGACACAAATCAAGATATTATAGGCCATAGTAGCATGTCAAGTCTATAAAAGTATTCATAGTAGCATAACATCTGACTTCATGTTGTCATATTGAAAAGCAGCTCCTGAGGCATCTTGTAATAATGGCTGTGCAAATGCTTGCTATGCTACACCACATCATCATTTCCTGAACAGGGCTATTATAACATTCTTAAAAGAATGATAATGAAATGAATGAAGGTTTGCTGATGATATTGACCACATGATATCCAAGCAAAAATACTAGGCTGAAACCAGTTGAAAGGGCCCACCAGGAGCAGAGCGGTAAAGTCCCGAACACTAGTAGTTTGTTTGAATTTGTTGAGGTTTGAATCCCAAGAACGGGTTGGCTGCATGGGCATTTTCGTAGTTTTCCCCATGTGTAAAGTGTTAGTCTGACCAGTTCCCCTTAGAAAGTACTCCACAAAAGCACCCCTCCCTTTCACGTAATGCATTAGAGCGGAACATGTAAATAAAAATAATAAACCAGTTAATGGTGTTACGTATATCTAAAATCTTAAATTAAAATAACATTGTATTTCATATGATAGGAAAACATGACAAACATAAACTTTAGATTGAAGTTTGATTTTATCAGAAATCAGTCAATAAAAAACAAGATAAACAAGGATCCCTCTCCTTCAAGTTGTAAAATATATAGGACAAAGTCCAAAATTCAGACATGTCAAGACTTAGAAGATTCTGAAGTTTAGATCACCAGTTCAAATTTAGTAAGATGGCCTACAGAAAATATAAAATTAAAAATCTGAATAGATAATTACAAAATAATGAAGTATTTGTGATCTTATGAGAATCAAAATGCTCACAAAAAAGAAAAAAAAAGAAAAAGAAAAAGAGAGAGCTTTTCTTTTTTTGTGTGTGTGTGTGTGTTGCTTTATTAAACTATAAGGTATTCCTCCTACCTTCTTAACATGGTCTTGTGATGGAATGGCCAGCATGTTTGGCACATATTTGAGAGGTTCGGGTTTCGAGTCCTGTCGTGGACACTGCACATTTTTCACGTTTCCTACTTCCAAACAACCTAGTGTCTCTACAGTGGCACCCGATCTAAAAAAGGTAATGATGATTCTCCCCCACTAGGATATGCCGATTGAGTTCCCTAATCCCCATTTGCCCTTTAAAAGGGAGAGTATTGTAGAAACTGTATTGCACCAGATGGCGCTGTGTGCCTGAATTCCTTTGAGGACTTCAGAACTTTGATGACTGTGAGTGACGTAACAAGAAATTGCATTAAGTGCAAATTGCAAACTAAGTTTATACGTGCTTCTTTATTGTAAATGTATTTTATTGTGTCATCAATAAAAATTGGATAAAATGACAAAAGGCGAGAATCAATGCTGCGTCTGACAGGTAAGCGAAATTTCTTTATTATTTGATTTGAATATAGAGTTTTACAAGAATTTAGCGAACGCGACAAAGAATGTATTTACAAGTATATAAAGTATTTCCCCTGCCTTCTTAGCATGCCTTTGTGGTGTAATGGTCAGCAAGCTTGGCACGTATTCGAGAAGTACAGGGTTCAAGTCCCGATGAGGGCATTGCACATTTTTTCCATTTCTTACTTCAAAACAACCTAATAGCTCTACAAAACCTTTTTTTTCCCATGCAAACTGTAAGTATCTTTTTTTTTTTTTTTTTTTTGTACTAATACTTTTTCTTCAATTTTATATAACGTAATATTTATATAAACATAATTTTTTGTTTAGCTACAAAGTTCCAGTGATGAAGTTCCATAATTGCTGTATCAAAAATTCCCACTAAATTTTCAATATTTTTTTTTTTCATTTTCAGCAACCTCTCTGTCACTTTCTTCAGTATTGGTAGCGAAATTTTCTGGATTTAGAGCCATATTATAGATTATGCCATCTCTTAGTTAACTGATGACTGGGGAAATATCACTCTCCAATGGAAAACCACTACTATGATGACATTCCACTGCTTATCCAAGTCCTGAATAAGTGAATTCCCACATATACTTAAGGCTTATCTGAACAACAAATCAGTTATTCTTCATTCAAACAGTGCTAAATTTAAGCTTTTGATCTAGGAATATCATTTACAAAATCTATTTTCCTGAAAGAAAGTACTGTTATATTCCTCATCATCAACACACAACACTTCATAGGGTAACTGTCTGATGTCTGCAATCATCGCGAAGTATAATATCAATATAAAAGTTTACCATGCTATTAAAACTCAGTTACTAATATTTAAAAGAAAAAATTTGAATACTCTTCATTATGCAGCCAACACTCATTTCTGCCACCTGAACACTTAGAACAACAAAACAGTAGCTATTTTAAATAATAGCAGCACACTGAAAATTATGTAAAACAGCAATGAATTAATGTAATTAAAAAGCAAGAAACATCCTTATTGAAACACTAAAAATTACATAAAAGATATATCCACTATAACAAAACACTCAAAATTACACAAACAAATTAATTAAATGTAAAATGCAGCAAACATACATAATAAAACACTTAATTATTTTTACTCTGTCTTTTGTCTATAAGCACAAATCAGAGAATTGTAGAATTCTCAGTAGTGCTCTCCGTCAAACTGTTTCACCTTTAAATCGCAGAATTAAAAAAAAAAATTGGAAATTGGCACAAATCAACTTTATGGAATGCACAATCCTACACTATCTTCTACTAGGCAAAATGCTATATTTCTGACTATTGCAACACTTTCAAAACTTAAGTTATATGCTACTCTTGGAATCAGGCCTTCCCTCCCTTTCCAAAAAACATTCCTAAAAAATAAATAAATAAAAAATTGGTCTGGTTATCAGATTATTCCGTACAATGCACGATCTGAGTACAGACTTTATACTATACATATAAAAGGGATCCTTATCTTGCTTGAAATTGCTTGAGATTTCCTATAAAATCAATATTAGTCTAAGATTGCTTTCTGACTAATTTTAATTTTACATTACATTTATTCAAGGCTGGGGGGAGAAATATTTATTATTTAATAATTAATAAATTTAATGGCTGTATCATTTAAAATAGGAGGGGAAAATACCTGACATTAAGACATTTCTTAGTGAAACATCTCAAAAATTTTTATAAAAATGAATTTTATCCTGAAATTGCAGCACTAGCATTTCAATATTACATTTGACGACACAGTTAGTCTATATTTTAGGGTACCCCTTAGATTATCGCCAAGTTGTTTCATTTATGGTAACGTGAGTATTTTACGCTGAATGTTATGGAAACCCTATTACGATGTGATTGGTTGTAATGTATGATTGTGGAGATTTTGACTGTTGGGAAAATGTTTGTAAGGGCTTATTTATGCATTGTTAGTTAGGAAGAATGTTGCTCATTTTGTCCTTTACATCGTAAAATGCCTGCTGGTGGTACAATTAACCTGAGGTTTCTGTATGGTTTGGAATGAATGGGAAAGAAAGCATTGATTGACTGATGTGTAAATGCAGATTTAAACGGCTTTGTTCACTTCTCGGTAAATTACACAGTGAGATTTAAGGATTTGGAAACCAGAGCTCATATCAACACTATGGAAGGTACGTGGGGTGTAATAAAAAGAACTTTTCAAAAGAAATGTCACTGATGGCAGTACTGGGGATATTTTGATTTTTACTTTTGTGAATTTATATGGTGACAGATGTATACAAATCCTAGTTTAGATGATTTTAAACAGTTTTTGGATTGTGTTAAGGAATTCTGTGTGTACCGAAGAAATGGAAATTTTAAAATAAGTTGATATTTACTTTTTGTACTGTGTAGATTAAATAACATGTATTTCCATTCTTACGTTATTTCCTTGTTTGATATAAAATGCAGTTTATTGAGATCATATATTTTTTATTTTAATCATGTTTTATTGCATTATGTTTTTGGATGCCATTTTATTGGGAAAGGCAATAGACATAGACAGAAATGGAGTAAAAAAAATCGTCAAATTTTGCCCAGGAGTACCCTGAAATATTTTTTTACCACCATTTTTTAAAAACATGTTTGGTACTTGAATAATTATTTTGTGATATGTCTTTTCCACTGCGGGAGGGGGATAGTTCTGCATCTCCCATTTTACTGGGATGATTGACAAAATTCAACTTGCATTTTTTTTTTTTTTTTTTTTTGTCTCAAAAGTGCGACTTAAAATATGCATTAGATTTATATATAACTTTGTTCTAATATAGGTATTTTGACACAAAATCGGACTTTTTCTGAAATGACATGCCATTTTTTTTTTCCATATTTCGATTCTACGACTCAAATCATGCCTAAATGACAAGTTTTGTAAAAGTCTCACAAGTAGTTTTTAAAAAATTAACTCTCAAAATTTTAGCACCTCAATGTTAATTGAATTTGATATATATTTATTAATATCTCTTTTTTTATGAAACTTACTTGATCCCTTTTTCCAGAATTCAAAATTTAGACTTAATCCAAATATAATTTGCACATTTTTTATGATTTAAAGTTTGTACTTTTAAATAATTATTATAAATTTTTCGAAACAAATTTCGAATTATAATCTATAAAATTTTTACCATCGTCTTAAAGTAGATGTATTTCTAGGCACACCTGCAAAAAATTAGAGTTTTTTATTCAAAATTTTCTAAGATATACATGAATTTACAAGTTGGAGCATTTTCAAGTTTGCCTTTTTTTTTTTTTTTTTTTTTTTTTTTTTTTTTTTTTTTAAAGCAATAACAACACCAAATGCGATTTACGCACTTTGTTAAGATTATTTGAGAGTATGAACGATGACTTTTTTCGTTCTTCTATAATGAAAAAAAAGAAAAGGAAAATAGGTTGCTATAAATTAAGAAGTTTGCTGAAAAAAAATTTTTCAAGATAAATTTTTGAATTTCTCCATACATTTTGCACAAAATTTTAAATTAAGGCATAATTTGATTAAATTAAAACATGGAAAAAAAATTGGCATGTCATTTCAGAAAAAGTCTGGGCTGATCTTTGGAATATGGTAACTGGTAGTTTGGCGACATTTTGGAGGCGATAAAGGTTACTACCTACTACTAATTTGGTATACGTTAGAGTGGAAGTAAACGTGCATGGAAATAATTTAAATATTTGACACTAAGTATTTGTAACCATTTGTAATGTTTGCGGTATGAATTAGTTAGTGACGTTTGTAATATAATAGATAATGTAGAGGTAAAAGTTTTTGGATATTTTATTTATTTTATACGTGGAAATGTTCATATTTGGAAAGGGTATATACTTTTTCGCGATCAGGTAATTTCATATATGTTCTTTTTACCGGGTTTAAAGATTCAGAAAATTGTCATGCATTTTCGAGAAATTTTTCTAATTTATGAGAAAAAAGCGGTGTACATGGATATAGTGAAGAGTGTTCTTTTTACTGGGTTTAAAGATTCTGCGTTTAAAATTGTCATGCATTTTCATGAAATTTTTCTAATTTATGAGAAAAAAGCAGTGTACATGGATATAGTGAAGAGTGTGCGCAATGCCATTTTTGTGCAATTCTGGGATGTTTTTTTAAGTAAAAATAAGTCGACGTGTACATGGTTTAGTGATATTTTAATTAAATGATAGTTATTTTGTGAATTTTATGTTTGTAGGAATTTGGTATACGTTTAAGTTGAAGTAAACGTGCATGGAAATAATTTAAATATTTGACACTAAGTATTTGTAATGTTTGCGGTATGAATTCGTTGGTGACATTTATAATATAATAGATAATTTAGAGGTAAAAGTTTTTGGATATTTTATTTATTTTATATGTGGAAATGTTCATATTTGGAAAGGCTATATACTTTTTCGCGATCAGGTAATTTGATATATGTTCTTTTTACGGGGTTTAAAGATTCAGAAAATTGTCATGCATTTTTGAGAAATTTTTCTAATTTATGAGAAAAAAGCAGTGTACATGGATATAGTGAAGTGTGTGCGCAATGCCATTTTTGTGAAATTCTGGGATTTTTTTTAAGTAAAAATAAGTCGACGTGTACATGGTTTATGTGTATGTGTTATTGTGTAAAACGCGTAAGGAGTTTGCGATTGTGCACTTTTTCCCAATTTTGCAGTGAATATTTGTTATGATTAAGCAGTTTTGTTAGATAAAATTTCTAGTATAAGTGTAATTTGGCTAGTAGATTGTTGGAAAAAGTGTACAGTAAATAAAAAGAAAAGAAACATGTCTTTACTTCGTGAAGACAAAATGGCGGCAGAAAAAAAAAAATAGAGGGTTGCTGTAGCAGAGTTGGTCGCCAAATTTTCGCCAAGTTACCATAATCCAGAGATCAACCAAAGTCTGATTTTGAGTCAAAAACCTATATTAGAAAAATGCTATATATAAATCTAATATATATCCTAAGTCGCGCTTTCGAGACATGAAAAATGCAATTTAACTTCATCAATTGGCCCATTCAGCCTGTCGTTTCACTAAGACGTATACTAGTAGGATTAATCATGCACCTGAACACTGAAATCATACTTGCTACACAAATAAAAAAATCTCAAGTGTTAGAAATTATATTCCAGGAAATACTGTACTAATTTGAGTTCTGTAGAAATACTCATGTAGAACTATTACATCATATAGGGAGATAGTCATTTGTGATACTTATCTTTCATTTAGTTGCAGCTGAAGAAGATAATGAACTACTGAAAACATTGCTAAACTAAAATCTATATCAATCAATAATGTGTAAACTCTTAATCAACAATGTGTTTTCCTCTTATATTTATTTTACATAAATGCACTCGTTTTTACAAAATCCTGTAATCCTTTTTGAAATCCCAGGATTGTATGGTAAGTACAATATTATAAAGCATATATTTCCTTCACAATATAATATTCAAGCAATTAAATAAAACACAGGAAAGAAAAAAACCGAAAATACCTTAAATTATAACGAAAATTTAGAACAGCATTAAATTAATATATTACCTTTAGATGTTTCATTTTCTTGATTAGAAAGAGATGCAGATTCATCTGCATCATTCATATCATCATCATCATTGTTCATATCATTAACTTCACTGATTTCTGAGTCAGAATCATCTTTTTTGTTTTCAATTTCAGGAGCTTTCTTCTTGGTAAGTTTCTCTTTTTTCTTTGTTTTTTTCTTTGAGTGAGGTTTTTCTGCCTCACCACTACCTGCAATAATAATAAATTATTACTATTCCTTCCTCAAGTAAAATGAGAAATAAAAATATAATTAAAAGATATAATATGCCCTTTGAAAACTGATTATCAAGCTATTTTGAATTAAAAGTGAAATTATTGATTAATTAGATTAAAACTGAAATAAACATATTTTTGGTAATTTATCCATTTATTAATTCAGCTTCATAAAAGAATCTTTATTATTTTTTAATATATAGCATACCTATTTAATTGATGAAAGTGAGTTACTTTGTTGAACAGGAAGTCACATTTGCCAGAAATAGATAAGCACTGTTTTATTTCAATCTGATTTCTTAAGACTCCCATTATCAATTAATACATTTTATTAAATAGATGTTTACCTTAAGCTTTGTGCCATTTGCCACATTTTCCCATACCACACAAAAAAAAAGGGGGAAAAAAATTATTTTTTGCACTGAACTGTATTTTAAAAACAGCAATACAATTTATAGACTGTCATCGATTTAACAAAAACATGGTTCTAGCTCAGACTGAGACTGTTAACATGTAACTTCTGATAGAAATGCATCAAAGCATTTTGGCAAACATTCCACATCATAATATTCATCATGAACCTAAAGCTATAAAATGCAGCTTCTTAAAATTAATTTATAATTTTTGTCACTGATTTATGCAAACAATTTTAACTAAATAAAAAAAAATAGAAATATGCTGCCAATTACGCAATATTTCCATTCTAATCTCTAAGTTTCAAATGCACCCAAAAATGATTTATGACCTACTTCATAAGAAATTAATGGCATTTCGGTTATTTCACCTCTTATATTGATTTCTAAAACTAATAACATTGTTCATTCGATTGCTAGGCGTGCAATTCAGGAACATGGCACACTTTCATTAATTTCACAATTTTATACCACAATATAATCAAGTTGTTCCACACAAATAAAATCATATTTGTGAAAAACAACATGAATTTTACTACACTTTCATGGAAAATATTAACTTTCATCAACATTACTTTATAAATAAGTATCAAATCATGCGTTCTCTAAAAGCATATTTGACGTCTACATGTGGAAATGACGATACTACTTACCCTTTTCATTATGATCACCATCCAGGACCAAATTTTCTTTCAACTGATCAGTAAATTCATCATCAACATCATTTTCTACGTTATTATTTGAACATTCGTTTTCAGTTTCCTTCTTAGGATTGCGAGATTTCTTTTTAGGCATTTTTCGTGTGTAAATTGCTGGATGTCTGCTATTGCAATAAATATGATTGGAAAGAAGAGGTAAGTTGAGTTGATCTATACCTGACGCTGATTTGCAGTTTACGTCGCCTAACTCTATTCTTCAAGGCAATAAAAAATCATCATTGCATGTTCAAGCAAACGTAAAAATTAATAAAAAAATTTTAGCTACAAATTGAGATAAAATTTAAGTTATTATTATGTACACAATGAGATTAATTAATCTCTCTCAGGGACATTGACAGACAAAACCTTAAAAAAAACTTTAGTATTTCATTAATGGCAGTTGTGAGGAATGTTGTTCCTATGCGACGAGCCTCCTTGGCGACGACGAAGTGTGTTGAATGTCAAATTTCTCGGAAGTAAACAAGTGATTTTTTAAATTAATTATGGTAAGTATATATCCTAAAGTCATGCCACTCTTAAAGAACATTACTTTAGTTTGAACTAATATATCAGAAAGTAAGGATTTTAAACAAAACATATTTGTAATACCACTTTCAGGGATTTTTTTTTTAAATGAACATTTTCTATCAACATAGAAGTGGTCATCTCAGCTTTTCATATTAGAATACGTAGTTATATTTTCCTGTAAAAGTTTGGAAATTTGTAATCTTATTGATACATTTTCAATGATATAAGGAATTCAAGCACAGAAATTTTTAATACAAAATTAGGGGAAAGTGCAGAATCGCCCACTGCTTGGCGCATTTTTAAGAATTGCACATACTCGGTATCCATGTACACATCAACCTATTTTCACTTAAAAAAAATTCCCAGAATTGCACAAAAAGGGCATTGCGCACTCCCTCGAATAACCTATTTTCACTTAAATAGGTCAAAGAAAATTGACAAAAATCCAGTTCTTCTTACTCTTGTAAAAAGCGCCAATCAAATAAATGAGCGATTCTGCACTTTAGCCCAAAATTAAATAGAGTTAATATTACTGTTAGCTTTAGAGAAAAACTATTCATTTCAGTAAACATTAATATGGAACCTTTTCTTCAAGAAATGAAAGTATTTTGTGTTAAAGGCTACAAACGTAAATTGAAGTCACCAGAATCGTCTGAGGGGGTAAAATTTACGGTCAGGCTCACCATGATACTTTTGGCAATTTTTCGATGCCAAGAATCTGTATTTCTAAGATGCATCTCATCTAAAACAATGCCAAAACATATGTTACAAAAACAACAGAAGTAGTCACCTTGTTTATTCTTGGTTATGTCTCATTGCCATCAGGTGACTGTGGTTGATAAATTCTTTAATGTAATTCATGTGGTCTCAGGTTGAATACATGATACTGCAAACTGCAATGCCACATAAACTTTGCAAAGTGAGAATCGGAAATGTTACCTGAAGACTTGTGAAACTTCCTCTTAATCTAGCTGCACATGCTAGATTAAGAGGTCCTCCTCATGCTAGATGAAGAGGAACTCTTAATTTGACTGTCCTGATTTGAAGACTCCAATTGTTCTGAGAATAATTTGATTCTTATGAAAGTTCATAGATGGCTTTCTTTGCATTTTTAATTTTTTCGTCATCCAAAAAACTTTAGTGTTTTGGATCTTCATAAATTGAACCCAGCAAGGTCTCATTGTCTAGGAAACAAGTTTATCTTTTCTTCATTGAAGAAATGAATCCTTCAGCAAACCCTCCATTTCAGAAAGAACAAACATCACATTCTTCCATTCTCGCCTCCTGTTAATTCTTCAGATTGAAGTTTTTTTGTGGCTATATATGGTGTAGAAAGAAGAGTTTCCAATCCTGCAAGATCATTCCACAGTCTTTCTGTTAATGAAACAACTACATCTTCTAAAAACGTTCTTACTTCTAACAACCTCTATATCATTATGATACAATAACACGCTGAACAAATATTAGTTTAGAAGTCAAACAGCAAAAATCAGAGTTATATTTTCACAGGACTAGTTTCATTGGTTTTACCGAACCTGCAAAAGCACAAATGGGCTTCCATTTACGCTTTTACAGCTGAGGATGATGGTTCGGTAAAACTATCAAAACTAGTCCTGTGAAAATTTGAAAATATAACGCTGATTTTTGTTGTTTGACTTCTAAATTAACCTCTATATCATCAAATATGTACTTCCCCACCATGTTGCTTCATCAATAATTGCTCCTTTTCCTGCTCGCTTTCTAAGAATGGCATCAATTTTGGGAGTTCTTGCTGCTGTTGCTGAATACCTAAATTTACCAGTGAGATTTGTAACTAAATGAATCAGTTTAATCAATAATGGCAAATATTTCATCCATCCTCCTCTATTGTACTTATTTATTAATATGTCAGTAAAATATAAAATAACTATTTATTAAAAATTTAGTGTTTTGGATGTATATAGTCCGTTAATAAAAATAACTCTGTTTGTCATTATTTTTTTTTCACTTCACTTTAATTTCATTTCAAATTCAAACTGCTGAACAAAAACTGGAGTTGAAGTCAATGTGTTTTTAGCGACTGCAGCTCCAACTTCTTTTACCCCAAAATCTGCCTAACTCCATTTGCGACTCCACAGCCTAGCTTACAATGGATGCCTTTCATGCAACTGATCCTCAAATAGCCGTCTGATGAAACCTTACCCTCAACTGGATGCATATCTTTTGTACAAACTTAGACAGTCTGTAGAGACATAAGTTTTTCCATGGTCCAGGAATCGAACCATGGACCTCTGAAATATGCTCACCACCACACCAAGAAGGCGGGAAAAATACCTTATATGCTACCCCTTTTAAAGGGCCACTGGGGTTTTTAGGGGACACAATTGCCAAATCCTGAGTGAGGAGAATCATCATTCACAACCCTTAGGGTTTTTTTGAAGCAGAAGATGTGAGAAATGAGCAACACCTTCGCCAGGAATCGAACTGTGGACCTCTGGTTATGCACCCAGCGTGCAGACCATCACACCAAGAAAGCGGGAGAAATACCTTATAAGTCATTCTGAAAACTAATTAAACCTTCATTTGTACACCAATCAATAATAGCTTTCATATACTTTCAGTCTAAATTATGAAAAAATGAGTATTTCTCTTACCAGGCATACTTCTTGTAGAAATGACGGGACAATGATTAGTTAGAATTAACCAGCTAAGGAAAACTAATGGTCAGTTAACAGCCATTGAAATTCAAATAATTAATAGTAAATGTACCATGAATCATGTAGGCCTCAATCCCTAAACTAAGAAGATCCAATTAAATGAAACTTAAATACATTGGCAATCAGCAAAAACTTTTTGCCAATATTGGGGAAAGAGCTAATTCTCAGTTACCAAAAAACCAGTACCCACATCGATATTTGGCGCTAGGTCAGGGGACACTCTTTTCTAAACTACAACTTCTGATTATTATGAATAGACTTGTAATCATGGTTAAGTGTTAAATCTCTTGAGCTGCTTTTATTTTGTTGAGCAAGGAAGTATTCATATTGAATATTGTTTCTAAAAAACTATTTAAATATATTCTCAACTTTCTTCATTTATGCAAATGGATGTTATTAGTTCTGTAGAGGTAACATAACTAAAGGGATGATAATAATGACAGTATTAACCCGCGAGCACACGCACCGTTCCGACGAACACGAGAACACGCACCGGGTATGTGATACCCGAATGAAAAGTTTGTAATTAAAATTTGCCAAACAAAATTAATCGGTTTTTAAAAGAAATTAAAATGTAAAACCAAGTTAATACTTCATTTTAGACAAAATATGAAAGAATAAGGAGAGATAAAATTATTTATTTACAATTCTTTGAACATTGTTTACAAAATTAGGTCATTTGTTCCATACATATACTTTTGCTGCAATTTTCACAAATGAATCTAGTCTTTCTATCTTTTTTCTTGGAGCACTCTGTAGACCTCTTGTAAGTAATTTTAGGTTTTTTGGAGGATGGTTCATTGTTAACATGTTCATCGGTGGTCAGAGTTATTCTAGAATCAGGAACTACAGATGCTCGTCGTCATTCACTTTGAACAATTTCTATTAGCTGCATCCCATCTTTGAGAAAAGTATGCCTGGTACGGTATTCCGTTGGTGGTTCCTTCTTTGATAGTAGAATTATTCTTGCATTAATGGCAGCCTTGTTTAACACTGAAAAGAAAATCACCATAGGCCATCGACGTGCTACTCTTGCTGTAGCCATCTCATCTACAACATCGACTGCTCCTTTTGTCATGTTATAGAATATAATGATTTCATGCTTTTTAAATTCCCCAGTAGATTCATCGATTTGATCGTCGGAATGCATTGTAAACAACAGTATCACACTCTTATTTCTTTTCGGCACATAAGATACAAGTGTTGCTTCTTTCTGAAAACCGAAAATTGAAGAATATGCTTCTTTTTCCTTTGCCAGAAACTCAGGTGGGATTTCTCTCTTATTTTTATGCATTGTACCTACTATCGTAATTTTCTTCTTTTGGGGATCTTGAGATAATTCATATCCCATATACCAATTAGCAACTGTTAAATTTCGACCAGAGTTGTATAAGGGCCTTATTAAACATTTGACAACTTCGCTTGCACCGATTTCAACTTGAAATGGCCCATCTGGTTGTTTACCAGCATAAATTTCCATACTATAGGTATAAAATACCCTTACGTCTACAAGAGCAAATATTTTTATGCCATACTTTGCTGGCTTGTTGGGCATATATTGTTTGAAGGAACAAAGACCTCTGAATGATTTCAACTTCTCATCAATGGTCACATACTCTCCTACAGTGTAAGCCTTTTGGCAATTTGTGACAAAATTTCCAAAAAATTCTTTGATCGGAGCTAATTTATCAATATTTCTTCTACTGGAACGATCTCTAATGTCATCAAAACGGAGGCATCGTAAAAGAAAGAGGAATCGGTTCACTGACATTGTTTCCCGAAATATGTCCACTGTTGCCCACAAATCTCTTCGTTCACATGGGATGATTTATAAACTCCACATAAATACAGCAATCCAATTAAAGCTTTGATTTCCAAATCATTTGTTGCTTTCGCGTCCCGTTCACGAGTGAAATTTCCACGTACTGAATCAATATAAATATTTGTATTGTCGACTACGTCTTAACATATCTTCATCGATAAGCAGTGACAGGAATCTAAAGGTGTTCATCAACTTACGTCTTTAGAATACTTCGTATTTCCAGGGAGTTTAGTTATAATATTTTTGGCGCCAATTCTAACATTAGTCCGTAATTTATTTTTGTTCCATTTTACTCCATTGTTTTCAACATAAAACTCATTTACGCTCATTACATTCCAAAGTTTTATTTTCTGTTTCTGTATCTGAATCATTATCCTGTATGGATGAATCATGATTACTATTTTATTCTTCGTCATCAACATCTTCATCGTCTTCACTAAATGAATCCTCATCAGAAGAAACTGTTTCATGAAAATTTCTCAATCTTTTCATCTCTTCATCGTAAGGAATATACGGCGCCATGCTTACAACTCAAGAAAAACCTATACTAAAAGCTTGAAAACGAGAAGTGCGAAGTGACTCACTGAGAAACGCGAGTACACGCGCGGGTATGACATGCCCGAACAATGCTGTTCCTAAAAAACCATTGCACCTGTCACCTCAGGAATTTCCCCCATTTAAGTATGTGACCATGAACTCAGCTACACCAAGTTTCGTCTTTTTATGAAGGAATAGGTGAGAAATATACAAAAAGAAAAATGCACATGGGTATGACATACCCGTTGTGTGTGCTCGCAGGTTAAGAATTTTATCTTGAGTTTGCTATGGTAGGAGTAGGGCTGATTTTCACCTAGGTCTCCTTAAAATAGCTATTCCAAAGAAATTGATCTGTGTTCTGCTGTTTCAAATATTATACTAGTTTTCATAGTATCTGTTTATATCTTGAAGTTTTATTGCTGCTCATTCCTAGACCAGTGACACAAAGCAATTTTTTCCATATAGAAATATTCAAATAACAAAGTTCATACTGAACAATAATTTTCATGAATAAAAAAAATGTGTTGCTTAGCTGTAACTTAATAATTGAACTGTTTATTTTTGCTTCTCAAATATTTTAATTTGAATAAAATTGAATTGCATGACATTTTGAGATTTGTGTGTAATACAAAACTCATTCAGATATTAGGTACCATTTGGGTATTAAAAAAAGATTAGCTATTTATTTCCATTTGTGTTTTATTACAGCAAAATCTGCACACCTAAAACTACTTTTTTACATATTCACCAAGCGAACAAGGCATGTGTCATATCTTGTCACTAGTTTCAACATACCCACTTCATAGAATTCAGCCATCTTCAACCTGTGCTAGTTCTAGACGTTTACCTTGATCATTTTCAAAAGTTGGCACTGGTCAGCACATTTTTTGTTGTGCTGAGCAAAAAATTTCTTGAGATGTAAAAAACAAATGGAAGTCAGGTGAAGCTAGGTCCGGACTATAACGAGTGTGACAGAATTTTTCCCAGCAAAATGAATCCAGCAGCATCGTTTTTATGCTTGCTGCATGTGGTCATACATTGTCATGTACAAACGCAATACCGGAAGTCGGTAATCTAGGCTTTTGTTCTGTATCTTGTACTGTAACTTCTTCAGCATAATAAGCTGTAGCATTGATTGTTGTGCCTCATTCCATCCAGTACACTAACAAAATTCCTTGACCATTCCAAAACACAATGCACATTATTTTTCATGAAGAAAAAGGTGGCTTTGCTTTCTTGCATTTCAGGGAACCATGCCATCATTCCACTGACTGTCGTTTTGTTTCAGCTATCTCGTAATAAATCCATGTTTTATTACTGTGACAATACTTTTACAAAAAATCATTTCCTTTTGCCGCATAATGCTGTAAAAACTCCAAGGCTGCTCTCATGCATTTCCATTTTTTAATATCTGTTAGTGTTTCATTGTGAACACAGTTTTTTGTAGTGCAAATGTTCAATCACAATTTCATGTAAGAGAGATGTTGAAATGTTTCGAAAATGCATTGACAAATCAGAAATTATAAATTGGCAATTGAAATGAACTTTTTCATTGATGCATCACACGAATTCTGTATCATGATCTCCATGATTTAGCAAGCAGCTGTGAGCAAGAGAAATACAGTCAGTACCTTTGTTTAATTTTTCTGTTTCTTTAAATGATTTTGCCTGAAAAGACTGTTCGACTCTGCAAGAAATGGCACTAAGCCCAGAGGTTGGGGCCCAGCAGCTTCCAAGCGGTTAAGTCGCTGAACACTGATAGTTCCGACCTGGGTTCGATTCCAGGTGAACAGGCCAGCTGCATAGATGTTTTCCTGGATTTCCCCATGTGTAATGTGTATATGAGCTAGTTTCCTTTAGAAAGTTCTCCACTCCCTTCCCTTAGGCAAATAGCCTAAGTGTACTTTGCCCTAATCAGAGAAACCAAAACCTAGCCTTGGGGTTGGATTTACTTCTAAGATTCTGTCGGTAATTTCTGCAGCTTTGTCTGAAGTTAAACTGGAAACTGGCGCCAAAATAGACTGAAATATCAAAGGCAAAAATTCTAAAATTAAGTTATCGGAAGCATTTAAGGATTCCACTCAATGTTTCATATTTCTAAGCAGATTGGAAGTTTTTCAAGAGCCTAATTCCTCTCCAGATAATAACTGGTGAATTTCTTACTGAGAAGATTCGTCTGATATGTTTATTAACTCAGTTTTGAGCTTTGTGTACGGATCAGTAGAGTCTGGTTTCATAATTAAATCTGAATCTAATAATGCAATACCTAGAGGAAAATGAGAAATTATCATCAGTATACATAATTATCTTTAGTATTGATTCTGTGATAAGTTTGGAGGCAGCAAAAGCAAACCTACTTTCACAGAAAATTAACCATAAGGCTGGGTCTGAACAGTTCTAATCCGGAATTTATACGGCATGTACATTGGGCATTTTGCAAGGTTTAACCCAAAATAAAAGTAAAAATTCAACTAAAGAAAATATAATATGAGTGATAAGTAGAAAACAAAATTATAAAGTGATCTATAATTACTATTTATCTGTGATCTGGAATATGAAAATCAATGTAATCTGTAATTTCTCGTATCGAAATCTTAGCAGGTGCAAGGTGGAGTCTTTATTGCTATCACCACAGCGTCATGCATTTTGGTATGTGAGTGTATATATATATGTATGTGTGTGCGTACAAACACGCAGTACATTTCTGTATGCACACACAGGTGTGCCAAAATGTGTGCCAGGTGAATAATGGAAAAGCAACTGTATTTTAAAGATTAAATAGGATATATATTTGGAAGTGGCAAACTAGACGTTCATAATTCTCCAAGAAATGTAATTTTATCATTGTCATGTACTTTTGATATTTTATGTCTTTACTTATTTGTACTTTATAAATTTCCAAATGCTTTTCTTTTATAGGCTGAAAGAAAAGCTGTCAATAAATATTACCCTCCTGAATGGACACCTGCAAAAGGTTCCATCAACAAATTTCGTGGGACGCATGCCCTCAGGGAAAGGGCACGTAAATTACATATGGGCATCTTGATCATAAGGTGTGTAAAAATTTATTATAATTATTTGAGTTATTATTTATATACTGTCAATTAGATAAAGAGGAAAGTAAGTATAATAAATGCTATTGTAATTTTAAAAAAGCAAAGCCAGCTGATTGTATAATTAAAATAACTTTATACAATGATAAGGCAAATCCACAAGTTTAATATTTTTTTAAGGAGCTGTGTAAAAATGTAAACCTCCTTTAAATTTTGGAATAATTATTAGTTTTAAATGTTGGATCATCTAAAAATTTCTGTGTGTTATTGCTGATAAATGCAAATGAAGCAGTACAGAAACATAAAAAAAAAATTGGTACAATTATATTATAGGATTCAGTAAAAAAATTGGGTACTTTTCCGTTTCGCCGGCGCAAATCTCGCCAAGACGACTTTGTTGGCGATAACATACAGTATACACATAAAAAATGTTAACAAATGTTAATTCTAAACATTTTCTATTTTGAAGGCATAAACATTTTAATATGGTTTAAAATTTTGTAAAAAGCTAATAAATAAAGACAATAAATTTGTAAAAAGACATAATTTAAGAATTTACTATGCTTTCATGGTTCAAATTCCTGATTCGTAGGTTCGTATCACATGACCCCAAGTGATCTCATCTCACGTAAACTATGCTATAAAAATCTAATTCTCTCGGTAATTATGTATAGTAATTTCAAGTTAAATCTTAATTTGGAATACAATTTTAAATGCAAGAGTTATTTCAGTTCTTACGAATAGCTTACTGAGAAATTATGTAAAACCGCAGTGCTTTACTTCGCTAGTGCATTCTCATTATAATTGATGGATCTAACACTTGATTTTGCCTTTTCTATATTTTTGCCTTCATGTGAACGGTGTGATTGCATTCTAATTGACTTAATTACCGCGAATGGTCTTAGGGCATACAATTTAACTATCTTGTAAAAATTCTATGTAATTGTATGCCAGCATTCAAAGAAACAAGAAATGGCTGCGATTTGTTTTGAAAATGAGGCGTAAAAGGTTACCAGCGAATATATTCCTTTTGGCATCCAGTTGTACCATTATTGGCGACTTTATCGTTTGCGCCGGCAAAACGGAAAAGTACCAAAAATTGCCAAATTATTGATGATGCCAAAAATAATTATGGTAACCCTATCACAAGAAAGGAAGCATTGTAGTAACTAGCTATCTAAGATTATCATTTCAATTTAGATGAAAGGTTAATTTCATATAATAAATTTTTTATCATTATAATTTATGAAAAATGCTAAACATAACCGAATGGAAGCATAATAGTAAATAATTATCTCAGATTATTTTATTATTATAATTTATAAGCAAACGGCTAAACAGAACTGAGAGAAAGCATAATAGTAATTAACTATCTAAGATTATTAATTTAATTTGATGAAATATTAATTTCATAAAATGCATTTTATTATTTTAATTTATTAAAAAAGGGGCTAAACATAAGTGAAATTAAATGGGAGGCATAAAATGTTTGATATCTTCCAACATTGCAAAGAAAATTTCATTCTTTTGGTTCAAATGTCTGTACATAAATTTCAACAAATAAGAATCGAAATGCTGTCAAGCACTGCTCTGAAAGCATATTTTAGGCCATTTAACAACAGAGCCACTCTGTTGTTTGTGTATAACATCCACCAGAAAGCCCGGCGGTCATACGAAATGACCACTGTTCTAGATATTATAAATTGTAATTAAAATGATTTGTGCAAAGGTGTCTGCTAATTCAAACTGAATAACCCAGGGCAGGCGCCGAGGATGCCCCTTTGCTTACTGCCCCATGGGGTTTCCCCCTTCTACTTGCTTAATGGATTAAAGTAGAGTGCAATGAAGGAAACCACTGGCGGTACATTTCTTAGGAGCCAGTGCTAGCTCAATAAATAAAGGTGATTTAAATAATAAAATGTTAATTCACATGTCAAAGATCTCTTTGTATACAACCTTTCTTGCGTAGATCTTTCCATCATTTCTAAGCTCGCCTTGCATTATTTTTAATTTTACGTCCATTCTTTCATGAACTCTTGAACAGACAACATAAAGTTGACCGTGTCCAAATGTAGGCTCAGGTAAAAAAGTGCCACACGCATTTGGCACTCAGGCATTTGGCCCTGAGACTTATTGATGGTCATAGCAAAGGCAAGTTTTACAGGAAATTGCCTACTTCTCAATCGAAACTGCAACATTGTGCCGTAGCAACTTCATCCCATTGGCTAGTACAGTTATGCAAACAACCAATAAACTATCGGCGACAAACAGACACTTAAGCTGCATATATATGTATATATATGGGAGGTAACTAACATTATCTTCTTTGAAACGGCTGGCTCCCGGGCTAAGCGAAGCACACCGTTGGATTTCGCAGGTCCATGGCATGCTATTTTGGTCATTTGCGTCTTTGTGGGACATAATTAGCTGACATGTTAATTAAAAACTAATTTTCCCCTGCATTTTCCACTTTCTTTCTTGGGCTTTCCCTATTAGAGGGATTTGGCTATGTGCCAAATTCTTTTTTCTTGAATATCTACAGAATGTCACCGAGTTGCAAATCGAGACGCATATCGTCGGATTCCAAAAAAATTCTCCAAATCCATCGATACCGTTTTCATCTTTGTATGACTTTAATCGGCCGAAATATTAAGTAAAAACTGCGGAAATGTCAATTTCCGCGCTCATTTTTGCGAGTGGCAACAATAAACTATCAACGACAAACACTTAAGCCGCTTTTATATATTGTTACAAAGTGTCAAGGCGCGGTAAGGTTGCTTCCCCACAAAGCAAGTTTTAGGGTTGCCATAAAATGGCAAGGGAAGGCAGTGTTGCCGCATTTAGCAAGAAATCGCACATTTGGTGACAAAATTGGCGATATGCAGTGGACAGATGGAGAACCTTCTGGTACAAATTCTTACTGGCTTACCTCAGAATGTTCTCGAACACAAGCCGAAAGCTATATAAACCCTGCTGGTCCGCAATCAGTTAGTGTGCCTCGCCGAGTTCGAGATAGAATATCTCTCATCTAGTTAGTCCATGCGGAGATGATTGAGTTGACAACCAGCCAGCGAGTGCCGAGTGCATCAAAAGAGTCTCTCTGTATATCACGGTTAGTGTATCGTCAAGAGAGCGTGTTGAGCTCTGGGAACAACTGAACCGAAGAGTCGGGAGCTGTGCTGTGTGTGTCGTCGAATGCATTGCGAGTTGTAGCATGGAGAGTCTCAAGAGTACGTGGAGTTCTGAGAACGAAGAGAGTTGGGAGCTGTACTCTGGGGCTTTGCAGTGAAGCCATCTCTGTCGTTATTGCCTGAAAGTGTGAAGGTGGTGTCGCTGAACGTGTCGGCATGTTTATAACAATTCGATGACTGTAAAATTGTTTTGGAGCTGTCCTGATGAATACTGGCTAATAAAGTGTGTTTCGATACTCCATCAAATGCTGTCATCGTTATTCACTCCAAATCCACCCGAACCCCGTACGAGAGTGAAGGAAGAAAATAACGTAACAACTGGTGTCAGAAGAAAAACGCAACAATATGAAGATCTTCGGGGTTCACAAAATTGTACTTGTGGGTGACAGTAAAATGTTCAAAGCCGGCATCTCATTGTTCATCTGACCTTTATGATTTCTAGCAGTCAATGTAAATAATACTTCCTTCTGCGATATTTTCCTTTATGACGTTCTCTTCACTGATGGATTTGGAGCAGTGATTAACAAACATTCATTTGGTTCTCTGCACAATCCGCCAAAAACCCACTGTAGTGGAACAACATGTCCAGCTTTGAAAAGCTACTGAAAAGGCTTTTGTCTACTTCAATAATTTTGCTTCATTTGCCAATTTTCAACTTAAAGCCAAAGAATTAAAGCTGCATAACTGTTCCTGTATTGTTGCTCATCTTCAATCAAAATTCACAAAATTCAGTAGATGTCATCTCTTGACACCAAAAATAGATGAACCTAACAGCTGTAAGGAAGAGGATTTTTGATCCTTTGAAAAATTTTGACTGAAATTTTTTCAATTTTGACTTTGACTTTCTTACACCACCATTTTGCTGCTGAGTTACCGCTAACTGAGTTTTCATCTCATGGTTGTTTGAATATAATTTTCTATTGTGAATAGTGCCTTTGAAAAAAATTCTGTTGTAGACTTTTTTCATTGGGCAATTCCTAATTTGTTTGATCCATAGCATTATCAAAAAAAATAATTAAAAAATTAAACCAGTACAGTCAAAAGTCGTTAATCCGAACTCGTCGGGACTTCAGCGATTCCGGATTATAGATCATCAGTTTAAATCTGGTAAGATGGCATGCAAAAATTATAAAATTAAAAATATGAAACCGTAATTTATGAAATAAAGAACAATTATGATCTAAAGGGTATCAAAATTTACAAAAAAAAAAAAAAAAAGCTTAATATTTATTTGTTTACTTTATTAAAGATTTCTTTTAATGTAAGTTGTTTAAGTTGCTTCATTTCATGTGATAATACCTTCTCTTTAATTCTATAAACAGACATAACTTCTTCTTCAGTTACAAAGTTCCGCTCTTCAAGTCCTATAATTGCTGTGTCGAGAATACCGACTAATTTGTCAATCGAAATGTTTTCATTTTCAATAGCCTCTGTGTCACTTTCTTCACTATCGGAAGCAAATTATAATGACGAGGAATTTGATTTAAATCATATCAAAGACGGAGTACATCGAGATGAAATACTACATTTAGTAAGGAATTATAAGCCAAATAAAATAAAAACATCTGCCCTGAAGATAAGGATAGTGCTGACAGATCAAGATCAACTTCCAATTCATTGCGCGCCGCAGCATTGACTTCCCCCTCCCACGCAGAGCAGCGTGAAATTGATAAACAGATTTCGGAATGGTTAGGTAAACAAAGGATTGTGGCTTTATCCATTTTTTGCAACAATTCCACTTTTTGTTTAATGGACTTCGAAACATACTTTCGCTTTGTAGATCCTTTACATATTAGTAAATATATATAGAAAATTCTATTTGACATAATCGAATGTTCAAGCTTACTTTTATAAAATTGCTCTAACAGTCTGCAAAAAATAATAAACCGGATCCAATTCGAAGATTAAGGAACAACGCAATCTGCAACATTAACTGAATATGATAATTTTAACTTAGCTTATACCGTCCGTTATACATTAAACGTGCATGCGTAAACATATTATGTGCACACGCATACTCGCAGCCGTAAAAGCGATGCATGCGCAGAAAGTTTGTAGCTTTGAGGTCCGGATTATAGATCATTCCGAATTATGGGTGTCTGAATTAACGACTTTTGACTGTATTTCAATTTAGAACCAGACTTACAAATGTAGAACTATCTAAATTTACACAGTGTAAAATCGGCTCGTTCGCTACCTTTGGCATGCAGTTAAATGGGCACGTTTGGTATATTTGGTGCCTTTGCTCATATATGTTTCCTGGAATTTTGTACAGTCTCTATAATGGAATTGAACCAAGAATTTCATTGAATCATGTAAGTACCATTTTGTTTCATGACTTGCTATCTTTCCAGTAGCTGGAAATTCCTTTTTTTAAAAAAGTCATTGAGCTTATTCATAAAGAAGTTATTGGGGTACTGTTTGATAGTCCCCAAAGAAATGAATTCCAAACCATTCTCAGAATTTTGAAGTGACCTGAACTGATGAAAATTCGAGGGGCAAATTTGGTGAATGTGAGGGAGGACACAAAATATGCCACCCATTCTCAATAAGTTTTTGACGTTCATCAAAATGTATAGCCGAGCATTGTCATGATGGAAAACAATACCTCATTGATTTGTCATTTATGGGAACTTTGCTTTAGTTTCTTGCTTTTAAAGTGGTTTTTGGGTACAATACTTTTCTGAATTTTTAGTCTGATTTGTTGGCAACAATTCATAATATGTGATTTCTTTGTAGTTCGTCCGTACATAAAGCATTATTTTGGGGCAATGCAACCCCCTTTCAGTATTACTAAAGGAGGTTCAGTATTATTAACCCTTTTCAGTATTATTTTACCCTTTAATCTTTTTCTTGCAGCATTATTGTATATTATCCCGCTTTTCATCTCCATTAATAAGCTATTTTAAAAAATATAGACAATTTCTTATGTATTATCCCTTCGACCATGAAACTATTGCCAAGCAGCACACGATTTGCCAACAAATAGATAAGCATCAATCAACAATACAGACATAACATCTATACTTTCCTTTGATTTAACCTCGATTGGTTCTCAGTAAGCCACATTTTGTTTCTATAAACAGGGATATAAATTAACTGTTCTGTATTTTTCCCTTCATTTTAGGAAAAAAAAAAAAAAAAAATATTAGAATTTGGGACCTACTTTCTACAAAACTGCAAGTGATGAAGTAATATTTTCAAAATTATGGAATCCTACCATCAGTAAAAAGTATATACTAATTGACACAGTACTGTCAGCTGAATATGGGGGACAAAAAGGTAATAGATTGAAACAGTTACCTGCAGGATATTTGCACTCGTAGAGTTTTGAACAGTGTTACATGTAAAATCAGAAGTTCTAACAAAACAATAGAAATTAATGAAACACTTTTTTTAAATGCAAAAAAAGTAACTGGAATACTGATTATATACTAAATAAAATGCCATCAGTTATTTCAGAATTATGCAGGAATAATTGGCGCAACTAAAGCAGTGCGACTAGCATTTTTTCTTTTTTTTTAAATAAAAGAAAAAATTTAATTTTCTATTCTTAGCACTGCATTGGGGGAAAAAAGTTATGCCACACTGCATCTTAGAATTATACAACATGATCAGAAAAGACTGTATTTAAACATATGCTTCGAAGTTGCTTTTTTATCAGCAATAACAAGTAGAAGAGAAGTCCCTATGATCTTAAAAACCACAGAACTTTTCATATGATCCAATAGTATAAACAATAATTAACTATTTAAAATATAATAATAAAAATCTTTATAAGCATACTAAACAGCTTATAAAGAAATGTTTGCAAAACATGCAGATATTAAACTTGTAAAAATAAATATGCCAAATGCTGCAAAAAAAGAAGATAAAACAACATTTTTTTTTTCCCAATTTGATATTATGTATTTTTTTTTTTAATTCTTCCTGATTTACTTCTATATTTTAGGAATTTATTATCTATTCTCGATACCAAGCACATAATAAAACAGTTATGTTATTGTCATAAGTGGAAAAAGTATATTTACGGGTACTTCTTGGCGATTTTTGGTGGTACATGGATACCGAATTTGTGCAATTCTTTGAATTGTTATTTTGTCTTTGTGTAGCTCCGATTTTTAGCAAAAATCACCACTACCCAAAGACAAAATAACAAGTCAAAGAATTGCACAAACTCGGTATCCATGTACACATTGACCTATTTTCACTTTTAAAAAAATCACAGAATTGCACAAACTAGGCATTGCGCAACTCCCTTGACTTTATCCATGTACATGTTGACCTATTTTCACTGAAGAAAACATCAGAGAATCGCACAAACACAACATTGTGCACTCCCTTTGTCCATGTACACATTGATATATTTTCACGTAAAAATTCAAAGGAACACCCAATTCTAGGTAAAAGTATATTTACGGAACATTCAACTACTCAGGTTACCATAAATGAAACAATAACTTGGCAATAAATCAAACAACAACTTGGCGATAAATGAAACAACAACTTTGCGATAATACAAGGGGTACCCTTCAGTCTACTCTAACCTCATAATTTATAGACATATGAAAATTGGTCATTCTTAGGCCCAATGCTTCTTTTCTCTGGCATTTTGTATTAACAAATACCATAATATCATAATTGGGTGCATTCTGATCGTCTGCATCCATAGTCATGACATTTGGTAGAAATATGTGTAGTTGCAAATATGCATGTAGCAATAACAAACCCATGCGTATGTGCACCACATAAAGTTTTGAATACGCGTGTATTTGCATACTTCGTATTTAATCAACATTTCTCGGAACAACATCCACTTGCTACCAAAATGTAAGTATCAGCGGTGATTTGGCAGCTTTGGGCCAGTTCAATGTTTGAATGTTTATAAGTATCCATAACTGTAATGAAACAAATAAATCTAGTATAATTTTTTAGGTCAGAAAAGGTATGCATCATTTTGTTTTACTAGAGTTTTTGAGAAATAAGGTGTGCAAATTCCTGCCAAGTGCACCAAAATTGCATAAAAATTGAGATTAAGTATTATAAATAAGGGCATAACTGTCTCGAATTAGTTTTATCTGTTGCATTTTCAGTCAATCCATTGCTTATTAATGTATTTAACCCTGTTGGTAACCCATTTTGCTAAACAAAATTAATTGCTATCCTAAATAAATATATTTGATTGGCACCATAAAATTAATTGGCAAGTATATCTATTTACTGAATAAGTGTATACAAATTTAATTTTAAAGCAAATCCTCTAGACAAAATGATTTCATAATGATCACCTAAGAAAGGGAACCAGCTTTAAATATGGCTTTATCCATGTTAATAAATCATATCTATCTTAATATGCATTATATCACAAAGATAGTTGGTTAATCTTTGGATAATGGTAATTTGGCGATTTTTTGGCGAAAATTTGATGACCAACCCTGCTACAGCAACCTGCTAGTTTTTGTTTGGATGCCATTTTGTTCACGAAGTAAAGGCATGTTTTTTGTTTTTGTTTTTTTAACTCAACATTTTTTTCAACAATCTGCTAGCCGAATTACGCTTATGTTAGAATTTATTGAACAAAAGTGCTTAATCATGACAAATATTAGGTGCGAAATTGGGAGAAAGTGCAGAATCGCAAACTGCTTGCCGCGTTTTTAAGAATTGCACATACACGATATCCATGTACACGTCGACCTATTTTCACTTAAACAAACATCCTAGAATTGCACAAAAATGGCATTGTGCACACTCTTGACTTTATCCATGTACACTGCTAAAGTCCTAGCTAGTAACCTTTATCGCCTTACCAAAATGTCTCTAAACTACCTGTTACCATATTCCAAAGATTAGCCAGATAGTTCAGTTGTATTGATGGCACACGAATCTGTAAAACATACTGTTTTAGGTATTTTTTATCTTTCCTTTCTATTATATATATATATTAGAAACATAATAAGATTTAATTATTTTTTAATGAAACACAGTCGATGTAATAACAAGTAAGCGATTTGTTAAATTTAAATTAAAGGAAGATCAGAATTAAAGTTACATAGCTATAATTTTAATTACCTATAATTTTTTCTCCTTTAAAAGAGGAAAAGTGCATAAAATGATTTTTAAAGGAAAGATACTGTTAAAAGAGATGAACAAGGCAAAGTAATGCTTAAAATTCGGCAAAAAGTAGCCTTATGTTTGGCATAGCTTTTAATCAGAACTCTGCCGATTTCAAGGATGAACAGGCACGGGTCTGTCTTTATCAGGAGCAAAAAAAATCTGCCAAAAGTTGTTTTTTTTTGGGGGGGAGCTTCTGATAAAGAAGGACCTGTGCTTGTTTGAAATCAAAAGAGTTTGATTAAATTTTATGCCGAACAGAAGGTTGCTTTTTGCCTGTATTTGGGATTTGTATACACATAATTATTTGTTAGTAAATAACAGCCTGGTACTCACGTATTAACGCAACCAGGCCAAAATTCGCATAAATTGCCAAATTTGGCGACCCTACTTACGACAACCCTACGTGTTATACGTAGTTTTTGTAAAAAGAGCATGTGGAGATTCACAAAATTTTCCTGCATTTTCGTGCAAATTTTTGTAATTTATGAGAAAATAGCAGTGTACATGGATAAAGTCAAGAGTGTGCGCAATGCCATTTTTGTGCAATTCTGGGATGTTTTTTTAAGTAAAAATAAGTCGACGTGTACATGGTTATGGCGAATACGGTTCGCCAACGGTTCTTTCAATCAGTGCTAAAAGCAATAGCCAAATGATTTCCGCCGAAAAAATAATTCTGCAATTTATTCAGATTCGAAACCGGAAGGGTTTAATTGCTATTTTATATTTTAAAACAAAATAATATAAAAAACTGTATTAAAAATTATCTGTAATTAATAAATGTACATTTTCTTTCTATTCATACTTTTTTACTCAAACTTACAGATAGCGCCAACCTGGTTGCGATAATACGTAAGTACCACAGCCTTTTTCCCCCTGTAGATATCTAGTTATTTTACCCTTTGCTTAATGTGCTTTTAGTCAAAAAATGATATTTGTTCTTATTTTGTATAATTTAATCCAATTATTATCTCATAGTTTGACATCATAAGTCAGGTTAATGAATGAGTATAACAACTGTGTGCATGTTTCACATTGCATTAAGACTTTTAAGTTATATTTGTTATGTAAGAAGTAATTTTGCATTCACTGATAAATATATAATTATTTTATTTTTGCAGATTTGAGATGCCTTTCAATATTTGGTGCAATGGTTGTGAAAATCATATTGGAATGGGTGTACGATATAATGCTGAGAAAACAAAAGTTGGAATGTATTATACAACTCCTGTGTATAAGTTTCGCATGAAATGTCATTTATGTACCAATCATTTTGAAATACAGACAGATCCTCAAGTAAGTGTTTATTTTTTTTATTTTTATTTATTTTTTTTTTTTTTAGTTTTAAATTATTTATTATGTTTGAACCAATTTATAGCTTTTAAATTATTTTAATACTATGCTAAGTTATATAGAAGGTGCCATTAAAATACAGTGGAAAGTTAATTCCTGTCATCCTTTGAACCATCAGTTTTTATTATCCGATATTCACTGGAATAATTAAATATTCAAAAGTTAAGTATAATAAAATATGATTGTTTTGTAACTATGTTTAAAATAAAGAGTTAAATGCTATTTTTAAGAGTCAAAATTGTACTATGAAGTAAAACTATGCAGCAAAATTTTATGTTAATAAAAATTGTTTTGAAAGCTCATTAATCACAGGATAACATTCTTTGGAACAGCTGTCATATGCAGACCGGGGTAACAAAAATTATCTCGCCAACCATTTTTGGCGAGAAACTCCATGATTTTACTTATTTAAATTTTTTGTTTACATTGAAAACTTAAAGCCAAAAATGTCTGAAAAAACATTGTGAGCATTTTTGCACATTTATGCTAAAAGTGCAAAATAAAAAAAAAAAAAAATTAGGTAAGTGAGAAGTTTTTCATCAAAAATGTTTGATGACCAATTTAAACTAAAATAACAACAATAAATTCCAAACAATTTCAACACAAATAAATTTACAAAAATAACAACACAAAATTAAAGCAATGCAACAATTAAAATAACTCTCTGCAAAATTAAAACAATAAAAAAGTAAATTCAGTTGCCATTCAAAATAGTTCCCCAAAAAGCAAAATATTAATTTCAGACAAAATCTTGTAAGAACAGACATATGAAATATATAATTCAATATACTTTCATTAATAAAACTATGGCAATCACACAAAGCATGTGAACTAAAATGCCATGAATTAGCTATGTCATACGTCTTTCTACGTTTCAAAATTTCAAACATTACAATACAAATTTCCTCTGAAGTCAACTTACTGCAGGAAAACCAGGATCCAAATCTCAAACTGCATTGAAAACCACATTCTTTATCCTCAACAATTTTTCTACAAATCCATCAGAAACACAATTTTTTTTCCAAATCTTCGTATCAAACCTGCACTTCTCATATATCAACTTTAGAAAATCCATCAGAAACACAAATTTTTTCCAAATCTTCGTATCAAACCTGCACTATCAAGTTCGCCTTCAAAAATCCTGTATCCCATAAAAACTGCAAAAATATACTTCTGTCAGCATGAAGACAACCATGAACAAATGCTTCATTAATAACTTCAACAGCATATCTTCTCGAACTAAATCTAGCTTGAATACACTCTAAAATACATGGCTGATATATCTCCACAACTTCCTTCATGGAATTATATGCCATTATTCAACACGTAATCAAACAACCACCACAATGAAATACAACCACATTCCTCGCAAAATTTTCCATAAAAAAAGGATTGCCATACAAACAAAGTCTCGCCAAAATCTGAACTAAATAATCCAACACAAAATATCGCCACATTTGGCGACCACGTGTATCCGGGCTGCATATGACATGTTACCCCATTCTTTTAAAGAATAATTTACTGAGCAGATAGTAAAATTTCATCAACTAATACATGGAATTTCGATAGAAAATTCTAAACATATAATTATAGAAATAAGAAATAAAATAGAGTAGTAGCTGTGCATATAAATCATGTTAAAGATGTTTGATATTTGTCATGTTGTAATTAGAGAATGTTTTGGGTTTGTTTTAAATATTTTATTTTTTAATGCACTATACTGAAGTGGATCTTTATTACCAACTTCCAATCTATGATAATGGATTTAGGTGGAGTGTCTATTATCCATCACGAGAACAGTCTGAAGACTAATCGAAGTTCCAATGTACTAAATTGAACTCTGCAATCTTTTCCCCTTATCTTTAAAACCCAACTTTTGCCTAATTCTACTACTATAATATGGATTTGTGTATGACTGCTTTTATTGTCATATATTTGTAAGTATCTTTTGTGTGACAATTTTAATATTTGTAGGTTTATGCCCATGAGATAACTATGGATAGAAGTGTAAAAATCAAAGCTTAATGTATTTCACTCAGTTTAAAATTTGATTATTATGTATATCCCAGAGGTGCACAACTAGAATTTCCCTGTGAGAAGATTCCTTCTACCAAAACCCATCCTTAAGTATGATAATATGTCAAAAATCTAAATTTTATTAATAAAAATTTATTTCATAATAACTCTTCGTACAGTTATTGTATAGAAATTAACTGTGGTGTAAATAATAAATAAATGAAGAAATAAAATTTAACCGATTGCATTGTTTTTAGATTGCTATCCAACTTTATCAAAGCTTTTTTTAAATTTCTGAAATTCGTGGTGGAACTCTGTGGTGTGTGGTTGATAAAAGAGATGATAGAGCTTGGAATACGTTTTTCTACACTTCCAACTAGAACAGAGTAGAATATCATTTGCAAGATTGCTGTGGAAGAAATAGTGATCTAGCAACCTTGTGAATAGCATCATTCTCAAAATTGCTGTGGAAGGGAATTTTCAAAGCTTTAAAGAAATCCAAATTGAGAAATAGTGTAAACAACTATTTCAGCCTTTAAAAAACTGAAAATTGTGAATTTTTATTCCAAAAATGTAATGCTGTCATAAACTTTTTTTCTGTAGTTCTGTTTAACATATATGTTCTGAGTTTTAAAAATCTGCAGATTTGTTTATATACATTCAAAATTATATTCACAGAGAATTTTATAAATGCTCTGTGAAGTCTTTCATGCATATGACTGTTTGTTTGTTAGGGACACCATACTGTTCGAAGCATTTGTTAAAGAATTGGCTGAGTTGAAGGAGGAAAAGTAAGAGATGGTAGGAACTTAAGCATCAGAACATGAGGTAGCTGAATGTTGAAGGGAATGAAGGTCTAGAAAATTTATTATATGTTATATTGATTATGGTATAGGTACGAGTAAAAGTGGATGGAATATCAGCATTTTACCACTGGTCATACTGTTATAGTCCTGCTGCACTAACTATGCCTTTCCACCCAGTTTTAAGGTAGAACATTCCTGGGAATGGTCTGAGGGTATCCCACCCCTCTTCTCCCATGACCAACTTCTCAGAAGGTCTTTCAGCTGTGTATTTTGAGTGCTCCTTTGCTGCATATACCGTATTTGACAGCATATAAGACGCTTTTTTTTCCTAAATTTGGTCTCAAAAAAGTTACCTGCGTCTTATACGTGAAGGACACAGGTTAGCTTTCAATACTGAACGCTATTTTTAGCCCGGATAAAGATCTAGACACACACAACTTTTTCTACATCTACATGTGTGTGGCCTTCTAAATAAGGGTGCATCTTATATGCCGTCAAATACGGTATACTACATCCATGCAGGTCTTGAACTCAAGCCCACCACTGTGGCAGTCATCAGTACTAATGACTATACCAGCTGGGTGGCATAGTATAAAATAGGTAGAAGGATAGAAGACACCAGTTATTGACCAAGCAGTGAAGTATTGTTCCTATATGTTAATTAACTAGAAACACCATCACCCCACAGAGTTCCAGACCATCTGTAAAGTCCACAAAGGATAAAGATTTGATCAATTCCACAGACCTGCCACTCCTTGTGGCTCTTTTAGAATATTAATTATGTTAGAAAAATGATCTTAAAGAGAGGCTATATGTTTAAGAATATCAAGTTTTTTTGTTTGTTTGTTTGTTTAAGTGACAGAAGTAAAGGGTTGCTGCATGGCCAGAGACTTGAAAGACAGCTATTTTCTATTTGTATGAATGAACAAAATATGCACTTGATAGCAAGAAAACAATAAAAGACGCATGAAAAATACTCATGTGAAATTTATTGGCAGGTTTTAAAACTAGTATATCCAAGAAAAAAATTTTCAGCCTTCAAGATAAATTGTACATTCCCATCTAGTATTGAATGAAACTTGAAGACATCAGCTGGCACATCTAAAAAAACAAATACTACTATGTCATCAATATGTATTTCATGAAACTGCAGTTAGCAATAAATTTTTATTTGTTTGTGATTTGAATATATATTTAACATAAAATTGTTAAATAATCATTTAAACAAATTATGATTACTAAATTTTATCTGTTGAGTAATTTTTTTTAAATATTTTATTGCAGAATTTAGATTATGTTGTACTTGAAGGAGCTAGGCGTCAAGAAAGAAGATGGGATCCAACACAAAATGAGCAAGTTGTTCCTGAAGGTATTTATACCTTTTCCCCCCCCCCTTTAGCATTACATTTCCTATTTTTTTATTTTGTCAGAAGAAAAAAATGTAATTGTGTCTTTTATTTAAAAAGTCAATGAAAAAATTATTTCTTTTATTTTTAAAAAATATTTTGGTACTTTCTGATTATCTGCACCACCGATTTCAACGTTCAGTAAAACTGCCAAACTTTTCATGGATTTTTGATGAAAAATTTTGTTTGACTTTATTCGGGTACTTGTTGCTTTTAATGACTGCAAAAGCAGCAAGGGAAAAAAATGTCACTAAAAAAAGAAGCGCTTTCAATCAATGACATTTCAATAGAAATATTAAAGAAGTCCTAAAAATATAAATTCTTACTTAATCCTCCAAGTGGCTAAGAGTTTAGCCCAAAATTCCTAAATTTCTCAAAACGACTGTGCATAAGAGTGATTTTCTTGATTAGAATTCCAAAATGACCCTCCCAGTTCGGACTTTGACTTATTTTCTTCCAATATATATGCTACTTTAATTATCTGGACACATTTTAAAAAATGCATGTCTGTGTACTTAATATCAAGACAAATATTTTTTAATGTATACTAGTAGCTTCGCATAAAATAAAAAACAATTTAATTCGAATTTCGAAAAAATAATTTTGAGGTGCAATGGCTCTTGTCTAGATGCACCTATGTACCAAATTTCGTAGCCGTGGGTCTATTAGCTTACACGCAGCACGAACGAAAGATACACACACACACAGACAGACTCTTTCTTTTATTATATGTAGAGATCTACAGTTTAGCTGCTTAGAGAAAAGGTCTCAAACTGGCTGCCTCCAAAGCAACTTTTTGTGGCCCATTATTACATTTCCCATAAATTAATTAACATTATGTTTACAAAAATTTGAAGAATGCTTTATGATTTTAATGATTTGCAGTCGAATTTAACATTATTTGCATTATCATTAAAAAAGAACGTAATTAATGTTCCTAGAAATGTAACTGATTAATTTGCATTGTGGTATACATCTTATTTGAAGATACATATTTGATTATTTTTCCTCCATATTTGTCAAAAAATAAATAATCTGAGTTATGAATTTTTACAATAAGAATAATTGCTTTGTTTTGCTATTTATATGACCAGTTTTTTCCAAAGCTTCAAATTAATAAATCTAAAAAAAGAACCAGAATAATCAACGAGCATCTACCATTCGTGATGAAAATAATGTTCAGTAATTTTTTTCCAAAATTACAAACTTTATCAAAAGCGAAATGCACTGAGGTGTTATAGTTGAAAGTTGCAGTACGGAATAAAGAAGTTTATTTATATTCAAGTACTTGTCTTTTGTCTGTATGTATAAAAAATTAATAAAAAATTTTTTATTTTCTGTATGTATAAAAGAGTATATTGTGTCATCAATTGTTCTTAAGTTTTGTCCCATTTGGATTGCCTATTTTAGGTTAAAATCAAGCTATTTAATGGTTTATTCGGAACATTAGGTTTATCTGATATAAATGTCAGTCTGAAAATTTAATCTTCAGCTGTCAATACATTTGAATTACAAAATGAAATCAGAAATTTCTTGCAGATATTAATTAACATTTAGTTTTCAGACAGAAAATAAATATAAGTTTTAATTTTTCCTGTTGTGTCATTATTATTATTGTTTATGTATGATTAATATTCAGTAAATAAAATTTAGAATTTAGTTATGTTAAAAAAGACTTTTCTTACATTGGTTTAAAAAAAAAGAAAAAAAAAAAAAAAAAAAACCTGTTAGCTTGTTTCAGATCATGCTTTCAGCTTGAATGTAATTTGAGTTTGAGAACACTAGCTTAGAAGTTTGAAAAAAATTGTAATTTATTTTTAGATGGGCCACAGATCAGCAGTAGCTACTTAACTGCTGTCCGCAGTGATTTTTGAAGCTGCAAAAAAGTTATTAATGCAAGTGCCTTTCAGCATTTGATGGCAAATTTTCACATTATATCTCTGTATGGCTTCTGAAGTGCCACTCTATCTGCATTTTCACAAGTATCCCTTAGAAGAGTGCAGTAACTTCTTTTTTATTTGATGTTAACTGAAAATTGTCATCATTTTGAGCCCATTAAATAAATAAATAAATAAAAGACTCCCCCCCCTAAAAAGAGGAAAGGAAAGATTTCACATTTCTTGTTACTTGATTTGGGTTATGATTTTAGATTTGCTATATAGTTTGGCTATAAATACCATCCAACTTGGTAATTAATTGCTGCTTACCTGTTATTCTAACAAATAATTAATTTTTAATCCCTTAATTATTTTATATTTTTTAATTTTACATCTATATATTTGTTATAAGAGTAATAATGTGTTTGGAAGATAGAGTAATTTAAAATATCTAAAACCTTCTGCATATCAAACACAGCTTTATTTTAAGCTTCAGATATTCCAACCAGTTTTGCCTTAAGGGCTATTTTTAAATTTCTGCCATGTCTCATGGGCACTTGATGTTTTATGTTTGAAAAATGATAATTTAATTTAAATATATAATTTTACTGAATGATTTTGTGTTTCCAATTAATAAAGAAAATTAATACAAACCAGCAAAAAACAAGAAAATCCACTAATAAAAGGAAATGTATAGGTTGTAAGGTATATTCTAATTTTTATAACAGTTATTTTATTTTTAATTTATGACACTTTCCTATCTCTTCTAGCTTCAGCTTAAAATTCCTTACCAGAATGAGGTTTTAGAATCGCATTAAATGCAAATGAGAAGTAGAAAGTATTTAAGTCAAAGTTCCACTGACTTCGAGAGAGAAAGCTAAGATTCCTGAATAGCACACATTTGCCTTTTGGCTATGTCTCTCTAACTGTCACTATGCTCGGCTGCATTACATGCTTTTTGATAGCTTTGCTAGCTAACTTAATATTACAGGCCAACTAGTTTAGAATTGTTAGCTTGGGCCAAATCTCCTTAGTTAGTTTGTATTCCTTTACATTTTGAATTTAAGCCCAAAGGGAGGCTTTGTTGTATGCCCTGAGAAAGGAGCCTACTGTAAATCTTTCTTTTGAGCAAATAAAGAGCAATTAATCTTTCTTGAGTTTACATTTCTATTCTTGTAATAAAGCATTATTCGCTTAGCTGTTCACCAGGTTCCTGAACACTTAGTTTAGTAGAAGAAAATTGAGGAACACTACAAGGTTCAAAATAATTTTATTTCAAATAATAAAATAAAAAAAGCATATACTAATAAACTAATTACTAATACAAGAAATGCAATTGTTTAATTCTCAAATATTTAATGAAGTCAATACAGCATTAAGTCATTAACTTGCTATGAGATATTTGGTTATTACTTTTCTCTGACAACTTATTAAAATTTGGCATATATTCTGATACACAGCATACCATCACCATGTTTTTTTTCTCACATGCTGTGGAGTAAACATACTTTTGTACATGCTTTTTTTTTTTATTATTATTTAATGTAGTGAAAAAGCCTGCTCACAGAGGTATATTGACCCAAAAAGTATTTTCCCTGCTAGTGCACACCTAAGTATGTTTTTCTTTTTAATAGTGTCCATTAGTTTAATTTTCTGTGCTTTTGAATGTTACATCAGTAAGTAGTAATCTCTTAATTCAGCCTCTGGTTTGTTTATAAAACAAAAGCTGTCCATTGACGAAGTCATGCTCAATATTATATTTAATTCCAAGAAAGGATTTTTTTATAAACAATAAAAGAAGCTCTATGGAAAAATGTCTTGCAGTGTTCTTTTAAATTCTAAGTTGAGTAACAGATGATTTTCAACATGCTTAGATAGATCACACTCCAGGATAAATTTCGAGTGTGAGTAAATGACGGAAAATGTTGATAGTTGTTTTCCAGTAAATTTTTTCTTCCACAAATCGATTTTAGCCAGAAAAGCAGATATTAAGTTCATCATTCCTGATGTTTGTTTTTCTTTTTTCTGCAATGTGGTATTTAGGTCGTTGAGTTTTGCAGTGATATTGGTTAAAAATGCCAAGTCAGCAAGCCACTCCTTATCATAAAATTCTTAGTTGTAATTGTCTTTGAAAATGGGACAATTTTTAAACTCTGATGGCATTCCAACAAATCCCATTAAAACATTTTCTCGAATCAGCTACATTAGATAGTATTGTGTGTAACCAGGTACCCTCGAGCCATAAGCTGGGCACCACTGTTCTAAGAGAATAATGTAGCAAATAAAAATCTCCCACCTTAAGTCAAGAACTATTCTGATATCACTAAAATCACTTTACAAACTCAGAGCATCTTTCATAAATAGTTTTAGTTGTATTTCGTTAAAATTATAATCTGCCTCTTAATTGGCTGGAACTTTATTAATTATCAGTTTATTTTTCTTAGAATTTCTTTTTATTTCATTCTTTTTATATTCAGTTATGAATATAGATTAAGGTGTAATTTATAGCTTAACTATTTACAATATTTTACTGTAAACAAACTTTTAACAGCTTCTTTCCTTGCTATGCTTCCTTATTTAGGCAACTATTTTTATTATTTCAAATTATTACTATTTTTATTATTGCAAAATATATATTTCTGTTTATTTCTCTTTCTTAGACAAAGATGTGCAAAAAAAGTTAGTGATGGACTCTATGTTTCGTTTGGAGCATGGTGTAACAGATAAAGCAAAACAGAAAACACTTGCACCGTCTATTGTGCAATTAGAAGAATACAAAGAAAAATGGAAGGATGATTACATGCTCAATAAGGCTCTTCGACAGAAGTTTAGGGTAATGTAATGTCTATCATAAGCTGTCACATATATGTATATATTTAATATAGTAGAATTCCAGTAAACTACATACTTTGGACTAAGAATTGTATGAATTAGAGAATCTAACAGATTCTTAGTCATATCATTCTGTTACATGTACATCTTTCCTTTTTTAATTTGGTTTGCATGTAAAACTTACCAAATCATAACTTAAGAATTACTTATATAATGCCAAACTAATGTATTTTTAATAATTTGTAATTTTTTACACACTAACAGAATAATAATGCCTGTACAAAGGGAAAACATATTACAGAGGAAAAGAGATATATTAGAAGAAAATATTTGAAAAGTAAAAAACTCTTTTGTGAATCACATTGAAATATTTTATATCAAAAACTCTACTTATAATTTTCAGAGTTATTTTTATGCACTTAAAACAAGAAAAAACAGGTAAATAAATACATTGTTGATAAAAACTCTAGCAGTACTGTTGCCTCTAAAATTTTATGTCAATTTGGGATCTGTTTTATATCCCATTGTTGCCATTTTTCCATTATTAATGCTAGAATAATCTCTGTAAGAGTTCTTATTAAGAATCTATCCCTGTTTGCTGCTAATATAAACTAGTGCTCATTAAGCAGCATGTAAGCAAAACTGCTGTGAGGTATATTTAAGTTGGAACTTAGTGTCAGAAAAACCGAAGATAGGCCAATTCTTTACACATCTTAACTAAATAAAAAGAATTCTAAAAATTAAAGGCATATACATCCATCCTAAAATGGAAAGTTTGCAAATTCCTAATTCATGTTTAATATAAAAACTGGGTGGTAATAAATGCATGGAGAACACTATAAGTACATAAATAAAATAGGTTCACTTCTTCAATCAAAATATGTTATAAATACAGTTTATTTTTGTAAAAAGTTTATTTAAATATGTAAGAAAAAACTACCATTAAATTTACCATGATTAATTTTCTAAAAATTGAAATCTTGTTTCTTTAGATCCAAAAATAGGCTTGAATTGCAAGCATTGATGAATTAAATGGTTGTGAATTATTGAAATTCTTCTGTGTTTTGGTTTTATTTCTTGAACATTGCATTATACATAGATATATATATATATGAATTTAACAAATATTCTGTCATTCGTATGAAGCTAATTTAAAGCTTAAATTAAAAATTATGAAAATGTAATTGTATACAAATAAAAGATTAATTATTGCTGCAAACTTAATTTGCAATATCATTCAAATTCAGAGAGCATAAATTAAGTGCAAGTATCTAAAATCACAAAATTTTAATAACCCAAAAAATTTTAAAGAATTTCTAAATTAATTTGCATGAAGTGAATAATTGTTGAATAGGCAGAAGACAGATCTTTTCAAGGGGAAGTTGCCCCATATATGAATTTAAGGTGGGAAAAATATTAGAATATATTTTAGAAAACATTTATATATGTTTCCTACATTTTTTATTAATTTTATTTTATCTGGAATTATTTGTGTAGCAGTAACATATTCACTAGAATTTTAAAATGCTGTTAATTTAATATAATAAAATAGGCATATGAAGGGAATCAGATCCATTATATTTTGGCATAAATTAATTTTGTGCAATGTTTAGGAATCATATATATATATATATATATATATATATATATATATGTTAATTTTTTCCCTTTTTCTAGGAAAGTAAAAAAGATCTCGCCCGTATTCAAGAAAGAGATTCTGCTCTCCTAAAAAAGTCCTCACTTAATCTTTCACTCCTGCCTGAAACTGATGAAGATCGTAGATTAGCTGGATTGTTGAAATTGACGCCTTTAAAAAGTATGTTCAATGATTATTAAAATGTAATTATTGGCAGATTAAAACTTGATAGTACCTCATTTATTAACTTGTAACAGGAATATATCATACTGATCATTTTGTAACTTATTTTATAATATATGATTTTATAATATATAATTTATTTTATAATATATGACAGTTTTAAAGATCTATCTTGTTTCAAATTTATTAGCATAGCATTATTTTAATGCCATATATTTACTAATATATATGCAGATAATGTTTTGGTTTTAACATTTGTATGTATAATTTTAAGAAGAAGCTGAATTTATGTGACTTGCATAAGTTTATAGTCTGTTTGGATATTTGGTAAGAAATGTTGTGTTTATTCAAAATTACAAGAAAAATTTTCATATTTTTTATTTGTTTTATAATTTTGTGTTTATATTCAATTTTTCTTTCAGAATTTAAAAATAATTTCACAAATTTAAAATAATAACTAAATTTCATGTGTGCATTTTATCCTACAATTAAAAGTAGCATTATAAAATGTTGAATAATTTTTTTTTATTATAATTTCATTTTTATAGGTTTTGATGAGAGGCAAAAACAAAAGAGAGAAGAAGCACTTGTAAAGCCTTGGTTTCCATCATCAACATCTAATGAAAAACATAGCTTAGCAAATCTGATAAAGGAATCTAAAATGAAAACTTTGCTAAAACCACTTAACAAATCAGAACTGGGAATCACTCCAAAAGTAAATAAATTGGAAGAAAAGACAAGTCCTGATGATTCAGTTGTAAATAATGAAGTAAAAATTCAGAAGACTTCATTGGTGGCATTTGATTATGATTCTTCAAATTCCAGTGATGAAGCTGTCACTTAATGTATCAAGTGATATTTTATGATTATTATCTTTTCTAGTCTACAGGTTTAAAAACTTTGCAGTTAAATTATTCAGTATTTCTAATATGATTTATGATAATCGTTAATCTTAGTTGCAAAAAGTACACAATTTTTTAAAGAGAAATGTATGGAAATTTTTTTCCCTATTTGTTATATTAAACTGATAAATATGAAATTTTTTAATTATTGATTCAGTTTAACATAATGAATCTGTCATAACAATCAACTGTTCTTTCAGAAGATCAGTTATAAATAGAAAATTTGATTTATATATCTAGAAAAAGGAGACAGTTTGTTTTACGAAATGGAAAATCAAGTATAAGAAAGAAAATATCTAAATGCATCTAAGAAGAGATATTTGTCTTAAAAATTATCAGATGAATAGTTCAAATCTGATATGTAATCTGTTAAATTGTTAGTCCCAAATGATATATGTGTTAAAAAAATAGATGTAGTAGTTATAAAATCATTTCAAAATTCTAAATATTTATATGTACATAAAATTACTGTTATCTCTTTCAGAGCAACTTTAGCATGTAATTATAAATGTGGAATAAAATTTTGTATATACATTTGTTAGCTTCGTCTGTCAAAGCTTGTTGTAACATGGAAAATAATGAGTAACATTAAATTAGACTTTGTATTTTTATGTGTATAACTGTTATTAAATAATGAAGAATCTATATGTAGGTATGCTCTTCACACTTTGAAAAATCAGCAGTACCCAAAGCCACCAAATTTTGAATACACACATTCCTCCAACCAGAGTCCCCAAATGGTAAGAACAGGTATGATTAGGTATACCGTTTCATAATAATGTGGGATGAATAGCTGATTGATTCAAATGAAAATTAGAAATCAAAGACCATTTTCTTCTAATTATTTTTTACTTCTGATTAGGAGTGACCTTAAATGAAGCATATGTTTAAATATGGTCTGCTCACACTGAATAATTCTAGCAAGTACTGTATTATGAAGAACCCAAAAGTCATTTCCATCATATTATGCTCATATTTTAAAAAGGGGAAAAATGTTAGTCAAACTGTTAATAAAATTGCTCTTTCTGATGACACAGTTAAAAGATTTTAAAGTCTCCCTCTCCCCCTCCCCAAAGCAAAAAACTGATTCTTATCCACATTACGCATGGAGAAAACCATGCAGCCAGCATTCGAACCCCCATTAAACTACAAGGGATTCAGCAGTCTTAAACATTTGGCCGCTAGTGGGGCCTTGTTTAAGATTAAAAGGATTTAAAAGTCATGTTTTCTGGTATTTGACAGTTTTTTACTCACTTTACTGTTTTATCTAGCTAAATAAGTTTTAAAATTCAACTAATATATATTTATGAGAAAAAATAGCAGTTACTTTTGGATTTCAGTATCTATATGTATTAATCAATCAAATTCTTATTTCTGCTACAAAATGTAAATATGGAACATATAACAGTTTATTATTTCTACATATGTTAAATAACAAGCAGCTAAACTTAAAACTTATTTCTGCATGTTTAAATATTTTGCTTTGAAAGCATAAATATATGAAATTTGTATATCTGAAAAAAAATCATTTGGTATAAAGATTCTTGAATACTTTATCTATTAATCAATAATTGATGGCAGAAAGGAAATTATGTTGAGAAAAGGCTAAATTATTTCAATATGACAAAGAGGGCTGTTTGCTCTAGGGACAGGAAGGCTTTGTGGAGGACATTTTAAGGAAACTTCTTCATATCCATATTACACATGGAGAAAACCAACCACGCAGTCAGCATTCGAACCCCCATTAAACTACAAGGGATTCAGCAGTCTTAAACATTTGGCCACTAGTGGGGTCATGTTTAAGATTAAAAGGATTTAAAAGTCATGTTTTCTGGTATTTGACAGTTGTTTTTACTAACTTTACTGTTTTATCTAGCTAAATTAGTTTAAAAATTTAACTAATATACATTTATGACACAATAAATGACAGTTACATTTGGATTTCAATATCTATATGTATTAATCAGTCAAATTCTTATTTCTGCTAAAAAATGTAAATATGGCATATATACAGAATATTATTTCTACATATACATATTAAATAGCAAGCTAAAGTTGAAACTTATTTCTAGATGTTTAAATATTTTGCTTTGAAAACATCATTTGAGATAAAGATTATTGAATACTGTATCTATTAATCAATAAGCAATTATCCCAAATATTAAGTCTCTATCATCACTAAAAAATAATATTATTTTTAGAAACTAAGCCAGCAGACATCTATCAAATAATTGCCCTGTATACGTATTTAAAAAATAACTGGAACATTTTTATAAATTTTTAACTTAACAACTTAGTAAAATGAATTTTTTGGTTTGTGAAATTTAGTTCTTTGAACTGCAGTTTTTTAATTTATTTTAGAAATTTTATTAAAACCAAAATAATTTGGTAATTACATTTATATAGATACATATTTTCCTACTGTATATGAATTTAAGAAAAGAAAATAGACATGGCTTACATTCTGCTTGAATCAGACTTCATGGTTATACAGAATAATATCTCATATGACATAGAACAAGTTTTATTTTTCTCACTAGCCTTATTTTAAATTTCAAATTCAAAATTATTATTTTTATATGTGTAGTTACTCTTTTCAAATACTTAGTTTAATGCATGATTCTAATGCTAAAATTTAATTAAAGCAGTTTTAATTGTAATAAAATTTGTGGCATAGAATTTTAATCATTGTTATAATTCAGTTAAGCTTTTTCAGTACAATCTATTAATGTTCATTTGAAGCCTTGAAAACTTTATCCTTTTTATACCTTAATCAATATTACTTCCTATACATGTTCAATTCTTGAAAATCTCATTAGGTTAATCTTTGGATTATGGTAACTTGGCAATATTTTGGCGAAAATTTGGCGATCAACCCTGCTACAGCAACCTGCTAGTTTATGTTTGGACGCCATTATGTTTTCACGAAGTAAAAGCATGTTTTTTTTTTTTTACTCAACATTTTTTTTCCAACAATCTGCTAGCCGAATTACGCTTATGCTAGAACTTTTATGGAACAAAAGTGCTTAATCATGACTTAGATTATGTGAGAAATTGGGAGAAAGTGCAGAATTGCAAACTGCTTGCCGCGTTTTTAAGAATTGCACATACATGGTATCATCCATGTACACGTCAACCTATTTTCACTTAAAAAACATCCCAGAATTGCACAAAAATGGCATTGCGCACACTCTTGACTTTATCCATGTACACTGCTAAAGTCTTAGCTAGTAATCTTTATCGTCTTACCAAAATGTCGCCAAACTACCTGTTACCATATTCCAAAGATTAGCCTCTCATTATTGTACCATAATAAAAGAAACTATAAAACTGTACTTGATGATTCTTAATTTTCATGCAGTTGCAATGAAAATATGCCTCCACCCATCTATTTAAAAATGCAGTATTTGATTGACCTTCCACATCATAGCAGTTTCAGAACTGTTTCTGAAATATTATAATTACATAGTGTTTATTAACTTTTGTACATTTTTCCTTATTATTTGTTTTTATAATTCAGAATACATATTGCAAAGTATTTTAAAGATAGAGATAATAACATAAAATAAGAGGAACATCACACACATAACTATATAAAAATGACCATGTCACAAAGAAAGTTAATAAACTCAGTAAGATGACAACATATAGACGAGGCCGTATAGTTCATTAAAGTGTTATTTAGTGGTAAAATAAAATGGATAGTACATTATTTAAATGTAAATTCAAATGTTAAAAAACAAAATGGTATATTTAAGTACATTATTCAAATGTGCCATGAAATTTGTTATAAGTTGATGATGAAAAGAAAAAAGTTTCTTTTTATGGGCAGAAGTGTATATATTTCTGTGCTGAATGTTTTATATCCCACTGAGACACGTCTCTGAAACAGCAATTCATATATTTCATAAAAGTCAGAGTTATTAAAAATTAAACATGAAAATTCTTTTAGATTTTCAGAATGTTTTGTCATAATAAATTAAGAATTGTAGTAAACAGTATGAATGTTCTGCTTCTAAGGAGCTGATATTTTTATAATTGCACATCACAGATCTAATGCAAACACAAGGCATGAACTAACTGAGGCTTGCACACTGCACACAGCTCTTTGATCCTTCAAATGTGGCTCACAATGCAATAAAGAATAGTTTTAATTTTGAAATGTAATTCAAAACAGAAATTGTGTCACAACGCATCCTTTTAACAATGAATAATTTAATAAATAATATGTGTAAAATAACTTGAAACAATGTCAAACTATATCTTGTGTGCTAATCTGTGCTAACTTAAAAGCAAGTGATTTTGGGTTAACCTACTACTGTGCTAATGTTATTCTTAGAGCATGTAATTGCACTCGAAGCAACTGTATGTATCCACAATGTACTCCGAATCCTATCAAACTCCCATGAATATGTGTAGTTTTCATTGGAATAAAAAAATCATACCCATTACAGTCAAAAGTCCTTAATTCGGACACCCATAATCCGGACCTCAAAGCTACAAACTTTCTACGCATGCGCATAGGCATTTACGTGTGCATGTAAGACCTTTACGGCTGCAAATATGCGTGTGCGCATGCGCATAATATGTTTACGCATGCGCGTTTAATATATAACGAATGGTATAAGCTAAGCTAAAATTATGTATTTCAGTTAATGTTGCAGGTTGCGTTGTTCCTTAATCTTCAAATTGGATCTGGCTTATTTTTTGCAGACTGTTAGAGGAATTTTATAAAAGTAAGCTTGAACTTTCGATTATGTCAAATAAAATTTCTGATATATATTTACTAATATGTAAAGGATCTACAAAGCGAAAGTATGTTTCGAAGTCCATTAAACAGAAAGTGGAATTGCTGAAAAAAATGGATAAAGGCATATCCTTTGATTATGTAATCATTCCGAAATATGTCTATCAATTTCACGCTGCTCTGCGGGGGGAGGGAAAAGACACAGCGCGCAATGAATTGGAAGTTGATCTGTCAGCACTATCCTTATCTTCAGGGCAGATGCTTTTATTTTATTTGGCTTATAATTCCTTACTAAATGGAGTATTTCATCTCGATGTACTCCGTCTTTGATATGATTTAAATCAAGTTCCTCGTCATTATAATTCGCTTCCGATAGTGAAGAAAGTGACACAGAGGTTATCGAAAACGAAAAAATTTCGATTGACAAATTAGTCTGTATTCTCGACACAGCAATTATAGGACTTGAACAGCAGAACTTTGTAACTAAACAAGAAATTATGTCTGTTTAATAGAATTAAAGAGAAAGTATTATCACATGAAACGATGCAACTTAAACAACTTACATTGAAAGAAATGTTTAATAAAGTAAACAAATAAATATTAAGCTTTTTTTGTGTGTAAATTTTGATACCCTTTAGATCATAATTGTTTATTTCATAAATTATGGTTTCATATTTTTAATTTTATAATTTCTGCATGCCATCTTACCAGATTTAAACTGATGATCGATAATCCGGAATCACCGACGTCCCGACGAGTTCGGATTAACGACTTTTGACTGTATATGAATATATGTAGATCATCCAAACTGCCAATGAAGTATTATTAAATTTCTAGTTTATTATCAAGTTTTTTGACTAATATAAAATACACAAAACTAATTCACTACTTGCATAATTCAAATATAAAATATATTTTAAAATGAACAAAATCAATACTGAACTTTTATTTTTGAATGCTTTACCACTTTTGTTGTACTGTTAATATTTTATTGCAAAATGCAAATGTTCAAAATTAAAATGGAAAAAGGAAGCATCCAAAATTAATACATTTTTAAAACTCATGAAAAATTAACAGAAAGATTGTTTGCTTGAAAATTCATGCCATGAATTTGCATTTTTAACAATAACGACAAAAAATTAAATTTCTTCAATAGAGAACAGTGCAAAAAAGAAAGCATAGGCATGCTGCAAAAGAGATTATCTTTAAAAGAAACTATCCAGGTATTTTTTGTTTTGTTTGTTCTGGTTTGCATTCAGAGTCTTTAACAGAAGTTACTTTGGCTTTAGTTGATTTGCAATATTAATAAAATTGTCATACTTGAGCATGGAATCATATGTTTCAGCTTTATGACAGTTTTGTATGCAGAAATAGATGAAAACATGTTCAATCCTAATGATCTTTGTTGATGAAGGTCACAGAAGCAGACAATCATTGGCACAATCCATTGCAAACTATGAGACAGTACAGTTAGCAAACAATGTTTGGGAAACTATAAGAACCACAAACAAGTAAAACTCTTTATCAAGTTAACAGCATTATAGATCTTATATGGTGTATACCAATTATATTCCTCTAAACTGCAATTCTAAAAGTAGCAAAAGTTACCAGTTCATCTTATATCTCTATAAATTTTTGTATTTCTAAAAATTTCTGGTATCAGTGATAATAAAGTATCTCAGTAAAGTTGAATTTTGAGTCTTTATTTACATATTTACGTAAAAAAGTATACTGGAAACAAAATAAAATGAGCACTAGCATAAATTCGAAGCAAAATAGGATGACTGTTCGCCAGGCCCAAACTGCCCCAAAGGTATCACTGTCGACTATTCAACGCACTACAGCCACGTCTATAGCTCCCACGGTACCGTTCACCATCTCATGGCACTAGTTCTGAGGCGGGGTTATGCTCACAGAGGCCTTTAAAACATTTGCTTTTGACCCCACAACATTGGCGGAGTCGTCTGGAGCTGATCATCACGGCTGCCATCAGATTGGCATCGTATAGTGTTCAGCGATGAATCCTGCTCACTATTGAAGCAGATGACCACCATGTTCGTGTCTGCAAAGAACGGGGCCAGTGGTCTCAATCAGCCTTTGTTTTACAAAGGCATACAGCCATAACCCCTGCTGTGGGGCTCTATTTCTTATGACAGCAGGTCATCTTTAGTCATCCTTCGTACATCTTTAACCACTCAATGATATTTTAATACCATCCTGCAGCCGGTTGCATTACCCTTCATAGGGTTGCAGCCGGTTGCATTACCCTTCACCCTGGGGCCATTTTCTAACAAGATAATGCCTGGCCACATACCGCTTGCATATCTCTGGACTGTCTCCGTGCAGTTGATACTCTTCCTTGGTCAGCAAGCTGACCGGACCTTTCTACAATCGAACATGTCTGGGACATCGTAAGCCGGCAGATTCGAGCACAACAAAATATCGCAGGTCTGGAGCGACAACTGATGAATGCCTGTCAGATTGCGTCACAGGATGACGTTAGGAACCTCTACTACTTCTTGCCTTGACAAATTCAAGCATGCATTGCCGACAGGGGCGGTTCAACCAACTACTAATTTCAACACTCAATGGGTGATTGTGAGCTGTGAACAGGTACTATGACCTTGATTTTTTAATCATTTTATTATCTGTGTATGAGTTATACACATATTCAATTTCATCAAAAACAACCACTTCCTTCATGGTGCTTCGATTTTTTTTGCAAAAGAGTGTAACTATTGAAGGTGCCTTTACAACAACTGTCATCATATATGCTTTCCCCTTTCTTACAAGCATGTGCAATAAGAGCTGGAAAATATGCTCCATATGATAATGAAATGTCATGTTTTAGAGAATGATATCTTACACAGACTGTTCCATTTTTTCAAATGCTGTTGCCTTTTGTATAGCAGCCTTGCAGAGCTACTTGGTCTTCAAAAGCTGATTAGTTAGTTACTCATGCTCTACTACCTGACTCTGTTCATTGCCAGATTTTAAATGATGTTTGGATATACACCAGTGACCCATCATCCCTAGCCTCTGTCTGTCATGAAGATAATTCTATACACCTAGATATGCTCAATGCATCACATATTTGCAGAGTGTGAGTTTCTATAAAGATAAACACACTGAATATGTGTGAAATAACTGTATAGCATTGAATGCATTTTGGGGGGGGTATATGCATTTAAATGGTAAGCTGACAGTACATCACTGTCAATCAGTAAAATTTTGATTTAAAATATTTTGTTCATACAGATATCCAAATTCATAGGGAATTTTAGTTCTATCCTGTACATATATTATAATTTTTTACAATACTTAACAGTTAGCAACATTTTTGCAACAGTACACACATTTTACATTACTTAAAAGTTTACAGAATAGGTTTATAAAATAGATCTAACACATAGCAGCTTAACACTCAACCTTATATTAGTGCCCTCTATAACTTAGCAGAAACATACTACTTAACATCACTTAGTTTAGCAAATGCTGCTCCACTCTCCAAATACAAATTTAGTTGGTAAGTTAAATTACAACTTAGTTTTTAGTTTTATTGTTTTAGTATTATTTATGTATTTTTATAGTATCTAGTTTCTTTTTGATTTATATGCCTAATTTGTGCCAAGGAAGTTTTCTATAGGCAAGAGTTTCTAAATTACTTTGGTTTTCTACTCTAAACTGACCTTTTTTTATTTTAATTCTAATCATTTACTTCCTAATTTCTCAAAATTCCATTTGTTTAAATTTCTTTTTAGTATTTCACGGCATTTGGTTTTACTTTTGGTTTTGAATTTTACTTTTACTGTTGCCTAAATGGATGACGAAACACAAATTGAATGATTGAAGAGATAGGTTTGGAGGCAACTTTCCCTTGATAAGTCTGTCTCCAGCCTGTTCAACAATTATTCACTTATGCATTTTTATAATTTTTTAGAATTAAAAAATTTTGGGGAATTTTATTCATGGATTCATGGATTTGGGGATATTTATTCATGGATTTTAATACTTCCACTTGATTTACATATGCTCTCAGAATTTAAATGATATTGTAGATTAGTTCGCAGCAATAATAAATCGTTTATTTGTTTCCAATTAAATTACGAATGGAGAATGTTTGTTAAATTCAAATTTCATTTCTTGCAGCAATGGCGCAAGAGAATTATTTTAATTTAACTTTACTATTTATTCTTTTGAAACAATATATATATATACATATATATATTAAGGAGATGGTGAGTGTTAAATATTATACTAAAGCAGGAACACACAAATTATGTTAAACATTTATTTTTCAACATTTGATGTTATACATAATGAAAATGACAACTAAGTAGTATATCCTGCATTTCAGCTTTAAATAAAAGTTCTTAAAACTTTAAACACATAAACGTTACTTACATAAGCAAGTGCTTAAAATACACTGAAAATGGAATGTACTACAAACAGACCTTTTGCAAGAATATGTGAGAGACATCATTGAAAGTGAGTGATTGCAAAATTCAATAAGACATGAGAAAAAGTTCTGCTCTTCAAGACATTAATTTCAATTAGAATTACAAAATGTATTTCCATGCATAAAAATTAATAAATAAATGTGGACTAATTCAAATTTAATAAAATGCTATTATAATACATTGATATTACAGCATGACATGATGAGCTTTATATATTAAACCTTTGATAAAAAATGATAGTCTTATGTTTAATAAATTAAACCTAATATAAAGTGAGAAATATCATTTTACAAGATTCCCTTTACATTTTACACAAACTGATAAAAATTTCCTCACAATATATAAAAATAATAAATTCAGATCAAGTATAAATATTAATTAAAATTATACATTGAATCTTTTGAAAACAATGAAAAAAGACATAACTGCATTTTAAAATAATGCTTTCTTTTCTGATTATGATAAAAGAAAACATATTAATGCAAGCACAACTGGGACAGATATTCTTGCTTGGTTTGAAAGCGAGATTGGGTATTCAAATCGACATCTTGCACAAGAAATCTACCCTATTACCAAGGCATGTAAAAGAAAAGATAAGCAAGGAAAAAAATCCTAAAATAGCTGCATTTAGAACATCCATCAACACATCTTGGAATACTTTAGTGGTGTCTCATAATTTAAGTTTGAGGTTTGTGATCCAAATTCTTCTGTTAAAAAAAAAAGTAATGCATTAAGTATTATGCTGCGTATATTTCAAATACTAAGAAGTCAAATAAGTAACAGCATTTTCAAGATAAGGATGCTACATTGAAATAATGACAAACACTTAACTGTTAAATATATGTTAGTTTATTAACTCTTAAATATATATTGCATTTTATTTGACTAATAACCAAATAAAGTGAATGTTATGACGAATATCACAATAAAAAATGTCATACTAAACTGAAATTCAAAAAGTAATATATTGCTATGTTCTTAAAAATCCATTTAGTATACATGTATACACCTATTATTAAAAATAACACTTCAGTACTGCTGCTTTATATTATAGGTCCCATTTCTATAAATGTATTCTAATTAAAATTAATAAATTTTCTAAGTTGATTTAATTTAACTTATTTGAGCACCTCTTACAGTCACATTTGGATCTGCGAATTTAGATAAGTTTTGTAAAATCAGGGAAATAGACATTTTAGAAGTTACATGTAGTATGCTAAATAGAGACAAATTGCAGCATGATGGAAATACAGAATCTGAAAAGTGTCCAGTATGCTTACAAACTCAATTAAGCATGCAAGATCAGGACTAAGACTTCAATGCTCATACAATGCTTTGATAGATAATCCGACCTCTATTCGTCTGTATATGATACTTTGCAGTAGATTTATAGTATTGTCATTGTTTAATGTGCCTTGAGAATTAAGCTAAAATGTCTGAATCTTTTATTTCTATACTTTGTTAGTAATTAATCTATTATTTATTATTTACTATATTTAAAATAATTCTACTAAAATTAATCTTGGGAGATAATATAATCAATATTCTTTAGTAAATAAATTATTATGTATGTTATATAAATATATATACAGCATTCACAAAAGTTCTTACCCAGGCTTTAATTTTATGGTCATTGGTTGTAGACATATACTTCTAGTAATAAAAATGTTTTAAATGAGGCAAATATTCATGTTTGGGCATTTTTAAATTTAAAGAAATCAATTTTGTAAAAATCATTAAAAGTAACTTTTTGACTAAACCTCCAGTCCCTATACTTATATTTAAGAAAGTTTCGTATTCATTATAAAAAATAAAACACAAAATGTTTAACTCCTGAACAAAACAAAACAAACAAAAAATCGGTCGAGATATTTAATTTTAAAATTTGCGATTTTTGACACTATATTCAATTTGCCTCGATGAGTCACTTAATAAATAAATTATATTAATTCCAGTTTCATTTTTTCCTATTAAATGTCATTCAATGATACTGTTTTGTGATTTACTGGTGTCTTTAATTCATAATTTCATTGCATTTGGTATGTCAAAAGAATTTTCACACAAATAATTTGTAAGTTTTAAAGTCTATATGCTATTAATATTCTCATGAAATTTTATAACTTTAGAATTATAATCTGGTAGTTGTAAAAAAATGCATCAAGCTACAAATATTTGAAATTTTCTATTAATACAAATACTATTATGAGTTGGTTACATGTCAATAATGAAGCCTGCCATAGTTTTTCACAATACAATTATTATAAGATTCGGTTAATAAGATCTCCATTAACAAAATATAATGATCAATATTTTTCACAATAATGTGCTTAGAAATGCTCAACACTTTTTCTTACCATTAAACACCTTTTTCTAAACTGACATTTTATTTATTGTTATTTAGACATGCAAATGTGTCACTCTTCAATTTACATATGGCCCCCTACATGTGATACCTGACTTTAATATGAAATAATTTGGTTAATTTTTGTCATTCAGGATTCGAACTTTTTTTTAAAATAAAAAGTATAAAATTTTCCTGAATATAACTGCAAATACTGGATGAACATATGAAAAGCTAGATTTCGTATTTTATTCAAAATGCTTTTTTAATCTGAACATATGAAAACTTGAATCTTGTGTTATTTAAAACACTTTTGTAAATGAAAGTATATAGCTATGATCACCAGTCATGAAAATAAAGACAGGGTAAGACTTTTATGTACACAATGTATGTATGCATATATATATATATATATATATGCAGAATTAATTATATAACAGAAATTTAATTATATATATATATATATATATATAATTAAATTTCTGTTCCTTTGAGATGATATATGAAAAACCTTTTCTAATAATATATATGTATAGTATTTGGTATTATCAAATATTTTGCTGATATTATTCATTGCTGTAATTATTAATTGGTTTTATCCATTCCTACATCAGCAAGATAAAAGCAGGATTTTTAATATTAGAACTACCAAGCCATCAAAATGATGGATTTTCACCCTCAGTAGAAATGGAGTCCATTAATCATCAGTAGTTCTAGAATTAAATACTATCTAAAAGTTGAGATGAAAAACAGAGTAATAATTATATTTTTTTTTTAAATTTTTTTGTTTAATAAATAAACCAAGCATATTAACATACCATATAATAACACATCCTTTGATATCTCTATAAGGGTTGTCAGATGGGCTCATCCCAGTGACCAGGACATCTGTTTTTTGATGTTCATTACAATATTTCATAAGGCTATAAAAATAAACAGAACGTTAAAATGATCTATAAATCATCACATTATAATAAATAACATAACTTTAGAATCATTATACAAAAGCAAATTTGATCAATGACAAATAAATAGTTACAAAGCAAAGTAACAGTTACACTTTTAGATGGTTAACTGTATGATTTATTGTGGAAAAGGAGTAGATAAACCTGAGATTTAAAAATTCATGGCAAATTTCACTTTAGACTAATGCCATATGACAACTTTATAAGAAAATTCTTCATGTATTATGGAAGGTATGAACAAAATGACTTGGACAAAATATAGCACATTACATCAATTATCTTCGGTTACTTTTGGAATAATTTCAACTGGTAATATCCAAAATATATTAAATTAGGATATTTTTTATACTTTTTCGTTATACACCTGCTATCCATTTTGCATGTGAATGTTAGTACGTATTGCTAAACATTTTTGCAGGTTTTTAAACGCACTATAATTTTTAGTTATAAGAATAGTTTATACACTGATGGTAGGGAGGGAGAAACCCACACCATGAAAAAAAATATTGTAAAGCAATGAAATTTTGGCAATGCATTTGTCTTGGTAAAATATTTAACTCAATAAATTTTCAAGATCACAGGTTAATGTAAGCAAGAGAAGAACCATTTCAAATGTGAAATGCTAGTACATTAATAACCGATGTAACTTGCCAGCATTTTGAATGCAAGCATGCAAACATGTATGCATTGTGTCATACAGATGCCAGATGTCAGTTGGTGGGATTTAGTTCCATGTCTGTCACACTTAGTCAGTCACTACAGGGACGGTTAATACTGGCTGCAGACAGGCCCGCATCAAGCCTAATCGTCGCCATCACACAAATGTCTAGCGAGTGCCTTTATACAGTGACTTGCTTATGGTTAACATTTAAAATGAAACAGTATGAACATAATAATATATATAAAAAAAATTATCTTTTAATTTGTCTAAATATGCATACATTTTGTGCTTTGTTAAAACCCACACTCTAACATATTTATTGAAGAATTATACATACATTTATGTTATAAAAAGCCACCCAACCTGTATAGTGGTTAGCGTTGCTGACTGAGGTGGCGAAGAGCCCAGATTCAAATGTCAGAGAACTTGAAATTTCAGTATGTATGTTTGTGAATGTATAATGTCCATGCGACATGGGTGCACTCTAAATATGCGAAGCGAAAGTCCTCTCGAAAGGTTGGTGGTAGGGAAGAGGGAAGGGAGACGCTCGGACCTGTCCCTCGAGGATGCTCTTCATCACAATTGGGGGCGAAACAGAGCTAAAACGCACTGTCACCTGCAAGGTGCTAAAGGCTGTTGCCAATGACAAGCGTATCTTCTGCTCCTTTCCATGGTTACAGTAACAAGTTATTGGAAAGAAATAATAATTTTTTAAAGTGTATAGAAATGATCACAAAATTTGACCCTATCATGTCTGTATATATTTCAAATTAAAAAAAAATATGCTTCATTACCTCGAAGATAAAATTCAATATAAAACAATTAGATTATTAGGGAATAATATAAAGCAAATTATTTTAAGTAAGGTCAAATGGGCAATGTATTTTTCTATTTTACTTGACTGTACCCCATGATGCCAGCCATCAAGAACAGTTATCAACTTGTATGAGGTATCTTAAATTAGAAAGTACAGATATGAGTACTGCAGAAAGGTTTTCAACAGATACAACCCGTGAATAATGAACAATATTCTTATTAAAGACTTTAGAGGAAAATTGTTTAGATATTAGTAATTTACGCAGCCAAGAATACCACAATGGTTCAGACATGAGAGGTAAACTGTTTACGAGTAATTATGCCCAAATTGTTGCTTTTCCGAATTAAAAAAATTAACCTAAGTTTAATATAATATATAACTGCACTTACCTTTTTTATGTAGAAAAACAATAGCAATAAGCAATCACAAAAAAAGATAAATGTTGCACAAATTACTACTATTGCAACAGTAGACACAAAATAAGGATTAATCAATTTGTCGAATGCATATTACATACTCATTAGCATCATGTATTTTCACGTTCAAATAAGACAGAAGAGAACACCAGAGACGAACTCCTGCCCTGGTTATAACTTTCGGTCAAATAAGACAATGTGCTAGGAGGAAGGGGTACTCAGACCTGACAAGCTCGAAGGTGTCTTAACACAGTTAAATGCCCCATCCCCCTTCCAGATCGCCTCTAGGGATTGCGGCCTCTAACCTATCGGTTGAGCCGACAAGCTAAGACTAAGCTGAGTCGGCAGGAATACTCAGCAAGTCACATTAGACGTCTCCGTTCTGTAGGGATGGTAAAAACATTTGCCATCAACAGGGACCCCAACGTCGGACAGCAGAGAGAGAAGTCACTTGAACACTGTCAGACAGATCGGGCCACCAATCCAGCCTGCTATGCCATGGTATACAGATGTTGGTTTTAGGTGCCTCCAAGCAGAAACCATGGAAGGATATGAATATGCAGTTTTGAGGCTCCAAGCGCCCACTGGAAACCTTGAGCAGTTTAAAGGATCGCTGAATTCACCAACTCTACTGACGGGGTGTTTCGTGCGAGACAACCATGAATATCTGACTATAACAGACAATACAGCAAATATTCAAAAAGTACCCTTATTTGATATAGGTTAGTTAATTTATATTTTACAGCAAAACAATGATGGGCTAGTTCCATATTTATTCCATGAAAGTAATATATAATAATAAATTTCATATAAATGAATCAGTTTAGTATTTTATAATTAATATTACAAAAAATAACGGTTGATCTTTACATTACGGTAACTGGTAGTTTGGCGACATTTTGGAGGCGATAAAGGTTACCAAAGACCTGGGACTTTGGTAATAATGTGAGCAGTACTGAGTTCCGATTACGCATTATTTTGTGTGGGGGAAATGAGAGATCATGGGATATGTCATGTGATATTAATGGACGAATTACGGTTCTTTAATCGGAAGAGATCATGGGATATGTCATGTGATTTTAATGGACGAATTACTGTTCTTTAATGCGTAAAAATCTGGGAATTTTGTATTTGGCTTTATTCTGTGTTGTGTGAAGTAGTGTTTGTGAATTTTTGGATCCCATGGCCGTAAGTAAAGTGAATTCGAAATGGGTATTTAGTGGTATTGAAAAGGATAGTAAGAAATGTTTTTTAAGGTTGTGTGAGAAAGAAATAAACATGTTTTATTATGTTATTTATTTTACGTGGTATCTTGCTTTGAAAGATAAGTATGATTTTAAAGATTCTGAAAGAGAATGAAGAAAAGTGTATCCGCCACGTAATGAAGATTCTGAAGGAGATTAGGTAAGTTAGTATTTTTAATTATTTTTATGCATTGTTGGAAATGTAAGGTGGAAAGGAATTTGGTATTATTGGGAAAATTGTTATTAGCAATGATTTAGTTTAAAGTAATTAGGATTGTAAGGTAATTTTTATTAATTGAATGTATGTGCTCATGTATATTTTAAGTGGTGTTTTTGAATTTAATTATATTTTAATGAAATGATAGTTATTTTGTGAATTTTATACTTGTAGGAATTTGGTGTATGTTTAAGTTGAAATAAATGTGCATTGAAATAATTTAAATATTTGATAATAAATATTTGTAATGCTTCATGTATGAATTTCGTTGGTGACGTGTATAATGTAATAGATGATTTAGAGGTAAAAGTTTTTGGATATTTTATTTATTTTATATGTGGAAATGTTCATATTTGTAAAGGGTAAATACTTTTTCGCGATCATGTAATTTCATATATGTTCTTTTTACCGGGTTTAAAGATTCAGAAAACTGTCATGTATTTTCGTGAAATTTTTTTAATTTATGAGATAAAAGCAGTGTACATGGATATAGTGAAGAGTGTGCGCAATGCCATTTTTGTGCAATTCTGGGATGTTTTTTTAAGTAAAAATAAGTCGACGTGTACATGGTTCAGTGATATTTTAATGAAATGATAGTTATTTTGTGAATTTTATGCTTGTAGGAATTTGGTTTACGTTTAAGTTGAAATAAACGTGCATGGAAATAATTTAAATATTTGATACTAAATATTTGTAATGCTTCATGTATGAATTCGTTGGTGACGTGTATAATGTAATAGATGATTTAGAGGTAAAAGTTTTTGGATATTTTATTTATTTTATATGTGGAAATGTTCATATTTGTAAAGGGTAAATACTTTTTCGCGATCAGGTAATTTCATATATGTTCTTTTTACCGGGTTTAAAGATTGAGAAAACTGTCATGTATTTTCGTGAAATTTTTCGAATTTATGAGAAAAAAGCAGTGTACATGGATATAGTGAAGAGTGTGCGCAATGCCATTTTTGTGCAATTCTGGGATGTTTTTTTTAAGTAAAAATAAGTCGGCGTGTACATGGTTTATGTGTATGTGTTATTTTGAAAAACGCGTAAGGTGTATGGTATTGTGCACTTTTTCCGAATTTTGCAGTGAATATTTGTCATGATTAAGCAGTTTTGTTTGATAAAATTTCTAGCATAAGTGTAATTCGGCTAGTAGATTGTTGGAAGAAGTGTTCAGTAGATAAGAAGAAAAGAAACATGTCTTTACTTCGTGAAGACAAAATGGCGGCGGGGGAAAAAAAATGGAGGGTTGCTGTAGGGGAGTTGGTCGCCAAATTTTTGCCAAAAAATCGCCAAGTTACCGTAATGTAAAGATCAACCAAAATAACACTTATTATTTTAATTTTTAAACAGTAAAATTCTTACTAATAATCTTAAACATGCATTAAAATTTTCAGCACCACAGGAATAAACACCATATGAATTCACATTATATTCAACAAAACACTGAGAGCAAAATAATACTTAATAATTATCCTAATTACATAGTAATCACTGAACTTACATTTAAGACTTTTAAAAATAATATAAGGCTGATTTACAGTTTGACTTCCCCCTTAATAAAGCTGCAATCTGTTTAAAGTCCCTTCCCTTCTGCTACATTTGCCAGCATGCAAAAATAAAGAAGGAGAATAATTTATAGGTACCTGCTCATTAAAGCATACAAATTTGAAAAAAGTGCTGTTTAAAGAAAAGAACATTTCTTAATGCTATTTGTTATTTAATTCATGTAAAACAGATATAATATAGTTATTTAAGTTATTAAACCTACTCATATATATATTTTTTTAATAAATTTCATCATATGTGTAAGTTTAAAAAAAAAAAAAAAAAAAAACCTACAAGATGCAGCATACTACCCTTTATCCTGAGCTGCATAACTATGCTTTATTCTAAAAACATTACTTTCAATCTAACATCTGTGGTCATATAGCAGTTTTTTAAGTTACTAAACGAATTTCTGAGAATTTTTTTCGGTCAAAAGTGAAAGGGCGGATACAGCAGTCGTGCATTTTGCTTTAATTAAACAATTCAAAAATAGATTTTTTAAGTTTTTCATTAGTTTTGGCGAAGTTTCACGTAGCAACGTTAAGCGATTTCTTTAATATTCTTTTCTATTTTAGCCTCTTTTTAGTTATATCCAACATTCTCTAATTTTTAATTTTATTGCAGACTCCGGTACCACCAGCTTAAAAAAATCACAAGAGAAAAATGAATGACATATAAGAAGCCTGCGGCATTCAAACCTCATACTTCTATTCAGAAAAAAAAAAAGCATTATTTAGTTTATACGAAAAAAGAATCGATATTAAAGTTTTATTCAGGAAAATATTTACTTACTCATCGCATGCTTGAGATACTGGAATTCGCTGAATATTTGCTTCTTGGCGAAGTTGAAGAACAGTTTTCTTCATTGTCTGAATCTGTGACATCTCAATATTAATCAAAAACTAGAAATTGCGGAACGCCGCGACATGTAGTTTATTAAACAATATTAATCAAACAACAAAAGAGTTGAGTTGTTATCAGCAAGACTTTACCGTGAATATTGTCTTCCTTTAAACGCAGACGTATATTTTTAATATATTGTAAATAATGAGAGTGACAATTTAAATATTTTGCACTCTCATTTTTTTTTACATTCGAAGCATATATTCTTTAAGTTGTTATACGAACCAGACGTTACCAACTATCTATAGTAATGACGGCCGAAACCATGATGCCGCATTACTAACCATTCTTGGATCAAACATGAAATCTTTCGAGAACTTATGATTACCGAAACCGTCTTTGGTGTCACGTGCCAAGCATAACTTCAATTATACCTGTCTTTTAAGACAAAAAAAATCTCGAAAAATGGTTTCACACATCGAAAGTATCATTTGTTGAAACATCTGATGATTCCTTGCCTTTTAACTTTCTAAATTATCATGTGACACATTTATATCTCATTTTACATAAGTCACTCAGCTGCACTGCGCATTCCTTGCAGTTTGCATAAATTATCAAACCATATATTTATTCTGTTTCATTTTCTCTGTCAGGTTGGGAATTACGTAAGCCGACGAATGAAATGAACAGTTTATGCAACTAAACTTTTCATATGGATTTAATTTTTGTCAACTGAATTTCAATTGCCAGTAAAATTTGACCGAAGCTTTTGCTCCTCTCCCGATAAGCCATCCAAACGCTATTCCACTGGCTCCTCATACTCCTAACTTTGCTTCGAAGTCCCAATTTCCTCTCTGAAATTTCAGGAAAAAATATTTAAGAAGTGTTAAGAGTCAGTTATCTAGGACTCCGGTTTGTTCTAGGCTTAATCATTCAAGGCTCCAAGTTAGTAAGAGTTGCGAGTCAAAGCAATGTATTGTCACCATTATACCCTTTTACTTACTTAAAAAAACTCAGTGCTGCAGCTGAAATTTCAAGCAAAGCGAAAAATTAGGCCATTATTATGATTATTTTGGGTAGCCAAAAAAATATTCATTAGTTATAATCCGGAATATCTAAACAAGAATTTAAGTATCTTCATGTACAGTTTTATTTAATAAGTTTCTGCTCCTGATGATTATTTTTTCAACCAATGAGGAGAAAGAACCAGGTTATTTACAGATGTAATTAACAGAAATTCAGTAAGATTAAAAAAACCAAAATTCAGTGAAGTAGGTTCTTCCGACTTTTACAAATACTTGTCTGCACGGTTCCTTGAAATTCTCAAATTTACATCGCGTGCCATTTCCATGCTCAGTTTTACGTATCTGTTGGGAATGGCATCACTAAGCCAACGAATCAAAAGCCAGATAGAGACTGACGTCATGGGACGCCAGAGGAAAACGAACAGTTCCGGTTTAGTTAGCTAAGAACGATGTTTGCATGATGTGGCTAGATAGATATTGCAGCTAGATAAATATTTTATATTCTTTTAACTTGTCTTTATGTGTAAATAAAGCTTTTTGCTTAAGTTTAAATGAAGTACTCCATTTATGACAAGATAGCTGTTAATTCATCGGGTAGATGACTTACGAATCCCTTCTGAGCTAGCCATTGTTCGAACGTAACGCCTTACGTAACATAACATTGTGGCGCCAAGACGTGGGGCGCGATAACAGCTAAAATAAATTGAAAATGGAGCTTACACAGCTGAAAACCGAAAGAAAATGTCTAAGAACTTCCTTTACCACATGTGCAAACAAAATTGATGCAGAACTGAAATCAGATATTCCTGATTTGAAGCTACTTTCGATTCTGGAACAACAGCTTAGAGACAAGTTTAATCGACTTGAAATTTGCCAAAAGGAAGTAACGTCACTAATTCTACAATCTAAAGAAGCTGAAAAGCTATATGAAGAAAATTTTATTTCGTCTGAGACTTATAGAGATAAATATTTTGAACTGTGTTCTCAAATCGAAAAGCTGTCGAAGAATCCTTTACCTACTGAATTACCAGAGAAGCGCAAATTTAAACTGCCGAAGATCGAACTAAGGAAATTCAACGGCGAAGCAAAAGAATTTTTGACGTTTTGGAGCCAGTTTTCGAAGATCCATGAAGATCCGACGATTCCAGATGAAGATAAATTCCAGTACCTCCTGCAAGCAGTTGTTCCACAGTCCAAAGCCGCACGGGTAGTGGAGAGCTTTCCGGCAACGGCGTCGAATTACCCGAAAGCAATCGCCCAGCTTCGAGAGAGGTTTGGAAGAGAAGACTTACTTGTACAGATATACGTCAGAGATCTTCTAAGCATGGTTATGCGTAATGCAAGCAGTGGACGTGTGAAGACGGATCTTCCCACTCTCTACGATGATTTAGAAACCAAGATTAGAGCTTTAGAAAGTCTTGGAAGAACGAAAGAGAAGTATGGTGATTTCTTAACGCCTTTAGTTGAATCCTGCCTGCCCGAAGAAATATTAATTGCTTGGGAGAGAAACAGAAATTTAAAAGAAGCACTTCAGCCTGATGACCGATGCCTTGAAAATTTGATGAATTTTCTGAAACGAGAAGTGAAAGGAGAAGAGATGGTCGTGTTAGCCCGCACTGGGTTTGGTTCTAATCATATTTCTAAGAAAAAGGATACACTAAATAAAAATTCAGTAAAGTGAATTCGAAATGGGTATTTAGTGGTATTGAAAAGGATAGTAAGAAATGTTTTTTAAGGTTGTGTGAGAAAGAAATAAACATGTTTTATTATGTTATTTATTTTACGTGGTATCTTGCTTTGAAAGATAAGTATGATTTTAAAGATTCTGAAAGAGAATGAAGAAAAGTGTATCCGCCACGTAATGAAGATTCTGAAGGAGATTAGGTAAGTTAGTATTTTTAATTATTTTTATGCATTGTTGGAAATGTAAGGTGGAAAGGAATTTGGTATTATTGGGAAAATTGTTATTAGCAATGATTTAGTTTAAAGTAATTAGGATTGTAAGGTAATTTTTATTAATTGAATGTATGTGCTCATGTATATTTTAAGTGGTGTTTTTGAATTTAATTATATTTTAATGAAATGATAGTTATTTTGTGAATTTTATACTTGTAGGAATTTGGTGTATGTTTAAGTTGAAATAAATGTGCATTGAAATAATTTAAATATTTGATAATAAATATTTGTAATGCTTCATGTATGAATTTCGTTGGTGACGTGTATAATGTAATAGATGATTTAGAGGTAAAAGTTTTTGGATATTTTATTTATTTTATATGTGGAAATGTTCATATTTGTAAAGGGTAAATACTTTTTCGCGATCATGTAATTTCATATATGTTCTTTTTACCGGGTTTAAAGATTCAGAAAACTGTCATGTATTTTCGTGAAATTTTTTTAATTTATGAGATAAAAGCAGTGTACATGGATATAGTGAAGAGTGTGCGCAATGCCATTTTTGTGCAATTCTGGGATGTTTTTTTAAGTAAAAATAAGTCGACGTGTACATGGTTCAGTGATATTTTAATGAAATGATAGTTATTTTGTGAATTTTATGCTTGTAGGAATTTGGTTTACGTTTAAGTTGAAATAAACGTGCATGGAAATAATTTAAATATTTGATACTAAATATTTGTAATGCTTCATGTATGAATTCGTTGGTGACGTGTATAATGTAATAGATGATTTAGAGGTAAAAGTTTTTGGATATTTTATTTATTTTATATGTGGAAATGTTCATATTTGTAAAGGGTAAATACTTTTTCGCGATCAGGTAATTTCATATATGTTCTTTTTACCGGGTTTAAAGATTGAGAAAACTGTCATGTATTTTCGTGAAATTTTTCGAATTTATGAGAAAAAAGCAGTGTACATGGATATAGTGAAGAGTGTGCGCAATGCCATTTTTGTGCAATTCTGGGATGTTTTTTTTAAGTAAAAATAAGTCGGCGTGTACATGGTTTATGTGTATGTGTTATTTTGAAAAACGCGTAAGGTGTATGGTATTGTGCACTTTTTCCGAATTTTGCAGTGAATATTTGTCATGATTAAGCAGTTTTGTTTGATAAAATTTCTAGCATAAGTGTAATTCGGCTAGTAGATTGTTGGAAGAAGTGTTCAGTAGATAAGAAGAAAAGAAACATGTCTTTACTTCGTGAAGACAAAATGGCGGCGGGGGAAAAAAAATGGAGGGTTGCTGTAGGGGAGTTGGTCGCCAAATTTTTGCCAAAAAATCGCCAAGTTACCGTAATGTAAAGATCAACCAAAATAACACTTATTATTTTAATTTTTAAACAGTAAAATTCTTACTAATAATCTTAAACATGCATTAAAATTTTCAGCACCACAGGAATAAACACCATATGAATTCACATTATATTCAACAAAACACTGAGAGCAAAATAATACTTAATAATTATCCTAATTACATAGTAATCACTGAACTTACATTTAAGACTTTTAAAAATAATATAAGGCTGATTTACAGTTTGACTTCCCCCTTAATAAAGCTGCAATCTGTTTAAAGTCCCTTCCCTTCTGCTACATTTGCCAGCATGCAAAAATAAAGAAGGAGAATAATTTATAGGTACCTGCTCATTAAAGCATACAAATTTGAAAAAAGTGCTGTTTAAAGAAAAGAACATTTCTTAATGCTATTTGTTATTTAATTCATGTAAAACAGATATAATATAGTTATTTAAGTTATTAAACCTACTCATATATATATTTTTTTAATAAATTTCATCATATGTGTAAGTTTAAAAAAAAAAAAAAAAAAAAACCTACAAGATGCAGCATACTACCCTTTATCCTGAGCTGCATAACTATGCTTTATTCTAAAAACATTACTTTCAATCTAACATCTGTGGTCATATAGCAGTTTTTTAAGTTACTAAACGAATTTCTGAGAATTTTTTTCGGTCAAAAGTGAAAGGGCGGATACAGCAGTCGTGCATTTTGCTTTAATTAAACAATTCAAAAATAGATTTTTTAAGTTTTTCATTAGTTTTGGCGAAGTTTCACGTAGCAACGTTAAGCGATTTCTTTAATATTCTTTTCTATTTTAGCCTCTTTTTAGTTATATCCAACATTCTCTAATTTTTAATTTTATTGCAGACTCCGGTACCACCAGCTTAAAAAAATCACAAGAGAAAAATGAATGACATATAAGAAGCCTGCGGCATTCAAACCTCATACTTCTATTCAGAAAAAAAAAAAGCATTATTTAGTTTATACGAAAAAAGAATCGATATTAAAGTTTTATTCAGGAAAATATTTACTTACTCATCGCATGCTTGAGATACTGGAATTCGCTGAATATTTGCTTCTTGGCGAAGTTGAAGAACAGTTTTCTTCATTGTCTGAATCTGTGACATCTCAATATTAATCAAAAACTAGAAATTGCGGAACGCCGCGACATGTAGTTTATTAAACAATATTAATCAAACAACAAAAGAGTTGAGTTGTTATCAGCAAGACTTTACCGTGAATATTGTCTTCCTTTAAACGCAGACGTATATTTTTAATATATTGTAAATAATGAGAGTGACAATTTAAATATTTTGCACTCTCATTTTTTTTTACATTCGAAGCATATATTCTTTAAGTTGTTATACGAACCAGACGTTACCAACTATCTATAGTAATGACGGCCGAAACCATGATGCCGCATTACTAACCATTCTTGGATCAAACATGAAATCTTTCGAGAACTTATGATTACCGAAACCGTCTTTGGTGTCACGTGCCAAGCATAACTTCAATTATACCTGTCTTTTAAGACAAAAAAAATCTCGAAAAATGGTTTCACACATCGAAAGTATCATTTGTTGAAACATCTGATGATTCCTTGCCTTTTAACTTTCTAAATTATCATGTGACACATTTATATCTCATTTTACATAAGTCACTCAGCTGCACTGCGCATTCCTTGCAGTTTGCATAAATTATCAAACCATATATTTATTCTGTTTCATTTTCTCTGTCAGGTTGGGAATTACGTAAGCCGACGAATGAAATGAACAGTTTATGCAACTAAACTTTTCATATGGATTTAATTTTTGTCAACTGAATTTCAATTGCCAGTAAAATTTGACCGAAGCTTTTGCTCCTCTCCCGATAAGCCATCCAAACGCTATTCCACTGGCTCCTCATACTCCTAACTTTGCTTCGAAGTCCCAATTTCCTCTCTGAAATTTCAGGAAAAAATATTTAAGAAGTGTTAAGAGTCAGTTATCTAGGACTCCGGTTTGTTCTAGGCTTAATCATTCAAGGCTCCAAGTTAGTAAGAGTTGCGAGTCAAAGCAATGTATTGTCACCATTATACCCTTTTACTTACTTAAAAAAACTCAGTGCTGCAGCTGAAATTTCAAGCAAAGCGAAAAATTAGGCCATTATTATGATTATTTTGGGTAGCCAAAAAAATATTCATTAGTTATAATCCGGAATATCTAAACAAGAATTTAAGTATCTTCATGTACAGTTTTATTTAATAAGTTTCTGCTCCTGATGATTATTTTTTCAACCAATGAGGAGAAAGAACCAGGTTATTTACAGATGTAATTAACAGAAATTCAGTAAGATTAAAAAAACCAAAATTCAGTGAAGTAGGTTCTTCCGACTTTTACAAATACTTGTCTGCACGGTTCCTTGAAATTCTCAAATTTACATCGCGTGCCATTTCCATGCTCAGTTTTACGTATCTGTTGGGAATGGCATCACTAAGCCAACGAATCAAAAGCCAGATAGAGACTGACGTCATGGGACGCCAGAGGAAAACGAACAGTTCCGGTTTAGTTAGCTAAGAACGATGTTTGCATGATGTGGCTAGATAGATATTGCAGCTAGATAAATATTTTATATTCTTTTAACTTGTCTTTATGTGTAAATAAAGCTTTTTGCTTAAGTTTAAATGAAGTACTCCATTTATGACAAGATAGCTGTTAATTCATCGGGTAGATGACTTACGAATCCCTTCTGAGCTAGCCATTGTTCGAACGTAACGCCTTACGTAACATAACATTGTGGCGCCAAGACGTGGGGCGCGATAACAGCTAAAATAAATTGAAAATGGAGCTTACACAGCTGAAAACCGAAAGAAAATGTCTAAGAACTTCCTTTACCACATGTGCAAACAAAATTGATGCAGAACTGAAATCAGATATTCCTGATTTGAAGCTACTTTCGATTCTGGAACAACAGCTTAGAGACAAGTTTAATCGACTTGAAATTTGCCAAAAGGAAGTAACGTCACTAATTCTACAATCTAAAGAAGCTGAAAAGCTATATGAAGAAAATTTTATTTCGTCTGAGACTTATAGAGATAAATATTTTGAACTGTGTTCTCAAATCGAAAAGCTGTCGAAGAATCCTTTACCTACTGAATTACCAGAGAAGCGCAAATTTAAACTGCCGAAGATCGAACTAAGGAAATTCAACGGCGAAGCAAAAGAATTTTTGACGTTTTGGAGCCAGTTTTCGAAGATCCATGAAGATCCGACGATTCCAGATGAAGATAAATTCCAGTACCTCCTGCAAGCAGTTGTTCCACAGTCCAAAGCCGCACGGGTAGTGGAGAGCTTTCCGGCAACGGCGTCGAATTACCCGAAAGCAATCGCCCAGCTTCGAGAGAGGTTTGGAAGAGAAGACTTACTTGTACAGATATACGTCAGAGATCTTCTAAGCATGGTTATGCGTAATGCAAGCAGTGGACGTGTGAAGACGGATCTTCCCACTCTCTACGATGATTTAGAAACCAAGATTAGAGCTTTAGAAAGTCTTGGAAGAACGAAAGAGAAGTATGGTGATTTCTTAACGCCTTTAGTTGAATCCTGCCTGCCCGAAGAAATATTAATTGCTTGGGAGAGAAACAGAAATTTAAAAGAAGCACTTCAGCCTGATGACCGATGCCTTGAAAATTTGATGAATTTTCTGAAACGAGAAGTGAAAGGAGAAGAGATGGTCGTGTTAGCCCGCACTGGGTTTGGTTCTAATCATATTTCTAAGAAAAAGGATACACTAAATAAAAATTCAGTAAAGTGAATTCGAAATGGGTATTTAGTGGTATTGAAAAGGATAGTAAGAAATGTTTTTTAAGGTTGTGTGAGAAAGAAATAAACATGTTTTATTATGTTATTTATTTTACGTGGTATCTTGCTTTGAAAGATAAGTATGATTTTAAAGATTCTGAAAGAGAATGAAGAAAAGTGTATCCGCCACGTAATGAAGATTCTGAAGGAGATTAGGTAAGTTAGTATTTTTAATTATTTTTATGCATTGTTGGAAATGTAAGGTGGAAAGGAATTTGGTATTATTGGGAAAATTGTTATTAGCAATGATTTAGTTTAAAGTAATTAGGATTGTAAGGTAATTTTTATTAATTGAATGTATGTGCTCATGTATATTTTAAGTGGTGTTTTTGAATTTAATTATATTTTAATGAAATGATAGTTATTTTGTGAATTTTATACTTGTAGGAATTTGGTGTATGTTTAAGTTGAAATAAATGTGCATTGAAATAATTTAAATATTTGATAATAAATATTTGTAATGCTTCATGTATGAATTTCGTTGGTGACGTGTATAATGTAATAGATGATTTAGAGGTAAAAGTTTTTGGATATTTTATTTATTTTATATGTGGAAATGTTCATATTTGTAAAGGGTAAATACTTTTTCGCGATCATGTAATTTCATATATGTTCTTTTTACCGGGTTTAAAGATTCAGAAAACTGTCATGTATTTTCGTGAAATTTTTTTAATTTATGAGATAAAAGCAGTGTACATGGATATAGTGAAGAGTGTGCGCAATGCCATTTTTGTGCAATTCTGGGATGTTTTTTTAAGTAAAAATAAGTCGACGTGTACATGGTTCAGTGATATTTTAATGAAATGATAGTTATTTTGTGAATTTTATGCTTGTAGGAATTTGGTTTACGTTTAAGTTGAAATAAACGTGCATGGAAATAATTTAAATATTTGATACTAAATATTTGTAATGCTTCATGTATGAATTCGTTGGTGACGTGTATAATGTAATAGATGATTTAGAGGTAAAAGTTTTTGGATATTTTATTTATTTTATATGTGGAAATGTTCATATTTGTAAAGGGTAAATACTTTTTCGCGATCAGGTAATTTCATATATGTTCTTTTTACCGGGTTTAAAGATTGAGAAAACTGTCATGTATTTTCGTGAAATTTTTCGAATTTATGAGAAAAAAGCAGTGTACATGGATATAGTGAAGAGTGTGCGCAATGCCATTTTTGTGCAATTCTGGGATGTTTTTTTTAAGTAAAAATAAGTCGGCGTGTACATGGTTTATGTGTATGTGTTATTTTGAAAAACGCGTAAGGTGTATGGTATTGTGCACTTTTTCCGAATTTTGCAGTGAATATTTGTCATGATTAAGCAGTTTTGTTTGATAAAATTTCTAGCATAAGTGTAATTCGGCTAGTAGATTGTTGGAAGAAGTGTTCAGTAGATAAGAAGAAAAGAAACATGTCTTTACTTCGTGAAGACAAAATGGCGGCGGGGGAAAAAAAATGGAGGGTTGCTGTAGGGGAGTTGGTCGCCAAATTTTTGCCAAAAAATCGCCAAGTTACCGTAATGTAAAGATCAACCAAAATAACACTTATTATTTTAATTTTTAAACAGTAAAATTCTTACTAATAATCTTAAACATGCATTAAAATTTTCAGCACCACAGGAATAAACACCATATGAATTCACATTATATTCAACAAAACACTGAGAGCAAAATAATACTTAATAATTATCCTAATTACATAGTAATCACTGAACTTACATTTAAGACTTTTAAAAATAATATAAGGCTGATTTACAGTTTGACTTCCCCCTTAATAAAGCTGCAATCTGTTTAAAGTCCCTTCCCTTCTGCTACATTTGCCAGCATGCAAAAATAAAGAAGGAGAATAATTTATAGGTACCTGCTCATTAAAGCATACAAATTTGAAAAAAGTGCTGTTTAAAGAAAAGAACATTTCTTAATGCTATTTGTTATTTAATTCATGTAAAACAGATATAATATAGTTATTTAAGTTATTAAACCTACTCATATATATATTTTTTTAATAAATTTCATCATATGTGTAAGTTTAAAAAAAAAAAAAAAAAAAAACCTACAAGATGCAGCATACTACCCTTTATCCTGAGCTGCATAACTATGCTTTATTCTAAAAACATTACTTTCAATCTAACATCTGTGGTCATATAGCAGTTTTTTAAGTTACTAAACGAATTTCTGAGAATTTTTTTCGGTCAAAAGTGAAAGGGCGGATACAGCAGTCGTGCATTTTGCTTTAATTAAACAATTCAAAAATAGATTTTTTAAGTTTTTCATTAGTTTTGGCGAAGTTTCACGTAGCAACGTTAAGCGATTTCTTTAATATTCTTTTCTATTTTAGCCTCTTTTTAGTTATATCCAACATTCTCTAATTTTTAATTTTATTGCAGACTCCGGTACCACCAGCTTAAAAAAATCACAAGAGAAAAATGAATGACATATAAGAAGCCTGCGGCATTCAAACCTCATACTTCTATTCAGAAAAAAAAAAAGCATTATTTAGTTTATACGAAAAAAGAATCGATATTAAAGTTTTATTCAGGAAAATATTTACTTACTCATCGCATGCTTGAGATACTGGAATTCGCTGAATATTTGCTTCTTGGCGAAGTTGAAGAACAGTTTTCTTCATTGTCTGAATCTGTGACATCTCAATATTAATCAAAAACTAGAAATTGCGGAACGCCGCGACATGTAGTTTATTAAACAATATTAATCAAACAACAAAAGAGTTGAGTTGTTATCAGCAAGACTTTACCGTGAATATTGTCTTCCTTTAAACGCAGACGTATATTTTTAATATATTGTAAATAATGAGAGTGACAATTTAAATATTTTGCACTCTCATTTTTTTTTACATTCGAAGCATATATTCTTTAAGTTGTTATACGAACCAGACGTTACCAACTATCTATAGTAATGACGGCCGAAACCATGATGCCGCATTACTAACCATTCTTGGATCAAACATGAAATCTTTCGAGAACTTATGATTACCGAAACCGTCTTTGGTGTCACGTGCCAAGCATAACTTCAATTATACCTGTCTTTTAAGACAAAAAAAATCTCGAAAAATGGTTTCACACATCGAAAGTATCATTTGTTGAAACATCTGATGATTCCTTGCCTTTTAACTTTCTAAATTATCATGTGACACATTTATATCTCATTTTACATAAGTCACTCAGCTGCACTGCGCATTCCTTGCAGTTTGCATAAATTATCAAACCATATATTTATTCTGTTTCATTTTCTCTGTCAGGTTGGGAATTACGTAAGCCGACGAATGAAATGAACAGTTTATGCAACTAAACTTTTCATATGGATTTAATTTTTGTCAACTGAATTTCAATTGCCAGTAAAATTTGACCGAAGCTTTTGCTCCTCTCCCGATAAGCCATCCAAACGCTATTCCACTGGCTCCTCATACTCCTAACTTTGCTTCGAAGTCCCAATTTCCTCTCTGAAATTTCAGGAAAAAATATTTAAGAAGTGTTAAGAGTCAGTTATCTAGGACTCCGGTTTGTTCTAGGCTTAATCATTCAAGGCTCCAAGTTAGTAAGAGTTGCGAGTCAAAGCAATGTATTGTCACCATTATACCCTTTTACTTACTTAAAAAAACTCAGTGCTGCAGCTGAAATTTCAAGCAAAGCGAAAAATTAGGCCATTATTATGATTATTTTGGGTAGCCAAAAAAATATTCATTAGTTATAATCCGGAATATCTAAACAAGAATTTAAGTATCTTCATGTACAGTTTTATTTAATAAGTTTCTGCTCCTGATGATTATTTTTTCAACCAATGAGGAGAAAGAACCAGGTTATTTACAGATGTAATTAACAGAAATTCAGTAAGATTAAAAAAACCAAAATTCAGTGAAGTAGGTTCTTCCGACTTTTACAAATACTTGTCTGCACGGTTCCTTGAAATTCTCAAATTTACATCGCGTGCCATTTCCATGCTCAGTTTTACGTATCTGTTGGGAATGGCATCACTAAGCCAACGAATCAAAAGCCAGATAGAGACTGACGTCATGGGACGCCAGAGGAAAACGAACAGTTCCGGTTTAGTTAGCTAAGAACGATGTTTGCATGATGTGGCTAGATAGATATTGCAGCTAGATAAATATTTTATATTCTTTTAACTTGTCTTTATGTGTAAATAAAGCTTTTTGCTTAAGTTTAAATGAAGTACTCCATTTATGACAAGATAGCTGTTAATTCATCGGGTAGATGACTTACGAATCCCTTCTGAGCTAGCCATTGTTCGAACGTAACGCCTTACGTAACATAACATTGTGGCGCCAAGACGTGGGGCGCGATAACAGCTAAAATAAATTGAAAATGGAGCTTACACAGCTGAAAACCGAAAGAAAATGTCTAAGAACTTCCTTTACCACATGTGCAAACAAAATTGATGCAGAACTGAAATCAGATATTCCTGATTTGAAGCTACTTTCGATTCTGGAACAACAGCTTAGAGACAAGTTTAATCGACTTGAAATTTGCCAAAAGGAAGTAACGTCACTAATTCTACAATCTAAAGAAGCTGAAAAGCTATATGAAGAAAATTTTATTTCGTCTGAGACTTATAGAGATAAATATTTTGAACTGTGTTCTCAAATCGAAAAGCTGTCGAAGAATCCTTTACCTACTGAATTACCAGAGAAGCGCAAATTTAAACTGCCGAAGATCGAACTAAGGAAATTCAACGGCGAAGCAAAAGAATTTTTGACGTTTTGGAGCCAGTTTTCGAAGATCCATGAAGATCCGACGATTCCAGATGAAGATAAATTCCAGTACCTCCTGCAAGCAGTTGTTCCACAGTCCAAAGCCGCACGGGTAGTGGAGAGCTTTCCGGCAACGGCGTCGAATTACCCGAAAGCAATCGCCCAGCTTCGAGAGAGGTTTGGAAGAGAAGACTTACTTGTACAGATATACGTCAGAGATCTTCTAAGCATGGTTATGCGTAATGCAAGCAGTGGACGTGTGAAGACGGATCTTCCCACTCTCTACGATGATTTAGAAACCAAGATTAGAGCTTTAGAAAGTCTTGGAAGAACGAAAGAGAAGTATGGTGATTTCTTAACGCCTTTAGTTGAATCCTGCCTGCCCGAAGAAATATTAATTGCTTGGGAGAGAAACAGAAATTTAAAAGAAGCACTTCAGCCTGATGACCGATGCCTTGAAAATTTGATGAATTTTCTGAAACGAGAAGTGAAAGGAGAAGAGATGGTCGTGTTAGCCCGCACTGGGTTTGGTTCTAATCATATTTCTAAGAAAAAGGATACACTAAATAAAAATTCAGATTCTGCCACCGCAGCTGCGTTAGTAAGTACATCAAATTCTGAGAGCCCAGGTAAGCGCAATTTTAACTGTCTCTTTTGTGAAAAACGGCACCCAACTAAAGAATGTTTTTCTGCTAGAAATATGACATTAGAAGCTAAGAAAAATATATTAATTAAAAGAGGGGCCTGTTTTGGATGTTTCAGATTTGGACACACTTTTAAAACATGTCGAGTAAAAAATTCTTGCATGTACTGTAATAAACATCACCATTCTTTAATGTGTCCCGATCGCCAAGAAAAAAGCGCGAATGAAAAGTCTAAAAGGGACGTAACTGAAACCAGTACATTAACTAATAACTGTAAAATAGAAAATGTTTATTTAATGACTCTAATAGTTAAAATTAAATTTAAGAATGTTGAGCTTAAAGTACGCACATTACTGGATACAGGTTCTCAGCATTCGTATGTCAGTAAAAAATTAGTAGAGAATTTAAATTTAAAACCATTAAGGCAAATTAAATTGAAGCATTCGTTATTCGGTGGAAGAGAAACGCGAACGCAGATTCACGATGTTCATAATTTGTTGATTTCGGCATTAGATGAAACTTTCTCCTTTCAAATCGAAGCACTTTCCGAGAGCAAAATTTGTGGCACAGTGCCAAAAGTGAACGATAGTAAAATTCTTAATGAACTGAAAGATAGAGGCGTCAGTTTGTCTGATTTGGGTTCTTCTGATCGTGAGATCGGTCTGCTTTTGGGAGCAGATATTGTGGGCGGTTTATTTACTAATAAATCTGTTCGGTTGGAGTCAGGGTTATTTTTGATTGACACTTGTTTGGGACATGTGTTAACTGGGAAGCATGAGTCATTTGGAGATAGCAATGATGATACTGTTTTGAATGCAATTTCGTTGTATGTTAGTAATTATTCGATAAAAGATTTATGGTCTTTAGAATCCATAGGTATTTCAGATCCCATTGAAAATAATAGAAAGAATTTAGAACATTCTAGAGTTTTGGAAGAGTTTAAAAATAATGTGAAAATTCTTTCAGACGGTAGATATGAACTTTGTTTACCTTTTGAATCTGATGTGGCCGATTTGCCGACAAATAAAGATTTAACTTGGAAGCGGCATAAAAGGATGTGCCAGCGAGCACAAGATAAAACATTTTTAGAAGAATATACTACGATTTTCCGGGAATGGGAGAAATTGAATATAATTGAAAAGGTAACTGATAATGCTGAGACGGGACATTTTTTACCTCATCGGCCATTAATTAAGGACAGTACCACTACAAAAATCAGACCTGTCTTTGACGCGTCAGCCCGAGAAAGTGGTAAATGCTCTTTGAATGAGCTTTTGTATAAGGGTCCGAACTTACTAGAAATAATTCCAGAGATACTTGATAGGTTTCGAATTCATCCAATAGGATTATCTTCAGATATTGAGAAAGCATTTCTGATGCTAAGTATAGCCCCTCAACATAGAGATTTCTTGCGGTTTTTTTATCCGTCCGAGAGTGAACAGATTGTTTACCGACATCGCAGAGTAGTATTTGGGTTAAAGTCGAGTCCATTTTTATTGGCAGCCTCAATTACACATTTATTAGATAATGTACCATCTGAATTTGATGCTATAGCACAAAAACTGAAACATTCTTTTTACGTAGATAATTGTGTTTCTGGTGTTGCAAATATTGAGGAGCAGGAAGATTTTATTGTAAATGCAAAAGATATTTTGTCACGGGGTTGCTTTAATTTAAGAAACTGGGAGAGTAATGTAAAATGTAAGTATGTTTTTAATAGTACTGGTGTCACGAAAGTATTGGGAATTTTGTGGGATCTTGATAAGGACACTCTTAAGTGTAATTTAAACTTTAATCTTGTAAGTGAAGATCAGAATTTTACTAAGAGAAGCATTTTAGCTACAGTTCACAAAATATTTGATCCAATAGGTCTGTTGAGTCCTGCAATCTTACCACCTAAGCTTTTACTGCAGGAAACGTGGAATTTAAATCTAAAATGGGATACTCCTTTACCAGATAGTATTCAAATGTCTTTTAAAAGATGGTTTAGAGAAATAGATGCATTAAAAGATATCGAAATCTCACGTTATGTTGAAATAAATGATTCCACTGAGATGCATGTTTTCGTAGATGCGTGCAAAGAGGCATATGCCACCTGTATTTTTTTAGAACGAGAACCTCTCAAGGGGTAAAAATTTACTTTGTTAGAGCAAAAACCAGAGTTGCACCTTTGAAGAAAGTAACGATCCCTAGGTTAGAGTTAATGGCTTGCTGCATTGGTGCCAGGTTGGCATATTCAGTGAAGCAGGCTTTAAATACCCATGAGATTAAAACAATATTTTGGAGCGACTCTAGGGTAGCTTTATACTGGTTAAAAGAACGTGGTGATTGGACAGTTTTTGTCTCGAACAGAGTAAAAGAAATAAATAATCTGTTTCCTAATAATGAATGGCGACATGTGCCAGGGAAAATGAATCCCGCTGATCTGATTTCGCGAGGGTGTTCCCCCAAGAAATTGTTAGAATCCTGCTGGTGGAAAGGCCCGGCATGGTTGTTGCAAGCAAGAGACAACTGGCCTGACACCGAAATATTGATAACGGAAACACCCGAAATAACACTTGAAAGGAGAAAGGTTAGGTTATGTAATATTAATTTGTTGGAAGAGAGAGTCCCGTGGTATGCCATTAAATTCTCAAATTTCCATTCAATAGTTAGAATGGTTGCATGGATATTGAGATTTATCAGTAATGTAAGATCGCATCATGATACTAGACGGGGGGGGGGGAGAACTTCTAACGCAGGAGATTGAAAATGCTGAAATTCTGCTTATTCGTAATGTGCAAGCTCAATTTTTTCCAAGTGAAACCTCTTTTCGAAACTTGTGTGTTTTCAAAGATGCGAACGGAATTATCAGAGTTAAAACTCGAATTACTGAACGCATAGATAAGCCTTTCTTCATTTCACCTATTCTTCTTCCTGATAAATGTATCTTTACTCAAAGACTGATTGAATATTTTCACCGAGAAAACTGTCATGCTGGAACCCAGATATTGCTAAGTATATTGCGTGAAAAGTACTTTATTACAAGAGGAAGAAGAGCGATACGTAGTGTTCTGAAAGACTGTATTAAATGTCGACGATACAGAACTAAATCTCATCATTCAAAAATTTCTGGGTCACCCCGATCTCCGGACCCCACTGATGTTTCCGATGTATGTGACAGTTCTAAGACTATAAAGACCCGAGCGGGTAGAACTGTCAAGATGCCACTAAGACTGAACTTGATAGACTTGAATGTTTTGAGTAGCTATCCAGCAACTCAAAGGGGGGAGGATGTTGGGAATGGCATCACTAAGCCAACGAATCAAAAGCCAGATAGAGACTGACGTCATGGGACGCCAGAGGAAAACGAACAGTTCCGGTTTAGTTAGCTAAGAACGATGTTTGCATGATGTGGCTAGATAGATATTGCAGCTAGATAAATATTTTATATTCTTTTAACTTGTCTTTATGTGTAAATAAAGCTTTTTGCTTAAGTTTAAATGAAGTACTCCATTTATGACAAGATAGCTGTTAATTCATCGGGTAGATGACTTACGAATCCCTTCTGAGCTAGCCATTGTTCGAACGTAACGCCTTACGTAATAGTATCAGTCTGAAAACCTTTTCTCATTTATAAAATACTTCCTTTTTACTTCGTACAAGGAAGTAAAAAGAACATATTTTCAGCGACATGCAGTTCAACAGACATTGTTCTGGGTATCGCTAGCGCGAGCAGTAAGACACTAAACATCAAAAACTGGTTGCACTGAAAATATTTCGGCAAAGAAACAATATCTATCAACTATCAGGATTACCTCACGATCTTTTTATTTGTAAGATCATATTTTGTGTATTTACTGACATTTTGAATGCATCAATAAGCCCGAAAATGCCATTTTTCTCTCGTGACTCGCACTATTGTACACAGCTGACTATTTTGGACCATTTCAGACAAGTTTCACATGTGTGCTCTGGGTTTGTGTCTTATCTTTATTTATTAAATATCATGTTCTTTGCACTTAAAGCACAAAATTCAGTTCAATAGCAATGTAGCAAAATAATTTTAAAATGAGCCTATCTTTAGAATTTCCGAAACACAGTTCCGCTCCCTGCAGAGTTCACCCCCTTCCCCGTAGAGTATTGCCATTGCTATCTTTGAAATCCTTGAGTTTGTTAATCAAAAATTCGTTAAAGTTTTACAAAATATGAAATCGATAATAAAACCAATTCCAAATTTCAAATTTGCTCTTCCACATGCCTATATTCGTAGGAGGATTACGTCATTCAAAATTCGATGGCTCTATGTACCATTCTTTTATCACAATGCGAGAAATGTACATACATTTATGGAGATTTTTCAATTTTTAATTTCTTTAAATATAACACAGGACGATAATACTTTGTGGCAACAGTTTGAGAAGTGGATCGCCGTTTGTAGTGAATCGACGTAAAATGGCAAAACGAAAACAAATCAATGAAAATTTATCACATATGAAAAAAGTTACAATGATGTAAGCAGCATCCCTTAATACAAATATTAATTAGCCTAACAAATAAATTAACCAACTTCCCGTTGCCTTCTCTCGACAAACGTCCAGTTTCCATTAAATTTACAAACTACGCTGAATTATCGCCTTCATTTCCCCGAGTGGCAACAGTGCTGATTAATGAGAGAAAATTATCAATTTGATGCGATTTCATTAAAAATCATAAAAAATAATAATAATAAAAAAAAATAAATAAAAGAAATCTCATTCGAATTTTGAAAAAATCCCATCGATGTGCACTGGCTTTTGCTGTCTACCTATGTACCAAAGTTTCGTAGCTCTAGGTCTATTAGCTCACGCGCAGCACGAACGAAAGGTTCACACACACCACACAGACAGACTGCAATGTATAATATATGTATATATAATGTATAATATCTTTTATTATATGTAGAGATTGTACGGGTACTGCAATGTATAATAAATTGTAGCAGTATATCTGCGCTGAATTTTGCAAGTATATCTGAGACTGAAGTGTGAAAATTACTAGTTCCTTAAATTTTCGAATATAGGGCATTTCGAAAATATAGAAAATCAATTAATCTCGTTTATACTGTTTGATCATTAATTTAATGATGGCGAGAATTTTCGCAATTGTGCTCTCAGATTTGGGGAAATGTTTTAAAACTTTGTGAATATCAAAACGTTTAGCTAAGCTTTCAATTTTTAAATTCACTAATTTAAGTTATTTTTCTATTATCTTAACCTTTTGATTGTAATTTTAAAACTATTTTCCATATTTAAATAATTGAATCATTAGAGTTAACATACAAAACTTGCTACAAAATAATTTTGATCCCAAACCGTCCATCGTTTTTCCATACAGCTCCGGCAATTCTAAGTTTAGAAATTAAAAGGTATTACGGTTCATTTTGAATGGAAGGCATGATAATCTCAGTTAATGATATTGTTTGAAATTAGATCAATTTCTTTACTTATTTAATAACTTCGGACGAATGGTAATATATTCAGCAGAGAAAACCTTTTTAATTAACAACGAACTATTTTATTTAGCATTCTAAACATATCAAAAAGAATAACATCCCATGCGTTACCACGCTCAAAGTAATATGTAAACAACATCACTGTTGCCACAAAAAATCTACATTATAATGAACATAATTAATTATTGTTTATTAACTGAGTCCGTGCACGTTCCTGAACAGATATTGATACTATGACTAGAATTTGACTAGTTCGTAGATGATTAATTATATACCATCTTAAATATATAATGCATAATCTACTTGCGCATTAGTTACCATTTATATCATTACTAAACATCTCATAATGTTAGAATAAATTAATATCACTTTTGCATAACTCGGCAACATCAAAAAACAAACGAGCGCCAAACGATATATATTGGCGAGAATGGATTCTGCTCATGTTGTTCAGATGCAGTTCAGATGCTTAAAAACTTTTGTGCTAACCATTGTACATGTGCTTCATTCTGCATGAAACACATGAGAATTCTTTTATGGAATATACCCCTGATAATATTGCCTAATGCGTAAGCCTGAAGCTATTTAAAACGTATAAATGAATTTCTTGTAAGTTCTTTATTTCAACACTTCGATTTAAATGTTTGTAAAGACTGTTAACTTTTATTTGTATTCTATTTGAGTTAAAGAAACTCTCTAACTTGTTAAATAAAGATTCCATAGTTATTCTAATATATTCTTTAATGAAACTGTGAGAAATAGAGGATATACTCAACGCCTTAACTGCGTTTAATGTACGACATATGAGATAACTATTTTTTTTTTTTTTTTTGGAAACGTCGGTATAAATTCTATGCCATGACTCTTTAAAAAAATGATGGAATAAACAACATGATCATGTATCGATGGAATAAACAACATGATTATTGGCGTAAATACTAGACGAAAAAATTTCACAAAAGAAGAACCTCAGCGTGTAAATAACCTGAAATATCTTATATTTTCTGAAGTTGTTGGTAGATGGCGCCACAAGTCTTAAAGCAATCCGGTGAGAGTGAATTTAAAAAAGCTAAAAATATATAGGAGTTCAGTTTTTTAACCTTGTAATTTTATAATTTCTCTGTGAAGAAGCAGTGGAAAAAAATTACGTAGCAGACATTTTTATAATTCTGACTGGGCTACATGAACTCATTTGAAAATGATAATATAGTAATATTTCTTAAAGAAGAGGAAAACTACTCGAAAGCATTATAAAGTAAAACATGTTGATAAAATCAATATATATATATACATATAATCTGCATAAAATTTATTGAATGTTTAAAAACATGTTATAAAAAAATAAAATGTTAAACAACTCACACAGAGAGTTTCGCTTTGCTGTAAATAAAATTACTGATTGCACAGGGCTTAATTTCTAAAATTAGAAGTGCGGGAGCCCTATGGAAGACCGTCAGCAAAGAGGAACAATAGTACATAAATAAATAAAATGACTGTTAAAATCATTAATAATTTAAAAATTAAATAATAAAATTAATTATTATATAATTAATATTTATCAATTATTATTTAATTACTAATAATTGTTTAATTCAATAAAAAATAATTTATTGGTATTTATTTTAATAATTAAAGGTTAAGATAATAAAATGTAAAGGGATAAACTAAAATTTAATGAGTTTTTTAATATAATTTTATTGAAAAAAATAACATTTTTCAAGATCAAATTTCTATTGAAATTATTGTTCAGTTGCATAAAAGAAGTGTCTGAGCTATCTTATTTAGGGCTCCGCCTAGAATTATGATTTATCCCAAAAACTAAGAATTACCGAAGCCGGGGGGCTTCGGCGCAATTTAAGCTCTGAGATTGCATTAAAAAAAAAATTGCACTTTTTTTCCAAGCTCATTTTAAAATATTCCCAAGACTGCCGTTATTTATAAAAGTCGCCAAATGATTCAGATATCCATGAGAATACAAATTACTTTTCAGGGCTGTCTCACATATATAATCATGCTCTATTCCAGACTAACAGGGTTGGGTTGCATGGGCGTTTTTGTAGTTTTCTCACATGTAACGTGGATACGAGTCAATTTTCCGTATAAAATCCTCCACGAAAGAAAAAATTTCCACTTGAACTTTTCTAGAGAAGTAAACACCTTTATAATTAGAATGTATATTTGTAATTCTAATATGTGCAGGCACTATTTACCAAGAGAAAGAACGAAAATCTCATTGAAAAGTGTATAATAAAATGTTCTCTTTTTGCACAGCTCATCTACAAAGTTTTAGAACATCTTTTTAAAACTAATTCTGGCAAATTTATTAAAGAATAATAGACGACATTTATTTCGATGGCATCTCAGCTTGCTTTTGTCAAAAATCATCTGCTTACGGAGAGAAAAATTTATGCAGTTAATAGTTTACTTTCGTCCAGCGAACATGGATTCGAAAACAAGGTAAAGAATGTTGCAAATTTTCATCGTAAGAGGAGGCTGTTGCGGCTAAAGAGAATATTCTATGTGTTTACATTACGCAACAGTTGTGTTGTTGGTGTATTAATGTGACATAACTTCTTGATGTTTTGCATAAAATGTAAAACGGCAATGCAGTCGGTAAAATTTATTCGCACCAAAAAAAGATTTATCAATAAACCACCGGTGTCAAGTCGCTTGTCGTATTCAAATAATCAAGTATTGCAGTCGCCTTTCAAAATTCGAAACAAAGAACAACAATAAAGTTTTGCTGTAAAAGGGAAAAAACAGCAACGGAGACATTTGATGTGTTGTGTAAAGCATATGGAGATCAAGCAAAATCCAGTGTTTTTGTTAATATGGGCGATGTCGTGGTTTTCTATGCAGTCTAAAAGTGATGAACACGAGGTTCGGTTATTGCAGCGAAAACGATTATCACGAACAAAAGTTCGATTATTGCTGCCAAAAAAAAAAAAAAATGGTACTCGTTTCTTTGAACGGCAACTTGTAGCGATCACATGTTCGATAGCGGACAACTTGTAGCGATCACATGTTCGATAGAGCTTCGGTAGTTGCCAACGATAGCAAAAGACAAATCGCTATCCGTTGGTAGTTCGTGTCGCCATCTATTAACACCAGTGAGAAGTGCAGCATTGCATGAGCGGGACCCGAATCTGGGTCGGTTTATTACGAGTCGAATTCTGTACCCGTGTCCTTGGGAAATTAAATTATTCGCATGAATTTCTCCTCCCAATTTTCGTACAACAAAATTAGTAAAAAGAAGGAGAAAAATACTCGCGTAAATACGCCAATTTATTAAACTATAAACATTTAACCCGTTTTTCTGAATTAAATAATGAATAGCTCAATCATATTCTTTCAATATGCTTTCAAAAAACTAAACTTTCAAAAACTGCTTAAGTATTGTTAAGATGTAATTAACTGGGAACTATGTAACAAAAATTAGGCTTCAGTTTACGTCCTTTATTAAATTACAAGCTGTGGACATGAGACATATTTTCCTAAACCAAGCTATGTATGAAACAAATAATTTTCAGAAAAAAGAAAAAATGCTTCTTAAGATGCAAATGATTTGGAGTTTTTTCTTTCGTAAAGGCACATCTAAATCATGATAACGAAATATACTATTTTTCTTATAGTAGTCTTAGAAAAGCAGATTTTACCCGTTAAGTATTGTTTTAATTAAATGTAAATTGCTAAAATCTTCTGAAAAATCGAGTTATTTTTTAACACTGACTTTTTGATTAAATGCTTATAATATGTATTTAAAAGGGAAAAATCTGCATTTTTGTCAGCTTAACATGGCTTAAAACGGGTGCATGTTATATAATAATAATGCAGTGTAATTTTAAAACGCTGTCTTGGCTTTATTTCGAGACAATTCATTTTATGCATCTCGAAGAGGGAAGACCTCATGTGTAGTTCATCTGAATAATCATCTCTTATGTAGTATTATCAATTTAGTGTTTCGGAGAAACTTCGTCAATTAGGCAGGTACTGTTTGCTCTAAAAATATACTTTTAATACATTCTGCTCATTTTTATGGAGGAAAAAACAAACTGAAAATGGCTCTTAAAGTTCCCAGCGAAGTATACCCGTAAAGTAAGGATTTATTACATCCTAGTGACCAAAACTGCAGACTTTTTTCTCTTTTCTGGAACTTCATTCTATGATGTTACTAAACAACGTCGTAAGAAAGAGGAAGGGCTCACCTAAAAACAAAAAAATAAAAATAAACAAATACTACAACATACGCGTTTCCAAACCACAGGAGATTCGTATTGATTGTCTCGAGGTGTATTTGGAAAAGTTAGATAAGGGTGAAGGTTTTTCTATTGATCGCCCCCATGCATTGAATAAGCGTTTCGCTTCTAGAAGCTTGGTTTGAACTCCGCTATCTGTTGGAGGAAGTGGCTGTAACTGGCCGTTGGGAGTCACAAATTCTTGCCGATGTGGACAGTTTCCAGCATCTCCTAACATGGTAGCGAAAAAAGCAACCACGTTTTTTTCTTTTTTTCCCCGGCTTTAAAAATTTCGAGATTGAATCGTGCTGAGATTTATAGTCTCTTGAAACTTTCTGGAGAACAAGCTTTTTAACATTCGTTCTTTCCATCAACGTGCTTCAATAGAAATAGGATATGATAAATGAGTTTCGCCGAGAATGACGGTAGTAAATAAGATTACCCAAGCAAAATAAAAAATAATTGTCGAATAAATTTGGCCTCTTTTGACATTTAAGAAATTTTAATAAATTTTAGAAATAATCTGCGAAGAGATTTTGCGAGTTTGGTTCAACTCACCGCAATAACCTTCCAGCACGCGCGCTTGGAAATTTTACATGAGCCCGCGCGCGTCGTATTTTTTACGAAATCTGTTATTTTACCGTTTTTGGCACGGAAAAAGACACAAATGAGTGAATATTGATAATACATTTGTTAAAACATAAAATATTAACCTTATTATTGCAAAATACAAATGATGTCACATTCAAATGATACTAAGTTATTTTTAAACGCTCATATTTGTCAGGTGGAAAGCAATCAGGGATTTCATTATAGAAAATTAAAAAATTATTATTTAATAACTATATTTTAAAATTCAAGCTAGTTTTAATATTCATCTCTCCTGTCTTGTTGATTTATCATCAAATCGAAGACAACTTGTCAGAAATAAAAATCTCTTGTAGCTTATCATTTCAATTCGAGTGCTATGACTTCTCAAGTCAACAATTCTTTTGCATTTACATGGTGCCCTTTTTTTATTCCTATCATATATAATAATTCAAAGTAGGGTGGTTTCCTGAGAAGAGAGGGCAACTTTCCTGTTTAGAGCTATGGGCATGTTGGCCTTCTAAGAAGGATCATTCCTCGTGTATAAATGCATTAGAGCATTTTTCCTGTAAACAAATTCTGAAATTACGGGACTAAATATATCCAAGTCCCATACTGTTAAGATATGCAACTGTTAAGGTTTTCATCTTATTAAAATTCATGTTATCGTTAAAACGTGAGTTAGAAGTTCGTTTCAACCCCGTGTCACAACCCAGGGTTTGCGTAGCGGTTTCGGCCACTACAATATTTTACGTTACTCATGGAGAAAATCACGAACCCAGGTCAGAACTACTAGTGTTCAGCGATTTTTATCACAGGCCGCTGGTGTGTCATAACATGTATCCAATAGTCCGGAAAAAAGAAGAGTTTACGAGGTAGGTAATTTTAATAAGAGATTAAGATAAAGAAAAGTTTTTATGGATTGTAATAACTACAGTATTACCATATGGCATCCTATGATTTTTATTTGGCCAATTTTTTATAAAATAACAGTGAAGGTATGATCAGTATTGGGAGAATTGCTTCAATTTGGCATCAAGTCACGAAGCAAATGCCACAATTTGAAAAAAAAAAAAAAAAAAAAAAAAAAAAAAATGGCAACGATTGGTTGGCTCGATTTCCGTAAAACTTCAATTGGTAAGACTGCGCAATATTTGAAAGAAGAGCACTTGCGCAATGGAAGGAGATGTACTTGATTGTAAACAAAAGCAAAATATCACATAAAGTGGATTTTAGTGGTTTTAAGTAGTCAAAGATATCAGTTAGAGTAATTCTATTAGCATCCAGAATAACAAATCATGCCATTATTACTAGTTATCATCAAGTAGCAAGCAAAAGGATTTGAATGATTTCTGATATGAATTTTTTCCAGATACTAATGAAATCACTTTATGAAAGAAAATTCTTTTTTGAGTTACTCCTAAGGAAAAATTTGAAGTCATTTAATGGCATCGTGTATTTTGCTGTTTTGAGTGTACTAAACAACGTCGTTAAACAACTACTCTTTTCGCCTTAGTAGAGTGATATTTTCCTACTTGAGTACAGTGTCCCCGACACTGTCGCTTTTAATCATGTTAATTCAAAGTAATCTTTATAAACATAATAAACAGAATACAATCTTTGCAACAAATTATTAAATATAAAAGTTAAAAAAATATTTACAGAAGATAAGAAGATACAAAAATATATAAAAGGAAAGGTACATAATATACATAAATGGCCAGAAGATGAATTAATTAACTTAGGTTCTTGTGAGTGTTAAAATTGAGACATGTTCGTTACTGTCTTCGTACCCAGAATGGAATTTGGAATTCGAACCAGGATGGACAGAGGCAGAACGAAAATGAGTTACAGTCGGGGACTTTGAAAATCTATTTTTAGAATGCGGGAAGGAAGTGGTTGTGGAACTGTCTTTCGAGTAAGGCATCTGCTGAAATTTTATCTTTAAACTGACCAGACAAAGGAAATTAATTAATTTCTGGCTAATTGTCATAGCCGAAAGAGAAAAAATCTGATGTGTACACCACATAACTTCCTTGTACGGAATATTAAATTATACGCATTTTTTCTTGCATTTCATTTAAACTTATTAGATTGAATTAAACCTACTTCGCCGACAGCGCATAAACCACAACAGAATAAATGCATTCTTTAAAATTCACTTTCTTTACCATAGCGACACTCTGGCGCTAGGTTTACTTAACAGTACTATATTTCATTCATATTATAGAACTCAAAATGCACAAAATTTATATTATTTGAAAAATTATCTAATCGTTGCCACATGTTCTATTCAAATACTGTAATAGATCTAGAACGATGTATAAAAGAAATTAAGCAAACAAAACAAAAAAGAAACAGTTTTTCACAGACGATTGAGTATTTCTCATTAATTCAGTTTTCACTTCGCGACAAGGCAAAAATACATAAAAACTCAAAATATCTGTATTAAAAATTACGAAAATCTTAAACGCTTATTTCCTCGAAAAAATTCCAGAAAGGATTAAACATGATTTAAATAATAAATGAAGGCGTTATTTTTGTTGTTGCGAAGCTAAGTTTCTCTAGATTGGCAACAAATCCGCTATCCTGCTGTTTCATATGTAAACAAGAGCAATGGCCGCCATCAAAAACATTATTAGGCTTAGCGGCACTTAAACAATTTTAAAATTGTTGATAATTCTAAAAATATTGAATACAGATTTACTAAAGGCATAAAAACCTTGACCGGAAGATAAGAACAACATAATTCAATCATTTTTAAAGCAAAAAAATGTACAATTTACAAACATATAAGAGTAAAGAAACTGAGATCACTGAGCCGGGTAACAGTGTGTGTGTGTGATTATGGCAAAGCCTCGAGGGCTATCTGACTAAGGGGAGGGATGCCTTCGTGGAGGACTTTCTAAGGGAAACTGGCTCGTATACACGTTACACATCGGGAAAACCACGAAAACGCCCATGCAGCCAGCCCGTTCGCGGGATTCGAACCTCGGACCGAACTACCAGTGTTCAGCGACTTTACCGCTCTGCCGCTGGTGCGCCGAGCCGGGTAACAAAGTGGATATATATATAAATATATTTAGATACGTTTGGTGCTGCCGATTGCAACCAAAATACGAGGTGCACATCTACACGTTATAGCAGTCCTATATACAAAATTTCAACGTTCTGAGGCTACTCGTTTTTGAGTTATGCGAGATATGTACGTACGTTCGTACAGACGCCAGGAAAAATTCTTTTCAGAATTCATTTTAAAACAGTTTTATAATTTTTTTGGAGGAAAAGAGTGTTTTATTCTGTCCTTACATACAGATATCACGGAAATACATCGTTAAATTGCATTTGAAAGAGGTCAAAATGGGATATTTTCTTTGAAATATGCTACCTGAAATTTTTCGCGATTACAATACTTCCTTTTTAGATCGTATAAGAAAGTAAAAAGTCCTAGTAATCTTCACTGCTCACGAGCTACTAAGCAGACTTATAAAATTTGGAAATAGGCCCCCTTTTTTTAGTAACAGCAATAAAAAACTCTAGAAACAATGATTTTTTACATTATATACAATAACTTCAGCAATTACTCTATTTACAAATCCCTCAACTGATAGTCATCCAACATATACTGCCTTTTCAGGTTTAGGAATAAATTTTCTTGTACCTATCAGCCAAATGATTTAGATAGAGTACTTAACGCCTACTCTTTTAAGAAAATGATTAGTAAAGTTATTAGGTACTTGATTTTTTTTGAGAATTTTAATAAGTAGTAGAATTTCGAGTTGTAGATTCATTATATCTGTACAAATACTTTTAAGGCTTTGTATTTCATTTAATACACTATCACTAATAACTTTCTTAGAAATATTGGAAATCCAATTTATTAATTTTTAATTTGTTAGTATTGAATTTGAAGTCGCGTGTTTTGTCAAACAGTAGAATCTTTTTGAGGTTAATTATTTGAAGATCTAGATAGTCGATTATAGTTTGCGAATTATTTGTTTTATTAAGAGTAAGGCAAACTGGATAAATCTCTGAATTTTCAATCTTGTTAAGATTAATAAATGTAATAAGATCATCTATATATCTTTAAGTATGGGTGTAGTAAATTAAATCTTGTTATTGTAAATTTTTTGGAAGGTAAATTCTTTGATGAATGAAAAGATATTACAGACGGAAGTACTTGAGTGTGCGTCCATTGGGATACCTTTGACTTGCTTAAAAATAAAGTAGTCTTTGATAAGTAGTCTACTTCAGTCCTTGATATACATATATTTATACACGAATTTATATTTATATGGGGAACAGGGAACTCCTGATCACTACGTTTTCTCATGCCCCTTAACTGAGGTTATTCACATAAAATCTCCAAGAACTGACCTCCTGGCATTCCAAAGATTTTTAATTAAAGATAAACATCAATATCCAAAGTTTCAGAAAATTATGCAACGACTCTCTTCTTACGGCCTAGATCTCTGTCAAGTGTAAGTCCACATACAGTTTAAACTTAGTGAACTTTTACATGCTGTGATTATGGACAAAATGGATCCGCTCGTGAACTTTATAAACTGCAATAAAACAATATATCTGAAATAACCCATGGACACCTACCTCTTTAGCATTATTATAACAATTCATTTAACATTGTGTTGCCAGTACTAATTATAATGATCTCATTATGTTTATTTGTTTATTAATTATGTTTATCTCCTATTTTTGTTGCACCAAATCAGATGTTCAATTTATCTTGTGAATCTCAAATTGTGTTCTTACTACTCGTATTTTGTAATCTACTTATGCCCTACACCATTACTTTTAATAAATACTGGATGCGGGGAGTACTGTGGAATTGCACGATGTACCATAATAGGCAAACCTTAGACCTTTTGAAAAGCTTCAGTCTATGCAAATTCTTATAAAACTTGCAATTACCCCTCCCCCTTTTTTTTTCCTCTCAAAGAGTTAGTATGGGAAGGCATTACCAGTTGACCTATGGTACATCGCTGGTGTCCCCCATACTTTTACCTTTACCTTTACCTTTACACGAATTTATACACGATTGGTGCAGCGGATTGCAACGAAAAAGGGAGATGCACACTATATGTTATAGCAATCCCATACACAAAATTTCAACGTTCTACAGCTACTTATGCTTGAGTTGTGCGAGATACACACATACGCACGTACGTACAGACGTCAAGGGAAAAATCTCTTCCGAATCCATTTTAAATTCATTTTACAAAGCTTTTTTGACGAAAATAGTCCTATATTCTGTCCGTACGCACAGATGTCTCACAAAAAAAAAAAAAAAAAAAAAAAAAAAAAAAAAATATTCAAATTGTTTCGAGATGGATTGAAATGGATATTTTGGTTGAAATATGATGCCCGAAATTTTTGGCGACTACAATACTTCATTTACTTCGTAAAGGGAACTAAAAATTCCTCACTTTGGTCATAGTACTGTTTGAGGGGCTACTGACATAATTTATGTAAAAATTAATTTAATGATTGATTATGAAAACATTTAGAAATGGCATATCATTTAAAATTAATAACTGAATGCTATAGCAAATTTCCAAGATTATATCAAAAATAGTAAACCCTTTCGACACAGGCGTACGTGGTGTAAGAACTAGCACATCTAGCCGACATCTGGAAAATACATGATTCGCTAGTCGACTTTTCATGTTTCCTAACTTTAAACACTCTAATAGTCTTGCAAGTATAACGTAGAATTTTTTGGAAATTCAAATATTTGTCGCATAATAGCAAGCGCTTCTTCATTCCACAGAAGAAGTTTGCGTATATTAGGGCTTCGAGGGACCTGCCTCGCACTGTGTTCTAGGCATAAACGAATAGTTTATGCTTAGATCAAAGTGCGATGCAGTGCTAATGAGCTTTTACCAATTTTTGCTACTTTTCCGTCTTTCTGAAATGCAATAAACTAATAGTTTATGACTAGATCAAAGTGCGATGCAGTGCTAATGAGCTTTTACCAATTTTTGCTACATTGCCGTCTTTCTGAAGTGCAATAAACGAATAGTTTATGCCTAGATCAAAGTGCGATGCAGTGCTAATGAGATTTTACCAATTTTTGCTACTTTGCCGTCTTTCTGAAGTGCAATAAACGAATGGTTTATGACTAGATTAATTATAGATTAAAGTGCGATGCAGTGCTAATGAGCTTTTACCAATTTTTGCTACTTTGTCGTCTTTCTGAATTTCAATAAAAAACTGATGTATTCACCTTTTAAAAAGTCTGATGTGGAGGCCATGACTTCCTTGTACGACCCGTTAAATTGTAAACAGTTTTCGATGCACTTCATTTAAACGTATTTCCTCGAATTAATTAATCTAATTTAATTAACCGATCTCTCAAGGCAAGTTCAAAATGGCAGCAAAAACTGCAAATTTTGAAATTAAATATCAAGGCCAATTTTTGTTCAATAGCAGTGAAACTTCTTTTATTTTCATTTCTTTTTCAAAATGAGTGGGAAACGTTTTTACATACGAGTATATTAACCGGGTGACCGCATCAAAAGTTAGATTTCGTTTTTTTTTTTTTTTTCTTTTTTTGGGGGGGGGGGTCCAAAATAAATCTTTTTTTTTTTTTTTTTTCATATTTTACATTGTAAAAAGCAATGATTGCGAAATTAAAGGCCGAGTTGGACTTTTAAGCTGGGTAAGGAGGGTGGGTAAGAAATTTAGAAGCAGTTTTACACAAAGACCCAAAAGAATTAAAATTCAATACCAATAAATTTAGTACTTGCTTTGTCAGTACATATGCTAAAATTGGAACGATACAGAGAAGATTAGTATGGCCCCTGAGCAAGGATGACCAATAAATTTCACAATACCCTATAAATATGCAAAATAAGAATTAAAGAAATGTGAAGGAAGTATCAGGCTCAGTTACAATCCCATTTGAAAACTACTGCGTTACTGTATCCAAAATTAGCTGATAAACTATTCTAAAATATTTAATTATAACATTTCATCAGAAAATGTTGAGAGTTTAATGTACTCTCCTCTCGATAACGTATATTAAATTTGATTGAATTCATCTTCTTTTGTATTTTTTCTTGTTTGGGTATTTTTTCCCCTGGTTATTATAATTTTTAGGTTTTTAATTTCACATTTCTTTAATTCTTATTTTGCATATTTATAGGGTGTTTTGAAATTTAATTGTATTAAATTTTTCTTCTTTTGGGCCTTTGTGTAAAATTGGTTCTAAATTTTTTACTTTTTTGTCTGTACTCATCAATTTTCAGCAGCATATTGCTCGGAAATACTTGGAATAATTATGTTTTTAAATAAAAAAAAAAAAAATCAGTGATACTATATATATATATACTTTTAGTACTGCCAATAACAGTAAAAAAGGGAGGTGCACAACTAGATGTTTTAGCAGTCCCGAATACAAAATTTCAACGTTATACTGATAATGGTTTTTGAGTTATGAGAGATACATACGTACTTACATATACCACAAATAAGTCTCTTCCGAATCTATTTTAAATCCGTTTTACAATCCCGTTTTGAAGAAAAGAGTCCATTATTCTGTGTCTACGTACATAGGTCAAGCAAAAAAATTGTCTAAATTGATTCATTAAAGGTCAAAATGGATCTTTTCCTTGAAATGGGATACTCAAAAATTTTCGCGATTACAATGTGTCCTTTGCTTCGTACAAGGAAGGATATTTTATTGGAAAATTTCATAATTATGCCCTCTGCGAGTTGTTAATTTACGTAATGTAATACAAATGGGAATATTGTAGCATCATCGTAAAATAAGATTGCAAATTGCTTCAGTAATCATGATATAGCTGAAGCCTGACGCCGTACCAAAACTGTTGAATTTCGTATATTGATCACTGTTCTATTTTAGCAAGATCTGTTTGTCACGATATTTTAAGTCATGCGTACTGTTCACGCGATGAGAAACAAGCTGAGTTCATAATATATTGTTTTGGAAAAAAGAATAAAATCTCCAAGAATGTTGTTAAAAATAAAATAAGAAAATAGGCGACTAGTACAAACGGCTTTCTTCTACTTAATTCAGTGTTATAAACACTCTCGGAACGAAATGAAATCCATCATTATTTCTCCTGTTCTGTCCAACCTGCTATACAGAAAATGCATTGAAAATTTACTTTCCTTCGTTTATTTCTGCGAAAGGAATTAACATGAATGATGAATATAACTGCTACAACTAACCACCATCTTCATATTTTTCCAATTCACAATGGAAAGAAAACACGATCGAGAGGCTTTTGTTTGCAGTTGCCCACTCTGGGATATTCAATCGCTCGCATGATGATTTCCATATCTACTTCTGAATCTATACTCAATCAATAAGTACTTTTCGTGTGGCAATCATTCATTATTTAAGGACTGCGTTGGCAACAGCTGAGTCTCCATAACAACCTTCTCACGGCGTATTGAAAGGCGCACTGGGCCAGACGGCGACTTGGGATCGAGTTGATTGCCTTGCCGTATTGGAATACGCTTTTCTACCACGCTAACGTGTAATTAGCTATTTCGCGAGATGTCCAGATACCGATCAAGTGCTTTTGTTGTAATAACGGCATTTTCTCCTCCCCTTTATGGTCTCGGTGGGAACTGTCAGGCACGAGTTGAATGCGTGGATAAGTGGACGACAATAAACTCCCCACAAAGGAACTGTTGGCAAAGACAGAGACATAATTTCCTTTTCGTCGCACAGTTTCGCAGGGAATTAGACCATCAAATATAACAGTAAGGACTTTAAATTAGCATATATATATATATATATACACTAAGACCCCGCTTAACGCGGGGGATACGTTCCATCAAAGTAGAGCGTAATGCGAAACAGCGCTAAATGAGGCTATCTTTACATGTAAATATTGGGGTTAGGGGAAGATGGCTAGGAAATTGGTTAGGTATTAAATTTAAAATGTATGTTTTTTTAATAAAAATAAAACCAAACATTTATTTCTTAAAGCCCAAATTAATACCACATTATTATTTCTTGCAAAAATAAAAACAAAATATAAATAACAAAACGAATATTCTTAGAAAAAAAAAAATAAAATAAAATTCTCAGTCATATTTAGTTAGCCTTCCGCGTTTTCAGTGTTCTGCCTTTTTGTGACAAAAGCATCTAATGTTGTTTGCCTTTTTCTTTTGCGTTGTTCTCTTAAAAGTTCTTCATAAACGGGTAGAGCATCTCTAACACCACGCCTTACTTTTGAGCTCCTGTCAAAATTCGGATCATTTTCAATGAATTGATCCATTATTTCAGTTATGGTAGACAAACTCCTTTTTACAAACGGCATCGAAAGTTCTTTTTGCTCTTCTTCTGAATCACTGCTGTCAACATTTTTGTTTTCTTCTTGTTCAGTTAATTCCTTGAGCTCATCATTAGAAAGACTAGCCGCTGGTTCTTGAATTATTTCTTCGACATCTTCCACATTTACCCCTTCAAAATATGTCTGTACAATACCGCACCAAACAAGAAATACAAGTACACTCTTTCGGATATGTATTTGAAACCTATCGCTGCATAATATTTCGGGGAATTCCCGTATGCTGCGAGCGATTTCGTGGAATCCCCGAGTTGAGATAAAAGAGCGCTAAACCGAAACAGCGTTAAGCGGGGTCTTACTGTATATATATATATATATATAAAATAGTCACAAAACAATAGATTCTTCATAAATTATATCAGTAAAATGTTAAAACACCTTAATTTAAAGCGAAGCTGCCCGTCAGCAACACCCTGCAGTTGTTCGAAAGAAAAATCCATTCGGTATTTAACTTATTCCAACTGGAAAAGCATTATGATTTCCTATATATATCTTCGCAGGGCTCAGTGGATACGACCGCTGAACACCGGTAGTTCGACTCGGGTTTGAATCCCAATGACAGCGTGATGCACGAGCGTTTTTGGGTTTTGGCCAAGGTAGTACGGGTGTCAAGCAGTTTCTCTTAGAAGGTTGTCCATGAATCATATCCGCCCATTAGTGACAGAGACGTAAAGTCGCACTTGGTAGCTCGGTCTGAGATTCGAATCACGCCAAAGAACTGGCTGCCGTGGCCTTTTTCGCGGTTTTCCTCATTTGTAACACGCATACGAGCCAGTTTCCATTAGACAGTCCTCCACGAAAGCCTTCCTCCTCTTAGGCAGATAGCCCTCGACTACTTTGCCATAATCAAATAAACCAAACTCAACTAAACAATGAAGCCTATCCCTTCCCTTAAACGCTTTGTCATAATCAAATAAAAGAAACCAAACAATAGAGGTATGTTAATATACTCAATGCTTCTGAGCTACTAAATTATTTTTGAGATACTAAAGTACAAGATAAATGTAATCTAAATGTGTGAAATCGAAATGAAAAAACTGTGAAATTTAACCCTTTGTCGCATATAAATAATCTAGAGAAGTTAAAACGAAAATATTTGTATTTTTTCTACTTAAAATAACCTTAGTAATAATAATAAAAGAAATTTTATTCAAAGTTCGTTTTAAATAATTGCTACAGTTTGTTCACTACAGTGGACAGCATGCATATACGTACATGCATACAAATCTCTTCCCAACGATTTACGGTCATTGCATTTGAAATCATTTCCTGCCTTGTTTGCAGTGATCATTACCATCTTCTAAATGGTAAATCTACAACTGACATGTACATACAGATCCTCCAAAATACCTTCATTTCGTCGATTGTGATTGAATTCATTTTGTTACGATTTTGTATCCTGTACCTATTGGATTCAAATGTGAAATGTTCTAGAAATTCCTTGCCAAACATAAACCTTTCCAGTGGTGTTTTGGCTTGATAAGCAGTATATTTGGGTTTCAATTCACTCTTTTCGGTAGATCTTTATCTACCCACTCCACGATTTTCTCAAACTGACATTTAAAATAAAATGTCTAAAATTACTAATTATGAATAAAAAATGGCAATATAAGAAAATGTAAGCAATATTATAGAATGTTTACGATGAGAAATGGTACTAACTTGGAAACAGAAGTCGCAGCCATTTTCCAAATAGCAATGATTTACTTAGTGATGTTATACAGTTATCTGTGATCGACAAATGAAAGTTCTAATAATATAGAATGAATAAACATATGCATGGAATCTGTTAAGGCATTTACAGAAGAATGCATCTAAATATATTACAAACTTTTGATTGCAACGTCTGTTTAAGACAAAGGAAACAGTTAAATATGGCAGACTATTCGCTTATGTATCGACGTCATCTATTGTGCGTTTGCTCCTATATTTAGTCATACATTAGGGTTATGAAATGATTTAAAATGAACTTATTTAAATGATAAGAAAGGACTTACCACATTTACTATAATTTTCCTTTACTACTACTTCTATTTCTTCCATCAGTTAAATTTAGTAATAGAGTTTCGTTGCTGCCTTTGTCTTTTACCTCTGTGATTTGCCACTTATAATCCGAGCTGGTTTGGAGAGTGTTTTATGGCATTTCACTTTTGTATATGAGGTTTTCGTAAATAGAAACTGGACTGATAGCAGTTAAATCTACTTTTTACATATTTATGCAATATAATTAATTTTTTTACATATAATTTACTATTTACATATTAAAGTTTTTATTTTATTTTATTCCAAGATCTCGCTGTAAAAGTTTGATCCATTTGTAATTGTACCTGAAAGCTGTACTTGAATGAACTTTTTAGTTTAGTTTCTAACTCTGGTCTGAATTCTAATGCACAGTTCTAAACTTAAGTTTAAAACGCGAATAAGATAAATCATTTGTAGCGTAATAAGGTTAAACGAATAGTAAGTTAAGTGGCAATTACGCTTAACCTCAGAACCGATTTATTGCTAGTTTTATATCTTTAAGTTAAGCGAGAGTTTGATTTTAAATGGGTTTTATTGCATAAAAGTTCTTTCCGTTTTCTCTGTGCCTTCCTGTGAGAACACTCAAGTGACGTTAAAATGGATGTCATCTGAATTCTTGACAAAGCCAAAACATTTGAGAAATATTTTATCTCATAATGATGATATTTTGGGCATCATGGAGCGAATTTAAGTTCATTTTCCTACTTCCTTTATATAGTAAGAATGAAGCTCTTCGTTTCATAAGTAAATCGAACTTCTCTGTTAATGTTGCGTACACATTTAGAAACGCTTGCATTTAAATGCGGAAAAAAAATGATGGAAACCCTTCATGAGTCAGAAGTTAAATCGACAATGCAAGCCACTATATGGCCTACCATTTAGGTAAAAACATTTATTGTTTTGAAACTTGTCTTTTCATTTCTTATTTATTTCCCATTTAGCTTACCTTATATACCCGCGTATAAGTCGAGATACTTTGGACAAAAAATGACTTCAAAGTGTGTGTGTGTGTGTGGGGGGGGTCGACTTATACGCGGGGCCATAAAAAATTAAAAGAATCGGAAGTTCAAAAATTTCTTTATATAATGCAGTTGTTTTCTTCCCGCACTCAAATTGGACGACTTATCAAATAAGTCACTTACTTGAAGTAATTTCATGACTTAAATTATGTGACGAACTAATCACAGAGTTTCATACTTTAACTAGAGTAAGTTTCGATTAAACCAAAGAATTTTCGGCCCCCGAACAACCGATCAATATCGAGCAATAAAAAAGTTTCGCCGACACGCCAAGAAAAAAGAAATGCAGATAGTTTTTACGTACGTATAAGTCTTTATAATAGTTATTGTTCAGTCATGAAATACTTTTGTTAACAGGCGTACACGTCAAAATTTAAAAAAAATAGCCCACGCAATAACTGAACAGTTTTGAATATTTCTTTTAACTTTTAAAAAGGGAAAATGCAGATAGATTTTACGTACGCAAATCTTTTCCGGAACAAATTCTAGAAGATTACTATATACGATTATTTTTCCCCAATTATCCTGCGTTTTGGATATGTTGGCGACATTTTTTCCTGCTGGATGCTGATTAGTTGTTCGGGGCAGAAATGATTATAAAATCATTGAAAAAATGTTGTATTAGCAACGAACTAGACGGCACGGAAGATGATGCCGTTTTTGAAAGTGAAAATGACGACGAAGGCTCTAGTAGTGATTGTAACAATACAGAGTTCGAGACTGAAAATATGTATGATGACGAGCCAATGACAACAGAACAGTTCTATGAAATGTTTGGCGAATCTGACCATGAATCGGACGTTGAAGGATTTTGATTTTCTTTATTTACCAATGTATTTTTTATCGTATATTTACATTTTTTCTCAGATGATTTTGAATAAATGTAGTACTTAAAAAAATTTGTTCGAAGTTTCTCGATCGATTTCGGAAGGGGGGGGATTCGACTTATACGCGGGTTTCTTATTTTCTACGAATTTTTTATGTCGAAGTGGGGGGGGGGGTCGACTTATACGCGGTATCGACTTATACGCGGGTACATACGGTATTTTAAACCGATAATATTCACTTACTGTTGTTACTAAATATTTTGAATAGCATTCATTTTTTACTCCCTTGTCCGTAGACTTGTATTCGCGAAAAATTCCGAGTATCATATTTCAACGAAAATATCCATTTTGGCCTCTCTCGAAATCATCTGAACGACGGTTTTGCATGACATCTATTCGTACGAACACCTTTTGAAAACGGATTGCAAAATTACTTTAAGATGGATTCAGAAGACACTTTTTTCGTGACGTCTGTACATGTGTAAGTATGTATGTATCTCCCATAATTCAAAAAGGAGTAGTCGTAGAGCGTTGAAATTTTGTAACATACGGGATTGCTATAGCATCTAGTTGTGCAACTCCCTTTTTCGCTGCAATCGGCCGCATCAGACATATATATATATATATATATATATCGTATATTTGGAGAGTGAGAGTGGAAATATATAACATACCGGGTGGCCATAATTAAACTGACAGTGCTCACAGTGTTCTGTAGCGCAATCTATTTGCGAGAATGACGCCGCATTTTGTAGGAAGATTAAACAAGACGGGGGACGAAGGATTCCGCGAAAAAAATTAGTTCCAAAAGTTACCGCTAGGGGAATATTTGGCTCTGTGTAATAGAAAATAGAGTGTTAACAAATGTAAATTAATACGGAATAAAATTTATCGTAGGTCCATTCTTCTATAAGAACATTACCTTGATAGGACCGGAAACCTGTTCTGTTACAGGAGAGAAATATCGCCACATTTTGAACAGCTTTGTCCTTCCGGCACTTCAGCAAAGACAATGCCTGGGGAAAATCATTTTCATGCAAGATGGAGCCCCTCCACAGGTTGCTGTACGGGTGCAACAGATGCTACGACAGAAATTCACAACAGAAAGAGTCATTAGCTGCTACTTTCCAACTGCATGGCCACCTCGGTCGCCTGATCTTACCCATGCGACTTCTGGCTATGGGGTTACCTTAAATCCAAGGTATATCAGGGAGTGGTCCAGGACCTGGCTACGTTGAAGTATAACATATCACGGACTGTACGGGAGATTCCTGCAGACATGTTACTTTCTGCTGTTGTGCATACTGTGCACAGAATGCAATATGTGGTCCACAACAACGGCAGCCACATTGAACCTCATTTAAATGCAAAGTAAAAGGTAATTTCCGTATTGATTTGCATTTGTTAACATTCTGTTTTTTCTATTACACAGCGCCAAATATTCCCCTAGCGGTCACTTTTGGAAGTAATTTTTTTTTCGCGTAATCCTTCGTCCCCGTCTTGTTTAATCTTCCTACAAAATGTAGCGTCATTCTTGCAAATAGATCTCGCTACAGAACACTGTGAGCACTGTCAGTTTAATTATGGCCACCCGTTATATATATAGCATATTTGGAGAGTGGAAATATATATACATTCTCACTCTCTTAGCTTGCTCGCTGAGGTTAGTTTTTTTTTATTCTTACATATTGGTGAATTGCGCATTTTTTCCCTTTAAAAGTAATTGAATTATGTTCGTTGTTCTTATGTTCTGATTAAGGTTTTTATGCCTTTATTAATCTGCATAGAATAGTTGTAGAATTACCACCAATTTAAAAGTTGTTTAAGTAGTGTTAATCTTAAGGATTCTGGGTACTTTTCCGTTTTGCCGGCGCAGGCGATAAAGTCGCCAGTAATGGTACAACTGGGGCCAAACGGAATATCGTCGCTGGTAACCTTTTACGCCTCATTTTCAAAACAAGTAGCAGCCATTTCTTATCAGATTGATTGTTTCTTTCAATACTGGCATACAATTACATAGAAGTTTTAACAGATAGTTCAATTTTATGCCCTAAGGCCATTCGCGGTAATTAAGTCAATTATGATGCAATCACACTGCTCACCCGAAGGCGAAAATATAGAAAAGGCGAAGTTAAGGATTAAATTCATCCATTCTAATGAGAATGCACTAGCGAAGTAAAGCACTGCGGTTTTACATAATTTCCGAGTAAACTATTCGTACGAATTGAAATAATTCTTGCACTTAAACTTGTATTCCAAATTAAGATTTAACTTGAAATTAATGTAGATAATTACTGAGAGAATTATATTTTTGTAACGCAGTTGACGTGAGATGAGATCACTTGGGGTCGTGTGATATGAACCGGCGAATCAAGATGTTGAACCATGAAAGCGTAGTAAGTTCTTAAATTAATATCCTTTTATAAATTTATAGTCTTTATTTATTAGCTTCTTACAAAATTTTAAATGATATTAAAATGTTTATGCGTTCAAAATAAAAAATTCCTAGAACTAGCATTTGTTAAAATTTTTTATGTGTTTACTGTATGTGGTCGCCAATAAAGTCTGCTTGGCGAGATTTGGGCCGGCGAAATGGAAAAGTATCGAATTCTGCCATTTGTTTGCAATTGAAACTCGTAGTAGAGTAGTGAATTAAGTCAGTTCGTGTATAGTGTCTTTTTGGCTAGTGAGACAAAAGGTTAACTTTCAATTTTGTGCACCGACAATTTTGTCTTCTTGCCCGCTAGCCAAATGGTTTGTTTTTGCGTAGAAAACTCTAATTTTAACTGCAATTTTTTTAAAACTGTTTTTTAAAATTTTTTGGGTGTTCTAGGTTTTGTAGTCTGAGCTTTTATGTATTTTTACTTGGACGCGAAGTGAGAACTGAATTAATTAAATGAGAAATGTATCTCTAATGAAATTCGAATAAATAAGTTTACATGATTTGTAGCAAATAAATGTGTATGATTTAAAAGGCGGTATAAGGAAGACATGTGTTGTCCGCATCAGATATTTAATAAATGTAATTAGAGAGGAGCTCCAAATACTGGAGTTAATTTTAACTACAATTGATTAGAATATTCAGAGAATAATTATGTTGCTTTTTTTTATCAGCCAAATTACGTGTATATAAAAATGCGGGAGAGGGACCCTTTTGCAGTTATCACATTTTAGTTAAACAGAAATTATATAGTTAAAAATAAAATATATTTCTCGCCCCGCCACTCTGGAAAGCAAAATACAAAACACGTCTTTTCCGATAAAACCAAGCACTGACAATCATTTAGTATTTGCATAAGCAGAGAAAAATTTTCTGTTTTAAACAAATAAAAGAAAAAATATGTTTATTTACTTAAACCTTAAAACACTAATTTTATTTTTACTGTAGTAAAATAAACAAAGGATTTTTTTTATTCGCTTAAAACAAAACTCATAAACTCCTTCTATTTGACTAGAATTAAGCTAATGCGTTATTATTATTAACAAAATTATAAGATAATAAATTTGCTGACGGAAAAATGACTCAGAATAAATGAAGAAAAGTTATTACACTATTTTTCTATTCATATTTTAAGGAATTATTGTGTTACACCATGCGTGTTTTCGTGATGTGAGCGGTAGCAGGTTTAGTTGTAATTTGTTACTTCAAAATAGGCGCTACCAAACCACTGAAATCCTCCCTTTTACGGTTGTAACTCATGTCGTCATCACCACACAGCACTTTTTTCTCCACGTCGTTTGAGACTATAGTTCAAGACAGCAGTCATTTGCGCCTGTTTCTCATGAAGTGAAACTTATGAAGCGAAACTGAAATGAAGCGAGGAAAAAATTAAGTACTTGGACCTTTTTTCCGCAGCTCATTGTTTTTATAGTTATGAGTCAAATCGGGAGGCAAAAGATAACCTTCAAGTTCCTATTTGAAAGTAATGGATACTATTGCAGTTGGGAGCACCGTGGTTAGAAACCCAGGAAATACACAGTTGACTTTTCATGTTAATTAGCATAAAAGAATTTAACAGTACCTTCAGGGGCGCTTGAATTTAAAACGTAGGAGATGGTAAGTCGTTATTGCCTGGATTAGATTTACCAGATTTGCTGGTTTGCCCAGTCGATCTTTAAATGGGATATAATATAAGCAATTTTTATATACGGGGTTTACCTCAAATGTTGGGACAAACTTCTAGGGGAGGTAGAGCACATCATAAGGACTAAGACTTGCAATGAATCCATGCCCAGAAACGTCACTGTACGCCGCTAGGGGATGCTCTACAGGAGAGTGCTAGTGGAAAGTGAGGATTGCCTCACTCGAGGGATAGGCACCATACGAAGAACATGGAACGCTATACGAATCGGGAGCTTGCAGACATGCACTTAGTTTATGGAATAGCTGAGGGTGATGGACGAACTGCTGCACGCATTTATCGAAAACGCTTCTAAGACAGACATCAACCATACCACAGTTTATTTGCATGTCTGCATCAAAATTCATGCGACTACGGGTCATTAAGAAGTGGACTCATTTTGGACTGGATGTTCGTAGCCATTTGAACAGATCATTCCCGCATCGATGGATCGGGCGTGGTGAAACAGTTCCCTGGCCTACACGCTCACCGGATTTATCGAGCCTTGATTTCGTTTTGTGAGAAGCCATCAAAAGTGTCGTGTATCACGATCCTGTTGTATCTGAAATGGATCCCGCGGCAAGATTCGATTGTGCAGCTTCTACAATCAAAGAAACTCCCAGTGTGCTTGAACATGTCCGGCAAGAAATGGTCCGTCGGTGTCAGGCATGTTTGGTGTCTGATGGCGCAAGCTTCGAGCATCTGTTGTAACATTCAAGCTATCGTACACGATTTGTATTGATGTCCAATAAATGTTTCAAATTAATCCCTCTTGTTTCTTTTTCCATCCTCTACCTCTGTTACCACTTATCCCTGACATTTTCGGGCATGGGTTTTTATGCAATTCTTAATCCGTATGATGTACTCTACCTTCCCTAGAAGTTTGTCGCAACATTTACGGTACACCCTGTATATTTTTCTGTGCGTGCTCTTGTAGCACGTCCAGTTAGAGATCGGAAGACTCGAGGTTTGAGTTCCGGAAAAAGGCTTTTCGTGTTTCCTGCTCCGATAATGTAAGGCTAGGTTTTTGATTATGAAAAAACCACTAGGGCTATCCTCTTAAGATCAAGTATACTTTCGTGGAGGAGTTTCTGAAGAAAATTGATACGGGGAGAACCACGAAAACCTACTAACTGTGCAGCAAGCAAATTAGGTTCAGCCACTCAGCCTGTAGCGCAGCTGTTTCCTATTCCGAAAAACTTATTATCTCTGCACTGTTTATTAGGTTGTATAGTACACAATGTGCAGTATTTAACGTTACCCATCTTCAAGGTAAGATAACACATGTACTCTGGTCAGCAATATAATACAACTGGCCATGGTTAGGCAAGTTAGTGTCTTGGCTTCACAGAACAGGCCTGGTAAACTCAATGCAATATTTTGGGGACGTCCTTCGTGATAGTCGCTATTGCTGCCATTTTACAAGTACACGTACCATGGCGCGATGTAGAGTGTTCTGCGAAACATTTGCAACTCGTGACGAATGCATTTTTTAGCTTGTTAATGTCAGATAGAGTGTGAGTGAAAACCTGAGCTTTCAGTTATCCCCATTAAAAGTGTATGTTGCGGGAAAGTTCCTCTGTTTTGTTCCTCAAATTTGCATTGCACATCAACAAAAAAAGTCGCCGAGTTCCTTTCAAGATATACTATAAACGTGACGTTTTGCCTTTAAATGGACAGAGGGTATATTCAAATAAACGTGAGAGAAGTTGCCATTTTTACTTTTTTGTACGAAGTAAAAGAACTATTGTAATTGCGAAAAATTTCGAGTATCATATTTCAACATAAATATCCATTTTGAATGTTCCCGAAATAATATTTTTCTTGACGTCTCTACGTACGGACAGAATAAAGGATTCTCTTTTTTTACAAAAAGGATTGTAAAATGGATTTAAAATCGATTCAGAAGGGTTTTATTCATGAGATCTGTACGTACGTACGTAGGTCTCTCGCATAACTAAATAATGATTAGCAGTAGAACGTTGAAAATTTTTGTCTGGGAGTGCTATAACATCTAGTTGTGCACCTCGCATTTTTATTGCAATCGGCAACACCAAACGCATACATGTACCTACCTACCTCCTTACCAGGTTTAAAAGTCCTTACTCGGATTAAAAGTCCTTACCCGGCCTTTATTGGTGGTAGTCGTATACTTCCAATCACAGGAGTGTTTTAAATGACGAAACTATTCATGTTTTTGCAATATTAAATTAAAAACAAATTCGTAAATTAACGAAATTTTACTTTTAACTCAGTCTCCCATTTCATATACAGAGGCTGTTCACACATTTTATAGACGATGTATATTGTTTTACTAATTCAGAAGACAAACAACAAAAATCAGCGTTATATTTACAAAATTTCCACAGGACCAGTTTCGATGGTTTTACCGAACCACCATCCTCAGCTGCAAAACCGCAAATGATAAAGCTGATTTTTGTTGTTTGTCTTCTGAATTAGTATTTATTCGGCGTGTTATTGTGTCTTGATGTATATAGTATTCACAAAACTAAATTACATGAAATTCTTGTGTTTTAAATGTTCTATTTGACATTCCTTATTCCGAACTATCTTTCGACACCGCAATTTCCAGGATAATAATGCCTTTTGAAGTGGCAGAAGAGGTATTCTATCCCATTCCTCCAGAACAGCTTTCCAGAGTCATGTTAGGGTTTTGGTACAATGTTTGGATAATGCAGTTTTTAAAAGTCCGAAAGCACAAAAATCGATAGGTGACACATCGGGAGATTTAGTTGGGATATCAGTGAAGGGTATGGCCTTGATACCAGTTTTTTGTTCCATTTCTTTTAGGAAATTTACAGTAGATTTTGATGTGTGACTGCTAGCTTTGTCCTGATGGAGTCTCACAGATGGATGGCACTGTGGGTAAAGCGATGGTATTTCATTCAGAAAAATTGGCAATAAAATATGTTCCTGATAGTATTTGGAGTTAATCTTGACATTTTTTTTTTTTTTTTTTGCACTCTCTTTAGTTTTAACTTGCCATTATAAGAAAAACCAGCAACAATCATGAATCCCTTAGAAAAACTTTCTTTCGATTCTTTGAACCAGGTACTTAAATTTTTTTCTCCCCTTTTATGAATAAATGGCTCTTTTTTTGTTACAATCATTTAAATACACCCGTGCTTCATCTATTGTGACAATTGTTTTCCATTTTTCTTTGTATAAATGTTTCTCATATAGAATTCTGCAGCGTGTCCTGCGTTGAGTGATATGCTTTGGAAGAAGACGATGCACATTGCGTTTTTTCGCTTTCTTAAGATTTAAATCAACGTTTATCATTTTGTTTACAGTGGACACCGGGTATTTTAATGATTTTGCAACTGTTCTTTGACTAGGGGGATTTTCTTTTAACATTAAACCACGTACCTTTGCAATAGTCGAAGATGTCCGTTTTTTCCTTGGATACTTGTTTGGAATTTTTGTCCCACTTGAGGCTCCAATTTGACGTTTTTTTCCCTTTCTTGTTGATGATATTACCTATCGACGCTTTAGATATCACAAAACCATGACTCTCACATCGTTTTTGGATAACGGAGTATGCGTATTTCTCTTCGAAAAGAGTGTAAATGTAGCCTTCGAACCATTGCTTTGTTAAGTTCGCCATTTTGAATAAAAACAAAACTTTCAAGCCACAGACGATAATTTTGACTTTTAAAAACATAGTACAATTGCAATTACTTCTTTTGCAGTAAACGATTTTTTATTATCGCTTACCAAAATCGTCTAAAAATGTGCGAACAGCCTCTGTACTTATATTTGGGAATGCTTTATACTCGTTTGAATAAGCAAATTTTAAGAATGTTGACTCCTGTAAGAAAACAAATGAACCGGGATATTTAATTTCAAAATTCGAAGGTTTTGATAACAGTTTCAACTTGGTTTGAGGGATCGGTTTTTCAGGTTAGAATAATTCGAGGAAATAAATTTAAATGAAGTCCAGCGAAAAATGTATATAATTTAATACGTCGTAAGTGGTGTCGACGTCAGATTTTTTAGTTTAATTATCTTAAAGTGAGAAGAAAATTTACAGAATATTCAGAAAAGCTTAAATTTAAAAATTTATCATTTTATAATCGTTTTCTCCTTTCTGCATAACGTGTGCTTCTTTCTGTTACGAGGCTAAATGTTTTAATGATCGCAGAGCTCCTGGAACAAACTGTACGATCAAGCTGATAAAATGAAAAGTCCTGAAATTTGACCACAATCTTGACGTAAAATGAAATACGTGTTGAATATTACATTTACATGCTAAAAATTAGAATGGAATATGTTTGAAGTTAGTTAAGGACGTCGAAGATCAGATTGGCGCAATTTGCCTTTCTAAGATTTTTCGATTTTTATTGTAAAATGAATATTTTGAGATAGCTTTTGCGAAGTTGTTGTATTCTTGCATATTATGCAAATATTTCAGTTATGAAGTTTTCTGACTTTTAATAACGTATCTAGTTTTGCCTATTATTTTTGAAATTCTTTGTTTCCTTTTGTAATAATTATTAAATACAGCCGGAATAATTTATTTGCTTTAATTTACACTGCTGGCCACCGTAACATGTGGTCCCTGAAGGAAACATGCAAATAACATAAAATTTACAAAATGCATTAGCGGAGGTGAGATATGCAAATAATTAGAATTTCAGCGCAGACGCACATCACGCGCGCCTGTGGCGCCACTTCAAAGCGCTATTTCAGGCTTGGAGTTTTCGACGATTTCAAGTTCAGCAATCGTGTTTTTCTTGTGGTTTAAAAAAAAACGATTAATTAGGCCTCGTAGTAAATAGCGATCATCGTTTGATCAAGTATCCAAGTTCGACAGAGGAAGGATAGTAGCCTACCGAGAGTGTGGTTTATCTTTCAGGGAAATCGGTAGTCGTGTTGGACGAAACCAAACAACTGTAATACGGATATGTGACCGTTGGATGCAGGAGGGTACGACCGACGTGTTCGATTGCATCCACCTCAGTGCACCACTTCACGTGATGACAGAAACATTGTGCGCATGGCAGTGACGGATCGCTCAGTCACATCACGAACCATAGCACAGCACATTCAGTCTGTAACGCATCATCCAGAGCCTGCGCGTACCATTCGACGCCGTTTACAGCAGAGTGGTCTGTCCGCAAGACGTCCATTGCTTCGTCTACCCTTGACGCAGAACCACAGACGTCTCCGCCGCCAATGGTGCGATGAAAGAAAGATGTGGACGGTAGAATGGAATGAAATTGTCTTTACTGACGAGTCACGCTTCTGCCTGCAACACCACGATGGTCGGATTCGAGTCTGGAGACACCGTGGGTAGAAGATGCTGAACGCGTTATGCATCGCCACACTGGTGGTGCACGGGGTATTATGGTATGGGGCGGTATTGGATATCGCTTTCGCACTCCTCTAGTACTTTAAACAGCTACATCTCCGAGGTGTTGGAGCCAGTTGTCCTTCCTTACCTTCAGGGCTTGCCCACAGCCATAGTTCAACAGCCATAGTCATGCGCGACCACACGTGGCACGCATTGGCCAAGGTTTCTTCGTCATTCGCCAGACTGAATTGCTTCCCTGGCCGGCTCGCTCTCCGGATCTTTCGCCGATAGAAAACATGTGGTCCATGGTTGCTGAACGATTGATCCAGATTACATCTCAAGCTGCCACACCAAATAAACATTGGCGACGTGTGGAAACTGCTTGGTCTGCTGTACCCCAAGAACACATACAAAGTCTCTTTGAATCAATGCCGAGAAGTATGGCAGCGGTGATCTCCAACAATGGCGGCTACTCTGGCTACTGATTCTGGAAGGAACCACACTTCACAGAAGTCTATAAATTTAATCATTTGATACTTGGTCAACATGTTATCTACTAAATAAATTTTGTTGTGATATCTCTTGTCTTTCTTGGTGTTTCAAATTGGGTGGCCAGCAGTGTAAATTAAAATATCAATTTTAATGAATTTTTTAGAATTATATTTTATATAGGATTTGGAATAAGAACGCGAGAATATTATCGCGTATTATTTCAAACGCGCATCAAAGCTCAAGTGCGAAACCATTAAAAGTAGGAAATTTATTCCTACCTCCATGGGCGAAACATCAAAGATTTTGGTGGTGGTAGGGAAAAACTGTAAATAAATTCCCACTACTCTGCAAAAAGAGGAATGTATTAGCTCACTTCTGCGTTGTTGGAAAGGCTCTTACTCACTACCTCAGATCAGTTTCGGAAGATGACGTGTTTACTTCGCGAGAATAGTCCAAGCATATTGGCAAAAATATAAACAAACATTTATCACTTCACTGGATGGAGAGATGTGGATTAGTACGCGAATGCTTTGTTGGAAAGTCTCTATCTCTTCTGCGCAGTTTCAGAAGATGTTGTTTAGCACGACGGGTTTAGTATTTTGCCAGAATAGCCCAAGAATATTGCGTTATGATGAACCATTTGTGATCTCCAGCATCTATGATAAAAAACTGCAACAGTTTCGCAAACGTTAACAACCTTCACTCCGCAAACTTTAAATGAAATCGAATGCAATTTCAATTAAGCTGCTACTGTCAATGGAGTAAAATCTACTGCATTAATATTCCAAAGTAAAAATGATAATTAGTTTTTAGAAAGACGAGGAAATTGAAACAAGATTAAGTGAGACATATCCAAGCAAACATGGTTCGAAAATATACCTTTAGGTATATAAACATTTATATACGCTTAGGTATACAAACGTTTATATACGCTTCGGTATACAAACGTTTATATACGTTTGGGTACATAAGCGCTTATATACATTTGGGTGTATAAACTGTTTAGTTATATAAACATATTATACAGGGCTGTGTATAATCTACAACATTTTTGGAACCATGTTGCCTGGAATACTTCCATATTATAAACTAGCAGCTTCGCTGTCAGCCTTCGTCTGGCTTTTAAATGTACCGGAAAAATGGCTGAAGGGAACACCAAACGTTAGATTTAAAAACTGCGTAGAATTTTACTCTGCAGAACAACTTCATAAAAAAAGTTATTACGTATAACAGAATTACAATGAAATAAGCAATATCCCTTAATACAAATATTAATTATCCTAATAAATAAATTAACCAACTTTCCTTTGCAAAATCTTAAGAACTCAATGGTATAAAGGAGGCTAAGAACTTTGTTTCCTAAAAAAATCACTCAAAACTTTTCAATATCTTAAAAACAGTGAAATAAGCAATAAATAACATAAAAGAGTACAAAAAACAAAAAAATTCTGAAAAGCAAAGTATAATTAATGATATTTTATCTTATATTTTCAAGAGAAAAAATTACAATGAAATAAGCTATATCCCTTAATACAAATATTATTTATTCTAATAAAAAATTTAATCAACATTCCGTTGAAGAAAAAAAATGATGCAAAACTTTTCAATATCTTACAAACAGTGAAATAAGCAAAAAATAACATGAAAGCAACTCAAAAAACATAAAATTCCGCGCCGAATTTTACTCTGTAGAACCACTTTATATAAAAAAAAAATGAATATAATGTCATTTATATATATATATATATTGTTACGAATTTGGTATTTAAAAAGCTAATATTAGTTCAATTATAAATTAATTGGTTTTATTTCTCGCGCAGTGCAGCGCGTGACGTATATTAAAAGAAGAAAGCTAAGCCAGAAAATTAAAAATCAAGAGCGCGTGCATTAAATAAATAAATATCTCTTTTTGATTTCGAGAAAGTACTGGAAAATTCTAGCGCGTGATTTTAAAATGTTATAAAAGGAGGAAAGCATCTCAGTTTGTAGTAGTTGCTTAGTTTGTTGTTGTTTAGAAAACTACTGTTGTTGATTGTAGCGAATTCGCGGATTAGCGTTCTTTAGCTGTTTTGAATTACGTTCTATTGGATATTTGAGTACTTAAAAGATAACTACTGTGAGATATTGTAATACTGCATGATAATTTGAGAAAATTTAAGCATTTTTGTTGTGATAATAATAAATTTTTGTTCATTTTTCATCGGACTTGTGCATTCATTTCGTAACGAACCCGTACGCACGCAACAATTTTTGGTGTCAGAAGTGGGGTTTGAATGCCAATAACAAGAGCGATGGAAGAACAATTCAGGTAAATGATGACTGCATTTGCTGCTTTCCAAGAAAAGATGGAAGGAGCCGTCAACTCCGTTAAAGAAGAAATTAAAGGCGAGATGAAATTGGGCCAAGAATCCGTTAAGGAAGAAATGAAGGCCATTCAAACTGGTCAATTAACTTTTAAAGACGAAATAAAAGTTGTTAAGGAATCTGTTAAAGAAGAAATAAAAGCTGTTCAAGTCAAGATTGAAGAAAGTCAATGCGAAATGAAAAGAGAAATTGCCTGCATAATAGAAACCAAATTCGATGCTATGGAAGGCAGAATAGATGTGGTTGAGAATAAAGTGGGACAAATTGAGGAAAATGTTTCTTCTGTTAAAGAAGAAATAGAAGAAAGAGTTTGTTCCGTTCAGAAACAAATCGAACAACAAATTGATGACCGGGTTTGTGCGGTTGCCAAAGAACTGGAAACTTTAAAGAAATTCGTAGCGACGGCTGGGAGTAAGAGTGATGATTTTAAATTCTTACCGATGCCTGCTCGTCCATCTCTGAAGCTATCCACATATGATGGGAAGACATCCTGGCAAGTGTATAAGACCCAGTTTTCTATCGTGGCGGATGCGAATGGATGGGATTCCCAAGCTAAGGCCTGTCATCTCGCCGCTTCTCTGAGAGCAGACGCAGCAGATATCCTGCAGACGCTTCCCGAAAACAAAAGGGTAGATTTCGAAGCTCTGTCCGGCGCCTTGGAGCTGCGCTTTGGCGAGAAATGTTTAAAAGACTACAGCAGGCTTCAATTAAAATCCCGTCAACAGAAGCCCACCGAATCACTTAAGGAGCTCGCCACGGATGTTGAAAGGCTGTCACATCACGCCTTTTCGGAGTGCCCGACAGAAACAAGGGAAATCCTGTCCCTGCAATATTTCATCGATGGGATCCGGGATCCCGAAATACAGAAGGCCCTACGAATGGCAGATGTAAAGGATGTAAAAAGCGCTCTGTTGTACGCCGTGAAATTGGAGGCAGCCCAGCAGGCAACTCTTAGAGATCGCTACCCAGTCAGAGCTGTGCGAGTCCACGACCCAGGGGACCAATTGATGGCTCGTTTAGATGATTTATCCAGACAAGTCGATGCTTTGATACGGAGTAGCAGTGAGAACAAAGTGGCTGTAAGATGTTGGAGATGTGGTTCTGAAGGTCACCTACGACGGCATTGCAGAACACCCCAGGGGGGCACGGATAATAAAACGGATGAGTTGACAAGACCAGTGAATGCTTTAAGACGGAATAGTGGTAAAACAAAACCGACCCTAAAGTGCTGGAATTGCGGTGTTGAAGGCCACCTACGAAGGAACTGCAGAACTCCCCAGAGCACGGAAAATAAGGCATACGATTTAAACAGACAATTAAATGCCACGGGAAGGAAAAGGACTGACAAGAAACCAAAGTGCTGGAACTGTGGAGCTGAAGGCCACGTACGAAAGAATTGCAGAACACCCCAGGGTACGAAAATTGAGACAATTTCTGAGCAACGACGCAGGAAACAAATTAATGACCATATCAAGGAACGGAGGTTGCCAGATAATGAAAAACCCTGTTTTAAAGCGCTTAAGATCTCTATAGTGAGTGGCAACAATAACGGACTGTCCATCAATGGGAATATCGATGGGGTTCCTTGCAATATGATCATTGACACAGGAGCTAATGTTACCATCATTAGGAAAGATTTAGCTGAACAGTTTAAAGATAAACTTATTTGGACGCCATCCTGTGTTACCCTTGAGACTGCGTCTGGTGACAAGATCGACATAACTGGGAAGTTAAACGTAAACATCACGTTTAGAAGTGCCGCCTACCATCACACGGCATATGTGGCGGATATTACAGATCCATGCATACTCGGATTGGACTTTTTAAGGAAATACAATTTTTCCTTATATTTCAAAAACAATAAGCTGCTTTCAGCATCTGATGGCATGACTATCCATCCTCAAAAGGGATCCTCGCCTGGAAATGTCGACGCCTTGTCCGAAAGATCGAGCTCGGGAAGCTGCCGAAATCATACCAGGGTCGAAAAGAAACTCAAGACTACCAGCTATTCTCCATCCCAGAAGCTCTTAGGTCGAGACCTTCGTCTGCCTTGTGACCGCCTGTTTAGTCGTCCTACGGATGCGCCTTCATCGCCTGAGGAACACATCCAAGATGCCCAGGCCCGGTTTGAGGGGATGCACCGTTCTGCACGAAAGCGAGTCAACTTGGCGACGGAGAAAATGAAGACCAGATGCGACACAAGAGCTACTAGACAGAGATCCAACAAAGGAGACAAGGTGTGGTTGTGGAACCCAATTCAACGAAAAGGACTGAGTCCTAAATTACAGTCACCTTCGGATGGTCCATATACAGTGCTGAACACGAATGACGTCGTGGTTCGGATCCGTGAGTCTTCGAACTCTTACGACAGGTTAGCTTATTACTATGGCCATAGTACGTAATGTAAATAATTGTAAATAGTATCAGACCATGGTCCTTTTTTGTTTTTAAATGTGTATTTGATTTGATTTGTATTTAGTATTTGATTTGCATTTAGTATTTGATTTGAATTTGATAGCATTTGATTTGTTTTATGTATTGCATTTATTGTTCATGTTGTTTATTATTGTAATGTAATGCTTATTAATACATTTATGCCACAGTTGTAAATTTAGCTTCCTGTCCAGGGATTGTACTGCCCGGGACGTGCAGTCCTTGGGAAGGGGGCAGTGTTACGAATTTGGTATTTAAAAAGCTAATATTAGTTCAATTATAAATTAATTGGTTTTATTTCTCGCGCAGTGCAGCGCGTGACGTATATTAAAAGAAGAAAGCTAAGCCAGAAAATTAAAAATACAAGAGCGCGTGCATTAAATAAATAAATATCTCTTTTTGATTTCGAGAAAGTACTGGAAAATTCTAGCGCGTGATTTTAAAATGTTATAAAAGGAGGAAAACATATCAGTTTGTAGTAGTTGCTTAGTTTGTTGTTGTTTAGAAAACTACTGTTGTTGATTGTAGCGAATTCGCGGATTAGCGTTCTTTAGCTGTTTTGAATTACGTTCTATTGGATATTTGAGTACTTAAAAGATAACTACTGTGAGATATTGTAATACTGCATGATAATTTGAGAAAATTTAAGCATTTTTGTTGTGATAATAATAAATTTTTGTTCATTTTTCATCGGACTTGTGCATTCATTTCGTAACGAACCCGTACGCACGCAACAATATATATAAATGACAATGAAATATGCCAATATCTTAAAAACAGTGACATAAGATATATGATGAAAAATTGTTGCCAAAGCCATGTTTCTAAAAGAATGAAACTATTCAAAATGATACCATTTCATCAAATATCTATCAACAACAATAAGACAGGAAAATTGTTGCCAGAATCACATTTTTAAACAAGTGAGATGGGAGAAGTGTACTCGGAAGCTTCATTTAATTTTTTTTTTAAAATACAAAATATTATCATTTTTCCAAAATTCTTTTTGTAAAAGCAGTCGCAGGGATGAAAGTTTAACGTGTCCAAAAATCAAAGAAAAATAAACTGTACATTTTTAAAAATAAACTTTCTTAGAAAAAATCCCGTTGAAAAAGCTCCCTTTGTTAAATAAATTCGTATTTAATAGATTTATTGAAACACTAAATTTATTTTAAGTTCGTAAAATAGCTAAGTGCCTACGTTTCATGATGATGTGAAAATGGAGCGTGTAGAGTAAAATTTCGCTTTCCTATAGGACATTATGTCTCAAAATGACGCGATTTCGTCACGAAACATAAAGTTAAAAAAATTCGAATTCGAATTTCGAAGAAATCGCTTCGAGGTGCACTGGCTTGTCTAAATGCACCTATGTACCAAATTTTGTAACCTTGGGTCTATCAGCTTACGCGCAGCGCGAACGAAAGACACACACACACACAAAGGCAGACTCTTTCTTTTATTATATTGTTGCGATTTTCTCTTTTTCTGTAACCAGTTGTTACGTTATTTTCTTCACGGTTTCGTGCAGATTTGGAGGAATAACGACGACACTTGATGAAGTATCCAAACACACTTTATTGGCCAGTATTGTCAGGACAGCTCCAAAACACGTTTTACAGTTGTCGATGAACTACTATAAACACGCTGACACGATCAGCTACACAGCCTTCTGGTCATCAGGCTATCACGGTAAAGACAGCTTCGCTACAAAGCACCAGAGTACAGCTTCCGACTCTCCTTGGTCATTCTGGGAACAACACGTACTCTCGAAACTCTTCACGCTACAACTCGCGATGCACTCGACGACACACAGAGCACGGCTCCCGACTCTTCGGTTCAGTCGTTCCCGGAGCTCAACACGCTCTCTCGACGATGCACTAACAGCGACACTCCTTCGGTGCACTCGACGACCCACTCGGCACTCGTTGCCCGGCTGTCAACTCGATCGACTCCGCACGGCTCGCTAGACGAGGCACACACTCTGAGACACTGACTGACTCTCCGCGTACCAGCAGGGTTTATATAGCTTTCGGCTTGTGTTCGAGAACATTCTGGGCTAAACCGGTAAAAATTCGTTCCAGAAGGTTCTCCATCCGTCCATGGCATATCGCCAATTTAGTCGCCAAATATCAATGAGCGATTTCTCGACAAATGCGGCAACCTTGCCTTTCCATGCCATTTTATGGCAACCCTAACACTGCTTTGGGGGGAAGCCATCTCATCGCGCCTGTACATTTCGTAACAATATGTAAAGATTGGGTAAAAATCAAGTTATTGAATTTCAACGAAGTTCGTTGAATGCAAAAGACAAATGATCTTTTGCCATTAACGAAAACTTTAATGCCAGTAGAATTAAAATTTATGACAACTGAGACTTGATACAAAAATTATTATGTTCACTAATGTTATATATGTGCCTTATCATTTTTTACTCTAATTATGTATGTAATTACATCATAACTGTAGAAGTAAATAGACTTTTGGAATGAAAATGTCTCCGAATATTACACTCATGTCCATAAATTAAGGATAATTCGGAGTCACGCGGAAATCGAACTCTAAAATAAATATATCACCTGTAAAATCACTACACACATCTTCAAGAATCATATGCAAATTTCAGGAAGTAACCAGATGACACCGATGGTACGTCACAATGATGAGATGTAAAAGAGTGATATATAAGGAATACAGGCAAAGAAGTAAAATTGTTCGCAGGCGTTTTATAAGCATTTCAGTGCAATAACCGAATAGTTATGACACAAAGGACGCATTTGGATGATTTTTTACGTGGTAGAATTATCGGCTGTCTGAAATGTGGGCGTACCCAACTGGACGTATCAGACGAACTTGGAATTGTCCAGAGTTTCATCTCCAGGCTTTGGCAACGATTCCAAGGTGATGGTAATGTGAGTAGACGTTACAGCACAGGTCGCCCCAGAGTTACGACGCCGAATGAGGACCAGTATTTGGCAGTTACTGCCAAAAGAAACAGGTGGAGCACAGCGTCAGAACTGTCTCGTCAGCTCTCTTCAGCCACTCGTACGACAATTTCAAGGCAGACCGTGTACAGACGCTTAGAGCAGATTGGTTCTATGTGCTCGTAGAACTGTCAGATGTGTTCCACTTACTGCAACTCACTGTCGCCTGCGGTTAGCTTGGAGTAGAGAGCATGCATTGTGGACACCGCAGCAGTGGGCTTGTGTGATGTTTTCCGACGAGTCCAGGTTTAGCTTGCAGTCTGATTCTCGCCGGACTTTCATATGGAGAGCTCCAGGTACCCGTTACCACCAAGAAAACATCATTGAACGACACTGTTACGGTGGTGCAGAGTCATTCTGAAACAACATGTACGTTTGTTTCGGGGCGCCGTGGGCGCACAATTTGTGTTTATGGATGACAAAGCCCGTCCTCACCGTGTAAACATCGTAAGCGAATGCCTTCAATCGGAGGATATCACCCGTATGGACTGTCCAGCATTCTCACCGGACTTGAATCCAGTAGAGCACGTGGGAGACATGCTTGGCCGACGAGTTGCAGCCCGTCAACCTCCTCTTTCATGTCTACCGGAAGTTCGGAGAGCATTGCTTTTTGAGTGGTGTAATATCCCCCAAGATCAGTTCGATAATTTGATACTCAGCATGCCTAGGCGTTGTACGGACTGTATTGCATCGTCTGGGGGACATACAATGTATTAACAATCATAAAAACCATGTAATATTGGTTTTTGTAAATAGGTTTTTTTTGCAATTTGCTCCAGGGACAAAATAATATCAAACATATAACATCTTTTTTGCTCTTTACGCTTTGTTTAATAAATAAGCTTTACAAATAAGTCAAATTTGGTTTGCTTCTAACTCTTTGTCTGATTTTGCATTATCTTTAATTTATGGACAAGAAATACTATATTGTAGCATGTGTCCTCACAAACCTTTGTTCTGTTAACGGCACCTCATAACAAGATTTTTGGTAATAAACTCATAATTTGGTTATAATTCGAAATGCGTTTTATCTTCTGGTTGCCGATTGCTTGTTTATATATGTTTTCAAAGATCTTTATTTCAACTTTAACGACATTAAATGTTTCGTAAAATTTTAAAATCATTATAGAATATTTGTCCCTGATGAAAGTTTAGTATAAGCTTCTTCAACTTCTTTAGAAGAGTGTTTCAAGCTTAAATTATTTTCAATGCCTCAATATATGTAGATACAAGGCATAGGTAATTCAAGTAAAACTCTCGTTGAAGACTTCGTAAATCTGACAGAGCTTGATTAAAATTATTTTTTCGTCTAAAAATGCATGGACCACATTTATTAGGTTATCTTTAAGGGTAATATAGCATTTAGCGCAGTATTGCGAGCACTTTCAGAAATTATCAATGAGGGAATTAATGTTCTGGTATCTAAATTAATTAGGTATCAAAGGACGTCATATCTATTAAAATGATACTATGAGGAATCTCGTTGGCTTTAGTAAACTCTTTCCTTGAATAACGACTGCTGTTGAACATGTTTATGATCTAATCACTTGAAAAGATGCAGAAAAATCTAAAAATTGCTAGTTGGGCTTTGAATCGGCGGCTCCAAATGTTAGTAACAATTAAAGCCATCTCCGTGACGTTTCATTAGCTTTTAGTACTTTAAATTCATTATCACAAGAGGCATCAGCATCGCAGAAAAAACAACCTGGCGCCGTAAGTCGCCTCAAAGCAACTTCAGAATACCATATTACTGCTTCAGTTTGAAACAAACTAACACTATCATCTCAGTCATAATCTTTTTTTTTTTTAATCTCCATTTTCAAGATTTTGAAGTTTTACAGAAGATAAAAATGTGTCAAAGTTAAACTGCATTATTGTTTTTTCGAAGATCGTTGTGTAGATTCAACTATTGAATCTAAATTTTATTGAGTTAAAAATGGATTTATGTTATATGTATGTATGACATATGTAGCAGAAAAATATACATGTATATGTAGCAGAAAAATATTTTATGTAGCAGGTATATTATATGTAACAAAAAGAAAGTATGACATGGTTCAATACGCATAATTTTGCTTCTCACAAAAGGTAAAATTAAAAGCAATAATATATGCTTACGATGAATATGGCTGTAAAAATAAAGATATATTTAAAAAGTTTTCAATAACTTCAATTTCTAATTATTATTATTCACTTACAGTTGAGCCCTAGCTGTTCGAATTCGAGATACATGGAAATGACATACAAAGCTATAGCAGTGCGATGTATACTTTCTAAGAAGTGGTAACATTTGAATGAATATGAGTATATCGGATTGGAAGGAGTGGCACATATTTTAACTTTTAAACATTAAGATAAAGCAGTTGCGTATTTTATGTAGGCTTGCTGTTTCTTACTGTGCAAGACACTGCTTAGTTAATTGCTCTCTTTTTGGAAACAAATCAAAGAAACCTGTTGGCGTTATGCGTATTCCTTCTATACTAAGGTAAACTGAATTTTTCTTGGACATAAAGTTTCATTTTTAGAACATAGTGCAAAGTTTATTTACAGTTAATATATAACTACTAAGACGTCAAACTGATTTTGAACTGCTTGTCGTCAAGCTTAATGACTAGTCATAAAAAGTTATGTCTAATAGTTCGTGAGGTTATAATACTTCTCTTAATGTTTAACTATAATATATAAGACTCAAAAAAAAAATTATTAGCCATGACGTAGTACTTCTTGTAGTAAGTTAGTAAAACTTGAACTGTGAGACTTCTTGCCGACAGACAGCAACAGCTAGCTACATGCTGCTATGTTAACTTAATTCGTGATAACAACAACAAAAATCTACGCAGATATAGAATTTGGATCTGGATGGGAATTAGTTAACTTTCTAACATTTACTGAACTCCGCGAAACTATTCGTAGTTATTAAATTTTTCTTATACCAGCGGCTTCTTCCCAGATGGACGGCAAAACTTCGTTGCGAATTCCACTAACTCCGTTTGCGTAATGGCAAATCGCACATTGAATTGATCAATGTTAACTAATTTCGCTTAGTGCGCATGCTCAGTGACGTACCATTGGCGTGGGAGGAAATAAATACTGGCGACTAAGCATAAGCAACCCTGCACAAGTCTGTTCGTCATGTAGACTTATCGACTGTTTACAATATTAAGGAAATTTGTTTCTGTTTATTGCATTTGCTTCTGTTTCATTTCAGTTTGGTCTATTTTGTGCATAAGCATTACATTTATTATAAGTTATTTATAATAATTTCTTTGACTTTAATTCAGTGATTTAAACTGGATTTATTCCTTAATTTGTTAAAATATATACAAATGAAACGTATGGCAAATACTCGATCACTTTTATTCCTCAGAAGTATAATCAATAAATATTCAGCTAATATATTTTGCAATGTTTCCTGTTTTGCAATCCTTTTTAAACGAAAATTTGCTGATTTACAATTGGTTAGTTTGTTTATTTACAGTCTAAGCAAACAAATTAACAAGTTTTAAAAACCTGAACTGTTTACAACCAGATAACAGAAAATCAACAATATATCCTATTTATCCTCTTTTAATATTGCGCCAAATTTCTCTCTGGGCATGCACAGAGGGCGAAATTCGTTTAACATTGATCAACTAAATGTGTAGTTTGCCATTACGCCTCCCGTTTGAGATTACATTCTATTTTTAAACTATGCCACTTACAGTACAACTTGTATTAATTTTTGATCTGACCGAATAGGAGACAGAACACATAAAGAAATTAAAATAAAGCTAATTAGTTTTTGATTTGACCGAATACTGTGATGAGGCAGAACACATAAAGAAATTAACATTAAGCTAGCTGCTGCTTAAACTTAAATCAAAAATGCCACAAAATAGTGTTTGATTTCTTAACTACTGCAATGAAATGGGATACTTATTATAATAAAATGCGATTAAATAAGAAAATAAAATCTCTTAGCTGAATAAGATAAATTAAAAAGAAATAGCTCTTCATTTGCATTACATTTTAATGCGATTTCGCCAATATTAAACAGAATTAGTTAATCACCCTTCTGAAAACCAGTATAAACTGCTGTCTTATTTAGTCCTTACCTAAATGATGGTGGTGTGGTGTGGTGTATTTAATTATGGCAAAGCACACTAGGGCTATCTGCCTAAGGGGAGGGATGCCTTCGTGGAGGACTTTCTAAGGGAAACTGGATCGTATACACGTTACACATGGGGAAAACCACGAAAACACCCATGCAGCCAGCCCGTTCGCGGGATTCGAACCCTACCTAAATGATATACTACAAATGAATTACCTTTTGCAGTTATTAGATGAATAATATTAAAAATATTAAAATAGACTTAAAATTAAAATTTTGGAGTAAGAAATAGATAGGAAATGTTGCCTCAAAATCAAAATTTATCTCGTGGGAGATAAGGCAATTTCCTATTGAAGATAACTTTATAGCATTTGTCATTTCCTGTTTCTAAACATTAATGGATAAATTAGATTTACAGTTTCCGTTCGTACATTACTAATGGACAGAGTAGATAATTCAATCCCTTGAAGTTTCTTGAATGCGTCTCTAGAGAAGGAAATAATAAAGTAATGGAACTGAACTCGATCGAATGAAAACATTAAATTCGATCGAATGTACAATAGCAGACATATAAAAATCATTTAATTCCTATCATATATTCGAACAGTAGATGATATGCATTGCTCGCGCAAATTATTTAATTCTTATACTAAAAAATTATTAGAAAGAGTTTCTGCAATAGCATTATTTAACATAAGTTACGCTATCATCAAGTTGAGTAACATGAAAGTATTGAATTTTTGAGTCAAATATATGGAAGTTTAAAAATAAAGGAAAAATGTTCTTCACTGTTTTGCAAGAAGTCTTTTTTTTATTAAAGTGTATGATAATTTCGGACAGAAATACATACTCACGAGTTGATTTTATAGTTTTCCAAACCATTGACGAAGTCTTTGTAGAATCATTTGACACTCTTCTGAAAGGGCCTTTTTCAGATCATGAATGGTTCGGGAGGCATTTGGCACCGCGCAGTTGCTGGCCTAATGTGTCTCACACATAGTGAGTCAGGTTTAAGTCTTGTGAGTAAGCTGGCCAATCCATTAGAATGATAGTTTTTTTTCTTTCTAAGTATTCTGACGCCAAGATGTTCAGTGTGGAAGAGCAGTGTCGTCTATTAGTAAAACACTGGGCCATAAGTATTCCGAAACAGCTTTAAATGAGATTCCAAGATCTCATCTCATCCGCAAGCTGCATATCATTGACGGTCCCTCCATCCATGTAATGGATCCATCTACATGGATGGAGGGACCGTCAAAGATATGCAGCTTGCGGATGAGATCTTGGAACATCCATGGATCCATGGATGGAGGGACCGTCAAAGATTTGCAGCTTGCGGATAAGATCTTGGTACATGGATCCATTACATGGATGGATCCATGTTGGAGGGAGGGACCGTCAAAGATATGCAGCTTGCGGATGAGATCTTTGTGGAATCATTTGACACTCTTCTGAAAGTGCCTTTTTCAGATCATGAATGGTTCGAGAGGCATTTGGCACCGCGCAGTTGCTGGCCTAAAGTGTCTCACACATAGTGAGTCAGGTTTAAGTCTTGTGAGTAAGCTGGCGAATCCATTAGAATGATCATTTTTTTTTTCAAGTATTCTGACGCTAAGATGTTCAGTGTGGAAGAGCAGTGTCGTCTATTAGTAAAACACTGGGCCATAAGTATTCCGAAACAGCTTTATATGAGGTTGCAAGATCTCATCCGCAAGCTGCATATCTTTGACGGTCCCTCCATCCATGTAATGCAGCTCGGGGCGACAGTTTTAATTGGTTCGACTCTAAATCACGAAATTACTTCCGTGGAAACGGAATCTTTCAAAAGAAGAAAAACAGATTCCGTGTTTCTTGCTCCTTTAAAATTAAAGCACATCTAAAACAACAGTTCAGGCTGTATTTGCACTCCTCAATGAATAGCAAGCGGTTCCATTCCATTTGGCTCCATTGAACATAACGGCGACCCCATCTTAAACGACCCTTCTGGAAGATGGAAAGAGTGAGAAGAGATCAGTGGTTTTTCTCGCATAGGTTTAATCTTTTAAGGGGACTCGTACACCTTAAAACCCATAAGATCTTCAAATATGTGACTTTTGCAAGAATTGGGATACCTTATTTATTTTAAAAGCAATTACTTCCAACTTTTCACAGCTGACTACATAATATAGCTGCTTTTTGAAATAGTCCTCAGAAAGTTTGTGTTTCCCCAAATATTTTTATAATTTAATCCGCTTTTTGTCAAAAATTTTCGTCATGTTTCCACCTTGCGCGCACACTTTAAAACATTCTGTTGCATAATTTAATTCCATATTTAATATATAGCTTTTATAACACTTGGAAACTACTGTGAACCAAAAATTCTAAGAATTTCATGTTAAATTTTTATTTTATTTTTAGTCGAGTTTATAAAATGTAGTTTATTAAAAAAATATGTAATGTTTTCGTCCATAAAATTTTTTAATAGTAAAATATTCATCAGATTTTAGATTCAGTTAAAAAATAGGGCTCATATAAAGAATTCCATCTAATTTCAAGTATGTACCATTAGCCATTTTTAAAATATCGTGAGCGCAAGGTGGAAACGTGACGAATACTTTTGTCACAAAGCGGATTAAATTACAAAAATATCTGTGACAACACAAACTTTCTGGTTACTAGTTTCCAAAGCAGCTATTTTATGTAGTCAGCTGTAAAAAGTTGGAATTAATTGATTTTAAAATAAATAAAATATCCCAATTCTTGCAACAGTCACATATTCGAAGGGTATCAAGGGGTTTAAGGTGTATGAGCCCCCTTAAAACTTCGTGTAGAAACAAAATGGTTGGTTTAGCATTCGTATGGCAGCCCAGTGCTGCTAAGACTTTTGAGCTAAAGTAGCAAGAGAAGATAGGAAAGCTCCGAAATGTAACCCGTGACGTCTGAAATCATGTAATTTTTATGACGTCGTAGGTTCAAAGGCTCACATTACATCTGACATAATCACAAGAGTTACTCTCTGAGGGATGCGTTGGTTGCGGATGTAATTTGATTCTTGATTGGTTTATTATGTATATTAGTTTTGACGGAAATTTTGTAACCAAAATATTAATTATGTATTGTTTAGTTTCCATTTATTCTTTCAATTAATTCTCAGTTAATTTAGGTTGTTATCTTTGGGTTAAAATATATTTATATCTATTGTTAGGTGCTTTCTCATGGAGTGCTGCATTGTTGCACTAATTCTTTTGAGTTGGCAGGTTTCTTTAGTCACTCTTTATTGCTTTCTTTTCGTTTTATTCATCGTTCGTTTTCGTTACTTTAACGCTTTACAGTTAATATTCCGTTCTGATTGCTGAAGTCATTTCATTTCACTAGATTATGATTGCTAACAGAAAAGGTGCCGCCTTTCGTTGTTAAATTTGTTCGCGTTGTTATTTAGATATTTGGTATTACTCTAAGTCATTTCAAAGTTTATTTCTTAACAATATTATAATCAGGAGAATAAATTTCAAATATATTGCACGTGGTTGCCGAACTGACACGTCATCACTTAAGAAGTTAGGGGAAAAATGATTTAAAAATAAAACTTATAGAGCAATAAAATAATACATAAATTTGTATATACTAAATAAATTTAAAAAATCTGAAAGCTTTCAGACTTTATATTATGCTCAAATGGTTTTTAACGTTTTTTGTTACCTTTTTGTTATTAATTATCATATTCTTCACACTTGAAATATAAAATTCAGTTCAACAGCAATATCACAAAATAATTTAAAAAGGGGATATCTTTAGAATTTCCCTTAAACAGTCTCGCTCCCTGGAGATCAGATTTTTTTTCTCATACAGTGTTGCCACTGTTCGCTTTGAAATCGCTGAGTTTGTTTATCGAAAATTCGTTAAAGGTTTACAAAATATAAAATAGATAATAAAACAAATTCAAAATTCAAAATTTAGGCTTCCAAATGCCCATATTCGAGTGGAGGACTACGTTATTCAAAATTTGATGTCTCTAGCTACCATTATTTTTTTCACAGTGAGAGGAACATACATACATTCATGCACTTTCCTCATTATTTAATTTCTTTAAATATAATGGAGGGATCTAGTATTTAGTGGCAACATTTTCGAAAGTGAAGCGCAAAGTGAACCAGCGCAAAATGCCAAAACGAAATTAATAGCTTTTCAGGGAAAATTGTCCCTTTGCGCTAGTAAGTGATCATTACAAGCTTGTGCCGGAATTTAATAAAGTAGGAAGTATAAAGAATTATGTCTTAGATTTTTGTTGGTACTATAAAACAGCAATTTCAATTATGATCGGGCATTCATATCTTAGTTTTAAAATTTTGACTTGTTTTGTTTAGACTGTTTATAAATATTCTAAAATTTTTTTTAATTTAAAAAAGATGTAGAACAAACACAGTGAATCAACTCTAAGCCAACGATTCGCTTTCAAACGTTAATTTTTTTTATGCTTTAAAGAAGTACTATGCTTCATGAAGTGTGTCAAATCAATTTTATGTGCCTTGGCTCACATTTATTTAACTTTTAACAAGCTTTTATGTTGTGTTTTCATTCTTTCTGTACTCAAAAACTGAGGGTTACCCTCATTGGTTACTATCGCCACTTGCCAACTTTTATTTATGGTTAAAAAAGATATTACTTTAAATTATAAAAAAATTTCGATATATTCATTATTGTAACATATATAAATTAGTTGTTTAATAAAAGTAACAGATTTGCAAAACATCGCACCATCTGGCAACACTCTGGGAGCCCGACAATCTAAATTTATATGTCATTAGTAGTAAGCCACCGTACTCGGTAGGCGGAAGGGACGTCACAGAAAAGGGGCGTGGTCGCCGCCATCTTGTATCACGTGACAACCGGAAGTGACATCACTTCCGCCTACCGAGTACGGTGGCTTACTACTGTCATTCTTGTAATCACTTCGCGATTTCTTCTAGCGTGAAGTGACCGAAACGGTTTTCGGTTCTTGATCGCAAATGATTCATTGTTTAAAAATGGAATCCAAGTTCTTAATATGACACTTTGAGGCCACTTTGGTCCAAAAAGTATAAGTAAATGGATTAGTGAGATACACGCTGCTGGCGAAGTTCGAGTCTCAACTGATATTTTGCGTTTCTAATTGTTCTGATAATGATAGTCCCCAATCGCTACTTTTATTTTTCTTATCACTAATGGAGAAGAGCAAAACTTAGCTTTGTTCGATATCATGGGTGGATAGTATAGCGCATTAAAAGTCAGTTATTGAACTCATTCAAACTGATAGGGATTTTAACTGAATTGTAAAATTGGTAACATTTCACTGAGGATTGATGCCTATTGATCTTACCAGGCCTAAAAACGCGAAACGCAGCAAGACACTTTTTAGCGGAAGTGACAAGAACGTATTATTTAAAAAATAAAGTAAACACACAAAACGGTAATAATAAAAAGACCAAAAAAAAGTTTTGTAAAGCCATCTTAGTGAGAAAATTGAACATTGATATGATGAATTGAAAAAAGAATGGAAAAGTGTATGCCTGCACTTAACGCTGCATCGGGTATCCTTAAACGTATACTTTTAAAATGCAACTTTAAAATTTCAGCGTAGCTTTTAAAATTTTTATAATTTTATTGTTGAATTGTATATAGCGTAATCAAAATACTCTACATAAAATTCAAGACCCAATCTGTTACGCAAAGAAAATAATGCTTAATAATAAAGCTAAAAAGAGAAAAGAAAAATAAGCTAGTAGGAGTGAGTGCAACAGCGGACTGGTAAACTACGAGCTTAGCGAGAGAGTTAGAAAACTTTAACAAACCCTTATGAGTTTGAAATCTGAAACTTTCAGAAAATTTTCCTTTTTTCTTTGTCTCATTTTACTTCCTTATAACAAGTAAAGGAAGTATTGTAATCACGAAAACTTTCCGGTATCATATTTCAACAAAAATATCCAATTTGAACTCTCTCGGATACATTTGAACGGTAGGGTGATATTTGTATGTACGGATAGTATAAAGGATTATTTTTTTCCAAAAATAGGCTGTAAATTAGATTTAAAATAGATTCAGAAGAGATTTTTTTCTTGACGTCTGTATGTACGTATACACATCTGTACGTACATTTGTACGTACGTCTGTACGTACGTATATGCGTCTCGCATAATTCAAAAACGAATAGCCTCAGAATATTGAAATTTTGTATATGGGAATGCTATAAGATGTAGTTATGCACCTCCCTTTTTGGTTGCAATCGGCCGCACCAAGCGTATCTATCTATCTATCTATATATATACGTATCCAATCTGTTACGCGGCTCAGTGAGCTCAATTCTTATACGTTGGTAAATTATGCATTTTTTGCTTTAAAAGTGATTGAATTATATTGTTCTAATATTTCGGTTAAGGTTTTTATGCCTTTAATTACTCTGCATGCAATAGTTGTAGAATTATCAACAATTTAAAAATTGTTTAAGTGGTACTAAGCCCAATGAAGTCGCCATTTTGTTTATATTTGAAACACTAGAATAGTGAATTAAGTCAATTTATGCACCAAATTCAGTGTCATTTTTGGCGAATGGGACCAAAAGTTAAATTTAAATTTTGTGCGCCGAAAAATCTATCTTCCTACCTGTTGGCTAAATTGCTTGTTTTTGCTTACAAACTATAATTTTAATTGTAAAAGTTGTTTTTTTTAAGAGCTTTTAAATGTATTTAGTGCTTTAGTTTTTCTGAACTTTACAATTTTTAATGAAGATGCTTTGAGGTTTGCCTTGCCGCAAAGGGAGAACTGAATTAAATGAACGAGAAATGTTTATCTAATAAAATCCGAGGAAATAATTTTAAACGAAATGCAGCAAAAATGGGTATAATTTAATAGGCAGTACAAGGAAGTCATATGGTGTGTACATTAGATATTTTTTATGTTAAAACTATTATTTTGGCTAGGAGTTTATTTATATTTTACCCACTGGTTACTTCTCCAAGGCTACATGTATTATAAATTTTAAATGAATCATTCAGTATTTACAGTTATACGTATGAAGGACACAATTTTAAGCACCCAGTTTATTTACTTTTCGATACCTTCCTTTAATTCTGTAGATTCATTTCTTTCATCCAAATCCTCTTTTCAAAATGTCTAGATGCTAAGGACATAAATAATTTCCTAGTCCTATTAAAGCGAGCAGAAAGTGGAAAACTTACTTAAAGAAGCTTAACGTTTGTACGTCACTTGCCTCTTCATAATACGCAGAAAATATTGTTAAATTGCATGCTTCTATTTAAAAATATTTGGCAATATAGAACCATTTAAATTAAAAATTTCCTGCTTTATGAGATATTCATTTCCTTTTGCAAGATATGCGACTGTCGAACTTTAAATATTCATTCCAACGACGTTTGCGATACTTATATATATGAGCATGAGATACAAGTAGAATGCATTTTATTTGCAAAACTAATTCTTTTGGGACCGACAAGGAAACATTAGAAGCCTTGAGGATAAGAATAACGTTTTAAAACAGGATTTGCAATTCAGATTCCAAGCCGAATAATTAATGAGTATAGGATAATTTTAAGGCGACGAAACTTAGTTAATATACGTGCTAATCTGCTGCTTTTGATCTTAGATGAATTTCGGTGTTGGCGCTTAAAGTGTCTGTGAAACCTCTATTTGAATTAACCGCTGAAACATAAATGTAATATTGCTGATTTACTTTATATTAATCTGTTAAATTCTAATTCTAATTTCAAACGACTTCTCATCTTTTATCAGCTTACTTAGCGAAAGTTTTATGAAGTATTAACAGCTGTAAAGGAGTAAGAGCGAGTAACGAATCATAATTCGAAGGTAATTTGAAATATTATTCGGATAATTTGAGAAAAATCTTAAATGAGATCACTGAAGTATATAAATAAAACAAAATAAGTGAAAAATGAAATCTAAATGAGTTTATAATATTATGAAGGTAGTTAATCCTCTCTGGATTTTATCATTTAAGATCTCGAAAATATTTTTACGCAATTTTCGTTAACAAAACAATACTGCCACAAAAAATTATGATTTAATTTTAATTTTAATTGCAATGATATATATAATGATACAAATTTACACCCGTAATGTTGACTCTATGTATTGTTGCGTTCTACGGGTTCGTGGATTTGGAATGATTGATGACAACACTTGATGAAGAATCAAAACACAATTTATTCGCCAGTAATACACAGGAGAGTTCCAAAGACAGGTTTACAGTCGTCGATAAACTACGATAAACACACTGAAACAATCAGCAACACAGTGTTCAGGCAATCAGGCTGTAACGGTTGAGACAGCTTCACGGCAAAGCGCTTCACAAAGTACAGCTTCCGACTCGGTCGACCGCTCTCAAGCTAATCTCTTAACTCAGGTCATTACTACTGAACTCAAGATATTCTCGATGCTCCACGTGCAGGAGGGGGTATATAAAGCTTTTTTTCACAATGTTTTTACTTCCTTGTACGAAGTAAAAAGGAAGTATTGTAATCGCGAAAACTTTCAGGCAGCATATTTCAACGAAAATATCCATTTCGACCGCTATCGAATGCAATTTAACGATATTTTTGCGTGATATCTGTACGTAAGGACAGAATAAAAGACTCGCTTCCTCCAAAAAAATTATAAAACTGCTTTAAAATGAATTCTGAACAGTACTTTTCGTGGTGTCTGTACGAACGTACGTACGTATCTCGCATAACTCAAAAACCAGTAGCCTCAGAACGTTGAAATTTTGTATATAGGACTGCTATAACATGTAGATGTGCACCTCGTATTTTGGTTGCAATCGGCCGCGCCAAACATATATAAATATATTTATATATATATCCACTCTGTTACCCGGCTCAGTGATCTCGGTTTCTTTACTCTTATATGTTGGTAAATTGTACATTTTTTGCTTTAAAAATGATTGTATTATGTTGTTTTTATCTTCCAGTTAAGGTTTTTATGCCTTTAGAAAATTTGTATGCAATAGGTTTTAGAATTATCAACAATTTTAAAGTTGTTTAAGTACCGCTAAGCCTTTTTTTTGGATGGCGGCCATTTATTGTTTACATTTGAAACAGCAGACTAGTGGATTTGTTGCCAATCTATAGAAACTTAGCTTCGCAACATCAGTGATAACGCCTTCATTTATTATTGCCAATTAAATCATGCTTAATCCTTTCTGGAATTTTTTCGAAGAAATAAATGTTTAAGATTTACTTCGTAATTTTTAATATAGATATTTTGAGTTTTTATGTATTTTTGCCTTCTCGCGAAGTGTGAACTGATTTCATTGAATGAGAAATACTCAATCGTCTGTGAAAAACTGTTCCTTTTTTGTTTTGTTTGCTTAATTTATTTTATACATCGTTCTAGCTTTATTATAGTATTTGAATAGAACATGTGGCAACGATTAGATAATTCTATTCTTTAGATGATATAAATTTTGTGCATTCTGAGTTATAATATGAACGAAATATAATACTTTTAAGTGAATCTAGCGCCAGAGTGTCGCTATGGTAAACAAATACTAGAGTGTATTTTAAAGAATACATTTATTCTATTGTGGTTTATGAGCTGTCGGCGAAGTAGATTTAATTCAATCCAATAAGTTTAAATGAAATGCAAGGAAAAATGCGTATAGTTTAATATTCCGTACAAGGAAGTCATGTGGTGTACACAGCAGATTTTTTAATAACTAAGCACGAATAATTTTCTTCAGAAAGAATGCAAACATAGCCTTTCATCCATCGCTTCTTTAAAAGCGATATTTTGCACGAAAACAAAACTACAAAGTAGGAGACGATAAATTTATACTTTCAAAAATATAGCTGCAGTTAAAAAAAGTTTCTAAGCAGAAGTTCGTTTTCTACAGCAAAGCAAAATTGTCTAAAAGATGTGCGAACAGCCTATGTATATGCTTCATTCTTTGATATATGCGTGTGCCCATCGTTCTATTGCTACACATTTAAAATAATAATTATTATAAGCTGAAGATTAATAATTGGAAATTTATTAGGAAAGGAAAATTACAAAAATAGTTTATTAAATTCTAAGTAGAACATCATTGTGTTTACAGGAATCATACTTTAATCGAAAACAGTAATGTGCTCGAACGTAAGTAACTGACCAACTTAAACGCAATTACAATCTTTATTTCCCCTCAAAAATTTACTCCTTAACAAATGACGCTCTTCTTTTTCTACTTTCTTGTAAGTAAAGGTGTGTATTGGTGTATTGAGAATACGGCAAAGCACACTAGGGCTATCTACCTAAGGGGAGGGATGCCTTCGTGGAGGACTTTCTAAGGGAAACTGGCTCGCATATGTTATATCCAAAAAAAATTATGTTTCTATTTTAAATACTTTTTAACTTTGGACTTAGCTGCAAGGTGCCGGACAAAATTACCAAAAAAAATATCAAAATCACATATCAAATAATTCAAAACATTCAAAATCTAATTCATAATATTCATATATCATTTCGACATTCTTAAAAATATTCGTATAGTAAATCTATCAATCAATCGTATATCATATCTATCAATCAATCGTATAGTGGTATAGTACAATTTAACTTTTAGGTTTGCGTTGTGAGTAACCTATGTAAAGGGAAAATCAATAACTCCAAATTCAAGTAAACTCCATGTTTCTTAAAAGCCACCCGGCTCAAACAAATGGAGGGACATGACAGACCACAGAAACTACACTAAATTAAACAAATGAAACATAAAATACATATCAAACACATTTATTAATTTCTAGAATATTCAAACATATGATAACTAGGTAAACTGATCAGTCCCCTACAAATTAACCTTAAGATGTAAATTAACATATATATCATTTTAAATCTTATACTCATGTTAGGTGTACTAAATTTTTTTTAACATTACATAACTCACAATTTAGGCGGTTGTACCGTATATGAATATAGTATCATTACTCGGTTACAATTTAAATACAAAAGACAGAAAAAAAATTCACTCACAGGGTGAAGTTCATACATTCAACTCCTATGCCATCATCGACTGATTAATATGGAGTGCTGATAGTTCAACAGATCGTCCCACTCATTGCGTTGACCATTCGAAGAGATCGAGAATGCCATCATCGACGGATTAATACGGAGTTTTAGACAGATCGTCCTGCGTCCAAAGTTTACTCGAGCACCACATTATTCCTGCTGTCCTTTATTCACAAAATCATCGTTAATGGAGGCAGACAGTTCTTGCGAATTTTAAAGATGACTTGGTTGCAACACCATTGAAGCTGTCCTTACAATAAATAAATTCCAGAGCATGGAATGATGAAAAAAAATCGACGCAGCTGGCACAGGCAGAATAAACAGCAATGCACACCTTAGAAGGGTCCTACACGAGTCTCTTTCATTCTGGAAGCCCCGAAACTCACCATAAACGTAGAGCACCTTTGGAACAAAATCTAATTAGGAAGTCAAAGCCGGTAAAAACAGGAATACCGCATCAGGATGTCAGGATCACCAAGAGAATCTGCCGAACAATTCTTGGGATAAGAGAAATCGAAATTCTTCTGCTGAGCTCTATGCCTTATACCAACGCAAATTCTCGCCAGCTAAAAGCCGAGAGAAAAATCATACCCTCTGCCGGCTGTTCACGCGGCTCGCGAGAAGCAAGACCCGAAGGGTCAAGCCCCCACTTTGCTTTCAAAAAAATCATAAAATTATATCTTACCAATCCCGGAATTTTATGTTATCTAAATTGAGAAAATGACACACCCATGACGAATCAAACACCAGAAAATCTGACAATGCAATCCGAAAAACATCTGCACTTATAACGTGAGAAAAGAAATAGACCCCCCAACTAACAAGTGAAACTAAGCTTTTACGAAAATCCAATTACCAGCCACCCCCACTGTCTTGAAGTAATAAAACTGCAAACTTACAAAGCGGCAAGAAAATAACTTCCGTTTCACACGCATGAGCTAAAAGGGCGACATTGTTAGTGAAACGGCCATAAACCAGATGTGTGTCCTCGCAACCGTCTCTCGCCTTTGTTACAATTCCTATTCAAGAACAACAAGTTAAACAACACCTTAAGAGCCTAAGAATACTTCTTTTTCCAGATTAAAATACACATGAATACAAATAAAAATATTAGAATAATAATGACTTAAAACACATATTAATAATTTAAATTCGCTACATAACATATTCCCCCACGCACCAGGGAAAAAAAAATTTGAGCAACAAAATTTTTTTTCAAAACAAAACAGAACAGCATTTCAAACTAGTACCAAGTTAAGTGCCATACAAATAATCCATTCAAAACTAATTGTCACGGAGAGCAGTGATAAAAAAAATTAAAATTTACTTACAAAGCATAAGGTTTAAATCAATTAAATTCAAAATCTAATTCCAACTCGAATAACCAATTAACAGCAGCAGGAGTGAAGTGTCACAAAAAAAAAATCCAGTTGCAAAGCAAGTTAACAAAAGTACAGAAACCACAAAAAAAAAAAAAAAATCACAAGTGAGTGAAAATTACACGTTAACAAATCAGTCAACCAACAGTGACACAAAAAAAAAATCCTAAAAATTACACACTGAACTGAACCAGAAGTTGAAACAAACGGAGAACACCCCTAGGAACGGAAAAGAGAACTTGACCAAAACAATTAAGCCGAAAAAAAACTAGAACGCATCTAGAAGCAAAAAGGGAAAAAAATAATTTAGACAAACTTACTTGGAAACAAGGAAATTAAAATTCGGACCAGCCGAAAAATCCTTAAAAACAAAACACTATTGTGTCAGGAACTCGAAACCGAAACCAAAAGAAATGCACACAAATGCAGATAACTCCTAGACCAAACCAGTTGAAAATACTGAGAAAAACCTTTAACTATTCTTTTCATGAAAACAAAACTAACACTCTTAAAAAAAATCAAATTCGTAAGCAATTCGAGCTCAAACCAAAAAAAAAAAAAAAAAAAAATCAAATTCTGAAAACAGCCAAAATGAATTCAACAGACAGAACTGAAGCAGGTTACAAACAGAATTTACATGTAAACAAGAAGGTGTCCAACAAAAGGGTTTGCCACAATTTTTAAAGAAAACAATGCTGCACCAATGTTCTCAAAGTTCTCAAACGAGCTCCTGGAGAGTGATTAAAGAAAATGAAGAGTATGCATTGCACTCTAGGTAGCAATCGTAAGCATGACTACTTCACATCAAAACTACAAAACTGCAGGCACAAAAATGCAAAAGCAGACAAGAGGGAAGTGTTTACACAAAAAAAATCTCAACTCAAAATCTCAAAATCCATAAATCTCACAAAACCCAATTCTATATTTCTCCTTAAACCACTTCAAAACAAAACTCCTTGAAATACACTAAGCCTCAAGAGCAATCACAAATTTTTCAGTAACCACACAGTATAACCAGAAACCAGAAAAGAAAAAGTTTTTGAAAGACAACCAACTTGAAAACAGAAACTCAGTACAAAACCCAGTGGAGTTAATCACTCTTAAAAATCTCAAAATCGAATCAAAATACTTCTCAAATCTTCACAACACTAAACTCACATAAGTAATTTCTCCTTCCACAAAATCAAGTTTAACTTCTCAAAACAAATTTCACTTCCACTAGTATCCAAGTTTAAATTTCCAAACACATTTCACATCCACTTTTAAATTTACTACAACACTGCAACGAGTTCAGCCAAAGAAAAAAAAAATTAAATTCAAAATCAAAACAATAAGCTATTAAGCTCAAAAATTGACAAACAAAAAAAAAATTTAGATCACTGTTAAAACAAATGTCACACCACTCACTAGGAAACTCACTAAAATCTACCATTAAAACACTTGAAAAAAATAGACAACAGTAAGTGTAAAAAGCAAAAATAATATCTTTTAACTACATTTCCAAAGTTTCAAACAAAACCAGCTCTACCTTTCCAAAAAAAAAATCTTTGTTTTTCCAAAATTCACAATTCAAAATTTTGCTGTAAAATGCAAAACTCTCTATTCTACTGTCTTCACACATTCTCAGACAGCAATAAATGCTCACAGAATTCACAAACTAAGTAGAAAATTAATTACTCAAACTCAGAAAAGCTAAACAAGAAACTTCACTCCCGCTGAAAACTAACTTCCAAAAAAAAAAATTCACTCAATCCCTAAGTAAACTATCACTGGTCCCGCGCAACTTTACAAATCTAACCAAAATTAACTTTAAGAAACAAACATTTCAGATTTTTCCAAAAATAAATTCAAAAATAAAAATTTTAACTGAATTCTATTAGGCACAAATTCCACAAAATCTATTAACACACTGCAAGAAGTTTAAAAAAACAAAATACTATTTCTCAAACACAAAAAAAATACTGCTCTGACATTAAATCAATTAATTAAAATTAGAAATCTACAAAGCAATTATTTAAAGTGCAATTAGCAAAATCAACACATTAACACAAATGCAATTCTCACCAAAACTTTAAACTAAAAGATAAATGGATCAAACATCTAGGTGAGCGCAAAAAAAAATTTCATCATTTATGATCAAAACTGTAATATTCATACACATAAAAACAAAATAGAAATCAAATATAAAATAATACTCAAATAATATACACAAAAAATTTTATAGTGGTCTGGCAGTCGCGAGGGTCACGGCACCATTGTTATATTAAAAAAAATTATTATGTTGTTGTTTTAATACCATTTAACTTTGGACTTTGACTGATGGTGCCGGACAAAAATATCATAATCAAAATCAGATAATTCAATTCAAAAACTATTTCAAAATATTCATATATCATTTCGACATTCTTAAAAATATTCGTATAGTCTATACTATCAATATATCTATCAATCAATCGTATATCATATCTATCAATCAATCGTATAGTGGTATAGTACAATTTAACTTTTAGGTTTGCGTTGTGAGTAACCTATGTAAAGGGAAAATCAATAACTCCAAATTCAAGTAAACTCCATGTTTCTTAAAAGCCACCCGGCTCAAACAAATGGAGGGACATGACAGACCACAGAAACTACACTAAATTAAACAAATGAAACATAAAATACATATCAAACACATTTATTAATTTCTAGAATATTCAAACATATGATAACTAGGTAAACTGATCAGTCCCCTACAAATTAACCTTAAGATGTAAATTAACATATATATCATTTTAAATCTTATACTCATGTTAGGTGTACTAAATTTTTTTTTAACATTACATAACTCACAATTTAGGCGGTTGTACCGTATATTAATATAGTATCATTACTCGGTTACAATTTAAATACAAAAGACAGAAAAAAAAATTCACTCACAGGGTGAAGTTCATACATTCAACTCCTATGCCATCATCGACTGATTAATATGGAGTGCTGATAGTTCAACAGATCGTCCCACTCATTGCGTTGACCATTCGAAGAGATCGAGAATGCCATCATCGACGGATTAATACGGAGTTTTAGACAGATCGTCCTGCGTCCAAAGTTTACTCGAGCACCACATTATTCCTGCTGTCCTTTATTCACAAAATCATCGTTAATGGAGGCAGACAGTTCTTGCGAATTTTAAAGATGACTTGGTTGCAACACCATTGAAGCTGTCCTTACAATAAATAAATTCCAGAGCATGGAATGATGAAAAAAAATCGACGCAGCTGGCACAGGCAGAATAAACAGCAATGCACACCTTAGAAGGGTCCTACACGAGTCTCTTTCATTCTGGAAGCCCCGAAACTCACCATAAACGTAGAGCACCTTTGGAACAAAATCTAATTAGGAAGTCAAAGCCGGTAAAAACAGGAATACCGCATCAGGATGTCAGGATCACCAAGAGAATCTGCCGAACAATTCTTGGGATAAGAGAAATCGAAATTCTTCTGCTGAGCTCTATGCCTTATACCAACGCAAATTCTCGCCAGCTAAAAGCCGAGAGAAAAATCATACCCTCTGCCGGCTGTTCACGCGGCTCGCGAGAAGCAAGACCCGAAGGGTCAAGCCCCCACTTTGCTTTCAAAAAAATCATAAAATTATATCTTACCAATCCCGGAATTTTATGTTATCTAAATTGAGAAAATGACACACCCATGACGAATCAAACACCAGAAAATCTGACAATGCAATCCGAAAAACATCTGCACTTATAACGTGAGAAAAGAAATAGACCCCCCAACTAACAAGTGAAACTAAGCTTTTACGAAAATCCAATTACCAGCCACCCCCACTGTCTTGAAGTAATAAAACTGCAAACTTACAAAGCGGCAAGAAAATAACTTCCGTTTCACACGCATGAGCTAAAAGGGCGACATTGTTAGTGAAACGGCCATAAACCAGATGTGTGTCCTCGCAACCGTCTCTCGCCTTTGTTACAATTCCTATTCAAGAGCAAGTTAAACAACACCTTAAGAGCCTAAGAATACTTCTTTTTCCAGATTAAAATACACATGAATACAAATAAAAATATTAGAATAATAATGACTTAAAACACATATTAATAATTTAAATTCGCTACATAACACATACACGTTACACATGGGGAAAACCACGAAAACGACCACGCAGCCAGCCCGTTCGCGGGATTCGAACCTCGGACTGAACTACCAGTGTTCAGCGATTTTACCGCTCGGCCGCTGGTGGGCCGTACAAAGTAAAGGAAATATTGTATAATCGCAAAAAAATTTCGGGTATCATATTTCAACGAAAGTATCCATTTTGACCACTCTCGAATTCATTTGAATGATTTTTTGCTTGACATTTTTTGCTGTACATGCGGACAGAATAAAGAACTATTTTTGTTTTCAAAACCGAGTGTAAAATTGATTCAGAAGGTCTTTCTTTCTTTTCGGTCTTTCTGTACGTGCGTAAGTATGTAAGTATGTAAGAATGCGTAAGTATGTAAGAATTTCTCATAACTCTAAAACGATTATAGCTGTAGTACGTTGGAATTTAGTATATTTCACTGCTATAACATGCAACTGTGCAGTTCCGTATATATATATATATATATATAATTGTTTCATATAGGTATGCATATAGGTATCACCACTGTATGTATATATATACATATATATATATATATATACATACAGTGGTGGAGAAAATTGTGGACACTTTTGAAAATTTTTATGTTTTTGAACTTTGTATGCTTATAGAAAGCGTTACGTTTCACAAAATGCAAACTTGTATATATCATTTTAAAGAGAATTTATTACTGAATTCAATACAAAACACAAAATTCAATTATTTGCAATACAAAAAATGTTAAACGATAATAGTTATCGATATACATTAGATAGTAATGATTGCAGTGAGTTATCAGTACTTAGTAGGGTACCCTTTATTTTTGATTACAGCTTCACATCGACGTTTCATTGAGCTGACAAGAGTTTTAAGCTCTTCTTTCGTTATTACATGATGCCAGGAAACAATTATAGCCTCAATTAGTTCCCTTTTATTTGATGGGCGCATCGTTCGGAAAAGAGGTTTCAAACGGTGACACAAATTTTCGATAGATTGAGGTCAGGACTATTTCCTAGCCATGACAACAATTTAATGCTCTTTGTACGAAACCACTCTTTCGATATTTTGACCGTGTGGCAAGGAGCAGAATCCTGCTGAAAAATAAACGAAGCATTGTTGGGAAAGAGATCTCTGATGGAAGGTAGAAGTTTTGGTTCTAGAATAGTGTCAATGTATTTTCTGGCATTCAGTGTCCCATCGATGACATGAAGGCGACCAATACCACCTGCTGACATGCATGACCAAATCATAACACTAACTGGGTTCTTCACAGTTGCTTGAATGCAGTCAGGATATAGCTCTTCTCCTATTCTACGTCTTACATATTTTCGCCCATCACTACCGAATAACGATATCTTAGTTTCATCACTATCCATATAACTTGTGACCACTGATCATCTGTCCAATTAATGTGTTCCTTTGCCCACTGTAGTCTTTTTTTTTCGTTGCTGAAAATTAAGATAAGGCTTTTTTCGCGGAATTTTACCTCTCAGTCCAACATCTGTTAATCTTATCCTGATTGTTCTTGAGCTGATAGAAACACCAGCATCATTCAGATCACTTCTGATGGCCGCTGATGACATTTTTCTATCTTGGAGACATAGTCTTTATTCTTCTGTCATCAATAGATGTGGTGCACCTTTTTCGGTCTTTTCCTTCTCTGTTTTTTTATTTAATTGGTCTCCTGATATCGTAAACAAAACTTTCGGACTCCAGATGTCAGCTTCTACTGGCAGTTACTAACATTTGATTGGTTCTCAGAACAAGAACAGTGATCGGCCAGGAAAGCTAGACATTACAAACCACTTCATAGCTGTGTTTTTTATTTGTATTAAAGTACATATAACTTTTTTTTTGTATTGCAAATAATTGAATTTTGTGTTTTGTATTGAATTCAGTAATAAATTCTCTTTAAAATGATATATACAAGTTTGCATTTTGCGAAACGTAATATTATCAATAAGCATACAAAGTTCAAAAATACAAAAATTTCCAAAAGTGTCCACAATTTTGGCCACAACTGTATACATATATATATATAGGCCTAACGTGTAGGCGTTTGCATTTGAAACTCTTAGTAGTATAGAGATTCAAGTCAGTTGATGCACCAAGTTCGGTGTCTTTTTGCCCAATGGGACAGAAAGTTAATTTAAATTTGTTGTGCACCGAAAATTTTATCTTTTCGCTCATTGGGCGAATTGTTTTTAGTGCAAAGGGATTTGAGTCCCGAAGGACTATTACTTTCGTTTCGGCGTTTTGGCATTCGTTTTGGCTATAAATGTCGGTTCACTTTTCAAACTGTTGCCACAAAATGTTAGAGCCCTGCATTATATTTGAAGAAATTAAATAACGAAAAGTCTGCATCAATGTACGTGTATTTCTCGCATTGTGATAAAACAACGGTATCTAGAGCCATCCAATTTTGAATGACGTAATCCTGCAGCGAATATGGGCATCTGAAATCCCAAATTTGAAATTTGAAATATGTTTTATTATCAATTTCATATTTTGTAAACCTTTAATGAACTTTTGAGTAACAAACTCAACGATTTAAAAGCGAGCAATGGCAACATTCTACGGGGGGAAAAAACCTTTTTATCTCCAGCTCTTGAGACTGTGTATCGGAAATTCTAAAGACATGCTCATTTTAAAATTATTTTGCGACATTGCTATTGAACTAAATTTTATGGTTTAAGTGCAAAGAACATGATGTTTAATAAATAAAGGTAACATACAAAACGTTAAAAAAAAGCCCCTTTAGTCATAATTTAAAATCTGAAACATTTCAGATTTTTTTTCCCCCGTAGAAACTCTAATTTATAATTGCAAAAATTGTTTTCTGTTTTTAACTGCATTTGGTGGTTTAGCTTTTCTTGCATTTGATAGTTTTTAATTTTACATTTTTTAATACCAACATTTAACATTATTGCGTAGAATCAAAATTGTATTCATGTTTCTAAAGAATTTCACAAAACGTTGCTATACACTAGATTATACACTGATATTTAATTACATAGTTTGCTCTTATGTGATATTATATACGCGCAATGTATATAGAACAGCGCATTTATGCAGTTTCCGTTTATAAATAGAATTTTATACGTTATATGTTGTATTTTTAAATGACACCTTTTCATCTATAAGACGGTTTTATATGATATTTTATAAAATGTAAAAATGGGTGAATATTGCTGTGCTATCAGTAATAAGCATGCTTTATTATTATTTTTTACTTCCTTGTACGAAATAAAAAGGAAGTACTGTAATCGCGAAAAATTTCGGGTATTATATTTCAATGAATATATCCATTTTGATCGAATATATTCATCGAATGTAATTTAACGATGTTTATGCGTGACATCTATACGTAAGGACAGAATAAATAACTCTTTTTTCCCAAACGAATTATAAAACTGATTTAAAATGGAATCAGAAGAGATTTTCTTCGTGGCGTCTGTACGTATGTACGTTGAAATTTTGTACATAGGACTGCTATAACATATAGATGTGTATCTCCTATTTTGGTTGCAATCGGCCGCACCAATATATATATGTATATTCACTCTGTTACTCGGCTCATTGAGCTCAGTTTCTTTATTCTTACATGTTTGTAAACTGCGGATTTTTTGCTTTAAAAATGATTAATTTATATTGTTTTTATCTTCCGGTTAAGGTTTTTATGCCTTTAGTTAGTCTGCATATTATAGTTGTAGAATTATCAACAATTTAAAAGTTCTTTAAGTGTGGCTAAGCCTAATTTTTTTACTATAGCAGCCCTATTTGTTTATATTTGAAACTTAGCAGAATAGTGAATTTGTTGCCAATACAGAGAAAACTAAGAGAAACTAAGAGAAAGAAAGAAAGAACTAAGAGAAACTAAGAGATGTAGAGAAACTAAGCTGTGCAACAATAAAGTAACGTATTCTTTTATTATTGCGAATGAAATTATGCTTAATCCATTCTGGAATTATAATTTAAGTTATTAAATTATCCCATATATTGACTCAGCATCGCGGCCACAACAAATTAAATCAGATTTTAGGCCTTCAGTGTTTTCTTTTTTTCTTTTTCTTTTTTCTTTGGGCCGAGTGAGACCCAAAGCAAACTTTCAGTTTTGTGCATCGAAAAATCTGCCTTCTCGCCCGCTGGCCGAATTGCTTGCTTTTGCTTAGAAAGTGTAATTTTAATTGCAAAAAAAAATTTTTTTTAATTGTTTTAACTGTATTTGGTGTTTTATGTTTTTCTATACTTTTAAATTTTTAATGCAGTTATTTTGAGTTTTTATGTATTTTTGCCTTGTCGCCAAGTGAGAACTTAATTGGGTGAGAAATATATCTCTATCTCTAATGAAATTCGAGGAAATAAGTTTAAATGAAAGGCAGGAAAAATGCGTATAATTTAATATTCCGTACAAGGAAGTCATGTGGTGTACACGTCGGAAACACCGGATACTAGCAACCTTAACGCAGTTGTCAATAAAAGCCAAACCCATCAGCCAATTAGCTGTCTGCCTTGGCGCACTACAAAGGAGGCCTGAATTTCTATCGCGGAAAAGAGGACGTCCCATCCCAACTTTGATAGAAAATACCTCGCAGGATGGATCCAAATATCTCCTAGCCGTTTTTCCATACCATCACTTGAGGAGACTTTCGGCTTTCCAGTATTTTAAGTGTCCCATGTCACATAGACACTATACATTTAGAAACACTGAAACCATATCTGGAATTCATGCCCGGGTCCTATTACAGGGCAGAGAGCAGCGCTAATCACTATCATGATCAGGGTGGTGGTTTAACTGTAGTTAACATATTTTATCTCGTCATATAAAAGTTCCAGAAAATTGGCATAGATGATTCTGCTTCTCATAGTAGTTGATTACATAAATGTATCGTATGTAAGCTTGATGCTTTCAGAGAGAATTTTTCTATATAACACAGGATTAGGTTATGTTAATTGATTAAAGCAAAGCAACTCGAGGGGTATCTGCCTATGGGAAGGATGCTTCGTGGAGGACGTTTTAAGGAAAACTTACTCGTAGTTACATTACACGTCGAAAACCACAAAAACGAACCACGCAGCCAACCCATTCACTGGGATTCAAACCGAGGTCGAACTACCAGTATTCAGCGGCATTAACTGCTCGGCCTCTGGTGGGCCTATATATAATACAAGGAATTTATGTAATAGTGCAATAATATTTTTAATTCTAATATTTCTTAGAAGCTTAAAAATTAATTCAGATTATCCAAACTATTCTTTAATTTTAATCACAAATTTATTTTGCCCGTTTTTAGTTTAATGATATTTATTTTTCTTATAATAAAAACAAAAGTATGTTTATTTACTTGTAATATGAGCAAAAGCCTGTTTCACTGGCTTATTTACGAAAACTAAAATTAAATAACAATTTTATATTGTGTTCATACAACGCAATAAACTGCTACTGTTACGTAATCGATTAGCAGCAGAACTGTTTTTATGAATTTTTAAAAGTGTGTTAATAAATAATGATTAAGAAAATTATGACAAAATTAAGAAGAAATTGTGGAGATAATAACTTAGGCATAAAAATAGGCGTAGAAAAAAATCAGTCCAATAAATAAAACACTTTTATTTCACTTCAATATTCAGAAAAATAAATTTAGTGAATCAACGACACAATAAATAGCATACAGGATGAACAATTTAGAACATAAAAATGTAAATATTATCTGCAAAAAATGCAACGACAGATCTGAGTGGGATTAAAATGCATTTTGTATGCATAAACTATTTATTTTACTCAAAGAACAATGCTAAACTTTCAAATAATCTTAACAGGAATGTTATCTCTCTTAGTTTATCACTCAACATTCGTAGATTAGAGAGCAAATTCACAGAGAAATAACTTATACATATTGTATTTTCAAACACTAACAAATATGTTCGACAAGAAATGTATGTTTCACAAACTACTCTTAAAGTACTACCGAAAGTTTACAACAAATAGTTCATTTGATATGTATTTTTTAATGCCATTTCAGCATTGTATGACTGAAATATAGTTATCCACACAACCACCTAAAATTTAGTTCATGAGTTATTAAGCATAGCAATTAATCCGCCAGACATTTAATTAGCATTTAATACACATTTAATTAACACATATTAATTAAACATTTATGATGTTTTATGTTCTGCATTTTAATAATAACACCTAATAACTTACATAAAAAAAGAAGAAGAAAAAAAGCCATGTGATACTTCTTTGGCAACATGAAGCAACTCCAATGATGGAACACAGCAATAACTTTTATTTAACACTCAAAATGGCGACATACAAAACAAGAAAATAAAACATATTCTAACATTTAAAAATAATTTACATTCTTCGTGCGAGAGTCGCACGTGGCACTCGAGTCTGGTTTCAAATATTGCCATTCACAAATACCTTAATGTTCATCTAATTAAATTATTTAAACTACAAGATTTTAATAATATGTAAAGCTGTTACAGCCAGTTCTATATTTTTCGTTTCCCCCCCCTACTAGGCCTATTGACGAAATTTAACTTGTGTTTTTTATGTTTCAAAAGCGCGACTTAGGATATATATTAGATTTATATATCGCATTGTTCTAACGTAGGTATCCTAACACAAAATTGGACTTCTTTGGATAGACATACCTATTTTTTTTTCCATACCTTCGGTTCTACGTCTCAAATTAAGCCAAAGTTTTGTAAAACCGCACGAGTAGTTTTTCAAAAAATAGCTTTCACAATTTTAGCTCTTCAGTGTTAATTGAATTTGGTATATATTTACCAATAGCTCTTTTTTTTAGTCAAACTTACTTGAGCCCTTCTTTCACAATTCGAAGTTTAGATTCAATCCAAATGAAATTTGCAGATATGTTCTGATTTATTTTTAAAATTTATATTTTTTAGTAATTTTTATAAATTTTTTGAAAACATTTTTGAATCATAACTTGTAAGGAATATGTTAATTTTATTAACAGTTAAATTTTAAGTTCCTTTCCTGTCAAATTCTTAACTTCAACTTACTACTTCCGGCCAGAACGTAGTTTTGGAATCACTCTGATACTTAATGAGGAGGAGCAGTATTTAAACCGCGAAGTCTACTTGCTGAGTTAGAGAGGATCAGTGTTTCTGATTTGCGCGCGTCTGCCTTTTGGCTACTCTCTATCAAAGCTGTTATTACGCTCGGCCGTACTCAGGCCCTTGATAAGCTTCGTAGTCAAATGGAATTAAGAGGCCAACTAGTCCAGAATCTTGATAGCTTCGGCTATATCTCTTTTAGTTAATCTTAGTTTTAGTTTATTTCTTAGTCTCTTAAGTTCAAGCCCAAGTGTAGGCTTTTATTGTACACTTCAAGACGGAGTTTTGTTAAATCTTATTGGAATAATAAAGGGTTAGCTACACTTCCATTTTGTTGTTTCTTGTTACACGAACTTAAGCGATTATTCGCTAACCAGTTCTTAAGATTCGTCACTTTCTACAGTAACTGAGAAATACACTAGTGAGAATCTTATAAACTTATAAAACTTTTATCGTCACCTTAAAGTAGATATATTTCTAGGCATACCTGCAAAAAAATAGAGTTTTTTTTATCCAAAATTTCTCAAGATATATGCGAGTTTATACACTGGCGCGTTTTGAAAGTAAGCATGTTTGTTATAAGCGATAATGACGCCAAATGTGGTTTACGAACTTAGGTAAAATTGCTTGAAAGAATGAACAACGCAGCTTTTTTTTTTTTTTTTTTTTCTTTCTGCTCGTACACAATGAAAAGGGAAAGAAAAATATGTTACCATAAATTAGGAATTCTACCAATTGAATTATTCTTGGTTCAAACTGTTAGAACTTTTCATAGTACAGAGGGCGCTGTTGCGCTGAAAGAATTCTTCTGTGTTTTTACATTATGAAACTGTAAGTTCGCCGTAGCGATGTGTCTGAATTACTGTGATATTTTTTGGTGTTTTCATTAATTATAAATGAAAGATATCGTCATGTATTTTCGTTCGAACAAGAATCGTCAAGTTATTACTCGCCTTTCGAACTACGCATTCGTATCGTTAATCGCTTCGTAATACAAACAAAGAAAACTGCTCCAAGATAAACTTTTAAATTTCTTTGTAAGTTTCTCACCAAATTTTATAAAATTTAATATTTAGGCATAATTTGAGTCTTAGAATCAAAATATGAAAAAAATCGGTATGTCATTTCAGAAAAATATGATTTGTGTTAAAATACCTATGTTAGAAGAATGCTATTTATAAATCTAATATATATTCTAAGTCGTGCTTCGAGATACGGAAAACGCAAATTAATCGGCCCAGTACAACGGAAGATATATAATTGTCCTATATTTTTTTTTTGCAAAGTGTACCTTAAGCACGAACGAAATATTAACTACTTAGTATTTGCTGGTAAATTATTTCAAGAATTTAATTGAAATTTAATACAGATTAATTCGTTCCTGGAACTGCTATTTAGTAAACATCTAGTTACATAAAAATATAATGGATATTTTTTATTGATAAACTTTAAATAAAGCATGATAAATTACAAAACATTAGGCACCTAAAAACATTAAACCAAATATTTGATAACAAGAATTTGCTTGAAAATAGTTAAATGTTTTGGCTTTGTACATTGTAAGAAGCTTGTGACTGAATATGAATACATGCTTAAAATGTAATACTGCACGGAAGTGTATTAATTAAGTAGCAATTTAATTTTCGCCGAGCTATTAACTTAAGATTGCTTAAATTATTATTTTGGCAAGAAGAGTTATTTTCTCACTGTCGAACAATATTAATTCATAAGTGTGCCATAAGCCGGTTAAATTACAATTACGCTATTAATTTATAACAAATGATTTATTCTGCAAAAGTCTGCAACGAAGTTAATATTCATTAGGCAGTTAAAATGTTAATATTTTTAGGTAACAACGATCAAATTAAGAAAAGACAAGAAAATTTAAAAGTTCTTTCTTACATTAAATCTGATATAATGAAAAGTTAATTCACACGAAAGAATATTGTTTTCCCATGAGTCTACAACATTAAGTTAATATTCATTAGGCAGTTAAAATGTTAATATTTTTAGGTAACAACGATCAAATTAAGAAAAGACAAGAAAATTTAAAAGTTCTTTCTTACATTAAATCTGATATAATGAAAAGTTAATTCACACGAAAGAATATTGTTTTCCCATGAGTCTACAACATTAAGTTAATATTCATTAGGCAGTTAAAATGTTAATATTTTTAGGTAACAACGATCAAATTAAGAAAAGACAAGAAAATTTAAAAGTTCTTTCTTACATTAAATCTGATATAATGAAAAGTTAATTCACACGAAAGAATATTGTTTTCCCATGAGTCTACAACATTACAAAATACAGGAAGCATGAAAAACTTGTTTAATTTATTTATTTATTCTTTTTATTTTAGCTCAAGCAGCTGTATAGGTGGCAGAGCATGGATTACTCGAAATCATCATTTACTCAACATATATTATAAGATTATTATATAAATTTAAATAAGGAAATGAAGAAATTTCTGTGTGAAATTTTAAGATGCCATTAAAATTAATTTTAAATTTAAAAATTTAAATTCAGTTGAAGTTTTCAAGCGTTATTCAAAAGAAATAATTTAATTTCACTTCAGAATTTTTTTCTTTTTAATTAAGGAAAAAATAAGCTTAGCAAAGACAGCGTTCATATTGTGCATATTTTTTTGGCCTGCAATTCAGTTTCGAAAAGTGATAAAAAGAAACCAAGCGTATGGGACTTGAGAAATGTTTGGTTAACTCCTAGTTATTAAGTTTCAGAAATCTCAAATTGATTTTAAATGTTCGTTAACTGCTTCCCGATGATGATAAAAGCACATGGAAATTTATTCTTTCAATTATCCTTCTTCTGTCTTTATTTGAATTTTAAGAGTTTTTTTTTACTATCACGTAAAATTTCGTTTGTTCTCATTGAAATAGTGAATTTGATTTAATTCCTTTTTCCATATTAATGTCTTTACTTAGTTGAAAAATAACTTTAAATAATTTGTGTTTGTTTGATGCTGTTTATTATTCTACGTTAGCGACTGCAACAGAGTTATCTAGCAGTCTGCTGTATGGAAGTAGAAATCTCTATGTAGAATACTAATTTGATGATGTTTCAATATGATACATAATAAGAGATTTTAAAATAAAGAGAAAATATAGATTTTAAGAATATTAACATTATTATTATTTTCAAAAATCTAGGTAATTTTCACATTTTATCTCAATCTGTAATTTGAACCATTAGTTAATGTGACTAATAAAAATCATCTTCAATTCTCGGAAAAAAAACTTTAATGTGATATGTCACATTGATTAATAGTGGATTACTAATATTTCGATAAGAATGTATACGACATTCCTGTAATGTTTATACCGTCTTTTAAAATTCACATTGCTATGGTATTCCATTTGCTATATTTATTGTTTTGAAAAATACAAACAGGAACTTACGCTCATTTCTATTACGTGATACCGTTCTGATTCTTTCTAAAAATCTCTTTTTCATTGTATTTTAACAAGTAATCATTTCATATCTTCTAACCCTACTGACATTTGGCAAACAAGTATCGCATAATACAGAGTGTTTATAAAGTCCCGGACCCATTTGGATGTTTAATAACTCATAAAATAATGAAGATATAAACAAACTTATGGCATTTATTGATGGAATAACTTATATATTTTCCTTTTCAGGTTTAACTACCTTTTTGTAAATATCGTCTGCGCGTGTGGTTAATTTCAGATAATTTAATTTTCCATACTAAATATCTGTACTTTTCTAAATATCGTCTGCTTATTAATTGCATTTTCTCTCTTTTGTTTTTGGCATCTCTCTGGCATTGTTAATCGCCATAATGTGCGCATATGGGGATCTGAAAACCCCTTATGAATACCGTGAGGCTCAAAGGGATTCTCCAAAGGTTAATGTGTGGTGTGGACTAATGCACGATAGAGTCATTGAGCCTTCCTTTTTTTTTGCAGAAAAGACGGTCTCATCAGTCGTATACTTAGACATGTTGGGAAACTTCGTATTTCCAAAACTAGAAGAGCTTCAGCCACATGTCATTTTGCAAGAAAATGGTGCACCACCTCATTGGGGTACCATCGTTCACAGTTCTTTGAATGACCATTTTACAGGAAGATGGATTGGACGAGGAGGTCCAATTCCTTGGCAACCCAGATCACCTGATATAACGCCGCTGGACTCTTTCCTTTGGGGATTTGTAAAGGACAACGTTTACAGGAGGAGAGTGTCGAATATTGATGACCTAAAAGCCAGAATTACAACCGCAATAGCCTCTGTGGATGCCGACACGCTTGCCGGTACCTGGCGTGAAATTGAACATCTATTTGATATTCTCCGCACGACGAAGGGGGCACACGTGGAAGTTCATTGACAAGGGTCATGAAACGTTTTGAGTCTATCTAACCATTTATGTTATTAATTTTAATCTATCTTTATTATTTTATGAGTTATTAAACACCAAAATGGGTCCAGGACTTTATAAACACCCTGTATTTTACGCACAGTCAGACAAACCGAATTTTAAGATCCACCACCAATTTTAAAATTTGACTATAATAACTTTTTTTTTAAGGAAATTATTTCCAACAACTACAAATACCGATGAGCAGCATTCATCTCTTAGCACTGAGGCTTTCTTCAAATTAAGTATCCATGTAAAATTTTTCGGTTGTTCACAAAGCATATAATTTCAACACCATAGTCGCAATGCTTACCCTAAATCTAACATTTTGAGCATTTATCTATAGTATATTACCCATTTAAAAAGCTAAAACTATGAAAAATTCGCGTTTGGAATTCGTCTGATAGTACCATTTCATAAAATATTCATCCTTTTTTAAAAATGCAAAGCGATAAATTTAAGCAAAAATATACTGCATTTCAAAGTATATTTTTTAAAACTTCCATGAATAATGAAAGATATTTCTTAGTACGTCATATGCACGTTTAATACACATAGTTGACAGAAATAACTAATGAAAAACCTTGATTTGAATTACAGCTCTCATTAACAAATTATATACCTCCTCTTTAACTGCACATAAAAAATTATTAATGAAGCTTTCAGAAGAGCGCAATTAAAAGTGATGAAGATGTGGATTAAAGTGATTAAGTTCACTGGCTTAATGCACAGCAAGAGATAAATATTTCTTTTTTTTTTTTTATGAGAACCCTTAATGCACAAGAACACTAAAGCAGTAATTGAGGAGTATTTTGGTCCCTGCTATTAATTCAGCTCTATTAGTGTATCAGAAATGCGTTTGCAGTTTCAAATATCTGTAACAGGTTTTTTATTCCTTTATTATAATGAAGATGGCTCAATTACTTAAACTCTTAAAGTCGGCTGTTTAGTGTTTGATAGTGATTTCAGAGAACAAATTTGGTTAGCTGAAAGAGTATTTTCTAAATTAAATGGGATATAGAACATTTAGAGAAAGAATGGAGTAGGTATTAAAATTATTGCTTTGATATACATCTGTTTTTGTAAATGAAAACATTTTCTTGTGTACATGAAATAAAGTATTCAATATTATTCTTTTCGCGAGGTCTGTTTTATACAGCATGTAAAACAATTCTGTATCAGTTGATGTTGTTAAACAGGTTTTGTAAGTAAATGTTATATGATAATTTAGCATTTAGCACAGTTTCAAATAAAAATAAGGAGTTTTATGCCATTTGAAGAAAAATGGCATGCACATTTATTGTGTTATCTTCACAGTAAGTATTTATATTTTTATTTCTCATCACAATAGATATCTGAAACACAAAGCTTTCGGAATTTTACTTCAAAGATAGTAGCGTGTTTTGTAAGGTTGGTAATTTCGAAACATTGGTAAACCAGCTAATAAAAGACACAAGAAGTGGTTTAGAATTTATATGCTTAACACTGATAATCTTTCCCACTATTTTAGAATACCTAATAAAAAGAAATGCATTTTAACAGAAGAAACTATTAAAATTTGACAGCCACAGTTTTATCTCTGCGTGATTTCCACCAAATTTATGTTTAAGAATCATTCTCAGTAGTTATACAGCGGTAGATTTTATGAATGTTCCTCCAGAATTTCGATTAACTTAGTATAGGTATCTTAAGTTATAAAATTATGATTTTTGATAGATCATACAATTATATTCAAAAATTCATTTCGAGCATTTGAGATCGTGGGCAAACAGATAGATGATCTTGCTTTGAAAGGCTTCTCTCTTGGTTATAACACAGAAATATTTCTTTGAAGACCAAATGTTTTCTAGGAAAAATTTAAACGGTGGTTAGTAGGACAACTATATTAAACTCAGTGACAGCATTCTCTTATTCAGTAGGCCAGTTGAAAGTAATACCAGCTTGTCTGAAGAAATGGCGGTTGTGTGGCTCATAAAACTTCCTCAGAGTTCTTACCACTTCTGGAGAAACAGAGGGATGCTTTCTGCCCTTACTGTCGTTCAGACACTTATCAGCTGTTGCATTTCGCACGCAGAAAAATCCCTTTGTCTCGTTGTAGTAGAAATTCTTCTTCAGCACCCTGTGGCCCAAACCTAAGAAATCCTCAATTTTTTGAATCTCTTGGAAAGGATCCACGATAAGATTGTCGCCATCGACAATGTGAATCTGATTTCTAGGGAACGTCCTCAGCCAACGGGGGAAAAATAAAGAATACATGCCAATTCGTACAGCTTTGTAGCCCGTGTTGACCGTTCCGTCAGATCGGAGCACCAGATCTTCAAAAGACGCCAGCGTTCTCTCTTTTCTGGCTTTGTTGGAGGCCAGCTGTGCGTAGTCCGATATCAATCTCGTAACCGGCTCCCGGACTATAAGCAGTAGCCTGACTGATGGGTTCATCTTTCGGATTCTAGCCGGAACTGATGGGGTTATGAAGTAAGCTGGACTTTTCTCCACAGTGATCTGTCCGGGAAAGGAGTAAGGCATCCGACGCCTGTACCAGTCCAGTCCTAAGGAGTATTTATCGTCATCGTCGAAGAAGTGGATCTCTTCTGTTGCTTTTTGAATCATTGGATGCAAGTTGAGGAACTCCAACAATGCCCGAGTCCCGCATTTGCGTGCCCCAATGATGATACACTGAGGAAGGCGTCGCTTTGTCCTCGGGAAACGCAAGCGTACTCCCTCGGAAAGCCTTTAAGAAATAGAAGAAAAGAGTATTACATTTAACATTAACTTTGTATAACAGTAATATCAATAATAATAATAACAGTAGCAGTACAAATAACAATCTTATTGAGCCATCAGTATATTAAAATATAAAGCTCTGGATGTTACATTAAAATTCAATTCATTATTTTCATTCAAATGCTGCTTACCTAATTTTATGCAGATAGATTAAAAAGTATAAAACAAAAAGAGGAAACTAGATAGATTTGTATAATATAAGATACACAGCAAATGCAAAATTTTTTATTTTGAGAGAACTTTAGTTAATAATTTTTCTTTGCATGAAGGGCTTATAAAAATTTTTAATTCTTTATACTTATGAACGAGCTTAATTTTTGCCATTCAAAACGCAATTCATTTTCTTTTAACAATACTACATTGTGCCAAACTTAAGTAATAAATCCATTTTTTAATATACAACTATGAAATTGTTGAAAAGCGATTTGCGATCAGTACAATGAAAAGACAAGAAAGGCGATGCATATGCAAATATCAGTACTATGGCATCTGATGGGTACGTCAGAGCATGCCAAAACACGAGGAGTCAGCTCGCACGGTGCAAGGCAAATTATAAAGAAGTACGAAAGGCGTATTTCCAGGCATTCTTCTTATATGTGCAGCATAACTACAAGAAAACATCAAGGCGCCTTTATACGTGATAGACGGTTGGCAAGGTTGTAGAGGGGTGTAGTTTGACGTCTGCCGCTTAATTGGGAACTGATAAAAGTGTTGTTTCAGATGCTTAGAAAGCCTTTCAGACGACAGATACAGTTATAAGAAAAGTTGGTGATGATCAACTAAGGAAACCAACGGTGACTGCTCACCGAAATATCACCCTGCAGGCAAAAGAGATCGAAATCAGACAGCGGGCAATATTGCTCAGCAGTTGCGAACAGCAACCGGAAGACTAATCTCCCGATTTAGTGTAGCCAAACGATTTCATAAAGATGGCCTATTCGCCCGCCGTCCTGCACGCTGCATACCATTGACAGCAGCCGACTAGCGGCACCGGTAGCAGTGGTGTAGACACACAAAGACTACACATCTTATCAATGGAAATAAGCCTCCTTTGATGATGACAGTTATCCCCCCCAAGTGTGTCTTTTGCGGGGGTGCCACTAGTTCCGACTTTGTTTTTATGGATGATAATACAAGGCCACATAAGACTCATACTGCTCTCAAAAGTGAAGATATCCACAGAATGTACTGGGCAGCGAGCTTCTCTGATTTAAATTCCATTGAAGATGTGTTAGATACTTTAGGGAGACACCTTGCGGCACGATCGTACCATCCACCAACCGGAGAACATCAGACAACCGAAACAGATGTTCCTTGAAGAATGTGAAATCTTACCCCCAAGAACTGTAAGATAAATTGCTGCTGAGTATCTCAAGATAGTGCAACGCAACCATTGCAGTTAAGGGATGTCATATCTCTTATTAAGGCTCTTTGGTTAGCTGTTATTCCTCTTGGATAGACAGTTTTTTGTACCAACGCGATGATGTCAATACAACCTTTTGTTGTACGTTCCGTACTCTATGTGTCCTATTCATGTTTTTATTACTATACTTTAAAATATTATATTAAAGTATAATATGTTAAATACTATATTATGCCACTGTAGCATGAATTTCACGTCTCCCAGTTGATATTTTGTAGAATTACGACCAAAATAAGGAAATTTGCTACTAATTTTGCCCATTAGTGTATATTATTTTGCCTAATAATAATAATTATGATTGGAACAGTGTGAGGAGGAATAAATAAATGATGATTAAAAAGAAGCAAGTCAAATACTAATTTATTATTTACTATTCAATTTTACGAAGACAAAGTGTACTTTTAAAATTTGAGTAATAAAATCTAACTATCCAAACGGAAGGACTGGACTATATTATTAGATTACGACAAAGCGAGCGGGAGCTATTTCCCTATCCAGGGCAAAGTCATCAGCAAAAATGCAGTAAAATAAAAAATAAATAAATAAATAAATAAAATAAGAATAAATGTTATTTCAAATAGAAGAAGATAAGATATTTAAATTGCTAATCAAATTTTATTTCCTGAAATACAAAATTTTTAGAAAGGGGAAAATGATTATATTCTCGTGCTCCACTTCTGTTTAATATGTTCAATATGTTTCTTTCAAACACCTGTTTCTCACTATTGGCTGCGTCAAAGTGCAACAAGATGACCATATATCGTGTTCTTGGATTTCCAAGTCCCCAGAAATTGATACAAAGTTTAAAATCTGAACTCCAGCGATTTATTTCGCTGAGGAATTTTTAAAGAAAACTGCGTGGGTTTCACTTTCACTAGTAGAACTCTAGCAAAAAAATCTATTGCAGCAGTGCTTCCGACAGCTACAGAGTAGCTATAGTGCGTGTAGCACGAAGTTGACTATTACTTTATAATTTCATGTATAATTATTTATAAATTTCCATATGATAAATTTAACATAACGAGCTTTCATCCTTTCTATATCAGACATTTTATGATATTATTTGTACTGTAAGAAATAAAAGTTTGTAAGAAAGTAATATTTCCTTCCTCCTCTTAGACCATTGGTTCCAACGAGGTCAGTATTGACCTCTGTGGGTCGATACAGTTTTAAAGGGGTCAATAAAGGGGCTGGCCGAATATGTACCAACAACTGATCGGCATACTCAAGATTTTATTAGTTACAAAAAGTATTAATAAAATTGATAATTACATATTTATTTACATAAAACATCCCGTGATAAGGAACAAATCATATAAATTAACGTAAGGGAAAAATAAACTAAAGTTATATATTTTTGCAAATCAATAACATTAAAATATATATATATATATATAAATATTTTATGCAGTAAGTGCAATATAAAAAAGTAAAACACCAGAATATAAGAAAACGAAATAAAAAATATCAAGAACGCAAAACTAGAATGGAAAACGAGAACCAGGTTGAATGTGTTTGAACGAGGTTATTCAGTTAAGCAATTTTATGCCAAATATTAAAACAATTGCATCGATACATCAAGCGCATGCATCACATTAATTAAAATCGAACTTTTGTGCACTTAAAATCTGCGATTTTGTTTCTGAAAACTTGTTTATATTTCTAAAACCGATAATAATAATTATAATAATACAAAAATAATTAAACATCTAATAAAACATTTTTTTTTCAAAACTTTCTTTCATATTCTTAATACAATTGTTATCTTCCAGTTATTTATGTGCAATTATTTGCATTATCATTATGTTGCATACTGCATATTATACAGAAAAATGTAAAAGGATAGATGAAGAAATAAGGGGTCGATAGAAAAAAATGCTAGGGAATCCCTGTCTTAACGTATCTTTACTACTAACGTATATAATGTTAACGTAAATAACGTAACGCCTCATATAGGACATTTCAGAAAAATAGTTGCGAATTTTATTTGTTTAAATACCAGCTCTATACTCTCACTTTAAAACAAAAGCATTAAGGCCAACCTGTTCGCTTCTCTCATTAACATAGTAACAATTGCCGCCTTTGATTTCCGAATAAACGTTTCTCACGCGGGAGGGGGGGACTGCAAGTGCCGCCGACGAAAGATAAGGTATTTACTGCTCGCTTCAGAGATAAATATTTTCGGAGTGATCAGTAAAGGCCAATTTAAACCAATGCGATCACACGTTAGCGCGCAAAGCGGTAACCAATCCGAAACCAATTCAGGAGTGGTGTTTTCCAGATGGCTGGAGACTGCGCAAGTTGACTCCAATTTTCCGCGGCTTGCCACCTCTTTCAGATACCTTGTTTCAGTTTCGGCAAGGGTTTTTAAATGAATAGACTTTCAAAAATTCTTCTTGAAGAAAAAATTAAATCAAATGGAATAATCTTCATCAAAAAATTTAGATCTTATCTAAAGTGTATAAATTAATGCAGTAATTAAATAAATTATTTGAAAGGAAATTCTGAAGTTTATGAAGAGTAATTAACCATAATTATGAACCAAAAATGAGATAGAGTTGAAAAGTTTTACGTAATAATCCAACGGACTAATGTGAAAGCAGCATTAGTTCTTCAAACTACAGAGCAGAAGATTGCAGGTTCTGTCCTCACCGGCAGCAGAAATCCAAATGAACATGCATTTCACAGGCGCCCTCTATTGGCGAACATCGCCATTAAAATATCCAATTAAAAAATACGAGACAAATTAGTTCACTATATTAATCATAGAAGGCCAATCGCGATACCGGCTAGATCTAACAGCAACAAGCAGTGATGACAACAACAACAACAACAACAACAAAAAAAAAAAAAAAAAAAAAAAAAAAAAACTTTGCCGCATCCCATACTTCAGTTTAGAGCAGGTGGTTAATGACTACGCAAAAGACAGTTGTCTCAAATAAAGAAGAAAAATTAATATTTCAGTAGGGAGATGGTAATATATGCTACGAGCAAAATCAAGAAGGAGAACTATTTTGATACAGGTGTTTTAAAACAAGGGTAGACATACAGTGGTGGCCAAAATTGTGGACACTTTTTGGAAATTTTTATGTTTTTGAACTTTGTATGCTTATAGAAAATGTTACGTTTCGCAAAATGCAAACTTGTATATATCATTTTAAAGAGAATTTAGTACTGAATTCAATACAAAACACAAAATTCAATTATTTGCAATACAAAAAAGTTACATGTACTTTCATATAAATAAAAAACACAGTTATGAAGTGGTTTGTAATGTCTAGCTTTCCTGGCCAATCACTGTTCTTGTTCTGAGAACCAATCAAATGTTAGTAACTGCCAGTAGAAGCTGACATCATGTTTACACTTGAAACAATTCATTATTTTGCTTTGTTCTGTAGAAGGAGGACCTGTTTCTTATACACTGCAATTGCAAGTAGGAATTTTTGTAAAAATTTTTAATATTTAGTCAAGAAGCAATGACATCAAATAAAAGAGTAGATTGGACACCTAGAAAGAGATGTAATATTATTGTGTTACGAGAAAATGGTCTTTCCTATGCTGAAATTGCAAGACAGGTGGGTGGTTCAGTGACTACATCTGGAGTCCGAAAGTTTTGTTTACGATATCAGGAGACAAATTCAATAAAAAACAAAGAAGGAAAAGGCCGAAAAAGGTGCACGACATCTATTGAAGACAGAAGAATAAAAGGACTACGTCTCCAAGATAGAAAAATGTCATCAGCGGCCATCAGAAGTGATCTGAATGATGCTGGTGTTTCTGTCAGTTCAAGAACAATCAGGAGAAGATTAACAGATGTTGGATTGAGAAGTAGAATTTACGAAAAAAGCCTTATCTTAATTTTCAGTAATGGAAAAAAAGACTACAGTGGGCAAAGGAACACATTAATTGGACAGATGATCAGTGGTCACAAGTCATATGGAGTGATGAAACTGAGATATCGTTATTCGGTAGTGATGGGCGAAAATATGTGAGACGTAGAATAGGAGAAGAGCTACATCCTGACTGCATTCAAGCAACTGTGAAGAATCTCAGTTAGTGTTATGATTTGGTCATGCAAGTCAGCAGATGGTATTGGTCGCCTTCATGTCATCGATGGCACACTGAATGCCAGAAAATACATTGACACTATTCTAGAACCAAAACTTCTACCTTCCATCAGAGATCTCTTTCCCAACAATGCTTCGTTTATTTTTCAGCAGAATTCTGCTCTTTGTCACACGGCCAAAATATCGAAAGAGTGGTTTCTTACAAAGAGCATTAAATTGTTGTCATGGCCAGGAAACAGTCCTGACCTCAATCCTATCGAAAATTTGTGGCTCCATTTGAAAACTCTTGTCCGAATGAGGCGCCCATCAAATAAAAGGGAACTAATTGAGGCTATAATTGTTTCCTGGCATCATATAATAACGAAAGAAGAGCTTAAAACTCTTGTCAGCTCAATGAAACGTCGATGTGAAGCTGTAATAAAAAATAAAGGGTACGCTACTAAGTACTGATAACTCACTGTAATCATCACTATCTAATGTATATCGATAACTACTATCGTTTAACTTTTTTAGTATTGTAAATAATTGAATTTTGTGTTTTGTATTGAATTCAGTAATAAATTCTCTTTAAAATAATATATACAAGTTTGCATTTTGTGAAGCGTAACGTTTTCTATAAGCATACAAAGTTCAAAAACATAAACCTTTCCAAAAGTGTCCACAATTTTGGCCACCATTGTATATTTCTAGTCACAAAATTTAAAAATAAGGAGTTGAATTTTAAAACCTTACCATAGGAAGTACGTGCTTAAGTCCAATATTTAAATAAATGAAGCATTTAGGCAAATTTTTGGAATTTTCTGAGTAATTAAAATTAAGAATAACTATTCACAATAATAGATAGATAGACGTTTCCGGAAAATATTGGAGCAATTCCTAATTACAATTAATTTACTTATCAATTAGAAAGGGAAATCAAATGTAGTCTCCCGTTTGAGATATTTCAGCGGCTCTTTGGTTAAAAAAAAGTTATTTCTCGACAAGAGCAATGAAAAAATATTGTAAGAAATTAACCTAAAAATAGCAATTCACAAATATTTCAGATATCATGCCTTCTAAAGAAAAGACAACAAAATTTTGGCAGACGTCCCACAGGGAAACAGATTAAATAGACGCATATTTCCAAAGCTATTTGTTCTAATTTTCAAGACGGGAAACCATCAGTTGAAAGAAGCTGATGGAGATGAACAATTTTCATATCAGAAAATCGCTTTAGCTTATAATTCGCTTTAAGTGAAATTTCTAAGTAAATACAACTCAGCTGTGGCAACGTACTGACGTGTCTTCAGGGAGCAGTAAATCTAATTTGAATGCCCTCGTAAAATATAAAAGAGGTATACTTCTCTCTATCTTCGCGTTGTTGTTTTCATAAGCTATCCCAGGAACTTGATTTCTTTCAGCTTATATCGTTGACGTTTAGTGATAAGGAAATATCACTTTAAGGGGAATATTTATTAAATACCATTCTTTTAAATTTATTTGAAGAATATGATACATCCTAAGAAGTTAGAGATTTAGCTTATAATGAAAAAATAAAAATACTTTTAATGCACTTTTTAGTAAGAGTTGAAAGAGACTATAAGGTATTTTATCCCTCCCCTTTCCTTATGCCTTCGTGGTGTAATAGAAAGCATACTGGACGCGTATTCTAGAGTATATTGTTCGAGTCCCAGCGAGGGCACTACACATTTTTCAAATCTTTTGCTTCAAAATAACCTAATAAAAATAACCAAATTCAAAACAACCAAGTGGCGCCCGAACTAAAAGGTGGTGGATGATGTTTCGTCATCACCAGGATTTGGCGATTGGGTCCCCTAACTTTCAGTTGTCTTTTAAAAGGGGAAGTATATAAGGTATTTTCTCCCTCCTTTCTGCATGCCTTCGTGGTGCAATTGGAAGCATATTCTACGCGTATTCGAGAGGTCCAGAATTCGAGTCCTGGTGAGTGAGTGAGCGCCACCAAGGAAGACCACTGACCTGGCCTTAGCCTCACAGTGTGTTATCTTCCTGGCAGAAACCATCTACTCCAACTGCTCCACCCTGATCCGGGAACTCAGCCGATAAGACGGCTAAGAGCATCATAAAGTCTACATGTAAGCTTGGATGTTGTTGTTCGGGGAAAGAATATCCTGTTAGGAACTACTTAAAATTAAGCAAGGAAGCAATCAAAAGACTGTTAAGAATCGCTGTTAGGAAAGACAGAAACTTGTGTTAGATAATGAAAGGAGGACTCTGCCTGAAAAATTAACTGCTGAAGGATTTTCTGGGCTTGCTAAATGTCTACATGCGGATGCTAATCCTGACACAGCTGTCGTATATTTATGGGACTTTTGTAAAGTCGTTGGTCTTGCATGAAGGAAAGACGTAACCTATTAAATTATTGCATATAGTAAACTTAAAAAAATTAAAATAAAAAAAGATTTTAAAAAATCTAGAGTCCAAACGTAATTTAACGCAGATTAATTTCCATGTGCCTGACTCTTATGTAAAAACATTTAAAAGATTGTATACCTGTTATCACTAAGATAACAAATTCCTGTATAATTTAGTTCTTTGCGCAAACTTAAACTGGAGTTGTTTTACAAATTGAACCATGCATCTACATTTTCTTTCGTAGTACTTGCAGACAGGATTACACATACATAAGTAAAAAACTGAATATCAAAGTGAAAAACTAACATGATACTGAGAAATACAGAAAGCTAATCCCTAATACCTGCATATATAACACTAAAAAATGCATAGGTAATACATGAAAACTAAAACTAAAACTGATGAACACAATACATAAAACTGATCATTAAGTAATGCTATGTGGTCTAAATCCTAGCCATGTACGAACTGACCTTCATAGTACATGCAGAGAAGTAATAAATACAGACTTGAGTGCGTTAAAGTGAACATAAATAGAAAAGTACAGCGCCATACTCAGTAAACTGATATCTGATTCCAAACACTTTAATACATAATGCTGATACATAATTACAAAGAAAACCTTACCTAAAATTAATTCCATAGTTACTTTTATCACTTTAAAACATGCACATAATTTACAAAAAATAAAATTAAGCACTTAATGCTGATCACTAGGGAGAGATTCAAACATAAATACAGATATTTCTTTCCTAATATTTACATAAAAAGTTGAACATTTATTAAAATTAAGAAGGCAAAAAAACTCCTGATGACGGCACTGCACATTTTTTACGTGTTCTGCTTCAAAATAGCCCAATGACGTTACAAGGCTATCTTTGATTTTGAAAGCGTAGACTTTATAGCAAAATGCTTTATAATTACTTGATTATGTTTGTTATTAAGAGAAGCATATACGTATTATAAAATATCATACTACAAATACTGCAATCTTTGATAATATTTATCTTGTATGTTTTCTTTAATAAAAGATCGCATGTTCCAAAATGTGAATTTGCTCAATGAAGAATACATGCCAGCAGATGAAAGCATGAAAATTCTTGTGAATACGATGAAATTTATTTCTTCAATACTGGGCTCGGAAAACTTAAAAAACAGTGTTCGTGAAATATATTGTAAAAAAATATCGATTTTAGAATTTTAAAAGAGAAACCTGAAATTCATTATAGCTTTAAAAATTACCATAAATTAATGCGTTTCTGCAAAGAAATATGCTAATATGTTTGCACAGGTATATTATTACACAGAATATGCGTTTACATGAACTTACCATGCAGAAAATGTACTAATACATGATAATTTGTTTTTGTGATAGAGTTTGTATGTAATATTCCATTTGTGGATCCTCGCTTAAAATATTATTTAATGGCATCAGTTAGAAAGGTGCAATAAATATGATATTTAATAAACCTACTTATTTCTCAAATTTATAAATTTTTCCTTCTTTCCCTGGCTAAAATTATGAGAATCTTCCTTTCGATTAAACTCTTTTTCTAGTTATAAGTGTCTAATCCTTCACAGATATTTATTAAAACATAATAAACAATAATAATAATTATGCAAAGGAAAAATTCAAATTCATATTTGTTTTCTAGCTGAAATCTAAATTTTGGTACTTTCAAGAAATTTTTCTCAATTATACTTCGCAGTTCAAACGTATTTATAGCTGAATGCTAAATTTAAAAATTGAAATTTGTTGTATATAATTTTAATATATTAACAACTAAACAATTTATTTAAACTGAAATTAAACAAATTTTACGAAAACCAAATTTTCAGAGGAAATTTTAAAAACGGGGCAAAATTTGAAAATAAATAATGACAACTCTAATTCCTTTATCAAATTTTTCATTCAGACATGCAGGGAAATACATTATCATTATAAGGGCATAGCCCCAATCCTCCTAGCCGGCCGTATGATAAAAAAAAAATAAGAGTTGACAGGAGAGAGAAAGAGGGAAAAAAAAGTCCTTTTTCGTATTTATAATTTTCATTATTGCCTTTGCAAAATCTTTCTAATTTTCCTTTTAAAATCTTCCTTAAAATTCTTTCTATATTTCTCTGTAATTGTATGTAATGAAAACTTCTTTCTTTCTTACTACAACTTGACACCTGATGACATTTCGATTCTGATAAATATTGTAATTTCCGAGAAAAATTCCTACTTTCATCACGGATTGTACATGCTCATCGTTTAATCGGATTCTTTTCTCAGATTTTCTAAATTAAATGCGACAAACACTGTTCACTTAAAAATGTACTTCCAAACAAAGTACTCCAACTTATTTGGAAGCATTGTACTTCCAAGCAGTTTTCCTGTTGTAAAAATTCGTAACTAAGGTTATTTATCTTTTGATACATCAGAACAAAAATTAATCAAATCTGTATGTTCAAATCTTTGAATAACATTTGCAAAACACTATGAAATTATTTAGCACAATTTGTAAATAATCTGGTACGTTAATCACGTTCATTTTAATGGTAATGAAAATAATGTAAAATTGGACTGAATCACTAAAATCAAGTAATTTTTCTTCAAATTCTTGTTGTGATGATGCTATTTTTCTTGCATATTTTTGGGATTAATCATTTAAAATAATAAGGAAGCATTTAGGAGAGGGGACATGTGCGAAATATTGTGATTCAAGCAGTGTTATCAATAATACCAATTTATTTTTAAAAGGTTTAATACAAGAGTATATGTCAGTGATAACTTTATTGTTTCCTTCCAGCTCTTTATTCAGAATATTTAAAGGTCTGGTTAAACCGTAAAGGAATGCTAAATCTACTATCCATATATCATTATGTAGCTAGTTGATGGTTTAATTAATTTATTTGTTTTTTGTGCCATGAAAATTTTGATTTCATTTATTAAATCAAAACAGTGTTTTAGTACAGGTCTTCAACACAACTACCTCATTTCGCTATATTAAATAATTTCTCTGTACTCACTCTCAGTTTCTTTAAACATTGCAGCAACTTCGGTAATTCAGTCCTCGCATGCGTATAAAGTTTACTGCTTTAGTTATTATTTCAATAACCTTATCCATCTGTAAACCTTTGAAATTAAATTACAACAAATACATAACTAAAATATATTTGAGGGTGGCATGAAATTTCTTCGAGGGGGGTCACATGCGGCCAGCAGACTGCCAGCATGAGACCACCGAGTTAGCATTTCTCTAACTGCTTTGAGGAAAACACAACATTTGAGACAAAGTCATAAAAGTTGTTCTAACTATAAATTACCTTTATGATTATGAACGTTGTCTTGCTTATTTGCTTCAGTTGGACACATATTAAACCTTATGTCTTTGTAAAGGATAAAACTGACTCCTATATACGTTAGATATGGGAAAAAATGGGAAAAAAAATGCGAAACCATCCATGCAATCAGTCCACTGTAATTCTAGGAATCCAGCCCTAAAAGTAACTATGGACGTTTCCGTTTGCTGCTCCTTTGTTTTTAGTTGCGTTCAAGGGAGTTGGAACCCCAAAATTTTCAAAAAATTGTGATTTCGAATTTTTGCATTTTCAAATTCTCTACACTTTTATCTTTCTAAAAATACCATTCTTTAATCTCTATGAAAATTAGAACTGTAAAAAAATCTAGTTTTAATTTGTCATCTACTGCTTTGATCAATGAGGATTTTTACATAAAAACGAGTTTTTCTCCAAACGTGATTTTTTTTATACTCGATGTACCTTTTCTCCGGAACTACTGCTTACAGATATCTAAACTTTTTATAGCTTATTTATTAGGTTTCCTAATATTTACTAAAATGAGCTTTTTGTAATAAATTTAGAAAAAATTTTAATTTTTTTGTGTGAGAAAAGTGCTAAATTTTACTATGCTTAACAAAACATCCTGTGATTTACTCTAAAATTCAAAATGTTTCAAAAGCTCATTTAAATATAATCAGATAGGTATAATTTAATTACAGAAAAAAATTCAAGCTTGTATCTACAGCAGATTTTGAGAAAAGTTACATGGAAAATGGCCAATTTAACATTGTCGGTATGGGGTTTCTGATACCCCTTCAGGGCTAGATTGTTTCCTGAATGATCATATGACCATTTATTGGCCCTTTACAATTCTAAGAATAAATAGATTGAGCATTTTTTCTTTTATAACAACAAAGAATATTTTAGAACTAAATTTATGTGAGTATTATGTTCAAATATCTTTTAACCGATCCCCATTTTATATCTTTCCGCTCCATCTTGGGAAGTATTAACATGCCATAAATGGTGTGTCAATCATATATGAATCTTAGAATAAAATATTATGTTGTAATTTAATATTCAGAAAAAAGTTTACAAACAAAAAAAAAAAAACATTTTTTTTCCTACTTTTGTTCTTCCAAAATTTTTACCGCCGTAAATTATAAGAAGTTTAGAGAAAATACATTAAATTCTAAACTTATAGAATATATTTGGTTTAATGTCAAGTGAATGACACATTTAGCCTTTTATACTGATATTCACTCTAAAACGTTATACTATTTTGCTAGTTATTAAGAAGTAGCTGTCGAAAATTCAGTCACAGTTTAAACTTATTTGAAATGCTTCCGTAAAATATTTTTCGAAAACAAAATGGCCGTAAGCTCCAAACTTCCGGCCATTCTGAGATTCGAAGAGTAGAAAATTAGTTTTTAATATACAAGATTTTTTATGCGTAAGAATTTCACTTATAAATTTAAAAACAAAAAATTTCATTTCTTCAGTCAGAAATATTTTCTTTTTACGCTTTTTAAAATAATAGTAAGACATGCAGAAAGCGCCATATCGGGAACTTTAATCAGTTGCTGAATAATGTAACTTAGAAATATTGTGATACCCACTGTACGCCTTTCGTAAAATATTATTTAGTATAAATTTTCGCATCCTTCCTTCCTCTCAGAAAACTTCCTTTTCCTGGTTAGAATACTGAGTAGACACTGCACGTGCTTATTACAGTATCGAATAATTCTCCATTACTACAGGAGGCTCTATTTAATGCGATCACGTTTGCCCTCGTTTTGATACTTTAACCGAATGATAACATTAAATGGCCAAAGCAAATATCATACAAAAATATCAGGGCAGTTTTACAAATGGAAATACACTTCAGATAAGGAAGTGAATACTTTTATTAATTAGAAATAATTTTTAAATTCTTTAATAAGAGATTACCATCATTTGTTACATAAAAGCGTTTTTATAAAATTTTAGAGTCATTAGGTTACATTGATGCAGAAATGTGAAAAATGTGCAAAGCCTTCGCCGAGATTTTGAGCTCTGAGACCTCCTGAATACGTGTCAAGTGTGATTCCAGCTACATTACAAAGGAATACGAAAAAGAGGGAGAAAATATCTTATATACTCCCTTTTAAAGGGCGACTAGGAATTAAAAGACCCAATCACCAAATCTTGGCAGTTGACGAATCCTATCTCACCTTGTAACGGACGCCAATAGTAAAGTTCTTTTTCAAAGAATTTTTCAATGTGAGGAAACTGAAGGAACCCGCATTAGCCTCGCCTAGGCTCGAACTCGGACCTTACAAATAAACGTCGAGAGTGCTTCCAGTTACATCACGAAAACATGAAGAAAGGAGAGAGAAAATACCTTATAAACTTTTTCCGAACAGATATTCTACGCGTAAACACAAGGCATGATGAGCGAATTCTTATTGATTACATTGTTCTTATTTATTATTTTAGCTTATTTCTTTTCCAATGTCGATTTAATATCTTCTTCATTAATATTTCAAATAGTGTGCTCGAATATGTGTGTGCAAATGATTGGTAGATGCATTCCTTTGTCATAAATGCTGCTACACAAAATCTCTCAATTTTGCTTGCAAGTTTCCAGTTCCAAGACTTGGTCCATTATTATTGAAGATGCTGCATCTTTTTCATCATCGTTTGTTTCATCTGAAAGTTTAACATTTAAAAGTATTATTCATTGTCTTTTCCGAGATGAAGATTATACATTATTCTGACATGAAGTTTATTCTGAGATGCAGTTAAGTATATGTTCTGTATATGCAGTATATAAAAAAAGTTAACAATTTCTTACTTATTTGTATTTGCAGCAATATTCTCCAGATTATAAAGTATTCTAACATTTATCTCACAAGCATGCATTTCATTACTAATTCCGCGATTACCATGTTGAATTACGGACGTAGTGGCTCCTGTAAAGAATGCAACTTCCATATATTCAAAAGAGATTATTACATCCCGCGTTGCGCAATCAAACATTCACCTGAAGAAGCCTTTTTTTGTTATACATTTTAAAATCTAGTCATTAAACTCTGATGACATCATTTATTACGCTGATCCATACGGTCGCCTATTCTGTAGGTCTTGAAGGTTTAATACTTCTATTTTCTGTTTCAAGTATTACACTTTTATATGAAAAATTTTAACCACACTAAATGATTTATGTATTAAAATAAACAGTGAATCTCAATGGTTTAAAAAAAGGGTACTTCAAGAATTTGATCGCAACATCTGAATGGTAAAGCGGTGAGTTCTATATCTGTAACACCCTTGTTTTAATTTTCCTAACAATAAATGAAAGTAAACCTGTTATTTAAATGTTTGTGACTAAATATATATTTTCAATTATACTACATTCTGTTTTGGAATATTTTGTAAAAGCTTTAGTTAAATATTTATAAAGATTAGTAATCCTTTGATGAAATCAAGAAATGATAACGACATAATTCAACAGCTATGTTGACGCTTCGTTGAAGTTATTCGAATTTGCATGAACTTTGATCCAATGAATATAGTATTGCATCGTATGAATAATTTTGGTAAGTATTTTTTTCTCTAATCCTTAATATTTTCCCCTGATTAAATTAGTTCTATTGAAATACAGTATTACTATAATTGCCACTTTCATTTTGAATCAGAATTCTCGAGAGAAATCTCTGGCTTTAAACACTTTGAATTTATAACTCTCACTGCCTGGTTCACCCAACAAAAATTTACCAATTCCTTTGTATTAGTTCCTTTCTACTTTGTACTAGCCTGTCCTCGCAGTGCGGCGGTTGCTACAGTGGCCTTTTGTACTTTCCCAACTGGTTACAGCAAGAAATGAATATCCAGTTGTTCCAAAAAGGTCACTACGGAACTTCTACCATCGAAGGTAACGGCCGGTTTCATCGATGCGCGCATCGTATCTATGATGAATCCAAATCCTTCAATGGGATTTAATGGCGCCGAAGCAATCTGTGATGCTGGGGGGGAGGAAGCAAAAAATTATTATCCAATTGTTTCAAAAATCTCACTATGGAATTTCTACCATTGAGGGAAACTGCCTGTTTCATTGATGCGCGCATCGTATCTACGATAAATAAAAATCCTTCCATGGGATTTACTGGCGTTAATGCAACCTTTGATGCTTGGTGGTAGGGAGGCAGATTGAAAGTTGCGTTGCATTGAGACATAGTCTGAGAGCCAAAAATATGATTGAGATTCAACTTTTGTCTTTAATAATTACAGCATTAATTAATGTCATCATCTCTTATATATAAGAAACTTCCAAATTTTTGTCATTTTCTAAGCAGTTACTGTATTCTGAAATATACTCTGTGATATAAGTTGTTAGTAACGTTGAAGATCTGTGGTCTGAATCCAGCAAAATTTAATTGATTCTTCACTTTTGTTCTTTCTGGAAACTTAATAATTTCTACAACGGCCTCCGAACTAAAAATGTGGTGGAAGAATAACTCATAACAGTTTGAATGTGGTTGATTAGGTCTCATGAATTTCCTTAATTGCTCATTAAGTTAAGGAGCGTATAAAAAATTTTAAAATTCCCTCCTCCTGGTGTAAATGATTAGTGCATTCAGTTAACAATTGGAAGATCTGTGGTTCGGACCCCAGCGAAGGATATACATTCTTCTCATTTCTTGCACCTGGAAACCGAATAGTATCTACAGCTCTTCTCTTAGAGAAAATACATATCCAGGAAGGTTCAGATCTCGAAAGCTCCTGACCATAGGGCTGGCTGTAATAGAACAATAATTTATTCTATTCGAAAAGAATAGACCAAAAATTAACGTTTACTTACATTCCTTTCTGTTGCAGCTTTTGAGCTTCCCCTTCATCCGCGGTGCTGTCGTATACAGTGGAATCACAGACCAAAGGTGTGTAGGTGACCAATCCTCCAGCATGGAAGAGAAGTTGGACGAACACTAAAGAGGTGGTGAAGATCAGAAAGGCAAAGCAAAATGAGGATGATATTCGACCCTTCTGGAAAAAGAAATTAAAGTTACCAACAAAAATCACAACATTAAAAAGTGTTTAGAATTTGACTTTATTTGGTAGCATAAAATAATCTAAAACTCGTAACAGACATTAAGAGAATTATCTCTGTGTCTGGAATGAACAACAAAGCCTTAAAAAAAGGCTTAAAACAAACTTTATTTATTTAACAGAGCTTTGAACATAAACGCATATCTCCTGCTAATATGATCAGCCACCACTTGTGGCGATGCAGTTTAAAATAACAATCAAAGTCAAAATTTTAAATGTGGACTCAGAACTTCTCACTGGCGTAACAACTGAAGTGACAACACGTATGACTTAAAGCCGAATACAAAGTCTTATCAGAGCTGGCAAAACTAAGAAACGTGGCCTCCAGAAAGCAAAATTATGCTCTGTCTTACAATCCCAAAACCTCAGCTTAAATACTATCTACTCATTTACATTTCTGGTGAAGAAAGAAACGGAAAGGAGAAGTTATAGAATAGGCTGAAATTATAAATAACTGGTTAATATTAAATTTATAAGCAATTAACTACAATGATTACTTTCAATGGGACAGAACCCGAAACTTTTCTTTGTCAGAAGTTTTTGAATTTTTAGAGACAGGCAAATCTTAACTCCCCCCCAAAAATTGTCTGATACCAGAATCTTAAGACGTAATAACGTAATGCAAATGAACATATATGTATATATCTCACAGATTGCATTGTCTCGTTCGTGTTTGGAGGAAGGCTGTTGGGTTATAGCCGATGACGAAAAGAACAGCAGCGTTAACAAATCTTCATTAGAATACATATTACCATGAAACCCTCGTTCATATAATGTATTAAAATTAAACACGAGACTCGTCCACACAAACAAAAACTGCTAGATAAAACATTTAAAATAAATATCAGCTCACGTTCTCAATGTGACAGTTATTTCGATATATAAAGCTGTCTGGATACTTGGAAAAAATCTTTACATATTATGACATTTGGAACCTGATTAGACGAGAATGTCCGACCTTTGCATATAGGTCATTTCCTTAGTAGGAAAACAAATTTTTATAAGAGTTTATTTTGTAAAATAATTTATGTACTTCTTATTTTCATTTGTTTAGTCTCTTGAACATACTATCAATGGAATTACTCAATTGAAAAATAATTTTTTAATGATGAAGAATCACTGAATGAAGAATTCTGATAGCTTGTACATTATATGAAGACACGTGTAAAAAATCGATTCAACAATAAGTTTTTAAGAAATCTAAATCAAATTTTGAAAATGTCGCTTCAGCACATTATATTGTCTTCCAAAAATATTGTATGTACGAAATTTGAACTCGATAGCTTATCATGGAGTTATTTAAAAATCATGACAAACTTTTGATCATAGAGACAAACACCAGGACTGAACTAAACAAAACATTATAATAAAAAGCAGGAGCATCATCTTGCAGCAAACAGATACCTGGTGTCTAAATTATCACAAGATTTGCTACAGATAATGAACACATCCAGAGACTAAAGGGGGATTTGTTCAATGGAAGCGATGATGAGGTTCAGTACATACTCAGCTATATTCTGAAAGGTAACTCTGGATGTGGAAGCTATCTGGCACAAGCCATTACATCAGCATCGAAATATGAAGATAGGACTATGTTAAAGCAGCTTTTAAAAACTACTAGTTCTTTAGTCTCAATACCTGGATCTTTGAATTCTACACTGACTACCAATAAGTATTTGGACACCTGTGATAGAAAAGAAAAACTAACTTTATTCAAAATCAATAGTTGGTAGAGCCTCCACGAGAGGTAATTACAGCGTGGACCCTCCGGGGCATACTTTCCACAAGTCTTTGTATGACAGCTAGTGGTATTTTCTTCCACTCGGCTTGGAGAAGACATAGAAGTTCCTTCACCGATTTTGCACGGGTAGTGCACCCCTGAATTCGGCGATGCAACTCGTCCAAGAGGTTCTCGATAGGGTTTAGATCTGGACTCTGGGCAGGCCAGTCCCTTCGATGAACTCCATTGGCACCATACCAAGCCTTGGTTAACGTCGAAAGATGACAACTGGCATTATCGTCCTGAAAGTAACAGGGGTCCAACCCATAAAACTGCCACAACGTAGGAAGCACATTGTCATCCAAAATAGTGCAGTAGGCATCGGAGTTGAGCTTACCGTGAACGGGGACCAAGGGTCCCAGCCCATACCAGGAGAAACACCCCCAGACCATAATTCCACCTCCGCCGAACTTGACTGTTGGCACAATGCATTCTGGCAGGAGACGGTCTCCAGGTAGATGCCAGACCCAGACCCTGCCATCCGAACAGTAAAGGGTGAACCTTGATTCGTCACTCCAAAGAACCCGTTTCCACTGATCTACGGTCCCATTTCGATGTGCTTTGCACCACATTAACCGAGCAGCGCGGTTGGATTTTGTGATCAAAGGCTTATGGGCAGCAGCACGACCATGAAAACCAAGCAGACGTGCTTCCTTACGGATGGTATTCATTGAAACAACACTCCCGGATGCCTGTTGAAACTCCTCGCGGATGAGGGCCATCGGTTGGGTGCGGTTCTTCCGAATATCTCTGGACAGCACTCGTCGGTCTCTATCTCCCAGTTTCGTTGGTCTGCCGACTCGGGGCACATTCCAACAATTACCACTCACCTTCCACTTCTTAATCACATAGGCTACTGTCGATTTTGGGTACTTCAGATCGCTAGATATGTCCCTTAAGGATCGGCCACGTTTGTGATACCCGATAATTATACCTTTCTCGAAATCATAGAGCTCCGAACTGCGAGGCATGCGACTAAAGCCGATGCTGTTTCCTACACGATATATACCGGCGGAGTCCGTGACGTACCTTAGGACCGCAGATATCGTCATTTGCATTTTAGGTGTCCAAATACATATTAGTAGTCAGTGTAGTAGCTTTGAATTCTGGTAGAGAGTAAATATCCAAACCATTTTGAACGATAATATGAATACATTATAAAACACGCAATTCTTAAAATTTTTTAATACATTCTGTAACAGCATTTGGCCACCCTTATCGATATAATGATTAGTGCTGCTGGCTGTTATATCATTGGGCTCAGATACAAATTTCGCAAAAGACATCGATATTGGTAAATGCTTGGGAACACTCCAAATATACTGCAGGCCGAAAGTCTCCTCGAGTGGTTTAGTGATATACAAAACAAAAACTAATCTGCATAAATATATTTCGCTATATCCTTTGGCTAAGAGAGAGAGAAATGTTTTAATGCGCAGCTAAGATTACGTTAGGGGACTTCTATATAATGAAAGTAATATATTATATTATATTTAAGCTGATTGCATAATTTATGTATCCATCACGCAGCAGTTTTTAAGCATGTAGATAAAATCATATCAAAAGTGTGTAGAATAAAGCCCTTTTGTTTTTAAAAGCACAATAAAGAAAAGTTGGAAATTTTATTTATGGAGTTTTAGCTTCGTGTTTTTAAAACATGCATATTCTTAACCATCAAGTAAGAAGTCCTGACCCTAATACCACAGAAAACTTTGGAATATGTTACAAGATACGTTCTCTATTAAGCACGAGTCGTCAACCGTTAACCATGCTACTAAAGATGGGAACAAAATTCAGCCTCAGTTTACTAGAATTTAATGGAAAGCTTTGCCAGAAGGATAAAAACCGTGATAAAACCAGACAGAATATTTGATCTCCAGAAATAACTCAGCGATAGCTTTAGAAAACATCTAAAATAGATATTTGACGACTCTGGTCTGTAATAAAAGCTGGAATATTGCAAAGAGAAGTGGGACAAAACTAAATCTTCAAGATTCTAAAAAAGTTCTCTAATCTTTCTCATCTGGAAGATATCGAATTCTTTATATATAAGAAGAAGGAAAAAGTAAAAAAATGCATAACTTTTTTAAAATTAAATCAAAGTTGAAATTTGCATTTAATGAAGAATAAATTTAAAAACTCAATTTTTAAAAATGCCCTACACTTATTAAGAACTGCAAAAAAATTTAACAAACCAACTACACAATTTAAATTCTTTAATATTTTTCTTCTCGCAAAGTCGTGCTCTAGCCATTTATAGGCGTTGGCCACTACTAAGGTCAAACAAAGGTCGCCTTATTATAGAGATATCTAATAGGTGGGCCACTGTTGCTTCTATGAAAGGACAGACAAATTACATCCAAGATTCGAACCCGGTACAGCAGTCAAAGACACTAACCACTTTCTCGTCTGGGGGGCAATTCTTGAATCTTGAAGTACGCAATTGTTCTCCAACCTTTTCAAGCTCATTTTCTCAACATAATTTGACAAAATGTTTTGAATAGCAATACATACACTAAAATGTTTTTCAGAGTCTTTTGATATCAAAGCAAGTACAGAGTAGAGAAAGGAAGAAATTCTCTCAAGAATATTAAAGTTGTGGCACTCGGGGAAACCACAAATTTATAGTAGGGATCTGAAATTGCAACAGTTGCATTTCTTTTTTAATGAACGTTTTTGCTGCATGTCAACAAAGTGAAACATTCCTAAGTTTTGAGATCAAATGTTTTATGAACTAAACACGTGTTTAAATGCCACTGCGTAATATCTAAAAGAAGACACTTGGTGGAACGCCACATGGGATTTGTACCTGATTGTGGATTGCCGCTTGAGAGCAGTGTTTCCATTTCTCGTGGCAATTAATTCCAGTCTGCGTGGATAAGATGCTTGCTGTTATAACAAATAAGCATGTTGTTATGGCTGTTTTGCTACTGTTCCAGAAAGCTTAGTATTGGCATTAGTGTAGGTTGCACAACGCTGCGGACCTTTTGCTTCTTTCATTATGCGCTACAATATTGTTACGATTAATACATTTATGTTTGCTACTACTGAGTTTCGTTTCTGGATTATTTTTTATCTAGGTTCATTCATACGAACAGCACTTGGTTTAAATTCTAAACGGTGACATTCAAAGAAGTGTCATACTAAAATAATAACACTTATTTTAGTGCCACCATTTTGTGTAGTAAAGCAAATGTTTTACTAAAACATTTTGAATTTTTTCAGACAAAACGCTAGTAAAATAATTTTAAAACGGGAAAATCTTTAATGGATATTTTTATTTGAGATAATTACGATTCGAACTCGCTGTGAAACCGGCGTACTTACTTTTTTATCATCTATTGAAGTCTGATGTGTTGAAGTGTCTTTTTGAAACTGCTATTGATGATGGTGTGTTAAAAAGTTTTCATAGAGTTTCTTAAAATTCGATGTGTTTTCTTAATTTAAATATTAATAAAACTAATCTTTTGGTAGTTTTCAGTTAAAAAGTTTAATTTTTAAGGATAAGATTAGAAAAAAGAAAAGAATGAGAAGCTTTCAGGTTTTGAATCCAGAATCTTTTCAAATTTCGAGAATTAAAATGGCCATCTCTTATTTCAGTATTCAACGGAAAGTATTAAAGGATGTAGGATGGAAAGAGAATCCTTCCATCCTACATCCTCCCATCAGACAGAGAATCCTATTTGGTGTTTTAGTTTAAGAAATTATATAATTGTATTTCAGTATTCTGTGATGACTTCATGGTTTAATAAGGCCCCATTTAGAAAGACGAAACGAACATTTATTAAAAATATGGTTCAAAGCATAACAGCAACTCAGAGCAGTACGTTGCTCCTACCCCATAATACAATCTACGACCTTCCTCATCCGAGGCTAACACGAAACTCTCAATAAATACATTAACGCTTCTTGGAGAAGAGCTACATGCACCAAGCACGCTCTATTGATCGCCAAACAGTCGCCAGATATCACATATTCAACAGAAAGTATTAAAAGATACCACTATTTCAGAGTTTCCAAATTCGAAAACAGGCACACATTTAAAAGCAGCTAATAGCCAACCAACGTTTCTTTGAGACGTATTTTATATAACAAAATTACAATTGATAAGAAGGTCATAGTTGTTTCAGCCTTTTTAAGGCATCATGCCGTTTAACCGGTCACTCATCAGACAGAGAATCCTTCCATCCTACATCCTTTCATCAGACAGAGAATCCTATTTGTTGTTTTAGGAGTTTAAGAAATTATATAATTGTAAGTGATAGTTAAAATTAACTATTTATTGTGAAGGAATAAAAAACGAGATTTCTAACATTTGTTTTGAGAAAAAAAATTTCTTTATAATTTTACCAGAAAGTGATGGCAGCATTTTCAGCTTGGAGAATCTGTTTCAAAAGAAGATACGAAAGATAATGATCAAATGCAACTATATTACTTAGTACAGAAGGTAATGAAGTCAGTACATTTTCTGTATTAATTTTTTTAATGATTTTGTTCCTTCACAATAGGTCAAATCATTTGCAAAAATATGTATAACCAAGTGCCTAAGATACCTAGAAATTCAAATTAGTGGTTTAATTCTACTGTTGACTCCCTTGTGTTCCCCAGGAAGAGGAAAAAATTAATTTACAGCAGGATAATTTTAAAAGTCATTCCAATAAATGATTTTAATTCATTAATTCTATTTTAAACATGAATTTCTACAACACATTGTATTATTATTATTACTATTGTTGCTACTGTTAACATAGAAACAGTGAGTCATACCTGCGACGATGGACGACTAGACGGCAGGACGGGTGGCCCTTCGGGAACTAGTAAGTGGACAGCGGATGACTGGGAAGAAGTACGTGAACGAGGGGAGAGTTCTTGATGACAGGTGGCTGACTGTTGGTGGAGGTTGTGGAGATCGTCCTTTGAGCCAGGAGCGATGGTCGCGCTGCTCATGCTGGGCTAACCCATCTGAAAGGGAAAAACATATTACTAGGTTCTATTAAAAAATACCATCATAATATCAGCGTAAAGATTAATAAAGGTCTATATACTATATGTGATGACTTAGTTATAGACTGAGAGAAGGTACCAGTTGCTTTAAATACAGTCACGGCCCGGAATAATGGTAAATGTAGCAGACATATTGCTTCCGTATTTAGTTGACTGGAACTTTGGAAAGCATAGCTAGCTTGATAATTAAAACAGCACTTTATTTCTGGACATTCCTTGGACATATCTTAAAACATTTCTTCTTGCTTTATACAGCAATTTGGGTGCCATAAGCATCTCACCATTTTATATATGCAAATCGCAATGTAAGTAATAGATGAAAGCTGCCAACCGGTTAATTACCGTATTTGACGACATATAAGACGCACTGGCATATAAGACGCACCGACATATAAGACGCACCCTTATATAGACGGCCACACACAAGGAAAAAAAGTTTCAATAGCGTGGTTTCTTTTAGTTCTCGCGTTTCGTAAAAGCCAAATAAACAATTATTGAATGCAATTACCTTCATGTATAAGACTGTGTCCTTCACGTATAAGACGCAGGTAACTTTTTTGAGACTAAATTTAGGAAAAAAAGTGCGTCTTATATGCCGTAAAATACGGTACACGCTTGCGTGGTGTAAGCAGGGAAGAAAAGTGACTGCGTATTAGCAGCTGGGATGTTTACAAGTTCCTTTGTTTTAGTTTTGAATGGTGACTGGACAGGAGATTTTGTGCTGCAGATCTTTGCAAAAGAAACTAATGACGTAATTGACGCAGTACAGATTCCTTGAAGGGGGTGTATCTAAATTAAAAGCAATAATTAAAAGGGTTATTTCCAAATTAAGTAGGAAATTTGTTAGGAATTGTCTTTCAAATTTTATATATATAAATTAAAGATCTGAAATTTAAGGATATCTCGACGTATTTTATTTATCAGGGGCTTATTTCCATGTGAACATATATCTATGTGAGCTTTTTTCGTGTGAGCGTATTTCTAAGTGAGCATTTTCCCATGAGAGCTTTTTTCTATGAGGGCATATTTCTGTGTGGGCTTTTTTCCTGTGAGCATTTATACACGTGAGCAAAATTCGGGCTTCCTAGTGCCCATGTTCGGTCGGAAGACTACGTTATTCAAAATTGGATGGCTCTAGGTACCGTTGATTTTACACAGTGCGTGAAACATTCATATATTCATGAAGATTCTTCATTATTTAGTTTCTTTAAATATAATACATGTCGATAATACAAACTACTTAAGCTGATTCTCATTGCCAGTTCGACTTGTTGCCTAATAAACATGTCGATAATATTTGGTTGCAACAGTTTGAAAAGTGATTCGTTGCGAAATGCCGTTTTGAAAGGGCTAATGCCCTTTATGCTAAAAATTGCACTTAAAAGGACGAATACCTAATACTAATAGAAAATAATTGTTTGCAATGACGGTGCATGTTTTGAGGCACAAACTGCTTGCGCAAAGAGGAGATGACAAAACGCCATTGCCTTTGTTTAGTCTGTCTTTCGGAAAGGAACATTTGGTACGATTAAATAATGACTCACAAAGTATGCAAAGAATAAAACCGGCTTATATACAGGGTGATCAGCAAATAAGCCCTTATTTCAAAATTAAATATCTCTACAACAAAGATCGATAGAATTATGCGGTAAACCGTACGTTTATTAACAAAACTGTAAAAATGGTGTACAAAAGTTTAGAAAATTTAGTTACGAAAATAGTTAACAGATGGCGCTCTGCGCTGAAAACTCTTTCTCTGAAAGGAGTCTAAAAAAAAATAAATAAAAATAAATAAATAAATAAAATAAAATAAAGCAGCCTTTGGAATCAAAATACAATTTTTTCAAAATGTTCTCCGTTCGAAACAATGAGGTGGCATAAACGAACAAGGAAATTTGACATCACATCTTGCAATCAACGGAAATCATCTCAACGGAAAGGAATCACATGCAACTTCAATAACAATTCAAGCTCATCTAGAGTAGCGGGATTGTTTCGATAGACAGTGTCTTTCAATGCGCCCCACAGAAAGAAGTCACAAGCACTCAGATCGGGAGAATATGGAGGTCAATCTATTCCTGTGTCAGTAAATTGCGATTATCTAACGCAATTACTCTATTCCCAAAGTAATATTCATGAAGAAAGCGAAAAATTTTATCTGTTCGATGTGGTCGAGCCCCATCTTGCATGAACCAGTCGATACCTGGTCGATCCTCCAACGCTAGTTGAGTGCTGACAAATTGTTCCAAAATTGTAACATAACGTTCAGTAGTTACTGTTTCTCGTACGAAAAAGAGCCTGATAATGGCTTTGGCGCATACCGCAGCCCATGCAGTAACTTTACGCGAAAGCAGTGCTTTCTCTTCACACAAATGAGGATTTTCGGAACCCCAAAATCTCCAGTTTTGTTTATTAACGATTCCATTCAAATGAAAATGTCCCTCATACAAAATGTCCCTCTGTGAACCAGATACAGCTCACATCAAATCTGTCTTTGTCGATCGTTGTTAGAATCTGATTCGCAGAGTCAACCCTTTGTTGTACAGCTCTCATGGGTATGGCCTGATGACTCTGGATTTTGTATGGAAACAGCCATAGGCTATTTTTTAATATTTTTTACGTGCTCATGTACTTAAAACCTTTCTCTGATGCAATCCATCGCATGCTTTTCCTAGGATTTTGCTGAACAATTCCAGAAACTTTGGCTGCATTTTCAGGAGTGACTACAGTTTGCCTAGTCTTAACATTTCCCTTTCGATCATCAGCCACGCTGCCAGTCCATTCGAATTTTGCGAAGAGCATGCGAATGGCTTTCGCATCGGGTCCAACTTGAACATTGAATTTGTTTTAAAAATTGCGACGTGTTGCCGTAGGACTGTGTTCTAATTGGTGAAATTCCAGAACCAAAAAATCACGTTGTTCAATGGAATACATTATTTCACTTTCTACGCTAGCCTCTGATCACTTTCGACCTCGAAGCACATTTAAAGGCTATTGATAGGTCATTGCGATTAGAGCGCCATCTGTTAACAATTTTCGTAACTAAATTTTCTAAACTTTTGTACACCATTTTTACAGTTTGGCTAATAAATGTACAGTTTACCGCATAATTCTATCGATATTTGTTGTAGAGATATTTAATCTTGAAATCAGGGCTTATTTGCTGATCATCCTGTATATGGCACATGATTGCTTTTGCAATAACATTGTTAAGCTGTATTTTCCAAACATTTTTGTTTTAATCTACATATTATACGAAATAATCTAAGTCAATTTAATGGCTTTTTTAAAAATACGCGTATAGTACTGCATTATTTGTATACCGATATGCATCATAGAAAAAAATTTAAAAAATATATCCAAATAAATTAAAAAGAAAAAGGTTAATTTAAATTGCTTCAAAAACTAATAAACGAACAGTGAAGTTTTGGTGTTCTAGTGAGTTAATAATGAAGAAAAAAATGAAAATACTAAATTAATTGAGATTTAGAAATTCTCTCAGAGCCAGAAGTGCCGAGAAAAAGTACACAGCCATCTCGTGAATAATTCGAGAAACATTATAAAAGAAATAATTCTATAATTCGTTCCTAAAGTCTTTCCTTTTCCTTTCTATATTTCCTTATACTTTCGCGTACTTTTGTATGAGACAGTATTAGAGAACAGACTATATCAGGGAACTAAAATACTAAGATTTTTATGATATCATAAAACATAACTATAATATCGAATTAACCATTTGCAGTTACTGAATAGTGTCACGCCTGCTACATGAAATAAAATTAAATTTGCTTATACTAGTGAAACAAGCTGCATAAAAATGGATGCAATGAATACTCGACGAGGGATTATAACGAAATCTGGCTTCAGGCAGCAAAACACGACACTGCAAATGAATTATCTCCAAGGATTAATGATAATGCCGTGGTAACCAATGAGAAAAACATTCTTATTGGAGTATCAGGACAAATTTACATAAATCGATAAAACTGCGACAGGTCGAAACGGGACAAGAGTCTCTTTCCGCTCAGAGACTAATTTTATGAAAGTAATTTCCATAGGAACATTCATTGAATGCTTTTTTTCGAAATAAACGCAAAGAGATTCGTAAATTGATAATTTTATAAATCTTATTTCCTGAATAACAGTTTATTCGTGTTTGCAACGATACAATGGTAATAAATATAAGGTAATTGAAAAACTTAAGTATTTTTAAAATGTTATTTATGCTCATATGTTTCATCCAGATATCATTGCAAATCTTCTGTGTTTACACCAGGGGCAAACCTTTGTCTTTCTAATGACTTTTTATTAAAAATACTTAGATTCGAATCCAGGACTAATGCATACAGGTATGTATTGTATCAAGTGGTGGTGGTTCATGGGAACCCCAAATTAATCACAAAGGACCAAGCGTAGACAAGCCAGCTATTTTAGTGATGTTTGAAGATTAGACACGCTCAGGAACGACCTTCTCCAAGAAGAATCAATGATCTTGTAATTGTGGAACAGTCAAAAATATGGCCGAGCCTTAATAATGGCATCTGGTCACAATTATTGCAGGGAAGGTAAGGTCTTCTGTCATCTTTTTCTGTCTTATTACTCAGAAAGTGTTGAGTTCTGAGTTTAGTTTTTGTGATGTAAGAATTGGAGGCTCCCTTCAGTCCACCTGGACACGAGTGTTCCCATAGCTCGAAAGAAGGAGCCGATTTTCAAGTATTGTGATGTCACGATAAGCATTAATCTCACAAATCTGGAATCGTTTTTGATGATACTTCCTCTAAGATGATATCTTTCGATGGCATTTGCATCATCGAGAATAATTTGATTATTACTACCATCGCTGAGATCGCTTGCCGTTTCTGAGAACCTGGCCCATACGGAATGGCTGGACCTATAAGGAGTGGTGGATGCATATCCTATAAGGAGTGGCGGGGAACATACATACATACAATGCAGACTCTTCCTTATTTAATCTCTTTAAAAATAATACAGGGCTATAATATTTGGTGGCAAAAATTTGAAAAGTGATTTGCCGTTTATAAAGAACCGACGCCAAGTCCTATTTCGAGGCTACTAACCCCTTTGGGGTTAAAAAAAAGCAGGTGGTTCTTATTTTTGAGTAAATACGACAAAAATGACCAGACAAATGAATATTAAAACGCATTAACATTTAGTGGCATACAATATAAATGAATTTATGCTGTTGAAGAAAGCAAATCAAAACTTTTTGAGGTATTTATGGAAATCTTCCTAAGGATGTAGATCAGGAATTCGATAAATGCAAGTCTGAACAATATAACCGACAGTAGCTTAAAGTCTTATTACTATACTTTCTTCTTCCATGATAGTAAACAAAATTACTTTCTCTACGCAATGCTTCGGACCTTAAATGTACCAGCGATTATAATTTCAGATATTAAATACTTTTAAATTACACATTTTAATCAGGGAGACAATTTCAAAACTAGAATTTTCAAACCTAGAATTTCACGGTGGTCTCCAAATCCTCCTAGACTATTTGAAACATGTAAAATTTTGTTCAGTTTTAGACTGAAAAAAATGCCACATTACGAAGAGGAATAAAATTTTAAACATCTTATTTTAATATCTAGTATCGCATGAATTCATTTTTCAACTGAAAGTTTTCTATCGAAATGTTCGAATTATCAAAGCATTTGTAGAGTTTGATTTTCTTTGGAAGCATAAACCAGCTTCAGAATCCTAACAGAAGTAAAGCGAATTATCGTTGTGCTCAAAATTAACTAGAGACATGACAAGGTTTAACGAACCTTTTGTTTAACAAAACTTAGAACACAAATACGCTTCTCCCGCTAATAGAAATCAACCACTACTTATGGTGATGCAACAAAAGTCAAATTAAAATTTAAAAAACGTAGACTAGTAATCAAAGGCAACAGAATTAAATTTAAATCGAAGTTGGCTCAAAACTCAACCGTCTTAACAACTTAAATGTCTGTAGCAATAAGTAAAGCCGAATAATTACAAGTTCGAGATGGCAGAACTAAAGTAACGTGGCCTCGAGAGTCAGAAGCACCGCCCTGGCTTACAATTCCAAACCTCAGGTTAAATACTTTCTAAACCAAATTGCATTTATGGCGAGGAAAAGGAAAGCAGAAGTTACAGTAGATATCAAAATTAAAAATAACTGGTTAATTTAAATCATAACCTTATACATATTTTAATTTGAATTAGTGGTCATTTAATTATTGAGAAATAAGCATAAAGGATAATTGCAGTCCAGTTTTGCTTAAAAATATAATATTAAATTATGGTTTATAATGAAAAAGATGGCGTGATTATTTTTAAACGATTCAACAAATTTATTTTTAAGATGGTCGGGCCTAAAAACCTTGGAATGACCTAAGAGAAAAAAAAATATATATATTTTTTTTTAGTTTTAATTAGACGGACGTTTTTGTTTATCAATTTTACTCATTTGTTTGTCAATATCATAAATAATTTAATTGCATTATTCAGTCATAACATAATTATGGTTTGTTGTAAAAGTGAAAAAAAAAATTATATTCTGTTGCTTTTTTGTTCTGGCATTTTCAGAGAAAGTAAGTATATATCATATAATACACACTAAAAAGATAATAAATATTATAAAATACATTTATATTTTATACAATGCACAGTAAACTAAATTCATAAAAACAAAACATAAATAAAAAGAAAGTTTTTTTGGGGGGCTTAAATAACTTTAAAAGGAATATATTGAATTATAAGGTTATTTCGCGAAAACCTTAATGCAAATGTACTATGTTTGAAATATATGTAATTTGTATCAGCGGTATCTATTATAATAAAAATATTAGAGGGATTTATAAGAATTTTGGCCTTCGGTTGTCAGCTTTGTTTATTGGTCCCTAATGCTAATAACTGCAAGCTTGTTTAAGCTGTCTCTGACACCTAACGCAGCTATTCGCTAGCTTTCTTTTCATGGATTAATTTCCATTACTGGGAATTGAGAACGTGTATGTTCTGTGAGCTTAGAAAGAATCTGGCAACATGAAGGTTTGCCTCCAATATTTTCCACTCAAAGAGCTCCCTCGCCGAGCTTTATATCTGATTAAACTCAGAGGTCTAGTAGAGGTTACGAACATGCTTACGCAAGGCGAGGTCTCTGTCTTGCCCAACAGGTAAAACCCATTACGCTACATCTCCATTAAGCAAAGCGCAACAAGAGCAGATAGTTAATGTTCTACTTTCACGCATAAGGAAGGACATTTATATTTAGATCCATTACGATTATTCCTTTTTTAAGGGTGGCAACGTGCCGAGCATAAAACGCTTCTTTCGGCATACAAGATTTGCAGTCAAGGAAATTACATTTCATATGCAAGATAGGTTTCAGTTTTGGCATCTGCTGTGTGAGGTGGGTTTGGGGAGATGATATTTTATATTCTGAATGGTTTTACAGGCATTCATATTCATCAGAAAAATGCAACATTTGATTTTGTTCTACGTCTGAGAAAGACTAATTGATTACATCTGTACCTGACCGTATAAAATTCCTACCTTCATTGTACAATCTCAAAGTGATTTAATGAGAATTACTTATCTACAGTAAAACGATTATAACGTTTCAAAAAGACTTTAAAGGAACATTTTTCCTAAATTACTTTATATTGTTGAATGAATTATCTCGTTTCGTGTTTTAACCGATGCAAATAAGAACACATTTTTTTGAAAATTACAGGTTCGCAGTGTATACAGTTTATAACAATTCTATTTAAATATTCTGAAGAAAGATGCATTGCTTATCGTAAAACTAAATAACAAAAAATCTGATGTGTACACCACATGACTTCCTTTTACATAATATTAAATTATACGCATTTTTTCTTGCATTTCCTTTAAACTTATTGGATTGAATTAAATTTACCTCGTCGATAGCGCATAAACCACAATAGAATAAATGCACCCTTTAAATTCACTATATTTGTTTACCATAGCGACACTCTGATGCTAGGTTCAACTTAACAGCGTTATATTTCGTTCATATTATAGAACTCAAAATGCACAAAATTTATATTATTTGAAAAATTATCTAATCGTTGCCACATGTTCTATTCAAATACTGTAATAGATCTAGAGCGATATATAAAAGAAATTAAGCAAACAAAACAAAAAAGAAAGAGTTTTTCACAGACGATTCCGTATTTCTCATACAATTAATTCAGTTCTCACTTCGCGACAAGGCAAAAACACATAAAAACTCAAAATATCTATATTCAAAGTTACGAAGTAAATCTTAAACACTTATCTCCTTGAAAAATTCCAGAAAGGATTAAGCATGATTTAATTCGCAATAATAAATGAAAAAGCTATCTTTGTTGTTGTGAAGCTTAGTCTCTCTAGACTGGCATTAAACCTACTATTCTGCTGTTTCAAATGTAAACAAACATATCCGCCATGTTATTTAAAAATTAGGCTTAACCGCACTTAAACAGTTTTTAAATTGTTGATAATTCTACAAATATTGCTTGAAAATTTCCTAAAAGCATAAAAACCTTAACCGGAAGATAAGAACAACCTAATTCAATCATTTTTATAGCAAAAAATGCACAATTTACAAACATATATAAGAGTAAAAGAACAGATCACTGAGCCGGGTAAAAGAGTGGATATATGTATAAATATATTTACATACGTTTGGTTACATATTTACATATTCTATCCTTACGTACAGATGTCACGCAACAACATCGTTAAATTGCATTCGATAGCGGTCAACGTGGATATTTTCGTTGAAATACGCTGCCTGAAACTTTTCGCGATTACAATACTTCCTTTTTACTTCAAGGAAGTAAAAACACAGTTTGCCTTCTGTTACGTTACTTAAAGTTTATGTTTACGATAAACTTTAATCTTAATCTCAATAACATAATAAAATTTATGTGTCTTATCACTACAGAAAAATTTCCTCATGAAATATTTTGCACAACTAAACTAGGATATGATTTGTTTCTGCTGGTATGCCTAGTTTCTTATTTATAGCAAGAGGTTGGGTTGATATTACATGGAACAATGGCTACTCCAAAAAGAGGTTGAACTCCTGCTTGCCACCCCAATTTTGAAAAAGAGCACCTCACCCACCCCTCCCACCAAACCACACGAAAGGATTTTCGGCTCGCTGCATATTTAGAGTGAATCACTGTCGCACGCACACTATACATTTACAAATATCCATGTCTTCTCTGGGATTCGAACCCCAGCCCTCCGGTACTGCAGTATGCCTCCCTAAGCACTATGCCGTCTGTGCGACGTAGGAAGAGGTATTGAAAGAAAAGGAACGATTTTTTTTTCTGGCATGAAACTTTTTAGGTAAACTGTGTAAACAGATTGCATTCAAAATAGTTAATACACAGAGTTATTTCAGATAACTCTTTTTAAGTTTCTTAACCTTACACAGGGTTATTTCAGATAATCCGTTTGGAAATATATGCATATGAGTAAGGAGAGATTTAGGAAGCTGAATTTCACTTAAAGAGTGTAATATGCATATTTTAGTTGTGATATTTTAACACTGTTTCTGCAATACTACAATATTATAAAATTTAATTTCAAAAGCCTGCCTTTTCAGCCCATCAACGGCCGAGCGGTAAGATCGCTGAACACTGGTAGTTTGGTCCGAGTTTCGAATCCCGTGAACGGGTTGGCTGCATAGGCGTTTTCGTGGTTTTCCCATGTGTAACTGTATACGAGCCAGTTTCCCGTCATGATTTATAGGCAGAGCTGTTAACTAACTGTGGCCATTCACAAAACAAAAAACATATAAATTTTTGTCCAAAAATGAAATACATTTTATTTGCTGCTCAGTGCAATAGAGCAAGACTTTTAAAAATAATATATTTTATAATGTTTTCATATATTCCAACGGTAACAAAATTATAAAAATATGATGTGTACACCACATGACTTCCTTGTACGGAGTATTAAATTATACGCATTTTTTCTTGCATTTCATTTAAACTTATTAGATTGAATTAAATCGACTTCGCCGACAGCGCACAATCCACAGTAGAATAAATGCATTCTTTAAAATTCACTCTAGTATTTGTTTACCATAGCGACACTCTGGTGCTAGATTCACTTAACAGTATTATATTTCGTTCATATTATAACTCATAATTCACAAAATTTATATTCTGTAGCAATCTTGCTTTGAGCAAGAAGAAAGGAGGTGAGGACTTTGGCGAACGCCGTTTTCTCCAGTCCGTGAGGAAAATTTATATCATTTAAAGAATAGAATTATCTAATCGTTGCCACATGTTCTATTCAAATACTATAATAAAGCTAGAACAATGTATAAAAGAAATTAAGCAAACAAAACAAAAAAGAAACAGTTTTTCACAGACAATTGAGTACTTCTCATTCAATTAATTCAGTTCTCACTTCGCGAGAAGGCAAAAATACATAAAAACTCAAAATATCTATATTAAAAATTACGAAGTAAATCTTAAACACTTATTCCCTGGAAACAATTCCAGAAAGGATTAAGCATGATTTAATTCGCAATAATAAATGAAGGCGTTATCTTTGTTGTTGCGAAGCTAAGTTTCTCTGGATTGTCAACAAATCCACTAGTCTACTGTTTCAAATGTAAACAATCAATAGCCGCCATAAAAAAAAAGAAGGCTTAACGGCACTTAAAGAACTTTAAAATTGTTGATAATTCTAAAAATATTGCATACAGATTTACGAAAGGCAAAAAAACCTTAACCGGAAGATAAAAACAACATAATTCAATCATTTTTAAAGCAAAAAATGTACAATTTACAAACATATAAGAGTAAAGAAACTGAGATCACTGAGCCGGGTAACAGAGTGGATATATATATAAATATATTTATATACGTTTGGTGCGGCCGATCGCAACCAAAATACGAGGTGCACATCTACGTGTTATAGCAGTTCTATATACCAAATTTCAACGTTCTGAGGCTACTCGTTTTTGAGTTATGCGAGATACGTACGCACGTACGTTCGTACAGACGCCACGAAAAATTCTCTTCAGAATTCATTTTAAAGCAGTTTTATAATTTTTTTGAAGGAAACGAGTCTTTTATTCTGTCCTTACGTACAAGCAAAAAAATCGTTAAATGGCATTCGATAGCGGTCAAAACGGATATTTTAGTTGAAATATGCTGCCTGAAACTTTTCGCGATTACAATACTTCCTTTTTACTTCGTACAAGGATGTAAAAAATATATTTATTGTTAGAACCATGTCTCCAACGTAGAGATTTTTGTAAATTTTATTCTTAAATTTAAAAGAGAGAGCAAAACGGATTTAATGGTCACGCATGTCGCAACTACAAGGAATCTCATATTGTTTTTGCGATTCAAAGGAAAGCAGTGTTTAAATTTGCAAAATAGTAAATGTAACTCTGATTCCAAATATGGCGTCCTTTTAAAGGTTTGGGTGAAGTAAAGGTCTCACTTTATAAATTTACTAATGTTAAAGTTTTTTTTTAATTAAGTTATTCACTCAAGTTGAAATGAAATTTTTTTTTCGTTTAAAAAACTTTATCCTTCAATTAGTCACAAATAAAATATTGTTACAGGAATTACTAGTTATCGCAAAGCACTCGATGGCTCTTTACCTTTGAAAATATATCTTCCTGCAGGACTTTATCGAGGAAATTGGGTCTCGTCCGCTTTGCGTAATGGAGAAGGCATATGCTATCGACCCATTTAGTGCTGAGAGTTGAACTTAGGTTGAACTACCCGAATTCTATAATTTTATCCATTTGTATAGTTTATTTAAATTAAACCATTTTCTTATGATTTAGATTTGTAGGGTTCTATTTCTTCTTTAGTTAGCTCTATGCGTGGTATAAATGAATTATTTAATTCAATTCAAATGCGTAAGAATATTTAAAGATTCAAATTGAATATTCAGTTCAATATTACACATTTAAATTAAGTATTCAACTGAATATTCAATTCAAATGCATAAGAATATTTAAGGATCAAATGCGTAAGAATATTTAAGGTGAAGTTTATAAGGTGTTTCTCCCGCTTTCCTTGCGTGCCTTCGTGGTGTAGTGGTTCTGCACGCATGCCGGTATTCCAGAGGTCCGTGGTTCGATTCCAGGCGAAGGCGTTTGCTCATTTTCTATCTCTCCGGCTTTTCTAAAAATCCTAATGTCTCTACAGTGGCGCCCGAACTAAAAGGGTTTTGGTTGAAAATTCTCCACACCCAGGATTTCGCGATTGGGTCCCCTAAAAACCCCAGTCACCCGTTAAAAAGAGGAGTATATAAAGTATTTCTCCCGCTTTCCTAGCGTGCCTTCGTGGTGCAGTGGTTCTGCACACTGGGCCGGTATTCCAGAGGTCCGTATTTCGATTCCTGGCGAAGGCGGTTGCTAAGTTTTCAATTCTCCAGCTTCCAAAAATATACCTAATCTCTCTACAAGATCTTGAAGCTTTTGGAGCTTTGTACTTTCAATGGCCCAACTGTGCTAAGTTAGAATTACGGTTTTAGCCATTTTGCTAGCCGAAGTTAAATCGCGCAATTAAAATTTTGAACCAATGCTTAGTTAGGCCAGTTACTGTAATCTCCAGCGAGGAATATATTTTAATTTGTAAATTAAATTTTCTGTTATTTAATATCCTTAAGTGGCGGTGTTTGATTTGTACGCACAGGATGTGCGTACAGGTACAGAAAATAAAAGTTTTAACAGTTCACAAAAGATAGTAACATAGAGTTACAGAATTTACAAAAGATAGTAAACCTGTGAGATCTAACTTTTAAGTTAAATTTACAAAAGATAACAACCTACGAGTGTGAATACATTATTATCAGTATCATCAATTTTTATATTTTAATTTTAACTTTACAGTTATTAATCATGTCTGGAATAAAATAAGAAATCTAATCCCTTCTTTTGCACATTTGCATTGTAACCAGGAGAATAAAACTTTGGAGTTTAAGATGGAGACGACATATTTTGACATGAAATATTAATTTAGCCATTGAAAGTTTTTCAATACTAAGCAGCAAAAATAAATCACCTCAGTACCGCTTCATTTAATTGGTTCCTTTGGGAATATTATACTAAGATTTTTCATTTCAAAATTTTTTACAAACGTCTGAAAATGTTTTATGTAATCATCAAAACTTTTTTTAAAACATTTTTCAACTTAATATTTTGTCTGATCGGTACACAGATTAAAGAAATTCTCTTTTTTTTCCGTTCCATACTTAGGAGGTTTAAGAAAAACCTTTTCCTCTTCTCTGGATATAGATTGAAAGAAATGAATTGTTTATTTCCTGTTTGCTAATATGAATATAATGTTACGATTTTCTTTACACGTTAAGGCGGATTCGTTCGATTTGGAGTGAATAACGACGAATTTTGATGAAGTATCAAAACATACTTTATTAGCCAGTATTATTCAAGACACCTTCAATAACACGTTTACAGTCGTCGAAGAACTACTATAAACACTCTGAAACAATCAGCGACACAGCCTCCAAGCTATCAGGCTATAACGGTTGAGAAAGCCTCACGGCGAAGCACTAGAGTACAGCTTCCGACTCTGCTCGGTCGTTCTCGGAACTGTACGTACTCTCGAGACTCTCCACACTACAACTCGCGATGCACTCGACGAAACACTAGAGTACAGCTCCCGACTCCTCGGTTCAGTCGTTCCCAGAGCTCAACACACTCTAAAATCAAACTTGGCGATGCACTAACTCGTAATACACTAAAACTCTCTTGAACACACTCGACGACCAACTCGGCACTAGACTAGGCACTCACTGCCTGACTATTAACTCGATACTAACTTCACGCAGCAGCAGGGTTTATATAGCTTTTTGCTTGTGTTCGAGAACATTCCGGGCTAAACCAGTAACAATTCGTTCCAGAGGATTCTCCATCCATCTTTGGTAAAATTCCAATTTTGTCGCCAAATGGGCGATCTCTCGCCAACTGTGGCAACCCTGGCTTCTCTGCAATTTTCTGGCAACACTAAACCTGCTTTGCGGGGAAGCTACCTTGCCGGGGCTGGACATTTCGTAACAATATATATATATTCATGTAATAAATTAGAAAGACAATGAAATTTCATTTCCACGTTATCACAAAGCCAGATAACTACAACTACTTTGATTTAAGAGCTATGCTTTTACTGGCAATGCTGCCCGTTTGAAGAAGATATAGCCAATCAATATACGAATAAATAAAACCACTAAACATTCATAAATGATCTCAGATTTCGTTAGGTTACGTTAATGGATTCAGATAAAGAAAATCGGCGGGATTGATGCTTTCGTAGAGGAAGTTCTAAAGTAGTTACATATACGTTACACATGGGAGATTCATGAAAAGACCTATGCAGCCGGCACGCTCATCAGGACCTGAGTCCGGGTGGAGCTACCAGTGTTTAGCGACTTTACCGCTCAGCCGCTGATGACCCGATCTCAAGTTTCTTTTCTAGTGACTGAATAAGCTAACTGCGTGAGGTTTCCGTTCGGAAAATTTCTGCTTGTCTTGCTTCATTTTCGAGATATAACTTTTCAATTAATTACTAGAAGAGCTGCAAACATTTTGAATTGGGTAGGTTTATACATTTTTTTTTTAATCCGTTAACAGCCATGGTTGCGGCCCTGGTCCGTATAGTGGTTAGCGATAATGGTTAACGTATCGATAGCCCCGGGTTCGAATCGCAGAGAAGACATGATTTAAGTTTACAATCACATGAGGGCCCCTTTAAATGAGAACTATAGAGCCAAAAGTTCTCTCGACTGGTTTGGTGATAGGGAAGACGAATGAGAGACTCTTCGGACTGGTTCCCCCGGGGCGTCTTCCAAATCAAAATTCAGGCGAAGCTGTACAGTTATTGGGATGGGATTATACCTGCACGACCAATGTTGAAGTTCTGGTGTTTAGTTTCATTACCCTCAATATCTGTCTGATACGTTTTCTTTCCCCCTCCCCCTCCGCTATTCCCTATGCACTACCAAGGTTGCTCTCCTTTTTTACTTTTGCACTTAGCGATGCACCACAGACGTAAACAAATTAATATAACTTTCCGCACTGAAACAACATTTATGAAATTTTGTATAAGCATAGAATATACTTCAAATCTTAACTTTACCATTAGGTTTGTTAGGAGTTATCTTTGCATATTTGCATGTCACTATATTCAAGTCAACAAGTCATACATATTTGTTTAAATGCATTTTTTATTTCTTTTTAAAAATAGGCACTTTATTGCGCTAACTGTTTACATTACTTGATGTAATAGAAACAATTAAAAGTACAATAACTAAATTAAACAAGGTATAATTTTACTCTGCCTGAAAAGAAAAACATGCGATTGATATAATTTAGCGTTCCAGACATCTGTCATGATAACTTGAGTTTTATTTTTGACCTTTTACCATCTCACTTGAACAAGAGAACCTCTTGCATTTCCTGTGCAGCGAGTCACAAAATGGCTTCCTTTATAAGGGTAGAAAACTACGTGTTAAATCTTGATTAGCCTTGATGAAGTTAAGGCGCCAATTCCACGAGGGAAAGAAGAGTAAAAAAGAAGGAAATTGGATCTCATTTCGATTCTCGTGGCAGAAAATCTAAGGTCCGGAATGACAAAAGCAGGCAAATCCATCAACAGAGCTCTTTTAGTTGGTGACAAATTCGCTGAGCTTTCTTCGCGTGCTACGCTTCTTGAATAGGTTGCCAAAAGATGTCATCATTGATAAATAACTGAAGTATGAATGCTGGAGTTGCTCTCTGGGTACTTCTTCAGCCAATGTCCTTGAATCATTGATTGTTATAGATGACCAGTAAGATAAAAATGAGCATTTAAGTGTCATTGTGGCATATGCTGAACATTAGCATCGATTCTTTGTATTTTTGCGATATGCCAGAAGTTTTTGTCAATTCCTAAAAGGATACAGTTTGCAAAATAATAATCCTATATTTCAGTTTAGTTCTAAATAACTGACGTCAAAAGATATGTTTTAGATAAACTTAAAAACGTACGCTTTTGGAGAAATTCTTTGTATGATTTTGTTTAACGTTTGTTTGTTCCTTTTTTAAAGCATTACAGATAAAGTTTCAAAAATTGGTTATATGCACGTAGTAGGCATATTTTTTAAATATATTCTCATTATATCCTTATTCATCTCTTTTTAAAATTTACTCGCTTTGTAATTTTTTGTCTGCACTAAATTAATTGACTTTAGTGTAAAAATGTTTACCACAGAACAATCTTAACACAGAGCAATCTTACGAAACAATCCCTTGCGTTATTCTGTAAGTTCATTGGCCTTCCTGGATAATTGCATACTTATTTTACACTTGTCAAATAACTGTTTCAGTGATTAGTATACTCGCCCATGACATGTGAGGCATATATTTTACTGTGAGGCATATATTTTACTGTGAGTATTCTCGCCTAGAGAAGTCAACAGTTTAAGTTTTTTACTAATAGTACAGTTTGACTATATATATAGACTATAGTTTGACTGTATCCTATCCTTCTTCGCTCTCCGTCACAGTATTTCATTCAGACCAGAAAGTTATGCGAATTACTTACAGTTTAAGTTTTTACTAATAGTACAGTTTGACTATATATATAGACTATAGTTTGACTGTATCCTATCCTTCTTCGCTCTCCGTCACAGTATTTCATCAGACCAGAAAGTTATGCGAATTACAGTTTAAGTTTTTACTAATAGTACAGTTTGACTCTATATATAGACTATAGTTTGACTGTATCCTATCCTTCTTCGCTCTCCGTCACAGTATTTCATCAGACCAGAAAGTTATGCGAATTACAGTTTAAGTTTTTACTAATAGTACAGTTTGACTATATATATAGACTATAGTTTGACTGTATCCTATCCTTCTTCGCTCTCCGTCACAGTATTTCATCAGACCAGAAAGTTATGCAAATTTCATGGCATAGTTTAAAAATACGAGTTTAATTTTATCTGTAAGAATACTGAAGATTGCGCCACGTCGCCACAATGTTTATTTCATCATTGCTTCTTGCCGTGCTTCTGGAAGATCCAAAACTAATTAATCGCTGTACCCGCTAAATTTCTTATGAACTTAAACTATAGTTTTTCAAGCGGAAATTTTTTAATTAATAAAAAGGGCAGAAATTGCAATTAATAATAAATGCAGTGAGCTCACAATTCAGTCAGATACTCTTTCTTCGTTACATGCATTAACAGACTTTAAACATTCTTCTCCAATAGCACAAGAAATCTTTCATCTCGTATAAGAAAATAGCCAAATTAAAATTTTGCCTGGTTGGGTGAACGCCAACTCACTTGATAAAGATGAAGCTACTCCTCCGAAGACATAAAATGAAAATGACCAGAAGTCATACCTAAAAAAAGAAGCACACAAGAAAATAAATCAAATCTGGCAGAAAGAACGGAACACTGTTTCCCAAGGCAGGAGAATCTACGAACTAATTAACGTAATTAACGGAAAAAGATGTTTCGATAATTCGCTTTTAAATCAATTTATATCTGGACATGGATATTTACCCATTTATTACTACAAAAGAAACATCCCTCTTTGTCAGATAACTGAGTTTGCGGGGGAAAAAGGATCTCCAGAAAACTACCTCTATTCATGCATTTTTTAACATAAGCACATTACAGCGTTAGACCAAGTACAAACGAACTCGCGTTTCAAAGATATGTCATAAATAATTCAAAATTTTATCACAAAATCAACAATATTGTAAAATACCTTTCAGAGCAAAGGCAAGATATTTGTGAGCAATAACTGTTACGAAAATGTCTTTGTATTAATATACAAACTCTGCTAAATAATAACTGTATGAAAATGTTTTGGAAACGTTGTACGAAGCTTCTGTAAGATCCTTTGCTAGATTAGGACACCAGAACTTTGTGTCCACATGCTAATTCCTGTTCTGCCCTGTCTTACGAATTTGGAAACAATATGGCCAACTAAATGTTTTACGATTTAGAATCGGTTTAGAATCTTGTTATAAATAATTTGAATCTTAAAGGCTAGGCCAAGTAGGCTCATCTAGTATTTCTGTGTAATGATAAAACATATATTACATTAGGATAGCTAGTCTATAAACTAGAATACTAATACAATAAGTAAACAAATATTTGAAAAAAAAGGACACCAGAACTTTGTGTCCACATGCTAATTCCTGTTCTGCCCTGTCTTACGAATTTGGAAACAATATGGCCAACTAAATGTTTTACGATTTAGAATCGGTTTAGAATCTTGTTATAAATAATTTGAATCTTAAAGGCTAGGCCAAGTAGGCTCATCTAGTATTTCTGTGTAATGATAAAACATATATTACATTAGGATAGCTAGTCTATAAACTAGAATACTAATACAATAAGTAAACAAATATTTGAAAAAAAAGGAAAAAGTAAACAAATATTCGTTTGATTGAATTCCGCTTGTATAACTTATTGCATCAGAAATGCTACCTTACACAAAGTTATGAAGCTACCTACTATTCCTGAATTTATTAAAAATGAAAATGAAAAATTCTACAATAAAGCAAGTTCAAGTAACTTGCTCAATTTTGCAGATAATTTGGACTATAACTGTAAAAGAAGACCATACAACTCTCATCCTCCTCAGCTCCGAGATAACCATTCTTTTCTCCTATGTATATTATGGTATATTTATATTATTATGCTATGTTTTAGTGTGACTTTAGTAGGGTTACTAAGCATAAGTTCTTATGTAAATACTCTCATCAAATTTCTGCTGTTTTATTCAGCAATATTGAATTTATCGACCTTTGTTCAGATAGCAACATGATCTGTACGTGTAATATACTCACTCTACAATGTGTTAGAAAACTTGTTTTTTCACTGGTTTTTCGGACAGCTTTCCTATAGATGCATTATATCTGCATATGTGAGGTTACTCCTCTTCTTGCACAAGCTGTTAGTTACCATCCTCTGATAGAAATTACAACTCAGGACTCTACAAAGTCAAGCCAACTCTTGAGGCGTCAATTTACCTATCTAGAAAATGCCAACAAAGCGAGTCTAGTGAATAATTTTAGTATCCAAGTGCAAGCCAAGGGCTGATAACTGAATAGCTGTAAGGGCGATAATTATTTTAGATAACTCGGTGATTAGGCTTTAGGCTGAATACTCAATTAAGTTAATTTCACTGGAAAACTTACAATCTATGTCACTGGACCTTCATTTTGCAGGTGTATAACATTTTGATCGAATTTTAAAAAGAGATGAATAAGGATATAATGGGAATATACAAATAATATGCGTACTACGTGCAAATAACCAATTTTTGCAACTTTATCTGCAATGCTTTAAAAAAGAAACAACAAACGTTAAGCAAAAACATGCACAGAATTTGTCCAAAAGCGTACCTTTTAGGAAAACGTTTTCAAGTTTATCTAAAACATATCTTTTGACGTCAGTTATTTAGAACTAAACTGAAATATAGGATTATTATTTTGCAAATTGTATCCTTTTAGGAATTGACAAAAACTTCTGGCATATCACAAAAATGCAAAGAATCGATACTAATGTTCAGCATATGCCACAATGACACTTAAATGCTCATTTTTATCTTACTGGTCATCTATAATAATCAATGATTCAAGCACATCGGCTGAAAGAGTACCCAGAGAGCAACTCCAGCATTCATTTCATACTTCAGTTATTTATCAATGATGACATCTCTTGGCAACCTATTCAAGAAGCGTAGCACGCGAAGAAAGCTCAGCCAATTTGTCACCAACTAAAAGAGGTCTGTTGATGGATTTGCGCGCTTTTGTCATTTCGGACCTTAGATTTTCTGCCACGAGAATCGAAATGAGATCCAATTTCCTTCTTTTTTACTCTTCTGTCCCTCGTGGAATTGGCGCCTTAACTTCATCAAGGCTAATCAAGATTTAACACGTAGTTTTCTACCCTTATAAAGGAAGCCATTTTGTTACTCGCTGCACAGGAAATGCAAGAGCTTCTCTTGTTCAAGTGAGATGGTAAAAGGTCAAAAATAAAACTCAAATTATCAAGACAGATGTCTGGAAAGCTAAAATATATGAACGGAATGCTTTTCTTTCCAGGCAAAGTAAAATTATACCTTCTTTAATTTAGTTATTGTACTTTTAATTGTTTCTATTACATCAAGTAATGTAAACAGTTAGCGCAATAAAGTGCCTATTTTTAAAAAGAAATAAAAAATGCATTTAAGCAAATATGTATGACTTGTTGACTTGAATATAGTGACATGCAAATATGCAAAGATAACTCCTAACAAACCGGGCCTAGGCTAAAAAAAAATATTTTTTTACAGGAACAAAGGAAAATTACTGTTCCAGATCATTATCGTAAAGTAAAACTGTCTATAGAAAATACGAAAAAGAAAACAAAACTTCGTGCAATAATCACTCTAACACAGAATAAAGGGAAAATTACCATCCCAGATGATTAGCGTAAAGCAAAACTGTCTACGGAAAATTCAAAAAGGAAAACAAAATTTCGGGCGGTAATTACAGTGACAGCAAACGATGTTTCATAGTATTTAGGAGTTTAGAATACATAGATATTTAAAAACATTCTAGGCCATTTTTACATGAGTTTCATCTCATTGTTGAAATCCGCTTGTAAAATTTAATTCCTTCATTTCTAATGATGTTTTACTTCCGTTATTAGTCCAAAGTAACAATTTGCCGAGAAGGACTATTGATTTCGTTTTGGAATTCTGCGTCAATTCACGATAAGCGTTGCTTCACTTTTCAAACTGTTGCCACCAAATATTATCGCCCTGTATTACATTCAAAGAAATTAAATAATGAAGAATCCGCATGAATGTATGTATATTTCTCGCATTGTGATAAAACAACGGTACCTAAAGCCATCAAAATTTGAATAACGTAATCTTCCATAGAATATGGACATGTGGTAGCCCTAATTTGAATTATGTTAAGATATACTCATTTAAAAATTATTTTGCGATATTTCTGTTGAAGTTAATTTTATGGTTTAAGTGTGAAGAACATGATATTTAATAAATAACGGTAACACACAAAATGCTAAAAAATAAAAATCTGAAAGGTTTCAGATTTTAAATTACGTCCAAGCGGCGTTTTTATAACGTTTTGTGTGTTACCTTTATTTATTAAATATCCTGTTCTTCGCACTTAAATCATAAAATTAAGTTCAATAGCAATGTCGCAAAATAATTTTAAAATGAGCATTCCTTTAGAATTTCCGATACACAGTTCCGCGCTCTGGAGATAAAAAGTTTTTTTTCCCTGTGGAGTGTTGCCATTGCTCGTTTTTAAATCGTTGAGTTTGTTACTAAAAAATTCGTTAAAGGTTTACAAAATATGAAATCGATAATAAAACAAATTCCAAATTTAAAATTTAGTCTTCCACATGCCCATATTCGTAGGAGGATGACGTCATTCAAAATTCAATGGCTCTAGGTACCGTTGTTTTATCACAATGCGAGAAATATATATACATTTATGCAGTTTTTTCATTATTTAATTTCTTCAAATACAATGCAAGACTCTAACATTTGGTGGCAACAGTTTGAAAAGAGAAACGGACATTTATAGTGATTCAACGCAAAATCGCAAAACGAAAACATAGTCCTTCAGGGACAAAGGCCCTTTGGACTAAAAACGCCCCTTTGGACGCAATTTAAAATATGAAACCTTTCAGATTTTTATTTTATAGTGTATTCTTCTGAGCATAATGCAGGTAGAAACATAACAGTATTTTTTCGTTAATTATAACATCGGTTATTCTTTCCTGTCTTCTGTAACTACGCTTGGATGAACCAAGATTTCTAAGTTGTTATGGATGTCATCTTCGGTATTGCCCTATTCAGTGAGGATTTAATTGTAGTCTATAAACATTACAAGAAAGGTTTTTGTATATTGTTATATGCTGTATTACTGCCTATATGCTGTATTTTGCACTCCGCTGGGCTGGAACTTTCCTTAGCGTAAATTGATTATATTGTCAATTAGATTAGCTTTCTGCTTAGCTTTTCTTATTGCAAATCGATTGTTCTGTTAATTATGTCAATTATCATTAAAAGCTTAGTTTAATTTTAGTTATATAGACATAAGATTATGGGGTTTGCTTTATGCAAATAAAAGAATTTCCTTCTTTAAGGACTGGATTATTTGATTATCGCAAAGCACAGTAACAGATATTTGCTTATGGGAAGATATCTCCTTGATGACTTTCTACTGGAAACAAATCCGTAATTAAATTACATAGGAGTGAAATTAAGAATTCTACAGGCCCTGAATCATTATTTTTGCCAATTCAATCACTGGCACAAAATGTTGATGAATGCAGGAAGGAATGCTCCTGCTTTGTTGTTTTTAGCCAATCTATAACTGATCAGCCACTTCAGTGTCCTGTTATTTTATTCGTATTATTCCAGAAATATAAGGGAAAACAATGTGTTTTACCATAACTTTACCTAAATAAAAGTTAATTTTATTATTTCATTGAAATTGAAATGAGCAATTAAATTGTTTTTAAAGATTAAATACTTCGACTCAAAAAATGAGTTAAACCTCAATAAAAAAACACTTTCATCGTTTAATTTTGTCGAGAAAAGTCTATAAGTCTGTTTTGCATTTTGTTATTAGGGGAAAAAATAAATAAAACATTTTTAAATTCGACATTTATTGAAATAGAGTATAATAAAAGTATATAAAAGAGAAAAAAGTTTAGAGTATATAAAAGTATATAAAAGAGATATAGGGCTGGTTTCAAGTATCTCGGATGGGTTACTGTTCCAGTTATTAGAATATTTAGAATTAAACATTGCTAAAAACATCCTGAGCGGTGTTTTTCCAAAGTATTTACAGCAGCGGTCGTCAACCCTTAGAACTTCACGAACCACTACATATATAATTTTATATTTGACGGACCACTAATATGAATTAAAAAAAACCCTTAAATCAGACCTTAAAAACAGCATATAAATACGCAAAAACAATATTCAACTTTCAAATGCATGTAATATTAATTTTCATTTGTTAATATTAATTTTCGAAACATTTGGTTTTCAGCAGAATTCCTTTAAAAAAATTCAGGCTACGCTCTTGGTTATGAGTAACTATTAAAACATTATTAACATCTCACTGATACACATATTTCGCTCGCATTGAAAAATTATATGAAAAGTACAAAAATCTTGTCTTTTTGTACAGAATGCTTCACATTTCCATATCATTGATAAGGAGCTTCACGAAAAGCAAGAACAAACCGGCAAACGCAAAGCAATATCAATAAAATGAAAGTATTATGCCGCTAATTTTTAATTAGTGTAAACATAATAATCATCGCTTTCTCAGCAATAGCGCCATCGATCAACAGTTAGACAGAACAAAAACAGAAACTTCCAGTGATGCAATTAAAAGCAAGAATGCAGATGGTTCTCATAAAACTCAAGTTGCCTATTGACACGGAGAAAAACTGTATTATTAACGACAACAATAGCATATGTTTGTAATTCAAAAAGAAAGAGAATTCCAGTTCGCGCTATTATTGATAACAGCAGCATATCCATGAATGCCAACTCTCACTTTCAAATACACCTGCAAAAGTAGCTAAAATGTCGCTAAAAGTAGTAGTCAAAATTTTAAAAAAAAGTGTAATTCATAGTCCATAATAGATTTTGTTACTCGTCATTTTTTTAAACTGAATCCTCATAAAAATATAAATAATGTTTCTGAGGACCATCAAAATGTTTTCCCGGACCACCGGTTGGCGACCGCTGATTTAGAGGGTTACTCAAAGTAACGCTACCAAATTTTGATCATCCATTGCTTTACTAAGTGTTGTCAGTGCAACAAAATTTTAGTACACTGCTCTTCACTGATGACTGACAATTCATAGGTCACTAATAACTAATGGCCTTGAAGGTCAATAATGATAATCGATTTTACAATCAGGAATGACCTTTGGTTTTATTTAATTTTACAAACTAGCTGAATTTACTTTAATGACCCTCACCATGACCTTATGGTCTGATCGCAGCAACCACATCTCAACCACCAAAGTGTACGTCATAAGTGATCAATATGTAGGTCACAGTTACCGATAATTTCGATGAGCATCAATGTCTTTTGATTTAATTTTTTCTTTAAAAAGTACCTAAATTTATCCACTGCGTCAGACTTATGACCAATGGGCTGATCTACATTGACAGACAAACCGTAGTCGATCGTACTGCTAAGCCCCATTTTCGTTTTCATTTTAATTATTTTTAAAAGTTGAAATAATGATCCAAACTCATTGTTGGTTACTAGTGTTGAGCTTCGACCATCAATCTGTAAGTCACTAGACAGTGGCCGTCAACTTGCAAGTCGCCAATGAGCAAAGTCTCCCCAGATGCAGTCGTGCTTTTATGTAATGATTTTAAACTTTAGATTTTAAACTTTAAATTTACTTCAAGTTCTCAAACTAGCTGACCTATTGGTTACCTAATCAGTCGCATTTCTTAATAAGAGATGTTTCTAATGCTATGTATTATGTAGCTGGTAAGGAATCCTTATTTTTGATTTTTAAATCAGGCTTTCAAAATCACTGCCGAAGTAACATAAATTGTCATTGTTATTACCGGAAGTCAGTTAAGTTTCGGTGGATGAATATCGTAAAGACAATGGAAGATACGTTTCCTGGGAATACACCGATTCTAGCAGGGGCGTAGCGTTTTCAGCGCCCGGGGAGAACTGAAGATTTTGCGCCCCTTTCTCTGTACCAAGAACGAAAAACATTTCATTTTAAAATTTTGTAACATCAATTTGGCGCCCCCTGAATGCTGCGCCCGGGGACAGATGTCCCCCCCTTGCCCCACCCTAGCTACGCCACTGGATTCTAGAATTTAGCGGAGTTAGCTCAAACTGAAATTGAATGCCGGTCGATTGCACGATCTGAAAGCAGTTGGCGGACTAGACTAGAATTTTTTTAAATAAATAAATATTAAATTTCACTTATTAAATAGTTATCATAACATACGTATACGATAATACTAATATCGAAAAGGGAAAAATTCATACTTATATTTATTTTTAACTGAAATATATAGATTGGTATTTGAAAAACATTTTTGTTAGTCACATTTTGCAATTCTGTATTGGCATCTAAATATTAAATTTTTTTACTGACATCTATTTCAAATAATTCTAACATGTTTAATTAATCATTAAAAAGCTTACTTGAATTTAAATTAAAATTAAGCAAATAAATAAAACTTTCTAAGTCTTTAGAGAAAGCTTTGAAAGTGAGACAAACCTTAATAATGATAATTTAGTCTCCTTCGCTTATTTACTAAATTTTTCTTCGACGCATAAACAAAAACACGGCGTATGTAAATAATTATAAACTTTTTTATTTCTTACTATAGTTTGACACTCGATGGCATTTCGATTCTGATAAGTTTGTAACTTTGGAGAGAAATTACTAGAAGTTACCTTCATCGTGGATTGTAGATGTTTTTCAATCCATCGAACTCTTTTTAATTAATTTTCAGATGTGAAATAAAGCTGTTTACATATTCCCAAATAAAGCAATTATTCTTAGTGGAAAATTTCGTAACTGAGTGCATTTACATTTTGGTAAGTGCGAATGAAATTTAATGAAAACTGTATGTTTAGATCTTGGAATGAGATTTTTATCGCGTTGTAACTGAATTAGCCTCATTTACAGATTTTTCTGGTGCTTTGTTCATTTTTAATGGTAATGAAAATACTTAACTCGGACTTCAAATAACTAAAACCGTAAAATCTTTGCAACATCGAATTTGCAACAAATATGTAAATGAAATGCACTTGCGGCCCGCATAAAATTGATTCTGGGGCCGCCAGTTTGAGACTCTGGTTTAGCGGATTTATCACAAAATCGAATACTTCGACACCAGCCTGCGATAAATGCTCAAATACATCTATGGTAAGATTAAAGCATCGAATATTTCTCGCAGCATTTCATCATTTGAATAATTTCGAAATCCTTAAGAGAATTTGACAAATATATTTTTAAAATTCCGCATTCTCTTTTGCTGACTCCATAATTAAATATAACAATGAAGGTACTTCAAAAAAGAGCGATTTTTATTTTTGGATTTAGATAAATTTGGATTTAGATAACTACAGAACTAACGAAGAGTTTATCAAATTCCCTCCCTTTCTATGAATAGAACATTGCTAAACTGATAGAAAAAACAAAATAAAATGTTTTATTGAATTGAAGAGAGTTCAGAGATCCCATTGCTTCCATAACTTTGTATGTGTAATTAATTATTAAATAATTTTATTGGTAATGGATAATTTTGCACATCCTAAAAAATACATCACAACGAGGCTCCTTCAACCGTGATGAAATGTCAAAGCAACCCTGATGTCCGAAATCAGCAGCGCGTTAAAATCAATGTCCATCCCGCGAAATTTAATTACTGAACAGTTAACGGTCGCTTGGGCATTTTTGCTATGATGCATCGATCTATTGAAAAGCAATACTATACTTGTTTCCAGAAACAGAGAAAAAATAGTAATTTTCTTTCTAAATCTAATGCGGCATTTTTTGTTTTGATTTTGGACAGACAGTGCCATCAAAATTATTCTGTGCTAGGAAAAGAAACACAGAAAGGAAATATTTGCTTGCAAGACTTGATTTAACTCCAGTTTTTTCCGGAAAATTTTGTATTTTATTTGCAAAACTTAGATACTATTCTATAGAGTATAATCGTTTTCGGTGCATTATTAAGTGAGAAGGTACAAAAATTTGTTTCGTTTCGCTTACATAATTTAGATATCTAGTTAACATCATTCTTTCCAATGGAAAATTCAATTTATTCAACAATTTTTAACGTAACAATCATGAGTGTCGATATATTCTTCAAATGACTGATCCACTGTTCTCAGTATTCATGAAAAATCTTCTTCATAATGTAGATTATGGAACGGAAGAAGTAACAGAGCATTACATAAAATACGGAGGGTTTGTACACTTTTCCTGAGGTATCTCAGTAGCTAAGGGTGTTACTTTGAATACAAACAAGAAGAGGAGATCTTAAGAACTTATCCATGGACCGCTTCTGGGCTGTCGACCGCTTGGTAGTCAGGTTGTAAAGAATTATAGCATTTCCCCATGTGACTTCTAATGCTGTGAGTGGTTGGCCCACCTAGTCAGCAAGTGGAAGACTCGTAGTTCAAATCCTGGCAAGAGAACAACTGAAACGTTTCCTAGCACCAAAAAGGCTCATTATGTTTGAACCCTTTCTAGGTTGTCGACCGCTTTGTGGTCAGGTTGTAAGGAATTATAGCATTTCCCCATGTGACTTCTAATGCTGCGAGTTGCTGATCCAACTAGCTAGCAAGTGGAAGACTCGTAGTTCAAAACCTGGCAAGAGAAGAACTGAGATGTTTCCTAGCGCCAAAAAGGCGCTAGGAATGTTTGGACCCTTTCTGGGCTGTCGACCGCTTTGTGGTCAAGTTGTAAGGAATTATAGCCTTTCCCAATGTGACTTCTAATGCTGTGAGTTGTTGATCCAACTAGCTAGCAAGTGGAAGACTCGTAGTTAAAATCCTGCCACGAGAACAACTGAGACGTATCCTAGCACCAAAAAGGCCCATTATGTTTTGCAGTGAAGTTTGAAGTAAAATGTGAGGGACAATAACGCTTCACCACATACGTTTGGTCGACTGGAACTTCTCTTCATTAGTCTTTTAAGGGCAAGGAAGGAAAGTAAGGAATTATTGCATTCCTCCGAGCATTCTGTTGTCCTGTAAAGGGTCAGGATTTTTAGCTATTAAAAGATCTGTGGCTCATGTCCTGGTGACATCAGGGTTGATTTTTTACATGCCCTGTTCCCAAAGGTTAATACGGCTATAGCGTGTATTAGGGTCTACAGTGCGTATTAGGCAAATATTTGGTCAACAGTGGTCTACAATCTGTAAGATGAACAAAAACGTGTCAGTACTTGAATTTGATCTCGTGCTTCTCTTGAATTAGCCTGTCAGGGGGAGATAATGTAAAGAATTATTGTATTACTACGCGAATGCTCTCGTAATGTAAAGGGTTTCAGCAAGGGCAGCTAACAAGTGGAAGAAATGTAGCTAGAATGTCGACCAGGACACCATCGGTTTGTTACATTTGATCCTGACTTTGCAAAGCCTAAAGGTTGACTAAAACTGTCCTTAATCAGCAGACATGGATCTGAAGAACCATTGGTCACAGCACAGAGATTTTCAAGTATCGTAAAAATATGCTTATAAAAGATTTCTTGAGCATTTTTCAGATGGCAAATTTATTGAAGATTGGTATTTTAGGACAGTACGAAATATTTTAAGAGTTGTTTTAAAAAGATAACATTATCACATTTATAATTCTAAACTTATCATTGAGATAGCTAATTCATAAATGGAAAAATTCAATTTCCGTATGGCGATGATTTCAAATGAAAAGTGTAACGCATTTTGAGAGGTAGAATATTTCTTTCCCTCCTAAAATTCAAATTCATCTCCAGATGCACACGAATTCGCTCGTCTTTAACAGATTCGATATTTTGCGTCATGTATTGGGCAGAACAGGAGAACGAAGGAAAGGAAGGTATAAACACAAGAAAACGTTTATAAGCACTTCAGTCAAAATAAAATATTAAGTCATTTTGAAGTCAAATTAAATTATACTTCGTGAAAGAACTGACTTTGAAATGGATTTCGAGCAGCTTCGACAGATGTTCCTGTTTAAATTAACGCGAAGTTCCTATAAAAAGCTACTGAACTCAAAAATTTAATAAAAGTAGCAATATCCATAAACGAACAAGAATGACACATTTGAGCATAAAAAAGAAATGACCATAACTAAAGGGGGTATAGTAAAAAGTTATTTATGGGCCACTTCTGGGCTATCTTCAGCTTCGGTAGGGTTGTAAGAAATATCGAATTCTTCCATGCTTACTTTCATCGTGTGCCTGTTTAGCACATCCAGGTGATGCTAGGAATTGTGATACATCGAACCGACCATAACTCGTGCACTATAAACGATTATGAATGACTTATTTGAACTAATAAATTTTAACTACTATTCAAGTTAAACACATATTTTCTAATAATATTAAAATTAATACAGTGCGGAGTAAGAATTAGCGGAGTAATTTTTATTATCATAGGCATAATAAAATAGAATTAGGTGATGCCAACGTACAGTAATTATGTCTGATTATGTTGCCCTTTCCTTCTTTCTTTCTTTTCTACTTTTTCTTCTTCGTCTCTTTTTATTCTCTTGACCCATTCAGCGAGTTATATTTTTCATTGCTAAGTGTAACAGATTCTTGGTGGTTTTCTGAAACGCAACATTTCCAGGTATTCAGTCAGTCTAAGAAATTATCGCTTTACCTGTGTGTGCTCTTATGGTGTAAATAATTAGCAAGTCCAGCTAACAAGTATAAGGTGCATAGCAAGAATCTTATTGATCACATTTTTTTGCCACAAAAAGCTTAGTTATCTTTACACATTATGTTAGTTATCGTTTATGTATAATAAATGGGGCTCTAAAATACTTTCCGAAGCGATCAACGATGCATGACAGAGATCGGCAATACAGAGGGACTGTCCGGTAGGAGAAAGATAATAATGCTACACATTGTGTAGTGGATTCCTTGCTAAGCTAAATTCTGAGGTGAAATGCAATATGTACTATGATGCACGTTGTACGGCGAAGCAAGGCAAAGTTCTTCTTCCATAGGCAAAGCATAGGCCCGGTTCATATTTCCCTGTCCCTGTATCGCACCTACCATATAACATGACAGTACAAACATCTTATGCATTAAAAATTTTCTATTTCAAAGATGATTAAATGATCTACATTTAGGTAAACTCTGTACCAAAAAAAGGGGTAGGATAGTTCTATATCTTCCGTTCTACTGAGCTGATTGACCAAATTTAATTTGCAATTTTCATGTCTCAAAAACGCAAATTAGGATATATATATCAGATTTATGTATAACATTGTTCTAACGTAGATATTTTTGACACAAAATCCGACTTTTTCTGAAATAGTATATCGATTTTTTCCATATTTCGATTCTACGTCTCAAATTTTGCCCAAATATTAAATTTTACAAAATTTGGTGAGGACTTTAAACATTTACCTTGGAGCACAGTTTTTTATATGTGCCAAGAATAATTCATTGGCGAAATTCTTAATTTATAATAAGCTATTTTTCTTTCCCTCTATTCATTGTGCACGAGCGGGAAAAAAAAAGGTGCATCGTTCGTTCTAGTAAATAATTTTAACAAAGTGCGTAGACCGGATATGGCTTTATTATCGCTTATAATGCACTGGAAAGCCCAGCGGTCATACGAAATAACCGATATTATAAATTGCAATTAAAATTATTAGTGCAAAGGTGTCTGCTAATTCAAAATGAATTACCCAGGGCAGGCGGACAGGTAGGTAGGTAGGTAGGTTACCGAGGACTGGAACGTCTGGTGTCTAACAGAGGTAAACAGGCATGTGTTCCAAGCCCTCCTCTAACTACGGCAAAAGCTTCCTGGAACCACACGAGGCTGCACCAGGAGATTATTGAGGTTGTCAAAGGGAAGTACATGGCCTTACAAGGCCATTAGTAGGATTGTATTACAGATTGAAGAGACAAGCTGTGGTGTTACAGATAGTAGGTAGTTAAACTAAAAATACTTGGATAATAAGACGTACGGCGGAGAGGACGCCTCTTTGCTTACTGCAATTACTTAGGTTAATTGGAAGCCGGAGAGATGAAAAATGAGCAACCGCCTTCCCCGGGAATCGAACCACGGACCTCTGGAATACTTGCCCAGCGTGTTGAACCACTACACCACGAAAGCTCGCTAGTAAAGTGGGAGAAAAAACCTTATATACTCCCCTTTTTAAAGAGAGACTAGGGTTTTAGGAGACCCAATCGCCAAATCCTGGGTGTGGAGAAACCTCATCCAACACCTTTATAGTTCGGGCGCCACTGTAGAGACATTAGGATTTTTTCGGAGGCCGCAGGGATGAAAAATTAACAACGCCTTCGCCGGGAATCGAACCACGGACCTCTGGAATACCGGCCCAGCGTGCAGAACCACTACCCCACGAAGGCTCGCTAGGAAAGTGGGAGAAATACCTTATATACTTCGAAACGAAACAGAATAAATAATTTTAAAAAAACTACGGAAAATAGTTAGAAACACTACGAAAAATAGTTAATGTAACGTTTTTTTTCTTGGTAGTCACTTGAAAAAAAGCATCACGCTGGGTAAGTTTCGAAAGGAAAGAAATAACATCAACACTATTGACATTTAGTTTCTTTTAGAAACACCGCTGGTATAAAGCCCTTCGGTACACACCAATAGGAACAAAAGTCAAAAATATTTCCTATTTTACAATTCACATTTTCCTGTACAAACAGATTGAAAGCCAAAGAAAATGGAATTGACTTTAAAATTGGTTTCACAGCAGTTCAGTGAAGCATAGTGGTTTGAGTCAAAAACAAAATGCTTTTAAACTAAAAGTAAATCTCAAAACATTCGCTTCATGAATAATTTTTGGAAATATATTTATGACTTGAACTACCTTGAAAGTTTTCTTACAGAAAACAAAAATTACGAAAATAACGAATATCCATTAGGTATCATACAGTGCTATCAAATGATAAAAAATTAATAATGTTATTTGTTACTGAATAAAGAGAGATGAAACTGCAAATGTTAAATTTACATAAAATTTAAAATAAATAAATAAATAAATAAATAAATAAAAAAATAAAAACTTAAAAATCTGGAAAAATAATTAACAAATTAAAATTGTATAAATTTAGTTTTTTTTTTTATAATAACAAATTTACAATGCAAATCTTCATGTACAATTTTGCTTACCTTTTCACCTCTTCACTTGATAAAATTGGTTAAATTTATTAAATTTTAAATAAATACAATACATCTTTATAATATATACTTTTAAGTAGGGCTGGAATATTTGAAACTAAATTTTGAATTCTAAAAAATATTCAAGATTCGGAAGTTTATTCTTTTTTATCATCGGAGTTTTTCGGACTCAATTAAAAAAACTGCTAAATGTTTCTCAAAACATTGAAAACATTAGTTTTATATTGATGTCCGTTTGATGTGTCCATTAAAAAGGAATGTAAAATTTGAGGAAACTTTCGATAATGTTTTTAGTCATACCACAGTCAAAAATAATTTTAGAGAGAACTCTTTAGCATGTCCAGCATCTTAACAAAAATTAAATAGATTGATATAAAATTCCGATACTCGTTGTCTTGAATTAAAGATCATTATTAGTCCAAAGGGGCTTTGCCGCTGATGTACTATTGATTTCGTTTTGCAATTTTGCGTCGAATCACTCTCAATGTCTGTTTCAATTTTCAAATTGTTGGCACCAAATATTATCGTCTGAAAGACATAATCCTACTGCGAATATGGGCATCTCGAAGCCCAGATTGAAATTTGAAATTTCTTTTATGATCAATTTCATATTTTGTAAAACTTTAACGAATTTTTGATTAAAAAACTCAAGGATTTCAAAGTGAGCAATAGCAACGTTGAAGAGAAAAAAAATTTATCTCCAGTGCGTGAGATTGTGTATCGGAAATTCTAAAGATATACTCAATTTAAAATTATTTTATGCGATATTGCTCTTAAACTGAATTTTATGGTTTATGTGCGAAGAACATGATATTTAATAAATAAAGGTAATGCACAAAATGGTAAAAAAAAACGCCCCTTTGAACGTAATTTAAAATCTGACACCTTTCAGATTTTTTTTTTCAACTGCCTCTTTAAGTGTAAAGTGCCCATATAAATTTATAGAGTCTCACTCGTTTTGGTAACGTAAGCTAAATGAGAACTCTACAAAGACATAAGCGACTTATCCCTATGTCTTGGAAATAACAACAGAGACTGAGAAGGGTGTAAAGGACCCTTTAATTTAACTCAGATGAAAATTAACGAGCTGAGACAATTCCTGACGGGACATGGCCTATACATGAGCTATTTATCTCGTTTCAGCTTCCAGGACAGTGCGTAGTGTATATGTGGAATGCTGAAAACCCTGATCATTACATTTTTGACTGTCCAGAAACACGTGTTTATAATCTCCGCATACAGTCAGCTGAAAACAAACATGCATGAGCAAAGTACATCTGCTGCAAAACACATACGCGCTCAGACGTATCCAGAAATGTACCAAAATGGCTCTCGTTATCTCCAATCGACTAAATAACCAGATGGCATCCTGTCATTTGTCGCCGATTGTTTATTGGTTGCTTGCGTAATTGTAAATTGTTTTATTCCCCGTGCAGTGCAGCGCGTGGCGAATATTATGAGAAAGCTAAGCCGGAAAAATTAAAAATACAAGACCACGTGCATTTAACATTTAATAAATATAATAGAATTCGTAAATATGCAACCGGTAAAAACCGGCAACGATGAAAAAACCAATAAAAATAAATAAATAAATATCTTTATTATATGCGGCTTAAGTGTTTGTTTGTCGCCGATACTTTATTGGATGCTTGCGTAACTATGCTAGCCAATGGGGTGAAATTGCCACGGCACGGGGTTGCCGTTTCAATTGAGACGTAGGCAATTTGCTGTAAAACTTGCCTTTGCTATGACCATCAATAAGTCTTAGGGCCAAACGCTTTCGCATTTTTTTACCTGAGCCTGCATTTGTTCACGGTCAACTTTAGGTTGCTTGTTCAAGAGTTCGTGAAAGAACGGACGTAAAATTAAAAATAATGGATGGTCCTCTGCAAGGTGAGCTTAAAAAGGATGGAAAGATCTACACAAGAAATGTTGTGTAAAAAGATATCTTTGACATGTGAATTAACATTTTATTATTCAAATCACCTTTATTTATTGAGCTATCGGTGGCTCTTAAGAAATGTACCGCCAGTGGTTTCCTTCATTGCACTCTACTTTAAGCAATTAAGCAAGTAGAAGGTGGAAAGCCCGTGGGGCAGTAAGCAAAGGGGCGCCCTCGCCGCCTGCCCTGGGTAATTCAGTTTGAATTAGCAGACACCTTTGCACAAATAATTTTAATTACAATTTATAATATCTAGAACAGCGGTCATTTCGTATGACCGCCGGGCTTTCTAGTTCTGCATAATAGTATTTATATATGTACAACATATTTGTAAAATAATCTACCATAATATCGTACTAATATTACCCCTTATATGTATGTACTTGTAATAATGCACGAGTATTTTGGTATTGCGCAAAAGTTTTAAAGTGTTTACGTTATGAATTGTGTTATATATTGTATAGTATTAATTTCTTTGTATATGTGTAATAGTTTATTGCCATGCATTTAATTTCAAATGAGTACAAGAGTATGTTTGCAGTGTAGTATTTCGAGAATCCAAAAAAAAGACAGCTCAGTTTTTAAACCAAAATCAAAAGAATAGTATATGAATTAACCCCTTCAGCTTAATAGCAGTACTATCAAAACAGATTGTTTTAGACGCACAGCTGACTTCACTCCTTGCACTGTAATTTCGTTGCCTTTCGCTATAAAGACAGCTCCCTTCATCCAAATTCGCGAACAAAATCATAATCACTGGCAAGATTTAAACAGGCTGATAAGCACCATCTTCAAGTGGATCAGCTGCTCTGCCAATGGAGTTCTGCTTTAGCAGAAAAGTCTGATGTGGAGACCATCTGACTTCGTTGTACGGTCTATTAAATTATTCACATTTTTTGCTGTATTTCATTTAAACTTATTTCCTCGAATTTCATTAGAGATATATTTATGATTCAGTTAATTCAATTCTCAATTCGCGGCAAAGCAAAAATACGTACAAAGTCAAAACATCTTTATTAAAAATTGTAAATACAGAAGAACATAAAATACCAAAATATAGTTAAAATTAATACAAATACAATTAAAATTAAGAGTTTTTGTGCAAAAACAAGCAATTCGGCCAGCGGAAAAGAAGGAACATTTTTTTGGTACACAAAACTGGAAGTTTACTTTTGATACCATTCGGCAAAAAAACATTGAAGGTACAAAAACGGACTTAATTCACTATTCTACTGAGTTTAAATGTAAACAAATGGCGCTTCCTAAAGCTTAACTCGACAAGTGAACTTGTTGATAATTCTACAAATACTACATGCAGATTCACTAAAGGCATAAAAACCTTAACCGGAACATAGAAACCACATAATCCAATCACTTTTAAAGCATAAAAGACCCCATTTACCAACATATAAGAATAAAAAAACGAAGCCAACCGAGCCAGGTAATAGAGTGGGAATATGTAGATACATATATTAATATATGATTAGTGTACGCGATTGGCAACGAAAAAGGGAGATGCACAACTACATGTAATACCAGTCCCATGCACAAAATTTCAACGTTCTACGGCTAATCATACTTGAGTTATGCAAGATACATACATACTTAAAACGTCATGGAAAAAAAAAAAAAAATCTGAATCCATTTTAAATCCAACTTACAATCCTATTTGGCAAAAATAGCCCTTTATTCTGTCCGGATGTACAGATGTCACGCAAAAAAACTGTTCAAATATTTTCGAGAACGGTTGAAATGGAGGGTTTCATTGAAATATGATACGCGAAAGTTTTCGCGATTATAATACTTCCTTTACTTTATACAAGGAAGTAAAACGAAGGCACTGTTTATGCTTACAGAAGCAGTTAGCATTTAAATTTTAAATCAAAAACGCAATTAATTAAAATCTAACTAAGTAAACCGTAAGTTATTTGAAAAAAAAAAAAAAAACTATACAGACCCCCTCCTCTCCAAAAAGTGACGAGCAAAATGGCGTGTCAAGCGTAAAGGCGAAAATAATGCAATGCTGCAGATAAAATGCTCTCAAGAGAAACAACCAGCGACGTGGCCTTCAACAGGCGGAACACGCTTTATTTCTACCATCTAAAACCTTCTTTTAAAATACTATCTCTTTCTACCTCATCTGAATCCGCGCGAATTAGAAACTAGCATTCTGCTAGGAAAATGGAAAGCGAGAAAGACAGAAATGCTAATTGTCATAAAAAAAACTAGTTAATAAAAATAAATGAATACTGTAAAAAGTCTTAAAAAGTCTGTTATTAATTTTTCTGGATAGAACTCTGAATTTTATGTTTAGAACTTACTTATGTTAGTACTCTTGGAATATCTCTCCTCCCAAACATTTGCTCTCATTTAATATGATTCAGGGAAAATATAAAATATTTGTTTGTTAAATTTATCATACTTCATTTTCGCTTATTAAATTTCATTTTTACCTTCTTGATATATATAAGCGCATTTTTAAAAAATGTATATTTGTTTTTTAATTAAATCAAGATTTCAACCTCTGCTTCACTTAAAACCTTTTACTACTATGTAAAGTTTGTGTTTCCTTTCTTTCTTCTTTGATCTTTTATTCGTATGAAGGATTCGAGACCTTTTGGTTTCGTATTCCAAAAAATGCAGGCTTCTATCCATTTGCACTTTTAAGCTAGCACAGATATAGTTCTGAATTATACTATTACAAAATCACTGTTTGCATATATTGTGTTTATCTCTTAATGTCAAAACCTCTTACTGATTTTAAAGCTCCAATTTCTAAACAGAATCAATGTGTAATTCAATTAGAAAGATATCCTACTTAATGTTTTCTATGGAAGTTAATTAATCAGACGTGATAAAAGAGCTAACTTGTTAAGAACATTCCTTTTTTGCTTTAATGTTTCTTTTCTTCTTATTCAAATTAAATTTAAGTGTGATGAAACTTAAGGGTTCTGACAAATAAGTTGAACTTTAAATAAAAATACCTTTATGTGGCTTTTGTTAACTATTTTTTTATAATGTAAAGTAATTTAACCAAAAGCAAATAATAAATCCAATAGCTGCATTTCAGGATGAAGAAATTTAGTTTAACATATTGCATCTAACGTAAATCTAAACAAAAATAAAAATAATTTAGTTATTATAATTTAGATTCAAATAACATTTATAGGTATTGCCAGATGCAGTTATTATGTAAGATACAGAATAAAGTAGATCGAAGTATCCATTTTTTTATCCAGTAAACTCTCTTCTATAACACAGTGAAAAATACCATTCAGACTATGCAGAGGAAAATTTAATAATTTCTGCATTACAATTGCACCCTCTAATTACTGAAATAATTAATTTTCGTCTAAGCGTAACATGCTTTTTTATAGCAGATTAATTTCATCCCATGTGGCAGTTGTACCAGAAAAGACGAAAATGGGAAACTATCTCGCAGGTATCGAGATCGCACACGTGACTCTGACCGAAGTCGGCGTGAACAAGCCGGCCAGAACAACTTAACGCCACAGAATTCTAATGACCAGAGAATCAAAGTTAGAAACGTGGCATTCAAGCAGGCAGAGCACGCTCTAATTTCACCCTTTAAAACCTTCCTTTAAATACATCCTTCTTTCTACCTAATTTGAACATCGCGCGTGCTGTAAATTTGCATTTTAGGAGAGATATGAAATGAGGCTTGATGGGAGAGCCATTTAACTTAAAATAAAGGATTAGAAAATTAAAATGAACCGTATCTAAGTCATTTTGTTACAGTCAGCTTCATTCATTTTTCAGTCAATTTCATTAATGAAATGCAAGTATCAAAGACACAAGTCTACCTTCTGCCCAAATGGCGGGCACTAGCTATTATAGGCGTTGGTAATTACTAAGGCCGGAAGCGATACTCACTTTATTATGAAGGCACCTAACAGGTGGGCCACCATTGCTCCTATGAAGGCACAGACAATTAAATCCATGCCTTTCATTCGAACCCTAGCCCTTCGGTACTGCAATCAAAATCACCCGTCTGGGCGGCTAAGAGAGACATGCAAGAGTATTTATTGATAAGAGCTTGAAAGATCTGGGAACTTCTATTATCTTAGACCACTCTTGCTCGTCATTTTTATAGAAAGATAGTACTTACGAATAAAATATCTCGTAAAACTGGTGAATCAAATAGAAATGAAATGGGGGATTATGCAAAATTATTGAACAGCAGAAGAGATTCGAGTAGCATTGAAGGATGTAAACTAAGTAGCATTTGAAAGGCGAACAACTACCGATACGGAAAAACACTGACAGAAATGTTTTCATATTGCAATGAACATAAATCCTTGGTCGTCTCGATTTCTGCTATTCTCACTATATCGTAGAAATAAAATCGTATGAAAAAGGGCTAGACGTAGTTTAGACTAGACAGTGGGAATTTTTAGCTCACTTTTGGAATTTTGCGCTAAGAAGAAAGGAGGAGTTTTTAGTATATTACATGTTCATTAAAACATAGGTTTAAAATAACACTATTCTTAAGTTTATGAAACATTTTAAAAATTTGCAATAAATAAACTACGCAACCAACGTTATATTCTATTATACTGAAATGAAGGTAAATTGAGATTTTTTTTAGATAACCAATATGGCAACACTGTAAAAAAAAAAAAAAAAAAAAAAACATATGCTCTTTTAAATATTTTGTGCTATTGCTGTTGAATTGAATTTTATGGTTTAAGTGCGAAAAACATGATATTTAATAAGTAAAGGTAGCACATAAAACATTAAAAAATCACCCGTTTGGGCGTAATATAAAATATGAAAGCTTTTCTTTTTTTGTTTGATTATTCCGTGTAATTGTCTTCTGTGGGGTAATTTAATTCCATTACCTCTAAAAAGGTTTTGGCGAAGAATAGTGACAATTATCCGTCACCCCCTTATTCGCCAGATTTGACACTTGCAAATTACTTTACATTCTTTAAAGTATAATCTCGCCTTAGTGACCATTACTTTAGAAGCATTAAAGAGATTCAGAAACGGTAACGAGAAACTTTAATTAATTTTATTCCAAAACATGAGTTCTACAAAGGAAAACAATAGCTGCATAAAAGTGGCAAGTATTATGCAGATATGCAAGAATTGTATACTTAAGGTTAATAAGTTAATTTCTTAAAAGAATAGGAATGTTAGTTTCTTCAGTTCTCGATTTTGAACCAACTTAATCTTAAGGCATTGTAGACCTGCGCATGATACTTGCCTTTTAAAAGCTAAAACATTTTTTTTTTAAAAAGGCATCTCAGTTAAATTAACTAACGTATCAAATTAAAGAAATAAGTCTGGGAAACAAATTACAAAGACGCAAACATGTACCATTTTCGCTCACACTACAAAAAACGATAGCAACCGTTGCCACCATATCGCTTCCTTTCCAGGTAACAAAGAACGTGTTGAATAATTTATCTTTTCTGGAACACACAAGCGATTCTCACCATCGACTTAACAGTAAAATAAATTAATAAAAGAGTTTACGTAAAAGTCGATTCGGATTCATTTAATTTACGCAAAGAAAAGATAAACTTAAACGCCGAGAACACGTTTTCTGTGAACTGTAAATTAAGATTCTGGTGATTTGAAGTCGGGAATAAAGTCTGCTTTTATTTTAAACAGAAATTCTGGAATAAGTATATACATTTATATTAAAAATTAATTCACAGATTAAGAAATGCACTCAAATATTCAGCATTAAATGAAAAGACATGCTAATAATAAGCCTATTTTTTCCTAAGAAAACAGACTCCAGTACCAATTTTAGTATTCTAGATAATTTATAGCATATCATGTCAGGGTGGTTTGAGATGTATCGGCCGAACTAAAAGAGCATTAAATTTCGCATCAAGGAACATGAATCTAATATATGAGAAGGCGAAATTGACTAGTCTTTGATGACAATTGAGTCATAATTTTGACTTCGGGTTTGAAAAAATTATTCAGAACGCTTCCTCGATTGGTGAATTGGATTTTCTTGAAGTTTTTCACATTCACAAAGATTTATCTTATTTAGTTAATGACTTTAAGCCTAATTCAGTCCTTCCTAACGCTTTTAAAACTCTATTAACTTAATTTTTTAAAATTTCTTTACTGTTTTTGCCGACAGATGTCGCTACATTCTTGCTCGCTTTACTGCCGTAGGGTATAAATATGACCGCTGCCCTCCTCTGCTCTCCAGTCTACTGCCTCGCCCTGACGCTAAGACTCTCATTTCACCTGATTTTACCATTGATGTAGCAGCTACCTACTACGCCACGATATGCTATTTAATTGCAAAAACTTAATTACCGAGTTTACTCATGTTTTGATCTCGATGTATGTACACATATATACTTTTAATTTTAAAAATCTTATTGGCCTCTGGTATAATGTTAATTTTCTGGTTATAGCTCTTAGTAGCTGATGCCAGAAGCAAAGATATGATCCAAGCTGCTCTCCAAATAAAGTCCATTCATTCAATACCTTCAAAACCACATATAAGCATTAGAGACCTGGCTAAAACAATGGAAAATCCATGTGAACATTGAAAAAAAAAACCGTTGCAGTAATGTTTATGTGGAAGAAAAGCATTGAGAAGCATAAAGTATTACTAGAGAATCCATCTGCGAGTCACATTGTTACTTTTACGTCATATTGTTTTTTTGTATGGTAAAAACAATTGTGAACCAAAACGGAAATACAGATATTGTTCACATATTTTTAAAGCTATAAGTTAAAAGCTACCCCTTAATTCCTCGACACAGCATTCTATCTATAGATAACAAGTTACTCATTTATAAATACGTACTATACCGTATTTATATCGTATATATAATACCGGTATTACTCGTACTATACCGGTTGTGCGGCACACAAAAGGTTTTAAACTTTATATTTCTCAACTGCCCAACTATTTCTACAACATAACAGCATAAAGTATTACTAGAGAATCCATCTGCGAGTCATATTGTTACTTTTACGTCATATTGTTACTTTTTGTATGGTAAAAACAATTGTGAACCAAAACGGAAATACAGATATTGTTCACATATTTTTAACTTCTAAACTACAATACACTAGTAATTAGTCTTTTGTCCACCAGCCAATATGCCGTATATTCAAAATTTATTTTTTGAAAGAATCATTACAATAAATAAGAGTGAAAAATTAAAATACAATCCTTAAAATTCAAGAAAATGTTTTTATAGTAACAAATTTCAAAGGACCTCAGAAATAAAATAATTAGAATACACAAAAGCAATAGCATGGGAATAACTTTTTGCATATTATTGTTATCACAAACTGTTATTTAGAAACTGTAATTTACAAAGAATAGTGTTACTTCACTTCATAATTGAACATTAAATTAAAATTCTATTATTATAATATTTTACTCCTACTTCATTATACAAAATGCTTGCCAAATAACATTGTACAAAATATTTCCCAAATAACAAACATAAATGAAATATAATATTAGTCTGAAAAATTTACAGTAAAAACATTCTGATTCTTTCTATAACATAACAGATATTTCAGTCTATTTTGTAAATTAATATTTTTGTAAAAATATTTAAACCTTTGTTACATTCATTTCACGTGTTTACAAAATGAGTAAGTTCTGTAGTACATAGAGCATTCAGTGATATATAATGGTGCATAGTATATATTGTAAGATTTATTGTAAACCTGTTATTTCTCACGTTAAAATCAAATCCTTCCTGAACTTCTACTATTTAACCTACTCGACCAGAACGGGTTCATGAAAAGAGTTTTAAATACGAGTGAGAATATAAGACATAGAATTTTTACATTATGCGCCTGCCTTAGCAAAACCTCTCTGTTGTTGTTTGTTTTGGGCGCTGCCTAGCTGGTGAGTTTAGAAGGAGTGAAAATGAGAGTTTTAGAGAAATGAAAATATAAGAGAGAGAAGTTTGGCATTATAAACTTGGCTTGGTAAAACTTGTTTGTTGTTTGCTTTGAGCGCTGTCTGGTTGGTGAGCTAACGAGGTTGTCTTTGTTTTAAATTTAGTTAGTAATCGTAGAATAGGCGAGCCAGGTTGTTAGACTTCAATTTTAAACTTTGCCTTGTAAATGCTTTGAATCATTGTGTTTGTTAAAGCGCAAGTAACAGAACTGATTTCGGTAATTATTTTGTTCAGTAATTTAAAAAATTCAAATAAACCCTAGAGTTACTTTACGTTGTTGTATTTACTTAATATTGACAGATTAAAAAGTGACTATAATTCATCCAACAGTCTAGAAGATTAGAATATTATTTAGAAAATATTAAATTTAATTTAAGCTTATAAATGTTTAATAACATTTTGTACAATTTAGTATAATTAAACACCTTAAGAAAGAAAAAAAAAAGTGCAAAGTTGATAAAACAAAACAAAACAAAATTAAGTAACATGAGAAGAAATTTGTTAAGGGGAAAGCACAATCATCAGATCAATAGCGTAAAAGAAAGTTTTTCTAGCTTCAGATAGCGAACTAAAACATTTCAGGTAATTTTCGTAAAATTTCAAATTTTCAAACCACTATTAAAAAACTGCTTAATATAATCCAGATTATCTTAATTTACAAAAATGATTGATGATGGTGTTAATTTAATTAATAAAAGGAAATTTATCTAATAATCCTGAAAGTTATTAAAGTAAGTGGATATGAGCCCAAGAACCATTCAGAAAAAATAACTAACTTCGCGATTTTCGAGAAATATTTTAAAGATTCAGAAATAATAACGTCATATAAAAATAAAATACAGTTAAATTTACATAGTAAAATTAGGCAAAAATTCAGCCTTATGTTAAAATTGGTTTATTAGAAAATTTTATCAATTTCGACGAAGTTAGATCACATACAATCGGTAAAACGGAGAACTACTGCAACGAAAGAACTACACATGAAATACCACAAACAAACTACGTAATAAATTATGTATGATGTATTTTAACTCAAGAAAACTTCCCATAACTTATTTCGCAGGTAGGCTACAACACAATATAAGAGTAAAAAAAAAAAAAAAATCTGAAAGGATTCAGATTTTAACGGTCGCCTAAACGGGTTTGTTAAAGTTTTTTACGCTCTCGCTTAACTCGCAGTCTACCAGTCTGCTGGTAAACTCACTCCTACTAACCCAATCTTTTTTGTCATTTTAGCTTTGTTGTTAAGCATAATTTTCTTCCCACTTAACGCCATATGCAATTCAATAGCAAAATTACAAAAATTCTCAAAAGCAGCATAGCAGTATACGTGTAGGATTCCCGATACAGCGCTAAGTGTTGCCATACAATTCTACTTTTTTTCCAGTCTTTTCTCAGTTCATCAGTTATCTTTAGAATTTCCGACAGACAGTCTCGCAATAAAAATATTTTATTCCGTATAATGATGCCACTCCCTGCTTTCAAATCATTGGGTTTGTTAATCAAAAATTCGTTAAAGTTTTCCAAAATTTAAAACAGATAATAAAACAAATTCGAAATACAAAATTCGGGTTTTCAGGGACCAACGTTTGGTTGGAGGACTACGTTATTTAAAATCTGATGGCTTTTGGTAGCGTTGTTTTTATACAGTGGAAGAAACATTTATACAATCATAGAGATTCTTCTTTATTTATTTTTTTAGATATAATACAGGGCGATAATATTTGGTGGCAACAACATGAAAAGTGATACGCCATTTATAGTGATTAAAAGCAAAATGCCATTTCGAGATTAATAATCCATTCGGTACTAACGTCCCTTCCGGTTTAAAAAAATGCTTGCTAAATACTTCAACGTAAGTATACCAAAAACTAAACAGGCAATAACAAAGCCCCCTCTTTTTTCAAGGAAAACTGCTTCTTGAACAAGAAAAACCTATGTTGTGATGAATTCTTCGAAATGTAACTGGAAGTTCTAGCAAATATTTTTCTATTAAACCAATGTAAGTATAACGTTGAACTTTTGACTAATTTTAAGGAAAGATACACAAAATGTTTCGAATACAAGGCGATGTTTGCTCAAGTAAAAGGCAACATATTTTCTGCAAAATGGTTTTTGAGAATTCCTCCGCTCAGCTTTATAGAAATTTTGTCTATTTTTTACATTATACGAAATTCTATGCTATATAAATCATATGTTATCTATGCCATACAAAGGAAGGAAACATAATTAGATTCCTGGTTTTAAAAAAGGTTTATTTCGCTAATTTAAGCACCATATGTTTCGGAAATTTCGGAAGAACACCAAAACGGAGTTTCTCACAGGAAATGACCTGCGTTAGTTCCTAATCTTTAAAGCCGGCGTAATGTTTTTTTATTTCCAATGGCTAGGCAAAAATTTACAAAGAACTAAAGTCTCACAATCAGAGTTTACAAACAGTAGAACTAAGAACAAAAAGACCGAGGTCATTGCCTAAGGAGCTGTCTTTTTGCCTCCCAGTATTTAAAATCCTCTGTAAGACCACGAAGATTCCACATCAAAGCAGGTGGTCCCTGTCCATTTCTTCTCCTGAATCACAGAATCACAAAGTGGGCAAATAGGATCGCTTGAAATGCCTAATGCGGTACAGGTGGGGCTGCAAGGCAATCATGTACTGTAAGACAGCATTACGTTTTCGACTATCGGGAATAAGAGAAGGACTTACTATTCTCCAATTTTATAAGGCTGTACGAGTCTCAAGGTCTCATAAGATATTAAACGTAAATAAACTTTTTAAAAACGGTTTAATCTTCCAATAAGAAATGGCTGCATTAAGACGTTGTAGTAAGCTGGCACCTCTTCTTGCAAGGAAGTTCGCTTGTTCATTGCCCCAAAAGCCACAATGGCCACACAGCCACTGGAGAGCGACTTGCTTCTTCTTTAAAGTGAGAGTTCTCAGGAATTCTCGACATTACAAAATTTCATGTGTTAATGGGTGTTGAACAGAGCTAATTGATTGAATAGCTACTTAAGAATCAGAAAAAATGACTGTCTTTGCAAACTTGGGTAATGAATAGTTAGTAATTGATTTAGAGCTATACAGATGGCTACTACTTCCCCATCAATCCCCATTTTTTCTGAATGGTACTTGGGCTCATATCCACTTACTTTAATAACTTTCAGGATTATTAGATAAATCTCCTTTTATTAATTAAATTAACACCATCATCAATCTTTTTTGTAAATTAAGATAATCTGGATTATATTAAACAGTTTTTTAATAGTGGTTTGAAAATTTGAAATTTTACGAAAATTACCTGAAATGTTTTAGTTCGCTATCTGAAGCTAGAAAAACTTTCTTTCACGCTATTGATCTAATGATTATGCTTTCCCCTTAACAAATTTCTTCTCATGTTACTTAATTTTGTTTTGTTTTGTTTTATCAACTTTGCACTTTTTTCCTTCTTTCTTAAGGTGTTTAATTATACTAAACTATACAAAATGTTATTAAACATTTATAAGCTTAAATTAAATTTAATGTACCTTGCAGGTGAATATTTAATTGAATTTAAATATTTTAAACGCATTTAATTTAACGAAGAAAATATACTTCTCTACGATTTTTAAAAGTTGTAATTCAAGCAATATTGGAGTTTTGAACCTAAAGTCTTTAATTGAAATTATCACTAAATTTCACAAAGTTTAAATAAATACCATTTATAATTATCATCACAGATAGCGAGACTTATCAATAAAGAAAACAGAAGCAACGAAACCTAATTTAACAATTTTATTCTCCTTTAATATAATAATTTCTTCAGGGTAAGGAGATATTTTTTAGAGAACTCGAGCCATCAGACATTCTTAAGCCAATTTCTTAACATTCTCTTAAAAGATAAACTTAATTTCATTTTCTTAATGATAAAATAAAAAGAAATTGAATAAAAAAAATACTTTTTTGGCAAAATACGCCTCCCTGCCTTCTTTCCGACTCTACTGAAAATCATATATAATTCATGTTGTTTAAGATTAGAAGGATTCACTTATTTTCCTTCGCTTCTCCGGGAGTTTCAAAAGCAAACATGCATCTTTATGTTACTGTAGAAATGGCTGACCAATTTCACTTCTGAGTGCGTTTTTATGCCGGTTATACCAGACAGGGACATTTTCGAAATTCATGAGCGCAGCAGAGAGTGCGTGAATAATTTATATGTGTCTCATATATCCGTAAAAAATCTTCTTGAAAATGATAGTTCCGCATCATTCCGTATTCCTCAGTGCTTCTTCAATAAGCAGTTCTAGGCAGGAATACTTCTGAAAGCAGAGCAAGAATGGGATGGAATACGCTTGGGTATATAATATAATTTTCGTCGAGAAAGATGACGTCATTAGCAATTACAATCGTTTGAAAAATAGATTCAAACAACAGGATAGGTAGGGTGCGTGTAAATCACTTGCGAATAACAGATCAAATACCTTTACAGCCAAATGTGTTTTCAGCCAAAATGTGCATTACAATTTCAGACATTCTTCCACAGTGCTCATGGTTCTGGGGGGAAGATACATGGACAAATATCTTTGAAACTGCCCCCAAGAATTCTGTTTCCCTCCTCTACTTTTCTATGCAATGTATTGTGCCCTTTTCTGCTTTATTTTTGTCTTTTTTTGCATGATTTGCAGTATGAAATGCATAATACAGCTTTTAAATTTCGCTACTATATATATATATATATATATATATATATAGAAAGAGAGAGAAAGAGATGTATGTGTAAGATAAAAAATACGCAAATTAAAATTATAATTTAAAAGTAAAAAATATAATTTAATAATAAACAGCCTCTTAAATCCTCATTTTTAATTTGGTACTTCTCTCTCTTCTAAAAATAGCAATAGCTTTTTCCGAAGTGCATAGTTTCTAGATTAGTCCATATTATATGATTTACATAGTGATGATGACCTAGCTAATTCAGAACTTAAACTGAAACATTCCCTTAATAAGCTGCCGTAATGGATAACTGCGCACTTTGCTTCTATCTCTCTCGCTGAAACGCTGCTTTACTGCTCTCTTCCTGTCGCAACAGTATAAAAAATGTAATTTTTCCTGAACAGACACGATTAGATTGCCAAGTGAAGTGTGGCCACAAATGTCAACTGAAATAAAGATCGTAGTCATTAGGATATTTTGAAACAGAAGATATGAAAAATGTGCAATACCCTGGCGGTATTCGAATCTGGACCTCTCGAACATGCACCGAGTGTGCTAGCGTTACACCACGAAGGCGTGCTGGAAGGAGGGACAAAATACCTTATAAGATGACTATTTAATCTGCTTGGCTGCTAATTTTGCTGTTTATTAAGGATTTACGTATTTACGCTATCAATGTTTCTACAACATTATTACATCTAAATAAAATACCAAACATCGAATCACTCTTATTAAAGGGATTTTAAACCATCAGTTTATAAGATCATTATTTGAAACTACTCAGCCTTTACTATAACTTTTCCTTTCCTCTCCCCCTTTTTTTACCATAAATGTAACTGAGATACAGAGTATTTAAGCTGAGTTTTCTGGACTTAAAAATATATCGTCTTTCTACCTCTCGAAGCCAGATTACTCTGCATCTGCCGTACCCGATAAGATCGTAATTATTCGGCTTTGCATTATTTGCTGCCGGCATTTAAATTTGATACACCGGTTAGCTTAGATTCAAATATAATTGTGTAGTCTTTGACTACAAGTCCAAGTTTAGAATTTAAATTTGACTGTTACTTTAGTTACGTCGCCACAAGTGGCGGTTGATTCTGTTAGCATAAAACGTTCACTTGTACTTAGAGTTCTGTTTTGATAAAAAAAAAGGTTGTTTTGAACCTTTCTAAGTCTCTGCGGTTACTTTAGACACGCTGATAATTCGTTTTACGTCTGTTATGAATTTGGAATTAGTTTCTGTGCCCAAAGCAAGCCAAACTGTATAAGTTATTTCATCCATGGCTGTCTTACGAACACAGAAACGAAATTGTAACAAATTAAACAATGAGAAAGCGGCGCGGTATCATAGATCAGAACACACTTCATGTCATTAATATTTTTAAAACTACATTACAGTTCAATTAATATTAAGACAGCAAAAATTGTAACTTACTACCATTAGCTTTGTTTTCATTGCAGAATGTTCAAGCTTAACCTCTTATTTCTCTTACCTACGTTGGTCAGATTCTTTGCTAAACAAGAAACAGCAAAACGAAATAATGTCAATCTTTTCAGTACTTATACAGAAGAATCTATCGCAGCGACACCTTCTGAAAGTAACCAGTACGTTTTAGGGCATATTTAAATAAAACGACACTGATCGTTACGTTGAAATGTACACACCATATCAAGACCAAAATACCTGGAACCAGGGGAGGTTCGTCTGAAGATTTCACTGTATGTTAAATTACAGCAATCATGAAAGACTCGTTGACATTTAATTGCAACAAAATGATGAGGTTAATGCCCTAGGAAAGGGTTGTAAATGAATTAGAGTAGCATTTCCGTAGTTAAAAATCAGTACAGGTTATTTTAGCAATCATTTAGCAAAGGAAAATAATTTTTATAATGCAACAAGGGCTAACTTTAGGAGCATTTTTGCAGAAACGCTGTAATGAATACCTTCGTTATACATTACCATGTTAAAATACATATATATGCTTATTATAGAAATCATGAAGTTGAACATTTTTCATCTGAGATATGTGAAAAGGTAACACTTTCTGCTAAAAATATAGAACCGATTAAAATAATTTAACCGAGATGAGAGAAATTTCTCAAGAAAATGTATGTTGGCAACAAAATAACTTCTAATGAAGTCTTAATAGGTTTTTAAAGACGTCTTCTTTGATTGGTTTGCGCTGAGAAACACACGCACTTTAAGGATTTAAGGCAGAGAAGTTTCATATACAGGAAATGTATATAGATGACATTTAAAGTTTCATTTCATCTTTCGATTCCCATTACCGATACCTAGTCGGTATTTTTTTTTTTATGAAAGAACATTAACAATCGTGAATACGTAAAATAAGTTGCAAGACCAGACTAATAACTTATTCTAGCATAGCGAAAATTTGCTTCATTTATAAGCTTATAAGGCATTTCTCCCGCCTTCTTAGCATGCCTTCGTATTGTAGTGGTAAGCACACTCGGCGTATATTCGTTCGAGTTCCGTGGTCCGAGGCCAGGCGAGGGCGCTGCTTATTTCTTTAGTTTCCTGACATTAAAAAAATTCTAATAGACTCTACAGTTACGCCCGAACTGAAAAGGTAGTGGATGATGATTTTCCATCACCAGGATTTGGCGACTGGGTCTACTAACACCCAGTTACCCTTTAAAAGGGGGAGTATATAAGGTATTTCTCCCACCTTCTTAGCATGCCTTCGTGGTGCAGAGGTCAGCACGCTTGGCGCGTATTCGAAAGGTTTGAGTCGAAGGCATTACTCATTTTTCATGTCTCCTGCTTCAAAATAACCTAATGTCTCAACAAGCTATACTTAATTAATTACTATATTAATTATCTATACAAGCTATTAATTTTAATATCGTGGTTCTAATTTGGAACATTTCGCAAAGAAAGATGCAAACTGTTTACATTTGTTTTTAAATTACACCAACCTATTCTAATTGACAGATGGTTCAAAAAAGATTTATTTGAAAAACATTCATTACGTTTTTGATGTAAGAATTATGATTTTCTTTCCATAATATTTCAAAAGTTCGCAGAGATAACGGATTTCGTGTGAATATTACGAACAGTACATGCTTGTGATCACACAAGCACTTTTAAACTTGTACATCACGTAAATTTAAACTAATTTAATTTAAACTTGTATTAATTTAAACTTGTATTAATTTAATTTAAACTTGTATTAATTTAATTTAAACTTGTACATCACGTAAAATAATGATTTTGAATACGCTCCCAGAATTTGATTAGTCTGTTAGTGTAAATTAAAATTAAAAAAAAAAATGTAATTTTTATTTAGTTACATACATTAATGCAATTTTTATTTAGTTACATACATTAATGTAATTTTTATTTAGTTACATACATTAATGTAATTTTTATTTAGTTACATACATTAATGTAATTTTTATTTAGTTACATACATTAATGTAATTTTTATTAGTTACATACATTAATGTAATTTTTATTTAGTTACATACATTAATGTAATTTTTATTAGTTACATACATTAATGTAATTTTAGTTACATACATTAATGTAATTTTTATTTAGTTACATACATTAATGTAATTTTTATTTAGTTACATACATTAATTTAATTTTTATTTAGTTACATACATTAATGTAATTTTTTTTAGTTACATACATTAATGTAATTTTTATTTAGTTACATACATTACTTACTACGTTTCTTACATATTCCAATATAAATTCTAGACCGAAAAAATTGTCAGGAAATTACTGAGCTAAATACCAAGCCGCAAATTCCTCCACGAAGGCATTCCTTCCCTTGGGGAATACCCTTGCATGCATAACCACAATCCAAAGGAAAAAGATCTCAAGCCGGGTAAAAAGTGCGATTTTTTCATTACTTATGTCTCTGTCGACACGCGAATTTTGTTCTTTTTCTCCGCTGTAAATTATTGTCGCAGTTATAAGCTACCAATTTCTAATTAGTAATTCCCGAAACTCTATCGCTTCTAAATTAATGGGGGAAATAACATTTCAGCATTTGTTAACTTATTCTTTATCATATACTTAAATAAACATTAGTTAGGCGAAACCACCACTCACATAGCAGGTAAATCTTACTGGAGCTTTTCGGTAGAAAGCGTTCAGTTTTTAATTTATTCCAGCAACCCTTGATATTATTCAAAGTTCTTTTATTTTATTTTTAATTCAAAATATATCGGATGTCCCTGAATCCCGGTAATTTCCTCTCATGCTTTATTTCGATAATAAAAGGAACTGACTAATAACTATTTTTATATTCCGCTTCCTCATATGCATCGCATACACAAACGCAGATTGTGTAAAAAAGGGTTTCAGCAAAAGAACATTCTTTCTGCAGAAGATGGCCGTTGCGAACTTCGGCATAAAAGATAATAGCGAAGAAAACATAATTGGGCCTTTCGTGCTGAGTTGTTACGATTATGACAGTATAAAGTAATCGATGAAATGTATCGTTGTTTTTAAAAGACGCGCCGATGGATTTAATATGCAGCCTTTCATTAATTCATCAGTTCTACCCTACATTATCAAATCATTAATCATCGACTGATATTTCAAAGGACATTCATTATAAAGTTTATTAGGATAATTACGTAACACAAGGACATCATTAAATGTTCGCATACACATTGTTTGCATTAGTATAGGTTTCTGTTTCTTAGATATGAATAAATAAAACGCTTTCCTACTAAATGCATATTTAACACTTGTTAACTCAAAAGCTTAAGAAACGCATACATGACACATTTGGAAAAAGAAATCATTACAAATATCGATCGATTTGAATGAATACAAAGCGAGTTTCTTTATCACCAACATTAACTTAAGTGTCTCGCAGTTAGCGTTAAATTATTACCGTATTTGAAAGAAATAGCAGTGTATAAAAATCCAGGCTTGCATATTAATAATTAAATAATATGATATGAATGTTGCAAGGCAGGAAACAAGAAATTATAATAAAAACATTTTTAATTTTTGTTTTCTTTTTTTTGAAAAAGAGAGATACTCATTAATTTCTTTCAAAATGCACTCGAGTTTAACGCTAAACACTATAGTAATTTTCCGCAAAATCAAAAATTTAAATTGAAAGGCCTTCCATTGCATCTGCTACTGCAGGTGATGTGTATTTTATCTTCTACAACATGTGTATAGTATGTTTTTGTTCTATTTGTTATTAAACCTGCGATAGTTATAGCTAGGTTCTATTAATTGTTAAACTTATGACTTTTAAAACTTTATTTTGCCCGCCTTCTTAGCGTGCCTTCGTGCTGTAGTGGTCAGCACACTCGGAGCGCAGTCGAGAGGTCCATGGTTCAAATCCCGGCGAAGATATTGCTGATTTTTCATCTCTGCTGCCTTCAAAATAACCTAATATCTCTAGAGTGGCGACCGAACTAAAATGTGCTGGATTATGATTTTCCACCCCTAAAAGATTGGACCCCTAAAACCCCAGTCGCCCTTTTAAAGAGGGAGTATATAAGGTATTTCTCTCCCGCCTTTTAAGCATGCCTTCGTGGTGCAGTGGTCAGCACACTCGGCGCGTATTCGAGAGGTCCGTGGTTCGAGTTAAGGCGAGGGCACTGCTAATTTTTCATCTCTCCTACTTTCAGAATAACCTAATGTCTTTACAACTTCAAACACGGCTTTCTTCCATTTGATTCACGTCATATGTATCAGCTCACATCAAAAGGGTATGCAAATTAAGAACAACTGAGAAGAGTTAAAAAGCTAGTTAACTACATTAACTATTTTGCTACGTCAACTGCAACTCACGCCATGTCAAGTGAAAGACTGCTGTGCTGACTGTGAAATTTAGCCTCAGTCCTTTTGGAAAGGAGCAACATTTGCCGGAGGCTGCTGTAATTTCTGATTGGTGCTTCAGGTTGGTATGCCTTTATTCTAAGTAGTCGAGAGAAGAAACAGGTAGTCCTGTTTCTGATAGAGAAGAACTGCATGAAAACCTCTGAGTAGGCATAATTTAAGAGTAATTAAGTAGCAGTAAACCTACATTACTCTAGTCAGCAATCTCATTATTTTTATCTAAACTATACAATGGGTAAACCAAAAAAATTCATTTTAAATATCTCTGAAAAAAATAGACCATAATTTTTGACTCATGACAAATACGACTCAAGAGATATTACAAACAGGTTCAAGACAATTACATCTTTCATCATTATTAGCTTTGCGTAATAAAGGCAAACATGATATTATATTACTACCATATAATCCATTAAAAAGTTCGAATATTACACAAGTATATGGATTTTGAGTATTCTTTCATACCTGCTGCTACTTCCAAGCTAAGCAAACCGCATTTATATTTTAAATTCAATAACAAGCATTTCACATAATTCGTATTAACACATGAGCACATCCGGAAAAGGACGAAGCATATTCTTTACGCATCAAATATCCAAATCCAAAGCCTATTAAAATCACACTGCCCAAAGCGACGTCAAGGGATTGCATTTATAGCTATAACTGAAATTAACGCCGTTATCGACGCTTTTCACATTTTAATAACTTGCGCTGGTTTATTAGAGCCTGATCTAAGAGTAATGAGAAAGAGATGCATTACAATTGCATCTTATACGTTCCTCATCGTAACAAAATCACAAGGAATGCGATAAATCCGAGCGAAATTAACACAGATCATGATGATACTGCAATGGAAAGTATCACTGGCTTTGTCTTAAGTTTTGCATTCTTTATTACGTAGCTCGGAATTCGCTAGAATTCATATTTAGCTATCCGTGAAATGTACCAAAATTTTGCTGAGGGATATGTCGCTCATAATCTATGAATACAGCTGGATTGCTTTTACGATAGTACGTCCGAAGAAATTCTATAGTATGAAGTGATAATATATGCTAATTGAAAAATCCACGAAATTTTAGTTGTAACACAGACACTCATTTTTGCGGAATTTCTCATTCCTGAAGAATGCAGAAGTAGACACATTTCTGTAGAATTTTTATGCGCGTATTTCTCATTTCTGCACGCATAATTGTAAATTTCTGGTAACATTTTAATGGACTGCATTTTGTAAGTAAGGCAAAAGCACATTTAATTAGGCTACACCGAATTTAGTAAATGGAAGTTCCATTTCACTTGAACTTCTGAAAGCCCCCTTCGTTTCGATCAGTGAGGGGTATGTTTATTGTTCTCTTAAAAATTATTTAATGATTCAGAGATCTTCAGATGCAGAGCCTCTTGCGATTGCGAGACCAATGACTCACAGACGCATAGCTGTGAGAACACAGAATTCTCACAGTGAACACTGTGCCATCATCGATTCTTATATCGTTATCGAGCGCTGCCACGTGCGTCGAAGTGTATAAAAACTGGAAGGACTGGTTTGTCTTCCTCTCCCTGCACCGTGACCTGAAAATGGATTCCGTCGAAACGTATCTGCATAATGCAAATAACAAATTCTTTAACAAGGCTCAAGAATGTAACCACATGACTGATCTTAATGCTTTGGATTATGTTATTCTTGAAGAAGATGCTTCGTTAAGACCACTCGCGGCCCACTTCGCCAGGGACTTAAATTTCCCCACGTAAAATCTTCATGAAGGGTAGTATTTATGTAATAACGTAAGAATATGTTTAATTATTATGAAGTGTTTTAATTCAGATGTCATGATTGAAATTGTTGGATTTTGTCTGTGTCTTCTTTGATGATACAACACAAACATATCATACAGATCCTCACGGCTCCTGCTTTGCGAATTTCTTGATGCGCGCGCCATTCAAAGGCCTTGCGACGCATGGTCGCCCCCTGTAATCACCTTTGACCTCTCTAAATTTGTCAAGAAATTGCAACGTCATGTGCCCTTCGGGCTTATTATCAAGAGCCGGACAAGTTGCGCAGCCGCGCGACATTTCGGCAATAGCCGCACAGACTAGACTAGACTTGTCTTCCTCTTTCCCTTTTTCTGCCTGACGTCGTGTTAACGAGTGTGTGGGCCTTCGGGCCACACACACTCAGCAGTCGCCATCGTTCCTGCATATTTTGCACGTGGAATGTCGTCGTATTTTGCATAGAAAGAAGCAGAATTAAGAGATCTAGTATCTAGAGGAAAATGCGTGTTTGGAGACTCACTACGTCCTGCTGCCGTGAATAAAATAAAAAAACAGCTCCAGCAGATGTTCAATAGGTGTTCGACTCCAAGATGTGCTTGACCAGCGATGTGTCACCACGTGATGATAAATGTGTTAGAAAAATGTGAATGTGAAAAAAGAACAGCTTACACATGTGTAATAAAGACCCCGCGACAATACGAAAATGAATATGAGAAAATTTCGACCGCAGATATATTCGATGAGACAGGATTGCACGAATAGTCAGGTTTCGGCACTCACCGAACATTCCATTTTTATTTATCACATTGTGTATATCTAAGTCACGATATTTTAATATTTTATACGTGTGTGTGATAAATGTTCCTTATTTAATCCAGAAAATGTGTTTGATAAAATAAATGTGAGATTGGAAAAAGAGAGTTATCGACTCATGCATGCCTTATTGGGTAAGTCATTTTATTCTTATTAGTAAAGATCATGCAATGTATTAACCACTAAACTTTAGTTTAACTATTTACGCGGAATTAATTTGTATTTGATACTCTTAGTGTCGTTACTTTTAGGCGGTCACGCCAGCAACACCACATTAATGGTGCCGTAATACAACAATAGCTATGACCTTAGATCCATTCACGTTGATCCCATGGTATGTTTCACCTCTTGGCCCATGACAACACCTTAACAAGCGGGATTTTAAATCATTACATATCATGAGCCCCAGTCTATAAAAAAACTACAGTAATAAACTTCCAAGAACAGATATGATGGCCTGGACAAGACTACTAAGCACTTGGAATCCTAACTTTTGTAATTAAGTTTTTTATTATAATACCAACACACATACCTTCAGTGTAATACTGCCTTCTACTGCAGCAATAAAGAGTTTATATTTGCAAAGGATTTCATGAACTTTATAAATGGTAATTGAACATTACTGGAAATTTTGGTTTGATGTTTTTGACCGTATTTCTGCTTTAATCTGTGTTTTAATCTTTTAACTGTATTTTTGTTTGTCTGTGTTAGGTGTGCTGCGTTAACCATGAGACCGATTATTATTGGCCAGGAGGGTTGCAGCACATTCGTATATTACATTACATTACCTTCAGTGTAATATTAGTTTTAAAGAAGAAGAAGAAGAAAATATTTTAGAAGGTAACAAAGCTTAGATTTATGACATTTCGGTTACATCTGTTAATTAAAAAGAGGCTTGTTATGTTAATCATGCAATTTTTGAGAATCAGTCTTTATAATTATCAACGGCTGACGTTAATTGCGAATAAATTTTCCATGCAGTGCTTTGAGCTTTTCTTGTTATCCAGTTACCTTAGGCAAAATTTAAAATTTCCCAATCAATTGAAAATTCATCTATAAACAGATTTCTTTTGCTATTCAAAAGAAAAAGAATGGTACAAAATCTTTCGCAAATCGAAAAAGCAAAATGTGAATATGTAATTATTATTAAAATATTACAGATGTTTCATGAGAAACGAAAGTAATCCACGAAATCATTTCAAATAACATATGTAACGTAAATAAAAGTAATATGAATTAAAAGTAGAAATGTTACGATACGATAAACACATAGCTATAATAATAATAACTACGTTACGTGGTCCGCCTTCAAACACTACACGTGCTTACTCCTGTACCTCCATATTAGGCGAGAGGTGGGTTTGCATCAGCAGCTCCTCGGAAAGAAGTTTTGAAAGTCCCACTTGTCAAACAGCTCAGCGATCCCACTCCAAGGGTGGTGGACTTCAAAAATTTGAACCCTCTCTAACACACACGACGTTACACCGGCTTCTCGGAGTCAACACTCTCGGGGTATGAAGATCACAAACGGTGTGGGACTTGCCGAAACGTTTCTGACTATCGTGCTACGTACTCGGATGGCAAACGCCACTACACTCCGGGAAGCATAAGCTGCCCTATTAGGCACTAGAAACGTGTATTTTGTGCCCCTAATTCTGGGACTGTCAGAGTATAATATTAAGCCAGTATATTCGACTCAGGGATGTGTAGTTAATATAAAGAAGAATTAACGACCTTTTTGGGAAGGACTTATTGATCATTAAACTTCAAAAAAGCAAAAGCGAATGCAGAAACCCATCATGTATTTAATCATCTCATCACCGAAAATTATAGAAGTAGATTGATTCTGGGCATACGAGTAGAGGGAAAAGACATAGACACCCATATATACAGCCAAGAATTCGTGGAAGTATCGAACCCACACCTTTGCTTTCACACCAGCAGGTAGCCTTCACCAACTACTACATCTCCTTGGACAAACATATTAATGAATATACGATTTAGTTTCACTTAACCAGAAGACAATAAGTTTACTGAAATGATAAGAAAATGGTAGTGCGGAACGACTCATGGTAGATTCCATTGATTCGTTGGAGCCTGGGCTGATTGTAAGCCTAGGAAAGTGAAGCTCAAAATACAACGCTGATGGAACGGGACAGCTTTTCCGTCCTAATGCGGCCTAATAAGCGCCTATCGGAATTAAGTGCCGCCCCACCCTTGATCAATCCACAATGTTGCGACCCCACAGAGCAAGGGCAGACAAGGCATTACCAGTACGGTCCTTGCCGAGCCTTACTCTGTTCCGAGAGCCCTCAGGCCTTCTGTGAAGTCTGTTATTATACCCCCGTGGTTGAGACTGCCTAGGTACAAATCCTAACCAGTACTTCCCAGGCGTTCGCCGGAGTCAACCCCCAGGGAGGGGAAGCTCAAGATACAGAGAAAAAAAAAATAATTTTTCAAAACTTTATATCTGTCTGAATTTACCAAATGATCGGGTTGCTAATATCTATATTTTTTATGTTTGCCTGCCTCACTTTTAAACACTCAGATCCCATTCTATAAAACTATTCACATTATTCGTATCTTCGTTTTGAGTTACGGCTAATATGGAAGTCTCTAAATAAGACAAAACTGTGTTGACCTTTCTTATTAATACAATGCCTGACACTATATTCAAGGAAATGGTAAAGAGCACACTTAAATATCCAGAACTTCTTGGAGATTCTGACCCGGGACTAAGGCTATGGCAACCCGCTCTCTTACCACAATACCAAACGGGTTGACTTTTACGAAAGGAATGACTAATTCCTTTACCTGTATCAGTGTTCTTGTAAAATAATTTATATTATTTGTTATACCAAGATTATTAACATGCAATAACTGTTATATCATCTATATCATTGTCATCAAACATTTATTGCGTTTGTAGAGTCATTAGGTTATTTTTGAAGCAGGAGACGTGAACAATGAGCAATGACCTCTCCAGGACTCGAATCTGCACCTCTCGAATACGCGTCGAGTGTGATAGCCGTCACACCACGAAGGCATGCAGGAAGGAGGAAGAAAATACTTGCTACATTATTTACATCAGTGATATAAAACATTTATTTCATTTGCTATATAATCTAAATTATGATCAAACATTTGCTACACCATTTACATCATTTATCACATCATCTCCATCTTATGTCATCAAACATTTGTCACATCATCTCCATCATAGTAAAAAAAAAAAGTATTACATTTGCACATCATCTACATCATTGGGTCACCCAAACTTTGTTACATCATCTAAATTATATGAAGGAAACCATTGGATGATCATAAGGTGACATATATATGAATACGGATTTGCAAATAGCTTTTAAAATTTAATTTTCGACACTCTATTTAATACGTTAAATTTCATTTTTACAAAAAAGTAACTAGAATATTTATTTCACAAAAACAACTTTTGCTTTTGTTCTATATAAAAGTTAAAAAATGCAGAAAGTTCTTCTGTACTTTTCACATCTTCTTTTGTATTTTTCACATCTTCTTCTGTATTATTCACATCACGCTGAGAATTACAGCTTTTGCAATAGGCTCAATCAATAGAGAAACTTAATTACGAACATCAACAGAATTTCATCGTAGTTCAGTGGCTGCTACAGGTACCCACATTTTTAGGCTTCAAAAACCATATTTTTCCACTGAAAAAAGTTTTTAACTCGGTGCATTAAACAATGGTTTTCATTATATAATTAGCGAGTTCAAGAAATGAAAAATTTCTAAGCTTTTCTAAAAACTTCAACAATATAAGAAGTAGATTTCAAATGCAAATAGTTAATTTCATTTAAATGGAAAGTTGAGAAGATATATTATTTCAAGTCCAAACTAATAACGAACTATAATTAATGTGTATAAAATAAACACATTAAAGACATTATTCAACAGAAAACCCGAAAAAAGAGATGAAATCAAAACTGAAATTTTAAATTAAAATCTCTCTTTCTCTCTTTTTACTTCCTTGTGCGAAGTAAAAAGGAAGTATTGTAATCGCGAAAAGTTTCAGGCAGCATATTTCAACGAAAATATCCATTTTGACCGCTATCGAATGCAATTTAACGATGTTTTTGCGTGATATCTGTACGTAAGGACAGAATAAAAGACTCTTTTCCTTAAAAAAATTATAAAACTGCTTTAAAATTAATTCTGAAGAGAATTTTTCGTGGCGTCTGTACGAACGTATCTCGCATAACTCAAAAACGAGTAGCCTCAGAACGTTGAAATTTTGTATATAGGACTGCTATAACATGTAAATGTGCACCTCGTATTTTGCTTGCAATCGGCCGCACCAAACGTATATAAATATATTTATATATATATCCACTCTGTTACCCGGCTCAGTGATCTCAGTTTCTTTACTCTTATATGTTTGTAAATTGTACATTTTTTGCTTTAAAAATGATTGAATTATGTTCTTTTTATCTTCCGGTTAAGGATTTTATGTCTTTAGTAAATCTGTGTGCAATATTTTTAGAATTATCAGCAATTTTAAAGTTGTTTAATTGCCGCTAAGCCTTTTTTTTAATGGCGGCCATTGATGTTTACATTTGAAACAGGAGACTAGTGGATTTGTTGCCAATCTAGAGAAACTTAGCTTCGCAACAACAAAGATAACGCATTCATTTATTATTGCCAATTAAATCATGCTTAGTTCTTTCTGGAATTTTTTCGAGGAAATAAGTGTTTCAGATTTATTTCGTAATTTTTAATATAGATATTCTGAGTTTTTATGTATTTTCGCCTTCTCGCGAAGTGAGAACTGAATTAATTAAATGAGAAATACTCAAGCGTCTGTGAAAAACTGTTTCTTTTTTGTTTTGTTTGCTTAATTTCTTTTATACATCATTCTAGCTTTATTATAGTATTTGAATAGAACATGTGGCAACGATTAGATAATTCTATTCTTTAAATGATATAAATTTTGTGAATTATGAGTTATAATATGAACGAAATATACACGTTAACTGTTATATAATTATTGGATTTTATAACAGCTAACTTAGTTTCCGTTATATAATTATTATATAAGTTAACTGTTATATAATTAATTATACTGTTAAGTGAATCTAGCGCCAGAATGTCGCTATGGTAAACAAATACTAGAGTGAATTTTAAAGAATTCATTTATTTCATTGTGGTTTATGCGCTGTCGGCGAAGTAGATTTAATTCAATCCAATAAGTTTAAATGAAAGAAAGAAAAAATGCGTATAATTTAATATTCCAATACAAGGAAGTCATGTGGTGTACACATCAGATTTTTTTTCTTAAACAAAATACCATAAAACTTCTACAACACACATAGTTCGAACTGAACTCACTATGTGTCCTTCTTCTAGATAGTAGCTTCTTCAGTTGATGAATCAATACATGTGTTTTATTATATTTCATCTATTTAAAAAAGTTACTTTCGCAAAAATGTAAAAGTTAAAACCTGCACGTTTCAGAAAGCACGCAAAATCGACGAAGAGCACGTTTCACATTTATAGCGAAAAGCAGTTCTGTCATAAAGGGCTATTACATTGACGTTTTATTTGCGCTGAAATCTGTTTTCAGAACCGAAATATTTTGCTTTATTAGATTCAGATAGCAGCAAGATTCAAATGCTTGTTTTTGAGATAAATATGAAAATTCAATAAAGTAAAATCACAATGATCTTTGCTTTAAAATCGTCTGAGGGGCGAAGGATTTGAGATCCTTCATGAAAACCGGTATTTAAACAGCATTTATTAATTGAGTTTGTATAATTACTTATTTTAGTCTGTATTTTCATAAACTTACATTTATTAAAATGATATTTACATTATTAAAAAAAACAAGAAAGCAAAATATATTAAATTATAAGCTAATATATGCCAAGTAGCAAAACTTCTGATAACCGGATAAAACCGGTCATAACGCTCAGAGGGATAAAACCAAGCTAAATAAGCGAAGAAAATTAACTTCCAGATAGATCTGTGTAGCTACGCAGTAGATGAGCAGCAGGTAGACTGTGAGCTCAAGCGAGACGGTAAGACTCCTAAACAAATCATTTTGGGCGATCTTTAAAATCTAAACGCTTTCCAATTTATTTTCTTTCCTTTTCATTTATTCTGCCATAACATGTTCGTTTGTGTGTTTCTCCTTTTTTGATGTTTCTCTTGCTTTTTCTTCGGTGCTTAACAACTTTACCTCTCAAATTTCCACAAACTTATAAGGTATTTTCTCCCTCATTTTCGCGTGCCTTTGTGGTGTAATTGAAAACACACTCGTCGCGTATCCGAGAGATTCAGAGTTCGAGGTCCCGACGGGGACACTGCACATTTTTCACGTCTCCTGCTTCAAAATAAATAAATAAATAAATAAAGAGCAGATGATGGCGCCCGAACTGAAAGTTGGTGGACAATAATTCGTCACAATCAGGATATCACGAGTAGGTCCTCTAATCCCCTGTCGCCCTTTATAAGGGAAAGCATATAAGATATTTCTACCCTCCTTTTTGCATGCCTTTGCTGTGTAATTGGAAACATACTCGACGTCCACGGTCGACGAGAGGTCCACGGTTCGAGTCCCGGCGGGGGTGTTGCACATTTTTCACGTCTTCTACTTCAAAATAACCTAATAACTCTGTTACCGTGAAAAACTGAAATTGGAGAATATCGACTTTCACCGGAGAATGTCTAAGAGGAGGGATGCCTTCGTGGAGGACTTTCTAAGGGAAACTGGCTCGTATACACGTTACACATGGGGAACATTCACCGAATACGTCGGTGAAAGATCGAATATTTCTTTACATTCTTGTACATTCGGACCCTCACCGGTGTAAGTCGACAATCGTAGATATGCTCTGGTGTAGGTCGAAAAGAGAGGAGTATATGTACACGCTGCCATTCCAAAAGGATGTGTTTCACAAATAAATGCAGTTGTAAAAGCAAGGGCCTCTTGTGAAATTCAAAGTGTCATAATAGTTTAAGTTGTTGCAATAAATAAGATTTGAATCACATAATTTGGTAAGTTTATAACTTCTGTTATTTTCCTTTCTCATTTTGAATGTACTGTGTGTTTTAAGTTCTTATATTCTTAAGTTCTTATTCTGAGTCTCAAGTGCGTTTTCTCGCGAATGAATTACGGAGAAGGAAATATAATATATGTTCAACATTCACCATTAGTACATGGTGAATGTCGACATTGATCGGTGTAAGTCAGAAATGAGACTATTTGGAAAATATTTCGGACATACACCAAGCGACTATGTGAATGTTGACATTCACCGGTGAAAGTCGACATTCTCCAGATTTCGGTATTTTACATTAACAACTCTACAATTAGAAACGCCTTCAAGTATTAAGTGCATTACTCTGGATACTCATGCTTAAACATACAATTTTGCACTTTTGCAAAGTTTAATTTTGAAAATTCTTGATAATTAATTTAATTAGTTTAACAGCTTTCATAAAATATTATACTTTATTTATTTCATACTAGAAATTGATGGCTGTATTCAAATTAGCTATCAGTGGCGAAGCAGTGTATCGTGTTAGATACATTTCAATTATTATCACGAATATAATCATAACTGAAAATTAACATTCAAACGAATGTTCTAATAAATGTTATATATTTCCTGTATCAGCATCCATTTTAGGGAATGAAAAATGAAGCATTTTTTACTTTATTTACCAAGTTAATATACTTGGTATTTACGAGCAATTATGTGCCGACTCCCGGGAATTCGTCATTAAAAGAGTACAGAATAAAAAGACCATTAACAGATTTCCGGTCGATAAACGGTGCCAAAAAAGCTAATTAATTGACTTCCGGTAAGCGTAGTGCTAAGGAAGAATATAGTTTTTGTAACAGCTTTTAATGGCAACTATTTTAAATATTATGTACGCAGAAGATCACTAAAAGTCTCTTTGTGTCCTAAGGAGTTCATTATAAATAGCGCACAATTTTAAATTGTTAAATATTTAACAATAATTTTGTTGTTCATTGTAATAGATTAGATATGTTTTGTAATTAAAATAAAATTTTGGAAATCCAGAGAATTAATTAATAATTAGATATATTATATGGTAATCTAAAATGGTTTTATGAATGGTACTCAAAAAAATGTTAATATTTTATTTATTTGTAATTCGAAATTCGTGTCACAAAACCTCAAGATGTTTGTTCCGACGTGTTAAGGTGTGTGTATTTAATTATGGCAAAGCACACTAGGGCTATCTGCCTAACAGGAGGGATGCCTTCGTGGAGGACTTTCTAAGGGAAGCTGGCTCGTATACACGTTACACATGGGGAAAACCACGAAAACGTCCATGCAGCCAGCCCATACGCGGGATTCGAACCTCGGACCGAACTACCAGTGTTCAGCGACTTTACCGCTCGGCCGCTGGTGGGCCCTCCGACGTGTTAAGGAATTTGAACAGCAGCAACCATCTTTAGAGAAATATTTCTAATATTTCTGGGAAATTACGCTCATTTTCTTACATTCCGCTACCATGCATTTATCATGGGTTTGGGTAAAGCGTAATTGTACGGAACAACGTGCGAATTCATAGGATTTGGCGAAGGTTGCTGCTTCGTAAAATATAAGATTTTAATTTGTCTTTAACATAGTTTCGCAAATAACCACTTCTCAGATTGATGCCAGTCAACAAAGTATAACGTCTTTAATTTATCTGTAATTGTTTATTCGCTTAACAATTGTGATTAAAGTGATTTACAAACCCTAAATCCATTTCTTAATAATTTAAATCTAAATTATATTTTATAATAATACTATATCCAGTATTAAAATATTTATAAATACTCAATTCTAAATACTTATTATATTTATAAAAAACTCAATCAATAATTTTATGAACACTTGCAGTACTACTTCAATCAATAAATATTTCTCAAGCCATATATTATGAATAGCCATAAAATACTCAATCAATAATTTTATGAACACTTGCAGTACTACTTCAATCAATAAATATTTCTCAAGCCATATATTATGAATAGCCATAAAATACTCAATCAATAATTTTATGAACACTTGCAGTACTACTTCAATCAATAAATATTTCTCAAGCCATATATTATGAATAGCCATAAAATACTCAATCAATAATTTTATGAACACTTGCAGTACTACTTCAATCAATAAATATTTCTCAAGCCATATATTATAAATAGCCATAAAATACTCAATCAATAATTTTATGAACACTTGTAGTACTACTTCAATCAATAAATATTTCTCAAGCCATATATTATGAATAGCCATAAAATACTCAATCAATAATTTTATGAACACTTGTAGTACTACTTCAATCAATAAATATTTCTCAAGCCATATATTATGAATAGCCATAAAATACTCAATCAATAATTTTATGAACACTTGCAGTACTACTTCAATCAATAAATATTTCTCAAGCCATATATTATGAATAGCCATAAAATACTCAATCAATAATTTTATGAACACTTGCAGTACTACTTCAATCAATAAATATTTCTCAAGCCATATATTATGAATAGCCATAAAAAACTCAATCAATAATTTTATGAACACTAGCAGTACTACTTCAATCGATAAATATTTCTCAAGCCATATATTACAGAGCCATTTGGCTTGTTTTTTGGATTTGTCTATTGCCATAAGCATCATCAAATATACAGTATCTATCTCTATTTTTTCCCCAAGGCAAATTCAAAAATTTAAAAGATAAATAGCAGTTCCTCAGCTACATTAAGAATTGAAATTCCCGAGTTTACCCTTGTTACTTGTAGTTTACCCGAGTTTACCCCTTGTTATCATTATCCTCCCACATACAACTCGAAATTTCGGTTTGAAAAATGCAATGCGTAGGTCGGCAACAAGGTAAATTGAATGGGAGCTCTATTCCAGGGAGAAATTTGCGCTTCGATTGTGGCGAAAAAAACATGTTCAGCCTGGTTGATGGCTCTCGAGACTAAATGTCATTGCAAATATCACAAAGCCTAGTTTCAATTAATATTCATATCAATGTACTGTAATAAATACCAAAGGAACCTCTTTGAAAGCATAATTCTCGTTTAGTTATTCAAAGTATTATAATAAATACCAAGGGAATTACTTTAAAAGCATATTGTCGATAAAGTTAAATTAGTGACTGTTTCCAGAGAACGGCTTATTTCTTTTCATTTTGCAACACCAGAATTAAGACACAGATATTTATGACGTTTAAAAAAGTAAAATCAATAAGTTAGGTGGTTATTTTAAAATTAATTTATTCTGCTAAACTGTTATAAACAAGAATAAAATTTTATAGCGAGGTATATGACGTAAACTTTAAAAACACTGCTTATTAATTACATTAATGAAACAAACGCTATACATTTATTAATAGTTATATTATTGTTTTCGTTTTGCTCTTCATTATAAGCCAGTAATTTTCAAAACCCTGCTCCATTTTGCTAGAGCGCGTTAAGAAAAATAGAAATATGAATTTTAAAACAGCGTATTGCCAATACAAACTATGCCGAATATAATTTTATTACGCATTTTGCATAACGTAGCATGAAGAGAGAGTGAAGCTCTGCCAGTAACATAAGATTACAGGGCAAGCCAAGTTAACATTGAGGTAAATTGCTGTCTCTCTAAAACGGCGATATATCGCCAAGCTGGCCCAGGTTTTGGCGGCTATTTTTTATTTTTCCCTAATTTTTCCCCTAAATCGCCAAAAGTCACTACACCTGGTGACCATTTCGTAACATTTGGGTCCGGTCTCTGTATAACTGTAATTGGTACTGTAATTGAGTGACTATAATTGTACCTATATGTAACTATAACTATATCCGACCTTCGTATGCAACTGTAACCGTATATGCCTTCCAGTAATTGCGACCAATGGAAGGTACTAGAAATATCTCGGAGATCATTATAAAATATTCCCGGTTTTTCAATTCAAGACTAGACTTCGGAGTAACGTTCAGTAGACTGAAGTGGGAACTACTGTTTGTACTCTCATGTATTGAGAAGATCCGTACCAGTACTAAAGTTGCAGAACTATGAAATGTAATTTGGCAAAATAAATTCTATCAAGGTATCATCGGTTTAGGTTAAAATAAGTAGCTACTGACAGAGGCTTTACACCCAACCATTATTAACCAAGCAGTTAAAAAAGTGTCATTTCAACGCACCAAAAGGCACACTCTTGTTTTAGGAGTTTTTAAGAATTCTGTTGTCATTCCTCTCCTTCCACCAATTAGCTATAAAATTGCATGTATTTTACATAAATTTATTTTTCGGGTCGTTTATTCTCCTATCAATAAAATTCCGAATTCCATACTTAAGGACCCCATTCCGGATATGATTTCTTAGGGTATTTACAGAATTCCTTGCCAGTGTAGTTTAATTTACATTAACTAAGAGAGCCTTAAAATTTCGCGTTATAGAACATGAGGCATATGTTAGGAAAAGGAAATACAAAAGTACTCTGTTGACCAGCATTGTTGGTCCGAAAATCACACTTTCCATTTTTCTGCAGCCAAAATTATTCAAAAAATAGCTTCGATTGGTGAATTTTTCTAGAGGCGTTTCACATTAAACAAAAATCTTTCTGTTCTAGTTAACGACCTTAACTCCAATCCATCTTTCTTTACCTTCAGCCTTTACGGAAACTATACTTTAGTTTTCTTGTTCTATCAATAGATGGCACCGGTAGCTTAACTGCTGTGCAGCCATTCTTATCTTATCTTGTTCATTTGCACTTTGGCAGCTGAGGTTGATGGTTAGGTAAAACAATCGAAACTAGTCCTGTGAAAATTTGCAAATATAAGGTTGGTTTTTGTTATTTGACTTCTAGATTAATGTCATCAGTCCTTTGTGCATTCAATCTATTACGAATCCGTGCGCACACAACAATGTATAGCGAGCAAAAATCACAGCTGTAATTAGTAATGTAATCACAGCTGAAATTAGTAATGTGGGAGACAGTTATTTTCCTGTATAACAAGGCGTAACACTTCGCAGAATTGGCAAAGCACTTAAGAGTTATAATGTGCGGGGCACTTTTAGTTGGCAATCTGCCAAAGAAAATTACTACCAGTGAAAGCCAATCTGGCAGTATAATGTAACGTAAAGGGGATACAGTTTGACGTGGTTTGGTTTGTTTAATTACGGCAAAGCATTAGAGGACTATCTGCTCAAGAAGAGGGATGCTTTCTTGAAGGGTTTCTAAGTGAAACTTACTCGTATACAGGTTACCCATTAGGAACATCATGAAAACGTCCATGCAGCCAGCCCATTTGGGATCCGGACGATCCCTGACCGAACTAACAGTGCCCAGTGACTTCACCGCTCGGCTACCGTAGGCCTAAAAGGGGATATATAGAAAGACAACGTTTTCTAATGGCAAAACAAGCTTTCAGGTACATGTCTATGTACTTTTGTTTTCTATTTCATTTCTGTTAGCGGTCGAAAGAGGTTCAGTTGTATACAAAATATGCGAAAATGTACAAAATTTTTTTAGGGCTGGAGTAAATCCTTTTGCATTTAACTTTGATGTATTTCATTCCACAAAATAGACATAACCTTTTTATAAGTTTAGGCATCTGGCCAGTTAAGCTATTTGAATAAAGCAGAGCATATAAGAGCTATTTGCGTAAGGAGAGGGATGCCTCTGTGGAGGAATTTCTAACGGAAACTGGCTTAATTCTCGTTAGACATTAGAAAACCCATCCACGCAACCGACCAGTTCGCTTGGGACGGATACCGGATCCGGGGTCTTAAACACTCGGCAACCGGTAGGACTATAATTTTGGAGGGGTGAAGCAAATCTGAAAAAAAAATTATTTTCCAAAACATTTTGGCATACATTGTATTGACATATTGTATTATGATGTATATTAATTAGTACAAATATAAAAATAATTTAAATTAAAATTAATCCAGCAAGTTTATCGAAATAAAAAAATAATAGGAAAAGAATCTGTTATTGCGAATTTATTCGATAATCATAGAAAAGTTCGGCGTTTGCGAAATATTCGCGAACAATCTTCGCGGAAATTCAAGCCGTAGTAAAATTATTACCTAATTACACCTTATTTAAGATTGAATTTGTTCGTATATTTTAAATTAGTATTTCAGGTCCAAAGTTTCTTACATCAGTTCTCTTCGCTTTCAAGTTGAACCTTGAATATTATTTAGTTGCATTGGGGTTAGTTTTTAGAACAAGAAGCGGAAAATTTTATTCTTAATTTATTCCATTACCTTCCTTTTCACTGTTTGATGCCGCTTTAGATTCTCATTTTTACTTAAATTATCATAAACAAAATTTTCCAGAATTTTAGCGGTTGATTTATGGTTCTGATGAAGAAACTATGAATCAATTAACTTCCGTTTTGATAATTTATTGATGCCAATTTGTAATAGGAAAAAATTTAGCATCTAGAATTTGTGTAACGTGGAAAAAAAATGAAATAAAAGACAAAAAAAATTTCTGAAAAGTTTTAGATTTTAACGGTAACCCAAAAAGGTTTCTTAAGGTTTTTACCGTCTCGCTGACCTCTCAGTCTACTAGTCTCCTGTTACACTCACTCCTACCAACCCCATTTCTTTTTTTTTTTTTTTTTTTGTCTTTTCAGTATTATTAAGCATCATTTTCTTCGCACTTACGCCATATACAATTCAACAGCAAACTCACAAAAATTTAAAAAACAGCATAGGAGTATACATTTAGAATTCCCGATGCAGCATTTAGTGTTGGTATAAATTTTTTTCAATCTTTTCTCAGTTCAACATATCAACGTTCAGCTTTCTTACTAAGATGGGTCTACAAATCTTTTTTTGTTGTCTTTTTATTATTAACGTTTCGTGTGTTTACTTCATTTATTAAATATCTCGTTCTTGGCGCGTACAATACATAAAATTCGATTCAACAAAACAACAACAGCAATAAATAAATAAACAAGTAAAAATAATAATAAAATAAATAAAAAAAAATAAAAAAAATCACAAAATATTTTAAAACAGCATATCTTTAGAATTTCTGATAGACAGACTCGCGGGTTGGAGACAGAAATTTTCTTTTTCTTACAGTGTTGCCACTGCTTGTTTTGAAATTGTTGAGTTTGTTGAGTAAACATTTGTTAACGTTTTACAAAATATGAAATATATAATAAAAAAAATTACAAAAATCGAGCTTCCATGTGCCGATGTTCGGGTGGAGGACGACGTTATTCAAAATTTGATGGCTCTGTGTACCGGTGTTTTTTCGCAAGGCGAGAAAGATGCATATATTCATGCAAATTCTTTATTCACTTTTCCTTAAATATAATACAGAGCGATAGTATTTGGTTGCAACAATTTGAAAAGTGATACGTCTTTTATAATGATTCAGCGCAAAATGCTTTTTTCAGAATAATATCCTAACGTTCTTTTAAAGCTAAAATAATTGCAATGTTCGATTAGCAGATCTGACTGTAATTCTCGCATTCCCTATTGCTATTACGAAAATTAAATCTCTAACAATGCACCAATGCAAAAAATATAGAACTTTTGAACATGTTCTACAAAATGGCAGGAAAGAAGCATCTATCACCACCTATCAATCGGAAAATGAACAAGAAACAGCTGATCTTTAAACGCTAAAAGTAATCAAGACAGAAACTTTAGATCATGAACCGAGAGGAAGATTTTAAACGGATGTGGAAAGTACTTAGAAAGTTCAGTTTACTAGCTAGAAATTTTTGGGGGCATAAATTTGCAAAAAAGAGCTGAAAAATATGACTCTGAGACCAAGAGTGTTGCGCAATGAATAATCTATGAATTTATGTTTTTTCTATGCATAAATTTCACGTTCTGATTTCCTTACTAGCAGTTAAAGAAGGTGTTGGTTAGATGATGAAGGTGCTCGTTAGTATTACAAGACCTTCGAAACACGTAAAAATTGTCCATTTCACTCAGGGTACGGGTTTGTAGTTTTCGCCCTTTTTCGAATTAACTTCATTCGTTCTGTCTATTTGTAGAAGTTATTCCTTTTTGTTTCTGTTATTGGTTACTGTATTTCACATATATTCTTTTATTAATTTTATATACGCTGTATTTTATATTTTTGGTAATGTTTAATGCAATTCGCTATATATGTAACTCTGTTTACAAGATTTACACTTCAATGCAAATGGGTAATTTCTTATCGAATCTTAAACTGTCGCCTCATTCATTACTCAAATTCGGATTCTTTTCAACATTATTACCAAAATCTTCCTTTTTCAGTTCGTTTTCATTTGTAGCCGTGAACGACATTTAGCTAAAGAATAAATTAGTTAAACGCATTTACTTGGTAGTCCAGACATGTAATATTCTAGACAGGTTTTTCCAATTTATTTAGAAATCTTTTTCAGCCTTGGAGATACTTACTGCTTTCGAATACGGAAGCAGCTAAGACATTGCGACTAAGAAAGTTTGATAAAAAAAAAAAAAAAAAAAAAAAAAGATACGAACGAGTGGAGAATATAAAAATAAATAAATAAATAAATTCCGAGAAAATGCGATGCATGCATATATCCGGGCAATGATTGGGTGCCCAATAAATAAATAAAATTTTTTCGTCATTCTGATGATGTGAAAATGAAACATATCTGCATCGTCAACTTCATGGAATCCCTTTACAAAAATCTAAATTTCCAGGAATCTAGGGTTAACATATTTTATATCCCATTGAAGTAGGGTTGCAAGAAAGAACATTTTATCTTTCTTGGTTGCAAGATTTTAAGATAAGAAATTTCACTTCCTCAACTGATTTGGGTACGTCTTACATGAGTCTTCCATTATATTTCGCTTATTTTTTAATTCCGATGGCATTAATGAAATTTAAAAACATTGAAGAATTTTCATACTAAAGAGGAAGAGGGCTAAAATGTGACCTGCAAGCGATTTTGTCCTACATGAAAAATAAAAGTCCGCTGAGCAAAGTATTTTTATAAATATAAAAAACTGGCTTAAAAATTTAATTTTGAAATCCAAAGTAATTAGCTTAATAACCTAGCCAGAACACTGAAAATTATGCAAAATACAAAACAGTCATATTCACAGAAGTTATAAAATCTGATGGGGACACCACATGACCTCCTTGAATGGTTCATTAAATTATACACAATTTTGCTGAATTTCATTTCAATTTATTTCCTCGTATTACATTAGAGATATATTTCTCATTCAATTAGTTCAGTTTTCACATCGTGGCAAAACAAAAATGCGTAAAAACTCAAAACATCTTCATTAAAAGCTGTAAAATACAGAAAAACATATAACACCAAATACAGTTAAAACAGTTAAAAACGATTTCGACAGTTGAAATTAGAGTTTCTATGCCCAAACAAGTAATTGAGACAGCTGGCAAGAAGGCAAACTTTTCGATGGACAAAACTAAAAGTTTACTATTGATCCCACTAAATCAAAAAGACACTGAAGGTGAAGAAACAGAATTCACTATTCTACTGAGTTTCAAACGTAAACAAATGACAGTTCATTAGGCTTATTTCGCAACTTTTAAATTGCTGACAATTCTACAGCTTTTACATGCAGATTAACTAAAGGCATAAAAAGCTTAACCTGAACATAAAAACCACATAATTCAATCACTTTTAAAGCAAAAAATGCACAATTTACCAACATATAAAAATAAAAAAAAAAGCTCACCGAGCCAGGTAACAGAGTGGGAATACATATACATGTATTTATATATAACTGGTGCAACTGATTGCAACGAAAAAGGGAGATGCACAACCTACATGTTATAGCAGTCCCACATAAAAAAGTTCGCTGTTCTACGGCAACTTGTTCTTGAGTTATGCGACATACATACATACGTACGTACAGACGTCAAGAAAAAAATCCCTTCTGAATGTACTTTAAATTTAATTTACAATTCTTTTTGGCAAAGAAAGCCCTTTTTTCTGTCCGTATCTACAGATGTCACGCAAACGCTTTCAGGTGGTTTCGAGAGCGGTTGAAATCGATACTTCCATTGAAATATGATAACCGAAATTTTTCGCGACTACAATATTTCCTTTACAGTGTAGCAAAAAAGAAAAATATATATATATATATATAATAAGATAATATAAGAAAGAAAATTTAGTGTTTTCTTAGATGCGAAAGACTTTTGCATTTATTTATGGCAATCCCAAAACATTTTTTTTTATTTGTTCTTTTGCACATTTGAATTCTCCCAATTAATTCTTCAAGGTTTCCTACTTCACTAGCTTTATCTCTTCTTACAATATTCTACCTCTTCTGCTGTCTTTATCTGCTAAGATCGTAGTTCAGCAGGGCTCAGTGTTATTATAATCTTTCATTTTCTTTTGTAGTTGTAGTTCTAGGCATGTCATTAAATTCGTTTTTCAAATATTTCAAATATTAAATGATTAAATTTAGGTTTAGTATGAGAAATCAGTTTTCTACAGTTTTAGAGCAAATCAATTAAGAAATTCAACTTACTATAAATAAGCATGAAATTCATTTCTGACGCAGTTCCGCCAGATCCAAGTCCAAATTTATCAAATTACTATCGTTACTGTTAATATTTGCTAAGTTCATGCCATGCTAATATCAGAAAATGAAAGCCCTCCAGCGGTAAAGACGCTGAACACTGGTAGTTCGGTCCGAGGTTCGAATACCACGAACGGGCTGGCTGCATGGGTGTTTTCGTTGTTTTCCCCATGTGTAACGTGTATACGTGCCAGTTTTCTTTAGAAAGTTTTCCACGAAGGCATGCCTTCCATTAGGCAAGTGGCCCTTGTGTGCTTTACCACAATTGAATAATCCTATCCCTAATCAGAAAATGAAATGTTTGCTCGAAAGAAAAGAAATGGCACCCAGAATAGAATTTTCCACGAATCTGACAAAAGCAATATAAAAGAAAAAATTTCTGCGGAAGAAAATTTCTAAAGCTTCTAAGAAGTCCGCCTGAGAAGCAAACTGACATCAGCAACAGTTTTAGACTTCGAAAATTGAAAGTTATGACTTTTATCCCAACAAGAGAACGCAATGGATAATTTGCCACTTCTCTCAATATACTGGTTATTATCCTGAATCCTGAATCACTTATCCTGAATTGCAAAAATCTGCGTCTTATTATATACACGGAAAATTGCATTCAATTTTAATTCTATAAAGAGAGAAATTTTATGAAGACCCCCTTGAATGAAGGTCAGATACAATGAATCCTCGAAATACGAGTTTAATTCGTGCCAGCAATGACCTCGTATAGCGAATTTCTTGTATCTAGAAACAAACTTTCCCCATTAAAAATAATGAAAATACAATTAATCTGTTCCGGACCCCCAAAAATATCAACATAAAAATAAATTTTTCTAATAAATAACACTGGTAAATAATATAACTGTAGTTGACCTGCATGATAGCTTCCGACACCGACCTTTTAACTGTTTCTCGTTAGTCCACACCAACAACAGCTTCCAGGAGTTTAGGACGGTGCCTGGAAGTAACAGTAACTCCTTTGGCTACATCAAGTTTCCTAATTTCTTCCTTCTTTTCTTAATTTTTTCCTTCTTTTTTTTTCCTTCTTTTTCGTCGATTTCGAAAGGCCGTAAGTCTTCGCCAATTGCGTCAATCTTACACCATGCTTATGTTTATCTACAATTTCATTCTTACATAATTTTAACGGCCATGGCTTCCTTATTTTTCTTTGCAGCACTATCTGAGGCAACCATCTTCTTAGGAGGACATTGTGAAATAATTATTTTCAAGTTAAATGTAATAAGCAATTGGCTCACAAGCGCACAAACACGTAGATCAAACAACACTGAGTGATCTGACCAGGGAATACGAGTCGAGCCGAATCGAGAAATGGCGCCACACATACCAACAGGCTGGCTCATTGCTCGTTACTTGAGTCAGTGCTCGTATTTAGAGACTGCCCACCAGCGACCGAGCGGTAAAGTCGCTGAACACTGGTAGTTCGTTCAGAGGTTCGAATCCCGCGAACGGGCTGTCTGCATGGACGTTTTCGTGGTTTTCCCCATGTGTAACGTGTATACGAGCCAGGTTTCCTTAGAAAAACCTCCACGAAGGCGTCCCTCCCCTTAGGTAGATAGCACGATAGCACTAGTATGCTTTGCCGTAATTAAATAAACCAAACGTATTTAGAGACTCATTTTTCTCTCATACTTTCCTTCTATCTCGAATTTCTTGTAGGCAGAGGTGCTCGTATCCACTGTACTCAGTCATTTACAACTGAAATTCATTTTATTAACAGATTTAAAATACACAAAACACCCATTTTGAAACCTTTTGAAAGGGGGAGTTTAAATGACTGAATGAAAATGATTTTAGTACTGTATGTCATAAAAACTTTTATGACGATTCGAATCATTCATGAGTACATAGGGTAGGCCAGTGTTAAACAGCCAGGGTCTCTTCCTGAAGTCCTGAAGGTAGGCTAGCGAAACAATTATACTGATTGTATTCAGCTTACTTACTATACAGAGTTATTTAAAAAGAATAAATCAATTCCGAAGTCTTATTTCGTAGTTCTAACTAATAGGCAAATGCATTTACCAGATTAGAAACAGTCGTTAAAAAAGAATGAAGACTTTTATGAAGTCCTATTCCTTAATCCTCTGATATCGTCAAGGTATGAGTTCCTGACCATTTGAAAGAGTAGACTTATTAGTTTCGATGTCAACAGGGTATTCTATTGCTCTCTGGATTAGCAGCGAGTGAAACCGGTGTTTTATGTGATCAGTTACTCAGGAATTGAATCAGTTATGTTTTACGATTCCCTGCTCACTAACAACAACCATGATGAATAAGATCGGGAGCAGAGATGGAATCAAGAACCGTATGCCAGGATGGAGAAGCGAGCAAACATAATTGAACTATGAGTTACATCGGAAGAATCGACTCAATCAGCCGCTAACTCCCTAGACTGATTTCTTTCATGTGTAGCCTTGGGATTCACTAAAACATCCTCTGTCCATAGAACTAACAATAAAATTCTGGAATAAAGATATTCAGATTAGGGGGCAATGGTTAAAATTAAACTCACTTTTAAAATAGCATTGTTTTATTTCTCTAAATGCGAATCGAAGCTTGCTTGCAAACTTCCAACAACAGCTTGGAGAAGCTACCGCTCCATTTTGTCGAATCGCAGTTCCTTCATTTAGTAAAATGAATCAGTTCGCGTACGGATCACACGTTGCTACGCAGGACGCACCATCCTTCTCAAAATTTAGTTTCTTGCATACACTCGGCGATACTTCATCAAAAGGCATTCTGAGTTCTAGATTTCGTGGTTTCAAATGTTTTAACAGAGTAGACGTCTGTACAAAGAGACAAGTCCTATATGGAATCGATTTTTGGAGAAAAAAGGTGAAGAAAATCCAAATGGAGTATCAGCGGAGTCCACGGCAGTCCACAACTCAAGCTAGTTGTGTGCTAACGATACCTCAAATTACCTGAACACTTGTCAAACGGGAAATAAATCTTTCTTTTGAGTAACATGCTCTTTGCTTATTTAGAAATTTGAAGCTCTACTCTTAAATAAATTATTGCTAAGTGAAGTCCTCTCTTTCGTTTCAGATCTTTTTGTATAAACACAACCGAATCGTTGCTGTTATATCACCATTTATATAAATATAGCTAAAAAACAGAAACACTTTTTACTTATTTATTTATTTTTTTGCGAATTTAAGAGTAATGCAACTTAAAATTTTTAATTTATGCTATTGTTTGGGTTATAGTGATACAGTTCCACAGGTTCTACAAGTATCACAACCGACTACTGGAGGGTTTTCGCATTTCGTATCGAAGATTTTTTTTGCTGAACTCTCCCCAAAATTCAACGGACAAAAAACCCTTTAATAAAAAATATAACCTTTACCACATGTAAAAAATAAACGGTCTATAAAATGCGCCATTCTTTCTGCTCAACGCCGAAATTTCCCATCAAACAATTGCTTTTTTCACGTAAAATATATAGAAAAAAAAATGAGAAGAGAAAAACGCAGCAATACCACTGAATTACAAGCTATCTTAACAAAGCACTGCAATGGATTATAAATCAGAAAAAATTCTTATATAGGTTTTATGTTCTACAAAGAATGTTACGCGCTTGGACGCAGGGCAAAGCCTTCTAAAAGAACTTGTGTGCGAGGTAAATGAACATCTCCGTAAATCGAGAGTAAAGAAAAATATTTCTGTCCCCAAACAGCTTTCAAAGTAACACTGGTTTTAATTGTAAATAACAGAACAATTCGATGCTCAGTGGGTAATCAAAAGTGTATTCCTGAAGTCTAAGGAAGTTTCCATTAAAAATATATATACCGAAAAGTGTATGCATTTTGTTTTTCGTATAGATGAAGTAAAGAAATGCGCGTGGATGTCTTTAGAAAACATAATATTTCCTATGAGCAGAAGAGAACATGGCACTGAAACGGCGCTGTCAAGGTAATGAACCGAAGCATTTAGCAAAGCTGAAGAAAGTCGGTTTAACCCTTTCGGTGTCTTCTCCTGTCCTCGAAAATCCCCCCCCCCCAGCGGCCGTCTGTTTTTTGTAGCGTGTAATGTTGTTTTCTCTGTACATCGTAACTTCCCATACATGACTTTCGTAGTGGATGAAAGTCAATGAATATTAAGTAAAATTATAAGGAAACAAAGCATAATGGAAAAATAATAATATCTCTGCTTATTTCTAACAGCAGGATAATTTGATAACGTCTGATCCAGGCGGTCCACTTCTCCCATTTTGTTGTTGTAATCTTTTACAATTATTGGTTTTTTTTTTACAGTTCTTTTCCGTGTTCCAACATCCATCATCGATTTATTATGGACTGTACTCATCAAAGGTATATCCTTCTTGTCTTTCCAATTCACAACCTCATTTTTTCTCTTTTTCTGCTGAGTAGACGTTGAAGCCATCTCTCACTGTCTGGGAAATTCAATTAGAAATAGAATACCTGGTTAGTTCTGCCCTCTAGGAGGTATTAGAGCAAACAAAAATAAAAACTCAAACAAGTAAACATTTAGAAAGCGTCTTAAAATTTTAAAATGTAGAAGAACGCTTGAAGCGCGTTAGGGCCGCCTTGCGGAAGTTTCACTTGAATGCGCTAGACGCGTTACGGACGACGAAGAGGTTAAAGGAAACAGGATTGATGTTTCGCTATGCTGCTCTCAGTCAACGGTCATAAATACGATTGGAAACATACGCTATGAACTAAAAGTTAAAATAAAAGACAAGCAGTCATCGTATTTGAAGGGACTATTGTATTTGAGGCACGTAACGTATTTGAGAGAACCGTGGAAATTGCATATTATTGTATTCTTGCTAAAAATGTAACTAAGTCATGTCACTAAGTCAACTCGATGTTAAAAAGAACAGTACAGCCCTTAATATAATACTTACTTTACTCCTTATTTATCCACAGAACTCTTAAGCACTTTTAAACGTTCCTATTGCTCGAAACCGCTACTGTCAAAACGTTCACACATTATCCATGATTTTAAGCCGAAGCATCTTATTGGAAGGGGCAACGTAAAAGTAACTAACAGTAATAATATAAAACTGTTGTTAATTAAACCATTTCTCTCCTATTTTATGCACACCCAGCACAAAAAACGGGAGATAGTTCTATATCTTCCGTTCTACAAGGCCGATTGACGAAATTTAATTTGCGTTTTTCATATCTCGAAAGCGCGACTTTGGACATATATTAGATTTATATATAGCATTGTTCTAACATAGGTGATTTGACATTAAATCGGACTTTTCCTGGAATGATGCGCCGGTTTCTTTTCCACATTTCGATTCTAAGACTCATATTATGCCAAAGTTCCAAGTTTTGTAAAAATCGCACAAGTAGTTATTAAAAAGTTAGCTGTCAAAATTTTGGCTCCTTATTGTTCATTGAATTTGGAATGAGAATTATTTGAGAATTATTTATTGCTATCTCCTTTTTTTTATTAAACTTACATGATGCCTTCTTCCACATTGGAAATTTAGATTTAATCCAAATAAAGTTTGCAGTTATTGCCTGATTTGTTTTTAAAATTTCTGTTTTTGAGTAAGTTTTGTAAATTTTCGGAAAACTATCTGAACTGTAACCTTTAAAATTTTTGCTTATTTATAGTACGAAATGATTAATTTATGGTAACCTATTTTCCTTTTCTTTTCATCGTGCATATGCGGAAAAAATGGCCCAACGTTCTTTCTTTCCGCTAATTTTAATAAAATGCGTCAAACGCACTTGGCGGCATTATCGCTTCTAGCAAATATCCCAAATTTTAAATCGCGCCATTATGCAAATTCACGCATAATCTTAGGAAAATTTGAATAAAAAGCCTTAATGTTTTGCATGTTCGCTTAGAAATACATCTTCTTTAAGATGGAAAACATTTTTATAGGTTACAATGTAAATATTTTTTAGAAAAATTTATGGAAATTACTGAAAAATACAAATTTTAAAAACAAATAAGAAAATAGCAAACTTTATTTGGATTGAACCTAAATTTCGAAATGAGAAAAAAAGAATCAAGTAAGTTTAACGAAAAACGTGGTTTTTAATCAATATATACCAAATTCAATTAACATTGAGAAGCTAAGAGAACTAACTTTTTATAAACTACTCTTGCGATTTTTTTCAAATTTTAACACTTTGACATAATTTGAGTCGTAGAATCGAAACATGGAAACAAATATGTATGCCATCTTAATAAAAGTCCGATTTTGTTTCAGAATACCAAGAACAACGCTATATATAAATTTAATATATATCCCAATTCACGGTTTCGAGACATGAAAAACGCAATTACATTTCGTCAATAACCCTTTAAAACGGGAGATGTAAAACTGCTCCCTCCTCCATTTTTTGTTCTTTGCTGACGTGTGCGTTCATATACACTCATGCCCATAAATTAAAGATAATTCGGAGTCACGCGGAAATCGAACTTTAAAATAAATATATCACCTGTAAAATCACTACACATATCTTCAAGAATCCTATGCAAATTTCAGGAAGCAACCAAATGACACCGAAGGTACGTCACAATGACGAGAGTGTAAGAGAGTGATATATAAGGAATATAGGCAAAGAAGTAAAATTGTTCGCAGTCGCTTTATGAGCATTTTAGTGCAATAACCAAATAGTTATGACACAAAGGACGCATTTGGATGATTTTTTACGTGGTAGAATTATCGGCCGTCTGGAATATGGGCGTACCTAACTGGAAGTATCAGACAAATTTGGAATTGCCCAGAGTGTCGTCTCCAGGCTTTGGCAACGATTCCAAGATGATGGTAATGTGAGTAGACGTTACAGCACAGGTCGCCCCAGAGTTACAACGCCGAATGAAGACCGGTATTTGGCAGTTACTGCCGAAGAAGCAGGCGGAGCACAGCCTCAGACCTGTCTCGTCAGCTCTTTTCAGCCACTGGTACGACAATTTCAAGGCAGACCGTGTACAGACGCTTAGGGCAGATTGGTCTATGTACATGTAGACCTGTCAAACGCGTTCCACTTACTGAAACTCACTGTCGCCTGCGGTTAGCCTGGAGTAGAGAGCATGCATTGTGGACACCGCAACAGTGGGCTTGTGTGATGTTTTCCGACGAGTCCAGGTTTAGCTTACAGTTTGATTCTTGCCGGACTTTCATATGGAGAGCTCCAGGTACCCGTTACCACCAAGAAAACATCATTGAACGACACCGTTACGGTGGTGCGGGAGTGCTCGTTTGGGGTGGAATTATTCTGGGTTCCAGAACTCACCTGCATGTTCAACTTGGAACCATGACAAGCCAAATCTATCGGGACGTCATTCTGAAACAACATGTACGTTTGTTTCGGGGCGCCATGAGCGCACATTTTGTGTTTATGGATGACAACGCCCGTCCTCACCGTGTAAACATCGTAAGCGAATGCCTTCAATCGGAGGATATCACCCGTATGGACTGGCCAGCATTCTCACCGGACTGGAATCCAGTAGAGCACGTGTGGGACATGCTTGGCCGACGAGTTGCAGCCCGTCAACCTCCTCTTACATGTCTACCGGAACTTCGGAGAGCATTGCTTTTTGAGTGGAGTAATATCCCCCAAGATCAGATCGATAATTTGATACTCAGCATGCTTAGGCGTTGTACGGACTGTATTGCATCGTCTGGGAGACATACAATGTATTAACAATTACACCAACCATGTAATATTGTTTTTTTGTAAATAGGTTTTTTTTTTTGTAATTTGCTCCAGGGAGAAAAAATCTATAATTCTTTTAATAATATCAAACATATAGCATCTTTTTTTGCTCTTTACCTTTTGCTTAATAAATAAGCTTTACGATTAAGTCAAATTTGTTTTGCTTCTAACTCTTCCTTTGCCTGATTTTGCATTATCCTTAATTTATGGACATGGGTGTATTTTCATGCAAGTTCAGAATAACTGGAAAACTTGAAATAGGTTTCGAGTTGCATCAGCAAAAAAGCTTTCAGCTTTTATATATCATAACTGCAAATAACTTAAGGGATTTAATAATATAGTTTGAAACAATTAAAAAACACAACTGGTAAATTTAACACATATGAGTATCAAGATTAATATTAAACGCTGTAGAGCAGTACATAACGTTACAAATCATATCTGAAAAACTTATCTTAGACCTTTCTAAGTGTAGACTGCAATAATGTGACAGGGAGGTTGCGATAGACGTCAAAAGATTGCAAAAATATCCCTTTCTGCGCCATAAACAAAAGCAAAACAGATAATACGCGAGCTCAATAAGGAGAAGATGGAGAAAATCAACCATACCTTAAGTAAAGGTTGTTTTGCGATTCTCATCCAGCCTCCTTTATTCCAAACGTATCGAAAGCTTTGCATGTGGGCATTTCTCTTCTGGACGCCTGCCATTGAAAGGACAGGAACAACGAGAAAAGCGGCAGGTGCGCCTGCTATTGTGCGTAAATATCGGAGGGGAAGAGCGCCAAACGATTTTTCAGTCCTCAGTCAAAAAAAGCCTTCCCTCGGAAATTATCTTCCGTTTCCTACAATAAATTGAACATTGCATCCTCCACCAAACTTTTTTTTATTAAATACATCGCTTTATATATCTTTTTGAGCATGTATACTTTGCCCTGCAGCATTGATGGATTAAATCAAATATGCGCACACACAGACGGGAGGTATTTATTTATTTTACGTTTTTTTTACGTTATTTTTTCGTTTTTCTTTACTTTCTACGAGGATGAGGATATTTGTTTGCGATGAAAAGAGCAACGTTGAGCAATTTCTGCGCCGTAAGGCGGCATTTAAAAATTTGTTTATTTATCTGTTTTAAAGGAAATTTTTATTTTTATTTGCCACTTTTACTTTATAAATAAGGATAGAATATGCAAGAAAATCTTTAGCCCTTTGCCTGCACAAATTTCGCATCATCCATTATCAAACTCTTTAGTTGTTAGATAAACTAAGGTATTTGTTCCTTTTGTGTGATTTCTAGTTCGGAAATTTTTCCCACCTTTCCTTTAAAATCTTTTAGAAGTTTAAGTTTTTTTCCTATTTTGAATGTATTATTATGCACGTACCAGTATCTCAAATACTTTATTTATTTTATGCTGTTTTATTTTTACATGACATGAAGAATAAGCAGAGTTGTAAAGAATTATTGGCAACATTAGGCTGAATTCTTCCAAACGGAAAATGTAGAATCTTTTTAATAAAAATCTGAAAACTTCAAATGCACATCATATTTTTGAAAAATACATGTTCCCTTATTTTCCATGCATTCAAAACAAATACCAGATTATTTCAATCCATTTGTTTTTAAACCCCCAGGAATATCAATGATGAAAACACGTCAAGAAAACTCATGTTTATTTAATAATTACTGAAAATTACTTGCCTTTGAAATTAAAGTTAAACGGAAAGATGAAAAACTTTTTAATCACACTTCTTTCTCTCTCTTTCTTTTCTTTCCTTTTTTTTTTTTTTTTTTTTTTTTGTTTTGTTTTTGGTACTAAAATGCCAATTATGTGTTTGCATTTAGAATAGCGGAGTTAATAATTTTTGTGAAACGCAATTTGTACCTTTTTTCCTGTTTACCAGAAGACAGCTTTTATTTTATACTTGTTCTTCGCATTATAAATGAGGTAGGAGATAAAAGAAATCCCCAGCAGTTTTCCGCGAGTAGTTTTTATAGTCTTTACCATTTGTATCTTCAATACCAACTAAACTGCTGGTTATTTTAAGCACAAATGTGCACGGAAATAAATCAATCAATAAATAACTTAAGTTCAATTTTATAAACTAATCTTTCGTAATGGAATAGCCATAAAAATTGTGTTAAATACTTAAAAAATACAGCAATTTTCTCAAATTCGTTTTTTGTTTAGTTACGCCAAAGCCCATGAAGAATATTTGCCTTAGAAAAAGAATGTCTTCGTGGAAGTCTTTCAAACTGAAACTGATTTATCGTATTCACGTTACACACTAGGAAAACCCTAAAAAAAAATTTTAGTCCTAGTAATCCCATTTAGTCCCATTATACATACCACAACAATGTATTCTTTAGAAAAATAATGAATGAATTCTAATATAGTAATTTTCTAATATAATAATATCATCAGCATAAACGTTGAGAATGTTATCAAAAAGTATTTAAAAATTCTATTAACGTCTATACGTAGCATTAATTTTTAATGATTTTCAGATTTTGAATATTTAAGGTCCCTTCGTGCTTTTTCAGTAAATTTTATTAATAACTACATAATATGAATTATAAAAATAATAGTTATTTGTGGTAATAAATTAAAGCGTGAAAATTCGCTTAAAATTATTTTAGTCAAAAAAACGTATGCCTGCGATATTATCATCATGCGATGATTTGTAGGTGCTCTATTTTTTACCCCGATCCGTTTCAGCACGATGTTTCAAAGCTGAAATGTTTTTGTACCACTTTATTTTACCACGGTGTTTGAAAACTTCGATTTTTTCTCCTAGTTTTCGGCAGATATTTGTAACAATGAGCTTTGAGGCATGAGATGCCTGGTTTATTATTGTTTGTTGTTAAAGCGTTCAGAATCGTGGTTAATATAATTCAGAAAGGATAAAAGAAAAACTATGGAGAAGAAAAAATGGAAGAGCCAAAAGGGAAAAAAGATGTTTTTATGTTTAGAAGTAGAATTTTCGAAAATGAAAGTAATCAAAAACAGTCTGAGAGAGATCATTGAGCTGTCGAAAGTTCAAAAATTGTTACTTCTTTTTGTGCATTTGACAAGTTAACATCATCATGGACCAGTCAAAAAAATTTAGCTCTCTCAAATCTCTCGATGACTTAACATCAGGAAAAGTATTGGAGACAGATCAATAAGACTTGCAGGGTTGAAAGATTGGAAAAGACACAGGTACTTTGGTTTGTCTTTTTAATTTAAAGCATTATTCTATTCTTTAGACAATCGGGGGCTTACTAGTATGTTATAAAAAGCGATCGAATAACTTATATAGAAGGAATACCTGTTACTTACTCTTGAGGTTTAAATATCATTGCGGATTGTAAATAAGCTGGAACAATTTTTATTTTAATGATAAGAAAAATTTCTGATTATTAACTTGGAGGTATTTTATGTGACCTGAAACACAACTGGTTATATACATTGCCATAGTAACAGAATATTTTGCCTTTTTTTAGGTCTATTTTGGTAACCAGCTGAACGCTTGTTTAGATAAACAATTAATTTAGTTGCATAGGGAATTCGTCGGTTTTTTTTCCTCGATGTAATCAATATTTTATTAGTTGACCTTTTTAAAAATATTGCTGTTATAATGTATACTAAAACTCGTTTTCTTGCATTTACATTCTTTTAGCATTTCTCTTTCCATGAAGCTCTTTCATCGAGCTGAGTTCCTTTAAAAATACATGAACGTTTATGAAAAATTGATAAATTACAGGTACTCAAATTCATCTTTGCTCGATAGTTATAGCTCACTCAAACAGTGCTTCTTTTACGATGATCTCATTCTGCAGACTCGGGAATATTTTCAAGCTTATTTTCCCTTTATGCTTCAGTGGGAAAAGTTCGAACAGCTTTTCGGGGAGGCTTTCCGAATAGTTCTGAAATATCTGCTGGTTTTTGAGGGTAGATTTGTTAAGTCTTGTTTTTGATTCCCGGGCTGAAATACAGACATTAGTTCTTCCAGCTTCCTTTCATCGGAAGAAATCTCCCAATGTCGGCATTATTTACGGGAAGGAAAATGAAACGTATGGTCTTTCACTGAATGTCTGGCCTCTGTGGCATATGGGAATGAGCAGAACGACAGCCTAGCAAAAGAGGGGCTCGAACTACTAAAACAAAATTTTCGACATTGTCATTCAATTCTCTCAGGCTTTATATCAAGCAAATAATGTAAAAAAGTTATAAATTGCAAATTCATAAGACGTTGGAGAACTGAAGATCTCTTAGCATTATCCAGCGGGAAGCTGCTGCCCAGTTCTGACTCCTTATTGGACATGACTGCTTGACAGAGCAACTTCATCGCATCCTTAATTGAACTGGAATCTTTACGATCCCTGACTGCCCTCTTTGCAATTCGGCATGATCCAATGAAAGCATTCAGATTTTACATTACACCCAAAGCGGCGTTTTTTAACATTTTCTGTGTTAACTTTATTTATTAAATGTCATGATCTTCGCACTTAAACCATAAAATTAAATTCAACAGCAATATCGCAAAATAATGTTAAAATGAGCTTATCTTTAGAATTTCCGGTACACATTCTCGCGCGCTAGAGATAAAAATGTTTTCTCCCCCATACAGTGTTGCCATTGCTCGCTTTGAAATCGTTGAGTTTCTTATTCAGAAACTGGTAAATGTTGTACAAAGTCTAAAAATAGATCACAAAACATATTCCAAATTCCAAATTTGGGCTTCTAGATGCCCATATTCCAAGAAGGATTACGTTATTCAAAATTGGATGGCTCTAGATACCCTTGTTTTATCACAATGCGAGAAACATACACACATTTATGCAGATTCTTCATTATTTAATTTCTTTAAATAAAAATGTTTTCTCCCCCGTACAGTGTTGCCATTGCTCGCTTTGAAATCGTAGAGTTTCTTATTCAGAAACTGGTAAATGTTCTACAAAATCTAAAATTAGATAACAAAACATATTCAAAATTCCAAATTTGGGCTTCCAGATGCCCATATTCGAAGGAGGATTACGTTATTAAAAAATTGGATGGCTCTAGGTACCCTTGTTTTATCACAAAGCGAGAAACATACATACATTTATGCAGATTCTTCATTATTTAATTTCTTTAAACATAACACAGGGCAAATTTTTGGTGGCGATAGTTTGAAAATTAAATCGCCGCAAAATGCCGTAACGAAATTAATATTATGCTTAATTAAATTAAATTAATATTATAACGAAATTAATGCTCCTTCGGGATAAAAATGTGCGCAAAATTTTGCTCTGGAAGAATTTAAAAAATAATTTCAGGCATGAATCCTTACAATTAGCTTATAAGCATAGCGTTAATATTATCTTCCTCACTATTCTGTAGTTTACGTCATATGTTGTATTTTATAATAATTAGAATGTAATCAATAATATCAAATGTATTCTTCGTTCATACAGAAGTTAAATATTGCAAATGAACTATGCTTTTACAATTTTGCTTTAAGTCTAAAAATTGAGTTGATTTTCGTTATCACGAGAAATGTTAACGGAAAGTAAGATATTAACCTCTTCGTCGTCCGTAACGCGTCTAACGCGCTCAAGTGAAACTTCCGCAGGGCAGCCGTATCGCGCCTAAAATGTAGAAGAACGCTATCTTCTACATTTTAAAACTTTTAAACGTTTAAGACGCTTTCTAAATGTTTACTTGTTTGAGTTTATATTTTTGTTTGTTCTAATACATTTTAGAGGGCAGCACTAATCAGGCATTCTATTTCTAATTGAAATTGCCCGGGGTTTTATGAATATTAGCGCCATTTTACATAAAATATAAGACAGTGAGAGGTGGCTTCAATGTCTACTCAGCAGAAAAAGAGAAAAAATGAGGTTGTGAATTGGAAAGACAAGAAGGATATACGTTTGATGAGTACAGTCCATAATAACTCGATGATGGATGTTGGAACACGGAAAAGAATTGTAAAAAAAACAATAATTGTAAAAGATTGCAACAACAAAATAAAAGGAGAGGACCGCCTGAAACAGATGTTATCAAATTACCCTGCTGTTAGAAATAAGCAAAGATATTATTTTTCCATTATACTTTATTTCCTTATAATTTTACTTAATATTCATTGACATTCATCCACTACGAAAGTTATGTATTGAAAGTTATGATGTACAGAGAAAACAACATTACACGCTACGAAAAACAGACGGCCGCTGGGGAGAAATTTTCGCGGACAGGAGAGGACGGCGAAAGGGTTAAGGACAAAAACAATGCATTTATCTAAAGCACATGTCTTCCATTCGAACTTTGTTAATGCGAGTACTGATAAATCTGGACCAAAAACATCTGCTAGGTCTAGCTTTAACGTAGGAAACGTAATAAAAAAAAATTATGAAATTTCTTCGTAAATCTAGACTTTCAATTATCACCTTGTTTCGTATTTACTGAATTCCTTTCCAGAAATGTTTATAAACAATAAATAAACTCCCACATGAATCGCAGAAAGTAACAAATCACATAATGTTTTTTTAAACTCGCTATCTCTGACCCGCAAGTTGCTTCCATAAATCACGGATCCTTCACGAGGTGATGAAAGTTGTTAAATGAATATTAGTTTGAATAATGGTTGTGAACTCCAACCTGAAAACACAACGCCTGCATTTTTTTGAAGTTGAGAAAACATCTGAATTATCGCCAGGACAGTTATGCAAGGATGACGGAGCTATCTTGAGCTTGGCAGCCAAAGTGAGGATAGCTTTATATCCCCTCTGAAAGGTCAGCGGTTAAATTCCGCTGACGTATTATACAAGATAGCTACTACAGAAGTGAGAATATGTATTGATAAGTTTTTTCCTATTTCATGTCTGTGTTTTAACAAGGAACACACGATATAGATTTCATTACACTGAATAATGTTCCGCTAAATATAGTTCACATCTTGAGGAAGGTTAAGTAGTAATAGTAATAATAAACAAATAAAAAATTTAAAAAATCTTAAAGGTTTTAGATTTTAAATTACGTCCAAAGGGTCTTTTTTTTAACGTTTTCTGTGTTATCTTTATTTATTAAATATCATGATCTTCGCACTTAAACCATAAAATTCAATTCCACAGCAGTATCGCAAAATAATTTTAAAATGAGCATATCTGTACAATTTTCGATACACAGAGCTCCACGCGCTTGAGATAAAATGTATTTTTTCCCCGTTGAGCGTTGCCATGGCACGCTTTGAAATCGTTGAGTTTGTTAATCAAATATTCGTTGCAGTATTACAAAATATGAAATCTCTACATATAATAAAAGAAAGAGTCTGTCTGTGTGTGTGTCTTTCGTTCGCGCTGCGCTTAAGCTAATAGACCCACGGCTACGAAATTTGGTACATAGGTGCATCTAGACAAGAGCCAGTGCACCTCGAAGCGATTTTTTCGAAATTCGAATTCGAATTTTTAGTCCAAAGGGATTTGAATCCCGAAGGACCATTAGTTTCGTTTTGGCATTTTGCGTCGGACTCATAAATGTCGGTTCACTTTTCAAACTGTTGCCACAAAATGTTAGAGTCCTGCATTATAGTTGAAGAAATTAAATAATGAAAAATCTGCATAAATGTATGTATATTTCTCGTATTGTGATAAAACAACGGTACATAGAGTCATCGAATTTTGAATAACGTAATCCGCCAACGAATATGAGCATGTGGAAGACCCAATTTGAAATTTGAAATTTGTTTTATGATCGATTTCCTATTTTTTAAAACTTTGACGAATTTTTGATTAACAAACTCAAGGATTTCAAAGCGAGCAATGGCAACGTTCTGCAGAAAAAAACATTTTTATCTCCAGCGCGTGAGTCTCTGTATCGGAAATTCTAGATATGCTCGTTTTAAAACTATTTTGCGATATTGCTGTTGCACTGGATCTTATGGTTTAAGTGCGAGGAACATGATATTTAATAAAGAAAGGTAACACACAAAATGTTAAAAAACGCCCCTTTGGACGTAATTTAAAATCTGAAACATTTCAGATTTTTTTTTTTTAATTCTATGTTTTTTGACGAAATCGCGTCAATTTGAGACATAATGGGCTATAGGAAAGGGAGATTTTACTCTACACACTCCATTTTCACATCGTCATTGAAACGTAGGCACTTAGCTATTTTACGAACTTAAAATAAATTTAGTGTTTCAATAAATCGATTCAATACGAATTTAGTTAACAAAGGGAGCTTAACACGTTTTCAACAGGATTTTTTCTAAAAAAAATTATTTTTTAAAATGTACAGTTTATTTTTCTTTGATTTTTGGACACGTTAAACTTTTATCCTTGCGACTGCTTTTACAAAAGGAATTTTGGAAAAATGATAACATTTTGTATTTAAAAAATTGTTTAAATGAAGCTTCCGAGTACACGTCTCACATCTTTAAAAATGTGATTTTGGCAACAATTTTGTCTTATTGTTGGTGATAGATTTGTGATGAAATCGCTTCATTATGAATAGTTTCATTCTTTTAGAAATATGGGTTTAGCAACAATTTTTCATCGTATTTCTTATGTCACTGTTTTTAAGAAATTGGCATATTTCATTGCCATTTTTATATACATATAATACATTTTTATTAATTTTTTTTATAAAGGTGTTCTGCGGAGTAAAATTCTGGGCGGAATTTTATGTTTTTTGAGTTGCTTTCATGTTATTTTTTGCTTATTTCACTGTTTGTAAGATATTGAAAAGTTTTGCTTCATTTTTTTTCTTTAACGGAAAGTTGGTTAATTTTTTATTAGGATAATTAATATCTGGATTAAGGGATATAGCTTATTTCATTGTAATTTTTTTCTCTTGAAAATATAAGATAAAATATCATTATTATACTTTGCTTTTCAGAATTTTTTGTTTTTGCTATTCTGTTATGTTATTTATTGCTTATTTCACTGTTTTAAAAATATTAAAACGTTTTCAGTGTTTTTTTTAGGAAACAGAGTTGTTAACCTCCTTTATACCATTTGAGTTCTTAAGATGTTGCAAAGGGAAGTTGGTTAATTTATTTATTAGGATAATTAATATTTGTATTAAGGGATATTGCTTATTTCAATTTAATTTTGTTGTACGTAATAACCTTTTTTTATGAAGTTGTTCTGCATTGTAAAATTCTACGCAGTTTTTAAGTTTATCGTTTGGTGCTTCCTTCAGCCATTTTTCCAGTATATTTGAAAGCCAGATGAAGGCTGGCAGCGAAGCTGCTATTTGATAATAAAACAAACTTCAAATTAAAAATTAAGACTTCCACAGTCCCCTATTTTATAGAAGATAACGTTATTCAAATTTTGGTGGGTCTAGGTACCGTTGTTTCATCACAGTGCGAGAAACATACATACATTCATGCAGATTCTTCATTATTTAATTTCTTTAAATATAATACAGAGCGATAATATTTGGTGGCAACAATTTGAAAAGTGAAACAACGCTTATCGTGAATCGATGCAAAATGCCAAAACGAAATTAATAGTCCCTCTGGACAAATTGCCCCTTTAGAAAAAACTAATACGTTTTTCCTATAATGTTTTTCCTTCTTTTTAACGCCGTATATGTAACACTTAGCGATCTTATAATGGGAAGATTCACCACCAAACAAAAGATGAAACTGATCCTTTGAAAATTTTGTTTTGAAAATTTTGTTATTTTGACGGAACAAGTACACGGCAAATTACTTAATATTGGAAACGAATCTAAAGCTTTGGAAATGTACCAATTGGTTTACCATTTTTAATGAAACACAATGGCTTCCTTGAGGGAAATTTTAAGCAATGTCTTAATTCCCGATTTTTGTATTTTAACTAGCGTTTACGATCATCAGATTCAGTTACAGCAATTTTCTTACCTCTAGGGCCCTTTAAGATGATATGTGTATACAAATAAGCCACGGCACACACAACAGCTAGCGTAAAAGAATTTTTCACTAGCAGTTCAAGAGTTAAGACAAGAAAATCTAATAAGAGTTATGAAAATTTTCATTGATAGAGCACCTCATGTCGAAGCTAAAAAGAACAGCTATTTGTGGAATATTATTCTTTTACCACATAATGCAAATATATTTCCATTAATTTTTTTAATTTTGAAAAGAGCAAAAATAAATTATCTTAAACGGAAAAATATTATTCATTATTTTAGTTTCCAATATTAATAAATTTCGTCATTTGTTATTTTAATTAAACGGTAATTACGTGTCATGCATAGATGAATAATGAAATGAGATTTAAAGTCTAAAAAATCATTATTGAATAAACGAGGAACTCATGATGCTTTTCCCAGACGCATGCAAACAGTATCAGTGAAAATTTCATCACCCACCTGACGCATAGAGCACCACACGTAATCTGATGCCATTCGCTCAGCACAAAATAATTGCTACAGATACCGCAAGGAAATTAGGCATCCCTCCACAAAGCTGTATCATTCGTCAGAATTCTTTGCCATGATAGATGTTCTAAATGGTTTACCAATAACTGCTCTTGTTTTTGTTTTATTAGCAATTATTCATTGGAATTGTTGATGGCTTTATCTGTGTGTACACCATCGCTATTATTGCTATCTATGTAAACTAAACATCATTGTTTTCCATGGTTGATATTCCAGATGGCTTACCGATAACCATGTTCAGCGAATTTCCAAACAAAGTTTGCAATAAGTATCAAATTTTGATGTATTATTTATAACGATTCATAGAAGTAAACGAAAGCAATACAATTAATTCCCGTAGTTCGTGAAAATTATATGCGTACGTAGATACAGAAAAAGAAGCTTATGTTATACTGTATGGTTTCACATCAATAGATAAGAATATTGAACTTGTACGATTTTATACACTTGAAAATTAGTCTCCTTAGTAAAGAATGAACTAATTGTTGAAATTTCTAAACATTTGAATTATCTCGATTATCTCTGGTGCTGGATAAAATTACAAGGTTATATTCCGGATAATTCAACTTCTTTTAAAATTCTGTTTATTTTAATGCATTTGGCTATGAATATATACGTAAGGTTTATTTTAGCTAACATATTACTTTTACGTTAATTTATTTCTGTATCTCCTATTTTTTCTGTTGGTATTATGCAAATTTGTTAGAGTTCAAATAGCGAAAAAAATTGCAATTTAGATACACACTTTTCATCATAAACATCATAAATCAACATAAATTGACATTCTTTTTAACAAATCTCCTTTACCTTATATTTGCCAACAAAAACAAAACAAGTCCATTTCCTAATTGAATTTTCCTTTTAGGAAATGAAGGTTTAGACATTGAACAATGATTTTACTGCTGCAGGAATAATACGTGAAGACGAAAGTTTAAGCGTAGTGCATCATGTTGGATATACAGATATTTCTGATGAAAAAGAAAATCTGAGAGATTAAGTTGACGGTGTTAGAAAGAAATTTTGTATTCTATAGATACAATTTTTGATTCCTCTGAGTTCAAGGTAATAAATACACTAGCAGATTTACATTTATGCAGTTTTAAGATAGTTTTTCTCTTCAATAAAAAACAAAAACGAAAGAACCCCCCCCCCCAAAAAAAAGAGAGTGAGATTATATCTTTAACGAAAACTGCACGCATGTAACAAAAAGTATTTTCGAAGATTTCTTTTAACCTATTTATTTAGAAGCAACCTTTATTATACAGAAAGTTACGTATACAGGAATTGCAGCAAGAACTGGCTGAATATATAATTTAACAAAAAAGTAGCAAACGGTATAAAACTTTTTATATTAATCATGAAATAAACAGAAAATTAAATGTTATAACATACTTTTTAGTCCAAAGGGATTTGAATCCCGAAGGACTATTAGTTTCGTTTTGACATTTTGCGTCGGACGGATAAATGTCGGTTCACTTTTCAAACTGTTGCCATAAAATGTTAGAGTCCTGCATTATATTTGAAGAAATTAAATAATGAAAATCTGCGTAAATGTATGTATATTTCTCACATTGTCATAAATTAACGGTACATAGAGTCGTCGAATTTTGAATAACGTAATCCTCCAACGAATATGAGCATGTGGAAGACCAAATTTGAAATTTGAAATTTGTTTTATGATCGATTTCCTATTTTTTAAAACTTTGACGAATTTTTGATTAACAAACTCAAGGATTTCAAAGCGAGCAATGGCAACGTTGTGCAGAAAAAACATTTTTATCTCCAGCGCGTGAGTCTCTGTATCGGAAATTCTAAAGATATGCTCGTTTTAAAACTATTTTGCGATATTGCTGTTGCACTGGATCTTATGGTTTAAGTGCGAGGAACATGATATTTAATAAAGAAAGGTAACACACAAAATGTTAAAAAACGCCCCTTTGGACGTAATTTTAAATCTGAAACATTTCAGATTTTTTTTTTCTTCTAAGTATAACTAAAACATCTCGACAATGAAGTATGAAGAACACTAATTTATTAATAAAGTAACATACACAAAAGAAATAAAAGTGAGCGAGTTTTTAAGCTCGCGGTGCAAAGTTCAAGTCCTAACTACAGTTCATTGTGTCACATAAAACAACTAAAAAGGAAAAGGATATTTATATGCAATGAATCTCGCATCACGTGACCTACGATGCTCTGTTTGAAGAATCACTCACGCCATCTGTTACGATGCTAATTTTGGTTTTAAACTTTAGTCTAATTTTTTGATAATTCGACGCAGTTCGACGTAAGTAATAAATTGTTTATTTTATGATGTGTCCATTACGGAAATTTGTAAGAGAAATTGTGAGGATTCAAATATTTTGCACAATTTTAAAACTGTAGCTCAGAGTTCGGTTTGCTTTCTTATATTATGGCAAAGCACTCGAGGGCTATCTGGGTGATGAATGCCTTTGTGGAGGACTTTCTAAAGGAAACTTACTCGTATACATATTACATATGGGAAAAATCACGAAAACGCCCATGCAGTCAGCCCGTCAAACCTCGCACGGAACTGCCAGTTTTCTGCGATTTTCCCGCTCGGCCGCTGGTGAAATGGATTAGAGTAGTAATTATTAAAATAGTATTAGTGATTCTATTTTAGTGATTATATTCTATACTGCAATATACCCAGAAATCTGACTTTTACTTATTTAGAGCAACTGAATTATTGATTACCACTGCCTTGAACCAAAGATTTGAATTATCTAAGTTAGTTTTATAATTGAATAATCAATACATTGGATGTGTTTATAGCAGCATTCCTTCTATTTTTGTTAATAACACCCTTCTATGACTACCCTTCTATAATTCTTCTACCCTTCTATATTTCTTCTAAGTGTTTTTTATGCTTATTTTTAATGCAAATTTTAGAAAGCAAAGATTTTTCTGTTATTCTGAATTTAAATTCTTCATAACCTGCTCGCGACCGAATAATACCAATTATAACCAATAATGAAATAATTTCTATAAAATGCACCGCAACATTAATCACGAGACACCAACTAGGTATATTAACATATTTTTCTTTTGCGCATTTTTAGTCAGTACTAATCATATTAAATTTCTTAGATCATTTATATTTCCTTAGCACGCCGTTAATTAATAATGCCATATTTGCAAACTTATTGCTCTGTTTATTATCATAAATCTCATGGAATAAAGCCCATTTACTAATTATATTCTGAAATACAATTCATTCCTTTCAGAACACAATTATTCTTAAATACGGAATCTTTTACCTAAAGTAGTTTAATTGCTTTATTATTATTGGAAGAAAATCTTAAATGTTCTAGCTTAATACACGCTTCTATATTTACATAGTACACTCATGTCCATAAATTAAGGATAACTCGGAGTCACGCGGAAATCGATCTCTAAAATAAATATATCACCTGTAAAATCACTAGACACATCTTCAAGAATCATATGCAAATTTCAGGAAGTAACCAGATGACACCGATGGTACGTCACAATGTAAGAGAGTAATATATAAGGAATACAGGCAAAGAAGTAAAATTGTTCGCAGGCGCTTTATAAGCATTTTAGTGCAATAACCGAATAGTTATGACACAAAGGAAGCATTTGGATGATTTTTTACGTGGTAGAATTAGCGGCCGTCTGAAATGTGGGCGTACCCAACTGGAAGTATCAGACGAACTTGGAATTGCCCAGAGTGTCATCTCCAGGCTTTGGCAACGATTCCAAGATGATGGTAATGTGAGTAGACGTTACAGCACAGGTCGCCCCAGAGTTACAATGCCGAATGAGGACCGGTATTTGGCAGTTACTGCCAAAAGAAACAGGCGGAGCACAGCCTCAGACCTGTCTCGTCAGCTCTCTTCATCCACTGGTACGACAATTTCAAGGCAGACCGTGTACAGACGCTTAGGGCAGATTGGTCTATATTATCGTAGACCTATCAGATGCGTTTCACTTACTGCAACTCACTGTCGCCTGCGGTTAGCCTGGAGTAGAGAGCATGCATTGTGGGCACAGCAACAGTGGGCTTGTGTGATGTTTTCCGACGAGTCCAGGTTTACCTTGCAGTCTGATTCTCGCGGGACTTTCATATGGAAAGCTCCAGGTACCCGTTACCACCAAGAAAACATCATTGAACGACGCCGTTACAGTGGTGCAGGAGTGCTCGTTTGGGGTGGAATTATTCTGGGTTCCAGAACTGACCTGCATGTTCAAATTGGAACCATGACAAGCCAAATCTATCGGGACGTCATTCTGGAACAGCATGTACGTTTGTTTCGGGGCGCCATGGGCGCACAATTTGTGTTTATGGATGACAACGCCCGTCCTCACCGTGCAAACATCGTAAGCGAATGCCTTCAGTCGGAGGATATCTCCCGTATGCACTGGCCAGCATTCTCACCGGACTTGAATCCGATAGAGCATATGTGGGACATTCTTGGCCGACGAGTTGCAGCCCGTCAGCCTCCTTCTACATGTGTACCGAAACTTCGGAGAGCATTGCTTTTTGAGTGGTGTAATATCCCCCAAGATCAGATCGATAATTTGATACTCAGCATGCCTAGGCGTTGTACGGACTGTACTGCATCGTCTGGGAGACATACAATGTAGTAACAATCATACCAACCATGTAATATAGGTTTTTTTTTTGTGTAATTTGCTCCAGGGAGAAAAAATCGCTAATTTTTTTAATGATATCAAACATATAGCATCTTTTTTTGCTCTTTACCTTTTGTTTAATAAATAAGCTTTACAAATAAGTGGAAATTTGTTTTGCTTCTAACTCTTCCTTTGCCTGATTTTGCATTATCCATAATTTATGGACATGAGCGTATTTCTAATACTTAATTCTCCGATGTCTGCAAATAGCAGACACGGAATGCATTTTGAACAACGAAAGACATCGAATTGTGTATATTTACTATCACAGTAAAAGGCAAATACGAAAGTGAATTTAAATAAACTGAAAGTAGAATATTCTATGTATTATAATAAATTCGTACATTTGATTTGTTATGACGAAAAGTTGAAATATCAAAATGTTGAATGATGTTATATGTTAAGATACTTTTAAATACGGTATTTGAAAATTGTCTTACAAAAACAAATGCAATAAAGTTAGAGACATAAATCTTGAGCTCTTTGGAAAAGTATATATATAAGCAAAAGGAGCGATTTTTAAATAGATAAATATCAAAATACAATTTAAATCAACTTCAATTGTATAATCATAATATCATTTGTAACATTTCTGATATCGATAATGAGTATGAGTTCACTTTGAATAAATTAAGAAAACAAAAGAGATTATTCATTCATTTAATATTTTTCGTTCGATATATTCGATTTTTTTGTTTAATTTGATTGCCTTTAATGAACATATGAACATTTTGGAGACGTTAATCAACTAGCTAAATAACTCTTCAAATATTTTATCACATAAATAGGAATATAAAGTATATGCACCCTAATGTACCAATTTATGTACTAAAAAGTGCGCCATTTTACGTTAACTTTTTTGTTGTTGTTGCTGCTAATGCTCACTTGTCTGACCTATAATCGTCCAAGCCAATGAAATTCCTCGTGGCAAGAAGCGCAAGAAGTTTACGCCTGCCGTTGGCAACAGCCTTGAGCACTTTACAGGTGCCGGTGCAATTTAGCTCAGTTTTGCCCCCAAATTTGCTGAAAAGCACCCCAGGGGGATGGGTCCGAAGGTCCCCACCCTTCTTCCCCTACCGCCAACCTCTTGAAAGGACTTTCGGCTTGCCGCATATTTAGAGGGCCCTCATGCGGCACAGACACTATACATTTACAAACACCCATGCCTGCTCCGGGGTTCGAACCCAGGCCCTTCGGCACGGCAGTCAGCGGCGCTAACCACTATACGAGTTGAGCGATAAATTCATTTTGAACATTCATTTAAATCTTTTGTATAAAAATTGTACTATCGAAATAACGTAACACACCATTTCTCGTACATGTACGACAGTTTGAGAAACTTTAAAATCAACGATTCTCTAAACATTTTTTTTTTTTAATTTTAAGAGAACTTGAGAAAAATTCGACAAAACCATTTCTATAAAACAGCTCTCCCTGCCTCGTTGTTTTAGGGACGATTTTTTAAGGATTTTCAATGGTCTGCCAGCACGAAATCTAGTTACCCTTAACAGCAAACTACTAAATCACCATGAGAAGAGTAACCTGAGATAATTGAACCCGAGATAAATAATAATCAGTCGATGATCTGATTCCCTTCGTTGCTAGTAGACATACTATTCCAGAGAAAAATTTAATTAAACAATGCATCTTAACATTGCGCCGTTTAAATAGATCCTGGTGGTAGAACCATGTCTCTAACTAAGAAATATCTGTTTTAGTTTAATGAATTTAAAGTTATAAATAAGCGGAAATAAAAGTTAAGCGATATCTTCTAGTGCAACTAAAAATTTGATGCATTTCTTATATACACGCCATGTGTAAGAAAAGCTCTGGTTAGCATGTTCCTCCTTATTGCGTTATAGGTTAAAGGACCACCTAATCTGGAATAAAGAAAACTTACGCAACAGCAAAATCTTATTTACATTTATTACAGTACAAAGTCCGTAACCCGGACTCGACGGGACTTAGGCGATTCCGGATTAGGGATTTTTCCGGATTATAGATCAATTTAAAATATGGTAAGATTGCATGCAGAAATGATACAATTAAAAATATGAAATCGTAATTTATGCAATGAAAATTAATTATGATCTAAAGGGTATCAAAATTTACAAAAAAAAAAATGCTTAATATTTATTTGTTTACTTTATTAAACATTTCTTTCAATGTAAGTTGTTTAAGATGCTTCCCCAATAAAATTCAAAAAGTTCCTTTTTCTTGTGTCCTATGTAGTGGATTTTCCAATGCCATACTTCTCGCATAATTTTGAAACGGATAGGCCTTTATCCCTTTTTTGCAGTAAATCCACTTTTTGTTTAATGGACATCAAAACATGCTTTCGCTTTGTAGATTCTTTGGCAGCTCCAGAATTGGAAACTCTTTTTGACATAATCGAAAGTTCAAGCTTAATTTTTATAAAATTGTTCTAACAGTCTGCAAAATATAATAAGCCGGATCCAATTAGAAGATTAAGGAACAGCGCAATCTGCAACATTAACTAAAATGCCTTAGATAATTTTAGCCTATCTTCTACCGTTTGTTATACATTAAACGCGCATGCGTAAACGCATATGCGCATAAAGTTGTAGTTTTGAGGTCAGGATTATAGATCATTCCGGATTATGGACGTCCGGATTACAGACTTGGTACTGTATTTATTTTATACAATCCATGATCTTGAACCACGTAAATTGGACAAACTAATTTAAGAGAAATAGTGAAATGTTCAGAAGTACATTTTGCATTTTGTTAAACTGTATCCGAAAAATTAGAATTTGAAAAACAGGTAAAATTTAAATTTCTATGTTTGTGTTCATTCTCTAGAAATATTAAATACAATTTTCTTTAGCGAATCTTCTGACGTTGGCTTAAGGCGACTCCTTTTTCAATAAAATTAACATCTATATAACTAGTCGCCCAGGCGGTAAAGTGGTTACTGATTCTGATTGTCATACTGAAGAAGGCAAGGATATAATTTGTCGATCTCATTCATAGGAGCCAAAAACGGCCTACCTATTACGAGCATCCATAATAAAGAGACCACCGCTTTCGGCCTTAGTAGTGGCCAACACCTGTAAACGGCTAAAGCCCACCATTGAGGGGGAAAAAGGTCTATACAAAACTGAATTTTAACTGATTTTAAATTTTAAACTCCCGCTTTTCTTTTCCATAACTGGAACTTGTCCCGCAAGTCAAGAAAAGTCAAAATTCGTAGAAGCCAGAACTGACAAAAGCATTCAGCCTGTATGACACTAGTCATTCAGCTCAAAATCAAAGCACCTCAAACGTCACATTTTTTACACACTATTACGGCATAATTCATTTTACTTCCTTATACGAAGTAAAAAGGAAGTATTGAAATCGCGAAAAGTTTCAGGTATCATATTTCAACGAAAATATTCAATTTGACCACTATCGAATGCAATTTAACAATGTTTTTGCGTGACGTCTGTACTCAAGGATAAAATAAAAGACTCTTTTCCCCCCAAAAAATTATAAAACTGATTTAAAATGAATTCTGAAGAGAATTTTTCGTGGCGTCTGTACGTACGTACGTATGTATCTCGCATAACTCAAAGCCTCAGAACGTTGAAATTTTGTTTATAGGATTGCTATAACATGCAGATGTGCACCTCGTTCTTTGGTTGCAATTGGCCGCACAAACGTATAAAATATAAATATGTATCCATTCTGTTACCAGAATATATCCACTCAGAACATATCCAGTTTGACCACTATCGAATGCAATTTAACGATGTATTTGCGTGATATCTGTACGTAAGGAGAGAATAAAAGACTCTTTTCCTCCAAAAAATTTACAACACTGCTTTAAAATGAATTTTGAAGAGAATTTTTCCTGGCGTCTGTACGAACGTATGTACTTACGTACGTACGTATCTCGCATAACTCAAAAACGAGTAGCTTCAGAACGTTGAAATTTTGTATATAGGACTGCTATAACATGTAGATGTGCGCCTCGTATTTTGGTTGCAATCGGCCTCACCAAACGCATATAAATATATTTAAATATATATCCATTCTGTTACCCGGCTCAGGAATCTCAGTTTCTTTACTCTTATATGTTTGTAAATTGTACATTTGTTTCTTTAAAAATGATTGAATTATATTGTTTTTATCTTCCGGTTAAGGATTTTATGCCTTTAGTAAATCTGCATGCAATATTTTTAGAGTTATCAACAATTTAAAAGTTCTTTAAGTGCAGCTAAGCCTAATTTTTTTTTACTTTAGCAGCCATATTTGGTTACATTTGAAACTTAGTTAAATAGTGAATTAATTCTTTCTGCAGCTTCAGTGTCTTCTTGCCGAATGGGTTCAAAGGGAAACTTTTAGTTTTGTGCACTGAAATATCTGCTTTCTTGCATGCTAGCCGAATTGCTTTTTCTCTGCAGACACTGTAATTTTAATTGTAAAAATTGTTTTTTAATTGTTTTAAGTGTATTTGGTGTTTTATGTTTTTCTATATCTTCCAATTTTAATGAAAATATTTTGAGTTTTTATGTATTTTTGCCGTGCCGCGAAGTGAACTGAATTCATCGAATGAAAAATATATCTCTAATGAAATTCGAGGTAATAAGTTTACATAAAGTGCATCAAAAATGCGTATAATTTAATACTCCGTGCAAGGAAATCATGTGGTGTAGACATCAGCTTTTTAAAACTAATCTTTTTAACAGCTCTGTTTTGCTAACGGCATTTGTTTCTCTATGGCTGTACAGCATTTTGGTGATTCAGACAACATTTCAAACATTTTTACTATTATTATACAGAAATAAGACTAAATAACGATTGTATGACAACCTCGAAGTATTCCATGACTAACATTGCATTTATTAAATTAAATCTCCAAATGCATGAAAAAATAAAAAACGCATTCATTTTATTAGGTCTTTGCATAAAAAAGTAAAATGTTGAGTACCGAATTTCAGTTACTGTGTTAAGAAAAGGAAATTGTCGATAGGAAACAGAATTATTCACAGGAAACGGAAATGATTGGAAATAATTCCTTTTCCGTCATTCACTTTAATTTGAAGATTCGGGTAACAAGTCAGGCCGTGAAGAGTTAAGTTACATAAATTAACTCAACAACGGAATAAAATTATATCATCCTAAACAACTGAAAGGGATGATGTTCTCAAATAACTCCTCAATCTACATATTCATAATAAATTCCTAGATTGAAAGCAGCAATATGTAATTAAAATGTTAATTATAGATTAAGCCGTATAACAAATTTATAGGTATAAATGAAAATGGCTAAAATCTTACACACGCCTAAAGGGCAAATTTATTTTAACGGTAGAAGCATCTTTAGTGGAGTCTTCCCATAATTTCTGAAGCTTTATGTTACTTTCCTATTAAGTAATCATCCAACAGCTTTGGCAATTGTTATTATGCAACAATACTGTACTGGCCTAAGTTGGTAACCGAAAACCTATATGTCACCAAATGACTTACAGCTCATCATCAAAGCCATTGGTGAAAACCTATAGGTCACCAATGGCTTTGACGGTGATTGGTGGCCAATGGGTGTGACGGTCAGTGACTTTGCCCTGCTGGAGTCAATGCTAGCTATCCTCTGGTTTCACTTAATTTTAACACTACAGCACTGCCATAACCGTGACCTTATAGGGCTGATAGCCAATAGCCATAATTCACCAGTGGTGCCTGTATGTTTTGGTTTAGTTTCATTTTAAAGGATTATCTTGATATTTATTTAAAAGCTGAAAGAGAACGAATTTAATTTTAAAAAACAAACAAATTTAAACACAAATAGAATAGTGTCTGATATAATAAACCTCAATATATGTGTAAATACGTAAATGAGATGATGAAAACTTACCTGCTCGGTTAGCTCACTTGAGTTGTTAGTTGCGAATTTCCGGCAAATTATTTTGCGTAAGCGTGGAATTCAAAAAGATTATGTGTTTCATTCAAGATGATTCCATCACTTTTGAATTCTTAAGCATCAGTTTACTTGAAGTTCTGCAAAGAAAGATATTATCATATATGTGAAACTAGTAAGTAAAACCTACTTCTGATGCTAAGAATGTTAATCCACATAATGAGAAAACCAGCTTGATTAATACAGTTTGCAAGAAGATTTGATTTCATTTTAAGATCATGTTATGATTAATAATCCTGGAATGACCAAAATATTGGGTCAAGTTAAAATGCCACTAAAATATTTTACTTCCTTGTACAAAGTAAAGAAGTATTGTAATCGCGAAAGATTTCCGGTATCCTATTTCAACGCAAATATCCATTGTGATCGCTCTTAAATCCATTTGAACGATGTTTTTGCGTGACATCTGTACGTACGGATAGAATAAAGGACTCTTTTTTTTTTATACAAAACGGATTGTAAAATGGATTCAAAATGGATTCAGAAGAGATTTTTTCGCGATGCACGTACGTACGTACATATATATCTCCCATAATTCAAGAACGAGCCTCAGAACGTTAAAAGTTTGTATATGGAACTGGAATAACACGTAGCTCCCTTTTTGTTTGCAATCGGCTACATGAAATATAAGTATATCCACTCTGTTACCCGGCCTGGTGAGTACAGTTTTTTTTTTATTCTTATTAAAAAATCTATGCTCACCTATACTATACTCACTCTATATACCTTTTTTGCTTTAAAAGGGATTGAATTGTGTTGTTCTTAAGTTCCGGTTACAGTTTTATACCTTTAGTTCATCTGCATACAATAGTTGTAGAATTATCAACAATTTAAACTTAAATTTAAGTGATACTACGCTTAACGAGGATGCCATTTGTTTACATATGAAACTCTTGGTAAAATGGCGAATTAAATCAGTTTGTGCACGAATGTAATTTCCCCGAGTGAGGCCAAAAGTAAACCTTAAATTTTGTGCACTGAAAAATCTGTCTTCCTGCCCGCTGGCCGAATTGCTTGTTTATACGAATAAACACTACTTCAAATTATAAAAATTGTTAGTCCAAAGGGGCTTTGTCGCTGAAGGACTATTGTTTCCGTCTTGCGATTTTGCGTTGAATCACTATAAATGTCCGTTTCACTTTTCAAACTAATGTTAGAGTCTTGCACTATATTTGAATAAATTAAATAATGAAACATCTGCATCAATGTACGTCTATTTCTCGCATTGTGATAAAACAACGGTACCTAGAGCCATCGAATTTTGAATGACGTAATCATCTTACGAATATGGGCATGTGAAAGACCCAATTTGAAATTTGGAATTTGTTTTATAATCGATTTCATATTTTGCAAAACGTGAAAGAATTTTTGAGTAACAAACTCAAACGATAAAAACAAACGATTTAAAAGCGAGCAATGGCAACACTCTACGGCGGAGGAAAAAAAAAATTATCTCCAGCGGGCGTGGAACTGTGTATCGGAAATTCTAAAGGATATGCTCATTTTAAAATTATTTTGCGATACTGCTACTAAACTGAATTTTATGGTTTAAGTGCAAAGCATATGATATTTAATAAATAAAGATAACACACAAAACGTTAAAAAAACGCCCCTTTGGACGTAATTTAAAATCTGAAACCTTTCAGATTTCTTTAAAATTGTTTTAACAATTTTATTAACAATTGTATTTGGTGTTTTAAGTTTTTTATGTGCTTGACAATTTTTAATGAAGATGCTCTGAGTTTTTATACAGTTTTGCATTCCCACGAAGTGAGAACTGAATTAATTGAATGAGAAATATACATCTACAGAAATTTAAGTAAATAAAATTTAAAAAAAAAAGGTTAAATGAATTGCAATAAAAATGTGTACAGTTTAATAGGCCATACATGGAAGTGATGCAGTGTGCACATTTGATATTTTAAGGTAGTATTGCAGAGATCATTTCATATAATGATGCCGCAACATAAAACTGCCTGCGGATAAGTTGGTAGCATTCTTCAGCGATCACTTTGTCTAAAAATGATTAAATTGGAAAGGGCGAACGCTACTTTTCTCCAGTACTGAATTTTCCGAAGACTTTAAAGACCTAAAATCTCCTGATTGTCAATAAAAAAAAAAGATAATTTATTGTAGTATGTTACAGTTCATATCTCTGAGATCTACATGTTCATCGTATTTTTAATTCTTTAAACTGAATTAATAAATAGTGTTTACTTCAAACCTCTAATATTACACGACAGATAATATATATTAAATAAAATACATTTCATGATATCACTATGTTCCGATCTGATGGAAAGTTCATATTTAATTTCACAACTTATTTCAATAGTGAATCAGATATACAGAGGCTGTTCGTACACTTTTTAGACGTTTGGTAAGCGGTAATAAAAAATCGTTTGCTGCAAAGGAAGTAATTGCATTTGTACTATGTTTAAGTCTAAATTATCTTCTGTGGCTTGAAAGTTTTGTTTTTGTTCAAAATGACGAATTTAACAAAGCAGTGGTTCGAAGGCTACATTTGCGCTCTTTCCGAAGAGAAGTATGCACACTCCGTTATCCAAAAACGATGTGAGATGTCATGGTTTTGTGATATCTAAAGCGTCGATAGGTAATATCATCAGCAAGAAAGGGAAAAAAACGTCAAATTGGAGCCTCAAGTGGGACAAAAATTCCAAACAAGTATCCAAGGAAAAAACGGACATCTTCGACTATTGCAAAGGTACGTTGTTTAATGTTAAAAGAAAATCCCCCTAGTCAAAGGACAGTTGCAAAATCATTAAAATGCTCGGTGTACACTGTAAACAAAATGATTAACGTTGATTTAAATCTTAAGAAAGCGAAAAAACGCAATGTGCATCGTCTTCTTCCAAAGCATATTGCTCAACGCAGGACACGCTGCAGAATTCTATATGAGAAACACTTGGACAAAGAAAAATGGAAAACAGTTGTCACAATAGATGAAGCATGGGTGTATTTAAATGATTGTAACAAAAAAAAAAAAAAAAAAAAAAAAAAGAGTCATTTATTATCATAAAAAGGGAGAAAAAAATTTAAGTACATGGTTCAAGAATCGAAAGAAAGTTTTTCTAAGGGATTCATGATTGTTGCTGGTTTTTCTTATACTGGCAAGTTAAAAATAAAGAGAGTGCAAAAAATGTCAAGATTAACTCCAAATACTATCAGGAACATATTTAATCGCCAATTTGTCTGAATGAAATACCATCGCTTTGCCCACAGTGCCATCCATCTGTGAGACTCCATCAGGACAAAGCTAGCAGTCACACATCAAAATCCACTGTAAATTTCCTAAAAGAAATGGCACAAAAAACGGTATCCAGGCCATACCCTTCACTGATATCCCTACTAAATCTCCCGATGTGTCACCTATGGATGTTTGTGCTTTCGGACCTTTTAAAAACTGCATTATCCAAACGTTGTCCCAAAACCCTAACAGGACTCTGGAAATCTGTTCGGGAGGAATGGGATAGAATATCTCTTTTGCCACTTCAAAAGGCATTATTATCCTGGAAATTGCGGTGTCGAAAGATAGTTCAGAATAAAGGATGTCAAATAGAAGATTTAAAACACAAGAATTTCATGTAATTTAAGGTTTGTGAATACAATATCGTCTAAAAATGTGTGAACAGCCTCTGTATAGATAGATGCAAAAGAGATTGCTACAGGTTAATTAGATTTTCTAAAAAAAAATACGAAACAAAATTTGTAGGTTAAATAATTTATATAGAAAGTTTTGTGCACAAAGTACACAAAATTTTTCATTGACTTTAACGAGTTTTATCAGCACTTACATTCGACACTCCTTTTTTCTTAAATGCACTTTTATTAACGTAGTTTCCACTATTGGAAACAGCGCTATTTATCTATTTCTGATAAGCCCTTCCTCTGCTTCATCACTTCGCGCTTGATAATTTTCACACCTCCCAAATGCTTCTTCGGAGATACTATTTTGATTTTTTGAAACGCAAACAATGTCATAGAGAGATAAAGTGGAAAAATGGGAAGGGTGTTCGATCGCAGTGATTGCATTATCGGACTAGGCACTCTTTAACAAATAATGCTGTGTGCAAGGCGCATTGTCATGAAGAAAAAATTCATTCCTTTTTCAAGTACTCGCATTAGCACTTGCCGTAAAGGATTTCTTAAGTGTCTCAAGGTCGCCCCTTAATAAGGTACACTGCGAAAAAAAAAGGGGGGGGGACAGTTTCCGTTCTACTGGGCCTATTGACGAAATTCAATTTGCTATTTTCATATTTCGAAAGCGCGACTTAGGATATGTATTAGATTTATATATAGCATTGTTCTAATACAGGTATTTTGACACAAAATTGGATTTTTTCTGAAATGACATGCCAATTGCTTTCCATATTTCGATTTTACGATTCAAATTATGCCAAAATGCCAAGTTTTTGTAAAAATCGCACGAGTAGTTTTTAAAAAATTAG